>NC_140516.1:8835989-11235989 GCF_964339955.1 Pipistrellus hanaki | reverse complement strand
CACCCAGGCGCCTGCCTCACCCCAGAGGCACAGGAATGTTTGAGAGTTTGGAGTGGGGCCATCAAAGGCCAGCCCCATGGAGGGGCAGAGGCGACATGAGGACCCCGGATAAGAGACCCCCCCCCACTCCCACCCCAGTTATTCGGCAACAAGCACTGGGTTCCACTACCCTCCCCCAACCCACCCAGGGGCCGTGCCCAGCACCGACGAGATGCCTAACAACCCTCATGAGGCCTCTCAAAGCTGCTCCCACCCCACGGCCAGACAGCTCTGCGCAGGTGCAGGCGGGACAGCTCCGCTAACGGACATGGGGCCGCCAGGACCTCAGGACTGGCTCGGCTCCTCAGAGAGGAAGCGGGGACAGGCGACGTGGAAACAGGGAGTCTGTGCTCTGCGCCACCTCCGGCACCACACCTGCCACTGGAAGGATCCTGAGATCTGGAACCCCCTCCATGGCCCCAAGTCCCCCACCCTGAACCCTCACCGCCTGGCCAGCCTGCATGGACATCAGCCTCTCCTTCAAAAGGCCACCAGGGGTCTTTCCAAAACCCTCAATGACAGTCATTACCAACACCCCACCCCAGCCTCTCCTGGCGCTCCCTCCACCGGAACCCACTCCCACTTCTTTTTAAGCCCTCACAACTGCCCCCAGGACACTGTCAGCTGCCTGCTCCAACACGAAGGGCGAGACCTGCTCAGTCATACCCATGTCCCTCCTGCCTCTTCATTACACCTTTGCTGATGGTGGTCGCTCAGGCCACAAAGCCCGTCCCCTGTGGGAAAATCCCACTCATGCTTGCATTCTCGCTCGGATTCCGTGCTTTCTGGGGAAACCTCCCCATCTGCTCCCCCTGCCCAGTGCCCTGCTGCCCCCTCACGGCCCTGAACTCCGTTCACACATCCTCCTTCCCCTGTGCCCTGGCTGGCAGAGCTGCCCGTGGCCCCCACAGGCATCACCCCACCTGGGAGCTCTGAGCTGTCTCCCAGGATCTCCTCACTCAAGGGACTAAGATCCTGGCACATAGTAGGTGCCCATTAATACTTCCTGGGAGAACGCAGTTCTGACTGTGTCATCAGCAGCCCCCCGAGAAACCAGCCTGGTCTCGGGCCACCCCGCAGGGTCTCAGTGCACTGGGACAGGGTCTGGGGCGAAGTGCCATCGAGCAGAGACACGTGGACATGCTAATGCTCTGAGGCGAGTGGGGCGTCGCCTGGGGTGAGAAGGGAAGAGCCCAGCCACTCTCACCTTCCCTGGACCCGTGGTGAGTGACAGCGCCGCCCCTCCCACCCCCACAAAGAACCAGTGTGCCGGGGGGCCCGAGCCCACACCGCCCAGGGCACCGTACCGGATACTGTCCCGCTCGGCCACGATCTTGTCCCGCTCCTGGAAGGCCCAGTCCCGCCGGCACTTAGCCACGTCCGCCTCTTGGAGGGCTTCCTTCAGCTCCTGGCACAGAGCCTTGCACTGCTTCCGCAGGGTCTCTGCCTCCTTGTTGGCTCTCCCGGCGTCGATGGCCACTGTGTCTTTGATCTGGTGGGGACGAGGGGCCGGCAGAGGAGGAGGTTACTGGGTATCTGGCTCAGAAGTACCATCCGAATGACGGGGGCCGGGGCAGGGCTGAACTCCCGGGAGCCAGATGGAGGGGGACACTGGGGTCCCATCCATACACCCCCCTGCTGTACCCCCATCTCCCAGTGACCTTGCACCCCAGCCATGCTCTGACCCTAGTAGCGTTAGTCCAAACTCTCACCTCTCCGCACAGTGCCTGAACTCGAACCCCTGTCTCTCTCAGCCAAGTATCAGTGGCCCAGGGGACCATCTCCCCTGGAGGGCTTGCTCCAGGCTCCACCCTGCCACTTACGGGCTTGTATCTCACAGGGAGCCACCACGTGGCTCTCAGTGCCCCTGTGAGCCCCGCCCGCGTGGCTCAGTGTTTGAGCATCAACCTAGGAACCAGGAAGTCACAGTTCGATTCCTGATCAGGCCACATGCCTGGGTTGCAGGCTCCATCCCCCGTGGGGGCGTGCAGGAGGCAGCTAATCAATGATTCACTCTCATCATTGATGTTTCTCTCTCCCTTCCTCTCTGAAATACATATATACATACATACATACATACACACATAAAAAATTTTTAACAAAAATAAAAAGCGAAGTGCTCCTGTGACAAAACATAAAGAAGCAAGGCCCAACTGCAGTGAAGGGTGGAGGTCCTGGTCAGGGTCATGTCCGACTCTGGCCGCAGCACTGTTTCTGTGTCCTGGTTTTTGCACCCTGGCATCCTGGGTTTCTCTCCCATCTGAACAGGCAGCAGTTGTGCTGGTGAGGGCCTGTGCATCTCAGTTCGATTTAAAAGCTGAAATCGGAAGCACTTGCGTCTTGACGCCTCCCCAGAGCATTACACACTCCGTTAAAATTCAAATCCAACCCTTCAAAGAGCTCATACAGCAAGCTCCCTGTGCCTCTGATCCTTAGAAAGCACAGGGAAGCCATAAAGCAAGTGTCTGCTCCTACTCTCGCTCCCAGGCCTCCTGCTCAGGGGAAAACACAAACAAGACCGAGAGGAGCAGACCCTGCATCTCCACCCGGACTCTGCGCCTCAGAGCGACAAGTGTGAGGAAGATGAGCACAGATGAGGCTTCCCCGGCCCCACAGCAGACAGCAACACGCCAACGCGGAAACACCCCCGGAGACCTCGCCAGGTCAGCCAAGAGACAAGGATGACGGAGACAGAGGGAAATGCGTGCAGTCGGCTTCTAACTCCCCCTCGTCTCTCACGTCCAGAGTCAGGAGGAGCTGGGGGGATGGGGGGGGGGGGGTGTTGCACAAGAATAACACCTTAACTCGAGAGAGTGACAGGTCACGCTCTGCTGAGACACTCCCCAGGATCAAGTCATGCCAGATGATTTCCGTTTTTATTTCCCCCACTTTTATGCAAATGCTGAGTACTTGTTTAGTTTGATATATTTTTTTAAAAAAAACACAATCATTTTTTTATTATTATAACTCTAGCATGAATTTATTGTAATGTGTTTTAGGTCTAAAAATGTTTTTTCTTAAATTTATATTTTACTCAGTGTTTTATATTAACATAGTTTTCTATTTGAAACGTGTTAACATGTGGTTTCAGTGAAAGGTCTTTCCTTTTGGCCCTGGATAAGCATCTCAAGCTGAAGGCTGGAGGTAGAGGCAGAGAGACCAATGCCAGGGGATCAGGCAGCACCTACTCTCCTCACTTCTGCCCCATCTCCCCTTCCTTCTGCTGGGGCTATCCTTGTTAGTCTCCAAAATGAAAACACCTCCAAAACACTGTTTCCTTCTGAGAAACACCGGAAGCACAATACCTGGTTTTATTGAGGAGAGAGGAGGAATAGGGATCTTTAAAAGGGCAACAGAATGGGAGCTGAGGTCCCTTGTCTGAGCCCTGATTACACCAATGAGGAACTTCAGGGTTCCAGGAAGTGACTGCTCCACCTGGGGGAGCTGAGCCCCAGGTCCCCGAGATTCTTGCCCCTGTGCTTCTTCCTCCACAGCATGCAGATCTCACCCTGCACACGTACCACGCATGGTGTCCTCTGGCCACCCTGGTGACCTTGGGGCGACAGGCTAAGGAAGGGACGGCTGGCTTTCACAGGACACTCACCCCACCTCGACCTAAGGCCAAGGAGAAAGGCCTGGGGCAGAGCCCACACCCGCAGGTCTGGAGTCCCGTCAGGCCCTGGGGAGATTAAGAGCCTCCCACCCACCCACATCTTAGGGCCAAAATGGCCCGGCCACAGAGCTGGCCCGGCCCACTTGGGGGAGCGGGGACGTGGTCTCGGAGAAGCCACACAGAGCAGAGGAGGAATCGAGGGCTTCAGCTGTGGAACCTGCCGGTGGGAGTGGGGGCGGAGGCTCTCCTGCCTGCTGGCTGGATCGGTGCCTGGAAAAGATTCCTGCCTCAGCTGACAGGCAGACTTGACACCCAGCCAATGCCCCCTGCGAAGCCCGAGCCGGGATCCGGGCTGGAGGGCACGCATGGGTGCGGGCAGTTGGGGGACGGGCTGCCACCAGATGCTGGCACTTGGAAGTCGGCAACTCTTCCTACTTCTCGGTGCTTCCCACATTCCTGCACAGGAAATGGTTACCCTCCTCATGTCAAAGCCCCTCCGTGTGGCCATGTCCTCTTCCAGGCTCATCTCTAATGTGTCTCCTACGTCAGCCTTGACTTTCTGGTGCAGTGACTGACTGGCTCAGTCATTTCTGAAGACGTCCTCTTCATCATTTTGTTTGCCTTGTTTGATAACAACATTTTCCCCAACCATTACGTTCTCAGATGCTGGAGTGTGAAAACCAGGAGTTGATAGTTTTTCCAGGACAATTACCATGTTCTAGTACATTCTATTTGCTCATTAGAAATTCCTTCATTCTTTTAAAAAAAAAAAAACTCATCGAAGTAAAACCTCCTTTTCACAACGGCTTTCACCTCGATGGTTTGGAAACGTCTCACTCCCTTGATGTGAAATTGCCATTAGTTGCCCCATTTTTGCCTCCAGGGCACTTTCACAGGGTTCCTGACAGAGTAGCTAATAATCATCTTAATAGTAAAGGTTTAAATCATTCCTGCTTCGTGCGGGCACTGATCTAAGTACGTTTTCAATGTTAAGTCATGTGCTCGCCACAGCCCCCTGAGGTAGACGCTATCCATTATCATTCCCATTTTGCAGAGGAGGAAACTGAGGTCCCAAAATATAAGAGGTCACATGACTGAGAAGGCCCACTCCAAGCACAGGGCCTGTGCCCCTGTCATCCATGGCCCCCGCACTGCCTGGGCATCAGGAGATGCCACTGCTCACGGAAAGCCTCACAGGGCCCTGGCCACGCCTCAGGCATCAGCCCTGCCTCGTGCTGGGTCCAGGGGCTCTGGCTCCCACAACCCAATGTCCGCCATCCCCTGCCAATGCTCCCAAGCTTCAATAAACTACACGGGAAAGTAGAATGGAGAGGCATTCCCACGGGAGAAAGTCTGCTATGGTCAAGTTCAGGTCTAAACAGAACCACTCGCTGACCCACCCTCAGGATGGGAAGGGAACCTCAAATCAGGAAGCCGGCAGGACACATCGCACTTGGGATGAGGGGTGTCAGCGATGAAGCCGCGGGGCCAGGAGGCAGGATGAAAAGGGTCCACACGGACTCATCCCTCAGGACTCAGGCTAAGTGGTCTCACTCTAATGCTAGAGAGCCCCGGGCCCCAATCCCGGAGGCCTGTCCCCCAGGAAGCAAGACTGCAGAAGGGCCTCTGGCATAGCCTCTTAGACCATCTTCCCAGCAGGCGCCGCTGCCCCCGAATGAGCAGACCCCTCAGATGCCGGGAGAAAGGAGCCCTGAGGGTGCTCTTCTGGCTCACGAGGCCAAAGGCAGCCACGGCTTTGGAAAGTTGGCCTTGGGAACTTCCTTCTTCATGAGAAACTCTTCGAGATACCTGCTGGCCTTCAGCACAAGACTGGCCCACGACGAGTGTCTGTGCATGGGACACACGCGTGTCTGGCCATGTCACCTGACTTGCTTCCTACACTGGGAGGGGTGGAGGCTGAGACCATGGCCGGACTCCCCTGGCATCCCTGTAGCACAGATTAAAGCCGGGCACTAAGTACAGCAAGTGCAGCCACTTCCTGGGCAGCGCCCATGACCCAGCCAGCACGCAGGCCTAAGAGGAGAAGCTCTTCGCTCTGAGCTTCTGCTAGCTGGCTGCTAGCTGGACACTGTGCACGCCGCAGCCCTTCCTCCCTCGCCGCCGTCCCAGAGTCCGGGAGACCGGCGCCCAGCCACCTACCTGCCGCAGGGCCTCCATCTCCTCGCTGGCCGCCTTCTTCTCCGACGTGCTGCTCTTGAGCTTGGACTCGGCCAGCTCCACTTCGGTCTGAAGCTTGTCCAGCTCGGAGATGACCTGGTCGCGCTCGCTCATGATGAGCTTGTACTCGCTGTACACCGCGTCCCGCTCCTCCTTGTACTTCTCCGACTCCTTGGCGGTCTTTGCCTGCGTGCTCCTCATCTCCGTCAGCTCCGACTGCAGCAGCTCCATCTCCCACTGCAGGTCCTTGTTCTGGGCCGTGGCCTTGTTCAGCTCATGGTGGATCGCCTCGAACCTGGGGAGAAAGGCAGCCAGGACATGGGGGGTGGGGAGTGGGGGGTGGAGACCTGCCCGGTCAGCTCTGTTGTTGCTGGACAGTCAAGCATGAAGTTTCGAGTGAGGTCACTCTCCGCACCCCCAGGAGGGAAGTCACGGAGCAGCAGTGCCCAGGCCGGGAATGTTTCTCAGCCTGTTACTAAAACCGAAAGTTGAACTGAGGACTTCATGTCCCTGCTCTACTGGGAACAGCAGCAAATGTCTTCCACAGTCAGCGACATTATTTTAATGCTGGAATCACAGCATATGAGAGATAAAAGTGGTCTATCAGTCATTTCATCCCACCACCTCCTTTACAAATACAGACAATAAGGAGATGGAGGGGGCTGGCCCAGAGGCTCCAGGTTAGTATGAGGGCAGAGCTCAGCCCTTCCAAGCCAGGCAACCCTGCAAGTTAAGAGCCCGCGGATCTAGAGTGGCATTTCCGAAAGTGTGTTCTGAGAACACCCATCCCGCGTGGTGCTCATTAAAAAGGAAAAAAAAAATATGTTCTTGGGTGACGTATGTTTGGGAAATACTGCATTCTGTCCAGTGCTCGGGACCAGCGTGAACGCTCTGAGAAGCCCCGCATTGCGGACACCTGTGTCTGTGTGCAACTTGGCAATTCCAAAACCGTTTCTATCCAGACAACACTTTCCCTAAGAAAGCAATGAGCACTCCGGGGAACCGGGATTCTGCAGAAATGTACTTCACAGGATACTGTTTGAGACTAGGGCTCACTTCCCTATGGATGAGAAACCTCAATTAAAAAAAAAAATTCTGGAAGAAATGATGCCTCGATGCCTCGGACAATTAACTTTGCAATTTGATAGGCGAGTGACTGACAGAGGGGAGAGGCTTGTGGGAGCCCTAGGAAATGAGACGGTCAGAACACCCTGAAGTTGTTCAAGAGAGGAAGAACTTCTCCCAAGACACACTGAGTGTCAAGAAAACGTTTCCTGGAGATGAGCACTTTCTGATTGGAAAAGCACGATGGCTGTGCTGCTCTCACTCTCCGGACACCTCTGGGAGCCTCACAGGGAACTACTCGCCCACAGAGGCCAGGGCCCCAGAGCGAAGAAGGTGCGCCTGGCCCTCGGGCCGTTCTCCCCCCTCAGGGCCCGCTCTCCCACCTCGGGGCCTCGCTCCTACCTCCGCAGGGAGAGGGCGCACTGGTGCTGCAGCTGGATGGCCGTGTCCCTCTGCTGGGTCAGCATGTCCGTCTGCTTCAGCAGGCGCTGGTTCTCCTCCTCCAGCTGCTCCAGGCGGCTCAGGTCCGAGTTGTGGATGGCCACCTTCTCGCTGTACCTCTTGCGCAGGGCGTCGTAGTCCTTCTTGACCACCTCCAGCTTGTCCATGGCCGTGTCGTACAGCTTGCTGAGGATTTCTGACGACCCGTTGTGCTTCAGCACCTGGGACCAGAAAGTCACACTCACCGGGGGTCTGGGGGGAGGGGGGGGGCCCCGGAGGAAGGACAGACTGACAGGAGGAAGACTCCGGAATTGCCGGGCTGCACACAGACAGGTGTCTGCAACGAGGGACCTCTCAGAGCCTTCGCTCTGTTGCTGAGCACTCTCACCTCCCGGTGCTGCTGGGGGTAGAACTGCTGACCAGGGAGGGGAGGCCCCGGGATGATCTCAGGTGACTCCACAGCCCTGCAGTCACCCTGGGTGACTCATTCGTTGGTAAGCATTTGGTAAATAATGTGCTGAAGGGAGCTCCCAGCAGGCTCCACTTCTCTCCTTAGAAGGGCTGCCTGCAGGTCCACCCTGGCTGGTGCCCGGGAACCCGGGTGGCAAAGAGTTCCCTACACTGATACGGACTTTCCCCGGGTGAGAAGAGGGACTCCCAGTGCCTGGAGCAGGTGAACAGCGTGGCTCAGGCTGAGCTCCTGCTTTCTCTGGGAGTCTGATGTCTCAGCACATGCAGGCAGCAGTGCCTCTGGGGCCAGCCCCTTAACACCACTCCACTCGTGCCGTGTGGACTCGGCGCCAGGGCCCTGAGCATGTGCTGGGACCCGCACTGGTGTCCTCCGGACTTCACCCCACGCACCTCTCCCTTTGCTGACTTTGCTTTGTGTGCTTCCACTGGAATGAACGTTAGCCGTGAGTAGGATTATATGCTGAGTCCTCCTAGACAATCACACCTGGAGACCAGCAGGTCTGAGAACCCACACCTGACATGTTCCAGATGCTAGTGATGCCAGATAGGACACAGACAACTGTGGCTGGTGTCCCTCTAGTCCTGGAGGAGAATATGAATGCACAAATGGACAGACAGACAGATAAGTAGGTAGATAGAAAGGAAGAGAATGAGACCAAATAAAGTAACTTCCTGGCATAATAAGAACCATCAAGAAAATAACGAATGAAGGAGGCTAATGAGCGGGAGAGACCTTTGGAGCAGGTGTGGGAGAGGCTAAGGCCTGAGGAGATCATTCAAGAACGTGATGCAAATGCGCCGCTGCAGCAGCCCAGAGCCGCTGGGTGAGCAGCGCCAGGGCCCTGCGGCAGGACCGCCCAGCATGTGCCAGGCACAAAGGGAAGGACAGGGTCGAGCGAGGGGAGCCTTGCACGGGAGCAGTGGGTTCAGAAGGAACCTGACAGGCCGCCTGGCTTCAAGGCTCACAGCCAAAACTGTGTCCTGAGGGAGAGGGAACCCTGGGAGCACTTTAAGCAAGAGAGCCATTGCAGGTTTGCTCGGGGCACTGTTCTAGAGAAGGAAAACAAGATGACTCAGGAGGCTGTCAGGGGCCTGCAGAGGTCGGTGGGGGAGCTGCTGGTGTTGGCACGTCACCCACCTCCCCGCTTTCGGTTTCCTTACTCCTCCATGAGAGGACTGAACCAGAAAAGCCTGCCTAACCATGCCAGCTCCAGTCCAGGCATCGCCTGGTCCTTCAGCCTGGACCCCGGGTTATCAGATCACAGAGGCCAGAAAGCCAGAACCTGGAGCTGCTGCACACGGGCAGCCTCCTCTTACTGCAGCCGCGGTGGGTGTTCTCGGTGGTGTGTTCTCTGACAAACTGAAGGCAGCACCCCGGCCGGCAGAGAGACAGGGCTCACGACATTGCGGTGACCTGGAACAGAACCTGCGACATCTCCGAGCTCCCTGGGCGGGGCCAGCCCTCCGTGAATAGGATTCGCAGGAAATGCCCAGGAGGGGTTCATGAGCGGCCAGAACCACAGAGGCCAGGAACAGGAGCGTGTCCCTGAGACACACAGCATCGGCTCTGGGACTGCAGACTAACAGAGAGGAAGGGAGCCTCAGGAATCAGCTCACTCGGGGCTTTTAGTCTTTTTCCCTTTTTTATTTTTTTTTTAATATATTTTATTGATTTTTTAAAGAGAGGAAGAAAGAGGATTAGAGAGTTAGAAACATCGATGAGAGAGAAACACAGATCAGCTGTCTCCTGCACGCCCCCTACTGGGGATATGCCCCCAACCAAGATACATGCCGCCCTTGACCGGAATCGAACCTGGGACCTTTCAGTCTGCAGGCCAACGCTCTATCCACTGAGCCAAATCGGTTTCTGCTCTTTTTCCTTTTTTAGGAAGGAAGGAAGGAAGGAAGGAAGGAAGGAAGGAAGGAAGGAAGGAAGGCTCTTTCCTTCAAAGGAAATCTTACAAGGACACCAAAATACAAAGCTCCTCCAGTAAGAGGTTTCCTGCCGGTGAAAACCTCCACCGCTTAGCACGAATGGCTCGCTGTGCAGAAGGACCCACACAGAGAAACAGCCGGAAAACCACTCCACCCGCTAAAGCCCATTCTTAAAACAACCGGTGAGTCTCTTCCAAACATACAGAAAAGCACAGCAAATGAAGAACAAAATTCTAAGCACCCACCACTTAGCTCTAATCTCAACATCTTGTGATATCAAAGTGATTTTCAAAGAAATAGGGTCTTGCTGATACTGCTAACGCCCCCAAGGCACCCTGCTCACCCCATCGCTCTCCCCTTCCCTCCCCTCCCCAGGAATCGCTCCCCTGAACGTGCAGCGGACCCTCTTCACGTGGGCACAGCGTCATCTGTGCTCCTCCAGGGGCACCGTGTGCGCTTCCTTCACTGGACGCGCCTCTGGGACTGCGTGGAGTGGCGCCCGCAGCACCTCACTGTGTGAGGCCACGCTCTCCCTCTTCTGTCTGGTGAACATTCACGTTGTCTCTGTTTATTTGCGGGGAGGCGGGGTCTGTGGGGGTTTGGGCTGTTATAACGATACTGCCGTGAACACCGCTGCACACGTCTGCTCTCCCACACCTGAGGGGTTCCTCTAGCAGCAGTGCGGCCCCGTATTGGGTATCAGGACGTGGCCTTTTTCACGCCTTCTGGACAACATCACGTTGTCCACCAACGCAGGACCTACCAGCTGTGGGCAGAGTTCCGAGAGTCTCCGACCTCAATGCATCCTCACCGAGACTTCATACTGTCAGATTGTTCCTTTAGTTTTTAATTGTGATAAAACTGTCTTAACCGTTTCTGCACATTTTTAAGGGCACGTGTTGGTAGTGTTATGTATAGTCACGGATTGCCCTGACTGTGGCAGTACCTTGAATGTTTCAATTAAAAATTATTTTGCCAAGCTGAGTGGGCCAGTGGTTGAGCATTGACCCAAGAACTCAGAGGTCACAGTTCGATTCCCAGTCAGGGCACATGCCCGGGCTGCAGGCTAGGCTCAACGCCTAGTAGGGGGCACACAGGAGGCAGCAGATCAATGACTCCCTCTCATCAATGATGTTTCTAGCTATCTCTCCCTCTTCCTTCTTCTCTGAAAGCAATATATATTTAAGTCATTTTAGATGTTTTACTCTAAATATCCCTAAGCCAGGTGAGAATCCCAAGGTCTCCAAAGGAGTCAAGTGGTTTCTGCAGAACAAAGGCACTGCTGCCATTCTCGGAGTTCCCACAAGGTGGCAGCCCTGCGCAAACCAGGCAAATGCTCTCCTGCAGTCCCATCTTTCAAGCTTCATTAAAAACAAATTTCAAAGGCAGCCTCGAAATGACACAAAGTCAGGCCTTCGCCAGCAGAGCCCAGGATTCGCGATCTACACCTTGGCCTGACCTTTCTTCATGGGGAAAAGCCCCCCAAATGCCCTAACAGGGAGGAGCTTGGACCTCGCTGCATGGCAACCCAGAAACCAACAGGGCAGGTGGGCCACCAGGTCCCAGTGAGACGGGGCTGATCAGGGAAAATCCCAGAACTCACCAGTGCCCAGGGATCCCCTCTGAGGCTTACCCCACTGTGATCACATGTGGGGTCCAGGAACTGGGGGCCAGGGGAATCGGGCTGACAACCTGTGCTATTTGGGCCAGGACTCCGGCTATCCCACCAGTGGGAACTGCACGAGAGGCCTGCCTGGAGGTCTTGCCTATGGTGAGTGGAAACCGACCTTCCCCAACATCTAGCCTCTGGCTCCCAGCCAGCCGGAGCCCTGAAGAACAACCCTTCCCACAGAGCAGCAGCCACACATTCAGAGGCTCCCGGGCCCCAAACACGTCTCCACTTTTCTCCAGAAGAGGCCTTAGGACATGCCTGTGCCAAGGTCATCGAACGCATCTGAAGAAATCTAGGGAAAGCGCAGCCAAAGTTAACTCCAGAGAATTCAAAAAAGCTATCCCATTAGTCTAGGATTTTTTCCGTTTTAGCATTAGACTAGAGCCCCATGCACGAAATTCATGCAAGGGGCTCAGCCTTCACAGCCACGGCGGCTTGCCTCAGTCCTCGCAGGCCCGGCTTCGTCTGGAAAATCATTTGCTGTCCAGTCTAATTAGCATATTACGCTTTTATTATTGTAGATTATGTTCGTAGTAAGAAGTTGCACATGCACACACATGCACACACACACCAATCCAATGCTCAGCTTCCCAGCCAAAGCTATACTGGAAGTCCAAATGAGAGAGAATTGAAACTGGGCCCAGAATTCCCCGAGAATGCAGTGAACTTCTCGTCTCGGGCAGGCGACAGTCTAGAGATGCCTGCCCTCCAGATGGGGCGGGAGGGGCCTGGGAGGCGGGGAGCAGTGTCACCGGGAGGCACAGAGCCGGGTCTGAGCGGCTCCCACAGGGCGCCCACACAACTGCCCTGCCCCGGTCAGAAACACGTCTCCTCTGGGCCTCTCGTTGAGGCTGTGAAGCCCCTTTCCTGGGATGTCTGGGAAAAGCTAACTTTCATGAATCACCAGAGAAGCAAGTATATTTAAAGGCAGGGCTCAGAGCCAGGAAGTGCAGACAGAAGTCTCCTGAGGCCCTATACAGTTCCCAAATAAATTGGCAGAACCTACTGACAGAGAGCAGCAATGCTTTAGACCCCGCAATTTTACCCCTAAGAATCCAATTGTATCACACGTGCACAAGGGAACGCAAGGACCTGGGTAAGTGTGTCCCCCAAAAAAGCATTTGTAACAGGGAAGTCGACAACCATTCTCAGCACGTGCAGAGGGGGCTAATAAGTTATTGACAACCAAACTGTGTAATACCTTGTAGGATGTTCCAAACTTATAGAAACTATAAGCAGACCTGTGATATAGTCTTAGATTTTTTTAAAAGATGGTAATAAAAACAAGTTCTGCATGGTTAGTGGGACAGAAAGTGTCCGAGGGTGTATCCCCGCGGTTCAGAGAGGTCGGTCAGCTCCCGGGGGGTCCTGGGGTGGGGGACACTGCACTGCAGTCTGAGGTTCTCTCCTTTCCTTACCCAACACACGCGCTGCTGCGGAAAGTACGACGACGTAAAAACACCCTCTACGCTGGGCCCCCACCCAAGTTCAGCAATTTCTGCCCGAGAGCTATGGACATTTCTGACCCAAATGAGCATTGAAGTGGTGCATTCTGACTGAGAAACCCTGGAGATGGCATTGCCACGCTGCACACACACACACACACACACACACACACACACACACGCACACGCACACACACACACACATGCATGCACAGACCACCTGTCTGCTGCTCTCATGTGGGAGAGGGCCCAGGCCCCTGCCTGTGGCGCCGCACCCCCAGCCCCACCCCCACCCCCACCGGGGCAGCCTCATTTCCTCGGAGATAAATCATGCCGAGGGCTGGGAGCCCCACAAATCCCTCAGGCAAACAAGCAAGTCAAACAGCACCATTTACCCGGCAAGGGCCTCTTCAAGTGAACAAGGCGTGGGAGGAACCAGGCAACAAAACCGGCCTTGTCCAGCAAGGGCAACCTTTGCCCCCGGGCCCGTGGGGAGGAAACCTGGGCCTCCCCGTGTTCCCGGCTTCCTCGGCTGCTGACCTGCCGAGGCCGGAGCTTTGCTCAGCCAGGCACCTACCCCGGACCTGGTTCAGGTGAGGAGGCCTGGGCTGGGGCAGCAGGTGGCCTGGCAGCTCGGAGAGCCACCCCCGGCTGTGCCTCCCCTCATGGTGGGGGTCCCATGTGGCACATGGTAAGGGGCGCTGGTCCCGTGAACAGAGCTGGGAAACTCACTGACCACTGTAATAAACGACCCGCCCAAGGGTCACAGCTGTGGGAAAAGAAAGGAGAACAAGGACTGGGGAGGGGAGGGGGGGACCTTCCCTGCCATGTGTGGGAAGAGCAGGAAAGGGGGTGGAGGTCCTCTCAGGCTGGCTGGCTGCACAGCCGTGCAAGGCCTAAGGCAGTGGTCGGCAAACTCATTCGTCAACAGAGCCGCAGTTTGCCGACCGCTGGCCTAGGGAAGACAGGGATCGGGAGGCAGGAAATATTTGCCTCATGAGGGCTGATTTTTTTTTTTTTTAATGACAAGGTGATAACTGGAGTCTTTTTATGCTGACCATACAATTCACAGACCATACAATTCACCCACTGAAGTGCCCAATTCAGTGGTCTGGGGTACAGTCACAAAGTTGTGCAGCAACTACCACTGTCTAATTCCAGCACATTTTCATGGCCCCAGAGAGAAACCGGTCCCCATTAGCAGACCACTCTCCATCCTCCCATCCCTCAGCCACTCTCCGTCTCCATAGACTTCCCTGCTCCGGATATTTCCTGTGGATGGAATCATGTAACACATGGACTTGATCTTGTCACTGACCCTGTGCCTGATTCAGCACTCAGAGTGAGGAAGACATGACAAAACAACAGAGAAGCAACCTCGAAGGGGCTCCCGCTGAATAACACAGCAACCTTGAGTAAACAGGTAGGTGGGTAGGTGAACAAGTAACTTTACAGGAGAGAAGCCTGGAGACATCACCGTAGTCATAAAGTGAACAGCATCAGTGGCAGGCCCTCTCAAGCCACGTCCCAACCAATAGGAAGCAAAGAGAAAAAGGCAGCATCATGTCCGTGACGGTCCTGCCTAAGAGGCTCAAAGGGCATCAAACAGTGAGGACTGCCAAAACCCAGGTGGAGGGACAGCCTACAGAATACCCGGCTGGTAACATTCCAAAGCATCAAGGTCATGCAGGTCAAAGCCAAGGAACTGTTCCAATTTTAAAAGATGAAAGAGATGTGGGGAATGAACGCAATGCTTTATTCTGAACAGGATCCTTTTCCTGTTACACTATTGAGACAATTAGCAAAACGCGAAGGGGTCTGCTGACGGGGTGGCAGTGTATACACTGACTTCCCGATGTGCCTGTGTCGCTCTTATAGAGAACATCCTTGCCAGTCAGAAGGACACGTTAGTGCGTTCAGGGCTGACAGGGCATCAGCTTGGCAATGTACTCTTGAATGTTAAGGGGGAAATTCTCTGCACTGTACTTAAAACTCTCCTGTAAGCTGGTAAAAGTTTCACAATTTAAAAATGCTAATTATAAATGAAAAAGCAATGAAGATAGCGTCATGCTACACTATCCAAGGAGTTCAGGTTGCTCCAAACTGTGCTGAGCAAGCCCAGCAGTCCTGCGGTGTCTCAGGGAACCATAAATGGTTCTCACGGGGACGGGGCTCTCTGCCTAATCAGACCCAGGCTGCAGAGCTGGGACAGCGCTCTGTCTCCTCCTGGGCTTGCCTTCCGACCTCACCCAGCCAACCCTCTGTGGACACAGAACATGCCACCAGCCTGCCGTGTCCCTGGGCAGCCGGGCAGTTCCGAGAGGAGAAGGGGCACCATCACTCACAGCGAGCCAGGCTCTGACTGGCCTGCCCCTCCAGGCCTTTGTCCACGCGAAACAAGAGCTGGGCAAAGCAAAGAAACCAACTTGTATTGCAGAGAGCGGCAAGAGCAATAGGCCACACGCCCACCAAAATAACGATGATAACCACTCCCACCTCGTATTTGCACAGGGCTTTAAAGTTTCCAAGCTTCTCCAACTGCAATCTCACAGGATCCGTACGAAGGAAAGAAGCTACAGACCCCCAACCTCCAGCCCCAGAATAAGTCTAATACCCGGTACACACTACATAGCACCTCCTTCTTGGTGGCCCTTGCATCATTCGTAATGATACACGGGTACCTGGGATTATTTTATTAACACGGGTCTCCTCCAGGGGACTGCAGAGTCCAGAGAACAAGGCCTGAGTGTTTGCTCACATATCCCAGAGCTTCACATGAGGCGAACCCTCCAGAAATACTAGCTAAATTATCAGGAGGGGGAGGAAAGGGATGGATGGATGAGTGGCTGGAGGTGGTGGGGAGGGTGAGCGCAGCGCCCGGCCTGCTCTACCTGCTGCTGCTGGGCCCGGAGGTCGCCAATCTCCTTCTGGTCCTCCTCATGGAGCCGCTTCATGTCCTCCCAGGACTGCTGCAGCAGGTTCCGCTCCCGCAGCAGCTGCCCGTTCTCCCGCCGCAGCGTGTCCACATCGTCCTTCAGCTGGGTCTGGTCGCTCAGGAGCCGGCTGTGGAGTGTGCTGGAACCCCCCCCACACACACAGTGAGCCCCAAACTGCCTCCACCCCCACCCCAGGCAGGATCAGCTCCTCCCGGGCCCCTTATACCAAGACACCAGCAGGGAACTACAGAAGCTGGGTGCCCAGCACTCAGGGGCAGCCAAAAGCCTGCTGTCAGCCAGACGCCAGAAGGACCCACACCACTTATTAAAATCCTGACACCAACAAGGGTGCACAGACAAGGGGGGGCTCCCTGGGACAGGCCTGGCACCACCACGTCCTGAGGTACTCAGGCCTGAGCAAATATCAGCGGGTGGGCAGGCAAGTACCTGGTCTCAGAGGGGCACCAGGAGACCAGGAGGGTGCACGCCGCACCTGCCTCTCCTGTGGCAGGAGCCACAGCAAAGCCCTTGACAGCGACCCAGAATCCCAGGGATCTATCTGCCCGGCCCCCTGAGCTCCCTTCTCCATCACTACCAACCACCCTGCTTCTGAGGCTGCAAAGATGGTGTGAAAGTAAAAGCCTCACTTTTTGCTTGGGAAAACTGAGGCAAAACCCACTAGCTGAAGGCCCACTGCTGGCCACATGGAAGAGGCAGGACTAGAACCAGGAGGCCTGGCTCCAAGTCCAGAAATGGGGAAGGGGAAGAGGCAGCAGTTTGCGGATGCCGGAGCCCTGGCCAGGCAGGCCCCACTCACTGGTAGAAGTCAGTCTCCTTGGCCACCTCCTCGCACCGCTTCAAGGCATTGGTGTGCTGGTTCTGCAGACTCTGCAGGTCCGACATGGCGCGCACACACTGGATCTTCAGCCTCTCGTAGTCAGGGTTCAGCCTGTGATAGGGCCTGGCCCAGAGGGCAAACGGCACCGTGAACACACTGACGGAACGTCTCTTCCCCCGAAGCCGTGACCTAGGTCACCCCAGCCCAGTTTTTCCCAAATACCAGTCTCTTACACACCACAATCACCAGGATGCATGTTACGTTCAGATGCCCCGGCTGCACACAGGCCAACAGAATGAGAATCCCCAGGATGGAGGGACCCTCAGCTGCCCGAGCTCCCTGCAGGGGCCTGAAGAGCTGAGAATGTGCCATCTAGGAGCTTCTGGGAGACCTTGTGACAGGCCTATGCACACAGTGGGTCCACCAGAAACCCATGATGAGGTTTCTTCTCTCTTAAGACCAGTGATTCTCAATCTTGGGTACACATTAAAACCCCAGGCCAATATATCAGCACCCTGGATTCGGAATCAGACATGGGAATTTTTTTTTTTTTTAATCTTTCCAAGGGATTCCAAAGTGCAGCCAAAGCTGAGAAAACTGGCAGGGTGCAGTGGTTCTGAAAATGAGGTTCCAGGACCTGTAGCATTGGTATCACCTGGGAACCAGTTAGAAATGCAAATTGTCAGGCCAGCCCCAGACTTCCTGGATCAGACACTAGGGAGGGTGGGCTAACTAGCAATCAGTGCTTCAACAGTAAGGCCTAGGGATTGCCCTGCTCACTCGAGTTTGAGAACCCCTGCCCTAGAGCAGACATCAGCCACACTTCAGGCTTTACTGGCCACACGGCTGCTGTGGAACCACACACGCTGCCTTCGTAGCATGAAAGTAGCCATGGACAACGTGCACGCTGGCACACCGTGTCTTCACGGCCCCGCCTTGGTGCCATCTAATTGGGGCATTTCCTCATCAGAGCAACCTCAAAGAGCAGGCTTACAGCCCGACATTCCCCCAAGAGGAGTTTTCCTCGGGACAAGGCACACACATGCTCCTAAAGGGAAGAAGCTAAAACACTAAGGACCCCTCCAGCACCTCCTGGAAGGATAACCACTCTGCATCCCTCCTCCTCCTCCTCCTCCTCCTCCACGAAGTCCCCCTGGATCATGCAGGTGGGAAAGCCCTCTCCCTTTGCCCCAACCCTTGGACTGCCCTTTCCTGGCAGCAGAAGCAATGAAAGATTGATTTAAAACAAAGAAGCCAGCCGAAACCGGTTTGGCTCAGTGGATAGAGCGTCAGCCTGCAGACTGAAAGGTCCCAGATTCGATTCCGGCCTAGGGCATGTACCTTGGTTGCAGGCGCATCCCCCGTAGGGGGTGTGCAGGAGGCAGCTGATCGATGTTTTTCTCTCTCATCGATGTTTCTAACTCTCTCTCTCTCTCTCCCTCTCTCCATTCCTCTCTGCTAAAAATCAATAAAATATATATTTTTTTAAAAAAAACAAAGAAGCCAGGTGGGATATGTTCTTCCTAACACATGCATGACAGGGTACAATGGATGTATTTACATGTCACATGAAGATGCACTCAGACAGTGGCACATGCACATGCGCGCACGCGCGCGCGCACACACACACACACACACACACACACACACACACACGAGACATCACGGTCAGGGGCCAAACCTCTGATAGACACACCCACATCTTTCAGTCCTGGAGTTGTGTGATTCAGGCCACGGGCTTCAATTCCCATTTGGAAGAAGCATGACAAGCCTGTGCCCCTCCCCCCTGGAGCTGAGGACCCCCTGGCGGGGAGGGGATGGTGATGGCACCAGGATAATAACCAGTGCCCTTGGGCAGGTTGGTGAGCGTTGGGCAGGGGAGCTGGCTGATCTCTACCTCTTGTCAAAGGTGGTCCCGTGAGTGGCGAAGGCCAGGCGCTTCCGCAGTTCGTTCCGCTCTCGGGTCATCAGCCGCAGCTGAATGGAGAGGTTCTCCACCTTCTCGTTCACTTGGCGGTCCGTGAGGAGGGGCGGCGGGGATGGTGCCTTCCCAGTGGTTCCTGGCGGGAGGGAAATAATAACGTGAACTGGCATTTGGGCAGAGTCACCAGCTGCCAGGCACCGTTCCGACTCTTGGCTTGCATCACTTACGCCCGACGGCCCTACCAGGTGTATCCTGTTAGCATCGCCCTTCAGAGATGACAACACCACGTCAGAGAGTGAGAGGCGAAACAAAAACAAAGCTCAGGCAGTCCCCAGCCTCCCAGCACTCACGGCCCGCTCTCCTGGCCCGGGCTGAGAACCCCGAGCACCTCCCCTCCACCCAGTCCCGCCAGGACACCTCCAGGATCGACTGTTTCGGCCCTAATCCTCGCATCCTCGCCTGTTCTGGAAACAATCACCCCTGGGCACGGAGAGGCCCATCTGAGCCCCGGCAGAGCCGAAGCTGTGGCCTGAGAAGGAAGGTCCAGTTGGGACCCAGTGAAGCTCCGAGGACCAAGGTAACTGGCTCCAAAGCTGGGCCCCAGGGCTGAGTCCCCATCCTCCCCTGGCCAGTGCTGGTCACTTCGTACAGCCCCCTTCTCTGAGCCAGCCCCCTGCCTGAAGGAGCTGCCCACAGCCCAGGTGTGCGGGCTGGAGGGCGGTCAGGGAGCGCTGCCCACGGTTGGTAAGTGTGAGGTGGTGCAGGGTTGGTAAGTGTGAGGTGGTGCAAGGTTGGTAAGTGTGAGGTGGTGCAGGGAAGTCGTGGGGGCTCTGGTGGCCCGGCCCACATCAGGCCCTCAGCTTCTGGGCCAGGACGAAAGCGTCCTGAAGGGAGCCCCGTGCCTCCCGCCATTACCGGGAACAGTGCCATTGCCAGCACCTCTGACAAGACCCGAATCCTTTCCTAACAGGACAGCCCCTCGCTCACATGTCCGGGAAAGAGATGAGTCCAGGCTGCCTTCATATTTAACTCTGTCCGTGTGTTTACCTGAGATGCCCTAGGCCCTCAGGGAGCCAGGAACTCAGGGTCAGGAACTCAGAGCAGCCTTCCCACTTCATGGACGGGACCCAGGAGGCTGACTCACCCCAGTAGCCCTCGAATGTGCGAAGGGCAAATGCATGCCTTCTGACTCTGCCATCCTGACCCCCCACAGCCTCAGCTGACCCTTGTGGGCTGGCTGTTCACAAAAAAACAAGTGTCCCCACCAAGACAAAAGAGGGGCAGCGGGTGTGGCCTCGCATTTCCCAGGAGTGCCAGGGAGGATGGGGAGCTCACGCTGTGGTGACGAGCCATACCCTGGTGTGAGGGAGGAGCTCACGCTCAGCTCAGGTTCCCAACACTGGAACCCCAACCACCTAAACCTAGTACCCCCCAAAATGCATGTATTTTAAAACCACCACGCCCTGCCCCCCAGGACTCCTGTACCCCGGGCCAGAACTCTAGGGTCAGAATGTTCTCCAAAGTGGGGCCCAGACCAGCCCTTCCCATCTTCCTCCCCACGTGGTTCTGCCCCACAGCCTGACGATTTCCCTCGCCTTCCCCACCCCGGAGTTTTGGGAAAAGGCTTGCTGCAGCTGGGTGTGGGCTGCACAACTTCTCGCTCTCTGGCAAATGAAGTCCCTTTTATGGGGTGAGCCCACGGCCGGGTCTTCACGAGTGGGGCTTCCTCTGGACATGTGTCCGGTGCCCCTCCGGGAGATGTCCATGAGTCACCCTCTGAACTCCGGGGGAACTTACCCGTGGAAGACTGGCAAACCTCAGCGAGTGGGATGCAGAGGCTCAGAGAGCACCCGGAAAGGAAGGAGTTGACGTTCACAGTGCAAACAACACAGATGTCCCAGACATTAACTCCAGCTTCCCAACAACCCCAGGCGGGCCCTACGATTGCCACCCCATTTTACAGGTGAGAAAATCGAGGACCGGCAAGGTTGATTCGTCAATTCCAATAGGTTCGGCGCGCACACTGCCACCACGCCTCCCTGACTCCCAAATGACAGCCATGAGCAGCGCTTACTTCGTGCCCGGCATTCTGAAATGCTTTCCATGCATTACCCCACCCACTCCCCGTAAGGAAAATACCACTGTCATTCCCCTCTTACAGCTCAGGACACCCAACCTCGTCAAGGCTAAGCAGCGTGCCCAGGTCACTGAGCCAGAGATGACAGCACTGAGCCTCCCTCTGCGGCCCTGACCCCACAGCCAAGGCCTGACCTGGAAGTTCCCAAACGTTTTGATGTCCGGGCCTCTCTATACTCTCACACATGACTAAGGACTGCAAAGAGCCTTTGTTTACATGGGCGACATCTGCCTAACACTACCTACCAGATTAGAAATTACAACTACAAATTCTGAAAATCCAGTTTTAAAATAAGCAAACACCTACTAACGATTTACATAAGATTTTTTTTTTTTAAATTAAAAGTGAACGACCCTTTCGATTACAAAACAAGAAACGCAGCAAGAAGAGCAGCACGGCGGGGCATCCTTATGCCGCTTGGTGCCTGGCTTACCTCGTGTCCGTGCAGGATGGCACGCCCTGGCAGGCCTTCAGAAAGCCCCACCCACAGCGAGTGTGTGAGCGGGAGGAGCAAGTGACACCTACGTGTCACTGAGGAAGGGTTTGGACCTCACTGCCCCTGAGGAGACCGAGGAGACCTGGCCCTGCTTTGAGAACGGCCGCTCGGTGCTATGCCCAAGCGCACCGAGTATCCGAGAAGCATCATATCTCAGGTTAGGGAACGGAAAGCCACCAGCGGCAGAGACCTGCCTCCAGGGAGATCAAGGACTCTCCCCCCGTCACACATAAAGCAACACAAGGTGTGTGCGTCCCTTGGCTTCCGCAGAAGCTGGAGAGGAGCAGCAGGAGAAAGCGGGGACCATCAGCTCTGTCACCAGGCACAGCCACGGCCTCCGGTCCGTCTCTGCAGGGTGAGGGTCTGGGGCAGCGGATCATGCAGACGATGAAGTGAGTGCTGACGTTTGCCCACCACAGCCTGGCGCTGGGTTTTGTGCTAAACCCTCCATCCTGACCTCCTTCATCCCCACGGCACCCTCCCAGGTGTGTGCTATTACCACCCCATGAGAAAATGACGTCCAGAGAGACTGTGCAGCTAGGAAAGCGGCGGACCCCACGCAACACGCAGCTCTAACTCCAGAGCCAGGGCCTCCCCCTGCGCTGCACGGCCTCCTGACAGGGGTGCCACTGGTGCCCCTTCTCCTGCCCCAAGGCTGAGCACACAGAAACACACAAAAGTGAGGCTGCCCAGGCCTGAGAAGCCAGCCATCAGGCAGCTGCTCCCTGATGACGGGGAATGCGGCTGGGCGCCCCTGGGCTTCGCAGTAAGGAAGGCGGGGGACAGAGGAGGCCCCGGGCCCTCGGGAAGCGTCCCCAGATGTGCTAAGCCAGGAAGTTCCAAAATAACAGCAAGTACTGCAGAAAACACACTCCATCCCAGTCAACTGAAAATAAGGATTTCCCCTTTTACTTGCATCTCAGGGTTGAAAGGAATTTGGAAGATGCTGCTGCCCTCCCATCCAAATCGTTAGCAGAATCCCCCAGATGGCCATCAGGACTGTTTGAACCCTCCACAGTGAGGGAGCACACTCCTTCCCGCACACAAAGCCCATCCAACCATCCCCCACGGAGTGATTCTCTGCGGGAGTTAAAGGCTATTTCCCACACTGACCCTCGCTCTGCCCCAAAGGGCCACAAGGTACAACTGCAATTCCTTTTCTACACAGCAGACCTGCAAGTAGTGAAGACAACTATCAAGTCCCTGTGTCAGAACAGCTGACAGTAAAAAGTAGCAACACCAACCCTACCTGCTTTGGCTCAGTGGATAGAGCATCAGCCTTGGGATTGAAGGGCCCTGGGTTCAATTCCAGCCAAGGGCACATGCTCGGGTTGTGGGCTTGATCCCCAAGAGACGTGCAGGAGGCAGCGATCAATAATTCTCTCTCATCGTCTATCTCTTCCTCTCCCTTCCTCCATGAAATAAAAATGTTTTTTAAAAATTATTTTTTAAAAAGTAGCAACACCAAATGCTGACAAAGTTGCTGGAATTCTCAAACACTGCTGGTAGGAATACACAATGATACAGCCACTTTAAAAAACACTTTGATAGCCTTTTATAATGTTAAACACACGTTTATTGTACTACTCATGATCCACTCTCCTATTTACACAGGAGAAATGAACATTTAGTTTTACCCAAAACCAGCACACAACTGTTTGTAGAAAGAAGTTGGTGAATGGATAAATAACAGCATTTCTACAGTGGAGTACTACTCAGCAGTAAAAATGAATGGACAACTGACCAAACTACCAATATACACAACAGCATAAGGAAACCACAAATGCCGGGGTGTGCCATGTGAGAGAAGCCAGGCTACATACTACAGCAAGCATGTCAAACTCGCAGTCGATGGTTTTGACATGCTTGTACTACAGGATCCCATTCGTGATTCTTAGGAAAATGTAAAACTCCAGCAGCAGGAAGAGGTCAGTGGCTGCCAGACTCGGGCGGTAGAAGGCGGAAGGCAAACGACAGCCACAGAAGGAAATGTTTCGGGTGAAGGAACTGTTCTGTATCTTCATTGTGTCAGTGGTTAAATGGTCATGAGTTTGTCACAACTCACTGAACTATGTGCTAAAAAGAATAAATGTTACTGTATGCAATTTATGCCTTAACAGAAAAATTAAGTTAAAAAAAAACTATACCTGTGGGGCCCTAAACTGAAGCCACATCCGAGGAGTGGAGTGGCTGCTGCAGAGATGGGAGCTGTGAGCCCTTCTCCAGTCACTCATTCCTGATAAACATCTTAAATAATGAACAACATAAGAGGGAATTGCCCCCGAGAGAAGGGGGCAGCGGGAAGAGATTAATCAATGAATGTATTTGCACACATGCATAGCCAATGGAGGGAAGGCCTGGGCAGGGGGCTAGATTGAGAAGAGATGGTTAATGGGGGCGGGAAGGGGGAAAACATCTATAATATTTTCTACAATATTATAAAAAGTGAGTTGTCAAAAAAAAAAAAATCCATATGCCACTTCTCTCTCCTATCCAGTACAGTTGTTCTTTTGGACTCAAATGCTAAACTGTCCATTCTCCCCAGCTTCACCCCTTCCTCTTCCCAAGTCTGGAACCACTTGGGAAGTCAGATTTTCTTTTCCTTTTTCGTGTCTCAGATGGGATTCAGGGGGTAAGGAATGTGATCGCACTGAAACGGCCTCAAAGGAGTGGAGGAGATGCAGGAGAGCTGGCACAGGCCCTGGACTCTGGACAATGAACCATCACTGACCAGGGCCCCGGCATGAGGGGAGCAGCAGAACCAGAGCGGGCAGAACCCTGTCTCCATCACAGGAGTCCTGGCTCCTCCTCCTCATCGTCGGCCCATCTGAGGTGCCCACCCCCACAGACCACGAGGCTCAGTGAGCAGCCTGGCAGCTGGGTGGGCTTCTTGGCCATAGCCCCTTTGTCCTTGGTTCCCTCATCACCACACTCCCGCCGGCCCCAAAGGCTGCCCCTGTCTTATTTACAGCTGGACAGGTGGCAGCACTATTTCAGAGCCCCGTGGCACGGTGCCAGAGCCAAGGAGGAAGCTGGTACTGGCCAAATGTGGCCAGGTGGAGTGAGGATGCCCAGGGAAACTTTCTGGCCACCTCCAGGCCCTGGCTGTCAGGGGAAAAGCAAAGGAGCAGCAGGCCGAGGTCATCACCGTCAGCAGACAGCAAACCCAAGCCAAGCCAACCTCCGCTCCAGCCAGGAGAGCCAGGGCCAGGGGGAAACAGCCCCAGACGCGGAACCAGTGCTTCTGAAGCATCTGAGCATCAGGAGAAAACTTGTTAGAAATGACACAGACCCACCGAATCAGAAACCCTGGGTGATCCCCTCCAGGAGATCCTGATGCCTGATAAAGCTGGAGAACCTCTGGTCTGGACCAAAGCTGCATTTGTGGCCCAGCGTAGCTTTTCCTTCCTTGTTTTTTGTTTGTTTGTTTGTTTGTTTGTTTGTTGTTGTTTATTTCAGAGGGAGGAAGGGAGAACAGAGAGATAAAAACATCAATGATGAGAGAGAATCATTGATCGGCTACCTTCCTGAACACTCCCTACTGAAGATCGAGCCCAAAACCCAGGCATGTGCCCTTGACTGGAATCGAACCTGGAGCCCTTCAGTCCGCAG
This sequence comes from Pipistrellus hanaki, assembly GCF_964339955.1. NCBI lineage: Eukaryota > Metazoa > Chordata > Mammalia > Chiroptera > Vespertilionidae > Pipistrellus > Pipistrellus hanaki. Next base: position 11,211,187 of record NC_140516.1, on the reverse strand, counting down.
GCCGAGGCTCTATCCACTGAGTCAAACCAGCTAAGGCTTTTCCTTCCTTGTTTTACTGGCGGTCCACCAGCCACTGCACATAAAGCCATCACCCTTTGATGAAACGCAAGGAGGGCACTTCCCTGACTATGGAACCCAGGGGCACGGCCTCGTTGGTCCCGCAGCCCACAGCTCAGCTCCTCCCAGGACGCGGGGAGAGGAGGTGAGACTCCAAGCGGCAGCTGCAGCCTTGCCCAGCTCCCAGTTCTTCTCCCAGATATGCTACTTGCCCTGAGTCCTAAACTCAGGATCTGCTTGGCAGAAACCAGGGACTAGACACGCGGAGCCGACCGACGGCTTCCTGAGCCATCCATGCCTTGGAGGCCACCTGAAGGGTCCCCTCCCCGAAACGCACTCTGAAGCACTCATCAGAAACAGCTGCTCCTTCCCGGGCTTTCCTTTCTGTTTCACGGGGCAGAACGGCCAGTAGCTGATCCCTGCTGCCAAGGTCTGAATGTTTGCGTCCGTCCCCCCAAATTCCTATGTTGAAATCCTAACCCCGAAGGCATGATATTAGGAGGTGGGTCCTTTTTTTGGGGGGGGGGTTTAGTTTAGGAGGTGGGTCCTTTTGGGGGGGGGGGGTTAGTTTATGAGTTTGGAGCTCTTATGAATGAGATGAATGTGTCATAAAGGAACCCCACCCCCAGAGAGAGCTCTCTCCCAACTCTGCCAGGTAGGGCCCAGTGGGAAGCTGCCATCCCGGAGCCAGGAAATGAGCCCCACCAGGCACTGCAGCTGCCTTAGCACCTTGATCTCGGCCCTCCCAGGCTCCAGAACGGAGAGAAATAAATGTCTGTCTTTGAGCCATCCGTTCTGTTAGAGCAGCCTGGATGGACTGGGACACTGGCTGGACTCTAAGGTCAGGGGCCAGGCCCCAGTGGGATCACTAAAAGACTGAACGGACGCTCCAAGCAGAGAGATGCTTCTATTCCTCTGTCGGACTGAGAGAAAACAGGTCCCTGATCCCAAAGGACCAGAGAAGGAAGGGCCAGAGGGCACACAGAGTCGGGGTGCAGCCCTGCCTCCACCTTCCCTGTCAATGAGAAGCTGCGCTGTCAAGAAATCACTGCTGGGAGATGATTGGATCAAAAAACTATGGTACATCTACACAATGGAATACTATGCTGCCATAAAAAAAGAAGGAATTCTCATCATTTGCAGCAACCTGGATGGAATTGGAGAACATCATGCTGAGTGAAATAAGCCAATCAATGAAAGAGAAACACCACATGACCTCACTCATTTATGGATAATAAAGAACATTATAAACTGATGAACCAAAAGATAGATATAGAGACAGTGGAGCAATGGGAGGACTGTCAAATTGCGGTGGGGAGGGGAGGGAGATCTGGGAGAGATAATAGATCAACCGAAGGACTTGTATACATGCATATAAGTACAACCAATGGACATAAAACTCTGGGGAGGGAGGGTATGTTTGGGAGGGAGGGAGGAGGGCAAAAAAAAAAAATCAATAAAATATATTGAAAAAAAAAAAAAAAAACAACTGTGAGTATAGTACAAATTCAAAAAAAGAAAGAAAGAAAGAAATCACTGCTGGGACATGAAGGACGCTCTCAGGCCCCCAGCCCTGTCAACAGGCCAGAGAACTCTCTGTTCAATGCGAAATCCCTCGTTACTTCAACTTGTATGACATCTAAGCCTCATTTTATAAATGCCACCCAAGAATGTCTCTACTTAAAATTTCCCCAGTTGTTCACAATGAGAAGTCAGTGCAGATGGATGGGAAGGAGAACACATGGATTGCCTGAAACGAGTGTGCAATCCCGGCAGGTCCCTGGGTCTCCCCGTGGGGCAGGTTCCTTAGCAAAGAGCTGCACGGGATGGAGGAGGGCCTCGAGGAAGCCACCGCACTCGGCTAATGAAAACTGCCTGGAGCTTTTTACAAAGACAGTGAAGAAGGTGTCAAAAGCTAAAGAAGGTGTCAGAAGCCCCATCTCTCCCAAAGCCTAAGCCAAACCAAAGGCTTTGAAGGCACAGAAAGCAGTGCCAAAAGGCGTCCACAGCCACACAAAGAAGATCCCCACGTCACCCACCTTCAACCACCTTCAGATGGCCAGAGACCTGAGGCTCTGCAGGCCGCCCCATGTCCTGGGAAAAGCCACCAGGAGAAACAGCCTGCCCACTAGGCCGTCATCCATTCCCCGACCATCGAGTCAGCCCGGGAGAAGAAAGAAGACAGCGTACACTTGTGTTCACTGTGGATGCCAAGGCCAACCAGCACCAGCTCTGACTGGCTGTGAGGAAGCTCTATGACATTGAGGTGGCCAAGGTTGGCACCCTGATGAGGCCTGATGGCGAGAAGTAGTATGTTCGACTGACTCCTGACGATGATGTTTTGGATGTTGCCAACAAAACTGGGATCATCTAAACTGAGTCCCACTGCCATATTCTAAATATAAAAATTTTACACTGTGAAAGGAAGGAAGGAAGGGAAGGAAGGAGGGAGGGAGGGAGGGAGGGAAGGAGGGAGGGGGGGAGGGAGGGAAGGAGGGAACAGCCTGGAGAGACCTCAACAGAAAGACACTGCAGCCTCTAAAACCATTAGTTGGCAAAGGCATGGTGAGGTACCAGTGGATCAAGCTGGAGAGCTGAAACGAGGCAAACCGCCTAAGGATCTAGCGCCCACCAGGGGACGCGACCTTAAGAAAATGTTATATACTCAAGGTTTCATCTACCAGCTTCTCTTAAGCTGAATACAACTGCCATTCTCTCCCCAAATGTTCTTCCTTAGGGAGGTAAACATGGAAGAGCAGAGGCGATATTTTCATTCTAAGACCTTCCTCTTGCCTTTCCTTAGTTTCAAACAGCCAGCGGCCCTGGGGAAAGGGAGGGCTGCGGCACTGGGCGAAGGCTGAGCCAGGAGGAGTTCTCCAGGAGGCGCCCCTGTGCTCCCGCGGCTGACCCCACCGTTCATTCCACACCCCGGACCAGTCCACGCCGGCCCCCACATTCCACTTCTCTTGCCAGGGCTGAGGTTAGGCCCACCCAACCCAGACCAGGAGGGTGCCTACATGCGGGGCCCACGCTCAGAGCTTCTGACATAGCAGGCAGGAGGTGGAGCCTGAACCCTGCATCTCTAACATGTGCCTGAGGGCTGCCGGTCCAGGGCCCACACAGGGTGAGCACCAGTTCGGACACAGACAAGCGATTCCGTGAGAGGAGACTGTGCGGAGGGAGTTCTGGAGAAGGCTTCTCTGCTCATAAGGAGACAACCCTCTTGTCCTCTGGACTGTTCATGCGACAGAGATGTCCTTTTACCTGCTCTGTCCAGTACAATAGCCACTAGTCACAGGTGGTCAGGCAGCACTTGAAATGTGGTTAGCGTGACTGTTGAAACTAGAAATTTTACTTCATTTTAATTATTTTGAATTTTTTTATTATTTTTTTTAATATATTTTATTGATTTTGTACAGAGAGGAAGGGAGAGAGAGAGATAGAAACATCGATGAGAGAGAGTCATCGATCAGTTGCCTCTTGCACACCCCCTACTGGGGACATGCCCGCAAGCAAGGTACATGCCCTTGACCGGAATCGAACCCGGGTCCCTTCAGTCCCCAAGCCGACGCTCTATCCATTGAGCTAAACCGGTCTCGGCAAATTATTTTGAATTTTTTAAAATATATTTTATTGATTTTACACAGAGAGGAATTGAGAGGGACAGACAGTTAGAAACGTCGATGAGAGAGAGTCATCGATCAGCTGCCTCTTGCACACCCCCTACTGCGGATGTGCCCGCAACCAAGGTACATGCCCTTGACCGGAATCGAACCCGGACCCTTCAGTCTGCAGGCCAACGCTCTATCCACTGAGCCAAACCGGTCCCGGCTTAATTATTTTGAATTTAAAAAGCCACCTATGGCCTGTGGCTCCCATAATGGACGTCACTGTCCCCATCAGCCACCTGGACTGAGGGGGGAGGACACCACACTTTGGATGCTCACTTCCTACTGTTCAAGGTCATGCATTCCTTTATTGTTTAAGGCAGTGTGAGTCGGTAACCCCTGTTGCTGCAGCCATGAGGACATTCACATCAGCCCGTGAAAAAGTGGAGCTAGCACCCAAGGATGCGTCACCTGCATGCAGAAGAGCGAGAGAAGCGAACCCTGTTCCTGTGAACTGAAGAGGGCTGGACCTGAGGCACGCACCCCGGTCTTGCAGCACTCAGATCTGAACACAGCGTGCTCCCCCTCTGCCTGCTCACAAGACCTGGGGACACTGCCGACCCCTGCATCCCAAGGACCGCCAGTGTGTGCAGAACTAAATGGTGGGCTACTGGCAAGGCTCCTTCCAGGCATGCGAGGTCTGGAAAAACACCTCCTGCTCTAGCTCGCTGTGGTTTAAGCAAGGCCTCTCTCTGGAGCTCCCTTTTAAAATGCAAATGCTCCCAGGAAAGGTGCTGGGTTAGGCCTTGAAGTGTGGACGTGCAGCTGAATAAGTTAGATCATTGTACCTTGTTCCCAAGGAACAGGAAGCCGGAAAAGGGTGAAGCATGAGAGAGGAGGCCACGGGTATAAACTCAGGACTCAACCAGGTCACAGTTTTACAAAAGCCGCACCTCACTGCTCTCCTCATCCCACTTGCACACCCCATGTGCTTCCTGAAAGCCAGTCCCAAGTTCGAAATTCCGGCAATCCATCATGCAATCAATGTGTCTCCCAGAGCAGGAAGGATAACGTGATAGAGCCTCAGGAGCTCTGAATTATGGTCCCAGAAGAGTCCTCCCTGAGCCCTACACAAGAGGAGGGAACCTGTGAGGGGCTGAAGTTTGTCTTCCAAAAAGATACTCAAGTCCTAATCCCTTCTAAATGTGAATGTGACCTCATTTGGAAATACGGTTTTTACATATGATCAAGTTACAATGAGGTCACAGTGGAGGAGTAAGGAGGGCCCCTAAGCCAATATGACTGGTGTCCCGTTAAGAGGAGAAACTGGAGAGACACAGAGCGAGCATCATGTGAGGAAGAAGGCTTGGGCAGACTGGGTGATGCACCTACCAGCCTAGGAGCATCGAAGACTGCTAGCAGCCGCCAGCAGCCAGGAGAGGCCCAGAACAGACCCTCCCCTGGACCCTTCAGAGGGGTGCAGCCCTGCCAATACCACACCTTGGCCTCAGACCTCTAGCCTCCAGAACTGTGAGATAATCCCTTTCTGTCATAAAAGCCACACTGTCTTGGTACTTCCTATGGCAGCCATAGCAAATGAATATATAGTAGTACCCCTACTGTACCTGTCTTCCCTTCTGATCACTCTGGCCTCACTTTTTGTACAGTTGTGTAACTGTCCATCCCCGCCGCCGCCTCCCCGTAGACCCTAAGATGCACAAGCACGGGGATCACACCTGTGGTCACCACCACATCCCAAGCCCACTCTGGCACCTGGAGGGGTCTCAGCTGTCACCCCGAGAGCACACAGCTAGCAAGGCCTGTCCCCCGCTAACCCCCCACAAGCTCTGGAATCTCTGGTGAGAGACTCTCCTCCCTGAATGGAAATCTCCCTGAAGGAAGGGTGGCCTTGGTGGGGCACAGGGGAGCTCACTGAGAAGTCCTGTGCCCTGACAAGTGAAGAAACAGCTAAACATGTGCCTCCTTCGGCACCCACCACACTTTCATGACCAGAGCCAAATTCCTGCCCTCTATACAAAGATGACACTTTACTGACGAGAAAATGAAAATGAATTAACAGAAGATGAGCCCATGAGTAATATCAAAGGTGAGGGCCAGCTTCCCATCCCATGGACCCGGGGCTGCCCTGGCTCGCACCCAGACCCTGGCCCGCCGGCTCTGCAGGAAGGAGGAGCCGGGAGGTGGTACTCACCCACACTGCTGAGGGAGCTGCTGCTCTCGGAGTCAGAGGGCATGATGGACAAGACGCTGTATGTGGAGCCTGGGGGCAGAAAGGGAGAGCATTTGTTACTAACCCCAAGGGGCCTCCTGTCTATACGCCAGACTACTGCCGGACCAAATGACCTTCAGTCATGGCCAGGCTGAGAACCAGCACTGAACCAGGGGCCATAAACCGAATCCCAAGGGCCAGACAGGCAGGGCCGTCAGCAGGGACAAGCCTTTGGTGTCTCTGCCTTGCCTCTGCCTCACCTTCCGCAGCCTCAGCTCTGGAGGCTGATGTATGTGCAGGCAGAGTGGAACTTGGAATGCCAGCTGGCTTCCTACTGGGACATCTGGGGAAAGGCTCAGCGAGGGAGCAGCATGCCCGGGTTAAATGCAGTGAGGAGTCCCCACAGATTAGTATCAGTGTAATTCTGGCTTCCATGCAGAGAGTAGCAGCATAAATTGACCATAGGTGAATTACCTATGGTTTATGCCGGACTACTCTGTTCTTAGTTCTAACTGTATTCAAGCTCAGTCCTTAATAATTTAGCCAGTGACTACCCCCTTATTAAAAGTTATTCATCAAGAGAGAAACCAAGATGGCGGCATAGGTAAACACCTAAAATGCTGCCTCGCATAACAACTTCAAAACTACAACTAAAAGACAGATAGGACATCATCCAGAACCATAGGAAGGCTGGCTGAGTGGAAATTCTACAACTAGAAGGAAAAAGAAAAGCACACTGAGACTCAGAGAACCTGCAGGAGGCAGAGGTACTGAGGTATGAGGGCGTGTGGAAGACTGGCAACTGAGTGTGCAGCTAGCTTTCTCAAGCGAGAGGGAGACAAAAGCTCTCGACTGCAGTGAACTGCACAGACTCTGGGGACCTAGACTCATTTGGGGAGGAACTGGACTGTCTGGTGGCAGGCAGAACTTGAGGTCGGCTTTCCCTCAGAGGTGCTTGCAGTAATGATCACAGGACACTGAGACCCAGGGGGCTCTTAGGGCAGGGCTGATGGGAAACCAATGCTGTCTGCTCCACCTTGAGATTCCATCCCATCCAAGCTGAGCACAGAGAGGCTTTTGCAAGTATTGTCTCATAAGAGTGTCTCCAGCACAGAAGTTCTCCCAGCATAGACACAGCTGATCCTCACAGTCAATTGGTCTGGAGGTCAATTCCTCCCAGTGATACCAACAACAATCAAGGCTTAACTACAACAAGACTGCACATAGCTCACAAAGGGGTGCACCAAGAGTATCCACCTTAGATAACTGGGGAGGCTGAGCCACTGGGCCCTTTAGGACACCTAGCACACAAAGCCACTCTATCAACTCAGAGAAGCAGCCAAAATGAGGAGACAAAGAAACAGGTAACAAATGAAAGAAATGGAGGAAAGCAAACGACTCGATATAGAGTTCAAAACCACGGTTATAGGTTTTTAAATAATTTTCTAGAAAAGGCCAATACTTTTAGCGAGTCCCTCAAGGGTATAAAAAATGACCAACTAGAAATTAAGCATACACTGACTGAAATAAAAAATATTATAGAGATCTAACAGCAGACTAGAGGATCATAAGAATCAAGTCAAAGATTTGAAATATAAAGAAACAAAACCACTCAACCAGAAAAACAAAAAGAAAAAAGAATCCAAAAATATGAAGATAGTGTAAGGGACCTCTGGGACAATTTCAAGCATATCAATATCAGAATGATGGGGGTGCCAGAAGAAGAGAGAGAGAAAGATAATGAAAACCTATTTGAAGAAATAATGACAGAAAATTTCTCCCACCTAGTAAAAGAAATAGACTTACAAATCCAGGAAGCACAGAGAACCCCAAACAAAAGGAAATCAAAGAGGACCACACCAAGACACATCATCATTAAAATGTCAAGAGCAAAAGACAAAGAGATAATATTAAAAGCAACAAGAGAAAAAACAGTTAGTTACCTACCAGGCTGCACCCATACAATTGTCAGCTGATTTCTCAACAGAAACTCTGCAGGCCAGATGGGAATGGCAAGAAATATTCAAAGTGATGAATAGCAAGAACCTACAACCAAGATTACTCTACCCAGCAAAGCTATCATTAAGAATTGAAGGGCATATAAAGAGCTTCACAGATAAGAAAAAGCTAAAGGAGTTCATCACCACCAAATCAGTTTTATATGAAATGCTGAAAGGTATTCTTTAAGAAGAGGAAGAAGAAGAAAAAGGTAAAGATAAACATTATGAACAACAAATACATATCTATCAACAAGTGAATCTAAAAATCAAGTGAATAAAAAAATCTGAAGAACAAAATGAACTGGTGAATATAATAGAATCAGGGGCATAGAAAGGGAGTGGACTGACAATTCTTGCGGGAAAGGGGTGTGTGCGGTGCGGGAAGACACTGGACAAAAACCATACACCTATGAATGAGGAAAGTGAGGAGGGGGTAAGGGTAGAGGGTCTGGTGGGATCCAGGTGGAGGGGAGCTATGGGGGGAAAAAAGAGGAACAATTGTAATAATCTGAGCAATAAAGCTTTATTAAATTAAAAAAATAAAAATAAAAAAATAAAAGTTACTCATCAAGTTTGGAGCAATTACTTTGTCCCTCGAAGCCAGGGAGTAGCACCTTTCGTTGTTGTTGTTGTTTGTCAACACAATGTTATAGACACACAACTCCTGGCTACAGACACAAAACCAATATGGTTTGGTTTGAATTCCATTATTTTCAGACAGGATATTCGCGCCTAGCATCAGGAAAAACCTCCGGGTAAGGAAACCCAGTTTCTTTTCTTTTCTTTTCTTTTTTTTAATATATTTTATTGATTTTTTACAGAGAGGAAGAGAGAGGGATAGAGAGTTAGAAACATCGATGAGAGAGAATCATCAATCAGCTGCCTCTTGCGTACCTCCTACTGGGGATGTGCCCGCAACCAAGGTACATGCCCTTGACCGGAATCGCACCTGGGACCCTTCAGTCCGCAGGCCAACACTCTATCCATTGAGCCAAACCGGAAACGCAGTTTCTGAACTCAGCTTGTGTCCGGGCATGAGGAGCTGGGTGATGCTGAGCAAATCACTTCCATTTTCTGAAACTCTGTCCTGGTCTAGAAGATGAAGCATTCAGTCAAGCGGCTTAGTCTTACGGGGTCCTGCACCTGCCCCACCTCAGCGATTCCACACTCCACTGATGAATGGAAACAGAAGCTGTGCCTTGCTTATCAAGACTATGGGTGACACCGAATTAAGAGGGTAAACAGACTGAGAGACTAAACTGGGAGTTTAAAAAAAGCACAACGCGCAGAGATGGCAGGTCAATCAAAACAAGATAATGGAGGAATTCGATGTTTTCTTCTTGGAACTAAAAGAACTATAATGAAGAGGGGTGTGTACTGGGCATGGTGGGTGAGCCCAGGATGGGATTTTAGCAATAAAGCCTTTGAACAAGCCTTAGGACTTAAGTGTCAGAAAGTGGCCAAGAACTAATCTTTAGGGCTCCAGGACCAGAAATGTGGGGCCAAATTGAAGGGGTTCACTCCCAACTTGATTCTTGACTAGCCATCCCATACATGCCACACATACTCAGAAGGGGGAGAAAAGAGAGATGGGAGTAGACTGAGGAGAGGGAGAGAAGGAGGGGAGGGAGCAGGAGAGGCCCCAGGGGAAGGGGAAAATTGGGGGGGAGAAGAAAAAGACCACACATGGAGGGCAGAAAGATGGACAAGCGGTGCATCTGAGCCAGCAGGTGTACCCACACGAAAACAGATGAAAGGAGAGAGAACGAAGAGAAGAAAAGGGGGACTTTGGCAATGGCAGAAACTAGAACAGTGGCCAGGAAAGACCAGTGCCCTCATTATCACATTTTGTGAGACTCTCTGAAGAACCTACAGGTGTTACGCGTGGATTGAAGAGAATGAGTTGGGGGCTGGGTTGGTGTTCTGTCTTCAAGTAGGACTGTCAGAAGGGACTCCATTGGTTCCACATGGTCTCCCGCAGCAGCGCTGGGAACAGCAGGGGGATCTGGAGAAAGCTCCAGGCCAGGGTGGCCAGGCAGTTCGTGCTGCCCCAAGCAGCCCTGGCTGGGAACCAGAGGGGTCTTGCCACCATCAGAAAGAGGCTAGAACCAGAAAACCCTATTCAGTCCTGAAATTCCCTGGAGCTACTAAGACATGAATAGCAATGTTCAAAAAAGTACCTCCTGTATTTTTTTAAATATATTTTTATTGATTTTTTTACAGAGAGGGAGAGAGAGGGATAGAGAGTTAGAAACATCGATGAGAGAGAATCATCTATCAGCTGCCTCTTGGACACCCCCTATTGGGGATGTGCCCGCAACCAATGCCCTTGACGGAAATCGAACTCCGGACCTTTCAGTCCGCAGTCTGACGCTCTGTCCACTGAGCCAAACCGGTTTTGGCTACCTCCTGTATTTGAAGTTCAACCCACACTGAATTTATTTTACTGTCCATTCAACACCTCTGCATTTTTTGTTTTAAACAATGAGCATCACAAACTTCTCAAATGATCTCTCTTCCCAGATCAGAAATGTCGAGTGGTGTGTAGGGATCCATGAAATAAAGTCAGATGCAGTTCAGGCAGACTATGACATCTTCAAAAGAACAAGAGGGCAGTACAATGCCTATTATTAAACCCAATCGCCATTTTCTCAATTATTTCTTTCATTTATGGGGGCAAGGAAGGCTTGCCAGCTGGTAGGCTGGTGGACTGTTTTCAAAAGCCGCCAACTCAGAAAAGCCCCCACTCACACCTCCAGGTTCTCCGAGTTCAAGCCAGTCCTGCCTGCAGCTTGGCGGACAGGGCGCCCGTGCTCTGCTGGGCGCTCCCTGCAGGAACGCCTCGCTCCTTCCTCAGACTGGCATCGGCAGTGCCCCATCTTCCAGTAAACAGCCCCTCCTCTGCAGATGGTCTCTCTCCTTCCCTGTGGCGAGTTTCCACTGTTAAACTTGGCAGGCAGCCTTCTCTCTCCCCGCCCATCTCCCACCCCAGCTGGGGGCGTCAACTGGCCAACCAACCCATTCTGTGCCTCTCCCCTGTCCCCACCGTCCATCCTGTCCGTCCTGCCGGAGGTCTGGGGCCTGACCCGGGGACGGTGTGACATCTCTGCCTGCATCTCTGGGTATCGCTACCCCCGAGTCGGCTGGCAAGGTTCCTGGGAGCCGGCAAGGAGCGATGAAAACTGGACAGGGTCCAGCTTTTACAACGTTCCCAGGGCCTCGGACGTCATCCGGGGGATGGGAAGGGCCCGAAGACGACATTGTCTTGGTCATGCTTTGTCTTTGCGGCTACTGTGGTCTTAAAAGGCCTGTGTGGTCAGGACTTTCGGGAACGGGCACAGGAGTCACGCTCCTCCGGAGCCACGTGGTCTCCTTTCCACGCCGGTGCTTCTGAGGGGCGGGTGTCAAGCGTCATCTCTACCTCTGGGATTTCGCAATCAGATCGAGAGGCCACCAGGAGTCCTGTCTCCCAGGCAGCCTCTGCCCCTCACAGCCCCACACGCTCGGCCATGTCCGAGACACCTGCACCCCACTTGTTCAGACACCTCCACACCCTCCACTCCCAGGAGAGGCCCAGCGAACGCACTCCCCCTGCCCTGCCCCCATGCCCACAGACAGCAAGCACTGCCCTCAGGACATGCCCGCAGCCTCGTGCACGCCTGCACAGAGGTCCTGCCAGGCCCGGAGAAAGCTGATGATCTGGAAACGTTTCCAGCAAAGGAGAGCAGGGCGTGCGCCCCAGGGGTTCATGGCGTGGGAACCAGAGAGGGGTTCTGGACTGTAGGAGTTACCTCGGACCCTGGTCCCAAGTGCAGGTTCTACCTGGGCAGATCAGGGTGGGGCCTGAGATCCTGCATTTCTGCCAAGCCCCAGGCCTGGTCCGCAGGCAGGAAAGAATGCAGGGTCCGTGGCTGGCCAGGGCCAGCAGGTGGAACAAAAACGACGTCAAGGTGGAAGGCCCAGAGAGAGCGCTCACTCCGGGCTGGGCCCAGGCCACGCACTGTCTGCGCCCTTCCCGAGAGCACTGGGGCCCCTGCACATTGTTTACTCTGTGACTCAGCCCCACGGGGTCACGGAGACCTCTTCAAAAGAACTTCCAGTAAAATCACATGAGCGGTAACCAGCCTGTGGGGCCTGGGAGAGACAGAGGCTCGTCCCGCACACAGGGCTCCATTCACCTGGAGCCCGAGAGGCCGGGGTGACTCACGCTTTCTCATGTGGAAGCTGCAGCGCTGAGAGACGTGTTCCAGCCGGGAGCCAGCCCGGGAGGGTGCACAGAGGCTGGCCCGTCAGCTGCCCTGAAACAGCTCAGGTCCCAGGAGAATGTGCACCACCTCTCCCCAGAGCATCTGAGGAGAAAGGGAGGGGGCAAGCTGCCACCCCTTGGGGCTCTACCAGGCTGCCAGGCCTGTCACCACCAGACCACCTGCCCTCCCTGGACCCGCTCCTAGCTCATACCCGAGGCACTGCAGCCTGCAAACAGCCCACGGGGGGCTCACAGGTCATCGGCACAGCACTAGGCTGGGTCTGGTGGGAAGAAGAGAAGCTGGGGCTGCGGAGGGTGCTCACCTGCCAAGACCCTGCACAAGTCCCTGCCCCACTCTGCGCCTGGGCCCTTGTCTGCAAATCAAGGCGGTAATGAGTAGAATGCCGATGGGGCGCCAGCCAGCCTAGGTTCAACTCCCAACTCTGCTACTCAGCAGCTCTGTGCCCTCAGGTAAGTCACTCAGGCTCTCCCACCCGCCCTCCATGTGCTTATCTGTAAAATGGGATAATAGGAGCACTTACCTCATAGAGGACCAACTGCATTAATAGGCAAGGCAGGGCTTGAAACAGCTCCTGCCCAGCCCGCACTCTGTTAGCTGCTGCAATTATGGTCAAACCAGACCTTCCAACCTGTCCTCAATCTCTTGGTGACCTAAGGTGAAAGCCGTACTAGCGTGACGAGGTCACCCAGTTACCCATGACAACTGCGGGGCCGTCTGAGCCTCACTAACCATTAGTGCCTGGGTGTGTAAGCACCGTGCAAGCTTGTCTCGGTTCGTCCCCACAACAGCCCTGAGGCTGCCATCAGCCCCACTTCAGAAAGGAGGCAACTAAGAGTTAGAAAAATTAAGGACAGGCAGCCTGGTGGTGACTCCCCCCTGTGACTTGCTTAAAGTCGTGGCAGAGTTACTGAGGAGGCAAGCAGGATACAAACCCAGGCAGTCTAGCCCAAAGCCTGCACTCCTGATCCCAGTCTACACAATGCTGCTGCCCAGCCCTGAAGGTGGAAGAGCAGTCAGGGGGACTTCACGGAGGAAGGGGCCTGGAGTTGGCCCTGGAGGACAGTAGACTTGGGTAACCACCTGAGAAGCCAGATCAGCCTGGAGGAAACACAGGCAGAACCTGTCACCCTGTGCAATGCAAAGTCTCAGAACAGGAGTGGCCCAGCCCAGGAACTCCCAGCCTGGATCCCCCCCACCCTCCACCGTCCTGACTGAGCTGTCCCCTCCCCACCCTCCTTTCCTCACCGAGAGGACACTCAGCAGGCACTGTAAGCTGAGCTGAGCATAGGAACTAAATGTGGGCAAAGGAGAGGGCAAGGAGCCATGGCTTCATGGCACTTCCCATATGGGTGCAGAGGCTGGCCCCAGCGCGGGGGCACCCTCACTCGAGAGGACCTCAGGTGGTGCTGGGAGGGTGGGTTCCCTTGGCTGCTAAGAAGCCTCTTGAAGCACCAGGGCTCAGGGCAGCCACACTCCACCTAGGGCCACAGCCCCCTTTCCTTTAAAGATGTGCCCCAAAGCTCAGGGTGCTGAGACCCCAACTTGGAGTCTGACCAGCCCCGGCCTTCCAGGGAGGCTTGACTGACTGGCCCTGGAATGGAGCAGCCGCAGAGGCTGGGGCTTCAACCAAGGAAGTGCTGCCTTCGTGCACCCTCCACACCCAGCTCCGGGGGACCAATCACCTTCTCCATGAGGGACACAGGGAGGCTGGCAACACAGCAGAGCCTGCTGTTATCTCTGGGTCAGACGAAGAGTCACCCCCTCGTATGCAGAGCACACGCCCCTGAGTGTCAGGTCTGTAAGCTAATATTAGTTCTCCCTCGTTGAGATATAGCCGCAGCTGAGCACAATTTTGGGAGAATAATGAACTTGCTAAAATACCACAGTAATGATGCTTATTTCCCACTTTCCGTGGCCAGTTATTGACCAGTAGTCCATCTTAAGTTTAACATTTTTAAAAGTATTTTTATTGATTTCAGAGAGGAAGGAAGAGGGAGACAGAGATAAAAACATCCATGATGAGAGAGAATCATGGATCGGCTGCCTCCTGCAAGTCCCCCATGAGAGATCAAGCCCACAACCCGGGCATGTGCCCTTGACCAGAAATGAACCTGGGACCCTTCAGTTTGCAGGGCGACGCTCTATCCACTGAGACAAACTGGCTAGGGCCAATAGTCCATCTTTCAACGTCAATGGGGCTGATGAGTGGGGTGTCCATGTTCCAGGTAACGGCGAGGTGTGCAAGCAACATCTGGGTGGGACAGCATGAAGGGCTCGGGGCAGCAGGGCCTTGCGGGCCATAAAGCGGGCACTGAGTTTAGTGAGGAGAGGAAAACCTCTAGAAGTCTTTGCGTAGAGTAGAGACAGGGTCTGACTTACACTTTAACAGGATCACTGGCTGTTGCTGCATTACATACTGTCCACAGGGAGAGAGGCGGGACGGGGGAAGAGAGCAGGAAAACCAGCCAGACAGCAAAGGCAATCATCCAAGGGAGCTGTGCTGGCGGCCAGGCGGGTGGTGAGAGTGGAGCTGGTGAGGGGGCTGGGGCTGGGGGGTGGGGAGGGGAAGGCTATGGAGGTAAAGCAGGGAGCGTCTCCTGACAGACTCGGTGTGGAATCGGAAAGCAAGAGATGTTAAGAATGACTCCAAGGTCTCGGCCTGGAAAAGGAAGGATGAGCTGCTTGTCACCGAGATGGGGAACCTTGCAGGAGGAAGAGTTGGGGTGGAGGGTAAGGGGTCATGAGTTCATGTTTCACCAAATTAATGTGAGGCAAGGACAAACACCCAAGCACAGATGACAGATAGGCAGTTGGAGATATGGTCTCAAGTTCAGGGGTGAGGCTGGGGCTGCATCTATCATTTGGGAACTGTCAGCATATGCTCAGTATTTAAAGCAATGAGTCGATGGTATCACAGCTCAAGGAGGGAGTATGGACTGGAAGGGCAGTGGAGGTGTCCAAGGAATAAGCTCTGAGCACTCAGGGCTAAGGGTGAAAAGAGGAATCAACCCAGATGACAAAGGAGGGGCAGGCAGGGAGGCTGAAGGGGAGCCACCTGGCCCAGTAAAGGGATGGGACACAAAGGCATGAGGCAGAGGGCTTGAGGTGGGCTGAGATGCCCATGATGGTTCATGGTGAAGGGGAGATGGACTCACACCCTCCTGACTTCTGACCAAACTGTACCTGCACTCCATCTACCCCATGCACGTTCCTGTGTGTCCAAGACATGATACACAGAATGTGTTCCTACACCCTGACTATTCACAGCAGCTAACATTCATTGAGCACTTGTCACTATTTACGAGGATTATTCCATTTAATCCTCCTAAGAACCCTATGAGCAGCGGGCTATTGACACCTCATTTTCTAGATGGCAAAATACAGGCCAAGTCACTTACCCAGAACCACAAAGCTGGTAAGTGGCAGGTCCAGATTACCCACTAATTCTATACTACCTCCTTCCCAGCAAGATCAGCAAAACTGAAACTCGCCAATCCCTTGCCCCGATGGATAGCAGAGGAGGCTAGCAGAGGAGGCGAGCAACCCATCCCCTTTCTCAATGACACCATTCAGGTGAGAAGCATCTAGGAATCATGACTGACAGGTCAATGACTCTGAGAGACAGCCGCCAGGAAGTGGCTTATGGGCCAGTGTAGGCACTGTGGCCAAGGTTATCTTTCCCAACAGTGGAAAGGAAGAAAGGGGAGAAAGCGGAGTCCAGTCATCGCTGCTGCACCTCCACTGCAGGCCTGACCTCTGTTCCTGGCTTCAACCCCTCCAACCATGTCACTGCCCCGGCCATCAGCTAATCCTGGTCCACCCAGGGGAGACCACTACACTCTCTGGAACAAACTAGATAAAAATTTCCATCCCGGCTCAGAAGGCATTAGGAAACAGAGTGAACCAATGGGGTTTGGGGAACATGATCATGATTCCGATGGTCAGACTGCATGCAAAGAACTGCAAAAATGTCTCTCTCCCACTGTCCTCCTAATGCCACGTCATCCTCCAAATGGCCATTTTTCATTACTCTCAGGTCAGGGTACGCGGAGGAGTCAGCCAGAGGAAATGACAGCTCCGGGAACAGCCCAAGTCTCAGGGCAAGAGCTGGGAAGGTCACAAGGATATAACCACCAGGCTGGACAGGCCAGGGACATTAAGTCCACAAAGGCCAAAGAGGGCAACTACAAAGGAAAGGTCTTGTCTTCACCAGCAACTGTTTGATGCTCCCATCTTCCTCCACCAGCATCAACACCACCCTCCTTATCTGCGTTGTGTGGTGCCTTGAAGTGTACTGATCACCACGGCAACTCAGCCTGGGTCTCTAGGGCTCTGAGATCATGAGCAAGCACTCACTTCCCCCCACACTGTCCCAATATACCTGCTGAGTCTGAACCCACCAAGAAGACCCCTGCCACAGGGTGGGAGATACAAAGTGACTCTGCCCAGGGGAAAGGCCCAGGATCAGGAGCTGGATAGACTGGCTCTTCCTGGTTTGACTATTAATGGGTGACCAGGGGCCAAATCATTTCCCTGAGCCTCAGTTTCCATATCTGTACACTGGGGGCTATAAAAAGCATTTATCTGTAGTTCACAGACTGTTGTGTCAAACAAATATTAATAGATGTTGAACCTGCATTTTAACTGTGAAGGAAGGAACTGCCCAGGACATTATGTTCTAAGCTGCTCAGGAGTCCTGAGTCTCACCGTTCCCTGCCGGCACCACACCTTTCCCAGTTTCCTTCATTCCTCGACTCTTTACTGCTCAGCTCTTCTCTTCCCAAAATTCCATCTGCTTTTTTCCCCCTGCTCTTACTCAAAACACAAACAAAACAACAAACACACGGGAATGAGTAAAAAAGGAGGGCCATATTACACAAAGTGATCTACAGACTCAATGCAATCCCTATCAAAATCCCAATGACATGTTTTGCAGTAATAGAAAAGCCCATCCTAATTTTAATAAGGAATCCCAAATAGATGAGGCAATCTTAGAAATGAACAAGTAAAGCCAGATAACTCATACTTCCTGATTTCAAAACATACTACAGAGGTATAGTAATCAAAACAGTGTGATGCTGACATAAAGACAGACAGATGAAAAAGAATAGAGAGACCAGAAAATAAACCTTTGCATATCAGGGGTGGGGAACATTTTTTCTGCCAAGGGCTATTGGATATTTATAACACCATTTGAGTGCCATACAAAATTATCAACTTAAAAAATAGCCTGCTTTATGTGATCAAACATTTAATTAACTCACCCCTGGCATAGATGGTGAAATAATTTTTGACAGGTGCCAAGAGCATTCAATGAGGAAAGGACAGTCTTTTTAAGAAATGTTGCTGGGAAAACTGTATATCTACATGCAAAAAAAAAAAATTAATTTGGACCCTTATCTAATATCACTTAAAAAAATTAACTCAAGCTGAGACCGGTTTGGCTCAGTGGATAGAGCGTTGGCCTGCAGACTGAAAGGTCCCGGGTTCGATTCTGGTCAAGGGCATGTACCTGGGTTGCAGGCACATCCCCAGTAGGAGGTGTGCAAGAGGCAGCTGATCGATGATCCTCTCTCATCGATGTTTCTAACTCTCTATCCCTCTCTCTTCCTCTCTGTAAAAAAATCAATAAAATATATATTTTTTTTAATTAACTCAAAATATTAAAGATAAGAGCTAATACTACCAAACTCTTAGGAAAATACAGACAAAAGCTTCATGACATTGAAATGGCAATGATTTCTTGGTTTTGACACCAAAACATATTGAGCTTTATTAAAATTGCTTAATTTGGGCATCAAAAGACACTATCAACAGTAAACAGGCAGCACCCAGAATAGGAGAACATATTTAAATCAGAAATTGATAAAGGGTGTAGACAACTCCTAAAACTCAGCAACAAAAACAACCTGATTCAAAAATAAGCAAATAACTTACATAAGTTATATTTCTCCAGAGAAAGTAAACAGTCACTAAGTGCATGAAAAGATGCTCAACATCACTAGTCATTAGAGAAATGCAAATCAAAACCACAATGTGATACTACCTCACACCTTTTAGGGGGAAAAATACAGAAAATAACAAATGTTGGTGGAGAAATTGGAACTCCTGTGCACTACTGCTGAGAGTGTAAAATGGCATAGCCACTTGAACACTAACATGGTGATTTCTCAAAAAAAATTAAAAATAGTATTACCATATGATCTAATAAGTCTACTTCCTAGCACTTAGAAAAACAAAAACACAGAAAGCAGCATCTCAAAGGAATAGAGGAAGAGATGAGAGAAGTATTTCAAATATACAAAGAAGAGTGTGTCTTTCACACAGTGGCAGCCCTCAGGAGAGAAAGCTGATCTTAAGTAACAAGAGAAAATATTTTACTATTTTGTGCAAGGAGAAAAACACAAAACCCATAACCACAGAGTACAGCACCAGCCCCCAACGCTCCCAGCTTCCTCCTGGCTCCTGGTCCTCGGCAGGTAGCCATGACAGCAAACATGCCCCGTCCCTCCCAGCAGATGGGAGACCCCACACCTGCAGTGTGCTTGCTCTCCCCAGGCCCAGCTTAGTTAAAGCTTGAAGAGTAAGTGTTGGCTCCATGCTTTCCAGCCACACTCCAGCCTCCTCAGAGAGTAAGGGGGCCCCTACACCGCCCAGCCCTAATATCCTACAATTGAGCCAGGTCACACCAGGAGGTGTGGACTCGGGCATCATTTCAGAACCGTGCGTAACAGAAATAACTGCTGGGAAGGGCTGCATTGCACCCCCTCCTAAATCCATGTGATGAGGCCTAACCCCAAGTCCCACAGCATGTGACTACGTTGGAGATAGGGTCTTAGGGAAGGTGATTAAGTGAATATGAGGTCAGTAGGGTTGACACTAATCCTTCTAAGAAGAGGCAATGTGGACACAGATGTACGTGTGCACACAGAGGAAGACCATGTGAGGACACAGAGAAAAGACAACCACCTCTAAGTGAAGGTGAGAGGCCTCAGAAGATCTCAACCTGCTGACACCTTCATCTCTGACTTCTAGCCTCCAGGACTGGGAGACAGTGAGTGGCTGCTGCTTGAAAGCCCTCTCCCCAACCCCCAGGCTACGGTTCTTGGGGCAGCAGCCCTACCCACACTAATACAGGTGCTACTGTGCCACGCTCCAGGCAGCCCTTTCCCATGGAAACATCGTCCCCAGTGAGAGCCTTCAAAAACCATCAACTGAGCGTGTGTTCTTACTTAAAACTCCCCGCACTTCAGCAAAGAGGTACTGCTATTAGCCCCAATTTACAATGGCCCTGAAGTTCAGAGAGGTGAAGGAACTAGCCCTGGATCAATCAGCTACACTTGAAGTCAGATGCACCCTGCAACTTTTAACTACTCCTGAGCTGCCTCTAAGCCAAACTGCTCCCTCTGCCCATTCTTCACCCACCCAGCAGCCACGGTATGACCCCAGGATGGCCCTGCCCAACAGGTGCCCACTGTCCGGGGCCACTATGCCTTCTCCCCAGCCTCGGGCCCCTGGCACACGCATAAGAGAACTCAAGGTTTCTATCATGTATAGTCCTGGAATCTTTTCCTTTATTTTTTTTTCCCCTTTGATAATCAAAAAAAAGTTATTCTTAAGGAGAAGAAGTTAACATGGCTAAGGAACTCTATCAAAACTTTAGCCTGTGTGCAAGTAAGTAAGTGATCAAGGGAATCTATTTGGACAGACTATTAAGTTGTGGGGAGTTTTTGTTTTGTTTTGTTGTGGTGTGTGTGTGTGTGTGTGTGTGTGTGTGTGTGTGTGTTTAATATAAGCCTTGCCAGTGTTTCATCACCTGATATGAGAGAAGGGACTTACGTGGGCAGAAGTACCATCCTAGCCAGGCCCTCTCCAGAAAATATGTATTTTAAAAGCTTGTTCCATTTCATCCCATTCATCCCATTTCATCCCATTTCAGAAAAACAAAGAGGAGACCTTGGTGGACAGATGAGCAGGCTCCGAGGCGACGTGCAGCATGTGCACTTGCTTAGGCAGGGGGCACAGCTAGTCAGTGATTTTCATCTGAAAATTCCGATTTCTATTGATGGACGGGACTCCTACACGGAGCTCCCCCAGCCTGCAGCCCAACAAAGCACCAATCTTCACATTTCATGGGCCTGCTGGCCCCCAACTTCCTTGTTTAAATGGAAACTGTTAGACGGGATTTTGTGCAAACATGCGCTTTCCTTGGGGCAAACATTCTGAGTCTACAACTTGTTCTTTCATTTCCTAAGCTTTTTGTCCACGGCAGCGACATCAAAGATGAGAGACCTGGGTGGGGAGGGAGGGCTGTTGGGAGCACCAGAGAACAGAGCAAACTGAATGCCTCGGAGGCAAAGGCAGCAGGAGCCTCTTTGCCCAGCCCTAAGGGGTCAGTCTCAGAGAAATGACCTCAGAAAGGTCCACGTGGGAAGCTGGGAATCAACAGCTCCCCCTTCTCCTGCAGCTCCTGTAAGTGAAGGCATGCCCCAGGCTGAGTGAGCACACCTTCCCTCCAGATGACCTGCAGGTCAGGAAGAGGGAAAAGGTATCTATCTCCCAGTTGTTATAGCTGTGCCTGAACCACCACACCCAGCATTAAAATGCAACAAATGTGGGAGGCAGAAAGAACCAAGAGTTGCAAAATTCAGATCCAAAGTGGGGGGTAGGGACACAAAACCATGATGACAGAGGAAAGAATTCCTGTATGAAAGGATTAGATGAGGGGGTTAAAAGAATTACTAATATTCACTGGGCAAAACTATTGGACATAGTTTTAGTTAATGACACTGATTCTTCTGGAACCATTTTAAAGGGCCAGCCACCTTTTCACTCTAAGATCATTCACTGGAGCCTCTTAAAACAGTCTCAAAAGACATCCATCTGTGCCCAAATCCACCTTTATAGGACCAGTGTGTCAAGCAAATGAAATTCTGAGGCAAAGACATCTAGGACCATCCCAGCCCTGTTATTGAATGTTCCAAGAGTTAAACCTAACTAAACCAAGTCACCTAATATTTACCCAGTTCCTCTGAGGTGTATGGTCTCTTATGTGTGGTACATTGGGGTTTGTGTTTGGATTCCCTCAAGATAACTAAGGAAGACTTGCCACAATGGAACCATTCGAATCTCCCAAAGTTTCACGTCCCCTCTGTTTGCATCTCAAGGAGACCTGGTGAAAAACCAGCTACTATGCAGCTCGGCCAGTGTGGCCCTTTGGTTGAGCATCAATCTATGAACCAGGATGTCCCGGTTCGATTCCTGGTCAGGGCACATACCCAGTTGCAGGCTCAATCCCCAGTGTGGGGTATGCAGGAGGAAGCAGCCAATCAATGATCCTCTCTCATCATTGATGTTTCTATCTCTCTCCCTCTCTGAAATCAATAAAAATATATTATAAAAACAAAACTGCCATGCAGAAGTGCTACACCCCACCGGTACCTTCCCAGGCCTAGGCCAAGCAGAGAACTGACGAAGCTTCTTGACATAGGCACAACAAAAACACAGAAAACGCTGCCTTCAATGGCAACCAAAGGGCAGAGGAGCGATCCCTGCAAGTCTGTGCCCCATATCATCAAGAAAAACGGAGTCCAGCCGAAACTAGTTTGGCTCAGTGGATAGAGCGTCGGCCTGCGGACTGAAAGGTCCCAGGTTCGATTCTGATCAAGGGCATGTACCTTGGTTGCAGGCACATCCCCAGTAGGGGATGTGCAAGATGATTCTCTCTCATCGATGTTTCTAACTCTCTATCCCTCTCTCTTCCTCTCTGTAAAAAGTCAATAAAAACATATATTTTTAGAAAAACGGGGTCTGCTGCGGGCCTCCTAGCGCCCTGGGCCCTGCCAGCCTGGAAGGCCTGCCTGTGCAGCCACCTTGCCCATGCCGACAGCCACCCTGTCCGCCGGCTCACCACAAAGGCCACTTGTTTCCCATGAGTGCCCAGAACACCGGCTCAACCAGTTAGCCCAGTTGGGGGACTGTGGTCCAGGTGGATGGGCAGTGACAAGGGCTAGCTGTGACCTCAGCAGACAATTAGCAAGGCAGTATCGAGTTACCAAGCTCCGAAGGTCACCTGCAAGGCTGGGACACTATGTAGGATTCACCTCCCAGACCCAGGAAGGGGTCAGGCAGGGTCAGTTGCAGGCTACTGCATCCCTCTACCCTAAGCATTGTATCCTCTGACCCTTGCGGGCAGGAGAAGAAAGGTAGTCACATGAATGAGTCTAGAAATGGTCACATGAGTAACTGGCCAGGTCTTGGGGTAATATGGGTATGGAGTTAGCCCTCTGAGGGGGGAATGTTTGGGAACATGGTTCAATGGACACTTGATGGCGAGGAGCACCCAGTGGGTGGTGCACCAAAGATAAGGAACACCTTCAAAGCACAAGAATATCCAAACCCAAGAGCATCACTAAGAAAGCCAGTCCCATCTCTCCCAGCTGTTCTAACAGCGCCTGAACCACCGTGTTCAGCGTAGAACCGCTACTAATGTGAGAGCAGGAAAGGATCAAGAAGAAAAAACCACAGGTCTGGAGAACAGCCTGCTGCCTCTGCATGCCCAAAGGGTGATGATGAGAAAAGGGGAACTTATACACAGATTAGGGTCAAAACGCCAAGACTAACAACTGGCAGGACTCACCGATGAGACAGGCGAGCAGCTTCTCAAAGTGGGTGCCCCATCACTGCAGCAGCCACCACCGCTCAGGTGCCAACATCCGCCTGACCGACTCCACACCTTCTCACACTCGTCACTTCTCTCTACTGCCACCATCCCAGGGACACCTCTCCTTTCATCCACTTCCTAATTCTGCTCGGGTCTCTAGGGCCCCAGCTCAGCCACCTACCACCGTGGACAAAGTTCAGAAACCTCTCTCACCTCCGCTCCTCATCTGCAATGGCTCAGAATGACTAAGTGAGTAACAAATGTCAGGTACCTCAGCATCGGTTGTTCCAGCTGCTGGAATATCACTGAGCCCCACTTCCCAAGAGCGCCCCCTAGAGCCCAGCTCTGCGCCATCTCCAGGCACCCAGGAGTCCCTGGTTGAGGCTGACATTTGAGGGTCTTAAAGGGCTGGGCTCAGCTGGTCTGCACCCTCCCGCTGCCCCTTACCTCCACCCAGGCCTCTCAGCAGGCTACAAGGAAGAGTACTCCTCACGCCCCGTCCATGCCCACACGTTCTCATCTCCTCCATCACCACCACCTCTACCAAGATCCTAGCCATCCCTCCAGGCCCAGCTTGAGATGGGACCTCTCCAAGGAGCATTCCAGATCCCTCCATCAGGAAGTGACCTGTTGCCATCATTCTGCCAGTTCCTCCCTATGCTTCTAACTGATGTCTACAGGCCTGGCTTCACCTATGAGATGGGACCAGGGCCGGCATCCTGCACTCAAGCTATAGTCACCCAATGCCCCATGCCTGGCTTCACGCTCTGCGATCGCCACCTTAAAATTCTCAATGGCTTATGAACAAGGGGCCCACATTTTCATTTTGCAGTGGGCCACACGTAACGTCTTCAGTCCTGCCGAGGACTTCTCAAGGGCAAGGCTTCGTTTATCCCTGTGCATGGCCCACAGCAGCAGCGCCTGTTGAGAGGGGATCCATGCAAGAGGAAGGAGGTGACGCCCAGGTGTGCATGCCCCAAGGAGCAGCAGCGCCTGTAAGAGCCGGGATTCCATGCAGAGGACGGCGTGAAGGTTCAGGCATCTGCTCTCTGTGAGCAGTTAATAGAGGTCCCACCACCTCAGCCACTCACCTTTCTCCCTCCTCCTACACACAACACACACACACACACACACACACACAGCAGAGAGCAGTGGTCTTTCCCTATACCCACATTCCCCTCTGGTCCGCACTCATATAAAGAAAAAGGCCGTGGACGCTACTAAAAATGCTGCACTTCCGAGGGCTGTCAAATGCAGGGACACCGACTGCGAGTCATTGGCTTTGCCGCTGCTGCTGGCTGTGTAACCGTGACCACGTCCCTAGCATGAGGCCTGGAAAGGGAGAGACCTCAGAAACAGGGCCCTCTCCACCTTTCCTGCCCCTGCCCCTCCTTCAGACCTGGTCCCAGCCCTGCCCCCACCTGCAGCCTGGCTCAAGCGACTCAGGCCCACAGCGACCACCTCTGCTCTCACAGTCCACCTCTGTGGTGCCCACAGGCCCAGACACAGGAGGACAGAGACACCCGCAGGCCTGACACAGCCTGAGGAACCAGGGATGGCAGCCACTTCCCTGGGACACCCGGCTAATGGGATCACACCCAACCCTGGCTCAGCCCACAGCAGCACATCTGACACATGCCCTCGATCCCTCCCTACCCCATGACCCATAAGCAACCTCCTGGCACCGGCTCACAGCAATAAGCCAGAGCAAGTTGTGAGAAAAACACTTCCTGGCCATACAAAACAAACGCATTAGAGGGGTAATTGTGAAAAGATAAATAGAAAGAGCACAATAGGCTCCTCCCTCTCCAACTGGCTTGCGAGCACTTTCAACATAAATTTTTGGTTGGTGCCAGGTGTGTTTTAACCCCCAGGATAACACTGCTTTCATGAAGAACCACAGAACGTAAAAGACAGGAGACCCTGAAAATCAACATAGTGCAATGCGCCCATTGACAGGTGGGAACACTGGCTCCAGCAGGTCAAGACTTCTACCTCTGGGCTCCTACACCCCACCATGCTCTTCTTGGACACTCCGCCAGGCCACCGTATTCGCACTAACTGTTTACAAGCTGCCACCGCCACCAAACTGTGAGGTCCCTGACACCAGGCTGTCGCCTCTTCCATTTCTGCAGCTCCAGCAGCTCCCAAGGGGCCAAGCACCCGCAGGTGCTCGATAAACAACTCTGAACAAACAAACGGCCCACAGGGGCATCCCGAAGCCACAGGGTCAGGAGCACAGAGCTTCCTGTGTCCCCTGCTTCCTGCTCTCTTCTCACACTGCACGCAGCAGGTGCTGGGCAACTGGGGAAGAACACGACCCTCAGAACGGCCAGCCAGCAAGCTGCGTGCTGCCGGGTGAGGGCCCCGGCCTGGAGGCAGAACCGCGGCCAGCCTGCCTCTGACACTGGCATGTGGGCCCTGTCACCACGGAGCAGCTCCCTCTCAACCTCAGCTTCTTCCAGGCTCAGCTGGAGGGGTAACAAACCTCACCTCGCCTGCCTGCCAGCATGGGAGCAAGGAGGCAGAAAGGGAGCACGCAGGGCCCCGAAGACAGTGCATGAGAGGGATGAAATCCCCAATAATGCTGCCGCCTCCTCCTCCTCCAGCTCCCTGGTGAGCAGGGAGGGCAGGCACCAGCAGCCCCACATTCCAGATGGGGAAACAAGGTCCGAGGCCTCACGGTGCCCGGGAAACCCTGGTGCCACTCCTGCTCTAACTGACCCTCCAGGCCAAGGAGTGGGGGAAGGGTTCTCGGGGTGCCAGTCCCCCGGGTAGCAACACCAGCCAATCCCACATCCCTCTGGGCAGCCATTCCTGGCTGTGACCTGCCAAGCTCACAGCCAGTCCCCGGTGCCACAAGGAAGCACTGGCTGAGGACCACCCCAGGCACTGGGGCAGAAGGGCAGAAGTCCAAGGAAGTTCAGATGGCCAAGTGAAAAACAACTACGCCCCGTGGCCTAAAAGTCACTGGCCCAGGGTAAACATTATTGACAGCCGATGTGGGAAGGAGGAGGCAGTGTCAGAGCCCACCTGCTTCCTGGACCGATTCTCCAGTCTCCTCTTCCTGATGTGGCCACAGACGGGTGAGCTCTATCCTCAGCAACCAGAGCAAGCAGACAATCCTGTTTCTAACCCCCAGGCCACTGACCGGCTTTCACACAGGGAGCTGTGGGGCGGAAGATGGCACAGACTCCTGTCTGTTGGTACCCACTGCATGTGGTTAGGGGTCTCCATCACCCACGGAGCACCTGAGTCCTAGTTTAGGTGCATACAGACATGCGTGCACATACCAGTAATTGTAGGGACGGGCACATCCTGGCGGGGTGGCCAGCGTGGGCCCTGGAGCCCGCCTGCCTGCGGGAATCCCAGCTCATGCCCCTTTTGTGTAGCCAGGGCACCTTCCTAAACCTCTCTGTACCTCACTCTCCTCACTGGTAACATAGGAACACTACAAGTACCCGCCTGCCAGGGTTTTTGTGAGGACGAAGTGAGATAACGTTGGGGGCAATGCGTGGCATAAAATAAAAGCTCCGTTTTCCCCCAGCACAATGTTTATAGTGTCGCCTCTGGGATTTTGTGTGCTTTTCTTTTTCCTTCTTCGTTAATTACATTTTCTACATAAATGTGCATGCCTTATTGTCAGCAATGAATAAGCTTCATGTTTATATTTTTGAGATGGAGTGAGAAAAATGACTCAGAATTCCTAGGCAACCTTTCTTCCAAACACTCGGCGCCGCCGAAGCTGCCCTCTCATGGCCGCTCTATTTTCAGGAAACTGCCCCCCCACCCTCCCCTTCAGGGCAGAAGCTCTACTGCCCAGGCAGCCCTAGCCTTCTCAGCCCCCGGACCCCACACCTCTTCTCCACCCCTGCCCATCCCGTTACATTCAGCCTGGCCTCCTGGGAAAGGGCCTCCTTGAGGGCCCACACTGCAGCTTTCCTCCTTGGGACACCAGCTTCTCTGAGCCCTGCCCTCCCCTACCTGGTGCCTGCCCACCCCTGAGCAAGCCCGTCGTGAACCAGTTCCAGGGGTGAAATGCTGGCCAACCCCACCATGGACAATCCTGAGGGCAAAGCCACCTCCTTCCTCTGCAATTTCAAGGCACTCGCCTGAATTCTCTTCTTGGATCCTCACTACAAACCTATGAGTGGACGATTCAGGGAAAGGAAGTGGTGAGCCAGTCCCACAGCTGGACTAAAGCCAGTCTGATTGATTCTAATCAAGGGCTCATTCCCGACACTGCTTCCCCAGGGGAGGCACAGGGCAGGCCCCCAGCTAGCAGACGCCAGGGCCACCTAAGCGCTGGCTCCACCGGCCAAGATGGCATCTCTCTCTCTGCTCCCTTCCTCCCACCTCCTGCTCACTGCTCACGTCCCTCCTCCCTCGCTGGGCTTTGGTCCTCCCACGGCCCCACAGCAGCCAGCAGCCCTTCTGGGGGTGTCCATAGCTGAGGAGGCCAGTGACAGCAGGAGGAGAGTTGGGGTTTCGTAGAAGATACTGCTGGTTTTTCTGTTTTATGTCAAATGACCTCTAATACCCCAGGCAGCGGTACTTAAAAGGGCTGAGCCCTGGGTACTTAGAAGAATTTAGCAGGACGGTTTAAAATGTCCAGACGTGGAGGTGTCAGATTTCATAAATCGGAGCGATTCAGAGCACATGTGCAAACCGCACGCTGGGGCTCCGGAGGGGCCTCTCACTGCTCGGCTCACAGACTCTGGGAAGAGAGATCTCCAGGCCCTGCCCAAATTTGAGGAATTCTAAAACTAAGGCAGCGGTTTCCTTAAACCAGAGGTTGCCAACCTTTCAGTCCTCACAGACCACCAGTGGCCCATGGACCACGGCTGGTGACTGCTGGTCTCGGGGACACTATCAGTAGCATGTACATGCATGTCTATTTCATAACAATGGGTTCTAACAAAGCTGTGTCAATCACTGGTAACCGAGTTTATAATCCACGGTTTTGATAATATTAGCATAACAACCAAATAAGTGTTTATCAGAGCCTACATTTTAAAAACTGTATTAAAAAAACAGAACAGAGAACCCAGAATTCAACCCAAGCCATTATGCTCAATTAATAGTTGACAAAGGAGGCAAGAGCATACAATGGAGTCAAGACAATCTCTTCAATAAATGGAGTTGGGGAAATTGGACAGATACATCCAAAAAAAATAAAACTAGACCACTAACTTACACCATACACAGAAATAAACTCAAAATGGATAAAGGACTTAAATGTAAGATGGGAAACCATAAAAATCTTAGAAGAATCGATAGGCAATAAAATATCAGACATGTCGTAGCAATATCTTTACCAATACAACTATATGTATGCATGCATATAAGCAAACCCATGGACACAGACAGCAGGGGGGTGAGGGCATGTGCTGGGGGGTGAGAGCAGCTGGGGAGAGGTCAATGGGGGAAAAAGGAGACTTACGTAATACTTTCAACAATAAAAAATTTAAAAGTAAATAAAATAAAAACTCTATAAAAGGCCTGTTTAGGACAATTAGGGAGACTTAAATGGACTGCACAGTAGATCATGTTGTTGTATCCCCACTGAATTCCTTGGGAGTGCTAAGGGTGGTGTGTTAGGTAAGAGCACACCCTGGTTCACAAGCGATGCCAGCGTCAGTGTTTCAGGGTGAAGTGTCCTGATGTCCACTTTTTTCTAAATGAATGGGGGGGAGGGGGGGAATTTATGTGAATATATATGGAGAGAGTGTCACAGAATGAAAAACCAAATATGCAGGCTGTTACCCAGCGGTGAGTCTAGGTGAAGACTACGCAAATGTTTATTGTGCTATTCTCTCAACTTTTCTGTGGATCTGAAAATTTATAAAACAAAACATCAAAGAAAAAAACAGTACCATTAGAAATTTGCTTAAAACAAAAATTTAGCCCAGCCAGTGTGGATCAGTGGTTGAACGTCAACCCATGAACCTGGAGGTCATGGTTCAATTCCCAGTCAGGGCACATGCCTGGGTTGCAGGCTCCATCCCCAGTAGGAGGCATGTAGGAGGCAGATCAATGATTCTCATCATTGATGTTTCTATCTCTCTGTTCCTCTCCTTTCCTCTCTCTGAAATCAATAAAAACATACTAAAAAATATTTTTTTAAAGAAAAATAAAATGGTTCATAATCCCAATGCCTAGATAATTCTTTTAAATAGTTGCAATATAACTGTGAATTTGAAAATATGTGAGTATGGGGGTGGTGGAGTTAGTGAAAAAGGTGAAGAGATTCAGAAGTACAAATTTGTAGTTATAGCTGAAACCGGTTTGGCTCAGTGGTAGAGCGTCAGTCTGCGGACTGAAAGGTCCCAGGTTCGATTCCGGTCAAGGGCATGTACGTTGGTTGCGGGCACATCCCCGGTGGGGGGTGTGCAGGAGACGACTGGTTGATGTTTCTCTCTCATCAATGTTTCTGGCTCTCTATCTCTCTCCCTTCCTCTCTGTAAAAAATCAATAAAATATATATATATATTTTTTTTAATTTGTAGTTATAAAACAGTCACAAGGATTTAAGTACAGCATAAGGAATAGAGTCAATAATATTATAATTACTACGTATGGAGCCAGGTGGGTACTTAAAATATTGGGGGGTTCAAATTATAAAGTGTATGACTGTCTAACCACTATGCACCTGAAACTAATCAAAATAATCAATTGTATTTGAAAAACAAAAATTTTAAAAATAAATAAAAATAGGTAATATTTTGTGCCCAGCCATGTTTTACCTACTCAAGAAGGAAAATGTTCTAAGAGAATTTTTTTCTCTTCATAAACCAATGTATAGGCAAATAAGGAATAATCCATATTTAAAAGTGTACTGTATTATTTCTTAGCGCGTAGAATGAATTTTTTCTTAAGTACTATGTGATTTCCAAAATGAGGGCCTGTGCAAAGACAGGAGATAGAGGGAAGAAGTCGGAAAATATTATACCAGAATATTCTGGTCCGCTTGCCTGTGGGTCACCTGATGGTGGTGGTGGAATTTCCAGGTGGAGCTCACCCTCCATCTCCACTGTCCACAGTCAGTGCAGCCTCCGGGGGTTCCCAAGGCCCTCGAGAGTCCTGTGACTGCCCACCCAGGGTCCGAGCCCTGTGACTGCCCACCCAGGGTCCGAGTCCTGTGACTGCCCACCCAGGGTCCAAGCCCTGTGACTGCCCACCCAGGGTCCGAGCCCTGTGACTGCCCACCCAGGGTTCGAGTCCTGTGACTGCCCACCCAGGGTCCAAGCCCTGTGACTGCCCACCCAGGGTCCGAGCCCTGTGACTGCCCACCCAGGGTCCGAGTCCTGTGACTGCCCACCCAGGGTCCGAGTCCTGTGACTGCCCACCCAGGGTCCCTGTGACTGCCCACCCAGGGTCCAAGCCCTGTGACTGCCCACCCAGGGTCCGAGTCCTGTGACTGCCCACCCCTGGTCCAGGAACATGGAACCCCCCACCCAGGACTACTCATGACCACCCAGCTTCGAAGCAGCACCTTCTGCAAGGCCCCCTGCACCAGTAACTGGAGGACATGGCTCAGAGCAAACCCCCGCACTTAGGCTGAGGCGGCCCTGCACTTCACTCCCCTATTCTCCCTCTCCCTCCACACACACACACACACACACACACACACACCGTTTCCTCATCTCCACCTTGCTCCCCTACACTTAGACAGCATTCCTGCAGACTGACTTTCTCAGAGAGATGGGGAGAAAAGGGAGAGAGAATGCTGCTAACTTGCTCACTGGGATCATTGAACTGTCCACAGAGCGGGGGCTGGTGACAAGGTGAAGGAGACAGAAGTGGAGGATCACCTGAGCAGGGCTGTCCGGCAGCTGGAGGGGACTGAGAAGAGATACCAGGGCAGGCGCTGAGAGGCTGCAGAGCCCGATGGCTGCTTATGAAAGCCGGGAGAGGGCTGCTTCTCCCGCCCATCGAGTTATCTTTTAATCCAACCCCAGACGCTGTCGTCTGGCAGCAGCACAGGAGCAGCTCCTGAGGCACGGGAGGCACAAGGGGCCCTGGTCTCTCCTTCAGGCCAGGGCTTGCCCATGCTCCGTGTTCCGTGCTCCCGGGGCGGTGAGGCCCCTGCTCCTCCAAGGCCTACTGCTCGACAGGCCTGTGCACGCCTGGGACAGCGAGGCCGTGGGGGAGGGAGCGGAGGGAGGGAGCCGCCGTGCTCTGCAGGGTCCCAAATACCAGATGCAAAGACCTGAGAAAGGAAGGCACTGGCCCAAGGTCACTGAGCAGGCTGGCATCATGCCAGGATTCCCCTTCCACCCAGATGTGGCAGAGAGGGCTGCAGCTCAAGAACAGCTGTGACCAACTGGCCGTGGTGAGCTGCCTAGGATCCTGAGCGAGAAGCATCCTGGGACCCCGGGCAGGCTCAGCCTGGAGTCAAGCCAGCCTGACTTCTGATCCCTGCAGTCACTCAGGACACGGCAGCAGCAATCTCCAAGACACCGTGGGCTTATTCCTGCCCCCATGCAAGGTGGTCTCTGCCTGCCTCTGCAAATGTCCATCTCCCACCCCCACCTCCAGCTCAAAACCCACAGCTGGAGCGTGTGCGGGAAGGTGGGAAGGAGGGGCATCTAGCAGGAAGTCTCGAGGCTGCAGGAGCGAGCGGCAGGAAACCCGTCTCCTTAGCAGGAGGTGCGGACTCGCCTTCCTCCCACACCCCCAGCACCCCTGACAGAGCCACCCAGACCCTCCTGGCTCAGGAGCTCACACCTCCCGAGGCAGCTGTCTCACTGCTGACCAGTTCTTTGTGCACAGTGCTCTTCCATGCAGGCAGCTGAAATCTGCCAGCAGGAACAGGCAGCCACGCTCAAATCTAGCAGCCCCATAAACTGCTCAGTCTCCCAGACCCAGCACGTCTCCATGGATGGGGCTCTGGATCCCAAGCACCAGGGGCAAAATCCTGACTCACTAGCTTGAGATTCTGGGCAAGTAGCTTCCCTTCTCTGTGCCTGTTTCCTCGTCTGCACAATGGGGACAGCAGCCCCCCATCTTTGGGTTTCTGGGAAGACCCAGGAGACATCCATATAAACTCCCAGGCACCCGCCATAAGTGGTCATCACTGTCTACCATCACGCCACATTGCTTTCATGGTCTGCTGCCCCTCACCGGACACGCACCCCACTTTCTGACAACCAGACTAGCACTGCAGCCTCCATTAGGGATGGCTGGCTTACCAACAACACATTTCAACCCTAGCCCCTCCCCGCAAAACCTCTGACCAGAGCTCAGGCAGGCCCTACCGGGGAGGGCGGACAAGAAAGGCAGCTGGGTGCCATGATAGGGAGGACTCTTCTCATCTCTCCTGTCTTGACCCATGTCTCTAGCCCACCATCCTAGACTCCCAAAGGATCCTTCACCAGCCCGCCAAAACACACACACACACACACTTAGGCAAATAGATACAGTCGTACGAACCCTATGCGCCACAACTTCCCAGGGCTCCCTGTGACCTACGAGGCCAGTCGGAAAGTCTCCCCCCAGCCCTGAAAGGAAGGAAACATTCACTGAGCATCTGATGTGGTGGCAAGTTCTCAGCTACATACTCTACATGTATGACACCATTTAGTAACTCCCTCCAAGGTAGGTCTTTTTTTTTTTTAATATATATTTTATTGAGTTTTACA
The DNA here is from genome assembly GCF_964339955.1 of Pipistrellus hanaki. Taxonomy (NCBI): domain Eukaryota; kingdom Metazoa; phylum Chordata; class Mammalia; order Chiroptera; family Vespertilionidae; genus Pipistrellus; species Pipistrellus hanaki. The sequence goes on along the minus strand of NC_140516.1, from coordinate 11,178,717 downwards.
GAAAGGAATAGAGAGTTAGGAACATCGATGACAGAGAAATATCGACCAGCTGCCTCCTGCACACCTCCTATTGGAGATGTGCCCGCAACCAAGGTACATGCCCCTGACCGGAATCGAACCTGGGACCCTTCAGTCTGCAGGCGGATGCTCTATCCACTGAGCCAAACTGGTTTTAGCCCTCCAAGGTAGGTCTTACTACTGCATCGCACAGTGGGGAGGAAGTCAGGCTCTGAAAAAGTAAGCACTTTGCCCAAGCCTCATAGCTCAGGAGCTTCAGAAGCGGGCTCCGAGGCCCGGCCCTGCCTCCTCCTCCGGCTTGTCTCCCCCAGCGCCTCCCAGACCAGGCTTCCTAGCTCCCTGCTCTTCTGAGGGCTTCTCTCTCCACAGCTTGTCTGCAGCTCCCCATCACCTGACAACTTCCACTCACTCCTCAAAGCCCAGCTCCCCGGTGTCTTCTCCATGAGACCGGCCCTCAGCCCAGCGACTCCCTTCCACAGACAGAACCAGTCCCTTCCACAGATGTGTATCAGAGCACAGCTTACCCATCCCCAAGACAGCAGCTCCCTAAAGGAGATCATTCATCTTGTCACCACCGCTCAGTGTGCTGGCCTGAGTAAGTGAATGAATGATCTCCCTTCTAGACTTACAGACCAGGAAACAAACACAGGGAGAGGCGGACTTGACCTTTGCAGGGACAGTTGGTAAACAGCAGGTCTAGAGTAGCCTTCTGGCAAACAGTTCGTTCTCGGCGGGGTGCACAGGAGTGACCCCCTCAGGACTATCGGCTCCAGAAGCAGGAAGCAGCACCTCCACATGGTAACGCGCTGGTGAGGGCGCCATCGGGCCTTCTGGGAGCCACACTGCTGCAGAGGGGGAGGTCTCTGGGTCTTTTGCACCCACTCCTGGCACTGGCAGGGGAGCCCACCTCAGGCTCGGTCCGGGGCCTCCTGGTTCTCTCACTCCTGACACAGGAAGAGGCAATCCTGGGCTCCTCTCTGCTGTCCCGGACAGAAAGACGCCAGGGCCTGGAGGGGCCTGGGCCAAGCGCACCAAGCTCCAGCTCCAACAGTTTATCAGGCCGGGGTGCCCTTGGGGAAGAGGCGGAAAGATGAGCTCTGCGTCCTGACCCACTTTGCCCAGAGCTCCCTGGCCCGGCCCCGTGCGCTCCCTCTCACCTGGGACATCAGCAGGGAAACAATCACACAGGTGTTCGTATGGAGCGTACATTGGCTCATCACAACCACTCTGAGACTCTCACTTTACAGAGAAGGAAAGTGGTGCCCGGGGGGGGTCCCCTGAACGGTGCTCTCCTCCCGCTACTGCCTCCCTGATCCCCGTGAGCATCCCAGTTCTCCCTCGGAGGAGGCAGAACAGACCTGCTTTGCGGCTTCTTTCCCCGAGCGGGCTCGGACCCTGAAGACATCCCCACCCTGAAGGTAAGGGCCTCCCAGAGCGCTGCTAGGAAATGCAGCTGCTGAGACCAGCCCACCCCCAGGCTCTGCTTCACCCGGGGCAGGTGACTCTGAAGAAGACAGTCCCGACACCACACCTGGAGAAACGGGGGAGTGACTCAGGGTCAATGCCATCATCCTGGCATTTTGTATCAGCAGCCTTCAAAACATCCACACCCTCTGACCCAAGAGCACCACTTCCAGGAATTTATCCTGACGAAATAAAGACGTGAGCAAAGATCCATAAGGATGTTCACCGCGGCATGATTTACACTCAAAAATGGGAACTCTCTAAATCTCCATAGAAGGGAACTTGTGACCTATGGCTAGGGCAATACTGTGCAACCACGAAAAATGACTCCTTTTTTCACTTAAAAAAAAAAAAAATCTATAGTGGTTACTCCGGTTAGTAATATTACCTTCAAGTTATTTCCCTTTTGATTATCTACCTTATCTAAATTCTCTACTGTCAACCTGGCTGATTAATAATATTCTTGAAACAACGTAACTTTTTTTGTTTTAATTACCAGCATCAAACCTAAAATTTGAAGCCCAGTTCAGTTAGAACAGGAGGGATTGTAGACAGCAACTATTTCAACCATGAAGATGGCAGAACTCCTTCCCAGGCTTGCCTGATGTTCTACCTGAAGCCCTGAAGCCCTGCCTGGCTCAGTTGGTTGAGCATCATCCAGCACCAAAAAGTCACTGGTTCAATTCCCGGTCAGGGCACACGCCCAGGTTGCAGGCTCATTCCCAGGTCGGGGTATGTGTGGGAGGCAACCGATAGGTTTCTCTCACTCCCTCTCCCTTCCTTTCTCTCTGAAATCAATAATTTAAAAAAAAAAAAAAAAAACATATTTAAAAAATGAAAGTTATACCTGAATACCTTCAGCAATAGCAGCAGCTCATTCCCTTCCGTAGAGCAGTATCTAGCAATGTAAACGTTATCCCCCATCCTGCACAGGAGTCTGCCTTCCTGAAGTTCAAGTCTCCTGTTTCCCGAACGCAGTTTGCAGTTCATGACATCATATGCCCAATAAACACAAGGCACAGGGCCGTGTTTTTTAATTAACTGACTTACAGGATGAGCCCCATGCTTTCCCACTATGGCCAAGATGAGAATGTGGGGTTTTGCAAGCATGGCTATTCTCAATGCCATGTTTAAATCGACTCTTGCTCCCCACAATCACCTAGATGATTATTAAAAACACCTGTACCCCGACTGCATTCATTGTTCCCTGAACAGCTGCCCCACCCCCACTTCATTGGGCAGTAACTCTTTACAGAGACCGTTTTGAGGTGAACAGTCTGCTTAAAGTTGCTGGCTAGACCAAGACAAGCAGATGCCTCACTACTAGAAGCTGAGGGATCAAGTGCAGCCCAGACACCCAAGGCCTTCCCTCAAAGACAGCAGCAGGGCAGTGATGCTTTTCTCTTCTTGGTTTTGTTTTTGTTTTTTTCTTTTATTCCCATTTCCCTTCCCATTCTCCTGCCCCAAGCCCATAAGTGACCATTCTTTGGGTTAATCTTTTTCTTTGTATTCTTGCAAACCGGGTATTGTTTTGCATTCATCTACATACCAGCACTGAGTAACTTTACTCTAGGTCTCACTTTCTCACTGAGCTCTATGCTTTATGACCCATGGCACTGCCATGTGTGTCTCATCAGTCTCTTGGAGCTGCTTCGGAGGACTGCCAGCCCATGTCCACCCATCAGCTCCCCCAGGGATGGGCATCTCCCCATAGGCATCTCCAGGGACCGGTCCCCTCAGGGATCTGCATGAGAACCTGGCGTGTGGGGCTGGGAGGGGGGGGCGGATTTCCAGGCTCTCCAATAGGGTAGGGCCTTGCAAGCGCTCTGCCAAAGGCTCCAGCTCAGCTGCACCAGTAGAAGGGAGTGTCGCAAACCCCACACACCACTGTCCATTGACAACACCCAGCTTTCTAGTTTCTGCCAGCCTCGGAGATGGAAAGAAACAGAGCTCATTGTGGATTCTTACCAAGCCTACTGGAGCCACGCCTGCTAGAACGGCAAGAACCGCATTTGCCACAATAGGTTGAGCTGAATGGAAACAACTGCTCATTAATAAGAATTCTCGTAGGGAGCCCTCGCTTGCCTTGAGTTGTCACGGGCTGCTGGAGCACAAACATCACACACTAGCTTGCACAATGCCCTGGGTCCCGCCCGCCCGCTCCGGTAGGCAGAGGCTCCTGCCAAGGAAGCCGACTGCTGGGGGTAGGCGGCAATCCAGAGGCGCTCTCATGCCACTTTTATTTGCAATCACACGGTCCTGCTACCTGATGACTGTTACGCACGGCTCCTGCCACAGGTGACTGCCATGTGACCTGACAGCACCTGAAGCAGTCTCTACCTGTTCCATGAGTCCCCGCAAGGTCAAATTGCTCCAGAGGCTGCTAACCGCTTCCTCTTAGATTCCTGTGCTAACGACAGCGCAGTCCGAAACCGAGAGCCCGAGCCCAGCGCCGATCTGCAGACCTCACCCTGAGTGTGGGATGCAGCGCAGGAACAAACCAGTCACCCTCTCCCGAAAATCACCATTTAATGTGGCACTTCAATAGCTACGGGACTGGGGCACTCTGGACAGCACCAATGACAGCTTATGCTTACATAGTGCTTACTGTTTGCCAGGCACTGCTCCAGACACTGTTCAGACAGTAACTCCTTTAATCCTTACCGTACAAGGCCCTATTGTCACCCTCATTTCATAGGTAAGGAAACTGAGGCACAGAGCGGGAAAGGAACTTGCCCAGGATCACAGTAGGTAGCAGATCCAGGTTTTGAACCCAACTTCTTGACTTAGATACAGACTCTTAACCACGCCACTAAACTGACTCCCAAGAGACCTGGCCTCCCCTACCTGTTCCCTCACTTGTAAGGTGGAGTAAGGATCCCCAAAGGGTTGCTCATGAGATGAAATGAGAAAGTAAATACAAAAAGAAGGACAAGGCATCCTGTGCAATAGAAACACCGTCTACAAGACACACAACCGGCTCCATCCACCCACCCACTTCCACGCCAGCTCCGAGAAGGAGGTGGTGTCATGGACCCCAACAGAGAGATAAGGATGAGGCTCAGGGAGACTATGTGAGTGGCATGGGAACACAGCTAGAGTTACTCATTCCCGGTCAGCCACCTTACTCCTCAATCCCTCCCTCCTCCTCCTCTGCAAAGAGAAGGCCAGCCGATGGGAACTGGTCTCAAGCTCTCCAGAGGACTCCTGGACTCTGGTTTCTAAACAGCCCAGCTGTAATTCTCCGACTTGAAAGTTAGGGAAAAGATGGCTCTCCAACCCATCTAACAACTCACAGAAAGCGGATCAGACACTCACCCCTTCCTCCGGGACTCTGCAAAGGCCAGCGGGGCTATCCCCTCACCCTACCCTCCTCTGGCCACATCCCATAGATGACCCTCCTCCTTCATGCCAACTCTGCCACTCCTCTCCAGCCCCGCTCAGGCAGCCTCAGAGACCTAATGGCAGGAGAGTGACTGGGAGCAGCAGCCTGGCCGCCCTGTGTCTGCCAGGGCAGGTTAGCCTAGCCTTGTCTCCCCAGTGCCTACTGAATGCTTGCCTCCAATATAAGCCTGTAGTTCCCATAAAGACCCACTCTCCAGCCCTGGCCAGTGTTTCTCAGTGATTAGAGTTAGCAGGTTCAAGTCCCAGTCAAGGGCATGTACCTGGGTTGCAGGCTCGACCCCCTGCCCCGGTCAGGACACGTGTGGGAGGCAACCAGTCAATGCGTCTCTCTCACATCAATGTTTGTTTTTTTCTCTCTCTTTCTTTCTCTTTCTCCTCCCTCCCTTCTATTCTCTCTAAAAATCAATGGAAAAAATATCCTCTAGTGAGGATTAACAAAAACAAACAACAAAAAGATGCACTCTTCAGAGAATGGATTCTCTCCCAAGTCTCCTCCCATTTTCTGGGAATTACCTTGGCCAGGCCTGCCTTCCCCTGTGCACTCATCCAGCCTTCCAGGCATCTGCCCGCGCCCAGTTCACTGCACGCTGTCCGTGGGGCGGCCTCACATGCTCTGCGTGACCTGTCCTGCGGGCTACCTGCTCCAGCAGGTTTGGGCTTTCCAATGAGACAGTAAACTCCTGGGATCCAAGAATCATCTTCTTTCCGCCCTTCTGAGAATCTTACAGGCTTCTGCAACCAAAAACACTTGCCATTTGCTATAATCCAAAAAAAATGGAAGGTGAGGAATAGGAAGTCAGTATTCTGGCAGTACAGGCAGAATAGAGAATAGAGCAACCCAAAATGAAAAGCTACAGTGAACAATAGGATAGGCTTTGAAGCTAAAAGAACAAATCAAAGTCAGGGCTTTTGGTCTGGGCCTATGGTGCTAATCATGGGTGATGCTAATGTCTTTCACACACTCAGCACTCCGCAGAGTCACAGACCAGATATATGCTGGGTGGATGGTGGGGGGGACAGACAAGTGGACAGCCACCCGAGAGGCTGTGTGATCTTGTGCAAGAAGACACTGTGACCAGCTCCTCTGAGTTTTCAGGACAACCTTAATATGAGGGGGGCTGCGGGCAGAACAAGCTGACATAAAATCCCACAAAGCAAAATTCCCTAGAAAGCAAGGTCACTGTTTTGTTCCCTCTCCCTGGGCTCATAAAATAGGTAGAAAATATGACAGGATTTATAATGGTCATCTGCCATTTTCTACCAAAAATTAGGTAGAACAGACAGGCGTATGTATTCTCTCACACACAGCCCCTGAGTCTAAGCTGCTTCAGGTTCAGCTGTATATTTTTTGTTGTTTTTTTCTGGGAAAAAGACTGAGAACCAGCACACTTTGGTTTTGTTTACTTTCTTGCTTTTTCCTGGATCCAGTTCCCACTGAGGTTGGCGTGTGGGGGTGGGCCCAGCTCAGCGTCCTAGGCCCTTTACCCTCTTATCTTTATTTCAGGCTTTTTCCTCTGAGGCAAGAGACTCGGTGGCGTCATTTTCCTGCCTGAACTCTGTCCTGTGACTAAGCAGTAAGAAGCCACAACAGTCAGCCCTGGGAGTTTTTTTGCTGTGTCACAACAAGAATGGGACAAGGAGGTACCTCCTGCCAACATCAGACCCATTATCTGACTCAGCGCTTAAATTGAGATGTCATGACCTCTGTCTGCAGCAAACAGTCCCCCCTACGTGACAGGTTCTCAGAACACATCTGCTGAATGAATGAATGCTGTGGCAAGACAGGAAGGGGTGTCCAAGGCTGAGGACCTGGACATCTCCACGGGGACCTTCCCAGGCTGGCCCAGAGCACAGAACAAGCGCAGTCTTTATAAAGAAACTGACAAGGACTCCAAAACCTGCCCAGTCTCCGAGCAGCTGGCGGCCCTGAGCAAGCTGACAAACATCTCTTCGCCTGGTTTGCCCATCAGTGGGATGCAAATACCTCTTACACAGATGGACAAAAGATTCACTTCAATGGTCAGGAATGAGAAGCTGCAGCACAACTCCACGAACTGCAATGCCCTGTTCCTCGCTCACCCTCACGGGAAAGGCTGGTGCCTGCAGAGCCAGGGCCCGGATCAGGAAAAACCAGACTCCCCGCCCAGCCTGGGGCTGGCAAAGATGCCTTGGAAAGAACCCCAGCAAGGGCAAAACCTGCGTCCTGGGTCCAGCTCTGCCAGGGGCATGCTGAGATCCCGGCGGAGTCCCTCGGTGTCTCTGGACTGCTGTTTCTCATTTGTAAAATAGGCAGTTTGGGCAAAACGGTCTCCAAGACCCCTTCCAGCCCTGATACCAAACAGTCGTAAGCTGCTTAAGAAACATAAACAGGAAATGGAAGTTCTGGCCCGCTGAGATGAAAACGAGGTTACCCTGAGGAAGAAGAACAGAGCTTCTCATAGTATCGAAAAGGTCATTAAATATTTTTTATGACTTCTGACATCAAAATATAAAACTCCAGTCTCTTCCCACTTGTTTTCTGATCACACCACTCACCCCTGGCGGGGTGGGTTTTCATCACTTTTGGTCAGCAGACTCACAACGGTCAAATGATGTACGAGATTTGTCTGGGGGGTCCCAGGCCACCTTAAGGAGTCAGACAGATCACCATTCAGATAAGTAACCTAAAGTTGACTCAGAAAGAGGCTTGAGAGCCACAGGAGAGACAGACCACGCCTGGAAAAATGCTGTGGGCACAGAACACACACCCTGGCTGGAGACAGCCCACAAGGCAGCAGTAGGAGTCGCAGGTGATTCTCTCTGATGGCACAGCTTCCCACGCAGCAGCTCCGCCCAGCCCACCTGCAGAGAGCCTGCTGGCCGGGGCTCATCTATGCATCCATGGCTAACAGTTCTCTTAGGCAACGTAATGTAGGGCCAGCTAGGGACCATGTATGTTTTTAAAAACAGGCTAATTTTTCAAAAAAGATAACCACTTCCCACTGCAAAAGGACCATCTGGGTGGGGTTTCACTCTATTCGCTCCCATATCAAGGTTGTGGGACGAAGAGAAGGGGTTTTTTGTTTTTTTTATTAGCCACACTATGGTCATTTTTGAGAGCCAGGTCATCCTGAAAGGAAACCTACAAAGGTAAACAGAGGAAGCAGAGGAAGACAAGAGTATCTCATGGAAGCACAGCTGCCACCAATGGCAGCTGCTGTGTCCATCTGTGACTCACCATCTGCGCTCAGGACAAGGAAGGTAAGGCTTTGGGGTGGGAGGGTAGGGGGCCCTGGGGAAGTGCCTCACTGAGGCCACAGGAGGGGCAAGCTCCAGGCCTCCACACCTGACTGTCAGAGCACCTCTTGGTCTGTTTTACGTAGCTGGCTTTTCTGTCAGAGTCCAGTTAATGAAAAGGGCCCAATCATAAAGAACATTTACATGCTCCTCCATTTCACTGCTCCTCCATTTCACTGTTCACAACAGCCCTTTGAGGAAACTGAGGCTGAAGAGGCGTCCGGTCAGATTCCACAGCCCATTCGCAGAGTAACCACACTGTGCTCGCCCAGTGTCCACTTGGACTCTCGGGGAAGGGTCACCACCTAGAAACAGTCCACTCCAGAGAGGGATGGCAATGGCCATTACAACAAGCTCTTCCTTAAACAAAAGGCCCAGGAAAGCCCTGGCTAGTTTGGCTCAGTGGATAGAGCATCGACCTGCAGATTAATAGGTTCCAGGTTGTGGGCTGGATCCCCAGTAGGGGGCACGCAGGAGGCAGCCAATCAATGGTTCTCTCTCATCATTGATGTTTCTATCTCTCTCTCCCTCTCCTTTCCTCTCTAAAATCAATAAAAAATACACTTTTTTTTTAAAGGGCCTGACACATAGTAAGTGCTCAAATGATGTTTTGTTTTTTTTTAAGGCCCAGAAAAGGGGAGCTGTTAGGGATTATAAAAGAGGTCCAGAGGGCAACAGCAACTAAATGCAACATATGCACCTCTTTAAAATCCTAATCTGAACAAACCATCTATAAAAAGACATTTCTGAGACAAGGAAAACTGAGCATCAACTGGCTATGAGGTGACATTAAGAAAGTATTGTTAGGAGAAACCAAGATGGTAAACACCTGAACTGCTGCCTCGCACAACAACTTCAAAACTACAACTGAAAGAAAAAAAGGACATCATCCAGAACCACAGGAAGTGGAAATTCTACAACTAGAAGTGAAGAGAAAAGCATACTGAGAAGGTATGAAAGTAAAGACAGATGTATGAAGGCACACACCTGGAGAGGGATGGCAACTGAGTAAGCGGCTGGCTTTTTCAAGCCAGAGGGAGACTAAAGCTCCCGAGTACTCTGAACTCCAATGCTGGGAGAGATTCTGGGGACCCAGACTCATACTGGGAGAAATTGAACTGTCTGGCAGCGGGTAGAACTCAAGGGTGGCTTTCTCTCAGAAGTGCTTGCAGAGATTACAAAGGGACACTGAGACCCTGGAGGCTCTAAGAGAGGGCTGATGGGAAGCCATTGCTGTTTGTTCCACCTTGAGGCTCCGCCCCATCCAAGCTGTGCAGAGGTTTTTGCATATGAATGGTCTGGTCTTTTGCAATCTAAACTTCCTAACAAATTGCAGCTGAGTCAGTGAGACCCAGAACATCCAAAAGAAAGTCCAAGGCCCCACAGCAGCTTGCATTGCTTCACAGATGGGCCGCATCTGGGCACCTCCAAAACCCAAACAAAGAAGAAGAATCTGCAGATCTCTTTGTAGCTCCTGCTGGGTGGCCTCAGGCAGAGGCTAAATTAGCACCTTCTTGGAGGTCCAAGAGTCAGTGTACACAAGGATCAGAGTAGGACCATCCAGATTACAACTCCTCAAATCCATAAGGGACACACTCAGGGGGCAGACTCAGTGAGCACCAAAGCCCCACTGAAGCAAGTCTTGCCTCATAAAGGTGTCTCTAGCACAGAAGTTCTCCCAGCATAGACACAGCTGATCCTCACAGACAATTGGCCTGGAGGTCAATTCCTCCCAGTGAGACCAACAACAATCAAGGCTTAACTATAACAAAACTGTGCACACAGCCCACAAAGAGGTGCACCAAGAGTGTTAACCTCAGGTAACTGGAGAGGCTAACCCACTAGGCCCTATATGACATCTAGCACACAAAGCCACTCTACCAACTCAGTTTTTCCCAAACTTTTGACATATGTGTGCCCCTTCTATAATTTCCGTAATGCTGATTACCCCTCGTACTCATGAGAACGTAGAATTAAGCGCAGCTAAGCACAGTGCAGTGCATATCCCCACCAAACTCAGTGCAACTCATACCCCCACCAAACTCTTCCCATACCCCTGGGGGTACGCGTACCATACTTTGGGAAACACTGAACTAAGGGAAGCAGCCAAAATGTGGAGTCAAAGAAACAGGTCACAAATGAAAGAAATGGGGGAAAGCAAACGACTGGGTATAGAGTTCAAAACCATGGTTATAAGATTTTTCAAGAATTTTCTAGAAAACGCCGATAAATTTAGCGAGACCCTTGAGTATATGAAAAATGACCAACTAGAAATTAAGCATACACGGACTGAAATAAAAAATAATATACAGAGGTCCAACAGCAGACTAGAAGATTGCAAGAATCAAGTCAAAGATTTGAAATACAAAGAAGCAAAAAACACCCAACTGGAAAAGAAAAAAGAAAAAAAAATCCAAAAATATGAAGATAGTGTAAGGAGCCTCTGGGACAACTTCAAGGATACCAACATCTGAATTATGGGGGTGCCAGAGAAGAGAGGAACAAGATACTGAAAACCTATTTGAAGAAATAATGATAGAAAACTTCCCCCACTTGGTGAAAGAAAGAGACTTAGAAGTCCAGGAAGCGCAGAGAACCCTAAGCAAAAGGAATCCAAAGAGGACCATAACAAGGCACATCATAGTTAAAATGCCAAGAGCAAAAGACAAAGAGATAATATTAAAAGCAACAAGAGAAAAAACAGTTAGTTACCTACAAGGGGGCACCCATACAATTGTCAGCTGATTTCTCAACAGAAACTATGCAGGCCAGACGGGAGTGGCAAGAAATATTCAAAGTAATGAACAGCAAGATCTACAACCAAGATTACTCTACCCAGCAAAGCTATCATTCAGAATTGAAGGTTAGATAAAGAGTTTCACAGATAAGAAAAAGCTAAAGGAGTTCATCACTGCCAAACCAGTATTATATGAAATGCTGAAAGGCATTCTTTAAGAGGAAGAAGAAGAAAAAGGTAAAGATAAAAATTATGAACAACAAATACATATCTATCAACAAGTGAATCTAAAAATCTGTGAATATAATGGAATCAGGGACATTGAAAGGGGGTAGACTGACAATTCTCAGAGGGAAAAGGGTATGGGGGTGCAGGAAGAGACTGGACAAAAATCGTACACCTATGGATGAGGATAGTGAAGGGGAGGGTAAGGGAAAAGGGTGGGGTGGGAACCGGGTGGAGGGGAGCTATGGGAGGAAAAAAGAGGAACAACTGTAATAATCTGAACAATAAAGATTTTTTTTTTTTTTTAAAAGCTATAGACATGAAAAAAAAAAAAAAAAGTATTGTTAGTATTGATGGTTGTAAAAATGGTCACCTGGTAATGTTTTTGTTAAAGCTTATCTCTTAAAGACACTTTGGGGGGTTGTGATATGCTCTCTGGGATTTGTTTTAAAATACTACAGAAAACAAAAGTGATTGGAAAGTTGGGTGTTTATTATATTATCCTCTCCATCTCTACCTATGCTTGAAAATTTTAGACTATTAAGTTTAGAAGGAAAGAAGAAAGATAGGCCATTGCTCAATTCTACCTTCCAATCAGCCCATGTTCCGCTTTCTGGGACCAAGTCCACTCCTTGAGAAGACAAGAGGCTTAACCATCTCAAAGAATAACCATCACGAAACTAGACTTCATTCTTGTCAAGCCACACTGGGGAAACTGAGGCCCAGGGAAGTCACACACCTTCAGATCACACAACCAAAGAAATGGACTGGCCCCAGAATCACATGTGCCCATTTCAGCCGAATTTAAAAGAATGGGAAAGTTTAAGGTTTTGGTTCCCCACGTGAGAGAGCCGAGGGAAAATCCGAAAAACAATGGTATATTTAATGTCCCAGTTTTGTGCACTAACGCTCAAGTTTCCCAAAAGCGCATTCCTCAGGACACCAATGTCGCAAAATGCTCAATGAAGAAGGATTGTGTGGTCAAAGCAGTTTGGGAAACGCTGCCTAGGGAACCACGCCAGGGAAGCCCAAAGCCACAGGCTGGTTGGTGTTCTCAGGAGGCTCCCCGGAGAGGAGCCCCCGTGACCTGCTCAAACTAGCTCTGGTCCGATGCCTCTGACCGCAGAACCCTTTAAACGAGCAACCCCACCAAACCAGTCCTGAGATGCTTCCCGGGGAAATGCTGAGCTAAGCCTTTTGAAGGAGAATCATGAGAGCTGGTTCTCCTGGATCAAGACTAAGAAACCAAATCCACCCTGAAAGGGATAAGGAGGAGTGTCTACAGAGCAGAAATAACTAACATACTTCAAGGCCTTTGGGGATGGAGCTGTTAGTGCCGAAACCCAAAGGAAATGTGTGAACATCCCTTGGCTGCCAGATAGGAATACTGCTGGGATTCTATGGTTAGTAACCGCTGGCCTCAAAAGAGCCACAGAAGACGACTGAAACTAAATCTTTACTTAAAGTCCAAAGGAACTGTCCAGAGACTCCCAAAATAGGTCTGGGGCGGGGATACACAATTTTAGGAGAAAAACTCTAGAAAATATTGGCACTAAGACTCCAGCCAGGCCAATCACCCCCATGTCAAGGAGCTGTGGACTGTACGGATTTCCTTTAAAACTCAAAACAAACAGTATGGCAGTTCCTTCAAAAAGTAAGCAATGAATTGCCTTCTGAGCCATAGCCCCCCTCTCCCCCCAGGATATATATCCAAAAAAACTGAAAGCAAATTATCAAAGAGATATCTGTATACAGCATTATACACAATAGCCAATAGCAACCCAAGTTGATGGAAGAATGGATAAACAAAATGTGGTCTATACATAGTACAATGGAATATTACTCAGCCTTAAAAAGGAAAGAAATACTGTCACATGCTACAACATGGATGAACTCTGAGGACACCGGTAAGTGAAAGATGCCTGTCACAAAAAGACAAATAATGTATGATTCCACTTATATGAGATACCTAGAGCAATCAAATTCGCAGAAACAGGACAGTAGAAGGGTTGTGGCCAGAGACTGGGAGGAGAGGAGGTTAGAGAATTACTGTTTAATTAGCAGAGAGTTTCAGTTTTGCAAGGCGAAAAAATTCTACTAATACATGGTAGTGATGATTACAACAATGTGAATTACCATGGAACTGAATTCTTAACAATGATTAAAACAGAAAATTTTATGTTATGTATGGTGTGCCACAATCCTATATAATAAAAGCCTAATATGCAAATTGACTGAACGGTGGAACAACCAGTTGCTATGGTATTCACTGACCACCAGGGGGCAGACACTCAATGCAGGAGCTTCCCCCTGGTGGTCAGTGCGCTCCCACAGGGGGAGCGCCACTCAACCAGGAGCCGGACTCACGGCTGGTGAGTGCAGCAGGGGTAGCGGGAACCTCTCCTGCCTCTGCGTCAGTATAACACAAAGGAGCAGTGAGCCGAGTGGTAAGAAACAGCGAGCAGATGGGCAGTAAGGAGCAAGGTGTCCCAGACTGCAAGAGGGATGTCTGACTGCTGGCTTAGGCAGATATCCCCTGAGAGGGTCCCCGACTGTGAGAGGGCACAGGCCAGGCTGAGGGACCTCCATCCCAGTGCACAAATTTAGTGCACCAGGCCTCTAGCTTTAAATATTAGGGGGGGTGGGGGGGGGAATGGTTCAAATAGCCAAAACCGGTTTCACTCAGTGGATGGAGCCTTGGCCTGCGGATTGAAAGGTCCCAGGTTCGATTCCAGTGGAGGGGAAGTACATTGGTTGCGGGCACATCCCCAGTGGGGGGTGTGCAGGAGACAGCTGGTCAATGATTCTCTCTCATCGATGTATCCCTCTCCCTTCCTCTCTGTGAAAAATCAATAAAATGTATTAAAAAAATGGTTCAAATAGTAAATGTTATGTTATGTATATTTTACCACACATACACATAAAAAGCAAATAGGTTATTACCCTTAATGTGAAACAAACATCAAGGTCAACAGTCACCAAGGGTTTAGATCTGGATGACTGACATGAAACATTCCAAACACCTCTGTTGAGTTTAAAAGCTTTCTGTAGCACTTTCATGAAACTCTGTCACAAAAAAATCAACAGAGACACACAATTTAGAGATAAGCCATCTGCTTCAGGTAAAAGATGAAAAAAAAAAAAAAAATGCAATATCCCAACTCAATTCACCTTAAAATTCCTGCTGAACACACCCGGCATCCCTACGGCACAGCCTGACAGCAGCTCAGCCCTCTCACTCTGTGCGGCTCCCTCTTCCCAAAGTTGCAGGAAATTACTGAAGCAGAATGTATAGGCAGTTGGAAATGAGGTAGAACAACAACAACAAAAACTAAGACAAAACATTTCTCTGCTGCTTACTTTTTTAGGAAATAGAAAGCCAGAGTATCAAAAATCACTCCGCACTAACTCCAAGGAAACAGTAATTATGGAACAGAGCTGGAAGAAGCCTCAGAAATCTAGCCCAACCCTCTCACCAAGCCTCCTTGGACCTGACGCCTCCTTGGAAGCACTGAGGGTCCCACAGGACTGAGCACGGCCTCCCTCATGCTAAACTTCTGGTTTTACTGTTGGACGGAAAACACACACATATACACACACAGAACACACGTGCCAGGCGGTTATAAAGCTCATCCAATGTCAAGATACTGCAAAGTTAGGAACAGATTACCATCCAAGACTCTTTCGAGGACACCGAGCTGACATTCAAATTCTAAGCGCAGAAAGGGGAGGGCTCTCTAATCCTACAAAAGACTCCACATGGCTCCTGGCAGCCAGCCCCGCCATGCCGGTACCTGATGGGGTGACCTTGGGAACTTCAGACACCAAAGTCACACCACCTGCTTCCATCACAGACATGCTGTGGGTGGTGACATCTGTGCGTGCATCTGGGACTCGCTCTAGCCTTCCTGCATTCCCACAGCCTTCTGCCGCTGTGAAGTCACCACCTAAATGATTGCCAGGGGGAGAGGGAGGGTGGAGGTGAAAGAGGGCATAGAGGGGATAGAAGGTGATGGGAAGAATAAAATAAAATTAAAAAAGAAATCTGCACGTATTTCTGAAGAGATCGGGTCTTACACAGGATCACACCACACACTGTACACACAGCTGACTGGTCATCCACTCAATAGAAATATATTGAACACCTCTCTGGGGCCAGGCTCTGTTCTAGGCATTAGGGACAGAACAGCAAATTCAGCTCCTGGGGATGACATTCTTCTCTCGGTGACCCACAGCCACAGCTAAAGCATTCCTGCCATCTGTGCAGCACGGTTTACAAGGAGCTCTCCTATAACCCCCACAAGTGTCAGGAGAATCCCAGGTTTCTGGTTCTAAGGCTGGTTCTGGGCTGTATTGCTCACCTCACTAACAAATGCTCCTCCTCTCTTCTTACCACGGATTGTCCAATAGCATAGTGAAGTAGTTGTTTTATTTTGTAGAGTAAGCTCAGAAAGGTTAAATGCCTTGCTCAAAGTCTGAAGCCTGGTGACGTCTGCCCACCTCCCCACTATCCCACTCTGGCAATGGCCTCCCCTTCTAGCTGCGTCGTCACACGAAGGTGCGACCACATAGCACGACATTCACCGGTGTTTTACCTCAGTCTCCTTCCCGCTCTTCTGCCTCTGGAGAGCTGCTTCTCCCCTCTCCAAAGAGCCAATCACAGCGTCCCATCACCCAGCCCTATTGGTTGGGTCCGCTGCTGGGCCAAGCTTAGTCCTCTAGCCCTGGCCACAAGGACTGAGCCTCGTATGGACACGTGACCCTTGTCAGGCCAAAGGAAATCCTTCCTGGAGGTTTTTCTGCCTGGACTCGCTGGATAGAGCGCCCTTTCTCCTCTGGTCAGGGGCTGTGAAGATGGAAGCCCGGAAGCTGGAGACCATGTTCTAGGAAAAGAGGGCAGCATTGAGGCTCAAGCACCCAAGCGCCAGTTCCCCCAACCTATCCCAAGGTTTTGAAATATTATATAATAAACATCTCCTTTCTGCCTAATTTGGGCTAAGTTTCTGTCCCTTGCAAGAGGCACCCTGAACTAAACCAGAGAGAGAGAGAAATAAATTCTGCCTTTCTCTTTGAAAACGCTTCTCCATCATTCCTTCCGAGTTCCTCCACCTCTTCCTCTCAAATAACACAATGAAGAGAAAAGCTACACTGGTTGGAGCTTTTATTTATGTTACTGTCCTTGCTGACCCTCCAGGGCAAAGCAGATGAAGAAAAAGTGGCTGGTACCTAAGTGAGTAGGCAGAGAACAAAAGGCCCAGGTAACCTCTAATGAATAATAAATAATCCACACCTGACTCTCAGCAGCCAACTGCACCTGTCCTACTGGAAAAACCTGGCAGGGTTATCCCTTCAAGAAAAATTCCTCCAGCTTTAACTTCTGACAAGTGCACAATGCCTGAACTCCAAGAGACGCCAAACCCCTCGCTCGGCTGGCCATCGCGGTCCTCCAGGTTAGCTCTGCATCCCCCGCGCCACTCAGGCTGGCCCAATTCTGCAACCTGAACATACACTGCTCCGCTCGGAATGTCCTCCTTTCCTTCTGCGTGTTCAAAGTGCCCCTTCAACACCCAGCTTATGGCTCCGGTCCCTCCATGAAGCTTCCCCCACCATCCCCAGCAGCTGCCGCTGTCTCCACTCTCTTCACTCTGGTGAAGCCAAATCAGCCAGTTCACTAGGAAACTAAAGATGACGCATGGAGGGGAAGAGAAGAAACATCCAGCTCGGAACACACGCTACAGCAAGCATGTCAAACTTGCGGCCCACGGGCCGCATGCCTCATTTATTTGGCCCGTGTTAGCCTTTGAGTTTGACATGCTTGCCCTACAGGGACTGGCGGCAATCACCAAATTTGGCCACTTCTGCCCCACCAGGGAGGCCTGCCGTGGGGAGCCCTCCACATGGAGATGGGAATTAGAGACCCTAAGGGTGGAGGAGAGTATTTGGGGAAGCCATGTAGCATCCAGAGCTTTCAAAGGGAGGAAAAGGCCTGCTTGTATTGTATCACTCAGTTGATCTGTCTCATACTGTCACTCTCCCGAGTGTCCCATTCCCCCAGTGGAGGCAGTGAGCTGCAGGCTGGAATTACATCCTACACACCCCTGTCTCTATCTACACGCTCCGGCCTCACCTGGAGCAAGCACAGAGGGCACTTCGGTCCTCTCCAATCACACTCCACCCTCCCAGGGGCTGAGGCAGGCAGTGCAGTACACTTAGCCCCATCTCCCAGATGAAGACACTGAGGCTCACACAGCCAGGAAGGCCCTCACTCCAGGAACAGACAGTCCATGTTCCTCAAGTAAGAAAACCCAGCTGTTAGTAACTGAATCAAAGAGGGGAGAAAAAGACCGTGTGGGTTCCAAGTGAACAAACATGATCCTGGTACAACCGTGGAAAAAGCCTCCAGGCTGAGCCATCCGAGGGACACAGCAGTTCTCCCCTCGCTCTACCATCGGGGGGCAGGGACGATCCCTCCCTCCTTACAGACCCACACGGGACAAGGAGAGGCTGCAGGAGCCCTGGGGTCCCCAAGGCAGGAAATGCCTGCAATTATAGAGGGAGGGCCGAACCAGGTCATAGGAAGAGGTGTCCCCATCACAGAATCAGGAACTGCTTCCCCTGGACTCCCGCTCCTCTTTGCCCTGCAACTTCTGTCCTGTCCTCATACTCAGGGATGGGGGCACAGAGCCCAGCATCACTCATCTCACTGGAGCCGCCACAGGACTAAGAGAGATACTTAAGCACGCAGTAGTGCCAAAACCGTTTGGCTCAGTGGATAGAGCGTCAGCTTGCGGACTGAAGGGTCCCAGGTTCGATTCCGGTCAAGGGCATGTACATGGGTTGCGGGCACATCCCCAGTGGGGGGTGTGCAGGAGGCAGCTGATCGATGTTCTCTCTCATCGATGTTTCTGACTATCTGTCCCTCTCTCTTCCTCTCTGTGAAAAATCAATAAAATATTTTTTAAAAAATAAAAAATAAAGCACCCAGTAAGATGCCATATGCTGAACAGCACTGTACTGTGAGTCTTGACATAGGAGCCCCCCTGCCACCCGAAATAAAACAGCACTGTATTTTCTTAGCCACTGTCACACGCCAAGCCTAAGCATGATGGGTTATAAATGTCCGGGGCTCTAACTAAGCATGAGCAGAACAGGTGGGTTTGCTTCCTCCCGGTTCCAGGGCCCAGGTGGGGGCTGCCAGACAGTGTAGGCCTGCAGCACAGCCAACTGCCACAGCATACACGTGCCAGGCAGGGGATGGGCATTCTGGGCCAAGGAAGCCCATACCTGGGTGGTGGCAGCACCTCCACTACGGAGATGGTGACAAAGGGGCCTTCCCTTGATGCTGTGCTTGATTCTTACAAAGCCAACTGCTTCCTCTCAGGTCCCCACAAGGGCCTGGCTCTAAGGCTGACCCACAGCAGAGCGGTGGACCTGCATGCAGAGTGGAAACTGCTGGGAGAGCAAGGATGCAGGACACAGGACTGGATTTCCCGGACTTTGGCTCCCTGGGGGTGCGACGGGTACAGCCACCCCTTCAGCCACAGCAGCGCTTTTATGCACTGAGCTCTGCCCCGTAAGGGCTCCCTGGCTGAAAGGAAAAAGAGCTGGAGAACCACTGCACAGTCTGTCCTCCTTTACACAGACCCCAGCATGCCACTGTTTGCTTGCACATCGTGTCACTTCTCTCCCAGAAGCTCTAGGTGGCATCTTATGACATCATATGCTACCCTATATTTTTTTTCTAAAGTATGAACTAAAATAATTTAACTTCCCCTTGAAAATTATTTTTCTGTGGATTTCATGACCCTCTGCAAGGCTACAGAACTCTACATTGTAGTAAAATTCGGGTCTGAAATCACTGCCCTTAGGCATAAAACCCAAACTCTACTCCATTCCTTCCTCACAGGGTGGGAGCGGCTCCTAGAACTTTGGTTCCGTGCGGCCCCGTCCTCTCCACCAGCCAAGGCAAAGGGGGGACCTACATAATGGCAATTCACTCCTGTACGCCAGACACTGCGCCTAGCACTGATTCCAACACGCCCCAGCAGGGCCTGACTCCGCAATCCCGCTTCTGGGAATCCGCGATAAACCCGCTCCTTCAAAGGCAGATAAATGAGAGGCAGGCAGAAAGATAAAAGCAACTTAAAAGGAAAAAAAAGTTACCGCAAAGAGATTTCCCTCTGTCCTTATCCTTCCTTGCATCTTCAAAAACACCATTCCAGGAGAGGGCTGGGTTTGCCCAGAAACTCAGATACGATCGTAATTGGGGGAGGGGGGGAGAGGGGGGGACAGAACACAGGTTTGAGGGGTGTAAAATGCTAGAGAGTCAGCAACCCCAAGTGGAGACAAAAGGGCCACCAATAAAAAGATACGCTGTGTGGCCGGCCATTTAGTCCCTCTGGAGGTCAGTCCCTTCCCTATAAAAAGTTGAGGTTCAGCGGGTGAGTGCACATCAGAGCTGTTACCAAGAACGGCTTATAAAATCATCCCCTTAATAAGGGAGGCATTTAACAGCCTTATAAACGGGTCTCCTCAGCCTGGGGCCTACAGGTTGCTACAGGCCGTCTTTTGGTCTTTTGGTCCTTACGGTTCACCCTTAAAACAAGGACAAGACATAGAAACAGTAGCACTTACCGCTTCCTGGCTCGAACAAGTTAAATAAAACAGTAAGTCACAACTGAAAACTACTTTGAGCGTCTTAACCGCTCCAAGCCAGAGTTTTCTCTCTGGCAAGGTTAGAACAATAGCTCACAGAGAATTAACAACAAAACGCTATAAACCAGTGTCCCCACCACAACAGTAGGTGCCTAATACATGCTTGTCCTCTTCCTTCTTCGGTGCTACACCTTCCTGGAGATTCCTTGTCTCAAATACTGGCTGTCCACAATCCCCAAGCAGGCCAGCCCAGGCCTACCCCTTGTCACAAATTCCCAGCATCACCCCACACACGTGAAAACTCACAAATCCGTCACCCACCACCCAAGGGAACCAGCACCCGTCTTCGCTGTGGCACCGCTCAGCACTCCCATTCTGAGATCGGAGCCCCAGCAGCCACTTACTAGGATTTTCCCATGGTGCAATGCAACTTCCCCAACTTTTCCGGGCCCACAGTTTCCAAAGAAACCTAGCAGGCATTGTGCACAACCAGCCACAAGTCTGGGCTCGCAGAGGGGCTTGAGCTCTGGGCAGAGGGAGCGGAGAGAGCCAGAAAGAGAAAAGGCACCCGTGATCCCCAAACCAGGTGGCCAGGGACCCACATTCAGGACTCCGGGTCCTGGCCCAGGGTCCAGTCTCCTTGACTGTTGTATTAACGAAAGGCTCCCAGAGGCTCTCCAAGGACCGGTGGGTGGTGAAGAGCCTCGGAAATGGGGCTGACAGACATCCCCCCGCGGTCCCCAGGGGGCTGGCCCTTGTTGGACCCGGTGGTCTCAGGAGGACCCTGCAGCCCCAGCCCCGGAGCCCAGGCCTGCAGCGCGGGCATTGTCCCCGGCCCTGGAGGAGGTGTGAAGCGGGGTACCCGGCAGCTGGAGAAGGGAGGCTGCTGGCCCCGGGGCCGCGCCAGGTAGCTCCGGGGCCTCCCCGCGCCCCTCCGAGGGCCGGAGAGGGAGGCGGCGGAGGCGGGCCGCGCGGCCGGGCGGGCGGGACACTCACCGGCGCCCTCGGCGGGCTGCGGCGGCCCCACGACGCCGTTCAGGTAGAGAATGGGCAGCAGGTGGGGCTGCGTCTTCTCCAGCGCCGCCCGCAGCTCCGGGAGGGGGTCGCGCTCCTTGGCCAGCAGCAGCTGCAGCAGCCGCTCCGCCTTGGAGCCGCCCGCCTCCGCGTCCAGCCGCCGCCGCTCGCCGGGGCTCAGCGCGCCCGCGGCCTCGAGCAGCCCGAGCACGGCCTCCACGTCCGTCATGGCCTGGGCCAGGCTCTGCTGGCAGCGGGCGAGCAGCTCCCGGCGCGGCGGCTCCATGGCGGCGCGCGCCCGCCCGCCGGGGCTGCGGCTCCCGGCGCCCTGCAGCCTAGCGCGCCGGGGCGCGGGCGGCGGGGGCCATGCGCGGGGGCGCGGCGGCGGGCCCGGCGGCGGGCGGCGCTCAGCGGCAGCCGCCTCCCGGGCTCAGGAGCGCAGCCATGTTGGCTGCGGCGGCGGCGGGACTGGAGGAGGAGGAGTAGGAGGAGGAGGTGGAGGAGGAGGAGGAGACGGAGGAGGAGAAGGAGGCGGAGGTGGAGACGGCGGCCGGGGCGCGCCCGAGGCCGGGCTCCAACGGGCATGCTCCCTCGCCCGCGCGCCGCCGCCGCTCCCTCTGCCCCGCGGGACAACTCGCCCGACACCCGGGCTCGGCCTCCCCAAACCAGCTCCCAGCTCCCAGGCCCCCGACGGCTCAGGCCCGGCCTGGCGGGTGCGCCCCCACCGCTCCCCCACCCTGTCCCCTTCCCCTGCGTCTCTGGCCGATCCCCAGGGGTGGGTAAGGGAAAGGGTCCTTGCCCCCAGACCGCCAATGGACCCCCCCATAGTCCCCCAGGCCCAGGTGCCGCAGGGGGTGAGAGACAGGGATTTAGGGGCCTCGCAGGAACCTCCAGCCCCTTGGGCCAGGCACACGGCCATACCTCAGACAACTGGAGACCCCCTCAAACAAAAAACCCTGACCCCCATCCAGGGTCTCCTAATAGGAGAACTCCAACATAAAGCCTGGACACCACTGAGGGGGACTGGGCTCGCCTAAACTTGGACATCTCCAAATGAAGACCTCCCTTGAGTCTGTGAGAGTTCCCCACCTCCGAAGAGCGCTTATATAGAGACTTTCCCAAGCTAATCCCCAAAGGTTGGTTCATCAGGGTCTTTCTCCTCGCCCTCATTGGAGAGGGGTTGGTCCCCAGAGTCTAAAAGGGTTTGGACGTGGAGAAGAGGAGGGCATGTGTTCCTGGGTGAGAAAGAAGGGGGTGGGGGTCTGCTGTAGATCCATTCATCTTTTGGGCAACAGAAGTGCTCTCCCTGCTAGATGTCACCCCCAGATTCTAGCTGGTCTGGGGAAGAGGCCAATCAGTGGGCTGTGGAAGCCTTGCTTCTGTGATGCCCTCAGTGAGGGGTCTAAGGCCTGCTCCATGTGTCTCCTGCCTCCCAGCCCAGTCCTTTGTAAGCACATACATCCCACTAACTTCAGAAGACAAGGTCCTTAGAAGCTGGAACCCCACTTGCTGGCTCGCAGTCACCCCACCACCCTGGTGTACTGTGGGATCCCAGGGCCACTGCAGATGTGTTGTGATGGGTGAATCTCATTTACAAACACAGGGGCCACAGGTGCTTTTCCAGCTGATACGTCCCTCCCGCTCCCATCACTTCTTCTCCTCCCCCCACTAAAGCAAAGTTCTCCTTCAGATCCTCATCTTTAAAGGGGAGGAGTAGCTTTTATTTAATGGAAACAAACTCTCTTTATTGTGGCTAGAGCCCTGACCAATTTGGCGCAGTGGATAGAGCGTCGACCTGTGGACTGAAAAGTCCCAGGTTCGATTCCAATCAAGGGCATGTACCTTGGTTGTGGACACATTCCCAGTGCGGAGTGTGCAGGAGCAGCTGATGGATGTTTCTCTCTCATCAATGTTTCTAACTATATGTCTCCCTTCCTCTCTGTAAAAAATTTTTTTAAAAAATTATATATATATGTGTGTGTGTGTGTGTCTATGTGTGTATATATATATATATATATATATATATATATGGTTAGAACAAGAGTCCCAGACTTTATACTTCCGTTTTGGGTTTCCTTTAAGGAGAAGGACAACATGGGAGCAAACCGATTACCCCAGGCTGAATTCTGCGTTCTCAACGAACCGGGTGGAGAGTGTATTCAACCTGGGGGCATGAGCCATGGGTTCATGAATAAGCCTCAGGGTGTCAGGGAAGCTTTTAAAGCTATCTGAGCTTTTCTGTGGGTATTTACGTATATTTCTAGGAGAGATGTCTATAGCTCTGATCAAACTCTTTAAGGGCCCCCTGACCCCAAATGGGCTCCGAAATGGCAGAAGGAAACTATGTTAAGCTGCCTCCCTGCTCAGAGGCTGGGCTGCTGTGGCTGAGCAAGGTTCCAAGAGAGGAGAGGCTGGTGCACAGTGCCTGGGGTCCAGACGCGCTCCCTGGCTCCTGCCTCCCCCTCCTGCCCCTGAGAGATGGTTCCCCCTTCTGGCCACCACTTCCCTTACAGCAACTACAGAGCCTAAAGCCTAAATCGTCCACAGAAGCGCCCATCCTTCAAGACACACCTGACCTCTGATCTTAGATGGATTAACTAGGAATCTAAGGGTGGGAGGAAGGTGAAAAGATGGGGGAGTTGAGGCTCATTTGGTTTATGGTTAGAACCCACAGTAAGACCCCATCCAAGGCAAAGGGTATCTGTGGCAGAGAGGTCTCCCCGTTACGCCTAAATGGAAGGTGGGAGCACGTGTGCTGTCCCTGGAAGCCTTCCCAGGAAGCATGCACTGAAGACGTCCATTTGCTAAGAGTGCTTTCTCCCAGGGGCTGTGCGGTGATGGACACTACTTTCAACAAACCCTTTACTGGACACTCTGGGGTTTTATGCAAAACATAAATTCTGGAAGAAATGGTTTACTTTAGGAATACATTCAACGTTAAGGTCCCTTGAACCAGTGATTTTGGTATGACCTTGAATTCCTGTAGCGTTTTATACCCTTGAGGGCGCCTTTCCACACACTATATCCTTTGTGCCCTGTTCTGGGTTGAATTGCGCTCCCCCTTCCCCCCCTTAAAAAAAAAGATATGTTCAAGTCCCAGTACCTGTGAATTTGACCTTATTTGGAAATAAAACCTTTGCAGATGTACTCATGCTAAAATGAGGTCATACATTATGGTAGGCCTTCATCCAGTGGCTGGTGTTCTTGTAAGAAGAGGGGAATTTGGATTCAGGCACACACAGGAGAACCACGTGAGGATGGAGGCAGAGGCCGGACCACTGAGGAATGCTGGCCACCACCACGCATAGAGAGAGGCCTGGACCCTCCTCTCCCTCAGAGCCCCCGGAAGGAGCCACCCCAGAAGGAGCCACCAGTGAAATCGGCATTTTGGACTTTTGGCCTCCAGCACTGAGAAGAGTTCATTTCTGCTGACTTAAGCCCCGCAGTTCGTGGTGATTGGTTATGGCAGCCCCAGGAAATGAACAGTCTCATACCATGGGGGTAGGTATGAGGGACAGAGATGGGCGTCTCATTTTACAAATCCCCCTGTCACATCACTCTTCCACGAAGAAATTATCTGTAGACTTACCTTTCCTTTCTGCTTTCTTCTGCTCTTAGGAAAAGAAGGTCTCTCTCTTCCTTGAGAATAGCCTTCCCATAGTCTGGATACAACTCCTGCACCCTACTCACACTGACACACACACACACTCTCTCTCTCACACACACACACACACACACACACACACATACATACACAAAATTCACTCACATTCATTCACTCGCACACACTCTCACTTTCACACATTCACACACACACTCACTTTAACTCACACAGACACATTCACACACGGACTCCCTCTGCTCTGGCTCATGCCTCCCTCCCCTTTTTCAGCAAACAAGGGGGGGGTCTTCTATGCTCAAAGGACCCTTCCCTCTCCACGGCCTAACATAGCCTACTCACTCCTCTGAAGCTTTGTAGTCCAGCTGTGCCCAGAAACTGCTCTCTCCGCAATAACCCCTTGCTGCCTCCACAGGCCTCTCCTGCACCTGCCTCCAGCCTCCCCTCTGACGGTGCCATGCCCCCTGAGAACATCTTTTCTCCCTTTAACCCCCCTTCCCCACTGGCTCCTTTCTCCCCACAACTGACTCTCCCCACATCCTCCAAGGAAATCATTTTGGAGCTGGGCAGACAGGAGCTCAGCTCCCAGTGCTGACACACACCGGTTACTGACCTGTCCTGGGCCTGGGCCTCTGCATGTCTGAATTGGGAAGGTGGGGTGATTAGGGAAATCCAGTTAGGACTTACACAGAGCCCAAGCACAATCCTGGTGTCTGGCAGACATACAGACACTCCTAATGTAGTGTTTGAGCCTCAGCTTCTGCAGTTGGAATGCCAGATTTAAATACTGGCTTTGCAACCTATTGTCTGGGCACTGTTGGGTAAACCTCGCTGTGCCTCAGTTTCCTCGTCTGGATCTTAGGGGTATCAGTGACAGTATCAACATAGTTAATGCTCAATCAATGGTCGTTGTCACTCTTGTGGCTTCCACTCTCACCCACCTGAGCAGAAAGTCACTTCACCGCCTCTAGCAACAGGTTGTGAGCGGAGGTCTCCAGGTTCCTGAATGAAACATTTCCATTTCGCTTGTAGTAGGTGCCCCTCCTACCTTGTTCTCTGCTGTGTTCCCCTAGCAGGCGCCTGGCCTGTGTTAGGTGCTCAACAGATACTTTGTGATTTATAAGTGATCCTATGAATATGTGAACTAGAGAATTTTGCATTGAGGCTCCTTTTAAAAAATAATATCTGCTGTAAGTGGAGAGGTGGGGAAGGAGGGCACCAGACCCAAAGGGGGAGAGGTTCACAGACTCTCGTGCCCCAGGACGTTTGGGGCAGGTGGGGAGCTCAGTGCTGGTGCCCAAACTCCACCCACTGCAAAGCCCCCACCTCATGGGGGCTAAGTGGCAGGACCCCAATTCTCTCCTTCCTTCCCCTGCGTGCAGGCTTGGTCCATCAGACCCTACTAAAGACCCCGCAGTCAGAAATCCAGGCTGAGCTAAAGGCACCGTGTCGCCCTAGGGCACAGCCCTCCCAGGTTTCTCCAAGCACAGACATGCCTGGAAGAGTTAGCCCCTTGATTCAGAGCCCTTTCTGCACGTTTCAACTTACATGTCACCTGCTTTAGAAAGCCAGCCATGCCTTACCAGCCTCCTCCCAAAAGATCTAGATGTCTCTGCTCCTTGCTCCCATTGCAACTTTTAACCTCCCCTTTATTTACATCTATCAGTGTATATTGTTAAAATAGTTTACTTCTCTATAGCCCTTCGTAGACAGAATGGCCTCCAAAGATGTCTGTGACTATGAAATATGTTACAAGGCTACAGGGACTGTGCAGATGTGATTAAAGTAGGGAGACTCTCCTGAGTTATCCAGGTGGACCCAGTATAATCACATGAGCCCTTAAAAGCAGAGACTTTCTCAAGCTGAGGCAGTAGAAGCAGAAGTCAGGGGGAGTCCAAGCAGAGAAGGGTCTGACTTGCTCTGAGAGGTAGGAGCCCACAGGCAAGGACCAGAGAGAGGAGCTAGGAACGAAGGCGTCTGCAGCTAACAGCCAGCCAGGAAACAGGGACTTCAGTCCTACAGCAGCAAGGAACTGGGTTCTGCCAGCAGCCTAGTGGGCCTGGAAGTGGGTTCTTCCCACAGCCCTCTGATGAGAGCCCGCTGGTCAACACCTTGATTTCAGCCTTGGGAGACCCTGAGCAGTCCAGCCACCTGGCACCTCTGACCTACCTGGCTATGAGCTACTAACTGTAGGTTGTTTTAAAGCTCAAAATTGGTGGAAATTCTGTTATGGCGGCAATAGAAGACTAGCAATCCCCAAAGACTAAGCTCTGCGGGGACAGGAGCGATAGTAACTGGTCCACTGTCAAACCCCGAGCAGCTGTCATTTGGTGGGCACTCCAAAACCCGTTATTTGGTGGGCACTATATTCCCAGAAATGAGCACCTGTCATTTGGTGGACACTCGAAACCTCCTCTTCCATCAGGACTGGCTTTTGGGCTAATTACTTAAGACATCTTTGAAAAACAGAATCCAGTTCTCCACCATCGATTGGGGTGAGGGGAGAACATTTTCAACCAAGGATGCCTAAGAAACTGGGTCTCCTCTGCAGGCTGAGTGACCTGGGGCCCCAGGGGCCTCTGATCCAGAGTTTATGTTTCTAACGGAAAAGCAACAGTTGTTCTCTGGAGAAATGGGTCCAGCTGCTCTGCTCCATATGTGCAGTTCCTTTGACAGTAAGCAAAGCAGTCTGCAAGCGTGTGTGCACATGTGAGAATGCATGTGTGCCACAACAGAGTGTGAGAGCATCGTGGGCAGGAGTGGGACTGTGTCAATGTGAGTGTGGGTGTCTGTGAACACAAACTGTGTTACTTAAGAATACTTGGGCCCTGGTTGGTTTGGCTCAGTAAATAGCGTATCAGCCTGTGAACTGAAAGGTCCCAGGTTCGATTGCAGTCAAGGGCATGTTCTTCAGTTGTAGGCTCCCAGCCCTGGTTGGGGTGCATGCTGGAGGCAACCAGTAGATGTACATCGATGTTTCTCCCTCTCTTTCTCTGTCTCTCCCTTCGCTCCCTTTCCCTTCCACTCTAAAAATCAATGGAAAAATATCATCAGGTGAGGATTAAAAAATAATAATTTAAAAAAATGGATGAAACAAACAAACACAAAAGAATACTTGGATGTTTGTGAGTGAGGAAGCATTTCTTTCTAGGGTGATTCCCCAACCAACCCTGGAAATTGCAGATGGCCCAACATTCGAGATGTGACATTAAAAGGATTTTTTTGTGTGTGTGAATTGTGCTGCTATGAACATAGGGGTGCATATATCCTTTCTGATTGATGTTTCTGTTTTCTTGGGATATATTCCTAGAAGTGGGATTACTGGGCCAAATGGCAGTTCCATTTTTAATTTTTTTAGGAAACACCATACTGTTTTCTACAGTGGCTGCATTCCCACCATCAGTGAAGTAGAGTTCCTTTTTCTCTGAATCCTCTCCAGCACTTGTCATTTGTTGATTTGTTGATGATAGCCATTCTGACAGGTGTGAGGTGGTGCCTCATTGTTGTTTTGCAACATCATGGATGGAACTGGAGAGCATTATGCTAAGTGAAATAAGCCAGTCAGTGAAAGAAAAATACCACATGATCTCACTCATTTATGGATATAAACTGATGAACAAAAACAGATGCAGAGGCAGAGAAGCATTGAAGAGACTGTCAAACTACAGCGGGAAGGCTGGGGAGGGTTGTGTGGGAGAGGTAAGATATCAACTGAAGGACTTGTATACATGCATATAAGCACAACCAATGAACACAAGACATTGGGGGGTGGGAGAGAGAGGGCATGTGCTGACGGGTAGGGGAGACTGGGGGAAGGTTAATGGGGGGAAAAAGGAGACATATATACTACTATTTGCAATACTTTAAACAATAAAAATAAATAAATAATTAAATCGATTTTTAAAAATCCATTCATCTGCTGGTGGAGACTTGGGCAATTTCCAAATCTTTGCTATTGTAAATTACGTTGCTATGAACATAGGGGTGCATATATTTTTTCAAATTAATGTTTTGTGTTTCTTCGGATATATTCCCAGAAATGGGATCACTGGGTCAAAAGGCAGTTCCATTTTTATTTTCTTGAGGAAACCCCATACTGTTTTCCACAGTGGCTGCACCAGTCTACATTCCCACCAGGGTGGCCTTTTCTCCACATCCTCACCAGCACTTAATGTTTGTTGATTGAAAAGCTGGTGTACACAGTGGAATACTACTGGGATGTAAAAAAAAAAAAAAAAAAAAAAAAAAGGAGCTAGAGCATTGGCCTGCGGACTTAAGGGACCCTGGTTTGATTCCAGGCAAGGGCACATGCCTGGGTTTTGAGTTCCATCCTGGTAGGGTGCGTGCAGGAGGTAACTGATCAATGCTTCTCTCTCATCATTTACATTTCTATCTCTCTCTCTCCCTCTTCTTTCCTCTCTGAAATCAATAAAGAATTATTTTAAAAATAAATAATTTTTAAAGGATATTTTACCTTTTGCAACAGCATGAATGAAACTGAAGAGTATTATGCTAAGTGAAATAAGTCAGTCAGAGAAAGACAAATACCATATGATAGCACTTATATGTGGAATCTAATGAACAAAATAATTTAACAAGCAAAATAGAAACAGAAGTATAGGTATATAGAACAGAGTGACAGTTGTCAGAGTGGAGGTGGGGTTAGGGGCTGGGTGAAAAAAGGTGAAAGGATTAAGCAAAGTTCACATATATATAAAACACATAGACACAGACAACAGTATGGGATAGCCAGAGTGGAAGGGAGGTGGGGGGAGCTGAAAGAGGGCAAAGGTGGGGTATATGGGGATGGAAGAGACCTGACTTTGGGTGCATGGCGCAGTGTGCCCATGAGGTTTTTTTGATTGTATGCTTGAAACCTGTATGGTTTTGTGAACCAATGTCACCCCAATAAATTCAATTTAAAAAACTAAACGAATAAAAATAATAGAAGCGTTCCTTAAAACAATGAACTCCTCCAGGATTCTGAAAATGAAGTACTACTTATGAAAATGCCATGTTTCCCACAACCATTTTGGGCTGCTCTGCCAATGAAATGAACATCCCTGTTTAGAAAAAAATTAGTTTACCCTTGGCTATTCTCAAGTCACGAAGACATTTTTCCTCGGGGCTCCTTTTGTTCTTAGTTCAGGAATAGCCCAGAGGCAAATGCCCTAAGATTTTAAAACTGGACATCGGAGAGGACTAGTGATGAATCTTGCTCAGAGTACCTAGTCAGGGCAAAATTACGAGTTCAGAAATTCAAAGCATTTGGGAACCTTAAAATGGATTAATTAATGATTAATAAATAAATAATTAAATAGTTATTGAATGACTACTGTGAACCAGGCACCAGGCTAGGCCCTAAGGCTACCACCTCTTTTTATCAATGAAGAGCCAAGGAATTGCCCAAAACCACACAGAAGCCCTGAAAGGATTTATACTCAGCACCTATCAATAGATTCATTCATTGCTCTCCATCCTGGATCCAGGCTTCGGAGTCCTTAATTTCAGTCTTCCTTATTTCTGGATACCACCCAAACTGCCTGCAGCAACCCTGCAAGGCTTACACCCAGCTCCTCCCTCCTCCAGCTCCCATTAAAATACTCCTAAGGTGTAGCTCTTCTACAGAAACCAGTTGGAAGCCGTATTTGGAAAGGATCTGATACTAACTGATAACTTCCTGGTTACTTCTCCCAAAGAGTTGGTAGTTTGACAACAATTCGGCTGAAGCGCAGGTCTGAGCAGCCATCTGGGTGAACCCTACTGGGTCAGGACTGGCCACATAGTCTCAATCCATGCTCCCTCCACCATTCTTCAGGTCACAATGCTACTTCCTCAAGGGTCTTAACTAGTTCCCCTTTACCTGTGGGTGGGTCTACATGCAGCTCCTTAGGTAGATATCCTAGGCTTGCTTTCTGCTAACTTTATCTCCTCACCTCCTCAGGGCTCCAGGGACCTTCCCACTCTGCCCTCCCCTTGGGAGCCCACTCCTTCTGGCTCCTCTGCAACCTGTACAAGCCCCTCGAATCCTTCGGGGCCAGGAACCACTCCTGCTCACTTTACCCGTCCCTCCCCAGAACTAGAGATGTGCTTACACCTTGAAGCTCTCTCTCCCATTGCCATTATCTATTGCTTTGCGTTGTTCATCAGTCCCCTGGGATGTGTTTCGCCACCCAAACACACTGGGACCATGGCCTAGTCTGCCATTTCTCTCCGATCCCTCGCAGTACGGCTAGGATAGTGAAGACCTAGAGGAGGCACTTCAGAAATACTTGCGATGGAAAGATCCCAGGCAACAGAAAGTGGGCAGAGCAGAGCTCATCTCCAAGAGGCCTCAGAGTAAAGGTCTCTTCTTCAGAAGCCTGCCTGCCCTGGCATCTCCCCAAATGATTAAAATTGGGTTCTATTCCCTTTGAGCAGCCATTTTTCCTCCTGGCATTCATCACATTTTACCTTATTTCCTATGTGATTGTGTTGAGCCTCCCACTGAGCACCTATCCAGTTCACCTCTGCATCCCAGCATCTAGTCTGATGGATGATAGTCTCAAAACTACCTGTTGAAAGAACAGATTAGAGAAAGAGAGGAGATACCTGCCTCTGGTGCCTATAATTGTGCTCAGGAACTCCCTAATGGAGCCCTCCATTTCTCTAGTCTAGGCTAGACTCCAGTCTGGAAGGGCCCATATCTGTGGGGTTGCTACAACTCCAGCCACAGAGAAAACTGGCAGTTCCCTTTTCCCCAGTGTTAAGTGCATGCCAGGGGAAATGCTTCCCCCGCAGCCCCCAGTGACTCTGCACCACGCCCAGAGGTACGACCATCAGCTCCGTTTTACGGAAGAGGAGCCTGAGGCTCAACACTCCTACCCCTCCAATCCCCCCTGGCTGTGGTGTCTCTCATCTTTCAGGGGAGAGAATCTGAAGGGCAGGGAGTGGCCCAGAAGCCTCAGAGATGTTTTGAAAATGCACCCAAACTACCTCTTCCCTCAAAGGAATGGAATCCAGCTGCTGGAGAACAAGCTAGAAATCAACAGGGGTCCTGTCTGTGCAGACACAAGTAAAGTAGATGCAAATGGCCCCTGGGCCTCGTCAAGCCAGAAACAGTGCTTGGGGACTCTGGTTTGGGTAAATCAGAAATCCATCTGTGCCCCAACCCTTCTGGGGCATTCAAAGTCCTTGAACCCACTCCCTCAACTGTCTCTCCCCTCCACAGAGTGGCGAGTGGCAGTAATGATGCCTCAAGTCCACATGCAGCTCAGAGAAGCAGCCCACTCAGTCCCAGGAAGATGGGAAGTGATGGAATCAGGGTGACATCAACAGCCTAAGGAGCAACTCCCCCAGGTGTGGGCAGAGCCAGACCTCGTTTGTGCCTTTGTGCCGATGTAGCAGCTGGAGAAACAGCTGTGGGTGGAATGCTGGCCTCCCATGCCAACAGCCTCCAATCAGAGCGCACCCAAGTCCTCCCCTTTTCCACCATGAAACTTGACCACCCCACAAGCCACCAAAAGCAAGCCATGGTGTCTGGCTCCCTTGCTCTACCCTGTTTCCCCAAAAATAAGACAGTGTCTTATATTAATTTTTGCTCCCAAAGATGCGCTAGGTCTTATTTTCAGGGGTTGTCTTATTTTTCCATGAAGAAGAATATGGTACACATTTATTGTTAAATGAAAATAAAGGAAATTTATTACCTGTATACGGTACGGTAGTACGGTAGTTGTCAACACAAACCAGACAAACTGTGAATCCTACAGTATCAAGAATTTACTCATTCATTCAATGACAATCATGTCATCATCTTCTGGAACATCATCATAACAATCCAATTCCTGGATTTCCTGGTGAATTTCTTGTGACTCCATTTCTTTCAGAATCAGTGGACCAAATCTCTCATGTTTAGCCTAGGGGGGGCCTCATTTTTGGGGGGATGCCTTATATTTCACTCAGAAGGAAACCTGTAAGTAGGTCTTATTTTCAGAGGATGTCTTATTTTCGGGGAAACACGGTAGCAAACTCAGAATAGAGAGCCTTCGCTTATTTCCCTGTGGGTGATCTTCATTTATTTCCACAGCTCCTAATTGTCTAATTGCTTTGTGACTCAGTTTTCTTACTTGTAAAGTAGGATAATAACTCTGGGCATAAATAAATCTTTGGGAAGGAAACTGCCTTGGACTGTGGAGGAGCTTCCTAATATTACCCCCTCCCTGGGTCACCTCTGATCTCAATTCAGCTACCACGTAACCGACGTCCTATTGTTCTTAGCACACCTGAGGATATCCACAAGTCCGGCTCCTTCGTTGTTCTCAAGAGAGGAACCTAAAGTGCAGGCAGGGAAAGTGCGTATGAGGCCTCTGAGAAACCAGTCTGTCTCCAGTTTCTCCCCACTTGCTCCCAGACTCCAAAAGCAAGTACATGAGCCTTTTCTGGAACTCCACGGGTGTCGGTGTATACACATGGTGAAACGAAGCGGGCTCCAGAGAGCCCAATGCACCCAGGATGAGTTACCAGAAGCCACGGAAGCATCCCAAACAGCGCAGGCCCGTCGTGGCCTGTACGGAACTCTGCCCTCAGCACGCACTCTCCTTTGGTTTCAGGGCGCCCCCCACAGCCTCCAACCATCTTTTATTCAAGGAGGCTGGCTGGCT
This sequence comes from Pipistrellus hanaki, assembly GCF_964339955.1. Classification (NCBI taxonomy): domain Eukaryota; kingdom Metazoa; phylum Chordata; class Mammalia; order Chiroptera; family Vespertilionidae; genus Pipistrellus; species Pipistrellus hanaki. The sequence continues at coordinate 11,145,665 of NC_140516.1, read as the reverse complement.
TCAGTGAGGTCCCTTCTCCTTTTCCGAGGTCAGCTTCACCCAAGGCTGCCCCACCTTCTCACTGTCAGACAAAAGCGAGAACACAACGGTAACAGTTACCGTTCCTTTTAGCAACACGCAGTGCACTATTTTAATAGCTTCACATGTCAACTATTAATCCTCAGAACAACCCTCAAAGTATGTACCATTATTAGCAGGCCCGCTTCACAAACAGGATGTCACAGAGAAGTCAGATGGTTGCCCAAGGTCACATGACTAGCAAGAACAGTGATGAAAAAAGCATGCCCAGAGCTGAACTCTTCCTGCCTCACTGCACTGCCTCTGGATGTTTTCAGGTTAACACAGATGCTCACAGAAGAATCCTTGGGGTGTTTCAAAGTTGGGAGCAAGATTTATTGACGCTTCAGAAAAATGCTGGGTTCTATCTCATTCGTTCTTAGCTCACTTTGGATCCACAGATAGAAGGTGGAGAGAACAGAGGCGAATAAGGCCTTCTCTACTGCGGCAGGCCCAGAACTTTCCTGGGAATGAAGAGGCCACCCTGCTGGTTCTCCCATCAATCACGTCTAGGCCTCCCAGATGGTGAGATGTGCCTCACATTCAGAAGAGAAGAGGGCAGAATGTACGTGTCACTGGACAAAACGTGTGACACAGGAGGTGAATTTGACATCTGGATTCTTGAGTTCCATACTAGACCTGTGAAGCCAGGCCTTCCAGGGCAGGGAGGTCTGAGAACCTGCACCCCAGATGAATCTGGAGACAGTGACTCCAGACCTGGGACTCTCTGAAGCCCCTTTCTAGGGACAGTCAATGCAGCCTGAGTTTTAAGCTGGAAGAGCTGCACACCGACCTATGACCTGCATACGGGCCCTAAACAGCAATCCCCAGGACTAGGTGGAGAGGGGACAGAGTCCTGGGAAGGCTCCTCTGGGCCCCCAGGTAGATGCCCCTTTAACCTCACCTGTACTAGGATCCAGGCCCTGAAGGCGCGAGCCAGATGAGGCCAGTTGGTGGAGACCTGTCTGTCCCCCACTACACTCTGAGCTGCAGGAGGAAAGAGGCCAGGTTTGTTCACTTTTATTAACCCCCTCCCATCATCCTCTCCCTCCTTCTGACACTGGGACTTTCAGTAATTGTCAGCTGAATGAATAAATTAATGACAGAGGGAGACAGACGTGTTAACAGCCAACAGTAATTCGAGCAGAATGGAGTAAGTGCTAAATGGTGGTGGAATGAGTCATTATTGCTGACAGGGAAGGAAGAGGAAAGAGGCATTCATCCTCTCTCCCCTGCACTGTCAAAACAGACTCAACTCTGCCTCCTTCCTGTCTCCCCCACACTCGGGAGAAAGCAGAATAGGCATGCCTAGAGGTTAGACTAACTCCAAAACAAGCATCCACATGGTCACCCCCTCTCCTACTCCCAGAGTAAGAAGTAGAACCTGGCCAGAACCCCAGAAGCCTCCTGTATTCTCCTCCGGGATAGCCTGTCACCCCCTCTCCGCTCCTCCACGCTCTGTCCTGAGTCTGCTGTGGCCCATTTTCTCGCCTCTTTTTGTAGATGGGCCATGGATGTATGTCTCGCTGGGTAACACATTGTCTGGAATTGCCCCGTTTGGATTTTTCTTTTTCTTTTTTCTTTTTTAAAATATATTTTATTGATTTTTTACAGAGAGGAAGAGAGAGGGATAGATAGTTAGAAACATCGATGAGAGAGAATTATCTATCAGCTGCCTCTTGCACACCCCCTACTGGGGATGTGCCCACAACCAAGGTACATGCCCTTGACCGGAATCGAACCTGGGACCTTTCAGTCCTCAGGCCTACGCTCTATCCACTGAGCCAAACCGGTTTCAGCCCGTTTGGATTTTTCATGATGGCACAGTTTCTTCTGTGGCTTGCTTCTTCTGCGCAATGTGATTTTTTTGGGAGGGTTGCCTGTGTAGATGCTTCGGTGGTAGTTCATGCCTGCTCATTGCTGCTCATTCGACTTTATTATGTAAACACCCCTCGGGTTACTTAGCAGTCCTCCTGTTGGTGGTCATTGGAATGGTGTCCAGGCCATGGTGATCACCAACAAAGCTGCTGCCTGTGACTCCTAGCCCATGGCACAGGTCTGCTACTGGCCTGTTACACTGCTTCATGGAAAGAAATAGTATATGGTTCCACTTATATGAGAGCAGTCAAATTCATAGACACAGGAAGGAGAAGGGCAGCTGCCAGAGGTTGGGGGAAGCAAGGAGAGGAGGAGTTGTCCTTAATGGGTTTAGTTTCAGGTTTGCAAGATGAAAGACGGGAAAACTCACTTTAACTCAGTCCTGTGGGCTCCGCAGTTTCCTAGGTGAACAGCCTTTCAGACTTTTCTGAAAGTAAATTTTAAAAAAGTGATGAAACCTTTTTTTTCTTGTCTCTTTTTTGCTAGCTGAAATGTGGCTGCGTCGGCTACATTTGGAGTTCTGGAGACCAGTTTGACGACAATGTGAATATACTTGTCAATGTTCAAGGCTGTGGCCTGTTAAATATGCAGGTGAGTCTGTGGCTCACCAGCATTTTGTGTTGTGGGATACGTGTTGCGTGTTCGTTTGTGTAGTGAGAGTATTAGGCAGAGCTGCTTGGAAATTCTCTTGTGAGCAAGGACAGCGATGGCAGAGAGTGGTCATTGTCCTGCAAATCCATTATCTCTTCCTCTCTGAAATAAAAATACTTTCTTTAAAAATAAAAAATAAAAATTCTTGCTAAATGAGCTCAGACCCTGACATATCAGAGTGTTTATGGAGTGAATGAATGATGAATTTGACCACCACTGGGTGAGGTAGTTTTGGTTTCCAGGATATGTCCTATGAAGAAATAGTTTCCAATAGTTCGGTGTCTTGTCCAAGGTCAAGAGCCTGAATTTGAACTGCAAGACCACACACTCTGTACAGCTCAAGCTTTCCTCTAGCTCCAGGGGTTTGTTCCTGCCTGCCAGGCCCCAGAGGCCTGTCTCCCATCCTCCTGGTGAGCAGCTCCTACGGGTGAGGCCGAGGCAGCTCCTTCCTAGAGTCTCCTCTCCAGTCTGGTTCCATCTTGCACGAGGCACACAAATTCAAGAAAAAGAAACCTGCTGGCTTGCAAAATCCAATTACCCCAAGCTGTTCCCCCCGGGGTGGGGGGCCTCCTCAGGGATGCTCTGTGGCTGAGGAGGCCGCAGAAGCCCAGCCAGCTCTCCCCTCCCACCCAGTGCTCAGCGGGGCAGAGCAAGCGGCAGTTCAGTAACACTCACAGGTCCCCTTGAAAGCTGAAACAAGTGACTGCCACTGCCGGGCAGGGTGAGAACTCCTCCGGATGCCTGCAGGCTTATGCTGGCTGACTCACTTCCTCACCTTAATTCTCCCCTAATACCTTCTCTTTCTCTGCAGCTTTACTCCCGGCACCACTGTCTGAGTGTGGAATGTCTGGTGGAGCTGAGCAGGTGGGTCAGCTGCGCTGTCTGCCCAGATATTACAGGCCTTACCCTGACTGGGATAGAGGATGTGGGGGGCGAGAGTGGGGAGAGGCAAAGTAAAGCCAGGATTGTCTGCTAGCTCTGAAGTGCAACCTAACCCCTCAGCCAGTTTGATTCTGCAAGCCTGAGCACAAGTCCTCCAGGCAGGAGTCCTGAGGGCCGGGAGCAGGTGGAGGATGGAGCAAAGGATGGAGAGAAGCAGAGGAAAGGGTGGGGAGCCATGGCTGCTTTGGGATCCAGACACTTCCATCCCATGCAGGCTTCCCTGGGGAAGTTCCCACTTGCCATCCCTGGGGGAACAGGGCTGCATCCTAAAGGTCAAATGTAAAGGTTATGTTATGGGTACAGGTTTCCTGGATGAGTCTAAGGGTCTCACTCCTAGACTGGGTCTGCCTATTTGAGGAAGTACCACTATTCCTCTCACCTATGCTCTTTCCTTCCCTGTCTATTACTAAATCATTCTTTTAGGATCCTGGATTCTTCATCTCTATCTCCTAAGCATTGCTTCCTGAATCTACCTGCCTCAGCTGGTACATGGTAAGAAAGAAATTACAGCAAAGTTTTAATTTTTTTTTTAAAGTTCTTCATTCATATAGCTCAGCGTCAAATAGTGGTGTAAGACAGGAAAAAAAAGAGCCCTCTCCCTCATCTATATGCCTTAAATTTTTATGACTCATTCTTTTGGCATTTATCACAATTTCCTAAAAAAAAAAAATGTAGTTGTCTTACTACTTCATGATTTTTTTCAGTTTTAGGCACTACTTACTGCCTTTCTCATTCCAACACCCACTCACACTTCCTGGCCCCCATGCTCCCAACATAGCCCTGTAATAATTTGGTTAGAGCAACAGTCAGTGTTTACATTATTACCACCAGGTAAACACTATTTCCATGTGTTTACACAATAAGCCCTGGGATGGACTAGGAATGCTTCTCTTTTCATGCACATGTTTTTATTTCCCCTGGAGTTAATAATTATAACCCCCTACTCCATTCACTTAGTTTTCTTTGTACTCAATGCCAAATGCTTCCAGTTATTGAAATCTCCCCTCGGTACATTCAGATAACATTCCACCAGTTTTGTTTTCCTGAAGACATCTCTCCTGGGGCTTTCTGACCTAGTATGATTTAGGCTGGCTGCCCTCTAGGCTTGTTACAGTGTGTTCAACCTGCAATATAGCCACTAATATCCTGGGGGATTATCTCCTGTGTCAGATTCCCGCTGTCTGTGTTTTCTTGGTTTAATACCTTATTTTGGTGAAACACATCCTCCAGCAACCCATGAGTCCACACAAACACACAAATTTTTTTTTTTTTTTATCTCAAATGACTGAAAATGTTGTTTTCTACTTTCAAACTTGATTGATAGTTTGGTTGGGTATAAAATTTGAAATTGGAGGTAATTTTCTTTCAGAATTTTGAAAGCATTGCTTAAGTATCTTCTAACTTCCAGTGCTTCTCGTACGTAGCAGAGCAGCTCCCTCGCTGCGATCTATTGAAAGTCAGCCCTCGACACAAGGGTTTGAAAAAAAGAAATAATAAAAAAAAAAAAAAGAGAAAAAAAAAAAAAATAAAATAAAAAAAAAAAAAAATAAAATAACTTCCAGTGCTTCTAATAGACAGTCAATACATTCTAATTCCTGACCTGTCCCCTAGTCCATTGGGAAACTTGTAGGGGACAAATTTGTTTTCAGTGTTCTGAATTATAATGATTTGTCTTGATATATGTCTATTTTCATCCATTCTGTCAGTCCCTCAATGAACCCTTTTAATCTGTTCTTCAGTTTTGAAAAAATTTCTTCATGAACTTTTTTAAAAAATATATATTTTATTGATTTTTTTACAGAGAGGAAGAGAGAGTGATAGAGAGTTCAAAACATCAATCAGCTGCCTCTTGCACATCCCCTACTGGGGATGTGCTTGCAACCAAGGTACATGCCCTTGACCAGAATCGAACCCTGGACCTTTCAGTCTGCAGGCCAAAGCTCTATCCACTGAGCCAAACTGGTTTCAGCTTCTTCATGTACTTCTTTGATCATTTTCTCCACTCCATTTTCTCTGTGCCTTTTTTTTTTTTTTTTTTTTTTTTTTTCCCCTCTTCCTGGAACTCCTATTATTTAGAAGGTGAGCCTCCTGGAGAAGCCCTCTGATTTTCCTATCTATTCTCTCCAACTTTCCATGTCTCTTTACTACTTCCTAGGAGATTTCCTCAATTTTCTCTTTTAATACTTTTATTGTTCGTTTGTTTTTTTTTTGGGGGGGGGGGTATTTTTTTTAATTTAAAAAAAATATATTTTATTGATTTTTTACAGAGAGGAAGGGAGAGAGATAGAGAGCTAGAAATGCTGATGAGAGAGAAACATCGACCAGCCGCCTCCTGCACATCCCCCACCGGGGATGTGCTTGCAGCCAAGGTACATGCCCTTGACCGGAATCAAACCTGGGACCTTTCAATCCGCAGACCGACACTCTACCACTGAGCCAAACCAGCTTTGGCTATTTTATTGATTTTCCACAGAGAGGAAGAGAGAGGGATAGAGAGCCAGAAACATCAATGAGAGAGAATCATCGATCAGCTGCCTCTTGCACAATCCCAATGGGGATGTGCCCGCAACCAAGGTACATGCCCTTGACCAGAATCAAACCTGGGATCTTTCAGTCCGTAGGCCGACGCTCTATCCACTGAGCCAAACCAGTTTCGGCAAGAGTTATTTTTTTTGGGGGGGCGGGGGATATATTTTAAGAGATTTCCTCAATTTTCTCTTTTAATACTTTTATTGTTTGTTTGTTTGTTTTGGGGGATACTTTTTTTTAAAAAAAATAAGTCTGCTATGGGGGGATATTTTTTAAGAGTTATTTTTTGGGGGGGGATATATTTTAAGAGTTCCTTTTGCCTTTTTTCAATATATTTTTATTGATTTTTTTTTTTTAAAGGAAGGGAGAGGGAGAGAGAGAAAAAAACATTGATGTGAGAGAGAACCATTGATCGATTGCCTCTCACATGTACCCTGGCTAAGAACCAAACCTACAACTTAGGCATGTGCCCTGACCGGGAGTCAAACTGGTGACCTTTTGGTGCACCAATTGGTTAAATGGGACAATACTTAACCAACTGAGCCACACTGGCCAGGGCACTTTTGCCTTTTATTTTATTTTTTTTAATGTATTTTTATTTATTTCAGAGAGGAAGAGAGAGGGAGAGAGAGAGATACAGAAACATCAATGATAAGAGATAATCATTGATAGGCTGCCTCCTGCTTGCCCTTGGGAATCGAACCTGCAACTTGGGCATGTGCCCTTGACGAGAATTGAACCTGGGATCCTTCAGTCCACAGGCCGACGCTCTATCCTCTGAGCAAAACTAGCTAGGGTCCCTTTTGCCTTTTGAATGTTCTGCTTAAAAACAAACAAACAAACAAAACCAGTATTATGTTCTTGTTTCAGTTTATATGACATGTATAAAATCCTTCTAAGGATATTCATGATAAGTTTTGTTTGAAATTTTTTCTTCTTCTTAAGCCATATCCTTCAAGTATTTTTGTGGTTGTTGTCTTCTTTTTTAATGTCTGCCTTTCATGTTAGATATTTTTGTCAGATGTCTGATGATGTTGGTTTTCTGAATAGATGCACTAAAAAGCTGATTGGAAACTCTGAGCATGTGGCTGGAGCTTTTCGATTGGCTGAGCCATTTCTTTTTTTTTTTTTAAATATATTTTATTGATTTTGTACAGAGAGGAAGGGAGAGAGATAGAAAGCTAGAAACATCGATGAGAGAGAGTCATCGATCAGCTGCCTCTTGCACACCCTCGATTGGCTGAGCCATTTCATTGGTGAAGCTGTTATCAGCATCCTTAGGTCTTTGCTGGGTGGGGAGAAACATCCATCAGTTAGATTCCCCAGGCACGCTTTCATTCACACCTGGAACGGCAGTGTCCCTGTGCTGAAGGTATGAGTAGGCTGGAGCTCCACATTACCACTGTCAATGTTTGCTTAATCCCATGCCCTCAGTGCAGAGCCCTATGACTAGCTCAGCTGGTAGCCCCTCCTCTAGAGACCGTCTGGTTTAATTTCTCCTGAGAATAATTGCTTAGTTTTCCACTAATTATCTGGGTAGTAAAATAGGAGAGGGCGTTTCTTCCTAAATTTTTAAACGATTTTCTTGCCAAAGTCTCATACCTCAACCAGGTGGGGAACCCTCCTGTGTGGAGCCCTCCTAGGACTTGAAGAACATTCAGAGGTCAGGATAGAAGGGACCTACAGCCCGAAGGTCAAGGTTATAAGCTGCCACTTAGTCACTGGGTGGCCTCTTGACATTCCTGGAGAGGGAGACATTGTGATTGTCAAAGCAACCTCTTGGGGAGGTTGGTACTTAGAGTCAGATGGAGCTGGCCCATTGTATGTATGTGTGTGTGTGTGTGTGTGTGTGTGTGTGTGTGTGTGTGTGTATATATATATATATATATATATATATATATATATATATATATATATATATTAGGAAAAGATGCTTATTTTTCCTAACTGGTCCACAAAAGCCTGGACCAGAGTCCCTGCTCAGACCCTTGGCACAGCTCCCTGTGCAAACACAAGTAACAGTGCATACAGCACGATTGTTTGAGGCCCTGAGGCAGCACAGCTGGGAGCCTGGGTTCATGGATCAGGACAGTGAGGCGTGTTGGTGAAGGAGTTTTCCTGAGGTCATAGAGGTAAGCTTAGAGCCCAGCAGAAGGAGGCCTGCCTGGCCGGTTTGGCTCAGTGGATAGATTGTCAGCCTGTGGACTGAAGGGTCCCAGGTTTTATTCTGGTCAAGGGCACATGCCTGGGTTGCAAGCTCAGTTCCCAGTGGGGGGTGGGCAGGAGGCAGCCAATCAATGATTCTCTCTTATCATTGATGTTTCTATCTCCCTCTCTGAAATCAATAAAAAATATATTTTATATAAATCTTTAGCCCCGACTGGTTTGGCTCAGTGAATAGAGCATCAACCTGCGGACTGAAGGGTCCCAAGTTCAATTCTGGTCAAGGGCATGTACCTTGGTTGTATCCAGGAGCTGATTGATGTTTCTCTCTCATCAGTGTTTCTAAGTCTCTATCCTTCTCCCTTCTTCTCTGTAAAAAGTCAATTAAAAAGTATTTAAAATAAAATGTAGACCTGAGCCCAGCTGGTGTGGCTCCATGGTTGAGCATCAACCTATGAACATGGAGTTCAATTCCTAGTCAGGGTACATGACCAGGTTTTGGGTTCTATCCCTAGTGTGAGGTGTGCAGGAGGCAGCCGATCAATGATTCTCTCTCATTATAGATGTTTCCTATCTCTCTCTTCCTCTCTGAAATCAGTAAGAACATATTAAAATATAGATCTGATATTTCTTTAGTTGTAGTGGCATTGTATGTTACTCACACTGCAGGGCCACTCAGGGAAGCACCAGCATCAGTGAGGAGGTGGGGGTGGAGGGTGGGGAGCGTGGGCAAGAATATTTTTCTTTTCTTTTTTTAATTTTCTTATGAAGGATGGGCAAGGCAGGGTGAGCAGGATTAGAATGAGCTGGTCTGAATAATTTCAATGAGCTCTGGGGTGCAAGAGCTGTCCCTGGTTGTCAGTGCCTGGCCTGGGGTGGTTAGGGCAGGGGACTAGTGACCCAAAGTACAAGAGCCAGGTAAAAAAGGTGGTTGGGATATGGGCTCCCATTTGGTTGGTTTACATATGGAAGATGCTCTCAAAGAGAGGCCTTCACTATCTCTAGGAATTGACTGGCCCTGAGAGGGGCAGTCTCTCCAGAGTCAGCAAGCCCAAGGTCAGAGCATCCCAGCAAAAGCATGCTTCCTCTAAGGCAGTGTTTTTCAACCTTTTTTGGGCAAAGGCACACTTGTTTCATGAAAAAAATCACGAGGCACACCACCATTAGAAAATGTTAAAAAATTTAACTCTGTGCCTACATTGACTATATATAAAGTAATTCTCTTGAATAGGAATCAAATAAACACAAAGAAAGTATTTTATAATTACTTTATTATGAAATATTAAGTAAACAAAATAGTGAAAAATTATAAAATTCTTGTCTTGTCTGCACCTACGGCACACCAGGAACAGCGGTTGAAAAATGCTGCTCTAAGGCCAATGCTTCCTCCAGGGCCAATGCTTCCTCCAGGTTCTGAATCTCTTTGCCACTCCTTCATACTTTCTCTATGGCTTTCCACTTTTTACTTTTCTTTTCTTTGGGACGTGGCCCTCTTTCTCCAAATGGAATCTCGAGGTAGCCCAGTTGGTTAAGGCATGCTGCTCTGGCCAGGGGCATGGGAGGAGGGTGTGATGTAGTACCCACTGGGTACTCACTCATTACAGATGCGGCCCTAGAGGCCCTGCTGGACTCCCTCCAAGAGGCAGAGGGTGTGAAAGGAGGCTAGCCAGGAGGAGGCTGAACCTAAAGCAGCCACTCAGTGGTGGTATGAGCTTGGATTAGTACTCTCCCTCTCTCTTTTTAAAACAGCTTTATTGGGATACTAGAGGCCAAATGCCTCTAGTATCCCAAACCATATTCATGAACTTGGAGGGGAGGGGGCGGTCCCCTCAACCCAGCATATGATCTCTTGCAGTCTGGGACTCTTATCTCCTTATTGCCCACCTGCTCGCTGCTCCTTATCACTTGAGTCACTTCTCTTTAGTGCTGCTGGAGGTGGGAGAGGCTCCAGCCACCACAGCTGTGCTTGCCAGCCATGAGTCCGACTTCTGGCTGAGTGGTGCTCCCCCTGTGGGAGCACACTGACCACCAGCGAACAGCTCCTGTATTGAGCATCTGCCCCCTGGCGGTCAGTGCACATCATAGCAACTGGTCATTCTGCCATCTGGTCAATTTGCATATTAGCCTTTTATTATATAAGATCATTCACATACCATACAGAGCACCCATTTAAAGCATACAATTCAATGTAATTAGAATATTTAGAATATTCAGAATAATGCATCTCTCATCAAAAATCAATTTGCAAACATTTTCATCATGTCAGAAAAGAAACCTCATGCCTAAATTCCCATATCTCAGCCCTACGCAACCACGAATATATTTTCTGTCTTTGTAGATTTATCTATTCTGGACATTTCATATAGATGGAATCACTTTACTAGTATATGTGGGCCTTGGTGAATGGCTTCTCTCACTTAGCGTAATGTTTTTGAGGATCATCCCTATTGTAGCATGTGCCTAGTACCTTCTTCCTACTATGGCTGAATAATATTCCGTTGTATGAATATACCTCCTTTATCCATCCATCCATTGTTGGACATTTTGGTAGTTTATTGCTTGCTATTATGGATAATGCTGCTATGAACACTCATGGACAAGTTTTTGTGTTAACAGATGTTTTGAATCCTCTTGGGGATATGTCTAGGTGTGGCCTGGGCTCATGTAGTAAATCTATCTTTAATCTTTTGAGCAACTGCCAGACTATTTTCCAAAGTAGCTTGTTATGAATTGAATGTTTATGTTCCCCCATCCCCAACCCAACTCATACTTTGAAGCCTTAATCCCAAAGTGATGATAATTAGGAGGTGGGGCCTGGGGTAGGTAATTAGATTTATCTGCAAACTGGAGGATGGAGCCCCCATGAAAGGATTAGTTCCCTTATAAGAAGAGAGATGCCAGAGCTTCCATTCTCCACCATGTGAAGATCCAGCAAGAAGGCAGCCAGCCGTCTGCAAGCCAGGAAGAGGGCCCTCCATGAAGAATTAAATCAGCCAGCACCTTGATCTTGGATTTCCCAGTGTCCAGAACTGTGAGAAAAAATGTCTATTGTTTAACCACCTGGTCTATGGAATTTTGTCTGAACTATGACTTGACTGCACCATTTTGATCCCCATCAGCAGCGTAGGAAGGTTCCAATTCCTCAGCATCTTCTCAAACACTTGTTCCTTTTTGTTACAGCCACCCCAACGGGTGTGCGAAGAGCCTCATGGCTTGGGTTTGCCTTTCCCTGGTGGCTCCCCTGCCCTCCCTTGGGCCACAGTTTCCTCCTCTGTCATCTAGAGGTTCTTCATGTTCTGGCCTGACATTCTGAGTCTTTTTTTCTTTGTTTGCTAATCCACACCTGAGGATATTTTCCCATTGACTTTTAGAGAGAATGGGAGAGGGAAAGGCAGAGAGAAACATTGATGTGAGAGAAACACAGGGATAGGTTGCCTCCTGCAGGAGCCCTGACCAGGGCCCAGGTTGAGGAGGAGCCTGCAACCAAAGTATGTGCCCTTGACTGGAGTCGAACCCAGGATCCTTTGGTCCTCAGGCAACACTATCCACTGAGCCAAATGGCTAGGGCCATTCTGGGTTCTTCAAGTGTTTCCTTTAGAACCCTGAGGACCCACTGCTGTGGATGGGGACTAGAAAGGGTAAGGAGAGGAAAAGGAAGAGAAGGATTTTGAACCCGCTCTCAGAAATCCCTCTAAAGCGCCATAGCCACATAGCCTGTCAATTAGTGGGACTTTTACCTTCATCCAGTCCAAACTGCCAAACCCCTTTACAGGTGAGGAAACTGACATCCAGAGGGGAGACAGTTCCTAAAGGTGCTCCTCCTGTGACGGTGGGCCACTTTCTGGACCATAGTTTTGCCATTTGTGTGATGGGAATAATATCTATCTTCTGGAGTTGTTTCAGGGTTTTACTACTCTGTAAATAACTTAATTTTAATTTTGGAATAATTAATATGCCATACCTATGGCAAAGAAATTCAAACAGTATACAGAGAAGCATACAATGGAAAGCACGTTTCTCTTCCCCACCCCCTTCTCCGGCCCCAGTGTTACTAGTTTCCTGTCTCCCTCAGATATATTCCGAGCACACAACTGAAGCTATTATCACACGGGACCCTAGAGTGGGTGGAGATCATTAACTTGCCTGCTTTTCTAGCTGGTCTTTCCCACTCTGCCCCTTCACCCCTTCTCCCTCCCCCCGCTACAGAGAACCGTGGGGTTCCCTTATTTGTCTAGCTCCCCCTTCCCCAGCCTCCTCCACCTGGTAATGATTTCCTAGAGAGTCTCCCAGGGGTCTCCATGGGGACGTTTCCTGCTCCGATCTCCATGGAAACTCTTCAGGTTGCCATGGTGACACTTAAGTGATTATTTGGAGGCCCTTAAATAAATCACTCATGGTGGTATATGCTAGAAGCATTTGGCTCTGGCTCTTCTGTTTGGGGCCAGGGTTGGGGCCCAGGCCCACAGGCAGAAAGGGGAGGAGGCAGGAGGAGGTTGTCAGGGCCCGTTGCCCTTGGTTCTGGTGGGGAGAGGGGCCCTCTCTGGGCAAAGGTGGAATTGAGCCTTCTGAGAAGCGGTGCCTGGACAACCAGTCGGGTTGTGCAGTCCTTGAAGAGAGATCCTGCAGCAAGGAGGGCACCCTTCATAGGACTATGGGCTCAGGACGAGGGCAGCTGCAAGGAAGCTGGCAAGTGGCTGAGCAGGGATTCAAACCAGGATCACTGGGCTGCAAGCCCTCACTGCCTGACCCTAATGCTGAGAGGGGGTTTAAGATTGAATTCACTCCATGCACTCAGCCAATATTTTTATTTATTTTTATTTATTTTTATTTTTTATTTTAAAATATATTTTATTGATTTTTTTTTTTTTTCAGAGAGGAAGGGAAAGGGATAGAGAGTTAGAAACATCGATCAGCTGCCTCCTGTACACCTCCTACTGGGGATGTGCCCGCAACCAAGGTACATGCCCTTGACTGGAATCGAATCTGGGACCTTTCAGTCCGCAGGTTCTATCCACTGAGCCAAACTGATCAGGGCATCAGCCAATATTTTTAAAGCATCTACTGCATGTTGGCCACTGTGCTAAGCACTGAGGATGCTGCAGTGAATAAAGCAAAAATCGCCGGCTGGTGTGGTTCAGTGGGCTGAGCAACGCTCTATGCAGCAACAGGTTGCAAGTTCATTGCGGGATTCCCAGTAAGGGTTGTGAAGGAAGCAGTTAATTGATGTTGTGTTTCTCTTTCATCGTTGTTTCTATCTCTCCCTCTCACTTCCTCTAGCTCTAAAAGAAAAAACAAAACAACATTTAAAAAAAAATACCTATCCTCATGGAGCTTACATCCACCGGGGGAGACACAATCAGCACAGTAAATAGAAAAGAACAGAGGCCGGGCGGTGGATTAAGTGTTCGGGAAGGAGCGAGGACTGCGGGACAGGCTGTAGCACAGTCTTAGGGGCTCGGTCTCTGGGCAGTCTCAGGGTCAGCCTTTGGGACAATTCCTGAAAAGGAGGGCGAGGTAGACTCCATCAGCGGTGCCAGCTCCTCCCTGGGTTCCGGTAACACAGCTTAGTGCTTTTCAGGCTCCCAGCTTCCTGGAGGCCTCACAAGACACAATGAAGCAGACAGGCCTGGCTGTTTACTCTGTTTTACAGACGGAGAAGCTGACCGCAGAGTGGGGCAGTGTGCCGTGGCAACGCTGCTCGGGGCCGAACTTGAGGGGAATGACCAGAACTTGAGTCTGGGCTACCTTACACCAGGACCATTTCTGCCAGACAGTGGACTTATCACCAAGTCGGCAATTCATTTGGGCACTGCGTTCCAGAGGATGAACAAATCGCAGGCGTTGTACACCTGGGAGACTGGTTAGTGTGCCTGAGGGATTTGGATTATTTTATTTCTAATGCCAACCTCAGGTGGTTATGGTGTGCGCGCTCCCCTGACATGTATGGGATGAATGGCCATGCTCATTGTCTCATGGTGAGCAGACAGAAGGGCATTTTCTAACCCCTGGCTTCCTGGGAGGCAACACCAACACCAGGAAATGGGGAAGGCTGGATGCCGGGTCCGAGGCACACAGTGCACAGCGTGGATTCCGCCACAGAGCTTCCTAAGAAGGCGGTGAGACTCAAGTCTTCCTACACCAGTCTCTCTCTGCCTTAAAAAAATAATGTTTCTTAAAGTCCTCCTCTAAGGATATTGTTCCTTTGTTTTTCAGAGAGAGTAGAAGGGGGAAGAGGGGAAGAGAGAGAAACATCAATGTGAGAGATTTCAACTGGTTGCCTCCCACATGTGCCCTGACCGGGGTGTGGGGAGCAAACCCACAATCCAGATACATGCCCTTGACCGGGAATTGAACCCTTGACTTTTCGGTGCATGGGCCAACATTCTAACCACTGAGCGACACTGGCCAGGACTTAACCTTTTTTGTGTGATTTATCTACTGTCAAACAGGCCCTGGGTTTTGGGCCAGGTAACAGGCTATAGAAAATGACTGCTGGACAGTTTAAGCCCCCAGAGGCGCTCATTGGAAAGTTCCTTGGACAGGGAGCAATTTGTTCAGTCTAGTATCAACCTCAAGTAACTATGAGTGTCCAGCTTCAGAAGTCACAGGAGGCCATGGACACTCTGGGGCCTGGGCTCAGCTCAGACTTCAGTTGAGCTTCTGGGGAGGATGGGACTGGTCCCCTGCTGGTGGCTCTTGGCCCTTGGAGAGTCCCGGCTCCCTCCACAGGGGCTCCCTGCACACTAACCCTTCTGCCTGGAGCACACCTTTCCCCTTGCCCTTCTCAGCCTTCAGGTATCAGCTTCGATGTCACCTCCTCACAGCGGCTCCTTGGATTTCCCAACCCAAGCAGGCCTCCACGCTTCCTAGTGCTGAGCTCTTCCTGGGCCCAGAGCAGCCTGTAACTCGGCATTTGTTTGCTCTCTTGCACTAACCTGCTTTCCAACCTGAACACAAAGCCACTGGCCACATGTGGCAGCTGAGCACTTGAAACTTGAGATGTGCAGTTAAGTGTGCAACATACACTGGATTTTGAAAACTTAATATGTAGAGTGTAAAATAGCTCATTCATAATCTTTCTACTGATGTTTTGGATAAGTTAAAGGAAACATGTTAAAATCAAGTTTACCATCACCAGTTCTCTTTAGTTGAAGATACTAGAAAATTTAAAATTCCACCAGTGGCTTGTATTGTATTTCTGTTAGTGCGGTGACTGGATTAACTGAAGAAAAGGGGCAAAGGAAAGGTTCGTCACTCTATACCCAGAGCCTGGTATTGGGCCAGGCTACAGTAGGTGAGCAATAAATAGTGTAGCCAAAACCGGTTTGGCTCAGTGGATAGAGCGTCAGTCTGCGGACTGAAGGGTCCCGGGTTCAGTTCCGATCAAGGGCATGTACATTGGTTTCCGGCACATCCCCAGTGGGGGGGTGTGCGGGAGGTAGCTGATCGTTGTTTCTCTCTCATCGATGTTTCTAGCTCTCTATCCCTCTCCCTTCCTCTCTGTAAAAAAAATCAATAAAATATATTTTTACAAAGTGTAATTTATTGAATAGTCTGACAGTTATATTTTCCATCAGCCCAGATAGTTTGAACAGTCTGCTCAGTGAATGTGACCTAATTTAATAGTCAGGTTAGTAAAAAGAACTCAGGCATAAAAGTTGCAAGAAACAGAGACAAAGGGAGAGGGAAGGGGTCAGGGTCAGTCTCTCTTCTGGAGAGGAAGATGCCTTGGTCCCAACTGCCCCAGCACATTCCAGTCCTGAGGGGCTTAGAGGGATATGCCGACCTCTGTCAAAAAATAAATTAAAACAATACACCAAAGGCGGAAGCAATTATTTCCTACTTCCTATTTCTTTTTCTTTGCTAACAGAAGCCCCTATTTATAGGTAAGCACACAGCCACTCAGAACCCAAGCATTTTCCAGCCTCCCTTGGCGCTGGGCTTGGCTAGTGCTGGCCGAGGGGATGTTAACAGGGATGTCAAGTAACTTTTGGGAAAGCTCTCAAAAGTTATGGCTTTCCCTCCTCCTCTTGGCTGGAATGCCTGGGGCTCCACCAGCTCCCTTGGGCCATGAGGAATGAGGCTGGGGTCATACCCTGATGTGGAAGGTGAGTCTGAGAGCGGCCTGAGTCCCCCACAGCTTTGGAAAACTGCTGTCGGCCCTGGAATGCCCTGTTGGCTTTCCGTCAAAAGAAAATCTTAGATATTTAAGAATGTTAGGTTTTTTGGTCACCTGATCCTGATAACAAAACCCTTCTTCCTGAATATCTGGTGTCTACCTGCTACCACTCAGCTTCTTTCAGAACAGAACACTCAGAACCAACTCAGTTCCAAGGTGACTGGATTTCTCTAGCATCAGATACTGATTTAAAAATAACTGAAAACACCATCAAGTGAAAATTAAGTCCCCTCCACCTGTACCCTTTAGTCATGTTTCTATCCCCAAGGCAACCATTATTACTGATGTCTTTACATAGTCTTTGCTGACGACTTTTATTTTTTAAATATATTTTATTGATCTCTTACAGAGAGGAAGAGAAAGGGACAGAGAGCTAGAAATACCAATGAGAGAGAAACATCGATCAGCTGCCTCCTGCACACCTCCCACTGGGGATCTGCCCACGACCGGAACCGACCTGGGACCCTTCAGTCTACAGACCGAGGCTCTTATCCACTGAGCCAAACTGGTCAGGGCTGCTGATGACTTTTAAATAGCAGCTTTTCCTTTAAGAGACAAAGAAAAGTTAAGTCCCCCCTCATAGAGACTGAGATCCTCATGGGACAGACACCTTGTTACATAATAATCTGATATAAATACCAATATCCATCTCTCTCAATTAAACAAACAAACAAAACACAAAACCCTGCCAAAACCAGTTTGGCTCAGTGGTAGAGCATTGGTCTGCAGACTGAAAGGTCCCAGGTTCGATTCCGGTCAAGGGCATGTACATTGGTTGCGGGCGCATCCCCGGTAGAGGGTGTGTAAGAGACAGCTGGTCGATGTTTCTCTCTCATCGACATTTCTAGCTCTCTCTCTCTCCCTTCCTCTCTGCAAAAAATCAATAAAATATATTTAAACAAAACAAAACAAAAAAACCCTGTTTTGTTGGGCTTACTGACCATAAACATTTGAGATCACTTTTGCTCTAGGGCTAAACTTCAGGGCTCAGGCCCTTGGCTCCATGACTGCGATGTCAGCCCCTTCCCCGCTCTCCTGTGTGGTGTGAACACTGAAACCTACTGAGGAGCTGAGTGGGCAGGGCTAAGTCAGGAGGCCTCATCCCCAAGGCCACAAAGCCCAGCTCCACCTGGAGGAATTTAAAAGGGCTAGAGGATTGGGTTTTAGTTGTGACTTTTAGACTCTTTTTTAGTAAAAATAGTGATAGTCACAAAAAAAAAAAAAAATGCAAGCATACTTGATGAGTATATATTCTGTGCCAGGTGCTGCAATATCTTATATGCACAATCACAATGAAACTTCACAATGACCCTGAGTTAGGTACCATTCAAGGTCACCAGACAGAAAAGGGAAATTGGGATTTGAGTTCCAATTGTCTGATCATAGAATCCAGGCTTTTAACACGATGACTGCTGCCAGACAACGGCAGCCAGATGGGTAAATCCCAAGTATGCAGGGGCCGTCCCTAAGGGCCCAGCACACTGCCGGGTACAGAGCAGGAGCTTAACCAATACACATGGCCTTCAACATCCATTCACTAACCCTGCAAGTACGCTGGGGTTGGGGAGAGGATGGCAGCACGCTTTCCCAGGGTCTGCAGGCTGTGTCCTCTGCTCAAGTCCACACCCTCTGGCATCCACACCCAAGGGAGAGACCAAACTGGGGGCTTAAAGGGTTCTGAAGGGAAGGCTGGAACCTGGGGTGGGGGGTGCTCTGGTTCAGAGGGACCCTAGTGAGGCCTGGAGTGCTGAGCCTGCCCACAGGAACCAGGCCCTAGATTATGCTAGATGCACTTCTTGCCAAGTTTGATGCAGAACCTCTTTACCCGCTTTGCTGAGCTATTTTAAGAAGCATCTGTAGCGAATGGACCCGTTTCACTGCTGTATTTCTAGTTCTTAGCACAGTGCCTTCGAGATAGGAGGCCCTTATTTGTTGAATGAACAGTTGAGCTGGCACCTGGTCCTGGCCAGGTGGCACTTCCAGTACTTAGGGGGCACTACTGCCGCTCTGGGTTTGAATCAGCTCCATCACAGTGTGGGGTTGGTGCTTACTGCTGACCCCAGCACCTGACAGGGACCTGCTGCAGGGACATTGTTATTTTGAATCAGAGTCCATCCCAACCAGAGTATATCCCAATCATCTGCTTCACAACCCACAGCAGCGAGGTCCACCCTTCTCAAAAGGGCACACATAAACTACTAAAATGCTGTGGCATACCAATATATATATATATATATATTGTCAATCAGACAGGGGAAAAAAATGGTATAGTTTTGACTCATTCACACCGAATGGTTACTGTTATTGACTGTTGTCTCTGTTTAATTTGTCACTCTAAGGGAAAAGAGGTCAGTGCTCCTGACTAAACGGCCAGGCATTGCAGGCTTTAAAAATTCTTGCAACACACCAGTTGAAATTCGCTGACCTACAGGATGAATTGCTAGTTTTATGTATTTCAATTTTTCCTTCTTTTGAGCTTTGGTAGAAAAATAGAATTCTGCCAAGAGAGAGCAAAAATTTATGAAAAATCATTATACAGTGTCAGGTTCAATCAGACATGAATCAATGTGAATGCACACAGATAAACCCTGAAGTGGAAACACACCATAATTTAACTGACACAGTGAAACTCTGGGATGTTTCTCCTTCTCAAAGTGCTGAACACAGCAGGGGTTGTAACGGAGGCAATAGCTATTTTAATCCTTTGTAAAAGATAAAAAAGGGCAAACTGCTAGACAGATGACTAGGCAGGAATATGTATGTGTGAATGGCTGAGACAGAATATAAACGTTTTTCTTATTTCTTCCAAACAGGCCCAGAGTAAACCCTAACCTATGGATCTCACTCTGGAGAACACAGGGCAATCTGGTCTTCAAGCTCTGTGCTCACTATTAAGTCCTGGGCAGGGAGATGATTCCATTAGGGACAATTTCACACCCCGACCCCCCCTGGCACACACAGCAGGCAGCACACAGTTCCCAGCCAACATTGGTGTGCCTGTGGTCCCAGCAGCCGGCAGGACCCGAGAACCAGTGCCTACAGGACCCCTCACTTCCCACTGGGTGGTGAGCTCCCTCACAGAACCCTTCTATCCTGAGACACATGCTGATCCCAACCCATCTGCATCCACTACAATCCCGTCCCATGAGCGCTCCCAGGTGGCCGGGGCTCCTGGCAATGCAAAAACACACTGTTGCCGCCATATTTCCTCCCCCATCTTAAGCATGTGGCACACAGAAGCAAGTGGGTGCTGCTGGTGTTCCCTCCCGCCACCCTATACTCCAGAGGCCGTGAAACCACGCCAGGGAGGGTAGTCACCAGCAGGAGATGGCCTGGCATGTGCACCCTATTGTCACAGTATTTACTCTTCGAGGAGTCTGCTGTTGCTAACTGGGGCAAGTCCCCAGCTCCAGCTGACCCCACCTCCTGTTTGGGTGACCCTTTCACCCCTTACAGCTGGCACCTGCTGCCACTGCCCTGGGGCACTTCTCAGGCCACCAGTTCTGCACCCGTCCCCTGCGCACACAGGCGATTATTCAGGAGGGTGGGAGGCCACCCAGGTAGTGCCGGCAGCTGGGCCAGCTTCACTCATCACCTCCACGAACACCGGCAATCCCACCCCAGCAGGCCCAAACGCCAGCAAGGCTTCTGTGGGCCTCGAAGAATGGGCCTCCGACTCTGTCACAGGCAGAGTGACAAGGCAGTGCCACAACCTGAAGGAGCTGGAGGGAGACGAAGCAACGGGGTAGCCAGGGCATGAGAGAGCATTTCAGAGCAGCTGGGGCCTCAGGGCGGCTCGGCTCACTTTCCAATCCCAGACAGGCTCGTCAGCTCAGCCAGTTTTTCCAGACGCTTCAGGGCTGGCTTTCTTGGTTTCTAAGCTTCTGAGTTTCAAAAGTAAAATCAAATAACAAAAACACCAACTTTTTCAAACTGACCAAATAAATAATAGTAACAATATTTACACAAATACATTACACAGAGTCAGGCAGGACCAAGGGGCGGAGAACCCTGGGGCTCGGGCCCCTCGTTCCTGGTGACGGGGGGATGAGTGAGGACTCCTAGCGGGGCCTCCTGGTGTCAGAGGTAGAGGGGGCGGCAGGTGTGGAGAAGCCTCAGCTGTCCCAGCCAAGCACTGTGGGTGGTCAGGGTCACTGGGGGAGCTGCCCCCGGGGTGCCGGGGGCCTGCCCTGGCTGCTGGCATGGTGGGGACAGCAGGGCCTGCCCCAAGGAGCACAGCGCCGAGGCAGCCGCTGGTCCCCTCTTCCCGGGGCTATGTGACCAGAGGGATGTGGAATTCCTTTGTGTCGAAGATCAGGGGCCTCCTGGGAGGGCTCGGGTCCCTGTTGGCCTTGTGGAGCAGCTTGAAGAGCCCGGTTCCAATGTTCATGGGGATCCCCATGATGATGCATTCGGACACCCCTGAAAGCAAACAGAAGGAGATTAGAGAGCTGCTGACACACAGTGGGTTGTCAGGACAGAGACACTGCTAGGAGCCAGAAACTGGGATTCAAGTCCCAGCTCCACGACACATCAACTGGTTGAACCTGGGCTGGCCACTTTACTCATCTATGACGGGAAGCTGCGAAGCGCAGGCTGGCACCTGCTCCCAGCTGGTGGAGATTCTTACACTCAGGGGAAGGGCTGTGCCAGCCCACAGCCAGCTCCCGGCTGGAGACAGATGGCTCAGTGGTTCTCTCCCCAGAGCCAGACACTCTGTAGCGCTAACGTAGACGGCAAGGCTAGTGAAGGATGCGCAAGGACTCCTGAGTTTGCCATCCAGTGTTTGCTTAACTTAGGCCCAGAAGAAAAGCGAACTGGACGGCATGGTCAGGTGATGATTCCTGGAAACAGCAACAGCAAGCTGCTCACTGTGCTCAGCGCCCAGGCCTGGGCCAGGCTGAAGGTGGCAGCCCCAGCCTTGGGAGAGGCACAGCTCTAGCCGGAAACACTCAGAAGGCAGGGCTCCCTGGAGAGCCACAGAGTAGGGAGGTGGTGCAGATTCTTTCTCTGAGCCCCCGTTCGGCTTTACAAAATCAGTGCTGGGCTTTGCAGCCAGCTTCTAAAACACATATGTCAAACACAAGGCCCGCGGGCCAAATCCAGCCCGCCAGGCCTTGCAATGTGGCCCGCACCGCGCTGTCATCACTGCACTCCGCTGTCAGTTTATGACATTGTCAGTTTATGACTGTTCAGTAAACCATTCGGCCCGCGATTTAGGCTGGATTTTAGATTTTGGCCACTTCTCTGATTGAGTTCGACACCCCTACTCTAAAACAAGTGTGTGCCTACTACATTCTGGGCTTGGTGCTATCAGGAAACCAGGAAGGCAAAGGCAAACAACCAAACTAAAACCAACATGCAGTGAGGACGACGTCACATTACAACGTGTCCAGGACCAGGAGAGGGAAGATTTCAGTGGGGGTGGGTGGCTGGGCCAGGCCCCAAAGGGGACAGCAGCGGAGAGAGGGGCAGTGGGCAGGCCACAGGCAGGCAGCAGGGCTGCAGCACAGGCCCAGGGCCTCCATCCTGGTGGCAAGGCTGGGGTGCTGGGTCTTAGCGCCCTGGTCAAGCACTCTTGCTCTTACCTTTACCTTGGCTTTGGCCTTCTCTGCCCCAATCCCTGCTTCCTTTTCTTTCACCTTTTATTATCTTAAAGGATTATGTAATTCCTCTTTCCCTTTTCTGCAGCTGATGCCCTTTGAGAGGAGGAAGAGTGCATCTTAGGCGTACACTGACTGGGGCTCCACCTGCCCATCACCTGTGTGGCAAATCCACTCAAGAGCAGGAGGTGCTGGGAATGGCCAGGGGGAAGGAGAGCTCTGGAGGCGCGGAGGCGGCCAGGCCTAGAATCCCTGTGGCTTAGGGAGGCTCCTGAGCCTCCTGCGGCCCAGCTCCTCACGAGCTCCCACCTCAGGCCTGCAGGATCTTGGCACGAGAAAGGCTAGAGTAAAGCGGGCACTTTGTAAAGGAACCAGGAAGAGCCATGTGGGCAGCAGGGACTTTATGGCAGTTCCCCTTCCATCCTCTCCAGGCTTCTGGCGGAGGTGCACTCTGTGATCGGGGGGCAAGGCCAGTGCAGGGCAAGACTCTGCAGTTGGCAGGGATGGCAGGCAAGTTAGTTTTTCCGTCTTCTTACTTGCTAACAGGTTTGATACAACTCTCAGAGGTGCTGAGATACGGACATCTAAGGTGCCCAGAACAGGGGCTCCAAAAAACATAAAAGGCAGGCTTTTCTGCCGGGGAGTCAGGACAACAGGGAGGCCTGGCACTGCCCCTCCTGCCAGCCTTGGCATCACAAGAGGATGCAGGAGCGGCGCGGCGATTTCAGGGGCTGGAAAGGCTCCTGTATGCGCAGGGTCCATCTTTTCTTCTTGGACCGAAAACTAACTGTCCTGAAAGAGCAGCCTCCTAACAGATGTGGGGTGCTCCAGTCAAACTTGAGAGATAAAAATCTACTGGCTCCAGCTCCATGATGTGTGAATTTACTGTTAGAAAACAGAAGCTGTGCCTATTCAGGGTGGTCGCTTCTCAGAAAGCCCCCGCCAGGGTCTAAGCTGCTAACACCCCAGGCCTTGGGTGATGCTCTTAGCACACCTACCGCACACGGAGTCCTTCTGCCCAAAGTAGGCGGCGTCGAAGAGGTGGTCCGCCGTCTTCTCGAAGGAGGCCAGCATCAGCACGCTCTCCTTCATCTTGGCCAGGCCGAACCTGGTGATGCCCAGGACTTCGCCCTGTGTCAAAGGAGAAACCTGTCAGACTGGCACCCACGCCACTAACGAAAGCTCAGACCCAACCACACCCACAGCACCTCCTCACAGAACAAGCAAAAACCAGCCAAATGCAGTTTTATTCAAGTCACAACCTCAGGTGTGCACAGGAACCTAACAGCTACTGTCCCCCCGCCTCAGTGAGGCTGCCAGCCACTGACAACATGGATCCTTACACTCACAAGCAGGGGCCGTGGGACAAAGAGCTAAGAATCTAGAGAAAAGAGAGTACTTTCTGAAGATGCTCGTTACGTAAAGAAGAACTTAAAACTCAAAAAGCACAAAGCAGGGATAGAGTTAAGTCCATTTAGGTGTTTTCACCAAAAGGAATATTCTGCCACCATTAAAAAGTATACTTAAAAGCCGTGTAACAACATGGAGAATATAACGTTAAATTAAAAAGGACAGCATAAAAAACAGCAGGCCCGCTGTTCACTGCAACCACAGTAACAATATATGCTGCGGAGTTAGACTGAAAGCGGGACCTCAGAGCACGGCCTGGACTCCAGGTGGGAGTGTCCGGCCCTCCGAGTGCAGCACAGTCTGGATGGGAAGGCCATTAAAACCTGTTGTCCCCAGCGCTGCTAGAGGGGAGACTTTTTTTGGGGAAAAAATACATAACCATCTAACCTCAGCCCCCACGATCATGTTAACTTAGTCTTTTCCTGGAAATGGCTACAGAAGTGTGATAGATGGTTTCATTGGGAATAAACACCTCCGTTTGCCAGGACACCCCGGCCTTGGCAATAGCTGGCTTTGGTTTAGGATACATTTCTACCAAGAACAAAACCATTCTCCCCCTCATACCAGGAGGTTGCGGTGTTTGTACTGGCGTTTTACCAGAACACCCAGCCTGCCCGCCAGGCCTTGTTTTGGGGGATGGTGACGTCTTTTCTCGCAGTGGCCACCACAGCAAGCACTCTGTCTTATAAGCAGGCCGGCCTCATTCTCCTGAGACTGGGCCCCACGCACCTTGTAGGTCATGAGGTCGGAGAGCAGCATCACGTGCCTCCGGTCGATGCTCATGCCGTGGTTGACCATCGTGTACTGGATCTCGTTGATGATTGTTGTCCGGGCAGCTTCGATGCCCAGCGTTTTCTCCACCTACGGAGAGCCAGGGTGAGCGGAAGCAGCCACTTCCAGATGCCATTCCCCTCTCCCCGCTGCCCTGAAGGTTATGTATTTTTGGGGAAAAAATACATAACCATCTAACCTCAGCCCCCTACCGCACACGGCAAGCCCCGCGCCCTTTCCAGAATCAGGTCTTCAGTGGCAGACCCAGAGCAAACAGCTGTCCCAGGACCCGGGTGTGAGCAGTACCTCATACGTGTTATTGGAGGTGGTTCGGGTGCCCTTCACACCGTGAGTGGCCATGACTGCCCGCAGGTTATCACCCTCCACCAGGAGCTTGTACTTCTCCTTCCCACTCTGCTCGTCGATGTGGATGACAGCTCTGGACACCTCTGGGATGCCCTGCACCACCACCTGGATTCAGAGACACAGACGCTGAGGCCCTGCAGTGCCGTGGCCCCCGCCACCCGGCAGCCTCAGAAACCACGGCAGAGAGGAAGTGGACGCCGGGCCCGGGTGTTCCCGGGAGCATCCTGTTCTCGGTGGGGAGCATCAGCGACGTCCGCGCCCGAAAGTCCTGCCCACCGTCCTGAGGTCCGGGGAGAAGGCAGCAGTTCAGGGAACAGTGCCCTTCCCCAGCGTCAGTTTTATGAGAACAGAGGAGTCTAACAGACAGAGCTGGTGTGACTGTACTAAGAAGAAAACACCAACTGATTCCTTAGGAGGGTGGCACAGAAGGAGAAATGGGCGCCCCCTCAGTCTCAGGAGTGACAGCACTTAGGGTGCACTGGGGCTTGTATACTGACGTTGGAGGTAAACGCATCCCCTTACAAACCTCCGGCACTTGGCTGGGTAGGGCCTGAGGGTGACTGTCGCCTCACCTTGGGGAGGTCCTCCTTCAGGAACTGCAGCACGTAGTACATGGAGCTCTTGCTGTTCTCGCGGGGGGTGACACACACCACAGCCTCGCCGTGAACGGCCACGTCGCCCGGCTTCACTCGGAGCTTGGACATGCAGATGGAGTACCGCACCGTCTCCGCGTTCACCTGCGGGGGGGGGGGGGGGCGCGGGGCGCCGCAGGCCCAGGGCATTACTGACGGTTTGGAGCCTCTGATTCCAGTATTCCTCAGCCTTTTGTCATCGTGCCCCTCTAGGAAGTCTTTTCAGGCTTTCCCCCCCAAATCTCTCTCCCCTCCATGAAATTCTAATACTAGAGATACACTATATTTATTATGTAATGTATGTTGATCTGTGATTATTTATAAAATAGTTTCTTTTTATAGTCCCTCCACACCCCACTGGAAATGCATGCTCAATTCATGGCATCATGCCTGGGCTCCAGGGGAGTCTGGAGTGCGAGGTTGGCGGCCAGGACAATTTAAAAGCATCAGTGCCACTTCCCCTGTACGACCTCACAGCTACTCGCATCTACACTCCCGATGCGGCCCCGCTCTTATGCTAAAGGACAGAGGCAGGTGGCAGAGGCAGGTGGCCAGAGCCAGGTGGCCAGAGCCAGCCTAGAGAAACCCCGACCTGGAAAACTGGCTGCTCAATTTGGGTCATCTTTCCATTAAAACACACTTGAACTTGGTACTTGAGAGAAGGGGCACAAAATGTATGGGTTTTAATTACCCAGAGAGGGAGGAAGGTGCCAAGAAGTTACGCAGTTTGTGCCCCGCCTCAGTCTGTCCCTGAGAAGGACTGATAATCTTTCAACCATAAATGCCATATGGTAAGTAAAGGGTAACCTGTTCACCCAAAAACATTCCCTGAGCCAGCCAGGTGCAGTGCTGGCGCCGGGGCCAGAAATTTGGAAGACACAGACAGCCCTAGGGCCCTTCTAGACACTGGGAAGACGGACAAGACCAATACTGCAGCACTTTGTCATGGTGAATGGGTACGGTGGCCTGCACAAAATTTCAACTAATTTCCTGTGTGACGTTCGATGGCAACATCTGTGTCAGGTCAGGTTTAGAAAGAGACCGTGAAGGTGCAACAGATTCACACAGAAGCACTGAAGGCAAGCCTCTGCAGCGCGCCCGTGCTGGCCTCCTCACCGGCACAGCCTGGGACGGACAGGGGGACTGCCGCTACACATTTAGTTAACGACTCACTTCCAGCCTCAGGAGTCTGATCCGCTCCAGGGAGAGCTTGACCAGGATAAAGCAGTCGTCGGGGAGGAACACCTCTTCGATGTACTCTGAAATCTGTGTATCAGAAGACCGGCATGTTAGTCAGCCACTTTCCCTTTTTCTAAAAGCATTCACTGCATGTTTCTTTCTTTAAAAAAATATGTTTCGAGACCGGTTTGGCTCAGTGGATGGAGCGTCGGCCTGCAGACTGAAAGGTTCCGGGTTCGATTCCGGTCAAGGGCATGTACCTTGGTTGTGGGCTCACCCCCAATGGGGGGTGTGCAAGAGGCAGCTGGTCGATGCTTCTCTCTCATCGACGTTTCTAACTCTCTATCCCTCTCAATTCCTCTCTGTGTAAAATCAATAAAATATATTTAAAAAAAATATGTTTCTATTCATTGAGAGAGGAAAGAAGAGGGAGATAGAAATACCGATGAGAGAGAAACATCATCCATTGATTGCCTCCTGCACTCCCCTCTGGGGACTGAGTCCGCAACCCAGGCATGTGCCCTGACTGGGAATAGGACCTCCATCTCTAGGTTCCTGGGTTGACACTCAACCACGGATCCACACCAGCTGAGACACTGGCTGTTTCTTGTATGTGTCCTGATTGGGGATTGAATTCCCCACCTTGGCGTTCTGAGATGCTGCTCTAACCAACTGAGTTACCTGGCCAGGGCCTGCTTACTCTTTTTTTTAAAGTTGATTTTAGAGGGATAGGACAAGGGAGGGGATTTTGTTGTTTCACTTATTTATGCATTCATTGGTTGCTTCTTGCACATTTCCTGACAGGGGATGGAACCTGCAACCTTGGTGTATCTGGATCAGGGGTCTTCAAACTACGGCCCGCGGGCCACATGCGGCCCGCAGAGGAGTCTGATCCGGCCCGCCAGGTTTTTTGGGCAGTGAGCGCAGCTGAGGTGTTACAGTAGGAATTAGTAGTTCATATAGTCCGGCCCTCCAGCTCTCTGAGGGACCGTGATCTGGCCCCCACTTTAAAAAGTTTGAGGACCCCTGATCTGGATGATGCTCTAACCAACAGAGTACCTGGCCAGGCCTGCTCTCTCTTTTCTTTTAAGGACATTGAATAGTGTGGACACACCGAGTGGCATACCTATTGCACCTGGCTTTTATATTTCCTTGCAATATGACTGATCTAGTTTTCTCATTATTAAAAGGGATTTCTCCTTACCTCTCCCAAGAGGGTTTTCTCAATTCTCCCTTTCACGAGGCGAGCATAATCTGCATCGTCATCCTTGTCTAGCTGAGCCGTGATGATTGGAGTGCTGAAAAAGTAAAGCAAAAACAATGTCAGCACGAGGAGTAAGCCTGCTCGAAGATGGCTGCTTGTTAAATCCGCACACAAAAGCAACTGCAACTAATTGAGCATTTGCTTTGTCAAACTGCTTCCTCAGACATTCTCATTTATTATTTTAAAATATATTTTTATTGATTTCAGAGAGGAAGAGAGAGGGAGAGAAATAGAAACATCAATGATGAGAGAAAACCACTGACTGGCTGCCTCCTATACACCCCCCTACTGTGGATCAAGCCCACAACCTGGGCATGTGACCTTGACCAGAATCGAATCCAGGACCCTTCAATCTGCAGGCCAACACTGTATCCACTGAGTCAAACCAGCTAGGGCCAGACATTCTCATTTACATTTACTATTTTTGGAGTCCATGAGGCAAACCACTCTACCAGTGAATGAAATGCCTTCTATGAAATTCTTTCTGACCAAGTACACCTATCTCTTCCTCTTTGGCCCTAATCAGTAGTTAATTAGTTCTGTTCCCTGAGTAAAATGGCTCTTTGTGTATTATAGCTTCCGCCATTCCTTTCCCCTGCCCCATAACCTGCTCTCCAGGACACCTCCAGCTCCTCCAACACCCACTGTCCTGGTAGTATCCCCTGAACACACAGTCCTGGAAGAGGCGGAACCTCCCGAGAAGGCAGGCGGAGCCCCCGCCACTGTGGACGTCTATGGTTGCCATTCCACAGCCACATGCAGCTTTTCTTCACTTAATGCTATGTTTACTCAGATTACAGATGAATCATCAAATGCACTGTAACATATTTCTCTATTTTCTAATCTCTACAAATCCTATCATGAAATCACGTGGGAGTCTCAGAACATGACCACAGCCCAAATGGTAGACACAGGCCTGGTTAGGCTGGAAATATAACATCAAAAATTTGAAACCTGCCCAGCCGTGTGGTTCAGTGGTTGAGTGGCAACCAATGCACCAGGAGATTGCCAGTTCGATTCCTGGTCAGGGCACGTGCCCAGGTTGTGGGCTCAATCTCCAGCAGGAAGTGTGTCAGAAGGCAGCCAATCAATGATTCTCTCTCATCATTGATGTTTATATCTTTCTTTTCCCCTCTCTCTAAAATCAGTAAAAACATTTAAAAAGAAAAGGGAAACCTAGTCCTGGTTGGGTGTGCAATGGTTAGCGTGTTGGCTTGTGCACCGAAGGATCTCAGATTTGATTCCTGATCAAGAGCATGTACCTGGGTTGCAAGTTCAATCCCTGGCCTTAGCCAGTTCACGTACATGAGGCAACTAATCGATGTGTCTCTCTTATATCAATGTTTCTCTCTCTCTCCATCCCCCTCCCACTTTCTAAAAAAAGGGGAAACTTAAAAGATCCTTGGGTAAGGATTAACAAAAACAAAAAAAGTCTGAAATCTTCATTGCCACATTGCTGTCATTTTCCCAGTAGTTCTTTAGGTTTCTCTCTTTCATGTGACCAATGGCCATAAAGAACCACTTTTCAATTTTGACTTTACGTATCTAGTTTCAACTAGTATTTTTTTTCCAGAGGTTTTTTTAAAAGCTAAAATATGATTAACACAGGCATGCCACTGAAGTTTGAGATACTGCCCATTTAAACAGCACACACGACAAGAGAGTCATTGCTTCTGAAAAAACGAGACAGGCAGTATGGGAGAAGGGAAACGGAGGCAGGCACCTGATGGCCTTGGAAGCGTTGATGATCTCTTTGATGCGGGGCACACCCAGGGTGATGTTCATGGAGGCCACGCCTGCAAAGTGGAAAGTCTTCAGGGTCATCTGGGTGCCCGGCTCCCCGATGCTCTGGGCACAGAGGGCACCTACCGCAGAACCAGGCTCCATCTGTGCCCTAGAAGGAAGATATGGATGGAAAGTCCAGTAAAACTGCCAGGGAGAAGCTGCTGGTTATTTCTTTTCAGCAGAAAAAAATGCCTTCAGGGTCAGGAAGGAATTTCAACGAGCCAAGCTGTGCTGGTGGCAGAGGAACTGGCATAGATTGGTAATACGTGCATACAGGGGACACAATGCCCAGAAGGGTCAGATGATGGAACTGAATACTGTGTGCCTACTTGTGGTCAACGTGCAATGACTGGGCCCCAAGTCTATTGCCTGAAGAAGCTATGAGAGCCTGCTAACAAATGGAACTGAAGGCAGAGACAGGGATGGCGCCTGCCAAATATATATTAATTTCTCTGTGGGGAGAAAACACTTGGAAATTTCTTTGCAATTCCACACCTTGGAGCATCCGTTTGTACAGGCAATCATTAAGTGGTGTTGGTGCAGAATTCTGTTCCCATGGGCCAATAGGAAGGCTCTGAGACCCTGTGACTACCAGTAGTCTAAGACGGTGAGCATCCTACCTCATGTACTTGTCCCTGCAGGTCTCCAGAAACTTTTCTATTTGGGTGGGGGTGATCCGGTCCAACTGGTACAGCACCCGGGGCTAGAGGAGAAAACCAAGTGCAGAGTTAGGGCTGGCACCTGAAAATACCCGAGTGTCCGCCCTTCCAGCCGGGAAGGCCATTTACCTCTGTTGTGCCATTGTCGTTGATGCCGTATTTATCTCTGGTTTTCTTGATCTTCTCAGAAACCCCCTTAATGAATTCCTTTATTTCCTGAATGATTACATAGCAAATATCAATAATTCAGATGATATGATGTGTTTTATAAACTTCAGTAATAGGCAAGCCCATGGTATCACTAACATAGTGACAGCTAAATGCATACTTTAAGGCAGGGGTCTTCAAATTACGGCCCGCGGGCCACATGCGGCCCGCAGAGGAGTCTGATCCGGCCCGCCAGGTTTTTTGGGCAGTGAGCGCAGCCGAGGTGTTACAGTAGGAATTAGTAGTTCATATAGTCCGGCCCTCCAGCTCTCTGAGGGACCGTGATCTGGCCTCCACTTTAAAAAGTTTGAGGACCCCTGCTTTAAGGGATACAACACGGATAAAGTTCTTACTACAAAATGTTACTACCAAGGGATAACCTAATCATCCACATCCTGGACACAGCGCTCACTGGTTCAGATATTTCTAGGGCCTTTTTTCTCCAATGATGCTTCAGCAATGGCCCACACCACCACTTTCCTGGCCCTGCCATGTTACCCTTATACTAGGTAAGCCTTCTTACCTTCCGCTGTCCCTTTGCTCTCCCGGCATACACACTGCCTCCATTCACACAGCTCAGAGCAGGTAGAAATGTACTGTTATACTTAGTTTCTAGACTGATTAACTTTAAGTTTTCTCCTGAAGTCATTATGATCAATTTAAAAACTAACAGGCTTTGCAGACATTATGTACATTTCAAAGGAAACACCCCCACACTCAGCTCCCTTACTCTCACCTCAGCCTCACCCCTCAGTCTCCGACTCCCTTTCCACACAATCAGAAATTTGGAAGGGTTCCTGGAAACCGCTCTCAGCTAGAATTGAAACATCAGTATATTTGCTATTCCTGCTGCTGTATTTAAGTACTCTCAAAAGACAAAAAAACAAAAAAGGATGGAAGAACAGAACTTTAAGCAGCAGGATGGAGACAAAGTGGAGCAAGGAAGGTGAGAAGTACATCACGAGGAGGGCAGTATTGGAGACCACAGACCTGAGGCAAAGTTTTCTGGCAACCCCCAGAGGGGAGAAAAACCATCTGTTTTACAGCTGACAGTGTGTCACTCCTCATGGTCACTCCCAGGACCAGGACAGTGTCACCTCCTCCCGCCAGTGCTGTGCTGTGATGCACTGCCCCCTTCAGAGTGCGGCTCCCAGGGGGTCACACTTGATAGGACTGACTTGGCACTTCTCAAATGAGCCGAGAGCACACACCACAGAGCAGAGCCCTCTCCCCGGGCGTGACTCTGCCTCACAGGGACTATTCAAAGGCAGCATGCGCTGTGCTGCCTCACTTTTCCTCTATGTTATCTGTGGGAGGAGCCTCTTCCACATTGCTGACTTCCTCCCCGCCTTCTTGTCTAGCCGCTGCCGTATCTTTTAGGGAAAGCTCCTGAGATCCTCTTGGCTCAGATGCTGCCACTGTCGCCGGGTGTGAAAGGTGCACCACCTGCCGGTGCAGGGAAAATGGAGAGAGAGCCCGCGGCCGGGCATCTGGAGGAACTCTGCACACATAGTAGAGAGGACACACCTAAAGCCACTCCCCAGCTCAGGCTCTGGAAACGAACCTTTAGTGGCCACCCACAGGGACCCGCTTCCAGCGGCTTTGCTGAAATGACTTACACAAAAGTTAGACATACTGGAGGTAAAAAAAAAGAGGGCTCATTTTACAGAAATGAAAACTGAAATAAGCTACTAAGAATTCAGCTGAATCAACCCATGCATACTACAGGGAACTCACAACATGGCAAGTGACAGGCGATTAATCACACGCTTAACTAGCAGTTAGGTTCTCACACCCACACCACAGCAGTCTGTGAGCAGGGGCACCAGCCTCCGGCAGGGCCAGGGCTCAATGCCACTCAGCAGCCGCCTCCGCTGCCTCAGTTCTGGCAAGGCGAGGGCCGGGACACATCTCAGAGGCGCAGACAAATGTCTGGCCAGCGGATTTTGAACTCTCTTGGAAAGACTGAGCTCACCAGATTGTGAGCCACTGAAGGGCAAGGACATGTTTAGTCATCTTTGTGTTCCCAGGACCTGCACAGTGTATGACACAGTGCTGCTCACTGACTAAATAAACACTGAGGTCAGAGGTCACCCATAACCCTTGTCAAAGACAAGCCAGAGGCCGGTCCGAAGTGACGCACAGGAGGCCTGCTTGCCAGCCCTAGGATGAAGGGCTGTCGTCTCCAGAGCTGGCAAGCAGCCGAGTGCTGCTCGGTTCACCCCTCTACGCTCAGCAGTGGCAGCATGCGAAGTGTGTTACCTCATTATATTTCTCATAGCCTGTCTCAGTTAAGGTCTTCAAGGATAAACAGAGAAATATGTAAGCAAATATGATGATGTAGAAAAACAAAACCATAACTCTAACTTGTTAGTTAAAAAAAAAAAAAAAAATCTATGGAAAAACATTAAAACAAAGGCTCCCAGCCTAGCCATACTCTTGATTTAAACATATCACATTCTGTAAGATTCTTTTTCCCCTTTCACTCCTCAACATAAAAGGAAGTGAAGCTTCCTTAACTCCCCAAAAAGTATCCTTGTACTTTCACTCTGTGGCTTTTAAAATGTTTTAAATATATTTTTTACTGATTTCAGAGAGAGGAAGGAAGAAGGAGAGATAGAAACATCAATGATGAGAGAATCATTGATTGGCTGCCTCCTGCACGCCCCCTATTGGGGATTGAATGTGCAACCTAGGCATGTGCCCTGACCTGGAAATGAACCATGACTTCCTGGTTCAACTACTGAGCCACACCAGCTGGGCATGGTTTTTATTTCTGATATACTGAAAGGGATACATTCCTGCTGTTTTTTGCTGCATTTGAATAACCAATCAGTACAAACAAGAAACAACCGGTTCCTGCATCCCTTTGCTTTTGATCATAACCACATAAAGAGAAAGGAGCTGCTTAAACGGGTCAGTGACATTAAAAAAAGAAAAACAAAAAATGAACAACAAAAAAAACCCCTAAGAGGTACCAGCTCCCCTGAAGAAAAAGAAGGGCAGACTCATGGAGTAGGAGAAAGAGTGATTTAAAAGGGCACTGAGACAGCCCCCCTACCAATACAAATTACTGGAACTCAGAATGAACAAAGAAGAGCTGGCCCATAGGAGGGGTGACGCACAAATCAGTTCTCTAGCATTCTTCTAATAGGAAAACACTGTGTAGAAGCCACAAACTAAGAAAGACATGAGATAAATTCTTCACATTGGCTGCAGAGATTTTGCCTCAGCCATTCTTTTGCTTAATTTTTTAAACAAAGAAACACTCTTACACAACCTCCCCCACCCTCACTCCCCATTTCATGAAAGTCCCCCGCTGGCCTTGGCCTGGTGACAGCCAAGGGGGGCGATCAGCACCGGAGCTTACCTGCAGGAAGCTGTCCTGGCAGCAGAGGAATTCGTGCTTCTTCATGATGGACTCGGTGCTCAGGACCAGCTCGTTTTTACTGAGCGCAGGCTCGCTCCGACACGGGAAGACTGCCTCAAGTGTTCAAAGGACAAAGCGTGATGTGGGGGGCAACGGAGAAGGGGGCAATATTAAATGAAAGAAGCTACAAGAGACAGGATACTTAGAGGGATCTTCTAGCACCTGTGATGTTTTTCTCCTTCAAAACAAGTTTTAGATTCTACCTTTAATATGAAGGTGGAAACGGTAAACTTACACAAAGACTTCTGGGTACTGTCACACTGCTCCCAAACTTCACACTGACCCAGATTTGCATTAAAGATACAAATTGTTGTTTTAAAAAATTCCAAATATTTTAAGAGTGAAAATATTCCTCCACCCTCAAGCTCATAGCATTTCCCCAAAGATGTAAGGGCTCCATATCATCCTAATGCACAGGCAGACCACTATGTATCTGAATTCTCCTCCCTGATGGTCTGCCTCTACCACAAGCAGTGCTGGAAAACACTCTTGGCACCCTTAGATCATTTCTGCAGGGCTGGTTCCTCTCAGAGGAACTATGGGAGCAAAAGGCACCCACATTTTAATTCAGATCAGTACTGTCAAACTATCTTCTAAAAGGCTGCTCTAAATTATGTGAAATGTAACTGCTTTTCACACCCATGACTTATAACACTGGCCTGTTACACAGAAACAAAAGCCCCCTTCTACTGGATTTGATGACTAACACTAGACTTTGAAATTGAGAAAATATTTTCCTTTAATATTGGAAAACTTATACAGAGTAACATAAAAGGAAAATACTAAGCCTGTAGTTAAGTAGATATGATTGAGCATTAAACTGTGTGTGATTTTCCAAAGGGCACCTCCATCCTAAGAACACTCCAACCCCAGATATAACACTAAATCTTACTTTGATGTTGTCCAGAACCCTTTTAAACTCCAAGGGCTCATCTTTTCCCTCCATAGCTGCGGGATCTAAGCCATCTCCCCCGTAAATGAACTGTATGATATCTCCCGTAGAGCTTCGGACTGTCAAATCATACTGTGAACAAAGGTCTTCAAGGGACTTCACAAGCCTTCTCTAAAGGGAACGAAACAGAAAACAAAGACTAGTCACATGTGCAGAGGATGAGATTCCCAACTCTAAGTTTCAAGGTTACTAGCACTTTAAATCACATAAAAACATTTTATTAGAAATCCCTTAAAAACATCCCCCTAACCCCAAGAACGAGGCCAAGTTGCCTCACTAACCTGTCCAGTGGGGTTTAGAATATGCCCAACCTCCAGCACTTTGGTGTGTTTTAGAATACCTGCAATTTAAACCCCATCTACCCTGAAGGAATATGCAAACACTGTTTTCCTAGCCTGCTGTGCCTCCTCTCTCTTTCTCCCTAAGGTATAAATTAATGCAACAGCTTTGCATTTCTAAACACAACTTAATCTCGGACCCCCGTGGACTTCAATATGAATTACAGAGGATCAGGTACAGACCCTCTTCTGGGACAGGGGAAGGAGAACAGGGCCAGCATTGTGTCTGAACCAGCAGGCAGCGGCCATTTCTCAAATCTGCTCAGGGAACACCTTCCCCCAGCAGAACCCACTGCAGCACAATGTGAGGGTGGCTCAGTGAATTAGGGAGAAAGAACTCTTCCTCCAGGCAACTTCAAAACAAAAACCCCTGCTGCCAGAACCAATTTGTTCCAGGTTAACACACTGCTCTGGGAAATCCATATTCTACTCCAAAACGTAAAGACAAAAAATAGAGTCAAAGACATTCTGTAAAAGCATTTTAGTCCTTGGGCTTTTGACAAAAGCAGCACACTCCAAAACTGAAGGGCAATTTCCCACCAAAAGGTGATGAAAAGGGAAGTATCAGTAATGACACACCACAGGAGCTACAGAAGAGGCTAGAGAAGGTGTCTACTGGCTGGAGCCGATTTCACCCTCAGCGGCCCACTCGCCCAACATCCCTGGTTCCCAATTTGCAAAGGGCCATGCTTCTCAGACTGGCATCCACAGTGGTGGGAGACAGAGGACACAAAGCTACAGCGAGTTCATGGTCCAGCAACTTGAAGTGTTAACTTTACTTGGTGGTGTAAGCAGGTAAAAACATTAAAACTAAATAAACATATATTACTAGTACAGAGAAGAAATGAAAATTAGACTGGAAAAAAACAAAACACAACGAAACAAAACAAAATCCCTTGCTAAGGATTTTTCCCCCCCAGTCTACGGAAGAACAAAGCAGGAATGTGTTTCCACTCCTCTGCATCAGGGGCACAGGAAACCTCTAGTTTAAATTAACCCCCTGGCCCTGTTATCCTAGACTGCACACACAGTGGGGAGCCTTCCCTCCCAGCTCCCCTGCGGGCACCAAAATGCCAAGATAGATGATACTAATAATGCTTAGTACACACACAGCTGCAAAGGGAAGCAGAGTCCTCTCCATAGACAGGAGGTATGCACTGCCACTCCCACTGTGTGCATTAGGAAACAGAGGCTCAGTGAGGGTCAACCCTTAAGTTCCAGAATGCACATTCTCCTCCCATAGAGCCTTGCAAAGTGTGGCTCTGGCCTGGTCTTGATCATTCGAGGTTCACAGCATTTGGAACATTAACATTACCCTTTTTTGTTAATTTCTTCTGTTTCTTAATTTTTCCTTTTTATTACCAAACAGGGTACATTTTAGCTCATGTACAAAATATGTAAACACTCAGCAGTCAAAATCCACAGAGCTCTGTCCTACTCTGTTGCCAATGGCCTACATTTCTTCAATTACCTGCATGTATCCCGTTTCAGCTGTCTTTACGGCTGTGTCGACTAGACCTTCCCGGCCAGCCATTGTGTGGAAGAAAAACTCAGTTGGTGTCAAACCAGAATAAAAGCTATTAGCCACAAAGCCTTTGGCAGCTGGGAGCTAAAGAGAGGTAGAAAAAAAGAAAAATCAAACAAAAATAGTTCAGGGTCCACCATTCCAAAACCCATTCACATCAGAAAATGCCACCCCTTCCAGCTAGAAATCCTTGGCCACTGCACTCTCTGAAGTGGCGGGCTTTGTATACTGTCCCCTAAATGAGAAATAATTTGGCACAACCCATTCTTACCAGAGACAAGGAGGGTGAGGTCCCCGCCAGGGCTGGTGCTGGTGCCAGTGGCAGGCAAGTGGCTCAGGAGAGAAAACCAAAGCCTGGGCTGCCATCCCTAGAGCAGACGGGCAGCCAAGGACCTCGGAGGGCACTCATTGACTGCAGCAGCCAGCCCGTTTCCTGGGAAGTAGTGACTCCCATAAAGACATCCTTCCTGGGCCAGCCTATCCACCTCCAGAACATAGCCATGGGCTGCTACTGTTTATGGGGTTCACTTGGGGTGCGGGAAATGTCCTAAAATTAGATGATGGGGATGATCACACCATCATGTGAATATACTTACTAACTGTACATTCAGTCACTGAACTGTACACTTTGAATGGGTGACTATGACATATACAATGTATTTCAGTGATACTGTTAACAATATGCACATATGTAAAGCACCATGTGAAATGGCCAAATAGCCTTTGGTCTGGATATTCTATGCTCCTTAGAGGACAACTGAGAAGAACAGACCAACCTCCTGCTTCCTTACTGTGTTTAAGGGGCAACCTGTGGACTCAGAGACCTTTCTACCCAAGCAGACTTCCCCAAGTCTAATCTAGCACTGGCCCAGGGACCGAGAAGTCTGGATGCCCTTGGCCTCTCCTCCAAACTAGTCAGCTGCCCTACAACTCTGAGCCCGACACACAGGCAGGTACCATTCCAGCGACCATTTATTTGCCTGACTGCTGGTGAATTCTGACCAGGAGCAGAGGACCTGCATTGTTCCTGGAGCTACCTCATACCCAGACTCCATACATCTCAGGACAGCAGTGCTGTCTGCCTAGGAGGGGCTGCACAGAAATACTGCAGTTCCAAGTGGCAGGAGCTGTTGGGCTCCACACCCAGAATTCACTGAGGGCCCAAATCTACTTTAAGTTCTGTAACTACAGGTTTAACAGTTGTCTGCCCTGAGTCCCAGAACAACCTCAGCACAGGTTTGCCTCTCTCTGCTTACATTAGCGCCCAAACCACAAGGCTAATAGAATTCAGAAGACATTAAAAAGCTGAGTTTGAGAATTCCAGAGGGAGAACCTAAAATTTCTTGTTTGGCTTAAACTATTTAAAAATTTAAACTATTTAAAAATCCTTAACTTTTATGTAAATCTCCCCCAAATAAGCAAACAGATTGAACATATATATATAAATATTCATTCTGATGGCTTACGTTGGATGGGAACCTGAAATCCTCCCCCTCGGAGAGGGACTTCAAAGGGGGCATTGTCCAAGTGTTACCAGGCTCCTTCTACGAGACCCGGTTGGGTTGAAGAGGCAATAACTACCCTGAGCAGTGCCAGCCCTTGTATGTGGTTGGCAGCTGCAGAGCTCAGCTACTCTCTTCTGCACTGCGGATGGCTGTCCTTAAGTTCTGCCTGACCCTCCACTGCTTACCTTTGAGTGTTTTTCAAAGTGAGGCAAGGACCTGTTTTCAAAGCCATCTGGCACTCGGGAGCCACTGATGGCTTGCTGTCCCACAC
Organism: Pipistrellus hanaki; assembly: GCF_964339955.1. Classification (NCBI taxonomy): domain Eukaryota; kingdom Metazoa; phylum Chordata; class Mammalia; order Chiroptera; family Vespertilionidae; genus Pipistrellus; species Pipistrellus hanaki. The sequence continues at coordinate 11,107,369 of NC_140516.1, read as the reverse complement.
AGGCAATCATCTGTGATATGTTAATGAAGGAACCTGGGGAAGCAGGTCAGGAATATAACATCATTTACTGAAATAACACTAACTGAAGTGCGAGCAGATCCTGGAATAAAACAGCTTGTAATGCAGCCCCGCCCCCTCCCCACAGTAAGGTCACAGCCTAGGGGAGAGCTCGGTAACAGGGAAGGCGGTGGGGTGAGGGCTAGAGGTGCTCGGAGCAGTACAGCAAGCACGTCAGGGTTGGAGGGAAGACTCTTCATGGAAAGGGTGAGGCATGTGCAAGGAGCAAAAAAGTAGAATACTGGGGTTAAAGGCAGTAAAGCTAAAGTATTTGAACTTTATCTGTAAAAAATTTTCAGAAATAGGGGAAGCATAGAGGTTTTGAATTTGAGCACAGCACCATGAAACCTAATGTTTTAAGATCCTGGGTAGGTGTGAAATTAAAAGCGTTTTGCTTCATCACTAAATACTATATATTATTTTTTAAATCCCTAGCTTTTTAAAAGTTGTTTTAAAGTTGCTCAAAACACCCTCAAACTTAGCATCCCCGTGTGGCCAAATGAACAATAGGGCTGTTTCTTCACCCCTAGAATGTGACAGCTGAGAGGGATGTAAGGGGCCTGACCAAAGGCTCTCCCCACACACATTACCAAGAAGTTCCTCTAGAATAATGAACTCCCCAAAATGTAAATAGTTCTTTTTCTATATACAGCTGACCCTTGAATAATGTGAGGGTGATTGGCATCAGCTGCCTGCAGTCAAAAATCCACATGTAACTGAAGTCAGCCCTTACATACGCAGATTCCCAACCGTGGATCGAAAATACAGGTGTTTTTTTTTTTTTTTAAACAACATATGAGTGAACCTGATTTAAAGAGATATGCCTTTATAAACAAAAGGTCTCTTTGAAGTTATGATTCCTACATTTTGCAGAACAGAACCAGCCAGTCCATATGGAGAATACGGCCACTCCATACGGACAACACACTGATCGCGGCGGCCAGAGCACGCACCTTTGGAGCCGCACAGAGCCATGGTGAGGGGACTGTTGCTCTTGTCCAGCTCCCGGAGGCAGGCGCTGCCCGCATGGTCTCGGATCACCGACAGCTCCTTCAGGATCAGAGCCTGGTGGGAGAGAGGGAGGTGTGGAGTCACCCTCACTGGCTCTGCTGGTCACAAATGTACAATTTAAGGAAATGTGAAAACATTTAAGATGTCAGATTTCCAAAAAATAGAGGTTTCAGAGTCTTGGAAGACCAGGATGCCCTTTATGTACAGATCAACATCTTCCACAAGATTCCAAATCAGTGTGTGAGGTAAAGAGGCTTAGTAACAAAACCCCGAGCAACCCTTTCAATGGCAGTAAGGAGAATGCGTGTGGCTGTGTGCACAGACCATACAACACATATCAGCAAGTCTATCGCTGTGCACACACATGCCTGAGTAAATGTGCACAGGGGAAGACAATGCCTGGACTATTTATAAAATGTGTCTAGTTTTTCTTGCCAAGAACACATTTGAACTCCCACAGTGAAGCGTGCGATGAGGTGACTCCCCTGGAATGCTCCAGTCCTCCAGCTCATCCACTCTGTCCTCCCTCAACCCCCAACTCAGGAGGCTTAGTCACTCAGAGCCATGGTTCCAGTAAAAGTGAGTGCTGCTGCGGCCTCAAGTAATTCTCTAGATCAGTGTTTCCCAAACTTTTGACATATGTGTACCCCTTCTATAAATTTTGTAACGCTGAGTACCCCTTGTACTCATGAGAACATAGAATTAGGCAAAGCTAAGCACAGTGCAGTGCATATCCCCACCAAACTCCGGTGCAACGCGTACCCCCACCAAACTCTTCCTGTACCCCTGGGGGTACGCGTACCACACTTTGGGAAACACTGCTAGATGAGAACCTCCCATTTCTCCCCCCGGCCCTCTTTCAGACTTAAGTGAGATTAAGACTGAGCTAGAAAGGGTGACAACCTCACACAACCTGCTTTAAAAATTCACTTGATCAGAAAACTTCTTACTGCTTACAGAGCCCTTCTTCTGGAGAACCAGGCAAACCCGGTGCAGACAGACTGCTGACCGGGCTGCTTCAGAGAACACACAGGACTCTCAAAGGATGGTTGTGATTCTGACTCGGACATGTGCTGGTCCTGTTCTCAGCTAACCTAGTTCCAAAAGGGGGCAGAGGGGCGGCACTCTGGTACATGACTCTTGACATGAATTTTCCATCTTCTGTACCCAAGTCTCTTTCAAAGACCATCCATTTGAACAGTGGCAGTGCCAGCCTGTAGGAGAAGGGTGTGGGAAACAGACATGGCAGAAGCACTTTACCAGCTCCAGAAGGGCTAAGTGTGATGTCTGAACACAAGCAGTCCCGTGTGGCCAAATGAACAGATAGGGCTGTGTCTTCACCACCTAGAATGTGACAGCTGAGAGGGACGTAAGGGGCCTGACCGAAGGCCCTCCCTCATTAAACACACACAAGCAGCACAGGGCCAAGATGAGGCTGAAGCCACTGCCTCTGCTTCCCTCTCCCCGCTGCTACCTTCTCTCTGTGGCTGACAGCTCCTCCCAGGAGCACGTGGCAGAACTGACTGCCCGAAGAGCCAGACTCACCTCCAGCGTCTCCTCCGCGGTGCAGCCAGGCTGCTGCTGCAGCTTGCCCGTGTTTAGGGCTTCGATGTACTCGTCACATTTTTTGTAGCCAGCATTCAGCAACTCATACTTGGCTTTTAGCAGCCCTTGACCAGGTGTGACGTCACCAATCCCAATTGAGAACCCACGGTTTGCTGTGGAATAGTTGACAGGTAAAGAAGATTGAGTCATGGATGTCAATCAAACTACTATGTGGAAACAAGTTTATACCTTCAGAGGATCTGTCATAATTAAATTACATTAAAAATTACTGTATCAAACAAGCAAAAAACTTACTGTATCAGTCCCTAGAAACACAATCCAAACTAAGACTCACTTCTCTCAGAGATTACAATTTAGTGGGAGCACGGTATGTCCCACCTACCAATGGAACATCTGACTTCTGGTTCTCCAGTAGCATCACAGGGACTTAGATTCTGCCCCACGCCTCCCAATTCTGGTTTCTCTTTCCAGGAATCATCCCAAAACACAGAGAGCAAGAAAAAATGTAAACTCCATCTTTCTGGAACCATGCGCCATCAATAATCCTAGCCCCAATATATGTAGGAAGTGAGCAGATGGGAGGTTGGGAGTAAGATGACTACAAATGCTATGGAAATGAGGACCAATGGAAAGGCTCAGAAGCTAGATCACCAGGCTCTGCAGATGTTAGAGCTGGTGTATGTGTTGGAAACAGAGAAACCCAGTGTAAAATCTGCACAAAAAGCAGGCCCAGGGCCTTACTCCTGTGGGAGATGGGAGTTTACTACCCAAACAAATGCAAGTAGAGAGAGTCTGGATTGGGGATACTGGGTGCAGACAGATGGGGATGGCTACAATCAGGCTCTGAGGGAAGGTCTTAATAGTCCATGGCGAAGGTTCCTTAGCCCCTTTCCCTGTCCAGCTCCCAGAATCCCAGCAGCCCGGTCTCCATCCTAGGGAAGGAGGTTGAGATAGAAAGATGTCTCTGGAGAAACCAAGTCTCTCTGGAGAAAACATTACTAATAGGGATATTGGGTAGTTCCTCAATCAAAAAGCTGGTTTCCAGCTCAATTAATAAACTGAGATATCTCTCAGCCAATCAACTCCATTTCCAATCAGTGTTTTTGTGCCTCACTCATAAAATATAAATGACAGCCAGAGAACCAGATAATTGAGGAAACTCATTACCATGGAAGACAGAAGGCAACAAACACACAGAAAAAAGAAACTAAAAGAATATTCAGAGAGCAAATAAAATAAAACTGAGTAATATTCTCTCACAGTGATAGAGAGGGTACATCTGGATAGTAAGAATAGGAAGCCTTGCCCTAGCCTCTTTGGCTCAATGGATAGAACATCAGCCTGCGACTGAAGGGTCCCAGGTTTGAGTCTGGTCAAGGGCCTGTATCTCGGTTGCAGGCTCCCGGCCCTGGCTGGGGACATGCCAGAGGCAACCAATTGATGTGCCTCTCTCACATCAGTGTTTCTTTCTGTCTCTCTCTCTCCCTTCCACTTTCTCTAAAAAGCAATGAAAAAAATATCCTCAAGTGAGGATTTTAAAAAAAAAGAACAGGAAGCTTTAAGAAAAAAAAATAAAAAAGCCCAGCCAGTGTAGCTCAGTGGTTGAGCATCAACCCAGGAATCAAGAGGCCACCAGTTCAATTCTTGGTCAAGGCACATGCCAGGATTATGGGCTTGGTTCCCAGTAGGATGCATGCAGGAGGCAGCTGATTTTATGATGTTTCTCTTTTATCAATGTTCCTATCTCTCTATCCCTATCCCTTCCTCCCTCCCTCTCTCTAAAAATAAATAAATAAATAAATAAATAAATAAATAAAAACATAAAAAAAGAGGGTAAAAACAATGGTTGGAAATTAAATATACGATAGTGAGAAGTATGTTTAAATAGAAGTGTTAAAAGATAATATGAAAACAAAAAAATAAACAAGGAAAAGAAGATTAAATCAGAGAGAAAGTCAATCCAGGAGCTTTAGTAGATAATTAATAGAAATGCCAAAAAGAAAGAAGGAAGTAAAGGAGAGAATATTATCAGAAAAATAATAGAAGAAAATTTCCAGAACTGAAGTCAAATAATTGTAAATTAAGGGAGTTTATAGAGTGCTCAGCAACAATGAATGGTAAAATACCCATACTACCAAAGATGTATGTATCATTGTGAACTTTTAGAATACCAAAACCAAAGAGAGGATTCTTAATGTTTCCAGAATAAAAAGACAATTCAATACAAAAATTTGGGTATAAAAATAGAAATACACTTTAATAGCAACTCTGGCAGCTAGAATAGAATAAAATAAAGTGCTATCCTCAGAATTCTGAGGTAAAATAATTTTCAATTTTCAATTCTATACCCAGCCAAAGAATTAATCAAGTGAGTAGACTAAAGATGTTTGGGGGCAGTAAAGATCTCTTGACTCATGGCATGCTCAAAACATGAGCAAACACAGAAAATAGAACAGTGCCAAGGTAGTAGGGAAGAAATCTGGTAGGGCTGAATCATGGAAGGCCCAGAGGGTACAGTGAGTGCATAGAAACCTTGGAAGCAGCCCACACAAGGCCCTTTATGTAACCCAACCCTATCTGGTAGCAACAGGGAGCCCTATAGATTAGAGAAGAGACTGAAAAGGAATGCAAATATGCCGCCTATGAGTCAGTATCACATTCATTTCACTGAGGAAAGCATGTTTAGCTTGGAATAGATATGCTTTTCTCTGTGTGTGTATGTGTGTGGGGTGAGAAGGGAGATGAAACAGTAGCAGAAGAAACCCCAGCAAATACAGCATAAAATGAGGATGCTGAGATACTCACAGAGGTAGACAGGAGCCAGCCTGGCAAGCCTTGACATGGCATCGGCAGCTTCATTCTGTCCCCAGTCTCGCAGCAAAATGTAAAAAATATTGTTCTTGGATCCTGATCCCAGTGTTCCTTTGTCCATGCTGCCACTCATCAGCTCACTGTTCTGGATAGTGACGTCTGCAAGGGTGACAGTGACTATGCATGTAATAGACAATTAACATACCTTTCTTCATTCCAAAAAGCATTGAAGGCAGTTGAGAAAACTTGTTCCCATATTTAAAGTTAAAGCAGAGCAAATAGAAATTCTCCTCAAAAAGATAAATCTAGTGTCTTTTAAAAAGCATTAAAGGCCCTTACAGTCTTAACTCTGAAATGTACTAATTGACCCTCATTCTCTTCATCTGTGAACTGTGAAAGGCAGTATCAAGTACTTGCCATCTCTATGTCATAGGGGCATCAATGACATTGTGTATAGCATAATGCTTTGTAACCAAAGTGTAAAGTGCTGTGTTATTTGGCTAAGATATTGGAAACCAACAGGGGCACCATCATGAAGAACTTATGCAACCAAAAGAAGTGAAATTCTTATCTAGAAAAAAACACACAAAAAACCCAAAACAAAACACAACCTAAAACATCAAGCTAGCCTTAGGTAGTTTTGCTCAGTGGATAGAGTGTTGGCCCACAGACTGAAGGGTCCTGGGCTTGATTCTGGTCAATGGTACATACCCAAAAAACAAGAGGCAAAATAAAAAAAAATGCATTAAAATGGCAGGCTCGATCCCAAGCCCTAGTCAGGGTGGGGCAACCAATCAATGTGTCTCTCTAACATCGTTTCTCTCTGTGTGTGTCTCTCTGCCTCCATTCTGCTCTCTAAAAATAAAAATAAAAATAAAAAAAAAAATAAAAAAAATAAAAATAAATCAATGGAAAAATATCTTCAGGTGAGGATTAAAATAAATAAATAAATAAATAAATAGATATCACGATGCTTTAAAAAATAATAAAAACCAAAATAAAACAACAAGCCAAAATATTTAAAAATCCTGGGAGTATATTTTCCAAGTAATGACTATAAATCCGAGAAAAATCAATGCTCTAAAAAACATTTCACCTCCATTACAAGACAGTAGAAACCTTGACCTTCAGGGGGACTTCAGAGTTCTATAGATCCATTTCCTGTCACAAGGCCTTGCTAGCAAAGCCCATTCCTGTAAGCAGCCTAAGATAAACTAAGGAGCTCATGCCAGAAAGGAAATGCTGGCTCGATGGCACTGGTCTGAAGACCAAACTTTGAGCTGCATTCCTCTACGTGTCTCAGCTGGCTTGCACTTACTAGTAAATAAATTTCACTGTTACACCTGATCTTCAGGTTATCAAAAAATTTACTAACCAGGTGAGGCAGGGAAAAAACTTCATATTTTTTGTTATACATTTAAGTCATACTTTAGTCAATGAACACATTTTTTTTAACATAAAATAAGAAATTATATGCCTTAAGTAATGAGACTCTGGTTGATGAAAAAAAACAACAAAAAATAACCCCAAAAAACAAAAGAGGCGGAATAAAAGAAATTGTATTAAATGAAAGAAACTAAACCAATGTCACCTCAATAAATTAAATTAAGATAAAAAAAAGACAGAAACCAGTCACCTAAGACAAAAATGCATGTGTAGAAAAACATTCTAATCACTGGCCCATGTGTCTATAAGATCTCCTTAGAGAAAAAAAAATAACATCTGAGCCGGGCCAGCTTGGCTCAGGCTCAGTGGTTGAGCATTGACCTGTAAACCAGGAGGTCACGGTCCAATTCCCAGTAGGGCACATGCCAAGGTTGCAGGCTCGATCCTCAGTGGGGGGAGTGCAGGAAGCAGCCAATCAATGATTTTCTGTCATCATTGATGTTTCCATCTCTCTTCCCCTTTCCCTTCCTCTCTAAAATCAATAAAAATATATTAAAAAACAAAACAAAACAAAACAAAACAAAACAAGGAAATCATATCTGAGAGGAGAATCATCAGCTACATTTCCCTGAAGAACAAATTTCCTGTCTCAGGCTAAGACCTTAGAGAAACACTGAATTTGCTTCTCTGACTCCCCCTCCCCCGTGTGCTTTAAACTTACAGGAATCATTGACACAGAGGTCTTCTCCTTTGCCACAGTACTGCTTGCCCTTGGTTCGAAGGTTGGCCCTCACTGGATTGTCATCACTAGGTTTGAGGATGACACTGAAGATCTGCTTTCCTGTCCACAGGGTGACAGGCTGGAGGAGGAAAGGAAGGCAGAGCATCAACTGGCCGAGCCTGGTCTCGACCACCTTTCATGTAAATAAGACAAGACTACAGCGATCACATGCAAACTCAGCACTGGCTTGGGTAAATCCATACGGGCATATGGGGATGGACACACACACACACACCTGTGTACATACACACATAGCTCCTGCACAAACCTTTAATATTGTAGGAGGCGGGAGACGAACTTTAATTTTCTCATCCTTGCCCACCAATATTGAAGCAATGATTTGGCATGCCTTGGCTCGGTCAAAGAAAGTGTCCTTAAGAGTAAGGAGATAGGCACCTAAAAATGTTAAACACACACACATAAATGAGTGAAACTGTGAGAAAATCACATTTCAATTTTAAAATTGAAGTTCCTGCCGAAACGGGTTTGGCTCAGTGGATAGAGTGTTGACCTGCAGATTGAAGGGTCCTGGGTTCGATTCTGGTCAAGAACATGGACCTTGGTTGCAAGCACATCCCCAGTGGGGGGGTGTGCAGGAGGCAGCTCATAGATGTTTCGAACTCTCTATCACTCTCTCTTCCTCTCTGTAAAAAAAAATCAATAAAATATATTAAAAAATAAATAAAATTGAGGTTCCTACCAGCATCTCCTATTGATGTTTTTATCTTTCTCCCTCTCCCTTCCTCTCTGAAATCAATAAAAATATATTAAAAATAAATAAAATAAATATGGACTATTATTAAAAAAGTGACAAACCATACAGCTGCTTACTGGCTCTCCCCTCCAGCTAGAATTTAGGCTCCGTGAGTAAAAGCAGTTTGATTTGCTCACTGCTGTATCCCCAGGGCTGAGAAACATGTTTGGTCTACACAGGAGCTCAACAAATGCTTGTTGATTCAATGAATAATCAACCATTACAAAACATTTCCAACAGGTTCACAGTTAAACTTAGTAAACAAACAACAGAATTAAACACAGGCAATTAAAGAGCTTTGCAAGTTCTCATATAAAACCACTGTGAATGAGAACCACTGTTCCACAGCCTCCTTTTAAGTGAATTTCACAAACCCACCTGTTAGAAAGTCCTGAATAGCAGCAATTAGTGGTTCCCCGTTCCTTGGAGTTACAAGATTTGCTTTAGTCTGAAGGAAAAATGGATACAGTAAGTTAGCCATCCTTGGAGGCATGATGCAGTCCAAAGGTCTGCATGCCAAGGCTGAGAAATCAAGCCAGGGGCCTTAATCCCAGCTATGTCACCAATTTCCAGTTCCTCATCTGTCAAGCAGAGAAAAGAAATACCAGCTAGAACAGACCTCAGAGGTTCCCATCAGCACTAAGGTAAATCACCGAGTTAAGCTGTTTCGGATTTCTGTAAAGAACTCTACCATCCAAGACTTTATTGCTTTTAATACACGCGCTTCTCCAAAGAAATTCACTTCTACAAATGAGTAGTACTGTGTCATCTTTGAAGTGAATCAATTTCACACTTCTTCACATTGATGGCAGAACTGTTCAATTTCTCTTGAGACAAAAAATTCTAACAACAGCCGAAACCGGTTTGGCTCAATGGATAGAGCGTCGGCTTGGGGACTGAAAGGTCCTGGGTTCGATACCGGTCAAGGACATGTACCTTGGTTGCGGGCACATCCCCAGTAGGGGATGTGCAAGAGGCAGCTGATCGATGATTCTCTCTCATCGATGTTTCTAACTATCTCTCTCCCTTCCTCTCTGTACAAAATCAATAAAATATATTAAAAAAAAAATTCTAACAACAAACAATTTAACAAGATTTAACTAAAATTCAAGGAGTGTCACAGTGGGTAGAAAAGGGAGCTGTTGTCCAACACGTGGGCAGGTTTACAGAAGGTTCTGTGTCAGAGAGCGCTGCGCACTTGGGTATTCTGGGCCTCCTCACCCACAGTGAAAGGCCCTCCAAGGCAGAGACCATGCCTGCCTTCTTCTGAACCACTACCCAGGGCAGGGATCGCACCTGGGCAAGAGACGGCTGCTCACTGCTGGTGAAGAGAATTTCTCTGGGGTGGATAGCAAGTGGTCTGGGAGGGAGCAGGGTGTGCAAGCCCATACGTGCACATTTTAGAGAAGTTTCCTGGGCAATTTGGGCCACATTTAAGCTCAAGCTCCACCTGCTCCACGGGGACAGGACTGCTGAATCAGTGCAGGAGATCAGCAGTCGCCAACTAGCGGTCTACGGACCACTGGTGGTCCATGAGGTCCGAAAGATTGGCGACACTGCAATAGGCAACTTTCTCACAGAAACTGAGGGATTTGTCCAAATAGTAACTATGGATTCTTCCACCCAATATCCTTGAAGTCTGCATTTTAGTGTTTTCATCTTTAACCAATGAAATATGTTGTTATAACAAAATGTCCAACAAGAAGGATCTATAATGGCAAAGTCTAGCTGTTTGGCTGCAGGTTGATAGTATTATCACTAGTAACATTCTAAACATTACTTTTTAATTACAAAAATAAGATATATCCATTATTAAAAAAATCTAAAAATATAGGCCATAAAAAAATCAGTGACATACTGCCAAGCAAAAACAACTACTGTTTTAAGTCTTTGATTATAACCCTTCCAACTTTTTGCTATAAACATTTTTACAAACATATGGGCAACTATCAATATTATACTTATCAAACAACTACATATACAACTATGTCATTTTTAAGAGAACACAAGGGGTTTTGTTGTGTGGATGTGACATAATTTAACAGAATCAATTTTTCTTCTTCTGAGCATTGCTTGTGTTCTGTGATTGCAAATAATTTTGCAAGTCTAATTACTTCCTCTGGAGAGCTTCCTAGAAATGAGAGGGCCAGTCAGGAAGAATGACTGCACTGACCTATTCACCCTTTGACTATAGGAGCGCAGAAACAAGAACTCATTCATGGCTATCCATCCTCCACCAACAATATACTCATCAACCATCTTGTCCTCTTGTATCAACCACCAATTCCCAAACAGCACTCATCACCACTGCTACCGACACCGAGGCACAGGAGAAAACAGGCTACGTTCTTGCTTCCCCAAGTGAAATTGTACCACAGGGCCTTTGCAGCTGCTGCTCTTCTGCTAGAATTACTCTTTCCCTGACAGACTCACTGATCATCCTCCCACTTCTTTCAAAACCTGGTTCATATGTTACTGCCCTCGTGGACCTCCCAGACTATCCTAAAACAGGACTCTCTTCATGCTTTCATCCTTACCCTGCCTGATCCTTTTCTTCCTAGCACTTATAAACAAACCTGACATTTTGTATTTGTTACTAGAGGTCTGAGGCACAAAGATTTGTGCAAGAATAGGCCTTCCTTCCCCTGGCTGCTGGCACTGCCTTTGCTCCAGACTGGATCCACCTTTCTGCCTTCGCTCCAGCCAAGAGCTGCCTTCAGCCTCTAGCCTTGTTGCATCAATTTGCATATTCCCTCCTTATTGGCTATGGGCGCCATCATCTTCGTCACGGAGTTACAGCAATTTGCATATTCCATCTTTATTAGATAGGATTCTCTCTCACCATTTGAATAGGAAAAAAAGGAAGAACTTGACTTCCCCACTCACTGCTATGTTCCAAGAGTGCTTGGCACACAGTAATACTCATCAACATCTACTGAACCTTTTTAATAGGCCAAGAAGTCCAGAGAAATAATGCAAAAGAAGACTCTCAATGCACAAAGATGGCCCTTGAGGGACTAATTCTCAAAACAAAACAAGAAAAGCACCCTAAATTTCAACACCAGAGGGAAGATGAATCATGGTGTGCTAAGGTGGTGAAATGCTGCAAAGCCATTATGATCAATCACCAGGACTCTACAGCAAGTTGGTATTTATAATACATTAAGCAGAAAAAAGGAAAACAAAGCCCATTTAACCATGACAACAACCATCTATATTCATGGATAAGGAACAAGCTGAGAGAGGTAGAAATAAAGAAAGCTGTGATGTGTAGAAATTGTACCTTATTTAAATAATTTCCATTACTTTGCTAGAATGTTTGAATAATAAGAATCAATGTTTCAAAAAAGTTGAATACTTCAGCCTATTTTAGCACATAAATTTTTCAGAATTATTGAATTCTCCAAAGGATAATTTAAACATGTATAAACAATACATGATAAATTAAATATTTCATTTATCAGAAAAGATATGTCACCCAGCTAGAGTTGCTGAGTGGTTGAGCTGGATTGATTCCCAGTCAGGGACATGCCTGGGTTTGCAGGTCTAATCCCTAATAGGAGGCATGCAGGAGGCAGCCAATCGATGTTTCTCTCTCATTGATGTTCCTACCTCTCCATCTCTCTCCCTTTCCCTCTCTCTCAAAACATATTTTTTAAAAAAGCAAAAAGATATGTCAACTCTGGCCATGAAGAACTCATAGATCTGCTTGCAGAACCTAATCGCCTTTACCTCAGAATCACCCTAAACCAAAATAGATTAGAAGTATCACATCAGAAATAGTATTTTTGGAGGAAGGAACACTTAAAACTACAAAATACATCCGTTCGTAATACAGAAAACTAGAATACTAGAAAAAAGAAAGGCCTAAGTTCTAAAAACCCAACAGGTGGGAAGAGCCTACCAGCAGGCACCGGGGCCACTGTAGTATGGCGGGTTCAGGAGCAAACAGCACACAGTGCAAGAGTTAGAGCCCAACTGTGACACCGCAGGACCAGGCCCCAGCCTCACTCATCACCGGACTCCCCCCGGCACTGAATGGGCACGCCTACCCGCTAACAACAAAATGGTGACAGGAGTCATTACAGAAATGACTGTTTATGGTGTACCCTTCAGAAGACAAAGAAGTATTGCTACATTTTGGGAAGGTTTCCATTCAGACTGTTCGATCCAATATATTGGAGCTTAAAGAATCTTTAGCCACTAGAATATCCACGTATGCAGAACCATCTTTTCCCATGATACCCAACAGCTGATTGCTACGCTCTCTCATCTTTTCATAAATAGTGCTCACATATACATTTTCTCTCAGGAACCTACATTATAGGTCAGGAAACATCAACTCCCCCCAAAAGCTCCTATTACAGACACTAACACACTTACATACTAGAAGGTGTTTCCCAACAGGGCCCGATCCCTTTTCCCACCCTCATGGAGCTGTAAGCTGGGCTGCATCGCCCTATGTACCCCCATTAGAACAAGGGCCTCTGCTTTCGCTTCTTCTGTTTGTGGAAGGTGAAGGTTCATCTCATCGCCATCAAAATCCGCATTGTAGGGTGTACACACACACTCGTTAAATCTGAAGGTCCGATGGGGCTTGACCCTGGCCTGTGGAACACAAAACAAGAGGAGGGCTTAGTCACTGATCCCAAAGCTTCTTAGTTATTAGAAAATGTAGGTTAAGGAAATAAACCTCTAGTATGTTCTGTTGGGTGACTCATGTCACCTGTGGACTCACTGACCACGGCCAATGTCAGGAACTTGTTTAACCGCTGGAGGCAAACACCAGCACTGGAGCCACATGGAGGCCCCCGGCCCATGATATGACTGTTTGATATCAGTAAAATTTGTGGCAGTTAATTAAAACACAGACTACATAAACACACGAGTTTATAATGACAATGAAGGAAGGAAAATCTAAACTAAGCAAATAAAGCCAAGACCGGATTGGCTCAGTGGATAGAGCATCGGCCTGCAGACCGAAAGGTCCAGGTTCGATTCCAGTCAAGGGCATGTACCTTGGTTGTGGGCACATCCCCAGTAGGGCTGGTGCAAGAGGCAGCTGATGGATGATTCTCTCTCATCGATGTTTCTAACTCTCTATCCCTCTCTCTTCCTCTCTGTAAAAAATCAATAAAATATATTTAAAGTAAAATAAAATAAGCAAATAAAGAATCTAAAATAACCGAATGGGAAGGAACTGAGCACCAACTTTTTTACTTCCCAAACTGACAATAAAGGAAAAAGAATTAGGTATGTAGGCTGCTTTTCCTTTATGTTGTGTTTCTAAACAAGCAGATAACTCTAGATTTTTTAATATAAAGATCCTTTGTATTAAATGTGAAATAAATGATAAATTTCACCACTTTGCAGCCCTGAAGAAATAATGTAGGCAATGACCAAAGATGAATGAAACTATTGGAAAAAAGGTTGATGAGGAACCTTTCTAAGAAGACATCAGAAGACTCCTTAGACTTTTCAGCTTAAGAGAGGGACATTCAGATAAACACGTGCTCCTCAAATAAGGCCTCCTGCAAGTAGCCCGTACCACCCACAGCCATTCTTGTCAAAAAGTTGAACCTGCATCTGATCAAGTCTTGGGAGTTAATTTCCAGTTTACAGAAATACAAAGAAGAACGAAGAAACACTTAACTCCATACCTATACAAACTGAGAGCATGGGACACTCTCTATGACAAATAACATGGTTTTTTCAACAATGACATTACAATTTAAAAAAGGAGGACTGTTCCAAATCAACAGACCTTAGCTATGTATCATCCAAATGTAACATGTAGACTGCATCCTGATCTGAACAAACCAGCTGCCAGTCTGTTGAGGCTCTGGGGGAATCTGACTGTGAACTGGGCACTAGACACTGCCTGAGAGTGTTCATTTTGTGTGGTATGACAACGGCACTGTGGTTCCTGTGTGCGCCTTACACAGTAAACTGAATACACATGGAAAAAGACATGGCATCTGGGCTCCTCAAAGAAAGAAGGAAGATATACAAGTGAGGCCAAATCCAGAAAATGAGTAATGAGGATAAGAATATGAGAGTTAATGCCGAAACCGGTTTGGCTCAGTGGATAGAGCGTCGGTCTGTGGACTGAAAGGTTCCGGGTTTGATTCGGTCAAGGGCATGTACATTGGTTGCGGGCACATCCCTGTAGGGGGTGTGCAAGAGGCAGCTGGTTGATGTTTCTCTCTCATCGACGTTTCTAGCTCTCTATCTCTCTCTTTTCCTCTCTGTAAAAAAATCAATAAAATATATATTAAAAAAAAAAAAAGAATATGAGAGTTCACAATAGTATTCTTTGAATATTTAAAAATATTCAAACAAAAAATTTCTTTTCAAAAAATGTTCCAAAGCTAAGCAGAAGCTTCTAGATAAAGAGGGCTTCTGTTTCCCCTAGATCCCATAATCATATTCTCATAAATCTTAAACTGCTGCTTGGTATTTCACTGTTAAGGTAAAGACTGATGCAATATATTCACAAACTACTGAAAAATGGAATCGAGAAAAACCCGACTTTCTGAGCCTGTTTAAACACTGTTTACAAATGCTCAAGGTTCAATGGCTTTGAAGATAGGAGAACTGGTGACTACTTAACAAATTAAAGTTGCACCTCAATTCCATTTTTAATTTCCAGAAAAAGAAACTGCTGCTGTCGCAAAATGAAATCACCAAAAAAATATGGCTTAGGGTCTTAGTTGGAGGACTATTGTAAAGAAAAAAATATTTTAAGCATTTTAGTTTCTTGGTTAACATGCGAAGTTAAATCAAAAGTCAATTTTTTAAATCATATCTATTTTTTACATAAGTTTGTGCACATATGTGTATATATTTTAGTTTGTAAGTGAAATCACGCTAGTCACTTCCACACTAATTTTCAATTAGTTTCTCTCTGTTTAAGTGTATGAATATTACATTATAAATATTAAAAACATTGAAGAAAAGCTTGAAATTTAAGTTTCTCTCAAATTAAAAGTGAAAGCAAAAGAAAAGCAGGTTATGAAAATCAGAGATGATTGGCAATTTTAATTGTAGAAGTCTGAAAGTTAGCATTGTGTACAGCACATTTCCACTCCACAGAAAATCAGACCGGAAATGCACTCACCAGGTGCGCCATGATGCTCAGCTTGTGCAGCGAGGGCTGCCGGTTGAACAGCACCACGTCCCCGTCTATGAGGTGTCTCTCCACAATGTCCCCGTACTTGAGCTCCTGAGCCATCTTTTCCCTATTTCCGTATTTCAAAAACCTGAACACACAATAGTAAACGTATGTGAGAGCAAGATCTCCTCACCTCGTTTCTCCCTCTTCATAACAGAATTCAAATTCTAAAATGATCATATTTCATTGACTCTAAGGTGCCCCCAGAGGTGTCAATTAAACTATGACAAACTGATAGTAAGACACAGGTTCATTTATCCCAATGTGCTTTGTCCACCTAGATTCAGTAACACTAAATGCTAGGAAACAAATGAACACTTCATATGTATTCAATCACCAAATGGGGCAAATGGTATACGTAGACTCACTGCAATTTAAACACATATTTTCCACATGTTAAAACCCCCAAAACTGTACTCAGGACTGCATTCTGTGGCTAACCATGGCAACAGTGACCTTGGTCATGAGTTACACCCAGCTAGACTGGGAAAGCGTTACCTTTTCATCTGTGTGTGTCTCTGCTGAATGAAATTGGCTCCTGGGTGAACTTCAGGTCCGTTTTGAACCAGTTTCCTCAAAAAGTTAATGTTTGCTTTGTTTACCTGCAGGACCACAATGAGATACTATTAGATTATGCTTCCTACACTTCTACTAGTTATTCAATACACTGAACTGTGCCTCAATCTTCACTTCCTGCTGCCTAGGGTCACATGTGTAATGACAATGGATTGGCATACAGGAGCCCAGGTTCTAGTCCGAACTTGGTCACTCACTCCCTGGATGACACAGCCAAGTCCTTCCCTCGCCTTTGGTATCCCCACAAGAAAAGAGCGTGGGCTGGACTGATCTGTAGGAACATTCCAGCACATACTGTGATCTTCAAAGCAGGTGGCCACTTCATCTGCCATGATTTACCATGGGCTTCTAATATTTCAAAGTGGTGACACCAGCACAGAGGACCTGGTCTGCAACACTGTGCCCTACAACCTGTTGGACTACAGGCTCCTGGATCACCCATCTCTGAGCAGGCAACTTTTGGTCATCAGTAACTCAACTGAGGACACTCCCCATAAGTTTTACCAGAACCGGCTATGATCTGGCCAATTAGGAATCTAAGGAAAAGCCAATTAATAGCCTCCTGTAATTAGGCCTTGTGCACCTCAGTTAAAAAAGGGCACTGTGTATTTTACACTCATGGGGAGTGTGCGCTGAGGTAGAGTGGCGCAGCCTTTCTGGTTATGCATCAATAGCCTTAAAATGCTCAAAGCCTTGACTCAGTGATTCTAAGGTTTTAAAAATAAAAATCCATCCCGCTCTGGCCAGTTTGGCTCAGTAGATAGAGCATCAGCCTGTGGACTAAAGGATCTGGGTTTGATTCTGGTCAAGGGCATATACCTACCTAGGTTGCGGGCTTAGTCCCCAGGGGAGGGGCATGCGGGAGGCAGTCAAACAATGATTCCCTCTTATCATTCATGTTACTTTATCTCTCTTCCTCTCCAAAATCAATAAAAAATATATATATTTAAAAAATCTGCCGAAACTGGTTTGGCTCAGTGGATAGAGCGTCGGCCTGCGGACTGAAAGGTCCCAGGTTTGATTCGGGTCAAGGGCATGTACGTTGGTTTCGGGCACATCCCCGGTGGGGGGTGTGCAAGAGGCAGCTGGTCGATGTTTCTCTCTCATCTACGTTTCTAGCTCTCTATCTCTCTCCCTTCTTCTCTGTAAAAAATTAATAAAATATATTAAAAAAAAAAATAAAACATGAATTATGAAGCAACATAGAAAGATGTTAAAGATGATAGTACTTGGGCCGAGACTGGTTTGGCTCAGTGGATAGAGCATCGGCTTGGGGACTGAAGGGTCCCGGGTTCGATTCCGGTAAAGGGCATGTACCTTGGTTGCAGGCATATCCCCAAGTAGGGGGTGTGCAAGAGGCAGCTAATCGATGACTCTCTCTCATCGATGTTTCTAACTCTCTATCTCTCTCCCTTCCTCTCTGTACAAAATCAGTAAAAATATATTAAAAAAGAAAAAAGAAAAAAGAAAAAAAAGATGATAGTACTTGGGAAAAAAAGTTGCAGAACAGTATATTTAATGTGTCTGTGAGTACATACACAGTTCTGCTTATACATGCTATAGATATTACATATAGTGATGCATGTATAAAACATGAATCAAACAGGAAAGATACCTATACTAACACATGCATTGAGGGGGACTAAGGGAGTTTTTCCCTGTCTGCTGTTTGGAATCTTAAACTGTAATGTAAAGGACTGGATTCAAAACACAGAATCAAGCAACTGAATGGTACTTACTTTCTCAGGAAAAGTTAGGATTTTGGCCACATGAACTGGCACAGCTACCTCATCAATCCGGAGGTTGGGGTCAGGTGAGATGACAGTTCTGCCAGAAAAATCCACCCTCTTTCCTGAGAGATTGCCTCTAAATCGACCTAAATAAACAAAAATGTGTCACATGTCTCCATGACACAAGATGAGCCATTTGGGGTAATGTGGACAGAAAGACAAAGGAAAGTCTGTGATCCCCAATTAGATAAGCTGGACATGCGCTCAAAAACAAACAAGCAAGCAAGCAAAGGCAGTAAACTGTCTCCTGTGCTTGTTGTTGGCAGCATACCCTGTTTTCCCTTCAGGCGCTGGACAAAACCCCGGGTCCATTTCTTGGGCGCCATGTTAAGGGGGATGCCCGAGAGCTCGCTGTTGATGTAGAGGGCACACTGCAGCTGCAAGAAGTCCCAGTCTTCCATGATCATCTGGGTCTTGGCTCCTGATATCCGATGCTAAAAAGGAGCAGAGAAGGAACGGAAACGCCTCGTCATCTTGACTTTCTCACTCACAAGTGTTTGCATAGAGACACTCTCCAATGTAGGGCTTGCCAATGCTAATGGGAAGCACTGACCTTTTTAATGACATCATTTAGGAAGATGATCTCTGTCAATTTCATCGTCAGATCGTCTTCGTTGGTGCCAGACTTCAAATCGCTCACGACGGAGGGCCTGATGCACAAGGGGGGCACTAACAGTCGCGTGAGGATCAAATCGGAGGGCTTTCCGGCTTCCGGGTTCATCAGGAGGAGAGGGACATCTTCAGCTGGGATTTGCTTAAATAAATTCAGAACAACTAAGGGATTCAAGTTTTCCTATGGACGGAAAAGAGATACGTTAATTTCCATGGGCAAGGGCTTACTCTCCATTAGGGGTGTCGAACACAATCAGAGAAGGGTCCAAAATCTAAAATCCAGCCTAAATCGCGGGCCAAATGGTTTACTGAACAGTCATAAACTGACAATGTCATAAACTGACAGCGGAGTGCAGTGATGACAGCGCGGTGCGGGCCACATTGCAAGGCCTGGCAGGCTGGATTTGGCCCGCGGGCCTTGTGTTTGACACATGTGTTCCATACTCTCTAGCCTACTCACCACTTAGACTCTAAGTGTAAGTGATGACAGATTTCTGCTAATATGCTATAGTGTGAGAGCCCTTAAAGTATGCATGCCTGCCCTAGACGGCTTGGCTCAGTGGATAAAGTGTCAGCTTTCGGACAGAAGGGTCCCAGGTTCGATTCCGGCCAAGGGCACATGCCTAGGGTGCAGGCTCGGTCCCCAGTAGAGAGCATGCAAGAGGCAGCCGATCAATGATTCTCTCTCATCATTGATGTTTCTATCTCTCTCCCTTCTCTGAAATCAATAAAGAAATATATTAAAAAAAAATATGCAGGCCTTTTATTCAATTATTTAAATCAATAATTCCACTCCTCATAATTATTCAAAAGGGATGATTAAAAATTAACATAAAAATTATGTTCACTAAAGCTGTTTTTAATAGTGAAGTTGCAAGCAGCCTGACTGACAGGTTACTGGCTAGATAAAATCATACATAGAAAATTATGAAGCCATTAAAAAAAAAAAAAAGACACTATAAAATGTAGCTATTGCCTTGAAAGATGTTCACAAAATACTGGTAAATAAAATAGGCATGTGTATAATATGATCTCACTCAGGATGTACATGTATACAGAAAAGAGGAAATGGAAGAGTTTACCAAGGTTTTAACAGCTGTCTTTCAGTGAGTGGAATTCTAATCATTTTGCTTCTATTTTTACATTTAAATTTTCTGTAGTGAACTTAATTGGTCTCTATTAACTCCATTTAGTAGAAGTGCCATGCTGTAACACTTACTCATAATGTAAGAACTAGGCAAATTGTCAGATAGTCAAAGATCAAAGGGAAGAATGATCAGTTTGTGTCTTGTTGCTGCCTACTGATTTTTCTTGGAATCAAAGATCATGTGATTGTGAATATATACTACCTGCAGAATTTACTCTGCATAACTTACTGAGAAGAGGAAGAAAGCTAAGGAAGAAATGTCTGAACAGCTTCTGCCCTCAGAACAGTGCCGCAAAAGAAACTACTGCCATCCCATCCTGGAGGAAATGGCAGTTCAGTTGGGGAGAAGGAAGCTATTCCAATCCACATCCTCACCCCGAAAAAGAATCCCCTTTTCCCTTTCATCATGGGGTCTTTTCAAGAACAGCCATGTTTCGAAACTTCACCATTTATTCATTCTCTCCCTGCTCAAAGCTTTCGGTGGCACCACCCGCCCCGAGCAGGAGGCCCTCTGCCCAGTGCTCTCAGTTGGCCGTTATGGGCCTGCAAGCCAGCTGCCTTGGCAAGAGCTCCTGCCCCCTCCACTGTCCTCTTGGGCAATGCTGTCCCGGAAGTTTATTGTTTGGATTAAGTACCAGTACAAGGTGGGGCAAAGCAGGCTTACAGCTGTTTGTATGGAAAATAACACAATCATCAGTAGATAGCAATAGCTGTACAAGAACAAACTGTTTTGCGTATTCAAAGCTGTAATCCTCCTTCTGTGTGAGCTAATCCTTCTATAGAACTCTAAAGAACAGTGTTGGTGCGTGACAGCAGTCACTAAACACAAGGTGCTTTTCCATCGCTCCCTGGTTTTTCAAAGAGAGCCTAGATCCTGTGAGCTGCACAGCCCGAGCTCTCTGCCCCTGACTCTCTTAGCCCACTGGCATTTACACCAGATGGAAGCACACCTTTCTGCAGTCTTCCCTAACCAAGTCCAAAGTGATATTTTCCTCCTGATTTCCCACTGATCTCACCGTCCTCGCCATTCTTGTGAATCAGCACTGCAGCCTATTTCACAGATGAATGGCTACCTACACATCTACACTGCGGGATCCTTGAGAGTAGACCCAGTGGTGGCAGCTTCTAATGCTCCCCCACCTCATAGAGTCTGGTACTCAGTAGCCACTCAACTCATTTGTTAGTTTTATATAGTATCCATTGTAGATAGTACTGTATGAACTAAGAACTAATCAAGCTCCGAGCAGGGTAAAAATAGGATACTTCAGCGGAAGCAGAGAGAGCAAGTGGGGCAGGGGAGGCAGGCAGAGGGCAGGCCTGCACAGCAGACTCACCTGTGCCCTCCCCAGAAGGGGCTCCACTTCTTTGTTGTGCTCGATGGCCGTTTCAAAAGAATGAAGGAAATTCGATACGATAGGATCTACCACTTTCTTGTTGGTCTTGTATTTCTCATGAATTATCTTCAGTAAACCACACTTCTTTACAGTACCTGTAAGAATTTATTGCTAAGGTTACATAAAAGGTTATTAGCTAGGCTGGCCTGAGGTTACTGAAATTCCTCAGCAATGAAAGATGAGATGTGCATTCTGGCCGGGTAGCTCAGTTGATTGTTGACTTGTACACCAAAAGGTTGCAGGTTTGATTCCTGGCTGGGATGTGCACAGGAGGCAGCCAATCTGTGTTTCTCTCTCTAAAAAATCAATAAAAAAAACAAAACAAAACCAAAGCATATCCTTGAACAAGGATAAAAACAAAAACAAAACAAAAATAGTGCACCAATTGTTGGGCTCGATAGCCTAATTTGAAAGAAAAAGTTGCCTTAGAAACACTGCATAAAGCTAACAGGCTACACAGAAGAGGACGAGTGGAAAGGGGTTGCATTCTGCTCACCATTGAAAGCGCCACAGTGGTGGCAGATGTTTTTCTTCCGGCATTTATCAGAGATTTTCTTCTTCAGCCCTCGCTTCTGGAGGTAGGTCAGGCCAGGCCTCTTGAGATAATCCAGAAACTGCTTCTTCTCCTCTTGGGACAGCATGATGTGGCAGCAGGTTTTGCAGATCATCTTTTAAAAATTAAACAAAACAGATAAGAGAGGATGAAAAGCCTTCTTTTTAAATGGCACCCCACGCCTGGCCAGGACACTGAGTGAACGTGCACTGTGGGACCTACAAGAAAATCTGCAGAGGCAGCCCGAGCTCATGAGGAAACTGGCCATCAGAGCTGGCCGGTAGGATCTTTAACTTCTATCTCTTTGTCATTCTTTATGACTTGAATTATTATTTTATCATCTTTTACATTGCACTAGAGGCCCGATGCATGAAATTCGTATAAGGGGCTCGGCCCTCTCAGATGAGGCAGCTGCCTCTGCCTCGGCCCTGGTAGCCGAGACTTCGTCTGGAAGGCTGTCCAGCTGTTCCATCTAATTAGCATATTACACTTTTATTATTATAGAAGATCGCTACCACTTACTCAAGGAAGTTCAAGAAACAGAGAATACTTAAGCAACTTATTTATTGAAGATAAAATATGCGTTCACTATAAAAATCTTCCTTTAGGTGTGTCTCCCACCTCTCACAACTCCTAAGACCGCTCCAATGTCCCTAACTGGTAACTAAGTTGGTGCCTGGGAGAGCAGCACACATGCACTTACCTGCAGGATGCCTATGACGGCGCGGAAGTACCCCACGTGGAAACAAGGCAGTTCCAGGTCAATGTACCCGTAGTGGCCCAGACAGTCAGCCAAGTTCTTCCCACAGGTCTCACAAGGGCGGTCCTTCTCACTGGTACCCTTTGGATAAGAAGCACAGCCAGTCATCAATGAGCACTGCCGGGCAGCAAAGCGGGGACCAGTCCTCACAGGTGGCCATGTGACTCGGAATCAGAGTCACCTGGGAAGCTAAAGTGTATTCCCATCCAATTGGCCGAAGGCTGGAGGCCCTGGGATGTGTGTGCCGGGGAGCAGGGTGGATGGAAGGAGGCCTGGTTTCTACCAGTGCGATAAAGGCACCAGTTTCACCCGCAAGTCAAAACACAAGGAACCCGGAAGGCGTGGGGGGGGTCTTACCATCCTGTGGTCAAGCACCCCGTACAGCAAGGGGGCGTGGTTGTTGTCCTGGCTGTACAGGTTCTTACTCACAACCTGGATGTGTGCCTGCTGGCGCATCTCCTCGGGCGACTTCATTCCAAAACAGATGTGGCTTCTGGAAAGAAAAGAAACAGGGGAGCAATTACATCAAAACCACTTACCAAAAACGGTGATTCCATCTGTGACCCACCATATCCTCCCAACCCCTATAGGCTCTGCGCCCCCATTATTATATTTTGTAACCGCTCTCATTTTTCCTTGGTAAGGACCCTTCATCCTGCTGGAATTGTTCTCCCTTTATCAAAGCAAGTGGGGCTCTCCGAGGTCACCTGCTGGTTGCTCAACCTAGTGAGAGCACTCTCCTTTCCCCAGGGGCAGCATTGCCCCGCTGCAGTGCGTCCTCCATGCCTGGAAATGCTCTCTCCTCATGGCTTTGGCGACACCATATACTCGGAGCTTTCTTCCCTTCTCTGGCTGATGCCTTTGTGGTCTCTTCTTCTACTGCCTTCTCTTAAATACTGGCATCTCCTCCTACCTGGGGTGATAACCTTCATCCTCTTTTTTCATTCTACACATTCCTCCTGAGTGATCCTGGCATTTGAGTGTATGTTAATGTGTGTCTAACCTTTAGCTGTAGGCCAGCTATTTCTATTCATCTGGAGGCCAGAGACACCTGTTCTGGACACCCATGCCTAATGCCCTACAGGCACCTCAGACTCACCTCACACTTGTAAAACAGACCCCAAGACCTCCTCCCTCAGATCTGTTCCTTCATTCATCTCCCCCCTAATTGGGGGTTTACAATGTGCCAGGCACCATTGTGAGGGGCTGAGAGCACAGATTAAATCAGACAGACAAGGTTTCCTGCCAACATGGAGCTCACAGTCCAGGGTAGGCAAGACAGATAATAAACTGATCCACAAAACTGAGTAAAAGCAGAGAATGAAATGATGTGACGTGACGTGACGTGAAGGGGTAGAGTTTAAAGAGCCTACTTTATGTTGTGTGGTCAGGAAGTTTCTGTGTAAAATTGACTTTTAAGCTGAATTTTGAATAAGAAGGAGCCAGCAGAAAGATGATCCGTTGGCTGAGCATTTGAAATAGAGCATAATAGGGCAAAGGTCGCAGGACCAGCACAAGCTTGGCATTTTCTTTCTTTCTAGAGATGTTTTATAAGATAAAACAGAGATTAGCTGTCCCATTTACTGATGCAGTCATTGGTTGATTCTTGTATGTGCCTTGACTGTGTATCAAACCTGCAACCTGTGTGGGGACGATGCTCTAACCAACTGAGCTACCTGGCCAGCCTGGCATTTTCAAGGAACTGAATGAGAGCTGTGTACCAGAGCACAGAAAGCTAATGGTACAAGATGAAGCCAGAGAGGTCACACGGGGCTCCTATGATAGGGAATTTAAATGTTAGTGCAACAGAAGCTGCAGCAAGATTTTAAGTGGCAGTGTCAGGGATGTAATTTGCATCTTAACAGTCACTGGGGTAGCTTTGTGAGAAGAGATTACATCTGAATAGAGGTGGGGGTTGGGGTGGGTGTGAGAGGCCAGGGCCGACTGGGAGAGACAGCCTGGAAGGGTTCATCCAGGCAAGGCACACTTTCCCATCCCGGGAAATGGCAACCATCCACTCGGCTGCCCTAGCAAGAAATTCTGTGCCATCTCATTTCTCTCTTCCTCATCCTGACCCAAACCCTTTTGGAGTCCACTTCCCTCCAATGGCTCTGCCACCCCAGTGCAGGCTATCATCCCCTGCCCGGATCCCTGCCCAGGCCTCCAGGGTCCCCCCTTATCCTGTCCCTCTGAATCACCAGACCTTTCAGGAGAACTCTGATCCAGCCTCTCCCCTGCTTAGTGAAAACCTTCAGAGGTCCCTCAGGCTGCAGGATGACTCCGGAACCATGCTTCCTTCCCATCACCCACCTTATCCCTCCCTATGGTCCTGGAAGAAGGCTGCCTGAACCCTTCACATTCGGCGCAATCAGAAGCCCCTAGGCCCAGCCTTGCCCTTGCCCTTGCCCTTGCCCCAGCCGGCGCTGCCTTGTCTACCTTCCGCAACTACACTGGCAGTGAGGTCTTGATTCCTGTCCCATCTATAAGGCCCATCCGCCGGCCCGAGCACATAGCGCCTTCCTAGTAAGTGCCTGCTGCCAGGGCGAGTGATTTTCATTTTTCTCCTGGGTGCTCTGAGCGGGCAACGGCCTCTTCAAGCAGCTCTGGGGGAGCAGCCCAGGACAGCAGCCTCCCTTCCGAGACTGCCCATCCCGGGGGCGCAGCCTCTAGCCGACAAGGCTGTCCTCTGGGGCACTGCTGCTCCCCGTCCTGCGCTCCACAGCCAGACCGGGGTTAGTCCCCGCCCAGAGGCTCCCTGCGCTGCAGAGGCGACACGTTCGCGGGGATGCAGTGAGCACGGCCGGGCCTCGGGACAGCTCGGGCTGCGCCCACGGGGTGCGCACCGCCCAGGCCCACGCCCCTCCGCCCGAGTCCGGGACCAACCCGGCCTGCAGCCCCCTCGGTGCAGACGTGCTCGCTCCGGGTCAGGACTCTCTGACCCACCGGGCTCTGACCTCTGCCCACCCCTTCGGCTGATTCCCAGCCGCCCCTTCCAACCTCAACCCCTCGCAGACCCGGACCCCTGGCCTCGGGCCCCTCTGCCCCTCCTCCCTCCCCCTGTGGCCAGCCTTGCTCCATCTTACATTTTCTTGGCCACATCCGTCTCCCGGAACTGCTCCTTCACCATGGTGACGGCTGCCGGGGTAGCGCCCCACGCTCGGGGAGCTGGATCAGAGAAACGAGGTTCCCCACTTCTCCGGGGACCGCTTCCAGACCCGCAGACACAACCCGGCAGCCTCCCGGCCACCGTAAAGCGTCCCACGTGGCCGCTTCCGCTTCCGCTACTCGCAGGCCGTCTGTCAAGAGAGGCTGCAGGGAACACCGGTGTTTTCAGTTCTACACCCACTGCCATCTTGTGGCACCTCCTTGAAATTGCAGGGAAGTAGGTCCTGCATTTTTTTTTTCTTTAAAAAAATATTTTTATTGATTTCAGAGAGGAAGAGAGATGGAAACATCAATGATGATGATGAGAGAATGATTGCCTGCGTCCTGTACACCCCCCCCCCACTGGGAGTTCAGCTTCTACCCGACAAGGATTCCAACTGTGACCTCCTGGTTTACAGGTTGATGCTGTATCTTCTATTGACCCCCCAGTGCCTTAATTTTAGGGTTGGTGGGATGGGTAAGTGGTATAATGAAGGTAAAAGTAATTAGAATGTAACAGGCAATCATTCAATGAATATTAACTATTCTTATTATTCTGAAGCATACAGGAAAGCTACCCTCAAAGCCTGCATCCTGGTCTCTTGGTCTACACTAACCTTTGGGTAGTTCTTTCCTAATGCTTCTCTTTGAACAACCACACTTAAATTCTTTATTTTTACATGTCTCTTTCACTTTGAATAATTAAATTTCTGCATCAAGCAAGTACTCATTAAAAGCTAATTTTTTGTGAGAACTAAGATTTGCAGAAAAAAAGTTATTTATTTTGTTTTTTAAATATATTTTTATTGATTTCAGAGAGGGAGGAAGAGGTAGAGAGGGAGATAGAAACATCCATGAAGACAGAGAATCATGAACCGGCTGCCTCCTGCAAGTCCCCCAGTGGGGATCGAGCCCACAACCCAGGCATGTGCTCTTGACCAGAATTGAACCTGGGATCTTTCAGTTCCCAGGCAACGCTCTATCCATTGAGCCAAACTGGCTATTGCGAGTTATTTATTTATTTATTTAAATAAATATATATATATATATATATATATATATATATATATATGTATATATATATATATTATTGATTTTGTACAGAGAGGAAGGTAGAGAGAGAGTTAGAAACATCGATGAGAGAGAGTCATCGATCAGCTGCCTCTTGCACACCCCCTACCGGGGATATGCCCGCAACCAAGGCACATGCCCTTGTTCGAAATTGAACCCTGGACCCTTCAATCCTCAAGCCAACGCTCTATCCATCGAGCCAAACTGGTTTGGGCAAGTTATTTTTAATAAGAACATCAACAGACAGGAGAGAGAGAGAGAGAGAGAGAGAGAGAGAGAGAGAGAGAGAGAGAGAGAAAGAGGTGGGGGGAGAACATCAACAGAATCTCACAAAAATGCTAATTAGCAGTAAATCTAAAGTCAGTTTGAGCACTTGAAATAGCAAAGGTTTTGAGTCAGGGTTTCTGCAGTTTATTTAGCTGTAAAATGAGGAGACTGACATACGATGTCTTCCAGCTTTACCAACTTCTAACTTGGCTGGAGATAATTTTCTTCTTTTTATTTATTTTTCAATAACAGTTGACATGAACTATTATTTTATACTAGAGCAGCGTTTTTCAACCGCTGTTCCGCGGCACACTAGTGTGCCGCGAGATGTTGCCTGGTGTGCCGTAGGTGCAGACAAGACAAGAATTTTATAATTTTTCACTATTTTGTTTACTTAATATTTCATAATAAAGTAATTATAAAATACTTTCTTTGTGTTTATTTGATTCCTATTCAAGAGAATTACTTTATATATAGTCAATATAGGCACAGAGTTAAATTTTTTAACATTTTCTAATGGTGGTGTGCCTCGTGATTTTTTTCATGAAACAAGTGTGCCTTTGCCCAAAAAAGGTTGAAAAACACTGTACTAGAGGACCAACGCAAGAAATTCGTGCAAAAGTAGGCCTTCCTTCCCGGCTTCGTCCAGTCTAATTAACATATTACCATTTTATTATTATAGATACTGACTATATTATCTATGCTTTGCATCCCCTATTTTGTAACTACCAATTTGTACTTCTTAACCTCTTCAGTCTGCCAATTGACAACCACCAGCTGCTTTCTGCGTTCATGTGTATGTTTCAAATTTTTTTGTTTGTTAGATTCCACATGTAAGTGAAATAATACGGTATTTATCCTTGGCTGGAGTTCATTTAAACTATAACTTGGTTTACAGAAATTTTAAGTAGGGATAATCAGGTAGTAGTGAATTGAATTGAAATTGAACACTTGTTTAAGTAAACCTAGTAATCGCTGAACTGTTCCGTCTTCCTATTGGTTAGTTCAGGATTCTGGGTGTGGCCAAAGGTGGACGAGGCGGGGCCTTAGGCACTTTCAATCAGGCATTGGCGTGGCCAGCCTTGCGGTCTGGCCACGCCCCCACGCCGGCGCCGCCGGGGTCTTTCCGTACGCGTTGATATGATTGGCTAAGGAAGAGCGGCTCTCTTTTCCTCCCTGGCTGCTGGAAGCTAAACCTTCATCATGGTGAGTCTCCCGTACTCACGCAGCCATCCGCTGCATATCTGAGCCATCCTTCGTCCCCCCGCTCCCCGCGGCTGCGCTACGGCCGCCCGGAGCCCGGCTGCTCTTCCCTGGCGGGTCGGACCGAGGCCTGTTGCCGAGGGCCCCGGAGCCGCCGGCGGGGTTTCCAGGCTGCGCTGCCGATCCGGACACGCCGGGCGTCAGAGTCGAGGGCCTGGGGAAGGAAGGAGGGAGCGGCGGCTGCTGCTTTGTTGGCTTCGTAAAGCTCAGGATTGGGGGCAATAGTCGCAATGTGGGATAGGCGGCTTGGGGCGGATGAGACCGCTGTCATGTGTGAGCCAGAAGATTGTCAGCTGCTGGGGTCCTGTACGCGTTGGGGATACTGCTGCCTGGGAAGAGATGCAGCATCCTCAAGTTGTGACTAGTTAGGGCCATCATTCGAAAGGGTCGGCACCAGTTTTTTTGTTGTTGTTTTTTTAAGTTCATTCCACTTTACGAGCCTTTTCCCCCTGGCCCTTGACTTTCATAACTAGAAACTGTGGAAGTGAACTTTGGTGTAGTTTTTCAAACACGTGGAAATCTAGCAACCAGACGTAATGCGAAAGCATCCCCCTTCCCCATCATCTTGGTAAAGATTATTACTGTGTGTAAACATGCTAAATGTCCACACCCCTTGGGTAGTTAAGAGAGCCCTTGGGCCATTCAGAAGGGAACCCGGCTTTATGGGCCGTGGAGTTGGTCACTGAAGAAGGGTAGTTGGCAGCAGGCAGTGCAGCGTGTGTCAGGCTGGTGCAGGATGCTGGTGACTGGAGCACTGGATGAGTTATCCTCCAGAGAATGCTCTCAACTGAGGGTGACTTTTGCCTCAGAGGGGACAAAATCTGGAAGCGTTTTTGGTTACAACTGGGACGTGGGGATGCTCTGGGCACCTGGTGATTAGAGGCCAAGGTTGCCACCGAAACCTAGTAGAATGCTTAGGACAGCCCCCACAAGGAGGAATTCCTGGACCACAGTATCTGTAATGCAGAGGTTGATACCATGCTCCAGGTGGTTCCCAAACCACAGGGGAGGAATGCAGGTTCACATGCACCTGCTGGCTGCCTTTCCTTGGTACTTTGCTTGTGTGTTTGGGTCCTGTGAGCTAGGCGCACCATGGGAAGTGGGTTAGGAGGAGATGGGAATTTCGGCCTTTTTTCTTTGTACTGAAGCTTTCCTGTTACGGAGTTTCTGTGGCTCTTGAACACTTGAACTGTGGCTCCTGCGGCTGAGGAATTGCATTTTATTTTATTTATTTTTAAATTTTTAAAATTAAATTATCTGTGTACATATTTTACCATTGCGCTTCTCCTCCTCCCCGGAATTGCATTTTCAATGTTATTTAACTGTCCACACATGGTGAGTGCCTACTAATTTGGACAGCACAGTTCTAGATCTTGGGAAATCACCACAAGGCCAAGAAAAGGTTGAGTAGTTTTATTAACTAGTGTTAATATTTTCAGAACGACACGGTAACCATCCGGACCAGGAAGTTCATGACCAACAGACTACTTCAGCGGAAGCAAATGGTACGGAAGGGGCACATTAAGGTTTGGTTAATTGTTCTCCATTTTCAAAGACGTGTTACATTATAATAAATACTAAACTTGACGTTTCCTTTTAGGTCATCGATGTCCTTCACCCTGGGAAGGCAACAGTACCCAAGACAGAAATTCGGGAAAAACTAGCCAAAATGTATAAGACCACACCTGATGTCATCTTTGTGTTTGGATTCAGAACCCACTTCGGTGGTGGCAAGACCACTGGCTTTGGCATGATTTATGATTCCTTGGATTACGCAAAGAAAAATGAACCCAAACACAGACTTGCACGAGTAGGTATCTTCATTTTGTTAGAGCTGCTGAAGACCTTTTTCAGTAGCATTGTATTGTGGGTACAGCGAAATAAGCAAGAGCAGGCAGTCGGGGGAGGGACAACATTCAGACCTACCGTATTTTCCTGCGTATAAGACGACCCCCTAATTTTACAGTTAAAACAGGTTTAGGCCTATATTCACTGTATAAAACTATCCCCCACTTCAAAGAAAAGACTGCCGTCAAGATCTGCAGGTAATTTTTGTGCAATTTTGGTCTTTTGCCCCCGATTTTCGGTTGACTTTTTCGTTTCAAAAGTCGTCTTATACGCCGGAAAATATGGGGGTTAAGAGAAGGTTTGAAATGGAACAGGGAGAGCATGGGGTTCAGAGGTAGAGTCTGCAGCATTGCAAGGGATAGCTTTTGAGCTGGGTCTAGAAGGGCAGGTAGAGTACTTTCCTTGGAGATAGGAACTGGAAGTGGGGGTGAGTTTGGAAAGATAGGTTGTTACCAAATAGAGTGAGATCCTTTGTACCAAATGTTGAGTTTGGACTTAACTCCCATAGGTAGCCAGGAGCCAGAGTAGTATTTGGGTAGTAAACTAAACTAGCAAGGGGATCAGTGCTTTTTTTTTTTTTTTTTTTAAATCCTCACCTGAGGATATTTTCCCACTGATTTTTAGAGAGTGGAAATGAGAGGGAAATACAGCAAAATATCAGTGTGAGAGAAACACGGATTGGTTGCGTCCTGCACACACCAGCACCAGGATCAGGGCCTGGGCAGGGGAGGAGCCTGCAGCCCAGGTACATGCCCTTGACGAATAGAACTTGGAACCCTTTGGTCCGCAGGCCAACACTATTCACTGAGCCAAACTGGCTAGGGCTGGATTGTTATTTTTTTTTGGCTATCCTCTTAAGCCCTTTTCCTCCTTGTTATTAGATAAATGTTCTTAGAGAAGAGCTGTGAGGGAAATTATTGTGGTCTGGTAGATGTTGCACTCTATCTACTGGGTGCTGGGAGGTGTTGAGGTGACACTGAAGCTGAGATCCTTATAAAGATATGGAAGCAGCGTTTTAGGCAGCAGGAACAGTAAGTGCAAAAGTGAGCAGAGTGAAGAGGAGTAGATTATAGCAGTCTCCATGGAGGGTGGGTGGAACTCATGGAAAAGGCTCCTTTGTCATATGGGAATGATAAATCTGGAGATGAAAAGGAAGAGACTGAAGAGAAGGCAAGTGTGTGTGTGGCGGGGGGGGGGGGGGGGGGGGGGGGCGGGTGCAGTTTTGTTAGCTGTAGGTTCAAGGCTGGACAATAATAGCCGAATCCCCCAAACTTAACTTGCAGGGAGTGTTGAGTGGACATTTGTTTCCTGTGTTATTTGTACTCATTGTTTCTTAATTTCAGACCCTTTCTGTTGAAGTATTAAATGCACTTGAAAAGTTTGATTTGGGAAGCTACATTTCTTGAGCTCCAGCTTGGTGGTTTTCCTATTAGATTAGCGGGTAATGATGTTTTGCAAATAATCTATATACGTTCCTTTTTCCTTCAGCATGGCCTATATGAGAAGAAGAAGACCTCAAGAAAACAGAGAAAGGAACGCAAGAACAGGATGAAGAAAGTCAGGGGGACTGCTAAGGCCAATGTTGGTGCTGGCAAAAAGGTATGGTGCATCAAGGAAAATACAGAGGTGTCAACTGCAGGTCTTTAGTTTCTAGGAAAAGGTTTTTTTTTTCTTTAATAACTTTTCTTAATGTTTCTTCCCTCCCACTTCTTCGGGATTGCAGAAGGTAATGTGTTTTGAGGAGCTATATAATGTAGTATCTTAACACCACGTCAGTAGAGTAGCTTCTCCCACAGTAGCTTCGCCACAGCTCACAGATTAGCACCCCCCGGGGGCCACATCGGTTCAGTGAGCACCCTGGTGGGCACCTTTCAAGCCCAATCCTGAGTTCTCATTTTACTAATTGGCACAGGCTCACCAGGATGCAGATCTAGTTTTCTGAGACTGAACTTACTTTAACATGTACAACTGGGTTTAAGAGGCAGTTGAATCAATGTGGCCCTCATTTTCCTGGCATGCTGGAGAGGCAGCTGAAATCTGAATTACCTCTCCAGTTAGCCAAGACTTAAGTGATTTTAATGATGAGCAGCTTTTTACCAGCTTTGCCTAGCTAATTCTAAACAGTTGAATTAAGGTGTTGGGTTGTTAAGTTAACAAATAATCAAGTGTGTTTTGTGAACTTTTTTTTTGCCTTTTCCATCTTGGATTTCTTGTTCATCAGAAATGAAGTGTCTGGCAGGTACAGAGATTCTGAGCACGGTGTGGGATGCATCACCTTCACTGAGTTTGCTTTGATGCTTTGCATGTTGGCTTTTGAACAACAGAGTTTCACAGTATGGTTTATTATAACACCACTAGAGGCACGAAATTCGTGCAGGAGTAGTCCTTCCGTACCCTGGCTGCCAGCACTGGGCTTCCTCTGGCTCTCAGGACCTTGGCTTTCTTCACAGCCCTGGTTCGGAAGGACATCCGGTCTAATTAGCATATTACGCTTTTATTATTATAGATTGCTATGCTTTAAGATAGTGTACTGTGAACAAAGGAGGAAAGGTTTTAATCACGCTTATTTTGGGAATTCGAAAATGCATGTTAACGGTATGAAGTGGAGGAAGGTGGATATCCTACTTAGTAGGCTCCCTTTAACTTCACTTGGAAAGCTGTGTGTCTGAAAGTTACATACTCAGGAAATGGCTTCACTTAACACAAGGCTTGGGAAGTGTCCTCTCCACTTATGCAGTTTTTTCCTTGGGGACTTTGGAGACTGATCCATCCTCGGCAGCTCTGGTAATAAACTGGCCCAGGAAAGTTGGCAAAGCCTCTGTCCTGGGATCATCCACTCAAAGCTGCCTTTTATCATGCCATTGTTTTTTACTCCCAACTTTTCATCTGATGTAAATTCTATATTTATTGAATTTTCGACAGAGGAATGGGGGGAAAAGAGAAAGAAACATTGATTTGTTGTTCCACTTTTTTATGCATTCGTTGGTTATTCTTGTATGTGCCCTGACCAGGAATCAAACCCAAAACCTTGGTGTATCAGGACAACACTAGCCAACTGAGCTACCTGGCCAGAGCTGATAGATATTTAAAAAAATATTTTTTAGATTTCAGAGAGGAAGGGAGAGGTAGAGAGAGACAGAAGCATCAATGATGAAAGAGTCATTGATCAGTTATCTCTTGCATGCCCCACAGTGGGAATTGAGCCTGCAACTGGTGCATGTGCCTTGACCAGAAATTGAATCATGACCTGGTTTATAGGCCAGTGTTCAACCATTGAGTCATGCCAGCTGGGCGTATATATTTTTTTAATTAAAAATTTCTCAATATAATTGCATATTCACGTTAAAACCTTTAATGAATATGCTTTCCCCACACATACTTAGTCAGAATGTTCCTGCACCCAATTTTAAAAACATTTTGCATATTTGAGCAGTGTAAACCAGTTGTAACATGGCTGAGCCTGGGCTGGAAGTAGTAGGATTCTGAAATGGGTGGTCACTGCCCTGTGTGCTATGACTTCCCCTTCTCTCCCCCCAGACCAGGCATTAAATGGGTTCTGCCTGCACAGAACTCCCATCACTGATTTCCCAGTGCCATGGCTAACATTGACAAACTGCCAGAGGAGCTACTTGCCACTTAGAGCCACTCTTTTACCGGCTGACAGAATTTCTGGAACTTGCAAAAAAGAATCAGTCAATATATTTGTCTTCTGATCTAGATCTGAAGGATGATTAACATTCTTTTTTCTTCATTTAGCCTGAGTCTCGTGTTAGTGCTCAGTGGTGACAGGTACACAGGGGCCGCCTGTGGGGACCCGAGCCATCACTGTTCCTACTTCAAGTTGTACTTCAATCATTTCACTAGCACTGCTCTGAAAAGCCACCTGGAAAATGAATGCATAAATGAGCACGTGCATTTTCTTTTTACTTATTGGTGAAGGGGAGAGAGAAGAAAACATTGATTTATTGACCCATTTATCTTTGCATTCAATAGTTGCTTCTTGTATGTGTCCTGACCAGGGATCTAACTCCCAACCTTGGTGTATCCGGATGATGCTCAGTCAACTGAGTTACCCCAAGAGGGCGAGCGAGCAAGCACATACATTTTTTTGACTTAAAAAAAAAAAAAAAAAAGGCATATTAGTGTTCCTATTATTTTAGTTTTTGTTTAAGTATTGGAATTGGTATTTGCTTTTTACCTTTTGAGTGCAATGAGTTATTATAAATTAAGGAATAAATATTCTCATGTTCGAAGAACAGTTGAAGCATTTTTAGCTTAGCTAAATTCTGCCTCTTAATACTAATTTGCACTACTTTTGCTGTGAATGGTGGCTTTTTAAGTATTGAGCTGAGGCAAGTTTTAAAACACTTGCTTGATCCTTTAGAGCTCTCCTTTTATGGTTCAATTAGACTTTAGACTGGGATGATCACCAAGTCTGTCGATTGTGCCCAGCGCAATGTTGCTGGGCAGTGCAGAAGGCCTGAGGCTTGGGTATGCTTGCTTCCATCTATAAGAAGGCAGTGGCAGCCTGGGTTGGGATTACCGTTATACTGATCTCTTCATTGTGAAGTCATTATGCCACCTTGTTTGCATAAGAGCCTGAGTAATCAGGCAAGGGATTCTCAAAAATTGGGAGTAATAAAATCAGTGAGTGTGTCTAAGGAGTGTTCTGTATACATTCTGCAAAGAGCAAAATAATCGTCTTCAAGGTATCTGATTGCATGCAGATTATTTTCTAGTTTAAAAAGGGACTATTAATGAATATCTCTTCCCCCCTTCCCTTTTCCTTCTTTCCTTGCCACTGATTCAGTGAGCTGGAGATTGAACAACAGGTATATATGATTCAAGCTTTTCATTTAGAGCACTAGACTTCATTTACTGACACAGTAATTTAAAAGTAGAGCATGCAAAATAGATGTAGAAGTAGATTTATAAATGTGCTCAAGAGTTGTGTTTTAAATACTAATAGTGACATGGCTTTGTTTTTAAAATTTAGAAATATTTAACTCATTGTTTTCTAACTTTAATGTTTTATTTAAAAAAATTTTTTTTATTGTTTGAAGCATTACAAATAGTAGTACCTTCCTCCACCTCCCCATCTCCCACCCTGCGTATGCCTTCACCTGCCCTCCCGATGTTTTATTTCTTGATGCTTATGTTGTGTTGTGTTCATACAAACCTAACGTGATTCTAGGTTACTAATAACTGTTCTGCATGAATGTCATTAATTTTGGAGTTTGTTGATGACTTTGAACTTGAATTTTTAAAATTCCATACAGTTCAGTTGCTAACTAAGTTTTATTTTCTTTGATTTACAGAAGGAGTAAAGATTCTTCGGTGACTATCTGTGATGGTTGTGCAGATTTTTTTGCGAGAGAACTAATAAACTATAAACTTTTATGTGTCTGGGTGTTTGATGTTGACTGGGAGTATAACTAGTCTTTTGTTTAGCAGGCTTAAGTTTGCAGACCAAGTTCACAAGTTCCATTAATCTAATTTGCTGAAAACTTGGTATGATGGGGTGGTGCTTATCCTTCTGTTTAACAGCACGGAGACATCAGAGCAGTGTTTCCCAAAGTGCGGTACGCATACCCCCAGGAGTACGGGAAGAGTTTGGTGGGGATATGCACTGCACCGTGCTTAGCTGCGCCTAATTCTACGTTCTCATGAGTACGAGGGGTACTCAGCGTTACGAAAATTAGAGAAGGGGTACACATACGTCAAAAGTTTGGGAAACACTGAGTTAGAGGATGGGCAGCATGGGAGCATGCAGGGCCAGTGCGTAGTGCTCATTTTACTATTTGCCATCAGTGCGGTTGGTGTTTCTGAAAGAACCACCTAAAATCTAATTCCTTTTTGTTTCTAGAATCCTGCTTAGTTCTTGTTACTAAAAAGATTTGCTGACCTCAATGAAAATTAAAATTATTAGGTCACATTTTTATTGATCCTGACTAGGATCTATCAAAATAGTTACCTGTGTGTTGCAGGTTCATGCTTATGGGATAAGTGAGTGGTTTATTATGAGTGGGGGATTTTTGTTAATCCATCCAAGGCTATTTTTTCATTGGTTTTTAGGCTGGGAGGGAAGGCAGAAACGGTGTAAGAGACCCATTGATTGGTTACCTCCAGCATGCACCTGGATTAGGACCCTGGGGATCAGAAGAGAAACCCTTTGGTGCATGAGCACTCTAACCACTGACCCACACTAGCCAGGGCTGTAGAGCTTTGTTGGGATGTTCTCAGGGAGAGTAGTTAGTAGCCATAGCCTCTTTGGAGAAGGGAACAGTGATTAACTGGCTGGGCTGGATGTTGTGAAAGACACAAATAGGCTGTCCTGATCTGTAAGCTTTTTTGAACATGCAGAGCATTTTGACAGATTTTACATAAAGATCCAGATTCCTATCCACGAAATACCTGAAAGTATCCGCTGGCCCTGCCTACCTGGGGCAGTTGGAAGGGTTTACAGGTAGGCTACAAGCCTCAGGACAGGTGTTCGGTTCACATGGCCACTATTGCAGCTGGTTTGCACCATTGTCTCCTGGGGGCCTTGTGTTCCCTCTGCATGCTCCCACCTTGTCCAGATGAGGGGGCAAGTCACTTGGTCCCCTGATTGGGTTTAAATTGGGCCTCCCAAGGGTATTAAATTGGACCTGACTCAAGAGGTGGTTTTGATGCGCAATAATACATCTTTGAAACCTGCTAAGCAAGTGTGACTGGAAGCAGGGACTTGCAGAAATTCATTTTAAATTGTGGGCAATTGTGTTACTGAACTTCAGGGTTCTTGGAGATGCAGGACTTCCTCGGCCCCCACAGTAATCAAACTGTCAACAGGCTTTGAAAGCCTCCGTAAAAGGGAGGGCATTTATGGGAGGAGAGGGGGCAATGGTAAGATATGGATGATAATTTAATAAAATAAATTTAAAAAAATGAAAGCCTCCACGAAAATGCAAGGTTGCTTTTACTAATAGGGAGAGCACATCTCTTCCCCTTAAACCTGCTACTAGAGTGTGGTGGTTGGTGGTGGTGGGGCGGACAGGTGGTGGTCTGAGGCTTGGGGAGAGGTAGCAGGAGTCCTTAGGATGGCGGGAAGAGAAGCTAGAGGTGGTTCTGAAGAAGGCTGGAGTCCAGTGAAAAGTGGGGTGCTTTATAGCTTGCTTTAGAACTATACCCCTGGATTCCTTTTGTAGCTCCACGTGCCAGATTATCAGGCAACTTTAAACGCTCAACTCTTCCTTGAAAGCTGATTATAATATTTTTGGCTCTCCTTAAAAGCACCATCTTCCCCCCTCTTCCCCTGCCCCTTGATAGCTCTCCTTGCATCTCCTGCTGTCCTGAATCCAACTCCCCATGAATTCCTTACAACTTGAGCTCCTAAAGTGTAAAACCCACACCATTCTGCACCAGCACACAGCTCTCCTGAGTAACCAGTTCCCTGGCCACCCTCCGCATTCCTGTTCTCTCTCTAGTCTTTATGCAGAGAAGGATCTTTCCACAACTCGGGCGTTTTCATGTTAAAACTTCTCTGTGATGTCCCAGAACTCTTAGATTAATGACCATAATCTTATCATGGTTAAGGAAGATTCTGTTTTCCAAAAATCTGTGGCTTCCTGCAACCAAGCCCTGCCTCCAAGCAAAGTTGTGATAGAAGGGTGGAGGAGGGGGTGGAGGTGGAGGAGTTGGGCTTCAGGGGCAGCCTGGAGGATATGTGTGTGGTGTCGCTGGGAACAGGATAACTGGGTGACAACAGCAGCAACCAGTCCTGTGAGGTTGCAGCATTGTCCCCTGGCAGGGCCCATCCTCCTGAGAGCCACACTTGGCTTGGGAAAAGCAACATCTTAAATACAACATACTCTTGGAGTCAAGGCAGCTGCTGTTAACTATAAATTACCTCCTTTAATCTGCACAATAACCACCACACCATGTTGGAGAGGGTTTTGAGTCCCACCAATTTAGTGATGGAGCTGAGATTGGACCGCAATTGTATGACTCCAGAGTCTTGGTTGAGCATTTATTCATTCACTCAAATATTGAGTAGCTGTTTTCGGCAGGACATACAATAGTATATAAGACTCATGATTTATATGCCTACTATGTGCTCAGCAAGGTGTCTGTTGCCAGGGGATCATTGAACAAGTTGTTAGATGGCCGTATGAATTCCCCATTTATTACTGAGCTATGTGCTAGTCCCTGTCCTGGGAGATGGATGAAGAGGCAGTCCCTTCCCTCAAAGCTCACAGTGGTTTTAGCAACTTGAATCAGTCTTAAGGCCTGGCTTCTGCTCCTTACAGGAAGCACCAGACAGTGCGTAATTCCTAAATTGTGTCATAGGGATCCAGAGGCGAGAGCATCAGTGCAGGGGGGCTGGGTATTGGCTGGCTTCTGAGAGAACAAGTGGGGTAAGACACGGGATCTGATCTGGACACAGGAGCAGGGGTCCCACGTGGCACCATGAAAGGTGGGAAGGAACACGGGGCTGGGAAGAGCAGGCAGCTATGGTGTGAGGCAATACCAGTCGTTCTGCTGAGGGAAGAGGGGACCAGATTGGGGAGGGTGGGAGCACAGCGCAGGTAGGCATTTTCTTATCAGTGAGCCGGAGGCCCTGCGGTGACAGGTGGCTTCCAGCAGCTTGTACAATGCATCTCTGGTAGGAGAGAAATTCCATTTCAAAAATAGACTTCAGCTTGGCTGCCGGAGTACAGAGGCATCCCACTTGGACTCGTTTGTGCTGACAAAGCAGAGGCTTTCCCCAGTTCTAGAGCTCCAGTGTGAGTAGGGAGCCAGCAGACTCCCACACTTTCATTTGACCTTGCACGTCCACTCACCCTTAAACGCCTGCAGGCCAGATATTGCAGCAGTGAGACCCCCAGAACAACAAACTGTCTATGGTCAGGTTGGGCGTTAGGGTACAAGCGAGGTTCTGGTGGGAAATGAGACAGGAGAGTTCATCAGAGAAGTGGTCAGGGAGGACCTGTATGCCAAGGATTTCTCTCCAATAACGTGGTTGAAGGAACCTGTTGGAGAATTAGATGCTCAGCAATGGATTGAGTGTCCTTGGCACATGTGGCATTCCTCGGCATGGGAGATATTTGAGCTGTTGGACTGCTCACCATGTATGCAGGAGAGGGGATTTGCGCAGGAGGTTAGGGGTAGCTGAGATGGCATCCATGCAGTTAGCTTGGGAAAAGGCTAGACTGGCATCTAGAGATCTACTTTCTGATCCCCACCCCTCTTCCAGCCAGTTGGGGTCACGGAATGGCAGGGGACTTCCTTTTCTGGGCCTCCATTTCCCTGTCTAGGTGAGATACAAGGGCTAGAGAAGTGATTCCCAAGCCTGGCATGTAGAGGCTTGTTCAAAATACAAATGCCCAAGGCCCCTGGTCCCAGGAGCCCAAGCATCTGAGGCTGAACAACTTCCAGATTGGGATGCTGATCAGCTAGGCTACGGAAACTGAACTGAAAAGTCTGAAGTCCCTTCTGCCTATGAGAATTGTGTGTCTTTAAGTAGGAGACCTGGTCTCTGGCCACAAGAAGCTGGCACATAACCAGTGATAGTACTATTACTTCTGCTAATAAAATAGCGATGACAGCAGAATAGTTTTCTAGGTGCCAAGTACATAGTAAGCCAATTATGCAAACTATCTTATTTACCTTTTTTTTTTTTTAAAAAAAAATATATATATATATTTTATTGACTTTTTTTACAGAGAGGAAGGGAGAGAGATAGAGAGCTAGAAACGTCGATGAGAGAGAAACATCAGCCAGCTGCCTCCTGCACACCCCCCACCGGGGATGTGCCCGCAACCAATGTACATGCCCTTGACCGGAATCGAACCTGGGACCCTTCAGTCCGCAGACCGACGCTCCACCACTGAGCCAAACCGGTTTTGGCTTATTTACCTTTTTTAACTACTCTATGAGGAAGCTACTATTATCCTTATTTATTTACTAAATGCCCGAGGCACGAAACTTGTGCATGGGTAGAGTCCCTAGGCCTGGCAGGCTATCAGGGCTGATCTGTGGGGCGACTGGCAGGGTGATTGAGGGGACCCCCACTGGCACCTACCTTGGCCAGCCTGGAGCCTGCGGGTTGGGGGCAGCACCTGCATTGAGCATCTGCCCCCTGGTGGTCAGTGCACATCATAGCACTGATTGTTCTACCAGTTGTTCTGCCATTTGGTCGATTTGCATATTAGGCTTTTATTATATAGGATTTAAAAAAAATCTGTATTTATTTTTTAAATATATTTTTTTATTGATTTCAGAGAGGAAGGGAGAGGGAGAGAGAGATAGGAACATCCATGATGATGCTGAGTGAAATAAGCCAGTCAATGAAAGAGAAACACCACATGACCTCACTCATTTATGGATAATAAAGAACATTATAAACTGATGAACCAAAAGATAGTTATAGAGACAGTAAAGCAACAAGCAGACTGTCAAATTACAGCAGGTAGGGTAGGGAGATCTGGGGGAGATAATAGATCAACCAAAGGACTTGTATACATGCATATAAGTACAACCAATGGACACAAAACTCTGGGGAGGGAAGGTATGTATGGGGGGGCAATGTTAAAATATGTACACAGATAATAATATAATTTAAAAAAAAGTAAAAAAAAAAAAAAGAAACATCCATGATGAGAGAGAATCATTCATGGTTATCTCCTGCACACCCCCTACTGAGGATCAAACCTGCAACCCAGGCATGAATCCTTGACTGGAATCAAATCAGGCTTCTTCAGTCTGCAGGCAGATGCTTATCTACTGAATGAAACAAGCAAAGGGCTCTTCTCCCCATTTTATAGACAGAGATTGAGGCTCAAAGAGGTTAAGGCACTTGGTCAAAATGACAGAATTTGGACATTCTGTGACACATCTCTGGACACTCGTGGAACTTCTAAGGAGCTTGTACTGAGCCTTGATGGTTGCAGAGAGATTAGTAGGGCAGTGCTTCTCCCAAAGGGGTCCTGAACAGGCGGGCAGCACCAGCAACTGGGAACGTTTAGAAATGCAGGTTCTCAGGCCCACCTGAGAACCTGCATTTCTAATCAGAACTAATCAGAAACCGAGGGTGGGGCCCAGCAGCCTGCATGTTAACGAGTTCTCCAGGCGATTCCGATGTGGGCTGAAGTTTGAGAAACATGAGCTAGGGGGATCGAGGGGAAGACATTCCAGGAGAGGCAGTTGTGGGGACTAGAAGGGTAGGGCTATACTTTCCCTTTGGAGGAATAAAGAGGTCTGATAAGCCACACGGACTCCCACGAGGGGGCGCTGTGGGCACAGGCTTGGATGCTGCCTGCTTTGTTGTCAGGGCTGTACCCTTGCAGAAGCATGAAAAAAGCCTTGTGCCACATCAACTGGAGAGGTCACTTTCTTCTTAGAGAAGGTCTA
Source organism: Pipistrellus hanaki (assembly GCF_964339955.1). Taxonomy (NCBI): domain Eukaryota; kingdom Metazoa; phylum Chordata; class Mammalia; order Chiroptera; family Vespertilionidae; genus Pipistrellus; species Pipistrellus hanaki. Next base: position 11,066,013 of record NC_140516.1, on the reverse strand, counting down.
ATGGGGGTGGTAATCTTGTTTATAGGATTCAGCCTTCACAGGGAAGCTGAATCTGCAGGGCTTTCTGCTGTTCACATGTGCGTGGCGATGCCCACCCAGCCGTGCTGCAGTGTCTCTGCAGAGCCTGCGCGCACGGCATTCTCTGGTAGCTAGCTGCCCAGCCAGGGGCTTCAGTTTCTTGGGGAGGAAGACGGCTGGAATCCCCGAGGCCAGCCCTGGTTCAGCGCTCTCCCTGCAGGGCCATGCCTCTGTCCTGCTCTTGGACAGCTTGGGTGGGGACTAGAGTACTGGGTACAAGCCTGTCTTCAAGCCTCACCAGTGCCCAGCCATACTTCGCGGTCTCATGCCTACCCTGTCTCTGGGCCTCGGTTTCCTACTCCAAGATAAGGTTCTGGCTCTGAGAAGGTAGCTTTCTGCATTTCCTCTTCGTCAGAGGTGGAGAACCTCTTTTCTGCCAAGGGCCATTTGGGTATTTATAACATGAGCCTTACAAAATGATCAACTTAAAAATTAGCCTGCTATATTTAGTCAAGCATTTAATGAACTCATCTCTAGTGCCTTGGCAGGGCCAGACCAAATGATGTCGTGGGCCTTACACGGCCCCGTGGGCTGGATGTGCCCCACCCCTGTTCTATGCAGAGAAAATGCTTCCCTGGGGATTGAGGAGGAGATAGACCCGTCCTACTTGAGGATTGCAAGGCCAGCTGCAAGCATCTGTCTCCCGTGTCCCTTTAAGTAAGCCTCGGCAGGGACTGGTGCAAGGCAGTAAGGTGGAACCTGGCAAATTGGATTTTTAAAAAGTCCACATCTTTGGACATCAAGGATTTGCCTCTATAGATTTCTGTTCTGCGTTGCTTGGCGGGAGGAAAGATTTACACCCTGTTCTCTGAGCTGCAGTGTATATTTCTTCTGAAAATACAGTGCGCAGAGGGAGGGGCTGCGACAGCCAGGGGCCTCAGCATTCCTCATTAATCCAGGGTTTGGCGTCCTGCACCTCACCCTGGCCGCTCTGCCTGGGCCGTTAGTCTCTGGGACTGTGATTTCAGAAAGCTGCAGACATGTGCATCACAGAGCCACGGGATTAGAGAGAGGAACTGCTCCAGCCCCTGCTGGCTTCTACTGTCTACGAGTTTGGTTAGAAATGGCACAACCAGTAGGCAAACACCCTGAGTGGCAGCTCTGCTTGGGGAGGAAATGTGAAACAGGACACCCCTTGCCTCCAGGCCTCCTGCAGAAGGGGAGGGAACTCCTCTGATGTGGTACCTCCATTGTGCGTGCTGGTAGCACTGCGTTTTCTCTGCTTCCAGATGAGACCACCAGGCAGAGGGGTCAGGTGACTTTCTCCCAGTCCCTCAGCCCTTTTGCTTTTGAATTGTGTGAGTTCTTTGTACAGTTCAGGCGTTAGCCCCTTACCCAGGATATTGTTTGCAAATATCCTCTCCAGTTCAGCACGTTGCCTTTTCATTTTGTTGGTGGCTTTTCACCTTAACCTGGCGCCCCTCCTGACTTCTGATGACAGGTGAGCGGTTGGCTACTCAGCTGCCATTTCCTTTCTTATTTTATCTGAATGTTCTACCCTTAGTTTATTTTTATTTATATTTATTTATTTATTTTTTTAATTTCATTGGTTAATAGTATAATGATTTGCCGAAACTGATTTGGCTCAGTGGATAGAGCATCGGCCTGCAGACTGAAAGGTCCCAGGTTCGATTCTGGTCAAGGGCATATACCTTGGTTGCAGGCACATCCCCAGTAGGGGGTGTGCAAGAGGCAGCTGATTGATGATTCTCTCTCATCAATGTTTTTAACTCTCTATCCCTCTCCCTTCATCTCTGTAAAATATCAATAAAATATATTAAAAAATAGTATAGTTATTTGATATAAGTTATTGTGACATGATTACCACAGTAAGTCTAGTTAACATTTATTATCTCATAGTTACACATTTGTTCTTGTGATAAGAACTTTTAAGATCTATTCTCTTAGTAACTTCCAAATGCACAATACAATATTGCTAAGTGATCCACTCTCTTAGTAACTTCGAAGTGTACAATACAACATTGCTGACTGTACTCACCGTTCTGTACATTATAGCTCCAGAATTTATACTGTGAAGTTGTCCCTTCTGATCACTGTCACCAATTTCACCCACCTCCACCCTTCCCTTGTCTCCCACCCCTGCCTCTGGCAACCACCAATCTGTTCTCTGTTTCTATGAGTTGTTGTTTTTAGTGTTTTTTAGATTATACAATATTTGTTAGTGAGATCAGGCAATATTTATTTTTCTCTCTCTGACTTATTTTACTTAACATAATACCTTCAAGGCCCATCCATGTCAGAAGTGGCAGGATTTTCTTTTTTATGGCTGAATAATATTTCTGTGTGTGTGTGTGTGTACATATGTGTTTTTTAAAAAAATATATTTTATTGATTTTTTACAGAGAGGAAGGGAGAGGGATAGAGAGTCAGAAACATCAATGTGATAGAAACATCGATCAGCTGCCTCCTGCACACCTCCCACTGGGGATGTTCCTGCAACCAAGGCACGTGCCCTTGACTGGAATCGAACCTGGGACCCTTTAGTCCGCAGGCCAATGCTCTATTCACTGAGCCAAACCAGTTTCCGCTACACACGTTTTCTTCCCCCATTTCTCCTTTCGTGGGCACTTAGGTTGGCTGTTGTAAATAATGTAGTGAACATAGGAGTGTAGATATCTTTTTGAGATTCCGATTTCATTTCCCTTGCATATCTACTCAGGAGTGGAATTGCTGGGAGGCATGGTAGTTCCATTTTTAGTTTTTGGAAGAACCTCCATACTGTATTCCAAAGTGCACCAGTTTACCCACAGTTCCCTTTTCTCCACATCCTTGCAAACACTTACTATTTCTTGTGTGTTTAAAAATTTTTATTTATTTATTTCAGAGGGGAAGGGAGAGGGAGAGAGAGTTAGAAACATCAATGCTGAGAAAGAATCATTCATCAGCTGGCTCCTGCACACCCCACATTGGGGATTGAGCCTGAAATTTGGGCAAGTGCCCTTGACAGGAATTGAACCTGGGACTCTTCAGTCTGCAAGCCAACGCTCTATCCACTGAGCCAAACCAGCTAGGGCACTCTTGTGTTTTTGATGGTAAACATTCTAACAGGTGTAAAAGTTGATATATATATCTCATTGTGGTTTTAATTTGCGTTTCCCTGATGATCAGTGACGTTGAGCACCTTCTCATGTACCTGTTGGCCATCTGTATGTGTTCTTTTGGAATAATGTTTATTCAGTTCCTCTGCCTGTTTTCAATTATTTTTTTAACTTTAAAAATTTTAAATTTCTCAATTACAGTTTACATTCAATATTATTTTGTATTACTTCCAGGTGTATAGCATAGCAGTTAATCATAAGCTTTACAAAGTATTCTCCCAAAATTTCTGGTATTCATTTGGCCCCATACATAGTTATTACAATATTATTGGCTGTATTTTCTATGCTGTGCTGTACATCTCTGTGACTATTTTATAACTACCAACTTGTACTTCATCTTTGTCATTTAGTCCCCTAACCTTCCTCCCCTTTTAAAACATCAGATTGTTTGTTTCTTTGCAATTAGGGTGTGTAAATTCTTTGTACATTTCAGGCACTAACCCCTTACCCATGATATTGTTTGCAAATATTTTCTCCCATTCAGTAGATTGCCTTTTCATGTTGTTGACGGCTTCAATTGCTGCGCAGAAGCTTTTTAGTTTGATGTAGACCCACTTGTTTATTTTTGCTTTTGATGCCTTTGCTTTTGGCATCAACTCCAAAAACATCTCCACCAAGCCTGATGCCAGGGAGCTTACTGCCTATGTCTTCTTTTAGGAGCGTTCTGGTTTCAGGTCTTACGTTCACCGCTTTAATTCGTGCAGCTGATTTTTGAGGATGGTGTGCAATAGAGGTCCAGCTTCATTCTTTTGCATGTGGCTGTCCAGTTTTCCCAGCACCATTTTCCTTCTGTTTGCAAGGTTACAAAGCACTCAATGCTGTCTGGGATCTCCATGCTGTTCAGCTCGTTGCCCTGTGCTGCCTCAGTGCGACGGTACGGAGTTATTCCCCGGAGGCCGAGTGCTGAAATGCCTACAGTTGGTGCTCTCTGGGATGCTTTGTCTTTGGTTTAGATCAGAGGTCCAAAAGGTTGGCAACCTCTGATCTAAACCAAAGATAAAAATCCACCATAAAGCGGACCACCAGTTGGTGACTGTGCTCCAAAGGTTTCCTTAAACCAGTGATTGTCAACCTTCCGAGGACCACTGGTTGGCGACCACTGTTTAGATGGTGTGTTGGGTAGGAGGCCTTCAGCTGCAAGGAACTGAGAACTCACCGGCCCTGACCAATGAGGACATTTATTTGCTTACACAGAAGCCATCTAGATGCATAGGGACTTCAGCTGGATTGATACGGCAGTTCCACAGTGTCCCCAGGACCTAGACCATTTCTCTCTCCGATTTTCACTCTCAGTGTTGGCTCTGTTTTGAAAGATGGTTGCCTATGACAGAAGGAGCCCGCAGGGCTGGGACTAGGGCACGGCAATGAAATGCCTGGGACTCAAAGGAGGCGTGCACTCAGAGTGGGACAAATGAAGAGCCAGCACTTTCGTGACCCTAAGAGTCCCTGCCACTACATAGGCCTGGCCCTGGGGCTCCTGGCCCTTCCTGTTGGTGGGAGAGTCTGCCTGCCTGCCTGCCTGGCTTCACTTACAGCGGCTGCACTGTAAGGAAGAGGTCCTCAAGGCGAAGAGCATAATCACAGCACACAGTTAGTGTTAACGCTCCTAATAGTCCAGGGCAGGGCAGTCAGGTCAGCAGGAAGCGTTCCTTCCAGGTCTCCCCGGAGGCCTGAGCAGAAGTTTCTGTTCCTGTTCCAGTGGCTGCACCTTAGCATCTGCACACCTGACTGCAAGGGAGGCCGGACTAGCTCCAGCCCAGGCACAGGTGAGGAGAGGGTTTTGGGGACATCGGCCAGTCTTTGCAGTGGCAGGAAGAAGTAAATGGGTACTTCACAAAGACCCTTCCAACAGAAGTCTCTCAAGCAAAAAGGGGAATTTATTGGAAATCTGGGAGATGTCAACCAACCAAAAATATAGGCAATGCTGGCAGCCTTTCTGAGATTGGGACTGGAGAGTATTCCAGTATAAACCAGCTTCTCCTCCTCCCTCCTCCCCCCTTTTGGATGCTCCTCCACTCTATTGGCAGGCTGGCTATTTTTGTCCTTTTTTTCTCGGCCACCACACCAGGCTTCCCATTAGTTCCTACTGAATGCATCCACCAACATTAATTAGACTCTGTATCCTACTTGTCGTTTCCTGGGAATGAGATGCTGCCTGGCCCTGCCCAGGAGAGGGGTCTCATCTCGGTCCTGCCAGCTCATCGGTACCATTTCCACTTCCCTGTGGCTGATGGAGCACTTGCTGAGAAGGGGGAGGGGAGGAGGCTGCTAATGTGGCCACAGCAGCTGCCCTCCTGTTGCTAAGACTTCTGCTTTCTCTCCTTGTCACCTAAAAAAAAAAAACACACAACTATTTTTATTTTTTCCCAGATGTTTCCATGTGGATCCCTGTAGACTTATTATGTTATGTAGCTGCAAAGAACTATTTTTAAAAACTTTATTTAAAAAGTAGCTTTATTGATATATAATTTATATACCAAAATAATCATCTTTTAAAAGTATACAATGCAGTGGGATTTAGATATTTTTACAGTTTAGTAACCGTCACCACCACCTAATTTTGTTTTTTTGTTTTTTAAATATATTTTATTGATTTTGTACAGAGAGGAAGGGAGAGAGATAGAGAGTTAGAAACATCGATGAGAGAGAGTCATCGATCAGCTGCCTCTTGTACACCCCCTACTGGGGATATGCCCGCAACCAAGGTACATGCCCTTGACCGAAATCGAACCCGGGTCCCTTCAGTCCCCAAGCCAACGCTCTATCCATTGAGCCAAACCAGTTTCGGCACCACCACCTAATTTTGAACATTTTTGTCATGCCAGAAGAAACCCTGTGCCATTTAGCAGCTACTCCACATTTCTTCCAACCTCTACCCCCTGACCCTGGGCAGCCATCCATCTCCTTTCTGCCCCTGTGCACCTGCCTATTCTGGACAATCTATTGTGTATAAATGGAATCATTGAATATGTAGACTTTTGTGACTGGATTTTTTCAGTTATCACATGTTGTTAAACTTCATCCACATTGTAGCAAGTATTAGTACTTTATTGTTAAAAACAGCTTTTTGAGATATAATTCACATGCCATAGTATTTACCCTATAAAGTGTACAACTCAATTGTTTTCAGGATATTCACCGGGTTTGTGCACACTCACCAATAGCTATTTTATGAACATTTTCATCACTATATAACATGAAACCCCTTTCTGGTGAGCAGTTTCTCCCCATTCTCATCCTTCCAGCCCCTGACAGCCATGAAGTCTATATGGATTATTCTATTCTGGATATTTCATATAAATGGGATCATACCATGTGTATGATTTTATGCCTAGCTTTTTACACTTAGCATAATATTTTCTAGGATTATCCATGTTATGGTATACTACAGTATTTCATTTCTTTTCATTGGCAAATAATAGTCCATTACATGGATATACATATTTATCCATTTATTAGTCATTGGACATGTGAATATTTCATTATATGAATATAACATATTTATTCATTCATCAATTGATGAACTTTTTGGCTATTAAAGATAATTCTGGGGCCCTACCTAGCTGGTTTGGCTCAGTGGATAGAGCATTGGCCTACGGACTGAAGGGTCCCAGGTTCGATTCCAGTCAAGGGCACATGCCCAGGTTTCAGGCTTGATCCCCAGTAGAGGTCATGCAGGAGGCAGCCGATCAATGATTCTCTCTCATCATTGAAATTTCTGTCTTTCTCTCTCTCTCTTTCTTTCTGAAAGCAATAAAAAGCATTTTTAAAAGTTCTATTTAAAAACATTCTGCTGTTATGTGTTATTTAAAGAGCCAAGGTATGGAAGCAACCCAAGTACCAACAATAGATGAGTGGATAAAAAAGCTGTGGTGCATACACACACACACACACACACACCAAACAAAATCAAAGTGTGGCCAGTGTGGCTCAGTCAGTTGGAATGTCCAGTATACTGAAAGGTTGTGGGTTTGATCCCTGGATGGGGCTCACACAGGAGGCAACCGATTGGTGTTTCTCTCTCACATCAATGTTTATTTTTTTTCTCTCTCTACCCCTTTCTTTCTCTCTCAAAATCAATAAAAACAGATCCTCAGATGAGGATTAAAAAATGTATCGGTAAGATTAAAAAATGTATCGGCAAGAAAAGGACATATGCTTTTCTTTTCTCTTGGGTATATACCTAGAGTGGAATTGGTGTGTCATAGTGTTACTCTATGTTTAACATTTTGAGGTGCTGCCAAACTATTTTCCATAGAGGTAGCACCATTTTCTGTTTCCACCAGCAATTTCTCCAGATCCTTGTCAACACTTATTATTATCTGCACTTTGATTTAGCCACCTTGTGTGAAGTGGTATCTCATTATGGTTTTGATTGGCATTTTATAATAACTAATGTTTTTGAGCATCTTTTCATGTGCTATTGACAGTTTATGTCTTCTTTATAAACATCTATTTAAGCCTTTGCTCTTTTAAAATTAGGTCATTTGTCTTTTTATTGTTGAGTTGTAAGTGCTCTTCTTATATTTTAGATATTAGTCTCTTGTCATATATATGCTTTGTGGCAAGAGACTAATATCTAAAATATAAGAAGAGCACTTACAACTCATTCTCCCTTTTTGTGGGTTGACTTCTCACTTTAAAATAATATATTTTTATTGATTTGAAGAGGAAGGTAGAGGAAAAAACATCAATGATGAGAGGGAATCATTGATTGGCTGCCTGCTGCATGTTGGACCGAGCCCTAAATGCAGGCATGTGCCCTTGACTGGAATCAAACCAGGATCCTTTGGTCCTCAGGCCAATGCTCTATCCACTGAGCCAAACTGGCGAGGGTTATGGTGTTCTTTAAAAGACAAAATTTTAAAACTTTGATGAATTCCAAATTATCTTTCATCACTCACTCGTATTTTTGATGTTTTATCTAAGAAACCATTGCCTAACTCAAAGTCACAAAGATAATTATGTTTTGCTTTATGAGTTGTATAGTTTTAGCTCTTTCATTTAGGTCTGTGATTCATTTTGAGTTAATTTTTATATGGTGTTACAGAGGCATCTGACTTCATTCTTTTGCATGTAGCTACTCACCTGTCCCGCCCTCTTGCTGAAGAGACTGTTCTTGCCCCACTGACTTGTACTGGCACCTTGTGGAAAATCGGGGGGCTATGTTGCCACTTCTTGGGTTTTCTGTCCTTGAAACTGCTGTCAGGGCTCCCAGGAGACTTTGAATGTAACAATAATGCATTTCTTTTATTAATTACCTACTATTGGTATGTTAGGCACATTATAGATATTCTCTTTTGTCCTCACAACAGTTCTGCAAGGTTTAATACCAACAAGTGTTATTGCCGTCAGCTCAGAGATAAGCAAATTGAAACTCAGGATTTCAGCCACTTGCTAGCGGTTGTTCAGTCAGTGGTACAGCTGGGCCTTGAACTCAGTCATTGTGGCTCCAAGGCCTCGGCTTGTCTGTTTACTGTGGTTCTCTGCTCCCGGAGGTTTCACCAGCTTGGACACCCTTTCTGGGATTCTTGGGGTTTTGCCTAGCCAGATACATGTGTGGCAGGGGTTATTGTCTGAAACCTAAATGTAGATTATGATTTCCCAGTTGATCTGGATGTTACAGAAAGCCTTCGTAGGAAGCAGGCACCCAGAGGGAAGCAAGGGTGGGTCCTGTTCTGTCCTGTCCGGTCGGGCCACTGCTGGAGGCTGTGTTAGATTTGGAAGCCATGAGCTGGAGCCCATTCAGAAAGGAGCATCAGGGTGGTGGCCTGACCTCAGGTGACGGCCTCCCCTCAGGCACGGCCTGCCCTCAGGCACGGCCTGCCCTCAGGTGGTGGCCTGCCCTCAGGCACGGCCTGCCCTCAGGTGGTGGCTTGTGAGGCCTGTTTGAAAGGCCTGGAGATGAGCAGAGAGAGGTGCTTGGTTAAGGGCTATCATGTGGGAAAAGGGTAGAGCTTGTTCCGGACTGTGGAGAGGATGGCAACGTGACTTGGTTGGAAAGGAATAAGTTTTCTAAAAATTAGAGCTGATGTAAGAAGGCAGGGCTGCTTTGGGGAGAGTCGCGCTTCCTGTCATGGACGACGTACCAGCAAAGCAGAGTGCAACCGCTGGCTCTGTGGGATTGCTGGCGAAGATGATTGGCCTCCGGTGAGGTGTAGGCCTGAGGATTTTTACGGTCTCCTTTGACCCCCAAAGCCTGAATGTGGTGCTTCTGGTTTAGTCAGGACATCCTGTCCACGCAGCTGGGATTACTCCCTGCTCGGATCCGTCAGGCCTCACTGATCCTGAGGGCTAAATTTGGAATTTAATAACAACACTTTGGATTTATGTAGCCTGTTTCCTTGGCGGCACTGCATCTGTTATCCCACTGATTCTCATAACACATCCCTGGGCGGAAGGTGAAGGAGGGTGAGAGAGAAGAAGGGATCTCTCTCTGGGTTCCTCACATCCTGGAGGTGAGAGCAGGTGGCTGGATTAGGAGCAAGCCCGGGGAGTGGCCTGGATCACAGCTCTTTGGGCTTGCCCCCCGGAAGTACAGGATGCTCCTTTGGTAAGGCGTGCATCTTCCAGCTGGAGGCTTGTATCTTGGGCACAATACTGTATATTGGTGACCTGGTTCCATGAAAAGTTTAAGGCACATCCTCCGTGCAAAAGGCTCCGGGTCAACTCTGCCAGGAGTGGGAGTGGATGGCATGGAGGTGAGGAAATGGAGTCTGAGCCCCACGGTGAAGGGAAGATCCATGTGTCCACCCTGGCTGGCTGCAGGGGGAGGACTTGCAGAAGTGAAAGTCCCGAGGCAGCAGGAGGGCTTCCTCAGGGAGGAATCTGAGCTGAGTTTGGAAAGAGCCCTGGAGAGAGAGCCCTGGACTTGGGCTTGCAGCCTGGATGAAGCTCAGGGATTGAGCCTGGTTTTCCCACCTCCCAGGCATGTAATGTGGGCAAGGTCCTCGTCCCTCTGACTCACTTTCCCCAGGGGAGGACTCTCGTAGGGGCCAGGGAAGAGTTGCTGGAATTGCTGAAGGATGAGCCCAGGTGGGAGGAAGGTACCCCAGAGGGAGGACTCTGCTTGGGCAAGGCACATTGGCTTGGGTTCCTGTCTACTTCAGCCATCCTGTTCCTCACCTCTACTCAGACTCATGGGCACCTGGCTTTTTATCCCTCCCAAGCCCTTTCCCTCCCAGCCTTGGCACTTGTTTTTCAGGCTGGCAGTTGGCAAATGCCCCAGCCTATAGTGGGGCCACTCTGGGCTGGACTCTGACTGTTGCTAGTCTTCCAGGCACCAGGCAAGTGGGTGGGGCTCAGAAACCCAGGGCCATGGACGACAGTGGGGAGGTCCCTCTTTTCATTTGAGGGAAATGGGGCTCAGAGTAGCAAGCCCAGGGAGACATTTTCCAGGAAGAGAGACGGGCCCCATGTCAAATCTGTCCTCAGGTCTTTTGGCTGGTACTTCAAAATCTGTCAAGGAGCTGACCACTTCTCACCACCCCCATGGCTTCTTTGGTCCAAGTCCCCATGTTTCACCTTTTTATGCTGAGGTCCCCTCATGTGTTCTGATTGCACCTCTGCTCCTCAGTATCTCCACGCAGCAGCTGGCACGGGTGCACTCACTCCTGGGTTCAGAACCCTCTCTGGGCTGCACACCCCCCTCAGTGAGACACCACAAGGCCCTCTGAGCCAAACTGGTTTTGGCCTGCAGACTGAAGGGTCCCAGGTTCGATTCCTGTCAAGGGCATGTACCTTAGTTGCGGGCACATCCCCAGTAGGAGGTGTGCAGGAGGCAACTGATTGATGTTTCTTTCTTATCGATGTTTCTAACTCTCTATCCCTCTCCCTTTCTCTCTGTAAAAAGTCAAAATATATTAATAAAATAATTTTTTTGTACATCTTCCTAATTTGCTCTCTGCTGTATCCTGAGCATCTAGAACTGTGCCTGGTTCTCACCAGGATAGATAAATGCTATTGCTGAATGACTGGCCAACCAAATAGCGGTTGGGAAATGGTGGCTGGAGGCAATGCACGGGCTGGGGGCAGGGCTGGAATGGAGCAGGGAGATAGTTGGGAGGCTGTGCAGGATGAGACGGGAGGCAACAGGTTCTTGTCTACAAGATGCCAGGGCTTGGAAGCGTGAGCTGTGATGCGTGAGCTGTCGATTGAGAAGAGTGGTTAGGGTTAGTTTGTCCAGTTCTCTCTTTGACCACGTGGGGAAACTGAGGCCTACACAAGGAATTCCCCACTTAGTTAGGGACAGAACCCAGCTTTTCTGACTGAGCGGGGCTGCTGGTGTGCTGAGGGCCTGTTGGGTGACTGAGCACATGTATGAAGTGCTTTTCTCACTTGGGGTGTTCAACCTTGGGGTGTAAGATGGAGCCTGCTCCAGATGCTGCCAGTTAGGTTGGAAGCTGAGGTGCCTGCTTAACAGTTTGTGTAAAGAGATCCTGGAGGCTCTCCCAGTAGCCTCACCAAACATCCATTCTATCCCCTTCCCTTCCCCGGCTTGTCAGTGCAAGGATTTGCCCCTGGCTAATGTGACTGAGGGAGGCTGGGCCAATCTGAGCTGCCAGAAAGGCTTCCTTTCAGTGGCAGGACCTGTTCCAGGTCGTGGGAAGTGCAGAAATGAGGCATGGAGCTGCCACAGACATGTTGCTACCAGGAGGGAAGCCAGATTGAGGGCAAAATTTAGATTTGGAGCTGGGCAGAGCTGAGAGGACTGCAGGGACACAGCCAGAGCCCCACAAACCTGCCCGAAGCACTAGTTCCGGCCTCCAGTTATGGGGCAATTCCATGCTGTCTACTGGTTAAATTTGAGTCAGCTTTCCTTTCTTTCTTTCTTTCTTTCTTTCTTTCTTTCTTTCTTTCTTTCTTTCTTTCTTTCAAAAAAATATTTTATTGATTTTTTACAGAGAGGAAGGGAGAGAGATAGAGAGCTAGAAACGTCAATGAGAGAGAAACAGACCAGCTGCCTCCTGCACTTCCCCCACCAGGGATGTGCCCACAACCAATGTACATGCCCTTGACCGGAATCGAACATGGGAACCTTCAGTCCGCAGACCGACGCTCTATCCACTGAGCCAAACCGGTTTTGGCTTGAGTCGGCTTTTCTGTCCTGCTAATCAAAGAGGCCTAATTGGTATTTGGGTGATGGGGACATGACTGGATGGTGAGGACCGTGGTGACTTTGATGAAATCTGTGCCACAATCCTGCCCGGTCCCTGCTCCTCTGAGAAACCTCTGTCCTCCAGGCCCAGAGGGCTAGGGCCAGGAGATGTTCTCATCCATTTCTCCCTGGAAGGGGGCCTGCTTGGGCGGTCCTCATGGTTTCTAGCTCCCCTGGGACCACAGGAGTAATCTGTCCTCGAGAGTCACTGTCTTGTTAACCTTTGCTCCCTATGGACACGTGCCCCCTATGGACTCACGCCTCTGCTGGAGGTCTGTGCACAGGTCCATGTGGCTGCCTGCCATCCCCATGAGGACCTTTACCTTTCCTTTGTCCCTGAGTGGGATGCTGACCAATGGGTTCCTTCCTAGAATTTTATAAAATGCATAAAAAATATGAACTAAGAGATAATTTTATAAAATACATAAAAATCATGAACTTAAAGAGAATGCACCATTCAGGTACATTTAGCAAAATATTTAAATTTTTCTGACAAAGTATCATATGTTTTTAAAAAATTTCTTTACTTATGTGATAGTAACAGTACCTTGTGGCAGATCTAATAACTACAATTCAAGGTAGTGATAAAGAATGGAATGGGCATTTGGAGGCAACTGTAATGGCCATGATGATATATGAAAATATCCATGATTTCTGCTGATAACAATGTTACTGGAACTGATCAGACTGCTGGGGTTTGTGTCTACATTCATAATTGAAGAACGTTAAAGGTTAGTAAAGAGGTGATCCCCACCCCATCTAAGTTCATGGCCTCCCTGCATTCTATTCATGAACCCTGAGTGACAGGGAGTTGTAAAAAAAAAGCAAAATCCTTTACACACACACACACACACACACACACACACTCACACATACCATACACACATGCACACATGCACGCACAATGTGGATGCTATGCATCTATACACTTCCCAGGGTCCTCATGCTGCATACAGAGCTACAAAGGATCCCTTCTACCTTCCCAGGCGAACCTGCTAAGCATGCACACACATGTACAGCTGCCAGCACATCCAGGCACTGATAGATGTGCATACGCACATACGCATATCCATGAGTGCACAGCTCCCCACAGAAGTGCATACTCATGCTCACACTTACACATGGCTCACAACAAAAGTATGTGGACATGCGTCTTGCTTTGTACCCAGAGCCTCTGTATAAACACAAGCACAATCCTAAGTCCCAGGGTTGATGAGCAGAGTCCCGGGCCTGGCATGGCCATGGCATGGCAGTAGTGCAGGGGCAGCAGAGGTCAAGCTCATGCTATCTGGACATTGCCAGCCAGCCCCCCAGGCATCATGGAGGCTCAGTCCATGAGGTGAGGATTATGCAGGGTGTAAACCAAGGAACCTGGAGGCCTCTGGAGTCTCCCATCTCTCCTCAGTGACATCCTAATTCCCCAGATGGATGATGGGGATTTGGCTGATGTCCTGGTGCCACCATAACTGGGTCACCAGGGAGCCTTCGGCTTGGGCTCTCCGAGCTGGTGGGAGCAGGGGGCAGTGGGCCCAATACCGGGCAGGGGTGTCTTCAAAGGAACGCATTCTTCATTGGTAATGAACATTTTGTCTGGAGAAACTAATGGCCCAACCTCCTATTCAGTTTATGTAAAATAAGACAGGCCATATGTTGGTGCTTTCAGAGTTTGGGTGTTTAAATTAAATGTTGTTTAATGAATATTCAAACCCATTTGCTTCAAAGTTGTGCTCAATGTGGTGGCAGCTTTCTCTCCCTCCTTCCTCGCAGCCCCCATCCTGCTCTGGTACCCAGGGTATTAAGCCATTAAAACGGGGTGTGAACATCCAGGCATCTGTCTTTCAACGGAAAGTTGGATATTAAAATGCTGCAGCAGATGACAGTATAAATAAAGACATACAGTGAGAGGCTTGTCTGGTTAGTTTTTTGTTTGGTAATTAAGACTGAGGAGGTTCTGACTTGAGTTCTGTCTTACTGAGACAGAGGTGGGGCCGAGAGCTCCTGTCCCCTAGTCCCTTTGCCTGGGAGCCCGGGGAGGGCCCGCACTGGCTGCTGTGGAACTGGGGTATTGACCCGGGTCACCTTGGTGGCACAAGGACAGGGGATGGTTTTATTTTCCCTCCAGTTGCTCTGAACTCCGTCCAGTTCCCTTCACCATCAGCTCCAGAGGAGGTCATAGCTTCATGGTCACTGGAAGTCCAGGCTGGTTCCAAACTGCCTGCTCACACCTGGGTGATGGTAGGCCAGATCTGTGCTGGGAATATGCGAGTGGGGCGGAGTGGTGCTTGCTCTCCACTCCTCCTCCAAATGCAGAGCCTTGAACCTCCTCAGGTTTGGGGCAGGGATGGTGGGCTGTGAAGGCGGGCTTTCCATCTCTACCTTGGCTTCCGTCATGGCTGAGCCGGTGGTCTCTGTGCAGATGGCGGCTGTGTCCATGGGCAGAGCCCAGCACCAGCATCACCAAGGATGTCCCTAGGCAGAGGCAGCGTTCTCCCTTCAGCCCTGTGAAAGGGCAGCCCCGGTCTCCTTGTAGGGTGGGGTGCTGCTTCCTGAGCTGCCCCGGCTCCAGCCCCTCCTCTCCCCTCTGCACCTCCACGTGGCAGCACAGGAGTGTCTGTGATCCTTCATTGCTTCTGGGGGCCATGGGGTCAGGGGTGCAGATACCTCCAGTCTTCCTTGGCCCTGTATTGCCTGGTCTTCCTCATGCTGCTGGTTCTGTGGGCTCCAATATGCTTCTGCCTGCAGAGAGCTCTAGGGAAGTTCTGTGCTCAGGTTTGTCCTTAAGCTCCAGGGGCCTGAGGCAGCCTCAGCCACACTCCCTCCCGAGGCTCTGTTCCTCTCCCCTAGCAGTGTCAGGGTGGGGCTGCAGATCTGGAGCTTAGCAAGCACCCAGCTGGGGAGGGAAATGACAGCTTCCCCATCTCAAGGGCACCCACCAGTTCTATGAGTGATTCTCTGGAGCCCCTTGTATCAAAACAACATGTTCTCTACATGTTTTCCCAGTGGCCCTCTTCTTTCTCTCCCCTCCCCAGTCTTTATATTTAGGGGGTATGTGTGAGAGAGGGGGCTGGCATTGGGGTGAGGTCTGGTATTACAGGGCTAGGTTATTTTCTTCTTTGTGAGCCTTTTGGGGGTGTCTGCTGCTGGTGGCTCTTTAGATGTGTGATAGTGAGCCCCCCATTGCTCTTAGCTCCAGTGGCTAGTTCAGGGGCTCCAGTAAATATCCTACTGACATCCTGTGCCACATTTAGAGTGAGGGCTTGTGTATGGCTGGGACAATTTTAGGAACATCATGTTGTTTTCCATCCTCTTCTCCTACCCCCCAAGCACTTTCCAATCCCTAAAGCTCGAATGCTCCCATGCTTCTAATGATCACCTCCCTGTGGGATACCCCCTGCCTCTGTCACCAGCCCTGAGCCCTCTCTGCGGCTTTGTCTCCACTTGGACACCCCACCAAATTTCATTGTGTTCCTATCCAATGTCCTCATTTCTTTCCCTTCTCTCCTACGCAGTCCAAACCAATGTGTTCTCTGCAGTGAGAATTTACTCAACAAGTACTTAATTGAGCAGCTACTATACACCTACCCCTGTATTGGAGATCCAAGGATGACCAAAAATGGTGCCTATCCTCAGGGAGTTCTTGGTCCATTGGGGGCCACAGACCTAAGGAGAGACTCTTGGTATGCAATGGTAAGAGCTCAGTCAAACATGGGGATGGAGACCTCTTAGGTGCTTTTACTAACCTTTGAGTAGGTGAGCATTCAGGAAAGGCTTGAGCTCAGTCTTGAATTGTAATGGCCATGGTAGGAAATGCAGGAAGGGCATCCTAGGGAAAGGGATAGCAAGAAGAAGACAGGGGAGGATCGAATAGCATAGGGTGTGCTGAGAATGTGGAGCTGTTCTGGGTCTAATGTGCCGGGTAGGGAGTGGTAAGAGTCCTGCTAGATTCCTGTCTTTGTTCCTCCTAGTCCTTCAAGTGCAGAGTTGTGGCTGAATCCTCTTCAGCAAACCTTCACCCCTGCTACCCATCCCACTGTATGGTGAATGATGGAGTGGGGTGGCTGGTTGCATGGTACATTCATACTTTGTTATCATGTCACCAGTATGTGTTTATGGTAATGTCTCTCCCACGGGAGGTGGCAGGCTGCTTGAGGTAAGGCAGCTATCCTAAGGCTGCACCCTGTGTCCTGACCCTGATCTTTATCTGGGCTTAGTGCTTGGTCTAAATTTGAATCTCCTTGATGTGTGACTTCTCTCTCTTTCTCTCTTTTTTGGTCCTTGAATTTGTTCCAGAATATGGCTTCCAGATTCCATCTGGTCCCTTGAATAGAACCCATCTCAATTGGCACTGTCCCTGGCTCCTAATCACCTATATGTGCATTAACTATAGTGCATGGTGTGTGTGTGTGTGTGTGTGTGTGTGTGTGTGTGTGTGTGTGTCCATCTTGTGTGGAAAGAAGTCCTAATCTCAAAATCCATGACCTGTCCTTGGACTCTCCTAGGCGACAGGTGTGGACTCATAGAATGAATTTTCATGATAACCGTGGCCAAACAATTACAGTGCTGAATGTGCTGTAAGGAACCCATTCATTTGCTTCTTCAGCCTTCAAATCAGTGCCAGAGCTTGCACTGGGGATTGAGGGTAGCAAGAAGAATAAGGCAAAGCTCCTGTTTCTGAGGGCTTCATGGTCTAGTGCAGACCGGAAGCAGGTTTGTGATGTGCATGTTTAATGGCACTGGGCATCACAGCCAGTCACCTTCAAAGGATGAGGAGGACCAATGTCTGGCAGGTGCTTGCCATGTATAATACCTGCTTGAGGCTGCTCCTGAATTATTTAACTTCACCCTCCCAGCTTTCTGATAAAATTCCAAAGGAGAAAACATGCCCAGGAAGGGTAAGCAAAGCATCCAGGGTACACAGCATAGAGCAATAGGGATAGGCTTTAGATGTGGACAGCTGCATTCTAGAGATTCCATTCTTAATTCCTGGCAGCTTCCAATATACTTGTGGAGGAAGGATGACCTACATAATAACTAGAGTGCATCAGACTAAGGGCCCTTGTTGTGTGACACAGACAGAGTTGGAGAGATCCCCCAGGAGAGAGAGACCCTGAACTTCACTGAGAGTGGTTCTGGAGTTGACAGAAATGATCTGCCATTCCACGGGGCAGAGGCTTCTGGCCTGGCTCTCTGAGACCCACAGAGATAGGTACCCCTAACCCCGGACCTGTTCCATGGGCTCTTCCATACCCAGAGGCAAAAGGAAGCAGCTCCAACTCTTGAGACCTCCTGTAGTCCTGCACATGGAGGAGACAGTGCTAGTTAGAGGATAGGGCAACTGGTCTACCTGTTCTACTCAGAGTTCCTTCTTGTGCCTCCTGCAAGAATTGAGTCATTGTGATGGGGAATGAAACGGCAATGGGGAGTCAGTTGAGGATAGTAATTCTGCCTCCCCTTGCATCCTGGAGTGGTTGTGATGAGCATGTGAGACAATGTGATGAGCATGTGAAAAAATATTGTTGAGAAACGTCAACTTCTACAAAATACTTCTCACACTTCTACCTGAAGTTTTCCCATTTCAGTAGGGTTTCCCCTATCATTAATGGGTTTCTTTTTTTCTTTTCTTTTTTTTTTTTTTTTACAGAAAGGAAGGGAGAGAGATAGAGAGCTAGAAATGTCGATGAGAGAGAAACACCAACCAGCTGCCTCTTGCACACCCCCTACCGGGGATGTGCCCGCAACCAACATACATCCCCTTGACCGGAATCGAACCTGGGACCCTTCAGTCCGCAGACCGACGCTCTACCACTGAGCCAAACCGGTCTCGGCTCATTAATGGGTTTCTTAAAACCAACCAACCAAGCAGCTCTCTCACCCATCACAATACATTTATTTTGTACCTGGTTGTTGGCAGTCACTTGTAATAAAAGACAACTAACAATGGACAGACAACCTTGTATACTATTTTACACTATTTTAAATTAGATGCATTATTTTGCTGAGTCCTTTCCAGACCACATAGGCAGATACTGACTCCATAGGAGATGAAAAACTTGCCCCAGGTTTGCCCCAGGTTTGCTGCTGAGTGGCAGAGCAAACATTTGGACCCACATTTTTTTTATGCCAAATGGCTTGTTGGCTGAGGATGTAGTGGCTTTGAAGGTGTATATTTTTAGTTGGTGGAGGAGACTCTTTCAGTTCCAGGAGACCAAAACAAACAATCTGTCATGTCGTGGTTACACCGAAGCCTCCTTGGTAAAGGTCAGTAACTCTAGACTGTTTTATAGATTTCTCATCTTATCTGTAGAGACAGCTCAAGCACAACACCTGGAGTCCTGTCGGAGGCCAATCTGCATACTTCCCGGGAGCTCGGGGGTTGTCCTTGTAGGCACATGGGGTTTGGGCCCCTGGAAAAGAAGGAGAGGTGGAGAGGAGGAGACAGATATGGAGTCAAATCCCTTAGGAATATGAACCTCTGCTCCTTGGTGGATGACCCTTGATACAATAATTGTAGGTGAGGATCATTGGGTTGCATGGAACACAATCCACGTGCGGCAGCTCAGGAACCAGGGTTGGACACAGGGCATGGTTATTGGAGCTGTATAGGGCTTTTAGAAGGAAAGCAAGGCCAGCCAGCTCATGGGAAGTGTATCTGGGAGGCCACAGGGAGAGGGGCCTATTTCTGTTCTCAGTATCCCATCTGTCTTCGGCTGAATGGCCTTTGCTCTTTGCCTCTCTCTCTGCTTCTGTTTTCCTTTCTGTAGACAGGATTCCTCTGCTTATGCATGTCTTTTCTGCTCTGCATACCCCTCCTCAAGCTTGTTTGCTACAGGGCCAACCTTTGCCATGACTCTACACATCCCCAAGTGCCCATCACTATCTAACTTGATCCAAATTCTTGAGACAAAAAAACCTAATTGGTCACTGGTTAGCCAATGAACTTGATGTCCTCAGGTCAGGTATCCATCTCTGGCCCAACCAGAGGAGAGTATGTGATACAAAAATGGCCACTTAGGGCTGGCTGCTCCTTCATCTGAGGCTGTGTGCAGGCCAGTGAGCCTACACACACCTGCCATAGACCAAAGGCAAGCTGAAGCCATTTGTCCCTTTCTAGACCAGCAGTCGACAACCGGTGGTCTGCAGACCACTGGTGGTCCAAGAGGTCCAAAAGGTTGGTGATTGCTGCTCTAGACCATGGCAGGAGGACAGAACCAGGCTTAGTCTCTTGTGGTCTTATTTTTGTTGAGTAGGCAGCTGCCTTCTGAAGGCTCTGAGCAGAGACTGTGCCCTTGGGGAGGCCTGCAAGACCACAGTTCACTGCTGGCTTTCCACCTGACTTCAAGTCATTTGAGCCCACAAGGAAGAGAGCATGCTGTGGGAGACACGTACCCACATTAGTGAAGAGTCTAATAACACTCTGTCCCGAGCATCTCCCATGTTCTAAATACTGTGCTCAACATTTTACCCATGGACTCTCATTTAATCCTGCCAGGAAAAATGGGCCCAGTTATAACCACTCAATGATGATGTATTCATTTGTTCATCAAGTATTTATTGAGTGCTTACTGGTTGCCACAGCTGTACTGGGTGCTGGGGATATAACGGTGCGCATTGGCTACCATTACTGCAAGCTAACTGTAACCAGAGACCATGTGAGGGAGTTAGTAATATAGTCATCCCTTTCAATCATCAGAACAATCCTATAAAAGAGTTTCTGACCGAAACCGGTTTGGCTCAGTGGTAGAGCGTCGGTCTGCAGACTGAAAGGTCCCGGGTTCGATTCCGGTCAAGGACATGTACCTTGGTTGCGGGCACATCCCTGGTAGGGGGTGTGCAAGAGGCAGCTGGTCGGTGTTTCTCTCATCGACGTTTCTAGCTCTCTATTTCTCTCCCTTCCTCTCAGTAAAAAAATCAATAAAATATATTAAAAAAAAAAAAAGAGTTTCTGTTTTCAACTCTTTTTGCAGATAAGGAAATTAAAGTCCAGAGAAGTCTAGTTCCTGTAGAAGGTCACACAGCTAGTAAGTGACATAATCTGAGTTTGAACCCAGGCCTAATGGCCTCCTCTTATGTAATTCAGGAATTCTGGGAAAAGACAGATTTTGTTCTGCAAGTGTCACCTGTCCTGGAAAATGATGTTCTCATGGTCTTTGCCTCAAACTGGTTACTTCAGTTTCCGAAAAAGTGGTGGGAGGGGAGGTGGTTCTTGGATGTGCGCCTCCCACCTTCCTGCTTTATTTCCAGGGCTTTATTTCTGCTTCTGGCCCCATTCCTGCTCCTCCCTATGTGGAGTTTCCTATTCCAGGGTTACAGAGACTTGTGGGCTTTCACAGGCCACATTGTTGTAGCATGTACTGTTTGTGTCAGATCACAATGCATATGTTAAAATCATAGTCCCCAAGGGGATGGTATTTGGAGGTGGGGCCTTTGGGAGGGGTTTAGTCAAGAATGTGGAACCCTCATGAATGGAAGCAGTGTCCCTATGAAAGGGCCAAAGAGGAACCTCTCACCCTTCACCTTGTGAGGACACAGCGAAGTCTGTGACCTGGAAGAAGAGCCTCATCTGACCATGCCGATGCCATGTTGTTGAACTTCCAGCCTCCAGAACTCTGAGAAATAAATTTCTGTTTCTAAGCCACACCATCTGTGGTGCTTTGATATACTAGCATGAATGACCAGGACACTGTGTTTGGTCTGGGAATCTGCTAGCCCCCAGGGCTGAGCAGGGTCATGTTCATCTTGGCTGCCCCTGCCAACAGTTTCCCTCGTGCTGTGGACCTCCCCTATGTCTTACAGAAGAAACAAGCTGTGTGTGTGAGAGACGGAGAGGGTTAGACATGGAAGGAGACTGTATCACCATGGCTTTTAATGGGCAAAGTGACAAGATGACTGCCCTTAATTGGCTACCACAACAGCCACTGGGTCAGGCCTCCTGCCGCCTTGCAGATCAGTTATGTTAGGTTAGGGGTCATGTGACAGCCAACAGTCAGAGCTCAGCTGGAATTGGCTGGGGCTGGGGAGCAAGGGACAGCCTTCCTCTGGCTCGGAATCAGGAGACAATCAGCAGGGTCCAACGGGCAGGGCCAGCTTTCTAGAATGGGCCCTTCTTCCTCTGCTGCTTGAGTTCATCAGTGCACAGAGGAGCTTCTGGCTGGGGGTTTGTAACTCCTAGGCTGTCATAACTCACTTCTTATGTTATAGTGAACCCAGAAGTCAGCAGTGAGAGCACTGGGAAGGAACAGTCCTATTCGGGATGAGCTGGGAGAATGAATGAGGACCTTGGCCCAGGATTAAGACTTCCATTTTAGCGGAGGAGAGAAGACAGGGCAATGTCAGAGCACTGACCTGGCAGGAAGCTTTCTGGCTCTGACATCATGGAAAGAGAAGAAATATAGGAGTTGGCGGGCTTGGAGCCAAGTTCTAAGGAGATAGTAGCTAATAATAGCATGACACTTATTGTGGGCTGGGTACTCTTCTAAGCACCTTCCAAGTTTTAATTCATTTTTCACAACAACATCATTGGCTCTATTTTACAGTTGATGAAATTGAGGCACAGAGAGGGTACGCGGCTTTCCCAACGTCCTGTTTGTGGCTGAGCAGACAGTCATGACCTGTGCCAGCCTGCAGCATGCCTGGGGCAGGCCCTGGGCCTCTTTGCTGGAGTGGCTGGTCTGGTGTCACCTGCTGTGTTTGACACCACAGTCTGGCCCATGTGAGATGGCGAGGGGTGGAGCTTCCCTTCCCAGGGGACAAAGGAACTGCTCGGATGATGTCATTACAAAGCTGCAGACCCAGCCTTTCCTGGTCGATCACACTCCTCATTAATCCCCATGAAAAACAGCGTGGGACCAGGCTCCTGACCCGTAGTCGCTGCCATGTTTTCACGGGCCTGATAAACGATTCTGCTGGAAGGGGCTCGAAGAGCATCTCCGGAAAGTGGTTGTGAGCAAGATTCTTTCAGACCTTTTACACATTCCCATCCGTTCTCAGTCTGCCCTGGGACCAAGAAGAGAATGCTCACAGCAGCGGGAAGCCAAGCTCCCAAGGTCTTTGGAGTCAAAGGAAGCCTGAAGGTCTTCTCCCAGGAAATCGGGGTTGGGGGTGGAGTGGGGTAGGGTGGGAGTAGATGGTGGTGGTGGTAGGCTTTAGATAGTGGCTATCCATTTCTTCGCTGCATTGGGAGATTCTGGTCCAGATACGAGAAGGGAGTGGCTCAAGGTTGATCAGCATTAGTCCCAGTGCTAGGACTCAGTGCTAGGTCTCCCTTCCCTCCTAGCTAACACATGTGGAAACAGCGCTCTGCATGCATTTTCTACACTTAATATCCATACCAATCCATGGAGATGGGTGCTATAAAACCCATTTTACACAGGAGGAAATTGAGGCCAAAGTGGCAGAATTGGGATTTGGCCCCAAAAGCTTCCTTATTATTCCTTGTGCTTCTTTTTAATGTAAGATCTCTTTAATACATATTTTCCAGTGCACTTTTTCTTTCATGCACAGGCTGTCTGATGGCCATTATTTCTGAGCCCACCATCAGGATGACCAATCCAACCTCAGACAGTCCGGGTTCAAATCCCAGCTCTCTCATTTACCACCTGTGGCCTTCAGCAAGTCATGCAGTTGTCGAAGCCTTGGTTTCTATTTTATAAATTGGGGATAACAATGTCCAAATCACAGGGCATTTTTAGGGTAAAATGAGATGATCCTTTGGAGACACTTTATCATGATACCAAGTTAATAAATAATATTAACGATTTTTAAGGAGTGCCAATATTTGATACTGAATCTTGTTCTAAAGATCTGGAGTTGAGTTTGTTGTAACCATATGCTAAAACTTCTGACTATTTCTGAAGAAGGAAAGGCTATTAGGGTTTCATCTATTAAGGTTTGTGGAATCTGAATGAAAAATATGAATAATGGGACCCTAATGTCCATGCCCTAATTCTGGACTCTGTGACATGTCACTTTACACAGCAAAAGAGATATTGAGATGGGAGATTGTCCTGGATTATCTGAGTGGGCCCAATGTCATCATAAGGTCCTTAAAAGAAAGAAGCAGGAGAGACAGAGAAGCAGATATGATGGTGGAAGCAAAGTTAGAAGAGAAAGAGATTTGAAGGTGGTTTGCTGCTAGCTCTGAAGATGGAGAAAGGAACCACGAGTCAGGGAATGTGGGCACCTCTAGAAATAGGAAAAGGCAGGAAATATTCCCAAGGGCCAGAAAGTATGTGGCCCTGCCAACCCTTCCAGGACTTCTGGCCCATAGAACTGGGGGCAAGTAAATGTGTGGTTCAAAGCCATCAAGTTGTGGTAATTTGTTACTACAGCAGTAGAAAATCAATACAAAATTCTTATTTAATACTAGAGACACAGTGCATGGAATTTGTGCATGGGGGGCGGGTCCCCTCAGCCCAGTCTGCACCCTTTCCAATCCAGGACCCCTCAGGGGATGTCCAATCCCGGGGATTGGGCCTAAACCAGCAGTTTGACATCCCTCTCACAATCTGGGATTGCTGGCTCCTAACTGCTCACCTGCCTGCCTGCCTGATTGCCCCTAACTACCAAACTCCCCCCCAATCCCCCCCCCCCCCCCCGCCAGCCTGATCACTCCTAACCTCCTCTGCCTGCTGGCCTGATTGCCCATAACTGGCCGCCCCCCCCCCCCCCCCCCTTGCTGGCTTGGTTGCCCCCAACTGCGCACGCACCCCTCTCCTCCCCTCCCCCCGCCCCCCATCGGCCTGGTTGTCCCACGCAGTCGTCACTGTTATTGTGATGATGACATCCTGGAAAATTTGCATATTCCTCCATTATTAATATAGATTTTCCATTCAGATTCCACAGGCATTTCTAAGCTCCTCCTCTAGGCCAGGCACTGTGTTGGCACTTATATTAAACGTGTTTCTGTGAACAGCGTGATGAGTGTGTGGAGAATGTGGGCTTTGATGTAGATTTGAGCAGGAATCCCAGTTTTCCTGCTCATTGGTGGTATGATCTTGGGCAGTCACCCGACCTCTCTGAGCCTCAGTTTGCAGATCTGTAGAAAGCTTAACACGTGAGAAATACTTGATGCAGGCTTGGTACTCAGTAGATTCTAACCCAATTAATGATGCTACTTACTTCTAGACTTGGATGCACCATAACTCTTTTCCAAGAGAGCTCTCTTGTCTGGCAAATGCAGCCTGCCATCTCCCAGGCCCTCCCGGCAGCCTGTCCAGCAGCCTGAGGACAGAGTGAGAGCCAGGCAGGGGGGGAGAACTCACTTTCAGCCTGGCTTTCCAGAGGTGGAGCAGCTCCTTGCTACCCTCCTTGTTTGTGGGGGGACTCAGGTGTTATGACTGCCCTCCCCAGAGCCTGTCTTGTGTGGGCCACTGGGCCTGGGAGGGACATTTGGCTTGGGCCTCACACTGTGAAGGGCTTCAGATGTGGACTTGTGATAATGTTACTGCAGAGGTCACATGCAGTCACAGAACCCGTGGTGGGACTGCAGAAGAAATGTGCACCTTGCAGTCTTGCCCCTGTGGCTCGGTCCTGCCTCACTCCCTGGTGCTCTGTGCTTCTCAGGAGGGCGGCCTTCATTTCACGTCTCACAAGACCACATTGCAACCCAGGTGGGGTTGGCGGGTAAAACATTTTGGTAAAGGTACACATTGCAAGTTTTCCACTTTTTTCTCTTTCTTTTTTTGCGTTCTAGCATTGGTGACTTTTCATTTTTCACTCTCCTCTAGCTTAAAGAAATGGCAGTAGCCAAGTTGATCTTTTAAAATATATATTTTATTGATTTTTTTTACAGAGAGGAAGAGAGAGGGATAGAGAGTTAAAAACATCGATGAGAGAGAATCATCGATCAGCTGCCTCTTGCACACCTCCTACTGGGGATGTGCCTGCAAGCAAAGTACATGACCTTGATCGGAATCGAACCTGGGATCTTTTAGTCTGCAGGCTGACGCTCCATCCACTGAACCAAACAGGTTTCGGTTGATTTTTTTTTTTAATCCTCACCCAAAGACATGTTTTTATGGATTTTAGAGAGAGAGGAAAGGAGAAGGAAAGAGAGAGAAACATGGATTGGTTGCCTCCCATATGCATCCAGACTGGGGATCAAAACCACAACTTGGGCATGTGCCCTGACCGGGAATCGAACTATGACCTTTTGGTGCATTGGATGGTGCTCAACCAATTGAGCCCTAGTGGCCAGGGCCCCAGTTGATTTTAACCTCATGAAGGCTTTGCCTGCAACCATATATGAAAAAGAAATAAAAATATAAAAATATCCGATCTCCCAGATGTGAACACAAGCCTCCCTCTTTGCGGCCCCATCCCATTCATTCACTAGCTCTGGCAATGCCCTCCCTGGCGCTCTGAGAGAGGTGTTCTTAGTCTTCTGATCTGACACTTAACCGGGATTAACAGGCTTGGGTACAGGCTGTGCAGACATACTATGCGCCCATGGGTCTGGTTGTTTCCCACCAACATCCATTCTGATTGGCCAGCGCATGTGCTGCACTGATGGTTACTTGTTGGAATAGGACCCCTGTTTACCCCCATTTTACAGATGGGAAAACTCAGAGAGGAGAAGGGTGGGTGCAAGCCATGCGGCTGAACCCAGGACCCGGGCTCTGAGGAGCCGTGAGCTTCCCCACTGCCCACACGGCCCCTCTGTGTGGCAGGTTAAATCCTGCTGGCTTTAAAGACCCACTACAATACCTGACTTCCTTTTCTTTTTACTACCTCGGAAGTGGCTGTAAAAATATTAAAACCAATTGCTGTCATCTTCCAGACGGCTGCGTTTATGAGATGTAGCTTTCACATGAATGGAAATAACAGGAAACCCTTCCCACCCCATTCTGAGGGACAGTTCAGAGTTATACAATATCCCTGAGAGTGCTTATAATAGGGCATATGCACTTAGGGCATTAATGAAGTCGGCTCAGGGCTGGCTGTTCTCATTTCATGGAGCTAATTGTTAAGTGTTTTGCATACTTACAATTGACTAAATTATTCCAAGCTAGCTGGTTTCAGGAAGTGTTAATTATATTTCAGTAAAGAAAAAAATCAAGGCTCAAAAAGCATCCACTTAGAGCTTATCTATTTATGAACATCTCATTCTGGAGATCTCAAACATATATTTTAACACCGCGTGAATATTGAGATTAATATTTCTTCCCCAAAGGAGCCTTTATTCCCTCTTCACTTCTTTGAAGGGGACACCCCCATCCCATCCCTCCTGCTTTATTCAGCAGCCTCGTCTGGAGGCTGAAAAGCCTTCCTTTGTGTTTCTGGCGCCTTGAATCTTTAAGCTGGATGCCAAGAACAGCATTAGCTCCATTCATCCCGAGACCAACTGGCCTTCTGTAAATGATATTAAGTAATTAATTTATGGGTCCTGCACAGGCCATTTAGGACCAAGGGCTCCCTTGCTTCTGGGGTTCTTTCTTTGAGGAAGCTGTTTAGACTGGAGTTTTCGCTGGGGACATGGGTTGGAGAGGCTGAGTGGGGGGCCATTGCCACTCAGTTCTCAGGACAGGGAGAGGAGGGAGAGAAAAGGGGGAGAGGATAAGGGGTCCACACCGCCTGCACTGTGCATTCACACGGCTCTTCCTTCTCAGGGGATCGGGTCTGGATGAATGCCCAACAAGAAGTTCTAGTTTCTTTTACATACGTTGCTCAATTTCTCTTCTATTTCTTTTTAACTTTCTTTTCATTCACTCATGCATGCCTTCATTCGCTTATTTGGTGCACACATACAGAGCTATGGACAGCCCATCACACAAGAACACTAGACCAGGGGCTGGGCATGGAGAGCTGAGGATGGCAGAGCCCCATCCTCGAGAGCCCTCCTAATACACAAATAGACCAGGGTGTTAGGGCTCCACCGGAGTTTCTGATTCAGAAGGTCTAGGGAAAGATGATAATTAGTAAATTTAGCAGGTTCCCAGATCTGAAATATCATAGCTGACATGTACACATAAGGAACACTTTGACATTGAAATTGGGACTCAAAAGAACTGTTGGCCCAGAAAGGAACTCACTACAGACTGATTCATTTGCCTCTCAGCATAACCATTATGGCTTGTCTCAGTTTCTGTTCTTATATTATTTCGGTTCTTATATTCGGTTGTATCACATGATCTCACACATCTAGGGGAAATAATGAACAACATAAACTGATAAACAGAAACAGACCTGGAGACAGAGAAGCAGCGATCAGACCATCAAACCTCAGAGGGAAGGTAAGGGGGAGAGATCAACCAAAGGACTTGTGTGCATGCATATAAGCCTAACCAGTGGTCATGACAACAGAGGGTGGCTGTGCTGGGGGGTGGTGTGCATATGTGGGGAGGGGTTTGGAATGGGAATGGGGGGATGAGGACAATTATGTGATACCTTAATCAATAAAGAAATTTAAAGAAAAATTTAGCAGGTTCCCAGATGATGCTGATGCTGTGGCCCAGGGACCACCCTCTGAGAACCACTGTGGGAGCCTCATGGGATTTTATATCCTGAGACCATCTTGATGTGCCTCTAAATGTACAGGTATCACTATCACAGAGCCTTTTTTGGCTGGCAGATAAGAAGGATATATATTTTTTTTCACAAGTAAAGTTTTTTCCATTAAAAATCCCTTATCTCATAAATAATGAATAGGGAATAACAAATATGTCCTGAGCAATGGATGTTGAGTGGTGAGTTGGGCTTATGAAACAGCTGCACAGGTCCCTCTGTACGCCAGCCTTCCAGAATGAGATTCAAAGCCACACTCGTGCAAATTACTCCTTTGCAGAGGCCTCCAGGAATGCTCCCACGTGTATGGGACCTCGGGTGGAATTAATATTTAAACAGCAGCGATCTTAGTGTTAAATCTATAAATGTCATCGTAGTGTTAAATCTACACATGTCCAGGTGTGCCCAAAGCTCATGTAGGCCTGGGCCTGGTATGTGGGCCCTGAATGAGAATGGTCAGCATGGAGAGAGAAGATCAGGGAAGGTCACAGGGAGGTGGGAAGGTCACAGTCCAGTGGGGGTTTGAAGGATGAATAGAAGTTTGCTAGCATTGCAGTGAGGGTGGGGTAGAGCACACTTTGGGCAGAGGGAGCAGCTGTACATGCAAGGCACAAGTGAGAGGAGGGAAGGCTTGGACAAAGAGCAGAGAGAAGGGTGCAGATGTTGCTGTTTGTGTTCAGGGCAAGAGGAGGGAGGAAAGAAAGGAGATGAAGCAGGAGGACCAAAACCTTGACTGGTAGGTGGAAAAGTAACTTGACTCTGAAGTGCAGGTGGTAGAGGATCTATAATGCAGAGGGTATAAGACTATATTTTATAGTTTGGGGAGTTTCTCAAGGCTGCTGATGGGTGGGAGTGGAATTAGAAAGGAAGTCTGGCAGGCTGGGAGACAAATTAAATTAAGATAAAATAAAAGCTTCAGTTCCCCAGTAGTAGCAGCCATGTTTCCAGGACTCCTTTGCTGCAGGTAGCTAGTGGCTACCACAGGATAGTGCATATAGAACTTAATCACTGCAGACTGTGCTAGTCTAGAAGGATCCATGATATTAGGGTGGGCCTGCCCTCTTGGATCCATGGACAGCTTACTGCATGGAGAGAGGGGTGCAACAGAGGTGGATGCTAGCCGCTCAAGTTCAAGGACAGTATGTGGGTGGAGTCGAAGCCATGAGATTCTGCTAATATATATATATACTGGGGATGTGCCCGCAACCAAGGTACATGCCCTTGACCGGAATTGAATTTGGGACCTTTCAGTCTGCAGGCCAACACTCTATCCACTGAGCCAAACCAGTTTCGGCTGCTAACAGATAAATTGAGCAGAGGGAGTAGCCAGAGGAGCCACAGTCAGGGGTCACAGGAAGGATGGCTCAACGCAATCTGAGTCCTAGAAGCCAAGAAGGATAGTGTGGGAAGTGGAAGCCATTGGTGAGCCTAACACAAGCAGGGGGGTCAGGAGGCTCCACCTGGGCCCGCTGTTTCCTTCCTCCTGGGAACATGAACTGGGACACAGAGACAGGGTCCATTACCCGTGAGTGTTGAGTTGGAAGGCCATTGCGCAGGGGACAGAGCCTGAGGCTGCATGTTTGGGAGGCTCAGAGACTGTGTGCAGAAAGACGAGGACCCTGTCTATGGAGAGAAGGGAAGAGGCCCACGTCCCTGAAAGCGACAGAGGCAGAGAGAGTGTGGCTCTGATCATGTTCTAGTTCCCGCGAGGCCCTCTCCTCTCCCTGTGACACCCGGCGTCGTCTTCACAACAGTGCTGCCCCCACCTGTAACCAAGGAAGTTTCCGTGGGTTCTCCTTTATGATGACCCGAGGATCTATGGACACATCGCCTCTCCACCGCCCAGCCTAGGACGTGGCACATACCAGGCTCATCAAAGCGGGCTAAGCTGTTGAATGTGGGAGATTTGACCAGTGGACAAGACTGAGCCAAGCAGAGGGAAGGAGAAGGCCAAGGACTGCCTCTTCATTCTGATAGACTTTCCCCCCTTTGGCACCTGGAATATGGTGCCCCTCCTTCCTCCTCCCAGAGGCCACATGTGTGGCTGGCACTATTTTTGATGTCTCTCTATGCATCACCACACTCTCACATCAATTCAGGTGGTGGTTTAGAGCCAATTAAAATTTATAAGCCACAGGTAGTGAGCGAAGTCCCAAGGATTAATTTGCTCAGTGGAGTATTAATCTGTGTAATGTCATGGGCCCTCCTTCAGCAAACAGGGCAAGATGGAGAGGGAGATACATCCCCTCCCGTGTTGTACTGTAAATGCTCTAATTGGTCCCACTGGGCTGGAGGTGGCGTGTGGCTCCGCCTCCTCTGTGCACTGCAGAGGAGGGCAGAGTCAACTTCTGGGGGGAGTGAGGGGGCCCAAAAGAGCTGCTCAGAACCCAGCCCCCTCCTCTCCTACCCCTTCCCTCAACTGGTAGACACGTTCTTTCCTGCCAGCACTCCCTGTGCTCTGTGGGTTGATCCTGACAGCACCCAGAACTTGCCACTTTCTAGGACTTTGTCACTAGAATGCTTCTCAATGAGGAGGTGAAGTGAATCAGCATCCAACCTAATGCTATGGCACTGCCCACCTGTCTAGCCAGCCACCTTGCCTCTAAGACAGTCAAAGCGCAGGAGAGAGGATTGATTCATGCTGAGACCCAAAGACCAGGGCTCCATGGTTGGCTGGGTGTGAGCCTGTCCAGCGGGCTTTGGTGCTGGGGTTTGGGATGCCTGGCTTCCAATTAAACTCCTCCCCTGACCAGAGCTTGGGTCAGGAGAGCTTTGTCTCAAGGTTGCTGGTTCCCTCTGGAGAACCTAAACTTTAATTGGTGACCTTGGGGTCCAAAGGGGCTTCAATGACTTGTCCAGAGAGCCAGCCAGCAGCAGAGCAGTGGGAATCCATTTAGTGTAATGAATGGCGAAGAGTTTTAGACCTGGAGCCAGATGGACCTGGATTTGGTACTTTGCAGCTGGATGCTTTTAGGCAAGTTACCTAACCTCTATGAGCTTGTTTCCTTATCATTAGAATGTGTATCAACATATCTGCCTTGTCTGGCTGTTGTGGCTCTGTGGTTGAGTATGGACGTATGAATGGGGAGGTCACGATTCAATCCCGGTCAGGGCACATGTCCGGGTTGCAGGCTCAATCCCCAATAGGGAGTGAGGAGGAGGCAGCCAATCAATGATTCTCTCTCTCTCTCTCTCTCTCTCTCTCTCTCTCTCTCTCTCTCTCTCTCTCTCTCCTCTCCCTTCCTCTCTGAAATCAATAAAAATGTATTTTTAAAAATCTACATTGTAGGGTTTCATGATGTAGATGAAGTATTTAGTATAGTGCTTGCAAATAGCCAACTCTTAACAAATGGTAGCTTTTATTATTATTTTAATAACAGTGTTAAACATAAAACACACACCCTCAGATGTCCTGAGTCCCAGTCTCTATCCTGTCCTTTATCTTGGCTTCTCTCAACCTTACCTGGTAATAGCAAGACCTGCTCTGTCTACCTCCCCTGTGCCTCCTTACAGAAGGGGACAGCTTTGAAAAGGTCATTGGTGCTTATGCATAAGGCATTATTACTAATAAGCTAAGTTGAAGGCTACAGAATCATCTAGGGATTTTAAATAAAAAGTTTTTAGTATTATGTTTATCGGTGGCAAACATTAAATTTTTAAAAAATATTTTATTGATTTTCTTACAGAGAAAAAGGGAGAGAGATAGAGAGCTAGAAACATCGATGAGAGAGAAACATCGACCAGCTGCCTCTTGCACACCCCCTACTGGGGATGTGCCCGCAACCAAGGTACATGCCCTTGACCGGAATCAAACCTGGGACCCTTCAGTCCGCAGACTGACGCTCTACCACTGAGCCAAACCGGTTTCTGCAGCAAACATTAAGTTTTACGTACATTTTGTAGGAAGAAACAATTCCAGCATAAACAGTAAATCGAAGCAATACTTATTTCGCAAGGCTACATACTTTTCATCCGGGCCACATGCAGACCTTCCTCCAGGAGGGTGGGCTCAGTCTGATGACAAGAGGGAGAAGTTCGAACAAAAGTTCCTTTGGCTTCAGAGGATTCTGCGTTAGTCCAAGTTTGCAGCTGCCAGCATCCGAAATGACCCCTGGCTGGTTTAATAGGAAAGGAATTTGTTGATAGAAAATATCAGAGCATCCTCGGGAAAGCTGGGGAATCAGGGCCAGGTTGACGGGGCACCGGGACCACAGTCTGAACTGTCCTGCAGGGAGGCTGGGCGTGGAGTGGTGCTGTCCCTGTCCTCACTGTGATGCGTGGGGACACCAGAGCTGCCTCGCCCTCTGGGAGGATCCTCTCCTGACCCCGCCTCCGTGCCACATGCGGGGCATCTAATCTGCTCTTCCTGGTGACACACTGGACTTCAACTGCAAAGAGGAGCAGGCAAGTATCAACCAGCTGTCAGACCTGTGCTGCTGAGTTAGGAGGTGGGCTCTGCCTCCTGAAGATTCACACAGTAGGCTATTTATTACACAGTGAGAGGACGCAGTTGTGGGGTGGCCATCAAATGATGTATGTCAATGACAAATGCTAGAGGTTTTCAAAATCCTCAGCCACCATGCTGCGGAAACCTTATCTGGCATGTTTTGGGTGTATTTCTGCGTGCCTGATACTTCTGTGCCTCCTGCTGTGTTGAGAAAGGGACTTGGGTTCCTGGAGGTTGAGTCTCAGATCTTTTTATTTTTTTATTTTTTATATTTTATTGATTTTTCACAGAGGGGAAGGGAGAGGGATAGAGAGCAAGAAACATCGATGAGCCGAAACCGGTTTAGGTCAGTGGATAGAGCATCGGCCTGCGGACTGAAAGGTTCAGTCCCGGGTTCTATTCTGGTCAGGGGCATATACATTGGTTGAGGGCATATCCCCAGTGCGGGGTGTGCAGGAGGCAGCTGGTCGATGATTCTCTCTCATCAATGTTTCTAACTATCTATCCCTCTCCCTTCCTCTCTGTGAAAAATCAATAATATATATATATATATATATATATATATATATAAATATATATATAAATATATATATATAAATATATATATATATATATATATATATATATATATATATATATATATATATATATATATA
Source organism: Pipistrellus hanaki (assembly GCF_964339955.1). Classification (NCBI taxonomy): domain Eukaryota; kingdom Metazoa; phylum Chordata; class Mammalia; order Chiroptera; family Vespertilionidae; genus Pipistrellus; species Pipistrellus hanaki. The sequence goes on along the minus strand of NC_140516.1, from coordinate 11,033,055 downwards.
TATATAAAAGAAACATCAATGAGAGAGAAACATCGACCAGCTGCCTCTTGCACACCCCCTACTGGGGATGTGCCCGCAACCAAGGTACATGCCCTTGACCGGAATCGGACCTGGGATCTTTCAGTCCACAGACTGACGCTCTATCCACTGAGCCAAACCAGTTTTGGCGAGCCTCAGATCTTAATAAGACACCACGGCAGGCTCCTGGGGAGGGAGGGAATCAGAGATGGTGGATTATCCCTGCCTTTAAGGCAGCTGGCCAACAAGTTCAGGCCCAGGGCAGAGTCCAGCTGTCTGGGGCACCAGTGGGTCAGAGCCGAGCTTTCAGGACAGAGGGAGAGCCGGCAGTGCAGCCACGGTGGGAGCCGCCATGCTGCCTTTCTGGGAACACACTCGGCCTGTGACACCGCCTCGCTTTGTGATGTGGAGTGTCCAGTGGGGAGGAGACAGGAAAAGGCCTTTTCCTGCTCTGACAGTCTACCTCATCACCCAGGGACTCCCCCCTCTCCCTCCCCAGCCCCAGTGGGTGACACCCTACTCCAGGGAAATGAAGTGTAGCTTCTCAAGGCCAAATGACAGGGACTCTCCAGGACAGCTTCCTGTCCTTTTCTAACCACAGTGTGTAAGCAGGCAAACACCAATAAAAAACAAAAGCTAATCTTACACAACAGAAAAAAGTGGTGCTGCTTTGTTCAAATCACGGGTGGGCAGGTGGCTGGGTGGGGCCCAGGACCCACACAGCCTCCCAGCATCACCTGAAACAGCACCATGAACCCTGAGGACGGTGGTCTCTGAATCAACAGCGTTTGAATTATTTTTTTAAACTACAAATTCAAATAATTCCACGGAGTGGAAAAACCTGGGCTCCTCACTCTATCCCGCTGTCAATTAGCGGAGGGCCAGGGGTGAGTCACAAAACCTCTGTGGCCGTTTCCTTGTCCATCAAAGGAAAGGCGTTCAGACGGCTTCGTGGGCGCGGTGGTACCTGAGACTTGGACAGGACTAGATGACTTCTGGGGCTGCCTGTGGACCGGGTGCGTAGGACCAGGTATGCTTGCACGGTGGCTTTTCGCAGCCCTGACTTTCAAAGCACCAGCCTGGAAACAGCTGTCTCCACAAGTCGGCCGCTGGTTAAGGAAATGAGGGTTTGCCCGTGCAATGAAATACTCTGCACTGTCAGAAAGGATGAGGAGAATGTGTATGTACTGATTTAGGCCGATCTCAGACACATTAAGTGAAAAAAACCAAGGCAGAGAACATCATGTATATTATGCTAAAACATCATGTATGAAAAGGAACGTATGTAAGAGCGCTGGCCACCTGAGATGCCTCCTGGACAGGGAAGGCTACAGATGGGTTGGACGGGAAGGGGAGCAAGACTTACCTGTAACTACATCCCTTGTGGTTTGAGTTTTTAAAGCACATACTCATACTACTCAAAAAATAAAAATGTACCCTAGCTGGTCTGGCTCAGCGGATAGAGCATCGGCCTGCAGACTGAAGGGTCCCAGGTTCAATTCTAGGTAAGGGCACATGTCTGGGTTGCGGGCTCGATCCCCATTGTGGGGTGTGCAGGAGACAGCCAATCAATGATTCTCTCTCATCATTGGTGTTTCTCTCTCTCTCTCCCTCGCCCTTTCTCTCTGAAATCAATAAAAAAAAATATATATATATATATATATATATATATATATATATATATATATATATAAAGCAACATAAAGCAGCAACAGCAGAGAACCACAGTCCTGTTGGGCCCTCGTATACTTTGATCCTTGGCATACTGCCAGCCAGGCTGAAAGTCAAAGATGGAGAAGGCTGGTGTGGTACCTGCGAGAGGAGGAGAGGGCAGTGTGGCGGTAGGTGTTGGCAGCGTTCACCTTTACACGTGCAGGGATGCCCAGTTTCTGGGCCTCTGTCTGCATCTTGCACAGGGAAGGGGTCATGGAGATGGAGTGGGCCCCTGCTTACAGGCTGTGTACTGAGCTGGGCAGGGAAGCACTTAGGGCAGAGCTGTGCTTGCCAGGCAGCCAGGGCACCAGCCTCACGGTGGACTGCAGCCAGTACCTCTGTGATGTAGCCCAGGACCCCAGGGCTGCCAGGAGGTGGTGAGTCTATGCTGAGGACAGTGCTCATCGCCGGGGCTTGGCATCCACACTGTCCTCTCCCGGCACAACCTGCATCTCAGGCAGGCCCGAAAGGTGATTGTTGTCAACCCCTTTCTGCACAGGAAGAAACCGGGGCTCATTTCTCTCAAACCTGCCCAAGATCACATCGCTGATCAATGGTTGAATGAGCTGGGATCAGAACTCAGCTTACCGGCTCCAAACTCTGCGATGAATGGTGGAAAGAGTGGTTGGTTGTTGATTGCCTAGTAGGGAATGGTCACCCCCTGTTTATGGTCCAGGCTGGAAGAGCTCAGAGGTCCCAGGTACGAGAGGTGGATTGGGGGGAGCTGGCCACTCTAGCAGCTGCTGACCTCAGGACCTTCCTCAGGCAGCGCTGCTGCTGCTTCCTCAGAGGAGGAGGAACACGCCCCTGTGACACAGCGGGAGGCTCTGGTCCCTCTTCTCATTGCCAAGTGCTATTCAGGCCGATCAATGAAGAAAATAACGTTCTCTGCCTTTGAAATCCTGTTATTCCTTCAAGATCCCGCTCACATGCCCATCATCAGGAAGGATCTCTGAGCAGCCCCAGGCTGGGTCTCTTCTTGCTCAGCCGGGACCAGGCAGAGCGAGACCGTCAGTTTCACTGGGAGCTGCCTGTGGACCTGGAGCCAGGAGCCAGGACTAGATTCCTTGTTATCACCCACCCGAGGGTAAACGGTAAGTGCACAGCCATGTTCTGTGAAGGCTGAAAGGTCTTGGCTCATTTCTCTCTTTGATCTTTACGGTGTCTAGTCTCATAGCTGGAGCCAAGGGTGCATGGCTGGGAGCGGCCAGACTAGACAGCGCTCAGCACCCTGGGGCTGGTTGTGGAGGCCCTTTGTCCTGAGGGAGACTTGACCTTGGAGGCCCTGGGAGAATCCACAGGAGCTGTCAAATGAACCAGTGTGGTATCTCAGTGGTAAGAGCTGCAGGGAGAGACCCTGGATGTGAATAACTAGGGGCTCGGCAGGCGGAGGGCACTGGCTGGGTCTGAGTTAGACCATCGGGGTGGCCTTGTGGGGGAGTAGCCAGATCTGGAATCAGCTGTCAGGATGAGGAAGGAAAAAAGAGCGGGAGGGGCCTACATTGTCCAGTGGCCTCTGGTGAGCCCTGGCGATGGGAATACAGAATTTTAAGTGAAAGGAGGGCCAGAGGAAGTCTCAAAAACCAAGGGGCACACCCTTTTAAAAAGGAGGAGTGATGGCCCAGTTGGGAGGACTGGCAGAGTGGCTGGAGCGGGTGGTGAGGCAGAGGCATTCATCTGGGCTGGGAGTGGGTGCCCAGCACACACAGGCTCACTGATTGAGAGACTCTGCTGCCTGAATAGCACAGAGAGCTGGAAATGAGAGCATCGCCAGATCCTGCACTGAGCCCTGGCATTGCTAATTACCCCAAGGTCACTCCCTGCCAGGGACCAACTACATTGTGCCCAGTTCCAGCTGAGCTACCTGAGCAGGGCAGGCTGGCCTGGCTACCCACTGACCCCTTGCCCCCCAAGCTCCCAGTTCTCCATGAGAGATGCCAAAAGCAATCACCCAGCCCTGCCTCCTCGTCCCACCTTCCCAAGGCACCACTGCTGAGGTATTCCTAGTTAAGAGGGGGACTCATTTGTGTAATAAAAAAGTCATGGAGAGAGAATGTGGTGTAAATGTTAATCGTTTTTTTTTTTAACTTCACATTATGTGATCGGTTAACATTAATGTTTAATTTAATGCAGTCAAAAGATTAATGCTTGTGTTGATTTCTAAAAAAAGGCAAGGATGCTCCAGGCTGCTTTTCAGCTTGGTTGAGCTTTGGGAGAAAAAAAATAAAAATCCACCCAGAACAGAAGAAATGTATTCATGCCGTAGTAATACAAATACCCTCTTCCCCCCCTCCTGCTCTCCCTCCTTGGTTCCTAAAAATAAGCCACAGGGTTCTAATGGGGACACTGATTAAATATTCGGCTCTGTAATTTATGCCCAAGTGAATCCCAACAGGAACCAGGGGCTCTGGAAGTCTGTTGTGAAATAATTATCCTGAATGACATTGTCGAGATGGTCTGCAAGGGTGCTGTCAATAATGCATTAGCCCAAATCTGTTTGAAATACAGCAAGGAAATTACACGATATTCATGGGAACTTGAAAGAATTATCAGTAAACAAATTTAATCAACTTGATGTTATGCATACCACTCAACCTCTTATTATCTGATCATCTAGGTTTAGAACACGCGGGGGAATTGAATGAGGCGGGATGCAGGGCTGAGTGTGTGTGTGTGTGTGTGTGTGTGTGTGTGTGTGTGTTTGGTGGAACCAGCCTCAGGTCTCAGCATTTCTCATCCTTAGCTGCATTTCATTTGCATTTTTCTCTAAGCCTAATTGTTGGCTCCCAGCTCTCACCTCAGCCTGGCCTTTTTTTTTTTTTTTTTAAATCCTCACCCATAGATATTTTTTCCGTTGATTTTTAGAGAGAGTAAAAGGAAGAGGGGAAGAAACACTGATGTGAGAGAGACATCAATTGGTTGCCTCCTGCACATGCCCCGACCATGGCTGGGAGCCTGCAAACCAGATACGTGCCCTTGACCAGAATCAAACGCAGGATCCTTCAGTCCATAGGCTGATGCTCTGTCCACTGAGCCAAACTGGCAAGGGCTCAGCCTGGCCTTTGAATTCTCTTTCTTCGCCCCCAGTGTCAGAGCTCTGCTTAGAACAGTCAGCTGACTGCCACCCATCCCCCATGTGCATTTTTCTCCCCTCCACCTCCCAAAGAAGTGGCGGTTACTCTGCTGTTGAGTCAGAAGTGAAGAGGTTGGATGGAAAGGAGGTGAGTGCTATTACCTGGTTTAGTCTAACAAGCCCAACGTGAAGACGTGCCAGTAACTTGCTGAGTGATCTTACCTAAGTCCTGCCCCTGAAAAATGAGCCTTGGTCTGGCCAGTCTGGACGACTTTGTGAAATCTTGGTAGACGCTCAGGAGTATCTCATTTACTTGGCTTCTGCTCCTTGTCCTCGAGACGAGCCTGATGGGGACCCATGGGGAAGGGGCTTCCTCAAGGCCACACAGGAAGTTGGAGGCAGAGTCAAGAGAGTTTTCACTTCTCATGTCCCCTTTGCACCCCCAAGCCAGAACATTGCTTTCATCTTCAAAAGCCATGGAAAGCATCCTGAATCTTTATTTCAGAGCTAAGCCCTAGGTTCTGTGTCAGGGAACTGGGCCGCCTTCTTGGGGGTACAGTCACTTTCCATGTCTAGGCCTCAGCTTCCCCACCTGTGCAGCAAAGGGGTTGGGTGAGTGACTTCACATATGCCTCTTATTTTAGTTTTGATACTTCAAGTGGTCACCTACTTTCTAACTTCCTCACTGGCTTTGGCTTTATACCTTGAAGAGGAATCTAGCTTTTATTTCTAGACTGTAACCCTCCCTTCTAACTTATTTGAGGAGTAAGATTACATTCCTGTTGAGTATCTGCTTGTTCAGTGCCCATGACCAGGCCTTGCGGTGGGGAGGATATACTTATTGAATCCATCTTTGTGCCTAGCCCTGGTTCTGGTATTGACATAAGTTGATGGAATTCAGGAAGTTCTCCTTGGGGACTAAATAAAAGCCAATTCATTTAACAACTACTCCCCCCCCCCCCCCCCCCCCCCCCCCCCGTAGGACAGTAGTAACATCTGTGAATACAGACTATGTACTACGCACTGAGTTCAGCACTTCACATATTTAAGACCATGGTGAATGAGACTCACATTTCTTGGGAATGGGCCATCATGAAGTAAAGGCAGGGATGAGAAGCAGAAAACAATTGCGTTTTAAAAGCACACCTCCAGAAGCTGCTGAATGTGTTCTACCTCCACCAATCTCTGCATCCCGGTCCCTGGCCCCACACTGGCCTCATACTGGCCCCACACTGGCTCAGCCTGTTCAAATTAAAGTCTAGATTTGGCACTATTCAATATGGCAACTGTGGCCCCAGGTGACTACTGAGCATTTGAAATGTGGCTAGTCCTGATTGAAATGTGCTGAAAGTGTAAAATTTACACGGAATTGCAAATATTTGGTACAATAAATGGATGTAAAGTATCTTAATAATTTTTGTATGATTACATGTTGAAATAATATTTTGGATATATTGAATTAAATGAAATATATTATTGCAATTAATTTTACTCATTTATTTTTGCTTATTTTTAATGTGACTAGTAGGAAACTTAAAAATATATGTTTTATTATTCTTTTGGAAATACAAATAATTAAATGTTTTCAAAGAATACTGGAGCTCATGAGGACAGAGAATATTGGAAGGGTAGTGGCTTTCCCTTTCCACTTCTCCTGGGGGAGGCTAGAGGGGAATTTGTCCTTACTCCCTACAAGAAGTTCTAAGACAATTTGCTCATGGAAATGGAGGAGCGAAGATGAGGGAAGATTGGCATCTGATTTCTTGGTGTGACTTTTCTTTGTAGAGGAATTGCTGATCTGCTCCCTGTGCTTATTTGAACAGGGGGAAAGATGATTGGAGAATGTGGCAGGCAGAAATATGCCCCGTCAAAGATGTCTACATCTTAATCCCATTAACCTGTGAATGTTACCTTCCTGGCAAGAGGGACTTTGCTGATTTGACTGATGTTAAGGACCTTGAGTGGGGAGATTATCTTGAGTTATCTAGCAGGGCATAATCTAGTCACACAATTTCTTGAAAGTAGAGAACTTTTCCTGGCTGCTGTCAGAGCGAGATGGGATGACTGGGATGGTGGGAGAAGAGGCAGGGGAAATTAGAAGTATGGATGAGGTTTGACTTGTCATGGCTGGCTTTGAAGTTGGCGGAAGGGGACCATGATGCGAGCAGTGCAGATGGCCTGTAGAAGCTGGGAACAGCAAGGACACAGATTTCCCCCAGAGCCTTTAGAAAGGAACACAGCCCTGCCAACCCCTTTCTTTCAGGTCAGTGAGACCTGTGTTGGATAATACATCTGTGTTGTTCTAAGCCACTGTTCATGGTAATTTGTTAAGGCAGCAATGGGAAACAAATACAGACAGAGACAGTGGGTTGAAGAGAGGGCCTAGCATTTTGGCATAATAGAATTGTATGAGTTGCTCATGAGTTGAATGGACATCTTGGAATATAGCCAGGTTTGAGGCAGTCTACCAAGGACCATCCAAGAGCCTGGATGCAGGGGAAGGAAGCTCAGCAGCAAGAGACTTTGTTATAGACCACCAAGGGTAGTAGTTGAGGGGGTTCAGAGGATGTCAGCTTGGAGTAGCTCTTGGAGAAGTGTAGTGGCGATCTCTCCCTTCTGTAGGGTCTCCTGAAGAGCTCATGCATGCATTCGAAGATCAGTTTGGGACCTACCTCATAGAGATTATTACCAGAGACAGTGAAGATTGGGCCATGAAAGAGCTATTAGCCACTTGTATCAGTTAGAGGTTAGGTTATGCTAAGTAACAAATGGCACCAAAATCTTAGAGCTTTATGACAATGAATATGTATTCCTAGTTTGCTATTCATGCTCATCTCTACTAATTCTACTGGGACCTGTGTTCATGTATCATTTGCTACAGCAAGCCACAGGGTTCCATATAATTTAAAGGGAACAGGAAATTGTAATCTTTCTGTGTGCCTGGGGTTAGGACTGCATATTTTTATTGACCCACACTATGCTCCTTTCTATCCTTTTTGCTAGGCCCAAAAGCTCCAAAGAGAAAGGGCCCCAGGAGAAGAAAAGCAGAGCATGCCCCCTCCCGAATGGCAAGACTCAGGTTGATGCTTCGCTAGAATGGGAGGATGGGGGGATATAAGTGCTAAATTAGATATGCAGTTGAGATTGTAACCAAACTGGGCTTTCCATTTAGCTACTGAAAATGAAAGGAGACATGTCGTTACAAAATGGGAAATTGAGCTTTATCAGGGCATGGGTGAAGGCAGTACTTAGAAAAAAAAAAAACTAAGCTGTATTTTGCTTCACTAATTTCAGACACTACCTAACCAACTATTCATGCATTTAATTCTCAACAATCCTTTAAAGTAGTCACTATTATTACTTTCCTTTTACATGTCACAAAGCTGAGGCTCAGGAAGGTGAAATAATGTGACTAGTGGCACAAGCTGGCCAAAACTCAAACTCAGATTAGTCTGACTCTCAGGATACTTTTGGAAGCCACTCTTGCTCTATGTGCAATGCTGCTCTAACTGACCTCCTGGAGCAGACAAGGAAGGCTGCTTACATTGTGAGTTAGCCCTTTGTGGGTAAGAGGGTCAAATTAGAAAAATTCCCCAGGATGTAGCAAAAGGGATCTGACATTTCTGGGACCCCTCCCATGTGCCAGGCCCTTCTCATACTTGGCATGCATTACTTAATTTCTAGGGCAACTCTGTAAGCTGAGCAATTCCATTTCAATTGTGCAGATGAGCTAAATTGAGGCATCAAGAGGTATGTGACTTGCCCAAGGTTAAGCAACAAGTTCTGTCTGTTTTTCCAAACCCTCTCTACCCGGCAACAATTTCCTGAAGAATGAGTCTGGAGGAGTTAGAGGAGGGGGCACTGTTGTGTGGAACAGTCTTCAGGAGGGTCTCCAGGATGAGAGGATGGGATGGACACAAGGCAGGTGGCAAGGGAAGGTACAGTGATGAGAGCTTGGGGATCAAGAGTAGACAGATCTGATTGTCACTGAGGCAGTGGGGCAAGTGGAAAGGCAGGTTGGGGTTAGGTGGGGAGTTGTTTGGAATGCTGGGCTGAAGCAGTTGGATTTGTTCCCTGAGGCCCGTGGTCAGCAAACTGTGGCTGAAGAGACACATGCAGCTCTTTGGTCCCTTGAGTGTGGCTCTTCCACAAAATATCACACCTGGGAGAGTCTATTTTGAAGAAGTGGCATTAGTAGAAGTTTAAGTTGAAAAAATTTGGCTCTCAAAAGAAATTTCAATTTTTGTACTGTTGATATTGGCTCTGTTGACTAATGAGTTTGCCGACCACTGCCTTAGGCTATAAGAGACTATGTGAAGTGAGGTATGATGCATGGCTTGAAGGGGGAATAGGAAGCTCAGAAGCTCAGAGCGTGGGGTTTCTGGGCTGCCCTGAGCCTCAGTGCTGGGCTATCTGCCCATAGAGTCATCATCCCCCAGCAAGTGGAAAACAAGAAGAGGCTAGAAGTGTTCCACAAGACAAAAGCAGGGTTGGCAGAGTCAATGGGCTTCAGACACAGCAGGACAGATAACTGAAGGCACCGAGGTAGGGAGGGGGCAGAAGACAGTAGAAGGAATGTGTCTTCGGCATTTGACAGACCTCTTTCAGGTCCAGCCTTGTCATTTACTATCTATGCGACCCTGGGCAGTACTTTCGCTTTCATGATACTGAAATCAAGTGAGACCTGGAATTAATGGGAACCTGCAACTTCTTCACTTTAGTTAAACATGCTCTGAAATGTAGCCCCGTTGGCTTATTCAGTGGTCTGCAAACTCATTAGTCAACAGAGCCAAATATCAAAGTACAACGATTGAAATTTCTTTTGAGAGCCAATTTTTTTCAACTTAAACTTCTTCTAACGCCACTTCTTCAAAATAGATTTGCCCAGACTGTGGTATTTTGTAGAAGAGCCACACTCAAGGGGTCAAAGAGCCGCATGTGGCTTGAGAGTGCAGTTTTCGGATCACAGGTTTTTCTGACCTTGATGAGCCCCTGTCCTGCAGGGGGACAGGGAAGCCTAACCTGCCATTGCCATTCTAGTCAGTCTCCTTTTTGTGAACATGTTGCCCCTCTTCATTTCCATCTTCCTATCAGGGCTGGCTTCAATAGTCCCTTGGGATTGCTAAAGAACTCGGAGTGAATGTTCAGTCTTTCAAAACTCCACCCCTTCCCCTTCTTCTCTCCAAAGTGGCACCTGAGTGTCTGAGGGGCTTATTGCATTCTCCAGGCAGTAGAGAGAGGGGCCTTCGATCTGTAGGGAGCAGGGCCTTTGAGCTGTGTGGTGTCTGTCCTTCAGCCCCAAGAGCTAGTCTGGTCTACTCCCTGGGCTGGTGGCCACTAAGGAATGACTGGTCTCTTCCAGTCTTCTGTGGTTTTGGCCACGTGTCCTCAGGTCACAGGGTGGCTTCCTTCTCTGGATCCCAGGCCTCTGCCCGGTCAGCACCTTTGCATTTCCTCTGGGTCCCCCTCCTTAGGTTCCCTCCTTGATAGAGTCAGGGGTGCTGCCTCAGGCTCCTTCCTCTGGTCATTCCTGTGGAAGGCACAGTTGCTGCTGTGCCCTCACTCTCTGCCAGATGGGAAGCTTTTACAAGTGGTGTGTTCTAGAAGCATACAGACTCCTGCTAGTAGACATAGGAAGTGAGCCTTTCCATGGCCTTGGCTTTAGCCTCCACCTATCTAATTTATCTCTTCAAGGTGAGGTTACAGTTAGAGGCAGAAGGTAGAACTCAATCACCTAAACTCCAGCTTTTCCATCCCCCTTTCCTCCTTCTTTCCATCTTTTCTTTTCTCACAATTTCTTGAATGTGAAGGCATAAACACCTGATTTTTATTTTGGGGAAATACTAGGTGATGTGGTTTGGGGTGTTGACTACATGCCTAAACTCCAGGGACAGAGAGAAAACTCAGGCCTGGACAAGCAGATTATTCCCTCCCTGGCCTATGATTGGTTCAGGGATGGACATGTGACCACATTTGCAATCTTAATATAATTTACATCAGAAAGCTCTCTTTTTGTTTTATTTTTTTTTATCCCTGATACATAATTTATATAGAATGAAATGTGTAGATCTTTAGTGTTCCAGTTGAAGAGTTTTGACAAATGTATACACATTTGTGTAACTAACACCCAAATAAGGTATCAATCACTTTCATCACCCCAAGTTCCCTCAGGTTCTTTCCCAGTCACCCCAGAAAGTTCCCTCTGTCCTTTCTAGTCAATACCACTCTCTACTCAACGTGTACACCAGAGACAATTATTTTCTGACTGTTATCACCACAGATTACTTTTCCATCTATAAGGTCTAGTAATAATTAATGTCGTTTCTAATACTTTTTTTTTAAATCGAATTTATTTAAACAATACAACAAAATTTAATCAACAATATAGTTGCCGTTGTTTTCTACTACTTGTGCCCAATGTTCAGGAAGCATTTTAATCCCTCTGTTGTAAAATTCTTGTGATTTTGATGCAAAAAATTCGGTCAATGCATTTTTGAGGCATTCTTCATTATTAAATTTTTTTCCAAGAAGAAAGTTTTGCAAAGAACGAAACAAATGGTAATCGGAAGGGGCAATATCAGGAGAATATGCAGGTTGAGGGAGAACTTCCCATTCTAACTGGCGCAGTTTTTCAGCAGTGATTCTTGCAGTATGCGGTCGTGGTGAAGAATTACACCCTTCCGATTAATCAGCGCGGGTTCTTTTTCTCTTAAAGCTTGGGCTAACCTTTCCAATTGGGCACTATACACTGCACTTGTAATGGTTTGGTTAGATGGTAAAAGTTCATAATGAAGAATTCCTTTAAAATTCCACCAAACACACAACATCACTTTTTCGCATGCAAGTCAGGTTTTGGCGTGGGCTGCGGAGCCTCATTTTTGTCCAACCATTGAGGCCGCCTTTTCAAATTACCATACAGCACCCATTCTTCATCTCTGGTAACAATTTGCTCTAAAAACGGCAAACGGTTTTGACGAGAGAGGAGCGAACTGCAAATTGTGACTCTTTGATTACGGTTGTTGTCGGTCAACTCATGAGGAACCCATTTTCCAAACTTTTGGACTTTGCCAAGTGCACGCAATTGATTGGAAATTGTTTTTTGTGAACAATTTAAAGTTGTCGCAAGCTCTTGTTGGGTAATTTGAGGATTTTGCACCAAAAGAGCTTGAAGAGCTTCTTGATCAAAATTGGACACACGGCCTCGACCACTCTTGTCATCTAACGAAAAATTTCCCTCGCGAAATTTCTCAAACCAACGCTGGCATTTTCTGGCGCTAACTGCATCTTGACCAAGAGCACTACAGATGTTTTTTGCAGCCTCACTTGCTTTTCTTCCTAATTGGAACTCGTAAAGCATGCAGTGCCGAATATGCTCTTCATCCGCCATCTTCTTAGCCCTAGTTTTGCAACAAAAACCAAACCAAACACAAACTTTTTCAAGCAAAACTTGTTAATTGCACTTCACACGTTCTGTAGATACCACGTGTTTGAAGGTTATGTCAATACAAGTCAAGATTTTAAACGAATGTTGAAAAACTACATTATTACTAGACCTGATAGAACTTTTCAAGTTGGACTTTGCATTCTATTCCACTTATCTATTTGTCTATTCATCCAATACACACTGCCTCATATACTGCTTTAAGTTAGGTAGTATATATTTTCTAACTTTTTCCTTTACAAAATTGTTTTTGCTGTTTAGGTCCTTTGAATTTTCATATAAATTTTATATACTATTTCAATTTAATAAAAAAAAAGCATGCTGGGATTTTGACTGGGACCTCACTAAATCTCTAGGTCAGTTTGGAGGAAGTTGATATCTTATCCATACTGACTCTCCCAATCCAGGCTAATAGTATCTCTCTCTGATGTTTTAGTTCTTTCATTCTTTAAGGCTAGCAATGCTTTTTTGCTGCTTATATTTTGTGATGCTGATGTAAAACATATTTAAAAAATGTATTTTTCAGCTATTGGTTGCTAGCATAATGTTCTCTTTTTGGTGCTTGAGAGGTAAGCCAGGCCAAGGCCCACCATGAGGAGATGATCTCCTGGGAGTGATTTCAGAACCCAGGGAGCAGAGCCAAGAGAGAGGGAGGGAGGGAGGGAGGAAAGGAGGGAGGGAGGAAGGAAAGGAGGGAGGGAGGGAAGGAGGAAGGGAGGGAGGGAGAGAGAGAGATTTGATCTGAAAAAAGGATTTTATCTTCTATATTCAGTTTTGCCTGAAGCCAGGCCTACTCTGGCCTTGACTGGGACAATACATTAATTTATTTAGAGCTGGGTTCTTCTCACTTGCAGCTGAAAAAGTTCTGATTAATTCAATTTTTAACTTGGCTCAGCCTACAGATTAGCCTGTGTGTGAGGGTGTGAGTGCCATGCCAATGAAGAAAAGAAAGAACACAAGTCACCAATTTCTATTCCATCCTCCCATGAGTGAGAGCTGTGTGCCTGCTGGTTTCCTCACCAGGTGACCTATTATGTGACCCCATTGCTTAATTATATTTTTTTCCCTCCCTCCCTCCCTCCCTCCCTCCCTCCCTCCCTCCCTCCCTCCCTCCCTCCCTCCCTCCCTTCCTCCCTCCCTCCCTTTTTCTCTCCTTCCCTCCCTCCCCCTTTCTCTTCCTCTTTCTAAAACACAGTCTAAACCTGTGTGGAAGAATTAAAAAAACAGCATTGTCTCTGTTAGCTGGTCTGTGGATCTGCCATTTTACTGAGGAGCAAAGGGTTTATTTTTTCATCTCTTGGGGCCTGTGGCATCGCAAAAAGCACACTAGGTTTTGATGGCTGCAATTCAGGAATGCCACTGCTTCTTGTTCAGTTCTAAGGTAGGAGTGGGGAATGTGTGCATGGGTAGCACTTGCTGGTTTCTCTGGTAGTTTAACCCATTCATCCGTGTAACCATTGATCCCATTAGTACTGCACTTTTATTGGAAAGGAAGATAAAACATGTATTGGGTGTATTTCATATACATTATTTCACATGATCCCATTGTAAGCATTTGAGATGGACATTATCACCCCTGTTTTTCAGATGAGGAAACTGAAGCTTAGGGTGTTTAAGCCATGCATGAGTCAGGACAACATGAAAATGACAGAGTGACATTCAACCCCCCAGTGCCCATACTCTTTATTGTGAGAAGCTGTTTTGGTTTTCTGAGTGTGAGGTCAGCGACTGGGTGTGAATCTTGTTATTAAACCCAACAATGGCGCTCGCTGGTTTGACACAGGGGATAGAGCGTGGGCCTGTGGACTGAAGGGTCCCACGTTCCATTCCAGTCAAGGCCACATGTTGGGTAGTGGGTTTGATCCTCATCATGGGGCGTGCAGGAAGCAACCAATCAATGATTCTCTCTCATCATTGATGTTTCCATCTCTCTTCCCCTCTGAAATCAATAAAAATATATTAAAAAACAAAACAAAACCCAACAGTGATTAGAGGCACTGAGACAGGGAGTAAACAACTGTCATACAAAGAAGAAAGCAAAGTATCTTAATGTAATGGTTCTGATATTCAGAATATAGGAACAAAAAGTGAGAATTCCAGGGAATTCTCTAAATTATATTATTCTTAAGACTTTCAATGTTCTTCATTCTGTTTATGCATTACTATGTGCAGCTAATTTTTTTGATATAAAAATAGTAAGTTAGTGGAATAGAAATATGGCCTATAGTGGCTTTGAAACACCAGAAAATGCCAGAGAACATAATTGGGTAGTGTTTGAATAATGTAACATGGAGATCTCCTAGCAAGGTTAACAGCACAAAGCAATTAAGAGTTTTCTAAAACTTGTTATTTCTTGGAGCAGCACTCATAGGATTTCTGTAAAGTATACTATGCATACAAACCGACAGTATTAATATTTTATTTGCAAGAATAACTCACCATTAGCAGTAAAAGGGCATAAAACACACTGATAACATACAACAGCTATGAGTTAGATGGACTCATGTCAACCCTCACCTTCAACTCTACTGGTTGGTATTTCCTACTCTTTTTTTTTTTTTTTAATCCTCACCTGAGAATATGTTTTTATTGATTTTTTACAGAGAAAAAGAGATGGAGAGAGAGAAACATCCATATGAGAGAGACACATTAATTGGTTGCCTACTGCATGCCCTGACCTGGGCTGAGATAGAACCTGCAACCCAGGTACATGCCCTTGACTAAGAATTGAACCTGCGACCCTTCGATGCATGGGCTCTAACCACTTAACACACTGGCCAAACATTTTTGTTGATGACTTTTTCTTTAGAGTTGAGATTTGGAAAAGCATTTAAATTCCCTGAGAAATAACAAGAAGGGATTTCTGAATGGATACACTGGTCATAAGGTGATTTGAAGAAGGGAAATGTAGTGAGTGTCTGTAGAACTCATGATGGTCTTCCTACAAGAGCTGCCATTTGAACTGGGCTGTGCAGGATGCCCAGGATTGAGAGATTGGAGGTGGGGGAAGGGAATGGAGGAAGGCATTCTAGGTGGAAGGCACAGCTTGTGCAGACAGCCTGAGAAGGTGAAATCTAGGGATATACCAGGAAGTTAGATTCCCCTTCACAGAAAGTTTGTGAAAAGGGGTGGTGTGAATAAGATGGGGAGGATAGAGTGGGACTGATCCTTTTGGACCAGAGTGGAGCTCATATGTCATTTTGCCTCTCCCTGGCCTGTAAGGTAGGTACTCCCATGGTAGAGAGTTCGTTAGGATGAGAAAACAGGCTCAGGAGTAAAATGACTTGAAGACTTAAGGTTACACAGGTATTAATAAACAGAAGATGGGGAATGTAATACCCACAGGGCACATAGTCTAAATTTTGCCCATCACAAGAACACATTGGAAGTTCATGGAATGAAGGAGTCACGGTGGCTTTCTTAAGTGTCTTTTGAGTTGAACTGATGTGTAGAAATTAGAGGGAAATTGGATTTTGGTTCAGTATGAGTAAACACTAACAGGAAAAACAGGCTTTCATAATAACGGTGTTTTAACAACCACTTATTGAGATATCTGTTTGTATGTTTATCTGTCTGTCTGTCATCTCTCTGTTTATCTCTCACTGATGCTGTGGATTTGTAACTGATCCCAGCTTCCTCTTCCTTTTAGCCTCATGGAAGCGTAATGTCAAATTTGTGGCTCTATGGAATGGATGATCTGCCTTTCTGTGTGCTAATCTTACCCCTTGTTTTAGTTTTTTCCTGCTCCTTTGTCCCTATGCATTGGACATATTTGTTTAAGCCACTTCAAATGTGGGCATAATTAACTAATTAAGTGGGCACAGACTGAGAAATTCTAACAGATGTGCAAAGCAGTGCAGCGTGTTGCCTTGTCATGCGCTCACTGCCATCAGAGGTGTGTAAAGAGGCTGGAGGACCATTTGGCTGAAAGATCCCTTCAGTTCTGAGATTGTTTTGATGACAAGAGTTGGAAATAGTTCATTCTTTCACTGTGCCCTCAACCATCCCTCCAACAAGCTGCAGCCGGTGCCTATGATACAATCCTCATCCTCTCACTGGCCTGAGGTCCTCTGGCTACGCAGCTAATGAGGCTCTGGGGCTGGGGTGCAGGCTGCCTGGCACTGGGGTGACCTCGCTGTTGACGTTAATAGCATGTGACTAGCAGTGGATTGATTGAGTAAGTAGATGTTAAGGTTTTTGCTGATAATGATTCATTACTATTTGGGAGAAACCTGATAGGAATGCTCTCACTCTAAGAATTAATTAGTTGATGCTTCATCAGTCGTATTGAGCAGAGTGTAAATGGCCCTTCTCAGTACAGAGCTCTTCAGTTAGGGGAATTAGCATTCCTTCCACCCAGCCAGACACGAGAACAGGGAGCAGCTTCCTTCCATGGACAAGCAGGCGGAGGGGGTGGAGAGGAACAGGGAGACAGCAAGGCATCCATCCACCTGATGTCTGCCTTCCGGGCAGCATCCATCCCCCATCTTCCTTCTGGACCATTTAGAGATGCTCCCCTTTGCGGCTCTCCATGGGTGGGGCTAGGGTGGGGCTCCTTTCCAGTGCAGGGGAGGGAGAGCATGTAATCAAAGCTGGGCCAATCCGTGTACTGAATTGCCTGGGACCCAGGGATTGGCTCAGGGATGTACATGTGTGACCCACTCAGGTTCCATGAGATTCAATTAGACATTTGCTGGGAATTGAGGAAAAGCCATTCCTCTCACTTTTCCTAAAAAGGATGTGAGGTAGGAGCTACACCAGCCATTTTGTGATTCCAGCCTCCAAACCTTTGAGTCACTCCCAGCCTTTGAGCCTCCCAGCTGGTGTCAAATGGAGCAGAGGCAGGTGTCCCCACTGAGACTGCTCAAAATTACAGATTTGCCAGCAAATATGGCTGTTGTTGTTTCAGTCACTAACCTTGGGGCTGTTTGCTGCACAGCAATTGGTACCTAAAACAGTCCCTCTCCCACAGCGTGGACTCTGGACTAGTCTTTGCTCATTGCAAACCTGATCATCTTGCTCCTCTGCTTAAAACAGCTTCAAAAGTCTGAAGGTTAAAGACCAAGCATGTTGGTGTGGTATTCAAGGTCGCTCTGGTTCCACCTCTGAGACCTCATCTCCTGGCCTTTACTCTTAGGAATACTGTCCTGCCTCACAGACCTACTTGCAGTTCTCTAAACAGCTCAAGTTCCCTCAGGCCTCTGTGTCTTGTATGTGCTCTTCCCTGTGCTTGTAGTGCCTATCTGTCCCTATCTGTGGAGAAGTCCCTCTCCTTTCTGTGTTCTTCCTTGAACTCCTATTAGTCAAATGTCGAACTGCTTAGATTAATCACTGTATTCTCTCTCACCATTTCTGTACATATTCTTTGTTTGAGTACTGGTAGATGGAAAATTTCTTTGACTCTATTTTCAACCATTCTTGTGGAAAATCTTTCATACTCTCATTTTAAATTTCCAGCAACTCTTTCTTGTCCACTTCAGCTTGTTACTTGTTTCTGCTTTATGTCCCTTGTTTCACGTATGAAGTACCCCTCTCCACCCCCTCTCTGCTCTTCTGCATGCTGAATTATCATAGCTTCCCTGTGGGCCTGTCTTTGTATATTTCTTGGTTTCTTGTTTTCAGGTTGGTAGCTTGCCTTACATGTCTGGTTATCTGAGTTGTCTATTCATGGTTAGGAAACATTGTCTTGGGAACTCTGACGACATAGAGCTTATGAGTGAACAGGAAGCTGCTGTTATCCCAGAGAGCCTGAATACTGCGGTACCACCATGTGCTGTCTTTGCTCTTCCCAGATAGCTCACTTCAACCCCGGAGAGTGCAACTCTTCACTGGTGATTCAGGGCTTACTGCATGAGGGGTGGGGTGGAGTGGGAGGGGTGATGACCATAAAGATTTCAGAGTAACCCCTTCTATTCATTCCCTGACCTGCATACTTTAAAAAAAAATATTTTATTGATTTCAGAGAGATAGAAACATCAACTATGAGAGAGAATCACTGATCAGCTGCCTCTTGCATGCCCTTTGCTGGGGACCAAGACTGCAACCTGGGCATGTGTCCTGACTGGAAACCAAACTGTGACCTCCTGGTTCATAGGTTGACACTCAAACACTGAGCCACATTGGCCAGGTGGGTTTTTGACTTATAAATTCCCTCACTGATATTTTACAGGGATCTCATGGGGGAGGGGAGAGGGAGAGATTCCTGGCCCACATCAAGAACTGCAAGTTCAAACTGTGCCTCCCTGCCCTGGAAACCAAAGTTAGAATGGTTGTAGTGACTGCCCAAGGATGGATGGCCCAGTAGGGAAGTACAGAGTGTGTTAGTTTAGAGCCTAGACTCTGAGACCAGATGGTTTGGGTTTGAACCCTGGCTCTATCACTTACTAACCAAAGGATCTTGAGAAAGATATTTAACTTCACTATCTCTGTTTTCTCAGCTACAAAATCGGGATGAAATGATAATTTTATAGGCTTATGAGAATTAAGTGAGTTAATACATGTGAAGTGCTTAGAGTAGGGCCCATCACAAAGAATTGTCTACTATTGGAGAGACTTAGATTGGAACTCGGATCTCAGCCAACTTCAGGTTCTTCACCAATTTTCCTTATGAACTTTTTCTAGGTGAAGTTTCTAAACAAATGGAAATGCAGTCATTGCTCAATTAAGTTCAAAGTCTTCATCCTGGTAGCTCAAACCCTCCCCATTGTGAATCCCCCCACCCTCACCTAGCCTTTCCTCCTAGTGCCTCAGACTCTTCCCCCTCTTGCCCTACCTCAGCTGTGTCCTTATAGGCTGGTCCCCTTGGTCCCCCTGTGGTGCTTCTCCAAGGATAATGGGAATAGCTCCTGGAAAAAGTCCCTGGTGTCCACCATTTATATAAGTGAGTCACAGTAAATGGCACCCTCAAGCACCTGGAAAATTCCTCTCATCTCTTTTGCTGCTGCCTTTGCCAAGATTTAAATCTGTTTAACAAAATAGATTGCTCTGCTATTTGTGTATTGGTTCCCATCAGAATTGTGAATCCCAAGAATTATGGCTTAGTCATCATCCTCTGGAAGGCTGAAGTACTTTACCATCCACACTTGCTGAGAAGGATGGAGCCGCCTGGAGATGGATAGACTTGGTTGAGGTCTCAGCTTTACCAGTTCACAGTTGTAACTAAATTAACTTCTCTGGGCTACCATTTCCTTGTGAGCATTTTGAGACTCGAATAAGATGCCAAACCAAGAAGATGGTTTCATTGAGGATATGCTGCTGATGAGACGAGCTGAGCATCACTGTGAGGACAAGAATTCCCAGCAGGAAGGATGGTTATGGGAGTGGAAGCCACAGGGCTCTATTACAGAGGAATTGGCAGAGGCAGGTAGTGGGGGGCAGGGGAATTGGCAGGATTACATGCCTGTAGGCACGCATGGGAGGTGCTAGGCAGGTGACTGAGGTGACAGGGATTTTCAGTGTCGCTAATTAAGAAATTATGTGAATATTTTCAGATGTGATCATGGTATTGTGTTTATGTTTTTTAAAAATATATTTTTTATTGATTTCATAGAGGAAGGCAGAGGAAGAGAGAGAGAGAGAGAAACATCAATGATGAGAGAGAATCATTGATCGGCTGCCTCCTGCACGCTCCCTACTGGTAACCCAGGCATGTGCCCTTGACTGAATAGAACCTGGGACCCTTCAGTTCACAGGCTGGTGGTCTATCCACTGAGCTAAACTGGCTAGAGCCATGTTTATGGTTTTTTTTTTTTTTTTTTTTTTTTAAGTCCTAACCTTTCAGAAATACATATCAAAGGATTTGAAGATGAAATGATATGATGTTTAAAATAAACTGGTGGGCTGCCTAAAAGAGGCACACTTTAGAATTCGAAGATACAAATAGGTTGAAAGTAAAGCATGGAAAAAAATATACCATGTAAACAGTAACCAAAAGAGAGCTGCAGTGGCTGCAATATTATCAGACAAATAGACTTTAAGACAAAACTTGTTATTAGAAACAAAAAGGAACTTTTATAATGATAAAAGGATCAATCCATCAGGAAGACAAAACAATGATAAAATATGTACATCTGACAACAGAACCTTGAAAGCATGAAGAAAAAAAAATTGACAGAATTGAAGGGAGAAATAGATAATTCAAAAATAATATTTGGGAACTTCAGTATTTCACTTTTAATAATGGATAGGATGAGGTAGATCAACAAGGAAATAGAAGGCTTGAGCAACCCTCTAAACCAACTAGACCTAACAGATATCTCTACAGAACTCTTCATCCAATAAAAGCAAGATGCATGCTCTTACAAGTGCACATGGAACATTCTCCAGTTCAGACTATGAAAATCATAAAGAAGTCTTAACACAGAGAATGGAAAAACAGTAGAGAAAGTCAGTGAACTACAACTGGTTCTTTGAAAAGATCAACAAAATAGACAAACCTTTAGACTGACCAAGAAAGAAAGAGAGGAGTCAAGTGACTAAAATCAGAAAGGCAAAAGGGAACAGAAATAAACTGGGTATAAGGGAATACTAGGAACAACTGTATGCCAACAAGTTAGATAACCTGTATGAAATGGACAAATTCCTAGATAGACGCAAATTACTGGAACTGACTCAAGAGAAATAGAAAATCTGAATAGACTTCTAACAAGAGAAGATTTAATTGGTAATTTAATAGCCCACAAAAGAAAATACCAGAATTGATGGCATCACTGGTGAATTCTACCAACTATGTTAATACCAATCACAAAATTCTTCCAAATATCAGAAGGGAGGAAATAACTTCCCAACACATTCTTTGAAGCCAGATACCATGTTACCCAAATATCAAAATCAGACAATGACAACATAAGAAAATAACACTGTAAATCAATATCTTTTATGACTATAGATGTAAACATCTTCAACTAGGTATTAATAAATCTAATCCAGCAACATATAAAAAGAATTATATACCGTAATTAAGAGGGATTTATCTCAGGATTGCAAAATTGGTTTAACATCTGAAAATCAATCAGTGTAATGTATCAATCATATCAATAGAATGAAAGACAAAAAAACACATGTGATTATCTCAATAGACACAAAAAAATCGATTGGCAAAATCCAACCCTTTCATATTAAAATCACTCAACAAACGAGGAATAGAAGATGTAGTGGGTTTAATGGTAACTCCCTCAACCCCCCCACCCCCCAATTTGCTCATATCCCACAACTTGTGAATGTAATCTTATTTGGAAAAAGTGTCTTTGCAGATGTAATTCAGTTAAGGATCCAGAGATGTGATCATCCTGGATTACCTAAGTGGGCCCTAAATTCAATACGGAAAGCCTTTCTAAGAGACAGAAAAGACACAGAGATACAGGGAAGAAGGCCGTGTGAAGGTGGAGGCAGAAATGGGAGTGTTGCAGCCACAGGGCAAGGGATTTTTAGGTTCATCAAAAGCTGAAAGAGGCAACCAAGGATTCTCCTTTAGGGACTGGATGCAGTGGAGAGTGTCCTATGACACTCTCATTTCAGACTTCTGTTCCTCAGAACTGTTAGAGTATACATTTCTGTGGTTTTAAGCCACCAATTTTGTGGCAACCTGTTATGGCAGCTTTAAGTCCAGAAGGAAACTCTTTCAACCTAACCCAGTGTATCCATAAAACCCCTTGGCTAACATCATTTTTGTTGGTGAAAGACAATAATCTCCTCTTAGGTCATGGACACGAAAAGAATGTCTGCTCTCATCATCTGTATTCTAGCCAGGACAGTTAGGCAAGGAAAAGTAATAAATGAAAATGCATTTTGTAAAGAAAGAAGTGAAACTATCTCTATATACAACTCACACGATTTCATATAAAATATAAAAAACTATCGAAACTAATAAACCAGTTTAGTAAGATTACAGCATACAAAATCCAAATATAAAAATCAATTGCATTTTTATAAGCTTGCAAGGATCAATCTGAAAATAAAATTAAGAAAATTCTATTTATATTAGCATCAAAATGAACAAGATATTTAGGAATAAATTTAACCAAAAAAAGTATAAGACTTGTACACTGAAACTATAAAACATTGTTGAGAGAATTTAAGAAGAGCCAAATAAAATGACAGACATCTGTAGAGATGGCAATATTTCCCAAACTGACCTATAAAATTCAGCACAATCTTTATAAAAATTCCAGTTAGCTTTTTTGGGTAGAAAATGACAAGCTAACCTTAAAATTGATATGGAAATGCAAGGAACCTACAATAGTTAAAAAAAAAAAAAAATCAACAAGAGAGAAACATCGATTCAGCTGCTTCCTGCACTCCCCACTGGAGATGTGCCCGCAACCACGGTACATGCCCTTGACTGGAATTGAACCTGGGACGCTTCAATCTGCAGATTTTTGCTCCATCCACTGAGTCAAACTAGTTAGGGCTGGAAAACAGTTTTATAGTTCCTCAATAATATTACACAAGGAGTTTCCATATGACCCAGAACTTCCATTCCTAGATATATATCCAAGAGAAATGAAAACATATGTCCTCGCAAAATTGTCCATAATAGCAGAATTATTCATTATAGCCAAAAGGTGGAAACAACCCTAATGTCCATCAACTAACTGATGCTGGCTAATCAGAGTGGTATATCCATAAAATGGCAAGTCATTCGGCAATTAAAATAAAGGAAGTATAGTCAGTCGGACTGCCTCAGTTGGCTGAGCATTGTCCCATGCACCAAAGGTTGCTGTTTGATTCCTGGTCAGGGCACATACTTGGATTGTGGGTTTGATCCTCAGTCTTGGAGCATATGGAAAGCAACTGATCTCTCTCTCTCTCTCTCTCTCTCTCTCTCTCTCTCTCTCTCTCTCTCTCTCTCAGCATGTCTTCAGGTGAAGATTAAAAAAAAGAAAAGAAATGAAGTACTGATACATACTACAGCATGAATAAATTTTAAAAACATTATGTTAAGTCAAAGAAGTCAGTTACAAAGCACCACACACTGTATAATACCATAAATGGCCAGACAGACAAATCTGTAGAGACAGAAAGTAGATCAATTTTTGCCAAGGGCTGCAGGACGAGAGAATGGGGAGACAATGATGATGAGTACATTAACATTTTGTGGGAATAAGATGTTCTAAAATAGATAGTGGTGATGGTAAAACCCACTGATTGTACACTTTAACAGGCTGAACATTAAGGTACGTCAATAAAGCTGTTAAACATCTCAAATTATTTTAAACAAAATGTAAAGTGTAGTTTCTCAGTCATGGGTTTTGCCAGCGGGACTGGATCCTCAGCGGCTCAAGGCCAGGCTGGGCAACTTCCCTGAGCCCAGGAGGGTCTCTCTAACTGCACACGATCCCATTTACGTCACAGTCGCAGTAACTATTAACCAAGATAATTTAAGCAGAACACTGGGAGTGAAGAGTAAAAGTGATGTCAAGTCCATGTTATTTAGGAGATTACCAGGTTTACAATTTTGATGTATTTTTGTACCAGTCTAATTCCTACTTATATAAATACATACTTTAAAATGCCATCATTCTTTATATACTGTTCTATAGCATGCTTTCAGCACTTACATAGACTGAAGACAATTTCCCGTGTCATGAAATATTTTCTATAGCATCATCTTTTTAAATGCATGCAGATCATTGCAGTAGGTGGATTTCCCATAGTCTATTTTAGCCGGTTCCTGATGGCAGACATCACGTAAGCTGTTCCTTATTGTTTTCCACCATAAACAGCACTGGGAGGAACTTCCTGTGGCTGCATTTTCACACACATTCATTGCTATTTCCCTGGGCAGTTTCCTGGCAATGGAATGTCAGCGGCGCTATGGACAAGCGCTCCCGCCTTCCTGCAGATAGAGGAACAGGAGGCTTTTGGTGATAGCACAGCCGTGCAGAATGAACAGTGGCTCCCAAAGGTGCTGATAAGTGGGCTGCTGTCATCTTGGAAGCAGGGCTCGGGGCCAGAGATATGCCTCTTGAGGTGGTCTGTCCTCTTCAACAATGTAATTGCTGCCCTGGGTGGAGGCATAAAGGCGAGCTTATCAAATATGAGGAAGCCGTGACGTTGACAGGGAAATGTTGAGTGATGGCATCACGATACAGGGGAGACCCGGAGTGGCAGGAAGCATGGCCTGAAACAAACTGGAGAAAATGAACTGGGAAACCCGCACTGTCTCACAATGGGAACATTGTGAGACAGTGCAGGTTTAGGTATAAAATTTTACCTATTATATATGCTCATATAGGTAAAATTTTATACTTTTATATTTTATATTTTAGCATACCATATAGGTATGCTAAAATTGTATGCCTATATTATAGGTAAAATTAATTTTACCTATAATATAGGTATACAATTTTACCTATATGCTCCCAAAAATTCTAGTTTAGCACTTCTTAGTTGGGATTCAGGAGTCTGTATTTTAACAACTCCACCAGGTGATTCTCATCATGAGAGAAGTTTGGGAAACACCGGTCTAGACATGCACAGAGGGGCTGGGGGAGGAAGGATGAATGCCAGGTCATGCCAAAAATGCAGGGGTGGATATGCTGCAGGAACCCCCAAATTCATGCCACCCAACCCAGTAGCCTCAGGCTGAGGACAGTGTCCAGACCGTGTGTCCATGGAATGCTGGTAGTTGGAGATCAGCCACAAGAAGGGTGGTCAGGCTGGTGAACGGTCTAACCCAGGGGTCTGCAAACTAGTCAACAGAGCCAAATATAATCAGTACAACGATTGAAATTTCTTTAGAGAGCCAAAATTTTTAAACTTAAGTTTTTTCTAACACCACTTCTTCAAAATGACTCTCCCAGGCTGTGGTATTTTGTGGAAGAGCCACACTCAAGGGGCCAAAGAGCCACATGTGGCTCGCGAGCCGCAGTTTGCCGACTGTGGGTCTCTAGACCATGGCTGTTTAATAGAAATATAATGCAAGCCCTAGCCATCTCTCTCTCTCTCTCTCTCTCTCTCGATCTAAAATTAAACAATTTTGGGATGAGGTAGCCAAGTGGTTAAGGCAGTAGACTGCTAAAATGAAAAATTTTCTAGTAGCCAATTATATGTTTTGGGTAACCCCGTATATAAAAAACGTTATGATTTCAGTTTGTAATCAGTATAAACAAATTATTAATAAGATATTATGTTAGTTTTTCTCCCTGAATACTAAGTCTTTGAAATCCAGCATGGGTATGTTATATTTCTATTCAGACACTAAATTTTTAAAAATATATATATTTTATTGATATTTCACAGAGAGGAGGAAGGGAGAGAGATAGAGAGCTAGAAACGTCGATGAGAGAGAAACATCGACCAGCTGCCTTTTGCACACCTCCTACTGGGAATGTGCCCGCAACCAATGTACATGCCCTTGACTGGAATCGAACCTGGGACCTTTCAGTCCGCAGACCGACGCTCTACCACTGAGCCAAACTGGCTTCGGCCAGACACTAAATTTCCAATGGTTGAAATATAGTCCTACTAAAACAGTAAGTTGTGTTTAATGGAATCTATTTCATATGGCTTTCACTTTTTGAAAAAATATATTTTATTTATTTTTTACAGAGAGGAAGAGAGAGGGATAGAGAGTTAGAAACATTGATGAGAGAGAATCATCGATCAGCTGCCTCCTGCACACCCCATACTGGGGATGTGCCCGCAACCAATGTATATGCCCTTGACCGGAATCGAACCTGGGACCTTTCAGTCTGCAGGCCGACGCTCTATCCACTGAGCCAAACCAGTTTCGGCGGCTTTCACTTTTTAACTTAAATGTTAAATAATTAAAATTAAATGCAATAAAGATTTAACCCATCAGTGGCACTAGCAAACTTCAAGTGCTCAGTGGCCACAGGTTGCCAGTGGCTACTGGTATGAGTGCAGGTTGAGCACTACGGTTACTATGGTTACTACGTGGAGCGTGGTCCATGACTAGCAGCACCTCCCCTCCCAGAGCTGGTTAGAGACACAGACTCTCAGGCCCCACCCAGACCTCCTGAGTCCAAATGTCATTTCACTAAATTATCATTTCTGTACTGGCCACCATTTGAGAAATGGCGGCCTAGATGTCAGGCCATGATTGGGGAATGTCATAGAAACTGAGGGAGGCCTCCAGGAGCAGGACAACCATCTTCAAATATTTAGAGTAGGGGTGTTGAACTCAATCAGAGAAGGGGCCAAAATCTAAAATCCAGCCTAAATCGCGGGCCGAATGGTTTACTGAACAGTCATAAACTGACAATGTCATAAACTGATAGCGGAGTGCAGTGATGACAGCGCGGTGCGGGCCACATTGCAAGGCCTGGCGGGCTGGATTTGGCCTTCGGGCCTTGTGTTTGACACATGTGATTTAGAGGTCTGTCTGTGGAAGGTGTGGCAATGAATCCCAACGGAAAGAGCAGGGACCATAGCCTGAGGCAGGGCTGGGGTGGGAGAGAGGGAACAGAACTTTATTAAGCTTCCATAGTTAACTATGTCACTTAACCCCGGTACAAAAGACCTGGACATGGATTAAATCACATAGTCTGAGTTCAAGTATCATGGAGCACCCTGAAGGGAAAGTTGTTTACATCTGAGCCCCAGCTTCCGGTCTGTAAAATGGGAAACCTGCTGACCTCCCTCTCAGGGCAAAACCTGTATTTGCCGTATTCACAGCACCTGGGCTGGGCACAGGCCTGGCGCAGACTTAGCCACAACATTGATTTTGTTGTAAAATGGCTTTGCGTGGTGAAGGATGGCTCTTGCGTCTGGTAGCAGGCCTGTGGTTTGAGGTGACAGCTTGCGTTTTTCAGCAGACACAACGAACCCAGCTCGTTTCCTTTATCCCACTGAAAGCCCGTTTTTTTTATTTTCAGCTCCATTGATCGGGATCGATCTTTCCTCAAACCTTTCCATCAGGGGAGTGAACACAGATAAGCAGAGAGGGGCGCTCGCCTTCCTGGGTTTCCGCCGCTTACCCCACTATGGGGGGCCCAATCCTCTCCAAAGCCTGGTGCTGGGGCGCTCCACAGGAGTTGGGGTAACCTGGCCCCGCAACTCGTCCCTCTGCCAAGACCCCAGCTCAGGGTCCCCAAACACATCTGTGCTTCTGCCAAGAACACAAACAGTCAGCCCACTGAGGGCTCTTTGGGGACAGAGAAAGGAGGTTCGCATTTGAAAATGAGCCACTGCCCATGGATTTATGGCCCTGCTCTTCCGACGAGAGGGGGAATATTTTTCTCTGGGAGATTAGAATTTACTGGTGGCTTCAAGTGTAACTTTGGAGAGCGGCAGAGGTATTCGACTTGGCGATAGCACAGTATTGTTTTATTGGCAATTAGATTTCAAACTGGCGCGAATGTATGAAAATAAGTCTCAATTACGGGCCTGTGAAGTTTCCCCGCCATCTGTCAACAGCGTTGCTCCTTCTGCCTCGGCATGTGCACCTTCGGAGGGGAAGGGATTTCATAGCCCCGGTGAAGAGGTGCAGCCACCAGCCTGTGTGGGAGTTTATAGCCAATGCCTGCGCTAGTGGTTTTGGATGCACAGAAAGCAAATTTAAACGTGCCTGCATGTACACACACACACACACACACACACACACACACACACACACACACTTTCTGAGTGTCACAGCCTTGCAACTGTCAGAGATGCAAGATACCTTAAAAACGACGGAGATACAAGAGCCAGCCCAACTTGACAGTGGTGAAGAATCAAAATTTAATTTTTTAAAAATATTTATTTTTTATTTTGTCTAGTTTAGATATGACATTCAAAATATATTTAGAAAGAATACAAAGATAACACGTGGGAAAGGAAATAACTAAAAGCAGACAAAGTGATTATGGGAAAGAGCTGTCTTAGAGGAGCCAGGATTCCTAGGAGCAAATTGGGAGAAGACATTTGGAGCAGAGTTCAGGGGCCTGGACTAGCAGGTGGGGTGTTGAGTGTTCTGGCCCCTCAGGACAGGCCTGTGCAGGGGAAGCTCAGGTCATCAGGCCTCCTCACCCCTGAGGAGGATGCATCCTCGTTGCCCCCAACGTCATGCTCATTAGGACTCTTCAGGGGCTGAGCAGCCTGAAGGGACCCTGCCTGGGGTCATGAGTGTTCCGGTTCTACAGAGAGAAAGCTGTCACTGGGGCCGAACTCAGTGGCTGCTGGGTTTGTCCAACGGGTTCTGAGTTAACTGTCATTGAGAGTTTGGTCCTTTCTGGCTGTGAAGAAGGCATTATTTTGGCCTCATCAAGCGGTAGAGGCCATGCTCAGATGGCCAGTGAAGTTGGCTTCTCCTGTCCACCCCCTGCAACGCCGATCATGTTCAGTGAGGCTGCATTCTGCTGGGAGCTTCCCTGCCCTGCTTTCCCATCTCAGGGTGGGAGGGGAAGGCTTCAGATGAAGCTTCTCGGTTTCTGTCAGAGTAACAGAGAGCACCTGCTCCAGCTGTCTCTGCCTTCCTGGGCAGAGCAGTGCCGTCACTGAGGGAGGCCTGCCTTGCTGTGGGCAGCGGCCCCAGTGGTGTCCAAATCTATGTTCTCGGAGGGAGGGAGAGAGAATGGGCCTGGCAGTAGCTCAGAGAGGAGTCAGAGCAGAAACCAGTCCACCAGTGAGACCCATCTGAGGGAGGGAGGCCTGCCCGAGCCAGCACTCCCTGAGCC
The DNA here is from genome assembly GCF_964339955.1 of Pipistrellus hanaki. Classification (NCBI taxonomy): domain Eukaryota; kingdom Metazoa; phylum Chordata; class Mammalia; order Chiroptera; family Vespertilionidae; genus Pipistrellus; species Pipistrellus hanaki. Next base: position 11,004,188 of record NC_140516.1, on the reverse strand, counting down.
TCCCCGCTCACTGTGGGGCACACACAAAATTTGCCCTCTGCTCCCTGTGGGGGGCATGCCTGGAAATCACTACACATTCAGCCCATTTTAGTTGGGTTGCAAGTAACAGAAGCCCAGGGAAAAAATGGAATTTTTGTTGAGCATGTGCATTATTTTTATTTTTAAAAATTTATCTTTATTGTTTTTTTAAAAATATTTTTTTATTGATTTTTTACAGAAAGGAAGAGAGAGGGATAGAGAGTTAGAAACATCGATGAGAGAGAATCATCAATCACCTGCCTCTTGCACCCCCCCACTGGGGATGTGCCCGCAACTAAGGTACATTCCCTTGACCAGGATCGAACCTGGGACCTTTCAGTCTGCAGGCCAATGCTCTATCCATTGAGCCAAACCAGTTTCAGCTATCTTTATTGTTGAAAGTATTACAGATGTCCCCCTTTCCCCCTTATTGACCTCCTCCTTCCCCTTCCCTCCCCAGGCCTTCACCTCATTATTGTCTGTGTCCATGGTGTCCAGTGCATTTAACAGGAGCAGGTTTAGCTTTGGGTATAACTTGGTCCAGGATTTTTATTTAAAAAAATATTTTTATTGATTTCAGAGAGGAAGGGAGCGGGAGAGATAGAAACATCAATGATGAGAGACAATCATTGATAGGCTGCATCCTATACACTTCCTAGCGTGGATTGAGCCAGAAACCTGGGCATGTGCCCTGACTGGGAATCTAACTGTGACTTCCTGGTTCATAGGCTGATGCTCAACCACTGAGGAACAGTGGCCGGGTTGGTCCAGGATTTTAGAAAAATGTCACAGAGCCCTCTTTCTCTCTTGACTTCTTGGCGATACTTTCTAGCATTGGCTTTATTCTGCAGGGTGGAGGCTTCCTTGTTCCAGAGTCCTCCTAGCAGCTCCTGGGGCTCCATTCAAGTCCACCTGGAAAGAAAGCTTCTTTGTCCCTGACCCACTAGAAGCCTGAGATTCATTCTAAGGTAGCTGCCTTGGCCTCATGCCCCTTCCTAGCCAATCACAATGGCTGGGAATTCAATGCACTGATTGGGATAGCTAAGTCACATGATCTCCTTGGGGTGAGAGTTGGAGTCAGAAGCATGTGGATCTTTCGATGGAAATCAAGGGCCTTGAGGAAGAAGGAAGGGGGATTGGATGCTGAGAGGGTGACCCACAAATGTCACTTTCCACCTCCTGTGCTCTAAGGAATGCTAGTCATCTTAAGGAGCTCTTACACTGTCAGATAAGCCTGGTTCAAATGGCACATCGTGATAAAGGAGTGTTTCCCTTCGGGTGTTTGCCTTTTACATTTATGGTGATTTTTAAAACTTTGAAAAACTTTTATTGTTAACCATCGACACTTTCAAGCACATACAAAAGCAGTGGAATAGCACAACAAACTCCCCATCCCATCCCTGTCATCCAGCTTCAGCCATGGGGATATACTGATTTTTACTTTCAAACGTGTACATCCTGGTAGCGCCATCTTGATCTCTTCCACTGTGGTTCCTTCCAGTGTTCCTGTTTGTGTTTAGAGAGAAGTCAGATAAAGATTCAGCGACATTTTCTTGTAGTTTTTATTTTTCCTTTGGATGTAATGCTGTGAGGAAAGGCTCTAACAGGATTTTTTCCCAGGTATCCAATTTTTCCAGCTCTGTTTATTGAATCGCTCATTCTGTTTTCACTGGTTCAGAAAGCACCCTTGATTTGATAGGAAGGTCTTGCATGCACCAGCCTCTGTTATTGGCTACATATTCTGTTTTATCGACTTGAGGTTATGGAGCTGGGAGTGGGAATTTATGTCAGAGAAGCTGTAGAACTTAATAACCCAACACAGTACCTAAGTCCCACATCAGATCATGCAATCAGAAACTCTGGGGCAGGGTCCAGGGTCAGATGAGGTGGACAGTGCCGAGGAATTCTGATGTGTGGCCAGGCTTGAGAATGGCTGACCAGGTGTCTCTCTGGTGGGCAGCAGATGCTGTTGAGGTGGTAGAGGCAGGGGGGGATGGCCTGTGGGATGGCAGGGAGATGGGCGGCAGATGTAATGGTGAGGCCCATTGGAGGCTTCTGAGCATCAGAAGCAGCATGATCTTTCTTTAAGGGGAAGAAAAAACAGCCAGCAGGCTGAACCTGTGTGTGTGTGTGTGTGTGTGTGTGTGTGTGTGTGTGTGTGTTTGCATGTGTTTGAGAGAGAGAGTGGGGGAGAGAGAATGGACATATATATCTGTGTGTGCATGTGATTGAGTATTTGTATGATCATGTATATGCACTTATGTAATTGTGGAAATATGTGTATGGACATGTATATGCATGTGAGGAAGTATGTATGTATATGTGTGTATCTCTGTGTGTGTGTGATTGTATGAATCTGTTTGGGTGAGTATATATGCCTGTGTATTTGTGCTTGCAAATGTATGTGCACATTTCTTTATGTATTTATTTATGTGCGGGTGTGTATGAGTGTGAGTGTACATTTGGGGCAATAGGATTAGGTAATGTGCATGTGGTTTGACTATATATATGAGTGTTTTTAAGATTTTTATTTACTTTTATTTTTTAAAAATATATTTTATTGATTTTTTTACAGAGTGGAAGAGAGAGTGATAGAGAGTTATTATAGAAGTATCGATGAGAGAGACTCATCGATCAGCTGCTTCTTGCACACCCCCTACTGGGGATGTGCCTGCAACTGGAATCAAACCTGGGACCTTTCAGTCCACAGGCTGACGCTCTATCCACTGAGCCAAACCGGTTTCAGCTTTATTTATTTTTATATGTTTTATTGATTTTAGGGAGAGAGAAAGGGATAGGGAGAGAGAGAGAGAGAAACATCCATTGGTTACCTCTTGTAAGTGCCTTGATTGGGGACTGAACCTGCAACATGGGCATATGGCCTGACTGGGAATCAAACCAGGCACTTTCAGTGCACAGGATGATGCTCAACCAACTGGGCCACGAGTATTTATTTTAGTATAAACATGTATGTATATGGTTCAGTACATGTATGTGGGTCTGTGCATGACTATATATATGTGTGCATGTATGTTTTTGCATGTGAACATTTGCTTTGGATTGAATGTTTGTGTCCCCATGATTTCATATATTGAAGCCCTAACCTCCCAGTGTGATGGTAACTAGAGGTGACATAATTGGGAGGGTAGAAGCCATGAGGGTGGGGTGCTCATGATGGAATTAGTGCCCTATAAAAAGGGAAGAGATGGGAGAGCTGTCTCTCTGCCCTGTGTGAATGGAGCCAGAAGGTGGCTGTTTACCAGCCAGGAAGACGGTTCTCACCAGACACTGAATCTGCAGGTGCCTCCAGAACTGTGAGAAACAATAGCTGTTCAAGCAGCCTGTCTATGGTATTTGTAATAGCACCTGAGCTATGACAACATAGTTGTGTATGCATGTAGACAAGCATTTATATACATGTATAAATGTGTGCATGTGAGAGAGTACGTATATTTGTGTCTGTATGTGTGAGAGTATAGGTAGGAGTATACATACACGTATGCATTGGTGCATTTGTGCTGTGTGTCTGTGAGTATAGGTATGTACACACTTGCTTTTGTATTTGCATGGGTGTGTATGGGTGCATGTGAGAGAGAATGTACCAGTGTGGGAGTATGTGATTATGAGTGTTAATATGTGCATACATGTTCAACTACATATGTGTGTTAGTTTAAGCATGAATCCATATTGTTGTATATATCTATGTGCATGGGTGTGTGTTTATGACTTTATGTAGGTAGATATGCATGTTTGTGTATATGTGTATATATGCCTATTTGCATACATGTATGTGTGCACATGTGGGAGAGGATGTGGGTATGAGGGCATATGTGTGTGGAATCCTGTGGATATGTGGTGCATGTATGTTTGTCTGTATGTGCGTGTGGCTATGTGCATGAGTGAGTGTGTGAGTGTGTGTGCAGTGGGGTCCTGGGCTGTGGACCTGGGTGCATCTCCTTTGCTCCTGACAGATGGCCCAGCAAATGAAGCCCTCCTTGCCACCTGCCTGCTTGTGCCTACCCCCCAGTTTCCTTTCTCCAGTCCTGCTGCTGGCCCTTTTGCTGCTTCCGCCCTCCCTCGCTCCCTCTGACATTTGCTTCCCTTGGCTGGTGGAGGGGGTAGGTGGGGGAAAGACAGATCTGGCAGATGAGGCAGGCTTGGCCTGAGCCCACTGTGGCAGGGCCAGGAGGCAGGCAGGGTTGAGAGAAAGAGAGAGAGAGAGAGAGAGAGAGAGAGAGAGAGAGAGAGAGAGAGAGAGAGAGAGTATGTGGTTACCATGGCAGGGAGGCAAACCCCAGGCAGCCCTCGCCGCCGCCTGGCCTCCATCTGCAGGGTGGGCAGGCAGCCCGGGTAGGAGGGCCTGTGCTTTGCAGACAAAAATGCCAGATGGTGGGGATTTGGGGAGAGGCTCGTCACGGCCTGGCTGCCAAGGGCAAGGAGGTTTCTGGGGCCTGGAGAATGGGCTGGGAGTGCCTGGGTGCCAGGGTGTGTGTGTGTGTGTGTGTGTGTGTGTGTGTGTGTGTGTGTAGGCGGGGGACTTGCTTTTGTATATTACAGGATATATTTCCCCTTTGGATTCCTATCAGTTTGCTAAACAATTTGCTCATGAAGCTATAAATTTCTTGATATTAGGAGAGTTCCCATAAGGAAGTCACACTTCTTTTAAACAGACAAGTGATATTGACAAGCTGTAGAAGAGGTCCCAAACATGGCGATGCTTGATTGGTTGTTCCGCTGGCGAGTGAGCCAGAGGGGTGTGGTGGGCAGCTGGGCTCTGTAATGGGTTTCACTTGCCGTTGGTGGATTTTCTGATTCTGTTTTCAGTGCAGGAGGTTTTCCTGAGCGGATCCACTCCGGCGATGAGCTTGGCTGGCCGTGTTCTGTTGGGAAATGGGAAGCTGGCCCAGGTAGGCGCGGGCTCAGATGGCTCTGTCCCTCCGCCAGGGAGGACCTGTGTGCACAGCACCACTGCAGCGGAGGACAGAGGCATTTTTTCCCTGTTGGAGATGGGAAATGGTGAGGAGAAGGGAGATTTTATGCGAATGAAATGTCTGCTGGCCCTCGTACAGCCTAAGCTCCACTGTCCTCACAGCGGGTGGTGCTCAGTGTCCTGGAAACAGTGGTAGGCCAGAGCAGCCTTGGAAACAGGTGGCTGTCTCCACAGCCTCTGGCCTTGGCCTCTGTCCCCTTGTCAGCAGCTCAGAAACCCTCCATGGCTTCATGCAGAAGAAGGTCTAAATTCCTTAACATGCAAACTGCAGGCACAGTCCCTTCCCAGGGCACCCACCCTTTTTAGGGGATCATCAGTCTCTACAGCGTTTGTAACCTGCTCCAGGCTCTAAATGCTATTTACTTTTTTTTAATAGCAGAAAAGTATTTACTAACAAACTATAAAAGCAGTACCACATAAGACAGAAGGCGGTATGGGCCAGCTCTCCTGCCAGTGCCTTCTTGCTCCTCTTTCTGCTCAAATCCCATCTCTCCCTCCAGGCTCCACTAAAATGTTGCTTCCTCCTCTCCTCCTCTGTGCTCTCCAAACCAAACGAGGGCTCAGTTAGCCGGGAAGAAATGGGCAGTGGATACTGAGAAAGCATGTTGACCACTAGCAGTGAGAGCAGAGGTCAAGGCTGACTCCAGATTGCAGCCCTTCTGGCTGGTCTGCCTTTCACACGATGAAGGAGGCATGGGTGGGTGCAGGGGTGGAGAGGATGTGCACTGGGGAACACCAAACTGAGTCTGGAGTTAAGCTAAGGAAATATTCAAATTTCAGTCACATGATGGAGGAGGCATGGGTGGGTGCTGGGGTGGAGAGGATGACTTCAGTATTGCACATGTAACTCATGTCACCGTGAATTACTCTGACTGTTAAGATCTGGATAAGAGTTCCTTGGACCCCAGGCTCTTTGAACCTTGAATGGATGTGTTAAAAGCAAATGTGACCCAAGAGTTCTAAAAATTCCTGGCTGGCTCCTGGCCACCTCTAGCTAAGAGCTTCTGCTGAATTAGTTTAGTCTAGTGATGACTTAGGGACCCCGAGCGTGTTGTTCCTGTCCAGAAACATGGGAAGCAGATGGAAAATTCAGCCCTTTCTTTGCTGCTCTACCCCTGCTATTCAACACACAGATGCACACACACACAGACAACACATGTAGACAGACATGCATGCACACACAAAAACATATGTAGACAGACACAGACACATACATAGATACAGACAGAAAGACTGAGACACACACACACACCATTCCTTGAAGGCATTTGTGTTTGTGGACGAAGGCTTCACTGAAGGGTTGTATAAAGGAGTGATTGACAATGCAAAACCACAAACAACTAGGTTAGATGTTTCTTTAAAAAAATATCCCTTGACTATTTACAAGACTTGGTTTCTAGCCTCCTACCATGTTACTCGGTCCTCCTCTCTTTGCTCTCTCTGTCTCAGTACCTCCACCCTTTCCATTTCTTGGGAAGAGCAAATGCTCTGGGGTAGCTGACAGCCCTGGGATGCACCCTGCTGGCCTTTTGGTGGTTTATGGTGGGCATGTGCTTTGATTGGTTGGTGCTCATGCCCAAATCCCATCTCATTGGGATTTGCCATTGTAGTCCTGGGTTTAAGGCAATACTTGGTTGTTAGCTGTTTTGAATATTTCCTTAGCTTAACTCCAGACTCAGTTTGGTGTTCCCCAGTGCATATCAAGGACTTGGATTTGGGGTCCCTTTCCAGGCTCTGTCTGCCTGTTGAGGGAGGAGGATTTCTGGTATTTGGTTAGGTGTGGTGTGTTGAGTTGTGGAGTTACACCCACATCCTCCTCATCCAGTCACTCCTAGGAGTAATCCGACCCCAGTGCTGAGAGAGGATGCCCTCCCGGGCCCACCCTACTCAACACAAGTGGTTGGGAGCAAGCTTGTTTCTTAGGCAGGTGGGGGAGCACCACAAATCTTCCGTGGGAAATAAAAAGGTCAAATGGTTTTAATTCATCCGCACAACTCACTGGGCTCAAAGCTCAGCCTGAAATGGCTTTTTGATTGAGAGAAGATGCTTCATTAATCTCGGCCCTCTCTTTTGAGAGTGTGGGGGAATGGAGACTAATGGCTGACATTCCAGTGTCTCACGGTGGGACGTAAACCTGCAGCCACTGCAGAGAAGTCACAGGAGAGGAATTACGAGTGGGTCAGGGAAATGAGAGATAGACTGATGTGTGGTGGTGGTGGGGAGGTGGGTGTGCATGAGCCCTTTGGTAGATATATTATCTATTAATTCAATGTTATAAATCATGCTAGAGACAGCACTCTGGGAACCAGGGGTCCTGGATGGATGCAAGTCTGGCTCCTCCATTGCCTGGCTTGGTGACTGGAATAGGTTGGTACCCCTGTCTGTAAAATGCAGGGAAGGGGTAAAGGTGCTTGATGATTTCTCAGGTCCAGCTCAGTGTTAAGATGCTTGACTCTTTACTGAATATCTGTGACAGACATCCTTGGCTAGGCATTGTACCTTTGGAGTTAAGACAATGCCTCTGCCTTTGTGGGACAGCCATACCTGCTCATGAGATCAAATGGCAAAGAGACCAACGTGAAGATGTCAGAAGGTTAACATGCTAAAAGAGTGTCACATGCAGGTAATACTCTAGTGGGAGTAGGGTTGGGGGAGGGACACAGTCCTCTATGTGCCCGGGATGGAAAGAATCATGGAAGTCTCCCCAGAGGAAGGGGGCCTTTTGACATGGGTCAAGCTTTCATAAACAGAGAGGACAGTAGTGGGAAGCTTTTACTTTCCAAAGATGAGGTATTTATATGGGGCCCTGAGGATTTTCTGTAGATTTCTGGGATGAGGGAAGAGAAAGGACGGGGCATGGCCAGATCACCAAGAAGGCAGCCACAGTCCCTTTGGGTAGCACCAAATCTGTTTCACACTGAGATTCTCCACCATTTCAGGTACCTATGCTCTTAACCACCCTACTACCCCTCTCCTGGAATTAGTATTGTTTTTAGTTTTCAAAAACAAGGCTGCAGGGCCAGTTGGCCAGTGGGAGCAGAGGTTTGAGTGGAAGAGGCATTCTAGAATGGTTTTCCTGTTTTCAGCCAGCTTAGAAGCCCCGGGGGTGGGAGTAGAACCCTGCCCTAGCTGGAATTTACTGTGTAGGTGTGAGGTCTGGCTGGGACGATGCCAGCCAGAGCCAGTCAGGGGCCAGGGTCTCAGGAATAAATGGGCGTTCTGATACATGAGCGGAGAGCAGGGCAGAGGCAAACATGCCTGATGTCTGTGAGGATTCCTCTCCCAGCAGTGGAGGGATGGTGAGCAAACGTGAGTCTGCCATTATGAGTCTATTGCCTGAGACTTGTCGGGCCTTGGCCTTGGATGAGCCCCTGGCTGAGGTTTCCACGGACTTTTCCATGGAACATGAGCTGTGGAAGCCGGTTAGTGATCAAATCAGCCTTGGCAATGGCAGCTCCATGCCCTGTAGCAGGCGCTGTTAGCACCCTGGCTGTCTCTCCAGGCCCTGCCTGCCGGTGCACTGGGCTGGACTTCTAACTGCAGTATCTGCTACTCTGCCTGGAGTTGTTTGCTTGTGCCTAGAAAACCCAGCAAGTGCTGACAGCGAGTGACAGTCACTGACACCCCTCCCCACCCCAGCAAGAGGAGTCTTCAGCCAATGACCAGCCACAGTTGGTATATCCCTGATTGTGGGAGGGATAACTCTGAAGCATGATCCCACGCCATGCCATGGCTCCGAGAGCCCCACTGAGATGAAAACCCTGTGCCCACAGAGGCCACTTGCTTGCTAACTCATCCTTTGGGCTGCCTTTCCTGCCCTCTCTTTCTCTTTTTTATTTTTCTACCAGGCTTCCTGGGTTGACCTTCAAATAAACTTCGTGGGCTCAAATCCTTGCATGAGAGCCTGCTTCTGGTGGGACCCAAGCCAAGATAGCTGCCCTAGGAGATTCCTGTAGCGCGGAAAAGCACTGAAGGCTCTAAGACATCTTGCTTCTTGGATTCCAAGAGACCTATTTAACTTTAACTGAGTGTATGGCAAGCTTGTTTGACCAGAGAATCCTCTTTCACCAAACATATCGGAACCTCCCATAGAGCGCCGATTGGCGGCACCCACTGTGGGAAATCATGATCTAACCCTGCCTTATGGCTGAGTCGTCTGAGGCCTCAAGAGGGAAGTCAGGGCTGAGTCCGTTGTCGGCAGGGCTGCGTCAGGACTCACTCCTCCTGCACCCCTGACACAGGTGAACTTTCTAACCACCCTACCCCGCATCCTCGTCTGTGAGATGCCGAAAATAACAGTGACTGCATAAGAGCTAATGTAACTCGTGAGAAAATCCCGAGTAAGCTGGGCATGGTTATACAGATAAGCTGACTAATTATCCTGACAGCGGAAGTGGGGGTAGGGGGCCTCTGACTCAAGAACCATGGAGGTCACTGTCTGGGGGGAGGGGGAAGGGTGTCTGACTCATTACTGGAGGAGGAAGGGTGACTGGTATTCTTTCAAACCCACCACGTTTCTGGCAAGGGCACTCCCCCTCCCCACGCCCATCAAACCCACTGCTGATCTGAAATATTAGCTCAGAGGAAAGTTAGGAAATGGCTTGAAGAGGGCCAGCATCCGTCTTGGAATGTACTTATCTCATTTTCATAGTCACCGGAGACAGGCAGGGAAGATAACCAGATGTTCAAACATCTCTTTCCTGCTCTCGCTCACTTGCTCGCTCGTTCTATCTTTTTTGTAAATTGAATTTAAAGGACCTGTTTCTTAGCAACAGCAGCAGGCAGTGGTTACAAAATCCTCCTTGGCCATTTCAATGCCCAAGGTTTCCGTAGGCAGACGAACCTTGCCGTGCACACCGGGGGCTGGGCACAGAGAACAGGGCACAGAGGAAGCCGACACCTCCGGTGCTATATCTGGCGGGGAGCGCCCCAGAGAGCCCACCGTGAGGGCAGCAGGGCCCACAGGACCTCCCTGGCTCCCAGGCACACGTGGCAGAATGCTGGCTGGACGCCCTTGGGCAGGAGGGCTGAGTGTGGCTCTCCAGCAGTGTACTGGAGCAGCTGTTGTCTTGGATGGTGTGGCTTTGTGAAAAGAGCCCTAGATGAAATCTTAGGAAACTCCAGTCTGGCCCCCAATACACTGTTGTGCTACCTTGGGCAAATCACTGCCTTTTCCCAGCCTTGGCTTCTGTGCCAGTCAGACATTTTGCCAAGCTGAGGCACAAAAGGGATCAGAGCATGCGGAAGTTTGAGAGGCATCAGAATGATGACAATGTCTGGGGTTAAGACATTGCCCTGTAATGCTCTCTCTCCTCATCCCTTCCTTGGAGAGAGCAAAACTAGTTTCTAGAAGCTCTGAGAAACACGACCTCCAGCAAACCCTCAAGGATGTCTCCAGGCTTTTGGACACAAACTTATGGGACATGGGGTCTTGCCTGGGGCAGGAGAAGAGGTCTCCCAGCTCCTGGTGATCAGAGCGATGAGGGGATGGCAGGCACAAGATGGCAGGGTATTGGGCCCTTAAGACGTTTAGTCTTCTACCTCCTGATGCTTGATCCTTGACTGCCAAGGTTAAAGGCTGATGACCTGGGTCAGATATGGCCCGGACATGTTTTGTGTGATCCTCACAGGGTTTTATAATTTGTTGAATTAGTTGTTAGCAGCTACCATTTAGGAGACCTCACAAAGCAGCTGTGATTTCAGCTCCTTTTGAACAGTCAGCAGGAGCAATTTGCACATCAGCTCTCTGGAGCCGAGATGCTTCGTTTGGATGGGACACACACTCCATTTGGTGACAGTGCCCACTCCTCTCAGCTGCCTGTAACTGGGGCTTTTGGGCTAATTTCATACCTACCTGGTCCTTGTAGACACCTGAGTTTGGGATCCCTGCTGTACTGGCAACCCCTTAAACATCTTTACAATGGGGATGGTAACAAAATCTACCTAAAGGAATCACTGTTAAGATGAAATAATGTAATGCCTGTAAAGTGCTTAGCACATGGCATGAATTCAAAAAATACTGGTTTTTGATTCCCTTTCAAAGCTTTCAAGACTGAATCATTTGTATTAGTTGGTCAGTCATAGGCACCTAGAGGGTTCTTCCCAGAGGACAAACTTTATTTAAGCACGAGTCCCTCTGCTGTTTATTGGGACACCACTGTGCAAGTTCAAGGCTTGGCTGCTTGTGATGAGGAGGATCTTAGCCAAGCCTTTACTTCTGAGCTTCCCCGATTCCAGTGACTCATGCATGCATGCATTCATGCTTTTATTGTTGGGCTAGGCATCATGGCACTAGGCGATGAGGCTTCAGTGATGGGTAAGACACAGCCAAAGGCAGGTCTTGGTCCTGCTGTCTAGGAGCAGAGCCTGAGACTGGGGCTTCGGTGCATACAATTTATTGGAGTGCTTTTAGAAAATAACTTTAACGGAGGGAGTGAAGCAGGACAGGGAAGGAGAAGTAATTAAAGGTCAGTTCTTGCCCACGTCTGATCCTGGAGATGGTGATGGGCCCTGAAGGGTAAGCCACACTGCAAAGTCTCCCCCATTGGCTCTGGACTGCCCTCTGCGGGTGTATAATATCTGGACAAAGCAGCTCCCACCAGGCAAGGACAATTCTCTGGATAAAGAGGGGAGACTGGAGCTATGTGTAGCCAATTCTCAGCAGTTTGGAGATGGGAGCCCTGGCCAGGTAAAGGGACCTGTGTGGGGCACTGATAACGTCTACCACAGCCCACCACTGCACCACTTCAATCCTCTTGATTCTCACATTCCGTTCACTCAGCCTGGTCCCAGCTTCTCTAGAATTCTGGTGACAATCCCTGGGGAAACTTAGAAGGTAAGTGGGCTGACCTACAGCCCTATTGTAGCAGCTGATCTTGAGGCCTAGATTGATCATCATTATTTTCCTCCTATACGATTTGGTTTAGGGTTGACTTATCCTTGGCTAGCATGTTTTCTGGTTTGTGTGGCTTGCCTGGTAGGGTGACCCTCATCTCTAATGGTTCTGAGCACCTGGTTACCTACCATGCCTTTCTCATGGGGTTGGCGTACTCGCTATTTATAGTAACTAAAGCATGGAGTGCCGAGAGACTCCAGCGGATCGCATGAATTGTAAACATGTTTGGAATAGCTCCGAATCTGTTTCACACTGAGATTCCCCATCAGGCAACCTTTCCTGAAGACTTGAAGATTTTTCCTGGTTGCTTACTCCATAGTGACTTCTAGCAGCAGAGTCTGAGACTGCTTAGTAAATGTACAGTCAGTGACATTGGTTCATTCAGCTGTACTCTTTAGAGAGGACCACTGAGTTTCAAGTGTCTTCAAGAGGATCCCAGGGACTGTGAACTCAGCCCGTGGCTCATTGCCTCATTTCTACCTTGTCCTGCCAAACCCTGGGGTGCAGACACCGTGCCTGTGGGCCCCAAGCGGCCAAGGGGTGTGGCTGGCGTGTTTGTAGCTTTATTTTTACAGCTGCCCTGGAAGAAGGCTCAGGCTCCTGGCCCCGGGGGGAGCTGGAGTCAGGCTGTGTTTAAGAGGCACAGCTGCACCCACGGTCCTTCCTGCATCACTGGGTCTTAGTCATGGTGGTGTTGGCAGGGCATGTGTCATTTCTGCCTAAGCTGTGTTGGTCACCTGCAGGTCCCTAGGAGCGGCAGGCACCCTTACTCACCTCGGTCTCAAGCTCCCTGAGATGAGGGCAGCAGGAGAGGGACGATCTGCCTTGCTCTGAGCAGCAGTGGTTTCTACCTCATCATGAAGTGCGCAGCTGGGACTGTGGCTCCGCTCAGTGCCTTGTGTGTAGTCATAGCAACCACGATGCTCCACTTTTGTTCAGCATTTCCCATTTACCCAGTGCTTTTTCAACTGTCACCTATTGCATCCTCCAGAAGGGTCTGGGACATGACACTGTTGTCACTCTCCCTATGTTAGGTAGGGAAACTGGGACTGCAGGAATACAGGGACTTCCTGAAAGTCACCAAATGAGCTAATATGTGACCCCAGGCTATGGGATTCCCAGTTTTTTTCCTGTTAAGTTGTCATTGTTATACTAATTTTGCAGTCTAGTGGCCCAGGGTCTATTCTGCCTCTTATCTGCTGGTACCAATCTTATTTTTCTTTTGAGACCCAGCAGTTGCTCAAGTGCCACCTTCTCTGGGAAGCCCTCCCTGATTCCTCCAGATCCGTGTGAACTCAGTGCAGAATGCCAAGGGATGGGACGTGGGTTAGCACAGCACTCATGTCCCGCCTTGCCTCCTCTGATGGATCACAGGTTCCTTTAGGGCAGGAATCATGATGTGTCACTTCCGTATTCTCCATGTCACCTAGTGTAGACTGCACAGGCACAGAGCAGGTGCCCAAGAGGGTCTGACTGGATTGAATTCCAAGCAGAGTCTGTAACTGGACATTGCCCAGAGCCCGAGCAGGGTTTGGGATCCCAGATTCTTGAGTTCTTGTCCTGGCTCTGCCTTTGCTGCCTGGAAGACCAAGGCTCAGGCCTCAGTTTGTTCAGTCTGTAATATAGGAATAATCATAGGAATAATGATCATAGGGAGAATGGTCATAGAATCACCATAAAGTAGGAACAGCCTATCTCCTGAGGCTGTTATCAGGATCAAAGGAGTGAACGCAAATAAAGACCAGGTGTATTACACACCCTGGTGCGTAAGGAGGGCTGAGCACAGTCAGCTGAGGAGATGCTTGCTCTTTACTCAGTAGTCTTGCCCAAGTCTCTTGGCAGGACAAAGGCTCTGCTGACGATGGCAGCAGCTAACATCACAAAGAATTCACGAATGGGTATTCATTAAGCACCTGTCGTGTGACAGTCTGTCATTCACTCGCTATCTTGCCATTCAGAGTTGCTGTGACTCACCTGGAGGCCTCAGAAAAGGGTGGGAGCCGCCCCACATCTTCCCTGTCTCATGGTCAAAGCTGCCATCTGGCTGTAGAAGGGGGCACTTCTCTGCTTTATTGGTGGAGAGTCAGTCACTTCCCTTCTGCCTCTCCTTATTGTGCACTTGAAAACTGTGGCCTCCAGATGGACCAGGGAAGTAGGAGGAATAAAACTATATTTCAGCCGAAACCGGTTTGGCTCCGTGGTAGAGCGTCGGTCTGCGGACAGAAAGGTCCCAGGTTCGATTCTGGTCAAGGGCATGTACATTGGTTGCGGGCACATCCCTGGCAGGGGGTGTGCAAGAGGCAGCTGGTCGATGTTTCTCTCTCATCGACGTTTCTAGCTCTCTATCCCTCTCTCCTCCTCTCTGTAAAAAATCAATAAAATATATTTAAAAAACAAACAAACAAACAAACAAACAAACAAACAAAACCAACTATATTTCAGCCCTAGTTGGTCTGGCTCAATGGATAGAGCATCAGCTTGCGGACTGAAGGGTCCCTGGTCCGATTCCAGCCAAGGGCACATGCCTGGATTGCGGGTTCGATCCCCAGTGCGAGGTGTGCAGGAGTCAGCCAATCAATGATTCTCTCTCATCATGTTTCTCTCTCACTCTCCCTCTCCCTTCCTCTCTAAAATCTATTATATATTTAAAAACACACACACACACACACACACACAAAACCCCCCAAAAATATATTTCAAAAAACTCTCCCAAAGGTCGGACAGGCTCTGAATATGCCCCCTTCTTCAGCCATTTCCTGCCCCACCAGGAGTGTAGCCTGAGGACTGGGCCTGAGACACGAGGGAGGGGAGGGAGTACCTGGGTGAGGTGGGTCTGCCCTGGGAGGCTGCCATCTGAGGAGGCGGATGGCCAGTGTGTGCTGGGAGGCACCAGGCCCCACGGTGGGCAGAGGCCAGCACCTGGCAGGGCTGGAGGCAGGTGTCTGGCTGGGGCAGCCTTTTTGGTAGGATGATGTGGTGGGTGTGCAGCTGGGGACCCGCCCTGACAGTCCCACCGCAGTGGGGATTGGGGTTTCTGTGAAGTCTGGGGACTTAATTTTGAATCAACCAGACTGTTTTTGCTCCAGCGGAGGGTTCGTTGGCTTTATGGAAAGGTCTGACAACACTGGCGCGTGGTTGGGGAGACACTGATGTCCTATTTGTCTCTTTATGGAAGCCAGTTTTATGGAGGAGAGTCTGGCTTTATGCTAAGTGGGGGAGTGACTTAGTTTACCCAGTAGGTGGGATAGTGGGAGTGGACAGTGTCCTAGTTTATGGTAGAGACAGTGGCAATCGCATCAATGATGGTCCGTCTACTCCCCTAGACCCATGGGACCACTCTCATCAATAGGCTGTAGACAGAAACATGGGGGTCACTTCTATGCTTCATCATGGAGGTGAGGAGGCCAAGAGTGTTGGGTGGTGCAGTGTTAAGATGGAGGGACTGTCAGCCAGGGTCCCTGAGTGAGTATGTGGAGGTGAGTCCTCTTCAGACTCAAGTTGGCTCTAACATTGGTGTCCCCCAACCAAGGGCCAGTGTTGGCCATGTAAGTCAGCAATAAGCCCTCGTTGTGTTGGGCCACAGAGATTGGGGACTGTTTCCACAGTAAAGTGAACATTTGGGATGATCGGAAGTTGGTGGCAAAGATGTGAGAGGATACTGAGTCAAATATTTTTGTTCAAGTTCCATTTATATTGCGTTCGTTCTAGAAATAAATTTCTCAGCTACCTTACCAATCCTCTTGAACCCACTCAACAGATGGGGAAATGGAGGGCCACAGAGGTTAAGTAACAAGCTTAAGGCTGCTGGTTTAGTGGCATAATCATACATTATAACTTCTGCTTTAACAGACCCTATTAAATGGCTGTTTTTTGGCAAACAGAATCAAACAGAATTCCATTTGCCTGCTGGCTTTATTCGGTCCTCCAGAGGTGTTTCATCATCATTTTGATTATGCAGAAGCAAAGCTCATAGAGCCACAGCCAGTGGGAGCTTCTGTACACTTGGAGTCAAGCAATTAATGTCAATAAACAAACACTCGAATGAAAGTGACCCTGGGATGACTTCTTAAGTAAAACAAGAACTCTTTAAGAAGGTGAATAATGGCTTTCTCTTTAACATATTTTGTAAACTAGAATTTTGTATGTTGGAGATATTTAAAAAATTACACTGGCATGTATATTTTTCTGTGTTTACTAGTATGTATGTCATGGTGTGCTGTGTGTATGTGTGTGTGTGTGTGTGCATGTGTGTGCACCACTCCAAGGCAAGGAACTGAATTTCCAAAGGATACATTTTAGATCAATACATAACCAATTAATTGAGCTTTGTAATGTTTAACCTTTTTATGAGAATAACAGAAATAAGGAAAAGTAGGAATTTATTTTTAAAATTATAAAATTTTAAGTTTTCTGGAGGTCTTGAATTTTGATTTACCCCAGGCTCCTAAACCCTTAGGCTGCATCAATCCCTTGGTTTATTGAAGAGTTATTGTGCACCTACTGTATCCCAGACCCTCTGCCGCTGACAGAGGGCTCCGGAGTCAAGGTCCTGGCAGCTTCCCAGGGGAGAGAGGCAATAGAAGGGAGAGAAGGCAACAGAGGAAGTGGTAAATGCTCTATAAGAGGGCTGGAGAAATCAGGAGGTAAAATGTCCCCACTTAAAGTTAGGACTCAGAGAGCGCACCCTGGAGGAGGCAGCGTCTGAGCTGACACAGGGTGGGAAGGACAGGTGGGACCTTGATAGACAAGGGGAGGCCAGTTCTAACAAGGCAATGGCTGGAGCTCAGGCATGAGGGAAGGGGTGACATTAGATTAATGTGCTCCAACAAGGAGGCTGAAATAAAAAAGCGATTGCAAGTTAACCTCTAATTAACTGGAAAGTGCCAGTAACTGGAACCACTTATGGAAGGTTGTTCATTAATTAAGATTTTCCTCCGTGTGCGTGTGCTCGTGGACTACCTAGTCACAGACACACTCACACACCTGTGCGGCCCTGAACTCCTCGGGGGACCCTCCTTCCGCATCCGGTGGGTGCGGGTCCCACACCCTCGGTGGCAAGGCGGGCTGCTGCGTGCCAGCCCGGCAGACGCATCTCCGCACGCCCTGCTGCGCCCTGCCGCAGCCCCGCTCCAAGAGGATTGGAAATGTAATCACAACAGTTTTTATTAGCAAAAGAACAGCAGGAGCCCTTCTGCTGCCCATATGGACACATCCCTTTGGGGATTCATGAAGCAGTTTGCTGCGGGAACAGCCGTGCTTAAGACTCCTCGTCCAATTACCTTTGAACTTGCCTTTCTTGCTGCAGTGGCTGCTGCTGCTGCTGCTGCGCGTGAGACATCTCTCACACGCGTTTCTCCCTGGGATGGAGGCTCCGTCCCACACTGTTTGCGGTTCCTTTGCCCGGAGGCTGGGCAGTGTGAGGCCAGAGAAAACCCAGGAGTTTGGGGCCTGGTCACTTACCTTTGATGCCCTGGTGGTCGGCTTGGTCTTAGCTGTCCTGGGTCAACTTGTCCAGTTAACTGGAGCCAACAGTAGCTTTTGGAGAAGCCTCTCCGGCCTGTTGGGACCTGGGACAAGGGCACCTGCCGAGAGCTCAGGTATGAGTGTAGCTGCCTCATCTTGACCTTTGCCCCAGGCCGCTGGGCAGAGGTCAGTGGCACAGTCAGCATGCTGCCTCGGTGCATGGGGTCATTTAAAACCCCCGTTGCTCCTCTCGTTGGCCCTAGCGGTACACATCACATTACAAGCCCTGATTCCAGCAAAGAGAGTACAGTTTCTATGATGAAGGACAGGCGTGTATAGATCTGAAATAGGGCCGCCGTTGAAGCAGAAAAGCCCAGGCTGCGTGCAGGGTGCAGGTGCCAGACCTTGAGCTCCACTGGCTGGCGGAGGACTGAGGGGAGGATCCGCCGCAGTCGGAAGCAGGCTTATGTCTGAGGTTGTGAAGGTCAGTACCTGAAGGAGAGCCCACCGAGCGAGCGGATGGTACCATTGCATGCCTGGTGCTGGGCGGCCTGCCCTGGAGGTCCCACCAGAGGAGGTCGGAGTGGACAGCCCCCCCCCCCCCCCCCAGCCGCCCATCTTCTGGCAATGGCATCTCATTTTCCTGGGGATCTGCCACTCTCCGGCCCTCCAGCAGGGTCTGGCTGGGCTGGCTTCCACCCTTTCTCCAGGAGCGATGTGCAACTCAGGCCTGGCCAATGGAGTGTCATGGATGGGTTCTGGAATGGACTTACATGAGAGAGTGAGTCTGACTGGGGCTTTGTTGGAACTCTCTTTAAGAGAGGCTCTAAGCAGGGTGAGTGTAACCCTGGAGGTGTGGGTGGTCACAGAGCTGCCCCCTGGAAAGAACCTGGAGAGAATGGCCTCCCGCTGTACCCACAGCTACACCATCTCCGGCTGCCTGGCACCAAATTCGTAAATCCTCTCTGGGCTAAAGCCAGTTTTAGAAGCTCCAGGGTTTATGATTCTTCCAGATGATCCTGTTCGCAAGGAAACTGGCACCCAGGTTTCCCCTTTCTGTTTCTAAATCCACCATGGAAGGCCTCCCGTCTCTGTCAGGCGTGGCTCCCGGGCTGGCGAGAGGAGAGTCAGGCGTCTCCCCTGCACGTGTGTCATGCACGGCTGTGTCAGATGGTCCTGGTACAGTCCTGGCTCATAGTAGCAGCTCATTAAATCATGTTAATACTCTGTGCACATGGACAGGGCTTTTCCATTTCTTGTCCCTAAAGGCTGAGCCTTCCAGGAATTCCATCTAGAGTGTGGGCTTTGGATTCTTGCTCTGGCTCTGCCACGGGCTAGCAATGACTTGGGCCAGTTATTCAACCTCTATAGGTCTTGATTCATCTGAAAGTTTATACTCCTCACTCACTGGATGCTTTTGAAGACTGACTGAACAAATTAGTGCAGTACAGAGCTTAGCACACAGCCTTAGCATGTTCTATGTGGGAGCTATTATTATTTCTAGAACCACCCCTTCCCCCCGGCCCCAACCCTTTAAAGCAACTAAAGCAATGCCCAGCAATTGTTACTCATTGGGTTTCTCAGTGTGCACTTCCATTTCCCTTTCCTCCTACCTCCCTGTCCACTGAGGCTGTGTTTTTTTTTTTTTTTTTTCTTTTTGTTCTGGACTCTGTGGTTACCCAAAGGGGGAAGACACAGATATAATCTGGAAGGTCCTCAGGTGCAGGAACCACACCCTGTGGCCTGGGAAGACCAGAGGAGGAGAGTGTCCTAACGGAGGAACCAGAGGCAGAGGCAGAACTCCATGCCCAGAGTGAGGGGCAGGCTCCCCGAGAGCCGGTGTCTGTCGCCTTCGACCCTGCAATGCTTTGTTTGAAACCACCCTTGTCCCGTTTTGCAGATGGAGAGAGCACTTTCCATTCCATCCCGTCTTCTTGTGCTTGGGGAGCTGCGGCACCAACGCCAGCTCACGTTTTCCCAATTTGTTTCCTTGTCAAATGCTCCAAGTAGAGAGAAGGGTGTGTAGCAGCCTGGGAATTGCAGAAATGGGCAAGCTTGTGCAAACCTAGAGACAAACCCGCAGCAGGAGCTGTGGCAGCGGATGGGGCGTGCACAGCCCTTTGCAGTCCTGCAGGTCTGTGCCTCACAGAGTTATCAAGTGTATGGAAGGGCCAAGGAGAGATGGGAATTGCCAAAGGAGGGATAGTGGCTGCCTAGGAAGGGCTGCCCTGCTTGGTTCCAGACTTTGTCCACAGGCAGGTCTGTGGTCAAGCTTTTATCTCAGGGAAACCCGCTCAGAAGACTTGGGCGTCTGAGTCTGGCTCAGGGAGAGGCGATGCCTTGTTTATGTTTCAAGGATGAGGGGACAGAAGGGAGAAGGGTCAAGCCAGACCTGGAAGACAGTGCACCGTGGAGAGAACTCGCAGTTTGGAGGCAAACGGACTTGGTTCAAACTTAGGCCCCACCACTTTCGCTTTGTGTGACCTTGGCCAGGTGGGTCCGATCTCTGAGCCTCAGGGTCCTTGTCTAGGAAAACAGGAATGGTGGTATTTGACCAGGTGCTGCTGGTCCTTCGCCCATTCTGATGTGTCCTCACCAGCACTGGGGGTACTGTCGAAGGGCTTTCACGTTGACCTGAGTGCACACGTGGTAGTGGGCAGTTAATGCCCTGGAGCCACCCTCAGCATGCAGTGGTGGGGGTTGAGGCCGAATCCCCCAGCTCCCAGATGCCTCACTGGGACATCTGAGATGTGCTCTGCAGATGTCTAGTGTGCCCAGTGATGGAGCCTCGCTGCCCACAGTCAGAGTCTCCACAGCACACCCTCTGTGGGCTTCGGTCCCTTCTTCGTCTCTTTCCCTCTGTCCAACTGGTGCGTCCTGGGACCCCAACCTAAATACACTGCTTGTACTTGAATTCTTGCCTCAGGGAGTCCTCCTGGGGGAATCCCACTGCAGACAGGTATCTATCACAGGGTCATTTCCAGGGGAAATGAGAAGATACTAAAAATGCTTTGTGAAAAACTAAGTGCACAGTGAGCAGCTCCTTGTGGGGAGGGAGTAGATAGGGTCTCCCGCCTCTTTCTCCGTCTTCCAGTCTCTTTCCACGAAGCACTGATGGCTGCCGAGACATCATCTTCTCTCAGACTCCTTCGCTCTTTGCCTGGCAGCCATCTGAGTCACCTGCACGTGCGGGAGGTAAGGGCGCAGGCGAGTGGCCACCTGCAAGCCTGTCTCCCCTGCACTGCTGAGCCTCAGGAGGATGGGAAACTCCCCGGGGGCACAAGTGGAGCCTCTGGGAGTTGTTATGGGGGCTAAACAGACTCCAGGATTAATTAGCTAATGCCTGTGGAGTGCCGGGAAATGTCAAGTGCTGAGTGTGAAGTGCCATCGCTGAGCGGTCCCCTCCTGCAGCCCTCCGTGAGATGTGCCGATTACCACGATTATTATCATGCGTGGAGCTGGGGCTGGGCCTCCAGTTGGGACTCTTAACGAGGCAAATATTTACGGTCCCCATTAGGCGTTCAGGGCCTCACAAGTCCTAGAGCCTGGAGCTCAGAGTGCAGCCTCAGGACCCGTAGACAGGGGCTCTGGGAGGGTTGGGAGCTGCTGGGTGCCTCCAAGGTGCCCAGTAACCCCCGGACCCCGTCACCCGGGAAAGAGCTCCCAGGGCCCTCTGACCCCTCCGTCAAGCCCTGAGGTTGCTCATTGATCTTTGATGGATCTTCACCCAGAGCTTGAGCTTCTTCTCTCCCAAACCTGTTCTCCCTCCTCCCTTTGAGTGTGGCACCATCCTCCTTCCCGTCATAGCAGGCGTATTCTACCATCACCCAACTGGCCGCCACTTCCCCAGCTGCGTGGATGCTCTCTCTGTGCCATCCTCTTCTCCACTCCATCAGCACTGCTCTGGTTCAGGCCCATTCTCTCCCCAGGCGACTGTTCTTGTCTCCTGGCACTTCTCCTTGCTTCCAGTCTGCTCTCCACATAGCCAGCAAAGGCTCATTCTGAAACCCAGTTATAACGGAACCCCTCTCTTCCCACAGTGAACATTCAATGGCTCCCTCTTGCTTCAAGAGTAAAACTCAAACTTTTCTGTCTGCCTGGGGCTCATCATGATTGGGCCCTAATCACCTTCCTCACCGTTTCCCAACTCTCTCCCTTCACGTTTCCACTATTCCACTCAGCCGGAACCACCCTGGGATTTGGGACCACTCACCAGTGGGCCATCCGAGCTCTCTCTGTTTCTGCATTCACCCCCATTTTTGCTCTCTCCCATGGCTGTCCCTTTTTCTTTGGTGGGGAGGGGTACCCTTTCTCTACCTCCATCCGTATGTTTAGAGAACAGATCACCTCTTTCCCCTCTCACCTCCCATGGCAATGGAACCGTGTTCCTATGGAGGCTTTTTGATGTGTGTTACAGTGATGAGTGGGGAGTCAGCCTCAGGGCTCTGATATTAGTGCTGTGCCTGAGAGGGTGGTTTTGACAGCAGGCCTGGGGCTGATATGCAGCGACCCCTCTGTCAGTAGAGGAGCTGGCTGCGCGTAGCCCCGGATTGTCTGCTCCCTGGCTGTTTTGGAACTGAATGTGCTTACAAGTTTGTCTTTTCTCCTGGTCCATAAAGAACGCCTTGTGTGGAGCACTTTTTCTTCACTTCTGCCAAATATTCGTTGAAATAATATAAACTCGTGGATTTAGAGACCTCCTGGTATATTATTAAGATGTAGCATCTCTTCCGAAGGATGTGTTTTTAGGAGCGGGGTGGAATTCCAGGGGCAGAGGTCTGCTGGGAGCTCTTGTAGTCCCTCCTAGGTCCTGGGTCCTCACGTGACATCACCCAGAGGGCTGGCATCAGGAAGCTGGGTTTGGAGACTGAGGCCCTGAAGTGCCACCCAGTGTCTGGGTGAGTGGGAACTTAGATGGTGGAATCATTCCTCCAGCCATGCAGAACTGGGCGCTGGGAGTCTGGGAAAATGGTCTGGCCTTACGTGGTTGTGAGGAGGTCAGACCAGAAGGCTCCCTGGGCCTATCTCCCTCACTTCCGGGAAGAGGACCCTGCAGTTAGCCTGGATGCAGGTGGCAGGGTATCTGAAAGTGCTGGTTTCTCCCTTCTCCTCTCCTCCTCTCTCCCCACTTCCCCTTTCTCCTCCCTAGGCCCCTCCCTCCCCTCTGTTCTCAGAACATAATGGGCACTTTGCCCAGTGTAACTTGTCTGGTCCAGGAGCGCCATGGTGCACCTCAGGGCTCTGTGTGGGGGTGCCCCGGAGCTGGGACACCCAGGAGCCCTGTAAGTCACCTACTTTCTCATCTGGAAGCCGGTCAAACAGGTAAGGTCCCTGGTAGGTTTTGTTTGAGCGGCCTTGTTTATAAAAAATGGAGCTGACAATTTAAAATCGTGGGATTTTGCATAAAATTACATATTTCTGGTTTCTTTTTTTTTTTTTTTTTTAAAGGAATACCTCCCAAGGCAAGTGGGCTCCAGGGCGCTGAGGGTATCCCCTGGCTCGCTTCCCTCACTTCCTGCCTGCCCCACGGCCTGGTCTAGGTCACGTTCAAGGAGAATATCCCTGGCCCATGGAGGACCCTTCACCATCCTTACGTGAGGCCAGAACGATGCGGTGTCTTTCCACATCATAGGATGTCAGAATCAGAAAAGCCCTCAGGGACCTTGTTCTTGCCTCTCTTCTTTACAGACACCGGCCTGGGCCTCTGAGCTGGGAAGGGATGTGCTGAGCCAAACTGGGACCCAAACTCAGGTCTCCTGACCCATAGCCAGGAGCCTCTCCTGGTTAGCGAGGGCTCCTGTCTCCTTCCCTTTGTGTCCCTCACGCCATGCCATCGGCTCCATCGCAGCCTGTGTGAGAGCAGGGGAAGCACGTGATGGGGAGGGACGGGCATAAAGGGTGGGGAGGCCCACAGCAGCTCGGGATAAAGGCTGAATGCAGGGGCGTTCAAAAGCCACTGGGCACTGAGCGAGTTAAGCCGTGCCTGTCTCCGTTGCCCGGGTACTCTTTATGCCTGGGATAATGCCATTGTTCGGCTGCAGCCAGGGGCCAGAGCGAGCGCTGCCTGTGCAGGTAGGCAGCCAGCACCAGCTTGGCAGAGAGAGAGGGAGAGAGGGAGGGAGGGAGCAGGAGGGGCTGGAATATTCCAGCTCGAAAGCAGCAGCTGTATAATAAAGCCAGCTCGTTCGTCTCCCGGCCCCACTGTCCCTTCTCTCCGCCTCAGAGCAGCAGCATGAATCAGTTCACTGCGGCAATGGTCCAGGCGATGTGACTTGCATCCCCAGCAGCTACCTGATTGCGGTCCCTGGATGCAGGAGGCGCTGGATGTGCCTGGCATACCAAACCGCCCGCCCCCACGCTGCCGCTGCCAGTTGTGGAGATCGCCGCCCCGCCCGGCCCCGCAGACAGAGCTGGGCATCCTGCAAGGCCACCACCGGCCTTTTATCTTGTCCGGGGCTCTGGCCAATCACCGAGATCCTAGGGCTGCTTCTGACGGGCCACCAGCCTGTCTCAGAGATGCCCTGACAAGCCCCTCCGGCCCCGGGCAGACAAAGGCTTGAAAGGAGAAGAATTGCTCCGAGCCCAGACGCCGCTGTTACTAATATGTTATTTTGACACACAATTAACTGCAAATTTGCTCTAAGCAAAGAGCTGGGGCCGTGCAGGGTCTGCGCACAGATCTGTCCTGTGCAAACCTCGCCCTTCGCCAAGGTTGCCTGCTCCCACGACGATGCCACCACCCCTCTCGGGGCTGGGAGCGAGGACCCGGGAAGATAGCATGCACCAGCCCGCCCAGGGCCCAGCATGGAGCCGGGAGACGCAGGCATAAATGGGGGAAGAGCCAGCACAAACCCTCCCAGCAGAGCACGCTGCACAACAGCCTTCCTGAAATGGAGGCGCTGACAAAAGACCGACTTGAGCTGGCTTTCCAGGGAGGTGGAGGAGGCGAACACATTGCCTTTTATCTCCGGCGCTTTGAGAGGGGCGACAACTGGTGTAGAGCATGGCGGGGAGCCCTGGAGAAGCCGGTCCCCAATGAAAGGCGTAATCTTCGGCTCCCCAAACCAGGAGGGGGCGGCTTTTATCCCCCACCCGCCGCCCGCATCCTGGAGGCCGCTGAGCGGGAGCAGAGTGGGAGGAGCGGCCCCTGCCGCCGCACAATGCCACACAATATTGCTTCTCCCCGGGAGCCCGCCCGGGCCACCGGCACGCAGCCTGGTGCTTTGAAAGCAATCCTCCAATCAGCTATTTAAATAAGAAATATAATCTCATTGAACGCCGAGAGCTGTCGGTCTGAGATGCTTCCATTTACCAGGCACTTGAAGGAAGTCCCCAAGCCCCCAGTTGATCAGTCCAGCTCGCTCAGGGCTGCTGACGGGGGAGAGAGAGGTGCTGGAGAGGCAGGAGGGAGAATTGAAATTGTCTGTGAGAAATCCAGGGGGTGGCACCGCCGAACCCACACCCACGATGTCCTCCACAGGGGGGTGGGGAGAGGTGGGAGCCAGGAACCCGCCGTACAGATGAGGGGGGATGCTCTGCTCATAGGGTGGGTGGAGGGAGAAGGGGTGCATGGTGGGACGACCCATACCCAAGGGCTCCCTGGCAGACCAAATCTTGCCTGTCCCTCTGTCTGAAGCATTTCGTTTGGAAAGAAAACATTCTAAGAGGAGGCTCGTTGAGTGCCTACTAAGCTCCTCGCTTTAGCATGAGGCCGAGTGGTTGCTGAGCCTCGGTGGAGGAATTGTTCCTAATAAATGGGGCTCAGAGGGGAGGAGGGCGGGATGACTGATGAAGTTTCCCCCTGTGTGAGCTCAGGTGCTGCCACTGGACCAGCTGTGTTTCTGAGCTTCCGGCCTTTATCCTCCTGTGGATTCTGACCGTAGACCTGTCTGACAGGGAGGCCCGAGAGCCTGTGACTGTGGTTAATGGTGTGGGCCCTAGGGGAGGGGCGGGGTCAATGGCCTTCAGTAGCAATCCTGGTTCTGCCACTCTCTTTCTATCAAGCCTCAGTTTTCCTCATCTGCAAAATGGGTGGTATAGATGGACTGAAGTAGTCAGTGTCTGGCAGGTGGACTGTGCCCCATACAGGCTGGCTGTTATTATAGTGTGATGTTCAGTACCCTGTCTCCACTCAGGGCTCCCCGGAGCCCAGCTGTGTGAGTCTCTATTGGTCACGGGCAGGTGTGGCCCTGCCTGTGTGCAAAGAGGAGCCCTGGGGCATATGGAGACCAAAATCCACAGTCTGGAGTGAGGAAACCTGGGCCCAGAGAGGGCAGGGAACTACTCTGGGTCACACAGCATGTCAGCAGTAAGGCAGGACAGCCTCTCAGCGCACTGCATCCCGGTTCCTTTCCTCTGTTATTAAACCAGCTCTGACTGAGCACCTCCTGTGCACCAGGTGCCATTTTGGCTCTTTGCACGTGTAGATAGGGGCTATTATCACTCCATGTTGGACATGAAGAAGCTGAGGCTTGCAGAGGTTTCCAATCTTGCCGAGGCCACGCAGGGAAGTAGAGGAGAGCCCAGGCCCTGGCACTGGATCGCCTTCGCCTTCCTGCCCGTGAGGGAGCTTGGTCTGGTTCCCTCTCCGCTCCTGAAGGAATGCGTCTTTGTCAGAGGCGAGGCGAGGAGGCCTCAGCCTCATTTGGTATTCCCTCCCTCTCAGCAAAGCCCCTAAGTGCCTGCCACGCTCCCCGAATGTCAGTGAACATCAGCGAGGCAGGAGAGGCCCCTGCCCATGCCCCGCTGTGTGGGGAGGGCTGGCTCACCAGGCTGACTTCCATTAAACATTGGACGCATTGCAGATCTGCCGAGAGCCATCCATCACGCAGCCCCTCGCCTGCCTTCCCGCCCTGCTCCCAGAGAGGGCTCAGCCTGCGTGCAGTGGCACGTGGGGAGCAGAGGGCGGAAGAGGAGGTGACACCTGGCCCCCTGCCCGTGAGTGCGGGGTTGGTGGAGTCATGATAAAAACAACAAGAACACATTTGTCGAATGCTTAGTCCGTCCCGGGCAGACCTAAGCTCCTTCCCTATTTTACCTCATTCACCCCCACGAGCACCAGCAGACGCAGGTCACTGCCGCTGGAGAGGCGCATAACTTCGCGTTCAAGGTTCGTGGTCTGGTCACTTGCCTCCGGTCACTCTGAAGGTGTCAGAGCAACGGAGTGTGAGTGCAGGGCTCTGGGAGGGTGGGAGGACAGGTTCTCGGCGGAAATGGGAGCTGAGGGTCACAGTGCACCCAGTGGGGGGCTGGCCAGGGCAGGTCCGAGGACCACAGCAGAGGATGGGCAACAGGGGAGCTGTCCACGGGTAGCAGGGTCCTGACCCTCCCTCCACCTGTTACTCCAGACAGAACTGGGGGCCAGCCTCCTTCTGGTCCTCCTGCCTCCTCGGTTCTCAGTCAGTCGCTAGCCTCACAGCGGTCCCTGCTAACTGTCTTCAAATCAGTAACACAGCCCTCTCCCACTCCTGGCCAGCGCTTGGGGGGCTGCTCCAGCCCCCCGTTTGCCTCTGGCCTCATCTTGCCAGTAGCCTTTCTCCTCCTCACTGCAGCCAGGACTGTCCGGAGCCCATGGCTGCTCCCTGGCTCCTCTGCCTAAAACCCAAGCCCAGTCCTCACTGGGGACGAGGCCCACATGCCCCACGTGGCCTGACTGGCAGGGCCGCCACCTCTCCAGCTCCTCCTGCCCTCACCGCCCCCCGCCGCCTCCGGCTCACGCTGGGCCCTCCCTGCTAATGCTTTGCTCTTAGCAGGAGCATTGCCTTGTGACTTACTGTCCGGCGATTCCTGCTCTTCATTCAGACCCCAGCCCGGGTGGGCGTCTCCCAGGGAGCCTCTCCTGATGGGCCGGGCCCTACGTGCTTCCTTCCTCCATGGCACCGACCACACTGTTCTCTGCTTGTCTGTCACCTCTACTGACTGTCAGGTCTGGGGAGGGTGAGTGTGTCCCTCAGCACGGTCCCCCAGGCAGAGCAGGGCGTGGTGATGAACCACTGTGATGAATGAAGGAGGCCCGGTAAGACGGGGACGGGGCCTCAGGTGTGGCAGGGGTCACGGCCTCAGACCTAGGGGCAGTGTTGTGGAGTCTGAGCACCTGGGTTTAAAACCATCCCCCTCTTCTTACAACCCGTGTGTCCTTTGGTTTCTCCTCTCCACGCCTCCGTTTGTTCACAAGCAACACGGGGATAATAACACTCCTTCCTGGAGACAAGCCCTGGAGCTGACGCACCTGTAGCACGGAGCTCAGTGCTGGGCCAGGAAGAGGAGCAGGTAGGTGTCGCCCTGGGGCCCAGGCCGGCCTGGCTGCAGCTTCTCTGAGGCCTAGAGGTGGGGCTGGAGGCGGGGAAGGGCTCTGCAGTCAGGAGGCCTGTGAGGCCTGATGGGGGGGGAGCAGGAGGCAGACGGTTCCCCACGCTGCCCCTCCCCTGGCCTGCTGACAGGACTGTGTCCCTTAGCCTGTTCTTCCTTTGGACGTAGCCGAAATTGAGAGTTCCCGGACCAGGTGAAGTGGAGGCTCAGGGAGGGAGGGCTTGGAATGTTGGGTGTGGACATGAGGGAGAGGAATGTGTGGAGGGGAGCAGACCGCCATTCATTAGTTTTCACTATGGTGAGTGAGACGGGCACTTATAATCTTATGTAGCAAGGTGCTCAGAGCACTGGTGTGAGCCTGACGGGCACCCCAAAGCTGGCGTGTGACTGTAGTGACTGTGGGCCCGGTGTGTAAAAGAGGTGTTAGTAGCGCTCCCTGAACTGTTGGGTGCTCCCTGAACTGTTAGGTGACTCAGTGCAGAGGAAACCCCGAGCCCCCACTGCAGGCTGCGCTGGAACCTTAGGAAAGCCTTGCTGGTGGGTGCTATTAGCCCCGTGTGCCCACGAGGACATCGGCCCCGGGAGGGGAGGTGAGGCGAGGAGCCCAGAGCCACCGAGCCCCCAGGGCCCGGAGGGCCACACGCCCTGGTCCCGGCTCCGCACGGAGGAGTCTGGCCTCTGCAGCCACCCGGGGACCACAGATGGCCGACAGTATTTTCCTCGTCGCCTCCACGTTGCGTTTCTTAATTTAAAGTGGGAAATTCCATATCTGGCGCCTCATCCATCATTTTTGTGAGCTCAGCTCGGTGGAAAGCACGGAAAACATTTATATTTGTGGCTTGAACTGTTGAAAATGTAAAACAATTTAAGTAATATTAACATTTTAACAGCCTCCACTCAAGGCTCTGTGAAATTAACCATTATCTCTTGGAGTGTTTGCTAAAAATCAGCAGCGGGTACGTGGTAAGGCCCTGTGTGTGGCCATGTTGGGAGGCTGGGCAGGGAGTCCCCGTGGCTCATGGGAGTCCTCCAGAGGCTGGTTCCCCCCACACCCTGGCCAGGGGGGCAGCCCCCTTGCAGTGGGAACTGTGGCTCTTAGAGCCTGAGGACAAACACCTCCGAACTGGGCTGGTATTAAAGGCAAAGAGGAGAACATGACACAGATTCCGCCCTCAAGGGCTCCAGTGGTGGAGGCAGCGACTGGAAAAATGTACAGTGGAGTGGGGTATGTGTTACACATCAGAAGGGAGTTCTGTGTTCTGGGAGCCCTGAAGGGGAAATCAGGAGTACTTCCTGGAGGAGGCGACATCTGTGCTGACCTTTTGCTCCAGGCAGTCCCTAGAATGAGGGAACAGACCATCTCTCCAGGAATGGAAGAGAACCTGTCAGTGAGGGAGAAGGGCCCCCTGGGGTGGTGCTCTGGGTAAACCTCTGGCACCCTCTGAGAGAGAGGGGATGCTGTGAGGATGGCCAGGAGACACTTGCTGGGCCGGGGTTGCGTAGGGATGATGAGCCTAGAAGACTCAGGACTCACAGGAAGAATAATGTTATTTTCAAAGGGATGGGCTGTTTTGGTGACTTCTGTAGGAAGCTCTGGGCAGTTTTTAACCTGGTGTCTCCTTATTTACTCCTTCCTGTGCTTTACCACAGAGTCCTGGTGGATTGGCCAACAGTGAAACCAAGGCCCCCATCCCTGGGGTGCCAAGCAGATGCTGGGTGACGTGTGAGGGACGTGTGAAAGGGAACGCTTACATGGCGCATTCGTGCAGCCCTGCTGTGGGCCAGGCCCTGGCTAGAGACCATCTCCTTGACAAACAGCCAGAGCTGGTGCTGTCCCCGGGGTCTGAATTCTCCCCCAGGTCATCATGCTGAAGCCTTAACCCTCAGTGGGGCTGTATTTGGAGATGGCGCCTTTAGGGTGGTAATTCATCTTAAGAGCGTCTGGGACTCTAATCTGATAGGATTGGTGCTCTGATAGGAGGCTCTGCAGATCCACCCTGATCACCCCGAAGAGAGCAGAGGAAGGACCACATGAGAAGCAGAAGGGGGCCACCTACAAGTCAGAAAGAGACCTCTCACCGGAAACCACCCTTGCCTGCACCTTGATCTTGGACTTCCAGCCTCCAGAGCGGTGAGAAAGTAAATTTCTCTTGTTTATGTCACTCAGTCTCTCTGGTTCTGCCTCAGGTACTTTGCCATGTCAGCCTGAGCTGACTAACACAGCAGGGCTCACAATTTGACGGGCAAGACCCTAAAGTTGCTGATTATAACACAGCATGATACAGGGCAGAACGGAGGTACACACAGGGCTTTGCCAGGCGGGCATCAGGGGAGGCTCCCTGGAGGAGGCAGTGGTGCTGGGGGCAAGTGTAGAAGGATGGGGAGGAGCTGGTCATGCGGATGAGAGAGAGAGGTGTGCCAGACGGAGACAGAACATAACTTTCCCCTACCCCCCAGTGTGACTATATTTGGAGACAAGGCCATTAATTGGAGCTCACGATAGAGAGGGAATGTGAGGGAGAGAGAGAGATGGGGGGACAGGCGAGACCCACCCACCAGCACAGGCCCTCCAGGGAAGGCCATTTAGAGTTTGTGCTCCCCAGACTCCCAGCCTGCTGTGTGACCTTAGGAAAGTCATTTAACCTCTCTGTGCTGTAACTTTCTCATTGTAAACTGGGAAGAAGGACCCCTGCCCTGCGCTCCTCCAGGATGCTTTGTGGGCTCAATAAGCTAATGCCCGTGAAAGGCCCACGGAAGCACATAGCAATGAAGGTGCTGTTATTATGTAACCACCCTGACTGCCGCCAGGGAAGCGTGGAGTCAATCGGAGGCTTGAAGGATGTCAGGGAATTGGCTGCTCTCTGAAGCTTGTCATAGAGACCCGTCTCTTCATTGTACTCCTTTCATATCGCTGTTGGCTCCATGAAAGAAGGGGAAAGAATCTTTGATATGTCTAAATATTCCGCTCCCACCAAGACGGGAGGAATTCCGAGGAAGAGCTATTATTAGCGGCTGAGCTGGGAGCGGGCGCCGCTGGCGGATCAGAGCTGTCAGCTTGTGTAAACAGCCTCCTGCGCCTCGGAGCCGGCCCGGCCACATGGGCCTGGCACCGAGCAGGTCTTCCCCACCAATGGCTGAATTGCTGTGGTGCTAACTGGGAGGTGGGAGGACAGTCTGGTCCCAGTTCTGCATCCACTTTGCTGGGCAACCCAGGGCAAGTCGCTTACCCTCTCTGAGTCAAGTAAAGGCAACGTGGTTCTTACTAACACAGAGGGCTTTTATGTGCAGGAAGAAGAATATGCTGCACAGTACAGAGATCTGGGCAGGCTGCAAGGTGCCTCCTGCATGTCCCCCAATGATGATGAAGCCCATAACCTGGGCATGTGCCCTGACCAGGAATTGAACCTCATCCTCCTGGTTCATAGGTCAATGCTCAACCACTGAGCCACACCAGCTGGGTGAAAAACTTCTGCATTTTTCATATGGGATTTCTGACTTTTAATTGTCATTAGCTAGTTCAGAGTTTTTAAGACTCTGTGATACAAATGAAACCCAGTTTGGGCTGGGTTTGGCCCACTAGTCTGCTGGGCCCTAGGAAGCACTCAGTACACGGGATTCTCCTGGCCCTGGCACAGGGGCTGGGCTGGTGTTTGCGGTGCTGTGTGCATGGTATGTGTGGGATATTGGGAAGCTTAGGTGAGAACAGGTGAGAGTAGGGGGTAGGATTCTCTAAGGTGCTGGGTTAATGTCACCTCTTCCTCGAAGCCTCCCTGTAGCCTCTTCACCCCATACCACAACCATACCCTGCCTTCAGGATTTTGCATTTCTATTAATTGCTGGTTGTTTAAGTATCACACAGAGATGTAGGGGTTGGTACATTGTATCATATTGCAACATGGGTCAGTGAGCCCATGAAGACTGCAATAATGAATCAATAATGAATGAGTGAATGAGTGTCGTTGGCAGGTCTGTTGCCTTCTGAAGGCCATGAGGGGATCTGTTATATGCCTCTCCCCAAGCTCCTGGTGACCTCATGTAAAGGAATAATCTGCATTTTTTTTTTTTTTTTTAGTATACATCCCAGAATTTAGTTGTGGCACTAATTTAGACCATCTACCTTCCTTGAGTCTAGATTGTCACAACCTGACTGCCCAAATATATACTGAGAACCACTTTGTGATGGGCAATGTGCTATTCCCAGGGGACTCAGGAACAAGTGTAACAGAGCCCCTGCTTCCTAGGGGTTCATAGCTCAGGGAAACACACAGGGAACCTACATGAGGAGACAACTAACTAAATTAGAATAAGAGAGTTATGTCATAAGTGTGAAGTGAGTGGGAAAGATAGAAAAACTGGCTCAGGGGGCTGGAGCAATCATGGAAGTCTTCCTGGTGGAAGAGAACTTTGAGTTGGGATTTGACAGGGGGCTTGAATATATATATATATATATATATATATATATATATATATATATATATATATATATACACACACACACACACACACACACACACACCAGAGGCTTGGTGCACAAAATTCGTGCATGGGGGTATATGTCCCTCAGCCCTGCATGTACCCTCTCCAATCTGGGACATCCCTCTCACAATTCAGGACTGCTGGCTCCCAACTGCTCACCTGCCTGCCTTCCTGATTGCCCCTAACTGCTTCTGTCTGCCAGCCTAACCACCCCCTAACCACTCCCCTGCCAGCCTGATTGATGCCTAACTGCTCCCCTGCCAGCCTATTTGCCCCTAACTTCCCTCTCCTGCAGGGCTGGTCACCCCTAAGTGCCCTTCTCTGCAGGCCTGGGTCCCCCCATCTGCTCTCCCCTGCAGGCTTAATCGCCCACAACTGCATTCCCTTGCAGGCCTGGTCCTTCCCAACTGCCCTCCCCTGCTGGCCATCTTGTGGCGGCCATCTTGTGTCCACATGGGGCAGCCATCTTTGACTATATGGGGGCAACCATCTTGTGTGTTGGAGTGATGGTCAATTTGCATATTGCTCTTTTATTAGATAGATGATTTGAGATGAAGGAAACAGAAAACAGAATTGCAGGAAGCCAGGGATTGGAGAATGATTGTGGCTTGGGTGGCAGCTTGGAAGGTTGGATTTCATGCCCTCTGAGAACTTGGCTGCTGGTATTCTTCCTCAGGGAGGGCCACTGCGTGTGAGGTCCTGCGAATGGAGGTGCGCTGTGTTTGGCCAGCACTGTGACATATCCTAATGACGCACTCCCGGGGCCAGCAGGTGGTGATGCAAAGGCCCCCACACTCCGAACGCGAGACAGATGCCAGGAGATGACTGTTAGAACCGCAGCTTGAGTGACTAGATAAGAGCGACATCAAAAGCAGGCAATTGCTGTTCTTGCCACAAAGGGCACCCTGGGAGGGGCAGCCCTGCTGAGCGCTCTGCTCAGCAGTCTCCCTGCAGGGGCCCTGGATGGTGGCGGCAGTCCTAAATTCACAGTTATTAAGTTAAATGACCTCCTCCACGCGTGCGGCGAAGAACACTAACCCTCTGTCAGTTCTCAAACCTTGCTGCAAGCCCAGCTCTCAGCCCTCGCCCCACCTGGCCTTCCTCCCTGGCCTCCAGAAGGTGGAGGGAGCCCGCCCCCTGGGTGGGAAGGAGAATGCCCCCCTCTACTGGGGGGAGGGGAGAGGTTGAGATGGGCCCACAGAAGGGGAACCTCCCCTAAGGGCCCATCTCTCCTCCCGGGGAGTTCCTTTTCTTTTTAAAATAAAACAATGCTATGTTTGCTTGAACAGTTACTTTTCATAATTTATTAAATCTGATCACAGGTCAATATCTTCATTCTGTTCCTTATTGGGTACATTCCTTAGTATTACATGAAACTTCACATAAAATTGAATGAGAATTAAAAGCACGGCAAGAAGGTCACGCGCCCTGTGTGAGAGGGTTCCTCACCATACCCCCTCCCTCCCCCGTGGGTCTCTCAGCCTTAGACTCACCTGTGTGTCAGAGGAGATGAAGTGGCTCCTCTGAGCCCTGTCCCACCGAGGCTCAGCCACTGCGCTGTCGGTCTGCGTTGACCAGTGGTACCTGTCTGCCAGTGCAGCAGCAGGACCAATGACCTCGGCTCCCTAGGCAGTGCCCAGCCCAGAGGGTGTGGGTGGAATCCTGGCCCTTCTAGCCCTGGCCCAGCTCTGATTCACTGAGGCGCCTTGGGCCCAGCATCATTCCTGAGCCTCAGCTTCCTCTCTAACAAATGGAAAAAGGATGTCTATTGTAGACATCATAAGAAGGTGGGGGTGACTGATGCCCTATGTCAGAGTCCCTGAAATAGACAGCCTCTGGCCCCACCCCATTTGAATATTGGTTTATAGATTCTTTAATTATATGATCAAGAACTGGGAACAGAACCACCAAAAGTCAGCCGTTGTCCATTAAAGACGTCATCATAAATCAGGACTTAAGGCTTATAGACCGATGTTAGAGGCCAGCAGGAAGGCCAATACCCAGGAACCTTCCCAGGACACACCTATTACGAAAATGTTCCCACTCAGCCAAGAAGGTGGCTTCTTTAAGGCCCAGCTCCTCCGGGAAGGCCTTGACCTCTCCATGAGCTGAGCACCTCTGCACAGGGCTTGTGTGTGTGTGTGTGTGTGTGTGTGTGTGTGTGTGTGTGTGTGTGTTTGCTAGTGTATCTGTGTCCTTTGCAGACTGTGGGCACCTCTGTCTTAAAGACCACGTCATTGCTGTGACCTCAGACCTGGCACAGGGCCTGGTGGGAGAAGGTGCTTAGGGAACAAGCAGTGAATTGAAATCCTGGCTGAAACCAGCCCAGAAAAAGGTGTGTCCTGTGAGAAAGGCTGGCAGGAGGGTCAGAGGCAGATGCGCAGGGCCTCTTGGTCATGATTCGGAGGCCACTGGCCCTGGGAAGTCTTTGGGGGCTTAGGTTTGGGAGCAGGGAGGCCAGGCAGGAGGACCCTGGAGTCCAAAGCCAGGGGATGGGGGGAAAATGCACAAATGTGGACAGATCAGAAAGCTTCCTAGGATCTCGTAGGATCTGTAGGTCTGATTGGTCCCTAGACCTTCCTAAGGTAAAAGGGGATATTCTCAGAGAGGGAAGGAGACCTGTTGTGGTTGGATGGTGCTCCTGTCACAAAAGACATGCCCACCTGGAACCACAGAATGTGGCCTTATTAGCATTGGGGTCTTTGTGGATGTAAGGAAAGTAAGATCTCAGGGTGAGAGCATTCGGAGTTGGGCTGGGCCCTAAATTCAATGACAAGTATCTTCATGAGAGTCAGAAAAGACCCAGAGACATGGGGAAGGAAGCAACGTGAAGACAGAGGCAGAGGTTGGAGGGATGTGGCCACGAGCCTGCGAATACCTGGAGCCACCCGGAGATGGAGGAGGCGGGGGAGCGTCTCTCCTAGAGCCTCCAGAGGGAGCGTGGCCCCACCGACACCTTGGTCCGACTTCTGGCCTGCAGGGCTGTGGGGAACACATTTCTGTTGTTTTAAGCCACCGAGTTGGTGGTGATTTGTTGCAGCAGGAAGCCTACAAAGCCCAATGGGAACCCTCGCTGACATTGCTCCAGTGGTGGCAACCCTCAGCTGGCATCCCTTGGAAGGGCTTTGCTCTGTTCCGATTTTGCTTCGCTTGCCCTACCCCCATCCCCCTCCCGTATTAGAATAAGATTGAATT
Source organism: Pipistrellus hanaki (assembly GCF_964339955.1). NCBI lineage: Eukaryota > Metazoa > Chordata > Mammalia > Chiroptera > Vespertilionidae > Pipistrellus > Pipistrellus hanaki. Next base: position 10,968,843 of record NC_140516.1, on the reverse strand, counting down.
TTCTAGCTTGGGTTACTAAGCTTTCAGATCTGGAAACTGTGGCCATTAATCAGCTGTCACAGGATGTCGTAAACAAGGGGCTTTAAGAACCATGTTTGCTTTTTAGGCTGGTAATGCTTGGAGGTGAAGCCGGAGCGTCATACATAATGCATGCATTTTAATGGGCTGCGCACTGCAGCCCTCTTTAGTCAGAATGATTCGTTTTAATGCTCAAAATAAATATCAGAGACAATTTGCCAACAAAGCTGATTTTCTTTGCCTGCCATTAACTTAGTCTTTATACCTCTTTATACCTCAGCCCAATGACAGGGCCGGGGGAGCAGGCAAGTGGGGGGTAGAAGCCATCGAAGTTCTTATGAGCCAGGGGGTGACCACACGGCCGGATGTGCTCAGGTCAGTTCCCGGGGAGCCTCTGAGGGGCCAAGCCCTGGAGTAATTGTTCCGAAATTGCATCCGGTGGGGTTGCCAATATCTGACTGTTTGGGACCTAAAGAAAGCAATTTCAGATGGTCTAAGCTAAACATAGAAGATCTTCCTGGTTTGTGTGATAAATGAGATCTTGTGCTAGATATGCCCTTTACTCTTCAGGTGGGTGGGGAGGGGAGAACTGAGGCCCGGAGAGCTGAAGAGTCTTGCTGCCGAGCTCCATAGAGGCCGGGCTCCACGCTCCTAGGAGCTTCGCTCTCTGCCCCTAGCCCAGTGGTTCTCGCTTGGCAAGTGCCCAAGCCATACCTGTCCCCTCTCAGTCGGTCTGTCCAGCTCCTGCCTCCTCTGCTGCCTCCAGCCCACAGGCCTCTTGCTGCCCTTTGAAAGGCGTATATCATAGGAACCCCTTGTTTCCGTCCCGGCTTCCTGCAGTGCTAACTCCTGAGGAAGGGTCAATAAACCCATGCCCGCCCTGGGCATGGTGCCACCCAGCAGTCTTTTTTTATTTTTATTTTTTATTAATTCTCATCTGAGGATATTTCCTCCATGGGTTTTTAGAGAGAGTGGAAGGGAGGGGGAAAGACACAGAGAGAGAAACATCAATCTGAGAGAGACATCAATTGGCTGCCTCCCACTCATGGCCTGATGGGGCGAGGATTGAGCCTGCAACTGAGGTACATGCCCTTGACCAGACCGTGACTTTTCAGCCCTCAGGCCTATGCTTTAACCACTGAACAAACCAGCTAGGATTTAAAAATATTAATAAACTTTATTTTTTACTTCATTGTTATTTTTTTGTTAATTCTCTCCTGAGGATATTTTTTCCCTATTGACTTAAAAAAAAATCTTTATTGTTCATATTATTACAAATATTCCATTGCACCCCTCTACCAGGTTCCCCCCAACCCCCTGCCCTTTCCCCACCCTCCTTATCAGGAAGCAGGGATCGAACCTACAACCCAGGTATGTGCCCTTGACCTGGAATCAAACCCTTGAGTGCACAGACCGATGTTCTAACCACTGAGTCACACCGGTCAGGGTTACCCCCAGCAGTCTTAATCTTCCTCAACATGTAACTCTGGAAATCAGGGACACAGACTGACTACTCATTTGTTTTGATAAAAGATTCATAATTCTTTTTTTTTCTTTCTTTTTTTATTATTTATTTATTTATTTATTTATTTTTTTAATAAGTTTTTATTTTTCATATTATTACAAATGTTCCTTTTTTCCCCCCCACCATTGCTCTCCTCCACCAGGTTCCCACCCCACCCTCTGCCCTTTCCCCTCTCCCCATTGTCCTCATCCATAGGTGCACAGTTTATGTTCAGTCTCTTCCCACGCCCCCCTCTCCCCTTTTCCCCAAGAATCGTCAGTTCACTCCCCTTCCATACCTCTGATTCTATTATATTCAACAGTTAATATTGTTCATCAGATTTTTTTAATTTCCTTGGTTTTTAGATTCACTTGTTGATAATTACATATTTGTTGTTCATAATTTTTATCTTTGTTTACTTTCTCTTCTGAAAGAACCCCCTTCAGCAATTCATATAATTCTGGTTTGGTGGTGATGAACTCCTTTAGCTTTTTTTTATTAGTGAAGCTCTTTATCTGGCCTTCGATTCTGAGTGATAGCTTTGCTGGGTAGATTATTTTTGGCTGTAGGTTCTTGCTATTCATCACCTTGAATATTTCTTGCCATTCCCTTCTGGCCTGCATGGTTTCTGTTGAGAAGTCAGCTGACAATTGTATAGGTGCTCCTTTATAAGTTACTACCTTCTTTGCTCTTGCTTCTTTTAATATTCTCTCTTTGTCTTTTGCTCTTGGAATTTTAATAATGATGTGTCTCGGTGTGGTCCTCTTTGGATTCCTTTTGTTTGGAGTTCTGTGCGCTTCCTGGACTTGTTAGTCTAATTCTTTCACCAGGTGGGGGAAGTTTTCTGTCACTATTTCTTTCAGTATGTTTTCGATATCTTGCTCTCTCTCATCTTCTGGGACCCCCATAATTCTGATGTTGGTTCGCTTGAAGTTGTCTGAGAGGTTTCTTACATTATCTTCAATTTTCTGGATTCTCTTGCCTTCTAGCTTCTGTGGAGAAGTGTCTTCTGGCTCTTTATGTTCCAAATCTTTGACTTGATTCTTGCAATCTTCCCTTCTGTCTTTAGGACTCTGTAAAATATTTTTTATTTCAGACAATGTATTCTTTATTTCTTGTTGATCCCTTATCATTTCTTGTTGACTCCTTATTAATTCTAGTTGATCTCTTTTCATATCCTCATAGGCCTTATCCATCTTTTCTAGGAAATTCTTGAAAAACCTTATAAGCATAGATTTGAACTCTATATCCAGATGCTTTTTGTCCTCCATTTCTTTCATTTGTGATCTATTTTGTTGTCGCATTTCGCAGTTACAGATGGGACCGGGTTTCAGGGTGGAGCCTGCAGCTTTGGCTTCCGTCAGCCCCGCCCTATGCGGGTCCTTCAGTGCTCGCTGCCGGCGCCTCTGAGAGAAAGGTGCCCTTGATTTTCGCCTGCTGCCAAACAGTCTATACTCTCCCACAATGAGCCCGGTATTGGGGTTCAGTTCAGTTGGAAGTGGAGTTGGAGGTGGCGTTCACAGCAGTCTGGAGCCCCAGTCTCCTTCCCGTCAGGGCAATCCCGCGGCACAGCCGACCGTCCTTTCTCTGGGGGCAGTGTGTGCTCCTCCGGGACCTCCTTTCTCCGCTACCCCGGGGTTCCGCCTTACAGCCCAGCTCCCTATGGCTGAGCCTGAGTCCCCGGGGTCTGGCCTAGAACTGGGGTTCAGAGCAGTCGGGGGCCCAGCACAGTCAGAGTTTTATCTCCTTTTCGCTAGGGAACGCCCGCCAGGCACTCGGCCTCCCTCCTCTCCGGCTCTGTCCTCTCCGCGAGCACCGCGTCTCCGTACCTTGGGCTTTTCCAGCTCCTCCGCGCCTCCTTCTGGTTTTCTCCTTGCTTCTCACTGTAGAATTTCCAGTCAGTCAACCTTCCTGTAGTTCTGGGCAATGTCCGTTTTATATTTTAGTTGTATTTTATTGAAATTATTGTGTGCGGCTGTGGCTAGGTGTTCACCTGGGCGCAGCCATCTTGGATCCTCAGATTTATAATTCTTGAAGCTCGCCGAAGGTAGGGTGGGAGATGCTTAATGCCCCTTAGCAGCAGTTAGAGGCCGATTATTTTATACTTATTTACATCCTTGTGCAATTACTGGCGGGTGGTGGAGGGATTCAGCAAGGAGGAGGGCTGAGCATGAGCACAGCTGGTCAGTGTGGAATTTGCTAAACGAAGCTGACATTAAGCCCAGAGGTTGCCTTGCCAAACGGGGCAGTGTCTTCTCCCCTACAGCTCCCAGGGAACGTGCTTGATGGTGGTGTGCGGGCGATGGGCGGTGGGAGTGTTTCCAGAGCCCTCCCTCCCTGGAGCTGCTGCAGCTGGGCCCTGGCCGGAGCCTGGCCTTGCCCTGCCCACCTGCTCAGAGTAAGGCCAGGGCTTTGCACCTCCTGCCGGAGGGATAGGTCCCTCCAGACTGAGCTGCAGAGGAACGAACTCGAGCTTTGGAGCCATGCTTCCCTTCCTCTGTTCATTCAGTGAGTGTGGAGTCTCCAGGTGCCCAATGTTATGCTCAGATTCGGGATAAATTCACCTAGAAACCCAGGCTTCTGGCTTTCTTGGAACGTTGTAAGGTCTGGGTCCTGCCAGCGTTCCTGCAGCCTCAGGTGGGCGCTGGGCTGTGGCCATCCTTCCCAGCATCACCTTGTCTGGTTCATGGGACTCCCCGAGGCAGCCTTCCCGGCCCCTGCAGCCACTTGACTTTGAGAACCCTGACCTTGTCTCCACTTCCTGTACACAGACAGAGGATGCAGTAGATGCCAAAGAAATTCTTGTGATTGTTGCATGAAGCTGACTCTAGATGGTTCTCCTTAAAAGGTCCTGGATTTCCTTCAAACGTTTGCCCAGCTCAGTCCAAGTGCTCTGGGCTCCCGAGAACAAGTCCCTCCCAGGGACCCCAGATCAGGGAGGGACCCTGGTGAGCTGCTGCAACACCCACCTCAAGCATCCTAGGAGAAACGGGCACACAGCTCTCTGGGCCGAGCTTGCTGATAATGCAGTCATGCCCCACTGTTGGGAGGGTGATTTGGCCACGTGTATGAAAATGTGAAAAGCATCAGCTTTTTAGCTCAGTCATTCCAGGGCCACATTCCACAGATGTGTGTGCAAAAGTGCCTCGAGGTACAGGCACACACCAGAGCGTTACATAACTGATTGGGACAGCAACTAGGAACCACCGGTGCTCACGGGGGGGGGGGGGGGGGGGGGGAGGGGGCGGGAGGGGGCTGAGTAGACTAGAGGCGGTGCTTCCATGCCACATGGCTGCAGCAGGGAATGGAGAAGCTGTTTTCGTGTTGATGTGGAGGATTCAGAGATGCATTTTCAGCAAATAAAGCAAGGGACAAAGCAGAATGCATATGAGCACATTTGTGTGTATGAAAAAGAACGTTTGCAAGTCTGGCCTTTGGCACAACCCGCCTGGATGTGCGCTCCTGCTCTGCCACCCACCAGCGGTGTGACTTGGGAATCGGTGTGACTTGGGAATGCAGCGTGGCCTCTCTGGATGTAGTTGCTTGAAGTGTGAGATAGAGCTACTAATAGCATCTGATCAGAGAGTAGATGTGAGGATTCAATGTGTTAATACTTGTGAAGCCTGAATTGGGCTGGGCCCATTTAGCTATTAGCTATTATTATTATTATTACTGTATATATGCATCTAAAGTTTTTTTGAAGAAAACACAACATGTTAGCAGGGGCTAGCTTGGGTATTGAGGGAGGTCTGTGTGTGGGAGGTGAGACTTCCTTTTTATTTTGTATCGTCATGAACAGTTCAAAATTTCAATGAGTCAGTTTTTACTTTTATTCAAAATTAGTTAACACACACACACACACTCACAACAGGGGAGAGTGCTGTTTCTTTCTGGAGTAAAACAAGACCTGGGGAGATTAACGGGCTGAAGAGGCCACATTGGAGCTGGACCTGAGGGATCATCTGGGCAAAGAGAAGAGCCAGGAGATGGGTGTTTCTGGTGGAAGAACTGGTCTGTGCCAATGTCCTGAGGCTGGAAAGGTCATGCACTCAGAGCAGTGAGGGGCCAGGTTTCAGGGTCACAGAGGAGCAGCTGGGGATGAGGCTGGTGGGGCCAGGGCCATGGAAAGTGCTGGTGGATGGGCCCTGGATGGTGTGGCTCAGTTGGGTGGGCATCATCCCATGTACCTAAAGGCTGCCAGTTCAATTCCCAGTGAGGGCATATGCCTGCATTTTGGGCTTGATCTCTCATAGGGGGCGGGGCATTCAGGAGCAGTCAATGGGTATTACAATCTCGAGTTGATGTTTCTCTCTCTCTCTCTCTCAATCATTTAAATATTTATTTTAAAAAGTGCATGAATGAATGAGTGAATGAATTAATGCATTAATGAGATGATCTGGTCCAGCCCTTTCATCTATACCAGAAAGGGCAAGAGCTTGGACAAGGCTGCACAGCTGGTGGGCCCAGGGCCAGCTCATGGCAGGGCCTCAGAGAATGTCAGCGGGATGAATGATGCAGTGACTCAGCGCTCTGGGCCAGCAGCCTCCTTGGGATAAGACCCATCCCTCCCTACTTGACTGAGGGGCTGCTGGGATGGAGGGGCTGGAGAGAGCTGTATCATGTCACTGGGCAGTTTTGCAGGGATGAGGTCATCTTTTAAGCCACCACCTGGGTTGGTTACGCCACTCACTGTGGCTCCCATGATGACACGGATGTGTCCTCAGCTGCTTCACTGCATCCTCCCATGGCACCTGGGCCAGGACAGGGCCTCTAGGAACTGCTGTTCCTCTCACCCAGGCTTGAATCCCGATGATGCCCACACTGGCAACGTGCCCCGGGGTCAGTAGCGTCTCTTTTCTGTGCCTCGGTTTCTGCCTTTCTGCCCTCTCTGCTTCAGTGCTGCTGTTGGAGTGGCAGGTGGGACAGTGATGGTGGAGAGAGCAGGATGGGAGCCTGTCTGTCTGGTCCAAGTCCTGCTCCAGCCTGGACAGCTGTGTGACCTGGGGCAGGCTGCTCACCTGTCCGAGCCTCCCCTGTTGGATGGGCACGTGAGCAGCCTTCCTCTGGTCTACCATGAGGATGTGGTGACGGTGTGCATGTCCAGAACCTGCACTTAGCATATACATGTGCCACAGTGTGGCCTGGCTTCCCTTCCTTTCCAGTCATGGCTCTCCTCCTGGCACCAGAAGCTCCAAGAGGAGCTGGAGCATGCAGCTGGAACGTGCTACCTCCTGGCCTTGGCACATGCTGTCCCTTGGCTGGCAGTGCCCTCCGGCTGCCTCTCTGCACTGGACCCACCTGAGCACCCCTCATGGCTCAGCTCCACTGAGTTTTTCTGTTTCCTGTGTTCTTTGGCCTCTGGGTGCCCGTGGAGGGCCTTGTGCCTGATGGTGCAGCCTCTCGCTATGGGGAGCACCACCCAACCCCCTCTGGATCGCTCCCTCTGCCACACCCTCTCCCTCTGCCCCTCACACCACACAGCTACACATGTCTGTCCTTGGCTTCAGTTCCTGAGAGGGCACTGGGTGCCCAGACCAGGCTCTTAACCTCCCCCAGCCCATGAGTCACCCCACGCAATCCTTCAGGGAGAGAGGGACGAAGAGGGACCAAATGCCTGGGCTCAACCTCAGCTCTGCCACTCGCCACCTCTGTGGCTGGGGCAGTGACCTCGTGCCTCTGTGTCCTCCGTGGGCACTGGGGAAGCCAATGGCACCTGCCTGGCCGATGGCTCTGGGGGTCGTGAGAGTTGCTCTCTGCAGGTGACTTCTCCTGAGGGCTGCGTGAGCTGTCGCTGTTGTTATGTTGTTGCTATGGTTATCAACTCTCCTGAGGCCTCACAGGGAAGTGGGGTGCCCTGGCTGAAATGGGTCACCTGAGGCCCAAGTCCAGCCAGTTTGTCCCTCCCGATCTTCCTCTGACCTCTGAGGCAGGCCGAGCTGCTCTCAGATTTCCTGAGGGGAAAGGAGACCCCAGTGGGAGTCCGCTGTGGCCTTCTCTCCTGCAGGGGTGGCTCGGAGAAGGGAGGCAGGCGAGTGGCAGGTGACATTGGACATGGTCTCCAGTTCCCGTTAGGGATCTTAATATTATGACTTGCTTCTGTGCTGTGGCCCTGAGTCTCACCGCTCCCCAGAGGTCAGAAAGGATGGGCTGGCTCCCTTCTCTCCAGGAATTTCCTGGGAACAGTGGAAGGAGGGTGAGTGTCCCCTGCTCCCCCAGAGGCCCTCTTTCTGCATGTTAATGCCTGGCCAGCACAGAGCAAGTCACAAGGCAGAGAGGAGCTGGCCTGGGAGCTGGAGGAGCCTCTCACCCTTGCCCCCAGCTTGCTGTGTGACCTCAGATGCAGTGCTTCACCTCTCTGAGCTCCATTTTCCTCATCTGAGAAGCAAAGGACTTGAACTCCTGCTTCAAGAAACTAATAATTCTCCTCCACTTCACCAGGAAAAGGCAACTGAATTTCATTGAGTTATTGCTGAGGTTATTGCTGTGTGTGTGTTTGCCAGAATGTCACATTCCCTCCTTTGCTTGGGGTTCACTTCAGATATGCCTTCTTCCTCCAGGAAGCCTTCCCAGACCACCTTCCTGGCTAGACTAGGGCCCCTTTTCTGGGACCCATAACCCTGAGCTTCCCTCTATCAAGGCACCTGCTTCTCTATGACGCACCTGTTTCAGCCCCAGACTGGGAGCATAAGGTGTCCTGCATCTTGGAAGTCTATCCCTAGTACAGGGTCTGATCAGAGGGGCCCTCACCCACCCCTTGCATAGGACTGAGCAGAGGGGCCCTCACTCAATGAGCCTTAGCTTCCTCAATGGGAGGATACTCTGTACTTTCAGATCAGGGAAATTCTTGTGGAGCAGGAAGGAGTGGAAGTTGCAGCCTTCAGGGACTGGGGAGCCCCTCTTTGAAGAACCTTTTGATGGCAGAGCTGGGCAGGGTCCAGGAGAAGAGGGAGAAACCTGCTCCCCAGGGTAGTGAGAGTTTACCTTACATTTCCCAGGCCTGATTTTGTTCAGAGGCCATGGCTAGGCTCAGTCCCCTGAGAGGAGCCCTGCTCCATCCCTGGGGTTCGAGGGAGCACAGTTCAACCAGGCAAGGCGGCTGGCACAGACGCTCTGATCCTCCTTTTCATTCCAGGCTTCTCTGAACATGCGCCCTGTGCCCTTGGTCCTCACACTCAAAGCTTCACAGAGGCTGCTCTGCGGGGAGCGAGCGTCCTTCTGACCCCTCTAGTCTCTTAAAACTCCTGTAAAGGAGAAATACCTGGTGGAGTGTCTTCTGACAGATTTTTTTTAAATGCCTACTACCACTTCATGGGTTTAAAAGTGGGAAACCCAGGCTCCCAGGGGAGGATCAAGGTGCAGGGAGAGACTCTGGGGCTGACTTCTCACTCCCAGCTCTGGCCAAGGGCCCTGGCGCCCTGCTGCCCAGGGAGAGAGCCACTAGGCTCCCTGCCTTCTACCCAGTCACTCTGCCCCCCGTCCAGGGTGCTGGGTTCCTTGGTGCCCTGACGTGGAGCCTCTCCTAACCCCTGACCTATGTCCTTGGAGGACCCTTTCCCGGTGACCCACCTGGCTGAGCCTCGCTCCCCTCCACACCCTTTACGGCCCCTCTGGAATCCAGAGACCTGGGTGGAAAGCTGAGGACTTGGGGACTTGGGCAACTCCCTCACCCTCCCTGGGCCCGGGCTCCTCACCCAGACAGTAGGAATGAAAGCCTCCGTATCAGAGAGGGGCAGGGAGAACGGGTGTTCGTATGTGCGACTTGCTCAGTGGTGGCCCTGAGGGCCGTTCTGTTCTAAGCCTACCCCTGGTCAACACAGACCAAATTTGTACAGCAGCTTGATGTTACCATGACATGATAAACTTCTTTTTACAAAAGTATCATGAACAGATCAGAAAATGAATGGACTGGAAATGGAAAAAGTAGTCTTTTCATGTTGAGAGTTTGAGATGGCTTGCCTTAGCATGGAAGAATTCTCAAAAAACAGTGTCTATTTTCTTTATTAGTCCGTCCGTCCATCCATCCATCCAACATCCATCGCAATGAAGTAAGCCCTCACTATGATATGAGAGGGGCTACAGTTGGCTCCTGGACATGATTCCTCATTTATTGAGGCAGGGGAAAGAGATAGATATGTCCCCCCAGTCCCTTCAGGGGGTGGGCAGAGGCAAGTTTGCTTAACAAAGCTCAGGTAATCAGGCCCACATTATATTATATTTGAAGGTGTGCTGGGCTGGGCCAGGAGGAGCTCACCCCCCAATTCTTATTCACATCACTTGTCCTTACTTGGCACTTTCCTTATTCTCCTCCTCCTCCTCCTCCTCCTCCTCCTCCTCCTCCTCCTCCTCCTCCTCCTTCTCCTCCTCCTCCTCCTCTTCCTCCTCTTCTTCCTCCTCCTTATTTTTGAAAATAAACCAGACAGAATTTTTTAAGACTGCCCTTCATCTTTCCAAAATTCAAAGTCAGGGGTTTGCTCGCTCCACCCCCACCCTAATTTCCTTTTATTATGGAAACTGGGAAAATGGCAAGTAATTGCCTGAAGATGCTGGAAAGATTGCATTTTGTTTTGCAACTATCAGCTTAAAAATGATGTTTAAGAGATTATGAATGGGTGATTAACTGTTTTCTCTATTACTTCCCTCTCAAAATCAAAACAACAATTGCGATGCGCACAGTAAAACGGAGGCCCCACTGTCTGAAACCAGGCTAGAAACCAAGGAGCTGGTGTCCTCTCTGGGGAGAAATCCCACCGCGCAGGCCTTGAGAAGGTGGGGCTGGGCAAGGCGGTGGACGTTGCTAAAACAAACATGGTCTCCATGTGCTAATTCCTCCCACGCCGCTGCCTCCCACTCCTCATCTCAAGGGCAGTTACGGGACTGCAGTCACATTCGCTATTTACTGCCTTTCCCGAATCAGTTTGTTTTTTGTGGAAACGGTCTCTGATACAGCTCTACTGCGCTATTTCAGCGGGTGTTTATCATTTAAAAGGAACAATTTTAATACCTACATTTGCCTTACAGTCTGAGCCATAAACGTGATTTAGGCGTCCCCTTATAATAGACTCTTACAAGCGATTGCCTCGGCTCCGGAAGAACCCGTCCTCCAAGTGTTGGCCATGAAAACTAACAGGCTTTTTGAAAGTTTTCCTCTTTAATGCCTCTTGAAATTATTGAACAAAAACTGGGTAAACGGGCTGATTTGTGCGCCTTCCTTGCCGAGAATCTGGAGCTCCCGGGAATGTCTTAGGAAGGGGCGAGGGCTCCCCCACAGCAGGAGGGCAGGCCCAGCAGGTGTGGCGTCCCTGCTGCGTTAATATCCAGGGGGCTGCTGGTCCTCCCTCCTGTGTCTGGCTGCTGTGGGCCCCCAGTTCCTCATCTGTGAGGGGGTGGTGGTGACAATAACGTGGATGGATGCCCTTCATCAGTGCTACCCAGGTGGTTTGTGGGCTGGCAGCACCAGCATCACCCGGAGCTTGCTAGACATGCAGGTTCCCTGGCTCTGCCCACTCCTGCTGAATCGGGGTCTCTGGGCACAGGCCCAGGCGATTCTGATGCACTCGAAAGTTCAAGAAGCTCTGGCTTCTTGGGAAACAGGCTGGTGCCCTGTGCAACATCAGGGCGAGCCTGCAAGAGTTGCAAGAGGCCGAGAGAGTCCATGGGCTCCCTGAGCCAAATGGCTTCCTGTTCTGAAAAGCTGTAGGCCTACTGTGTGCTCAGGACCCAAGCTGGCTTGGGACAAAAGTGTTGAGAACCAGGACACCAAAAATGGATACTATAAACTGAGGCTGGATATTGGTAGACAGGAGTGTGTGTACTGAGATGGCAAAGAGGACGGACAAGTCTGGAAGAGAAGACAATCCTATTTATTCAGAGTTACCCACTAGGTACCAAGGGCACCCGAGGCCCGGCCACATACCACACTGCCATGGGCCTGCGTCTGGACATGGGTAACTGGCAGAAGACAAGGAGCCGGGCCGGAGAGACAGCGGCCTGGGGACCGCCTGGCAGGTCTTGGAGGGCTGGGCCGCGGCTAGTGGAGCTGATGTCCAGGCAGTTTCAGAGAAGCCCTGGGGAGATAGGAGGAGGAGAGAGTGAGTGCTCCATCCCCAGAGCTGTGCAGGCAGGGTGCTCCCACAGGGAAAGGGCACTCGGCCCTGATACATCGGCCCCTGTGCCTGCTGTTCCAGACGACGGCTGACCTTCTTGCGCCTCCTTTCCCACGTGGGAAGGCCATAACATCATGCAGGAAAGCCCTCCTGCGTGGCTGTGCCGCTTTCTGCTGAGAAATGCCTCCATTCGGGGGAAAAATGGGATTAATTTTCAGCGGAAGCAGCAGTGGCTGAACGTGCAGTTTTCAAACTGTTGACTGTGACATTAAGTAACAAGCTGACTCCTGTCCAATGGATCTTATTAAAATTAACTGTTTTAGCGCTACATTTAAAATCAAAACCAATCTGTCACTCCTAAATTGGTTTCTTTCAACTGCTATTTGCGGGTAAAATGAACAGTTTTAACAATTACATCTCCAGTGCAAATCATAAACTTGATTTACAGGAAAACACTTAATTTACTGCATTTGACTGTGCACCAGAGCTGCCAATTATCCTGCTGTAAATTTTCCTGCCTCCTTATTTGCTTCTTACATGGCATCCTGGGTGCCATTGCCTCTCTCCCCGATGGCCCTGCCGGGGGTTGCAGATCCTGATTTGGGGTTTTGTCTGTGAAGAGTTGGGTGCTCAGAAGTAGACAGGGATCTATGCGGAGCCTGGTCTCCGAGCACCTCCGCTCTGTGCTGTTTCCTGTTGTAAAATACCGAGTGGAGTTTCACTACTGTTTAACCCAGTGGTCGGCAAACCGCGGCTGGAGAGCCACACGCGGCTCTTTGGCTGCTTGAGTGTGGCTCTTCCACAAAATACCACGTGCGATTGAAACTTTGTGGCCCATGCGCAGAAGTCGGTTTTTGGCCTGGGCGAGTCTATTTTGAAGAAGTGGTTGTAACACTGAGCCACACCCAAGGGGTCAAAGACCCACATGTGGCTCGAGAGCCGTGGTTTGCCGACCACTGGTTTAACCCAACCTGGGTGAGGCAGGAGGAGGGGAAATCAGAGCTCAAGCAGGAGGGCTTTGGAGAAAACGAAGAACTCTTTTTCTTGTTAATTCGTTCATCCGACAGCTGACCAGCAGCGATAGAGGAGCTGCGGCTGTGCCCACAGTCCCTGCCTTGACGCGCTCACGTTGGATAGGAGGGACATGCTGGATGACAGCACTCGGTGATACAATCACTGGCTGCTTTACTGGTTGGCCGGTAATGAGCTGCAATCCTGGGGCTGGGAAGGATCTGAGGAGAGGCACTCATCTGCTCAGTCGTACCGGGATGGGCGAGATGACACGCAGGAGCTTTGCAGAGGTGCCATTTGAGCTGGGTCTGGAAGGGTAAGTAGGAGTCTTTCAGGTAGAGAAGGAGAGGAAAGGGCATCCGGGTAGAGGGAACAGCACCAGCCAACGCTTGTGGGCACAGAAGAGCAGGGTAATTTCAGGGAGGGGGCACGGTCTGGCTGGGCAGGGATGTGTGTGAGTGACAGGTCTGTCTGAAAGGGAGGTTGGAGCCAGGATGCCTCTTTATGCTTTACAGTTGAACCTCTTGTTTAGCTAAGCAGATGGGAGCCACAGCACTGAAATGACCCTTGTAAGTCAGGAGGGACCATGAACTCCAAGAAGTTGTAGGATGGGGGACGGTTTGCTGGGATTTGGAGAAGTCAGGAAGCTTATGCAAACCACATGCAAATTAGATGCGAGCCAGCACCTGCTCTGTGTTGTGTTGTCAGCCACTTTCTGTAGCAGGAGGGTCCCTTCGCATCAACAAAGGTGCGTGAGATGTCTCCTCTTGAACCTGGCTGAGCTGTGGGTCAGCTCATGGAGCTGCAGAAAGCTTTCTCTGCCAGAGGCCTCTCTGTTGGAGGGAGTGTCCCACTGGGAGAGGGAAGGACCCGAGTTTAGGTTCCAAAGAGCAAGATGAAGTTCCCAAGTTTGCCACCTGCAGGGAGCCCAGGCCTTGGGATTTAGAGGGTTCAGTTTCCAAAGATGGCAAGAGGTGGCATGGGAGGCTGACCCAGAGTCCGGGTTCTCATCCCGCTGCACCTGCTCCTCTGCACTCAGGGTCCCTCGGGGAGGGTCAGTGGGACCTACAGTGTCAGGTAATGCCCGTGAGTGGAGGATCTGTGTTCTACTGGTTGTCCAGCTCTGACAGCGCCTGAGCCCAGGGTGGTGGTGGGGTTTACTCAGATGTAATGGGATGTGGGCTCTTTGTCCTCACAGGAGACTTGGGATTGCCCCCTGCCCACCTACCCCCGGGCTTTGCTGAGGAGCTGCCTTGGGCCCGGCTTCCTGGGACCACGAGAGCAGAGAGGGAAACTGGGGTGCAGCTCCCAGTTGTCTATCCACAGCTCTTTCCTCAGGGAGTTCATCAAGGACAGTGGGTGGTGCCTGGGCCCTGGAAGCTTCCAGGGCTGACTCTTTCTAACTTGCTATGCAGCCTTGAGCAAGCTCCCTCTGCATATGTCTCTGCACCTTGGAAGGCAGACCAAATATCTCAAAGCAGAACCTTCCCCTGCTGAGAGTCAGCGCATTCTGACCCGAGCCCATTCAGGGCTGGTCTGCTGGGCAGACATATTGGAGGGCTGGTGGCATGGGTACTGAAGCCGTCCCCTGGAGGGAGGATGGTCAGGGCCAGGCTGGCTGCATCTGTGGGTCCTGGGGCCACGTGTGGGGTGGCTCACAACCTGCCCCTCTGCCTTCTTCCTTTGCCTCCTCATCTCTCCCCGATCTCCTCCCTCCCTGCTTTCCGGGCACTCCTGATGTGTCCTCCAGCTCTGGATCTTTCTATGTGCTCTCTTGAACTCTCTGGGTCCCACTGTCCTCCCCTGCTCCTGCCCGCTTCCCTGTCTCCCTGTGGCACCCCTACCCCATCTTATTCTCCTTGCCCAGGTAGGGAGGCTCAGCCCCTCTTCCCTGCTCCCCGTTACAGCACATCCTCTCTCCATCTGCGTCTACTACTCTTCCACCCCCTACCCAGCTCCCAATTCCTGAGAGATTTGGGGGAAACTGAGGAAGGGTCTCTGCTGAGGGTGGGAGGAGCAAGAGGAGAGAGCATTAGAACAGTCAGTCTTCAGCAGGTGGCACTGTTGGGCGACTTTTGCTTGTGAAACATTTTAGCTCTGAAAAGACACACTGGAGTCTCTTGGCATGTGAGAGCCTTCTTTTAAAAATAAAAATAAAAATAAAAATAACGACTCTCTCATTTTCCAGGCATCATTACAAAAGGTGCAGCGTATATGTGTGTGTGTATGTGTGTGTGTGTGTGGTGAAGATGTATGAATGCAGATGCTTGCTTGTGAGTATGTTTTTGTGGGGCTGGGAGTGTAGGTGTGTGTGAGCATGTGCCCAGGCCATGAGTGTCCATGTCTGTGTGTAAGAATGATGTAGACGTGTGTGGCAGGAGTGTTCGTGTGCGAGCATGTGAATGTGGGTTTTCATGTGGACCAGTGTGTGCCAGTGTGCGGTGTGTCTACCATGTTGGGCCCTGGATCTGTGCCTGTGCATTTGTGTGGTTGAGAGTGTGTGTGCGCAGGTGCAGGGAGTTGCGTGGGAATTGGGGGGAAGGGAGGGAGCATTTGTGCCTTCACGCATGTGCACTGGTGGCAGTTTAGTACAGTGATGAGAGGGAGACCATGAGACGGGCCTCCAGGTTTAAATTCTGGCTGTGCTGTGACAGCTGTGTGATTTTGACCTAGTCACTTAGCATCTTTGAGCCACAGCTTCTCCACCTAAAAATTGAAATAATAGCAATATCTGCCTCTTTGGATGGCTGGGAGCATGAAATAGGATCATTCGTGTTAACAGCCTGGCACAGCTCCGGACACGGGCTCGGCAGCTGGCAGGGGCTCAGCCCACAGGCTGAGAACCGCCCGGCGTTGGTGTGAGGGTCGGCAGGCTGGCTGGGCCGGACTTGCTGGGCTCAGAAGTTTGCAGTGCGGGGCTCTCCAGCGGCTAAGAGGCCCTGGGTGCGGTGGGGTGTCCTGAGGACCTCTAGGGTCTGCCCAGTGCCAGCATGTCTTGGCCCTGCTGGACAGAATCAGAGCTGGAATGAGCTGCATGGAGATCCAAATGCAAGAGCTGGAGTGGGCCTCAGGGATCATGGGTTCCAGCCCCTCACAGGGGAGAGAGCAGCACAGGTCAGGCCTAGCCAGGGCCCGGCATGCAGGCTCCTAATGTGCGGGCCAGTGTCTGAGGCTCCTGGAACCCTGACCTCACCCCCTTGCCTCCCTCCCCTCCTCTTCCTCATCTCTCTGTGACCACCTTTTCCCCGAAAGCTGCAAGTGGAGGGAGGGAGAGACACCTGTCTGGTTGGCTACTACGTTTAAAAACCACCTAAACGTAGTGGCTTGGAACAATTTGTTATTATGGTGCCCAATTCTGTGTTGATTGCGCTCAGCTGAGCCGTTCTCTCCCGAGCGTCTCATGCTGTGGGCTAGGCTGGAGGCCACCCAGGAAGGCTGCTTGCCCTGACCTCTCAGCATCCTTGGCCTCTCTCTGGCAGTGAGCCCTCCTCCAGGGCCTCCGCAGGACCTGGGCCTTGCCAGCAGGGTGAGCTCAGGGTAGCTGCAGGTTTACATGGCAGCTGGCTGTGGGGGTCATTGGGCTGAGGGCTATGCCTTGAACCAGCAGCGCCACGCTCCCATATCCTATGGACATGAGCCCACCTACATTCCAGAGCAGGGGTCTTCAAACTACGGCCCGTGGGCCACATGCGGCCCGCAGAGGAGTCTGATCCGGCCCGCCAGGTTTTTTGGGCAGTGAGCGCAGCCGAGGTGTTACAGTAGGAATTAGTAGTTCATATAGTCCGGCCCTCCAGCTCTCTGAGGGACCGTGATCTGGCCCCCACTTTAAAAAGTTTGAGGACCCCTGTTCCAGAGGGTAGAGAATGTGGACCCACTTCTTTATGGAGGAGAACAAGGCCATCTCGCCTGCGAGCTGGTGGATGGGTGATGCCAATTCCACTCGCTCCTCTAGGCCCCTCCCCCCCCCCCCCCCCCCAAGCCCAGGCCACTCTTTTAGCGTGCTCTGTCGACCGTGCCTTCCCGTCGATGGAGTGGATGCAGCGGGAGCTGCCTTTTCTGTGGGAGGCTCGAGCCTGACTGAACATAAGCTCTTTGAGGGCACAGGGTCCTCTTATGTCCCCAGCCTCCTGACGCCTCCTGGCCTGGCACGGATGCACACACAATTCATGCTCGTGGCTGCACCAGGGACAGTGGGCACCAGGGAATGCTGAGCAGGAAAGGCATTTGATACCTTGCAGCTGGCGGAAGGTGCTGGAGTTTCGCCCTGAGGGCTCCCTTCCTGGCCGGGGCGGAGTCCCAGGCTCTCGGGACAGTAGATGTCACTGGGCCAGGCATCTGCCCCAGGTCCAGTTCGATTTAAACTTGGAAGCGCTTCTCCCCGTTCTCCCACAGGGAGAACAAAAGAATGGGCTTGGCTGGGCAGCAGGGTGCCAGCTGCACTCAGGAATGGCTTTCCAAGTGCGGGGACTGTGGGCCCGGGACAGGTTAAATAGGAGGAGTCTTAGATTTATGGGAACTTCTCTGTGGTCCTTAAGGACTTAGGGGTGACTGTACCCCCTCCCAGGGGGAGGAAAGCAATGACCTCTTTTGGGATTTTCCATTCTTGTAGTTCCCAGGCTGTTAGCTCCTGGGGACAGAGGAGGAAGGTGTGAGGAGGAAGAGGAAAGGAGAGCGGAGAGGGGTTTGCGTGGCCAGGGCCTGTCCTGCCCTGAGAAGGGAGGCTGATGAGCCAACCACCCCCCACACCTCCGGCTCCTGGAGCCACCCTGGGCTGCTCCCCACTCACATGCTGCAGCTATTTTTAGTTCTGGGATGTGCAGAACATGCCACAGAGAAATAGAGTGGAAAATCTGACACTCAGGCCCCGTTCTGAGGAGACACAGCGCCTGCAGCCCGCCGCTGCTCACATGTCTGACCCCCGTCGTCCACGTTCCTGTGAGCGGCCTGACTTCCAATCCCAGGAGCTCCTCCACGCGGTCCCGGGTCCTGGGACCCTGTTGGCGGCCACGGCTCCTGGTCAGCGTCTTCTCCTATCTGCTGACCAGCATAATGGTGGCCTGAGGACAAGAAAGACTGTCTCCTGCTGGGCCTCTCAGGGGCGTGAGGGGAAGGCAGGGGGTGGGGAGAGCCAGGCTTCCCCAGGGGCAAGAGATGAGCCTGAGACCCAGAGCGGGCATTGCGGGGCTGAGATTGCACGGAGAGAGGAGAGCAGAGCTGGCCTTGGAGAGCAGTTCCTCGGTGGCTGGGGTGCTCAGCTCAGCACGCCAGGCCGGGGCGCCTGGAATCCAAGTCCAAATCCACCCTGGAGGAGAGCGAGGAAGAAGTGGGCTCCAGCCCGCTCAGGGGAGGGGACCGCTCCCTATCGAGGGCCTGTGTACTGGGTATTTAATTAAAAATTCAGTTTTTCCCCCCCACTCTCATTACAAAAAACATGCATGCTCTTTGTAGGAAATTTAAAAACACAGATAAGCAAACAGGAGAAAATTAAAAACACTCTAATCCCAGCACTCGGAGATAAACCCTGTAAATATTTTGGTCTTTTGGTGGGTATACCGCCAGGCTCTCCCTTTTTCTCCTTTGAAACATTTTCATTTCTTGTTAATTACACATAATTTGGGAAAGCACTCTTGCTGGAAACATTCGAGCAGCACAGACCTCGCAAAGGGGTCCTCTCCCCGCCTCAGCCCACTCCCCTTTCCCACCCGAAGAATTGCAGTGATAATTTTGATGTGCACGGCTCCTGATTTCCCCCTAAGTGTACACACGTGTTTATATCTGAACACGGGGAGAGACGTGGCTTTATTTTTAGTGTACCTGGTGTTTTCTTCTCTGGCAGAAGCGGTATCGCACGGTATGTATTGTTCTGCACTCTGATGTTGTCACCTAGCCATTAGTCATGGCGTTCCTTCCGTGTCAGCACTCATAGCTCATCTCGTCCATCCTGGCTGCTGGGGAGAAGTCCTCGGCACAGACACATCAGCCTTTATTTAGCCATCCCCCTGTGATGGGCTTTTAGATTGCTTCCACTTTTTTTTTTTTTTTTTTTTTGC
The DNA here is from genome assembly GCF_964339955.1 of Pipistrellus hanaki. NCBI lineage: Eukaryota > Metazoa > Chordata > Mammalia > Chiroptera > Vespertilionidae > Pipistrellus > Pipistrellus hanaki. Next base: position 10,950,157 of record NC_140516.1, on the reverse strand, counting down.
TATTGCAAGAAATGCTCTTGAACATGTGTCCTTGGGTGAGCCTGCTTCTCTAGGATCAAAGCGGAGGCGAGAAGTTGCTGGTCATTCTCTTGTCAAACACATTAAACAAACGGGAGCATCTTGGACCAACTGTGGCGAGGGCCTGCCTCCTGCACTTTCCCATGCTAATGAGAAGGCAGCTGCCACAGCATCTCCCAGCCTGCTCTGGGCAGCACTGATGTCCGATTGATGCTCGCAGGCGAGCCTCGGGAGGAGTGAAAAGCCGGGCAGTAACGCCCTGCGTGCGGTCCGTGTCTACTGAGCGATTAGAGATTCACCAGCGCACAGTGGTGTGTCAGGAGGCGCCCTGAAGGAAAGACACAGGTTTGTCTTCATTTAGCCCGTCTTTCCCCAGTGCGGCTGCAGGGAGGAAGCACAGATGGCAGCTGGCAGCCGCCTGCCCTGCCCACACCTCGGCCCTGTCCCTGCAGTGCACCGCTGGTCCCCTGAGTTTTGTTGCTGGAGGACTTCCTCCTGCTGAGGAGCCTGTTCTGCCCTGCAACCGGAAGTGCTCTTGTCTCCTGCCTCCAACAGCCCCAATCAAGGACCTGGGGTACAGACCCCCCTGCTCCCTCAGCCCCTGGGGGACCACTCTGAGGCTAGTGTTTTTGTAGGAAATTTAAAAATACAGATAAGCAAACAGGAGAAAATTAAAAACACCCTAATCCCAGCACTCGGAATGAGGAATGAGGCTCCAATTGCCCAAGGTGGTAGCTGGTTTGAAAATGCCCAGGTTACTGTCCACCCTCCTTGTCTCACCTCCCCACTCCTCTACCACCCCCCACCCCTGCATTCGTGTGTATGTGTGTGTATGAGTCCTGGGTCTGCTCCAGGGAGAACCCCAGTGAGTACTCTGATTGATGATTATTTCATAGTGGCTTTATGTAAATGTCCCATATATTTCTCTCAGCCAATCCCACATCATTGGATATTAAAGGTTGTTTCCAATTTCCTGATGATAAAAACAATCCCATGGTGGACATCCTTGGAGCTCAAAAGCTGTGCACATTCTTGGTCATTTCCTTAGGGACTATGTCTAGCCATAAACCCACCATGTCAAAGGGTCTACATTTTGGTAAATATTTGTGGCATCTGCATCCTCTGCTTTCTGTCTTCCTCTAACACCCCCTCCTGTCCAAAAGGACACAGGGGGGCCAGCTGTGGGTGCACGCTGGGGGCCTGAGGTGGGGAGAAGCTCTCTGGAGGGACTGGGAAAGGCGAACCAGAGGACATGTCTGGCAGGACCTGGAGAACCAGCCAAATAGTCACCTGGGAGTTCAGAGTAAGGAGTTTGAAGCTTGGTGGTTAGGGGTGCTTCTTCACTGGTTCTGGTTTCAAACCCTTCTCATCCTGCAAGGCCCATTTGAAACCCCACCTCCTCCAGAAAGTCTTCCTTGATTTTCCTGGCCTTTGTGAGCCACTTCTCATGACTGCACCTGCTTTAGTACTAATTCTATGTGGTTCATGCCACCTCCTGAGGGGAGAGATTCTGTCTATAAGAACCAGTGCTATGCCCAGGGTAGATTGACATGTTTGGGGTTTAATAAATGCTTGTGATAGGTGCTCTGGCTTGGGAACTAGGGAATCAGGATTCAAATCCCACCTTTGCAGCTGACCCCCATGGGGACCTGTGGGCCTCAGGGCAAAGACCCTGCCACGGACTTGAGTGGGAGTGAGCACATGTGGGCCCACAGTCTCCCTCTCAGCCTCCCATTTTGCCCCCTTTCCAGAGGCTGGGCCCTCTGCATGCTGCATGGGGCTGCGAATATCAGTGCCTTTCTCCTTATCCTTCCAGGTGCAGGTTTCCGGAGACAAATATACCCTCCATTGCCAGCCCCTCGATCTGTCTAAACACTATTTGACATGCGTTGCTATTAGCTTAGCACCTTATCAAATAATGCAGCCTGATCGAGATAAAAGGTTTTACAACCCTTGCTACCTTTGTTTCTGCCTGCATTCACCCGCCGAGACAGCTAATAATTACCACCAAAGACAAAGAGAAATCTATACGCTCCACGTCGAGGTTCCCGTGTGCATGTTAAGCAGCAGCCCGGGGAAGAGGGAGAGGGAGGAGATGGCCCAGATGCAGTCGGCAGGGCCACGCTGGGCCTTGCTCCCTGCTGGAGAATGTGGCTGTGGAAGGGCTGGGGCTTCAGGCCGGCTGGCTGCTGACGTGACCCTTATGGTTTGATGCTGGAGAGGGAGGTGGGAGATGGGTCCCAGAGCCCCACTGTGGACACATCCAGGCTGGTTAGGTAGGCGGAAGTGAAGGGAGAGGCATGGCCTCATTCAGGGATGCTGGGGACCTGGGTCTGTCCTGGCTCAGCTACTGGGTCTCTTGTCCTCGGTGAGCACATCTCTGCATCTATACATGTGACTCCCAGGCAGTGTGCAGGAGTCAGGAGACCTGGGTTCTAGAGCTAGCTCAGCTGCCAACAGGCAGGTACGTGTGCTGCTGGGCCTCAGTTTCTCCATCTTTGAAAGGAGATCCAGTTGGGATAATGGTGACAGGAATTTCAGGCCTCTGTCCCAGGCAGCTGGTATCTCCACAGGCTGTTCCATGGCCAGGTCTGTGTAGGGCATTGACTGTGGGGCCTGAAGAATAGGAGACATTGGCTTTGAACTGAGAAGCTCCCAGGGAGGCAGTTCTTATCCCAGAAACAGCACACTCAGAGAGTGGCATGAGAGCTGAAGGGGATCCACAAATGAATGAATGAGGAAGGCATGAATGGCACTGAGGCAGAGGGAGTGGGACCCCCAAATAGGGACTTGTGCAGCAAGAGCAGTATTATAGATTGACTGTGTCCCCCCATGAGTCACATATTGAAACCTACCCCCCGATGTAGTGGTTTTAGGAAGTGGTGCCTTTGGGAGGTGATTAGATCATGAGAGTGGGCATCATGAATGGGATCAGAGCTCTTATAAGAGAGACCCAGAGAGCTCCCTCGCCCCTTCCACTATGTGAGGGCACAGCGAGAACGTGGCTCTGAGGCAGGAAGTTCACCAAACACAGAGTCTGCTGGAGCCCTGACCTTGGACTTCCAGCATTCAGACTGTGAGATCTGGATGTGTGTGGTTCAGAAGCCACCCAGTCTGGGGCATCCTGTTATAAGAGCCTCTCTGACTGAGACAAGTGGTGATGAGGATCACCCAGGGGCTGTGAGTCCCTGATAGGGGTTATGGCTCTGGCATCTGTGGGCACTGGCCACTCTCAGGGGACAAGGATTCCCCATGGAGCTCAGGGCCGAAGGGGCTGCCTGGATTCTCTTTTCCCAATGGCCCTGATGCTGTGGAAGGAATCAAGCCAGTGGTGTGTAGTAACTGTCTAACAACAGCTCTCTGGGGAAGTGGGGAAAGCCTTCATTTGCAGCACTTGCCAATTTCCAGGGTGTAAATATTCCCCATCATGGCTGATTACAGGCTGACAATATCACTGGATGTGGAGTGGGAAGAGGTACATAGTTGGCTCCATGAGTGAGTGTAAGCTGGCTGTGGCATTCCACAGGTTGGAACCCAAGAGACTCACAGTGTGTCAGGACTCCCGAGGCAAGGGATGGTGGGTAGCACACGTGCCAGCTCTGCCCCCAGACATCACTAATCAATCGTGTCTCTGCTAAACCCAGGTTCCTTCTCATCAGAGTGCTCCAGGCAGCCACTGTCTATTGATTAGGGTAGGCATGTAAAATGACAACTCTTGGCCATTGCTGATCTAGACTAATTTTCTCAAGAGCAGATGGGGAAACTGAGGCCAAGATAGGGAAGGGGACTCTTACAAGGCCATCAAACAGTTTGGAAGAGCTGAGGGTGGAAGCCCAGTGCGCTGTCTCCAGAGCCAACAGTCTCCTGCCCCACTGCCCCGTAGCCTCTCCCTTTGAAAGCAGTCACGAGGGCAACACCAAACCTGCTGCTAAGCCCCGAAGCCCCCGCTTGAAGATGGGGTGAGTCCCATCCTAACCATGATTCTCATGCAAAGACCCACCAGCAGCAAACCCATGTTTTCGCTCTGTGCCTCCCCTTGGGGTGCGTGAGAGAGTGTGTGTGAGAATTCGGCCTTCTACTTCTCTGCATACACTTGTGGATGTTTTCATTTCCTATTAGTGGTGACAAACTTGGAGCCCTCCCCAGAGAGCGGTGGTCCCCCAGATTGCTGCCCGCCTGTCTCCCAGATTTACAGCTGGAGCCAGGCAGCAAGCCACGATCAAGCCCGAGACTGGCTCCAGCCAGCCTGCTCATGATTGCGTAGCATCTGGCTCTCTATCTCTCCCTTCCCTTTTCCTCCCTGCTTTTCCCTCTGGGAAGCCCTTGGATCCCAGTCACCTCCTGCCTTCATGCCTTGTGCTTACCTCTGGCTTTCTGCCCAACTCCTTAGACTGGAGCTCCATGAAGGCAGGGCCGTGGCTTTCTCTCTGTAGGGTGGGCCCTGAATCACCGTGAAAGGATCCCAGCATCTGGTTTCCTCTCCCTTTTCCCTGCCTCTCTCCACCGGTGTCTTCATCTTGCTGTGCTTTGGAACCAGGGTTGTGAGGTCCGAGAAGAGGCCCAAGCCTTGCACTCATTCTTGCACGGCTCCCTGTGTGCCTGTGAGCCGGGAGTTTCAGTACCAGGCCGCAGAAATAGGCTCTGGCTATTACATCAAGTAGGAGAGACAGGTTGCAGAAAAGGCATTTGCTGCATTATAGGAAGCCTGAGAAGGAAGGTGTAGGCAGTAAACAGGGGCCCAGCTGGCAGCCTGGAACACAGCCACAATCCTGCCACACAGGCCACCTGGGAGGGCCCTCCAGCAATAGCACAGCCAGCCCTGGCCCTGCACAGTTCTGTGGGCACCGTGTCCCGGGGGGTCCTTGGAAACAGGACATTTGTGCTGCCGCTGCAGCCTTCACCAGAATGGACACCAAGCCTTGCTTTCGTGTGTGTGTGTGTGTGTGTGTGTGTGTGTGTGTGTGTGTTCTCGGCCAGATTCAAAAGTGCAGGCCTCTGCCTCTGACCAATGGAGCCAGGTCACCCACCACCCCAGCTGCTGGGGAGGGCCAGGAGCAGGGCCTCTAGGCCTTTTGTCCTCCGTAGCGCACGATGGGCCGAGGCCAACATTGGTGGTGGTGCTGGGGTTATATAGGGTGGTCCCAGAAAGCAAAGTGAGGTGGTGAAGTGAGACAGGACTGGGAGGAAGACCGATAAAGGGTGTGTTGAGCAAGTGGGCCACTGAGGCACGCCCCTGCTCTGGGCCCTGGGAGAGTGTGCCAGGTGTCACCCCATGGGGACGAGGGAGAGGATACATGTGCCCATCAGCTCTGGCCTCTAGGAGGGGTCTTAAAAATCCCAGCCCTATTTGTAATTAGGCAGATGAGAAGGAGGGACTGCCCTCTATAGCTCTCCTGAGTGACTTCGGGAGGGCATTTGGTGACATGTTCCTAACTCAACAGCTTTGCAAAGTGGGATGGTCATTGACATCGCTACCTGGCCGGCAGCCCTATGAGGAGATGGGCACACGGCTGGTCATAAGCGGTTTATGGGCAGTACTTTGGGATGCCATCCTTCAGAGGAGCCTGGGCCTGGGCAGGGCTGTGAGTGAGGCAGGAGGCCTCCAGCTTCAGCTCACTGTGAGGGAAGCTCCCTGTGGTCTGGGCATGGCATGTTGGGCTCTGCTTCCCCCACAGCATCCCGTGGGAACACAGAGACCTGAGTCCACCTGTGCTGCCTGGAGAATTGTTAACCTGTTAGGAGGGGTCCCTGCAGGCTGGAGTAGGCGGGTACCCTGACAGGGAGCTGAGACCTTGAAACTCGAGTGGGAGGCAGCAGAGAAGGGGGTGGGGAGTGGGGGAGCATGCAGCACCCTCATTGCCAGGTGGTGCACGTGCTTCTGGGCCAAGTGCAATTTCTTGGGCGCTGGCTCAGAAGAGTGGGCTGCGCTGCTCAGTGTCACTGTCACAGCACTGCCCTTCCTAACTGCTGATGCAGCTCTGCCAGGTTCTCAGGCCCTCCTCTGTCCTTTATCCGGCCTGAGAACCTGCCCGCATCCCAATTGGCTCCCTCACTGCAGGCATCCTGTCCCTGGGGGTGGGGATGGCACCTGCAGCTGCCTCTAGGCCAGGCACCCTTCTCCATCGGGAGAAGGGAGTGAGCTCAATCCCAGCCCATGGGAGGAAAATGAGCATCTATTGAGTACCAGTTGTGTACTTTGTGTACTGTGCCAAACTATTGAATGCCTTATTTCATCTCATCCTCACAATGGTGGGATAATGTGATATTGTATTCCCATTTCAAGGGTGAGAAACCAAAGGTAAGATAGACTTGCACAGGGTTATACAGCCAGGAAGGCAGGGCTAGGGACTTCAATCTGTTTGTGTCCATGATACCTCACATTGGGAAAGTGATGAAGTTGATGTTTAAGTCAGACTACCTTAAACCTAATTCTTTGGGGTGAGTCTTGGAGACCATTTGTGAGTACAAAGGATTGAAAAGACTAGGGGAAGGAGAACCCCACAACTTCCCACTTCTCAATGTGCGCTAGCTCCCAGAAGTCAGGGGAGAAGTCATCCTCTCCCAAGGGCTGGGACCTATATGTCAACCCATTTTACAGAAAACAAAACTGAGGGTGGAACAGAGAATTGTCTCAGATTCCTCATGAGGAGTAGCCAAGCTCAAGATGGCTGCTCTCAGCCCATGAACAGCCCTCACAGCCCTAAGACCCAGACAGGGTTGGGGAGGGCTTGCTTGTTAATCACTGATGGATTTCTCTAGAAACCCAGCAGGCTGGTATTTAATGGTAAGCCAGAGGAGGGTTGAGCTCATTCTTGTGCCTCCTTGTCCCAACAGAGCTGCACCTGGCACTGCACCCTGGGCTGACACTTGGTAAGGCAACAGGGACAGGCAGAGTGGCAAGTCCCAGATTTCCGGACTCCTGGTCCAGTGCTCCTTTGGTGGCCCCCTACTTTGAGTAAGCAGGAAACACAGAGGTGTCCATAGCACCAGAGAGAGTTCAGACATAGGGCTACTAAAGCCTAGAATCTTAAACTGTCTCTTGGAAATGGAAGGAATCTTGAGACTCTCTTACCTCTGGCACAAAGCCTCACCTAGCCTCTGTGTGAACATTTCTGATGATGCTCATCCCTCCCCATTGTTGGCCACTTCAGATAATATCAAGTTCTCCTCCCTCCTTGTGCTGGTGGCCATTAGCCTGGACTCCAGGCTACTTGACCCCCAATGGCTGAGTTCCCACCACTTCTCAGTCTGTGGTAGCTGCATCTCTGGCTATGCCTTTCTTACCTCTTGCAGACCCAAGCCCAGCCCAGTTGGGAGTCATGGAGAAGGAGTTAGAATATTAGTTTTTCCTATTATCTTGTGACCTTGGCCATGATACTCATCTCTCCCTGAGACTTGTTTCTTTTACATAAAATGATGGTAACTTTATTGGGATGATGTGAACATCAAGCGAGGCATGGAAAATGCATGGGAAAAGGCTGGCATAGAATGAGAACTCCGTACATGCTAGATAGCATTATTACGCCCTCCTAATTCATAAGCTCAGGATGGTAGCCCCTGTCTTGCTGAGTCACCTTGAGGAATAAATGAGAAGATCTATATAAGTGCTGAGCACAGTCTCATAGGGAAGCTGGGCCGAGGGCAACAGCCATACTTTGCCATGTTATCATTGCAAGAGGAGGGGCTGCTAGTGGAGTGCATGAGGCACAGGCTTTCAGATGCCACATTGTTGATGCACATCTAAGACTTATTCAGCCCCACTGATTTCAAATGTTGGGTCCCCCCCCCCCTTCTCTTTCTTCCTTCCTCCTTCCCTCCTTCCCTCCTCCATTCTTCCCTTAGTCTCTTCCTTCCGACTATCTCCCCTCCTTGCCTCCCTCCCTCTTTCTTTCTTTTGCTTATCTCAAGAAGGTGCATCAATTAGGATACATTCAGCTGCATTCAACAGAAGAACCAAGTCAAATGGCTTAAAGGGTAGGGAGACTTATTTTTGCACATTACAAGGATAGTAGACTGGCAGCAGAGTCTAATGTAACCCAAATGAGTTTAAAGGTCAAACTTATTCTGCCTAAGGTGGAGTAAGTGCTAGCTATATGACCTTGAACCAGTTACTTAACCCTTCTGGGCTTCAGTTTTTATCTGCAAATGGCTCTACCAACAGGACTTTTCTCACTGGGCTCCTGTGATGATTACATGGGTTAACAAGTGCAAAGTGCTTAGAACAAGTGCCTGATACATGGTAAGTGCTACATTAGTCTTGACTCTTACTTATAGTGCTATTGGGAACTCAGTGATATGAGCAAGACTTGGATTTTTCCCACCGTCTGCTCTGCCACTGTCCATGTGGTGACTTTGTCTTCAGCCTTGTGTCCTCCTGGTGCAAGATGGTGGCAGCTGCACCAAGAATCACTCCTCATACAACACTGTCCAAACCCTGAAAAGAGAACACCTCTTTATCTGGAAGGAGGAAAGCCTTTCCCAAATAACTTTCTTGGCATCTCATTGGACCAAATGACTAAACTAACCACTTGAGGAAGAGGAGAACAGAATCACAGTGATTGGCTGAGCCTAAGCCAGATTCCTCTTGTTGAAGACACCTGTATTTGGACCAGGTTGGGGGTCTGTAGTGAGAAAGAAGAGGAGTGGAATGATGAATTAGCCAACAATGTCTGACTCAGGGTGACGGGTGTAGGGACACAGCCACATGGCAAAGGATCTGCTATCATGCCCTGAGATGCTTGTTTGGCTAGTCCTGAAAGCCTCGCTGAAGTCACCTCAATGGTAGGTGTGGGCTGCCATCTATGCTGCCAGGGGTGGCTCAGATGGAGCCTCAGGAAAGAGTACACCAAGGCCTTGTCCATAGTCACTCACAATAATAGCAACTTCAATAGCAAACTTTCACTTATGCAACCATAGTTTTTCTGCCCCATCATCTAAGGGGTAGGTTCTATTTTTTGTACTGTTTTTATCTTCATTTGCAGGGGAGAAAACTGGGGCCAGGATAAGGTGAAGTCGTGTGCTTTAGCAGATGTTATCGGATGTTAGCACTAGGAGTAGGCCATGCTATAACCTGTCTATAACCTGTTGGTCCCTCCTGTGGGTCACCAGCAGCCTTGGTGGAGAGTGGCTGTGAGCGCTGAGGGCTCCCCGTATCAAGCTGCCTATGTGCAGGGCAGCCTGGGAGTGCCGGGACTTAATGAACCCATGACATCCCTTAGAAGTGAGAGGTGGAAGTTGGTGGATAACCACTGAGCTTCCTCAGCCCTCAGGAGATTGTTCTGAGGTGTGTCCTACAGTCTCTAGAGGTACAGCCATGGCTGCCTGCTCACAAATGCACGCTCCTGTGGCTTTTCTCCCACCTGTCTTACTTTCCTGCTCCCTCGCCTGGACTTCCTGGGGTCATTTCACCAAATGCTCAGCTCAGAGGCTGCTTTTGGTAGGACCCAAACGAAGCCCCTTCCTAAGGTTGGGAAGTGAGTGATGGCGCTGGGGTGACAGCAGCGGCCTGCCCTGAGCCTGAGCACTAGGAGTAGGCCATGCTGCCGCCACCAGAGGAATCATGAGAGAAACAGGAGAACCTCACCCTCAAGCCCCAAATCCCAGCCATCTTCAGTTTGAGTGGTGCCCACAGGGTGGTGACCTGCCTGTGTAGTGACCAAACCCCGTGCTCCCTGGGGCATGGCCCTGCTGGGCTCCGCCAGCCACAGTGACTTGTAAACTGCCTGATGGGATGGACCAGTGACCTGTGACTGAATCCGAGGAACAATTTGGCCTTCCCCAGCCGGCTTCAAAGGAGCGATTATGGACCATCCAGGAAATAATACATTTCATGGGAAAGACCGTAATTATGGAGTATTGAGTAAATAATATGTGCTTTTTAAAAGTCTGCAATTATGTATTTATCCTATCTGTAATTAGGGAATTTTTCAAGGGTGCATTATAGGTAATTTAAAAATAAAATAATGACACCACTCAAAACAAACAACCCCAAACAAAGACAATTCAGGCCACACCAAACTCAGCTGAGTGATGGCTTCAGGGAACCCCTGTCCTTGGTTTGGGGAACCCAGATGGCCCATGTCTGGCCTGTGGCATGTGCTGAGCTGGACCCCAACCTCACTTTGATGTCTAGAAGGTCGCCAGTGCTTGAATGCTCTCCTTGACCGGCCTTTCCTCGCAGCCTCCATTCTCAGAGGTTTCCTTCTGTCAGGTGACTACTGGGCACCAGCACTGCTCCTCACCCTCATCCTCCAGGCCACTTCAGGGCTGTGCTGTCCAACAAGGTGGCCATAGGCCACCTGTGACTATTGAAGTTTCAAGGAGTTAAACCTTCAAAAATGTATGCAGCCTGGCCATCCGTTGTCCTGGCCACATTCCAAGTGCTGGGGAGCTGCTCACAGCTCGTGGCAATTGAACTGGAGAGAAAGGGTATCCCCTCTCTGCAGAGGGTTCTAACCAGCGCTTGTGTCACCTTGCCCCGGGCTGAACACTTGCACTGAGGAAGCTGCTCCTTTGGAAGTTTCCTCCACATTCTACTGCTGGTGACCCACCCTTGTCCATCCTTCCTTTCGGAAGCCTCCCTGGCATCCCCAGCAGTCCCGCTCCCTCTCCTTTCTCGTGTGCTTGTGACGTTCTCTGCCCGTGTTGTTCTCACACCTACCTGGAGGAGCCCGTCTCATTCATCCATCTGATCTCCCACCATAGGCCAGAGTCTAGGTTGGGATCTAGGTCGAGAAGTTCCAGCTCAAAGCTTCTGTGAAGACCTTCTTCCGTCCTTGTCTCTCGGTTTTATGGCTCTGCATTCATGTCTGCTTTACCTCCCCTGGTCACATAAACCACGGAACTGAGTGCAGAGTGTCTTGGTAGGGAATGACCTGCACCCTGCCCATGCTGCCCACGTGTAGCTCTTGTTAGTTGGCATCATCACCACACCGGGCTAGGGGGAGGCTGAGTGTGGCTTGAGAGGCACACTGGGAAAGGATCTGGGGGGCAGGGTCCTGACCAGTGCCTTTTTGGTTCATGTACCCCGAAGCCTGACCTGGGAGTGGGGAGTTAGGGGCAGGTTCTGGGTGTGGTGTGGGGTTGGTGCCTCCACATGCAAGACCAGAGGGCATGGTAGGTGAGGACGCAGGATATGGCCCAGGTGCTGCCAGTGGACAGGTGAGAAGGTGTGGGAATCAGACTCTGAAGCAGTAGCCCCTCCTTGGTCTTATCCGCTCAATTCCTCATTGGAGCTTTTTGTAAAGTTTGACTGTGCTAAGGGGGGCCTAGGGCTGGTGTGAGGGATGGCCCACTACAGTGGGAGTGACCCCTTAGGCAGCGGCAGGAATTGAAGCCAGACCCTTCCCCAGCAAGGTGAGCCCAAGGTCACAGGGTCTGTGTGCCTGCGCCAGCCTCCCTCCCTCCCAAGCGGTTCTTCTGGCTGAGCCTGGCAGGTGCTGAAGTTTCGTTATTTTTCCTGTTTTAGGGAAACAAGTTTACTTCACCATGGCCCTCCCACCTGAGGTCCCGGAGTGGGGATGATGTCTTATTTACTGAGACCTACTACGTGCCTGGCTCTGCTGGGCACTGGATTAGGAGCCCATGCTTGGGAAATGAGGAGATGAGTGGGTGGCCCTCCCTGGTTTGCCTGCTGACCAGCGACCAGCGTGTGAGCCACAGACCTGACCAACTCTTCTGAGCGTCAGGCTCCTTTGCTGCAAAATGCCCCCATCCCTGTTCTTTCTTTCTTTCTTTCTTTCTTTCTTTCTTTCTTTCTTTCTTTCTTTCTTTCTTTCTTTCTTTCTTTCTTTCTTTCCTTCCTTCCTTCCTTCCTTCCTTCCTTCCTTCCTTCCTTTTGGGGGAGGGGTTCTTTAAAATAAACTTACTCCATTGAGAAACTATTCCTTTTTTCTTTAACCAAGTTTAAATTAGATTCTGTTATTTCTAACTCAAAGTGCCTTGATTATGATGACAACAAATGAAGAAATGTTCCTGCTTCATTTAAGTGGCAGAAAAGAAATGTGAGTGACCCTGAAATAAATCTTAAAATTGAAACTGCTATTAGTGATCAATCCACTGTTTAATAGCATCTGGGAAAGTTATTCTTATTTTTTAAATATATATTTTTATTGATTTCAGAGAGGAAGGGAGAGGGAGAGAGAAAGATGGGAACATCAACAATGAGAGAGAACCATTGACTGGCTGCCTCCTGCACACCCCCTACTGGTTTGTGCCCTTGACTGGAATAGAACTGTGGGAACCACAGGCTGATGCTCTGTCTATCCACTGAGCCAAACTGGCGAGGACTGGAAAAGTTATACTGTCCCATGCTAAAAAGGAGTCAAATCTCCTAAGTGCCCCTTCAGTTAGGAAAGAAAACAGCAAGCTCTCATTTCTATGTCAATGAGGAGTCGCTCTGCTGGGCTCTTGTCAGTGCTCTCCGTGAGGGGACCATGGACCTTGGCCAGAGACACTGTTCTTTATTTTTTCTATTTTTATTACCTTTACTGGGGCCCTGTCACTGTCTTCTTGTGCGCATATAATGGGCTAACGAATGTGAAAGGATGTTTAATTTTCTTAGTCAAAAACTTTATTTAAATTCTTGAATAGCTGATATTGTTATGCACTCAAAAATTAAAATGGAAGGATCATAGAATAAAAGTCCCTGCCTACCCCATCTGCCCATTCCAGCCCCCAGCTAGACAGCTACTGATTTCTCATGTCCCCGAGGGTGTCTTTCAAATGTGTTTACATTAGGCAAACAAACATGTCTTCATTTCTCTCACGCCCGTGGCAGCGTAGTCTGCACACCTCGCTGTATTTGGTTTTCAAGCCGCGTTTTAAGCTACAGGATGCGTGTGTGAGATGCTCTTTTGAAAGGCAGTTACCCCAGATGAACTTGAAAGGTCTTTGAGGGAGGGGCTGCTTGTCCTTGCTCTGTGACTGTCCTTGAGGCGTGGCCCACAGTGTGCATGGCACAGACCTTTGTAGTCAATGGAATCACATTCCTGTCCAGCTTGGTGGTCTCTGTTTTCACATTATAAAATGGGGACCATAAGCCTCCCTTTCTGAAAAGGTTGACACGATTCAGTAGAGTGTACAGTGCCTGGCACATAGTAGGTGCTCAGTAAGTGACTGAAATAAGAGCATGGAGACTCTGCACAGTGAGGGCTATCCCTGTGGTCAGGATTGGGGGCGGCGGTGAGGGCTGCTCAGGGAGCCTGGTGTTTCCCCTGCAGCCAGTGGAGCAGGCAGAGTGAGGGGGATGCAGCTCAGCAAGGGGTCCCTGTTTACAGCAGCACTGGGAGCCTCCTCCTTTGGGTCCTGTCAGGCGGGTGGTAGGTGAATACTGCCTGAGATGCAGTGTGATGGTGTGATGGTTGGAAGGGCCCTGTCAGGTCCCATCAGAATTCTGACGGGTTGTCAGGGCAGAGGCTTGGGAAGGCAGCCAGTTGCTCATCAGTGTGCCTGCTCCGCCCCTGTCTCTAGTGCGCTAGGCAGGGTTAAGCACCCCTCATCACACTGTCATTTGGGTCCTTTTCCATGTCTCCATTGAGCTCCTCCACTGAAGCTGCTTGTGGTGCTGATGGAGAGGGAAGGGAGAGGCCACCGAGGCCCGAGCGTCTCTTTGCCATTCCTGGTGGTTCTGGTGGGACAGAGTAGAGGCCCAGGTGGGATGTACCCAGATGGCCCATCTGCAGCCCATCACTTCTGGCCTCTCCACTGCAGCCGCCCCTCACTGCCCCTTCTGCCTCCTCGGGTCTCCTTCTTGCTGTCCCTGGAGTCATTGACTTACAGATCAACATTGACCGCCTTTCTCCCAGGGTTACTGAGTGCACGTCTGGCCGATTCCCCTCTGATAGGCTGAGTTGCTTTCTCTGCTTCAAAGTTGCTGGTTTGGGCAGGATTCAGAGCCCATAGAGAGGACCTCCAGCCCTTCCTACTATTGTGCTGACTCTTCCCATCTTTACTCCAGTCTAGTCTCACCTCCTTCCGCTCCCCTCCTGACACCTCTCCCTCCCATTGCTGAGCTCCAAGATCCAAGCGGTCTGCCCCGAACTGTTTTCCCAGGTGTCACTTTCTTCAGGGGAAACAGTTATATTGCAGTAGTGAAGAATGTGGCCTTCAGAGTCAGACTCTCTGGGTTCAAATTCCTTACTAGCTGTGTGTCCTTGGTAGGGCGTTGCCTCTCTGAGGCTCAGTCTCCTCATCTGTCAACAGGAATAATTGTACCCATCTCAGCGGTGATGACTAAATGAGTAGATGCAGGTAAATTGCCCTGCATGGTGCCTGGAACATTGTAAGCTCTTAGTTTATACTACTAATCTCTGATTTTTATCACAAGAAGAAATAGTCACACAATTGTCCCACCCACCTGTCTGAGAGAGGCTGGCCTGATGGAGGTGGTAGAGAGAGTAGTGGCCATTTATTTTGAGAATACAGAAAAAACCAAATCTATTTCATTCTAGTCCCTCAGGCCTCCCCACTCCCCATCCAGGCCCTCCCCCCACCCCTCAAAGGGTTTCCCGGGCTCCAGACCCTGATGCATAGACCTTGAGGCCTTCAGGCAGGTGCCAGCCACTGGAGTAGTGGGTTTACAAGGTGAGGGTGTATAAGATGTGACAGGCCCGGAATTAGCAATGCAATTCCTCTGTCATTTTTATCATTGGCCCCTGCAGGGAGGAGCTGATTAAATGGATATTCAACTCTTTGCATTAATGCGCATCCAGCTTCAATTTGCATTTCATTAGCCGCACAAAAAGCATAATTTTATTATTTGCCGTTGGAAAGCAGATCTCTGCTAACAAGCAGCTAGCTACATGCTGTTACTGAAATATGATGTGACTGACTCGCTTTGCTGTCTTGCTCACTCTGCCTTCCTCTGCCCCTCCTCAGACCTCTGGCTCTCTGTTGAAGGGTGGCACATGGCAGTCTTGGTCTTACCAAGAGACTGTGCTCTCATTCTAGCCCCAGTCCCTCAAGAGGGCGTCTAGGCTTTCCCAAGGGCACCAGGTGAGGTCCCACCAGCTCCATTTTCTGATGCACCACAGGAAGCAACTCTTACTGCTAACATCATCCTGGATAGTCATTGTTATCACCAATAACATTTCCATTGCCCAAACAGTGTTTCTACCATCACAACACATATCATTCCTGCCATTGTTATCACCCTCATCACCCCCACTACACTTACAGCATCTCTACCCTTGTTACTTCCATCATCATCACCTCCCCTGCTTCTACCACATGATACCACCATGCCACTATCATTATCATCATCATCATCATCATCATCATCATCATCACCATCATAAACCCCACACTGACTCTACCACCACTACCACTGTTATCACTTCTATGACCACCATTCTCATCACCTCTACCACCACTATAATTTTTCCTTCCATCACTTTCACTATCATCACCTCCATCATCATCACCTCTACTACTTCCACCATATTGATACTACCATGGCCACAAACATCACCATCACCACCATCATCATCACCTCTAATCCTACCTCCACTACCATCACCACCACAATTTTCACATTCACCACCATCATGATGATCATTATCAATTCCATCACCTCCACAATGCCAATACTATCTTGGCCATGTCCATTAGCACCATCACTGTCATTCCGTCCACTACTGCTATCCCACTACTTCCACCCCGATCACAATAACTACCTCCATTACCCCACTATCAGCTTCACTGCATCAACACCAATGCTATCTTTATTACTATCACTACCACTACTCTCAGCACCTCCATTATCCCAATACTCTTATCCCCACAACCAATATCATCATCATCACTTCTCTATTGACATAATCAAAATTATCTCTATTATCATCACTATCACTGCCATTGCTAACATCTGTACCACCAACATCACTGTCTCCATTACTTCCACTTCAGTGAGTACCTTGACCTTGTGTGATGTTGATGGAATAAGCAGACTGGATGGAACCTGTGAGAAGAGCAGGACCTAAAGACCAGTGCTACGAGGGCTGGAGAATGGAACAGAGGGAACAGTGCAGTACAATCAGTGAGAGCATGACTTTGGAGGCAGATAGAATTGATCCCATTTACTGTGGGTCCTTGAGTGAGTTACTTTTCTGAATCTTAGTTTCCTCCTCTGTAAAGTGGGGTTAATAATACCCTGTTCATTGAGTTGAATATTAATTAAATAAAAACATGTATATTGAGGATCTGTGTAGTAGACACTGTCAATTCTCTACTCAGATCCCTTTGGATTTCCTCTTATGAGTTCCACTTGTCCACCCCCTAGCTTCTGCATGCTTTTCTCCTAACAGCTTACAGTTGCAAGCTTCTTCTGAGGACCACCTTTAGGCTATTGTAGTAGCTTCATTCAGAGGTTCTGAGAAGAGGAAGTGCCTCCAGAGTGGCTTGTAGCTAAAGATCAACCAAGGCAGGAGTAGAAAAGCCTAACTCCTTTGCTTCAAACTCTGGAGGTATAACTAATACTTGAGTTCCCTGAAGGATCAGACCATGCTGGGACTTTACCTGTAATTGTGTCACTACATGGCCTCTTTCTCATCTCCTTTCCCTCACTACCATAACATGTTTTCCCAGGAGCAGTTTCATAACTCGTCATTTGCATATTTATCTTCATCTCAGGGTCTGCTTGTGATATGGCACATAGCAGGATTTCAATGTGCACCAACCAGTTCCCTGCCTCCTCTCCTCACAGTTGTCAAGCACATCAGTTAACAGAAGGCTTTCCCACTTGTTCACTGGAAGTGTCTGCTAACCTGGTAATTTCTTTGAGCTGGCTTAAAAGAAAGACCATGCAACGATCTTCTGCTCCCCTGCTTGCATACAGTGTGACCTTGGGCAAATCGCTTAATCTACCTGAGCCCTAGTTTCCTTTCTAGTCCTCCTAAACTCTTGGCGAGGCAGGGCTATTATTATCCCAATGTTTTAGATGACTGAAAGTGATGATAGATGTTCTAAGAAGGGGAAGAAAGATCAGAACATAGAGTGAGGTGCTCTTGCCCCCTGACTCCAGCTCAAGAATACTTTGAGCTACATTCCTGTCAGAGTACATCTGGCTTCAGGTCACATAGTTCTTCCCACCAGGGTCCCTGTGCTCTTGCAGAGTGGCCCCTTCCAGCTCATCTCCCTTTCGAGCTGGCCTTCCTATGATGTCTACCTCCTGCGTTTGGTTGAGTTTTGGGGGTTGCTATGAATGACCATGCCCTTTAAGGACAACTTCTGAGACCTGCAGGTCTCCTCTTTCCAAGGCCACTCCTCATGAGGAAGGGATACACATCACAGATCTTTCTCCTCTGCATCTGTGCTCACCGGCCCTCTATCAAGGAGCTCACTCAGCATGCAGGCCTGTTTCTGCGTCTGGCCCCTCTCTCCTCCCTGAGATGTGCTGGCCCAGAGGACATTCTCAAAAGGAGCCTAGTAAGGTAGACTTTGGAGTCAGACAGACTTGAATTCAAATTCCAGCTCTACTGCCTCTTAGCTGTGGCATCTTAGGCAAAGCACTTTGCTCCTTTGAACCTCAGCTTCTTAAGCTGTGAATTGAGTCTAATAGTGTCACCCATGTCACTATTAGATCTAATGGTGTCAGTGGACAGGACCAAGTCCTGCACCCAGCCTGCAGTGAGGAGCATCTGTGAACTGAGATGTGACCAGCACCTGCTACCGCTGAACTTGGGGAGTGAGAGCATTCTGGGCCTTTTACCTCCTAACTGTTCGTACCATCCTCACTCTGCCTGGTGTCCCAAACATGGCTGTCTCCCATTGGAGTTGTGGGGGTGGAGAGGTCTGCAGGCAGCAGGTGCAGCCTGAATGGAGCAGGCCCCAGCTCTGATGCTGGTCACTGGGGTTTGACTGGATACACTTCTCCAGACTTCAAGGCAAGCATCTCTGGCCAAACCCACCGTGGAGATCCTAAATTGGCACCCCATGGAGTGAGCTGTCTGATTCTACACAGAGAGTATTTCCGGTTTTCAAAGAATGAAATAATTTAAAATGCACAAGGCAAAAAGCGGGATTAAGTCGATCTGCTAGGTTCTCCAGGCTGGGGGATCAATTATCCACACTTGACTCGTAAAGTCTTATTTGTGAGTTCAGAATTTATGATCTGTCTGAAGCTCTAATTACCAGCCTTCTCTCTTTTAGTCTCACAGGTCTCTTTTCAAATTTATTTTCTTGTTTTCCCCTGTCTGGGGCCAAATAGCTCCTGCTCCTGAAGGGGAAGCTGCCTGCTTGAGGACAGAGAGAGGGAGATGGCTGGGTTAGGCCTTCTCTGGGCACTATGGGGAATAGGAGGTGGAGGACCTTAATGTATCTGTATTGATATGTGGACTGTTTTTATTTTTAAATGCTGTCAAAGTCATTATACTTATTGTTTAAGAAACCATCTAATTCCACGTGGTATTCTTCATTTTCCTTTCCCACACAACCTTTTGTTTTCCTGAGAGCAGATAACTATCTTGTATTTTTGCTTGTTTACCTGTCTATGTATTTGTCACTAATTTGGTTCCAAAGGCTCTGGCGATTTCCTGTGTCATCTCTCAAGGCCTTCACGTGCCTCAGGGACTCTATTCAGTTCATCATCCTGAATGGTCCCACCCATGTCTTCTGACCCGGGCCCTCAGAATGGCAGCCTTCTGCCCGGCCACCGGCTCCTCCGGGGCCTTTGTCACCCCCTAGAGACGCCCTTCCCCTCGCTCCTGGGTCAGTTCCTGTCTTATCAGTCTTCCTCTTATTGTGGTTTACAACTTTGTTTTGACAGAGCACACCCTTCCATAACTTTTAAGAAAGGATTCACGGAAAGCAAAAAAATGTGCCTTTGGAAGATCACCCTTGCTTAGTTGATTGACTATAGATTTCAGGGTTGGAATTTTTTTAAAAAAAATTTGAAGCGTTTTCACCATCATCTTTTGGTTTCCAGTAGAGAAGTCAATGTCATTCTTCGTCCTAATTCTTTGTAAATTACCTTTTTCTTCTCTTCTGTGAAAGCTGCCAGGGTCTGTGAGGTGACCTTGCTCTGCGGTCTGTGCTGAAGGCTTATTTTTAACCACTGTGTCATGAACTTAATTGAATTTTTAGTTTACAAACTCATGCCCTTTAGTTCTGGGAAATTTTCCTAATTTATTTATTTGATGACGTCCTTCCCTCTATTTCTTTGGCTCTCTTTTTCTGGGAATGCATAATAATTTATACATCAGCCTTCTTGGGTTAGATCTCTAACTTATGTTTTTCCCTTTGTATTTTTGACTTGCTTTTTTGAGATATTTCTTCAGCTTCTCTTCTAACCCTTTTATTAAGTTTTAGCAATTTCTTTTCCATTTAGTTTTCAGATCATTCTCCGTACAGCCCCTGTGTGATTATGCTATAATAAGACAGACGTATCATCTTGAAGATGTCCACGGCTCTCCACTGCCTCAAGGAGGAGTCCCTTGTTTGTGGTGACATGCAGGCCTGCATGCTTCTCCAGCCTCATCACGTAGCCTCTCCATGCAGCCAGAGCTGCAGTTGTCCAGTCGACACCCAACACTGGACACATGAAGCAGCCTCTCGCCAGTACCTTTGTCCAGACTGCTATTTCCACTTGGCCTTCTCTTGCTCTGGCTGCTCCCATAGCTGACTTTGGCCTGCTCTTTCCATCGGGTTGTGAAGACCTTGCGTGCAGGAGCTGTGGTGGAGTCACATCTGTTTGGCCAGCACCTGTAATAAGGTGTTCAGTCCATAGTCGATGAAACTTGATGAACATGTGTTTGTTGAGTGCACTCCTGTGTAAACCTCTGGACTGGGCTTAATGGAAATCCAGGGAGGATCCCAAAATAACCGTTGTATTAGGGCAATTCCATAGGGTGGGTGAGGGCTAACCATGGGTGTTCATGTATGCATACACCCACGCTCACACACATCCACACACATCATGCCTATACATGCAACCCTTTGCAGTATACTAGGAGAGGGACACACACAGCACTGGAGAATTGTTGGGAAATAAACTCCCTTCCAATCCAGCTAGATTAAACATCAAAGGCTTTGGAAGGGGCGTCAGAGTGCTGGCTTTTCAATAGGCACACAGTCCCAGGTGTTTCTGCCCAGCCTCTGCCTCCCTGGCGGGCCTCTCTCTTTGGTCCCTGCTGTCCCCTCTCTGGGTTTCTATTTGCTTCTCTGCCCTGGTTTCCTCGAGACACCTCCTGCCAGGGGCCCTGGGATAGGAGTTCCAAGTAAGGACCTCTGAGTCCTCCTTCTGTCTTGTTTTCTTCCTGCTATGCTAGAGAATGGAATTGTTGGACCTCAGTCTGAGTCCTGGCTGGCTTTTCTGTCTGTGTTACCTTGAGCGAATCATTTAACCTCTCTGAGCTTCTTTTCCTTGTATATAAAATGATGACAATAGGCTGGAGTTTCCAAACATTCTCTCTCTGTAAATAGTAGCAAACAGGGAAGGCTGAATTTCCCAATCTTGGGCTAACTGGGCCATACTTCAGAGGAGCCTGCTTTGATGGCAGCTCCTGTTCCCCAGCATGTCCTGTGCACTGGGCATTGCGCTAAGTGCTCCAGGTATGTGGTCTCCTAATGAGGTCACTACCACACAAATATGCCCAAGAGGTATTGTTGTCATCAGTGTGTACACGAGGAAAAAGAAGTTCAGAGGGGTTAAGTGATTAGTTCAAGGTCACACAGGCAGAAAGCCAGCCAGGACTCAGGTCCAGGTCTGGCAACTCCACTCTTTAACACAATAAGA
The DNA here is from genome assembly GCF_964339955.1 of Pipistrellus hanaki. Taxonomy (NCBI): domain Eukaryota; kingdom Metazoa; phylum Chordata; class Mammalia; order Chiroptera; family Vespertilionidae; genus Pipistrellus; species Pipistrellus hanaki. The sequence goes on along the minus strand of NC_140516.1, from coordinate 10,929,408 downwards.
AAGAAAACGAGAGAGAAGGAGATACAGAGGTCCTTATATGGAACTCTTCCCCTTGGGCTCCTGTCATGAGGCGTCTCAGGGGAACCAGGTCAGGGAGATGGGATTGTGGGGGCCCACGCAGCTTTTGTCGCTGGGCCAGAGCAAGAGGGACGTGAACCTGTGAAACCCCTGTCTCTTCCCTCCACACACATCTTGCACGATGTTTTGGGGTGAGGGCCTGGGCCAGGAGCCAGGGTGTGGCCCCAGTCATTGCCTCATTCTGTGGCTGACATTGCCAGGCAGGTGCCAGGGCCGAGGGAAGATTTAGTGGTGCAGCTTGAACGTGGGAGGGACCTCAGAGACTATCCAGCCTGAATCCTAGCTTCATTGCGCAGCAGGAAGGCTGACCTCCCCAAGGCTGCCTGGTGAGGGGGGCAGGACTGGCCCATGGTTCAGGCCTACTCTTGCCCATCATCCCAGTTTCATGGCACTTCAGAGATGTCTCTCTGGCTCTGGAGGGCAAATGACTCTATCAGGAACATGTCTCAGAGAGCCCAGAGGGAACCAAGAAAAATGGAAGATAAATTGGGAGAGCAGGATGGTATTCAAGTTATTCTAAAGTGTGACTTGCGTTTTTAGGAAAGAGGTGCCATTTTATCACTATCGGTGCCTGACAGCAACTCCAACAACCAGGGAAGATGTGTCCTTGGAGGGCTTCATTGAGGAGGCAGTCCTCTCCTTGAACCTTCTAAATAGATCCCAGTTTTGTCACTTAACGCTTTGGTTGGCACATCGCTAGGGACAACAATTAGGCATCCTCCATAAAAGTCCGGTCATCCTACGATCCAGAAGGTCTGCTCTGCGGAGTGGAGCTGGGAAATCTCCTGGACAAGCGCCTAGGGAGACGTGGAGGAGAATGTGCACGCCGCGCTATCGGTGGTGGAATGGAGGACCAGTGTCCTCACAGCAGGATGGCTAAGTAAGTCTTGGATGTTCAGAGTTGTCTCTGGAGCAGAATGCTGAGCAAAGAGGCAAGCTTCAGAAAAATATGCAGCATATACTTTTATTCATGGGAAATTTAAAATCCTGCCAAGTGGCTCTTTAGGTATACAAACATATATAGCACAGTTAGAAATATTTGCAAAGGACTGAGAAGAACCAAGTTAGAATGGTGGTGTTTGTGGATCCTGCCTGGGGGAGGGGAGGAGCTGGGGTCAAGGAAGGTCATGACCCCAGGGGCCTAATAGAGTGATCAATTTAATGTATTCAGCTGGGTGGTGGGAATGTAGGTGGGTTATGGGTATTCTTAGTCTTATAAAATTTGTAGCCTATTTTATATCCTGCATTTCAATAAATATTTAGAAGATTTAAAGGTGCAGATTTAAAGAGAAAATTGTATAAAATACAGACAAATAAACAAAACACACAGGTCACTCATTCTCTCACCACAAGGAGATAAACACAGGTAAACTCTTGGTGTAGATTGTCTGGGCATATATTTATTTACTTTGGTCAATTTCTGTCTCTGTGTGTATGCTGTGCAGGCTGAGACTGAGCCGGGACTAGGCTTCTCCCAGGGGGAGACCTGGTGATTCTACCCAATCACCCGCAGCAGTTACGGATGCAGGGGTAATGTTCTCTTTTTGTGGTTGGATGGATAAGGTTTGGGAGATTATTTTTCTGAGGCATATGGGTGGGACAGCCTTGTCTGGCCTGAAGAATCATAGTTTGGGCTCAGGTGGGAGAGGGATTGGGCAGAAGCTGGTTGAGTGGCATTAATAAAAGATGTGGTGAGACTCGGGTCTGGAGAAGGCCCTCCTTGGGTCCAACACAGCGTCACTTCAGTGCTAGAACTGAGTGGCAATGTGGGATGGGCCAGCGAAAGTTCCTGAGTGGAGCAGTACCCACTAAGCCAGACAGCGGTTTCTGTCCGAATAGTCTCCTTGATGGGCCCATGGTCCCCGCAGGAGGGATGGCCAGGTTTGCTCCTGAGGACTGGAAGGCACCTGCCACATCTCCCAGAACAACAGGGGCCATTTTGAGGGAGGAGGCAACACTTCGGAGTTACGCAGGTGGGAGCTCTATGAATGCTAATACAACTGCATTTATATGCACAGCTGTCATTAAATAATACTTGATTAAATAATTTTTAATGGTTGCCATAGTATTCTGTTGTTTGATGTGTTGTGGTTAATTTATCTGATCCTTTATTGCTGGGAAATTAAGTTGCTTCCCTCTACAAGAAACTCTGCAATAAATATTTGTGAGCATTCATGACCACCTTCCTAAGGAACACTCCTGGACATGGCCTTCCTGGGGCAATGGGCTTGCAAAACTGTGAGCTTTTGGATACAAATTGCTAACCTGTCTTCTAGGATGGACTTATGAATTTATACACCAACCAGCACTCAGTAGAAGTAGCTGTTTCCTCACACTCTTGCCAAGAGGAGATATTTTAAAATAATATATTTTGCAAATTGAATGGCCAAAAATTATGGCATGCCATTTTCATTTCTTTGGTTTCAAGAGAAGTTAAACTTTTAAAAATGTCTATTGAACATTTATTTTTTTGGCATTATTTGTTCATCTTTTGTCATTTTTTCCCTATCTGGGTATTTATATTTTTCTAACAGAATTTGGAGCATTGTTTATATGTTGAGGATGTAACTCTTTTTCCGTTATGTGATTTGCATTTTTTTTCAGTTTGTCTTTTACATTTTGTATGGCTTTTGTTGCTTACTTTTATTTTGAAGTAATCTCAAGCTTATAGAAAAGGTGAAAGTATAGTACAAAGACCCCTTTCCCCTCCCACCCCCCCAGACCCACTTGGGAGTAAGTTGCTGACCTGATGCCCACCATCCCTGGATACTTAGTTTGTATTTCCTGCACTCAAGTGTCAAGGACATTCTCCCTCATAACCGCAATATGACTGTCAAAATCAGGAAGCTGACCTTGTACGTGGGCACCAGCTATTCCTCAGTCCCCATTCAACATTTAAAAAAAATTGATTTTAGAGAGAAGAAGGGAGAGGAAGAGAGAGAAACATTCATCAGGTGCCTCCCATGCCGCAGATTGGGGATTGAGCCTGAAATTTAGGCATGTGCCCTGACTGGAACTTGAACCAACCACCTTTTGGTGAACAGGACGACACCCAACCAACTGAGCCACACTGGCCAGGGCTCAACTTTTGTCAATTGTCCCAACAACGTCTTTTGTAACAAAAGGATCTGGTTCAGAATCACATGTTGGATTTAGTTGTCATGTCTCGTTATTCTCCTTCAATCTGGAACCGTTCCCCAGTCTTCCCTTGGCTTTCGTGACCTTGACACGTTTGAAGAGCACAGGCAAGGCACTTTATTGACTGTCCCTTGCACTTGCGCGCCTGTGCACACACACGGATAGCTGAGTGGCTGCTGCGCTTCCTGACGCTGCCTCTTACTTGCTTAGCGGATTCCCATGTGGCAGGCTGTCTGAGGGACGCAGGGCGCCCCACACCGCAGCCAGTCAGCTCACGCCTGGCGTGCACTGGTCTCATCATAGGGGAATGGAGCTTTGATCACTTGATTAAGGTGGTGTCTCCCAGGTCTCTCCACACAAAACTGCCTTTCCCCTTTGTAATTGGCACATATTTTGTGGGGAGACGTAAATATCCTGTTCCTTTTCAGACTTTCAATGAATCCATCTGTATGTTTTTATCTGTATCATGGGTTTCTACATGATGCAATGGGTTATGATCCATCAATGTCATTGTTTATTTTGATGCTCAGATTGGCCTAGGTTTGGTGAGTAGGTGCTCTTCTAGTGGGCTCTGTATCTTCGTGACTGTGGTCCCACCATCCCTTCAGCACATCCTGATTTTTTGGGCGAACAAGGTGCTCCTCCTCAGCACTGGAATTGGCCATTTCTCCGAGGAGCCCTGGCTCCTGTCAGTGGAGAAGAGCACCCAGAAGCCAAACATCTGGGTCCTCCGTGTGCTTATTGCCACTGGAGTGTCTCTACACCCAGCTTCTCTCCGCGGACGTGCGCATACATAAGCCTACATTCCCACATTTACATCTATATTTATTCTATACATCTACATGTGTTGATAGTATGCATATGTTCAGAACAGCATGAGTGTAGTGCCTCCAATTCTACCATACGCCACGGGGCACTTTCCAGTGTTCTCCCTTTCCCTTGTTGTAACTGTGCTCCATGACCTGAGAAACCTGGGTCCCCTCTCATCCCCTACAAGACGTGTGCTTGTGTGACCAGTGCTGTGTATGTAGTCAGGTTCTCATCACTGTCACTGCCCAGGGACGCCCCTCCTCTTCCCTCAGTGCAGGTACCCTCCTCCTCCTGTCCAGGCCCACTCCTGCACAGACATCTCCTCACTCCACTCGGCTGGGACACCCTGTTTGGCTGTCCCCACCCAGATGCTTTCCTCACCCCACTTGGACTCTGACACCCCAAAGGGCCACCTCCCACCCTCATGTGTGTCCCCTTTGCCCTGCTCAGGCTTTGACTCCCCTGTTGCACCACCCCAGCCCTTGCCCACTTCGCACGGATGCCTCCCACCTTGCTTGGCCCCACCTAATGGCTTCTGGTTTAAGTCGTTCTGGAAGGGAGGGGAAGGGAAAGGAAGGGAAGGGAAGGGAAGGGAAGGGAAAGGAAGGGAAGGAAAGGGAAGGGAAGGGAAGGGAAGAGAAGGGAAGGGAAGGGAAGGGAAGAATGTGCATGATGTTTTGATGTACAAAAGTTCTACAACATAAGTAAAGGGAATCTATCCACCTTTTCTTAATGTTTTCTCAACTTAGTACCACGCTCAGCCTTACCCACTCATATTAGTTGGGTCCTTCCGACTGCAGAGTTTGTGACAGGGTTGTGTACAGTTTATTTTGGTCATGATCCTAGAGTGTAGAGATGGGGGGCCTGGGAAGAATGGTATAAGGACAGAGGGGAAGCTGACACAGGGAGATGGTTCCTGTGCGGACCATCAGGAGCTGTGTGCGAGATGCCTCAGAATCCTCTTCCTGATGAAAGAAGTGAGAACATTCACCCTCAGCTTTCACCTCCTGAGGCCAAGGGCTACCCAAGGGGGTGTAAATCCCTTGCACTTGCACGTCTGTGCACACACATGGATGGCTGAGTGGCTGCTGGGGGAGCCCCTCAGAGCTGTGTCAGCGAGGTGGGAAGGGAGAGAGAGGTGCGGTGTAGCAGAGGCGAGGGCTGTAGGATCACACCTAGCACAATGATTGCCTCAGCAATAGCCAGAGCAAAGGTGGGCTGAGACGATGTGCGAGGGACATAAACAATATCTGGCATACACCCAAATGAGGTGAGTTTTAATATCAATCTGTATTGTCTTTTAATATTATTTATTTCTTACTTTAATATTTAACCTATATGGGATTTATTTTGAAGTGCAGTGTGAGGTAGGGACAGAGTTTAAATTTGTTTCCTAATGAGTATGTCGGTTGTCCCCAAACCAAAGCTCACTGATTAGTCCATATTTTTCTACAACCATATGAAATTCTATCTTAAAAGTATATGAACTCTGGCCTGTGTTGTTAAGTGGTTAGAGCATCAGCCCATGCACCAGAGGGTTCAATTCCCGATCAAGGGCACATACTTAGGTTTCAGGTTCAATCTCCAGCCCTGGTCAGGACACGTATGGGAGGCAACCAATGCCTCTCAAATTCATCTTTCCCTCTCCCTTTATCCCCCTTCCTCCAATCCACTCTCTCTAAAAAGCAATGGAAAAAAAATATCTGTGGATGAGGATTAACAACAACAACAAAAAATATATAAATAAAAATACATTAAAAATTTTTTTATAAAATTTTAAATATAGTGAGTCTGTTTCATTGCTCTGTCTGCCAGTTTCTTTGCTGGCACCACACTGTTTTAATTATTGTAGCTTTAGAATGCTTTTTAATATTTGCAGAGCAAACAGCCATATAATAATGTCCTGTCCCCCCCGCCCCCCCACCGAGATTTATTAGTTTTTCTAGAGGAACTTTTGAGTTATTGAGTTTTCTCCTTCCCCAGGGGAAAAGCCTTGTGCTTGCATATTCCTCAGCCAGGAAGCAAACCCTGTTTCACAGACGGTCAGATGACAAAGGCAGGAGCTATAAAGACACAGATGTATTCCCGCTCATCATGCTGCCTGCCTGTTCATTCAACCTTCATAGCAGTCCTGTGACTGTAGGAAGGGGTGGTCATTCTATAGATCTCAGGGACAAAACCGAGGTTTTGTCCAAGGTCACACAGTAAATATCAGGAACAGGACTAAAATGCAGTGTGGTATGAGTTTTTTTTTTTTTTTTTTTTTTTTTTTTTTTTTTTTTTTATAATACGTTTTTATTGATTTTAGAGAGAGAGAGGGGAAGGGAGAGGGAGTGAGACAGAAACATAGACCAGCTGTCTTCTGCAAGCCCCCTACCGGGAACTGAGCCCACAACCCAGGCATGTACCCTGATAGGAAACCAAACCAGGGCCCCTTGGTGCATGGGGCAATGCTCAAGTCACTGAGCCACCCTAGCCGGTGTAGTTTGTGGTCTTTAGACACAAAGGCTCTTTAGAAAGAGCATTGGTCTAGGAGTTGAGACTGCAGGCTGTGCTTCTAATGGGAAATCTTCGGTCCTGATACGTTTAAATCAGGGTTCCTCAAACTTTTTAAAGTGGGGGCCAGATCACGGTCCCTCAGAGAGCTGGAGGGCCGGACTATATGAACTACTAATTCCTACTGTAACACCTCGGCTGCGCTCACTGCCCAAAAAACCTGGCGGGCCGGATCAGACTCCTCTGTGGGCCGCATGTGGCCCGCGGGCCGTAGTTTGAAGACCCCTGAAATGGAAGCATGATTTTGAGCAAGACTTAGGGAAGACCTGAGGAGTGCGGGGCATGAAAAGTCTGAACAAAAAATAGCGGGGTAGCTTCTGGGAGGGTCTCTCAGTAGAGCCTGGTTCTAAGGACCGTGTTCCTGACACATGAAGTCAATCCTCCTCCCTACTCTTTTGGCTGCCCCCCACCCCTGCCCTTGGGCCCTGCTGACGCCTGATGCTCCGTTGGCAGCCAGCTCTGGCCTCTGCAGTGCTGCCCGCCACTGGCCTGCGCCGCCCTTGCCCTTTGGTCTCCTGGGCCACTTCCTCCTAGGATTGTGGCTGGGTCTTGGTTATCACTGAGTTGGACCTTCTGTCCTCCCTTTCCAGTCCCTTCCCAGCCTGGTCCGCCTCAGCTTTGGAAAAGTACCCTGGGAACACAGGTATGCAAACCAGGAAGCAGTGGGTTCTTTGGTGAACTTGTTGCTGCCCCTCTCAGACACTGCTCTTTTTTTGGTAAATTCTAACTATCTGAAACACTCAGGACGCTATGTGTTTCTTGGTGGTGAAAAGAAAACATAATTAGATGCCTGCTTTGTGCCCGGCATTTTATAGGTCACCTAATTTAATCTTCACAGCAACCCTGGAGGAAGGGGTGCTGATTTCCATTATACAGTTGAGTAAACTGAAGACACGGGGCTTATTTGTATTAGGTCACGTGGCCACTTTCATGGCGAAACCAGGGCAATCCCAGGTCTGCATGACTCCCAGTCCGAGTGGTCAGATATGATGTTGGCATCCTACTGTGTGCCAGGCACTGTGCTTCCAGCTCATAGGTATCTCCCTATTGCTAAGGGTTTTAGTTGATTAACTGAGGAGTGTGTGTGTGTGTGTGTGTGTGTGTGTGTCTGCTTTTCTTAGAGCCATTCTCTGTTTTAAGCCCGTGTAGACTTGGGAGCCTGGGCTTTTGAGGGGTGTGTGTTTGGAAAGCCGTGAAACCCTGGCTGTAGGAAACAGTGAGATGGGCCCTATCTTGTGGGCCAGTGGAGCTCCCTGTGTTTGCTGCTCTCATTTTCCTCTGGCTCCGGAAAGGATGGTTTGGTTTTGCAAATGAAGCCTGAGGACTTTGCCAGCTTTTTTTTATTTCCCCTTCGCAAGAGAGGCGCCCAAAGCAGATATTTCAATATATTCCAATTTAGCCAAGGGAAGCCAGAACATGGATGCTGTTGCCAAGGAAACCACCTCTTTCCTCCCTGTGTGCTGTGCATACGTGTATCACTTCATCTCTTCGCTCTCCAAGGTAATATCATAGCCCCGTGCTTGGGGAAGGGTTTTTAAAAAGGCATATAAAACCTCTTAGCATCGAGAAGATTCATTAAATGATCTCACTCCAGAGAAGCTTAAATTATTCTTTTTAGACCCTTTTATGCCGAGGATGGGGAAATGGCTGAGTCAGTGCTATCTTTCCGAGCCCAGCTTGGTTGTCTTGGTGGAAACAGTTTTCAGAAATAAACAAATCAGGGTTTGGAAGCTTCGACAGGGAGAGTGTGTTTGTAATAACAACGAGGCCGTCATGTAGCTGTATGTCAGCGGCTAATCCCTCTGGTAGCTGTGTTGAGACCACCTTGATCCACGGGCCTCCCGGGGCCTAGGCCACATTCCCCAGGCAGCCTTCAGAGCTCAGATAAGGGAGGGTCTCTGTGGCAGGGCCTCCTGTCAGAGACCCCTGGTTGGGGAGCTGAGAGGGGGTTTCTGCTGCCCCATCCTCTCCCGCCCACGCCCGGGCTGTTTTTGTCCTCCCTCCAGTGTCTGGTCTCAGGCTGCCTCTCTTGCCTCCCAATGGCTGCCGGCACCTCTGCACCCCCACCTTCCTGATTCTGTGTGTTCGAGTCAGCACAAGTCACCCTCCTGCCTCACAGCCCAAAAGGCAAACCTGGTTCCGAGCTCCATTCCTCTCAGCACTCTGAGCATCCCCCTGATTTCACACCTTCTCTCAGCCATTCTGGGCCTCCGGTGCTCCGACCCCCTCCTGCCCATGGGGTGAGAAGATTCAGTTTGGCTTCCCTTGTGCCATTAGTGGAACCAGCCAGGGATAGTGGCTTGTATTAGGGGTTCTCTACTGGGGGCAATGTTACCTCCGCCAATCGCCCCTTCCTGCCAGACATTTGTCAACATCTGAAGACATTTTTGTCGTCATATCCGGGAGGGGTTACTATTGGCATCTAGTCTAACGCCAGGATGCTGCTAAACATCCTGCAAGGCACAGGATGTTCCCACAACCAAGAATTATCCAGTAGTGCCGAGGTGACAAACACTGGCTTAGATGTCTTCCTTCTGCTAGCTCACTTAATACAGATTTATCGAGTGTCTACTCTGCACCAGGCTCTAAGGCAGGACCTGGGGCATGAGTTGAACAAGCTCGACATTGTTTGCTCACTTTCTTTTTAAAAAATATATTTTATTGATTTTCTATAGAGAGGAAGAGAGAGGGATAGAGAGTTAGAAACATCGATGAGAGAGAATCATCAATCAGCTGTCTCTTGCACACCCCTTACTGCAACCAAGGTACATGCCCTTGACCGGAATCGAACCCGGGATCTTTCAGTCCATAGGCTGACACTCTATCCACTGAGCCAAACTGGTTTCGGCTGTTTGCTCACTTTCTCACTTAGAGCCAACTGGGTGCCATTAAACAAATTATCCACGAAACAAATTATACAACTAAGTCATTTAATTCCAGCTGGGACCCTGACCTGGCTTAGACCCCCTGCTCCGGTTCTGAGGCCCCCCTGGTGCTGCAGCCCTACCTGCCCCGAGGGGGTGGCGAGGGCATGGACATCTTCAGTGTCTCCCAGTGCCACCCCACCAGGCCTGGCTGCAGCGCAGGTTGCAGTCAGCCACATGGCTCCCTTCCTGGACAGGCTGGAGGCATTCTGGTTTAAATGCTTTGTTGTTAATTACTGCAGGAGAACAGTCAGGGGCAATAACACTCCCTGAGATGTCACTAACACACCAGGACTCTGCTGTCTTCTGAAGCCCCAGTCGCTGCCCTGCCTCTCCTCAATGGCAGACAGAAACCTCCCACTTCACCCTCTGCTTTCATCCTGATGGGACTCATCAACCATTGCCTCCCTGCCCTCTCACCAGCCCCTCCTCTGACAGGCTTATGCGATACCATTCAGTCCTTTGAGGTTAGGAGCACAGACTTCAGAAGCAGATGGCCTGAGATTGAATTGCACCTCCACCACTTACTAGCTGAACAAGTTAATTAACATCTCTGTGCCTCAGTTTCTCTTTCTGTAAAATGGACATACCTGTAACATCTATCTCGTACAGTTATTGTGAGGATCAAATAAGTTGCTCTATGCGGAGTTCATTTATGTTTTGCTGTCACCATCTCTCCTGCTACTTTCCCGGCATGTTGGCCTGGTGATGCAAACAAAGGAGAGACTCCCCTCTCTGCCCCTCGTGGCCATCTGCTCGCCTCCACGGAGCTCAGCCACGCCTGATGCACCACAGACCTTTCTTCTGGCTGCTGCTGAGAGGTCAATGGATGCTCTACCTGGGCATCTTGAGGGATTCCGGGTGTAGGAGGAGGACGACAATGACTGTGGAAGCGGAGAGTTGTCATGGAAATCACCGGTTCCAGGTCATTGCGACCTGGGCTCTGGCTGGCTTTGCAGGGCCTGCCTCGCACTGGGTCTCAGCCTTCTGTTTGTCATGGGGCTGCTGAACTGAGACACCTTGCTCCCTTGCTTCGCCCCTACATCTCCTCTTACAATGTCACCCACTCTGTGATCTGGGCTTCCTCTGCCCAGTGTGAAGAGTGGCTCTGGCTTTCGCTGTTTCCCAGAGCCGCTGGGGATCACCCTGGCAGCACAGTGTCTGGATGGCTACCCTGTATGTGTGACGTGGGCAGGGGAAGGGCAGCCCTCCTTAGCACTGGGCTAACGGCTTACACCTGCCGTCTCACTTGACCCTCCATAACACCAAGGATGATGGAGCGTCCTGACCTCATGGGTGAGGAAGCTCCAGTGTAGACGTATTAAGTCATCTGCTCAGGGTCTCCCAGCCGGAGGTGACAGCCAGGGTTGGGAGTCACCATCTGTCTGTCTCTGGATGTGTAGTTGCTCCTGGCCAATTGAGGAAATGCCACGTCTCCCAAAGGCTGCCCGAACCGGCTCCCCATTTGGGTGACCAGAGTCAACACCAATGGCAGCAGGGGGCACCTGCACTGCCGCTGTCTGGTGGGCTGGGGTAGCCAGGTGGTCTGCCACAGTGTGCTCTGTGGCCTGCCAGCTGCCCCGAAATCAGAGGAGCCAGATGCCCTGTGCCCACCGGGTACCTCCTGGGAGGCCAGTGACTGGTGTCAGGACCCATGGCCCAGCCCTGACAGTTCTGTCTGCTCTGGACTTTCCTCCCTCCCTGCCTGCTAATGGAGCGCTCGCACACAAAGCCCCCCGCGCTCCTGCTTCCCTCCTCAGCCCCTTCTCGGCTTTTGTACTTTATGATGCAGGGACTTTGGCGTGGAAACTCATTAGAGTCATTATTCTGTGCGCAGAAGAGTGTCTTTCATCCCATTTATAGTTCATGTTCCTCCCACTTGATCTTTCCACGTTCATTAATTCCCGGCGTTACATGACGCGCACAGCTTCTCGTTGGGTATCGTCTTTCTGTGGCATTGCCATTGTTGCTCTCCACGCGAGAAGTGCCCCTATGTGTGTACTTATTAATTTCAGTATTTCAGGATTGATGTCTGATGCCATTGACTTGGAGTGATCACAGGGAGTGGGAGACATTGTAGGAGGAGATGTGGGGGGAGGGGACAAACGTTGGATTCTCATTTCTGCTGTCACTTTTCCTCTCAGGGGCCTGGCATCCACCTGTGAAATGGGCAGATCTATACCCCACAGCCTAGTCTAGTGGTCAGCAAATTCATTAGTCAACAGAGCCAAATATCAACAGTACAATATTGAAATTTCTTTTGAGAGCTGAAAACCAATTTCTGTGCATGGGCCAAGAAGTTTCAATCACACTGCACATGCGTGCCTGCAAGTGGTATTTTGTGGAAGAGCCACACTCAAGGGGCCAAAGAACCACATGTGGCTCGAGAGCCGCAGTTTGCCGACCACTGGCCTAGTCCAACAATTGCATTTGGCATCAGCTGCTTTTTTGGAGGGTAGTTTAAATTCTGTCTAATTTACCATGAAAGGACTGTGTGGGGAGGGACAGGGCCAGCCACAGAAACACGGAAAAGGCTGAAGAATTGGTCCTGCCTGGGGCCAACCAGGGCAGCTCTGGGGAGCTTTGTGGAGGGAGGAAGGAGATCTAATGGTTGGCAATGGTTCTCTCTCAGCTCAAGGTTCAAATTGCAGGGAGAGAACATGGGATCGGCTCAGTGTGGGTCACATGTTCAAGGAGAAGGTGGGGCGTTTTGATTGACAGTTGTACTAAGATTTCATCCAATGAGGACAAGGGGTTCTCCAAAGCAAGGTGCTCTTTCCAGAAAAAGGGCCGTGCACTCTGAGTAGATTGAACAACCTATGCCCACTCCACAGTCCACAGAGTTGGGAGGTGGTGAGACCTCTGGCAGAGAGGAAGAAGCAGGTCTTTCTGGCTCTAAGTCTTCAACCAAAAGATATAGCTCTGGGTCTTAGCAATCACCTTCTAACTCAGGCAGGGGCTGGCAAATGTCTCTGACAAAGACCAGATAGTAACTATTGTTGGCTCTTTGAGTCAATGGTTCTGTCATAACTACTCAACTCTGCCATGATGGCCTGAAGCAGCCAGAGCCAATATGTAAATGATTGGTGTGGCTGCATCCCAATAAAACTTTATTTATGAAAACTATTGTAGCAGCCACTGCTTTGGCCACTGTGTGCTGGCCCCTGTCCTAGTGGCTCGCTCTCATTTCACAGAGGAGAAGGTCTCTCCCTGCTGTAGCGATCCATGTATCTCTAAGACCGTGGTTCTCCAACTGGGCTTTACTTCAGAATACCCAGGGAACCTGTTGACAATACAGGTGCCTGGCTCACCTGAGATTTTCCAAATCAGGATTTCCAAGGAGGGGCCAGGGGTCTGTTTCTAACATGTGCTCTAGGTAATTCTCAGCAATGCAGCGCTGTGAGCGGGTCCAAGAAGCAGTCCAGGAGACCTGACCACCTCAGGTGAAACGTGGAACTAATGCATGAGACAGGGCAGCTGAGAAACTGAGCAGAGGGCGAGGCTCCGGAGTGGAGTGTGTGTGTGCAGGACAGGCTGTGGGGGAGGGACCAAGCAGGCCCTACAGGGAAGTCTGAGCTGCCACAGCACTAACCTGGCTTTTCCTAGCTGTCATCTCATATTAATTAGCCAGGAGGGGAGTGGATTAAAAGTCCAGGTGCTGAAGCTGAGCCATTTGGTTCCCTGCAGGGAGGCAGTGAGGTCTCTGAGCAGTTTTCTGCTTTTATCATTCTGGAGGGGCCTCACCCATGACTCAACCTCATTTCTCTGGCTTCCCTCAAAGGCTCCCTTCCCCTGCAAGTGTGTCCTGCTGCCCCACAGACCTGCTTGATCACAACCCCTTTCCCTTTTGCCCTAGATGACACCCACTTGCGCATCTTTCTGGTCCTGGCAAGCTTAGCTTCTTCTTGCTGTAATTTTTAATGGGACTAAGAGATCTGAGAGTGTCTCTCTCCCATCTTTTTCCCCTTTCCATGTTCCCCCTCCCCTCAGCAAATACCCACCCCTAAAATCTTCGGGGCCTCTTCTGCTGGAGGGAGTGCACCATGTAGGTGATAGCAGATCAGCTTCAGCCACAGAGAGAAGAAGCTATTGCTCCTGGGATGTGGCCCTGGGCTCAGGAGGTCTCTGGCCATCACTGCCCCCTCCTGTACCCAGGGAGTTTTGCTTTTAAAATAGTAGGCAGTTATTGCCTGCCCAACGTTCATCTCGCTCTCATGGCAACAGGACATCCTTTTCTTTGGGAATCTGCTCTACCCACTCTGAGGCCATGTGGATTGAGTGTGATAATCCCAGGGCAGGCACATGACCTGAGCCTGGCAAATCCATGCATTAGGTCGCCCCAGCACAGTCATGGGTACAGGACGGGTCTTCGGGTAAAGTTTCTCCAATGCCGGCACTAGTGTAGGGCTGTGGAGAGAAATGAACTCTCTTTCTGAATTTGGGGTTATGATGCTGGAATTTTTGGGGTCCTCCAAGTGGGGAGAGTATGCTCAAGATTGAAAGCAGCACGGAGGAAAACAAAGCTGAGAGATGGACCAGAGAGAGGACCAAAGAGTGGGGAGCAAACACCGGACCTGAGGATGTGGTGTGAGCCTCTGGATCCAGCTGCACCTGCAACCAGGACCTACTTGAAGGCATTTCTGCTGCGTGAGCCTCACATTCTCTTTTCAGATTAAGCCAGTTTAAGCGGCAGCTGAGGGAGTCTTGATTGTAGTTTACTTGATGCTGCAGGTTGAGCCCCTCGGCAGCATTGCCTGAGATGCAGGTAGACCACCGCAGTCAGCTGTGAACTTCGTATTGTCCTAACGAAACAGAACAGATTAGTGCCCAGGAGTGGGCACAAGACAGCTCATCGGAGCAGTGTGAATCACAGGCCTGCTGTGCTAGGAAAGCTGTCAGTTGGCACATGTCCCTTTCTGTCTCTGTCCAAGCCCCTCCTGCAGACCCAGCATGGTCCTCAGTAAATGTGTTGATTGTCTGGAATCTCTGGATGATCCAAGAGCAACACGACCCTCCTCATCACTGCCCAGTCCCCCCACATTCCCTTGCCTGCTCGGACTCCTTAGTATCACTCCTCCCGCCCAGTTTCCAAGCTGGAAGTGTTGTCTCCTTTTTCCCTTTAATATGACTCCAGCTTATTCCCATTTTCCATCTCTGCTTAGCTCAGACCTCACCGTTTCCAGGAGGAAGCCATATGCCTTGGGATCTGACACCAAACCTTGGTGAATGGGGATGAGGCAGGATCCTTCTGAAAAGGTGAATGTCCCTAGGGATTGATGAAAGGGGAATACAAGGCCTTGAGCACTCAACTAAGACATTAACCCATAATGTGGAATGGAACAAAGACACAGGTCATTTTTAAGAGGCAGTGGGCCAAGGAGCTTAGAAATGGCGGTGTCTGTCAGCAGGGAGTTTCATCAGCCAATAGGGACAGAGCAAATGAGGAGGGCAGGGGCGCGTGTTGACAGGGCTCTGGATGGCTGGACGGGGCCTTTGGCCCATTGACAACCCTCTGTCTGTCAGGAAGGACATATCATAGCCTGATGCCACTGGTCCCCCTGGCAACACCCTTATGCTCTGGCTTCCTGTGTTGCTAGCCACGAGGGAGAAGATATTGTCAGACAGCAGAGCAGCTTGCAAATGAATATACTGGCATTTGGGTTTGGGTCATTGCTCTTGTGAGTGTGAGTCAGCATCCGGAAGCCTGTCAAGTCCGGTGGCCGGTGATTCTGCATTCCTGTTTGCAGGGAGGGTATCAGTGGAACCTCATTAGGCCCTTTGATTACACCACTCCTTGGGGGATGCTGGGCACAACCAAAGCCAGATCGGCTGCCGGGAGGCAGCGGCTGCAGTGCCAGGCCGCCTGCTGGCTTCTTTTTTTTTGTCTCCATTGAACCTCTCCACTGGGTGCTGCTGACTGGCTTTGGGGTTCACTTGAGTAATTTACACAGAGTCCATTTTAATTCCCCTAAGATCCCGGCAGGCTGTGCTGAAATTAAACACACAACAAGGAAAGGAAAAATGGCCTCTTTATTTGGAAGCTATGAGCACAAAGGGAAAAGACGCTTGCTCCTCCTTCGAGTCTTCCACCTCTGGGCCCATAGTGGGTCTCATATTTTCGGGGCTTTGCTGCCCCACTGGGTGTGACTTAAGGTAGGTGATATGGTCATGATCCTCCATCTGCCAGGATTTGGCTGGGATGCCCCTGCTTTCAGTGACTGTGGCTTTTGGTACTGGGAAGGTTGTGAGTTATCTCTCAGAAGCATTTGAGAGCTTGGGCTGAGCACAGAAGCAGCAGCCCCACTCCTGCACTCCAGAGCGGTGAGTCCTCAGGTGCCTCCCAAGACTGCTGGATCCGGAGGGTCACAACTCATCCGGCCCCTCCTAGGAGCCAAATGGACAAGTGGAGGTCTATTCACTATAGACTCAACTGCTTTATGTGACTTAGAAGTACACAGCATGGTGCTTGTAGAAAGTAGAACATTTTTCTGGCTAAGCTCTGCTGACCTGGACAAAATCATTTCAACTCCATAATACACTGGGAGCCAGTGTGCGCTCACTATTGGGTCCGTAGGCATCATTAGCACGGCCTCACTTCTATTGCTTTGTTCCTTCTCCAAACCTCTGCGCTCACTTCCACCTCACTCTCTTTGTGCAGTTAACCCCATGCCCTGCTTTGCAGAGAAAAATGGAAGATGTCAGATGGGAATGCCAAACTCTTGTTATAGGATTTTAAATTTAAGGACACTGTCTGCCATCCTGTCCTCATTCTCCAGGCCTGCTCTTGACCAAGGCGGATGCCACCTCTAGCGGCTGACTTCAGGCCCCTCCTTGCTCTATCTTCTTGCTCTCCCCTTAAACCAGTTTGGTCAGCATTATATCTTGGTGTTTTCTCCATATCTACAAGGGGTTCTTTCCTCCCACTTTCCCCCTGCTCCCGTAAGACACTCTGTTTTATCATCCTCATCTCTATTCATAGCCAAACCTAGTCTATACTCACTTCCTACTTCCTCATCTCCCATTTACCATCCATCTATTTCATAGGGTCTCTGTCCACATAGTCTTCCGAGAATGCTCGGCATGAAGTCCCCAGGGACCTACATCTTCCCAAATCCAAGGGCACTTCTCGGTCCTTAACTCACTCAAACTTGAAGAAATATTTGACACTCTCAACAGTTTCCTCCAGCAAAATCTCTTCCCGTGGGTTTCCTTCCCAGATTCCTTTGGGAATATTCTTCTTCTGTCTGTTCCTTACTTCAGTGATTTCCAAATTTAGAGCCTAAACATCATCTGGGCTGTGTGTTAACATGCATACATTTTGGTTTGGTGGTTTTCATGCAGGCCCGGAAAGCTGATGCATGCAGTTCTTAGACCACATTTTGAAAAACCTTGCCTTTGTTATTGGTGGTTCTTGGTGTGGACATTGTGACTTTTGCCAGTCACATGGCTTTTCAAATTTCTTCTGGCCCAAGGCATTAGCTGCCACCCAGAATCCACTTTCTATCTCTAGTCCAGTCATTGCTCCTGCACTTCAGAGCCACATATCCAACTATCTACAAGAGAACTCCAAGAGCATGTGCCAAGGACCCTTGAGATGTTCCAAGTGGACTCTCTCATCTTCTCTAAGCTGCCTGCCTTCATGTTCCCTTCCCATGACTGGCACCACTACCCACCCAGTTAATCAAGTGAGAAACCTTGACTCTCCTTTCTCACTGCCCCTCGCCAAAGACCCAATCAATTTCTAAGCTATGTACACTCTAATTCCTAAATAAGTCTCAGACTTAAACATCGCTCTGTATTCCTACTGCCACTCCCCCTTCAAGGACCCTGTGATTTTTCTCTTGGAGCTTCCCCTATCTGGGTTCTCTGCCTCAAAGCTTGCTTTCTCCCATCCAGTTTCTACCCAATGATCAAGGGGCTTCTCTGGAGCTCAGCCGAACCCTGTCTTTTCGCAACATTTGGGTCTTCGGTAGGGTCTGGTGGCCTCTGTTTGGACAAAATGCCTCTGCAGCCTGGCATACAAAGCCTGTCATGGCTCCCCTCCCACCTCCAGGTACCCATCCATCAGTGAGACCAAGTAGCTACTTCCTAAGCTTAGCTCCGTCCCAGCGCTGGGCAGAAAACTCAAAAGATCATGGCAAAGTTCAGTAAGTTTCTGTCTTTGAGATAAAATATAAAGGTTTAGATAGTCAAATAAGATTCGTAAGAATTAGAGATCTCATCCAGGATTAAGTTTTCCTAAAAATTGCAAGGATACATACAAATAACTACAAGGCACAGAGAAAGCCCGTGGTCTGGACCCACCAATACTGCTCCTAGGATCTTTCCTACCACATTGAGAAGTGCCCTGGCTTGGATTTATCAAAAGATAAATAATTTACTTATATCTCTATGTGATATAAGTAAATTATTCCTTACCACAAAGGGAGCTATTTTGGTGATGAAATATCTCCATTTTCTTCTGTGACAGTTACATAGCTTGTAGAACATTTCCCAGGGAGCCATACTCCATAAATCCATAGGGTCCAGGTTTGTTTACCCTCAGCAGCCCTAGACAGTGAGGCTGTATCTTGCTAAAAGCATTCCACAGATAAGACTTCTTCTGCTAGCCAATACCACTCTTGTGTTTGCCAGGGGCTCTGTCACTAGTGATAGGAGGGGATTTGACCGGGTCATCTTTCTCTCTTCTCAGTAAAGGTGGAGAATGCTGCTAACCCTTTCCTCCCCATCCGGCTCCGCTCACCTTTTCACGTCTGTGTTCCTGAAGCTCTGGCCTTGGCCTTATTGCTCCTTCCTCTTCACATGGGCCACGGGAGATTTCTTCCTCCATTCCCGTGGCTTCCTTTCTCTAAGCATAGTCTCCCACATCCATATCATATACCCTTGAACTGCAGACCCACATGTTCCATTGCCAACCAGACACCGCCATCTGCCTGTTGGTCCTCAACCTACACGCCCAGTGCTGACCCCCTGCTGGCTCTCCAGATCCACATCTTCTCCTCTGGCCCCCTCTCAGAGCAATAGCACCGGAATTCACCTGGTTGCCCAGAAATCTGGAATTGTCCTGGTCCTCCACTTGCTGGCTCTTTAATGAAGGGTAAGTCTGAGAGGATAGCCTCTCTGAGTCACAGTTTCCACATGTGTGAAATGGGGATAATAGGAAGATCCGCATCATAAGCTATTGTGGGATTAAATGAGATGATGCAGCTAAATACTTAGCATAGTGGCTGGCATACAGTTAGTGCTTAATAATGATCAGCAAGCATCCTTAACTCCTCTTTCTGCTATTCTCCATTGCTACTCATTACCTGTTACCTCTCTCATTGGTTGACCATTGGTGGCTTTCCTCTCTGCTCATTTTCTTTCTTTTTTTTTTTTAATTTATTATTTTATTGATTTTAGAGAGGAAGGGAGAGGGAGAGAGAATCATTGATTGGCTGCCTCCTGCATGCCCCCCCCCCCGGGGGATCGAACTCCAAATTGAACCATGACCTCCTGGTTCATAGGTTGATGCTCAACCACTGAGCAACACCAGCCGGGCATCTCCCTGCCCATTTTCTGCTGGCTCTGCAAAGGGAGGGCTGAGCCCTGCTTGGAGAAGAGGTGAAATGAGAGGGCCAGGGAGGCTTTCACTTCTGACTGGGGCTGATTTCTTCCGGATCAGCAGCAATCGAACATGCCTCACTGTGAGAATTAATTCCCTTCCCAAGCTCCCCTCAGCTAGGTGAGAAATGTGTGCGCCTCCCATTAGCATGAGTGTGAACTCGTTTCTTGTGCAGTGACAACCCTGGGCTGCTTATGCTCAGGGAGCATCCCCACCTGCAGGCCTGGGCTGTGGGACACAAGCTCTCTCACTTTAACCAACAAAGTGGTCCCAGGTCCATACCTTTGCTGCAGTCCACAGGCAGTGCGTCTGTTCACCCCCTCCCTCCCACAGAAGCTCCATTCCATTCCTCCCATCCTCCTCCCCCCCCCACTCCCCCTCAAGTTGAGGACTTGCCCAGCAGCTTCGGAAGTGAAGGGGAGCCATTCAGAGCAGTGGCTGGAAGAGTGCTGGGCTGGGTGACTGAGTCCAGGCTGCTGTTTGCTAACTGTGTGTCGGGGACCGGAACCTCCCCTTCTAGGAGAGCAGAGGGCTGGCCCGTGAGCCCTGGGGGCTTTTGAGTCTGATACTTGCTCATTC
This sequence comes from Pipistrellus hanaki, assembly GCF_964339955.1. Classification (NCBI taxonomy): domain Eukaryota; kingdom Metazoa; phylum Chordata; class Mammalia; order Chiroptera; family Vespertilionidae; genus Pipistrellus; species Pipistrellus hanaki. The sequence goes on along the minus strand of NC_140516.1, from coordinate 10,909,719 downwards.
AAGGCCATCACTGAGCATAGCCTTAGAACCCCCAAACTGGGCTTCTATTTCAATGTTGGAGGAGGGGTCTAACAGTTCTCTGGGAGACTGAGTTAGGAAGCCAGATCCGTGGTTGCATAAAGACCCCCCCCCCCCAAGGTACACCCCCACTGAAGGCACCAGAGGGCTTCTCTTCCAGAGGGAAGGCCGAGCTCAGAGCCTAGTCTGGCCCACGTGCCTGCTGGGAGGCACAAGGAAGGGGTCTGGGGCTGGAGGGATGTGTGTGCTCAGCCACTCTCACACACCAGATATTTACTGAAGGTCTCTTGTGACCGGGCGGCAGGGGAGAGTGGAAAGATGCCTGTGGTTAGTGGGAGCTCTGCTGTCACCCAGCCCAGCCTCTGACTGCAGTGTGACCTGGCCACAAGTTCATGGCCCCTAAGGCATGGCCGTGCACCCCATCCAATGCTGCTGCCAGCATGGGGGTGCACTGGGATGCTGTTCCTGGCAAGGAGCAGGCCTCACCCTCTCCTCCCTCCTCTGCAGGAACTAGGTTGTGCCAGGCCTCATGGAGGGCACCATCAGGGCACGGAGGCCACTCAGAAAACACTGCACTCCTTCTGGGCAGGCAGACCCAGGGCAGGGTGTGTCCAGAAAGGTCTGGACAGAGGGGACCAAGGGCCAGCAATCTGGGGATTCGGAGGAGTGAGGGGTGTCCCCAGTAGTTTTGTGGGTGGCACTGAGTTGAATCTGGACGAGCAGAGAGGAAGGTTGTGCAGGGCAGGGAACAGCTGAGTTTATGTTCGGATATATGAAACTTGGGGGCTGAGGAGAAGCCTGTGTGGTGGGGTGTGTGAAGGCAAGAACATGTGCAGGCTGGTGTTTCTGGGCAGGCTCTGCGGGTGCAGGCTGTTTAGACCACACAGTCTTTAGAGGTGGGGGTGACCCTGGGATCGTGAGGAGCGAGTCTAGGCTCTCCACTCCCAGCACAGCAGTCTGGGGGCAGTGTGCCTTCCCTCTGCCCTCCAGGCCACACACGTTTCATGCCATCTCTGTTCTCTGTTATTTACTTTCCCTCAGCTCTTTAATGGGGGAACTGCCACTCACTCGGTCTCAGAATAACTTGTCTTTCTTATTGAAAAATAGCAAACTGCCCAACTCCAGCCCTCTCGTACCTCCTGCTGCGGTATAGTGTCTCCCATCTCTCTGCCCTTCACTCTGCACTTCTGCTTTGTTTCGGTTCTGGTTCTGGTTTGGGTTGTGCACTGGAATCTCAACTCCGTGAGGACAGCGACCTGGCTGCGTGGTGGGCTCCTGCTCCCCCAGCCCTGGGAGGACTCCGCAAGCAGCAGGCTTTGCATGCGCGTTTGAAGAACCACGGAATGAGTGGCAGTTGGGCTGGTGGGTCTGGTCACTTGTGATGGGGCAGGTTCATGTGGCAGGAGGCTGAGTAACTCACCTAAGCCCAGACTCAATGAGCTTGCAATGCTCCCGTGTGAGTGGTAAATATTGCAGGATGCTCAGTGCTCCTGAGGAGGCGGTGACACGGTCCTGAAGCTACACTAGGGCTATGCGGTGACTGGCTCTCCTCATCTCTCCGGTGATAGTCATGGCTTGTCGTGGGACGTGAATTGCTAAGGCGATGGCATGCTGAGCTGATGGCAAAGGTAGAATACAGCGGAGGGAGAGGGGATTTTTAACTTATCCACAGTCTTGTTTCAAACAATGTCCTTCAAAATGGCATTGGGAGGGGGTGAATCCTTGCCCCCTGGTGTTGGTCGGTGTCATGACATCGGTAACATTTGCTGATCTCCAGCAAGCAGCCAGTCTGGTTTCTGTCTTCCCTATGTTACTCAGCCCCCCTCGGGACCAGTGATATTAAAAGGAAGGAGGTCTTGGTAGAAAATGTAGCCGAACGTCAGTGGTTCTGAATGGACACCCAGTGCTCCAGCCCATTCCTACCCTCCCCCTGCCTGTGGGCACGCTCAGTGGATGCCTCTCCCACCTTTCCCCCGAGCTGGGCTCCAGGGATGGAGTACAGCTATATGGCAGGACAAGGTATAGACCCTGGGCACAGGTGGGGATGGCACAGGGGATTCTGCAGATGCAACAGGACTTCTAAACATGAGCCCAAAGTCTCAAGATACAGCAGGATTGTGGAGATTCCTATCTCTGTGCTTATTCCCAGGGTGTGGGGAGGGGAGAATTCCAGGTGCAGAGAGCTAGTATAAAGGTGTAAATAGTGTGTGTGTGTGTGTGTGTGTGTGTGTGTGAACTTATAGGCAGGATTCTGAAGAGTGATAGGAAGGAGGAGGGGAAGAGGTAGGAAGAGAGGGAGCTAGTGAGGGAAGTGAAGGCCTTGAATTCCCTGGACATGGGGGGAAGTCACTGATGGGTGTAGGCAAGGGAGTGATGTAACCAGATCTATTGCAGATGGCGGGTGTAAAGATGAGAGAGGGAGTGAGGCCAGAGGAAGAGCATCAGTTAGGAGGTTGTTGAAAGAGCCTCATTAAGGCTGTGGCACTGACCTGGCCGTAGACCGGCCAGGCCTGGTGATGAACAGATTGGTGTGAAAGGAGGAGGCCTAGGGGAGAAGTGAGTTGAGATCCACCTGCTAGCTGAGTGGGAGGAGTTAGTGGTGCCATTCACTAGGATGGAGGAAGGGAGGCCTCCTCTGGTGGGGGGAGGTATGCTGTACCCTGGGTGGTGGCAGTTCCATGAAATTACATCCTGACCCAGGCCTACTGGGAAATGGCTGGCTCCTGGGATCTTTCCCTTCCACTTTCCCTTCTCTTTCCTTTTCTCCCTGGTATATTTTCCTGGTCTCCTCCATTCCCCTTTCTCAGCCATCTCAGGATGAACTGCCGAGGACGAGGAGTGTGGAATCATGTTCAATCAGGGAAAGGTTATCCACTGAAGATGATAATCATGGTCTCTCTCTATGTCTCTGACTTGGCAAGAAGCCAGGCTCCATAGCGTAGGTAAACGCAGGTTCAGGACCTTCCCAGCAGCGGGGTAGCCCGTGGCTCCCAGCGTCCTACTGGACCCTCGGAATATGTACCCGATGCCCCATCTCTTCCTTGAGAAGGGTGATCTGTCTGCCCCTCAATGTTTTCTTTGAATAGGTGAGGTCCGTGTTGTCTAAGCCTGTGATTGGCAGCCACATTAACTGAACATAGCCCATGGTTTTAGTATCTGACAGTTGGCTGTTGAGTGGCTGCATCTTGTCTGCCTGCTTCTCTTGCAACGTCACCTTTCTAGGAGCCACAAGCCGAGGCTGTGTCCTCACTCCTGGTGTGGAGGAAGGACCCCTGGCCCAGGTGACTTTTCTCTGAGCACCTGTTCTATGCAAAACTCCAGACTCAGTGCTGGAGACCGGCAATGGACCAGGTATTTTTTGGCACTTAGGTCACTAGAACTTGGAGGAGGGGCCTTTGACCTTGACTGCATGTGTCTCTGTGAGTGGGTGGGAAGGGTTAAAAAATACTGCTGTTATTACTAATTTCTGGGTGACTTTAACAGCTCCTCTGGGACTTCACAGCTCTTTCATTGCCTGTGTGCTTAATTCTCTGCATTCAGCTCCCTCTGTTTGAAATACTGTCTTGTCTTTCTGGCTGGATACTGATAGATACAGGTGTCTGATGAGGGTGGAACATGGGTAGCTCTAGGGGAAGAAATAGAAAGTGAGAGGGTGTGGTAGATAAACTAATATCCTTTATAAAGGTGTCCACAACTTAATCTCAGGAATTTATGACTGTGTGACCTCACATGGCAAAAGGAAATGGATTATCCTGGATTATCTGGGAAATTATCTTGGGTTATCTGAATAGATATCATGTAAGCATAAGGGTCTTTGCAAGGGAGGCAGAGGAAGAGAGGCAGGGAGAGGTGATGGCGAAAGCAGCAGAGGTTGGAGTGAATGAATTGCTGGCTTCATGATGTTGGAAGGGGCCAGGAGCCAAGAAATGCTGGCAGCTTCTAAGTCCTGAAAAAGGCAGGGAAAGGGTAGGAGCGCAGCCCACCAACACCTTGATGTTAGCCCAGAGAAAACCATTTCAGATTTTTGACCTTTGTAACTGCAGGATAATACATTTATGTTGTGTTAAGTCAGTGAGTTTGTGATACTTTGTTATAGCAGCAATAGGAAACTAATACAGGGGGCCAGAGTTCAAAATGCTATAAATCATGCAAAGGAGTGTGGATCTTGTTCTATAAGGCTAAAGGCTCATCACATTTAGGGGTCATGTATGTTAAATATATGTGCTCTGAAGGCAGACAGTGTGACTTTGAATACCAGCCTTGACGATAACCAGCTTTGTTAGGCAGGTGTTTTAACTTCTCCATTTCCACAACAAGAAAACTTGTTTTCATGTCACCGGGCTAGTGTAAGGGTTAAATGAGGTGATGTGTGTGTGTAGGGTGTTTGGCACAGCATAAGCCAGGAAAGTGATCATTACTTAAAAACAACAACATATTTTTATTGATTTCAGAGAGGAAGGGAGAGAGAGATAGAAACATCATCGAAGAGAGATAATCATTGACTGGCTGCCTCCTGCACGCCTCCCCCACCCTCCAACTGGGGACCAAGCCCTAAAACTGGGCATGTGCCCTAACTAGGAATCAAACCATGACTTCCTGGTTCATAGATCAACCCTCAACCATTGAGCAACACCAGGCTGGCAACTCGATTGTTGCTTTTTCTTGCTTTGCAACATTGGACAAGACAGTGTTGTGGAGACTTGATTTCTACATCTGCTAAAAGAAGGTAATAGTAAACCCCTCAGCCTCCATACCCACATGAATAAATGGATTTTATGATATGAAATGGAGAAAGATGTTACCCTTATGTGCCCCTGTCATGGAGCTCCCTGCCCACCCATGGAAGAAGCAGATCCTGCTTGCCCTGCCTGCCCAGCCCCTCCTGCCTCCATCTTGCAGGCTCCTGAATCCCTGTGCTCCTTAAGGCAATGTTTCCCAACCTTCTCTCATGATGAGAATCACCTGGTGGAGTTGTTAAAACACAGATTCCTGAATCCCAACTAAGAAGTGCTAAACTAGAATTTTTGAGAACATATAGGTAAAATTGCATACCTAACTTAGTGCTCTGTATATAAAATCTGTCTTAGAGCACTAGTTAAGTATACAATTTTAACTAGTGCTCTGTATATAAAATCTGTCTTACAGCACTAGTTAAGTATACAATTTTACCTATATGTTCCCAAAAATTCTAGTTTAGCACTTCTTAGTTGGGATTCAGGAATCTGTGTTTTAACAACTCCACCAGGTGATTCTCATCATGAGAGAAGGTTGGGAAACACTGCCTTAAGGGCTATCCTAGTTACTGCTCCTGCACTGTGCTGTAGGCATAAGCTATTTTAGTTACAAATTCCTTGAAATGCTACACCTTCCCCTGCCCACCCAGACCGACCTCCCCAGGCCCAGCTGCCAGGTATTGATTTCCCCTTTAAATATGACTGCAGCCCAGGAGCATGTATGGATTAATCGACGAGGCTAGGCTTGTACCTGCACACTTCATTAACAGCTGCTACTAATTAGTGGAGTAGTCATTAAGAGACCTACTGGGGTTTTGAGGATAATAGTTTTATTTTTTCCCCATGACTCTTAAGCATATAATAAATTGGGGCGCGCAACACTGAGGTCCCAAGTTGGGATGGAAGTCACAAAGTGGCCCCCTCAAGAACACAACTGAAACCAGAAAATCACCATTGTGGGACCAGAGCCAGAAGGATCTTAGAGTCATCTGGTCTACCACACGTGACTGCTGTGTAGGGGGAAGGGCAGAGCCTGGCTCTCAGGGTCACAGAGGGATAGGAAGGCAGAGCTGGAACAAGCACCCACGGCCGCTGGCTTTGCTCCAGGCAGGGCTCTCCCTGCTAAATGGGGACTCTGCTGCCTGTATTTCCATAGCCTAATGGGGGAAGTCTGACTGAGCACACAACCACCTCCCTACCTGCCCCAACCTGCTGTGCTTTTTCCCAGATAGCCTTCTCCCATCTCATCCCCATCACTCCAGCCTTCCCTCTCCCAGTGGGAGTCTAGATATGCCTTGCTCCTTTTTCTGTCTTTAGTATGTTTACCTCCAAATAGCAGGACTCAGCAAGTGGCCTGGGAATGCTTTGTGTTCTCCATGAGGACAAAGGACTTAAGCCTAAAATGTGTGAATTTGAAGTTGGACAACTGGAACTTCACCCTCACTGGATCAAGTGGGCTGTGTGTAGAGGGCCAAGCACAGGATGAGCATAGAGAGAGTGGGTCCTTACTAGATGGTAGCCATTGTGCCCTTGATCTTTAGGAGGGTGTATCTTTGGTCCATTTATAGTGCATTTCTGAAGCTGTCTCTAATCATCCACTGAGCACACATTGAGATGTTTCACAGCAAAAGGAAACTTTGAATTACTGATTCCTTCTTGTTTTAGAGATGATGATGATGATGATGATGATGATGATAATCAGTAGCCTTCCTTGAAAGCTTACTATGTATCAGGTGGTGTTGTTCTAAGTGCTTTACATGGATTAATTCATTCTATCCTTTTGAAAACCTTATGAGGCAGGTGTTTCGATTATGATTCCTATTTCATAGAAGTGGAGATGAAGGTACTGAACTTGCCACAAGAAGGAGGTGGAGATGAAGCCAGCATTCTAGCCCCTAGTTAAAGCCCTAAAACTATCAATACAAAACTACTCAACTCTTTAGATAGCTGATTTCCTGGCTAAGGACAATCTCTGTCCCAAGTGCATGCTGCGTGGGTAGCAGCTGTGTCTGTGCCACGTGTCTGCCTCCTCCAGATCTCAGCTGATTGATCTGAGGTGGGCACTTGAAGCAGAGGCTTCCCCACATTACACTATTTGGGTGGTCTGGCTCAAAGAGCTGGGCCAATATGACTCTTACTTGGGGAGGTGTCAGGAAGAGGCTGAGCCTCGGAGTGGGAATTGTTGATGAACTAGACTAGAGACTGGAGCTTCATCATGATCACCAGCTCTGAGTGACCAGAGGGAGCTGGCCAGCCAAGAAGAAGGACAGAGAGACTTCTAGTCTTGGAGGGGCACCTCGTGATGATGGTTCCCATGGACCCTGGCTGCTTCTGGCTGGCTGTTTTAAGATTCTGACAAGGATTAGCTTTATATGAACTAGTCTTTTTCCTTGAGTCTCTTACTGAGCTCATTCCCCTCTCTTCCTTGTGAACAGAATAGAGCACAAACAATTCTCCTGTTAGGTTTTAGGGTACTGCCAATACGAGGAGGGTGGCAGCCCATCTATTAAGCAGGCCTCCTGCACAAGAACAATATCCTAAAGTTTAGGCCCTAAACTAACATGGCTGGGATCTGCAGGTGAAGAACTCTAGAGACAAGGCTCCGTTGGAGATAAACATCTATTCCAGTGTAAGGAATGGTGGCTATGTCATGATCATGTGGTGGTATAGACAGGTTTGAAGTTTCTTTATCTTTTTTATTTCCATTTTTTAATTTATTTTTTCTTCCTTTCTCACCTCACAGTCCTAAGGTAAATGACCCAGGTTGGCAGAGCAGCTGTGAGTCTCACAGTCATTCAGGGGGTGGAGTCCTCCATGCCATTGCCCTCCGACCGCTGAAAGCCTTTTGTTGGTCTCCTTGGTTAAAGCTGGGGGCTGCCATGCTTGACTCCAGCCAGAGGCAGAAGAGAGCAGCCAGGGGCACACAGGCACTTCCCCTCCACGTCCACTAATAAGAACCTAGCCCATGACCCCATCTAGATGTAAGGGAGGCGAGAAATGTAATTTTGACCTGGGATCAGCTAATGCTTTCCGTAAAGAGCCAGACAGTAAGTATTTTAGGCTTTGTGAACAACATGCTCTTCTTGCTTGTATTTTACTCTTGAAAGCATCTTGTCCTTAGATCTTGAAAGCATCCCTAGACAATATGCAAATGATAGGTGTGGCTATGTCCCAATAAAACATTATTGATGGGCCCAAAAACTTGAATTTTATATAATTTTCATGTGTTGTAAATATTATTCTTTTAACCTTTTCCAACCATTTAGAAATGCAAAAGCCACATTTTGCCAGGGGGTATTGGCTTGTGGTGGAGAGTGAGTGGTCTCACAAGATCCACTCCAGGCTTTGCTAAGTTGGGGCATTTCAGCAGACTCAAGGATTTCTTCAACCCCTTCCTTTCTAAAGAGGAGAGCAGGTGTGCTGGGCAAACACAACCATGACCCTCACCCCACACTTTCTGGGAGTGAGCATAGGAAGCAGCTATGCCCTGGAGGGTCCCCAAAGTCAGTGGTTGTGGAGAGGGTTACAGCGTCACATAAGGAGTTGCCTGTGCCCGCATAGTCCAACCACAGTGAGGACATCGTGGCCAGAGTTAGGGGGCAGGACAGCATCCAGTCTTCTGAGGAGGGGCAGCCAGTCACTCATAAGCAGGACACTCCCATCCCTGCTGCTGCGCCTCATGGAAGCTGTGCAGAAGGTGTCTTTGAATTGGACAATGACACTTTTTAATAATTAAGAAGTGACAGCTACAGATACTAAATGTGACCAGAAAACTGTCAGAAGGAATGAAGACACTATTATATGGCAAGTTTGTTTTCTTCCCTCCCTCCCTCCTCTTCTTCAGCTGCCAGCTTGTGGGGTTGAGGCTTGCAGAGTAAGGCTGATAGCAGTTATTGAGAAAAATAAAATCACTCTGTTTGTACATCACCAAGCTTATACTGTCAATCAAAACAGCTACAAATATTTTTGACATCAACTGCCAGTATTCTCTCCGTGCCTCAGAAAAATCAGAACTAAAGACAAAGTCACCTAAGGGTGTTAGATCTGGAATCAGACCAGCCTGGGTTTGAGTCCTGGCTCTGTCACATGCTGTGTGACCTCCATAAGCCCTTTGACTCTTCTGGGACTCAGCCCCCCATTTGTTAAATAAAGAAGACGAAAGCCTGTGTGCGGATGAGCTGTGAAAGGCCATTTCAAATGCAAAGGAGGATTTGTGCTTCTCTCTCTGGGCCTCAGTTTTCTCATCTATAAAATGGAGGAATTGGACTTTTGAGCTATTCCTGTCCTCACATTCAGGAATTGTGTCACCAGTGGTTGAGTCTATGATCTACAGAAAGAGAAAGCTGGCCTTCAGAGGTGCTTCCTCATGGCAGGAAATTTTGAAGATGAAGGAAGCAGAGCTGGATTAAGAACTTCTTGCTTTCCGACCCTCCCCATCTGTCAGGGAACAACTCAAGCCCATCTCCTCCAGGAGGCCCACCTGGAACTTGTTGGTCTTGCCTGGGGGGCTTGAAGGCTGTAGACTCCCTACAGCCACTCCTGTAACTTTGACCCTAACTCTTACCCTGACCAAACCCTACCTCTGAGGTCTATGAACGGGTCTAATGTGTGCTCATGCTCGTGCGCGCGCGTGCGCACACACACACACACTCACACACACACACACACACACACACACACACACACACACTTGTGTTCATTTGTACAGGAAGCCCTTGAAGCTATTGGGGAAGCAGTACTTGCGATGGGCTTTCATTTTAAGATTCCTCCTGCCCCATGTGGAGGAGGAAGTAGGGAGAGGAGGATGGCCAGAATGGAGTCGAATGGGGAGAAGAAGATGGATTCAAGAGCTATGAGAAGAAGAGCCAACAGGGCTTGGAGATAGGGGAGGTGAGGGAGCATTGAGGTGATTCTCTGGTCTCTGCTTGAGCTACTGGAGATTGAGACAAAAAGGAAAAGGATATTGGGAGAAAGATGATGGATGTGTTTGGTATGAGAGGCCTGGGAGACATCCAAGTGGATTCAGGCTTTTATCTGGGATGTTGATAAAAATGGGGGAGCTTTGGACATGGAGATGGGGACTGAATCCCCCTGGAGAAGTTGAATCACCAAGTGAGAGTATAGAGGCCTGGATGGGGCATGGCACACTTTTCTCAGTGCTCCATGGCCTTAATTATGCACCAGTTATCCATATATATATATATATATATATATTGACATGCACTGACCACTGGGGGAAGGGGGGTTGGAACATGGTGGGCATCAGCAGTAGGTGGCAGAATGTGAAACATGGCAGGCATTACCACAGTGGGATGGTGGAGCAGATGAGTGGGGCCCCAGACCAAGGTGGGGCACCAATTGCTTGGGGAGAGCCTCTGTTAGTTACCGAAAATTCTTTGCTCCCATGTGCTGAGGTCGCACCTGGTGCTCCTACCTGCTGCCAGCGCTGGCCCCAGTTGCTCCATGCCATCAGTGGATGCGAGTGGGGACGGAGTCATCAGCTTTGGGAGTGGTGGTGGTGGGACTGGGGGCCATGGTAAGAGGAGCGTGGGGGGGGGCACGGAGGATGTGCTGAGACCCACCCTTGTGCCTACCACAGCTGGTGGCCACATTTCCTTTCAAGGTGCACAAATACATGCACTGGGCCCCTGGTATAATATACCCATCGTGGTCAACCAGAGGAAAGCAAAGACAAAACTAAGAGAGAGCAGTCCAGTGGGCAGATTGGCAAGGGCAGTCCTGGTGCCTTCCCCCAAGGGCAGTCAGGGCTTTTGCATGTGCTGAGCTGATCCCTGAACCACCTTTGCCCGATTTTGGGCTGCTCGGCCCCTCATTCTTGAAGTCTTACTTCAAACATCACCTCCTCAGACAGGCCTTCCCCCACCACCCTGCCCCAGATTGTGCCACCGAGTCGTCCCCACAGCAGCACCCCATCCACGCTCTTTAACGAGCCCCCTCCCAGCACCTCCTGAAGGCCTTCGTTCATCCCTTTGTGTATCTTTCTCTGGTTTCTTCCTACCAGAATGTCAGACACTGTGGGCAGGGGCTCGTCTGTGTCCTCTTGCAGCTGCTTCTCCTACCGTCTCCTTGGCTGGTGTGACCCTGGGCTCTCCCGTCCCCTCCCCCACCAACCCCAGGAGCGACACCCTTGGCACTAGCTTTAAAGTCTCCCTGGGACCAGTGGGCGGTTTCTACCTCAGCCCCCCTCTCTCAACTCTATTCCTCAGCAGGCCTTGCCAGGTGACCCCTCCTCTTCCATCCACCTTTCCAGTATGGCGTCCACCTGCATCTGCCTAAAATGGAACTCTTATGTGGTTCTTTTACCTGAACTTCTCAAAGGGCATCTGAAAAGATCTCTGGATGCCTGCCTGTCCAGTTTCCTCTGCTCCTCTGTCCCCCATTCCTGCTGAAGCCATTCCTGCTGCTCCTCTGCCCCATTCCTGCTGCACCAGAGGTTCGCTCAGCCTCCAAGGCGCCCCTCCCTCTCGCTCACCTTGGAGCCTGCGCCTGGGCTCCCACTCTCCCTGAGCACCCAGCAGGAGCTCTGTAAACACTTCCAGACCAATAGCTGACAAATCCAGGAGAACAAAGGGAGGAAAATCCTCACCAGCACACACTGGCCTCCCACTTGCCTCCCCTTCAGGGAAAGCCAGGCAGTTCATGCTCATTGCCTTTCTTTCTTAAGCCTCATGCTCTCTTCCGCCTCCTAGCATTTGATGCCTGAGCCCCAGCCCGGTGCCTCAACCTGCCTCCTGGGCCCCAGTCCCCCAGGCAGCCTTAATTAATTGTAAAATTGATTAAGCAGCCCCCTTTGTTGGGCTGGGCTGGTGTTTATTTGTATTTTCATATTATTATCCTTTTATACTTCTCTGGGCGCCTTCAGCTCTCTGCTGACACCTTTTATTGGGGAAATGTTAATTTAAAAATCATCTATAATGCAGGTGTCACAAATCAAAGCTGTGCGGTAATGAGTTGCTCTTATGTCGTATAAAAACAATTAATTAAAACCCTTTCTGAGAGAGCTGTGCCGGCAGATTTATGTTTCCCAGTGTCTCCTCGCGACCTTCCTTCTTGAGGACCCTCACGCACTCAGCGCTTCCCCAGGAGGTGGTTTCCTCCCACCTCTGCTGGGAATGGAGCCCCAGCCTGGCTGCGTGGAGAGGGCTCCGGGAGGGCGCCTGGCCAACCTCCTTGTGGTCCAAATCACGGAAAGGGACGTAGGTGTGGTCAGAGTAACTGAGTGGCAGTGCCAGGCTCAGAGCAGACTCTGCTGCCAGGCCCTGCCCCATCCTTGCTGCTGGCATTTCTCCTGTCGTCCTCCTTGGAGGAGCAGGCACAGCCTCTCCAAGGGGCCACCGGAGGGGGGAGGGGGCTGAGGACTGGGGTGGAGGAGTCCAGGTGGGGCAAGGTGTGACCAACCTTGGGGCCTAGACCCTGACTTCCGGATTGTTCCACCTCGGTGTGGAATGTGCTTCCTTCCTGTCCAACACTGTGTGATCTGAGGACTGTCCAGCTCAAAATGAAAGATGCCAACAAGGTGGCGAGCTGCCCCTCCCATTTTAGAGTCGCCCCTCCTTGGGCTCTCCTGCCCTCCCGGCTGAGGGAAGCCCTCCTCTCCCCCACCCCCGTGATCTCATCCTCGCCCGGGAGTGGGGCTGGGAAGTGTCTAATCCAGGCTTTTATCTGGCATCCACAATTATAATGTCAAGATTGAATAATCTGCCTTTATCTCCCGGGTGACAGCCATGTAGAAACTTCAAAAGAAACAGTTTTGCTGGCATCTAACGGCTTTTGTTAATTACTATATCCCAGAGAAAATGAAATAAAGGAGGAAGAAAAATGATATTTCTCTGTGACAACTTTGTAAAAATATCAATGATGAAGCGGCACAGTTTAAGGGCTTTAACTATTCATGCAGCGAAGAACATGCCTCTACCCACCCATGCGGGGCCTGGGAGTGTCTGAGGATGCCTGTGCAAGTGCATGCGCATGCAAACACACACACACACACACACACACACACACACTCTCTCTCTCTCTCTCTCTCTCTCTCTCTCTCTCTCTCTCTCTCTCTCTTCTCTCTCTTTCTCTCTCTCTCTCTCACACACACACACACTCACACACACACAAACAGAAACACACAGATCTGCCTTCACACAAGATACACACTGTTACATACACTCACTTTCATAACTCTCACAGACACAGCACATACCCAACACACACACACACACACACACACACACACACACACACTCACACAATCACACAAATACATGCTTTATACACTCCTGTACCTGAGTTTTGGCTCTCTTACATTGTAGCTGTGTGGTCTCAGGGAAATCATTTTACCTTTGTGTGCAGCAATCTCCTTACCTGCAAAATGGGGGTCACACTAGGACATCCTGTATAGGGACACATGGGGACTAAATGAGGTGAAACAGGTACAGTGTCCCCCAAATGCTAGCTGTTATTTTCGGGTGTTCAGGCTGGCTGACTTTCTGTGAGGGAGGGGACTAGCATGAGGGGCATCTTCATGGAGGAGGTGATATTTGAGTTTGGAAGCAATGAAGGGGAACGCATCCCAGGCATGGGGAAGAGCGTGTGCGAAGGCTCAGAGGATGGCAGGGCTTGCATGTCCCAGAAATGCTGGGGGTTGTGACTGGAGGAGAGTGTGAGCATCTAGAGGAAGATTATCTGGGAGAAGATTTGGGAAGGTAGGCAGGATCTGACGATGACAGAGCATGTGCTTCACTCCGAGGGGGTGCGGTTTTCCTGTACAAGCGAGGCCACTGAGGGTTGCAGATTGGCAGTACTATCGGAGTGGAGGACTAGCAGGATGGGGCTCCATGGCCCACCCGACACAGGACTGGGGGGCTGAGCAGTTCTCAAAACAGGGGGTGCACCTTGGCGGCCAGCCGCCTGTCTCCCCCACTTTGGCCTGGGAAGCCTGGCGGGAGATAGAACTTGCGTTGGAGGCCCGAGAGCCCGGCAGGCAATGGAGGCTGGGCAGGGGTGGGAATGAAAGCAGGATTTCCTAAACCTGTGGGATTTAAGACAGACCCTCCTCCCTTTGGCCTGATGGGACACCCAGGGGGATTCCTGTTGTAAAGTTCTTCTTCCCTGTGAGGAGCAGCTAAGGGGCATCTTCTGGTATTTGTGGGTTGGGTCTCAGTCCACAGAGGCAGTAGGGAGACGAGGATGGTCTGACCTTCCACAGGTGAGGAGGGCTGGGACAGGAAGCTGGACACTTAGACTAAGAGGCCACCTGTTGGCAGGGGCGGGGAGGCTGGGGCCGCCTGTGGACACTCATGATCTTCCATCTTGGTCTGCCTGTCTGCCCCGGAACCAGGGAGTGCCCCTCTGGGATGTTTGGAAGGATGGCACCAGAATCAAAGGGCGCCGGAGAGGAGAGGTGTCACCTAATGAGAGAATGACTGGAGTTCTGCTGGTTTCCAAACTCCTCAGCTGCAGGCGCCTTCACACAGATGAGTGCAGAGGTGGAGCCTGGCGTATAGGGGCCTGGGCTACTGGGGGAGGTTGGTGACCTCAGGATTGCTGCAGAGGGTGGGAAAGGCGCCCCGGTCTCCTTGGCCACCTATGCTGGCCTGTGTCCACTGCTTGGCCCCAGCCGCCTCCTAGGAGCTCACTGAAAACTCCACCCTTGGGTGAGGCCAAGAGGGGAACACCAGCTTGGCCAAGGTTACCCCAAGATATTGGTGGATAAATGGGGTTCCTGCCCAAGGCAGGACTGTACTGAAGTGACTGACTGTGGAAACTGGGACAAAGAGCGGGGCTTTCCATTGCACGGCACTGATGCATGGAAGAGGTTCAGTGATGCTGGTATGTTCAAGTCACAGCATCACAATGAGGGGCAGTCCCATCCTCTCCAGACCCCTGGGCACTTCCAGGGCTGGCAACCCTCTCTCCAGGTGCTGATCCCAGGGCATTGGAGCCCTCAAAGCCCTGAGGCATCTTTGCACGGTAGCCAGCATCTTCCTCCTGCCCTGGCTAAGCCGTCTCATCCTCAGGGCCCCGTGCAAGGTGGCAGGGAGGGAGATGGGCTGTTCATCCCCCTCCCCCCCAACCCTGCCAGGCCTAGGGGGAGCCATGGCCCCTGGATCTAATCCCAGCCATGTCCGGGCACCCCTCCGCCCCTCCCTCCCACTAGTCATTAGTCTCCCGCTGCAGGTGGAGTGACAGGCCAGCTCAGAGCTCCTGAAAAGGCCTTTGTTTTATCGCCTTCGGTTCAGATGCTTCAGAGCACTAGCAGGCCATATTTTAATCTCAGGTCTTTGCAAACAAAATCGTTAAAAGCAGATGGCTGTGAAGACTGCCATGAATATTAATAGATATTGAAAAAAAAGGCCCCTTAATCTTTCCATAAATCTTTTCCCAGGAGGTGGGGGAAGACGCAGAGGCGATGAGGACAGCAGTTAGCTGCAGGTACCCGGCCCTTCCGATTTGGGCTGGATCCTAAAGGCTGAATAATTAGCACAAGGTTAGGTGCGTCCAGCCTGGTGCTGGGCAGAGATGGGCCTGGGCAGCAGTTTGGTCTTCCGCTCTCCTTTCCCTGTGGAGCTGGGGGTAAGGACAGCTGCACTCAGCACCATGGTTCCTGCTGAGGCCAACTGCACATGCGGTCCTCCATGTTCCCTGCTAATGTGTGCTGACTACACTCTGTGTGCACATTTCTATGCATGCCAGTCTCATATCAACCCCATCTCCCAGATGTGGAAGTAGGCTCAGAAAGTGGGACTCCCTGGCTCAAGATTATTGCTTTAGCACATAGAATGCAAGAGATTTGAACCCAGATCTGTTGACCTTGAGAGCCTGTATATTATATTAAGAATCTTCTGGGACCACCCTGCCCCTCTGGCCCCAGTCCAGACTTTCCTGTGCACATGCTTTTGTTCTGGACATTTTACTATTCACTACTCATTCATCTGGATTATACATTTCCCTCTCTTTTTAGTTCTCTTTTAAAATGCAAACACCCTTGAGAGAGGTAACCTATTAAGTGGCCGAGAAACATTAAAAGCTGTTCAGCCGCATAATCCGGAGGACCCGAGTGGAAGTCTTCTTAGCTCAGACATTTCCTGGCTCTGCGACATTGAGCTAACATTTAATTCCACAGAGTCTGCTTCCTCTAGAAAAAAAAGAGGGGGAACAATGAAAGAACCCCGTGAGTAGACGGGACGGCAAAAAACGTGAGGAGATCAAAGGTAGGAAAACACTTTGAAAACCACATACCAGGGTACACCTGCCGAGGAATATTGCTTTCATTGTTGTCCAAACACCTCATTCACTTCCAAGACCACGTTCACACAGGATGAACTAAGTAACCCAGGGGAGCAGGATGATGAGACCTGAGCAGGGCACAGCCCGGCTGGCGAGGGTGCTGGTGGCAGGAAGGGACGTGACTGTGCTACAGAGCCAAGGGCATTGATGCCAACAATTCTTTTTTGGCCAGTGGCCTGCTTTGCTTTATGCTTTAAGTCTAATACAATCAGCATTTCTCCCTCATTTCTTTCCCTTTCTTCTTTCACCCCTTTTCTGCCTCTTCTCCTTCCTTCCCTCTCCCTTCTCTCTCTCTCTCCCTTCCCCTCTCCCTCCCTGCCCAGAAACATTTTCTGATCACTTGTTAACGTTCCAGAAGTGGGAATTCCATAGTGAATGCTAGTGGCCTGGTCTATGCACTAAATGAATAACAAATAAAGTTACAAACTGTGTAAGCACTGTGTGGCAACAGACGCAGGACTGAGCTGAGGGATAACCAAGGAGATTCATTTTAAATAGGATGAGATTTGAACCCAGATCTGTTGACCTTGAGAGCCTGTATATTATATTATATCTGTCCTCCCAAACCAGTTCAAAACGCTTAAGGAAGCACGTTGGCATGGGGCCTATGACCAACACTGGGAAGTCTTCGGGAGAATCAGGTGAGAGCCAGACAGCTAGATGGGCAGAGGGGGATCAAAGTAGGGTACCTTTTGAACAAGCTTCTTCCCTTACTAGGCCAGGGCCCAGACTCCACCCCCTCGTGGCCCCGCCCCTGCCCCTGGCCTAGTCCTGCTCTCAGGTGCCCACATTATGTGGTGGAATGATCTGGCTGGGCCTCTGTTTAAGTAAATCCCCAAGGCCAAGGTGAGAAGAGCGGGGATGGGGGCTGTGAAAAGCATACTGCATCCTCCGCCTCCGAGTTTTCACGTACAGAGTTCTCGGGGCAGAAGCCCAGGGACTAGGTTTGCGATAAACCTCAGAGATGGAAGAAGAAATCCATCACTCGAATCCCATTAAACTATTGCTCTTCCAAATGCAACGAATTCTTGGTGCCTGAGTACCAAGAGGCAGAAGCTTGTCATGTTTCAACAAACATACTTTATTAGACTGTATAATTTAAGGTATCATTTTATTCAAGTGACATTCAAACGTGTGAAAAACGGTTGCATATGCCATAGCCATTAATGAAATCATTATGTACAAATGGTTATGCTTTACCAAGTCATTCATTAAAAGTAAATTAATGAGGGGGACAGCATTAAAATTTTTCGCAATCATTACCAGGTCCAGCCTAACCTACTTTTATAAATATTCATCAATAAAAACGTGCCTCAAGAACTCACCCAGTAAATTAAATTCTTGTCTTGAAGTGTTTTGCTTCTATTAATGGCGTCGGCCGTGGTACTTTCTTTGATTTGTTTTCTGGAACTTTGGGATATATTGTATGGAAATAATGACAAACTCCCAGTAATCGCTGATAATTAGGCCACATCTATTATTCCCATGGTATTTACATTTTGATTACTATTTCCCCCCCAAAGGCAAGGTCTTGAATCTGTTCTAATACAAGACAAAATAGTATCTGAGACTTTCAGGGCTGGAGAAAAACTCAAATGAACTAGGCCAACTCTTACCTGGAGTTTGAATCTCTGGTCGGCATCTCTGTTGGTGGCCCTTTGCTTTGTGCTGAAATACCTCCAATGATGAGGAACTCATTGCCACCTCAGTTGCCCATTTCGTTCTTGGAGACTTGGATCCTCACCTTTATCTCTAAACTGTAGCCAGCATTTTCTAACTAAGCCCTGTGTGGGGACAAGAAGGACTTCACAAACATGGCAAGGTTATCCTGTAGATCTTATCACATTCTTGCCTTCCTCCCAAATCTTCTGTCTCCAGGCTAAACATTTCCCGGGTATTTGAAACTTCCTCCAAGAGAGGAAACTCCAGGATCTAGACCTCTCTCTCTTTTTTTAAATTTCTGCAGAGAAAGCCTTACCTCTAAGGTCCTGCACGATCTGGTGTCTACCTACCTTTGAAGTTTTATCTCTCCCATCACTCACTTCAGTCCAGGGAAACCTAAGCCATGGATGGTGTCCCTACACAGACTGTCCTCTAACTCTGGGCCTGTACTCAGGCCTTTTCCTCTGCCCGAGATGCTCTTTCCCCTGATCTGCCTGAGGGACTGCTTACCCATCCTGCGGGACCCTGCTCAGTGGTCACCATCTCTGTGAAGCCACCCGTGACCCATTCCAACCCCCACTCTTCTTCCTATACTATTTCCATTCCTTATAGGGGTTCAGTAACTCCCGAGGGAGTGGGAGAAGGGAAAGATTCATGGAGGGCCTCAAGATGAGTCTCTCCCCCCCCCCCTTCTCTCTCTCTCTCTCTCTCTCTCTCTCTCTCTCTCTCTCTCTCTCTCTCTCTCCCCCCTTCTCTCTCCCCCCATCTCTCTCTCTCTCTCTCTCTCTCTCTCTCTCTCTCTCTCTCTCTCTCTCTCTCTCTCTCTCTCTCCTGCTTAAAACAACACATTTATTATCTTGCTGTTCTGTAGATCAGAAATCTGTTCCTTGGCTCATGGCCCCTTTCTCCATTTTCACAGCTAGCAACAAAGGGTTGATTCCTCCCACATTAGACTTTTGAGTTTCCCCCTAAAGAGGTTAGGCTTGTAGCCTCAAAGGAAGCCTCAGAGAGAACTGATTGCCCACCACTTACATCTTCTGCCCATCACAGCCTGCCTTGCTGTAGTGCTCTATGAAGTCACATTATTGTTGTAAATAATGTACCTATCTTGGAAAGAGTACACTTTTCATTGCATTGCATTTTGAGGACTAAAATCACCAGTTTGTGAGATGTAAGCATTTAAAACCTTCTACAGTGCTGGTAAACCTATTCTGACATTAAAGAAACCCTTTATCCACAAGAAGTCCTGATAGGCGCATGCTCCGCACACAGTGAATGAGCTGCTCACTTACCTGCTCTACCTTCTCGTCTCTATACACTACACAGCACCCAAGAGAGGCCAGGTAAGATCACAGACTCTGGAACCAGGCTGCCTCGGTTCAAGTCCTGTGTTACTCTGGGCAGTTACTCACCCTGTGCCTCACCTTCCCCACCTGTAAAATGAGAGCAAATGCTAGCACCCTCCCTCATTGGAGGTTATGAGCACGGATGAAGCATTATTCGTCAGATGTCTGGAGTGAGGCTGTACTCTCAGAACTGTCTCGGCCTCAGCACAGCCCCTGGCCCGAGGCCTGGTGTCTGCACCATGCACCTGCCTCAGCTCCACTCACCACATGGCCCAGGGCCCCTTGTCCAGACATCTGCCCACAGTTCCTGCCCGTGGACCATGCACTCGTCCCCGGCCTTTCCTGGGTGCTGAGAGCATCTGTGTGGATGTCGGGACCAGTGAAGGCCTATTACAGCGGTGTTTTCCTCTCCTCCGATAGACCTGCGGATAAGGCCGCTCCCATTTGCCTCCAGCCCTCGGCAAGGCACTAAATCAGGCGATTGAATAAGATTTTCCCTCTGTCAGTGTGCTATCTGGGGCTGGATTTCGTTTTATTTTCACAGAGCAACAGCCTCTTAAGGAACAAGTCTCCTTCCTGCTTGTCTGGCAAGGAGCGAGGAGACAGCCTGGCTCTTCTCCAGGCCAAGTGGCTGATCCTACACCCGATAGAGAGCTCTGTCCTCACCACCCAGGGCAGAGGTTCCTCTGGGGGAGAGGGGCCGATCACCACTGGCAAATTTGGGCTTCCTCCTTTAACGGGAGGCCTTCCCAGGGCAATTAGTCCTAATTACCCTCTACAGGTGGGGTCTATGGAGAAGGCGGCGTGATGCTATGTAGGGAACCTCTGGGGCGGTGTGGCCCAGAGAGAATCAGTGACTGGCACCAGGTTGCAGAGCCGAGGAGCGTGGGAGCAGCATCTGAGGGCTGCGTGGGGGCAGTAGAGGTAGCACTTTATCTGTGAGGAGTGTGGAGGGGAGACGAGCCTCGCTGAGTCAGAGTGTCCTGGGTGTTTTGCCAGCACAAAGTTTGGGAAAGCAAGTGTGTCTGTGCGTGTTGGTGGGGCTGGAGGCTGGGATGAGGAGGAGGACGTGAGTTTTGCAGTCTGACTGGCTTATTTCAAGGATAGCCCCTTACCAGAAGGCAGCTTTGAGGGCCAGAGAGAGACACCTCCACTTCCCCACCCCAGGTGGGTGAAGAGAGAGGGACATGCTCGGCTACACAACTGAACAAAGAAACATAGAGACAGGTAAACACAGCATGGAAAGTGGAGGGTGATCCAAGACACGCAGAGCTGCTGGTCAGCTGGGAAGACGGTGCTCACACAGCTGCAGAGATGGAGCCCGAGGAGAGAAACCATGACAGAGCCCGGAAGGTCTGCCCCGACTTAGGGAGACAGGATAAGGAGGTGTGAGCGGAGACCTCAGGACGCAGGGGCACGGAAGGGACATTAGCTCATGGATGCAGAAGGGTGAAGACAGCAGGACAGGAAAGACTGCCAGCTGCACAACCCTACAGCCCCTGCCCTGCTCCCAGGCTGGGGGCCAAAGAGCAGAGCAGGTGGCTTGTTGGATGGAGACCTGGCCAGCTCTCAGAGTGTACTGATGGTCAGTGGCCACATGGGCCAGAAATCGGGGCCAGTGAGTCATGGCTGCTGAGCAGGTGCTGGGGTGAGGACACCCCTTCCCTCTGCATGCATGCTGGGTGCCCAGAGCCCAGCACAGGGTGGGCTGGGCCTGTAGCTGTTGCCACCTGCCCAGGGCCACTTAACTGAGCCTCTGAGGTGTGAAGGGAGGTGGCAGTGTTCACCGGCAGTGTTCTGCCGCCATCCCCATCTGCTCACTGAGCTTGGCTGGCATGAAGCAGACAGCCTGCCCGATGGTGCCGGCTCCTGGTCGCACAGCCTCATGTTGCTCTGGCCTCTCCATACATCTGCCCCGAGGAAGCTTCTGAGGGAGAGGGGAGGGCGGGCAGCTGTCTACTTGAGGTGCCACACAGACACAGCAGATGTGTCAGGATCGACCCAATTTCCTGCAGAGTGGACAGAGCCCCAGGTAACAGGGCCCAGGTAAAGGCCTGCATGAAGGTACAACCTGTTAAAAATGACCCTTAGTCGGCTCGGGCCTCAGTTTGATCACCTGTAAGTGGGAGAGCTTGACCACGTGAGCTGCATAGCTCAGTCCGGATTCAAAATCAGTTACAACCCAGACTGATTTGGCTCTAGAAATTTCTCTTGAACCAGGAGTTCCCCCATCTCCCCTATGCCTGGCACTGTGTGGGCACTGGATGTGTACTGACCAGTGAGTAAGTTCTAACCTTTCTGTTCATATTTACACTGGATTGATTGAGCTCCTGCTCCAGGTCAGGCATTTGGCTGAGGGTCTGAACCATTGTGTTCCAAACTTGCCAGGACTCTTGGGGACAGGGCCTCCTTACAATTAGGAGGCTGAGGCCCATGGGGCACCGTGATTCCCTCAAGGTGGGACAGCTGGGAAGACAAGCCGTTGGCACGTGCACCCAGGTGGCCTGGTCTAGATTTGGAGACTTGCAGTTTCATCGTGCAGCTTTCCATAAAACACTTTTTTACTTGGCACAAGAATTTTCATACCTGCTACTACTCATTTGCTTTGCAAACCTGTCAACTGCAGCTGCCACCGTGTCTCACTGGCGGTGGGAGCAGCAGCCTCCTCTCTGGGCTCCCTGCCTCCACGCCTGCCCACTCCCATCGACTCCACGCAGCAGCCACCTGACCTTTTCAAAATGCGAGTCTCATTAGATTGTCCTGCTGAATGGAACGGGGGCTTCCCATCGCTCGCTCACTTGCTTGCTTGCTTGCTTGCTTGCTTGCTTGCTCGTGGGGTAAAGGGACGCAGCCCGAGAGACCTTGCAAAGCTTGGTGCCTCTTAACCTGCAGCCCTGACCCTGTAGGGGGCTGGGAAGTCAATACGGTGATCGGTGACCTGCATTTCCTTAAACCAAAGACAGGCTGGAGTGGGAACAGAACAGAAACTCAGGCTGGGTGGTATTTAATGGGCAAGAGAATCTTTGTTTCACGGATCTTTTAAAGCTGACGTACGCATGTCATTGTGTGTGTGTGTCCATATGTGTTCTGTGTTCTGAGACACCCTGCAACATGTCTATCTTACAGCTGTGTCAACCACTTGGGAAGCCACTGGTCAGAAACTCCTGGTCTAGCCTCATCTGGCCCACACCCTCCTGTGCCCGCCTCTATCCAGATCCAGAGGTCAGCTGGAAGCGATGCAGCTGTGAGTGAGAGACACAGGGCTTTCTCCTGGAAAGTTCTTCCTGCCTCTTCATTTGGATGACTTCCCTTCATCCTGCACATCCCAACTCAAGCACTGCCTCCTCAGGGAGCCCCAGTGACCTGCCTGCATGCCACCAGGAACCTCCTCTGCCAGCACTGTTGCCACTTGGCATTTATTCATGTGCTTATTTAATCAACATCCATCTATCCTCTGGTCTATATGCTCCATTGGGGGAGGGATTCCCCAGGGGACACCGCTTGTCAGGAGTGCCCCATGAGGGTGGGAACAGGTTTGGGCCAGAACAGGTTGGTTTCTGCTTGCCATATTTCCTGTGCCTACACCATGCCTGGGATACATGCACGCCAGTTGCCCACTGTAGAATGACAGATTGTGATCTTTACAGGAGAAGAAACAGAGGCTCAGAGGGCCCCAGGTCCCAGGCAGATGGTTCAAAGGAGCCCTCCTGCCCCACCCTCTCATGATTGCCCATGGACACCGTGTGTGGTCCTGGAGGTGTGGCTCAGGTGTCCATCCTGACCTCCCCCACTCCCCTGCTCTTCTTACCTCCCTGGGTACCTGCTCCATCCCACAGGCTTCTTTGCTATCCACTGGATGCTTTTCATCTCAGCATCTCTTCTCCCTCTTCAGCTGGCTGGGCATGGTGCATGGGGTGGCTGGAGGAGGCAAGCTCAGAAAGTGACAGCGACAATATTAGGAGTGAAAAAGATCAATTAAGCCCATCGAGCTGATTTGTGAGGCTGATTAAATTAGGAGCCTCCCTGGGGGCAGATTCACTCTCAGGTTGACAGACCAGCTGCAGGCTCCCTGTTGGGGGTACTTGCCAGCCTGCAGGGTGGGGTGGGCCACTTTGCCTGGCTCTGTGCATGGAGGGGAGACAAGGGGAAGGGCACTTGGAAAGCACAGCCCCTGGCCTGCGTCCCTGTGCTTCCTCTTGGAACCATTCCGACAGATCTGGGGCTCGGGTGGGCTTCAGAGAGGCTGGGGGACCCGTGCAGGGTCACCAGCTGACAGGAGCAGGTATGTGGTGGAGCTGGGACGTGAACCTAGGATGGCTTGTTCCCTCTGCTTCAGTCCTGTCTTGTTTCTCTGCTCCCACGTCTGGCTTCAGTATCCTGGTTTGTCTTTTTCTCTAGTTTTCTAGGCCTAAGACTCCCTCTCCCCCCACCATTGCCCCCTTCTCTAGGTCAGATATAATCAGATTATCTACCCAGTAACCTGACCCCTCAGCCTCAGGACTCTCTTTCATGCCTGTCCCCAGGGCAGCTCTGGCCAGAATACCCCTGGGCTTCAGAACCCAGCCCCCTGCCCCAGCCCCTGGATGGGGGCTGGGGAAGCAGAATTTGGACAAAGGCTCTTGTGTGTGGGGAAATGGAGCCTGGGGGCCTGGGGGGGGGGGGGGGGGAGCAAGTTGCAGAAATGAGGTCAGCTTCTCCAGAGTGCAAGGCTAGGGAGGGCCTTGAATGCTGGTGGCAGAATTTGGTCTTCAAACACTGTCTTTTGTGGCAACGAGGCAGGAAGAACCCCTCTGAGACGGAGGGATGCTGCATTTATGGATCGAAAAGAAGGGCCTTACAGGTGGCAACACCCGGAGCCACAGTTGCCTAGGAAGAGGCACTGACACACTGTGAGGGGAGTGACAATACAGGAGGGCTTCTCGGCAGAGAAGGCCGAGAGCTGGGAGAGTCCCTTAGCGATGAGGCCGCACAGGAGGGGAGGAGGGGAACCGACGCTCAGCCTGGTATCTTATATCCCAGCCTGCTTTCTTCCTTAGAGCAAACCTGGGCCAACCCTAAGATCAATTTAAAGGCACACACACAAGCAAAGCAAGCTCAGAGTCATGCACCATCCACCATAGCCTTAGGATTCACACCCAGGCGGAGGGACATTCGAGCCTGGGATCCTTTCCTGGGCTCATCGCCAAAGCCTTTCTCTGCTTCTAGAAGTCTGGGGGCCGAGACAAAGGGACCCACAAGCCTTGAGAGGCAGATCCATGGCGTTAAAAGCTCACACTTTCCAAGCAGACCGAGTCACTCTCCTGGCCCTGCAAGTGGCTTGGCCACGTTGGCTGGCATCTTTGTGTCTTACTTTCTTCCTCTGTAAAATGGGGTAATCATAGTACCTAGCAGGAGTAAATGAAAGTATATAAAGATCATTTCGAACAGTGTCTATCACTCATTAAGTGTGAGCCATTGCTGCTTGGGATGGAGCCAGGACCTAGGGGAAGGGCTGCAGCAAGGTACAGATCTCGAAGCCAGTGCCCTGTGCTCACCGCCCCTTCCAGCTCCATGAATCAGTGCCATCTGAGCTGCTGGCACCCAGGCTGTCTGGCTGCAAACAGTTTCTCACACAGAGGAGAGATGATAGCCCATCTCCAGAGTGGAGTCCCGCAGCTTCTTTCCATTTTGCAGACTTGCAAACCGAGGCTCAGACAAGTTGCAGCAAAGCTTCTCTGTGACTTTGGACAAAGCAATCCTAAAGCACTGCCCTAGACCCAGCTTCCCGAATCCTGGCCCAGGGTATGTATTCCCTTGGCACACGAAATGGTTTAGTGTTTTCCAGGCAGATACCAGCCTCAGGGCAGAAACATCTTCCTGTTATCTTGTTTGCAATTGCTAATGAGCAGCGGGCTGTTCTCCACTTCTAAACCTCGTCCTCATCTTTAATTTGTTTCCAGAGGCTGAGGCTTCTGCCATCTCTGTGAAATATTAACAATTTATTTCTCCATTACTTCCCAACTAGAAAGCAACACTCAGAGATGGGGCTCTGGAAGCTGGAAGAAGCCATAAGGATGCTTTTTGGATCTGGCGTGAACCTTGACAAAAGGCACACGTGCTCCACCGACCCTGCTCTGGCATGAGGGCATCGGTGGGTGGCCTGTGACTGTCTTCTTCCTCGGCTGGCCTCCAGCCCGGCTTGGCTTCCAAGCACAGGGCTGGGGCATGTCTCAAATACCAGAGAGAGGCGGGGAGGGTAGATACAATGATCACAGTAACTGGCAGCTCCATCCTTAAAGCTCAGGTCCCAGGCCTGAGGGTCATCCTTGCCTTTCTCCTACACCCAAAATCCAATCCATTGGCAATTCCTTTTGGCTCTACCTTCAGAACACACCCAGATCCAATGTTCTCCCCATCTCCACTGCTCCCATCTTAGTCCAAACCAGCATGCCACTCACCTGAATTACATCAGTGACATGCTAAGCAGGTCCATGATCTCACCCTTCTATTCTGCAGTCCACAAAGGAGCCATAGTGACTGTTCAGAATTCTATCTTAATGTGATTATTTGACATTTTAGCTATACTGCTTTGCATTTTTATAAGTACTTTTTTTTTATTCTTAGGGATTACAATAGACATCTTTAACTTTTAAAAAAATATTTTTATTGATTTTAGAGAGGAAGGGAGCAGGAGAGAGATAGAAACATAAATGATGAGAATCTTTGGTTGGCTGCCTCCTGCACACCCCCTACTGGGGACTGAGCCTACAACCCAGGCCTGTGCCCTTGCCTGGAATCAAACCTGCAATCCTTCAGTCCACAGGCTGATACTCTATTCATTGAGCCAAACCAATCTGGGTGACATTTTTAACTTTTCATAGCCAATTTAGAGTTAATATTTTATCTATTTACATAAAATATAAAATTTTTGTAAATATTTGCTAATCCCCATCCTATCTGCTATACTTGTCATAGGTACATTATAAACCTCATCATGTACAATGTTATTTTTACTTTAAACAGTTATATGCATAATAAATAAATTAAGAGAAAATACTCTTGTAATTTTATATATTTACCCAGATATTTACCATGTGATGCTGTTTTTTCTTTTCTGAAGATCCAAGTGCCCCTCTTGTGTCATTTATCTTAAACTTGGAGAACTTACTTTAGTGTTTCTTATAGTTCAGGTCTTCTGATGACAATTCTATAAATTTGATTTTAAAATGAAAATGTCTTTGCTTTCCTACTGCAAAATATTTTCACTGGATATAGAACCCTGATTGGCAGTTTTTTCTTCTATGTACTTTATTGATGTTACTCTGTGTCTTCCAGCTCCACGATTTTTGATGAGGAGTCTGTGGTGACTTGAATCTTTGTTCCTCTATGTAATGCCAAATGTCTATTGCTTTTAAGGTGTTTTTTTTTTTTTTTTTTTGTATCTTTGATTTTTAGCAGTTTGAATACAAGTATATATATGTAAATTTGTCTTACATTGAATTTGGAAAATAAGGTAGTATTTCTGGCCATTATTAAAAAAAATTACTTTATTCTTCCCCTTTCCATCTAGGTTCCAATGATGCACATTAGATCTTTGATACTATCCCACAGATTTCCAAGACTGTTTATTTTTTTCAACCTTCTCTCTCTCCTTTTCCCTCTCTAGCTGCTATGCCCTGTGCCACAACTGCAGTCTGCCCTGTGGATAAGCCATAAACTTACCACACACTGACCCCTGTTTTGAAGTTTCAATATCCTTCCAAAGTCTGCCTATAGAGCCTTCTAGTAGATGTTTTCTGTGTGATAATCAGAGTGTATAGGTGTTTTCTTTTTTTTTTTAATCCTCACCCAAGGATATTTTCCCATTGATTTTCAGAAAGAGTGGAAGAGAGAGGGAAAGGCAGAAAGAAATATCGATGTGAGAGAAACACATCAATTGTTGTTTCCTGCACGCACCTTAACCAGGACCTGAGCTGGGGAGGAGCCTGCAACCGAGATACATACCCTTGACTGAAATTGAACCTGGGACCCTTCAGTCTGTAGGCTGACACTCTATCCACAGAGCCAACTGGCTAGGGCTATAGGTATTTTATGTGGGAGGGTAGATCTGTTAAGAGCTTACTTCACTCATCTACTGATGCACACTTAGGCTGTTTCCATAGCTTGGTAATTGGTAAATAGTGCTGAAATGAACACAGGGGTGCATATATTCTTTTGGATTAATGTTTCAGGTTTATTCAGATAGATTCCCAGAACTGGGATCTCTGGATCATAGGCAGTTCCATGTTTAACTTTTTGAGGAAACTCCATGCTGTTTTCCACAGTGGTTGCACCAGTCTGCATTCCCACCAGCAGTGCACGAGGGTTCCCTTTTCTCCTCATCCTCGCCAGCACTTGTTGTTTGTTGGTGATAGCCATTCAGACAGGTGTGAGGTGCTATCTCATTGTAGTTTTCATTTGCATTTCTCTGATGATTAATGATCTTGAGCACCTGTGGTGCATTTACACAATGGAATACTACTCAGTCATAAAAAAGAAGGACATCGTATCCTTTGTGGTAGCATGGATGGGCCATAATGCTAAGTGAAATAAACAGGTCAGAGGAAAGTAAGTACCTTATGATTTCACTCATATGTGGGATTTAATGAACAAAATGAACTAACAAGCAAAATAGAGACCGACTCATAGATAAAGAGCAGGCTGACAGCTGTCTGGGAGGGGGAGCTGGGTGGGAAGGGTGGAGGGTAGAGCACAAAGAAAAGAAAAAATAAAAAAACTGATGGGCAGGAACAACAATGTGGGAGGGTTGGTGGGAGGTGGAGGAGGGTATAAGGGGCTCAGTAGTGATGGGCAGAGACTTGACTTGGGGTGGTAAACACACAATACAGCGTACAGTTGATATGCTGTGTAATGATGCACCTGAAAACTGTATAATTTTGTTAACTAGTGTCATCCAATAAATTCAATGAAAAGAAGAGCTTACTTTACTATATTAGAAGCAGAATGCCTGAAGTGTTCTTTTTTTTTAATTCTTTATTTTATTATTTTATTTTATTGATTTTCTACAGAGAGGAAGAGAGAGAGATAGAGCATTAGAAACATCGATGGGTGAGAAACATCGATCAGCTGCCTCCTGCACACCCCCTACTGGGGATATGCTCACAACCAAGATAAATGTCCTTGACTGGAATCAAACCTGGGAACTTTCAGTCCACAGGCTGACGCTCTATCCACTGAGCCAAACCGCTTTCGGCAGGAGTGTTCTTTAAAAATTTCTCAGGCCATATCACTCTTCTTAACACTCCCCACCCCCTATGGCTCCCATTTCATTTAAAAGCCCAAATCTTTACAGGAACCTCAAGTTTTTGAATGATCTAGCTTCAGACTATTTATGACTTTTTGTCCATGTTGCTCACTTTATTCCAGCCACACTGGTGGCCTCTTTGCTCCTCAGACATGCCTGCCACATACACCCTCTTGCAAGAGAGCTCCAGGACCTCCAGTGTCCTGCACATCCGCCCTTGTCTGCCTCTTCAAGCCTCCTCTTTAACTAAGGACACTCCGCCCTGCTAACCCGTGGCCAGGCCTGGGCCACGGCATGCTCTTTTTCACCTCAAGGCTGTCTCCTGTGCCTACAGCACCCTTTCCTCCACTTTTGTTCTGCATTATTCTTTCTAATGCTCACCTCTCATGAGAATGACTGCTCCTCAGAAAACCCATCCCTGAACCCCTTCTCCCTAAGTACCCTGCCCCGGCTAGGCACAGTGATTTTAACTCTCAGGACACTCAATGCTTCTTCACGCAGACCTCACACTTGAACTCACTTGTTTAATTATTTATCGTTAAGGGCTGTAAGGGCAGGTGTTCCATTTGCTTCACTCGCCCCTGCATCCTGGACACCTACCACATAGTGGGCATTCAACAGTGACCTAGCAACTGGTTGTCAAGACCCAAGACGGGGTTGGAGGCTGCTGGGCAGGAACCTGTCGGAGTTCGCTATGGCGTCCACATCCTCGAAATAACCTTGTGTAGGTATTGCATCTCTTTGTTACTCTTAATGAAATGGAGGCTCCGAGAGGAGAAATGACTTGCCCCAAGGTCATACAGGACTAGAAATTCTAGCTGAGCAGTTTATGGTGGGAGCTTCGGCCAGGGAGAGACACCTTGATCAGACCCAACCTCAGCCCCCTCGTCCTCTTGGCTGTGCTGGCTGGCTGCAGAGCTGTTGGCAGGGCAGAGTTCTCTCTTTTTCGGTGTTTTCCACCCTCCCCCTGCCCACAGCTTATCACTAGTTTCCCTGGCCAGCTTGCAAAGAAATGGCTCATGTGGAAACCATGCCTCACGTGGCAATGGGGCGAGGCACTGAGGCTGTGCGGCACTTCAGGACGGGCACTGGGCCTGGAGTTGAGAGGCCTGGTTCTCCTTTCCCTTCTGCCATGACTTCCTGTTTGTGGCCAACAAGTCTCTCCCGGGGACAGCAGAGCTGCGGGGCCCTCGGGCCCATCCAGGGTGGCACGCACCCTTTGCTGGTGAGGAGCCCGAGACGCTCAGGAGAAGCTGATGGAACTCACTCTATGTGCAGAGCCCCTCCTCCTTCTCCAGCTCTGGGTTGAGTCTCTTCCTAGACAGAGTCCCCCTGAGACCTGGCGACGCTCTGGACTCATTGCCATTTGAAACGTCAGCATTGTTTCCAGTGCTGGGCAACTGGCTTGTTCAATAGTTTATCATTCCTATAGGCTATTACACAGGCAACGAAAACAGGGAGGCAGGAGAGTTAAGGATACGAGGAAATGTTCAAGCTGTTATGTGAAAAGAAAAAAAGGTTTCAACAGAGCATGTTCCCATTTGTGTGAAAAAATATGTCTACATAAGTAGATAATATATACAACGCACAGGAAAAAGCCTGAAAAATTTATGCAAGAGAGCAGTTGTTAGTGATGATGGGATAAAAGACAATTAAAAAAAATTCCCATTCTTCTCATTGTCTCCAACAACATGCATTACTTTTGTAATCAAATTTAAAAAATAAATATTCTTTTTCAAAGAAACAAAGGAAACCATGATAGTGGAGGCCATGTCTCTTGTGGATTCAGAGTGCCTGCTGTCCCCAGGGCCAGGACAGTCCTCTTGGGAGACCAAGGGCTGGGGCTGGGGGACAAGAGGGCTCTGGCAGGCCACACAGTGAGAAGGGCGCACAGGCCACTGCGGAGGGCACCAGGCCTGGGTCCTGACTGTGGAGGCTGTCAGGGAGTGCCGCAGTCACAGGCCAACACCCTGCCTCCCTGGAATCCTGCAAAGTGTCTCCCCAGCCCAGATCCCTGTTCCCCTTTTCAGCTCCCAGGCTCGTGCCTCCGTTCCAGAAGCCAGTTCTAGTTCAGAAGGTCCCTGAGCATGCTGGCCATGGGCGGGGGGAGGGGGGGGTTGACCTTGTCTTGTACAGCTACCCCCACTTCCATGGACTTTTCATAGAAGGCAACCTGCTCTGTCCCTCCTGGTCTGAAGCCCAGAGGCCACTGCCCAGTGCAGCCTGGGTGGATGGGAGGAGGAGGGCGACAGCCTTAGAGACACGCTGAAATTCAGCTGTGCGTGGACCCCATGGCAGCCACCACCCAGCCCCACGTCCTCCTTTTACAGACGAGGAGCCAAAGCCCAGAGAGGGCAAGAACTGGTCCGAGTCACACAGCAAGCCAGGGACTAGAATTCAGGGGCCGGGACCCCTATGTCTGTTTTTTTCAACATACACACTGGAGGTGGAACTGACAATCCTGGGCTTGGCTCCTTAGATAAAATAGATCTCCTTATTCGTTTCAGAGCCTGAATTCCATTTCTGAGGCTGGATTTCTGGGGCGAAGGGCTTTTCCTTCTGGATGGGGTCAAGTGCACCCATCTGGGGGTGGCAATGACCCTCACCACTTCAGATGGTTCTCCTGCAGACTGGAAGGCACCAGTGCCATCCAGGCCCTCAGTCCCCCAGGCCAGGCACTGAGTCAGACACAGGGGAGGAAAGGATAGGGCCTGGCCCTTTAGAAAGCTGGTCTGGGAGGACTGTGATGGCCCCACAGGTGTTCAGTTCAGAGTTGGGGGCTGTGAGAACTGGAGGGGGGCAAGCTTCCTGGAAAAGGTGACCCCTGCCCTGCCTCTGCAGAATGAGGCTTTAAGCAGCTAACGGGAGGGGATGTGGAGGAAATGGTGGCGGTAGGGCAAGGAGCCAAGGGGATGGCAGCAGCCGCTGGTGGAGTCTGAGGAGAAAGGTAGGCAGCGCTGGGCTGGAGGCTGTAGGTGTCAGCAGAGGCGCGGCTTTGGGTTCGGGGCCGGCCCCGCCCACCCTAGGCCTGCGCGGCCATTGTCTGCGCGCCGGCGCCGCCTTGGCAGCAGAAGGTGACATCTGGTGACTAATGACCAGGGCTGTGCGCCTGCTCCTCTCTCCTGCGGGGCGGGTGCAGCTGCCGCCCACCCTTTCCCTCGCTCTGCGCCGGCGCGGGGGAGGGGTGGGGGGCGTGGACTGGAACGATCAAGGCCCTGGTGTGCAGGAGGCCAAGGCTGCCACCTCCAGCCTGCTGTCCCCACTGTAGCATGCACATGTGTTCCTGCGGTCTGCGGTGTGGACATGGCTTCTCCGATGGGAAAGTCGCAGGACACTGCCGTGTCCCTGGCTGGTGTGCATTCGTGTGCAAACACCTGCGTGCATTGGAGCCCCTCTGCCCATGCTTTAACACACACACACACTCACACTCATGCTCACACGTGTTGTTTCACGTTATATGCCGATGCTTGTTTATACATGCTCACAAATGCACACGTGAGGACCATGCACATGCTAACCCACACACTTACCTACCGCACATATATGCATGTGTTCACATAGGCACACACATCCTGTGAACTCCTGCAGCCACGCCTGCTTGCATGCTTACATGAAGTACACCCGTGGGCATGTCCATGCACACTCAGAGGCACAATCAGGTGCTGTTCTCATCCTTGCCAAGGCCTTGGTGACAGAATGCTTAATTCCAACCCTAGACATGACCTAGGCTAGGCTAGCCCCCCATTGTTTACACTATTTATATACTAGTTGTCTACACGGAAAACCTGGGCGTTCACATAAACATTTGGGTTTCTGCCTTCTCTTGCAAAATCGGGAGCTCTGGCAACGTGAGGCCTCTTCCCAGCTGGCGGTAATGGGTGGGCTGAGCAGCAGGGCCCCTCAGGCTGGGCCAGAAGCCCTGCCCCACAGCTGCCCCCTCTGCCCTGTGGTGGGCATTGGAGGCTGCCCACTCAGGGGAGGGTCAGCGCCTTTTGGGAGCCCTTGTCAGGGGACCAGCTTGGACCCCCAGCCCGACCTTTGGAGCCTGAGTTGGGCAGCTTAGTTCTCCTAAGTAGCTCTAGCCTTACACCCCTGGGGCCTAATGCTGGGCCCCGGCTAAGCCAGC
This sequence comes from Pipistrellus hanaki, assembly GCF_964339955.1. Classification (NCBI taxonomy): domain Eukaryota; kingdom Metazoa; phylum Chordata; class Mammalia; order Chiroptera; family Vespertilionidae; genus Pipistrellus; species Pipistrellus hanaki. Next base: position 10,877,250 of record NC_140516.1, on the reverse strand, counting down.
AAATGACAACCCAAGGGGCAGTGGGAAGCTATGTGGTTATTTAGCCCACTCCACCCCCTCATCAACCCTCCCCACATCACTCCCCCTTCCCATCATCATCTCACCCACCCAGGGCTTTGGCAGCCTGGTGGGCTGACATCTGCCAGTGGCTCACCTAAGCCTCTGTCCCACTCATTCCTCTCCCACTGGAGTCTACAGGCCCTGAATGCCCATCATGTTGGAAACCAGTGCACAGAATGGGGTGACAAGGTGGTCATGGCCTGAGCTCAAGTCAGCTCTCCTATCCTGCCAGGTGACTCTGAGTGAGCAAGGTAAGCTTTCTGCTTCTGTCTTCTTTGTAAACTAAAGACAGTGACAGTACCTGCATGGCGGGTTGCTGGCCAGGGACACATTGAGGAAATCCATGCAGAATGCTGACCATCGTGCCCATTGGAACAAGAGCTCAGTAAGTACCGGTGCTTATTACCTTACTCCCTTGCTGGCTCTCTCTCCTATTGCCCCTGCTTTGGTTGGGTTTTACTTTCACCAAACACAAGCCTGGGTCCTGAGAATGACACCCGCTCCTCTCTTTGCATCTTCCCCACATTCTGCCCTACCAATCTGACCTCCCAGAACTTTCTGGAATCTGTCTGGGTTGCCTCTGCTGGGCTTTGGTTGGTGTCACCCCTGCCAGAACAATTATGATCCCTAATCGGCTCCCTGCCTGCAGGGGACTCACATGGAGAGGCAGCATTACTTGTGCCTTTGACATGCAGTCTGCATGAGTGGGCAGGCACTTAACCCACCAGGCCCAAGCTCCTTGGCTGGCCATCAGGCTGTGGTACCCGCCCACCCCCTGTGGGTGGTTGAAGGGGGCCATGAGTCTAGGATGGAGTGTTAGGAGGTAAACCTGGGTGTGCTTTCTCTCTCATGCTTTTGTGTCAGGACTTTGCACTTAGCAGCCAGTGGTTCCTGCATCCCCAATCCAGCATACACACCTCTCCCCTCTGCGCCTTTGCTCAAGCTGTGAGGGCTGCCTGAAAGCCCTTCCCCCCACTGAAACTCACCTTTTCTGTCCTGAGCTCTCTTTCCTGACCCTCCCTCCACTCCCTCACTCCCTCCCTCCATCACTCCTTCCCTCTTCCTCTCTCCCTCCCTCTCTTCACCCTTCCTCCCTTCCTCCTTCCTTCCCTCCTTCCCTCTTTCATATTCAGCTAGTTACCTCTCACCATGTCCTCAGAACCTTGTGCATTCCTCTAAGGTTGCACTTACCTCATTTGTTATATTTCTCTGTTTCCACGTCGCCTAGATCAGTGCTTCTCAAATTTTATTGTGCACTTGAATAGCTTGGGACTTTTGTCCAAATGCAGATTTGACTCCGCAGGTCTGGGGCAGAGCCTGATTTCCAGCAATGCAGGTATGCTGCTGCTGCTGCTGCTGGCCCCACCCATATTTTGAATGACAAGAGCTCAGTGAGTCCCTAGAGGACAGTGGCTTGTGTTCAATACATTTTGGTAATCTTAGTACCAAGCTGAGGGCTTTCCAAGCGGGGAAACCAAATAAATGCCTCTGACAGGAAGAAATGAATGAGTAAAGAAGTGAATGGAAGCATCTCAATGTGGATGAGGGTGTCAGGGGGTCTTCAGCCTTCCGGAGGAGCTGTTCTATGAGTTGAGTCCTTAGGGGAGGGGTGGGAGCTAGCCCGGAAGGAGGCTGTGGTGGGCTGCGGTATTCCAGGGGAAGGCACAAAGATGTGCACAGGCATAGGTGCAGCAGTGTGGGAATGGAAAACTTGAAGTTCAAGAGGGTGGACGGGGCTGGGTCACCAGCAGGAAGGGATGCCATGCTGGGGGCAGAGAGAAGCGGTGGTCTCCATTTTAACCTGGAGCCTCTGGGAGGTCACAGGAACCAAATAGCTGCCCCCTTCTGTAGCGGGGTAGGAACAGATAACAGAGGAGATGTGAGAACAAGTGGTCACTCGGGGGACTCCCCAGGCATCCATGTGGAGCTTAGGCCCCAGTAGAGAGAATGAAGGCAAGGGCACAGGTTAAAGAGGAAGTGAGGAGGAAGGAAGAACAGACAGGACTTGGTCACGGGTTGGAAAGGAGGGTGAAAGAAAGCCTTCTCATTTCCCTGGTGCCACTCACTGAGGCTGGAGTGCAGAGGAGAAGCAGCTTGGGGGAGAAGGACAAGGAGTTTAATTTGAAAGCTGCCTGGGCATGACGTGCTGTGGGGCACTCACCACATCTGTGTCAGGAGCTCCTGAGAGAGACCAGGGCCAGTGAGACCAGCGTGGGAGGCACTGGCTGACAGATGCTCACTGAAGTTTTGGGAGAGAAAACCCATCCAGGGAAATCTTACAGTGAGAGGAGAAGAAAGCAGAGGAGGGACCCTGGAGGAAAAGCACTCAGTTAAAGGGCAGGAATTAATGACAACCTGTTAGAGATGAAGTGGGAATAGGAAACACTTACAATGGCAGCTAAAAGAGAGAGAAAAACAACCCACTAGCAATGGATGTAACAAGAAATGTGAAAAATCTAAATGGAGAAAGCGTTAAAATATTTGCAAGGAACAACAAAAAAGGAAGCATTTGAATAATGTTCTTGGATAGGAAAACTAACAGCATAATATTTTCCATTCTTCGTCAGATAATTTGGAATTTAATAAGAGATTCTCAATAAAAACTAAGCCTTTGTTGTTAGACAAACAGATCGTCAAGTTCATATGGAGAAGTAAACAAATGGGGAGACAATTCTCCATGGGCCTCTCATGTTTCTGAATGAGAGGAGGCAGCACCAGCTTCGTTCTAGCCTGTCTCTTCAGGGATGTTTCTACAGGAAACACACTTGCAAAGCAGAGATAGTGTCTCCTTTGGGAAAAAAGGCAAGTTTGCTTACTGTCCAGTAAAATAAAGAGAATGCCTCTCTCAGGCAAAAACCAGGCAGGTTCACTGTCCGATGTAAAAGATTTGGATTCCTGAAACCCAAGGTTCTTTTCCTGAACCACAAGCCACTGCCTGGCATCCCTGAAGTTCTTCATGTCACCCTCTGGGAACTCCAGCTCGTGGAACTGACAGAAATGCTGATGCTCTGGCTGTTGCCATTGTTGTGAGTAACCAAGTCTTTTGTCTCTGACCCACAAGTCTCTTGTCTCCTGTGGGTAACCAGGAAACAGGGAGGCTAATGTGTTGGCTTATGAGTAGAATAAAAACTTGCTCTGACTCTTCATACTTCTTAATGGCAAGGATACCCACAAAATTGCTATAAAAGAATGGCAAGAAGGGTAGGCTAGTCATCAGAAATTAAACTGTACTATAAAGTTATATTTTATAAAACAAGGTGGTACTGGACAACTCAGTGAAACAAAATATAATCTCAGAAGTTATACATGAGATCTTAGTCTAAGGTAAATATGGTATTTCAAACTGAGTGGAAAAATGCAGTATTCAGTAAATGGGTTTGGGACAATTGGAGAACCATCTGGAAGAAAAGTTGGATTCATCTCTCATACTTTATAGTAGAAAAAAATCCCATATAAAACAATGATGTATCTGTAACAAAACAAAACCAAAAATGTGCCAGAAACATAGGAGTATTTTAAAACTTCCTAGATAAAAGACTCAACCAGGAAGGCATAAAAGATAAGATTGATAATTTAAACTATTAAAATAAGATATCTACATGGCAAAACTCAGCATACACAAACTCAAAAGACAAACTTGAAAAATAATTACAACTCCACTGACCATGTGCTCATTCCCAAGAATCAATATGAAACAGGTCAACAACAAGAAAGAAAGATAAACAAGATATAAAGAGTTAGTGAAACCTGAGAAAAGACATCTTGTTATGTTCAACAGGAGAAATATAATTAAAGTTTTACTGAGATAGTCTTATCTCTCAGTTTGACAAAAATCAAAATGTTTGTATTGGGAAGCTTTGCTGATGTGAGTGAAAGTGGTTCAGCAGAATGTGGGAAATTTGCCAATATCTTCAATAAAGATTCCACCAAAAAACTGTTAGAACTAATAAATGAATTCAACAAAGTCAATACACAAAGATCAGTTGCAGTTCTATACACTAGCAACAAGCAATCAGAAAATGAAATTAAGAAAACAATTTTATTCATAATAAAATAAAATATTTAAGAGTTAATTTAATGAAGGAGATAAAAGATTTGTAGAATGAAAATGTACATGGAAAGGCATATCATGTTCATGGATTGGAAGGCTTAATATTAAATGTTCTCACCACCCAAAGTGACCTACATAGTCAAAGCAATCACTATCAAAATCCCAATGATGTTATTTTGCAGAAGTAGAACAATCCATCCTAAAATGCATATGGAATCTCAAGGGCCCTGAAAATAGCCAAAACTATCTTGAAAAAGAAGAACAAAACTTGAAGACTCACACTTCCTGACTTTAAAACTTACTGCAAGCCTCGGTAATCGAAACAGTGTGGTTCTGGCATAAAGAGACATATAGACCAATAGAATAAAATGGAGTTTAGAGTAAACTCTTACATATATGCTAAGGTAACTTTTGACAAGGGTGTAAAGACCATCCAATGGGGAAAGGACAATTTTTTCAACACATGTTATTGGGGAAACTGTATATCCATATGCAAAAGCATAAAGTTAGACCCTTACCTAACACCTTATACAAAATTAATTCAAAATGGATCAAAGACCTACATGTAACACATAAAACAATAAAACTCTTAGAATAATACATATGGCAAGAGCTTCATCATGTTGGATTTGGCAGTGATCTTACCAATATGACACAGGCAACAACAACAACAAAAACAAACAAAGAAATAAAAGAACCAATTTGGACTTCACAAAATAAAAAAAAAGTGCATCAAAAGACATTATCAATATAGTAAAAAGGCAACTCATAGCATGGGAGAAAATATTTGAGAATCATATATCTGGTAAGAGATTAATATCCAGAAAATAAAGAGAACTATAAAACTCAACAACAGTAAAACCCCCCAAACCCTATTCAAAAATGGAAAGAGGACTTGAATAGATATTTCTTCAAAGGAGATTTAAAATATATAATAAGCACATGAAAAGATGCTTACCATCATTAATCATTAGAGAAATGCAAATCAGAGCCACAATGAGATATCACCTCACATCCGCAGAATGGCTATTATACAAAAATAAAACAATACACAAACACCAGAAAAAAACAAGTGTTACTGAGGTTGTGAAGAAACAGGAACTCTTGTGCCTTCTTGGTGGGGATATAAAATATTTCAGCCACTATGGAAAACAGCATGTTAGGTCCTTAAATAATTAAAATTAGAATTACTATGTGATCTAGCAATTTCACTTGTGAGCATATACTCAAAATAATTGGAAGCAGAGTCTTAAAGAGATATAAGTACAGCTATATTCTTAGCAGAATTATTCACAATAGCTAAAACATGTAAGCTACCTAAATGTCTGCCAACTAATGAGTGGATAAACAAAATGTGGTATATACATACACTGGAATATTATTCAGCCTTAAAATGGTAGGAAATTTGGACATATTCTACAACATGGATGAATGTTTAGAACGTTAGATTCATTGAAGTAAACCAGTCACAGAAAGACAGATACCGTATGATCTCACTTTTATGAAGTACTTAGAGTAGTAAAAATCACAGAGACAGCCTCTGATAGTTGCCCAGGGCTGGTGGGAAGAAGGAATGGAGAGTTATTGTATAATGGAGCCAGAGTTTCAGCTTTGCAAGATGAAAAGAGTTCTGTAGATGGATGGTGGTTTGGTTGCACAACAATGGATGTATTTATTACCACTGAGTTGTAACCTTAAAAATGGTTAAGATGGTAAATTTTATGTATTTTACCACAATAAAAGAAACTGTGAAACAGAAAGAATAAGCTAGTCTGCATTTATGATTTCAGAATAGCAGTTTGAGGTGATGACAAGGTTCAGAGTGTGGCCAAAGACGTGGGTGGCTACAATGGAGAGAAGGAGAAGGTCATCAAGGATAAAGTTGAGAAGCTAAGCATTGAAGGTGTTGGATGGGACATCCATTGGAAACTGAAGTCAGCAGGGTAAGATCTGGGAGGAGATGAGAGCTGTGGCTGCAGTGCCAAAATCTTCAATGATCTTGGGAAGAGACTGGGAGACTGGTGAATGACTCAGATAGGACATGCGGTGTTAGGGTGAGGGAGTGGTACTGTAGTCAGGTGGCAGGAGCCTCAGGGAGCAGGGGTTTTTCACATGTTGTGGTGAATCATAGTGTCCCAAGTAGAACCCGGGAAAGGATCTGGGGTGTTTATCTAAGGCGTCCCTGAGCTAAACTTTAATCGTGCAAGTGTTAGGACATTCAAGTAGTTGCTAGTGAAGAGGCTACTCTACACAAGCAGGACCAAGGGCAAGCATAGGACTGAAAAAGCCGGAAGCTTTAATTTCAATTTTAAGCATGCACAAAATGATTCAATTAACTGCCGGAGGAATTACACCACATGTAACGTATGCAATTGCAAATCACACAGCACTTTATTACTCACAAAAGTTCCTGATGCTGCAAGTACAGGTTTTGATGGGAACCCAGTGGTGCTGTCCTCTGGGGTCCGGCAGCTGGGCTGGTCCAGTCCGGATGCAGGGGCCGGTGTACCTCACCTGAAAGCTTGGTCGTGTCTTGATCAGGAGGTACTAGAAGGTCTCCTGTCCTCTGGCAGGGAGAGGAGCGTGGGGCAGTGTCACTTGCCGGACTGACAATAGGATGTGCCTTTGTGGTGGTCTCAACAGGTGAGCACTGTTGTCTGGTCAGGACCCATTTTTAAAGACTGTTTCATACCTGCAGCAGTTCAGGTGGCTATTATATATTACGCCAATGCAAACATGTTAATCTCAAACAGGGCGAGGGGCTACACATGGTTATCTAGGGAGAGTAAACACCCACACTTATGGTTATCTTAGCAAGTCACTTCTAAGTCAGTAATTGAAGTTCAAATCGTTATCTATGGGATACATACACTTCAGGGCAGTGGGGAATATGTTCTTAATATCACACTTTAAGTTTCAAGAAAGTTAATTCAAACCTTTTTAATATTTTTTAGACATTTTAAAAACATTTTAAAACATTTCTATTACTATCAAACATGGTGAGGAGTGAGAGACATGGACCTGTTCCCAACTGTGGTGGAGGGAGTGTGGGAATGAGTGGCTTTCACTGCCTAGGGGTCTGGGAAGCACTGTCCTTCCTCAGGCCAGAGTGACCAGATCTGGCTCTATCTCCAATTCCCCTTTGCTCCAGTGCGGCCATGCACTGTGGCTGTGGCAGTGAGGACAGGTTGCAGGAGGAAGCTTAGAGAGACCTAGTGCAATTCTGTCCACTATGGCAACCCTCCTCGTTGAACTTGTGAGCAGCCATTTTGGCTGCAACCAACCCATCTCAACTTACATTATAAATAGGTCTTGTCAGCTAACAGAATAGAAGTTCAATTCATCTTGGGCAGGGGATGGCAAGGAGAAAGGGGTGCTCCGGAAGCCAGGGCTTCTGGTCCTGTTAGAGGCCAGTATGGAGCATTCACCGGTCAAGGATAGGCAGGAAACCCAAGGATACCCATAGACCCCTCGTCAGACCAGCGAATAGATTTGGGGGAAATTCAGCAGAAGTAGGGTACTTGTGTGTGCACGTGTCAGAGTTGGGGGAATGGAAGGGAAAGGGACATTTGACTCACTCCCTCAACTCTTTGTAACAGCCAGAAATACAATCAAAAGGTCAAAAAGACACCAACTCAGCCACAGGAATCCAGAAACATAAGTCACAGTTCGAGCGTCTAAAAATGCCAAATTTCTCATCAGGAAGGAATAAAAAACAAAAAATAGCCATGAGCCCTTTAGCATGCCTTATGAGATGGCCCCCTTAGTGGGGGGTCTCAGCGAAGCCTGCCATGAGCATGTCCGACTGGTTGGGCCTCCTCAAACCCTTCTATTGTGTCCCGCCCTGAGTGTAAATCCCAACAGGCTCCAGAGGTTTGGCCTTTCTGAGGGCAAGTGAGGGCACGTCTCAGTCAAGGTCTATTGTTGCAAGTAATGGAAACTGACCTGAGTTGACTCTAACAGGGAAGAAAATTCACTGGAAAGAATCTGGCTAATCTCATGAAGACACAGCCATTGGAGAAACGGGACACAGGAATCAATGGTTGCCAATGTTCCATGGGTTGCTAGTTCTGGCAGATGCCTGAAGACATGAAGTGGGCCAGTGAGTTTGGGAAATGCTACATATCTTTTGCTCAAAACTCATCGGCATAGTAAAGGTTCTGACAAGTTCTGCACCAAGAAAGATTAATTAATTAGCTAAGCATGTCACCCAGATATTTTCAGAGTAAGATATAATTGCTAATAAGCCGACCCAGGAGAACGAGACTGTACATTACCCTGAACCTCATCCTGTTGTGATGGAACTGATTTAGAGGGAGTATACTAGAGAGGCTGCATGTCTAGTGGTCAAGGATGTGGACCATCTTGAATTTTTCCAGTCATTCCTTCCTTCTTTGCTGTGAGTACTAGCTTGGTGAGAGAGGGCCAAGGAGATTTAATTTAGTATTTTGTCAATACATCCAGGTCTTCTGTTCCTTCTTTCTATTCTTAAGCCTGAAGAAGAGAAGGCATATAGGTAAAATCTTATCTCCATAGGGATCACCCCAGATCGGAGCCTGATGATGGTTTAAATGAGGATTAAATGAGCTAATAATGCCCCTGTGATCCCAAAGGGACAGCTGGCGTCTGATTTCACTGCATGCTAGTTGAATGATTTGGGCAAGTTATTTAACCTCTCTAAATCTCAGTTTTCTACCTACAAATCAGATGATAACAGTAATATCTCTTGAGACTATGGTAAGGGTTAAATGAGCTATCGTAATAATACCTGCAAACTCTATGGCCCATAGTAAGCACTAAACACATTTACACATTTAGCTATTGTTGTTATTATATTACTATGGATTGAACACACCCTCTGCCATGAACTTTTCAGCATCTGGGGGAGCTCATGGTTTTGTTTAATAATCATTCACTACTGTCCACTCCTAATGGGGACAGATATAAAGACAATCCTGGTGATTTGGACTCAGCCTTCCAGGGGTTTCTAATCTTGTGGGGTAGACAGACAAGTTGATATAATGACAAAAAGGGATGGTAAGACCATGACACTGTGACAGGCCACAGGAAGAGCACAGAGCTCAGGATGAGGGGGTATGCAGGTAGGGTGTTAAAGACTAAAGGCACAAAGGTGCCTGAAAACTTTGGGTATTACAACAGTTCAGTGAGGCTAGTGGATAATGTGAGAGTGGATGGGGTTGAAGATGTTAGCAGGGAACAGACTGAGGAGCTGAATGTTATCCTATGGATGACAGGGAGCTAATAAAGTTTTTCAATCTAGAGAGTGTCATGGCACATGTGTGGCTAGCAGGCTCTCTCTGGCAGCTGTGGGACTCATTATTTAGAGAAGCATAAGCCTGGAGGCCAAGAAACCAAGCATGGAAACCAGTTGGTTATGGAAATCAAACTGGGAGATGGAAAAATTTTTGCCTTAGGTGACTTGGTGAGCCACCAACTGAATTGGTGGTGATTGGTGCTGGTTTAAAGGGAAGGACCTGAGTTTGAGTCATGTTGAGTGTAGGACCCTGTGGACAATAGTCAACAGACAGTTAGATGTATAAGCCTGAAGTTTTAGATCTGGGAGCCATCTATATTTCAATGGAAATTGAATCCATAGGAATTGATGGGAATTGTTCAAAGATGGTCAGGATCAAAGCAACCCTGGGAGCTTGACCCCTGAAAGGAGGCATGGAAGAGACTCCTCCTGCGAGAGAAGAGATCCTATAGGCACTTAGAAGTCGAGATTTCTCATAAATTAGCTTCTCAGAGGAACTTATTTTCCTCATTCTAGGAGAGCCTCTTCTACCCCAAAATCTACTATGGCTTAAACCTGGTTGTCATGATAAGGCCCCAGCATGACTTAGGGGCAGAGAGAAGAAACCCAGGGTCCCAAGCTCTTGCTTTATTATCCTATGCTTTGCCAGTGCTCCAGGACCAGTTTTTCTATCTATACTGTGGTGAGAGCTGGATTTTGTCAGCTGCTTCCATATCAAAGGAAGATGGAGCCAGCAGCATGGTAGCCTGGAAAGCTGTGCTGATTGTTCTCATTTCTCGGGACGTATCCTAACCCTTTGCACTTTGGGGTACCTGAACATACAACCATTCCTTCATTGCAGGCCTTAAAATGAAAATGAAATGAGCTAATAATGTGTCAATGTGGTTTCAAAGGTAGAACTAGTGCCTCAAGAAGCAATATCTGAGGCGGAGCAGACCCTGTACCTGTGTATATTTTGATTGACACCTCAGTCTCACCCTTCTGCTTCCATGCTCTCCTTTCTGTACCAGGGGCAGGAAGCTATGCCACCCTGGATCCAGGTTAGACTCTTTCAGTGAGAGGGAATTGCATGAGATTCAGAAGGCAGGAGGGAAGCAGGAGCCATATAAGTGTTCTCTATCTGGGGTAGGTGGATTGGTGGGCTTTGGCAGATGTGAGGTTTTAAAACAACCTCAGAATTTTCCAGTGGGTCAACAAGTCAGCAGTATCTACAAGTACTGCAGCAGTTCCTAAAGATCTCACAACATCTTTCTTCCTGAAGTTTGCAAAGAATCTTCATTCTTTAAATATCCCATGACATTCATTTAAAAAAATGTTTTTTTTATTGATTTCAGAGAGAGGTAGAAACATCAATGATGAAAGAAAATCATGGAGCTGAAGGTTAGGCTGGGGATGTGGCCAGGGCAGCCAGAAGGAGACTGCCTTCTGAATGCCCTTTGCTGGGGGGGTCAAGCCTGCAACCTGGCCATGTGTCCTCACTGGGGATCGAACCACGCATGACCTCCTGGTTCATGGGTGGACGTTCAACCAGTGAACCATACCAGCTGGGCCCATGAGGTTAATTTTTTTTTTAGCTGTTCCAAAAGATTTGTAAGTACTGCATCAGTTAGCTTTTGCTGAATAACAAGTCACTCCAAAAGCTGTGATTTAAAAGCAACAATTATATTTTTAGCACACAATGCTGTGGATCAGAATTAGAGCTGAGCTCAACTGGGTGGTTCTTCTGGTCTTGGTTAGACTCACTCATACATCTGAAGTCAGCTGAAAGGTTGATCTGGGGTGACTGTGTAGGTTTCCAAGACAGCAGGTGAAAGGACACAAGGTTTTTTGAAGGTTAGGCTTGAAACTGGAGCAACATAACTTCTGCAATATTCTATTGACCAAACTAAGCTAAAAGACCAGCCCAAATTCAAAGTCACATCACATGGAAGAGAATAATCAATGCCAGTTTTGTAAATCTACCACAGCACCTATTTCTTGTATTAAATCCTTTCCTGCTTGAAAGATCTGTTTTTGTTTCCCTGAGTAAACGTTGACAGAGTGCCATCCTGCATCTTAGAAGTCAACCAGAAAGCACAAGCAGATATTAAATTTGGATTCAGTGCGGACATGGAGTTAAGGATTTGGTTTTAAATCCTGAGTTCCACCATTAACCATGAGTCAACCTTGGGCCAGCCTCTTCATCTTTTTGAGCCTGAATCCTTTTCTTTCAAATGGAGATGAATATGTTTACATGCAGTGCTCGAATAAAATATTGATGTAGCAGAAGTTTGTCTAAGTTAATGGTCATCACTTGAATATAAGACCTTTCACCCAGGGGCTGGTGCAGCAGGGGCCCAGGGCAGGAATGGAAGCCAGGAAGATGTTGGTCACTGCCTCTCTACCCTGTCAAATGGTGCATTTTAAGACTTAGAAATAAAAAATGATTGCCAGCCAAATCTTCCATCTGGGGCCTCTGTGTTGGAATTATGCCAGAGTTTGGAAAAGCCCTAGAATTGCTGAAGCCAGAACAAACTGCAGGGCTGGCAAGAGCCACCTCCCATCCACTGCTTCCATCTGCCCTCTTGGCTCTTGGGGCAGTAAGGCTCATCCCCTTCCCAAGCCGCCTGGCATAGCTACTTGAAGGACCACTCCTCAGCTCCTTGTTAAGCCCCAATTCAAGCCGAACATGATTCACAGGGATAATTAGCTTGTAAATAAATTCCTGTTGCATCAGCTCATGGAGCTGAAGGTTAGGCTGGGGATGTGGCCAGGGCAGACAGAGAGAGAGCCAGGCCCAGAGGTTTGAATGTCTCTTGTGCTCTCTCTAGAGGTTGTATAAAGAGGGTGATGAGAACATAACTGATTCTGTGAATTCGTGGGCATATCATACTCTTATGCTGGGCTAGTTATATGTGCAGAGATTCTGGATTCATAATCTCATACTCAATTCCTCTTTCAGAATCCAGCTCTTATAGAAACAGGCTTTGGGAGGCCAGCGCCCAGGGGCTGTGGCTCAGCAGAGCAGAGCCAGGCAGCAAGCTCTGTGCGGGCTCTCTGAGGGCTGGGGGATGCATTCAGACTTGTTGGGTTTACCAGGAGAGGGAGGCTGCAGGAAAATGAGAAAGCTCAGAGCCACCCTCAAATACAATGAGAAGCCCTAAAGGAAGTGCACTCTCTGTCAATGGAAATGTGCTAGAAGAGGTCAGGGTACACCTTACAAGCATCAAAGTGGGGGACTGTGTGATGGTAGCTCCCACTGTGGGGGGTTGAGTACTTGCCTTTTGAGACCTCCTTCAAGCTCTGGGTCTGTAAGCTGTGGAAAAGGCCATCTGCCTCGGTGATTGGGCTATGTCTGTTTCTGTGTGAAATCCTCCAGTAGTTTTTCATCAAACCTAGTATAAAATCATACAAAGTTTCTCATCTTTTTAATAGTTCCAATATTATTTCAGACCCTTCTCTCCCCTATGCTTTTTATGCCACCTGCCTTTGTTCTGGTCCTCAAACTTGCTGTGATAGTTAGGATAGATGGGGCTGTGCTGCAATAACAAATAAACCCTCACATCTCAGTGGCTCAGCTCTCATGCATTTTTTCTCCTTTATGCACTGTCTGACGTGGGCTGGATCTCTCCTCCATCTGGTGACGTAAACATCCAGGCTCCCTCTTCTTCATGACGCTGCTGTCTCAGTATGTGCTTCCAAAGTGGCCACGGTGGGAAATTTATTTGGCCCAGAAGTGACACTTGTCACTTGTGCTCATAGTCTCTTAGCTAGAACTAGTCTCATGGACTTAACATAAACGCAAGGGAGTCTGGGAAGTAGTTGGGAGCATATGGATATTTAGTGGGCACCTACTGTCTCTGCCATACTTGTCTGGATCAGTCAGGGCTCTGAGGAGTAAGCAACAGAAAGTGACTTCAGGTTTGCAGGCAGAAAAGGAATTAGTGAAATGATATTATGGACTTTAGAGAATTTCCTGAAGGGCCAGAAAGTCAAGCATGGGGCTGTGCAGGTAGAAGAAAGGTCCCAGCCGTGCCGCAGAGAACCTCTGAGATGCTGTACACACCGGTACAGAAGCCAAGGCCACCCCCACCAACAAGGCGGGCCCTGGAGCCACAGCCATGGCCTGCCCCTAGAGACAGGGTATGGCTATTGCTCTGGGACACTTGCCAGCCTGCAGCTGGCACAGCCCCTGCTTCTTTCTGTCCCTCATTTCTGATTAAGCCTGGGACCAGTATGTCTGATTGCAGGGCCTAAGCGAGTCATGACTGGATAAAAAGGAGGCTGGCAAACCAAACATCCGACATGTTATGTCCTTTGGAAGCAGTGGCCTGGCTGTAAGGGAGCCCCCAAAAGAGCAAGGAGTATTCACTTAGGGCCTTTACACTTTCTGCTCCCTCTGTCCGCAGGCGTTTTCCTAGATGTGGCTCCTGGAGGGAAGGCAGAGGGTGTGACCTCAGATAACAGGAAGTGGGCATTGGAGTGGCCAGGTGTGGGCAGACATTAAGGCTGAAGGCCCAGGTGGAGGGGTGGGGCCCACAGAAGGAGGTCAACATCCCTGGCTCCAGGAATATAATCTGGAGCAGGACACAGTACCACTCTCTACTTCCGTGTCCTCTGGCTGCCGTGCCACCTGGAAGAGGGCACCGAGGAGTTAGGAGGAGCTGCGTTTCCTCGACCTTGTCAGTCTTGGTGACTTTTCCTGAAGATGTGGCTTTCATGGATGAGAGCAGGGCTGGGGGAGATTGCCCCGTGGAGTGGACGTGGAGGCAGGAATGGTGACAGGGCCCAGAGAGCCCTCTCAGGAGCACGTGAGCCACACCGGTCGCTGACCCAGTGCAGCCGGGACGTGGTGCTGACAGGCCAGCATGCGGGCAGCCAGGCCTCCAGTTAGAGGGTTTGGCAAGAAGGGTTGCTGAGCAAACCCATGTGACTCCTGGGGAGAGCACTGTGGTCCTCACGTTCTGTGTGCAGCCCTGATCTGTAGCTGCTGCCTGGCTTCTGCACACAGCCTGGGTGCTGTGGACTGATTTGGATAAATCATGTAACACTCACTAGAGCAGCAGTCAGCAAGCTTTTTCTGTGAAGAACATGATTTCAGTTCTGCGGCCCGTAGGGATTCCCTTGCAGCTCCTCAATCTTGCTGTTGCAGATGATAGGCAAACGAATGAGCGTGGCTGTGTGCCAATAAAACTTTATTTATGAGCATGGGAATTGGATTTCACATAATTTTCATGTGTCAGAAAGGATTCTTTTTCCCTCCAACTATTTAAAAATGTGAAAACCATTCTTAGCTTCAGGCTGTACAGAAGCAGGCAGAGGAAGGGATGTGGCCCGAGGGCTGTGCTTTGCTGACCCTCGAGCTAGACCATCTTTAACGACTGGTCCAGTGCTCATTCCCCACTTTGGTGAGGGAGAGACTGAGCATCTGAGAGGAAAGTGGGTTTGTCTCAGGTCAGCAAACAGGGCTGGGTGGGAGGAGGGACAGGCTTTACTCTTAGGCCGAGTCCCTGACCCAGAGTAGGAGTTCAGAGAGCCTTTGCTGAATGATGAATGAATGAATGAATGAATGAATGAATGAATGAATATAGGACTTGAATAACCAGAAGATGGCAAAGATTGTGTTTTGGTTCCCTCCTGGGGTGTGAGAAGACCTACCTAACAGTGAGGGACAACAGGGGAACTTCGTTACTCCGGCCATTGGGTGTGGGCTGAACAGAGTGATCAGCCCAGGAGGACATCCTGCCTTCCTGCACAGAAAAGGATGATGATGCGGTGATGTGGTCATCAGAGAGAAATGCACGAAGCCTGAGGGGTCAGGCTGCAAGATGCCTCACCCACACCCCAAATGGAGAAGGACAGCTTTCGCCAAGCATAGTCTTTACTTCAGTAAGTGGAAATCATCAATGCTGTGGGGCAATTCACACCTGTGGGCAGCTCACTGTTCTCATAACTGAGGCTTAGCTACAAGAAGTGTCAAGCCTGATGGGAGGGTGTGTGTGTATGTGTGTGTGTGTGTGTGTGTGTGTGAGGGGGGAGTGGGCATTGACTTCCTTCTGGTTTGATTTTAGAGTCAGGAGAAGAATGGCTGCCCTCTGTGTCTTATAACTAACAGGTGCTGGATGAATTCTGATAAATGTGTGGTTTCCGCCCTACACCTAGTGCGGCACCCTGGCTTCTAGTGGAATATTCAGGGAACACGTTCCTGAGAAGTGACTGGGTTAGAACATAGTCTTTCATGTAGAAGATCCCAGGAGTATTTGATTTATTTTCTCTTCTCTGGCCCTGGAATTGTCGGTGGCAGAATCAACCTGAAGCTCTAAGTGACCTGGCTGGCATGGCTGATACAGCAAGAAATTGAGGGAAGATGCATGTAACTGGTGGAACAAGAATGTTCTCACATGGTGCCTGCTGTGGACCATGGAGGGCAGTAATGGCTCCCACCCTAATAGTGCAAAGGCAGCCAGCATGTCCACCCCTTGACCTGAAGAGCTCCTTACGCCTTGAAGCTGCAGGGACCTCTGAACTGTGTGCCCAGCTGCTGGGGAACATGATGCCCAGGACCATGCTCGCCCTGGCAGGGTCATCTTGCATCCATTCTTGGTGCTGCTTTTTCACTGGGTTAGTAGTTCCCAAATGAGCCCTCCCTGAGCCCAGTTTGAGACAGGTACGCCTCAGCCTTCCAAGCAGACCCTGCCCCTGGGGATTTGGCCCAGTTCAAGCCCATCCCTAAAACCCATTGCCCTCGCTTTGAAAGACCAGCTTTCCAGGAAAAGGATGGCTTGATTATTTTATTAATGCTTTTAAAGATGCATGGAGGTCAGCAGCTTCCTGAAGTGGATGGGTTTAATCTTGGCTCTGCCCTCACTAGCTGTGTGACCTTGGGACAAGCCATCCCCCTCATTGTCATAGCAGTTACTGCTGAGTTTGGACTACAAAGTGAGCAGCCCTGAGCTTGAATTCTGCCTCTTCCGTCTCCTAGACCCAGGGCTTTGAGCAGGGGTTGGATGTTGTTGTTGTGCATATGTGTGTTTTAAATTCTCTAATCTCTTAATTTCCAGAAGTGTCAGATGAGAGTGATGGACATGCCTACCACAAGGTTGTATGTGAGAGCAGCAGTAGCAAGCAGTGACTGCATAGTTACCGTGTACAGGCTGGCGCTGGTTCTTTCAATCCTTAAGAGAGGCTGGCACCATCACCTCCCCTTTTTACAGATAAGAAATCAAAGTTGGCTAAGAAAGGAAAGCAGCTTTCCCCAAACCATGAGCAGTGATTTTGAACTAGGGGTGAAAAGGGCTGGCCCAGAGAAATTCCCAACTCAGCTTTCTCTTCTTCCAAAGGAAGGGGTTGAGGCTGGTGAACATGGGAAGGTCTAGATTTTCCTAAGTCCTCTCCCACACAATAGGTGTTCTTTGCATGTCAGTTTTGTGGTAAATACAAAAGACACCAAAGAGCCAGCCTGCATAGTTCCAAAGTGTTTTAAAATATATAACCCACCAATCTTTAAAATACGTTTCATTGCTTTTTATTATGCCATTAGAGGCCTGATGCATGAAGATTCGAGCAAGAATGTGCTTTCTTTCCCCTGGCTGTCTGCGTCACTTTCACTCTGGCTCCGGCCCAGAGCCACCTTTCTGCCTTCCCATGCTGCCCAGAGGCCCACAGCAGCTAGGGCGATGTGAAATGCCTCAGTCATCCCCATGGCACTTGGGGCCTGAGTATGCAAATTAACCCACCATTTTTATTGGTTTAATTTGTATACTCACTGCTAATTGACTGGTGGGCGTCGTAAAGGTGCAGTCAATTTGCATCATACTCTTTTATTAGTGTAGACTAGAGGCTGTGTGCACGAAATTTGTGCAAGAGTAGGCCTTATTTCCCTTGGTTGCCAGTATTGGCTTCCCTCTGGCATTTGGGACCCAGGCTGGCTTTCCTCAGGTCCTGGCTTCATTTGGAATAACATCTGGTCTAATTAGCATATTACCCTTTTATTATTATAGACTAGAGACCCAGCACACAAAATTCGGGCATGGGTAGGGCGCCTAGGCCTGGCCAGCAATCAGGGCCAACAGGTTCCCTACTTCCCTGCCTTTTCCTTTCCTTGTTCCCTTTGCACCCCACAGCCACCGCTGGTCACCCCATATGTTCTGTGCCGCCCCCTGGTGGTCAGTGCACGGCATAGCGAGTGATCTCCCATTCTCCCGGTCTAACTGCTGAGGGAATATTTTGCATATTAGCCATATATATATATATATATATATATATATATATATATATATATATATATATATATATATATATATATAGACTAGAGGCCCAGTGTACAAAATTTGTGCATGGGGAGGGAGGATCCCCCTGCCCAGCCTGCACCCTCTCCAACCCAGGACCCCTTGGGGGATGTCTGACTGCTTATTTAGGTCTGATCCCTAAACCAGCAGTCAGACATACCTCTCACAATCCTGGACCACTGGCTCCTAATTGCAAACCTGCCTGCCTGCCTAGTTACCCCTAATTGCCCCTCCCCCCTCCTTCCCGCCCCTCCCCCCCCTGGCCTAATTGCCCCTCACTGCCTCTGCATACTGACCTGATTGTCCCTAACTACCCTCCCTCCACCAGTTTGGTCACCCCTAATTGCCCCTTTTGCTGGCCTGGTCACCCCCAACTGCCTCCCCTGCTGGCCTGGTTGCCTCACACAGCCTGCTGTTCAGTCCTTTGGTCGTCCCTCACTAACCATCATACAGACCTGGTCATAAGCAGCCATCTTGTGAGAGTGTGAGGGTTAATTTGCATATTATCTCTTTATTATATAGGATTATACATATTGACTATTGAAAATGCAGATAAGAAGAAGAAAGAAAAATTACTCATAATCATACTATTCATATAAAAATACGGTTTAGTATTTTGTTTTAGAATTTTTGGATTCTTTTTCTTTCCACATATACAACTATATTTGAGTAAAAAATGAACACTTAGGGTGCATCTTGTTTTTTAACCCCCACACCCCCAGATTAATATATAATCAATATATTTACTTAAAAAATTAAAAAAATATATATTTTATTGATTTTTCACAGAGAGGAAGGGAGAGAGATAGAGTTAGAAACATCGATGAGAGAGAAACACCAATCATCTGCCTCCTGCACATGCCCACTGGGGATGTGCCCACAACCAAGGTACATGCCCTTGACCGGAATCGAACCTGGGACCTTTCAGTCTGGGACCTTTCAGTCTGTAGGCTGTCGCTCTATCCACTGAG
The DNA here is from genome assembly GCF_964339955.1 of Pipistrellus hanaki. Lineage (NCBI taxonomy): Eukaryota > Metazoa > Chordata > Mammalia > Chiroptera > Vespertilionidae > Pipistrellus > Pipistrellus hanaki. Next base: position 10,858,626 of record NC_140516.1, on the reverse strand, counting down.
CCAAACTGGTTTCAGCATCAATATATTTTCATATACATCTTTTCTCCCATCACTTATTGTTATTTCTTTATTTTTTAATTCTCACCCAAGGATATGCTTTTTTTAATTGATATTTATTTATTTATTTAAAATATATTTTATTGATTTTTCACAGAGAGGAAGAAAGAGGGATAGAGAGCTAGAAACATCGATGAGAGAGATACATGGACCAGTTGCCTCCTGCACACCCCCCACCAGGGATGTGCCCGCAACCAATGTATATGCCTTTGACTGGAATCGAACCTGGGACCTTTCAGTACTCAGACCAATGCTCTATCCACTGAGCCAAACCAGTTTCAGCTTTATTGATTGTTAGAGAGAAGGGAAGGGAGAGAGAGAGAGGGAGAGAAACATCAATATGAGAGAAAAACTTCCATCGGTTGCCTCCTAGGATCAAACCTGTAACCTAGATACGGTATGTGCCCTGACCAGGAATTGAACCCACAACCTTTCAGTGTAAAGAACAATGCTCCAACCAACTGAGCCACCTGGCCAAGGCCCATCATTTGTTCCTAATAATTGCTTGGCTATTCATTATATGAATATTCTGTAGTTTATTTAACCAGCACCCCACCCCACCCCCACCCTGATTGTTGGGTACTTAGATAAATTCTAAGATGTTACAAACTTGCTTGAGAAAACAACAAGCTAATAAAAGTAACATGAAAATACAGTTGGGACCTGCCAGTGCAGAGTGACAGAGATGCCATAGAGGTCCTGGAGCTAAGGTGTGGCTACTGAATGGTGCTGGTGGTAGTGGTGGTGGTGGTAAGCTTTAAGGAGTAGAGAGAGAGGGAACCAGGCCCTGAGGGAGGGGATGGGATAACTGGTAGAGAGAGAGTATTTGAAGCAGGAGACTGGCTACAGCAAATGTGCAGAGCCTACTGGTGAGGGATAGGTGTTTGGTTCAATAGAGGCTCTTGTGTGTGAACAGAGCTAAAGGGGGAAGTGGAAGGCAGGAGAGACCAGGCTCAAGAGCAAACCTAAGTACAAGCCTAGTGGGAGTGAAAGTTATAGTTTTGGGCAATGGAGAGCCACAGAAAATGTTTGAGCAAGGTCATGGCATGGGTAGGTCTGGCTTTACAGTCATTCTGCAAGTAGCCAGGCAGGGGGTAGACGGGCAGGAGACGGACTCAGAGACATGGAGCCTGTTAGAGGCGGGAGCAAGTCAAGAGAGAATGTGAGGCCTGGTCCGGGCAGTGGTGGGAGGTGAAGGGAAGGGAATGGAGTAGGTGCCCACAGCTGCAGAGGGGCTGAGGGAGGAGCCGGGCTCTTGGCTCACTAAGGGGGCTGCCTGCCGCCTGACACTCCAGGTCCACGGGACAGATAATGGTGCATGTGGGCGAACTAATTGGGCCTCCAGCGAGGCTGACTCATGCGGGCATCTGAGCCAGTTATTACTAATGCTGGAGAGAGGGGAGGGGGGGAAAAACTTAAACACATCCCAAGCAGCAGGGATTCTCTGATTGAGAAGGTCCTGGGCTGGCCTCCCCTTTCAGACAGGGGCCTCAGGAAGAAGGGATGGCTGCATGGGGTGAGCGGGAGGCATGCTGCTGGCCCAGTGACGGTTCCATGATGCCTGCTTGACATTTGTCCACATCTGCCTCGTGGGGTGCAGCTGGGGAGGGCTGGGTTTCCCCTCAAACAGCCCCAGTTTTCCAGCGCACCCACGGCACACTCAGCGGAGGACAGCTGGGCTGGCAGTGTGGACTCCAGGGCGGAGGGAGGCAGCGCAGGCTCTGGCTCTGTCTGTTTAAACCCAGGCCAGAGTCCTGATCCCGTTGTTGTTCCCTTGGATTTGTATGTTCTTAGCATCCGGCGGTCTGCCTGGCTTGCTGAGAGAGAGAAGCAGGGAGCTGCTTTCGCAGCATGGGGGGTCAGGCTGCTCGCTGAAGGAGGTAGGGTACTTTCCCAGGGGAGGCCCTGCAGGTGGGATGGAGAGCCCACCTCCTCCTGGGCGTGGCTCCTGGAGCAAACACTGCCCAGCACTTACCCTGATGGTTATTTCCACCCCCACCCCCTCCTGGAACCTTGGCAAGGCCCTTCCCCAGTCAGGGTCTTGGTTGTCAGGAGGGTCCCCACTTGCCTGAAGGCAGGTGGCTGGAGCTGATGCTGCGCCTGGCGTGCAGCTCGCTGTCTCTCGACAGGCGCTCTTCTTCTGTGCCTGGAGTTCAGGTGACCAGGCCTCTGGTTCTCCCTGGTCAATAGGCCGTTTCTGGGATTGATTGCAGAACTTGGCCCAGGAGGTTCCACTGGGCTAATGGGATTGTCAGAGAGCCTGGCCTCTGGGAGGGGGGCTTTTATGCCTCTGTGGTTCTTTTTGGGGATCTAGCTGGCAGTAGGTCCATGTGAGCCCCTATGTCATGTGGTGGCCACATAAGCTACATCTATGGGGTGAGCACGGGTGTGGGGGAGGGGAGGCTGTCCTATGCTATGTGCAGGGCAATTCATACTGTGATGTGGCCAGAGTCTTGACTACTTGGGCCACAGGCCAACCGTATGGCTGACTTTATGTTTTGGGTCCAGGGCTCCCAGCCACAAACCCCCCACATTAGCAATGGGTGGCCAGCCTGAGAGGAGGACCTGGCCGGCCAGGGTTGAAAGCTCAGGTCCTCCACACTGGGGAGCCGGGAAGGAATGCCTCCCTCTGTGGGCGTGGACCCAGAGGTGGGCCTAAGGAAGGACCTGGGTGAAATGGAGCAGAGGAGGGAGGAGGGGGTGAGGCCTGGAGCCTGGAGCCAGGAACAGAAGACACAGGGGTTGCTCTGCTGGGGAAAGGAAGACTCGGGTGCAGGAGTGCGAGAATGAATGGAGGAGGGGTCAGCGGTGTGGGCCTGTGTGATGTGGAGGCTGAGCTCAGAGCCCTGTGTGGAGGCCACAGCGGGAGGAACTTCCTAACAAGTGAGCGTTTACGTGCCCCCGCCCCCCCCCCCCCCCCCCCCCCCCCGCGATGGGAGACTTACCTTTTCATAGGGAAAAGAAGCCCTCCTTCTTTGATCTGCTAAACTCTCCTTTGCCCGATGAGATGGTTCCAAAGAGATAACTTCATTATTGATTCAGTCAACATGAATTTATTGAGCATTTGCTATGTGCCAGACACCACGCTAAGTCCTGGGAAGAGAGAGGCCAATGAAGTACCTCAGGCTACTGCCCACATGGGGCTCCAGTGGGGGAGCAAGTAAGGACGGATAATATGAAATAAATACACATTGATCTTTGTGCTCTGGCAGGAGCGGGGGGAACAGGGTGCTAGAAGAGAGACTACATGAAGGACTCTGATGGGTCAGGAAGGCTTTGGGATGGTGAAAGCGAGACCTAAGAAGGCCGGGAGTTACAGGGAGAAGGGTCACTGAGACGAAGAGCAGGGATGAGGGTGACAGTTTGGTGCCCTGGGCCCGGAGCAGGAGGGTGGCAGGAAGAGAAGGGAGGGCAGGGGTGAACTCAGTGAGGGTGGCAGGGTGTGAGGAGGTAGGTAGATACCCCTCAGCACGAATTTCCTTCTCCAAAGTGCCAGGGAGCAGTGCTTGCTTTCTGAGCAACCAGGCGTGAGGACAGGTGGTGCAGGGCAAAGGGTGCCAGGGAGAATCTCCTTTCTACCTGGGCAGCTTCCTCAGCCTCAGTGAGCAGCGGGGATGTCCCCGACCTGCAGGGAAGCCACCCAGGCCTGGGCAGCAGCTCGGGGGTACTGAGCTGAATCCTGTCCCTGCCTCCCCAACTCATGGCCACCCGGAACCCATGACTGTGACCTTTGGAAATGGGGTCTTTGCAGATGTGCTCAAGTTAAGATAAGGTCACACTAGCCCAATGACCAGTGTTTTTACGGGAGAAGAGAAATCTGAGCACAGTCACACCCACAGAGGGAAGGCCATGTGAGGATGGAAGCAGAAATTGGAATTACGCTGCCACGAGCCAAAGAATGCCAAGGATTGCCAGCAACCACCAGATGCCGGGCAAGAGGCCCGGAACACATCCTTCCTAAAGCCTTCATCGAGAGCCTGGCCCTGCCAACACCTCGGTTTTGCACTTGTGGCCTCCAGAACGGTGAGCGAATGAATTGCTCTTGTTGTAAGGCACCCAGCTAGTGGTACTTCATTATTGCAGCCCCAGCAAATGGAGATGCTGGGCCTGGGAAGGTGAACTCAGGGTGCTGAGCCCATCCCCTCTGCTGGGCCACCAACATTCACCATCTTGTTTAGATGACAACGCGGTGACATGGCAACGATCTCCATCTTTTGGAAGAAGAGCTGGGTGATCAGAGAGGTGTGGCGCATCCAAAGGTCCACAGGGACACGGTGACAAGGCTGGGCTTTGAGCCCGTTCGGACCTGGCCCCTGCTCTTTCTGCCTGCCTTGCGGGAAACCCCAGCCTTCTGGGCTGTTCCTGGCCCTTCCCCAAGTGCCATCGAGTGTCCAAGTGATGGGGAAGAACAGGGCTTTGCAGATCTGTGCTCAAATATCTGTTGCTGGAACCCATGCCTGGCATCTGTTTTAAAATTCTCTGAAAGAAAAAAAAAGTCACGGGCATAGGGATAGATGCAACAAGGACAGCGGAATGTTAGTAATTGTTGAGCTGGGGGAAGGGCCGTGGGGCTCAGTGTATTGTTCTCTGTAGTTTTGTGTATGTTTGGAAATGTCCATACCAAAAAACCAAAGTAAAGCCACAGAGAACCAAAATTTAAAATAATAATGAAGGAAAAAATAGAGAATGAGAGCTCTAGAATCAGAGTCTAGGGTTCAAATTTCAGCTCTAGTGTGTCTTAGCTGTGTGACTATGGGCACGTTTCTTAACCGTACTGAGCCTTGGTTTCCCCTGCCCAGTGAGGCTGTCACTGTGTCGAACCTTAGGGGATGGCGAAGGAATTAAATGGTAGAATCAAAGAGCTTAGCCCAGGGCTGGGCACACAGGGGACATTGCAGAAATGCATTCTTACCTTTAATGCATTTGGGGCTTGCACCAGCCCAGAGTCAGGACTCACTTCCTTGCCAGTGAAATGGGGATGAGAATGAGGCTTGGATGTAGAGGGACTTGCTCACAGTCTCATAGCTGATAGTGACAGAGACCTGACCCAGAAATCTTTTCCCTAGTAACTGTTTCCTGAGAGTCGCTCAGAGACCTGCTTTCATGAGGGTGGGAAGGATTCAGGGCCTTTCCCACCAGGAGGCCAGCTTTCTGTGCCCCTGGCTTAGGGATCAGCCATGGAGGGGAGGAGACTAGGCCACCGCTGGCTGACCCTGGCGAGTTCTGGTCACTCTGTTTGCTCAGCTGCGAGGTGCAGGTGGCAGGAGCGGATGCTGCGGGCCTGGCTGATGTGTTCGGACGGGACAGGCCTCGGTAATGGATGGCCCCTGGGGGCTGTTGTTCCACAAGCATCGCTAGTGTAAGGATGACAGAGATCTGACACACTCGCCATAGCAGAAACCAAAGCAAAACAAAGGACACCCAACATGGAAAATGCCCGCCTTCTCTGGCCCTGGGCTGTCTTGGCTCCGATGCTTCCCAAAAGCTGTGTCCATGGGTTTTCTCAGGCCGCCACTGCCTGGCCGGGATCCTGGCCTCCCGGAGCGCGAGGTCAGCCAGGGTGGAGGAAGTGCCCCATGGCAGCTCGCCTGTCTAGGGGTGAGCCAGGGAGGGAGCCGGAGGAGCAGTCCAGCAGAGGTTCACGGAACAGAGGCTGTGCCCTGGGCTGTTTTGGGCAACCCCCTTCCCGGGTTGGCATGCCTGGGGAGTAGGGTGCAAATGAGGGACCCCCAGGCTGTGTCGTGTTCAGAAAGGGGAGATTTCTACTGAGAAGACTCCCCAGAGGCCCAAGATGGGAGCCGGGGGTGGGGTGGGGCCACAGGAGAGGCAGGGCCTGGCGTCAGAGACCTGGGTGTGAATCAGGGCTCTGGCAAGAAGCAGGATTCGCCCAGATGGTTCTGATGAAGAGAACACTGCACCACGGGGGCAGCATTAGAGCAACACCCAAGAGGTGACGAAGCTCTCAGGGATGGGTGTCAGCAGGACGTCATAGCTGTCCCCAAGGCTGAGGTAGGACCCTGTGAGAACTTGGCACACGGAGGAGGGAAACCTGCAGTCATGCTGGGTAGGGCCTCGCAGGAAGGGAGTGAGAAAAAACGCCCTTGGCGGCCCCTTCCCCCAACCCTAACTGCGGCAAAGGGTGGCTGATGCATTAGGGGCCACCACCCAGGCCAGAGCAGGGCTCAGAGGGTGAGGAATGGATGCGGTGGGCGGGCGAACAAGGTGTAGTCAGCACACCTCTCTTCTTTCCCTGCAGTGAGGACGATGATACTTGCCTCACAAACTCGGAGGGAGGATTGCTCAAAAGGAAAGTGAAGTTCCCAGCCCCAGGTGCTGGCCTGTGATAGCATGAGAGAGAGTAGCTTCAATCTCTCTCTCTCTCTCTCTCTCTCTCTCTCTCTCTCTCTCTCTCTCCCCACATTTCTCAAATGTGTGAATGGCTGTCATTAGGAAGCAGAAGCACCACACTCTGGGATTCTGGGAGGGCTGAGGGGAAGCCTGAGGACAAATTGTGTAGCTGTCAGGGTTCCGTGGATCCTGGAGCAGGCATGCTTCAGAGGCGCTGTCTGTCATGATAGGCTCTGAGCCCCTATCAGGCACCTACTGTGCGTGAGGGGCTGCTGCTCACATCGACATGCTCTTTCTCTAACCTTTGCTAGTCCCTCAAGTGCGATTGATTGCTACTTCCCAGTTTTGTGCTGAGGATGCTGGCCTCAGGGGGCTGAGGTTGCTTGCCCAAGGTTGCCCTAGAGCCAGGCTGTGTCAATCAGGATAGGCTAGGTGTTGCTGCCTTAACAAGCCCCAGCAGCTCAAGACAACAAAGCTGTAGTTCTTGCACATGTTACATTTCCATCCGGTGTGGGCTGGGGGCTCTGTTTCTCATCACTGTCGCTCTGGGACCCAGGCTGTCAAAACAGCCGGCGTCTGATGCATTACTGGTCCCCTTGCAGAGGGGAAGAGAGACCTTGGGCGGATCTCATATTACAGGTCAAGTGGTTGGCCTGGAAGTTGCACACCACTCTTCTGATCACAGCTCATTGGCTACAACTAGTCACATGACCTCATCCAAGCAGAAGGCCGTGATGGACAATCTCAGTATTTGTCCAGAAGGTGCAGAGCTAGACATTTTTCATGAACAACATTACAAGCTGCTACGTGAGCTATGGTTTATCTCAGGCCTAGGAAACTCCAGATCCAGAGCTTTTCCTGCTGCTACACAGGTGGCCTGTCCCAGCAGAGGCTGGGGGAGCATGATGGCAGAGGGGAGAGGTCTGGCGCAGCAGCTGCCTCCCATCTCTTGAAGGTCTTGTTCTGAGGTCAGGATGCCCAGGAAGACAGGGATTTTTAAGAAAGATGATGCTTGGGCAGGTGGAGCGAGTTCATAAGTTGAGGCAAAGTGCTGAGGGTAGGGAGAGGGGTGTGGTGCCCCTCTGGCCTTCAAGACCCGTAGCTCTCTGTCCTTGACTTTCCTTGATCTGTTTCCCATGTAGAGGGAACCCCCACTGTTTTTGGAGGCTGTCTTTCCAGTGTGAGTGCTCTTTCCAGCTGGGAGAGGTGTCCTGCAGCCAGATGAGGCCCTTTGGGTGCTGGAGCCTGGCCCTTTCTCCTCTGCGACCCCGGACTGCGATCCTGATGGAATCACTGGACCTTCGTCCTGACCAGTGACCAGAGGCACAATTTCAGGAAATAGAGGAGCACCTTTCATGAAACCCTGCTCTGAGCCTGGCCCTGTGAGGAGCACAGCCCTGGCATTATCTCCTGCTACCCACACCTGCTCAGCCACCCTACTCCACACAGGCACTCTACTTGAGAGAGTCGACTTCACTCCCCTGTACACCCCACTTCCTCTCTCATGTCACCAAGATTATATCGCACATGACCTTGCAGAAGCATGTGGCACTGCACGTTATTTCCTGTTTTTTTACGATGTTCTTCCTCTCTGCCTTCTGTGCTCCCAAAATGCCCCCCCTCCCCCCCCAGCTCACTAGCCTCACTGAACCCTCTTCTCAGTGGCCTCCTTCCTGGGGACTTCTTTCTCAGTCTCCATCTGCTCCCCTGCCTGTGGATTTTAGGGTTCCACGCATAGCTCACTGGTCTCTCTTCTGGGATCATCTCATCTTTGCCTTGGCTTCTACTATAGCTGATCCTTTGATGAATTCCAAATCTAGATCTTTCTTGAATTCCAGATTTGTTCCTCCATTTGCCTGGTTGACACAGACACTCAGATGTTCCATAAGCTCCTACAATTTCATATGGGCCTTTTCCCCAAATTTGCTTTTGGACCAGGAATGAAGAGCACAACTATCCACCAGCTGCCAAAGCCTGGGACCTGGGAGTCCTCTTAGCTTCCTTCCTCTGCCTCACCCACGCAGGAGGTGCCGAAATCTCACCTCTCCATCACCACTGCCACCACTGCCAACCTAGACTATTACAGCAGTCTCTTTGGGGCCTGTTCCCTCAATCCATCTTCTTGTTGCCATGGAGATTTCTAAAACTCTGGCCACAGGATTTCTTTCATTTTTAAAAACCTCAGAGCTCCCTTCATCCCAGTTTAAAATCCAAATTCTTAAGTAGGGAGCACGGCACCTTTATGATCTAGTCCTTGCCTCTTATCCCCCCACCTCAGCACCCATTCCCACCTCTAATCCTTTGTATACACTCTTCCTTTTGCCTTTCTCTGACTCCCTCCTAACTGGGCGGCTAATTCCTGCTCATCTTTCATGATTCAGTTCAGGTGCCATTTCTTTCAGGAAATCTCTGACTAGTCCCTAAAGTAGGCGGGGCTCCGCCTCTGTGTTCTCTAGAGACCTATGTTTCTACCTGACTTGGTAAGGCAGAGGGGAGTGCTGCTTACCTGTACCTCCCTGCCTCTCACCTTGTTGTTTTTTGAGTGTCAGGCTCAGAGTTTGGCATGAAGTTTGGCATCCATCTGAGAGTCAATCAATTCTTATGAATAAATAGATAGATGAGCTGCCATGTCCCGCAAGTCCCTTGACTGTGGTCTCAAATCACAGAGTGACCTTAGACATTATGTAGCACCATCACTCATTCTTCAGATGAGAACTGTGATATTCAGGAGGTGAAGGCCCTCAGCAGCCCACACAGAGTCTTCAACAGAGTGAAATGGGGATCTAGATAGGCGAGCTTCCACAGGCCAGAGTGTTTACATCACACAAGGTCATATCAAGTTTATGTGTTTTTATTGATTTTATATAGAAGCACTGAACATTCATTTGAAGTCATTTAAAAAACATAAACAAGGGTGAGAGCATGAGTGGAAGGGCTGGGGGGGGGGTTAATGGGGAAATAAGGACACATATGTAACACCTTAATCAATAAATAAATTAAAAAAAACATAAACAAGCAAAAAGAAAGATAGAGTTTATGGTACCTAGAAATTGCCCCACCCATCCAGAGGTAGCCATTGAGGATTACTTGGCAGATCACCTTCCCTCCTTTTCCTTGGGCATATAAAGGTAGGTCTATGTTAAAAAATAATACTATTGGTCACACCACAAGTATATGCCATTCATGCTTTCTTTAAATTTGTTTTTGAATGCCTACTGATAGTTGCCTAAGACTGCACAGTTGCGGATTTTAGATGCATCATAATGTAACTCAGTAATCATACATGACTATTGGTTACGTTTGTGTTGCTATTTTAAACAGTACTATGCAGAACAAATTAAAGTTCAATTTTTTGGATTATTTTTAGTTATTTCTTTAGGGCAAGTCTTAGAAGTATAACTGAAGTAGCACTGGTGGCTGAAGGATTTGTACTCTCTCACATCTTGCCAAATCGCCCTCCCCAAAGCCTGACTAATCAGGTTTTATTTTCACCAGTTTATCGTCTAGAAAAGGCGAGAGCAAACTGTTTCCATTGCACCAAGGATGGGAGGACCTGCATTTGGTGGCAGCTGTCCTTCAAGCCGCCTGCCTCAATCTGGCAGTTGCAATCTGGTGCCCCTTCCTACCTAGATCATCTTCTTCTGAATCCACAATGTTTGAAAATATTAGACCCAGAAACCAACTTTACATATCAGCAAACTTCACATGAAAATCTGAGGTTGAGGCTTGGGACAACTGGCTCTCCCTGGAGTGGGGCTTAGACTCTCAAAGTTTGCTGTAGTCCCCACAGCTCCTTATTGCCACTCAACCTGCTTCATTCCTTTACTTGCCAGGCCCTGGAGGCATTAGGATTTGCCAACCCCTCTTTCGGTTCCTTTTCCTCATTTAAATTTAGCCCACCAGCAAGGAATTCCATGCTCATTATACTGATTAACCACCTAATTAATTTTTTAAAAACAAATTCTATTTGTAATAATAATCTTCAGGTTAATCATTTAGGAGGCTGCTTCAGAGAAGCCCGGATGTCTTTAACCAATATAAAACACTATGAATCACTTTGGACTCCACCGTGCGTTATGTGTTTAAAAACAGAAAATTAGACACAGGAGAATTCATCTTAAATCATTATATATGAAATATTAATTCTCTTCTGGCTTTCATATTATTTACATATTTAATAACATGTTAGCTACAACCATAGACTGAGAGCAATTAGAGGTCAGAGGCTATCTCCTGCCTCGATCTTAAAGATGCTAAGATGTTTTGATGTTGTGGGGAGGAGGGGTTGCTAAGGAGAATTGGATGCTGTTGCTTCCATTACCCTTTTCACACCATAAATTGTTCACCATAGTTTCCTCCTAAACAGGATATTCATGACTTCGGCTGCCTCAGTGAGAATTCTGTTCCACTGCCTCATCCCCATCCCTGCTCTAGTGGGGATGAGATTTTGTTTTTACAAAAAAGAGAGACAGATATTGATCCAAACCAAAATCCCTGTTGTCTTTATTAGGTGCCCTTGGGACTTCATTTTTTAAAAAAAACTTCATCCAACAATATGTTTATTAATTTGAGAGAGAGAGAGAGAGAGAGAGAGAGAGAGAGAGAGAGAGAGAGAGGAAGAGAGAGGGAGAGAGAGGGAGAGAGAGGAAGAGAGAGGGAGAGAGAGGGAGAGAGAGGGAGAGAGATACTTATGTGAAAGAGAAACATAGAAAGGTTGCTTCCCATATGCTCCCTACCAGTGATCAAATCCCCACAATCTGGGTATGTGGCCTGACCAGAACTGAACCTGAGACCTTTTCATTGCTTCAATCAGCTGAACCACTCTCCAGGACCCCCATTTTCTCATAAGTAAAGTGGGGGTGAAGGAACGGATGCTGTTAGATTATCTTGAGGGTGAAGGGGGCTCATGTGGATGACCACACAGGCCCGGGTCTCACATGGGGCAGCTTCCTGATGGGAGTTTAGTGCCCTGTCCTCTTCCGGCCACAGGGATGGGCAGAGCCTCGGGCCTCAGTGCCATCTTGGTGCATATCCCAGCACATGGTTCCTGCCGTCATGTTGCTGACAGTCCACATGAGTGCTGTCAGAGGCCACTCCTGCAGGGTCACAGCTATGCCTATCAGGTGAGTGAAAGACCACTCTGGGCTTGAGAGGTCAATGGGACAAGATCAGCCTCAACCTGGGACTGGAAGGGAGGGAGGTTTGGAGAGAGGCCATAGAGAGAAGGGAGTGGTCAACAGAGACAGAGTTGGTGGCAAGGTTGGCACAGAGGGTGATGGTGAACTAGCCAGCCTGTGACACGGGGGAGGCAGTGAGTGGGGCTGCAGGTGGGAGGTGGAAGGAGGTGGGAGATGTTTTTAAAATCATGGGCTATCACAGTTTAAGAGACCTACAGAAAAGTTTAGAGTAGGGGCCATAAGCTGATTGGCCAGATAATGCACATTGCAGATACAGGTTTGGTCCATAGAATAATTATAATTATTTTGCTAATTTTCAAATTTTTGTAGATACAGCCTGCATTTTCCAGTTTCCCCAGTTCCCTCTTCTGCTCATTTGCATGACTTACCTGGTCCCTGCTCTCAACTAAGTTTCTCTTTCAGTTATTTTTATTTTTTTTTGTGGTTTAATCCATTAGCTTTTATTGTGATCTCTTTTCTCTCTCAGTTTTAAGAAAGAGGAACCTGGGGCCTCGAGAGGAAAAATCACTTGCTCAAGCTGCACACAGACTGTTGTCACCTGGTGTGGAGCCCTTGGAGGAGCTTGGATGGGATAAATGGGACCGTGCCTCTGCAGGCCCCAGGGTAGAGTGGTGTTGTCTTGGGAGCCTGGGCATCTTACAGCCGTGAGCCATGCGGCTGACATTGTGGCCTGAGTGCAGGCTGGTGTCTGGTCACCAGAGTCCTGCAGCTCCTCATGAAGCACAGGCCCTCAGGCTGTGGATGCCTCACTGCACCCCACACCAGCCTCCCACTCTCACTCCCACCAGGAACCCTAAGCCTCTCTCTGCTCTGTCCCTGGTAGGACACTGAGACAAAGAATTATTAGAGGGCTTTTAGAAGAGTGTCCCAGCTATTCCAGAATGAGACTCCACAGCCAGGACTTGGGGGGACTGGGTATACACGGTGTTCTCTCACCTTATAGCCTAATGAGTCTATCAGGATTAATGTCACAGCAATGACCCCAAAAGGAACTAAGCATGGCTTGTGGTTGTAAGTGCTTCCAGACATCACCAATCCAGCAGGGCCCAGTGAGTCTGTGAGATGCTGATGGAGAGAGCCAGGCTTCCCCAAACCAGACCTGGGCTCTGATCCCAGGGAACAGCAGGGCCGGGACAGAGGCCCAGGTGATGGGGCTGTCAAACACCCCAAAGATAAGAAAGACACCCCAAACCTTCCAGGGAACAACTCCCCACTGCACTCTGAGTTCCTGAATCTTTATGCATGTCCTCTCCCCCTTTTAGCACCAGGGCTGCGGTTTGGAAAATAAGGGCTGAGAGGAAACCCCTGCTGTGGATGGAAACTTTGAGTTAGGGGCTCAGCGATGCCTCAGGCCTGTGACAGTTGGATAACAGCTCCAGATCTGGCCCTGTCAGCCATGTGCTGCTCTGTGAGCTGGGTTTGGTTAACACCTATTTATAGGCCAGAGTTGCTGTACTTGTAAAATGAGAGAGTTAGGTAGGAGGATCTCTTTTCTAAAATTCTAACCAATCCAGTGTTTTAGAGGACACAAGGTTTCTTTTAAAGATTAAAAACCACTTCATGCCGAAACCAGTTTGGCTCAGTGGATAGAGCATCAGCCTGCGGACTGAAGGGTCCCGGGTTTGATTCTGGTCAAGGGCATGTACCTTGGTTGCAGGCACATCCCCAGTAGCGGGCATGCAAGAGGCAGCTGATTGATGACTCTCTCTCATTGATGTTTCTTACTCTCTATCCCTCTCCCTTCCTCTCTGTAAGAAATCAATGAAAAATATATTTAAAAAACAAACAAACAAACAAAAAAACACTTCATTGAGATATAATTGAGATATAATTCACATAGCATAAAATTTACCCATTGAAAGTGCAGATCTCAATGGTTTGGGCAAATATGTCCAACCATTTCCATATCCAGTTTTAGAATATTTTATCTTTCAGAAAGAAACCCCATATCCTTCAGCTATCACCTCCTCTGCTCTCCCAGTCTTTACCCCAAGTCTTGAGAAAAAAAACCAAGAAACCTGACTGGGGATCAAACCCACAATCTAGGTCTGTGCCCTGATCAGGAATAGAAACTACCTAGCCACCCAGCTGGAGCTATTATTAACTTTATTTCTAAGTATTTTATTCTTTTTCATGTGGCCGTAATTTCAGTTTTGGATTGTTTTCTTAATTTCAGTTTTGGATTGTTTAGTTCGTTGCAAGTTTAGAAAGAATTGGTTTTTATATACTGATCTTTTATCTTGTGTCCTGCAACCTTGATGAACTTGTTTGTTAGTTCTAATAGTTTTGTAGTGGATTCATTAGGGTTTTTAATATACAAGATCACTTCACCTAAAAATTGAGATAGCTTTACTCTTTCCTACCCAATCTGGATGCCTTGTCTTTCTTTTCCCCCCTTGCCATAGTGCCCTGGTTAGAACCTCCAGTGCAATGCTGAATAGCTCTGGTGAGAGTGGACTCTTGTCTTGTTCCTGACCTTAGGGGTTAGGCACCCCGTCTTTCACTGTTCACTGTAGATTTTTCATAGATGTCTTTATCAGGTTGAGGCAGTTTCTTTTTGTTTCTAGTTTGATGACTGTTTTTAGCATGAAAAGTTGCTGGAGTTTGTCAAATGCTTTTTCTGCATCTCCTGAAATAATCATGTGATTCTTGTTTTGTATTCCATTGATATGATGATTAACTGATTTTCAAATGATAAACCAACCTTGCACATTCCTGGGATAAATTCCACTTGGCCATGGTGTGTAACTCTTTATATATATATATATATATATATATATATATATATATATATATATATATATATTTTATTGATTTTTTACAGAAAGGAAGGGAGAGAGATAGAGAGCTAGAAACGTCAATGAGAGAGAAACATCGACCAGCTGCCTCTTGCACACCCCATATTGGGGATGTGCCCGCAACCAACGTACATGCCCTTGACCGGAATCGAACCTGGGACCTTTCAGTCCGCAGACCAACACTCTATCACTGAGCCAAACCCGTTTCGGCATGTGTGTGTAACTCTTTTTAGATTTATAGATTTAATCTTGCCACATTCAGTTTACTGGTATTTTGTTGAGGATTATTGTTTTTTTTTCTAAGTATATTTTATTGATTTTGTACAGAGAGGAAGGGAGAGAGATAGAGAGTTAGAAACATCAATGAAAGAGAGTCATCGATCAGCTGCCTCTTGCACACCCCCTACTGGGGATATGCCCACAACCAAGGTATTATACATGCCCTTGACCGGAATCGAATCCCTTCAGTCCCCAAGCTGACGCTCTATCCATTGAGCCAAACCGGTCTCGGCTGTTGAGGATTATTGTGTCCATATTCATAAGATACATCGGTCTGTAGTTTGTTTGTTTTTTGGTATCAGGTTAATACTGGCTTCAAAACAAGTGTTGAGAGGTATTCCCACCTCTTCTATCTTTTGGTGGGATTTGGGAAGAATTGGCATGAATTTTTCTTTGACTGCTTTGTAGAATACAGCAGTGAAACTATCAGGGCTGCGATTTCCTTTGTAAGGTTGTTTTAAAATCACCAAATCAACCTCATCATTTGTTTCACCTCTATTCATGTTGTCTCTAAAGAGGATATCGTTTTGTGTTGGAGGGCCTTCCGCAGTTAAAATCCCCTCAGGAACCAAAGGCTCTCTGGGTGACTGTGTTCACTGGGAAGCTCTAGTGCCTTGCCATGGCAAGGGGCTTCTTTTGGGTAAACACATGGCATAGACTGAAGCAGCCTGCGATGTAGGCAGGCACTCTACTGAAGGCTGGCGAAGCTCTGCAGGTGGGTTTGTATAACTGAGAGGGATGGGCTTGAATACCAATTCTGGATAAAAGGATTTCCAGTGCCTGCTGGCCCTTTTCCTGTCCCTTCCACTCTCCCTCCCAAATGGTGGCTGTGTCCTTAGGACTCAGGGTCTTGTGTAGCTCCATTAGGGGAAGAAACCCCTCTGCCTTATTACCACACATCCTCAGTGCCCTGTGGAGCAGGCTTACTGGTTGAATGAAGAACAGTCAGAGATGCCTCTTGGTGCTTGTCTCCAGGCAACCAGCAGACAGACCTGGTCTGAAGCCAGATAACCAAAGGAATCAAACCATTTTACCTGAAAGCCCACTTTTCTAAGTCAATGTGCATCAGGTGTCTTAACCATCGACCACACATGCCCACCCCTTACTGCGCTGTGTGCTACATACCAGGCATTGTGGAGGATAGCAAAACCTAAGGTGCTTGGTCCCTGCCCTGAGATGCTAACAATGGAATCAATGGAAAAATAACACAGTGGATTCAGTGGAAAGAGTCCTCCGATGTCCTCTGTGTTTCAGACCTGTAATGGTTGCCACTGTTGTCCTTATATTCCTGCTTCCAGTAAAAGTGCCCAGCATGCTGATGCCAATTGGTGCAGGAACTACATAAGGAGCTCTCCTAGCCCTCTGGGCTTCTCTTGTTCTCTGCTCTTTTTGGTAGGTGGTCCGATTTCTGAAGTTTCATTCGACCTTGTATACCTGCAATTGTCTGCCTCGGCCAAGTCATAACTGTCCTGCTCTCACCTCCTGCAAGATTACTGGGGCACTAACTTGGAAGCCTTTGCCAGCCTCTGGTTTTAGTGCCAAACCCCACAGGGGAAGATAGATTGAGCGCGTATGCTCTCTCTCTCTCTCTCAATCTCTCTCTCTCTCTCACACACACGCACTCAAACTCACATTAGCAATTCTCCCACCAGTGAAGAACCTCCAGGTCACATTTCTTACCACCCACTGTGGCTTAGTGGTTGGAGAATTTGGTAGCCTCTTCATGAAACCCCATTTCCATACTGGTCTTGGAGGGTGGCCATTTTGGAAAAAAAAACAACCAAGAGATTTGTCCTAGTTTAATTGAGCTCACACAGGAGCCGGGTGCTAACTCAGGCTCTGCTGGATAAACGGGCTCATCTGAGGAGCCATGAGGGATGGCTATTCTCCGTTTAGGAACTGGAATTGAATCTGCAGTAGGTGCATGGGTGCTGAGCAGATGGGGTAGGAAGTGACATCATGAACCCCTAGGTCTGGATGGGAGGAGGTGAAGGCTGGGTCCTGCCCGAAGAGGGAAGCAGTAAGCCCACATTCCACAGCCTGTCCTCTGGCAGGGCTGGGTACTAATCCAGAGAGGTCTTGAAGTTCTGCCCTCACATCCTCCTGGCATTGTCTACCCTGACCCAGGTGCCAGTGCCCTGGGGCTGGCAGAAGCCAGCAAGAGCTGCAAGGCTGTGAAAGGTTGGCTAGTTTGTCAACTCTGTTAGAACCGACTCTGTGCCAGGCCCATGTGGGCCTGTGTTTCTCAACCAGAGGCTATTCTGCCCTCCGGGGAACACTTGACAATGTCGGAGACAATGTAGGTTGTCACAATTGGGAGGTGGGGGCTACTATTGGCATCTAGTGGGTAGAGCCCAGAGATGCCACTACACACATTATAATACACCGGACAGCCCCAGAGCAGAGTTATCTGGCCCCAAATGTCAGCAGTGGTGGGCTGGGAATCCCTGCTGCAGACATGGGGCTCCCAGCGGTGTTCAGTCTAGGCCACAGCCCTGCCTTCAGGGAGGCTAGCTCATGGTAGGTGTGGACAGTCAATTTGTGGAGCAGGCCCCTGTCTTCCAAATTGTGTCATGAAGACAGTTCACTTGTCAGTTCATTTGTCAGTTCAGTCATTCCATTCATTCATTTACACATTCAATTTTCATGTGTTTAAATTTTACTGTGTACCAGGCCCTGAGGAAACAGAAGTGCCATGGATATGGTGCCCACCCTCAAGCAGTCCATGTTGAGTGGGGAACTCACACACACACACACACACACACACACACACACACTGAACAAACACACACAATAACACATTCATAAACATACAACACATCTACAAACACAATACACACACATACACACACACACACTGAACAAACACACACAATAACACATTCACAAACATACAGCACATCTACAAACACAATACACACACACACACACACACACACACACACACACTCCCTGTACCAAACCCTGAGGGCTGAGATAGAGTATGATATGGGATTGTAGGAAAGGAAGGGTTTATAGCTCAGCCTCAGGATGGTCAAGAAAGGCTTCCTGGGGAAGCAAGCTGAGTCTTAAAGGGCAGGGGGACTGAGAAGGGAGACAAGCTAGTTTCTTTCTTTCTTTCTTTTTTTTTTTTAAAAAAATTTTTATTGATTTTTTACAGAGAGGAAGAGAGAGGGACAGGGAGCTAGAAACATCAATCAGCTGCCTCCTGCACACCCTCCCCCCCCACCCCCCCCACCAGGGATGTGCCCACAGCCAAAGCACATGCCCCGACCGGAATCAAACCCGGGACCCCTCAGTCTGCAGGCCGACACTCCATCCACTGAGCCAAACTGGTTTCAGCCAAGCTAGTTTCTTAATAAGGAACTCTTGTAGAAACCAACACGGAGTGTTCACTTTCCTGTGGGCTCCAGGGACCCCCTTGCCTGGCTGGGAAAGCCTGACACCAGCCCTTGGCAGCAACCACACTAATCCCTCCTCCTCCCTGCCCCTCGTCCCCTCCCCCATAGCATTTCCAACTCCTTTGTGAAATTGCATTTCTAACCTTGGCTGCCTCCAGCCCCTCCATCACTGCCAGGGGAGGCTGTCAATTCTCTGACCCAGCCTCAGCCCTGCGGCTGGGAGTCAGATGGCGGCCTCAGTTATTTTCCTAACCATCAGTGGGATTTGGTAGCGAGGCAGAGGGGGAGGGAAGAGTACTGTGGCCTTCAGGAGCTTTAACTTTGACCTGGTGCTCTCTCATACCTCCCGACCACCTCCCATATCTTGTCTCTCATATGTAAACAGCATGAGAAATAATGAAAGGCCAGGCCCTGGAAGGCCTCCCTATGGAGTCCACTGGGAAGAGAATCAAAAGATGTTCACAGCTGGCTGCCCTGAGGAGGCTCCTGTGAAAGATGCCAGGAGTCTGGGGTCAGCAAAATTGGATCCTTGTCATGACTGTTTCATTATCTTGCTGGATGACCTCAGGTAAATTACTTCACCTTTCTGAGCCACATGGGCCTCATCTGTGAAATTTGGAGAAGGCCCTATCCCCAGGATATCTCATTGTACAATAACACCATCTGGTGACATCACTGGCCTTTTATTGATAAGAGCAAAGCAGAAAATTTGAAAGGAAATACTTGTGCATGTCCCCCTTCTCCCCTTATTACCCATGTCCCCACAGGTATTAGTGGCCACAGTTGATAGCTGATGGGACCAACTGAGGTCAATAACATGCATTAGCATTCTCCAAATGAGCTAGATGCAGCCATGCCCCTCCCTTCCCCATTCCCATTGCCTGGAATGCCCCCCCTTCCCACAGGGGACATGGCATCCCCTCTATAGAGTCTCCTGGACTCTCCTGTCTGATATCTCTTCTGATGCTCAACAAACACTGTTTTCTCCTCGGTCCAAACTTCAATGTTGTTCACTCTCGTGTCCCTGATTTGTAATAAAAGTTCAGTAGCACAGAGTATATCCAACATGGTGCATGACTAGGATCTCACTATCAGGTGAGTTTGACCCGAGTTACTCGTTTCTGTCAATAATTCATTGCAGCTAATGACCTTGGAGAGGTTCTGTGCATTTCTGTAGCCAAGACAGGCATCATAGGGGAGGGCTGTGCCTTGCAATGCTGATTCTTATGCACATCTGGGAGGAAGAAATGATGAAACCTGTGGTTTAGCGAGATGGTCATAGACACCTTCAGTTGGGTTCACTTCATTGCCAAGAGTAAAGGTCTGTTCAAGCACCTCTTGAAGAAGGTTTGTTCAAGGACACAGGCTTTCATGGGGCTTCCGAAAGAAGATTTGCTTCCCAGGGGGACCTCATGGGAATTGAGACCAAAGGGTAATCATATGCAATAGGGTGCTGTGGGAGCAGCCTCTTTCTGAAAGGTATTCTTGCTTCTCCCCACACATTGGCTCTGCCCTCCTCTTGCCTTTGTACCTACCCCCACCTCACATCATCACCTCTACTCTTATTAAATTCTAGGTACAAAAATGATGTAACCAAAACACACATTTCCCCTTGAATTTTTACTGAAGATCAAGAAATATCTAAGACATGACTTCCAGATGTGGATGCATGACTATTCATATCTCCCTTGGAGGTAGGCACAGATTTAAGCTCAACCTTACCTGGTGGATGAAGAGGCTGCTACTGGGGTGTGTATGCAAGAGCAATGGACTGGAGCCCAAACACCTGCCTCTACACTGACTGACCAGGACCCTGAGTGCTGAGCATCACCTCTGCAGGCCCATGTTTGTCCTGCCCTTGGATGGAGATGACCATTGTGTCCTGCGGAACTCACTGGATAGGCACAGCCTTTGAATCATTCCATCTAACATCAAAAATAATCAAACTGAACAATCCATTAATTCTAAACTCTTTCCTTCTCTAGCCTCTGGGGCCTCAGTTCCCTTGTCCATAAAATGGAGAGGTCTCTTTCCTCCAATTGGCTCTATGAGCTTATGGGAGTTGGGGCTGGCCATGGATTTCGGGTGCTTGTCTTCTGTCAACTACCTGGAGAAAGCAGTTATCTCAGCCTCACATTTATTTGCACGACCTTGGCCTGACCCTCAACTCTCTGGATGTGAGCCCTCTAGCTTATTATTTAAATGTGCCATTCCTGTGACAAGCAGCAGGATGTCTGAGAACAGATGCGTGAAAGCTTGCCGGAACTGAGACCATCCCCAGCCTACCCCCTTACCAGAGATTTATGCTCATTGACCAAGATGTATGAAATTGTCACCCTGCGAATAGTTCCCAATTACATTTGGGAGTAATTTTGCAAATGTTTTGCTTCTATCTCCTTTATTAGTAATTGGCACAACTATGGGGAGAAGCCCAAAGGCCATCCTTCCCTCTTGGCTATGAAGGTGAAGCCGGACACCACTGTCCCTGGTCTCTGCCTGGTAGAATTTACAGTCTGCAGCTTGCAGATTCCTGGAGGGAATATGGAAACCTGGGCAATGATGTGGGAGAGAACACTGCCTGGTGTTGGCGTGGGTTTTCCTGGACCCGAGAACCAGAGTTTGGGTCGTTGAAGCTCACTCTCTGAATGGCTATAGCAAGACGGCACTGGAAATAGTCCCACCCGCCTGGGAAGCCTGTGATGCTGGGGAAGCCAGACTTTGATGAAAGACAGAACCAGGGAGCCCTGGGCTTGGGCTCACACATGGCCCTTGGGTCTCAAGGAACTCAGAACTAAGTCAGGGTTTGTCCTTTCCCACCCAATGGGGTCTTGCCTGGGTGGGTAGAAGTAGGGAGCAAGCAGAAAACTCCATGGAGTAGGGACCCTATCTTTTTAGCTGCAAGCATGGGCCTGGATGCTTCAGAGAGCCTTACAATTTTGTTCATTGAATGAATAAATGAATGAATGATGAGTGAATAAATGAATAGTTCTAGAAAAAGTGAAATGACAGTTCCATTCCATTTCACCCATGCTTCTCTTGTGGCTTATGCCTTGGTTTGTCCAAAAGAGAGAACAGTGTCTTACTACTCACCATAGGATGGTGAGATGATGCACCTATAAAATAAAGATGTAATATGCAAATGGTCATTAGGCTGTGAAGCATAACGACCAACCGTGTAACGACTGGATCATGGATCAGCAGGAGGGTGGGGCAGTGAGCTACAAGCAGTGGCAGAGAGCTACAGGAGGGGGCAGGGCAGCAAGGTATAAGAGGGACAAGGGGCTGAGGGGTGGGGAAGAGCTACAGGAGGGCGGCAGCGAGCTACTGGTAAGTTACTGGTGCATGAACTCATGTGCAGGGCTACTAGTGTTGTATAAGAAGCAGTAAAATGAATGAGAAGTATCTAGCTGTGAGCATTAAAAACCCCAATCTTTGGGTTTTGGGGTGATGGTGGGGAGCAGGCTGTTCTCCTTGGCATTAGAGGGTGAAATCCAGGGCTGATGGGGAGAACTAGAGGCAGATCTCAGCTCTAACTGATGCCAGTTGCTCACATTTATTGAGAACTGCTCTCTCTCTGCAAGCAGAAAGGAGAGGTGCCGTGAACCCAGTGAGATGGTGGAGGGCTGGTGCCTGAGCCTCATTAAGAAACCTCAGGTGAGCCGAAACCGGTTTGGCTCAATGGATAGAGCTTCGGCTTGGGGACTGAAGGGTCTCGGGTTCGATTCCGGTCAAGGGCATGTACCTTGGTTGAGGGCATATCCCCAGCAGGGGGTGTGCAAGAGGCAGCTGATCAATGACTCTCTCTCATCGATGTTTCTAACTCTCTATCTCTATCCCTTCCTCTCTGTACAAAATCAATAAAAAAAAATATATTAAAAAAAAGAAGAAAAAAAAAAAGAAAAAAAAAAAAAAAGGAAACCTCAGGTGAGACCTTCTTGCAGGCACCTCGATCTTGGACTTCCCAGCCTCCTCACTGAGGAATAAATGTCTGTTGTGTAAGTCACGTGGGCTGTGGTATTTTGTATGTCAGCCTGAGCTGGCCTGTCCAGGAGCCACTATCCAACCACTGCTGGGAGGGTCGGGCTGCAGAGGTCCCAGGAAGCCTCAGCTTTGCCTTTGAGAGGTTTTGAGAGCCTTTGAGAGGTTTTGTCTATCATGGGGGCTCTTCCCTAGCAGGTAGTGAGTTCTGACTGTGGGGGTTCCAGTGGCTGCACTGATCTTGGACAATCTGGGATTCTGTGATGGTGCTGGACTGCCCTCCTTGCCTTCTGTCCACCAGCAGTAAGCTCAGAACCTCCAGGCAAAACCACCTTCATGAACGGAACTTAAGGCATCTGCCCCATATTTAGGGAGGCCTACCCCTTCTACAGGACCCTGACTCCTGAACCCTGGGGACTATTTTCTTCTGAAGAAAGGTCTGCACCTTTATCAGCCTCTGGGGAGTAGAGGCTCAAGACAGAGGAGGTGGTTATAAATCACCCACAGGCCAGCTCACACCCAGAAAGGGCTGGGAAGTCACAGGGACCTTTCCGATTTCCGGCCCTTTTGCTAAGACTGAGCCCGGGGAAAGCTCTATTTTGTGCTAGGGATGGGAGGGGGAAGTTGCATAGGGCCACAGGCCTTGCTGAACTCGGAATCAGGGTCACCCTCCTCTCCCTCCCCAACCTAGCCTTCCCTGGCCTCCCCTGGCATTTATCATTCCATTTGTTGTGCTCACAAACACCGTGTGGGAAGATTTCATGCTAATGAAAGGGTTTCTTGATTAGGTTATGCTGTTACTGTAAATGTTCCCTCATTATCTATGTTATGGTAGGAATTTGAAAAAGTATAAATTGAGCGTCTTGCATAATTTATAAAACCTGAATGTTTCCTAATTAGTTCGGTTAGGTTAACGATGGTGCAGCGCCACATCCTCCTGGTCCCTGTCAATGACCTTTCTCCTCTTCATTTCCTACACTTTCTGTTATTTACACCCTCCATCCCCCCAAATCCAACTCGCAGCCTCCAGAGCGCCCCGTCTAGCTCCGGATGGGATGGGAGGATGAAATGCCTGCCTTGGAAAACGTGAATAGCTCCTTTTTCTCTGTGTGTCCCTCGACCTCCTTTGAGGCCCATCGGCAGCCTGCTGCAGGTCAGCCGGCAGGAAATGTGTCTCGGTGCATCCCCTGAAGGATGCTGGAGAGGTGCATTCCTTGGCGTTTGCAGCTGGAGAAGTGAAAATGTTGAAGGGGAGGGGGGGGGGGAAGGAAGGGACGGAAAAACCCCCTCTCAAAAGGATTCTAAAATAACATTTTGCATCCTCAAGTAATTCCCAGTTCTCCCTGGCAACCATTCATTTCTTCCGAACAGCAGAAATTTGCAATATGAAAGTGGATTGGCTTCTCCCTCCCTGGGGGCCCCTGTATCTCTTCATCCAGCGCCTTGGGTAAAAAGCAATGCATACGTTTACAATATAAATGTGATTTAATCGACCTCCCTGTCAGGGAGAAATGGCAAGCATATCAAACAAGACCAAGATGTTAGAAAGAAAAATCATAAATTATTTCGGTGACGAGTTTCTGAGCCGCCTCCCGACTACTAGATGATGCTACATAAGGCTGTTCCTTGAAACAATAATTAAGATAATTCCGTGTGACAAGGAGAAAAATGTCCAGCTTTGTATGAAATGTGCCTCGTGTTAGCAAGCTGAATGCTTGGTATTGATTATACACCCACCCCCATCCCCCCACCCTAGCCGCCTCGATTCAAGGCTAAAATTAATTGAATGATGCAACGTTTCTCTCCTTGCATCCTTATTTACCGCACATGCCTCCTGGAAGCCGTGCACAGTGGGCCGGCCTCCAATTCTCCAAATTGATCCCTTCCTCTGGCGGTGTCTGGGCGACCGCTGCCTGTACACAGGCATCCTCAGCCGGGTGCCCATTGTTCTCGGCTCTGCAAGGCCCCGTGTCTCCCCTCAGGGGCGGAATTGATGGACATATCAGCACAGCAGAGCCCTAACTTTTCCATTACGAGGCCACCGTGGGGCTCTCCTGCAGAAATACGGCCAATCTCCTGGGGGAAATACGCAGCCGCCTGCACACCACCCCCTTCAGTCCAGGGCAGGGCACCTGGCCTCTGTCTAGCAGAACATCCTTTCTCCCTCCCCCTTCCATCTTCCCCCAGTACAGTGTGGACCAGAAGGGATCCTTCCCCCTCCCCCTTTCCATTCTAGCTGACATATCCTTCCACTGTCGCCCCCGCCCCCTCTTGTGAGAGGCACCAGTGATTCCTGGCAGAGAGCGATGGTTTATGGCCGCGGCTCTGCTGGTTTCTCTGCGGCTCTATTTCATCCTGACTGCAGACGCTGCCGCAGTGGCGGCTGCCGGAGAGGGAGGCCTCAGGTAGTTAATCCACAGCGAGGGCCCGGGTGCCTACAGCCAGGCTGACACTTCCCCCGCCGCCTGGAGAAGCAGGGGGGCCGAGGCAGAGGCAGCTGCTTCAGGCAGGTGCCCGGAGCCCGGAGACCCAGAGCCAGTGGGGGCTGGACTCAGGGTGCCCTGACTGCAGGTGACTTGAATGAGCCCCTTCTCTGAGCCCACCTTCCTCAGAGGGTGGTGGTGGTGGGGTTGAAGGCAGAGCGAGTGACAGGATTGGCATGCTGTGCATAAACGGCAACTTTTTTAAAAAACCAGAGGCACTTAGGCGATTGTGAGATGAATAAATGGCTCTCCGTCTGACAATCCTGTTTGTGACTAAGCAGAGCCTTGCCCCCAGGGAGCCATTCTTTCCAGAAAGATGACAAAGGAGAGCTCTTCTCTCTGCCTAAATGCCAAGGAGGGGCTGTGGTTCCACTGAGCCTCAAAGAACTGTCTGTCCTCAGAGACAGGCATCAAAGGCGCCTGGACCCCCTGCCGGAGTGTTCCCAGGAGACAGGGAACATGGCTCCGTGGTGGTTACAGCCCATGAGTGAGGACCAACGGCGACAACCAAATGGCGTCTGAGGGACCCAGAGGAGAAGAGGCAGCACTGGGCCAGGAGCAGCTGCTGGCGGAGAGGACCACCTAGGTGGGCTGGGTGGGGGTGGGGGGTGGAGGGGCAGGAGATGCCAGAACCCGCTCTCAGGGAGGTCTCGGGAGAGAGCAGACTAGTGGGGCTGGTCCCATGGCGCGTTACTGCGAACACCTGTCCTTAAATGCACCCAATCCCAGCACGGGGATGAGAGTGAGGACAGATGAGCACCCCACAGATGCCATGTCCATTCTCCCTGCTGTGAGCACAGCGCCCAGCATCGAGGAGGGAGGAGAGTCTGTGTTGAGGGAGCCTGGCCGAGCCTTGGTCTGGAGCAGTTGGAGGCCAGGGCACCTCGGGACCAGGCTGTTGAAAGTCAATGTACGGAGTCCCTTTACAGTCCGGGTTTCTCTCTGCCTCCCCCCGTGCCCCCCAGGGGGCTGGCGGAATACCCAGAAGGCCTGGGCCTTGCTTTCCTTGGAAGCTTAGCATCTGGCCTGAGGCCCAGCCCAGGCGGCGTCTGAACCGTCCTCCTCTGACTCCAGATGATCCATCAAATCCTCAGGCATCGCTGATCCCCCTGGTGCCCTCTCCACGAGGGCTTGCGGGTGGTTGGCTGTCTTACGGAGGAGCAGCCCTTCTCCACTGACGAAGAGCAATGAGACTTTAGGAGTCTGCAGTCTAGACGGGGAGCTGTCGAGTCTCACATCAGTGTGTCTGGGAGCTGGTAACAGGAGATTAGCGACTGCGAGGAAGAGAAGGGGCGTTGGACACGGCAGGAGGGAGCCTGGGCTGGTGTGTGCGGCGAAGGGTGGGCCTGCTCACTGCAGGGAGAGAGCCTTAGAACGCACAGTCCTTCTGCCTGCTTGCTGGCTTCCAGGCTTGTTTTTGCATTGTTTCCTTTAAAGACTTTCCACCGCCTTCAAAACAACTCTCCTGTCAGCTTCTTCCCTTAAAACAGTTGAAAAGATGACACGTGGGGAGGAAGTGCCTGGAAGGAACAGCTGCTTTCCCTGTGTGCTTGGCTGGCTGGGTGTCTGGGGAGAGCCCTGTGCTCACCGGCCTGGGTTTGAATCCTCTGTCTCTCCAGCTGACAGGGTGACCTTGGCCATGTTACTGCACTTTCTGAGCCCTAACTCCTCACTTGCAGAAAAGGGTTAAGGCTCCGCGGTGCAGAGGGGCTCATCCCCAGTGTGTAGTTTCACACCAGTGTCGTTACACAGCAGCCTGGGAAGGCTTCCTGGAAGAGGTGATGTGGAAGGTGGTTGCTGGATAAAAGATGAAGCTTGGAGTTTAACCACTGCGGGCTGAGCTTCTGTGTGTCTCCCACCAGCAGAAGCCAGTTCCCTGGGCTCTCTCTTCGTTTGCCTCACCATCCTCGGCTTTGCATCTTGGGTCCTTCATGCAGCACCCCTGCTGCCTGCACCCTCCCCTGAAGCCTACCTAGCTGGAGGAGGGGCACGGCATAGGCTCCGAGAATTTGGGCGACTTTTCATTGCTCTCTTTTGTCCACGGACGATGAGGGTGAATCCAGCTTGGAGACGATGAGTAAATTATTATTATTGTGGCGCTGCCCTTTGAGGAGCCGGCGGATTTAATCAGGGCTGGTTAATGGGAGCACAGGCAGCTCCCTCACTCCCCATGCGCCTGGGAAGCCAGAGTGAACAAATGGATGGTGCTCACGGGAGCTCAGCATTTTGTGAGTAATGAGCCACTCTCTAGCGTAGGACGCCTGGTGCTCCCTGCTTGCAGGCGGGTCTCCTGGGAGCTGAAGGGCTGGGGAGAGGAGGACCTGGCTCGGATGGGAGCTTGTTTCTCTTATCCCACCGCCCATGCCTCACCTCCTGCCTCCCTCATCTTCTCTCTCAACCTGGGTCAGAATCCCTGGAGCGCTTGGCAGCACAGATCGCTTGGCTCCACCTCAGCATGTCTGATTCGTGGGTAAGGGGCAGGGCCAGGGAATCTGTGTTTCTATCAGTTCCTGGGTGATCCTGCTGCTGCTGGTGCAAGAACCACTTTTTGGGAACTGCCTGTGGTTCCCCCTGGCTCTCCCCCCGGGCTGCATGTGAGAATCACCCGGGGCCTTTTCAACTGATCCTTCTCCAGCCCCTTCTCCAAGCCGCGGTCCAGGATTTGAAGTAGGGTCCGGGTTGGATATCTTTAAAAGACGCCCCAGGTGAGGCTGATGTGTTATGGGGTGAGCACACAGGCTAGACCCTTTCCTGGGATGCAGGACCCACCTTCTGGGCTTCAGCTGAGAGGCTGGGCTTGGTGTGGCCGCAAGAGCGTGGGCAGGATGGGGGTGCCTGGTACCTGCTTCCCAGCCTGGGCTCCCAAGGCAAGTCTGTCTTCCCTTCTCCTTCCTTCCTTCCTTTCTTCCACTCCCTCTTTCCACACCCCTTTTACCTCCCTCCCTTCCCCCGTTCCATGACTGGTTGGTGAAGGGTCCCAGGTCATTGGGCTGAAACTGGTTAGGACATGGTTTTCCTTTCCCCCCCTTTCCTCCCCGACTCCGCTCAGCCTCTTCCTTTGTCTCCCACAACGTCATGGGCAGTTCCTGGCTTCTGACCCCTTTCAGGTGTCAGAACCTCCTCTGGTCTGGCCTGGCCTGGCCTGAAGCTTCAGCGCCCCAGCTGTGTCTAAGCCTGTCCTTGGTGGGAAAGGAGGAATGTCTGCTCGTCTGAAACCCCACCTCTCTGCTCCTGCGTCTCCAGGAATGGGCGGTTCCCAGACCTTCTGCCTTGGTCATCTCTCATCAGTGAAATGGGGTGATTTGGCCTCCTATCCCGCCACCAGAGGTCCAGCAGGTCTCTCCGGCAAGCTTCCTTCCTGGAGAAACCGCCAGACACAAAGGCATCCCTTCCTGTGCTCAATGCCCCCCAAATCACTGGGGACATAGGTTTAGTCCCCCAAAGGACTCCCCCAACCCACGTTCAGACTTCTGCATTGCCAGCATCCAGCTGGGGGTGAGGCACCAGTCTTCTCTCCTGCTGAGCATCCCTGTCTCTGGGAATGATTCGCCAGAAGGTCTCACTCTGCTCAGCTTGGCGGAGAGCGTCCTCTCACCATGATTCCGCTCCTCTGAAGGCCCAGCTCCCAGCCCCTTCTGTGCTCCTTGCTGAGGACAGGGTGAGACAAGGCGGAGTTGGGGAGCTGGAAGTGGGCCTGCGGGGAGCGGCCAGCCAGCCTGCTTGGTGTGTTCTCATTGCTGCTGCTTCATCACCTCTGTGGGTGCGAGCAGCCAGCCTGGGACCCATGGGAAAGCCGCACTCAGCATCCTGTGGTCCACCCACCCATTGTCCTTCTCTCCTTAAGTCCTCCCTCCACCCCTTCCTTCCACTGGCCATTCAGTGAGCCCGGCTCTCCCAGGCCCTGTTCTGGATACTGGGAGGCACAGATGTGTCTTACAGGTGGATTATCAAGAGTTGGGGCCAGACAGGCCCGGAGCAGCCAGGTTGGGTGCGGCCAGGCCCGGAGCAGCAGCAGCCAAGTCCAGAGCAACTAGGTCGGGAGTGGCAGTGACCAGACCCAGAGCAACTGGTTGTGGAACGAACCAGAGCAACGGAGGCCAGGCCCGGAGCAGCCAGGCCCGGAACAGCTCGCTCCTCGCCTGCCCCTGCCCCACGGCTGCCTCTCAGACATGGCTGGAAACTTTTGTGGGAACTTGAGGGTCTGCTGAGTCAAGTGATGAAGGCTTAGATCTGGATGTGTTGAGTTAGTATAGGGCTGGGGTGTTGATCTGTTAGTGCCTTGGGTGGGGCCTGGATGAGACTGGTTGACCTATTTGAAATGTCTTTTGTGTGAAGTGTATCATTGGGCATGTGGAGGTATTGTTGATATGAGAAAATGCTAAGTAACTGATTTGCTATCTGCAAAGGGATTTACTGTCGGGGAAAGGGAGGGAGGAAGAGACTGAACATAAACTGCACCTATGGATGAGGACAATGGGGGATGGGGAGGGGGCCGAGGGTGGGGTGGGAACCTAGTGGAGGGGGGAAGAAATGAGGAACCTTTGTAATAATATGAACAATAAAGATTGATTAAAAAAAAAAAAAAGAGTTGGGGCCAGAGAGCTCCCTACTGAACTTACTGAGAGGTGGCAAACTGTCCTCCCATCACCCACACCCGAGCTCCTGGCCTGACAGGACCAGTGCGTGAGAACAGGGTGCTCACACTGCAGAGGAGGCGAGCCCGGGGGTGCAGGCACAGGGTAAAGCCAGCGTGCCAATGCTGGAGGCCTAGGGAAGCTTATTGGCTTGGAAGAAGTGACCCCTGAGCGAGCTCTTGAAGGATGGAAAGAAGTCACACCCAGAAGGGAGAAGAGCACCTTGTGTGGAGGGACTAAGGCAGCAAAGAGGGCTGACTGTGTGGGGACCGATGTGGCTGTCTGGTGTGGCGGGTGCATGGCGCAGGTGGCCGGAAGGCGTGTGGGGCAGGCAGGACATGAAGGGCCATGGCCACACTCTGGCAGGAGCACCTCTAGGAAGCGTCTCTGGGTGAACAGGTTAAGCCCCCTCCCTCCCCACAAGGCCTCTGTGTTGAAGGGTCTGATTGGTCACATTCCTCAGGAGATGTGGCAGCTCTGAAGCCCCATCTGTAAGTTGGTGTTACTTAGGCCCGTGTCCAAGAGTCCTTGTCAAGGCTGAAGGGGCCCCCATCTCCGATTGTGGCAGCGCTGAGGGCTGGTGGGTGGCAGAGGCGGGGCGGGGCGGTGGGAGGCAGCTTCCTCAGTCTGTACTCAGACAGGCTGGCACAGAGGAGGCTGGCACGGAGGAGGCTCAGCTTGAATGGGGCAGGAGTCGTGGCTGGGAGTTGAGGGGTTCACAGGACGGGAATGATTGACCTACCAGAGAAAGCAGAACAGCGATGATTGTTCAGAGGTTTGACTTAGGCGTGACATTTACGAAATGCCTGTGCTCGTTTCTCATGTTTTCTGTGAGCACATGCTGCTGTTAGCAGGGAGAATCCCACACTCACTACGAGGCTGTTTATTCAGTTCCAGGCTGTTTGAGACGCTCGGGTCCAGAGGCAGCCGGCCCTGCCCTCCCCGAGGTGCCCTGTCCCCACATAGCTGGCACCGCTGTGGTCCGGGGGCACTTCCTACACAGCTCCTTCAACCTTGACAAGGACTCTTGGACATGGGCCTAAGTAACACCAACTTACAGAGGAAGAACCAGAGGCCCAGAGTGGTTGAGTCTCTCAGTGTAGACCCCAGAGTTAGGAAGCAGCTGTCCTGGATTCAAGCCCCGATGCACTTACTTCCAAAGGCTGGGCCCTCTGAGGCGGATTCTCTTGGGGCACCAGGCTCCATGTGCTGGGCTAGACCCCTCTCTCCCTTGGGGGACCCTGGGGGAGTTATGCAGCTTGGCTTAACCTCAGAATCCCTGCCTGTCAAATGGGTGTAATTGTATGGCCCTTGCAGGCTTGATGCAAGGAGCAGAGAGGATGAACTGCATGTAAGTTACTCAGGACAGTGAGTGGTGCTGCGGGAAGCTCGGCCAACGAGAGCTGCTAATCACAGCAGACGGAGATGTGAGTGGTGCTGGCTTCCATTTCCCGAACAGCAGAGAGTCCATGTCTCTTCTCTGACTCCAGTGCCTGGCTTTGGGAGATGCGGGTTGTGGCGTGGGCCCCTTTACTAGGGCACAGAATAGGATCCTGATGGGAAAGGCAATGCCAACCCTGTCCTTAGTCCCCTACCCTGTCCCCAGCCCCATGGCTGTCCAGCCTCAGGCCCAGGCTCACCCATCCTGAGCCAGCCTGGGCATAGGTGTTAGCATAGCAGCAGCCTCCATCTAGTCATGGTGGTCTCAGGGTTAGTTACAAGACCAAGGCCAGGTGAGCCGGGGGCGAGAGCCTGTGAATGTTTCTTCTGCTGCTCACAGTCACTGCTGTTCTAGACCCGATTGTTACCAGGCACCTGGCACAGATCATTTCTACCTTCTGCTTGGTGGACATCCAAGCACATGGTTCCGCCTTCCTCTGCATATGGGACACTTGCCCTGCTGGCTGCTCATACAGGTGAAAGCAGTCAACTCTCTGCAGCTGGCAGGAGAGGAATTCTATTTCTAGAGGGTTGTAGAAGGTCGTGGTATCGCTCACCCTCAGGAGCATCTGCTCTTGACCTTCCTGGTTCAGCTTCTTCCCACCTTGCAGCCTGCCTCTTCCCGGAGAACTGTCTCCTTGAGCTCCGCGTTGGCGTCACGCCCTTGGCTTGTGCTGAAGACACAGTTAGGTGACTCATCCCCAAGAAGCTACTTACGGTGCCTCTGATGGAGAGGTGCTGCCAAGGACATTGTTGGGAGACATTCTCCTGCCCGCAGAGCCCAGAGAAGGTGGGCCGAGAAGGGGGAGCTTCTTTCCATCGAGTGGAACTGAGCGTGTGGTTGGCTGTCCTTCCTTGCTTTTCAGGGAAGCACAGAGCCGAGTGTGCAGCATTTCTAGGAGGTGTGCAGCACTGCGGTAGCAACACCTCTTGGGCGACATCACCCTGGCCCAGGGCTTGACCAGAGCGTGCTGGTCCTTTTGGGCCACTCCTTGGGCTGTCCGTGGGGTCCGACTCTGCGTCTGATGTAGATCATCTCATTCCTGCCAAGAAAGCTTGGGAGCAGGTCTTCTGTGGGTCCTGGCTGCCTCTCCTCCCTGCACACCTGTGACTTCCTAGTGTCCCAACAGACATGGCTGACATTTCATGTTTCCATGGGCACAGAGTCTGCCTTTAGCCAGAGGACTAGCTAGAGAGGCTGAGGAGTAGTGAGTGAGTGTGAGTATGTGAGTGTGTGGTGCTCCAGGAGCCAGGTCCTTGCTCAGGTCCTTCTGTCTCAGCTGGTGGCAGCAGGCTCCTCCTGGCGGTAATCGCGCCTTGTCTGCAGCTCCTACATCTCCATCGCTGACATAATATTGCACCAGGGTCCATCCATCTG
This sequence comes from Pipistrellus hanaki, assembly GCF_964339955.1. Taxonomy (NCBI): domain Eukaryota; kingdom Metazoa; phylum Chordata; class Mammalia; order Chiroptera; family Vespertilionidae; genus Pipistrellus; species Pipistrellus hanaki. The sequence continues at coordinate 10,826,632 of NC_140516.1, read as the reverse complement.
CATAATCATCTTAACCTGCTCCCACAAGAGAGTTTAAAAGGTCTAGGCTGTTGGAAAATGACCATAAAGCCTGCACGCAGATACCTTTAGCAGCTACGCCGACATCTATCACAGGGTAATTACGAGTAGGAGCGAGGGCACGGCCGTGTCTGGGAGCTGTTTGGGGCTGAGCCTGCACTGACTTGGAAGGGAGGGGAGGGAGACACAGACAGACGGGAGCCTGCAGGAGAGGGGCAGCGCCCGCAGTGGCCAGAGGACTTTCTCTTTACTGGAAGGAGCGCGAAGCTTCCACAAGGGGAGGGCCTGGCCCCAGACTGTGGGGACCATGGGGTCTCCTGTCCACACATGATGGGCCATTGTTTTCTGAACTAGAAAAAGAATGTTCAGGTCTCTATCCTTCCAGTTATGTCTCCATCCTTAGCTCTACTCCAGAATGGCTGGCTGTGTGGCTTTGAACCCTTCCTTTCTCTGTGACTTCACTTTTCTATCTGTAAAATGGGGGGTAGGGACTGGACTAGGTCATTGGTTTCCAAACCATGTTCCAAGGAACCTAGGATTCCACAACAGGGTTAGGGAGGGGAAGGAGGTAGGCAGGAGTCAGCCCTACCTGCTCACTCCAGCCACAGCGGTCTTGCTTTTCTCATTTCTGGGTCAGGGGAGAGGAGGTGAAGAACAGTTCCTTGTACTGGAAGGCTGGACTCGCACCGGCTCTGAGGCTGTGCAGGCACTCCGGGGCCCATGCACCATTGGTATGGGATTCAGGAAACTGGATCTGCTATCCACCCCCCCCCCCCCCCCCCCCCCGAATATGGGCCTGTTTTGTAACCACCTTTCTTGTGCTGGATGCAACCTCCCTTTGGGAGCATAGCTGGGTCTGTGCTATGGCAGTGAGGCTTGAGAGCATGAGGATGCCCAGATGGAACGAGTACAACCCTTAGAAAGCGCTGACCGGGTCTGGGGCCAGCCTACCAAAGCCCCCTCCCAGGCCCACCCAGGGCTTCAGCAGGGAGGCCCCTTGCTCAGGGGGTCTGCTCTCCTGGTCCTGGTCCCGCTGATGATCAGCTCTGAATGGGGAGCCCAGCTCCCTGCCTCAGACTCAGGTGAGCCTCAGTCACCTCCCTTGAAGCCCATACCTGCTGAGTGACCTCTTGGCCATCAGCCTCTGGTCTGCCATGGCCTCCCTGCCTGCTCTGAGTGGGGACTCAGGCTCGCAGAAGGGCAAGCCTCAGAGTCTCCTCCACCACACTTGCTTAGGCTCAGGCCCCTCCATTCCCGGCAGTGGGGTCTTGGAAACTTTTGCCTGTCTGACCCTCCACTCTGTCTCAGACCACACCTTGAGGAGGCTGGGGAAGGCCTCTAGAGATCTTGGGCTTCTCACTGAGAACACGGTGTGCCCTCTTTTCCTGCAAACCCTCCACGTTCTTCTTCCAGGTGAAGCTTTGGCAGGCAAAAGCCAGCACACCCTGCAGGCACCTCTGCTTCTGCTGCACAGCAGTCTGCTGGCGAAGCAGGGATGGCAGAGACCAGGGCAAAAAGGAGAGCAGGAAGTTCTCAGGGAAGAGTCCCATGAGCTGCTGCTTTATAGCATCAGGAACACCATTTGGTGGCAACACATGTGCACACGAGTGCCTGTGACTGGGTTCCTGAGCAAAGTCCCTGTGAAACAAGCATGGCTCACCGGCTGGTTCTGCTGCGCTGGCCCAGGCCTGGGTGGCCTCAGAACCTAGAGCCATCCATGACATCATGGGAGCATGACACCATACCTGGGCCAAGCGGACTGTCCACCAAGAGCCCTAATCTTGAGGTGCAAAGCGGGGAGAGGGCAGCCAGGTCCTGGGCAACAGGCGGGGAGTGGAAACTCAGCCCAGATTCAGAAGAGAGGAAAGAGGTGGGGCCTGGGGCATGACCCAGGCGGGGCGTGGTTTTGCAGTGCAGCCTGAGCAGTTCAAACCTGGTCGTCAGGCCAGAGGGAGCCTTGGAAGGTTGTGATCAGAGGAGAGGGTGGCGAGAGAACTGCCAAGGTCCTGAGTCAGTTTAAAGAGGAGAGAGGACTGAGCTGGAGGATGTTTGGAAGGCTTCTTGATGGACTCCATCCATTCATTCATTCATTCATTCACTCATTCATTTGCTCAACAAATACTTATTTCACACCTTCCTGGTGCCAACTACTATTCCACAGTGATGAACAAAATAAACAAACTGTCTGTCTTTACATTGAGTTTGGGGGAGACAGACGAAATTTAAGCAACATATAAACACATCTATCAGCTGGTGAAATAGGCTCAGAGGAAAAACACCGCAGAGTAAGGAGACTGAGCAGGAGAGGGACACCCTTTCAGGTCGGGTGTCCAGTGTTAAAGAACAACTGACTCATGACACTCGTTAAAGAAGGTAATAAGTCAGCCTCTCCTCAGGGATGGCTGTGTGGTGGGATTTTGTAGTAGGGGCCAGAGATTGGGCTCAACACAGGATACAACATGAGCGGGGGGTGGGGGGGTGGGGGGGAAGGACGACACATGACGAGGACACACAACGAGTCGTGGGTGGAAAATTACTAAGAGGAAACATCAGGGGTGGGGTGCAGGTTATTCTGGCTAAACAGAACAAGATTCCTGCTGAAGGCCAGCCAGGGTGGCAGGACATCACCTGGGAAACGGGGAGGATGAGGAACCCCATCTGATGAAGGCGATGGGTCCTGGTTAAACTGAACTCAGCTGGATTCTTACTAAAATGGGACAGTGCAGAGATGAGCACGGAAGCCCGAAAGTCCAGGTCCAGTTGGGAAGCGGATTCCGAGGAGCCCGACTGGACTCTGGTTAAGGAGAGGGTCTTGGTTGGTCCCACCCTTGCTCCAATCACAGTGGTCCTGGACTAGAGAATGAAGAGAAGGTGGGGTCGGGTTATTCTGGGAGTGTCGGCTTCAGACAGTTGAAATCGCAGTTCAATTCAGGTGAGAAATGGTATGAGTGAGGCCCTTGAGGAGAGTTCATAGGAGCTGTGACCATCTGTCTTGCCGGCACAGAGTCCTGTGAGGGGAGGGAGCTGAGTGAGGAGGTGGGGAGGGAGGTGGTGGCATTTGAGACAAGAGCACTAATGATGGCTGAAGACTTCAGTTTTGCTTTCTGAGCTGTAGAAAAGGCTACTGAGCAGGCGGGGAGCGATGAATGAAAGACGCTAGGGTTTCTGCTGCCTTCCAAACTGTGGTGGGGGAGGTCAGGGCTGGAACTGGGAGCCCACTGCACCAGCTCCCAGAGCCCCTCCTTGGCAATTCCCAGTCCAGACTCGGGGCAGGGCCAGATCACACACGGATCTCCTCCATATCCAAAGGGAGATTAGCTCGGAGCCCTAACAATGTTAGACGCGCTGCCCTCACTCAGGGGCAACGCCTCAGAGACTGTCAGCTTTATATCTGCCTCTTTTTATCAATACGGGCAAATAATTCTCTAGACATTTATCATTTTAAACTGTCACAGCCCAGTGCCTTTCCTGAGGACCAAAATCAATACTGATCTTGGTTTGAATACTTTTCTGACAAGGTTCCTATTTGTAGATTCACAAGTAGAACTAATGTGTGTTAAAGCTATTCAGTTTGGCATTTTGCAGCTCCATTGACACATTAAATATAGGCGTTCACCACGACGATTAACCTTACAACTATTAAGTAATAAAAATCCTGCATACATATTTATTAGCTCCACATCCTACTCCGGCGTGATGCCTTCCCCATCGAGACGGAAATCAGAGAGGTGGAGACAGCTGCCAGGGAAATGGGTTAACTCGTGGCCGAGGCTGTCAGGAAGGTCTGGGGGGTCTCTGGGTCTTGATGGAAGGAGGGGCGCTGCTCTGGGGATGAAGGCCCGGATGGAGCTGGTGCTGACAAGGGCTGAGGTTGGTATGAGCAGAGCTGAGGTGTCCAGGATGGGGACTCAGTAGCGGCCCTGGATGGGAACCCCGACCTTTTCATTTCTGATGTCTCTTAGGAAGTACCCTTTCTCTTCTTGGGCCTCAGTTTCCTCATCTGTACAATGAATTGGACTAGAATTGGTGCCTTCTGACCTGTTTTTGTGATGTCATCGAGAAGGATAAACATTATATAACCTATTAGGGTACACAGGCAAGACTGCCACAGCCAGGAGACCCGCTCAGGCGTTCTGGGTGCCCTGGGCCTGCTGTGGCCACTGCAGGGGAAGGGGATCAATATCTTTGCCAGATGGCAACTCACTCAGCCTTGGCACAGTAAGGGTACTGTCAAGTGGATGAGCCAGATGTCCCTCTTAGGGTGATGCTTGGTGACTCACCTGCTTCCTGGACTCTCTCATGAGCTGGCATCAAGAAGGGTCCTGAGTGCCTGTTTCTGGCACATCAGTGCCTGGGCCCAGTGCCCTGGATTTGGGCTTAGGCTAAAGCAGGGTGGTCACCTACCAATGTGACCCTTCTGAGCTATGTAGTGTGTGTGTGTGTTTGTGTGTGGAGTGGGGTGGAGTTGGGTTCACATTCTTCATGCAATTACAGCACATTCCAGTAATGCCAGAGGGGAGGGGGCCCAGATCAGGCAAAGCTTCCTGGAGGAAGGGACTTCTACTTGAGACTCACTGAGACAGACTGGGGTTAGTCAGGCCAAGAGCGGAGGAGAGAGCTGCATGTGGGCTAGCACGGGGAGAGTGGTGAGGTGGGGTTTTCATACCTGCCACAGTGGGGGCAGAACCCATCGGGGCCCAGTGGCTGGGCTCTGCCCACCTCAGCTGCTTCTGGCAGTGTGGCAGGGATGTTACAGGTGACAGGGATGTGCGCTGGCCAGGGCTTTGGCCTTGCCAGGCCTTCCCTTGCAGGCACGTGCCCTCCTCCTCTCTGGTGCTCATGGTCAGACCTGTACTGTGACCTGCTCCTCGCCAGCCTATTATTTATTTATTTATTTATTTATTTATTTATTTATTTATTTTTATTGATTTTTCACAGAGAGGAAGAGAGAGGGATAGAGAGTTAAAAACTTCGATGAGAGAGAATCATCGATCAGCTGCCTCTTGCACACCCGCTACTGGGGATGTGCCCGCAACCAAGGTACACGCCCTTGCCCGGAATCGAACCCGGGACCTTTCAGTCTGCAGGCCAACGCTCTATCCACTGAGCCAAACCGGTCCTGGCCTTGCCAGCCTTTTCTATCGCCCTCCCCATTTTCTCTCTTCGGGCAGATCCTTCAGGAATCCCTCTCCCTGAATCCTGCTTCTGGAAGGCCCAGACTAAGAAAAGTGGGAAGGGCCTCAGGAACCGAGGGGGTTCATTCCACTTCCAGGGGGAAGTGCGAGGGTAGGGCTGTCATTTCCAGTTTATAGAGGAGAGGATGAGTGCTCTGCAATGTTCTAGATGTAAAATGTTTTCAATAGTAGCCTGGCCACGTGGATTGCCATGGAAGGGCCTATGCACAAAACCAGCCCCTCCTGGGGACCCGAATTCACATCTGGTGTTTTATAAAACCCTCATGATGGATCCAAAATGTAAGTGTTCTCATCTCCACAAAAATCCGAGGAGATCAGGGCTTGGAGGTGCCAGGTGCTTCAGCCAAGGGCACATGGACTCTGGGTCTGAGATTCAAACCCAGGCCTGTCTGATCCCAAAGCGAGTCTCCATGTTTTCCCTTCCTCTGAGGTGTTCCATGTGCTGATGGGCAACCAACACCTGTCACCCGCTCCCAGCCGTGGCAGGAGGCCTCCAGCCAGACTCCGGTTAACCCCAGGAATCCCAGCTGCTGCTGGTTGGCTTGGGACACAAAGCTCCTCAAGAAGAGGGGACCTTAGAGCCCATGAGTGGCGGCTGGGAGGTCGGGTCCTGTGGGCCACTTGCATAGCACAGGGCTCCCTCAAGACCAGGTTCCCCTGGCTTGGCCTGCCCTCCCCTCCCTTCCCCCACCAGCCCACACTGACTTCCTCATGACCTCAAAGGAAGGGCAAGCAGCAGCTTGTGGCTGCTCTTCCTCTGCCCAGCAGCCAGGCCCACAGTGACCTGGTCAGTGTCTGGGATTCTCCGAAACCTGCCATCCGGGAGGACAGGACAGCCACCAGCGGGAGGCGACGCCTGGAGTTGCAAGAAGCGCAGTCCTACTTTCTCAGACACTGGGGACTGAAGGTGTGGCTGTTTTCCCTGGGGGTGGGGGTGGGGGAACCCCAGCCACTGGATCCTGCTGGGGTGGAGGGGGTGGGGGGAGGGGAAGGAAGGAAAGGGAAGGGGCGGGACTTTGCCAGGACCTACCTCCCTGGGATTCGCCAGTCTCAGCGGGTGCACGCTCAAGTGCTCCTGGCTTTTCTCTGTTTCTATTTTCTATCTTGACAGAAAAATTGTGATTTTCACACTGTCATGAAACCAATAGGTCCCTGACATATGTTTTTGTAATCTGTGTAGCTGATTTCTGTACTTCTGACAGTTCTATTACATCTCTGACAGTTTCATAAAATGTTTCCTCTGGGAAGCTGAGGGGGCACCTGCCTCTCCCCCCACCGTCACGCCCAGCCCCCTGCTAACTGCGCCCGGAGATGAAAGAACAGGGTGATGTGTCTCTTGTTTCTGCTCAGTGCTAGCTGCCAGCCGCCTCCTGGGGGAGAGGAGGGGAGCGCACAGCAGCAGGCACGGCGGAGACCCATGCACCAGGGACGTGGTGGAGGCTGAGAATGAAGAGAGCACAGGCCACTCTGCGCTGACGCAGGAACCCATGTGGGCTGAGGGCTTCCTCCCTGGGCTCCAGATGGGGGTGATTCCCTCTGAGCACCCTGCCCCCACCCCTTGTGACAGAGGGAGAAGGGCTACCCTGCCTTACACTGGGGCTGGCCAAGTCCGGGCATAAAGCTCATGGCCTTATGGGCCGGGACAGAGCCGTGTGTGTGTGTGTGTGTGTGTGTGTGTGTGTGTATGTGTGTGTGTTTGACTCTGTATCTGTGTGTGTCTATGTGTCTGTGTGTACATGCTGAGTTCACATCCACCCCTTGAAGACACTGTGCTAAGCCACAGGGGCTCCTCTGAGGGGGGGGGGGTGTTTGGGTATGAAGAATGTTAGGGCCACGCCCACAGATGGAGCAGTTGCTCTGTGTGGCCCCGCCTCTATGCTTGGGAGCCGGCCCCAGGATCACGTGTCCATGGGCAGGCTGCTGGGCACACGTTTCATCTGAATCAGCTTCAGGACCCTGGGCAAAGGAGCCGAACCAGTGGGATAGGAGGGAGGGTGTCCCCTCAGCGGTGGGCATGACCTGCCTGAGGAGGCAGGAGCCTGGTCATCTCGGGCCTGGCACGGCCTTGTCTGGTGGCCTTGAGCAGCTCTCATCCTGCAGTCACCGAGCCTCTGACAGAGGAGGAGGTGCTCTGTGCCAGCCTGGGGATTTCCCATGCAGCGAATCAAAGGTGGCCCAAGACCCCAAATAGCACCCCAGGCGCTGCGAAAGCCGGAGCCACATCTCACTCAGCCTGCTCTGGAGACATTATTTGGGGCTGCTCAATCGACTTAGCCACTCTGATTTCCCTGTCTATGGAAAACGAGGCATTGCCATGGCAACTGCCACATTACATGGTTCTGTCCTGGTGATGCCTCTGAGATACAGAGCAGCTTCTCAAAGAGATACACTTTTCAACATGTCATGTAGAATTCTGTACTTGTTAGGGAAAATCGCATTTCCAGCAAAATGACATGCTTCTCCCGGGCTTGCAGTCGCGCGGCTCTCGGCTTTCTTAAACAAAGAATGTCATTCACTGCTCTCTGGCCTCCCCGGCTCCCACCCTTCCAGTCCCAGGCTCCACAAAAACACAAAGCTGGAGAGAAGGGTGGGCGGAGGGCAGGGCTCAGCCAGCCACGGTGGAAGTGCCCAGCACTGGCCGTCCCTGAGGTGGCTGTGGTGGTGGCCTGGCCTCTGACGGAGGGATCAGCTTGCTGGGAGGGTGGCCGGCCTGCTTCGCTCCCCTGGGCCTGTTTCCCAGACACCCTGATTCCTCAGGGTGGCTGTTAGAAGCAGGATCCTGCGTGCTCCCGCCCTGCTCTTGGTCAGTGCTACCAAAGGGCATCAGTGGGGGCTGATGTCCGCCTTTGGGTCCAACCAGAGGCTCATTGGGATGGCACCTGCTTCTTCCTTACAGGGAGCAAGGCATGAAGACAGGCAGGCTTTGTGACAATGCCCAGTTTCAGCTCTGCCATCCTTGGTGTCACCTTGGGTCTTGTCACCTTGGGTCTTACTTGTCATCTTGGGCAACTTCCCCCTCTTGGCCTCAGAGACGCCATCTGTCCAATGAGCAGGTAAGGCTCTTAGAAGAGGCTGCTCTGAGAATCTGTCCCCTATGTGCCAGCGGCTTCCCCAGGCCCAGAATGTCCTTGGAGTCCTGCCTAGTCTATCTGGAACCCCTCTTTCAGACAGCTTGATTGGTACGTTGGCCACTGGATATTCCAAGGGAGCCTGTGCTGACATGGGGTTGAACTGCTACTTGAACTGGTTGCCTTCATTTTTGAGCTCAAACCGGGTCTCCGTTCCTGGAGGCCTGCCCTGACTGAGGCTGTGTGGACAGCTGATGAAGAGGCAAGCATCAATGCACGAGGAGAACTGATGAATTGATTCTACAAGTGCTTCGTGGGGATCAGTAATAAATGAGTTAATGCATGTGAAGCTGCTTGAAGAGTGCTTGGCACTGAGAGGGACACTTGTGGCCACACTCTGGGCGGGCAGGGCGAGGGGCTGGGAAGCTGAGAGGCTGAGTCCGGACACTTTTCTGGAAGAGCTCGCAGCGGGCAGGAGGCAGCCCAGTGTGGGACAGTCTTGGCCCGGGCAGAAAGTGTGTGTGCACAGTGGTCCGGTCCTGGGCCGGGGATCCCCTCTTGTCTAAGTTTTCCCAGGGCCCCTTCATTCTTGCCTGTCAGAATGACTTAATAACTAAGAAGCTGCCCAGGAGCTCATCCCACAACTCACCTTAGCCAGGCGTCTGCCTTCCCCACTGTCCCTGAAAAGAGCTTGGCTAGGCAGGCTTTGCGAGGTCCAGGACTCCAGGTGGGCGGTGAGACTGGTCACCTGGGAGTTTGCCACTCCTAGACAAACTGATCAGCAGCTGTCCCTCTGCCAAGGGCCACAGGTAACCGCTGGAGAGGTGCTGTGGGTTGGCATTGGACGCTGGAGCAATTACTAGTAAGAATAGTAAGGCTTGCAACAGATGCAGGGAAACCAGCCTTTCCCTGGTCTGAGAAGGCAGCCTTTCACGAGGAATTCAGGCTTCTCTCATCTTGAAACCAGTGATATTCAAAGTGTGGTCCTTAGACTGGTGTTGGGCTGCAAACCCTTATTGGTCTACAAAGAAGGAAGGAGCACAGCAAACACATCACTAAGTGCATGTTTAATTCAGCTGGTTATATATGCACAGGTGCAATTGTAGCAAGACTCTTTCAGTGAAGGAAGGCGTGCATTGCATTAGGTTCTGGTGAAGCTTGGAATCTCACCAGACAAGCCCTCTGAGCAGCGCTGTTGGAAACCATCCCTCACCCGCCTTCCAGGCAGAGGCAGGCCTGCCAGTGTGCCTCTGACAATCTCCTTGTCAGCCTCCAGGAGCCGGCCACTGGGTCTCCCTGCCTCCAGCTTTGCCCTTCGTCAGCCCAATGCATCCTCCACCCTGTGACCAGAGTGAGTTTTCCAAAATGCAACCCTGGTCATGTCACTTTCCTGCCAACACTCTCCAGTGGGTCTCTGTCATGTTTAGATTAAGCCCACGCTCCTCCCCATGGTAAAGGGTCCTCCACAGCTTGGTTCCTTGCTGCCTGTCCTGCCTCTCCTCTCACCCACCTTGCTTTTGTCATCTAGTGGCAGGATTTCTTCCGGTTCTCCAAATGTACCAAGTGTGCTAGAAACTTCTAGGCTTCTGCCCGAGAGCCATTGCTTCTGTCCGGAACCCTGTCCTCTCTTCCTTTGTCCTGGCTGCCTTGTAATTCCTCTCCCTTCTTCGTCAGAGAAGTCACCTTTGAGCACAATTGTCAGCAGCAACCTGGATTATCAGGTTGTTCAGAGGCTGCTGATTGCTCCCAAATAGCCCTCCTTTCTTTCTGATCAATAGACTCCTTCATTTTGGATAAGCTAATGGTTGCTCAGAATAGACACGATTCCCAACCTCCCTTGTAGCCAGATGTAGCCAGGCCACTGAATTCTAGCTCATGAGACATAAACAGAACAGCTTTTGAGAAGTGTGCTTTAAAGGATGGGTGCACCTCCCTCCACCTCTTCTCTTGTGTTCTGCTTGCTGGAATGCAAATGTGCCACCTGGAGCTTGGGCAGCCATCTTTGATTGACATGAGTAGAAGTCACATGCTAAGAATGGCATGGCAGCAAGAAAAAGATGCTTGGTTCTCATAACTTTAAAGCTTCCTCATCACTCTGGACTGCTTATCTATCTCTATCATCTATCTATCTATCTATCATCTATCTATCTATATTGTCATCAGGTTTGCTGTCTTTACTTGGTATTTTTGTACATTAAATTTTTTTTAAAGTTTACCTACCCCTTCATTCTCTCCCCTTTGACAAGCATCAGCTTGTTCTCTAATTCAGTGGGTCTGTTTCTGCTTTGTTTTGTTTATTCATCTGTTTTCTTTCTTTAGATTTCACTTATAGGAAGATCACATGGTATTTGGTTTTCTCTGTCTTATTTCACTTAGCATAATGCCCTGTAGGTCAATGCATGTTGTCACAAATGGCAACATCCCATTCTTCTTCATGGCTGTAAATATCCCACTGTATATATAGTATGCGCCACGTCTTCTTTCCCCATTTACCTACCAATAGACCTAGGCAGCCGAAGTTACTTCCATATCTTGGCTATTGCAAGTAATACTGCGATGAACATAGGTGCATATGTCTTTATGAATTAGTGTTTTGGATTTTTTTGAATAAATACCCAGAAGTGGAATTGCTGTGTGGTATGGCAGCTCTATTTAAAAAAATTAAAAAAGAATTTCCATACTCTTTCCATAGTGGCTATACCAATTTGCAATCCCACCCACAGTGCATGAGGGTTCCCTTTTCTCCACGTCCTCACCAGCATTTGTTATTCATTTGTTATTTATTGATTTTTTTTTTATGATAGCCTTTCTGACAAGTGCAAGGTGATAGCTCATTGTAGTTATGATTTGTATTTCCCTGATGGTTAGTGATGTTGAGCACTTTTTCCTATTCCATTGGCCATCTGTATGTCCTCTTGGGAGAAATTTCTCTTCAAGTCTCTGTCCATACTTTAATTGGGTTGTTTGTTTTTCAGTGTTGTGTTGGATAAATTCCTTATATATTTTAGATGTTAACCTCTTATCAGGTGTATCATTTACAAATATTTTCTGCTATTCTGCAGGTTGTCTTTTCATTTTGTTGATGGTTTCCTTTGCTGTGCAAAACCTTTTTAGTTTGATGTAGACCCATTTGTTTTTTATTTTGTTGCCCTTGCTGGAGGAGACCTATCTAAAAAGATAGTGCTAAGACTGATTTTAAAGGGTTTACTGCTTATGTTTTCTTCTAGAATTTTTATGGTTTCAGGTCTTACATTTAAGTCTTTAATCCATTTTGAGTATATTTTTGTATATGGTGTAAGGAAGTTGGCTAATTTTTTATTTTTGCGTGCACCTTTCCAGTTTTCCAAACACCATTTATTGAAGAGACTATCTTTACCTCATTGTATATCTTTGACTACTTTGTCATAGATTAATTGATCATATAAGTGAGGATTTATGTTCTATTTGTCTGTTTTTATTATCATACCATGCTGTTTTGATTATTGCTCCTTTGTAGTATAATTTGACACCAGACTTATTTTATATAAAATAAACTTCTATTTTATGTAAGTCACAATTATTTTGGATATTTCTGTTAATCACAGCCAAATCTCATTGTAATTGATGCAAGTGCAGATAATGATTACCTGAAAGCAAGGAATAATTTTTAGTTTTCTCCTTTAACAAGAACTCTGGAGGGCTACTTCAATAGCATCGATAATTCTGTCTGTGATTCTCTCAGGCTTCCCTTCATGGCCATGAGAGGGCTTCAGTAGCTCCAAATATCATGTCCTGTCCCAGCAATATCCCATGCGACAGGTTGAGAATGGGTTGAAAAGGTGAAAGAAGCGTTCCTCATACACCTGTCCTGTGACCTTGGGGGAAAACCCTTCCTAGAAGTACCCATGCCAACTTCCCACAGCATATCATTGGCCAGAAGCCCAGCTGCAAGGCAGGCTGGGACAGAAATCTCTGGCTTTTCAGCCTCTGCAATGGGAGGCAGGGGGAGATGAGTTGGCAATGGCTGGTGGCTGGACATCCCACAGTGCCCCTCTCTGTACTGCTGCATCTTGACATGGGTTTCTCTCCAGAGCAGGAGCTCCATGAGGACAGCAGCTGGTACGAGGAGATACTACGGCAGAGCTATTAGGAGTGTGGCCTCTGGGGGAGCCTGACACCTGGGTTTGAATCCTGCCTCTGCTCCTCTGCTACAGCTGATACAATATCTCCATACTTTGTTATTAAAAAGAGGATAGTTACTCTCTCTTGCTTGCCTCTGAAGGATGTTTGAGGATTTAAAGGAGTCATGCATGTGGAACACTTAGGGTCTCAAAGTTGGCTGTGCACTGGAGTCAGGTAGGTAGTTTTAAAAATAAATGGAGTCTGGGCCCGACCTGCAAAAGCTAAGATCTCACTGGTCTGGGGTTTGGTTGGGGCACTGGGGTTTTAAAAGCTCTCTATCAATTCCAATGTGCAGCCAAGAACAATGCCTGACACAGAGTACGTGTCTAATAAATGTGAATCTTGATTGGGTTTGTTCCTATCTTATGGTCCCCGCTCACAGTCTACCCTCAATAATTGTTTGTTGAATGAATGAATGAGAGTTTTGGAGCAAGAAGTTTTGGGTTGAGGTCATTTGGCTCAGCCCTCTGGCACTGAGGTGGCTACTCTGCCCATCTCTCCTGGCCTCACTTTAACATCTCCCCAGGGTTCCTGGGCTGCCATTTCCTCCCTCTCCAGACAGACCCCCTGGTCTGTGCAGACCAGCACAGTCTCCCTGCGCATCCACAGTCTACAAAGAGGACAAAAACAACGACAACAACAAAACCCAAAGAGGAAGACTTGTGGACCCACACAGAAGCTTTCTGCCTGGCTGCCTGGCTCTCCTATCTCTCATCTGGCCACCAGCTTTGTCCCAGCTGCAGCGCCCCTGGGGATGCGTCATGGACCTTCAAGAGGGCGCTGCCCTTTTATTGGGTGCCATCCTGGCTGGGTGGTATGGATTTCTGCTGTCACATGGCCCATCTGGGAGAGTCCCAGGTGCCACGTTTTGAACAGCTCTGAAACTTAAAGCTCAGAAGGCTTTGAAATGCAAATATTTTGAAGGAAACATAAGGTAAACATGAGTGCTTATTTCCCCCTGATGAAAACAATATGCTGTTTGCTCTGAAATGTAAATAGGACCTAGATCGCTTTTAAAGAAAGCCATGCTCCTATTTTCAGGCTCAGGGGTGATATCATTTCTGAGATTATGCGCATCCGGTGGCCTTCCCACCCTCCCATTCGCCAGAATCCACACACCCCCTTTTGGGTCCTGGATGCCCCCCATTCCAGGCCTTGCTATCTGCTTTGTAACTGTTCTAAACCACCCCGCTTCCTCCTAGTCTGAAATGCTACACTCCCCCATCTTTACCCTTATTTAATTTTCCCAATACTCTCTGAGTACTTGGGAGTTCCTTTTGTATTAAATTCAGGGGCGGCTGGGGCAGAGGGGGAGGAGGGAAGAGGGTTTGGGGAGGAATCTGTAGCCCAAGGCATTTCGCTGACTTGAAAGAGATTTTATGGTGCATTGAGTTCTAATCAATTTTAATAAGTATTTAATGCAGGAAGAAGACTTTGCCCCCAGCCCGGAGGCTGGCCATGCCTGCTCAAGGCCCCTGTTGGCCACGGGATAAGGAACCCTTGTGAGGCCCTATGGTTTGGGTGGGTGCATCCAGTGACAGCTGCAGAGAAACGAATAATTAGCGATTTCAACCCCTGATAATGAGTAGCTCCATGATCCTTCTTGGAGCCATTAGGAGCATCTATCTTATTAATGATCCTGCCAGGCAGCCATGGGCTCAGGCACTACTGGCTCCTCTCCAATGAGGCTCTCGAATCTCATCCGTACCCTGAAGAGCAGAGGCGGACAGTGGTTATTTCTCATCTTTCTTGTAGTGGGGTTGGGGCTTTCTGGGCTGACGGCACTGGGGGCTGATCCAGAGAGCCCCCTTACCACCACACACCCCTGTTCATTCCCGCTGAACACCCCCCTTTCCCCCCAGCAAAGGAGAACACTAACCGCACCCTGTGTGTGCCCAGCCTGTGCCACGTGAAACAGGCGATGTTTTCACTTGCAGGTCCTCTGCTCTGCCCTCCCTGCCCCCTGGGGAGTACTATGGTCATCACATTTATGCAGAGGTCTGCAAGCTCACCCAGCCAGTAAGGACCAGTGCCAGGACTGCGATGTCTGTCTTTTTGGTGGGTCTTCTTGGTGCCCTGTACTGCCCTAGGAATAAGTTCAAGGAAATGGCAGCCCTTCCCAGCTGGGTTTTCTGAAAGGCAATGCCTAAGCCAGGAGCTGCCGACTGATCACCCACCGCTTGCATCTAGTTCACAGGTGTGCATCTATATGATCCGCACAGGTTTTAATAATTAGAAAATGCCCACATAAAATTGCATATCTACTAAAGAAGTGGAAGACATGGACACATTAATTTGTTGTCCCACATGGCTAGATCTCAGGGGCACCTGCTCCTTTACGCTCTGCCATGGCCTCGCTGTTTCCTGTTGTGCCGTGCCTGGCCTGATTGGCTTATTTATATCACCTGTCTCCATCAGTGAGCTTGAGTGAGCCATTGGATCTGTGATTTTTTAAACCTTATTTTATCAGCAGATCCCTTTACTCAAACCACAAAGCAGGGGATAGGGAATAGCTTCGCTAAGGTTAGGATCCCACCCTACCTCTAAGCCCAGTAGTCTTTGAAGGTTATGGATACCCTAGCTCCACAGAACACAATATGTGAATGGCTTCCAGTGGGAAAAAATAAGCGGAAACTCCCAAGAACCCATGGAACACAACAGAAGATGCCTTACACTTGGAGCAACTTTAAAATGTAGAGCATCTTCCTGGTACCGGTATATTTACTTAACTGGTGGTAATTTAGAAATTATCTGTATGGGAAATGTGTGCACAAAGACATGTAAAATAGAAGAAAATGCAACATTTATGTGAGTCTTCAAAATAAAACATGAGACTTGAAAGGGATTTGGAGGTTGTAGTGTTGGCTTGGATAACATTTCTTGATGCTCCTTAAAGGGCAAGAGAGTAACTATTCTAGGGTTAGTAGGCCATGCAGTCAGTGTTGTAACTACTCTACTATTATAACTTGAAAGCAGCCATAGGCAACATGTAAAGGAATGGGCATGGCTATGTTCCAATAAACCTATATTTATAAAAACAGGGGATGGGCTGGATTGGGCCTGGGGGTCAGAGTTACTGATCCCTGCTCAGCCTATGTGGGCATTCTGCTTTGTCTTCAGAAGTTTCCAAGAAGACAAATCTGGCAGCAGTGTATGGGGTGGAATCGGAACTTCCCAGCACCAGCCCTGTGATACCAACTTGGTATCCTACAATTCAGTTCAACTCTGATCCTAACTACCTGGAGTTAGCATAGGCCTCACAGATTAAAGGCTCAGTGACACAAGACTGCCCCCACTTTCGACAACAGCTGCAAGTCTCAGGTATCCCCAAACTACATGCAATTCTGCTCAGTCAACTGCAGATTCAGAGGTTTCCACGACTCCGGCCTGTTCATTAATTTGCTAGAATGCCTCACAGAACTCAGGAGAGTGCTATCTTACAATTATCATTTTATTATAAACTAGAGGCCCGGTGCATGAAATTCATGCATGGGGAGGGGGAGGGTGTCCTTCAGCCCAGCCTGCACCCTCTCCAATCTGGGACATCCCTCTCACAATCTGAGTCTGCTGGCTCCTAACTGCTTCTGCTTGCCAGCCTGATCGCCCCATAACTGCTCCCCTACCGGCCTGATTGATGCCTAACTGCTCCCCTGCCAACTCAATCACCCCCAACTGCCCTCCCCTGCTGGCCTCATTTTGTCCCCAACTGCCCACTCTTGCTGGCCTGATCGCCCACAACTGCCTTCTGCTGCTGGCCATCTTGTGACAGCCAAATTGTAACAACATGAGGGTGGCCATCTTGTGGTGGCCATTTTGTGACTATGTTGCATGAGGGTGTCATATGAGGGCGTGATGCCACCTAGGCTTTTATTTATTTATTTATTTTTTATAGGATGAGTAGCCAGTTGAAGAGTGATGGGGCAAGGTCTTTAATGGGAAGTTTGCTGTCTTCCATGCCCTATCCTTAAGGAATCCCCTCCCAGAACCTCAGTGTTTACCAACTAGAAGCAGTCTGAATCCTGTTATTTCAGATTTTTTTTTTTTTCTGGGGTTTTCACTAGGTAGATACAATTGATTAAATCATTGGCTAGGTGATTGAACTCAATGTCCAGTTGCCCCCCTTCTTGATGGTTGGGGGGTGGGGCTGAAAGAGCCAGCCCTCTAATCACATGCTTGGTTTTTCTGATGTGGCCAGTTCCTCCCTAAGAACCTACATAAGTCCTCTCATTAGCATAAACTCAGGATAATAAAAGCTACTCCTATCATTCAGGAAATCTAAGAGGGTTTGAAGCTCTGTGTCAGAAACAAGAGACAAAAACCTAAGATTTGTTTGTGATTTTGTGTGTGTTTTTTTCTTCTTCTTTTTATTTTACCATAATTGGCATATAGGTTTCATTTCATTTGCCAACTTTGATCAATTGGTCATGCCTGCTTGGAGATTCTGAGGCAGGGTCCAAGTTCCCTGGAAAAGTCATCCATTGGTGATGTCTGCCCCAGGTGACATAGGAGGCTTCAGTAACATATGCTGGCCATTCCTAAGGAAGGGAAACCCTCTATCGGGCACCTGTTTTCTAAATAGTATCTTCTTTTCTGACTTTTGCCCTCTAACCTGTGATTGAGCTACATAACTTCCTCAGGGGTCCAGACTGAGGTCAGCTCATGCTACCTGTTGGAGGAAAAGCTGGAAAAAGGACCCATAAAAGGGAACTAATTTTCCTGACTTGATTTTAAGTGTTAGGAAAGCAGGCATTCAGGTCTCTAGGTGTGAGAACTCAACGGTGAGGACTCTAAGGCAACTTCGCCCAGTGTAGACTTTGATCACGTGTAGAGTTCCAGTGGCTAGAGGTGAGGGTAAGGAGTCAACCAGGGCATTAAGAGATCAGCTTCCTCAGGAGCCAGGTGCCCCTCTGGCACCTGGGCATGACAGGGTAGGCAGGGCAAGGTCAGGGGAAGGACAGGGTGTGGAGTGGAGCATTAGTGTGAGGGAGGAGCCAGGGGAGGTAGGGCCGAGTACCTGACTCTGGAGGGCCTGGGTGTCCGAGGGGAGCCGGTAGCAGAGGGAACCATTGTCCCTAGCAGGAGAGTGACATGGAAAAATCTTAGGCTGCCAAGGCAAGCAGGATAGAGGAGGCAGTGTTCGTGGTAGGACTGCTTGGCCATGGGAGGAAAAGGAGATCCTCTCCATGTGTATCCCCTACCCAGTGTATGGGGGAGGCTGATGGCTCACCTTCCCATTTCCACTCACCAGCAGTCAACCAAGGCCAGAGAAAGGGAGTCCTCCCAAACGGGGCAGCATCTGCAGAGGCTGGTGGTGGGAGCAAACAGAACAGAAACTTCTAGAGGATGGAGGATGCCTAGAAGAAGATGCTTAGAAGATGCAGAGAGCAGTGATTTTCCAGATTTCCTCATTGGGGCTGGCACTTGGGTGCATGGAACGGAACTGTGCACTAGGAGCTTTGGAACCTGCAGGGCTGGACCAGGTCTGATGTTCTGACTTAGGCTTCTCACCATCATTGAGGAGCACCAGCCAGCACTGTGCTGGAGACACTCAGGTGCATGGCCTGGGTACACCTGAACCCATTTAACAGTAAGGACACCAAAGAGGGAGAAGTTAGTGTCTTGCTCCAGCTAGAAAATGGCCAAGTTCTGTTTTAAAGTTAATTCATTTGACTCTAGATTCAGCACAGTTTTTTAACATAACTGGCTAATTCTGTTATCAGATACAGAACAGACAGGAAAACCAGAAGAGAGAATGACTTTGCAAGTGACTCCCTAGAAATCTTTTCTCGGATTCAGCCTCTGGACTCTAGTAGACGGCTACCGTGTCACTACCAGCGTCTGCAGCCTGTACTGGGGACAGTCCCCATCTTGTGAACATTCCCCACCCCCTAGAAGTTTGTGTTCTCCTTGCTCCCACCACAAGCCCCCGTAGATGCCACCATGTTTTTAGAAAACTTCACTTCTCTGGCGTGGGCCTCGCACCTGTGGCCCGCTTATCGGAGTCCATGCCTGGGACTTTTCAGGATGGACCTGGAGAGGCGTCTGCAGGCCCCCTGCACAGTGCCGGCTCTAGGAGGGTAAAAGAGGGGGCACCTGGCCTCCAGGCTTCCTGTCGTGCTGAGGAGCTGGCCTGTAGAGAGAGAATAAAGCCCTGTTCAAAAAGAAGAGATGAGAGATGGAGAGAGAAGGTTCTGGTCCCCGTTGTTCTGAGGTCCAGCTGTGTCCTCCCTTTTCTTTGTTTGATCATTTAATCTTTTGGATTTTGTGAGTGAATCAGTTCCCCTTTGGCCTCAGCTAATTCAAGTGGTGTTTCTGTCACTGGCAACCTGAGTCCTGAGGGACATGGGGCTCATGAGGGAGCATTTGCTGTTTTTATAAATGTTAAAAATGTACAGGGACCTGGCCAGCATGGCTCAGTGGTTGAGCATTGACCTATAAACCTGGCGGTCACCGTTTGATTCCCAGTTGGGGCACATGCCTGGGTTGTGGGCTCGATCTGCAGTAGGGTGTGGGGGGAGGGTGCAGAAGGCAGCTGATCAATGATTCTGTCTCATCATGGCTATTTCCATCCCTCTCTCCCTTTCCCTTCCTCTCTGAAATAAATAAAAGTATTTAAAAAAATGTACTGGGCTCGTCCTGAGTGCATTCCTCACAGCTGCACTGGATGGCATGGTCATGGGGCTAGGGTGGCTGTGCTCAAAGATTTGGGGTGCAGACAGGATCCATCTAGAGAAGACAGGTATGTATTAGCTTATATCATAGACTCAGAGATGGGAAGAGACCCCCAGATGTCACCTAGCTCTGGTCTGGGGGAGGACTTATGATCCTGGAGGATGAACATGAAAATCTCCAGATCTCAGGGAAAAAGCTTCCTGACTCCTTGAGCCAAAGCAAAGTCAATGGACTGTGTTCATGGATGAACCCCAAGTGCCAAGCGCAGTGGCCGCACACAGGAGGCACTAATGTGAGCTGAATGAATGAATACATGAACCCCGGCTCCTCTGAGTTCAAAGCTGTGGTGAGGGATGCAACCTCAGAGGTGAGCTTCACTGCTTTGCTCTCTTCCCAAAGCTTCCCCATCCCCCTGCACACACACCTAGGAGACACCCAGGAGGAGGGTCCAGGCTCCAAGTTCCAAAAGCAACTACTCCCTCCACAGAGGGAAGTCCTGCCCACACATTTCTGCCTTCCTGCCTTCAAGCTCTCCCTCTCTCTCTCTCTCTCTCTCTCTCTCTCTCTCTCTCTCTCTCTCTCTCTCTCTCTCCTCTCTCTCACTCCCCCCCGCCATGAAGAATCTACTGCACACCCCTCACATATTTGCAAAACTGATACTGTCTTGGTACTCACTGTCTTAGAGGCACTCACAAATGTTTGCTGAGTGAATGCGGAGTGAATGAGATCAAATGGATACACTTATCTTCTCTCCTCTCTGTGAGATGATTCACTTGCAAAGAGCTCGGTGACTCAGGGGACACAACACCTCGGGGACTGAAGTGAATAATGTACACAGTGCTGGACTAGATGGCCGTGCAGGGCACGGAGGGCACTCAGGGAGGCACTCTACCCGGAGGCTGGACAAGGCTTCCCAGAAGGAATAACGTTTGCGCTGGCTTGGAGGGCATGGGTAAGAGTGTGTCCGGTCAAGATGTGAGTCTGTCTGTCAGGATGCTTTCAGAATTACAAGTGACAGAAGAAAAAATTATTACCTCAAACAGGCAGTTCTGGCTTCAGGGCTGGTGGCTTCAGTGGCTCCACAGCATCACCTGGGTCTCAGGTGATTTCTCTCTCTCTCCATGGCCAGCCACTGAATTGGGGTGAGTCTGTAGTTAAAACGTGGCTGTCAGCAGCATTGGAGGCTATGCATGTCCTTGCTCTTGTCTAATGGGATAGGGAGGAATTGCTCCCCCGGGCATGGCTTATAATTGGATTGGCGCCACTTTGGAGAAGAACCAGCCCTGGACCAATAAGCCATCATGGCAATCCCCTGAGCTGAGGGGCTTAGACTAATGACACCCACCCCTGGGGAGGATGAGATCAGTGTCCCTGAAGCTACTGGCTTTGGGAGAAGGAGAGGACTCCAGGACTGAATCTCTTGAGGCCAGGAGAACAGGTGGCAATGAAGAGGACCCGCAGGGGGAGGGGGTCGGGGGAGAGAATCTCTGGCTGCCAAGTTGAGATGTCCAGAAAGGCACTGTGTGTTTGGGGGGCAGCAGGAGCCAGGTGGGCGAAGGGCAGCTGGGGAGTGGACTCCTCCAGGAAGTGGGATCCTGTGAGCAGAAGGGAAATGGGGAGCAAGCTGGGCAGACCCACACCACCCCCTGGCCTCACTCCATGATGCTGTTCCTAGAACCATCATCAGCATTCGATTGGATCCTGTAGGCTTGGCCAAGGATGGGATCTACATTTCCCAGAATCCTCTTTTCTGGGGGGTTCTGAGTCAGGATCGGCCAAAAGAAGAATTGTGTAAGATTTGGAAGGTTGAAGCAAAGAGGAACTCATCATTTTAGAAGGCTGTGATGATCAGATGTGGGGACAGCATGTCCCCTGAAAGCAGCCGCTTCACAGCACTCTCTGGAGATCCCCCTTCAGAGGGTAGAGGAGCTGGGTTTCCTGACATTGCCCACCTGCCCGCCTGTGCCCATGCTTTGGGCTGTTTGAAACTTCCTCTAGTCCTCCCCAGACTTCAACCTGCCCAGCCCCACCCACAACTGGGTGAGCTCCTCTGAGAATAAGGGCTGAGACTAGGTTGTGGAGAGTGTTGGAGGATCTTAGGAGTTAACAGACAGCACACCGAGCACCCTGCCCGGCACATAGGTAGTAGGAACCTTGAAGAGTGAGCAGTTGTTGTCAGCACCTCCCTACCATGTTCCAGGCTCCAGCCAGGTGAGTGCACAGGTGTGAATTCATTTCTTCCCCACACCAACCCTTTGAGAGTGATACTGCAATTAACCCCATTGACAGAGTCACAGGGAGACTATTAGGTTGGAACATAAAACATTGCTAGTTTAGTAGGTCAAACAGTTTGGTATCACCGAGTGCATGTGGCCCACAGCTAGTACAACTGTGGGTCTCTGAGCCAAGCAACCTGCCTAAGTTTGGCAACCTGCCCACTTACTGAGCACCTACTGTGTGTTATGAAGACTGTGTACCTCCCATGACAATATTACAGCATTACAGCAGGGCTATTTGTTATAAATGCTATGTGCACGTGGGAGAGGGGGAAAAGGGCTATTTTAAATACCTTTTCCCAACACTTTAGCTCACTCCTTCAGTGTCTAGCATAGACATCCCCTCCTCCAAGAAACCCTCTTTGATCCTCCCAACAGAGGAATCAACCTGTGTAAGGGCTCAGAGCCAGGAAAGGGCCTTGTTCATGGGGGACAGCGGGAAGTATGTGGCTGGAGTTTCAGGTGTGCTTGAGGGAGAGGCTGGAAAGGGGCCTGAGTGGTGAGGGGCGGACCTGAGGCTGAGGGGATTTGCTCCATTGTCGTCATGAGAACGAGATGCCAGGGTCAGCTCCCCTTAGTCCTGAGATGTCCCTGAATCTGCTGTCCCTCTCTGTGCCTGTTCATGGGCCTGCTGGGAGGGGGCTCCTTGGGGAAGGCCTGTCATGGGGGCCTGAAATGGCCCCTCTGGCAGGAGGCAGGAGAATTTCAGAGCCTGGTGGGCAGCATGGCAACAACCTCCCTGCTTACACCCACAGGCCCTGTGAGTGACTGAGGCCCTTGGCCTCTGCTCTGGACCCTCTGGCAGCCCCACCTCCCACTCTGCTTCCCCAAACCCATGCCCAAGGCTTTGTTCCAGCAGTTGCCTTCCTGTCCCAGGCCTGATGCTGCCCTACTCGGCTTCCTTTTCCCTGGTGCCTCTTGAAACACCCTCATGGCCCTTGGCATGGACTGCCCAGCCCTGCTTCTGCTCCTTCCTCTCGGCAGGGGTCCAGACGCATGTGCCAGAAAAGCAAGCTCTCCCTGGGGGTTTGCCCAGCACTGCATGGAGAATTGGGGGTGACAGGTGCAGACGCTACCAGGCAGGGCTGCTGGTCCTTGCCAGGGCTTGTCTGCCAAATCCTACAAGTCAGTGTGCATGTGGGAGCCCTTCCTCGTGCTTAAGAGCTTGGACTGGAGGCTGGGCTGCCTGCAGGAGTCCTCTCTGCCCCTCCTGACCCGTCTCACTCTGTAAAATGGGCTTCCAGCCACCTCTGCCTGGGAGGCAGTGTGTCCAGTGAAGACCCACCAGCTGGCTCACCAGGTGTAGCTCCCTCCAGGGGGAGGGGAGGCGGCGGGGGGCGGGGGGGGGGGAGGGTTGATTGGCACTGGAGTTTACATGTGAAGGGAAACAATGAAAGATGTTTACAAACTTCACTCACCCTTCCAGGGCCCACGTGGCCTCTTTGCTGAATCATTTTCGAATACAGGGCAATATTTTCCTTTTTGTAGGGAAAGTTATTCACAAAATAACAGCTGCAGGCTCAGGCACTTCTTTTCAGTTTCATTTGCATGAGAAATATTTCCTCCATCAGTTTCTTAGGTCTAGGAAATCAACAAGAAGTACATCAAGCCCTGATGTGTTACCCTCTGCAAGCTCCCTGTGATGTCACCAGCAGCAGAGCCGGGGGAGACGCCTGGTGGCACCATCAGCTCCTGCTCCCCTCGCAGACCCACAGACGCGAGTGGCCACTCACAGCAAGGACAGCGTGAAGCGCGGCCGGAGGGTTAGGAAGCGATGAGTCTTGAGGATGTGTTGCTTTTGTTTTTAATATAATTTCATTGTTAATTTATGTAATTTAATTTTTTAATAATAGCCATATTTCACACCCGCCCTGTAAAATTCCTGAAAAGTAAAGAGTTGGCTCTTGCGAGCTGATATGAGCTGGCTTTCGCATGCCACCGCAGGGTTACTGTGGGGAATAAATAATTTAATATTTTCCAAATGTTCAAAACACTTGGCATACAGAAAGCACTCAATAAATGCTGGGTCATCTCCTTCACATTTACTGTTATTACTCTTGAGTGGCAGTTGGTGGCAGAGTGTGAGGCGAGGAGGGGAGTGGGATTTTCTGCTCTAGGACAGGGACCTGCTTCTGTCCAGCTCTTTGTTGCCTTCTGCACCCCGAACAAGGCTTGGCATGGAGAAGGTGCCGGGCAGGTGCCGGTCAGGCTGGCATTTTTCCTGCGTGAGCTGGACATAGTGATCATTCCATCTTGGCTGACCACGACCTTCCCTGGGTCCTCCCTGGCCTCACCAGGTGCAGACGCTACCAGGCAGGGCTGCTGGTCCTCGCCAGGGCTTGTCTGCCAAATCCCACAAGTTGGGGTGCATGTGGGAGCCCTGTTCTCAAGTCCTTACCCGGACACGTGAGTCAGATGTTCTCCTCGGGCTCCCTGCCTGCTCGCCGCCCCTGAAAGCGACCTGCGATGTTTACAAGGTTAGCTTCCATCTCCCTGCAGAGGCCAACAGAGCTGCCAGCTCTGTGCAGGGAAAGCCACGTGGGATCTCATCCTGCCCAAATCCTGCCAGGGGGGAGGCATCCTGAGGAGGGATAAGCAGAGAGATTTGCTTGAATGCTCATTCTTTTATCCACATTTATTGAGCATGTGTTACTGTCTGGGGATATGCAAATGAACCTCACTGCCTTGCTCTCGGGGTGTTTACATTTCTGTGAAAGGGAGCAGAGAACATACTGGAAGGGGCCTCACCAGTCCCACATGCAAAGAAGGGGGTTGATGTTGGAAGTGGGGAGTGTTGGGAAAGGCTCTGTGGAGGGCAATGCTTGGTTTGGGGATTGCCAGGTAAGCAGGTGCTCACCAGGTAGTTAAGGAAGGAGGTGCAGCACGGACAGAGGCAAGTGGGAGGACTAGTCTCTGGGCAGAGGAGAGTGGGAGGACTAGTCTGTGGACAGAGGAGAGTGGGAGGACTAGTGTGGCTAATGTGCAGGTGGAAGGGCACAGGGCAGGACTTTACGGAGGTGCTGGGCAACAACAACAGTGTAGGGTTCACTCTCAAAGGAGCAGTTCGTGAAGAGACAGAAAATGAAGGGTCGAAAGTAAAGAAAGACAGCGAGGCAATGGTGCCTATCAGAGTCGAGCCTAGACAAGTGCTTGGGTATGGGTGGTTTATTTGCAAGGTGATCTTGCAAGTAGCTGGAGAGAGGCAGGGGGAGAGAGAGAGAGAGAGAGAGAGAGAGAGAGAGAGAGAGAGAGAGAGAGAGAGAGAGAGAGAGACCAGTAAAGAGTGTGTTACCAAGCCAGTGACTTCTATAGACAACTGGGCTCAAGCCCATCCAACCCTTTAGGACCTCCTAAAGAACTGGGGAGCGCAACGTAGAATTCTCCCAAGGTCAGGGCAATTATCCACATGCTTCCATCTTCCAGTGGCTGATGCTGGGTGCATGAGCACCTTCATGCTTTGGTCATAATTGCATTTGAGCTGAGGTACAAAACTGTTATCTGCTGTGCTGAAATCAGGAGGATCAAGGGGATGTGGCATGGGGCACAAAAAGTATTTGCTAAAGAGCGAAGGGAAAAGTGCGTTTCAAGAAGAAGGAGCTGGTTAGCAGGATCAGGGGCTACTGGGCAAAAAGGTGCAGAATGTTCATCAGATTTATATTAGGACCCACTGGTGACGTTCGGGTTGTAGACCAGTGACAGCCAGGTTACAAGGGGGTGAGAAATGGGAAGACAGTGAAGAAGCAGAGACAATGGTATAAGTTATTTCCCCCTTAGATCATTAGCTATGAAGGAAGGGAGAGTAATATGGCAACAACTGGAGCTGCTGTGGGTGAACCTGCTGAAGGCAAAAGGTGCTCAGAGTCCTGCCAGTGAACCTGAGAAACTTCAGCATTTTCCTTTTAGTTATCTTTCCTTCAGATGTGTGTGTTGTGTTGTGTTTTTTTTTTTGTTGTTGTTGTTTGTTTGCCTTGGCTGAGACTGTTGCAGAGAGAGATAAGTTGTTCTTTGTTAGAGACCCATTGGGACTGTGGGGTGAACATTGGAGTCAGACAGACCTGGTTAGAATCCTGGCTGTGCCATGATGTGAGTTAGGGCAAGTACTCAACCTCTCAGAACCTCAGTGTCCCATCTGTGAAACTGGGATAACAACACTTCTCTCCCAAGGCTTTGATGAGAAAAAGTTTGAGGAAGGATCAGACATATCAGGTGGTGAAGGCCTCAGCATTATCTGAGATGAGCATGGTGGTTAAGAGCATGCACTATTAAGTCAGAGCCTAGGTTCAGGTCCTGGGTTGGCCCGGTCCAGGCTCTGATGGAAAGTACAATGGCTATTAACATTGGCGCGAGTAGGGGTGCAATAAGCTGTGAGGCTGGACAGACCAATGCCTCTAGATGGCAGAGGTCTTCAGAGGTTGGAACTTGATCCACCTTGGGCCCCGGAACCTTCCCTTCTCCTGAGTGGCTTGATTTCTCCTGCTTCTTCCAGGAGGGAGGTGAATCAAATCACAGTTGGCAAAGGCCTGGCTCAGGCACTGGCACTTCCTGTTCCTAGCAGACATTAGGACCGGAGCTTTCTGGTAGAGCCTGGGCGTTGTCTCATTCAGTCTTCTGGACATGAGCTCCAGATGAATCCTGCAATTTACCAGACTGGCCACATGAGCTTGTCATCCAGGACTATAAGAATGTAGAGATGATCTTATCCTTAGACCGGGACAAGCCTGGCTCCTGCTTGTGCCCCATGCTTTGCAGTGCCCTCTTCAGAGTTTTCAGAAAATGTGTAGTTAGTCTTGGTCCTAATTTCTCCATTTGGGGATCCCTCCTCCACAGTGCGGGTGGGTCTGGTAAGCTGCAGGAGTTACACTGATAGGGTTGACTGGGGCCTAAATCCTGGGGCTAAAATCCTGTTGCACAGACTGCCTATGCTGGCCACCATAACATCTCTTTTCTTTATATTGTTTTAATAGCAGTGTTATTAATATAGAATTGACATACCATACACTCAACCATTTAAAGTGTATAATTCAATGGGTTTTAGTATACTCATAGTTTGCAACCATCACCACAATCAATTTTAGAATTGGAAAAAATGTATTTTTATTGATTTCAGAAAGGAAGGCATTGATTGGCTATCTCCTGCACTCCCCCCTCCCTCCACTGGAAATCAAGCCTGCAACATGGGCATGTGCCCTGACTGGGAATTGAATCATTCATAGGTCAATGCTCAACCACTGAGCTTCACCAGCTAGGCAATTTTAAAATAATTTTATCATCCCAAATTAAACCCTATACTCTTTATCCAACACCATCTTCTCTATCTCCCCCATCTCTAAACAACTACCAATTACATTCTATCTTCAAAGAATTCCCTGTTCTAGACTTTTCACATGAGTGAGATTATATAAGATGTAGTCTTTTATGACTGACTTTTCACTTAACATTGTGTGTTCAAGATTTACCAAATATCAACACTTCACTCCTTTTTATGGTTGAACTAGAGGCCTGGTGCACAAATTTGTGCACCAGTCAGGTCCCTCAGCCTGGCCTGTGGGATTGGGCCAAAACCATCTCTCTGACATCCCCCAAGGGGTCCTGGATTTTGAGAGTGTGCAGGCCAGGCTGAAAGACTCCAATGATGCATGATGGGGCCAAGGAAGGATGTGGGAGCTTACCCAGACAGTGAGGGTCCACTGGAGGGTTCCAGGGCATGTCAAGACTGTATTGCTCAGTCCTGATTGGCTGGACCTTAGCAGCAAGCTAACCTACCGATTGGAGCATCTTCCCCCTGGTAATTAGTGCATGTCATAGCAAGGGTTGAACGACCTTAGCATATTATTAGCATATTATGCTTTGATTTGTTGATCAGATGACCGAATGACTGAACATTTAGCATATTAGGCTTTTATTATATAGGACTAGCAGCCCAGTGCATGAAAATTCATGCACTGGAGCGGGGATCCCTCAGCCTGGCCTGCCTCCTCTCTCAGTCCAGATGGCTAGAATAAAAAAGTCAGGTGTTGATGAGGTTAGGGGTGAATAGGCCAGTAGAGGAGGGAAGTTGGGAGCAAACAGGCTGGCAGGGGAGCAGTTAGACATCAATCAGGATGGCATGCGAGTGGTTAGGGGTGATTAGGCTGGCAGGCAGAAGCAGTTAGGGGCAATCAGGAAGGCAGGCAGGCAAGCAGTCAGAGCCAGCAGTTCTGGATTGTGAGAAGGATGTCCGACTACCCAGTGGGATGGGGCCTAAAGGGGCAGTCGGACATCCCTTGAGGGGTCCCAGATTGGAGAGGGTGCAGGCTGGGCTGAGTGTGCAGGCTGGGCTGATTGACACCCCTTCCCCACCTCGCCACCCCGCCCCCCCCTCCCCCCCCCCCGCTTCCCCTCCATCTCCATGCACGAATTTTGTGCTCCGGGCCTCTAGTGTTACTATAAACATATAAACATAAACATTGTGTACACATTTTTCTGTGAATATCTTTCCATTTCTATTGGGAATATATCTAGGAATGAAATTGTTGGGTTATACGGTAATTCCATGTTTAATTATTTGAGGGAATGTCAAAACTTCTTTCCTAAGTGGCTATTTGGAAAATGTACCATCTTTCCTTCTGCCAGTAGGGTATTAAGGTTCTATTTTTTTATATCCTCATCAACACCTGACTTTTTGATTCTAGCCATCTTTGGTGGGTGTAAAAGGGTGTCTCATTTACCTAATGGATAATGATATTAAGCATTTTTACATGTGCCCATCAGCATTTCTAAGTCTTCTTTGGAGGAATATCTATTTAGATCATTTGCCAAATTTTAATTGGGTTATTTTTCATTTTATTATTGAGTTGTGAGAATTTTTTTAAGCATCCAAATATAAGTCCCTTATTAGATATATGATTTGGAAATATTTTCTCCCAACCTATGGATTACATTTTACTTTCCTTATGGTGTCCTTTAAAAAAATAAGAGTTTTTAATTTTGAGAAAGTCTAATTTTTCTATTTTTTCTATTGTTGCTTATGCTCTCGATGTCATATATAAGAAACCATTGTCCAATCCCAATTCAAGAAAAATTATCCCTATGTATTCTTATAAGTTTTATAGTCTTATCTCTTATATTTGGATTTTTTGTCCAACTTTTAGTTAATTTTTTTTTATATATGGTGTGAGGTAGGGATCTTATGTCATTCTTCTGCATATTGTGCCAAAAACATTTTGTTGAAGACTATTCCTTTTTTTTTTCCCCCCTTTCATTGAATTGTTTTGACATCCTTGTTGAAAATGAATTGACTAAATGTGATGGTTTATCTCAAGATTCTCAATTCTATTCCATTGATTTATATGTTTATCCTTATACCAGTTCCACATAGCTTTGAAACTGCAAAGTATGAACCCTCCAAATTTGTTCTCCTTTTTTTCAAGATTGTTTTGGCTATTCTGGGTCCCTTGAATTTCCATATGAATTTTAGGACCACCTTGCCAATTTCTGCAAAGAAACCCATGAGATTTTTTTTTTAATAAGAATTGCATAGAATCTGTAGATTAGTTTGGGGAGTATTTCCATCCTAACAATATTAAGTCTAATGATTCATTAACATGTGCTGTCTTTCCATTTATTTAAAGCTTTAATTTCCTTCAACAATGTTTTGTAGTTTTAAAAGTCTGAGTGTTGCATTTTTTTTTGTTTTGTTAAATGTAATTCTAATTGTTCTTTTTGACACTATTGTAAATGGAGTTGGTTTCTTAGTTTCATCTTCAGATGGTTTATTACTTGATATTTCTTTTGTGGGATTGGCATGAGATTGGGTCATCAGAATGGTGCTGACACACAGATTTTGAATGACTCAAATTGTCTATATAGACAAAGACTTTTCAGAAAAGATCTATCTTGCACACACAAGAGGCATCCTAACTCTTATTTTTTGAGATGTTTTATTATAGCAGTTTATTTATTCACTCATTGATTTATTAGTTGAGAGCTTCCATGGCCACACACTGTTCTAGGAATGAGGAGTACAGCAGTGGACATGGCAAAATCATGGGGTTTGCCTTTTTAAATCTTACATTCTCATGGGGAAAACAGATATTAAACTAACTGGCCAACTAAATGCTTAATATAACTTTAGGCAATCATTTTAAAGAAAGTGCTTTGAAAGAAAACGAATTAGCCTTAGGACAGAGAGTTGAGGGACATGGAAGCTGATTTAATGGGGTGACAGAGACACCTCTCTAACGAGGTGACAGGGACAGAACACATGCAGGAGACTGGAGAGCTAGAGGAGGAGGACAATGGGCACAGGCCCTGGGTGGGAATATGCTCCAAGGATTTGGGGAATGGTAGAGACGCCAGTGTGGCTGGAGCAGAAGAAGGGAACTGAGTGTAATGGAGAAGATGAGGAGTTGGGTCAGGCCATGGGGTTGAGTGGGCCACTGTGACTTTCATTCTGAGCGTGTTGCTAAGTTGCTTGGAGGCTTTGAGAGAGGTAATAAACGGGTTATCGAGAGCTGAAGAAGTCAAGGAAAATGCCTTGGAGGTGAAGGGGTTGAGTAGAGTGATGCCTGGAAAATCTGCATAAACAGAATCCAAGGGAAGGCAAGCCAGGTGGGAACAATTGCAGGAAAAGGTGTGGGGTGGCGGCTCACTTGAATAGAGCAAATATGGAGGAAGGCAGAAGAGGGGAAGGAGACACTTTTAGGAATGAGCTGGCTTATTCCCTATATCCAAAGGCAATGTCAATTTTAGACGAGATCGGGCGCGTTCAGGGTGGTATGGCCGTAGACGGCAATGTCAATTTTAGTTCAGAGTGGAAACCCAGGCTTGGTAACTCTGGATCACATTTGGTTATGATACTGACCTGCCACATGTTCTTGGGCAAGTCACC
The DNA here is from genome assembly GCF_964339955.1 of Pipistrellus hanaki. Taxonomy (NCBI): domain Eukaryota; kingdom Metazoa; phylum Chordata; class Mammalia; order Chiroptera; family Vespertilionidae; genus Pipistrellus; species Pipistrellus hanaki. Next base: position 10,796,373 of record NC_140516.1, on the reverse strand, counting down.
TTACTTCCTTGAGGCTCAAGGATCAATGCTGTCATATGTACAGTGGATATCTTAGAGCAAGAAAGGCAACAAGTAGGTTGGTCATTAGGGATTGCTTGATGCACCAAACCCTGGAGGGGACTCTTGATGGGAAAGAGTTGCCCTCTTCTGTTCACTTACCTAACCCATGCCCTGAGCTAAGATTCCCACAGGTTTGGCAGAGATGAAGTAGAATGTTTCCCTTTCATCAGTGCCTAGATAATGTTGTGGCCTGTGGCTGGTCTGCAAGTGGCCCAGCTTATAACAGGCTGTAATGAATTAAGTGTGGCTGAGTTGACAGGAAGGGTTGAAGTGAGATGGAGAGAGGTTAAGCATGGTAGTGCCAGGCTCAGCTACACAACATTTATTCCAAAAAAGTCTAAAGGGCCTCAATACCAAATGTGGCATCTGCTGGCACAGCAGAATGGTACCTGAGCAGCATTTGCTACTTTTAGAGTATTTCCTCATTTCTTACCCTCTTTAGGGTTCAGCAAACCTCCTTCACCTGGGGTGTGGTGGCTTCTGCCTTTGCCTGATCCCTAACTTGTCTTCTCCTGGTCATTGACCATCTAATCCCACTGGGCTCTGTAGTATCCTAAGCCAAGACAGAACAATTTCCCAGGATTTTTGCTACTTGAACTGGTCCAGAAGAGCTTTTTATCCTTCTTTTTTGTACGAATTTGTTTAGATATAAGCTAGAGTTGTCTATGGCCATATTTCATTCTCTCCAAAAATCTGGAACTGGAATAATAAAGTCAACATATAGAAAAACCCAGATGGCAGATGGAGAGCAGCCTGTGGCACTTAGTGTCTGGATCCCACTGTTCCTGAGGAGAGATCTCTCTTCTCTATGAGAAAGCTGGTTCCCTGGGTTTTATGAAGCAGCTGAAGAAGCTCTGGCTAACCCATGGGACTGATAATCTTTGCTTGGCCTCCTGTGGCTTGTGAGAATCCAGTGACCTGCCTGTGGTCCATAGCCAGCCACAAGTAGATCTTCAAGAAGACCATGAAGAAGAGGGAAACGCGGGTGGAAATAGGTGGAGGTGGGCAAAGAGTGTGTGTTTTGGGGATGGGTACGGAAAGAGACTTAGCTTGGGTCAATGGGCACATGATACAGTGCGAAGATGATGTTTTATTGAGTTGTACACTTTTGATTTTATGAACCAATGTCATTCCAATAAATTCAAGTAAAAAAAAAAAAAAAAAAGGCTCCCTGAAGCCCTGACTCCTGTTTGGTAGCCTTTCCACCCACTGTGTGAAACAATAGGTAACCCAGAAAGGACAGGAAGTGTTGGGGCCCATAACTGCTGGGGTTTGACACACATAGTACCTTTCTTGTATGATGAAACAAAGAAATAAGACATTTGCACAGATAGAGAACCAAGTTAAGGTTAATTGGGATCCTTCAGGCTATGAGAGGCAGTGTCTAAGTTCAAATGGCCGACTGGACAAGATGGGTCCCACTTCTGGCTGGACCCTGGACCAGCACTGTGCCCTGATCTCTGGGCCTTGTATAGCCCATAGGTTCTTTTTCCAGGACATCTCTCTAGAAATTTAGGGTTGACCAGGGATGTGTGTGATAAGAATCACTGAATGTTAGTGCCTGGAAGAATCTCTGAGATCCAGAGTGGAGGATAAGTGCATGAGACAGAGAGACTTGGTTGGGATCACACAGCCATGAACTGCTGTGTGCTGACCACGGCAAAGGATAAAGAAACTGGGCTCAGGTGCTTCCATCACTGCTCCTGGTGGTCACACTGCTTCCTGCTGGCTCATTAGTGTCCCCAGAAGGTGATCTTGGACAGGGTGTCCCAGGGTCAGACCAGGATGATGGGGGGTCTACAGGTCTGATTGCTGTTACTCAGCAGCATCTTATCCAAGTGTCAAAATGTAAAAGGCTTAGATGGGGACATGCATCTTTGCTGGAAATTCTAGAATTTTCTATTTGCATTTTTGAATATTTATACTCTGCTTCATGAGCTTAGCTATAAAATCCAGGTATTGTCTCTCCTAGACCTCCTTTGCGTGTGGATACAGGACTTGCTTCAAAGAAATAATATATGGGTGACCCATGAAGTAACTTCTCACCAAGATAAACTACTAAGCCATGTGGTTTTTAATAGGCCCTCTGCTGGGCCATGCTTTGTGAGGCTCTGGTCTCCAGTTCAGGAGACTGGCCAAGGAAAAGTCATCCCCTCCATCCCTTCATCACTCCTCCATTTTGTTGCCATCAGAATTGAAGGAAGTTCTGACCTGCCTGGCGTTCGCTGCTCACTGACACCCAACACTTTTCCCCTCACAGGAGTTTTTTCTGAAATGTGTCCTCCTCCGTGTTCCCATGCCGAAAGCTTGGCTCTCTGTGAGGTCTTCTGGCAGAAGGAGTGTCTCTCTAGAGTTCATACTAAGACATGATTCATGTGAAGATCCCAGACAGAGGCTTGGAGAGGAAAGGGAGAGGGGGCAGAGCACTGCACTTGGATTTGAAATCCTGAATTGTATTCACTGAGCCAAGTGTCTTCATCTCCCCGGCTCCCCTACCTGTTGCATGGAGGGGATTACACCTTTCTCATCTTGGCTTGGTAGGGGGCTAGATGCTGGGATTGGGGGTTGAGGTGGTGTGCAGAAGCTCTGGCCATGGGGCAGCTGAATGATCCAGAGGCCAGCGCTGATGTGCAGGGCCCCCGACTGGCACTGATGCAGAGGAGCCAGAGAGAGCAGAGCTGCTGCTGTGCAGCGATGAGAGAGACGAAGGCTTTAATGAGATGACAAGTCAGGCGCCTCCAATTCCCTGTGCCAACGAGGGCCTGTCTCTGTACCCAGCCCAGCGTTAACTGCTTGTGAAGAGCAACTTGTCCCCAGTGAGCATCTGTTTTGCTTCTCTGGGCACCAGCGGCTCTGGAAATTCCCAGCAGACTCTCTGTGTGTGCTACAGAGCAACGCCTTCCCAGCCTGGCTGCAAACAGCCTTCCAGCAGGAGAGCCTTTCCGAATCTAAAAATGCGCTTCATTTAAGTGTTTAGTTAGTGCTAGGGGAGGGGACGGGGAGGTGGATGGGGGAGCAGGCGAGGAGGAGCGGACTGGGCGCACTTTGCAGGCGCAGCCTGGTACTGGGTCCCTGGACGCGGTAGCAGACAGCGCTCACCAGGCTTCATCTGTCTGCACAGGTCTCGGAGGAACCTCGCCGGTCAGTCCGCAGGCTGGCTCAGCGCCTTATTGCTCAATCAGCATCCTGTCATCAGTGTGCTTGGCCTGTGGTGGGTGTGGCCACTGAGGGGAGCAGCCAGATAGCTATGGTCCTGCTGCTTAAGGAGAGGAAGGCTAATCGCTCTTGTGATGTAAAGATTTCGAAGGGGCTCTGGGGTTCTTGCCTTCCATGCATTCATGTGTTCACATGTCGTTACAGAGCACCTACTCACTACCAGGCTCTGGGCCCCCGCAGGACTCAGTGGTGACAGGAAACATGTGAGTCTGCCTCTCTTGTCCCTGTGTGGCTGGCCTGCCTTTCTCTTACCTGATTACAGTCACACACAGCAAGCCCAGTGGAGCCAGACCACCTGGTGTCAGCTCTCAGCTCTGCCACTTCCTTTCTTGGTGACTTTGGGCAAGAAGCTTTCCTTTTCCATGTGCTCATCTGTGAAATGGGGATGAGAATAGTACCTATCTTTTGCATTTATTGTGAAATCTAGTAAGCTAATGAGTGTAAAGAGCTTGGAACAGGGCCTGGAATGTAGTAACAAAATAATAAATAACATTGTCGAGCTACTTTTTGGGTCACTCTCTTCTAATCTGTTCCCCACAACACACCCCTCTAATCTTTCTAGAAGGCAGTTCTGATTATAGTGAAGTCGTTCAAAGATTCGCCTTGGTTTAAAGTCCAAACTTTTCCATGACCTTCAGACCCCAGCTTCTCTGCACCCTTACGCCCCTTCCATCATGTTTCCCATGTTGCCCTTCTTCTCCTCTTTCACCTTACAGCCATCCAGGTAGCCTGCCACTTGCTAACCATGCCATTTTTCCTCACACAATGGCTCTCTACCCAGGGACCTTTTTTATTGCCTCCTTACCTCCCAGGAGACCGCATGGGTCCTTAAGAGGAGGTTCAAGTCTGTGTTTGAAGCGCTCCTCCATTTCTCCTTTCCAAATCAAAGCCAGCCTCCCCCTTGCCTGCACCCCATTCATTCTGTTCACCCCAGGTCTACTGCACTGAGCAGTGTTTGGTAGTTGTCCGAGTGAATGTGTGTCTTTCACTGAACCCTGTGTTCCCTGTCCATGTTGGATTTCTGTCTGGGCTGGTGCAAGTAGACACTCAGCAAATAGTTGTTGAATCAATGAATAAACAAGGTGCTTGATAAACACTTGTGAGATTGGAATTAAAAAAAAAAACAAACAAAAAAAAGCAGGTGATCTCATTTCATCTTTACAACCACCCCCAAAATGCATGGGTAGATAATCAGAGCCAACTTGGACAGGCCTGCTGCCATGCCAGTGTAGGTGGCAGCTGTCTGGTCCTGGGGGGCTGCAAGTGCTCATTCCTCTGCCCCATTAGCCTAAGTTCCATTGCCCGGGAAGAATAGGTGGGTGGTGTGAAAGGCTATATTTTCTAGAGATGGCATCACACTGTCTCCATGCCTCATGCTCTTCTGCAGTGTGGCCTTGCCCATCCCAGACCAAGAGGTGAACTCCTATACCCCTTGTGTTGAACCTGGGATGGGCTTGGGCCTACTTGGCCAATAGAATGCAGTGGTGTTCTGAGACTTCCACATCAGGCCATGAGAAGTCTTGCAGCTTCTGTCTGGCTCCCTTGGAATTCTCTCTTGGGATGTTCCCCTTGGAAAGCCCATGCTATGCGATGGCCAAGCCACGTGGAGAGACCATGTGCAGGTTCTCTGAAGGATAATCTCAGCTGAGCTCCCAGATGACAGCCTTGCCATGGGAAGGAGCCAGCTGGGACTTTGAGAGCAGTCAAATCTTCAAAGGACTTCAGCCCCAGAGGACATCTGACTGCAATCCCACCTGGGACCGGAAGTGGAAACTCTCCACCTGAGCCCAGTCAATCAATGAAACATGAGCGATGATGATAAATGTTTGTTTGAATTTAAGATACTGAGCTTTGGGTTGGCAACAGATAAACAGAAGGTTGGACTCAGCACTGGAGGAGGATGTAACTGCTGAGCTCCAGCTCCTATGATTTCTCAGAATGTGGAGGAAGGGACTGGGATGGGGACCTTTGATTTTCAAGATCCTGTTTGCCTCTGTGACACTTTCTCTGATTTGTAGATTGACCTGGGGTGAAAGGGAGAAAAGGGGGGGGGGGAGAGAGAGAGAAAGAGAGAGAGAGAGAGAGAGAGAGAGAGAGAGAGAGAGAGAGAGAGAGAGAGAGTTTGTCCAGTTATCTTAGGCTGTAGGAAATAATCAAGATTCAAGGGCATAGTATAACACCTTTACCCACATTTTCCCTCAATCCATTCTCTGACCACTCCTCAGGGAAAATGACCTAAATGCTTGATACAGAGAGAAGGAAGGAAAGAAGTGATGATGGAGTGGAGTACCCACTCTGAGCCAGGTAGGTAACCTCCATTACTTTATTTGCCCTTCACAACAATTTGATGAGAATGGCAATATTATTCCCATTATACAGATGAAGAAATTGGCTAAGAAAGGTTCAGTGATGTGTCTACAAGCTAGCAGGTGGCAAAGCTGAGAAAGCCCAGGCCTGAATCACCAACACTGATGATATTGGAATGGACTCCAAGATGCTGAGAAGGTTCCAGGTCCTCTCTTCAGCCTCAATCTGCTAGTCAGCCCTGAAACCCTCTCCTCATTGTGTTGCTGCTTTGGCTTAAGTCATGGATCCTACCAATGCTAATCCCCTGGAAGGGTGATGCATTAAGATGTCATTAACCACTCATCCAAGTCAGACTGAGGTCCTGTGTCTCCCCTTGGAAGCTGTTTCAATACGAAGAGAGTGTGGGGTGGGGGGACTGCTTGTGGGGATAGGAGACAAGAGGTGGGAGCGAAGAAGGCCTGTAGCTAGACTCTTCTCCATTCTTTCATGATGGAGCTTGATGATGGGGTTAGTAGACCGTCAGCAATGGCACAGGACAAGCCCCATCCCCTATCTGAGGTCAAACTTCCCCATGTCCAGTGGCAGCTCTAGAGAATGTCTAAATCTTCAGCTGATAGCATCTATCCCTGGCATGGATGCGGGCGTATTCATTCTCATCAGCTTCCCTCCAGGGCTCCTGGAAGAGCTGAGTTTAATTCTGGGCTCCAAACTCAAGAAGCGGTATTCACCAACCAGTGCGAGACCAGAGCAGGCAGCCAGGGTGGGCAAGGAGGGTGCCGATTCTCGACATAGCAGTGGCTGGAGTCTTTGGGGGAAGGAAACCTGACTGCTTGTCTCAGCTCTGCAGAGAGAGTTGTCACTAAAGAAAAAAGGACCATGTAACCTCAGGGGCCCCTTACAATGCTTGGCTCTGAGAAGGGACAAGCCCAGCCTGCCCAGCAGTGTTTTAACCACTGAGCTAAAGTAAGGGGAACCAAATACTCTGCCTGTCCTGGCCCTCTCTTCAACCTCCCCAGCTTCCCTTTTCTCTGCTCCTTTGGTTGACTAACTTCCCTTGGACAAGGAGGCGTTGCTGCTCTTCCTTCCCTCTGTTTCCTCCTTCCTTCTATTCATTTAACAGATCTATATTGAGCATTTAGCATATGCTAAGTCTTGCAAGACCCAAGGATGAGCAAATTAAATGCAGTCCCAACCCTATGGCAAAGCAGTGGGAGCTCCTGTAGGGCTGAAGAGGAGTGAGAGATGGGGTAAGAGGGCCAAGAGGAAAGCTGAAAGACTGACCCTTGGGAAGTCAGGGCAGATCCAGCTTGGAGATGATGAGGGGTGGGCAGGGAGGGTGGCAGTGGGACCATGTAAAGTAGATGGATTCAAAAGACAGATAGTAGGACAAAACTCTGTAGGCCTTGATGAAGGGTTGGCTGTGACAGGCAGGCAAGAGAGAACTTGTCAAAGGTAAACTCTGATCTCACTGGTTCAAGCACTTGGGTGGGCGAATGTGCCAGTCATGGGCACCTCACAGCAGGACTGGCTCTGTTGGATCCCTTGCTGGCAAGTCTTCCCCATACTTGAGTGAAGGCCTCTGCACCAGGGTTTCATTTTGGGTAGGGCTAGGAACTCTATAGCAGCTGGGAGCACTGGAATGGGGACAGTACCTTCTCCCCAAAGCCATCCTTTCTGCTCTTCCCAACAGCTCCCAGAAGTCTGGCTCTTCCCTGTAAAGACTCCCAGGTGCCTGCGCTCCTTTTTAGTGCTCTTCTCCTTATCATTGCAGAACAGTGATGATTGATATAGGGGAAAACCAATGAGCAGCTGCCTAGTTCTGCCCACTACCCCAGGTTCTCCTCATTCCTACCCAGTCCTCTCCTGCTCTCCCTCCCTCCCCCCAGGGTCCCTCATGATATCAAAATACTGAGTCTCCTCCCTGTGTGCATAAGCCCAGTGCACCCTGGGGAGAAGAGGGAGGGCCCGGGCCCAGCAGAGTCTTCTCACTGCCTCCTGCTGCCCTGGGTCCACACCACCTGGCCACTGAATAACTCTAAAGAGGCAGGGTTGTCTCAGGCTTCCTGGCCAGGGCTTGCAGCCTGTAAACATTCCTACACCATTTAAATGGTTTCCAGATGGGCTGGAACCACAGCAGCAGGGGAGGGGCTTTGACTGGGCCTGCCTGTGGGACTTGGGGGATTCCATGGTTCTCTGTTTCTAACTTAGCTCACCTTGAAATTGTTCAGAACAACTTCTTTCCTCTGCAACCAGTTTGCATGAAGCCAGTGCACCTAAATATCCCCCTCCCTGTGTGCATGAGCCCAGTGCATTTTGGGCCACAACCCTGTGTGCATGAGCCCAGTGCACCCTGGGCCCTGCTCTGTGTGTATGAAGTCGGTGTGCCCTGGGTCCATTCCTCTGACCTGACCTAGACATGGAATCCTAGTCTTGGGCTTGCTTTGTCAGCTCCCCAGGGAGTAGGCTTCAGTCTTTAGTTTTATAAACTGAGGAAGTGGAAGATGATCATGTTTATGTACCTGCTATGTGGTGGGTATGGGTTAGCCTTGGTAGGACAATCTTTTACATATTAAACTCAGTGCCACAAGATGTGTGTTATGATCGCAGCCTCAAGAAGTCAAATGGGGCTTACTCAGATATCTCAACCAGGATCACATTTATGTATGCGCTCCCTTCTTGATGGTGTTTTATATAAGCTCCCTAATCATAACAATGGCTTTCTGAGTCTTACTGTATTCGTTTACAGATGACAAAACTGGTGCCCTCAAAGGTGAGTGGCTGCTCACCATCTCATGCTGTGGAAATGGAGCTGTGTCCTTGTTCTCATGGCTTAGGCCCCAGCAGGCTTGGACTGGCGGGCCTACCTCTGTCTGGTAACACCGAGCATGACTGAGTGATCTTGGCCAGGACTTGCCTGTACCCCAGCTCCTTCACCCTCTATCAGCCTATTCTGTGTGGCCCGGCTCAAGTGACATTTCCAAATAACAGAAGGAGTCAGAGCAGAGAGGGTAATATACTTGCCCAGGGCCACACAGCTGTTCAGCGGTAGAACCAAGACTGGAACTCAGGTTCTCCCAGTTCCTTTCAGGTGTTCATTCCACTCTGTGCTACCTCCAGCTAACCGGAAAGCTCTCCGAGTGGCCATTCCACTCTGTGCTACCTCCAGCTAACCAGAAAGCTCTCCGAGTGGCCTTACCACCTAGGCAGGACAGAGCGAACTGACCGCAAGAGAAGGAGGGCAGCGAGGAGCAGGACAAGGGGCTGGGCTGCATGTCCTGTCCCTGTTCCCTTGGGCAGCTCATGTCTGCCCTCTGAATCTCCCTGGCTTTTTGTGTCCAGCTCTCGTTAAGGACAATGATGTGGTGTGGGTCTCTGGTCTGCAGATGGACAGGGGAAGCTTTCCTTTCCATGGTGAAGCCCCAGGCTCTGGTCAGCCTTGGCCAGCCCCTGGGCCAGAGTCCTGCCCAAGCTGCAAGCCGCTAGTGCTTTCGGATGGAGGAGTGCTCAGCTCCCGGTGTGTGTGTGTGGGTGTCTGAGATGGCCTTTCCAGCCCAGATGTGCCACACACAGCACCCTCTCCTCTGCCCCATATCACCTCCCAGGCATGAGGCTCAGGAAAGCCAACTGCCCCCACCAGGACACCCCAATCTCCAGTGTCTGGGATCCACTCTGCAGCTTTCCTTCTCAAGAGCTGGTGCCAAGTGGGCCCTGCCTCAGTGTCTGGTGGGGCGCCAGGCATTCTGTCTTGAGCACTTCTCAGTGGCATGGGAAGATTCACCTCAACAGACTGGAAGAGATGCAGGCCCTTTGGCCCAGCTCTAAAATGGGGGCATGGTCAGTGCTTCCCAATCCATGTGGTGGATCCACTGCTACAACCACTGTGAGTCTGAAGGAGCCCCTCTGTCCCAGAGCCTAGCCAGCTGCCCCATGGAGAGAATGTTAGTGGTGCCTGCAGCTGTAGGAAGCACACCACATGTGCTTTCCATGCTGATGCTACTGGGACAGGAGGAAGTACCCATGGGCCAAGCCCACCTGCCTGTCCATGCTTTACAAGTACCATCTCATGTTGCATGAAACCACGTCCCTGCAAGGTGTGAGCCATGTCTTGGGTCACAATTCTTAGACTGAGACCACAGAGGTGCTGTGAGGTTAAGGACTTGCAGGGTCACCCAGCTCTACGTGCAGAGCTGGGTTGGAACCCAGGCAGCCAGTTCCAGAGCCCCATTCTTGCCTCAACAGCGAGGGGTGTGCCCTAGGTTCTCCCATCTATGGCCTCTGTCCACCCTTTCTGTGCCCCAGCTCCCACAGGAGTCAACTCCATCCAAAGAGGCAGAGGGGGCTCAGCACAGGTATCTGCAGATGAGGCATAATTCCAGCCAGAGCACCCAGAAAGAGTCTAGGTGCCAGGGCTGGGTGTCTGTAGGAGCTGGCAGAGAGTGGAGGGGGGATGAGAGCCATGAACGCTAGCTGACCTGATGGTCTTGGGGAGGGGGAGGGACTTGGGCCTCTCAGGCCCTTGTCTGGACAGGCAGTGCCATTTGTAGACACACGAGGCCAGGAAGGTGAGGGAGGTCTGTCTCCAGCATCCACCTGCTGCCATTGAAGGTTCCTCCCTGGGCAGAGCATCCCCCTAAAGCCCAGTTCTCCGAACCTGGTTCTGTTGCTTGATTGTTTGATGGGACAACGGTTTTGCTTGGCATACTTGGTTCTCTGTTCGCCCCCTGGATTCCCCATATTTCCTTCCTCGCTCCAGTCTGTCCATCCCATCCACTCCTGCCTTCGTCCCTGGCGCCTCGGTTCCTGCTGCTTCCCTAGTCAGACTGTGTCTGTGACCATGTTTGCGGGGGTGGCCTCTCCCTTCCGTGAACCCTCAGCATCATAGGACAGAGCACTGTGGGAGCGGGCCAGATGCTTCTTCACCTACTTTGACCTTGAGACCTTGAAGGGCAAATTCCACAGCAGGTTTATATTCATAGTTTCTCTGGATGTTTGTGGATGACATGGAAGGATGGAAGAATGCATGAGCCTGGGGTAGAGGCTCAGGGATTGGACCGGAAGCCAGGATACTCCCTTTTCCTTCAGCGTCTCAGTAGGAGAATAGGGAAGATGCTAAACATGGCAAGATCATGGTCTTTCTATGCCTTGATGTGTCACCTTAAGGAGAACATTTGCGTTTCACAGGGTCCTTCAGGAGGAACCCAGGAGTGACAGTGGGGTTTCTGGTGCTGGGGAAGATCACGGGTGAGGCCATCTGTGTCCAGCTCACGTCATGGTGTGCAGGTGCCTCTGCTCTCGGTGGCCAGCACCTGCGAAGCCCTCCTTTGTTACTTCTCAACGGAGCCTGTTCAGGGAAGCATGGCCCCTCTCCTTTGCTCTGGGTCGTGGGGTGGTGACATTTTAAAATACTGTTAATAGCTGACATTTATCCAATGCCACGTGCAGGCATGGTACCTGAGTTATCTAATCTCATCTCCACACCAGCCCTCTGAGGGATGTGCGCTGCTCACCACCTGGTTCAGCAGGGGAATCTCATTTGTCTCCAGGTCTGGCTTCCTCACTGGAGGCCTAGACTCCTGGGTGACAGGGACCATGCCTAATGCTGCTCTGTACCGAGGCACCTCAGGCAGGAAGTGGGCACTCCATGCTGGTTGGTCAAACAGGGTGAGAATGGGTGAATCTCGGGGCTCTACCCTCCCTGCAGGCCTGATCTGAAAACACTCGCTCCCATGTTACAGCCTCAAAGGACAAGGCGGGACCTGAAGTGTGGTGTGTGTGTCTGCCCAGGGGCACACAAAGACGGTGGCATGTTGTAAGCTCTAGGCCCTCCTGCTTGGGGGGAACTCTGTTTCTGTATATTTCCAGCTGTGTGATTTGGGGGAGATGCCTAAGCTCTCGGGGCTCCGTTTCCTTTTGTGCGATAGAGGGGTAACAATATCTATCTGACCGGGGCCGTGGGATAACATGAGTTATTACCATAAAGCACTCAGGGCCCTCCTGCTCAGCAAGCACTAGTGCCTGTTACAGTCATTAGCAGACAGTTAGGGATGGAGGGATGTCTGTGTCATTCGGGGCACCTGGTCTCCTGACTGTGTGGTGTAGTAAGCAGTGTTTTTTCTCCTTTCTGTGCACCTCTGCCCCTCGGCCTCTCCCACAGCCCTGTGACACCTGAGGGGTCTGGTTTTTTGGGTTCATTCCAGCGAGGTGAGGGGCAAGGTGAGGAGGCAGCAGCCCGTGAAGGGACCTGTGAATGAGATGAGGGATTAAGAGTGCTGGGCTGAGGGGACATGGGTGGTCTTATGGATGTCCACCAGATACCAGCACAGGACAGCTGGCCAGGGCCTCCTTTCTAGCCCTGCCACAGCCCCTGTCCCAGCCTCAGAAGCAGTTCAGACCTGTCCTTTGGAGAGATGGGGAAGCGGTGAAGTGAGAAAGGAAGGTTCTGAGCTGATGGCACTGAGATCTGCATTGACTGAGGAGAAAACCCAAGGTGACCATGTTTGCCTGGGACTTACTAGGTCAGCATTCCTGCTGTCAGGGAGAATGGGACTCAAGAAAGAAATAAAGTTTATTTACAAAAAAGTAATGAAAATGACATTTCCCCCATATATGCCTAGGTGCTTATGAAATTCTTACCACCATCTACATCTATATGTTTTCCTTCCTGTATATAATTTCCAAATGTGTACCAGTGTGTGTTAACATATATATATATATATATATATATATATATATATATATATATATATATATATCCCGATGCAAGATTAGTGCAAGAATGGGCCTTTCTTTCCCTAGCTGCTGGCATCACCTTCACTCTGGCCCAGAGCCACCTTTCTGCCTTCCCATGCTGCCCAGAGGCCTGGAGAGGTTGAGGTGGTACAGAAGCCATGGTGACAACACAAGCATCCCGCCCCACTCCCTGCCACTAGGTACTTGCATATGCAAATTAACCCAACAGCTTTGTTAGGTTTATTTGCATACTCACTCCTGATTGGCTGGTGGGTATCATGAAGGTATGGTCAATTAGTATGTTGCTCTTTTATTAGGTTGATATATATATGGTTGACCCTAAACAATGTGGGGGCTGGGATGTCAACTGCCCCCACAGTTAAAAATGTGCATGTAGCTTAAGTTTGCCCTCCACATATTATATGTGGTTTCCCAACTGCATGAGGAAAATAAGGTTGACCCTGGAACAACACAGGTATGAATTACATGGGTACACTTACATGTAGTGTTTGGCTTTTTCTGGATGAAGAGATATGAGCTATTTTTAATTTTCCTAACTTACTGTATCTTTCCAATTTTCTAAAGTAAGTATCATAAGAAAGATCAAATAATTATATAGCTGTAAACTGTGTTATATGAACTGTGTTCTTTGTGTAAGACAAATGGGACCAATAGATGGAGTGTACCTGGTGTGGGAGGCTTCAGGCCAGCATCCGTGTCCCGCAAGTCCCCACCCTTCCCTGAGTGAGAGTGGGGCCATCTCACTGCCACGTGCTCCACGTGCAACCAGAACCCCATGCATGTTTGTGTCAGACCTGAGTTCCCGAAAAGAAGCAGAACCTGCACACCCAACCCACGGTGCTGGCAGTGGAGGGATTCTTGTCTCTGGTTCACAGATTAGAAACTGGAAACTCAGGGAGGCCTGGGGACTTGAGCGGGGCCACATAGTCAGACCTCACATAACAGGAAGCTGTTCTGGGACACGTCTCTGGTCCCACGTCCTCAGTACCTGATGGGCATTAATGGCTTGAGTTTTGTGACTTGTCCAAGGTCACACAGCAAGGAGCAGAGTTAGAACCAGGATTCTGAGCTCCATGCCAGAAAGCAGAAGTGCTCAGAAAAGGGCCAGAGAAAGAAAAGGAATTACAAGAAAAGAGTCAACAGTGCTTGCTGGAGCAAAGATCAGAGTTTAGGGCACATTGTGTGAGTGCATGCATACATGTGGCATGCATGAGTGTGTGTGTATGCGTAAGTGTGTGTGGAAATGGCACTGTGGTGTGTGTGTGGGGGGGGGGGGGCAAGAGGTGAGCATAGTAGTTGAGGAGTGGGGCAGAGGGAAGGAATAAAAGAGGTAGTTGGGAAATAGTTCCTGAAAGCCAAAAACCTCAAGTAAGACAAATGTTTATTTTATTTAGTGTTGATCACAGGAAAAAGTGCTGACGGAAACTCATAACTAGCGGGGGCTAGGGCCAGCTCTTCAGACCCTAATGGCAAGTACATACTAGAAAGTACACCCTCCAGGCAGGGCAAGTCCCAATGTGGCTGGCAAGCCCCAGGAGGGCATGATGCCTGAGAGGACAGCCCACCTGAGGAGTAGAAGGTGCCCTGAAACAGGGGTCCAGGGCTGGGGTCCATGGGGAGTTAGGGCAGCAGGTCAGACCACTTCTCAAACCTTGGGGACTAGATCTACTTTCCAGCCTGAAACAGCGATTGCAACATCAATAACAGCAACAATAATCAGAATAGAAGAAGCTAGCTTTTCAGACGGTGGCATCAGGAGGCGAGGTTTTGTGATGTCTGAGAGAAGGAAACATACGAGGTGGGCTCTGGGATTGCCCCCGGCCACCTGCCTGGAGAGAGTTCTCAGGCTGCGCACAGGAGGGGAGCCCCAGGGGCCCGGTGGACCTCCCCATTCCAGAAGATGATGCCAAGAGCTGGGGAGACCATGGTGGCCAGAGTGCACAGGTCAGTGTGCTGGAGAGGGAGGCACAGAGAGAGGACCCCGATGGCTGCAGAGGGACCCCTCCAGCCCCTGGCAGAGTCCAGTCTGCTCAGCGCATGCCTATGAGGAAACTGCCTGAGGTCAGGGGAAACCACCTAGAAGGGTCAGAGGGGAGCATGAGCATGGAGCTCACCCGAAGGTGGGTATAGTTTCTGTCCCCAATGGCTGGACTGCAAGGCTCACACTTCAGAGGGTAGGTCCTCTAATGCTTGGTCCATTTTCAAATGTCCTACTGGTCCCTCCTCTCCCCGCCAATGTCTTCCTTCTCAGTTACTTTAAATCATGGCCAGACTGGACCATCTCTTTGATTTGATTTTCATGGATCTCAAAGAACATTCTCTCTCTTCTCCACCCTGACCCCCTGACCTCTCATGCTTTTGCGTCTGTGAAGAACATGGGTCCGTCTCCTGCAGAATGTCTCATGTGGAATTTGGTTGACGTCACTCTTGTGGTGTTAAACTGGATCCTCCCTCCTTGGTATGTCAACACTAAGGCTCTCTCTGGTTTCACCAGACTCCGAGGTTCAATTCTTCTGGCAAGAACCCTTCTTGGACGGCGCCTTATTGTCGAGGGAGTGGAATTCTGTAGGATTCACATTGAGCTCATCAGGATGGCTGCTCGGTTCAGCTGCTGGGAATAGAGTGCTCAGGTGTGCTCACTGTGGCTTCCCTCCTTCCCGGCCCACACGAGCAAGCCTGTTAGAATGCTCATAGTCAGAATGGTGTCAGTCTGTACGTGAACAACCTTGAATCCATATCCATTCTTTTTTTAAAAATATTCTTTTCAAATTTTGATCTCCTTTTTAAACCTCATTACTCATAAAAAAATTATGGTGAAATATGTTATGTTATAATGCTGGAGTGCTGAATTCCCCCATCCTAGAGGTTAAAATGTGTTTTGTGGCTGTCACCCATGGAGCCTAAAAAGCAGGGTGACTAATTGGGACTATGGGCTTTTCCAGGATGAGGGCTTTCAGGCCAAAAGCTGGGAATGTCCTGGGCAAACCGAGACTGGTTAGCCACCCCATGACAACATGCAGACCTGTCCGGTAACCAGGATCGTAAACATGTCCCTTAGTATGTCTGAGCTGCTCAGGTGTTGGCCTTGTCTGACCCCTCTTTAAACCAGCTGAGGAGCCCGTGGTTGTCTGGGCTTTCTAGCAACGGGGACCCCAGTCCTTTTTCTAAGGCGGCCTCTTTTATTGGAGAGTGAGTGTGTCTGTTAGAAAATTGGGCCTCCCTGTAAACCCCATAATCTCACCTGTCAGCTGGAATTTTACTCCCCAGAGCCAAGCGTAGAATATTGATTAACCAATCAGACCACCATCTCCTGACCATGTGCCCCCCAAGCAAACACTCTCAGGCCATCCCTGGTCCTGACTTCATGTCCCCTCACCTCACTGTCCCCCTGTTGTCTCAGGACATCATCCAAGTCCTAGGCTAGAAGGGTCACTGACATCAGGCAGGAGCCCGACTTGAGATGGAGCACATCCTCTGCAGAGATGAGCCTGCTCGCCCCTGCCTTCGAGAACCCAGGGATATGTGTCACTTCCTGGCCGAGGCAGGCACCTCCACTCTCTGCCTTTAAACCTAGGGCCACCTGACCCCTGTGCTGGGGAGAAATGGACTATCAAAAGGGAGGCCTGTGTGTCCTTACGCCCTCTTAAGTGGCTGGGAGGGGAAGGAAGTGCCCAGCTTCATCCATTAAGGATGAACCAGCGATTGGAAGCCACTTGAGAGGATTTCAAAGTAGAGCCAAGAATTTAACTTCAAGATGTACTTTACCTCCTGAAATCAAATCATCTCATTTTCAGCACAGACACTCCATTGGGTTTAATGCTGCAGCTTTTCTGGAAACGCTTGTGTGGGATGAAGGTCAGGATTTTATGGGCTCGGATGCACTTCCATCACCAGCAGGGTGATTGTCCTGGGGACAGGCTGGCTCCATTTAAGATGTCTCTCCCGTCTGATCCCTACACAATGCCATCCTCTCTGTCTTCTTCGCCTTCCTCAAGGATTCTGGAAAGATCCCTTTAGCATGTCACTTGCTTCCAGTCCTCCTCCAGGAAGCTACATCTTCCCTAACTGCCCATTCACGCTGACTACCCCATTCCTTCCCAATGCAGTTTCCTAGGCTGACTTCCAAGGGCCTCATTCTCTGGCCCCATGTCCCCGACCAAACTCCCTCCTTCCTAGGCCTCCGCCTTCCTTTCTCTGAGACTAACCAATCTCTATCTGTTCCCACCTTGGTGTTGAATGGTTACCTCTTTCTAGGTTAACCTCCTACAGGGAGTCTTCCCTTGTTATCTTTATCCTTCTCATGGATCTTTGGTCTCTAGTGTTACACAAACTCACAGACCAGTTTCTCTTCTCTGGCGGCCCTTTCTTTTCTCTCTGAACAATTTGTAAGTCCCTGGAGGACTGAGACGGTAATGCCTGTGTCAGAAACAGGGAGTGCTCACCAGAGATCCATGTTATACCTTGTATTTCCAGCCTCCCTGGCTCATGGGTGTTGGGGGTGGGGACATGTGACTGGTTTCAGACTGTGAGCAAAAGTGACATGTGCCACTTCCCGGTTGAGGCAGTTAAGAGCTGGCAGTAGTCCTCTCCCCACCCCCACCCCTTCATCCCCTTCTGCAGTGAACACAGATGCTGATCCAGATGGTTCTGCTACAAGATGACAGACCCTCTGTTAGCCTGGTTACCTGCATGACTGTGTGGATCAGAACCCCCCACAGTCCTGAGTTAGATATGTAATATGAGCACGAAACAGACCTTCTCTGGGTAAGACTGGGATTTGGGGATTTTTCTGCTGCAGTAGCTGACATTAATGGCTTGACATTAATGCAATATCTTCTTTGTCCCCACCACCTTCACTTCCCTCTTCCTGGGAGCCCTTAGCCCAGACTGGGCAGCCAGTATAGATTCAGTAAATAAGGCTTTCTAGTCTAAATGGTGAATTCCATGGTATGGTAAGCAAGACATGGAACTTATAAATGGAACAATGTAAGCACATGTTCTCAGCAGCAGTATGACAAAGGAATCCACCCTTGAACTTGGCCTTCTGGATAAGGCCACCATCTAGTTTGACTTCATGGAATTAAACTGGAGCCCTGAAGCATTCTGGCTTAAGTTCAAAACCAGGGCAGGGACCCCCATAGCTGTATGACTTTGGAATGACCACGTGCCCTCTCAGAGTCTTGAGCTGCACATCTGAAAAATGACCAAAAGATGTCAGTTCCAGGGACCTGGACTCCCCCTTCCTGGGATCTTCCCTCTAGGAAGACCAGCATGTTCCCAAGGAGACAAGGGCTTGAGGCAGACCATCATAAATATGATGCCCAACTTTCTCCACCTCCTGGATAACTGATGTAAAGGCGGTAACATGGTCATGCAGCAGGAAGAGGTCCTGATGGGGCCATGGGGCTGCAGACCATGGCCTGCTATATGTCTGGTCATTGCTTTTCTTTGGATTGGAGGACAGAGTGGGGTGGAGCCTTGAAGGGAGGGTGTACAGGCAGCCCTGACCTCACCATGATACTAGAACTTCCCGTCCACTGAAAGCCCCTTAGAGTATGGCTGTGCTTTTTTCACAATCTCATCCTCTATGTCCTATTCAAGTCTGGCCTGGAGAAAGTGGAAGGACAACTGACTCGACTCCCCTGCGGGTGGTTAAGTGCGCTGTGGGTGGGTGTAAGCTGAGGCTGGATGGTATTGGGCAAGGCTGTAGCGGAGGGTGTCCTGAACTGTGAGGTGAGCAGAGTAGGTGACCAGGTATATTTGTGGAGGCTGAAACCCCCCAGCATCTCTAGGTGAGGTTGGTGGGGCATCTGCAAAGCCAACTTTCAGGGCTGTGGGCCTGGGAAAGGCCTCAATGAGATGAGGTTTCCTCCTGCTTCCAAGCTGAGGTGGGATGCCTGCAGCGCATATTCTTAACATATGTTCACCTTGGCGCTGTGCTCCTGCCAAGAAGCTGTCACGGGGTGTTTAGCAGAGGAGACAGTGTAGGAAACGTTCCTGTTGTACTTTGGGGAACCTGCAACTAATAGGGCATGTATGATGGGGGGCCGCTGGGCGGGGGTGACCCTGCCAAAGCCTGTTTGGTCCAGCTCCAGAGGAGTGGGCATTAATAGTGTCTGGCGGCCAAAGCACAGGCCTTGCAGCTGTTGGAATAAAGCACAGCTGATGTGGGGTGAGCACCTACTATGTGCCAGGTGCTGGCTTTGGGCCTCACACTCCATCCTCTCACCAGCCTCACCGTTTATAGACAAATAAGCTGCCTTGCTAGGGTGGACCTGACTCAGCAAATCTATCTATAATAATAAAATCGTAATATGCTAATTAGACCAGACTTCCTTCCTGATGACCTTCTGGATGAAGCCGGGGCTATGAGGGAAGCCCAGGTTCCAGGTGCCTGCCTGTGGCCAAAGGGAAGCCTGGGTCTCAGGTGCCAGAGAGAAGCTGGTGCTGGCAATCGGGGGGAAGGAAGGCCTACTCTTGCATGAATTTGTGCATAGGGCCTCTAGTCTCAAATAAAACTCTATAAGAAAATTGCATCATGATTTCCTTGGTGCCTGAATCCAATGAGCTTACCCAGGATGTGGTAGCCTGCATGTGACATTACCTGATGCTATTTGTCTGATCTGTGGGGTCATGTGAGAAGCATGAGTTAACCTAAATAATGCTATTTGACAGTGGTTTGGGGAAAGGTCATCTCTGTTTGGTTTTTATCTTAGGGAAGATATGCATGTTATGGCCTCTTATTCTCCTCAATCCCAAACACACAACAAATGCTCATATACATGGGCACGCTCCATGGGCACACTCCATAAACCTCACATACATATAGACACACATCCATACTCACACATATGAGTTCATGGTCATGATGTTGCTCACATAACACACCCACATACACCTGCTTGTGCATTCTCGTGTGCACTCACACACATACAAATGTGTATTCACATGCCTTCACCTACTTTCATGTACACAATCCACATCAAATTCCCTCAGGCACACGTTCACCCTCATGTGGACATGCTCATCTGCATGCGCAGTGCACCTAGACAGAAAGCACATTTGCACATACATGCCTTTTCTCTGAGCGAGACATTGTCTTTCAAAGGCGAGGATGAGGAAAGTGAGCCAAGAGTGCTCAGGTGCTCTTTGCCGTTCTCTGTGACTCCTGAAGACAGCGAGCAGTTATATATAGGAGAACAAAGAAAGAGGGCGCTGGAGGGGCCTGGCACCTGGGCCAGGTCTCTCCAGGAATGGCCTGATCCATACCTTTACCTCCTGGATTGGTCTCCACATCACTCAGGTGGGGCAGAAGCACCTTCCACCTCCTCACTCCGCCCTGTGAGCTGTGAGCTGGACGCAGGCATGCAGCCCAGTTCCCGCTAGGATCCACAAATCCTTTCCCTGCTGCCTGCCTTCTGCTCTGGCCCAGGTGGTGGAGTGCAGCAGTCGTCCCTGAATGGCATTGACTTGTGGTCAGTGTCAGAGCTGCACAGGCCCTGAGTCAGTGGGATCTCCTTTGTATTGCAGGTGGGGAACTGAGGCCAGGTAGGGAGGGGCGGAGCACTGAGCACCACGGCTGGTTCTTCCCAGGTCCTCAGTGGACACCTGGTGAATGACCGGCACATGCTGCTCGTGGACCATTTTTGAATCAGCCCTTGAGGTCCCGAGGCCTTCGGAATATGAGGGACCAGATGAAGCAATATTTAACGTGTGCAAGAGATTGTGGGAAATCCCAGTGCTGATCTGCTCCCCTGCTCCCAGGCGAGGGTGCCCACTCTTCCTCCCCTAAGTGCATGCCTCATGCAGAGAGTGAAATTCCTCTTTGCCCCTCCTCCAGATTTGCTGTGTACGTGTGTACACCCACCACAGGCACACACATACACATGCACTCTCTTACATATGTTCATGCACATACAGCATACACACTCACCTCTTACACACGTGCACACACACGAACACAGGATTCCCTCTCTGGGTTGAGATCCTCACAGAAAAGCAGATACAGTCTGAGTTCCCCAGCCTGGCTGCCCCTGGGGTCCCCAATGCCATGCCCAGGCTGGTCAGTGTTGAAATGAACTTTAATTCCATGTTTCTGGCCAGGCACTGGTTTCCACCAACATGAGGCTGCTCTCAGTGGGGGCCCTCCCCTCGCAGAGCTTAAGGTCCAGTGGAGGGCCACCCGTGGTCACCCACAGAGGGCCACAGCTTGGAGGAGGGCTCCGGCTCACATCTGAACCAGGCCCTCTGAGTACTTGAGGGGGGAATGACAGACTTCCATGGGCTCTGGCTATACCTCTCAGAAAATACCAAAGGACACATAGAACTTTGCGGCATAAAGTAATTGTAGGCTGGAGCAGGGTGTGCACCAGCCCGAGGGGTGGGGAGGGCAGCAGGTGAGGGTGGGCAAGTGGCCCCCGTGTGCCAGGCTGGGGCAGGAGGGCACAGATGGAAAGGACTTCAATGCTTTGCCAGAGTGCCTTTCTTCTGTGGGTGGGGGAGTGTGTCCCGGATGGGTTTGGAGAGAGAAGAGGTAAGAAAGGTGGCCACGAGGGGCCAGTTGAGGCGGGAAACAGGCATCTAAATAAAGGCACAGAGGTCAAGGGGAGAGCCCCAGGAGCCTGCCCTCCTGGCGCTTCCAGACCAGCAGGAGGGGTCACAGCAGCTGGTGCTGTGCTGGGAGGGGTCTGTGGGAAGCCAGGGGGATGGGTTGGCCAGGGGGCTCTGAGTCAGACCTGAGAAGAGAAGGAGGAGTGGGAGATGTCAAGAAGGAAGGCAAGTGTCTGGGGGGAGAGAGGATTACCCCCCCGCTCCCCAGGTGAGGCAGGCAGCCATGTCACATCTCTCCCATCCATCCAGCCATTGTCATCAGCCTGTGTGGCCCAGGAGCTGCAGCTGGAATATTAAAATCTCTCCCAGGTTTATCTCCTCCCCATCTCGCTCATTTGAAATCTTCGCAATCCGGGGGAGAAAGTTACTTTAATTCTCTGGTTCCTATCAGCCTAATTACAGTTTCAATAGGCGGCGGGCAGGACTCTAAATGAGATCGGAGGACACAGGAACACATTATGTTGGCGCTAATAATGATCTGTCTTTGTTTCATCATTTCACGTTGTTGCCTCTCATTTCGGCGGCCTGAATTCTTAATGCCTCCGAGTGGCTGGGAGATTGCTTCCCGGCTGCCAGGCCGGGAGGAGCGTGCAGGCTGGCAGATGAAAACACCCGCCTGGTGCCTGCTAACAAGCCTGCCGCCATTTAAATTTCAATCAGCCCTTCTGTTTGTGTGTGAGTTCCTTGGATGGATGAAATTAGCAATTTTGAAAAATTGATTAAAATTGCTGGTTTCACACGCCTCAAAACATCCAAATCAATCTTTAGAAGGAAGCACCCGCACTTCTTGTTGGATGCACCAGGTCCGCTGTCTGAGGACCTGCCAAGCGTGCCAAAGGGGAATGAGTTGCTGGTCTGGGTTCCAGCTTGTCTGGGCTCTGGATTAACTCTTGTGCGACCGTCCTAAGCGCCGGAACCTCTCTGGGTCTCCTTTTCCTTACGCCTGTGGAATAAAGGGGTTTGACTAACTGGGGACCCCCACAGGCTCTTCCGGCTCCGACACCATGTCATTATGGATCTCTGCAGGTGGAATCAGCATTCAGACGAGGCGAGAATACTAACAGCACATAGCACATCCGGGAACATTTTTAGCTAAATCTAGCACTTTATATGCATTATTTATATCCACAGGATCATCACGAGGAGACGCCAAGAAAATACAGTTATTATCCCCACTTTCTGGTGTGGAAATGGAGGCATCCACCTTCCCCTGGAGCTCTGACCCCCAGCCCAGGGCCTGGAGCCTGCCTACGACCAGGGGAGGCCGCGATGACCTGCCTGGCAGAGGTGCCCGGGGCAGTGGTGCCTGGGGCTCCCTGGCCAGCCAGACAGCAGCCGTTGAAGACATCCCGGGCTACCTCTTCTCTGTGCTTTGCGTTGATGTCTGGAAAGCTCTATTCACCAACTGCGTGGCAGTGATGATGCAGAGGAGTGAAATGGTAATAACGACGGGGATGTCTCATTTCCCTAAAGAGTGTGCACTGCACCACAGCACATACCCACGGATGGTCCCGGCGCAGATAAAACATCCCGAAAGTATTACAGAGCAAGCACTGTTTGAAAACACGCTACTTGAGGCTGTGGGCAGGAGGCACGTCCCTTCACCTCCTCGGGCCCCACCGTCTGGGCCTCCACGTGGACTCACCTTGCTCACTGATGAGGTAAAGTGCTGCTCCTCCACTTCAGTCTGAGTGTCACAGCCGTGGTCGATGTTTGTTTGGTTCCCAAGGCACAGCTAATCTCGAGAATACCTCGGGCTCTCCTTAAAGTGGAAGGATGTTCAGGGCCCGCTCAGAAACCCAGCCCGTTTGGGGAGCCCTGGTTCTCTAGACACACCCTGTGTCCATGTGGATGAAGTCCTTGTGGTCTCACCTTCCAACCCACTGGCCAGGGGGTCAATGTGTAGACAGCTTGGATTCTGTTCACAACCCTATACATACTTACTGAACTCCTGCTAAAGTTAGTGGGAAGAGAGAGAGAGGCACTATGGGAAAGGCATGTTTTCCAGACCTAACATTGAATACCAGAGCCATCACAAATGTTTTGTGACCTTGGAAAGTCACTTAACTCTCCAGACCTGGGTGTCTTCAATTGTCAGGTGAGGACACTGGTCTCTCTCTCTGGACTGTCTTCAGAAGGCATAGTGGCATGCATGTGCCACACCTGGCACAGAAGGAGGTGCTCAACCAGCAGTAGCTATATTCCTACCAGAAAAAACCCATGGCACCCCTAAGGGGACTTCTGAAGCATCTGTGAGTCCCCAGGTGGCCGGCCTCTCCCATAGTATGCAATTCCCCCTTCAAGGGAGGAGGATGGGGTGGTGGACTAGGCTCACTCACAGGGAGCCTCATAATGCGTTTCAGGCCTCAGCATAGTGTAAACCACTCTGTGTTGTGGCGCTCCAGGGAACTCACGCCCGTTGAAATAGTGGGTATAATGCCTGCAGTTGTGAAATCTAGGTGACGGTATATGTCTGTGGGCGTTAATGGTCCTATGTCTGCCTTTGGTAAGTTTGGGAATGTTTGTTATCAGAAGGAACCCCAGGGTGATGCTGGGTCCTGGTGTACGTGATGATGGGTGGTGGCTGCTTTCCCGGGGCTGCTAGTCCTGAGGGCCCAGATTCGGGCTCCCTGGCTGTGGCCCCACCCAACCTCCCCGTGGTTGTGTGACTGGAAAGTGTCAGGGCCTTCGTTGCTTTGCCTATGGATGAAGGAGAGGGTTGTTTCAGATTCCTGAGAGCTGCCATGCTATGAGGTCTGGGGATCAGTGGCCTCAAAGTGGATGCATATATTCCCACTAGACTGTGAGTGTTTACCAGAAATGATGCTGAATTGTGCCAGAAGATTTTGGGGGGATTCCATTGAGATATCATGATTTTATTGATATTGGAACATTACACTGACCGTTATTACTAGGATAAATCCCACTGGGTCAGGTGAATTACCTTTTTGTATATTAATGAATACAATTTGCTCATACTCAAAAAGTATTTTTGCCTCATAAAGAGTATTGGTCTGTGGTATTCTTTTTAAATATTTTTCTGGTTTTGGTATCAGGATAAGTTGACTTCAAAAAACTAGTTAGGAAGGGTTTTCTGAAAGAGATGGATAGGTATGGTATTTTTTCTACCTATTTTAAAAATAGAATTTACCACTGAAACTATTGGAGTCTAGTGCTTTCTTTGTGGGAAGTTTTAAAACTACAAATTAAATTTATTTAATAGATAGAGGCAATTCAGTTTTAAAACTCATTCTTGTGTGAGTTTAGGTAGTTTGTGTTTTTCAAAGAATTTGTACATTTTGTCTAAGTTGTTGATTAAGGCATAAAATTTTCTTCTATTTATCATTATTATATCCCTTATCATTATGTAATGTCCCTTTTTATCCCTGGATATATTCCTTTTTATGAAGTCTATTTGACTTGTATCAATGTAGTCAATATAACTTTCTTTTTAAAATTAAAATATTTATTATTATTTTTATTGATGTATTATTGTTATAGTAGAACTTTCTTATAATTAGTGTATGTGTTGTATACTTTATCCCATCCATCATTTATAACCTGCCTGTGTCTTTATATTTATTTTCTTATTCTTTCAAAATTGTTTTCATTGATTTCAGAGAGAGGAGGTGAGGGGAGAGAGAGATAGAAACATCAGTGATGAGAGAGAATGGATCCACAGCCTCCTACACCCCTCCTACTGGGGATCAAGCCCAAAACCTGAGCATGTACCGTGACCAGGAATTGAACGGTAACCTCCTGGTTCATGGATCGATGTTCAACAACTGAGCCTCACCGCTGGTCTTTATATTTAAAGTGGATGTTTTGTAGCAGCATGTAGTCTGGTCTTGGTTTTTGATCTAGTCTGTCACTTTGGGGCCGTTGAATTGGAATGTTCAGAAAATTTACATTAAATATGATCATTGATACTTTGGATTCAAATATATCATCTTGCTGTTTATTTCCTATTTTTCTCATCTGTTCTTTGTTCCACTTTTCCCCCTCTCTTATTTTATATCAATTCAATACTTTTCAGGGTTCCATTATATTTTCCCTATATGCTTACTAGCTATATCTCTTTGTTTTATGTTTTTAGTAATTGCTCCAGAGCTTGTAATATATATGTTTAACTTAGCATAGTCTGCTTTCCAAGAATATTATACTACTTTATGTCTGATGTAAAAATCTTGCAACAGAATAATTTCTTTCCCTTCCTGTCCTTTGTGCTATTGGTGTCACACACTTTACTTACACATACATTATTAATCCCACTATTCATTTTTATTTAAGTAGTCAGCTATCTTTTAAAGAAAGTGAGGGAAATGGGTAAGTTTTTAAAAATTTACCCACATAGTTCGCATTCCCAGTACTCCTCATTCATTTGTATAAACTTCATTTTCATCTGGTATTTTTCTTCAGCCAGAAGAGCTTTATTTAATAATTCTTATGCAAGTTTGCTAGTGATAATGAATTCTCTTAGCTTTTATTTGTCTGGAAATTCTTCATTTTGCCTTCACTTTGGGAGGATATTTTCACTTGATATAGAATTCTAGATTGATAATCATGTCCCTCTTCCTATCTGTACATTAGCGATATTATTCCATTGTCCTTTGGTTTGCATAAATTCAGCTAGGTAGTGTTTGCAATTTTTTAGTTATATTCTCCTATACATGATGAGTATTTTTTTCGGTGACTACTTTTAAGATTTCCTCGCTGTCACTAGTTTTCAAAAACATGATTATAAAGTGCCTTGATGTGATATTCTTTGTATTTATTCTGCCTTGGGGTTTGTTGAGTTTTTTGAACATGTTAAATTATATGTTTAAAAAAACTTAGAAAACTTTCAGGTATTACTTCTTCAAACAATTTTTATGTTTTCTTCTTTTTCTTTGGCTCTCCAAATTACACATATTACAGACAACTTTCTTTATATGGTCTTACATGCCATTGAGGCTCTGTTTAATTTATTAGCTATTTTTTTAATCTCATTTTTGTTTGAATAGTCTTCTTGTCTTTTAAAAAATGTACTTATATTTTCTTTCTGGAATGTCTAATCTGCTCTTGAGCTTGCCCTATTAATTTTAAACTTTAGATATTGTAATTCTGGGTGCTATATGCTTCAGGTTTCCTTTAAAATAGTTTTCTTTATTTTGCTTATGTTTTTCTTAAACCCTTAAAATCTTTATAATAGCTACTTTAAAGTTTTTCTATACTAATTTTATTACCTCTGTAATTCCTGAGCTTGATTCTATAAATTTATTTTATTGACTAGGTCACATTTTTCTGCTTTTGCTTGTTTGGTTATTTTTTATTATACGCTGGACATTATGAGTGAGGTTGTTGAGTGTCTGGACTTTGCTTTTTTTCCATGAAGTGTACAGAGTTGTGTTCTGGAAGCTAGTTAGCTTGCTTTCAGATAATCTCATATTCATGAGACTTGTTTGTTAGCTTGCTTTCAGATAATCTCATATTCATGAGACTTGTTTATAAGCATGGAAGCCGTATCTAGATCAGCCTTTAGTCATACTGTGAAGGTGTGCCCTTAATTCTTCTCGAAAGCCCTGAGTATTCAATGAGGTCTTTCTATTCTCCATGGTTAGAACTCAAGTGTCTCTCAACCCTGCTAAGCTTCTGCATTTGTTTAGTGGCATTTTACCAATAGCTGTTCCTCCTCTGGTAATTGTTCTCTTTCTGGCCTCCTGGAATATCGCTCTACACTCTGACAGCTGAGTGTTCAGTCAGCCGCAGGGGACACCTGTGTAGATTTCCTTTTCTGCATAGCTTCTTCCTTTTCAGTTCTTGGTCCCACAAGGCCCAGTAGTTTCAGATTTCTCAAACTATCATCTCTGTCTCCTCAGCTCATGCAGACCACCTGCTCTGCATGGATTCTCCTGAAACATTGCCAAGTCCAATAAGTATCTCTGGGCAGAAATGTTTGGAGTCACCGGGCTCACCTCCTATGTTTCTTTTTTTCTCAGGGACTGTGAAGGCTATTGTCCACTGTCTCAAAACAGTTGCTTTACATTTTTTCCATGTTTTTTTCTAATTGTTTTTAGGCTGTCTGGAAGGCAGAATATGGTCCCTTAAAGATGTCCATGTTCTAATCTCTGGAACCAATTCATATGTTAGTTATATGGCAATGGGGAATTAAGATTGCTAGTCATATGTCAGTTTATGTGGCAAAGAGGAATTAAGATGGCTTGAAATAAGGTTATATTGGATTATCCAGATGGCCCCAAAAGTAGAAGAGTGAAGAAGAAGAGAGAGAAGCGTAGAAGTGGCAATGTGAAAGGCTTTGGCCTGATGTTGTTGGCTTTAAAGATGGAAGAAGGAAAACATGGGCCAAGGAAAGTGGTGGTTTCTAGAAGCTGGAAAAGGCAAAGAAATGGATTTTTTCCCCTACACCTTCTAGACCAGTGATTCTCAACCTTTCTAATGCCATGACCCTTTAATATAGTTCCTCATGTTTTGGTGATCCCCAACCATAAAATTATTTTTGTTGCTACTTCATAACTGTAATTTTGCTACTGTTATAAAATCGTAATGTAAATATCTATGTTTTTCAATGGTCTTATCTCTACAGCAGTCACGACGACCCACAGGTTTAGAACCTCTGGCAGGGTCACCTAAGACCATCAGAAAACACAGGTATTTATATTATGATTCATAACCATAGCAAAATTACAGTTGTGAAGTAGCAACAAAAATAATTTTATGGGTGGGGGTCACCTAAGCATGAGAACTGTATTAAAGGTTCATGGCATTAGGAAGGTTGAGAACCACTGCCTATAGGAATGCAGCCCTCTGACACCTTGCTTTTAGCCCACTGAGACCCATTTTAGACTTTCAAACTCACGTCTACATAGTAATAAATTTATATTTTTTAAGCCACTGAGTTCGTGGTGATTTGTTTCAGCATCCATAAGAAGCTGATACTATGGGAGAACTATTATGGTATCAATGAATCTATCAGGCCTAGAAGGAGCTATTCCTGGTGCGTTTTTAAAGCAGACTGAGACTTGGAATCACTCCAGATATTCTGACTTAACTATGTATTTAAGCATTGGTATTTTTTTAAAATTTTTTCTCTGGTAGTACTAATATGCACCAAGGGTTGAAAATTACTGACCTCACTCAACCTTCCCGCTTTATAGCTTATGCCACTGAAGCAAAGAATGGCTAGAGATAAATGCAGGTGAGATCTCAGTCTGTTGCAAAGCCCACCTAAAACTAAGCGTAAGGATACGTACTTTATATCCTCCCGGGAGGCTGTCTCTTGGCACTTGTACCAGGAGGTCTGCACATACTTGAATGCAAGATGTACATCCTCAAAACATAGTAGTTAAAACCAACCTACTAGTTATGCAAAACCATGGATGTCTGCAGTCCTATAATCAGTGTAATCAGCCTGATTACTACAGAAGTGCCCACATATAGACCTGGCGAAAGTCATTTTGGTTTCGATCAAGGTGATGAGAATTCTGATTTTTTAAGAGACCCCAACACTCAAGAGAACCAGTGCTCATATCAATTCCATAGTTAGGGTTGCAAGCATGAGGCTTGGCTTTTTTTTTTCTTCATTTCATGCATTTTTTAAAAATTGTGCTTTTATAGAGCCAGTAGGAACCAAACATTACCTAGATTTTAATGTTCAGTAGCATTCTGAGATTTACTGATTCATAGTCAAAATTTCAGGGATTTTAGGATTCTTTGATGAGATCATCAGATGACAGCTTTTCTTTCTTTCTTTTTTTTCTTCCCCTCCTCTCTCTTCTCTTCCCCTCCACTTTCTTCTTTCTCCTTTAAAAATTAACCCTACAGGTTGGTCACACCTGGGGCAGTTGGTTTTCTCTGCCCGTGGACCACATGCAAATTTACAGGGAATTGGGTTTTCCACAGGCCCCAGGTGGGTAGCAGTTGGCTTGGTGTACCCTGAGACTTTCACTGAGTGGCCAGACCCAGCACTGGTATTGAATTTAAATCTGTATTAACCTGGTGAACTACTCACCCTCACCTGGTGACTCCCTGACTCACTTCATACAACTCATGTACTGCCTGAGGCTCTGTCAGTGGCTGAGACTAATGGGCAGCCAGCAGGCAGCGGCAGGTCTTGGGGTGCCTTGAGCCTTTGCTGACCTGCCCCAAGCCCAGTCCTGGAGGCAACCAGTCTTGGTACACAGCTTGGCCCCTCCCATGTATCCCCAAGCGCAACACAGGCAACTGCCAACCATAGTTTGCTTTGTGGCTCCTAACAGATAGCCCAGGGCTGCTCACAGGCAGTGTCTGACTTTGACTCGCACCGGAGTCTCACCTATGAGGCCCCAGAACCAGCATACCTCGTGGCTGGCTTTAAACTGAGTCCGGTAAACCCAAATGGAAGTTTTGGCAGGCTGCTGACCCTGCTAAGGCGAATTCTGCTTCAGAGGGTCAGCCTCTGTACAGCAGCTTGCACACTGTGGTTGTGGCCAGTCCTTACAGTGAGTCAGCCTGAGGGTCAACCCATCCATGGATGTGCCAACAGCAATCAAGACTCAGCTACAACAGGAGGGCTCACATGACCACACAGGGATACTCCTGGAGCACCTGGCTCAGGTGAATAGGGAAACTGTGCCTTTGGGCCCCATGGGACACCTACTACATAAGGCCACCCTGGGAGACAGTAGATCTACCTAATATACAGAAACAAACACAGAAAGGCAGCCAAAATGGGGAGACAAAGAAACATGTTTCCCAATGAAAGAACAGGGGACATTGCCAGAAAGATAACTAAATAAAATGAAAGCAAACTATCTACCAGATATAGAGTTTAAAACAATGATTAATAAGGATGCGAGAGAAACTTAGTGAGAATTTAGCATAAAAAAGGACATAGAAATAAAAAAAAGAACCAGTCAGAAAAATGGAATAAAATAACTGAAATGACAATACAGACATTATCTATTTATATAAAAAGCTAAAGGACTGGCTGACCAGCTGACTGGCTGACTGGCTGACTGGCCAGTAGGTATGATGTGCACTGACCACCAGGGGGCAGATGCTCCATT
Organism: Pipistrellus hanaki; assembly: GCF_964339955.1. Taxonomy (NCBI): domain Eukaryota; kingdom Metazoa; phylum Chordata; class Mammalia; order Chiroptera; family Vespertilionidae; genus Pipistrellus; species Pipistrellus hanaki. The sequence continues at coordinate 10,766,386 of NC_140516.1, read as the reverse complement.
CAGGAGCTGCTGAGCAACAGCAACTTTACAGAGTGCCCTCTTGCACTCCAGGACCTCTCCGGGGGATGTCAGACTGCCGGTTTTGGCCCAATCCCCACAGGCCAGGCTGAGGGACCCCACCTGCAGTAAGGACCCTGCTCATTCCTCAGATGCCCTTGGAGACCTGGCACCACCCTAGGTATGGCTGGCTGGGGAGAGACTGAGGGAGGTTGGCTCTAGGGTGTATCTGGCCCATCTTGCCCAGGCCTACCCTGCTGGCCACCTTCTAATTAATTTCCTTTCAATATGCATGAATCCGTGCACTGGGCCTCTAGTATAATGATAAAGGGAATAATCCAATACAAGCTATAATTAAGGTGACCAGATGTCCCACTTTTGATGGGACAGTTCCAATTTTTAACAATTTGTCCGGCATCCCATGGCGTTTTTAAAAAATCCCGATTTTTGGAAAGATTCTTTTAAATCTTTTGAACTTTTTTAAAACGCTGCGGGATGTGGGACAGATTGTTAAAAATTGGAACTGTCCTGCCAAAAGCGGGATGTCTGGTCACCTTAGCTTTAACCCTTGTAAACATGTATGCACCTAACATATGAGCACCTAAATATATACAGCAAATATTGATAGACATAAAGGGTCATATTTACAGTCAGGCATATCCACTTTTACCACTCCTATTCAACATTGTATTGGAAATTCTAGCCACAACTATCAAATAAGAAGAAATAAAAAGCATCCAAATTGGAAGAAAGGAGTAAAACTGTCATTATTTGCAGATGACATGATATTATATACAGAGAACTCTGCAGATTCCACACAAAAAACTACTAGAACTGATAAATATAGTAAAATAGCAGGATATAAATATTTAGAATAGGGTTGCATTTTTATATACCAATAATGAACTATCAGAAAGAGAAAGAAAGAAAACAATCCCATTTTCACTTGCATTAAAAACAAACAACAACAAAAAACAAAACAAAACACTCTGTAATAAATTTAAGCAACAAGGTAAAAGACTTGTACTTGGAAAGTTGTAAGACACCTTGGTCGGTATACTCAATGGTTAGTGTCCACCTGAGTATTGAAGAGTCTCAGATTCAATTCCCAATGCCCTGACTGGGTTTGCTCCTGTCCCAATCCAGGTGCATGTGTGAGGGAACCAAACAATGGGTTTTCTCTCACATCCATGTATCTCTCTCTCTCTCTCTCTCCCCCCCTTTCCTTCCCTTCCACTCTCTCTAAAAATCAATGGAAAAAATATGCTTAGGTGAGAATTAACAAAAATAAAAATAAAGTAAAATTATAAGACAGTAAAGAAAGCAATTGAATAAGACACAAATATATGGAAGTATATACTATGCTTATGGGTACAAAGAATTTACATAGTTAAAATGTCCATACTACCCAAAGCAATTTTATAAATTTAATACAATTCTAAAAATTTATATGTAACCACAAAAGACCTAGAATAGCCACAGCAATCTTAAAACATACACACACACACACACACACACACACACACACACACTGAATGAAAATAAACTCAAAATGAATTAAAGACTTAAATGTAAGACCCTAAACCATAAAACTCCTAGAAAAAGACATAGGCAGTAAACACTATGGCATTTATCCTGGCAATACTTCTTCTACTATATCTCCTTGGGGAAGGAAAACAAAAGAAAAAATAAACCAATGAGACTACATCACACCAAAAAGCTTTGCACAGCAAAGACAACCATCAACAAAATGAAAAGGCAACCTACTGACTGGCAGAGGATATTTGCCAATGATAAAGGTTAATATCCAAAATTTGTAACACTCATATTATAACACTCATATATCTCAGTACCATAACATCAAACAGATGAGCAGAGGACCTGAATAGACACGTTTCCAAAGAGGACATACAGATGGCCAATAGACATATGAAAAGATGCTCTGCATCATTAACCATTAGAGAGATGCAAATGCAAACCACAATAAGATGTTACCTCACACCTGTCAAAATGGCTATCATCAATAAACCTATAAACCGGTGCTGGTGAAAATGTGGAGAAAGGGAACCCTTATATGCTGTTGGTGGGAATGCAGATTGATGTAGCCTCTCTGGAAAATAGTGTGAAGGTGCCTCAAAAAATTAAAATAGAACTGACTTATGACCCAGCAATTCTACTTCTGGGTGGTATACATATACCTGAAGAATCCCCAAAGACTAATTGGAAAGGATATATGCACCCCTATGTCAAACAAACTACAACAGACTCAGATGCAGAGAAAAGACTGATGTCTGCCTGAAGGGAGGGCGTTGGGAGACTGGGTAAAAAAAAGGTGAAGGGGTTAAAAAGTACAAATTAGTAGTTGCAAAATAGTCATGGGTTATAAATGGTGCTAGGTGAGTACTTAAAACTCCCAGGGAAACACTTTGTAAAGTACATAATTGTCTAATTACTATGATATACACCTGAAATAAATGCAAAATAATATTGGAAGAAATAATAAATAAATCTTACTTATAGAAAAAATTATATGAAATTCAAAGTGATAAAAAACATAGGGGATTGGATTATTCTGGAGCTCTTTTCCTACTTTGACATTTTAAAATTCTACAGTGCCCATAGGTGATTGGTGGCCGTTACCCATTTTAGGATTTTTGGATGATAATGACAGCCAGATGACTCCTCTCTCTTCTTCTCACTCCAGCACACTCTTAGCTTTTGCTTGGACCTTTACTCAATGGTTAGCTTAGAGCCGTGGTTGGCAAACTGTGGCTCACGGCCACATGCGGCTCTTTGACCCCTTGAGTGTGGCTTTTCCACAAAATACCATGGCCTGGGCCAGTCTATTTTGAAGAAGTGGCATTAGAAGAAGTTTAAATTTAAAAAATTTGGCTCACAAAATAAATTTCAATCGTTGTACTGTTGATATTTGGCTCTGTTGACTAATGAGTTTGCTGACCGCTGGCTTAGAGAAATCAATTCAGCAAGATGGCATTTTGCACGTGGTTGAGGATTGCTGCTGAGAGTGAAGACAAAAGTGATGGTGAACATTTATGAAGTGTATATAACTGTTTGTGGACCTTGACTGCCAGAACCAGGCTATAATACTAAATATTAGCCTCATTTTACACAGGAGCAGACTTGGGCACAGAGAGATTAAGTAACTTTTGAAAGAACATCTACACTAATAAAAGAGAAATATGCAAGTTGCCTATACCTCCTCAACACCCACCAGCCAATCAGGAGCAATATGCAAATTATCCCAACAAAGATGGCGGTTAATTTGAATACATCGGCCTTGAGTGACGGGGGCGGGGCACAGGCGTTTTTGCCCCATCCCCAGACTCTCAGGGTCTCTGAGCAGCATAGAAAGATGGGCTGAAGCGGAAAGAGGGGCTGGGCTGGAGTGGAAAGGCAGTGCCAGCAGCCAGGGAAAGGAAAGCCCATTCTAGCACTAATCTTCATGCATCGGGCTTCTAGTCTTATGTAATTTATAATGATTACAACCAAGAAATTAATGTTGGGAAATACTACTAATAAACCACAGACTTTGATTCAGATTTCACTAGGTTTCTTCATTAATGTCTTTCTCCTGTTGCAGGATCCAGTCCAGGAGCCCACGCTGCATTTAGCTGTCATGTGTCCATCCCTCCTGATGTGTGACCGTGATGGCGTGCCCTGCTGCTCAAGATCTTGAAAGAGGACTGAGCAGTTGTTTTGCAGGAAGCCTGCAGTCTGCGCTTGTGTTTTCCCCTCAGGATGAGAGATTGAGATTATGTATATTGGGCACTAATGCATCTGAGTGATGTGCCTTTCTCAGTGCATCAGGCGCATATGCTGTCGATACGTCTTTTTTTTTTTTTTTTTTTAATATATTTTATTGATTTTTCACAGAGAGGAAGAGAGAGGGATAGAGAGTTAGAAACATCAATGATAGAGAATCATCGATCAGCTGCCTCTTGCACACTCCCTACTGGGGATGTGCCCGCAACCAAGGTACATGCCCCTGACTGGAATTGAACCCGGGACCCTTCAGTCTGAAGGCCGACACTCTATCCACTGAGCCAAACTGGTCTCGGACAATACGTCTTATTACTGATGTTAACCTTGACCTTCTGGTTAAGGTGCGATCTGATGGCTTTCTCCCTGCAGATTACGGTGTCCCCCACCCCTTCATAGATGATAAATATCTTGGGGGAGACGCTTTGTGGCAATTCAAATATTGTTTCTCTTCAAACTTTAACCCATTCATTTTAGCATCTTGCCTGCAGTAATTATTATTGTGATGTTGTAAAGGTGAAATTTCTAATTTCCCTCGTTCATTCGACATTTATTAATTGGAATTCTTCCATAGGAAGAGCTGCCCCATTAATTTACTTATGCAGTTATTTATTTCTAACCATATGGACTTGTGGATATTTATTTATGAGTTATAATTGGATATGCTCATTATTTATCTTGTTGTTCACATTGTGCCAGCCTTGGCTGTGGGGGGCCTTTCAAGGTGGTTTCCTCTGTCCTCTGACATGTGAGCCTGGTATACTGGTCCGATCAAGCCCAGAGTTCACCTTATGGTGGTGTGGCCTGCTTGTGAGAGTGAGTGTGCTGGAGGGAGAGAAGATAAAAAAGGAGGGATGGATGCCTGGTGCCCTTTCTCCACACAGAATCTGCTTCTTTAAGACCCATTCAGCTCCGACGTTTCACTGGACCAGCCCTATTTCCCTGCTCCATTCTACAACCGAGGAGATAAGGCCTCAGGAAGGGACTGGTTGGAGGCCACCAGCAGGTTGGGTGGGTGGTGAAGTGAGGGAAGTAACCTGGGCTGGGAGCCTTGTCCCTGCTCTCCCAGGCTGGCCCCCATGGCCCACATGGTGCGGGGTTGCAGGGTAGCTCAGGGCTGGGGGAAGTCTGCTCCATCAGCAGAAGCTTAGGAAACAGGAGGCGAAGTTTCTTCAGGAAGCCCTGGGGCCATTGGCTCTGTGCCCTCTCCTTTCTGCCCAGCTGAAAGGGAAGGGTTTTCTGTGCCAAATCCCCAGCTCCGGCTCAGTGGGGGCCTCTAATCCTCTCCTGGCTCAGGGACATGGTTCAACCAGGTTGGCAGAGGTGCCCTCAGAGAGAGGATTTTTGAAGGCCTGGGAACAGGACACCATGTGGCCCCAGGCCCACCCAGGCAAGGGCTGGAATGTTAGCAGCAGAGCATGGAAACAGGCACAGGTTTGGAACTGACAGTGAGTTCTGTGAGAGTCAGAGGCTACATTAATAGAGATCCAGTGTGCAGAACCAAGGAGGTGACAGGCTGGTGCAACACACGAGACCAGCCTGTAGCAACTTCTCTAGCCTCTGAGCTCTTTAGGTCTATTCTGCACAGCACTGGACCCTGGGTTGTGTGGACATATAGCACAGCCAATGGAAATAGAAAAGACTCCTTTCTAAGCAGAGACTGTGAGTTCTGTCTGGCCCTTTCTAGCCTCCAAGGAGCTTTTTTTTTTTTTTTTTTTTGCCAATGAGGTGGGCAGGATCTTTTCCATTTTATAGATGTGATAACTTAGGCCTAAAAGAGGAAGAGGTTATAGGTTTCTCTGGGGATCTCAGGTGATCCCCAAAAGAACCAGGGAAGGTCTGGTTCTTGAGTTCTGAGCATGCTATGGTACTTTCCTATCTTTGGGGCATCTTCTCCCATATTTCTTTCATCTCTTACCACTCTGAGTAGTGTCCAGGGCTCAGGAGGTGCTTGGAAAGTCCTCTGAGCATTCCTTGTACTTCAGAGAGTGGACTGTAACCTTGGGTGAGTCTGGGAAGAGCAGCTGCCCTCTCCACCCCTCTCCCCACAAGATTCATTGGCCTTGACCGGCTGGATGACCGAGTAGAATTTGTGTGTAAAACGAGTGCACACATGCACACGTGCACGTACGCCTGCTGGGCGAGGAAGTGGCATGTGCTTGGAGGAGCCTGCAGAGAGGCACTTGGCTGGATCCCCACCCTCATCTGGCTTCGGTTGCATGCTTCCTTCCCCAGCAGGCCTGGGGAGGCCAAAATGCACAGATGGCCATCTGGCTGGCACTTTAGGACACGGCCCAGTGCTCTCTCGCAACCTTCTCCTGCCCCCACCCTCTTCTGCTTCAGTGGTTCCATCGATTCTGCAAAGCAGTGACTGGGCCAGGACAGGGAGGTGGTGGTGGGGGTGGGGGTGGGCAGGGGGCTCAGGCACAGGGCTGACCCAGGACAGAGCTCCCCCTCCCTTGATCAGACTCCCATGAAAGAGAACCTGTGTCTGTGTTGCTCAGCTCCTGAGGCCTGGGAGGAGAATGCAGGGAGCCCTGAAGCTGCTCCTAGTGGGAAAATTCCACTCATGTGAGCATCCTCCATGGCTCCATAAATTCCATTCCTAAGAGCCAATCATTCATTCATTCATTCATTCATTCATTCAACAAATCTTTCTTGATTCTTATAGCATGCTAGCACCTATTCTAGCCTCTGGGAGGGCCATCAAGATAAATAAGGAGCCATTGAATTTGTTCAGAATCCACTTCTGGCTCCAGAGTTTTAAGAGCTGATAGCTGAGGAGGATGAAGACATTCCTCCAAACCATTACTGTAGTGACCTTGGTCCCTGCACCATTTTGCAGACAGAGGTTATCGTGAGGGGTGGTATTGGGTGGTGCTGGAGAAAGAGATGAGGGCTGGGGTAGGGCCTGGGCCCTGGTCCCAGTGCTGGTGCCTATAACCTCCATGTCTGGTAGGGTTGCCAGATTCAGTCAAAACAAAAACAGGACTCCCTGTTAAATTTGCATGTCAGATAAGCAATGAAAATTCTACAGGGTCTGTCTATCCCAGGCAATATCTGGGACATACTTATACTGACATTTTATTTGTTCCTTATGTAAAATGAAAACTGAATTGGGGTCTCTGAGTGTTATTTGGCAAGACTGTGGCTTGAGCAAGTGAGGGGCAAACCCTGTCTGGGCCTCTGTGGCCTCATTCGCACCACAAAGGTGAGGAGGAGGGTCAGTGAGAGTTGAGGACCCACCCCCGTGGAGGTTAGACTATGCCTGTTTCATGCTAACCCCTGGCTCCCTGTGGGGCCGGTCAGACATCTCCAAAGCCTGTGGAGATGAGAATGGGTGGTTGATAGTCCTGCATCCCCACACATCCCTAAACAAGAGATCTGGGCTGTTTGCCCTTCTCAGCTCCTAGTCTGACCTGCCCTTGAATGCTGAGGTCACACAGCACAGAGTAAGGAGCCAGACAGCCCTCCAGTCCCTTGACTCCCTGCCGTATGTCCCCTGGGGAAACCCTGCTGGCCCTGCACAGTGTTCCTTGAAGGCTGTCCTTGTGGCCATGGAGGTTCTGACCAAGAAGGAATAATGGGTCCGGGGGCTCTGCCCAAAGGTGAGGGGCGCCTGTCTGAAGCCAGCCTGCCTGGAGTGAGGCTAACCGCTCTGAGCATGAACAGTTCCACATGTCCAACAGGCTGATTAGCCACACAGAGTGGGGGGTGGGCAAGACCGTGAATAAGGAATCCATATTACCATATTAAACGCAGATCTAGCGATAGGGGCCCAGCTGAAAGAAATTAAAAAGCTCGTGTTTTCAAACGCTGCCCTCCGACAGGGGAATTTTTCTAGCTGCAAGCAAGCGTGTTAAAAATTTCAGACACAAACGTATTGACAAAAACAAACAAATAAACACACGTTGAAATGCAGGAGGCCTCCTGGGTGTGATAGAAATCTCAATGATGTCCCCCCTGCTTTGGTTGGTTTTTAAAAAAATGCAATTAACAATGACATCTGACAGAAAATTCTTCCATGGTCTGGCCGCCTCTCGCCCATTGTTCCTTCTGGAAAAACGTTGTCTCTTTAAGCGCCTGCATGTTGGCGATCGTTAGGAGGAAAGAGCAAAGCAGAGTTTCCTTTATTTATTTATGTCCCTTTTGCTGAATTCTGATGAAGTCCAGGCAGGCAGGCAGCAGAGCATCTGGCTTCTCAGGAAGATGGCTGCTTGGAGAATTGGGGCCCGGGCTGCAGACACCGGGAGTGGGGGCTCACGGAGAGCCTGTGAGCCCATCTTCCCAGCTGCTGGGGCTGCAGTGAGGTCTCAGCTCCCTCCTGGACCTTCTCCAGGTCCCGCCCTCTCCTCACCTGTGGGCAAGCAGTGCATGGAGTGGGCATCAGGACTGAGAGCCTTGCCCACTTGCGGGCACAGTGTGGAGGAGGTAAGGGGTGGGGGGCAGGCAGATATTAAGTCCCAAACAAAAATGGTTCTCAGGCTGGTGTAGATTATGGAAACCAGATTTGCTGAAGGAGGCCTGTAGGATTCAGGGGCGTTTAGGCCGGGGCGGTGGTGGGGGTGCTGACACAGGGGAGCCAAGCCCTAACCTGCCTGTGTGCCTAGGCAGGGGAAAGGCAGTTTTTGAGGGACACATGTGCAAAAGATGACATCACTAACTGTGAGAATTGGGTAAATGGTGGAATGGTGGTCCTGGAAATGGAGGGGTGGGGAGAGGGTGTTGGGCAGTGTGTGTGTGTGACCCTTTTATGTACCTACTGAATGCGTGCTGGGCACAGACAGGCTGGCATGGCTGCCCCTCATGTAAGCCTTCCTGCAGCTCGTCTACACGGTATGTGCTCCTTGGTCTCATGGACCGCGGGCTGACGTGGAGGTCAGCCTGAGCCAACCTCTGTGAGAGTCAGAGCCGAGAGGGACAGGGGGACATGCTGCTGTCATGGCGAAGCCTGCTCCTCAGAGGCGATGGGGAGGATTCAGCATCTGGTAGGAGATGGCAGAGGGAGCCCTCTAGGTCCCAAAAGGAAGAACCCCCATGGAGAAAGCCCTGTGGGGCAATGCTTGTCCATTGGCAATGCTTGTCCCAGGTGATGGGCACGTGATATGCTGACTTGCCCCCTCTGCCCTTCCTGCCCAGCCCACAGTTGACCTTCGTGTCCGACATGGGCAGCCTGGCCAGTGGAAGTCTTGGGAGTCTGACACCCTGGGTCCAAGGGCTGCTGCCCAGGCTTATCAGTGGGGGATAGGGAGTGAGGGCCCCACCCCTCCCAGCCTCAGCACCCCGCTCCCCACACATCACCAAAGTATTCGCTAGGTCCTGGGCGGTACTGATCCTGTTGCTTCATCTGCCCAGTCTCTTGGTCTCCCACCTGCAGTAATCCACAGGACCTGGCCAGGGAAGCTTCCAGAGGGCAAGGACAGTGCCTCTGACTCTGGGCAGAACCCCGTGTCTAGAACCTGGGCGGGAACATACAACACACTTGCTGAATTTCTTCTGAGAGTCTGGTGGGGCACAGGCTCCTGGGAGTGGGTAGGATGGATGTCCAGCCACTGGCATCTGTGACTCATTTCCTGAGCGCTGTCACTGAGCCCTGTCAGCCTGGACCAGCATTAGCACCCTGTCTGAGTCTCCGGGAAAAATGCAAGGATGACTTGTTCTTGCTCTACAGTGTCGTGGGTCAGCACTGAGGTCCCTTAGGGGACCTGAGCCACAGCACTTTGGTAAGGACCTCACATGCACTAGCAGGTCCAGCTGCTGTCAAACATCTGAGAAATGGGATGGGCTGGACACAAACCCCAAGTTCACTTCTCCCCACTCCACACTGCTCCGATGCTAGAAGGTTCTCCCTTCCTGCTATGGAACAAAGCATCTTCTCTTGGAGCTCCTGCAAATTGATCTCGTTTTTGTCCTGTGGGTCCCCTACTTGGGGACAGGCTCCCGGAGGTCCTTCCTGACCTCTGTCTCGCCGCTCTGCTCCCTCGAGGCTCTTGTTGGAGGGTCTCTCCACACCTGCTCCGCTCCCTGCATGCCTCTAGGTTCTCTTCCAGGGCTCAGCGCCATGACAAAGGCCCCTTCCTTGGCAGGAAGCCTGTGCTAAAGCCCAGCCATGCCCAGGAGTGCCCAACCCAGGAGAAAAAACACAGTCGACTCATTTCCCTGACCCACATCCCCATTCCCAAACTGCCGTGGGATGACTCTAATTTGGGGTAGGAAGGCACGTTTATTTCCTCTCTAGTAAAACCAGGGAATTACCTTTGAGACTCAGAGAGCTCAAATAACTTGTGGAAGGTCACACAGCACTGAGCAGACGAGCCAGCCTTGGGAATTCAAACGTGGTCTCCAGGTTCAGCACCTCTGGGGACCAGCTGGGGATCGGGCCGGGGGAGGGCTGGGCTGATGTGATTGATGACTCCATTGTGGGTGTCCTTGTGGAGAACACGGAAATCGCAGCAGGACCCCCGGGCCTTCCCCAGCCATGGACACACTGGGCCTTTGTCCACCTGGCCAAGCCTGAGAGTGCATAAGGAAACCAGCTTCCAGCAGCCCCCAGGCCCCGCAGCGTGTCTGAGAAGGGAAGGGAAAGCAGACGGCGCAGCTCTCCCCCAGCCCCAGAGGAAGCCCCCACCATTCCGAAAGGCAGATGCAGGAACCATCTGCTTAGTCAACAATGTCTCCAAAATCGCATGAGCTCAGCCCAGGGGCCTGGGGCCGGACACCATGGAGGGGCCGGCGGCTGTCCCCTCTGGGTTCAGATGAGGAATGTGTACAAATGAGCTCCACATCCTCTCACGGAAGCCCCTCATGGAATAAGTTTTTTTAAAGAAAAATTTCAGAGCTCTGCCTTTGTGAGGAGCTGTAGAAATAGCTCCTGGGAAACCTGTCTGTCTGATACTTTCCACCTACAGAGAAGATGGTCCTGACATCAGGCAGTGTGGCATCTGGGAAGCTCAAGGAGGGCGCATGGTGGGCAGGACCTGAGAACCAGTGGGTGGGGACCGCATGCCTCACAGGTTGTGGCAGAGCTTGTGGCTGGCTGTCCAAGGGTCAGAGGCAAATGCTGGCTGAGGGGCTCGTCTGTGAACAGGGCTGATCTGCCCTCAGGAGGTACAGGCTAGTGGGTGGAGATCAAGCGTAGCTGCTTCCTGGACGCCAGGCCCAGGGAAGGAGCCACCCTGGGAGGAGAGAGGCCAGAGGGGCTCGGAGGGCGGATGCCTCTAGTTTCCCCTGCTGTGACCACAGGGCATGCTCTTGGACTTGGGGTTCTGGTGTCAGGAAGGGAACACAGTGATGTGTAAAGTCAAACTGGCACTCTTATTGCCAATATAGGGAAACTGAGGCCCATGTGTGTGCTTGTGTGTGTGTGTGTGGGGGGGGTATGTCTGCCAGAGGTCACAGAAGTGGAAGGCCTGACTGGCTGGTGTCCTGTCCTCCATGCTGGGCTTTGCTATGGGCCCCTAAGGGCACTCAGGCTGGGGATGGCGGTAGGAAGCCAGATGCTTGCCCACTCGGCCTGTCCTCTGCATTTCCCTATAAGGGACGAGTGGCACTGGGCTCGGTTGACCAGCAGAAAGGGGAGACCCAGATTTTGTGGGGACAGGAGGAAGAGAGTGTCTCTGCCCTCTGTGGGCGAGGGCATGGGTCACCTCACTCCTGGCTCTCTGCCTTACCTGTGCACTGGAGGCATGGCTCCGGCCTCCTAGAGCTGCTGTGAGCATCGGCCAGTCACTGAACAGGGATGGAGGGAGCCTGTCCCATCGCCAGGCACTGCTTCAGAAAGGGGCCTGGGAGTGATCTAGACTGGGCTCCTCACCAGGGCCCCTCCTCTAGGGGGGCAGATGGCCAAGAGACAAGCAGGAAAGTAATGCACAGGCTCCTTTCACACTGAGATGACAACACAGCAGAGCATGTGAAGAAGGGCTTAGGGTGGGGTTGGTGTGCCTTCGATGAAAGAGAGGTGGGGGTACAAGTTGTGGCCACTGCAAGTGCCAAGGTCTTGGGGCAGGAGTGTGGCCAATAGCAGCAGCAGCAGCAGCAGCAGCAGCGCAGTGGGGATGGGCGGGGCCTGGTGTAGCAGCTGGGCCAGGCCTGAGGGCTGCGCTGGGTCTGGCCAGTGGTGGATGCTCAATGGCATTCAGACTGGATCGGACACAGGAAAGGTGGACACCCCAAACTTCACAAGGCCTGGCCAGAGTCTGGGCAGAACAGGCTGGCATGGGGCCTCTCATAGGGCACCAGTGCCCGTCAGGCCTGGGGGAAGATGGGCGGTGGTGTCTGTGCATGTGGGGGGCCTGTGAGGTCTCGATCTGTCTCTGGTGGGTGGAGAGAAGTGAGCAGGGTAGAGCAGAACTGGTGAGGCAGACGGATGGGAATGTCAGCGCTGCCATCGGCTGCTCCGGAAGCTCGCCAGACAGCAGGCACCTGCGGGTGGGAGGATCACTGAGTCCCTGGTGGTGACGGAGCAGCAGGGAAGGCAGAGCCCAGGGAACACTTGGATCAGCAATTCTGAGCGTGTGCTCCGCTGCGCACCAGTCCCCCGAGCGGGCAGGAACGGTGCCTGGCTTAGCAGCCACCGTGGATATCTTCCTAACACACTCCCTCCTCCTTTCTTTATAAAGGTCTGCTCTGTGTAGCTCCCTTTAGTGGCTTTCGGGTGAAGCAGGCTGGGGCCCCAGCCCTGTCACCAGGAGTAAGACATGATACGTCTAACCCAGAAGTTTCCAGACTCGTTCTGGTCATGGGCCCGGGTCTCAGGAGTCTTTATCACAGTGCGCCTGCGCTACAGGAAGCCCCTCACACTCTGCTTGCTTGGGCTCAAGCAACTTAATAAATATTGATGCTGGAACACCTCACTAGCCAACTGCAAAAACGATTTCCGTGAAAAGAAAAAAGGAGTAATTTTATTTTCCTTTAAAACAACGGCACTTACAGACTCACGGAATGCTCACACACGTTGGGCGCTGCACAACTTCTCAGATGTGGGATTTGGATGAGACCTCACCACCCTGCTTGGTTTTCATTCAGGGCTCGCTCTTTATTATAGCAACCGGCAAACACTGCTTCTCACAGATATGATATCACCCCAGGAATGCAGCGTGACCTAATGTGGAAACTATGAGGTACCGTGAGCTCGCGGTGCATGTGGTGCCCAGGATTGCTGCGCTTCCCTTGAAAATCATAAACATCCTGCCGCACCGTGCTTTCTCTGTGTGTGGTCATCTGGGGTGCCTCAGCCCACAGTTTGGGAACTGGTTCTAAAGCAACCAGTTGCTGGTTTGGGCAGGGGAACGTGTCACGATTCTGGCCAATGAAATTGGAAGGAAGACTTTTGGGAGGTTGTGGGGAAGATTCACCTTGCTTGGGCAAGATGTTTGGGTAAGGTGGCCAGACGTCCTGCTTTTGGCGGAACGTCTGGTCACCTTATGTTTGGGAGGAAGGCATCTCCTTTGTTCCGGCCTTGGTAGTGACCCCCTGGGCGACCTGGCATGCAGCTGCCTCTGCGACCCAGAGGAAACCATCCCAGAGAGAACACCGAGGAAGGCAGAGGGGCACAGTGGAGAAACTCTGGCTTTAATGACATAGTTTGGCTGCCAAATCCTGGACGTGCCCACCTCTGGACTTCCTATTGTGTGAGCTGGTCCCTTCCTGGAGAGTTTAGCCTGTTTAGAACTAGACTTCCTGTTCGCTGGCAGCCAAATCCTTCCTGTTACCCCAGCAAAAGATGCTTGGAAAACACTGTACTTTCTCTCCTCCACTTGGGGTCACCCATCAAAGTCTCTGAGAAATCCCACAATTCTCTGCTTACTTTTGTTCAAGGCAGCGCTTGCCAAATTTACTTGACCGAAGAAACCTTTTTTCCATAGAATCTAATTAACATTTCGTAGGACACTGTGTGCCAAGAAACACACTTTTGAAAGGGATGCCTTAGATCCCTCCTCGGAGCCCCTCAGCCCCGCCCACCCCAGAAGCCCTGACACAGACTCCCCACCTCAGCGGCGCGCCAAGGCCCACATGTGTTTCTGCTCAATGGGGGAGACTAAATGAAGCCAGATGTACCTGGGCAGCCCACAGGCAGGAGAAGCAATGATTTAATGTGCAAGCTATGCAGGGATTAGCTTGCCAGAAAGCTCCCAAGGAGGGGTGGGGACTTGCCACCAGTCCGCTAATGGATTCAGCAGAAATGCCCCTGTGGTCTGTGCATGACCGCTGTGTGCATGAGTGCAGTGTTCATGGCCGCTATGTGCATGACAACAGTGCCCGTGACCTCTGTGCCCAGGACCATTATGTCTAACTACTATGCTATGACCGCGTGCCCTTGAGTGCTGTGCCCATGGTCAGTCTCCATGACTGCGATGTCTATGATCCCTGTATTAATGACCCCTGTGCCTCTGGCCATTGTGTCTATGACCGTTGTGCCTGTGAGTGTTGTGCCCACATCACCGTGTACATAACTGCTGTCCAGGAGGATCAGACCCTCTGCACACCTCAGAAAAAGTTCTGGCTCTCACTCTAGTTTTCCCTCTTCTCCCCTCTGGGGTGACACTAGCTTGCTCTGGCCTGCTGTTCCCACCCTGGCCCCAGCCTTGGTGTCCCGGGCCCAGGAGGAGGAGGACTCTGCTACCACTATCTGTGAGACCTGGGCCATTTCCTCCCCACTCTGGGCCCAGAGATTATCCCGCCCAGTGGTTTTCAAAGTGTCCTCCAGGACCTTTGGGGTGCTGTGGAGCCCCTTGGGGAGTGTGCTTCTGATTCAACTAGGACAGCTCTATTCTTTTTTATCCACTGGTTTCTACGTAGGAATTCATTGGAAAAAAAGGCTTTGTGGCAGGAAAACAAGGCTAAAACCACTGATGTCCAGCCATGCATTCGCAGGGAGAGGTCAGGGCCTCTTCTCCCAGCACTGCTCTGGGATCCCTGGAGACTCGTGGGAGAACCAGAGCGGAGCAGGAGGGGCTGGAGAGTGGGGGAAAGAGACAGCCTGCAGAGAGGCAGCGGCTCATTCTCCCTGCTGGCTTTGTCTGCAGTGACCCAGGAGAAAAAGGCCTTTGAAACAGTCAGCCATGCAGCCGGGAGCTGCACAAAGCGTGCTTCTCAGTCCTGGGCCCCTGGCACGGGCCCAGAGGCAGGCTGGGAATGAAGCGGGGCCTCGGAGGTGGAGTGCTTTTCTTTGCTCTGCCGAGGCTGAGAGCTGCGCCGGCCACCCACACGAGGCCGGGCGCTTCACACAGAACTGAGCTCTTGCTTCTATGGCTGCCCGAGTCGGATCCCGCCTCAGCCTGCCCAGAGGTGCAGATTTAGCAATGGGTGCTTTAAGAGGAGCATGCTGGGCCAACTGCTCCAGCTGGCACCGTGGGCAAGGTGCCCAGAGCCCACAGTGCTCTCTCTCACCCACAAAAATATTTTAATTTCTTTTAAAATCAGAAGAAAAAAGAAACTTGTAAGTCAAAGAAACTCTTTAAATATGTCATATTAATATATTCATCTTTATGCCAATGCAGATATAAACAATACTAATATATAACATCAATATGTATTATTAATCTATTGAGACTAAGCATATGCTTTGGAGGAAGGGGCCATAAAGGGAAGAACACCCTCCCAAGTTATGGTGAAGTCATGGCATGTCCCTGGGTGGGTGACAGTGGACTCCAGCTCCGTGTTCATTTGCTGGGGCTGCCAAATACCACTGACTGGGGAGCTTAGGCCACAGAAACAGATTTTCTCACGGCTCTGGCGGCTGGATGTCTGAGATCACGTATTGGAAGTCTCTCCCTTGGCTTGTGGAGGCTGCCTTCTCCCTGTGTCTCATATCGTCTTCCCTCTGTACCCCTCTGTGTCCTCCTTTCCTCTTATTAGAAGAACACCAGTTATACTGGTTAGGATTAGGCTGAACACTAATGACCTCATGTTAGCTTAATTACCTCTATAAAGACCCCGTGTCCAAATGCAGTCACGTTCTCAGGTACTAGCAGTTAGGACTTCCATATAGTAATTTGGGGGATGCAATCCAGCCCATAACAGATCTTCTCATTTGAGTTCATGTTCTTCCCATGCAACAGTTCCTCCCTCCCTCCCTCCCTTCCAGGAAAAGAGAAGGGTTCTAAGTAGAATGTGCCCTGTTTGAGAGGAACCTGTTCTCAGGGGGAAACCTTCCCAGCTCCCACCCCTTCTCTCTGTAGAGTTCAAGTCGCCAGGTTCTCCAGTGCCAGCTCCAGCAGGTTTAAGCTGCTAGAAGAAAGACAAAGGGCCCCTGTCCTGGTGGTCTCTGGTGCTCCCTCTCTGTGGATGCCAGACTCCAGGGCTATGGGGGTGATCATGTATGTGTAATACCCTCATATGTGGGCCTCCTGTCTCACAACAAGGCAGGATGTTAGAGGAGCCCCCATCACCCCAGTTCCAGCACTCTCCACTTCATTCCAGCCATCCCCAACTGGGTGAGGTTGACACATGGGGTTCTTGATATTAAAATGGCTTAATTTCCTTAGGGTTGAAGGAGAGGATCCAAGCAAGCCCTAACCTCCCGAGTGCTGGGAATTCTTGCTGTTTTATTATGGTTTTGTCAGGAAAGGGGGATTTCAGGGTGAGATCCCCAGGCTACTCCTATTTCATTGTCACTGGACAGCTGTTATCCTGCCCTTGAAAATTAAATGTTACTTCTTTAGGAGTAGATAACTCAACGAACTTTGTGAAATTGGCTTTTATTTTAAACTAGAGGCCCAGTGCATGAAAATTCATCAACTGGAGGTGGGGGGGGTGCAGTCCCTAAGCCCGGCCTGCCCCCTCTCACAGTCTGGGAGCCCTTAGGGGCAGGAGGCAACCTGGCAATCAGGAGAAGGTGATACCTCATCACACCTCTGCTGCTGCCGCTGCTGGCAGCACAAGCCTCAGCTGGCCCTGGTTACCTGAACCTCGGGCCTGCCCTGCGTGGATGGGCAGCCACCATCCAAGGCTTGCCTGCATCTTGGACTGGCCTAGGGCAGCTGAGGGGCTGAGGGGACTGTGGGACTCAGGAGGCAGGCACATGGAGCTGCTAAGGAGACTGGGTGCCTCCATCTTGTAGCTGTGGGTGCTGCCATCTTTGAGGGCATGGCAGTCAATTAGCATATTCCCTCTTTATTGGCTGTGGGCACTGCCATCTTTGCAATGTCATGAGGGTCAATTAGAATTTTCCCTCTTTATTAGATAGGATGGGGCCTCCCAAGGTTAACCCAAAAATGAGAAAGAGGATAAAGAGAAGGAGAAGGAAGAAAAAGAAGTGGAGGAGGAGGAAGAGGAGGAGGAAGATGAAGAGGAGATGAGGAAAAAGCAGTGGTGGCAGTAGAGAGCAGGGAGGTTGATAGCTGGATTCCCACTTGTGGCCCTGTGATACAATGGCCTGACCTCTCCGGTCCTCACATGTGAGCTTCACATTGTCTTCATTATTTTTCTCCTGTGATGTGCTCCAACACCTTGTTGAGTCATGTGATCTTTGATGTCAGATATAAGGACATGCGTTGCAATCATTCTCAACTAGAACCAGCCCAACTTGGGTCAGGACAGAGCCTAGTGACCCAACCTGGAAAGCAGGCCATGCAGAAGGAAAGGGGCCAGTGGGCTCTTATCAGTCATCCCTCTCTGCCTGGTCCTCACTAGTGGGAGAAGAATCAGGATTGGGGGCTTGAGGTCTGGGGTTCAGAGACTCATTTCAGTGTGGCTTTGTGCAAGTCCATTTCCTCTCTGGACTTTGGGCTCACCATCTCCTGAACAAGGCACTTGGATCAGATGAGTTCATCGGTGCCCACTAGGGACCAGCCACTTGGAGATGCTGAGGATGCACAGAGGCAGGAAGATGAACCCCCAGCCCTCCTGGAAGCGCATAACCTGCTGCATGCCAGGCATGTTCACTTACTCATTCTCCCCACCCCCAAAACACGCATCTTTTATTTCTTCTCATTATGAAAGCAGTTCATGCTTATTATTTAAAACACATATACAGATAACTGAGCTAAGGCAAACAAAGGCAGAAATGATCCCCATAAATCTCACCTGCTCAGAGACAACTACTGCAGGCACCGTGGTATATGTCCTCCCAGACCGTTTCCTATGACTATGGATACGCATCCTTACACAGAGAGACAGAATAGGAACACCGACCATTTATCTTCCCAATCCTCACAATCACTCTACCAGGTGCTTAGTGTTACTATTTTACCTTATAGACAGAGGAAAAGAGACACAGGAGCTAGGGTAACTTTTTCAAGGTGGCGGGACTGTGATGCAACCCATGCCCGCTGATATCAGGGCCAAAGCTCTTTCTCAATGTGGACGCCTGGGAGGAATTCAGGCATGGGATGGGGGTTGTTCCAGCTCTAACCATGCCAGCCACAATGGAACTGTGCACTCACTTCAGGGCAGCTGGGTCGGGGGCCCAAAGCTCACCCTTGAGCTGTGTCCTTAGGAACAAGGTGGACTGTGTCAGGTGGAGAAGCAGCAGGAAAAATACTCCAGTCACAGGGAAGGAATAAGCAAAGTCAAAAAGAGGCAAGTCTACCAAGTCCATGATCCCTGGGCACAAGGTGGCAGCCAGGGCAATCTGATGGGCACAGTGTGAGTGGTGGGGAGGTGCTGGGGGAAGGGTAGGAGGGGAGCTGGGTGGTATTGGGCTCAAGAGGGCCATGAATGATCATACTCAGTTCTCAGCTTTCTCCTTAAGGTGGTGGGAGCTATAGAGGATAATGGGATATGAATGGATCATTTAGCGGAGCCCTCTGGAGGCCATATGCAGGGGCAAGAAGAGCCTGCAGTCATTCACCTGTTAGCATGCCCAGGAGAGGGTGTCAGATAAAGGGGAGAGGGATCCAGGTCCCAGGAGTCTTGGAAAGATGGCTTGATAACTCAAACATATGTCCTATAAACCCACACTTCCCAGGCCAATGAAGAAGCACATGAAGCCCTGGATGTGAGTGGCTGAGCTGCAGATGAGCGCATCACATAGAGGGAGTGAGAGATGGGGGAGGCAGGGGCTTGTTTCATAGCAGAAATCCCGGCTGTGTCCTCTCCAAACCTCAGCTGGGCTGCCTGCACATGTTTGCTCCATCTCCAGCATGGGCAAGGCCCCTCCACTGTGAGACTGGGTGGTATTGTTTAAGTTGTCACCTGAGTGGCTATTGTCTAGGAGGACTGACGTCCTGTGCTGCACTGAGCAAGGTGGCGGGACTGTGACGCAACCCATGCCCTGGGTCACTCTTATGGTGTCTATGGACATCAGGAAGCACTGGGAGTGGGGCATTTATCAGGGGCCTGGGCAGTGCAGTTCTGAGAAAGTGCAGACCAGGCTGGCGGGGAGCCAGAGACCAATGCTGCCCCTGAGTGGAACCCCACGTGGGCAGGAATGGCCATCTCCGGCATCTCAGGCAGCCAGGTAGTCATTCACAGAGCAGCCCTAGGGAAATAGGTGCGGCCTGTCAGAACTCAGTGGTAGGGGCAGAGGGCACTGCTGGTGACTGGCACCATCTCTACCCCCGCAGCCAGGTCTCTGGAGGTAGATCTGATTGGGTATCTCGTGGCTGCCATGGTTGGCTAGGAGCCTGGCTCCAGGCACTCCTCATTCTGGAGTTCAGGCTTTTCAGAGAATCTACTGTCTGGATGTTGCTGGCCACTGCGGCAGAGTTAAAATGATACCCGGAGGGCCTCACACTGACCATTAAAGGCTCCAGTTCAGAGGAGACCCATGTCAGCTCCACTGGTGGGTCAGCCATGGGCCAGCGCTGATTACCTGCCCTGGGGATCCAGCAAGTGGAAGCACTGAACCTGCCTGGGAGGCGAGGATGAAGAAACAAAGGAGAGAGGACAGTGAGCCTGCATTGCTTTGCCAGGGTAACAAGCAAAGTTTCTTCCTTTTCTTTCCCTTGCCAGCCCCCAGTCAGGCTGCCTTTGTCCTGAGAACTGTGCTTGAGTAGTTGCTGCAAAGGTGTCCTCTCTCCAGGCCACTGGGTGAGGGGCATCGGGAAGGGAGGGGCAGCCCATGCCACCCTCCAACAGCAGCACAGGTTTGACAGTCTTGCAAATCAGCCTGGGCTGCTGTCTTCTGGGCCTGCCTCTGGCAGAGAGGGGCTGAAGGCTGCCAGTGGGCAGCAATCCCCCATTTCCTCACCACCATCTCCAGCAAGCCCGAAGCCTACCAATAGGGTCCTCTTTTGGCTTAAGCCTTGCTAAGACAGTTTCTTTTAAAAGAAGGAAGCTTCTGGACAATCCAACTACCAAATTGTTGAAGGGCAACTACATGTGGGGCCCTGTGGGGCCTCAGGGTGAGACCCAGTTCTGGCCCTTGAGGAGGACTCAGACATGCTCATGGAAGAGATTCAAAATGACTTTGGGCAAGCTCCTTCCCTCCTTGGGCCTCATTTTCCCCACCTCTAAAATGGGAGGGGTTCGGACCAGGTGGACACAAGAGGCTGGGTGATTAATTACTTCATTAATTGGTTTGATGGCTAAAAAGGATCTGAGTTGTGTGATCTTGTGTTCATACCCAGGAAGAAGCCCTACCTTTGAGATTTTGGGCTGGCTTGTTGGTGAGTTAAGCCAGACTACCAACTCAGAATTCAATTCCAGTGAAACTAATTCACTGGTAAAGTGTGTCAGGATAGGATGAATAGAGAGGAGGGCCAGGCAAGCTCTCACTCGCAGGCGTGTGATACTGTGGCCCTCAGCCTGGTGCTGCAGGTGGCTGCAGGGAGACTGAGGAAGTTTGATGATGTGGACAGGGTGGAGGACAAAGAGAAGAAACCAGAGGGGACCTGACCAAGGTACAGCCATCTACAGAAACTGGGGTCCCCTGAGCAGGTCTGCTTTCCTTCTTTGCTATACCCCCCTCCATGCCCGGCACAGGGCAGGCCCACAGGCAGCATTAATTAAAACAGGTGACAGCCCTCCAGGCTGGAATTTCCAAGGCAGATACTGCAGATAAGGCAGGGACACTGTCCCTCCCACCTGTCCACCTGACAGGGTCTTTGAGCTGTCAGGGCTGCAGGTCTGCTGCCGCTCTGCAGGGCCTGGGAAAGGAGCTGAGTTGAGTCCATTAGCTCAGTGCAAGTCTTCAGAGAGCATGCAGGGGGATTATCCGCTGCTTTGATGCCTCCTGACTTCCCAGGACCACCCTTTTGGGACTCGATCCAAGTAGGTGAGTGATACCATCATTAGACACGAGGAGTCAGCCGGCCGTTTCCTCCTCCTCTGTGAGTCTAGCCCAGGGAAGAAGCAGAGGAAAGGCAGAGGCCTCCAGCCTGGTCTCTGCTTCTGCCCAGAGTATGGCCAGGGCCATGCCCCGTGTCTTTGGGGCTGCTTCCTCACCCGTGGAACCTGGGTGTGAGTGCCCTTTGCTCTGGCATCTTCCAAGGTGACATCCAGGGAACAGAGGTCCGCCTGGCCCTGGCCCTGCCCCCACATCTGCCCAGGCTCCCCTCTCCTCCCTGTCGATAGGTGCTGAGGATGGCGGCTGTGATGTCCTTGACTTGTTCTGAGTGAAGAATGACAGTCAGGAGGACGTTAATGACCACCTGCCAAGCACAAATCAAATTGACTCTTGGTTGCCCTTCTGGGGAGGGTCAGGTGAGGATGATAAGAGTAGGGAGTTGCCAAGGAGAGGGGAGAGGCAGAAAGGTATATCTTCTATGACTGTGGTAAAAACAATAGTCTCCATTTATCAAGAGCTTGCTTAATCTATACTGAGCACAGCACCAACAACTTTACATTATGTGGCATTTTGCCTAATCTGCAATATTGAGGACCTGTGACCTGTAGCCAATGGCAGAGTCAGGAGGTGGTGTGAGGTTAGTGCAGGGCTCTGTGAGGGCTGCTGCGCCTCTCCAGCCCCTCGGGGTAGAAGTGAAGGGGGGGATGCTATGTTTTCCCAGTGAGCCCCCAGCAGGTCCCCTCTGGACTCAGTATCTTCGATAGTCACAGTCACATGGGATGCTCCTGAGACTTCACTGGATTCAGTGCCTGAGAACATGGTCAAAAGCTCAGGTGTCCAAGAAAGGCAACTTCCTCCATTTTCCTACAACAATTCAATTTCTGTCCTTGGTTCCCATTCCACCAAGGTACTCACACAGGACGCTGTGCATCTGTGGCCTCCCCTTCTGGGGATGTGTGAGCTCTGGGAGCTAATGCAGGTGCTAGGGTGGGTGGACACCTGGCTTGCTGGCCTGTCCTTCACGCACCTTGGCCCTCAGGTGTGCTCCGCACGGTGGAATGGAGATGTTGCTGCAGCAGCTGCAAAGCTCTACACACTGGCAGCATCCTCTATCCTTCCTCACCAGGCCTGGGCACCCTCAGCCCGATCTGCTGCTCCCAATACCCATCGGACATGCAAGACTGTAAAACTGCCTGTGGCCTCATCTTCCTGGTGATAGCCTGAAGCCACTTATTTTCCAGAACCTTCCCTCCTCCCAGCTCTTCTTCCCCTTGATCTATCTGGGAGTTTTGCTACTTGCCTGGGGATGGGGTGGGGGTGGGGCGGTATGTGTGTGCAAGGGCTCATCTCTCTGGGACCTACCGACAGCTCCTCTGATCACTCCCTTCAGTGCCCCCACCGTAGGCCCTGGGCATCAGACTTGGGATCTTGGACCACCTGCTCGTACTCACAGTCCTCTGTGCTACATCAGAGATCATCTGTCCTCCCCCTTTCCCAGTGGGGATGGCTCTCCGGATTTCCACACAGGAAAGCAATGTCCAGCATGGAGCCTCATTTCGAGACACCTTGTGGGTTTTCTGGCCCACAGAGTGCAGAGTCAAGGTGAACATCGGCCAAGTGTCTCTCTGCAAAACTCCAGGTTCCATCTGGGCCTCCTCTTTTTAGGGGTACCTGCCTCTCAACATCCCTTTCTGATGGGCCAGGGACACCTTTCCAGTCTCTAAGGCCCCGGAGAACCTCCACTTTGCTCACAGGCAGGAGGGAGGAGGAAGAGGAGAAGGAAGAGGAGGAAGAGGAGGAGAAGGAGGAGGAGGAGGAGGAGGAGGAGGAGGAGGAGGAGGAGGAGGAGGAAGAGGTAGAGGCACATCTTCCAGCCCAGGAAAACCTGGCTGCGTGCAGCTGAGAGAGTAAAACTGTTCACTAAACCCTCTGTGATCTTGCCAAGGGGGAGAGAGACCTGGGGCCAGGGCCAGCAGGGGAAGGAGCGAAGCGCTGGTGGGTTATTTATAGTCCACACTGGCACTGTCTGCCTGCTCTCAGCTTGAGGAAACACTGCCATCCCAGAGACAGCCATCTGATCGTTATAATTTCGTGTTTGAAGACAGTTTTAGCCTCCTGCAGACACACATAAAATCTGCATCCGCCGCCCAGGATGGGGGCCATAAAAGTGCTTTAAGAGGGTCATAGACCTTCCTGGGGTGGCATCCAGGCTGCCTTCAGCTCTGGCACAGGGTCTGGCTCCTGTGTTCTGTTCCCGCAGGTCCTGCCCTTTCCTCTCTCTGCCCACCTGGCACATCTACCCCATCCTCCTAGGCCCAGCCAGACCCGCCTCTTGCAGGGCTTTTCCCCCCTGACTGTAGGTATTTCTCTCTGCACTGTTTCTTTTTCCTTTCCACAGTTGACTTAATTCACTTGATGTTATATTGTGCTGCCTCGGTCCCTCGTTGCCTCTTGTATATATAACCATATATTGAATGGGCTGCACTCGATGGGGCAGGAACAGGAAATGGCTTTATATTTCTCCCTTCGATGCTTCTGATTGTGCCCGGCTGGGTCTCTTCCCCTCCCCTGATGGCATCGCAGGCATGTACCAGAGCCTCCCAATCCCTTTCAGACACAGAGCACATTTTACTCTCATATTAAAAAGGTCCAGTCCAGCTCACCTGCAGCCTCCTTCCACATCCAGTTCAAAGCTTCTTCTCCTGGCAGCTGGGCCCGACTCTGCTGGGAAGCAGAGGCCTGAGTGGCCTGCACCTGGGTTGGGGGTTCAGTTTCTCTTCCTTCATGCCCAATGTGGTGGCTTGAATTGTGTCCCCCGAGAAAAGATAGGTTGAAGTCCTAACATCCCCCTCCAAGTGTGGCTTTATTTGAAAGTACAGTTTTTACAGAGGCAATCCAGTTAAAGTGAGGTCACTAGGGTGGGCTCTACTCCAATATGCCTGGTTTTCTTATAAAAAGGGGGAATTTGGACACAGACAGGCACGGAGGGAAGATGCCCTGCAGACACACAGGGAGAAGACGGCCATGTGAATGGAATGACATGACTGCAGGCCAACGGACTTGCAGGCCTGCAGCCAGCAGAAGCTGGAGGGGGCAAGGGAGAGTCCTCCCCAGGCCACCAGCAGGAGTGTGGCCTTGCCGACACCTTGATCTCAGATGCAGCCTCCAGAGCTGTAAGACAATCAAGTTCTGTTATTTTAGCCACCCAGTTGACGAGATTTGTTATTGCAGCTCAGGAAACAAATACACCTGCCTTTCTACTGTGGTTTGTTCAGGGCCCAGCAAAGTGAGGGGGAGGGCAGAGAGGGGCCTCAAGTCAGTGCTGCCTGACTTCTCTCTTGCTTTCTGCCTAGGCAGGCATCCCAATGCTGGGCATTTGTGAGGTGTAGGTATTCTCCTGCAGTCCTCTGCCTACTCTGGGGTGGTCCTCACCAGAGTGAGAGAACTTGGTTTATTCCTATGGACTCTTCCTGGCCCTGGAGAAGCTCACATTCTCTTTCCACAGCCAAGGTAGATCTGCAGGCTCTGCAGCTGCCCCTGGCCTTCCTCTCCTCCGGGTAACTTCTCATCCTGAGGACTCTGGGTAAAAGTAGGCTCAATCCCTTCTCCCACTGAAATGTTCCCCACCACAAACCTGGGGATATCTGTGCCCTGGAGTGGGCATGGGGTGTCTACAGTGCAGGTCTGTAGAGGTCTGAGGTCTCTCAGCCTTAACTGAAAATGCATGTGCCTCCACTGCAGCACCCGAATCTGTAAGAGACAGTCTCCGGAGCCCCTGCTAATAGCTTGCACGGGCAGGAAGGCAGGGAGCAGGGAAGTCAGAGCACTTCAGGTCACACAGATGCTCCCTCACACGCTCATACAGCTCTCTCTTTGCTTTAAATAGGCTGAAGGTGGGCTGAGGAGGTGAGGAGTAAAGACAGTGCAGACACATCTCAGCAAACATGGGGAGGGATTCTGGCAACTCCCATGTGGGCAGTCATCACTGCCCTGGCTTTGTAGTTTCCGCTGAAGGACTCCCATTCCCATCCCGCTAAAGAAGGATGGAGATCAACTACTCCCTGAGCACAGGGGTCACACTCTCCTTTCTTCTACCTCCACCTACATCCACAGGGAGAGAGGGGACAGTGGGAAGAGTGGCTAGGAGACCAGGCTCTGGAGTCAAGTTCAAGTCCCTGCTCAGACATTTTCTCAGTGGTGGATTTCAGGTAAGTGACTCAGCCTTTCTGAACCTCTGTGTCTCAGCTTTCACATGGAACAGAAGGCAATGAAGTAAATACCTGCCATGGATCGGAACCCAGACACTGCCCCCAGCATTGGGAGTTGGTCTTGACCCTCTAAGAATGATGCAAGTATGGGACGAACCCTGTGTGTGCTGTGGACCTTATCTTCCAGCAGAGTGCATGTATGCAAATCTCTTATATGTGATTCCAGTTATAAAGCTCTGGGCGCTCCATGGCTTATCACTGAATTCCAAGGAATCGCTCCACACTATTGAGTAAAGGAAGAGCAGAAAAAGACCAAAAGGACATTGGTAGCCTGGTAGGTTCCTTGAGCCATCTGAGATGTCCACTAAATGGCTTAGAAATTTGAAAAAGCTCAAATCTAAACTCCTGGGGGATTTTTACCACCCCACAATGCATTGAGCCAAATTTCACTTCATCAAGGACTTTCTAAGTTAAAGGAGTCTGTGCATTTAGCAGTGGGCTATGGTGCAATCTCAGTAATTCTCAACATTGACTAATATATGCATTTTAAAAGGGAAAAATTGTCACAGACCCCCCAGTGGTGGCTAAATATATTTTGATCATATTGTTACTTAAATATACACAAACAAAAAAAGTATAAATTTCATATGCTTTTAGTTCTCACACAGCTATAAAACCAAAACACAATTCCAAAGTAAATGCAAACAAAACTATGAAACCATTAAAATTCAAATTAATGGCATTAATTTAATGTGACAGATGATGTTTTGCTGAAAGTAAAATAACCAATATTGAGTTTAAAAAACAGAGGGATGTGATCCCATTTTGAGTCCAGCTTGCTATCAAGTAGGTTGTTTTAATGCTTGAGCATGCTGGGCCATCATTAGAGTGATTATTAATATTACTAGAGGCCTGGTGCATGAATTGATGCACAGGTGGTGTCTGGCCATCCTACCCCAATCGGGTGGATTGGGCTGGGCCACCAGGGGGGAGGGGCTGTGGGTGGTTGGCAGGCCAGCCCCATCCCCTGGTTTAACTCCAGGTTGAACTCCTGGTCAAGAGAACAATTTGCATATTAGCCTTTTATTATATAGGATTAGTCTCCTAAATATAAATTTTAACAATATTATTATTTTCCATGAGTGACAATGGATATGCTTTTAACCATAGACTAGGATTTTGATGGACCAATCAATTTATAGAGTATTATAAAATATAATAACCCAAAAAGAGGAAATTAGGTCATTTAGCAAGACCCTGCCCAGTTGTGTACCCTTCCTGTAGTGCTGTCTCATAAGTTGTTACAATCCCAATGGCATTCACTCTGGCACCTGCTTACAAAGTGGTGACTATGATCCTGGCCGTTGGTGTGTGGCCTGCCAGTGTTTGATGACTGTTTGATGACTCAATCCTCCCTCTACTTGTCTCTATTTGAACAATCGCTAAACCTTTGTTTGCACAGCAGCCCATAAAGTCATTTGGCCTTCATTTTGCAAAAAACATGATAGTAAATGCAATGTAAATGCAACCTTAGATCCCCGAAGCATTATTTGGTGATGTCATGACCATCCACCTACAACACCAGTGGGGTCTCACTAATATTTTTGAAATGAAAACATCAAATTAAAAAAAAAATTCTCATACCACTCAGGGACCCCTGATAATATATTTGTAAATTGATATCTTAAAGCTCCTGGCACATTAAAAAGAGATCTGAGAATCCAAGGCTAGATTTCTATTCTGGGACATATACTGACCCACTGTGTTCTGTTGGTCAACTCTTTCCTTTAAACTTCACCTGCACATCATACTAATTGTTTTGTGTTTTGGTCATTATCACAGAGATTTCCCCAACCTCCCACAAGATCAAAATTTCTCATTGGACAGACAGGAAATTGAGACCCTGGAACATAGCTAGTGAGTGATGAGATGGGGTTAGAAGGCAGGGCTGTCTGAACCCACAGGCTTTACACAGCAGTGACTCACAGAACTGAGGCTGCTCCTAGGCTCCTCAGTCCCCTGGAGCACAGTCTTAGAGAAAGGGAGAGAACAGCCTGATTTATCCTGCCACACACCTGATGACCCACCAGCCCTCTTCTCAGCTCTGGACAATACCCACCCCCCCAAATGACAAGGGACATTTTCTTAAGTGAAAATTGGACATGGATCTTGATAACTGAATTTTTCTTGTTGGGTGAATTCACATTTATTCATTTGCTTTGTGAAAAGACAGATGCAAGTAGATAACTGAAATCATATTTAACTAGAGGCCCAATGCATGAAATCTGTGCACTGAGGGGGAGGGGTGTCCCTCAGCACAACCTGCCTATCTCCAATCTAGGAACCCTCAGGAGATGTCTGACTGCTGGTTTAGGCCTGATCTTGTGACAATGTGGGGGCAGCCATCTTGTGACAACATGGGTGGCCATCTTGTGACGTGAGGGTGAGAGGGTCAATTTGCCCATTACCTCTTTATTATATAGGACACACACACACACACACACACACACACACACACACACACACACACATATATATATATATATATATATATATATATATATATATATGCACACACATTACTTGTGCATGTATACACCACTATATACATAAATGTTTATATGTATGTATATATGTGTGTGTATGTGTGTATAAAAGAGAAGACAGAGAATGACCTTTTCTGGAATTGGAATTGTGCTAGCCAAAGAAGATTTGTGTTTTTTTTTTTTGGTGTTTTTTTTTTTTTTTGCAGTTGAGGCATAATTCATTAGGGAAGTGTCTTCAGAGAACAGCTGCCTACTTGGGCCTTGTACACTGACCTCCTCCAATCCTTGTTGCCAAGGAGGCTATAGCTGGAGTCCCTCCCTTTGGAAGCCATAAAGATACCTCATCTTATTTCAGAAGCCCCTGCAGACACCATCACTCTTGAGACCCTCCCTCTTCCAGATTCAGTGTGTGTGTGTGTGTGTGTGTGTGTGTGTGTGTGTGCGCGCGCGCGTGCATGTGTGTGTGTGCAGCCTTGACAAATAAAGTGATGTCCAGGGTTCTCTGGGATTTTGGTTCCAGTGGGGAATTCCAGTTCAGCCCTAGGGAATTTTGCTCTTGGATCTGTTCTGTCCAAATGCAAGGGAGCAATCTTAAGGGAGTACCCCTTTAACAACAATCCTTCCTACCCATGGATCTTACATTTTAAAAAAATTATTTCTTCTGGAGATAATGAACTCATTCTTTCATTTTTATGAAGCAAAAACATTTATACTTGACAATCAGAGAGTTTAATTGGCATGTAGCTCATGCTTGTGAGACCAGCAGAGTTGATAGACTAGGAGCTAAAACGAAGACATTTGACATTATAGTTATTCATGCAGCCTTGCTCAGGGCACAAGCACAATGATCATTGAGCTGTTTGAAATAGTGATGTTGCCACATTTGTCAGAGAATATATAGTGTTCCCTAGTCCACCATTTGGTCTCAGGAGAACTCTGGAATAAGCAGGGGAATTGGGCCCAAATGGGCTTATTTGAGTGCAAGAAACCCTGCTAGTTGCTGTGCTACAAGGAAGAGCACGTCTTTGCACTTGAAGGATTCCTGATCCAGGAATCAAGCCAATTATTTGGTCCTGAAGCTTCCTGGGTAATTTAAAAACTCTCTGCTATATGTAGAGGGTGGATGAGAGGCAAAGATTAAGCAGGAACACCCTAAGGTGGCACTCTAAGGATGTCAGGGCTCACATCTGTTGTTCCATGGGCAGAATAACAGGGATCTTGAATTACTGGGTCTCCAGGAGCCTGGCCCTTCAAGGCTCACAGCCTGCCTCTCTCAGCTCCTGCTCTGGCCCCAGCTCCCTCACTGTGGAGATGGTTATGGTTCCCTGGATCCCAACATTTGCCATAAAAGAACCTTGATCTCTATACCCTCCTACCCCATATCACCATAGTTCTCCCACAGCAGCCTCTGGCCCAGAGCAGATGCTCAGTGGGTTGAATCACAGAGGCCTCCCTGGCCCAGCTGCTCACTGAGCCCACACTGTGGCCCTTTGTCTCAATGGAAGTCCTACTCTGTGGATGGTTAGGCTGAT
The DNA here is from genome assembly GCF_964339955.1 of Pipistrellus hanaki. Taxonomy (NCBI): domain Eukaryota; kingdom Metazoa; phylum Chordata; class Mammalia; order Chiroptera; family Vespertilionidae; genus Pipistrellus; species Pipistrellus hanaki. The sequence continues at coordinate 10,737,153 of NC_140516.1, read as the reverse complement.
GAAATGAGCTTCCTAACATTTCCTGTCTTTATTTCTGTCCTAAACACATTTCTACCCCATATAACACAATTCTAACCCTATCCCATCCCAATTATTTTCTTAGGAAATTAGTACTGTCTCCTAAGAAAATTGAGAAGACTGAACAGATAGCAGATGCAATTGTTCACTCAGATTGGTCTTAGCAGAGCCTTTGCTGGCCATCTCAGTGTGAATCTCTCCTCCATTCGTTATGGTCCAGGTCCTGGTTAGCCACTCTGTGGGTCAGGCGGTGCATCTTGTCAAAGTGGAAGGAGAAATCATCTTTGCTGAGGGAAGTGGGGCTGCCCAGGCCATGGGCCAGCCATTCCTGGGCAGAGGGGCAAGGCCTCAGTGTCCCTGGGCCTTGGGCACCATGGTCCCTGTAGTTGAAATAACAATAATAGAGCCAAGGTGGCAGGTCCTATGATTTTTTGCTGGTCATTGTTTCTGAAGCCTTCAGCCTATGTGGGCCTCTGGTGGGAGGAGGGGGTCAGAGCCAGAGGTCAACTGTGTGGGTGGGAGGGCCTGGCTGGCCTGTGTGCTGGAGCCAGGGAATAAGACCCTCTCCTCCATCACTGTCCAGGAGAAGTTGTGAGTTGACCTGGGTGGGTGGGTGACATAGGTTGGGTTACCAGGAAACAGTCTCTGAGAAGAGGCTCTGTGTGTAGGATGCAATCAGAGTTCACTTGGGACCCATAGAGGAAGGGTAGGAGGCAGGTCGGGAGGGCTGCAGCACAGGCTGTGGACAGCCTTGGCTCAGATGGCCACCAGACTCACCCCCATGGGCTCAACCAGCCAGCCTGCTGCACTTTCCCTCTATCAGTCATTGGGTGCAAGCCATCCCATGATTATGACTTGGGGAAGGCAGTTCTGTGGAGCTGGGGCAGCCCTGTGGGGGTGACCACGGAGGACTGCACTCCTAGAAGCTGGAGCAGCGGTCCTTCCCCACAGGGAGATGTGCGTGGTACACTCCAAGAGTTATGTGTCATCCTGAAACTGGAAGCCAGGTCCTGATTGGAAATGACAGTGAGGGGGGTGGGGCCTGGTGAAGTTCAAACCAGATCCCAAACAGCAACCGGAAGGCCAGCCCCAGGATGATGCCTGCTGTTCAGGCAGAGCATGGGGAAGCAAGCACTTGGTGGGATTCCAGTCAACCTGGGAGGGTGGGGAGGAGTAAAGAGAAAAAAGATTCTGCCCTCTCTGTGCCTTCAAATGAAGGAAAGGACAAAGGCCAGGCAGAGGCTTACTTGTCAGGGTCACAGAGTGACTCTAGGCTCCTTTCTCTGGAGAGGATAGGATTGGGGGCCCTCAGACACCCCCTGGCTACTGGCCTGGGCCATGATTAAGACAGATTGTAAGGAAGGAAATGAGATAAAGCATGGAAAGTGCTTAGTCCCCAGTAAGCGTCTTAGTGCTGGTGGTTACAATTATTACTAACATTCCTTGCAGAAGGGAGAGCAGGGCTGGACAGTGATTGATACCTCCGGGTGCATTCATCAGCTCCCTTTCTGAAGGTGCTGATTGTACTCCCAAGACATTGGGGTGGTGGCAGAGGAGGAGGGGTACCCTACCTGTGGAGCAAAGATAGCTGTGATCTTATTTCTGCTGGTTAAAAGGCCTCTGACTCTCCCTTCCCCCTTCACCCTTCACCCCTCACCCTTCATTTATTTAGGAAAAGCATTCATTCATTTATTTATTTAAAAAACGTCAAGTACATGGTATGTTTTAATGATTCTGGTGCAAGAGAAAATAGCAGTGATAAAATAGACCTGGGGCTTATGTTTTCACAGGGCAGAAAGACAGCAAACAAAGCCCATAGTGTGTGAGCTGGTGCTAAATGTCATGAAGAAAAATAAGGCAGAGGAGTGGAGTAAGGAGTAGGCTGCGGGGGCTGGGCTTACAATTGTATGTATAATGTGGACAGGGAAGGACCCTGGGAGAAAATGGCATTTGAGCAATGATCTGAGGCATGGAGGAGGATGCACTGCAGATGTCTGGGAGAAAGGCATCCAAGTCAGGTAAGAGCAATGGCCTTGGGCCGGAGTAAGTGGAGTAAGTCTGGAAGGTCCATGTCAGAGGAATGGGGAGCAGGGAGGGAACCAGACAGGAGTGGGAAGGCTTTGGCTCTTGGCCCCAGGAAGCTGGGGAAACCATGGGTCCATGGAGGAATCTCAGCATCTGACTTCAGTTCTAAAATGATCCTCTGGCCCAGGGTGGAGGATGGACGGAGAGCTGAGGGTGGAAGCAGGGAGAAGAGGCAGGAGGCTGTTGGGGTAACCCTGGGGTTGATGGTGGGAGTGCAGACAAAATAGTGGAGGAAGGAAGACACAGGCTCGGATCCTGGTTGAAGGTGGAGCCCACGGCACTTGGATAAGGATCCATGTGGGCTTTGAGAGAACGGGAGGAGTCAGGTTGACTACAGGGTCTTTCAGAAAGTTCTTTTGGACGCTTTACGTTTGAAGTGTCTTTGAGGTATCCAAGTGCATCCAATAATCTGGCTGGGGTTTGAAAGGAAGGTCCGGACTGATGACAAAAATGTCTGAGTCTTTGCAGCTGCAATGACATTTACCTAGGGCTTTGCTGTCCAGTATGGTGGGCACTAGCGGCACCTGGCCATTGGACACCTGACTGTGCTAAAGGTGCTAAAGGGAATGTATGGACTAGATTTTGAAGATATAGGACAAAATGTATAATCTATCTCAGTGTTTCCCAAAGTGTGGTACGGGAAGAGTTTGGTGGGGGTATGCGTTGCACTGGAGTTTGGTGGGAATATGCACTGCACCATGCTTAGCTGTGCCTAATTCTACGTTCTCATGAGTACAAGGGGTACTCAGAGTTACAAAAATTATAGAAGGGGTATACATATGTCAAAAGTTTGGGAAACACTGACCTATCCCATTGATAATTTCTATATTGCTTGTGTATTAGAATGACAATATTTTGGCTATGTTGGGTTAGATTAACTTTATTATTATAATTAATTTCACTGCTTGTTTTTACTTCTTTAACATAGCTACTAGACAATTTAAAATCATGTCTGTGGCTCGCATTGCATTTCCATTGGACAGTGTTGACTCGGGGAGGGAAGAAGGCATGACATTGAGCTCTGGTAACATCTGACCTCTAGAGGTCAAGGACCTAGGGGCAGGAAGCCAGAGAGGAGCAGGCATGAGTGGTGAAGTGTGTGGTTGAAACGACGGCATAACTGTTGTGCGGATGACAACATAAGGTAGTTATTATTTGAAGATGAGGAAACCTAGGCAGAGAGAGGTTAAGTAACTTGCCTAAGGTCACAGCCAGTTAGTGGCAGAGCTAGGATTTGAGTGTTTGTGATACAGCTTTGCTCTGAGGCTGCGCTTTAACCAGCCTTTTTATGATGGTTTCATCTTGCCTCGTAACCACTTGCATTGTGCCTCTTTATACCTGACAGACAGTCAAGGAGAGAGGAAAACTGATGACCCAGGCGCAGGAGGAGAGGATGGCTGGAGTGCTGTCCTTGAGAAAGGCAAGCTAGGGTGGGGCCAGGGGGGCCAGTGGAGGAGTTGTCCTTTGCTGGGAGCACAGGCAGGTCAAGTGCAGGAGGTAGTAGGCAGGTTCCTTTCCCAAGAACAACAGGACCTCCCCTTTGTGTGGTGCTGGTGGTTTGCAGGGGAGATGTTGGTGAGCACAGGCCCACTTAGACTCAAAGCTGGCCCTGGGAAGACATCCTAGGCACATGCTGGCCATGCAGGGTGCCAGACAGGCCTGATGGTACAGACAGAGGCAGGTTGCTCTGTGGGAGGCAGCTGGCCACAAGGCATAGGGTCTGTGGTCAGCTGAGGACGCTCCACTGGGAAGACATTGGTGGCTCGGCCTCCTGACAGTCAGGGCTGTGGGGCTGGCCGGCTGCAGAGCGAGGCGGGCGCAGTGAACATCAATGAGCAGGGCCTCCCAAGCTTTGAAGGGGCCAGGGTGGGCCTTTGAATTGCTCCATCTGGGGTCAGGGCGCTTAGTGTCTGGGCCCCTGCACTCGCCAATAAACTGTGGGGGACGGCCTTCAATTATGGAAGCGTAGCCAACCAAATGAGCTTTCCAATAAATTATTTATGCCCAGGCCTGCAAAGGAGGGAGCCGGCTGCAGGAACAACGTGTTCATTTTAATAAAACGCCTGCAAAGTTGCAGTGCGCTGGGGGGTGGGGAGGGAGGATGGGGGAGGAAAGATGATTAGATTATAGGAGGCCTGCTGTAAATAACACACAAGAAGGGCATTTTGTTTCTTCGTAGACTGTCTTTTGTATCATGTTTTCTACAAGGGAAAAAGAGCATAATACAGCATCTATGAAATGTTAATGGGTTTTTTTTTATTTGCTATTTACCTAGGTTGAGGGTTTGAAGAAAGGGCTGGGCTGGGCCTGAGGGAGGGGGTGTGGAAGATTGGATTCTATGCAAATGCAGGCCATGGGGAGCCTGGAAGGGTCTGGAGCCTGAGCTGGACTGGGGGCCTGCAGTGTCCCCAAGGAGGGGGGGAGACAGCCACAAATCCTCTGGGCTGTTCACCCTCTTCCCTGAAACCTGGGGGAGAATGACAGGCCAGATGTGACATATCTGTCCCACTTTCCCCCCACCCCCACCGCCCCCGTCACTGCCCCCTCCCCAACCATGGGAAAACAGGCAGAAATGAGAAGAATGCAGCCCGATGCCCTGGGAATTAGCCACTGTCTGGGTGGCCACTGTGGGCACCTCATCCGGAGGTGATGAGAGCGTGGTTTTGGCGATGCAGGTGACTGCTCTGTCACCGGGCAGGTGCAGGTGAGAGCACAGCTGTCCTTCCCTAGGCCAGGACAGTGCCCTGGGTGTTCGGAAGGCACTCCGCTACCCGCTCATGAGCACGCTCAGCCCTTGTGCTTCCCACCTCAGCCCACTGTGGGAAAGAAGTAAGAAAAACAGGCTGCATTTGCTGCGCTCGGGTTTCAGGTTCCCAGGGCATTTCTTCACCCCTGATGCAACTCTCCTTTCCGCTGTTCCCTCCCTCGTAACCACTTGGTTGCCAGTGAGGCAACCAGGCAAGGCCTCTTGGAGGAGGTTGCAGCTGTGTGGGGCTTGAAGGATGGGAAGGATTTCCACAGGAAGAGGAGGAAAATCGCTATCATTCCGGAGAGGGGGAGGAACAAGGGGTGTGGGTAAGACATGGACCCTTCTGGCTTGTGGGCCGGTTTATATCTTCCTGTATCCCAGGGCCCAAGGCTGCCGCACCGGGTAACCCCAGCTGCTGCGTGTGAAAGTGTTAACCTGACCAGCTCCGGAAGGCCTTGCAAACTCAGAGACCTAAAGTAACCACAAAGGGAGGTCTGAAATGAAAACTTTTAAAGTTATAAAGCAGTTTATGGTGGGTGGTCATGTCCTTGGTCAGTATCTTCTTTGACAAAGGTCATTTTTTCTTATTAGAGCCTATTGTCTTTTTGCATCTACCATGACATATCCTTGGAATGTCAAACTAATTTTCCTTTTTCCAGACCCCTCAAAAAAGCACAGGCACCATTCTACTCTGCAAAGACCACACATCCCCTCATTGTTATTGAGTTAATTGTTGACTGTTAATTATCCTGTATCCACGTAAGTGAATGAGATAGACCTCTATCATTTTACTTTCTATCCAAACCCAGAGGTTTCCCCGCTTTGCTTTCTCCCGCCTCCCTAATCTGTCATCAATGGAGTTCATGTAACCCACTTACATCTCCCTTTTTTTATTGTAATATATAAAACAAGGTGCAAACTGCTGTTCTCTGGTGCATTATCTCAATCCATTGAGATTCTGCTTCCTGGCAATTGTCGACAGTTTGGGTCAAATAAACTCACAAACATGCTTTACAGGTTTGAATGTGTTTACGCTAACAGAAGGGAGGGCACAACCTGACGGGCTGTGTATGGCAGCCTTCCTTCACGTTATGTGCACATAGATATTGCCCAATATATCTTATTTTGAATGAATAAATGAATAAATAAATAATGTGTTTAAATAGCAAACAGTTTGTCTAAAAAGCAAAAAGTCTGTACAGGTTTCAACTACTGTTAGGCAGTTAATTCTGTCTCTTGTGAGTGACAGAATCCTCATTCAAACTGTCTTCAGACACAAGATAACCTATTATTTCAAGTAACTAAAGAGTTCAAGTCTCAGAGGTTCAGTCAACTTCCAGCATGGCTGGGAGCAGAGGCCCCTAGGATGTTGAGAGATCTGTTTCACATAGTCTCTAGACTCTGCCAGCCTTTATGATGGTTTCATCTTCAGGCAAGCTTATTCTTCCAAGAATCTCCACCAGTTCCCAACTTGCATCCCCCTGTTTCAGGAACCTGGGGAGTGAGTCTCATTGGATCACTGAGACATCTACCCACCTGTAAGCCAGTCACAAGGGCGGGTTTTGATGGTGTTAGAGGTGAAATACATGAACTGGCTTGGAGTGCCCTGCCCCACGTGGACTGAGAGCAGAAGAGGGGGTGTTCCTGAGATTCTTATTTCTAGAAGCAAGGAGGATGGATGCTGGGCAGGACAAACAACAGATGTCTCCTTCTGCGGCAGACCCCCTTGGTCAAATCAAACCTTACTGGGAAGCCAGACATGCAAACCAAATAAGAAGCGGGGCTGCCACAGGGCTGCCAGCTTGTAGGAGGACACGCTGTGGGGAATCCTGACTCCCCAAACAGAACCTCGGTATTGGTAATGCACTCCACGCTTCTGCAAACGCTGTGCCCTCATTTTACGATATCATCTACGTCCTCCTCTCGGTCAACTGTCTCGGCACTATCAATTCGATAGGGATTTAAAGGCCACCTTCTGAGAAGCTATTGCCACTTTCTCCTCCTCGGAGGACCCCAAGCACATTGGTTTCTGGATATTCCACAGACACTGTTCTTTTAAAATCCTCTGAAAAACTGAACATTTAGAAAAGATTGCACATTCTCTCTCTTGAAGAACTGTGATGCATATTAGCATTTTAATGGCTCTGAAAAGTCCTGCAGTTGCTTGTTTAGCTTTAGCCAAGTCAGAGTTTCCCTAAACTAATCTCACCCACAGGATCTGCTTCTCTCTTTACCCCACCCTGGAGGATTGGATGTTGTCATGGCACACACTTAGGGACATTGGGCCCTGCTTGTTTTTATTTTAACATATTTTTATTGACTTCAGAGAGGAAGGGAGTGAGGGAGATAGAAACATCAGTGATGAGAGTGTATCATTGATGGGCTGCCTCCTTCATGGCCCCCAATGGGATCGAGCCCGCAACCTGGGCATGTACCCTTGACAGAATCTAACCTGGGACCCTTCAATCCACAGGCTGACGCTCTATCCACTGACCCAAACCAGCTAGGGCATGCCCCGCTTGTTTTCACAATCTGTCTGGTTTTGTGGCTCTCTGAGGCAGTATTTCCTCCTTCTCCAAGCTCTCCTCTGGGCATCCAATGTGCAGGATTTCAGCTGAACAACTCATTGCGGGCATGGGAGCTAACGCTGTGTGCTCCTGGGAGATGAAGGGAGAAGTGCCCCGTGTGCAGATTCTTTTCCGTGCCCTCCCCCGCTCCTCCTGGCGGCCTTGTCCGGCTGCTCAGTGAGACCTTTCCCAGCTGGGAGAAGAACTGCTCATGGGTGACCCTGAGGAGAGACTCCTCTATAAACAGTGGCGGACTAAGGCACAGATGGGCTGGGCAGTACCCAAGGCCCGGCTCCTAGCAATCACCTGTCCCTGTGCTGGGCTATGGGGCTGACCTGGGGCTTGCGGCCCCCTTTCAGGGAGTTCCCTGCTTGGAGAGTTCATTCCCCAGAGACTACTGGGAAATGGCTGTGTCAGGGGTACCTCTGGGGTAGGGTAGAGTGAGTTGGCATGGTTCTTCTCGCTGAGAAGGAAGTGCAAGGTGGGCTGGATAAACCCAGGAGGACCCCCAAAGAGGTGGGCAGGGCCATGGACTGACAGGAGAGGAGGACAGGGACGGGCTCAGAGAGGCCTGGCTCCGCTCACCACTTCCCAGCTGTGCTCGTCACTTAACTGGTCTTGGCAGCCCGACTGTGAAACAGGTTGTTGTGTCTCCCAGCACCTGGCTCTTTGGAGGTTAAACGAAAATGCGTGTGTAGGTGGCCTGCTTGTATGAAAACTACACAAACAGGGGCTCTGAGCTCTGTTTTCCAGAAGGGTGACGGGCAGGGGTGGGGGTGGAGGAGGGACCTATTGAGCTTGTCTGTCCCAGAGGCAACATTCCAGGGGGAGAACGGGTTCCCGAGGGATGGCTTGGCAGGCCATCATCCCAGTGCGATGTGGACTAGAAGTACCTGTCACTGACACCACCTCAGGCAGGAGAGGTAGGTGAGGGTGGGGGCACACTGGGAAGCTTGCCAGGGCCCCAGCTTTGACCCCTGGCTCCAGAAGGAGTTGTCACCCTTTCTGTTGTGCACCAGTTTCCTCATCTGTGAAATGGGTGAGGACCTTTATCAGGGTACCAAAAGCTCTGGGGTTCCTTGAGGCCATATGACCCATGATGCTCCGAGGAAGAGGCCCGTCTCCCCTGCAGAAAGTGGGGAGAGCAGGGGTTTGTAAATGACAGGCATGGTTTTGAAACCCTGCTTCTGACAGCGATCAGCTGGGTCGCTTTAGGCAGCTGACTTAGCCTCTCTGACTTCATTTGTCCTCGTCTTTAAAACAGAGATGATAATGCCTGCCTCCTAGAGTCATTGTGCGAGTTGAAGGAGAGCCAGCGAGCAGCGTGGCTAATGGAGCCCTGGACCCGTGCCAGGCCGGATAGACGCAGTCATTTGGATCACATGCCCACCCACTGTTGTTTTCCCACCAGCCTGTCTGCCTCGTGTAAGCCCAGCTCAGGTGGGAGTGGGGCGCCCTGGGAAGGTGTAATTGGCTGCTGGTTCAGCCTGGGTCAAACCCTTTGATGCCACATTCTAGTACAAAGCCATGGTGGACAAAGAGCCTCCTGAGGGGGGCTCCAGGGGCCGGCTTTTCTGCTTCATCCTTTGTGAAAACACACAGCTGCAGCCAAACAGAGGCAGTTCCTTACTTCCTGGTAGGCAGCCAAGGGATCCAGCTCTACAAGATTGCAGACGGGCAGGCAAGAAGGGAGACTGCCCCACCAGAGTGACCTCCTGTGTGGGCTTGGACATGGATCTTGCCGAGTTCGTGCCTCATTTTCCCCATCTGCAAACCTGGGGCCTTGGACATGATGACTTAATGCTTCCCCTTTTAGTTCTAGAATCTGATGTTTCTTCTATGACTCCAAGAGAAGGCAGGAGGAACAGTCAGATGGACACTGGGCATTTGAAGGCCTGGAGTTCTGATCCTGGCTCTGACCTTGGGGGCTAATCATGAATTCACCACTGTGCTCAGTACTGGGGATATGAAAGAGGACAGTCAAGCAGGACCCAATGCTTCAGCATCGATTCATCCAATGTGGGGAACAGAGTGCCAGTGAGCACCCTGCAGTGCAAGGTGCTGTCAGATGCACGAAGGGTCCTGTGAGCATAGAAGGCGGGGCTGGGTTGCCAGGGAAGGCTCTGTGTTGGAGACCCAGGTGGAGGAGGTGGGAGGAGTGGGGTCAGGGATAGGTGCTCCAGGCAGAGCATACCCCATGCAGGGGCATGGAGGTGCAGGAGGGCTCTGTGTATATCACCACCTCTCTGCTCACAGGACATAGGAGCTCCTTCCTGGTCTTATGTCTGTGGCTACAATGCCATAAATGGGGGTGAGAGGATTCCACTCCCTAGTCCTGCATCCACAGAAACTGTGGTGCAGTGGCTCAGATGGGGGTTCTGGGAGCAGGGAACCTAAGTATAAATCCCAGGCCTATAAGTTACCAGCTGCCAGACCCTGAGCACCTTACTTCACCTTACTATGCTTTCGTTTCCTGTCAAATGGGGTGATAGTGGCCTAAAAAGTATAGGGCTGAAGTTGGCAGTTAGTAAACACTAGCTGTCCCCACTCCCTTCCGTTTTACAGATGAGGAAACATTAAGGTCAGAGGGACAAGTGAGCTGCCTGAAGTCCTACGGTCCATGTGACTGGAATTCCAACCTTTTCCCTTTGTTCTTTCCCCTCTCTTCACTGTCTTCCTTCTTCTCTCCTCCCTTCCTTCTCCTTCGATCCCTCCTTCCTCCCTACCTCCCATCCCTGGTACTTCATCTCCTCTGAGCCACTGCAGCAAGGCCTCTTGATGATGCCTGGGACCTGGGTACAATGCTCACTACTCTGAAACGAAGGGCGTCTCTGGGGCATGCACCCCGAATAACCAGCTGGACTCGGCCTCTGGGCTGAGCCTGGGCCCCCCATTTGTCTGTCCCTCTCTCTTCCCATCACCCTCCTCACCTCCCCCAACACTCAGAGCTACCTCTGGCTCATTCTGGAAGGAAAGTAGGGCCTGAGGTCTGTTTTCTGAGACAAATAACTTCCATGAGCTATGTTCCACCCACCCCACAGGGCAGACTGAGGCCTGCCCCCTCCAGTGATGCCCATCACCAAAACAAATGGTTCCTAAATAGCCAAGAATCTGCCCCAGGACCCCAGGGACCCTAGTTGGGGGCATAGTTTCTGAGCCCAGGAATGACAAGCCTCCTCTGCCTCTTCACAGAGAGACAGAGAAATAGCCCACTCGACCTGAATGTCTTTCAGGCAGGCTTGCAGGTCCGCGCTGACAGGAAGCATCCACTGCCCTTGGGAATCAGGAGCAGCTTTGGGCAACAGCAATGCCAGCAGTGGATGGTGGGAAGCAGAGCTCTTCTCCCAGCTCTCCCTGCAATCCCTACCCGTTCCCTCTGCTTCTTTTTTTTTTTTTTTTTTTTCCCCTTTATGGTGATGTCTGCATCACTGCCCAGATCAATCTATCTCTTCATGCTGAATGTTTCTAAAGCCAATTGGAAAAAAATTGGAAGTCATCCACATGCTATTCCCCCTGGGCTCCAAATGGGCCTCCAGTTAGGGGAACAAAATACACTATTTTTATTTATAATAATAATTGCTATTATTATCATTATTCTCATTAACCACAATAATAACAATGCCAGTAATCCCGCACATGGGCAAGCCGAGTTACAGTGGTGCAGAGTACTTTGCCAGCTGTGATTCCATTCAGGGCCCTGCCAGTAATCCCAAGAGGCCCAATGACTGTGGCTCCCAGCTGCGGTGGAGTGCGGGACAGCTGAGGACTCCCAGGTTCTGTTTTTCTCATGTCGTCAAGAAGGGATTGCATCAGCAGACTTGGCAAGGCACTTTCTTGGGGACAGGCTCCGCTTTGTCAGATGTAGAAGAGGGAATCTTCGCATTCACTAGGCTCCATTCATATGAGAATGAGAGGCCCCTTAGCCAGGACCTCCACCTCAGGCAGTAGGGCTATGCATGGAATCTGGGAGACCTTCCGCTCAAAAACTGGTCAGTATGAGGACCTTCTCAAAGGTCAAGTTCAATGAGTTTGGATTCCATGGCAGATACCACAATTTCTTGCCTCTTTTATTGAAGTACATGTACAGAAAAATGCCTACAGGATATAGTTCAATGAATTTTCTCAGACTGAACACACCCAAGTAACGGACCCCCCAGATTAAGAAACACTAGCTCTCCTGTGCCCCCTTCTGATGACTCCCCACCATAAGGGTAACTAATCTCCTGACTTCCAACCCCATGGGTTAGTGCTGCCTCTTTTCATATTTTATAGGTGTGGAATGGTTCACAGCATGTAGTCTTTGTGTCTAGCTACTTTCACTCAATATTACTCACAATTGTCATCAATATTGTGTACATAGTCGCTGATTGTTCATTTTTACTTCTGTCTGGTATTCACTCTAGGAAGATACTGCAATTTATGTGTCCATTAATTTATGCGGACAGATGAGCACCTGGGCAGTTTCAGGTAGAATAGGGATGCTTCTGTATTTGTTTTTTGCACACATTCCTGATGAGTACAAACCTATGAGTGGTAACGTCGAATAAACAAATGTGCAGTTTCAGGAACTGTTAACAGTTTTTCAAGTTGGTTATACCAATTTACATTACCAGTTTTTAGGGGACTGGCTATAGAAAGGGTACTTTCAGTTCATGAATCTCTGTCACTGGCCCAGGGCTTTTTGATATAATAGAGTCTTTGATAATCTGATGGAAGCAGAGCAATGTCTCCCCAGAAATAAACTCACAACATTGCATCTAATTTCAGTGGGTTCACAGGCCCTGTGAAGTCAGCCAGGCCCAAGGATCCTGATGAGAACCCCTACTCTAAGCTCTAACTCCTACGATATGCTGCACATGTGGTGATTCTAGGTTTTAAATTATTTGACTGGATGGAAGACTTAAAACTTAACAAGGCATCAGGAAACCAAGGGCACTAAAAATAAAACAAACAAATTTAGAAAACTTAAAACTATTTTTGAAATTCTAAATAATAAACAGGTAATGTGTAAATTGACCATCACTCCAACACCCAAGATGGCAGCCTTTATGTGGTCAAAGTTGGCTGCCCCATGTGGACACAAGATGGCCACCACAAGATGGCCAACAGGGGATGGCAGTTGTGGGCAATCAGGCCTGCAGGGGAGGGCAATTGGAGGTGACCAGGCCTGCAGGGGAGGCAGTTGAGGGTGGGACCAGGCTGACAGGGGAGGGAAGTTATGGGCAATAGGGCTGTCAGGGGAGCAGTTAGGCATTGATCAGGCTGGCAGGGGAGTGGTTAGGGTGTGATCAGGTTGGTAGGCAAAAGCAGTTAGGAACAATCAGGCAGGCAGGCAAGCAGGCTGGTGAGTGGTTGGGAGCCAGTAGTCCTTGATTGTGAGAGGGCAGTCAGACATCCCTTGAGGTGCCCCAGATTGGAGAGGGTTCAGGCTGGGCTGAGAGACACACCGCCCCCATGCACAGATTTTGTGCACCAGGCCTCTAGTAATTTGATAATTTCACTCACAAGAGTAGTTTTTAAATTAAAAATCATAATGTTGTTGGACATCCTTGAACATATCTAACAGATTAGAATTAATGTCATTTTACATTATGTATGAGAGATGCATAATCTTGCCAGGGCTTCTGAATGCCTTCAACTTGCCGTGGTGGGATCAGTGACCCCATTAGTGACTTCTTAATCCTCCCTTTGCTAAAACTGGGCACCCCCATACTGCACTGGAGCACGTGTATGATGGAGGTTCGCTGGCTGCAAAGGACTCACAGCCTTGCTGCCTTATTGGATCCTCACCATATCCCTGATAGGGATGACACAGCCCACTGTAAGGAAAAGGGGGCTAAGGAGATCACTCACCTCTGTAAGTGAGGAGTCTGCCTCACCTGTCTTAGGAAGGTGACTACAGGAACTGGACTTCTGGCATGAGAACAGAGGTGTGGTGTGGGTGGGAGCAGAGAGCTGCCTATACGTTTCTGCAACATGACTGATGAAGAAGGGTAGTGCTGGGGTGGATGGATAGAACCTTAATAAAGATGAGTTCCTGTTTGATATGAGACAGAACATCCAAGAGTTCAAGCCAGGTACTTGAAAGGTAGTGAGCTCCTTGTCCCTAGAGGCATGATGCTGGTTGGCTGCTTGGCAGAGACATTGATGAATTAAACAATTAAAGTTCTCTCCAACCCTGAGATTTTCTGGCCTCTTAATCCAGGTGTCTTGACTCCTGTGCATTGCTCTTTGTGCCTCACCTCCAACTGGATGGAACTCGGTACTCACACTGCACTGACCCAGCCTGTGCAGCCAACAGGAACCCATGCAGTCCTCTGAGGTGCAGCAAGATTGACAGAATGTGACTGCAGAAGTATTTGAGATCTCACAGCAGCCGTGACACAGACAAGCAGGTCTCAGTGGATTCAGGCAAATATTTTCCACTTAACACAATGTGGCACAGTATCACCCCTGTTTTCCTTGAAAAGCCAGTGTAGGGGAGGAAGTATGAACTTGAGGGCCATTTGGGCAGTTTCCTGGCACTGGGTTGAGGCCTCCCACCCGCCACAGACCTCTCTACTGAAGAGAGAACTGGGAAAGCTCTCTCAGGAGCCACTGGTTGAGGTGTTCAGGCTCCTGGGCCACCTGAAGGAGGAACATTTTCAGTGGAGTGTGGGACCTGAGCTGGGGCCCTAGAGCAAAAAATCACCTTGTCCAGATCCCTTGGGTCCTCCTTGCCTTGTGTTCTCCCACTTCAACCTGGTGTGAACTCTGAGATAAAAATATACACCTTCTTAGTAGAGGGCTCATGATGACTAACTGAGCTCAAATTTTAAAACACAGAGCCTAGCAGCCATTTCTGCCCTCGGGCTTCTCATGCAAACTGCACTTCTTGGAGAAGCCTGTGCTGGACTGCCATCTGGGTCAGCCCTTAAGAGGTTTCCTGGGATCCTATTTCAACCAATAGGACTGAGGCTTTTCCCATTCTGTTGGAGCAGTGCAGCTCTGACCAATCAGAGAAGCTCCATTTTGACCAATCAGGACAGTGCCTTTTGGACAAATCAAACTGTGAGGACTTGGAGACCTCATTTGTGTGAAGACAGACTAATCAGGGATTGGAGGTGGGGACTTCTGTCCCTATAAGTTAGCTCTGCTGTGGCTCAAAGCGCACGCTTTTCCTTTCCATCTGTGTCTCCTTGGCTAAGCTGAAACACTGACAGTGTCTCACCCAAGCAGAGCAGCGTGGAGCAGAGCTCTATAGCTGGAAAGGGGTCTGGCCTCAAGGCTGTCTGGCTCCAGGGCTGCCTTATAGTCATGGTGTTTTCAAGGCTGTGCTGTATCACAGTTGAGCTGTTTGCACTGAATATAGTTTCCTTCTTCATCACATCAAAAAATGAGGACTCCTATTGCCATTAAGTTGGTGCCAACTGTTGACTTGGGTCATCCAGTCAGACTTGCTGTGTTCTCCTCTGTTGTCTTTGTTCTTTGCATGCTCACGTGGACTAGTGCAGTAGCAACTACCCTCAGTTCCTCTCCTCTAGTCTCTTCACTATGAGCCAAGAATGCTAGGACCAGAACTCACCCCCTTCCTTACCCCTATAGACCTCACTATCCCCTTCCCTACCACTATAGACCTCACTACCCTTTCCTGCCACTATAGACCTCACATTCCAGGTTGTTCAGATACAGGATTCTTCTCAGGAAGCCTCAAATAAGTGATTAATCCACCCCAGTGGGCAATGATGGGGAATGTATCTCTATGCTTTTGACAGAGTGCCTCTATAGATTAGAATATAATCAATTACATCATCCCTGGCTGCCTTCCCACCTCACACACAAAAAAGTAGCTCTCCCATTTTCTCCCAGTGCCACCTGGCACTCCAGGCCTGCCTCAGTTTGACCCAGTTTTAAACATTCCCTCTTCCACACAGCCTCACATGTTTGTGCAGTTTTCATTTGGAAAGTGTGGGGGGAAAATAATACCTGCCCCATCTGACCCCATCTAGTCTGCTCTTCAAGTCTCAAGGCCATTCTGTGCATCCCATCTCTAAGTGCCTGCCTGGATTGTTCCCATGATCTGAAGTGCCCATCCCACATTCTCCAGTGCCCAAGCATGTCTTGGGTTAGCACGACACCAGGTATAGGCATAGGACTATGGAGCATGGAAGGGTCTCAGTGCACCCCAGGATGGGGCTTCTGGTAACCCTTTAGACAGATCTCGCCATAGAAAAACCTCTGACTTCAGGCATTGACATTCCACAACTTGGGGAGCCACTGCATTCTCTCCCACTCAACCTTTCTGATGAGCGAGGCGGGGACAGTTCTGAACCCCATTGAGGGACCACAGGAGGTTGCGAGTAGGGGTCTCATATCTGGGTGGAGGGGTCTGGGCACTATTTGGAGGTGACAAAGAGGAAGGTAATAACACATATTATTTTGAACCACCTCCTCTGAAGCTTCCTAATTAGGTGCCCATTTTACCAGTAAGACAAATGCCAAGTGTTTGGTGATTTGCCAGAGGCCCTTCGTATAGTAACTAGGGGGGGTTGCTTAATGGCTTTTAAGAATTTAAAGTCCATTTTCTTTCCAGGAAGCAGCATATGGAAATCCCCTCAGCAGTCCTGCTTTCCAATGAGGTAGCCACTAGCCAGATGTGGCTAGTTGCATTTGTATTAAATAAAATGCAATCAAATTAAAATTCAGTTCTTCAGCCTCACCAGCCATATGTCAAGGGCTCAGAAGCCATGTGTCCTTAGTGGCTACCATACTGAAAATAGCAGACCCCTAACACTCCCATTTTCATGGGAAGTTCTATGGAAAAGGCTGTCCTGGAAGCAGTGTGCTGCATCGGCGGGAGGCTGGTCCCTGGCTGAGAACTCTAATTAATGGCACAGGTGGCTGTGCATTACCGACACAGATTAGATCTCAGGGACAGGCAGCGCCCAGCACGGGGCAGGGAAATGGGTTGCCTTGAGCTGCAGAAATGGCTCCTTTCCACGCCACCTCTCCCTCTGCAGTGCTTTTTGGAGCCCCAGAGTAGCATGTGGCACAGCCCTTGCTTCCCTGGGTGCGGTTCACAACAAATGGCATCCACAAGCCCGGGTGCTTGTTAGAAATGCAGAGTCTCCATCCCATTGCGGACCTGAGGAATCAAAATCTGCATCTGAGCGAGTCCCCGGGACTCGTGTGCACATTACGTCTGCGAAGCGCTGGGCTGCACCTGCTCTGCAGTGTTTCCTACTGCATTCAAGGCCAACTCCACCAGGAAGTCCGTTAAGACCTGCAAATCCGTGTGGGAGAGCCATCGGCTCGGTCAGGAGCATCTCCTTCAGAGATGTAGCACAGATCTTCACAATTTTTCCTGTTGGTGTAATAACTAAGGCCAAAACTAGCCGGGCCCTGAGAGATAATCAACTGCTCGCCCTGCAGATGGAGAAAGTGCAGCCCTGAGAAGGAAAGCAGCTTACCCAGGATCAGGAACAAGGTCGGAGCTTAAATCAACATGACCGGGCAGGCGGCTCAGCTAAATAGGATGCTTGGCAACCGGGAAAAACATGAAGCTTTGGTGGGAGGACCTGGGGCTGATGTCCCACCTTCTCCAAACCTGATGAGCATCTGTTATTATTTCCCCAACGCTGCCTGAGGAAATGACATGGGTCACCATGGTTACCATTTATTGGGCTCATATACCAGGCACTTATTTCACAGGTTTCTTACAATAATTCTATGATGCAGATGTTGTTACTATCTTCTCTTCAAAGGTGAGGACACTGGGCCCAACATCATATGGCAGCAGTGGAGCCTGGATTCCACTCAGGGTGTCCAGCTCTCCCTTCCACGCACTTCCCTCCTCCTGCACATGGGCTATGTGGGAAAAGAGTATGAAGTGGTTCCCTGGACACCTGAGGTTGTGCGAGGCAAGAGAAAAGCTATTGTGGGCACTTGGTCACCTGAGGACCAGTTGTTACAATGGTTACAGTCACCATCCCAGACATCTCACTTGGAAGGGAGGACAGAATTGCAAAGTCACTCGCTTAGAACACATGATCCCCCAAACAACATGGAGAATCATTGGCTTTAGAACTTAAGAGAAAGTGTGGTGGGGTGCAAAGAATAATTATCATCTTAGCACCTGATATAATAATTTATCTTAAGGAGAAGATTATCTTGGTTTAAGAAAACAGTAGTAACTTGGTTGTGAAAGAAAGTGAAATCCTACTAGCACAAGTTGGAAAGAGAGGAAGAAACAAAATAAATTAAACCATTGCATGGTGGTTTGAGTGTGGGGAGGGAAGAGAGGAGAGGAAAAGGAAAATATGGGGAGAGGAGGTGGCTGACCAATGACTACGGGACTCCTTTAAAAGAGAAGTGCAACATTGGATTTAATTTTTTCTGTGTTGTGATATGTGTCACCCCAAGCCCTTCTTTCACCTTAATTTCATTCATGTTTGCCTTATATGCTATGTCATGCATGCGTGAGTGTGTACATACGTGTATCAGGGGAAGAGCAGACTTTCTCTGTGGGTGGACTGGGAGAATATCCATACATGAGCTAACTCAGGGAGAGCAAACTCTTCTGGAGAGATGTGACTAACAAAAATATCAGCCACCAGTGGGAAGTATGGATTATTTTTGCCTGCCCGTTCATTGAATCCTTCTTCTAAGCAATGTTCAGTGAGCAACTACTGTGTAGAAGGGAATAGATGAGATCAGGGCAGCAATAGAGGCTATGGGCAGATAGTGTAAGGATGTGTGCTTTTATTAAGACCTTTTCTGAGTGAAAGGAGAATTGCAGGGAGTTAAGCAGGGGGAAGAGCCCTTCAGGGGAGGAGACAAGTGTGGAGGTGGGGGAGGCACATATTGGTACTTCTAGGGTCCAGCCCAGAAGAGCTGTCAGTCACACACTTGTCACAGCTCTTTGCCCAGAACTGGCCACATGGTCACCTACCCAGAAGGGGGCTGGCAAAGGAGGAAAATTAAATGGGTTGCTTGGTGAATTCCACCATCTCAATGACAATCGTCATTCCACCTAAGACTTCTTTGGAATAAAGCATTGCTGCTCAAATGTCCAGTCCCTTTTTGGACAAGGACACCAATATTCTACAATTCACTTCTCAAAGAACAGGTGAGTCATGAGCACTTTATGAACCCCATCTCAGGTCACCTCCTCATCCCTCGTGCTATATACATCACTCGGCATTTGGCAACTGGAATTTCAGACTCCGCAGTGAAACCCTAACAGGTGAGATGAATAGATAATTCTGAAAGACATGCATAATAGAAATTTTATTTAAAAAACTATTCGCCTATGACATGGAGACAGTTAGAGAAGGAAAATATGCACACAATGCTTTGAGGTTTGCTAAAACTCAAAATACTTGAAAGCAATTACTATTCACATACATTTCTCACTCCATTGTTTTGCCAGATGCAGGAATGTTTGAAAAAATAAACTAGGTAGCAGGAGAGATTTCTCAAGTTAGAAAAAATTCATGCTTCTCAAATTCAAGCGAAGAGCAGAGAGCCGACCATGGCTGCTGGCCCCTGCTATACCTTCATTGTTGCTGGTGAGCTTTCTCCCAGGAGGGCAAAGCTTATGGGATCCACAGGTTTTCACTTTGCCCATTCTGGATCTCTCTGGATATGGATATATCACACACAGAGAGATAAAGACTGATTAACACACACATTAACTCTATATTTACATGTACTAATATGTTAATGATCTATATTCCAATTGTTCATTGAAGGAGTAATTCAGATAGTCTCAAAGAGAGTACAATTAAAAGATCTCCCTTTCCTACCTGACCCCCAAGTATTCCTCTCCAGAGGCAACAATTCTCATGAACTTCTTGGATATACTTTCAAAAACAATCTAGGCATGCACTTACACAAAATAGCAGAACTTACTAAAATAAATAACATTATTTTACAATCACCAGCAATAACCAATAAGAAAATATGATATAAAATATTATAAATTTCAAAGTAATAACTACAAATATCTAGAAGTTGGACTAAAATTATTGCACGAGGGCTTCATAGAGAAAACGTTGAAAAACTCTATTAGAGGGTGTAAGTGAAAACATGCACAATTATGTATGTGAACCATATTTGTGGTTAGACAGGTTTATAACTATGTCAATGCTCCTCAAATAAATCTATACATTCAGGTCAAGTCCAAATAAAAATATACTCATCATAAATATTTGAGGAATTGAATACCATATTAAAAATTCATGTGGGAAAGTTAATTTTTGAACACTAAAAAAAGAGATAAGGATTTACTTTACCATAGATTAGACCTAGCACAATGCTCTAATAATTAATAATAATAATAATTATTATTATGGTATGTTAGTAGCAGAAGAGCAGAGGAACATTACTGAGAGCTGAGGAACAGATGGGTGTGTATGGGAATGACATATGGTAAAGGTGCCTGCAGATCAAGGGAAGATTTTTTGTTTATGTAGGCGATTGGGGAAATTATCACTATATGGAGAAAGAGTTGAATCTCTATTTCACAACATGAACAAAGGTGAATTGAAATAGATGCAAGACCTGAATGTGAAATATAAATATATGGCTAAAAATATAGGCAACTATCTGTGTATTTTGAGGTGAGGGATGATGCATTGAACAAGAACAGAAAAGCACAATCACCAGGGAAAATTCATGGGTTTGACAAGAACAAATCTAAGGGTTTCTAGTCAATAAAGGCCACCATAGACAAAATCACCACACCTCACAAGTAATCGATATCAATAACATACAAGGAAACCCCTGCATGCCAGTGGGGAACAAGGTAGGAAATCTGAGAGGAAAAATGGGCAAAGACTGTGCAAAAGGAGAAACCGAGGGGAGAAAAAGGTGTATGTCACTCCTTAACAACACAATGCACATTTGAACAAGGTATGCAACTTTATCCACGCTTGCTGGCTAACATCCAGTTTGACCAAAAGATAAAGGAAACTGGGACCTACAGTTCTGGGAAATGTGAAGGAAGGGCAGTCTGGAAATAGGGAAATTCAGCGTTCAGGTGCATATGATCCAGAATCCTCTCCGGTGCTCCCACTGGTCCCTGAAGCCTTTCATGGCTGCATGATTGTACAGTTCATTGGGGAAGCTATTTAATGGCCTATCCCCAGGGAAAGGAAGAGGTTTGTTTAGAAATGTCATGAAGCAGTTGGAAACAATGAATTAAATGTACATTAAATGCAACATAGGTTCTGAAAAAATAGTGTTGACTGAATAAAACTAAAGAGAAATGAGAAATCTGGCCTGCTAACTTTTAGGTAAGGTTAAAAGTAAACTCAATCACACAATTCACTCCCTCACAGAGAATGGTACATCAAAAGCATTAGGAGTGTTCCTACCATGAGAAGGAGAAAGGGAGGGGACCAATGTATGGGAAAACAAAGCAAGAGAAGGATCTTCAAAATTGCTTATGTTTTACTGTTTAGTAAATGGAATCTATTATTCCATTATGTTTTCTAAATGTCTGTTGATAATTACATATTAACTTGTAATCAGCCATTTTTTAGATTCTCTATTTTCTCTGAGTTATAGTTAATTTTTTTTTCTTAGATCTCCAGGTAAAGTGTTATATCATCTACAAAAAGCTAATTATTAAAGAATTTATTTCCAATTTTCACAGCTTATATATTTCTACAATAAAACTTCAATGCATACTTACCTCTGGAAGAATATGAGTTAACCAGGGGCCCAGTACACAAATTTGTGGACCTTGAAAGGAACTGTGGGTTGAGAGGCTGCAGTGGGCACAGGGGTGGGTCTTGGCCATCCTCAGCACCCCTTCCTGGCTCCTCCCACTACAGCTCTGTTCCCCTGTTTGCCCAGAGCCCCACTATCGCCACTGCTGCTTCCACACACTGACAGCACAAGAGTGATTAGGACCAGAGCCAGCAGTGGGTGTGAGCAGTAGCTGTTGCCCTGATCACCCCTCAGGAGCAGGGGAAGGTGGAGAAGCCTTCAGGGGCCATCAAGGCTGGCAGCCACCACTCGCACCCACTGATGGTGCCAATTGATCGGGGCCGGCATAGGCAGCAGGTGCAAGTGATGGTTCTGGCGCTGGCAACAGGTATGAGCACCAAGCAGGACCACGGCATATGGGAACAAAGAATTTTCAGTAACCACCAAAGGCTTACCCTGATGACAGTGACTGGTGCCTTGCCTTGGACTGGTGACCCTACTCATATGCTACACCATCCCACCACAGCTGATGCCTGCCATGTTCTGTGCACACCCCCTGGTGGTCAGCCCACATCATAGCAACTGGTTGTTCGATTGTACTGCAGTTCAGTCTATTTGCATATTAGCCTTTTATTATATATATATTAACATTTTATTATTCTGGAAATCTTTATCAATTTCACAACTTTATATATGTAGTTCAGTGCTGACTTTTGCATATATTATATAAAGTGTCAGAATATTTCTACTTTCTTGAGTTTTTTTCATACTAGGATGCTACCTTTGTAACACTCTTTAATATTCCATCTGTATAGATAAACATGTATTTTTTCTATCTCTTAATATATTATTATGGTAACTTTGAATCATCCTTGCATTCCTGCTAAGATTCTTGTTTTTCCATTTGCATTATACTTTTAATGTAATGCTAGATCTTATTTGAAAAAATATTATTTTTACATCAAAATTCATAAATAAAGTTAGATTTAGTATTTTCTTGTTTTGTGCCACTTGGGTTATTCTAATTGATAAACAACTTGGGAGTAGATGAATTAGCAATGGGAATATCTTCTAGGTTGAATGGAATAGTTTGTGGAAAACCACAGTTGCAGCAAAAACAACAAAAATGTCTTAAAAATGCAGAAATTATTTCTTTGAAGGTGTCAGAGAACATAAAGGCAGCAAAAACTAGAGAAGCTGAAGCTCTAGAAAAAGATAATTTTGGGAACGTGAGCTGACTCACTCTTTTTGCAGCAGAGGCATTTACTGATTTGGGTACGGAAGGGAGACAGATAATCATTGTAGGCCATATACAGGTAGAGAGATACTGCTGGTAACAAAAGGAACTATATCTTTTGGCAGAGGCTTTGGAGGAGTTTCAAGCATATGGCTAGTTTTTAATTTTTACTTCCAGCAATTCACTAAATTCTGGAACAATAAAAAAGAGAGCTAGGAACCCAGGTAGGTTGGCTGTACAAAGCAGCAGAGCTTTGGTTAGTCTTGCAACATAAAGATGGAGTTTGAGACCCATCTGGTACTCATAATTGAGAACCATGTTGTGGCATAATAAATTAAAACAACAACAAAACAAACAAACAAACAAACAAAAAAAAACTTGCTCTGTGTCCCCAGTTTCTAGCATAGATCTCCTAAAACTCTTAGAACTTCCTGAGTGAAAATAATGTCTTTTGTATTCTATTATAATACAATGATGACTGGTGTCTGGGATCCCCTAAAAAGCTTCAGAATGGGGACCATTCAAGAAGGACCAAGCCTTGATCAGAGGATTGAAGCCTTCGCCTCCACCCACTTCCAGACCTCCATCTGGGTGATAAATACAGCGGGGTGCTGGGAGGGTGGCAGGACTAGGGAGAGCATGGAAGCTCCACATCATGGCCCTTGTCCCACACTTTGCCTATGCATCTCTTACATTTGCCTCTTCCTGAGATATAGCCTTTACAACCAACAGGAAACAGAAGTCAAGTGTTTCCCTGAGTTCTGTGAGTCCCAGTGAATTATCAAGCCTGAGGAGGAGGTTGTGGAAGTCCCCAGATTTACAGGTGTTTGGTTAGAAGTACTGGGGCTTGCTGCTGGCATCTGAAGTATGGGCAGTCTGTGGGCTGACCCTTAGCCCCTGGGGTCTGCACTAACTCCAAACAGTGACAGAATCTAATTGAATTTCTGGATACCCAATGATGTTAGAGAATCAGAGAACTGGTGTTGGAAAAGCCATAACCTATTTGGTGTCAGTGAGAAAAACTCTCATACAGAGATCTAACTATAATATACCCAAGGAATAAGGGCAAACTACAAACTGACTGAGCTACACCAGAGCTGAAATCCAGCCATCAACTTGGACTAAAATAAGTAATTGTCATGACTCTATCACTTATTAGAAGAAAGGGTGAGGTCTCTCAGGCAAAATGAATATACTTTGTGAGAATTCCAGAGAGAGGTTATCCCTGGGGAAGTGTAGTGATTGAAAGAGGCACAAAATAAATTCCTGTGGGTGTGATCATCTTCAGTTTCTTGAACTATGTGCTACTTACACAGATGTGTTCAGTATGCAAAATATCTAGCTAGACAGTTATGATTTGTACCTTTTCCCATAAGTACCTTATTCTTTTTTAAAATGCACATTAAAAAATTTGCTGAGTTCCAGTTCTGCCAAGATAGAGTAGTCCCATTCCTCCCAGGCCCTTTCTTACAACAGAAAGAGCGTTGCTATAACAACAGATAGACTCTGGAAGGTAGAAGAAAGAAGGGTCCTTGGGTCTTGGAAAAGAACATAGCAGGGAGTGCCTTGGGCTTCCTTGTTGTCTTCCATACATCCCAGTCAGGGTTGCGGAGAGAGGCCTCCAACACTGAACCTATAGGAAGTGATAAAAAGCTCCAAGAAAAACAGTTAACCCCTAGGTAAAGGACTGGGAAAAGGCTGACTTCAGAACAGAAAACCCTTTGGCAATACCTGCCTTACTCCAGCTAAATGCCAGTGGACAAACCATACCCATCCACAACTGTGCTTTTAGCAGGGCTAAACCAGAAACTGAGCTTCCATTCCTGCCACCCATGAGCTCCCTCCACTTCACTGAAGCAGACAGCACTCTGCCCCCCTCTGGATAGTGCCAAGGAGAGAGGTAGTCTTCCCTTTCTCCCCAGCAGCAAGGAGGCAGTGCCCGAGTCCTTTGCAGAGATAGTATTGGTGGGGCTGAATGGAAAACTGTTCCTCCATTTTCTGTCTGGTGGAAGTCATCAGTGCTCTGATAGGCCCACCAGGGGAGTGTCAGGGGGGGGGGGGGGGGAGGTATGGTGAAGAGCTGAGCCTCCACCCCACTCAGCATCATGAAGGGGAATGAGGTAGTGGTAGGCAGAACTAGCTGACATTTCCATTCTCTCCTTCCCTCCCCTGGTGTCATGGTGTCAGCAGGCCCAGTGGGTAGGGGGAGCCAGCTTCCTTCCCCAGCCTGCAGCAGCAGCATGTTATGAGTCAGCCCTCCACTTTCCCTCTGTTGTGGCAGCCAGGCCCAGCAGGAAGCTGAAAACACACCCACCATCCCTCTGCTGCACCTCAAAGGAAGGGACTGCCTGAGGGAAAATAATATTAATAGGACAAAGAGACTTATAATGTCCAAAATGTTCAGGATGTAATAAAACATTTACTCACATTCCAAGAAACAAGTCAAAACCACGCTATGAATGAGAATAGACAGTCATCGCTGAGATGATCAGATGTTGAAATTATCTGACAAGGATTTTGAAGCAACCATCATAGAAAAATGCTTCAGCGATTGTTAATTCTCTTAAAGCAGATGGAAAATAGAAAGCCTCAGCAAAAGAAAAATAGAACTTATAAAAAAATAACTAAATGGGATAAAGAAGTAAAAATACAATAACAAATGAAGTCACTAGATGGGTTCAATAGTAGAGTGGACATGACAAAGGAAAGGGTCAGAAAACTTGAGGACAGATCAATAGAATTTACCCAATCTGATCGACAGAAAATAGACTGAAAAAAATAGAGGCAGATTCCCAGGGACTTGGGCAATAATAACAGAAGTAATAGTATTTGTACATTTGAGTCCCAGAAAAGAGAAACAAAGCCTGAAAAAGAAAATATCCCCAAACTCAAAGTAGTAAAGGCTGAAAGTTTTCTACATTTGGTTAAATAAAGATATAAACTAATAGATTCAAGAAGCGGAATGAATCCCAAATAGGAGAAGCATCTCTCCCCCCAAATCCATATCAAGAGTCAAAACTAAACACAAAGAAAATATCTTGAAAATATTCAGAAAAAACTTATAGGGGATGCCAATTTGAACAACAGAGAATTTCTCATCTGAAACCAGGGGGGCCAGAGGGGAACATTTTTCAAGCCCTGAAAGAGAAGAGCTGTCATTAGCAGCTTCCACATCCAGAGGAAGCATCCTTTGGGAATGAAAGGGAAAATAGATTATCAGATGGAGAAAAACTAAGAACATTTTTGCTGGCCAGCTTACCCATGAAGAATGACTACAGGAATTTTTCCAAACAGAAAAGGAGTGATAATAAAAGTGTTGGAATATCAGAAAACCAAAAAAGGAAAATTGGGATGGGTAAAAAAAGGAGTAAATATAATAGATGATTCTACTTCTCCTGAGTTTTTAAAAATCATGTTTGATGTTTGAAGCAAAGATTATGACACCATTTGATATACACTGAGTGGCCAGATTATTATGATCTCTGGCCAGATTATTATGATCATGCATAATAATCTGGCCTCTCAGTATATATATATATTAGAGGCCCAGTGCATGAATTCGTGCATGGATGGGGTCCGTCCAGCCTGGCCAGCAGGAGGGGTCATGGGAGGTTCTCCGGCCTGCCTGCTGGTCGAACTCCTGGTTGAGGGGACAATTTGAATATTGGATATAGAATATACACTGAGTGGCCAGATTATTATGCTTTCAGAGATCATAATAATCTGGCCACTCAGTGTAGTTCTCAATATATGTAGAGGAAATATGTACAAAAGTATATTTAAAAGTAGGGAGGGTAAATGGACTTAAATGTAACTTTACTCCAAGTGGTATAAGGTCAATATGAGTAGCTGTGATAAGCTGTGCATATATATGGTAATGGCTATAGCAATCTCTAAAATAACTATACAAAGTGATATAATAAAACAATTATAAGTAAATCAAAATGGAACTTGTAAAATGTTTACAAAATCTACAGGAAGGAGATAAAAGTAAAACAGAGAAATGAGAAACAAAAAGCAAATAGAAAAATTAATAAAATAACAGGTTTGGACTCTAATATATTAATAATTACCTTAAAAATATGCCAATTAAAGATAGAGATGGAAACAGTGGATTCAAACAGTGGAAACCACCCAAAAGAAACTTATGATAAATATAGAAACACAGGTAGGCTGAAAATAAACAATTGAAAAGTTATGCTGTATAAACATTAATTTTAAAAAAAGCAGACTGCTATGTTAATATAAGGTAAAGTAGGCTTTAGAATAATGAAAATTATTACAAAGAGAGACATTGACTAATAAAATGATCACTCTACTAGGGAAACAACAATTCTAAAGGTGTATGCTGCAAACAAGTGAGCCTCAAAATACAGAAGAAAAAACTAATAGGGCTGAAGAACAGTAGACCAATGCACTGTTATACAATACTTGGGAATTCAACATCCCACTCTCAGCAACTTACAGACTATTAGGCAAGAATGTAAAAATGCTCAAAAACATAATCAACCAGTAAAATCTAATATATATATAAAATGCTTCAGCCAACAACAGTAGAACACACATTTTTTTTCTCAAGCATGCATGAAATATTCACTAAAACAGGCCATATCCTGAGATATAAAGCAAATTTCAATACATTTAAGATAACTGAAATAATATAATATGATCTCTGAGCATAATGGGATCTTATTAGACAAGTAGAGGCCAGGTGCATGGATTTGTGTACCTGTGGGATCCCTCCGGCCTGGCATTTGAGACTCAGCCAAAACCATCAGTCCTACATCCCCCTAGAGATGTAGTAGTGTGTGAAGCAGCAGGAAGAGCCTGGAATGGGCACAGCACCACTCCTGCTCATCCCGGCCCTGCTGTGTTTGCTGCCGCTCTGTCCATGGTCTCATCCTAGGGTGATACTGGCATGCCCATGACCTAGAAGCAGCTGCAAGCTCATGCCAAATCAGTCCCAATGCTGGTCTCGGAACCTGTCCTGGTCTGGATCAGGGAGGGGAGCCAGGGGGAGTGTCCTCAGGAGCGGTTTGCACCGCCGCAGGTGCACTGGCCAGCCATGAGCCTGGCATCTGGTGCCCGTTGGTCAGCTGAGAGATGCTCCCACTGTGAGAATGCACCGACCACCAGGGGGCAACTCCTGTGTTGAGCATCTGCTGGCTGACAGGTCGAGTGGTCACTTAGGCTTTTTTATATATAGATAGGCAAGATTTGGTAGCAGCCCAAGTGCCCATTAGTGGATGAATGGATAAAAAAGCTGTGGTATATTTACACAATGGAATACTACTTGACCATAAAAAAGAAAGAAATCTTATCTTTTGCAATAGCATAGATGGACCTGGAGAGTGGTATACGAAGTGAAATAAGCCAGTCAGAGAAAAACGAATGCTATATGATTTTACTCATACGTGAAATCTAATAGCAAGCAAAATAGAAACAGACTCATAGATACAGAGGACAGATTGACAGCTGTCAGAGGGAGGGATTTGGGGAACTGCGTGGAAAAGGTGAAAGGATTAAACAAAAGAAAAAAGTCATAGACACAGGCAACAGTCTGGTGACTGCCACTGGCAGGGTGGTGGGGAAAGGAAGAAGAGAGTAAAGGGTGGATAAATGGTAATGGAAGGAGACTTGACTTTGAGTAGTGAACACACAATACAATATACAGATGATTGAATTTGTAACTTGAAAGATCCCCAAAAAGAAATCTTCAGGCATAGATGGTTTCATTTGTGATTTTACCAGACATTAAAGAAGAATTAACATCAATTTTGCATAATCTCTCTCAGTAGATAGAAGATAAGGGAATACTTCCAATTCATTTTATCTTGCTAGAATTACCCAGAAAAAGAGAGTAAAAAAAAAAAAAAAAAAAGGAAAAAGAAGAAAAGAAAATGGAAAATGAATGTAGAGACCAATATCTATCATTAATTTAGATCCAAAATTTGTAACAAAATGTTTCTAAACAAGTCTAAAAAAGTTGGTCTGTCCATGAAGGGGTTAAATGACAGATCCTCCTGGTGATGAAAATGTTCTGTAACTTGATCACATTGATGTCAGTATCCTGATTGTGATAACATACTACAATTTTTAAAAAAATATATTTTATTGATTTTGTACAGAGAGGAAGGGAGTTAGAGACTTAGAAACATCGATGAGAGAGAGTCAGCTGCCTCTTGCACACACCCTACTATTTTGTAATTGATTAATTTGTACTGTTATCCTTACAAATTGCATCCTTCTGCTTTCTTTCTTTTAAAAAATATATATATTTTATTGATTTTTTTACAGAGAGGAAGAGAGAGGGATAGAGAGTTAGAAACATTGATGTGAAAGAATCATCGATCAGCTGCCTCTTGCCCACCCCCTACTGGGGATGTGCCTGCAACCAAGGTACTTACCCTTGACCTGAATTGAACCTGGGACCTTTCAGTCCACAGACTGATGCTCTACCACTGAGCCAAACCGGTTTTGGCCCTTCTGCTTTCTTAATGCCTAATATTTTGTTCTTTGTATGACTTTTGAATTGAGTTATTTTTATTTGTTCTTATTTAGTAAAATCAATTAAGGAGGTAAAGTTTCTTCTGGACACTGTTTTAGCTGTACCCATGAGTTAATTATTGCTATTTCCTTGATATTTTCTTTTAATTGTTTTGCTTGGACCACAGGTGTTCAGAGGTAGATCAATCACATCCTTGGCTTCTGACACACTTCATTATTGGTCCATGCAAGACCCTCCTCCATTATGTATTTGTTTGCTGGATAATTATGTGTTTACTTTTAATCATAAAAATCTGTGAACTTAACACACAATGAAAATCTCCAACTTCTATAGTAACTTGTATCTACCTTTTTTGATCTTATCACACCCCATGCTCCTGCTTCCTTTCATCTCAGTTAAGCATCCTCTTAAGTCTTGCCCTGATGTTCTATTGCTTGCCCACCCCTTTAAAAAACAACAGCTTTATTGAATATAATTCGCCTAATGCACAATTCACCAATTAAAGCATACAATCCAATGTTTTTATATATTCAGAATTATGCAACCATCAGCTTAATCTGATTTTATAATATTTTTATCACCCCAGAAAGAATACCCATGCCCCACAGCAGTCACTCCCAGTTCTCCCTCCTTCCATGCTCTGGCAACAAATAACCTACTTTCTGTCTCTAAGGATTTGTCTAATTGAACATTTTATGTAAATAAAATCATACAACATATGGCTTTTAGAACTGGCTTCTTTGACTTGGCATATTGTTTTCAAGGTTCATCCATGTTATAACATGTATCAGCACTTCATTCCTTTTTATAGCTGAATAATGTGCAATAATATATTGTATGAATATATAACAGTTTATTCATCCATTCATGAAATTATGGACATGTGAGTTGCC
Organism: Pipistrellus hanaki; assembly: GCF_964339955.1. Lineage (NCBI taxonomy): Eukaryota > Metazoa > Chordata > Mammalia > Chiroptera > Vespertilionidae > Pipistrellus > Pipistrellus hanaki. Next base: position 10,707,401 of record NC_140516.1, on the reverse strand, counting down.
TCCACTTTTTTGCTGTTATTAACAATGCTGTCATGGACTTTCTTGTACAAGTTTATGTGGGGACATATGTTTTCATTTTGCTTGGAGTGAAATTGCTGGGTTAGGTAGTAAATCTATGTTTAACATTTAGAGGTTCTACCAAATTATGCTCCAAAATGGCAGCACTGTTTCACATTCCTCTAGAATGTATGGGGGTTCCAGTTTTTACATTACCTTCACCAACACTTACTGGTGTCTGTCTGTTTTATTTTAGCCATCTTAGTGGACATGAAGTGTTTTATTTTTCTTTTGATTTGCATTTCCTTAATGACCGATGATGTTAAATATCTTTTCATGTGCTTATGGCTCATTTGTGCATTTTCTTTGGAGAAAGGTCTATTAAGATCCTTTGCCCATTTTTTACTTAGGTTATGTTTTAATTACTAAGTTTTTGTTTCTTGTATACAAGTCCCTTATCAAGTATAGAATTTGAAAATATTTTATCTTATTCTGTGAGTTGCTTTTTACTTTCTTGACATTATTACTTGCATCACAGAAGCTTTTAAATTTGATGTTCTGTTTATCTATATTTTTCTTTTGTTGCTTGTGCTTTCAATATTATAACCAAGAAGCCATTGCCTAACCCAATGCTACATTTACTCCTATGTTTTCTTCTAAAAGTGTAATAGTTTTAAGCTCTCACATTTAAGTCTATGATCCCTTTTGAGTTAATGTTTGAGGATGGTGGGAGGAAGGGCCTAACGTCATTCTTTTGCATGTGGGTATTCAGTAGTCCAGTGCCATTTCTTGGACATTTTCCCCATTTTTGTTGTCTTGGTACCCTTGTTGAGAATCAGCTGAAAAGCTGATCCCTACATATATGTGAAAATGCCAGGGACCGATACCAGTCAAAACAATCTTGATTAGTGGAATAGAATTGAGAATGCAGAAATAAACGGTAGATCCAGATTGCTTTGACTCTTCCCCATCCCTTGCCAGAAAAGAAGCTAAGATTTTCCTAAGGATCATGTTGATTCTGTAGATCAACTTAGCAAGTACGGTCACTTTATTTGTATTAAATCTTCCAATCCATGAACATCGAGATCTCTATGTTCTTTAGATCTTGGTTTCAACAAAATTTTGAAGGTTCAGAGTATAAGTACTGCATATCTTATGCTTAATTTATTCTTAAATATTTTGTTATTTTGATGCTATTGTAAATTAAATTCTTTTTCTCGTTTCATTTTTGTATTGTTTGTTGCTAGTTTATAGAAATGTGATAGATCTTTATATTGAGCTTGTATCCAGCAGCATTCCTGAACTTGTTTACTTTTTCTGATAGGTTTTTAGTAAATTCCTTAGAATTTTTTATTCTCAAGATTATGTCATCTGCAAATAGAGATAATTTTACTTCTTCCTTTATACCTTTATAATATGGATGCAACTTCTTCCTTCCTTCCTTCCTTCCTTCCTTCCTTCCTTCCTTTCTTTCTTTCTTTCTTTCTTTCTTTCTTTCTTTCTTTCTTTCTTTCTTTCTTTCTTTCTTTTTTGCTTAACTTCTCTGGCTGACCATCTACATAGTATAATGTTGAAGTGTTGAAAGAGAATCCTTGTGTTGTTTCAGATCTTAGGGGAAATTATCCAGTCTTTCACCATTAAATGTGATTGTAGATGCCCATCCCTATTTTAATGTTGTTGAGTCTATATTTACTCTTCCAATACTATGTTGTTTAGCATTTGCTTTTTAATAATTTTTTTTTTATAAAAAGGATATTAGGCAGTATATCATCTCTGGTACCTACTTTTCTCACTCAACTTGATATTTTTGTGGATAAGACCACATTGTTGAAGTGGCTGTGGTTTATTCATTTTGACTGTTATATAATACTTCATTGTGTGAATATGTCAATTCATTTAGCCATTATTCTTTCTATGGATATTTTTCTTGTTTCCATGGTTTTGCTATTCTGAAGACCGTTGCCATGAGCATACTTACCAATGTCCCCTAAAATACATTGGCAAGACTTTTTGTTGGGAATATACTGAGGCTATTCAATTTTATAAGATAATGCCAAATGGTTTTCTAATGTGGTTTTACAAATTTACATTTCTATTAGCAATACATAAAAGGTATTTTGATCCAGTCTCTCTATTCCTTTGCATTGATGGACTCTTATTTTTGCCCCTAAGATGAGAATAAAAAGGCATCACATCTAAAGCTTGATTTGCATTTCCCTGGTGACTTAATGGGGCTGAAGATCTTTTCAAAGAGGGGCTTCATTCAGCATTGGGTGGGGGTTTTCCTGGAGGTGTTGGTTTTCCTGCCCTTTCAAGCTTCACAGGTGTGGACTCAGAGAGCACCCACTTATACTGGCGGAGCCCAGGGCAGACAGAATAGATACTCATGCTCACTGCATCCAGATTCTTTCAGCTGGAAGTCCGTCCCAGCTCCACAGACCTGTCTACCCTGACATGGCTGAAACTGGGTACAGCTTAGCAGATTTGAGTTGGGGGATCTGAGGTGTCTCCCACAATCTTATATTTGTTTTTACTCTTAGATCCAAAAAATAATACATACATTTATCCCATTATATTTAATGCTATGATAGGGTACATTTGTACATTCTCAGTTCTGCTATATTATTTTATATTATGCTATCTGATTTTAATGCTTCCTTTAAAAGTCTTTTATTTCATGAGCTGTGGTTTGCTTTGTGTATTGACTTTCCCTCTAATAATTTGGAAGATTTAGGAAGTATTTTTAGTTGCCTTATAACTATATACAATAGTTATGGTCATTTCCTGAATTAAACTTAAGAGACTTTCCCACCCTAAGAAACAAGGAAGTTTCTTTCCTTCCTCTGCCTTACTCCCCCCTCCCCCCTTATATTAGTTCCTTCACTCTTTAAAAATATCCTTCTACATTGATTGCTTGACTTATCAGCTTAGGATAAGTCGATGCCCTTCTCCAAATGTGAGTATGTGTTTATATTTACCCTGCTTGGAACTTAACTACATTTTCCATAAAATAACTCACAGACATTTTCCATTCTGAAAGGCCATCTGCTGAGATCCTTCTAATACTCTCTTCCTTCCTCCCCACTTCTCCCAGCACTGCTGTTGCACCTGGTAGACAATCCTGGTCCTGGGCTCCTCTTTCCTTGCCTGCTTTGATGGCTTTGACTCTGAGCTCATCGTGAGAAGTGCTGTTTCCCACCTGGGACATTCCGGTGTCTCCCTCCCCTCTGCAACAGTCTTGGGATTCCCTGGCTCTGGGCAGGCTGCCTTGTAATTTTTTTCCTCTGGGTCTTGCACCTGGTGAGCAGGGTGGGTTTGGGGCCCTCTGTGCCCCTGACTTCCCTCGTATGTCTCCTATCTCACTTATGGCCTGGGCAGGCTGGCCCACTCTTGTGAGGGGTGGGTGGTAGTTTTCTGGTTTGTATGTTACAGAAGAGACAGCTCTCCCAGGCTCCTGGCTGTATGCAGAGACCACTGTTCGCCATTTTCATCACAGGGCTGCTGCTTCCTTCTCACCCCCCATGTCCCCTAAACCGCATTTACTCAGCTCTGCCACCGCTGGGGGCACCTTAGCGGCTGCTCACAGACCTGGCTTCAAATTGTCTTCTGTTTCCGGCCTGCCAGGCTTTCCCCTCCTTGCTTCCAGGTTGGTTGATGGGGTTGTACATTTGTTTGTGTTGTATTTAAGCCAACATTTCTTCATGTGTGTAGTGGGAGACACGGTTTCAGCAAAAGTGGGGAGGGCACTTTCTTCAGCATCTCTGTCCAGCTCAGAAGGCTAGGTGATGCGGATGTTGGCAGCAGAAACCGTCCTTGGGCCTGGGCAGCTGGTATGAGGGCACCATGCAAAGTGAGGAAGGAGCCTGGGGGGATCCGGGTAGGGGACTCCCCGGGACAGAGGTGAGCAGCTTGGACTTCTGCATGGTGAGTTGAGCTGGGGTGGCTAATGCGCAAACCCCAGTGACCTGTCAGATGGGCTGTTGTTACTAGAAATCTTCGGAAACAGCCCTGATCTGCTCTACTGCCACTATGGGTGCCATGTTGTGGCAATAAAGGAAAAGGGCTTATCCCCATGTTAGGGACTGCCCCAAATGCAAAGACAAAAGGAGCAACATCAGCCATTTTTCAGAAATAGAAAATTGGAGAGATGCTGTTTCTCAAGAATCTTTAGAAACTCAGGGAGAGCATTGAGTTTCCTGCAGGATCGAGGTAAGCTGTGAGCAAGCTTTGTGTAATACTCAAGGAGTGGGTGGCTTCTAGGTGACACGCAATGCCATATCTGCCTTGTTAAGCTCCACAGCAGCAGCGCAGACAAACCGTTTTTCTGGGGTAGTGGTCCTCAGCCAGGGGCCATTGTATCCCCCCACCCCCAGGGGACATTTGGCCATGCGTGAAGGCAGTTTTTGATGATCACAACTTGGAGAGCGGAGGATGTTACTGGTATCTAGTGGGTAGAGGCCAGGGATGCTGCTAAATGTCCTCCAGAGCACAGAGCAGGCCCACACCAAGCAGCCCAAAGTCAATAGTGCTGAGGTTGAGGAACCCTAATCTAGAGTTGGTAACTAAGGCTTAGAGACTTCAAATACTCTGCCTTTATCACAGACCTGGAAAATTAGGAACAACATGATAACTCATTGATTAATAGCTGTCTTAGTCTGCTCAAGCAGACATAAGAAGATACCACAGGCTGGCTTAAACAATAGAACTTTATTTTCTCACAGCTCTGGAGGCTGGAAGTTTGAGATCAAGGTGCCAGCATGGTCAGGGTCTAATAAGGTCTCACTCCCTGGCTTGCAGACAGCCACCTTCTCACTAGTCCTTATTTTCTTCTGTGTGTGCCTCCAGTGGGCAGGGCTGAGAGGCTCTGGTATCTCCTCGTTTTGATTTTTGTTTTTAAATTCTTACCTGAGGATATTCCTCCCCCCCATTAATTTATAATAATTCATGTGTGATGGGAAGGGGGTGGCAACTGGAGGCAGGTGCCTGGGCAGGGATCTGGGGTCCTCGGGAGAGTGGGGGGTTGGCAGTATGTACCCTGGGATAAAGAAAAGGATACTGATCTAGGAGGTGGAGCATCTGAGTTCCTAATCCCCTCTCTCTTTGCCTGATGAATAAACTTTGGCAAGTCTGTCCCTCTTTCTTGGCGTCTTCATTGGCCCCACGCTGGACTCTGGCTTTCTGCGGCCTCGGCTGGAATAACCAAGGGGACGTGTGGGAGTTGAGAATGCAGGCCAGGACTTGCAGCCTCTTTACATGTCGCGGGCAAGGCTTGCCTATTTAAAGGGAGATTGACAGCTGCGAGCAATCTCAGGCCATTGCAGCTCTGCTTGCCTCTGAGCAGACAGAGCAACTTGCAGGCGGAAATCAAGAGGTGCCTTGGGGAAAGGAGACAGAAGCGAGTGGCACCACTTACCCACAGGTCTGGGCTGTGGCAAGAAGCAATTATTCAGGACAAGGCTTCTGAAGAAAGGGGAGTGGGCTCAGGGACCGCACCGGAGCTCCCCACTGCTTCCCGTGAGCAGGGTGGGTTTCTATGCTCTTCCCTGCAGGCTGCCTCCCCTTGGCTCTGGACCGGTGTCTCTGAGAAAACCAGAGGTGAGGACATGGGCTGGAAGTGGTGAGAAGAACCCGGGACTGGGGACAGGGACTGGCTCTCACCCCTGCTCTGCTGCTGGCTTGCCGTGTGACTGTGGGCCGCGTGTTCACCCCTCCGGGCCGCTGCTGCCTTTGAACAACGAGGAGATGGGTTCTCGTTCTGTAAAGGGCGGGGGCTCTCTGCTCTGTTTGATTCTTTATCTCCCGTCACTGGAACAGTGCCTGGCACACAGCGGACTTCCATCGATGTTACTAGTGGAAAGAATAAATGGATCCTGTCACCATGGCAAGACCTGAGCGACGGAAAGCACAACAGTCTGGTGGTGATTTAGATAAGGCAGCCAGCTGCCCTGTGGAGGGCGAGATGGAGGGAAGACCAGAGTCGGGAAAATCAGCGAGGAGGCTGCTGACATGAAAGGATGAATGTAAAGTGAACAACACGAGAGCTGAGTGCTGTGTGAAGTGGCAGCTTAGAGTTCTGCACCTTGCAGGTACTCTGTGCACTCTGCCATCTGCATGCATCACCTGATGCCATCTTTACAAGGCCTAGTGCTGGAGACACGACAGAGCCTGGTACTCCGCTCCTCCAGAAGCGAAAGTTAAAATCCAGAGAGGTGAGATGCATTGTCCAAGGGGAGAATGAAAAGTGGCAGACTCAGGACTGAAATCAGGACATGAGAATACATGTGTCACTCGTTGTCAGACCAATGCAAATGAACACCAGAGTAGAACACACTCCACAGAACAGCTAAGATGAAACAGACTGACCATAACAGGCATTGGCAAGGATGTGGAAGAATAGGGACTCTCATGCCCTGCTGGTGGGATGTAAAATGGTGGAAAACAGTGTGGTGATTTCCTATTATGTTAAAATCCCATGTACCACATGATCCAGAAATTCTGCTCCTAAGTATTTACCTAAGAAAAAGAAAAATGTTGTGTTCCCATAAAGTCTTGTTTATGCATGTTAATAGATACTTTATTCAAAAAGCCAAAAAACTATATACAGTCATCTATCAATGGGTGAATGGATGAACAAACCATATGACTGAATGGTGGAATACTACTCAGCAATAAAATGGAGTGACTGACTGGTACAGGCAATGAGTTGAATCTCAAAACCTGAACCCTGAGCATAAGAATCTAGGCACAAAGAGATAGAGATTATATCCTATGATTCCATTTATGTGAGACTCTAGAATGGTCTAACCATACTGACAGAAAGCCGAGCATGGCTGTCTAGAGCCAGAGGTAAAGAGAGAGCTTGAATGCAAGAGGGGAAGAGGAAGGTTTGGGGGTGGTACTGATAGAAATGCTCAGATTCTAACAACGGTGAGGGCTGCAAATACTTAAGCTTGAGTGGGCATGGTTTATTCTGCTAAAATCACACCTTGATCAAATCGATGTCAGGTAGCAACTGATTCCTCCTCAGGCTCATCCCAGCTCCTGCAGCCTCAGAAACAGGGAGACCTGTAGGGCCCCTGGCACCCACCCAACCGGGGGCTGGAGAGCCCCAACCTGGAGCACCGGCAGGACTCTCTCTAGGTGCTAAGACCACAGAGCCAGACGGGCCCTGAGACCACCTGTGGCTGCCTTCAGTCCTATTCCCTCCTTAGGTCCACATCCACATGTCCATCTTGGTGAGAAGCCTTGCTTTCACTGTCACCTGCTCCGGGCTCAGTGGCAGCCTCACATCCCCTCAATCACATGGTGCTCCCTGAATAACACAGAGGCAGGCACAGCTGTCTCCATCAATTGTGGCTCTTGGGGATTTGAGACCAAAGTCAGAAGTCCCCTGACAAACACAGAAAGCATGCCTGTGAGGCTGGCTTCGCACCTGGGGGCAGCGCCTTTGGGGGTTCTGGGCGGCCTTCCCTTTCTCCTGATTCAGCAAGGAAGGCATAGTCACAACAAGGACACTGGGCAGCACTGGGTGTCTGGAGAAAATACTCTCCCTCAACGGGAAGGAACCTCCAGGGAGAGAGAGGAGAAGCGCAGGGCACCCATGGGGAAGGAGCCAGATCATGGGAGGGAGACATCAGCTGGCAAGCTGGTCCAAGGTGAGGACAGGGCCTATTGATGGGCTGTCAGCTTTGCCTTCTCTGACCCTGGAGGACACAGGTGTCCCTGCTCTGGGAGGGCAGGTTAGTCAGGGTCCGGCTCCAGCTGCCCTTCAGCCTCTGTGCCTTTGTTCTTTCTGCCTCCACACTTTGGTTCTTGCTGTCCCTTTACCCTGGAAGACCTCTCCCCCATGTCTTGATGTGACATATTCTCATCAGCATTCCAGTCCCAACACCAGAGACTTCTGAAAGCTTTCCCTGATGGCCCAGCAGAAGTTATGTTTCCTCATCTGTGCCCAGAGAACGCTTGTCTTGCTGGGCTGTTAATGTCTGGGTTTGTTTTCATAACCAGCTCCCTTCCAAGTTGGGATCTTCGCAAGGGCACAGCCTGCTTCTCTTTCAGCTCCCATCCTGAGCACTATGCCTGATGTGGCACCCAGGAGATGCATCTCTGTGGACACTGGCATGCTGGGAAGACAAGCCCTATCTGCATACGGGCAGCTGAACACTGGCATTGGGGCAGGACTCAGGGGTTTGGTCTCAGAAGCCAGGCCGGGCAGCCAAACAGGAGCAGGCTCAGAAGCCGGAACAAGCTGCTAAGCCTGTGATAGTCCCCAGGCTGACAGCTTCCCGGCCAAAGCGGTGGGAGACAGGGAGGAGCTGGGGAAAGTGGGGCATCTTGACTCTGATTCAAGGCACCAGGGAGAGCCATGGGGTTTAGCCATGGCAGCGAAGGAGATGGATCCTGTCATTTGCTTGGATCCAAGGAAAGGGATTAGTGACGGCGTCAGTACACTGATTGCCCACGCAACACAGGGCAAGGGGAGTCAGGGGGGATTTTTACAAATCATGTGTGTGCATGTGCATGTGTGTGCATATGTGTGTATGCATATGTGTGTATACTACAAATACATGGACACTACCCATGCCCACATCATGTGGAAATGTTCAAATGCAAATATCCACATAGGTCTGTGAAGATGAAAAAAGGTTTTAAGTGTTATTGCTTGGAGATTCTGGTTTGGGTCTCAGCGCTCAGTCAGGACCCTTCCCTCCCTGAGCCTCGGGTTCCTCATTGGGGATGCAGACATGGTGACTCTCCTCACGGACCACAGTGGCCATGAGAGTGACAGTGCAGGCGGCCTGTGCAGGCATACCAGATGGTCTTCAGAAGCCGTTCTTTGTCTGCCCTTGGATTTCCCAGCCCTCCTGTGCATGGGTGACATTCAGGCCACCGGCTCATGCTCAGGTCCACCTGCAGGCCACACCTCTCCAACCCTCAAGGAATCCACAGGTGGCACCACCCCTGAAATGGACAGATGCACACAGGGCCCAGAGCTCTGACTTGGCGCCAGAAAATTCTGTGACCTTCGGTGAGCACCTTCTCTCTTCCTGTCCTCAGTTTCCCCACTGGTAGCTTTGGGCATTGGTTTGTTCATGTTTCAGAGCACCTTTGGAGGAGGGAGGAGGAGAAGCACAGATGCATGACTGGGCAGGGAAAGGAATGGCTGGGTAGGTTAATGACCCCCGCATTATCTGAGCCCTGAGTGGGATGGAATGAGAACCTCACTCAATTTTGTCTGAGATTCCTCCTGAGCCCTGGCCCCTCTCTTCTCCCCCTCCTTTAAATTCAGAAACAGAGAGGTGAGGAAAAAGGAAGAAAAACACAACAAGAGAGACAAAGGATGAGACAGAGAGTGACACACATGAAGAGAGAAAGAGAAAAGAGTAAAGGAGAGTGAAGAAATACAAGCGAACAGGCAACGAGAGAGGACACAGGCAGGCTGGAGGTGGCGGTGGGCTGGCCATGCAGCAGCTGCAGAGGGGACCTGGCTCACGGTGGTGACAGCTGGGAATTGGGCTGCCTCTGCTGAGCCCAAGCCCCTGTGCCTGCCCTAAGGCCAATTGTCACCCCTGTCTGCTCTGTGGCCTGCGGCCAGCAGACCCCCTGACCTGAGACCCGGAGCCTGTCCTCATCGCCCACCTCTGCCAGGCAGGGAGGCACCCTCATTTTCCACCCATGGACCCATCCAGAGACCCATTTCATTTGACTGGGGGCCAAGTCATGTGGTTGTGTGACAGTGGATCTCTGTCCTAGTTAGGGACTTCCTGAGGCATGTGCTGACATCAGCCCATCTCCTGAGTTAACACATCAGAATAGCACCTCACATGGGACGGAAAGTCTCAGGTTTGAGGCACCTCCCCAGTGCTGTTTCTTTGATGCCCTTTCCATAACTCCCCTCCCACAGTGTCAGCCCAGCAGACAACAGGGCTGGGAAGGGGACATGTCCATTCTAGTCACCCCTAAGTGTCAACATCAGGCTCTGAATGTGCTGTGCAGTTGCTGAGCTCCATGCTGGTCCTCTGGACACTGTGGTCCAATCCTGGCTGATAGGTCAGGGGGCAAACTGTGGGTGAGCCTCAGAGGGAGGCTGAAGAGGGTTGGGCTGGGCATGAGGTCAGGAGTCCCTTCCCTCCTACTTGGTGGAGCCTATACTCATACATGCTGGATGAGTCAGCCCACATAATTTTTAAAGCAATGAAGGTTTTTGAACTGTTTTCCCTTGAGTCCTTGTTCATTCATTGTTCTTTGCTGCACTTAACTGGGATCAGAGCCCAGGTGCTTGCTGGGTGGCTGGGGAAAGATAGAGCCTGTGATGTAAAACCTGGTCTGAAATAACTGACTGTAATGAGATGGGGACCATCCCCCACATTCCTCTTAAGGCAAAAGCTAAGGTCCCCATGTGCCCCAGTGGAGATGGAAGAACCAAACAGGAGGGACTGTGGGAGATGGGGGGAGTGAGAGGGAGGAAGGAAGGGAGTCAGTGGAGGGGCCAGGGCTCAGGGTATTATGGGGACTGTGAGATGTGTGATGCCCATGATTCCTTCATCAAAGTCACTAACTTATGACATGTTCACATGTTATATGTATGAACTTTTGTGGGCACCAGGTTGATCTATGGGGTTTTTGCATCAAGCTGCTGGGAGTGGGAAAAGCCAGAGGCAGCGATCTGTGGGCTCCCAGGCCTGGGGTTGGGTATCCAGCCAAGTGTGCCTAGATAGTTAGGGTGCAGAGTTGACATCTGAATGTAAGCACTAAAAATAGAGCTCAGAAAGCAGAGCTGGAGGCAATGGGCAATGTATTGGATAGCAAATGGTTTGGTAGTTGGAGTTTATTGCAAAGGCAATTTCTGGTCAAGATGGTTGATAAGGCTGACACAAGATTATCTCTCCCTTTCTGATGCTCGATGGCATAGAGAGGGAAAGAAGAGAGAGACATGAAACCGAAGAAGTGATGGAACACCAGAGTAGATATGTGCTTTGTGCTTTAGGAGTTGGGTGGGGACTAGAGTTGAGAGAATCACAGGCTCTGGAACTGGGCTCCCTAGAGAGAGTTGGTAGCCAGGAAGGAATTAGGTTGTCTGCATTTGGAAGCCAGAACCCCTCTGCCAGTGAGAGCTGGAATGGTTGGCTGCATTTTGCACCCCTCTCCTCATTTACACACCTACCATTGCCTCATTCTGGGAAGAGTATTTTTTATGCCCTTTAGCTTTGAGCTCAGCTGTGCAACTATTTTGGCCAATGTACTAGATGCCTGAATAAAAATCCAAAAAGATGATGGCAACTGGGGGGTGAGGATACCTTTTCATTTAGATAGGAGATTTCTAGCCAACATGGCAGACAAAACTGATATGATGGGAATTGAGAGCATGCTGGTGTTCACCAGGTCTCTCTTGTTTCAGCTTGCTGTCCCTTCTCTGCCAGTGTCTTGAGAGGGATATGCCCTGGCTATCCAGCTGGTCTAAGAAAGATGGGAGGACAGGAAGCAGAGCTACCCGAGTTGACCACAGATAGAGTATTCAGTTATCCCAGTCTCCCCAGGACTGTGAGGTGTGCTTAGACATGGGGCTTTCAGTGCTCAATCGAGAACATCTTGGGAAAAACCAGGATGACCTGGTCAGCCTACCCATGGATTTTCAGAGAGAAGCATGGTCAACCCAGTTTCATAGACTGAGGAGAGTCAGCATGTCAGCACACACACCTGAGATTAGCAAACACAGATAGGCAGAGCTGATTGGTCAGTTGACACAGCTGATCCACAGATGCGTCATTTACATGAGTGCCTCTTATTGCCTTTGATTTTGTGGTTGCTTGTTACACAGCATCATTGTGCCAATAGCTAACAGATGCATCACTATGAATTCAGCATCACTGTGAGAGGTGAGCTGCCCACACCAATGGACTCCAAAGCCTGAAGTTGACAACAAAATAACGCACTCCTTATAGATGTGTTAAATCAGTGGCTGTCTATCGGGACTGCATATTAGAATTACCTAGGGAGCATGACAAACACAACCAGACACCTATAACACTCCTACAAAGTATGTTCAATTCTTTTGGGATGGGGTTTGGCATCAGAGTGTTTTTAAAGACTCACTAGGTAAGCCTAATGTGTAGGCAGGCTTGAAAATGGGTGGATTAAATAGTAGAGCTGGCATGGTTGAAAGAACAATGCTGTTTGATTTGGTTAAATGTAAGTGTCTATGCCTGAACTGCCACATTCCAACTCCTCTGCACCCAGGAGAGGAGGCTGCAGCTCAGGAGCCACTCCTGTGAAGGAGACTCAGGGGTCTGAGTGGACCCAGCATCCTTTGTGTTATCAGCATTCTGCAAAGAAGCCATAGAAAGAGAGAGGTGAGAGTCCTATGCTGGGCACCCAAGTTCTGGGTGATCTCCTCTAAGAGATACATGGACATTAAAGCTTCCCAAAGTTATAATGCCCAGGAAGTACCCGGGGATCTTATTAAAATAGTGGTTCAACTCAGTAGGTGTGGGTGGGTCTGGGACAGCATTTCTACAAGCTTCCAGGTGATGTTCATGCTGCTGGTACACACACTGAGGAGCATGGGGGGCTGCGGGGAGGACACAGGACACCAAGTTGCATGATAGCCTTGGGCTTCATAGCAGAGAGAAGGTTCACAAAGGGCTTCTCCTTCTAGAAGAGATGTCACAGGACAGAGAGGTTAAACATGGCCCCATGGGGCAGACCTGGAGCAGAGGGTGATACTCCATCGGATATTGAGACAAAGTCCAAGATGGAATAACTGGGCCATGGGCCCTGGAAGGTAGTGTGCTAATCATCTCAGCGGGGTGCCAGCCAGGGAGCCTATGACCCAGTGGTAGTTATCCACCAGTAGCCTTCAAGGCCCTTCCTATCAAACTCTGATCCTTGAAGGCTCTTGTTTCCACTTCAGAGTAAGAGCCTGGGTGGAGACTGATGGGAAGTGAGGGCAGTGGACCTGCCATGAAGCCTCCCCTCTGGGCATATGGAAAACTCAAGCCCTGCTGGGTACCCAAGAGGCAGAGCTACAGAGGTACTCCCTCTGGGTTCTCTTTCTGCCCAGGAGCAGCCCGGGGTCTCTGGGAATGGATATCCCTGACTTGTGGAGGCTGTCTCCTTGGCCAGACTACATAGCTGTGTGAGTAGAGCTCAGATTTCAGAAGGATCAACCTTGGTGACCTTTGTGCTTGGTGCCTATACTGCCAGCAGAATTCTGTCTCATGGTGGTCACTGCACCACTGGGCAAGTCCATCCTTTCTCCAACCCTGTTTATGACTCTGCACAGTGGGTTGGCATGGATGGTCCCTAAGGTATGACTTTCTACAACCCTATGGAAAATTCTGCCTGTTAGTTTCCAGATTCCATCAGAGGAAAGTTTGGTCCAGAGGAAACATGATATTAGAGTGACCTTTTGCTGCATCTTGGAAAGAAGTGTAGGATGAAGAGCCGGGGGAGTGGGCGGGGCTGCAACTGCAGCCAGGGTGTGTGGGGCAGCTCTTCTGCCCTGGACTGTGAGTCAAAGCCCAGCGTTTTGGCCCAAAAAGGGGCAAACCCATCTGGACCTCCAGTCAGCTCTCTCGCTCCCTGACTTCTCCCACTCCCTTGCCCTGGTCTGGGCCACGCCAGCTCAGTCCTCAGCATTGTGGGCCAGCAGGGAGCTGCTGGTGTTGGCTGAGGGTTGTGGCTCCCTGTCAGGAGCAGGGGCAGGGAAGAGGCAGGGCATCCAGAATCCAGATCCCGTATCCAGAGGGCAGAAAGAAGACATAGGCCTCGAGCTGACTAGGGGTGGGGGAGTTGGATGGAATATTTGTCAGAATGCACTGAGTTACACTGAAGTAATGGGTCATGGTAGCTAAGCATAAGGAAGGTTTATTTCCTGTTCACTGATCAGACCCTACAGGGGCTGGTGGAGGGCTCTGCTCCACATAATGTCTCAGGCCAGTGAAGGCTGGATGTCCAGTGATGCTGCCATTGCAACAGGTGGCTTCAGGGCTCACCAGCGAAGGGGAGATGTTAAAAGCATGCCCGTTCTTACATATCCTACATTGAGTGACAAAGGCCACTTCTGCTCACTGCCAGTTGTCCAATAGTCACTGACTACAGAGGCAAGAATACCCCCTTGTGCCTGTAGAGTGGGGGATAACCAGATCTAGTAGCTCAAAGAGATCCAGAATGGCAGCCCTACAAGGGGCTTCCTATTCTGGGCAACATGTAGAACACTGCCTCAACAACCTCCTCTACTTCTCAGGGAGGGGTCAGCATTATTATACCCATTTTCCAGGTAGCCAAATGAAGGCACAGAGAAGTGAAGTGGTTGTGCCAGAGATGAGGCCTGAACTCCATTCTGCTCAAGACTGCATTCTCAAACATTGAATCCGGTCAGATAGGGAGGCATCGGGCTCCTACCAGTTTGTGAGAGTCCCTGGATCTGTAACAGTGGGTGTGAGCGACAGCCACTCTCTCAGGTTGGGTTTAAGGTGGGACCTCACTCCCAACCCAGTGACGTGGCATTCAGGGTGGTAGAACCCACTTACCGGTGGGACTGGGCCCCTGTGGAAAGTGCGCCTCAGGAAGCCCAGGTTCTTTCTGCTCTCAGGTTCAAGGTCAAGGCCTCTTGGAGCAGAGCTGTGGCTGACCTTGCTGCCTGGTCATGGTGGGCCCAGAGCGGAGGCCTGGTGGGAATTCTGGCAGCAGAGCAGGAAGCTGCCAGTTCCCTGCAGCAGGAAACCCTCAGGTGGAGGCTGGGGAATCCTGGGTCCAGAGGGAGAAGCTTCCCTCGCTCATCATGCTCCGGACAGTGCGGCCACTAGGAGGACTCCCGAGGCTTCCTGAGTCCTGGCCCAGCCTGTTCTGGAGCTTTCTTCTGGAGTTCCGCAGCTGAGCCCGAAAGAAAGGCAACGGGAGGCTGGTTTCTGTGTTTTGGAGCGTTCCTATCAAAAGAAAGGGAGCTCGGAAAAAGTGAATCCTCCCGAACGAAGCCCAGGCAGAGAGGAGAAAACCATGCCTTTTATGGCCGCAGAGACTAAAAGGACACTTAGGAGCACGGCCCTGGCTGGGACTCGGCTCCTGCCAGGATTTCTCCCGCCTCCCCTCTCTGCTGGCCAGGCACGTTCGCCATACGCCTTGTTACTGTCTAAGGGGCTCCTGACAACTTTACACAGGCAGTTTGGTGAGCACCCATCTGTGCGGACCTCAGAGTGTGTCGGGGTCCTCTCCAAGGACCAGTCGTATTTCCCAGTCTGCACGGACTTTGCCGTGCTGGAAACCGCCAGCTGTGGAGGAACCATTAAAAACAAATGTTCTGTGTTTCAGCTTCTTGCACCTGCCAAGAGGTTTCCGCGATGGCGCTGGCCCAGAAAACCATGGCGGATGAAGATTAGATGGAAATAAATTGATTTAGAAGTGACACGAGGCTCCTCGGGAGAGGCTTAAATATTTCATACATGTGTATGACATAGATTTCAGCTGGGCCCTGCAGGAAGAGGGAGGGGAGTGGAAATCTTATACCCAGACTCAGCGTGGCCTAGGGAGGTGGCGGATCAAAGCCACAGAGCTCAGGCTGGTCTTCATGCTGCTGCATAATGCTCTCTGCCTCAGTTTCCTTAGCTGTAAAATGGAGACAGAGCGTGTTTATGACAACCTTCTAGAATTTTTTTGAGGTGTCCCAAATTGGCCTGGATTGTAGTTCTTTTCCCAGATTCCCAGGAGTTCTGGGCAGTTCTTGGGGCTGAGGACAGGGTGAGGGTCCATGTAGGGACTTGGGATTTCTAACCCAAAGTCGTTGAGGCCCCATTCTCCAAGCCTCAGGCACCACAGAGATGAAGTGGAGCCCTCTTCCCTCCCTCCCTGATCTCCCCCGCACCCTCACAACTGGCACTTTCTCCCCTCCAGCTGCTGGGCTCTCCTCTGAGACTATTGTCCTGGGACACACAGGTTGGAGCGTTTTTCCAGGGCATCCCAGGCCTGGCACTGCCCACCAATCCCCCAGAGAAGTCACCGCTCCGGGAGGCCAGAGTGACATGCACATTCAAACCACAGGCTATTCCCGGCCTTGATTTGCATTGGTGACTCTAAGAGAAGGTGACGGAAAGAGGAATTAGAGATCGTCACCAGTCCCTACAATAACTGGGTAGAAACTCTTCTGAATAGCATGGGGAGCTTCTACCTGTACCCCAATAAATGTCTCCCTGGGGCCAGTGAGAACTCCCTGGGGCACAGGCATGAAGAGCAGGGAGGGGCCTGTGGCTGGCGAGCAGGGAGGCGTCTTGGCAGAAAGGGAATGCGAGGACAAGAGCTGGACCCATAGGGGGAATTTGTCTCCAGGAACAAGCCCTCAAAGCATACGAGGTCACTTTGGGTGAAGAACTTTAATATGACATTTGAATGTTTGGCGAATGGAGTCATCGGAAGGGACAGAGGAGATCCCTGGGGACAACGTGTGGGGCCACCGGTCTCTCTGGACCTTTCAGTAGAGACTGATCCTGCTGACAATTGTCCTGGGTCCTCATCTCAGTGCCTTCTTCTTCCTCCCCCAGGTTCATGGTGACCCCCCCCTCCCCCTACAGGTTAGGGGAGCCCCAGCTGTGAGGGGAAGGCCAGCAGGATGGCAGTCTGTTCATTGTTTGGAAATGTGAACATGGGCTTGGGAGTCACAGCTGCGCAGTACCAGTGGCTGATGGGGGTCTGGGGGAGCAGGCCTTCCTTTCCTCAAGGAAGGGACTTGCAGTGTGCCGGGCAGTCCCAGGCGCTCAGGACGCAGCAGGAAACAAGGTGGAGCCTTCCCTTTAAGGAGAGGAAGAGAGAGGCAAACAGACAGACAGACCGATGAGGGTATCTCAGGCATCCTAAGTGCCACAGGCAAATACAGTGGTGATGAGATGGAGATGAGTGGGAGGGAGGAGCTGCATTGATGGGTGGTCACAGGTGCTCTGAGGGGGAAATGAGCAGAGGAGGGGCAAGAGAAGAGGCAGAAGGCCAGTGAGGAGGCTGTTGTCACTGTCTGCTGCGAGGGCCAGGAGGTGACAGTGGAGATGGGGGAGGTAGACAAATGTGGGACATCGTTGGAAAGCAAAACTGGCAAGATGTGTTGCTGACTGGAGACCACAAGCACGAGGAGGAGAGAAGTGGAAGGTGCAGTCCGAGAAAGATCTCACTGAGACTAAGTTTGTGTAGCTGCCTGTTCTGTTCCTTTTCTACCAGTGATCTGCAGCGCCTTACAGAGGGATACAAACCATAAGATAAAAACATTTATCAAGAATCAGAACCAAAGGGGAAAAGTGCACCAATAGCCCCACTGTTGGGACCAACAGAGTTGAATTTGAAATTTGACTCGGAGTTTTTCAGCAGGCCTGGGAAAGGGAAACAATAAAAATCAAGACAATATTAGTGATTTTTTACGGTAAAACACTGATGCTTAATGTTTTCTCAAAGGAAAGGACTCATTCTCTTAGCGCTGGAGTCTAAACAGATTTTCCCTTTACCAAGGCCGCTGCTGGCTGGGCAGGGCGAGGCTTTAAACAGGCCGGCAGCGCCCGCACCAGGGAACTGCACCTGCCTCTCCCGAGAGACGCCGGCTGGGAACCAAGGGCTCACGGCTGAGATGCAGAGGGGTGTGGGAGGCATTGTGGGAGTCTGCTCTGCTCACGGTTCCCGGAAGATGGAATGTGAAACTGTGCTTAGAAACCAGATGAGAAACATAACAAAACAAAGAAGAGCCAAAGCCTCAAGAATGGGGAACGGGAGGTGTAATCCTTGGGTGAGTCCAAAAGGGATGTGCACTTCTCTCACATTTGCTGTTAATGTTCTACACGCTATTTATTTTTTCTCATTATAAAGTTAATATATCAGAGACCAAACTGAAAAATACCGAAAAGAATAGGTAAAATAAAAATAAAAATCTCCCCTTAAAGATAACTGGTATTAATGTTTAATGTACTTCTTTTGGATAATATGTAGACACACACACACACACACACACACACACACACACACTTGTGTGATAAATTTATGTCACATTTCCTCTCTTCTTGGATGCACATTTTTCATCTTTAATGTTTCTGAAATCAGTATGCTTCTTATAGTTGATTTAATGTTTCCTTTCTCTGAAATATTAAGTCAGTGATGCATCTTAAAATCATTGCCATTCTAGAGGAAGTACGACATGGAGTCACAAAATCAGGGTTCATTGTGCATATACAAATCGGTCTCTTGCTATTTGTATTTAACGTTGCATCATGAAGGTTGCCACATGCTTGAAATATGCTCTAAAGATATGTGTTTCCCTGGCCACATAATATTCTACCCTAAGGATGCCCCCAAATGACTCAACCCTTTCCTTACCAATGAACACAGTTTGTCAACCACACACCAATGGGAGAACATGATAGCACAACTCTGAATGAAACTATATAGCAAGCACACCCTGAAATGGGGTTTCCTACATCTCCAGGTGGCATGTGACCCAGAGGTCTAAGTTCTTGTCACTTCCACTGCACCTGCTGTGAGCCAGAGCTCGCTGTTCAATCTCGCTGGGTTTCCCTGTGTTCTAGACCAGAAGGCTCGCTGGAGGTCCTTCCATGAGAAGGATGCTGAGAGCTAAACCTGGCACTGTGGTTTGAGTTTTGTTGTGAGGGCTCATGTTCCCACGCCCTTGTCCTGGGGAATCCCTGTGCCCAGGCTAAACCCCTGAAGGAGCCTTTGCTGCATGGGCATTCAGATCCCACCTCCACCTCTAAGAAACCCTAGTGGCCATGACAAAGTTGCACCCTCAACCAAAGTGTGGTTTGGCACTGTCGGCAGGTAGAGTTTCTTGGTTAAAATATCCTGTCCAGAAGGCCAGAGCTGGAGAAGGGACAGACTCACCGATGCATCACAGCTTGTACAGAGCAGGAGCTGCGGTGACTTGGCAGCAGTGGTTCTCAGATGATGCACCCTGAAACCAGAGAGGAGAGAGCCCGATTCCTCGCGGGGCCATGTGGTTTCATCTTTGGCTGTGAGTTATGTTGGTGCTGGGGTACTGTTGGCCCAGAATCTGGTTTATTGCACACTTGCATTTGCCTTCCACACCCTGTATGGCAGCAACTTTGCAGAGTGCCCTCTTGTTCTCCGGGACCCCTCAGAGGATATCGGAGAGCCAGTTTTGGCCCATCCCAGCAGGCCAGGCTGAGGGACCCACTCACTCCAAGATGCCACTGTTGTTGGCTCCAGGATGCGGTCCATCTTGCCCAGTCCTACCCCCTGGCTACCTTCTAATTAATTTCCTTTCAATGTGCATGAATCTATGAACCAGGTCACTAGTGCATGGATCAGTGTGCTGGTTAATAATGTGGATTTTGTAATCAAAGAAAACACAATAATTTCAAAAGAAACATCAAAAATGCTTTATTCAAAGTAATGTCCATCACTAGCTACACATTTCCCCCATCTTTCAGGTAATTTGTGAATATCATCTCAATAGAACTTTTCTTGTTTTGAGGAAAACCATTCAGAGACCCAATTTTTCACTTCTTTGGACATTTTGAAGTGCTGCTCAGAAAGAGCCATTGATCAGAACAAGTGGTTATCTGAAGGAGCAAGGTCTGATGAATATGGTGGGCAGTTTAATACTTCCCAGGCAAGATCTTTTAACATGTCTTTAACTGGTTTTGAAGTGTGTGATGGTGTGTCATCATGAAGCAAAATTACTTTGCCCTGTCTTTTGTTCCATTCTGGTCATTTTACAATCAAAGTGTGGTTCAAATTGATTATTTGTTGTCAGTAGTGATCAGTATTAACGGTTTCACCTGGTTTTAGAAGCTCATAATACACCACACCTTCCTGATCCCACCAAACACAGAGCATTATCTTCTTTCCTAAGCAATTTGGCCATGCAGTCGAATTGATGGTTGACTTGGATCAACCCACGATTTTGTGTATTTGGGATTCTCAAAATAAATCCACTTTTCATTGCGAGTCACAATTCGATGCAAAAAAGACTTTCTTTCCTGCCCTTGAAGGAACATTTTACTGATGACTTTTCAGTTTTTCATTTGTCTTTCGTTCAGTTGATGTGGCACCCATTTTTCTTCCTTTAAATCTTCCTCACTGCTTATAAACGATGGAAAATTGTTTGCTGAGCAATGTTTAATCCTTTTACAAGATGTTTTCGAGTTTGACATGCATCTTCATCCAATAATGCTTGTAATTGTTTGTCTTCAAATTTTTTCAGTTGACCTGGATGTTCTTTGTCTTTCACATAGAAATAATCACTTTTAAAGCATTACCAGCATTCACAAGTATCTTGAGATGGAGCATGTCCACCATATGCTTCCCAAAGTATACAATAACTTTCAGCAGCACTTTTATTCAGAATAAAGCAATGAATTAAAACTTCCCACAAATGCTCTTTTTTTGGCACAAAATTGACATTTTTAAGCATAAAAATATCTATCCTGTTAACACCTTCAGCAAATCTGACATATGAAGTTTTGAAGCTTGTTGTCAATACAACAAAATAGCATACATATTAAATCGCATATACTGTTATCACATATATGTAGCTCCATCTATTGAAAAATCTGCATTATTAACTGGTACACCTATAAGCATTTTCATAGCTTCTAATTTCATCTCCTAAAACCTCCTTTGGGTTCCCTCAAATGAGCACTGTTGAAGGCAAAAGACAGGGAGAGCAAGTGTGGAGGTGCTGTGAGAGGTCTAGGGCCCCTTCAGCCATTACTCATCGTGTGGCCTCCAACGCACTCCTTCCCTGCTTTGAGGCTCAGGTTTTCTTGCCTACAGGGCCTGGGAGCCAGGTTTGCTCTCAAGGGGATCTGCATCCAAGGATTCTAGAACGTTGGCCCATCCATTTTCTGATGTCACATTCCTTTGTCGGTTAAGTCTGCAGGGAAGTCTGAGGCTGCTGCACCCTTTCAACCCTCACATGACTAGTGAACACTCTAGAAAGCTGTTGCCCTTTTCCCTATACCAAACAGGGAGAATATAATTTATTAGTAGTAGGAGTGGTGACTAACAAGTTGGCTTCAACTCATGCAGTCCTTGGGTTTTCAAGGTGTGGTGCCCTCCAGTCTTATTAAGCTTCACAAACACCCTTGGGGCTGGGAGAAACAGGAAAACGATGTCCATTTTACATTGAGGGATTTCAGGATCAGAATTGTTTAGTGACTTGTCTGTAGTTATGCAAGCAGCAATGGTAAAGTGAGGGCTCTAATCCCTAAGCACCAGTTATGGACCTCTTTCTGCTCATCCTGAGCCAGTTAGCTGGCTCCTTCTTAACAGTAGGAAACAGGGCACTGAGAACAAGGCCCTGGAGAGAGGGTGGGTGCTCACTGGGGAGAGGAGGCGTGCCAGGCAGAGCCAGAGTGCCAGGCAGAACCCCAGTGCCAGGCAGAGTAGGGAACATTTCCCTCAGGGAAGCCCTGTCCCTTCTTCCCTCTGCAGAGGTCTCCTGCTGGACTTGAAGACATTTGACATCAGTGGGTGGAGAAGATGGGGGAGCGGGGGGATGAGAGAGTGGGGAGAAGGGGATACGTGCAGATTTGGGTTAAAAAGAGCAGATCTGTAGCAGGTTGAACAGCTCCAGTTGTTGTTTAAGGACACCAGAAACTTGGAAGGAGGTCTAGTCACCGGCTGCTGGGCTCAACCTCAGCCTCCGCCAGTACACTGCCTCCTGGGAACATGGACCTGGCTCAGGAGTCAGGCTGACTAATCTGGGACACGATGAGGCTGCTTTAAGTGACAAGTGGAGGATCCAGATGATTAAGTGGAGGCTGACTCAGCCAAGAGTACCTGCTGAGTTCTGCTCAGGGACCCCCAAACCTACACATGCTTAGAAAGGAAGCTATGAGTACATGAGTTTACAGCATCATCTGTGGAAGAGAGAAAGGAGGCATTCAAGTTTCAGTTTGTAGTTTGCCATGAGTGCTGGTGAAATTGTCAGAAAAGCTGTCAGCAGCCTGGATTCTACTAACAGAGGTAGATGTTCCATCAGAGGGAGGTGATCTTAGTATGTTCTGTATATTCATACAAGTGGGATTACTGATATAAAGATGATAAATAAGTTTACAATTCTTTGTATATGTTACCAGATTGATTTCCAGCTGGTGTGTACCCATTTATATGCCCTCCAGCAATATACAGTGTCCCTCTCACTGCACTCACACCAGCATTATTCAGTAAAGATAAACTTCTTATTTACTATCCTGGCCATTCGAGGTTCTTTTAGTAATTACTTTTGCTTTTCACTTTCCAATTTCCTTTTGGGGTTTTCACCTTTTTCTTTAATTATTCCAATGAGCTTCTTACATTGTAGACATGAACTCTTCTCTGTCACATTTATTGTAAATATTTCAAAGGAAACCACTCTCTCTTCATCCTCTCTCTCTCTCTCTCTCTCTCTCTCTCTCTCTCTCTCTCTCTCTCTCGATGCAGGTCCTTGAATGCCTCAGTCCCAACTTGCATGAGACATCCCGTGAAATTCCTGGAGAGCCTTCCAGGCCATATGCTCATAGCTTTGGTGCTCACATGTCAGAATCGGTGTGGCTCATTCTCCCCTGCCTTTGCCACCATATGTGAGTGCCCCTAATCTGACGGGCAGATCGGCAGCTGGCGGAGGGCTGCCTGGCAGATCTTGACATCCTGGAAGGGAGACAATGGCAACAGAATTTCCCTTTCTAAAACTGTATCCCTTTGTTCTGAAGAAAGTCATGCATCTGGGTTTGTTTTTTTTCCCCCCTGGAAATTGGGGCATCTCAATGCACCTCTAGATCAAGCTGACAGTCTATTTCCCACGTGGGCATGTGGAGCAGGAGGACAGTGTCCTGTGCTAGAGAGATGGTGCTGTGCGGGAGAGATCTCTGGTTCAAGTGCCAGTGTGTCACTTACTTGCTGTGTCCCTGTGAGCAGGTCATCTCACCTGCTTTTCTTCCATTTCTTTATCTGGCCTCTGTTCCTGGTGCCAATGCGGTGGGCTGTGGCTACTGTGCATTAGCACTTCCCTTTATAGGAGATTTGATGACTTCACCAACGACGTCCCTCTCAGATGCCAAAAGAGACAGGGGCTCCAGCTTTTTTATCTGTTTGTCATGGAAATGGCAATGCTGGTCATCGGAGCACCTCCACAGTCCATGGTGACCAGGCGTGAATGACCTCTCCCTCGGCCTCCTGTGCCATCTCTAGATCAGGGGTTAGTAACAAAGGCTGGTGGGCCAAATGTGGCTGCAATGTGCTTTTAGAAATAACATCTTATTAGCACATAGCCACCCTACTCAGTGTGTGTTCTGTCTGTGGCTGCTTCATGCTGAGGTAGCAGAGTCGAGTAACTGCAACAGAGACTGTGTGGCCTGCAAAACCTAAAGTCCTTATTATCTGGTCTTTACAAAGAGTTGACTGACCCTGCTCTTGGTTGATGGTTACCAAGTCTGGTGTGGGGCAAAGTGTCCAGAGGATCATGTCCAAGCAGGAAAAACAAGGACCAGCAGGTGAGCTTTAAAAGCTAAATTTATTCAGTGTAGAGACTGCCCTTTAGACCAACATCACATCCTTCTTTTTTCCCCATTAAAATGTCTTGCCTTTTATGAAATAACTGTGATGGTAGATAGTACTTATTTTTTCAAATGTCCTTACTTGACCAAATAAAAAATTGACCACTTAATATGGTTCCCAAAGTAGAAAATTTTATCCATCTGTGAAATCCTCAGGCCACAAACCACTGATCCTAGCTGTGTTGGTCATTGGAGCCCCACCTCACCCATCATTTTCCTTTCACCACACCATCCTGTTCTTCCTTTGTCAGCGCCATCTTCACCCAGGCATTTGTGTGTTCATTCATTTACTTAGGAAGATTAGCTAAAGATTTTGTTAGATCACAGGACCTCACACTTTCCGATTTCAGGACCCATTTTTATTCCTAAAAGTTACTCAAGAGCTCAAAGAACATTTGCTTATGTAGGTCATATCTATTAATGTGAAAAATTAACACTGAGAAAAGTTAATAATGCTTATTCAATAAGCATTGAACAATAGTAATAAAAAACCTACTGCATGTTAGAATGAATATTTTTATTAAACACGATTATTTTCCAAAACAGAAAAAAAAATTAGTGAGAAGAATGCATTGACACCTTTGCAGATCTTTTTAAATTGGGCTTGATGGGAGATGGCTGGGTTCTTATAGCTGCTCCTCTACCCAATCTGTTGCAATGCATTGTTTTTTATTGAAGTCTGTAGTTGTGGCTGGAAAAGAGAGCACTGCTTATCCAGACAGTTGTGGGTATTCCTTTTTGATAGTACACCAACACTCAACAAGAAGCCATCTCTTAAAGCTCAGTTGTGATATGGAATATGAAATCATCAGAATTCTTTAATTATTGGTAAATCATAATGATGGATGCACTTTACCCCAAACCCTAAGTTTCTTTTGAAAGCTTCCGTTTTAGTTTTGGCAACCATACCGTGAATTGTTTTTCTTAAAGTGGCAGGCTTGCTTTCTTTGTTTTCAGGGAAAATGTCTGCCACGAAGAAGCTCCAGCGGAAGAAGCTTCCTTTGTGTTTGTGGTGCCTCTAATCAAAATGATGCTCAAAAAAGTTGGCCACACTCAGACCACCACACTTTGCCCAGAGGCAGCCCTGGTCCTGCAGTGTGCAGCACAAGTGGTTTGTAAAGACTTCCCATTTGTCACGTAAAGTATAAGAAAGATTCATGATCAAGGGTTGCACTTCCATTGAATTAATAATTCGTGCTGCTTCATCAAGGACATTCAGATTGGGTAGAGAAGCAGCTATAAGAACCTAGCCATCATCCATCAAGCCCGATTTTAAAAGATTTTCAAAGATGTCAATGCCATTCTTCTCATTAATTCTTTTTTCTGTTTTGAAAAAGTCATGTTTAATAAAAAGGAACATATTTTTTTATTTTTTATTTTAATTGTGGGTGCCTCAGAACGAAGTGACTACTGGTCCAGTTGGGCTCCACAGCCTTGCTCTGTGGTAAGGCACCAGCAATCAGCAATTTCATGCGCTTTTACTCCTAGGGTGCAAATATCAACACCCTCATAGCAAGTGGCAAGTCACGTCTTAATGACATTACAAACAGAGTTTGACTTTGTGAATATCTGGAAGGGTCCTAGAGTCTCTGCAAGGTCCACAATTTCTAAGATATTAATTTGTTTTTATTATGGTGGAAGATGCATAACAAAATTCACCATTTTCAGTGTACAGTTTCAGTGGCATTAAGTACATTCACATGTTACGCTCCCATCATGGCCATCCACCTCCAGAACTTTTTCATCTTTCCAAACTGACACTTCGTTCCCATTAAACACAAACCCCCATTTCCCCTGCCCCGGCCCCAGGCAACTTCCACTCTACTTCCTGTCTCTGAATCTGACTACTCTAAGTCCCTCAGTTAAGTGGAATCACACTCTATATGGCCTTTTGAGACTTAGCATCATGTCTTCAAGATGCATCCATGTTGTAGTGTGTGCCAGAATATCCTTCCTCTTTAAGGCTGAATAATAGTCCTGTGTATAGATATACCACATTTTGTTTATCAATTTTTTTTTTCATCAGTGGGCACAGGGTTGCTTCCAGTTTTTGGCTATTGTGAATTAGGCATAATTTTTGCAAGCCTGGTGTAGCTTTCTAATGAGTTTCTGATTAAATCTCTTTCCTTGGCATTAAGACACCAGATGCCTTCAGGCAGGCCTTCTTGGAGAATAGCCTACCCTACTGTCAGTCCAGGTGCCCCCATTGGTGAGGAACCCAGCATTATCTTTCTAAAATATACTCCTCAGGCCTGAGCTCTCCTCCCGCCCTGCTCTGTGTGGCTCTGGCTCAGCCGGCATACTATCCACACCAGGCTAGATGTTCAATAAACAGCTGCTCTCCGTTCATTTCATTCCGACAAGTCTTTATTGATCACACATTATTTGCTCATCAAACAGATCTGCCTTTTCAAACACTTTCAGTCCTGGCTTTGGTTGCACGCTTGCCTGTTAAATCTGTATTTGCACATGTTCAAGTTGGCGGCTCAGCTCAATAAAGACGAAAAGGTTTGCGTGTTGCATGGAGGTGTCTGGGGGAGAGTCTCTGAAACATGGGGATTTTGTTAGACTAGCCATGTGCCGCCTTACCTACGAAAGCCTCCCAAAACCTTATTTATAAGTCATTTAGATATTTTATTACTAGATTTACCATTTCATTCAGCCTCTTGGCCGTTGTGCTGCGGCATCCAATAAACTGAGCACTAAATGAGAAATGGATAGATTGGGCCTTCAGTGAGGACAGACGTATGTATGGGAAACACACAGGAAAAGAAATGGCATTGTCTTCCGTCCTCCCTGATCTTCTCACAGGCACTCCCATAAGCGAGCTCCCAGCAGCAGTCACCTTTTGTTTTTGAGGTGGCCCTGGGTTCAGTGTCACTTGTCACTTTTTCTTCTGTACACTTTACATTTTGGTTGGGAAAGCTCCTCCTGTCTTCACAACAGAAAACAAGCTCTTGATAACCCCTGGTAATGGCGGGGATGCAGTTCCTGCCTCACATTTTGCTGTTTATGAAGCCCTTCCTAGTGGGTTATTTCATGTCATCCTCACAGTAGCCTGGTGTGGAGGAGATCTCTGGATGGGTGGTTTTTCTTGTGTGTTTTGTGTTTGTTTGTTTTTTAAACGTTGTTTTTAATTTGCTAAGTCCATTCCACCAATTCTTTTTTTTTTAAATATGTTTTTATTGATTTTAGAGAGGAAAGGAGAGGGAGAGAGAGATAAACATTTGTTGCCTCTCTTGCACACCCTGATCAGGGATTGAACCCACAACCTAGGCTTGTGCCTGACTAGGAATCAAACTAGTGACCTTATGGTGCACAGGATTGATGCTCAACCAACTGAGCCACACGGGCCAGGGCTGGGTGGACAGTTCTTAGGGAGGTGTTCTCATTCTCATTCACAGATAAGGGCTCAGAGAGGTTAGTCTAAGTAAGCAAAACCACACAATTGGTGAAGTAGTTGCCTCCTGCGGTGTCAATTCATCCCTTGGGATGCCAGGTCTAGTGTTCTTTTCTCTGTAAGTGATTGATACGCAATCACACCCTCGGACTTGCCCAGAAACCAAAACAATGCGATGTACTGACTGCTTTTCTGGTCTTACTTTAAGAGGAACTGAATAGGAGCCAAGGGAGATGGTAGGAAAGCAAAAGTGAATAAAAAAAAATTTTAGGTGTCAGGTGGTCTCATACAATATGTAATTTAATGTTTAGAACTAAATACAGGTGACTACTATCGATTTGATACAAAGAAAATAAGGCTTAGGAAGATTGGAAAGTTTGCTCAATATCATAGAGCTGCAGATAGAAGGAGCTGGGATTGCAAACCAGGCGTGTTTAGAGTCCATGTGCTGTCCTCATAGCATGAAACTGAACTGTGGGCTTGGGCCACCGTGAAGTAGGATCAGGAAAGGGACTTCTTATTAAGAGTCACCTGCTGCAGTGGCCTTACCCTGGACCCCCTGGGTGGGGAGGGCTCCAAGAACCCTCATCATTTTATGAAATGATGTGTCAGTGTGAGTGTAAAGGCTTATTTGTGAAGGATGGGCTCAGATTAGCAAAGAGAAACTGGAAGAAGGTCCAGACTGTCTGACCTATTCCAACACCAGTCTGTAAGTGGGGAAACTGCCATGAGGAGGGAAAAGGGGTTCCCAAGCTTTCCTGTCAGAGGCAGAGCTGAGACCCACCTCTGGCCTCCTGACTCCCAGGCCACACTGCACACTGCCTCCCTCCCCTTTCACCCGAGCTGTTCCTGAAGCATTGGAAAAGCATGAAGGCCCAAGGTCAGGATTTCAAGCATTACCTGTTTGGGACTGGACCTATGCCCAGTGGTCTTAGAAAGCACGGAGGTGAGCAAAGCTGAGACGGGGAGAACAAAACGTCAGTTTGCGTTTTTATACAAGTGCCAAGAGGTTTCAATTTGAAGTGTGAGAAAGGTTTGGAGCTGGGCTTTGTCTGAAAGGGCGGCTTCTGAGCCTTCATATCTCCGAGGTTTATAATTTCACCTTGTTTCGCCTCCCACCCTGCCGCACTGGTCATTACAGCAGAAAGAGCATTTGATGGAAGAAAGACAGGTTTGTCTCCGGCAGAACAATTTCGCTGTTGTCTGTGGAATGCCACCCAATATGATAAGTGAAACGTCGATACTTCAGACTCCACTGGTCTGGATGTGTATTCGCTTTCCTTGGTTATCATCAGGCTCACCCAGCTGGCCAAGAAGCAGCTTTTAACTTCTTTGAGAAGCAAAGGCCCACTGTGAGGTGGAAACGGATCTCCCAGTCATCTCTGTGCAGCTCCTTGGCTTTCCCCAAGCTGGTTCCCACTGGCGCTCGGGTGTGGCCTGGGAGGAAGGTGGCCCGCGGGTGGGGCTCAGTGAGCTGGGGCGAAGTGGAGGAGGGGTCGGGCCAGAGACACCTGGACACTCCAACTTCTGACTCAATGCTGAACAGTGCAGACTTAACTATCACGTCTGTTTAGGGCCACTGGCTCTCAGCCACTAATCTAGTTTATAGCAGTGGATTCAGCTGCCAGGGACGATTTTGCTATGTTTGGGGACATTTGTCACAATTAGGGGGCTGCACCTGGTATTGGTCAGGGTGGATAAACATCCTACAATGCACAAGACAGCCTCCGCATCAAAGAATCATCCAGCCCCCAATGCCAACAATGCCAGGATTGGCCAACCCGAAGCAGGAGCAGAGGCCGCATCAGAGCATCAAGGTCACCCCGCTCAGTGGTTATCCGTCACAGTACCTACCAATGAGATGCCACCGTGAAGAATTATCGGGTCCAAAATGTCCCAGGGTTGAGGTTGAGAAAACCTCATTTAGGGTGTTCGGGTTCTCCTAAGCCGTAGAACCCAGCCCCAGCCCCTGCCAACTTCGTATGAAAGGGAACTTGTGGGAAGGCAATGGGTTGGAGGACAGGACGAGGGAAGCACAGATGAACCAGGTCGTATAGAAAGCAGGAGCGGGGCTTTCAGCTTGGAGTGCAGAGAACTAAGGCCAGTCTCTTCCAAGGGCTTTGCAGGGTCACCAGTCCCTGCCCTTTTGTCATCTGCAAGTGGATGCAGATCCGTGAGAGACAGTGGGCCTGGTGGCCACCCCGGGGCTGGCCTACACTGCCCAGACATCAGGTGCCTCCAGACCTGCACATGAGCGCAGGAGGCTAGTCCCAGAGAGGAGAGCCAGCTCTCTGTGCAGAAGGGGACTGTGTACCCAGTGATGTCCCCTCCACCATCACGTGCTGCTGACAGCCTGGAAGCGGTGGCCCGGGGTGTCTCACAGGACTCCGCCCAGAAGAGCCAGGGTGGCTGAGAGTCATGACACACTGGGAGATGGAAGCAGAGACATCTAAAGGCCCTGCGACCACACCTGGAGAGAGCATACAGGTGGCGTGGTCTTTTCCCAATTCTTTGACAAGCACTGCATTCCTCCCTGCACGTACTGGCTTGACAAGCATTTGCTGGGCACCTGCCATGTCCAGGCGCTGTGCCAGGCACTGAGCGGTATCAGGAACGGGCCCTGCCCATCAGGAGCTTGCCATCTAAGGAAGGTGCACATGCAGGAGCAGGAGCAAGCAGGACAGGAGGCAGACGAGGGACAGATGGAAGAGATGTGGAAGGTGGTCCAGCAGCCGTAGGAAGTGGCGTGAGGGGAAAGAGGTCAGCTGGTCCTGGAATAGCGGAATGCCACCTGGGCCCTGGTGGCTCTCCTGCGGACCTGTTCCCTCATTGGCAGCACAGGAGAAGGATGAGCCATGGGGATACCCAGGAAGGAAGTGGCCAAAAGCATTCTGGTCCCTGGAGCAGCAATCTGGGGCAGCGCTGTCTCGCTGTCTCTTAGCACGTGTATTTGCTAAGCTTGGGAATGGTGCTTCCCCGGGACCCTCCACAGGCCCAGGCGAGGCCCCTGCCATGTTAGCAAGAGAGGCCCTGGCCCTGCATCTGCTTCTTTTATTTGTTCTGTTAAAGAAAAAGGGGCCCATTGAGGGTACAGGAAGGGGGTGTGTGTCCAATCCACCAGTCACAGGGCAATCATTTCTTACGAGTCTTGAATGCCTTCCTGATTGTATAAGGTTTTATTGTGTTTTTACACGAGCACAGACTTGGGGAGTCAATTTGGCAGCGGAGACAGGGAGGGGAAAAAGAGCATTCGGAGATCATTCTGAGAGTTAAAAGTTCACCCTGAGACAGAGGTCCAAGGATCCTGCAATTCTAGGAACCCTGCCAGAGCCTCTTGAATCGCCATTAGCGTTTACCCCTCCGTGGAAGTCATGAAGAAAGATACCATCCCTTTTCTTGCAATAATAATGTGATTTCCCCTTTAAATAGCTTAACTGTTGCCCTTAGGAGACCTGAGAGGAAAGGGAACCAGTTTCCAAAATGCCACTCTGCTCCTCAGCCTCCAGGCTGCCCAAGGCCCCACCATGGCCCTGGGCCCTGAGGAGCTGCAGGAAGAGGGTCAGGTCTGCTGCGGGCAACCCCCTGCTCTGAGTGCATGCTCCACGCCATCCCTCTGTGAAAAGCAGAGTCCAGAGATCAGCGCTGAGGGCCTCGGTCCTCCCAAGCTGGAAACACAGAGAGTCCTAGGCCTGTGGACCACTGGCATGACCTTCCGGGGACTCTACTTAGTCTGGCAGAACTGCCCGTGCTTGGCCATACATGCAACAGGAGGCCTCAGCACGGAGGAGGGCCCTTCGTTCCTGGCACACATGCACACACAAGCTTCAAGCCCACCCATCCTTCAGGTCTGCTGAAGCCTGTGGTCCCTGCCCCCGTACCTCCTCCTCCTCTTTTATGCTTTTATGTATTGAGTGCAAACTATGTGGCAGGCTACAGGCTGAGCTCTCTAAAGACATTATCTTAATTAATGTCCACAAAGACCTCATTATCAACTGCACTTTATGGAGAAAAAGGCTAGGGTTCAGGAGATTTGGTGACTCATCCAGGATCTCACCTGTATCAAGTAGTAGAGGGAATCCTCAAACCCAGTCAAGAATGCTGCAAATGCTGCCCTGGCCTGTGTGGCTAGGTGGTTAGAGTGTTGGCCCTCATGTCAAAGGGTCTCAAGTTCGATTCCTGGTCAAGGGCACCTACCAGGGTTGTGGAGTTGCTCCCCGCCCCCAGTTGGAGTGCATGTGGGAGGCAACCAGTCGATGTGTCTCTCTCATATTGATGTCTCTCTCTCTCTCTCTCTCTCTCTCTCTCTCTCTCTCTCTCTCTCTCTCTCTCTCTCTCTCTCCTCCTTCCCCATCTCTCTGTGTAAAAGCAATGGAAAAATACCCTGGGGTGAGGATTAACAACAACAAAAAGGAATAATGCAAATACTGTCTCTTACCCTCCAGGCTGCTCCCCAGTGACCAGGCCCAGCATCAACCTTTGGGTAGGCTGCTGGGCCCTGTGGAAGGCACATGGGCACCTCAGGGTCTTCGTCCAGCTCCGGGGGATGGTATATGGCCTTGGACAGTTATGCTCCCCTTCCACTTCTCGGATGGAAAATGGAAATAAAAATACTTACCTTGTAGGCTTGCAGTGATGCTCAATGGCCTGTTACATTTGGGAGTTCTTGATAAACAAGAACTAAAATTATTTTTACTATGTCCTACTTCCAATGTCTCTAAACAGGGCCACCAGCTCCTTGGGGCAGGCTCCATGCATATCCCTCATTATTCCCGGAGAGTTTCTAGGCTGTGCTGAATAAATAACTGACCCTCAAAATGAAGTGGCCGACCTAATAAGATCTTGTTTATGAATGTGCTTTCTCTATAATGTCATCAAATTGTCCTCCGTAGGCCTGCACGCTCTGCACCCAACAGCAGCCTAGGTGGGCCTGACTATTTCTGTTCACTTTCACTCCCATGGTGTGTTAGCCAGCTTTGGATTGCTGCCAGTTCAATAGTCAAAAATCAGTATCACAACGTCATGTAAATTTGCATTTATCTTATTATGAATTAGGCTGTTTCTTAAGTCTGTGTATCCCCTATAAATGGGTGTAGAGGGTATAGAACCGGTGGTCTTTTTACCTCAGTGATTGGTATCTATGTTTGGGAGATGAAGGCAATATAACTAGCAAATATATATATATATCCCCCCACCCCCACCCCAGTGTGTCATTTGTTTTTAACTTTGATTACTTGGTGTGACTCATTTTAACAATGGGAGCAAAGAGGAGCTAGCTGGGTCACAAGGCATGTAAACATTCAGAAAGGCCACGTGTGTGGGAAACAGGCTTCCCATCCCTGGATGCCCAAGTGCAGGTGTGTGTGCCAAGGGAAGAATAGATCAATGAGGTGGAAACTTTAATATACATATATTAAGTAACTTACCCCATTGCTTTATACCCACACAAACATGGGTATGAAATGGTAGAGGATTGAACACTTGTATGATTTTTTAAAGGAAGGCATTGCGATGCCAAAGAAATGTCACACTTGCACGTGGCTGCTTTGGGCTCTGCCCCCAGACACCCTGTGAGGGTTCCGCAGTGGGACCGTTTGTAAGACAGCTCTCATGGGAGCCAGTCACCCCAATTCTGGCCTCAGTTATGACATTGGTTAGCTAGGTGGCCTGGCGCATCCTGGTAGCATCACAAACTTTCGATCTAGCAGCACATGAGCTCTATGAGGGCAGGGTTACTGTTCTCAGATGAATCTCCAGTGCCTGGGCCAAATGGCTGGCACACAGTAGGGCTTCAATGAATGGGTGTGGAGGATAAATAGAGTGACACCCTCACAATTCACCTTATCCATTGCCCTCCCCAATTCTGCTAACACCTGCTCTACGAGGGTCTCTGGGATGCAAAGGTGACTGAGGCAGGCCCCTGTTTTTCCTCAGGTCCAGCAGAACCAGAAATGTACACCCTGGTGTGATGTAGGATCATGATGGCTCCAG
Source organism: Pipistrellus hanaki (assembly GCF_964339955.1). Classification (NCBI taxonomy): domain Eukaryota; kingdom Metazoa; phylum Chordata; class Mammalia; order Chiroptera; family Vespertilionidae; genus Pipistrellus; species Pipistrellus hanaki. The sequence continues at coordinate 10,674,479 of NC_140516.1, read as the reverse complement.
GCCCCTCCCCATGCCTGTCTTGTCTGGGTATCATAGAACATCAAGGCCAAGAGTGAAAGCTTTGGGTCCCAGAAGTCACCTCACCCACTCCTCTGCCATCTCCAAACACCACCCCTGTTCCTTAGGGGACCCTCAGGTGGCCCAGTCCCCATGAGACTGTTAGCAATGGTGGTCCCTGCATGTCATGGTGGTCCCAGGCCCCTCTCCCACACCCTGCTCTGAAGAAACGTGATCTGGGCTGTTTATGGGGTGTGGGCTCTGATGTGTGGGTGGCAGGCTGCCGCGCTGTCGGCGGGCAGTAAAGTCTCAGACGTGGGCCTGTTTTCCAGCTCCAGCTGCCACATCAAAAGAGCAAGCTCCCTACAAACTTGGCCTTAATTAAAAAGTTACGGTAATCCTCAGGATGGAGGAAGGTCAGACACCCCTGAAGACAAAAGTTCTCTCTGTGGCCACAGACCAGGCCTTTCCTCCCACCCCGGGTGCTATTAAAAGGGGGCAGCTCTGTAGGCATCACAGGCTCTGGTGCAGTAGGAACGGAAATGCACCCCCGCCCCCACACTCATAATTTGTTTTGGAGCGATCGAGGACCAAACATTTGTAAAGGAGTTCTGGTTTCTTGAACAGATTTCTCCTTTTCACATGTTCCCATATTCATTGGGGTCTTTCCCAGCTGGGCTTCAGAATGCCTCATGCCCAGGGGGCACATGGAGGAGAACCACGGATATGGAACACCTGAGTCCTATTCCCTATCTGTAGGCAGTTAGCAGATTTGTTTTCTGTAGGAAAACTGAGCCCTGGCAATGGGAAGGGGTTGCCTGCAGGACCCAGAGTAGCACCAAGTTCTGAGGACAGCACCCTATCCCAGATCCCAACCAAAGCAGCCCAAAGGTATGAAAGCCACAGACAGTGATGCCCACTGGACCATCCACCTGCTCCTCTGTTTTCATGGGCCCCTTGGAGGTGGGCAGGGTCCTGTGACCAGTCAGTGAGCTGTGTCCCTTCCTGGACACAGAAAGAAAAACTGGTGGGGATTCTCCAGCCTTTCCCTCATAGCCACGACTCATAACAGAGGTCCACAATGACACCGTCATGGGTTTGGTCTTGGGAAAGTTCCCTACCCATCCTGACACACACACACACACACACACACACACACACACACAATGGATTGGCAGAATGGGACAGGTATGTCTCGGCTGTGGTAAGTCACAGAGATACTTTTTTCTGCAGCATGGCATTACATAACCTAACCCCATGGTCGGCAAACTGCGGATCACAAGCCACATGTGGCTCTTTGGCCCCTTGAGTGTGGCTCTTCCACAAAATACCACAGCTTGGGTGAGTCTATTTTGAAGAAGTGGCGTTAGAAGAAATTTAAGTTTAAAAAATTTGGCTCTCAAAAGAAATTTCAATCGTTGTACTGTTGACATTTGGCTCTGTTGACTAAGGAGTTTGCCTACACTGACTTAACCAAATCACACATGAAGTTAGCTCAGTGAGCCCACGCTATGTACTGATTTCCTTGCTCTTTAGGGCCCCAAAGACCGCCATGGAGAAAAGTTACGTGAAGGTGCATTTCAGCTCAAACAGGAAGGACAATATTTTCCCCTCACAGGTTCTCAATTCTGACTCTTAGAAGGCAAATCCCCACTCCCTTCTGGGTCAGGTGTTCATGTGTTTTGCTTCTAAGCACTGAATAGACTGAATTAAAAAAAAATAATCTTTGCATACTTAAAAATTTTTTAAAATTGAAATAAAATACACATAATATAAAGTGTACCATCCTAACTGTTCTTAGGTGCACAGCTCAGTGGCATGGAGGACATCCACATGGTTATGCAACTATCAGCACATCCATCTCCAGATCTCTTTTCAATTTGCAAAACTGAAACTCAAAGAAAATACCATTTAACAGAGACAATGGGAGATGACCGGCTGCTTCGGAACATGGTGCCATCTCTGCTTGTGTGCCCTGTGTGGCTGAGGCTGGTCTTCAGCAGGAGGTTGGTGGGATAGAAACCAGTGGGGTGGAGATTGGCCTCCTGGACTCAGGGACCCCTATTCCCAGCACTGCACCTGTGTGTAAATGACAAAGAGGCGCTCTCTCTAGGGCACATGTGTCAAACACAAGGCCCGCGGGCCAAATCCAGCCCGCCAGGCCTTGCAATGTGGCCCGCACCGCGCTGTCATCACTGCATTCCGCTGTCAGTTTATGACATTGTCAGTTTATGACTGTTCAGTAAACCATTCGGCCCGCGATTTAGGCTGGATTTTAGATTTTGGCCCCTTCTCTGATTGAGTTCGACACCCCTACTCTAGGGGATGAACAGATGGATACATTTTCTTAAAAAAAAAGGAACCTTGTATGACTGACCAGCACACTAAAAAGGCAAAGCTGGATGCCACTGGCTGGGCATTTTTATGCAGGGCAGAAACGATGCCACTATATGTAGCAGCGCCATATGCTGGGCACTACCTCAGCCCTTCATGTGTGCTATTTCATTCTTTGACTTTGCAATAACCCAGGAGGTAGGTGTCATTATCTCCCTATTTAACACAATGAGGAAGCCAAGGCTCAGAGAGCATAAATAAGTTGCCCCCGGTCAAAGAGCTTGTAAATAGCAGAGCCGTAGTTCAAATCCAGTCTGTTCATTTCCAAGTCCAGCACTCTTTCAACCACCCTCCAGCAGTCCCCAGGCGACCTTGGGAGCCTGTGCCCAAGGCCATGCCACATGCAAACCAGGACTTAGGCCAAGGACACGGGATTAGGTTGAGGCTCCCTTGTTCACACTCTCAACAAGAAAGTGAAATCTGCACAAGTTGATAAACAGGGACTATTTACAATGTTCTGAGACTTACCTTAACGGAAATATTGAAGGTAGTGTCAAAACAAAACATATTATTTATCTACGAAGACATGCACAGGGGCTGACGGATGCCATGGAATATTTGCTGCTGTAACCAAGCAACGTTTTCCATTTATTCCCTAGCACCGACGATCTGGGCCCTGAATATCAAGCACAACATACTTAATTTTCTCAAATACCACGAGCTAGGGAAAAGCAAAAGGAAAACAGAGTAATTTCCTTTCCCATCACCCGTGCAGGTGATTGTGTTGCAGACTGTACGGAGGGAGAAGTGATTTGGTTTCTTGGATAATGGAATTAAGTGGGTACCTCCCCATTTGCTCTTAAAAACACAGAGAAGCAGCATTTATGTTCCTGAAACATGAAATCAGTGGAAACACAACTGGGTAAAGAAAGGAAAATTAGACAGAAAATCGCCAATCATTTGATTATACGACAACTCATGCACATTCACATACTTGATTGTCCTCTGCAAGTGTGTAGAAAGGATGGTTCTGAAAAAAGGAAGGCGCTGGTTTCAGCATGTTTTGTGAGTGGGCTACGGCAGCTGGGAAGGAAAGTGGCCTGGGACGAGGGACAGCCCTCGCCTTTGTGCAAGGGCGCTGGAGGGTTCACAGAGCTCTTCCATCCATCCGTGTTCTCTGTCCTCCGTGCTCTGGCTGGTGAGTGGCCTCCAGCACCGTCTCCCTCCTCTGGTCCTGCTCCATCCCCTGCCTCTGCCGGGCACACCTGCAAACAGATGCCTGCTCCTGCAGGATCATCTGCCTTGCCACTGCTCAGCCCTGGGCCCGAGCTGCCTCCCAGGCTTCACATCCTCACCCCTGAGCCTTCCCTCACTTCTGGTGCTGCCACCTCCTGAAGCCCTCCCTGCATGCTCCCAGCCTTGGTTGGCTGTCCCTCCCCTGTGTTCTCCTTCCTCCTCTGTCCCTCCCAGTCAATGCGCTGGCCTCTCCTTGCAGAGGTTCTGATTACAGACCCTGCTTTTCTCTGGGCCCAGAGGCTCCTGGAGAGCAGGGACATGTCTTTGTGGGCACTCACTGGCCTAGCTCAGGGCATGGCTCAGCGTCTGCACTCAAGGGGTACCGGGTAATGGAATGCCATTAGGATCGTGTCATTGTCCCTATCCACAGAGGGTCACAGAGGCCAGGTGATGTGTCCTGTGTGCCAGTGAGCTAGAGGGGGTGCCGGGGCTGAAGCCCAAGTTGGATAACTCCTGGCTTTCCCACTTGCTGAGGGGCCTGGGGCCCCCTGTACAGCAGGAGCCCATGCCTCTTGGAACTCAGACTTCCTCTCTTAGAGGCAGAGATGTCTTAGGGATAAGAAGCCATGAAATACGGCACCACCACAGGGCGAGTTTCTCTGAACTCGGGCCAAGGATGGAGGAGGTGGCACAGAGTATGGGAATAAGAGTCTCCACCTTTGATTGACTTCTGAGGGAAGCGATTAATCAGGGCCAGGTTGGATCCCCAAATGGAAGGAATAAAGGTGTGTCAACTCCTTCACTTAATGTGTGCTTACATTCTTAATTATACTAGTACTTCCTGTCTCCTATTTAAAAGATAGGCTGAAAGGGTGTGTGTGAAATTATGAAAAGAGATTTTAAAAAATTTGAAAAGGAACTGGGTGGAATAGGAGAGGTGTCTGTAGTGGTCAAAGGAAACATACGAGAGTGAAACACAGAACCCTAAACAGAGCTGCCAGGGGCTGCAGGCAAAGTCCCCACAGCAGCCAGGCGCCCTTCTTCCTTCCTGGGCGCCCCCATACAAAGCCAAGGGAGTCGTGCCTTTAACGCATGTTCCTGAATGTCCTCTGTGCACGCCTCCCAGAGGACATTAACACTGTTGCCGCCAGAAAAAATGACAATGAAGAATGACAAAGAAACAGTAGGATAATCACCTGTGCCCACGGGAGCCAGGAGAGACCATCTCCTACAGGAACTTGGGTGGAGCAAAGGGACCAGAAGAAGCCTGATGGGTGAGGGTGGCAGGTGGGTAGATGGAGGAAGGGGTCACTAGCAGAAGCAGCCACACCATGAAAGGCAGCAAGGCCCAGAATGAGTGACATGGAAATAGGCACTAGGCCCCGGGCCCATCGCACCATATCCTTTAATAATATGTTCATCACAAGCATTTTGAGGTAGGCACTGTTGTTACCCCATTCTAGGAATGAGAAGATCAGTTCCTGAGGTTAACTACTTTGACCATGATCACAAGGTTGGTGTGGACTCAGACCCACTCTCTACATCCGTGTTTAGACACTGACATGTCTCCTGAGGTGTATCAGTTAGCCAGTACTGTGTAACAAATCAACTGCAAGCTTTCTGAGGGTCAGGCATCTAGGAGCAGCTTCATGGGGCTCTGATGTTGGCAGAGGCTGGAGTCATTTGAAAGCTGGATTGGACTGAAGGCTCTGCTTCCAGGCTCATTCACCCGGCTGCTAGTAGAGGCTTCTGCTCATCATGATGTGGACTCTCCGTGGGGCTGCTCAGGACGGGCCAGCTGGCTTCCCTCCAAACATATGATCCAAGATAGAGAGCATGACCGAGACAGGTGTCTTTCATGATCTACCTTGGAAGTGGCACCCTATCACTTCAGTTGGATGCAACTGACCCCACACCCAACCCTGGCACAGTTGGAGTGGATCAGGCACAATGCATACCATGAGGTTGGGGTCTGAGGGACCATCATAGAAGCTGCTTATCACACATGGCATCTTAAATTATTAGGGCTTTTTGTCCCAATAAGAAAGGGGTTTCTCCTGTGAAAACTCCAGGGGCAGCTCTCGGACCCTGAGCTATGCGGTCGTATTCAGAACGCCTTCTGCCCCTTGTGCCGACTTCCTCAGACTGGCTCATATTCTGTCCCCCATTCCTCCCTCCTTGCAAACCCCCCCCCCCCAAACACACACACACACACACACACACACACACACGCACAAAAAAAACCCACAAAAAACAAAAAAACAAACAAACAAAAACAAACAAACAAAAAAAAACTGTCAATCACACATCCAGCGACTGCCTTGGTCAGCAGGGATTTCCCTCAGACCCATGGCAAAGCCTCTGAAAGGCTTGCTCTCCTTCTGAAGTACACAAAAATAAACAGCGCCTGGGTCCCTGCCGGCTCAAGGCTGCATTAATGGCTGCTTCTTTCCAAGAAGACAGGCCAGCCCACTTCCTGGTAGACGCCCACACCCATCACTCACAGGACTGGAGCTGGACCTGGACCCGGGGTCTTGGGACAAGATCACCCGGAGTGTGACTGATCAGTTTGCAATTAGCAATCATTAGAGGGACACCTTTTGTCCACAGAACCGAGACTGGTTCTCAGAACCTGGACAGGGTCTCTTCCAAAGACAGGGATCCACATTTCCCCTACCCAAAAAGTGGCCTTTCTAGAACCTGCCTCGAACACACCACAACTTGCTCAAAATTCTTCTTCTACCTCCCTCTCTCCATTATCAAGCTCGTGCTCTTTAGCCTGGCTTACAAGGACCCCACAATTCTGCCTGCCTGTTCCCCTCCCCCGTCCTCCCCTGGCCCTCTCCTGCAGCCCTGCTCTCTTTGATTCAACTCTTTGCAGTCGGTGAATGATTGATGCTATCTTTTACCGCATCTCTCCTCAAATGTCCTTCCCTTCCCAAATAACATCCATCCCTGCTTCGGAATTAATCTTCACCCTCCCATCATCTGGGAAGTCTTCCATTAACCACCCCAAGTTCAATTACATTCTCCTTTGCTTCCTTCCACAGCAGCCAGACCGTGGTGCTCTCCTCAAGCCCTGAGCTTCCTGAGTGTCCCAATCAGTGTCTCCACCTTCCATAAGACCCCGCACCCACATTCAGGGCAGCTGGCTTGTGAAGCTAGTCACGTGGAGTGTCACTGTGGAGGCCCTCAGAAGCTCGGGCCACAGTGAGCACCTCGTGTCCTTCATCACCGTGGTCCCTAGAACTCTGGGACGCCTGGCGATAGCTCCTGAGATCCTTGCTGAAAGTAGAGGTGGCCCGGCCAGCACAGCACGATGCTGGACATTGGGAGACCCTGCCCCTGCGGCAGCACAGGACTCCTGGTCTAATGGACACACAGCCCTCATTTCCTTGGCTAGGGCTCTTTACCTCTCACACCTCAGTTTCTACTTGTGCCTCTGGACAGCTTGACGAGCGTGTGTAAGGACCAGCAAGGGCTTTGAGTGGATGTCGAGTCAAATCCCAGCATCACAAGGTGTGGTCTGCAGCCAGTTACAGGGACTCATGGGGCATCAGGGTCCTAACCGGTCAGGCAGAAGCAGTGTTCCCCAGGGGCTGGTGGGAGGTCACATGAGATAACATACATGTAGAATATAATGAAGCCTCGGGTCTGTCCCTCCTCCCACCGCCCTCTGTTCAGAATGGAGCCCCCTGTATGCCGGGCTCCAGGAGGGGGAAACCATGAAGGACAAGAGCTCCCAGCCCAGTGTGAGAAGCACCATGTGGGCATGCACACAAAGCGGCGAGTGACCAACATCAAGGGGTGCTGCCCACGGCTTGGGGGGCTTTTTCTGGGGGGCGGGCTTCTGAAAAGCCTCTAGTCCTTGAGGATTGGGTCTGGAGGGCCTAGTGTGGGTTTGGAGCAGCACTAACCCCGAGGAGTGCCAGGATCCCACCCACTCACTGGGAACCAGAACCCGGTTCCTGGGAGAGGAGCACGCAGGGCCGGGGCTGGGCGGTGGGGGGAGGGTGAGAACAGCCAGTGACTCGTGGACACTGTACTCTCCCAGCCCTTCTGCCAGGATCTGAGGAGGCCTGTTTACATGGGTCCCCCCTGCAGTCTCTGCTGCTTAATATGCCTTTTGAAAATGATGCTCAGTGGGATGTGTGCACATTTGTAATTACAAAGACCAGGCTGATTTTTCACAATCTGTGCTTGCTAATTTCTCAGCTGCAAGCAGAGACACAGCAGAAAGTCCAAAATGCTCCTTGTTGAGTGGGTTCCCCGATAAGCGTTATGCTGTTTCTTATTTAAAGGGCACTTTCCTCCCCCACTAGGAGGAGGGCAGACCAGCTTCTGTTAGCCCAGAGGGGAATTGAGGCCCACAGAGGAGAAATGACTTGCCCAACATCACAGGGCAAGGAGGAAGGGCCGGCAGGGCTGCACACCGATTCTCCAGATGGCAGCATCGGTCCCTTTCCTACCAGCTGTTGGCACAGACAACAGGGGGAGGAGGCAAGAAGTTCCCAGAACCAAAGCTGCTTCCCCCAGGGAGTAGGCATCCTGCCCCAAGACGTGGCTCCCCGGGAGGCACTGGGTGAAACCCCACATTCAGGGGACGGCCTTCCCAGTAATTGAGCCCCTGCGCTGGCTTCCAGGAGCTCAGCCCACGTGGTACGAGGGCGGCTACGGTCGCAGCCAACGCTTTGAAACTGAGCCTGCGGTTGAAGTCAGGTCAACACATTCACAGGCGTGTTGGGCCCTATCGACGTCTGGGGTGGGAAACCCACCTGGAAGCTGTGGAAACGCAGGGGCCGGCGCTGCTCTGCAGAACAGTGGCTCTTTGAGTGGAAGGTGTTCGAGAATTAAGTTTCCCCGGTGTTCCCAGGGCTCAGACTTAAAGCCAGGGGGGCCTGGGCCCCCAGTGCCTGATGGAGCCACTGATAGGTCCCCGCTGGCTAAAAGTGATGACATTGGCAAGAAACTGATCTTTCTGGGGAGCAGAAACTCAAGAGCACTCAAGTGCAGAACACAAGGCAAGTTGTGTGAGCTGCCACAAAGCCCCAGCCTTCAGGTCTGAGGGAGTGTGGGAGAGGGGCCACGGTGTTGGGTATCGGGAGCCCCAGGCCAGACCCTAAGGAGGAAACTGCTGGAGTGGGACCTCTTATCTTGTCCTGTCCCCTCCTCCTTCATAGAGAATTAGGACGTGTTCAGGCCAGAGGCAGAGACTGTGTAATCCGCTTCCTCCCTCGGTTTCACAGACAGAAAAATTGAGACCCGTCAGCAACAGGAAACTTGCCACCAGGCAACAGGGAGTGTCAGACAGGGACTCGGAACCAGGCCTCCAGCATCTCGGTTCCTTGCTGGTTTGGGCCATAAAAAGAAACAAAAACCACAGCCTGCAGCCCTTTGCCACCTGGGCACAGGCCACGGCCATGGCCACGGCCACTACAAGTCCACATCTGGCCTCCTTTGCATTCCTTTGCGAGTCTGATGAGTGTCATTCCATTGTAAACTGAGGCTCACACATAATTGTCTGGTCAAAACAGATTTTAGCTGCTGGGCAATATATTTTTTTAAGTCAGTTTGTGTGAAACAGACCCTGCTTGTATGGCCCCTTAATGTAAGTCAGCCACACATGCCCCTACGTGTCAACCCCTGGTGGCATGGTGAGGTCCAAGGACACCCAACATGGGTGTCACTGTGCACAGTGGGATGTGTGACTCCTGCAAGTCCGAGATAAGGAGAGAGGACAGCTGCAGCCTGGGCTCCAGTGTCGGCATCTGGAAGCCAGGTCGGTCCCCCAGGGCTGGCTGCAGACACACGTGGCCATCAACATGGTGGTCTGAAGGCGGGCTCGAGGGTTGGCTTAAGGTGAGCAAGAAGCTGCTGAAATTGCAGAGAACACTGTCTCTGTGTTTGTATGCGGGCATTTGTTTGGAAAGGAAGTCCATGACTTGCAGGAGGTTTCCAGTTCTGCGCACATGGAAGTTTCAGGAGCTGTCAGGTAGCCGTTTGAATACAGGGTCGCGCCCCCCTTTCCTACCCCCTTCACCCATCTGTCTCCTCCAGGCCTGTGGAGCCCTGCAGCCCAGTCTGAGGTGGATGGTCTTCTTGTGATTTCAACAACTTGTATTAAAAGCCTTGGCTGTGGCTCAGGGACCTTGGTTGCTGAAAACTCTGCATCCTTTCTCAGTAACTCTGCTCTTTCTGTGGACGGTGCCCCTTCTTTGTGCTGTGTAATGGGGACCAGGGGCTGCCGTGGAAACATGAGGCCGGGGCTGCAGGAAGGAGGTTTATGTTCACCACAGAACAAAGAAGCCTTTCTTCTTAAGTGCAACCTGAAAAACAATCCCCCATCAGGGAGTGCCTTGACACTTCCTGTGTAACGTATAAAACAGCCCCTGGAAACCGTGCCTGGGGGAGCCCAGCCTGTCCTGACCTATAGATGTGCATGTAGGTGGGAGTAGTAACATCTTGTGTTCTTCCAAGCTTCACCCAGTTAAGGAAGGTGTCAGAATTTAAGATGAAATAATAATTATGTTGGAATCATTGACTAGCAGGTAGAAGACCTTTCCTTTTCTCAGCTATGAACTGAGACTTGGATGGAAATGACCTCAGTGGCCAAGAAACGTGAGGGGACTTCCCACAGAGGGATGTCAACGCCCAGCCGGCTGATCCTCGGTCAGATGCCTGTAAAGCCCCTATGAGAATCGTATCTCCTCATATTCCTGTCGGGATGGTCGCCACTTGAGGATGGTACACTGGCATCAGTCACATAAATGAAATAGGACACTTTACTTTCCTCCACTATGTTTTGTTACTTCTCCAATTGGGGAGAGAAAGGCCCCAAACACAGTTCCTTTGAATGGATGTCTTCCCCAGTGACCAGGATAAAGGTGTTTGTCTAAAGCACTTGGTTGCAAAGAACCTTAGCGTTAGAGAGAATCGATGCGTGGGAGTAGCTGAAAGACCTCCTTGGCAAGCCCTGCCATTTTGTTGGAGGAGTTCTGAGGCCCAGAGAAGAAAAACAACCCGATCTGATGTGGTGCCCATCAGATTATTCCTTTCAGAAAAGAACAAGGAGCAGAGAAAAGTTCCAGCTATGATAGGCCCTGAGGTTTGAAAGTGACACAGCCTCGCCTTACGGTATGGCTCAGTTGGTTGGAGAGTCATCTCATATACCAGCAGGCTGTGGGTTCGATTTCAGTCAGAGCACATATCTAAGTTTCAGGTTCAATCCCAGGTCCGGGTGCGTATAAGTGGTGACAGATGTTTCTCTCTCTCTTGCCAACCCCTTCATCTCTCTTTAAAGATCAATAATAATAATAAAAAAATACATCCTCAGATGAGGATTAAGAAAAGAAAGTGACAGCATTGAGAATGTGGGTGACAGGTTCTGTTTGATTTTTCCGGGATGAGTAACCTGATGAGTAAGTATATCAGCCTTCAGAGAGTGGGGAGGGGGCAGGTAAGCAGATGCCTCCTCCTGCTCTGCTTCGTTGCAGTCCTTTAACCCTGCTTTAGTGCAGTGAGCTGACATGGTTTGTTGAAATGAAGAGCCCTGACAGGAACAAGGGGACCCAGGTGTGCAAGGGGGACAAATGTACCACCTCTGAGAACCCTTACCCGGAGGTACTCTGATTTCAGGAGTCTTGGGTTTCAGGGGCTGTCGGAGCCAGAGAGCCCTAAGCACAGGTCCCTGTGCTAGTCCCATGGAAGGTGCAAGTGTCTCTGGAAAAGGGACACTAGAGTTCATTGTTGCTCATAATGTGGTCCGTGGACCACCAGCATCAATATCACTTGGGACTGGTTGGAGATATAGAACCTCAGCCCCACCCAGATGCCAGAATCAGAATCTGCGTTTTCATGAGCTCCCCAGTTATTCCTGTGTATATTACGTTTGAGAAGCAGTGGTTAGGAAACAGCCTTGAAAAATAAAGGAAGTACATAACAGAGAAAAAGCTGTGAGCAGAGCCACGCGGGCTTGCTAGTAATCCCATTTCCAGAACCAACTGCCCACATAGCCTTGGAAAAACCATGGCTGTGCTCACAATGGCTGCTCTCTCATCTGAAAATGAGGGGGTTGGACCTGATGATCTTTATTCTCTCGCCTCGCAGGCATCTCTGATATGAGAGAGGAGGGGGAGCCCCACTCAGCTGAAGATCAGAGAGCTTCTTGCTGTGTAAAACACTCCCTAATCAGCCTTATGTCAAGTCCCCCGCCCCCGACTAACCACAGTGACAAGTCCCAGGAGTGCACCTTGTCAGGCTGTGAATAAAGTTCAGGCAGCTTGGTTAATTACCCTGACACTGACTAGAGTTAGCTACCCAGCAGCCAGGGAACTTGTCTTAAGGACAATAGGAATGCACTCTCCACAGCTTCAGGCACAACCACCACCTTTGCAGCCTGCAGCTTCATTTCAGAATCTCAAATTCAAGCAGAGGATCCCCAAGGTCATCAGGGGTCCAGGTAGATGTCAGGAGGTCCCCTTTTGCCAATGCCACGTGGGTGTGAGGTCATCTTCCCAAGGGGGTCATTGGTGAATCTTTGTTACCTGAACAGACACTTCGGTTGCTTCCTTTCTAGCCTCTGCTTGGAACCTGCACCAGGTCCCCCACTGCTGTCAGGAAAAGGCACATGAGATGTGCTCATCCTAATGCTCGGGCCACATGTCCATTAATCCCTCCCACAAGCCCTCTGCCCTGACCCAGAGGGCTACACTCAGTTCCCTTAGCTCCATGTTTCCATCGTATATAGAAACATGTTCATTCTTTCAGCTATTTGTGCACATTGTGTCTGCTCCAAACACTCTCCTCTGCTCCTACCGGTAATCCTTAATTATCCTTCAGATTTCCGTGTCTATTTCCCCAGGAAGATTTCATTCCTCTATATCCAGGTTGGGTGAATATATTTCTAGAGAGCCCTGTGCTCCAGCAGTTATGCTAGATGGTTCACTGTATTTTAAGGGTTTTCCTTACCAAACAGGTAACAGGGACCATGGCTGACTTACTTAACATCTAAACACCATAAGGACAGGTGTTGTTTTCTATGGCATTGACAGCTATATTCAGAGTGCCTAGTACATTTAGGGCACATAGCAACTGCTCCATAAGTGTCTATTGAATAAATAAGTGAATTCTCTGTGCTTAGCACAGTGTCTGCAGAATGATGAATGATCAGTGTTAGTTTGGATACAGGGCGATTTCTCTGCTTTCAGCATAAGATCTGGATGGTGAAAGCTCATTAGAACAGATTGCATCCCAGGCTGAAGTACAGAGGTGTCCCCAGCTCAGCCAACTCTGAAGAGATCTGACACTGGATGAGGAGGTCAGGCTTGTCTCATGACAGTGGGACCTGGGCGGAGAGGTGCAGAGAGGGGACTGCTGTAGGAGAATGACTTTTAATGAATAACTGTGGGGAAGCGTGAGTGCCCCACTCCCTCAGTCCCAAGCTCACATCTCTTTCTTGTGGACCAACTGAAGGTTTAGGAGGCTGGTCTCAGGTCTAGGTTTTCAGCTGGACTGAGAGAGGCTAAGAAAGGACTTTTTCTAGGCAGGCCCTTCAGAGAGGAGAAAACATTTTCAATTTTTACAGTCAGTAAATGATGTAACTGAGACTGGAAACCACATCTTTATGAGGCTTAAGCCCAGGGCTTTTCCTACTTTAAAAATGACTTGCATCCCAGCGGGTTTGGCTTACTGGTTTGAGCACTGGCCCGCGGACTGAAGGGTTTCAGGTTTGATTCTGGTCAAGAGCATGTACTCTGTTGCAGGCTCGATCTCTGGCCTAAATCGAGATTCTCAGTCTCTCACATTAACGTTTATCTCTCTCTGTGTCTCCCTTCCACTCTCTCTAAAACTCAATGTGGAAAAAATAGCCTCGGGTGAGGATTAACAAAAAATAAAAAGAAAAAAAGAAGAAGAAAATGATTTGGGACTTTAATTTTTTAAAAGTGAAACTCATTTTAAAATATCTAACTTTTTTACATGTGGTGGCAGCAGTGGGATAACAGTCCACTGTCCAAAGGCAAAAGTCAGGGGAAAGAACTGGAACAATTCTGAAAGACTCTTTTTTAAGCCACGTGGGTTTAGGTTGCTTAGCTTTTCTTTAGAGGTCTGGGGTTGGAGAGGAAAGGTTATATTTTATTTACTTTGAAAAAGGAGATTTCTCCCCCTTGTTCCTTTCTCCTTCCTTAGCAACTCCTCAACCTGTAGCTTCCCAAGGAGTTATGTCCAAAGGTTTCTTCTCATGTTTCTGGGCACAGAGCAGAGGAAGCAGGATGGGACAATGGTTAAGAATTAAGGTTTGGCCCAGACCAGTGTGGTCTAATTGCTTAGAGCATTCTCCCATGCTCTAGAAGTTTCTGGGTTCAATTCCCTGTCAGGGCATATACCTAGGTTGTGGGTTTAATCCTGATTGGGGTGTGTTATGGAGGCAACCAATTGATGTATTATTTATCACGTTGATGTTTCTCTCTCTCTCTCTCTCTCTCTCTCTCTCTCTCTCTCTCTCTCTCTCTCTCTCTCTCTCTCTTCCACACTCTCTGAAGTAAAAAAAAAAAAAATAGAATCCAGGTTTGGAAGTCAAACACATCTGGGCTAAACTCCAGCTTTGCCATTTATGAGCTGTTTGACCTCTGCCAAATAACTTCATGTCTCTGAGTCTTCATTTTCTCATCTAGACATTTGGGGATAATAATAGTATTATTCCCTTGGCAATTTTATGAGGTAGTGAGATAAATACAACGAAGGCATTTAGCATAGGACTGCAAAGCATATAAGCAACTCCAAAGTTAGAAAGTTCTAAAAACGGATAGCATTTTTCATAACTCATTTGGCAGTAGGTCTGATCTTATTTGAACTCTTTGGCAACAGAATCTGACTTTAACTGACGTAAAACTATTCAAAGTTGTTATGTGATCATTCATGTGTTTTGCTGCAGAAATATTGATGTGTTTGTTTACAGGGTAATAATACTTCAGTGACTACTGGGAGTGTTAGGTAGTGTGAGCTACATGCATCACATTACCTTTCTAAAATCTGGAATGGTTTGATTTCCAAATGCATGTAGCTCCAAAGATCCTATACAAGGGATTGCGGGCCTGTAGAATACCTGGCCATATTGCCTGCTGAGTATTTGAAATCCATTAGTTCTGCTTTAAGAATTAGCCCAACGACACACAGAGACTTATTTGCACATGGGACTGCCCTCAGGTGGTAGTTGTTTCACAACTATGACCTTGACTAAAAATGTCTGGTTGGATATTCAACTTGAACTTCCTCCAATAGAAATCCACTTTTTGAAAATCCTTTAAACTCTTAGCCATTAAAAAAGACCACGTGTCAAGATGGAAGTTGGAAATTGGTTGATTAAGTCTTAAGAACAGGGTACTCAGATATCAGAACTAGGGAAGGATAGGAGCAAGACATGCAATCATGGAGCACTACTTTTGCACCCAGGGCCAGCTCTAGAAGTAAAATAGAACTTTAACAAATGGGAACTATTAAATATAAAGAGAAGGTTAAAGAAGCAATAGAAGTCCCAGCCTTTGACCATTTCTCTCTCAAAAGAATGTAGAGTTTTATAATGAAAAATATAAATCTAAGTTAATATATGGTTAAACTTATATACATACAATATGGAGTAAAGACAAGTTAAGGGAAATTTCTAAAACTGAGTCATAAATCACTCTAACTGGTCTGGCTCAGTGGATAGAGCATCCGCCTGTGGACTGAAGGGTCCCAGATTCGATTCTGGTCAAGGGCATGTACCTTGGTTGCGGGCACATCCCCAGCAGGGAGTGTGCAGGAGACAGCTGATGAATGTTTCTCTCTCATCAAGGTTACTAATTGTCCATCCCTCTCCCTTCCTCTCTTTAAAAAACCCTACTAGAATATATTTTTAAAAATTGAGTCAGAAATCTAGCTCTGAGCTTCCTGGCAGCAAGGTAAAAAGGAAAATGTTATGGTTACACATCCTCATAGCCTGTATTTTGGGTATCCGTTGCCTAAAGTTTAGTGGCTTAAAGTAGTTTTTTTCTTTGTTTAAAATTTTATGGATTAGGAATTTGGGGAGGGTTTGGCCAGCAGTTCATCTCTGATGTGCTTGGCACCAACTGAAGTTTCTGAAACTGGAGGATTGACTTCATAGATGGTCTCTTTTGTATTGTGTTGCTGCCCTTTGGAGTTTTTCTCCATGCAGCACCTCATCCTCCAGGGTCATTCCATGGGTATCGGGCTTCTCGCTGCATCATGGTCCTAGAGTATTTGCACTTTTTACATGATAACTGGCTTCTCAGAGACAACAAGTGGAAGCTGCAAGACCAGTTAGAACGGGCACAACCTCACTTATGCCAGATTCTTTTAGTCACAGCAGTCAGAAGTCCTGCCCAGGTTCAAGGAGCTGAAGAAATGGACTCCACCTCCTGAGTGAGGTGTAAGACAAGGTCACACTGCAGAAGAGCCATGGCTGACATTACTTTTGCCACCTTTGGAAAAATAATTTGCCACAACAGTATAAAGGAAGATATACATTTACCAGGAAGAATGATCTTTTTAGCCCCAAATTTGTAAGATTAATTATGTGCCACTTCTTCTAGAGGACAGCCATTGCACTTGGCAAAAACAAGACAAAACAAAAAGCCAATTTGAAGAAGATGCAAGAATGGCTTAGGATTTTATATACTTAGTAATTCTGAGAGCTGAAAACCTTTTTTTTTCCTAGGAGCTCTGGTCCCTGAAATTAGTGATGGTCTTTGGAACCAATGTTTATCTTTTAATCCACTGATGACCACATGATGCACAGCATCATGTGCGTGGGAACCATGCATTGTCCCTGCAATCCCCGCACTCCACTCTGTAAGAAAGGCAACAATACAAAGTTTAGATGTGAGCCCCGAGTTTTCAGATGTGGTCAGAGAGCTGACTACATTAGACTCTTTAGACATGAGGTGTCTAGACACCTACACACCAGTGTTCGTTAAAAATCCAGGTGCTTGGCCCCATCCTTCCCTTTTGGAAACCCAGGAAGCTCTCTTTTGAACATGATCCACAGGTGACTCTGAGCATGCTGATGCTGAGAACGCCATGTGTGGCCCATTGTGAGAGCTCAGAACAAAGTTATTACCAGTAGCCAACATGAATAGTCCCTCTCCATCAGGGACTATTCTAGATGTGTTATATTACATTAGTTAATATTCATAACAGCTCAGTGAACTATTACTCTCTATTTTAAAGATAAGAAATTGGAGATCCAAAGAGAATCCAGAGCCCGTCCAAAGTCACATAGTTTTGTTGGAGGCAAAATGGCACCAGAATGTGACTGACAACTGGACCTTGGTTCAGCAACCTTGATATTTGAGTTCTGGCTAAGAAATAATTCAGAGCCAAGATTGAAATACATGCAAACCTTTATTTAGAAAGTGATAGAGGTAGAAAAGTGAGCCAGCTGGGCTTCATGGGTTCAGGAAACAAGTTACAGAATGGCCCTTGGAGCTTAGGAGAAAGCAGAGACACACCTATAAGGTGGGTAAAGAGGGAGGGAGGAAGGGAAGAGAGAAAGGAACTGAGTCCTTTGTCTTAAAGGGTTTTATCCCCTCTCTAAAGGCGGGGATATTAGGGGAGGTCCCAGGGGAGGATCTCAATGGAAAATTCATCAGCTTTCCTGGTGTGTCCTTTCAGGGCCATGTTCTCTATTGATTGGTCAGTGCCAGGGGAGGGGATCATTAGTTATTGCAGCTAGTCCTGATGTCAGCAGCCATGGTGTTACCCTGCCTGGCATTGCTGCTTCTCTGGGCCTGGAGTTGAAACACAAATGAACCTAGATGCTATATCTAGTTTGACCAAAACTGTCACCAGTCAATAGACCCAAGGTTTTGTTCCTAAGATTATTTAATGATGATCAGAACCTCATTGTCCTGAGGACTTAATGCATAAGACAGTGGTTGTGCAAGGGCTTATATGGGAGTCATTTGAGGCTATTCTCTGGACCTCTTGATCTAAGGGATTCTACCACATGACTAGCAACATATTAGGGGAGGAAAGGTCAGGAGAGGGTCTGAACCATATGATCAATGATATAAAAGGCCAGAGGGTCTAAACCACATTACTAGTGAATGCTAGGGGAAGAAAGGTCAACCTGAGGTGAGGTCCTGTTTTCCCAGTTTTGCCTATTGCTAGGTACCTGAGAATTTCCTCCCTGGTGACTTCTGCACCTGGCCTATCTTTCCTATGCTGCTCATGCCAGTCTAATTGCCTACCACAGTTTCTAAATGGGTGATGCCAGGACTCAGCCAGAGGTCTGATTTCCAAGCCTTTGTTGATAGGTCCTTGAGTCCAGGTGACCAGGGAGGACTTAAAGGACCCTCTATCCAATGCCAGGATGCTACCAGCTCTCTGAAGCATGACAGTGTCCTCTATTCAATGTCTGTCCTGATATTCTAAAGCAAATGTGCAAAACCTCAATGGCATGAGTTTTTAAAAAAATATATTTTATTTATTTTGTTTTATTTTTAGAGAGGAAGGGAGAAGGATAGAGAGTTAGAAACATCAATGAGAGAGAAACATTGATCAGCTGCCTCCTGCACGGCCCGCACTGGGGATGTGCCCACAACTAAGGTACTTGCCCTTGACTGGAATTGAACTGGAGACCCTTCAGTCCACAGGTAGACGCTCTATCCATTGAGCCAAACCAGTTAGGGCAATGCCATGAGTTTTATTAACATGCTTTCTTTTGAAGATGGCAGATAGGAGAGCAGACTCTGGCCTCATATTTGGTGCTGTGAATTGTGTGAGACCCTGGGCCAAGGTATCACTTGCTATAGCCTCAATTTGCTGGTCTGTGAAAGGAGGATTGCATTGAGCCATCTCTAGAGTTTTTTTTTTTTTTCCAGCTTGAATTCTGTCCCAAGTCCTGGATGATTTGATATGACAGCGCCATGCCTAGGACTGTTTGTGAATTCATTGATTCAATAATTATTCCATTCATTAAATTCATCCAACAATTTCTTGGTGACTGGTTTTTACACTCAATTGTCAGAGAAGTAATGCTTAAAGTACCCACTCAATAACTTAAAAGCTGATTTTTCCAATTTCCTTCCTCTGCACAGCCTCCAAAGGATTCACATGTTGGTGTTTGCCTTCACTGGCACCAACCCCATCCCCACAGAACCACCTCCTCTTGTCTGAAGGGAAACCTAGTCTATCACCCAAGGACTTTTCAACTCAAATCAGCTGACATTCAATGGTTTTCTGCCCTGGAGCAAACCCTCTACTTTCAGTGCTACTTTGATCCTCTATCCCAGGCCACTTTCATCTCACAGTTGGCATAATAAAGGTTAAAACAGATGACAACTATTTCTAAAGACAAGGGTCCTTTGCCCCCACAGTTCACCGTGTTGGAAACGAAGGAAGCCCATTGTAAGGGCAAAGTGGAGCTTTGAAGACCTAAGAAGCAGAGGGTTCATCTCTAGTCCAATGCTCTCAGCAAATTTTCTTCAAGAAAGGGCATAAGGCTGCCTGGCCAGTGTGGCTCAGTGATTGAGTGTGAACCCATGAACCAAGAAGTCACTAGTTCAATTTTCGGTCAGGGCATATGCCCAGGTGTGGCTCAGTCCCCAGGAGAAGGCATGCAAGAAGCAGCTGATTGATGATGTTTCACTTTCATTGATGTTTCTAACTCTCTATCCCTCTCCCTTCCTCTCTCTCTCAAATCAATTTTAAAAAGAACATATTAAGAAAGAAAGATAGTACAGACACCCAAGATCCACAATTCACAACGCGGGGGGAGGGGGGAGCAGTGCGCATGGTGCAGGGGGCAGGAAGAGGGAGAGAGGTGCCTTGCCCCTGGGGCATTTCCCCCAGGGAGACTATGAGGCTCTGATTCTGTGACCCTCCAGGGGGGAAACTAAAGGGCTGAGAGAGGGGTGCTCTTTGCTCATGGTCACAGCATGTTCACCGGCAGGAGGAAAGGTGGGGCAGTGGCACAGAGAGCACTTCCATCATTGCAGGAAGTTCTATTGGATAGTGTTGCCCCAGAAGACTGGAGTCTTGTTTCCTGTGAGGCTCTCCCCTGCCCCCACCCACCACCTCTCACTCATCCTACATGTGGAGGCTGGAATCAAACCTCCCAGAAACACATATTGGATCACATCAGCTCAAAACCTATGTTGACTCCAACACCTATTATCTGCCACTTAATGAATAAGCACAAATCTATAACTAACTTTGATTTTATCCACATTTGCTTTTCTGCGTAACCATTATACACCATGACTGGACTGAGGCCCTATAGGCACAGAGGTGAACAAATTAGGGACTACACCTTTAATGAGCCTGTGGGTTTTCTTTTAGAACTCTCTTTATACCCTCTTCCATTTCCAACCCCTTCCCCCACAAGCCTACAGTTTGATGGATTAAAATAACAGAGAGTCCCTGGTCTCCTGCCCTGCTTTATTTTTCGTTATAGCACTGACCACTACCAGTATTCTATTATTATATTGTATTACATTAATTATGATATGATACTTATTGCCTCTTGCCTTCACTAGAATGTAAGGCTTTCTCAATTTTGTGGACTTCTGTGTGCCCAGAGTCTTGTGCAGTGCCTAGCACTTAGCAGTTACAAAACAAATATCTAGAACAAATAACTATATTCTGTTATATTGAAATTTTGATTTTTTTTATAAGCTAGAAAAATTGGAAATGAAGCCATGTCCAACCACAAGAGTTTGTATCTCAAACCTATAATGTTTGAAAGCTGACCTCCTGTTACTCAAATGCCAGCATGTTGCATTCCTGCAAACAACCACCACTTTCTCCATGATTGGGACCCAGGGAAGGGGAGAACACAAGATTAATTTTATGGCAACTCTCTGGTATCCAAAAAGGCTCTGAACCAGTTGAGACTATCTCTTATTTGAAGAGCTAAATCAAGCGCCCAATTATAGCAAGTTACACAGAAGGAAACCTCAAAGAAAATATTACTAGGATCTCTAAAGCTGGGTTGAAATAAATGAAATAAGCAATTCTCTGAGGTATTGATTTCTGTGAGTTTTTTTTTTTTTTAAAACAAATGTGAGCACTCAGTTTGAATATTTCTAATTTTTTTTCTGGTTGTATGTTCATTGTTTTAAAAAATGTATTTTTATTGATTTCAAAAAGGAAGGGAGAGGGAGAGAAAGAGAGCAACATCAATAATGAGAGAGAATCACTGATCGGCTTGCCTCCTGCAGGCTTCCCACTGGGATTGAGCCCCCTACCTAGGTATGTGCCCTTGACTGGGATCGAACCCTTCAGTCCTTAGACCGATGCTCTATCCACTGAGCAAACCGGCTGGGGTGCATGTTCACTTCTGATGCTACTGGCAGCATTGGGGTAAGGATCGGCTGAAGGGACAGTATTGACAAGAATCGTGTTAGTCTTCCAGGCCCCCAAATGTGCCACAGAGACTCCCCCACCTTTGCCCTGCTTGTTTTCATCGTTACCTTATTCAAAGTCTCCTATAATATAGAAATCTTTTTTAATTTCCTTCTATTTTTTCTTTAAAACACACACACAATTGAAGAGTCCCTATCATTCAATAGGAAAATTTATTCCATTCACTATTAGTGTAGCAACATTTTTAAACAATTTTATTCCTTCACTTGGTATTTTGTTTTCTACTTATTTTATTTTTCTTCTTCTTTTTCCTTATTTTTCTGCAGTGTTTGTTATTCTTCATTCTTCTTTCTCCTTTGTATTTGTAATTTCTACTCTGTTTTTCTATTCCACTAATGCCTTCCTTCTGTTTCCCTACACACTTATAATTAAATACATGTTTCTCTATTTTATTAAAACAAAATGCCAAATATTTCCTCTACTGCTTCTCCCTTCACTCCAATATTGTATGGCCTTCAAAATCCTTTTAATTCCCCACTCTTCTTACGGATGAAAATTTAGGACACTTTTATTTGTACCTTCTCTCTGCCCCCTCCAAATCCCGGTTTCCCCCAAGACAGTTTTATTGTAATTAGTTCCAGACTGTTGTTAGGTTCCCCTCTAATATTATATCATTTATATTTAAGGATCTTTTTTTTAGCACTTTCATTACACATTCCAAGAAACTATAATTATCCATTTAAATTTAACTATGTATAGGTTAATTACTCACTGCTGTTTCTCTCTCTCTCTCTCTCTCTCTCTCTCTCTCATTCTTTGTCTTTCAGTCTCCCACAGTCTCTGTTCTTATTCATTTTTATGGTTCAAATTCTTCCTTTACTATTGTCCTTATATGGTGTGGTGGTTTTAAAATAAGTACAAAAATTCTTTGAAACTCCTCCCTTCGTGAGATAGAGCTTCAGTCCCTTCTCTGTGTGGGGCTGGACTTGCTTCTAAGAAGTAGAAAGTAGAAGAATCAACTATGTGTGACTTCTGAGATGAGGCCATAAAAAGCACTGGAGCTTCCTTCTTGCTGTCTGTTTTTGATCACTAGACATGGAGGAGACCAGTTGCCATAGTTTGAGGACATTCAAGCAACCTATGGAGACATCTGCATGGTGAGAAATGGAGGCCTCCTGCCAAGGACCTAAGGCTTCCTACCGTCAACCATGGGGATGAAAACAGGTCCCCAGTCAGTCCCAGTCAAGGCTTCATATAACTGTAGCCGGAATATTGTCAGATCCCACATTGACGGACACACTCAGAGGAAGCCTCTTTGTTTTCGTGTCTTCTCCTTAGCCACAGGAATGGTGAGGACCCAGCTCACCTGTGCGGCCCATCTGTCAGGTTGGTCAGAAAGACTGGAAGATTCTCTCAGGAGTACGCAAGCTGGCCCAAGAGGTCCTTGTGGTTTCTCCAGAGATCAAGGTTTTTTTCAAGATATTCTATTACTTTGATTTTCTCCTAGTGCTTTCTGTGGCTGAGACCTAATTCTTGCCTGGACCAGAGAGAAAATAAATTCCATGCTGCCTGTCAGAACTTGGGATTTGCTCACAACCTGCAGATCCATTGCTCACTGGCCCAGCGCTCACTGCCTCTGAAGAAGGTGTTGTGGTTGATTAGATGGGGAGGAAAGCCGATTCTTTCCCAGAATATGAAGTGTTTATTGTCATAAGTCCTTGATCTTTAATGAGAAGCGACTTTTCCGTTCTCCAAATGCTCATCGTTGCTCACTGCAGCCTACCCTGACATAGATTATGTGGCCAGGTGGCCTCCCTGACCACCCTGTGAGTATGTTTGGGGCAGTGATCCTGCTTTATTCTTCTTTGCCACCGCAGTGCCGGGAACAGTATAAATGCTCACGAGAGGCTTGTGAAATAGAGCTCATCTCTCCTCCCTGAAGGCTTGTGTGAAACCCCGGTCTTTCCCCTTCACCAGGAATGGCACTTGTGTGCCTACCGAGGGTGTTAAAAACATAGTCATTGGAAAAGTTGAAAGTTGGATTGGAGTTGCACCGAAATATCTCTACAGTCTTGCCTAGACAACAATAGTATTTGCTTCAGGAACTAGCAGAAGGTATGAGGTATGATCTATTGGGTTTGAGAAGAGGGAGGGGTAGTCTTTATCCTGTGTAATCCATATTGGTTCAGACCCACTTCACACCAATAGTATTTGCTTCAGGAACTAGCAGAAGGTATGAGGTGTGATCTATTGGGTTTGAGAAGAGGGAGGGGTAGTCTTTTTCCTGTGTAACCCATATTGGTTCAGACTCACCTGGGAGTCTGTCCTCATAAACCCAGAATAGTCAGGTTGGATGCCAGGCCTCCCTGGGAAAGCCTCTGAAGCTTCCCATAATAGGGAGGAGAGCATCAGCCTGGGCCAGTGTTTCTCCAAGGGTATTCTGGAGGGCATTGTTCCCGTGAGCTACTTCAGATACTGAGGTCAAAAGTGTTTAGAAAATTTGCTGAAGTACATTACAGTACATTTGAATACTATATAAACAAACACAAAGTAGAACATCAGCAAAGAAACCTGTTTAAATCTATTGAATCCAATTTCTTAAACATACTTGACTTGATCTACCCCTGTTAATACATGAAACCAGTGGGAGTATTTCTGTGGGTAATACTTTGGGAAAGACTGGGGCCCAAGAGCCTCAGGCGACCTTGGGGTTCAGCAGAGCTGTTTCCCTTTGACGCCGAGACAGAATGGCTGAAGCAGTAGCTGAAGAAAACGCAGATCACAGTCCCTGCTCAGCCCTGGTGAGTCAGAAACCCCTGGATGGAGCCCAGGCCTCTGCCTGCCATCACCCACCAGGTGGTTCTGATGCCGATGAAGACTGAGAGCCGCTGGCCTCATGTTTAAGGAACACATTCAAACTACATTCTCTGCATTTAAATCCCGCCTCTGCTACTTAGCACCTCTGTGGTGACTGGGCGAGTTTCTTAAATTCTCTCTCTGAAATATTACCCATCTCACGAAGTTGTCATAAGCAGTAAGTGAAATAAAATATATAAAGCACTTGCAACAGTAACTGCGATGTGTTAATTGCCAGTGTTGGCTGTTATTGTCACGATGTAGTAGTTCCCCTAAATTTCCACTAAGGGGGCAAAGCAGGGCACCCGTTATGGAGACCTACTATGTGACAAGGACTGAAGTACAGATTGGCAGGGGTGGCCGTGAGAGCTGGAATCATAAAACCGCTGACCTTCCGGAACAAGGTATTCCCGTGCAAGCTGTTTTGCACTGTGACATTCCAGGAAGTGTTTTCCCATTACTGTTTATTGTGATTAATTATAAACCACCAGCCTTCTCAACTGTGCAGCTCAGAGGAAGCAGAATCGCTTCCAGCTGGATTTCAGCATTGGCTTCAGGTAGTGAATGAAATCTCTGAGTCAGCAAATGTCCCGTGACTCCACAGAGAGGCCCTCCTTTAGGTCCTCAGTGACAATCTTACTTCATGTCAAATCTGCTGCCACAAGGGCCTGGGCAAAGTGACAAAGTTTGTGTCCTGTGGCAGAGTCCAGATTTGAACCCAAGGCCTCAGACTGCCCAGCTCCCCCAGCATCACTATCTTATGTCCCATCTGGAGGACTCTGAGAGCATCAGGTGCAACCCACACCCTGTGCAGAGAGAAGCCTGAGATCTGCAGGGTCTGGGGCTGCCTGAGGTTGCACAGCCTTGACGCCGCTGAGCTATGGCTGGGGGCCACATCTCCTGCTCTAGCTTTGGTGTCCTTTCTTCAAGAGGCAGCTGAGGCCCCGCCTGGCTGTGCTTGCTGTGGTGTGTGGGTTGGATCTTGAAGGTCTTCATAGTCTCCTTTCCCAAGCATCAGGGACCAGTCCTCTGTGCCCGGAGGGTGTGGTTCTGCAGTCAGTGGTCCTGTCCTACCACAGAGGTACCCTCTGAGGCATGAGTGACTGGCGACCTGCGGGAAGCTCTGGGACAGCAAACAGAAGGTGATGGGAATGTGCCGCAGGGGCCCACCAGCTCCGGAGCCTCCTGGGCGTTCCTAGGAGGAACCCCTGTGGCAGTGTGATCAGCGGCAGGCACCAGCCCGGCAGCTGCTGGTGTGTTAATACTCCAGATAAATGGCCTTTGGCTCAGGCAGAGGACCCTGCTTGGGGGCTGGCTTCTCTGTGAAGCTCCTCAGAGGGGCAGCTTGCAGAAAAAAGGCCGCTTAGCAAAATGATCCCACTGGAAGCCCCTTGACCCCACGGGGTCTCCGTTTATTCTGTTCTTCTGTCTGTCCTGGTTCGAGGCGGGCTCGGAGCAAGGAGAAGAGGGAGCTCAGCTGTCCGCATTCTCAGGGAGGAATGGTCAGCACCTGGCTGGACCCCAGAGCAGCAGCGCGGGCTCCAGGCGGGACGCACAGCCCATCACCCCTGCACTGGGATCCAGCTATGGCCATGGGCGGATCACTTCACCTTGCGGAACCTCAGTTTTCTCAGCTATAAAATAGGGGGGTGATGCCTTTCCCACATGGTGGCTGAGGTACCACAGAGGGTGTCGGAGATAGATGCCACAATTACAAAGGGACAGGCTCAGAGCAGGAGGAGGCACGGAGCAGGGCTGGTGATATTAATTTATCCCCAGTGACTGCTCACCAGCTGCTGCGGTCCCCCTTTTGGGCGCTGAAGTCATGGGAAGTGTGTTCATATATTTCAAAACGGGGAAACTCCAACCTATGGCCCTTTAAACCCTAATTTTATAGGCAGGGAAACTGAGGCCCAGAGAAGGGAGGTGACTTGCTGACATTCATGCAGCAAATTAGATGCTGGAGGGGAGCAAAGCCTTGCTTCCCCATCCTCCCGAGCAGGCAGCCCCGTTCCCCGGAGGTGGGGAGTGGGGGGCTGCCCTGCTCTCCGCCTTTCTCTTTTGGCAAACCCTGCACCGCAGGGGCCTGTGTCGCTGCAGGTCCACCCTCATGGACCCGGCCAGGCCACATAGGCAAAGGAGTATATAAACCCACATGACAGCGATGACAACGACAGGGTGCCTTGGGTACTTGGGCACGTTGTGCAGTTACTCATTTCTTCTTCGCCTGGGATATAGCAAGTGGCTCCTTTGAAAGTGGTGGCCAGACTCATGGTTACACAGCAAGGGCCCTGCCCCCTAGCCCGGCAGCTTCCTCCTCCAGTGTGGAGGGCAGGAGTGCTGGACATTTAAGAGCATGTTCCTCAAGGAGGTAGCCAGCTTCCCAGGGCTTGGGCAGGGTGCACACCTCTCTCCCTCCAAGCCATAGCTGGCTGGCTGACTGGATAGTATTGTGCTCCCAACTCCGGCTGCTTCACAGGACCATCAGAGGACCTCAGGAGCATGTGAACTTGACAGACCTCAGGGAATGCCAGAGCTATTTTCAATGGTAAGAAAGAAAATGATGATGATAAAGGAGGAGGGGGAGGAAGAAACCACGCTGCCCCAAGTGCAAAAGGATAATCATTACAAAAGCTAAGCCCTTCTGTATGCCCAGCACGTCCAGGCTGTGACATGTTTCATTCCTAACAATATGCCTCGCTCTCCAGCCTATCCACAGTGCTGCCAGTGGCCTTTCTCCTGGGGGCAGTCCAGCATCTTGGGCATTAGTACATCACTGCTCCCCAGCCATCAGGGGCCACGGTGTGTCCCCAGAATGTCTCATTGTGCCTTGGTGGGGCTCAAGAGGCATGTCCTGCTTTCTGTGGGCAGAAAGCCACCAGCCCATGGGTGGATACCTCATTTTCCATGAGACCTGGAAGAAATGCTAAGGGGCTGGGCATAAATAAGAATTTAGAACTTCTGGAATCTTAGGAGTGAAGGAACTTCAAAAGGGAGGTCAGGCAAGAACCTGTGCTACACCTAACCTTTATGTCAGAGTCAGGGGACCTTGGGGGACCTCAGGGGACCTCAGAATTGCACCCTCAATATAGCTCAGTCTGAGAGTCTATGATCCATGGGCATTCAGTCCCAACATCCATCTAATGCCTACCGCCATCTATAGCATCCCTGGGAAGATCATGGTGGGGCATTCCCACCACCTGTGCTAAAATCTCAGCCTCCTGGAGGTGCTCCACTCTCCTTGCCTCATGACCACCCTTTAGAGATCTTGGAGATGAAGATTTCCCCACGCTCTGAGTCCTCATGAGTCAGGTGGGGACAAGAAGTCACAGATGCACCGTGTTTATCACACATCTGGGAGCATGAGACAAACTACCATTTACTGTTTCTCAGAGAAATTTCCCATCTCAGTATGAAGGCAGCCTGATGCTATTACCCTCATTTGATTGATGAAAATAATGAAGCACAGAAAGAGTTCTCTGATATATAGTGTGTGGGATCAGGCCCCAGTGGAGGGGATTTTAGGGTGACCCATGGTCCTACACAGAGCTTCGCCCCATCCCATTTTCCCAAACAGTACTCAGCCTCCTGCCCTGTGTGACCTTGGGAGGAGGGGACATTTTCTTCTTCAGAGGAGGCCAGACAGCACAGGCAGCTGGCTTTCCTCCAGCAATTCTTGGGGCTGCTTCAAGATGAAATGTCTAGAAATTTGTGGAGTTCATGAGCAAACGGTTTCGTGGAAGCGCCTGTTAAAATTTCCTCTGCTGGAGACTGAAGCAGACAGAGCAAAACCAGAGGGCCTCCCACCTCCCCCTCGGTACTCCTGGGTCTCATTCCCCCTCCATTCCAGCCCAGCCCTGGAAAACCCACACCCTTGTCTAAACACCAGCACCAGGCAGACCCACACAGGGCCATATGTATTAGATTAGATTATTGTTTAAAATATTCGCCGGTCTTTTCCATGGAAGATTATTTCTCCCTACCCCATTAAGCTTGGCCATTTGATTTGATTTAGCCAATGAAACGTGAGCACAAGTGGTGTGCCCCTTCTGAACAGGAGCATTAAGAGCTGGAATTCTACTATGTTTTCCCTCTGACACAAAACTAACAACTCCCCAGGTTGAGGCTGCTTCCTTCCCCAGGAAGGAAGATTGCATAGAGTTTAGTTACAGCACATCTTGAAGGACATATAATGTGAGTGAGAAATAAGCCTTTGTTGCTGAAGGCCACTGAGAGTTGGGAGCTATTTGTTACAGCAGTATAATGTAAATTATGCTGACTGATACACCAGGCATAACAGGAAGTGGTGTATTCTCAAGACAGATGGGCCCCATGTCCCTTCAGATCAAATACTCCATGACATATGGGCAAAGAGAGAAAATACCCTCAGGTAAACCCAGAGAGAGGGGACTGTTTCCCCCTAGCTTCCCTCTGCAGCCTTCATGGACTTAAAATGGGGAAGGTAGTAGTGTTAGTATTTGCCGTGATTTCTCCACACATCCCTCAGCCATAAAATTTCCTCAGAATTTCTGATAGGGATGGCGTGAGGCTCAATTTTTACTCAAATATTGATTTTCATCCTCCAGAGAAAAGAGTTTGTGCTCTTTAAATAAAAGAGGAAAACAGCTTTGGAATTGAGTCCTAAGTACTTTATTTACCTTTTGTTCAACCCCCTCAGAGCTGGCTCAAAGGTATCTACATATGGGCTCATGTACTGAATTTCCAGCAACATCCAAAGACAGAAGAGACATAGGGAACTTTACTGCTACACCTTCCCCTCCCCTTTCTCTCCATTAGGCCGAAAACTGCTTCTGGACCACAATGCCTTCCAACATCCCAGACAACAGAGTGGGAGGGGCACCGAGACAAACCCCATGCCTATGAATATACACAGAAAACCGATGCTTGGAAAAGACACATGCCCCAAATGTCTTGAAGTACTGTGAGTGCTTATAAGGCATGTTCATACCTCTTATTTTAACCCATTCCTCATTTAGATAAAAACAAACAAAACACACACACACAGCAGGTCCATGTGATTGTGTGCTAAATAAAATAATTATTATTTTAAGCCATACATATTGGGGATGATTTGTTACATAGCAAAAGCTAACCAATACAGAAAAAACACATTCATTGAGCATCTCTTTATGAAAGGTACTATATAAGGCCTTTTTACATAGCTTTCCTTATTATCTCATTACTGTGATCCCATGAGGTAGCTAATATGCTCCCCATTTTACAGTTAAGGAAGCAGCTCAGAAAAGTTAGTCTACTAGCTAGATCAGAGAAGTGGTGGATCCCGGAAGAAACTCTGAAGCTAAGATGGACTTAGCCTTTGAAAGAGGTACCTGCAAGAGAAGGGTTTGTGCAGCGGGATCCGGGTGGAATCCATTCTTCACAGGCTCAGAATTCCTGGTCTGCAGGCCACACAGCCCACCTTGATGGGGCTGCACTCCTGGAGCCCCGGAGAGCTGAGTGCTGCAGGGAAAGGAGTGTGCTGAGCCCAGAAAACCTTAGAAAAGATGGGGTCACCATGAAAGGGATGAGGAGGAGGGGTCACGGCAGCGCTTTACACTGAAATGCCTCATAAGACCAGCTGATGGGCGCCTGCTTCTAAATGATCAATTCCAATCTCATTATGACCGCAGCTGCCATTAACTCAGGAGCTAATTGCTATTAGCTTATAGAAACTCAAGAGGGTTTAGCTGCAAAAATTCCATGACACAGGGCCATCTCACTGCTTAAATGGCCACATTCCTGTTATTAATTCCATTTGACTATTAGCTTATTACTGTTAAGTTATTATAACTTTGTATAAAGTCCTTGAACCGGATGCTCGTCCTCCTGCACATTTCATTATGGGGAGCAGAGTGCACCCAGAGGTTCCATATTACAATTTTCATCTTTCTTTAAGGGATTGGCTTATTAAGAAGCATCAGGAAGGTCCTTGATTTGGGAGACGGCTCTGTAAGCAAAGGCTCTAACAAAAACCAGACTTTGCTCAGCGTTTTTGTGCCATTAAGTTTTTGGCAAGTGTAGAGTGAGTCTGAGCAACAACAAAGCTTAGCACTGAACGGGTCCTTGGAGACTCTAGTCCACTCTCGACTTACAGTTGGGCAAACCGAGGGCTGGAGATGGGATAGGACTCAGGTAAGACGAAATACCGTGTCTGCACCAGGCAGATGGCATTGTCTGACATAGCCAGGTCTCTGTTTTAGATAAATTAAAAGTCTGCCGAAGATGGCAAATATGCAAGCCAATTAGAGTGGAGTCTAATATCCCCTGTGCAAAATACCTACTTGCTACGGAATGGGCCCAGCTGCAATCATTTGCTCCTTTTCAGTGGAGAGCCAGCTGGATGGAGCGCTGTATGACAGTGTGTGAAATTAGACATTTTTAATGGGTGACGACAAGGTTCTTTCTGTCTACCTTCAGAAGCCTCCCTTAACAAGATACAGTCGGTATGTTAAGAAAATAGGAGTGTGTGCAATTACCAAGTGCACTGTTTGTTTTTGTTGAACTCTGTAGCTTCTTCCCAAGATGCCTTGGGGCATGTCAGGAAAAATGTCAGAGCTGTTGCTAAGCAGAGTCAGGTCCTGGGAGGGTTGCCCTTAATGCTCTAGGAGTCCCTCCATGGCCAGATCCAGGGGGCAGCTCAATGGGAAGGGTCGGGGAGCCAGGGTTCTGACACCAGTGCTTGTCTCTCATTGGATACATGACCTTGGCATGTCACGGTATCTCTCCCAGTCTGAGTTTTCTCATCTCTACCGCTGAGGAGGAGGGAGGATGTCTTCAGTCCTATCCTCCTCCATATGTCCACTCTAAATCTCTTTTATTGGATTTTTGCTCTTAAAGGCACAGAGGAGGGAGGTGGCAAGATAGAGCAAAGGAAATCGGCAGCTCGAGTGCAGGGCTTTGTCTGGGGTCAGGGTTGCTGAAAGGATCCTAATTAAAGCCAAGTGAGCTCTTCTGAGGGAAGCTCTCTGCAGAGTTGCTTGTTGACCTTGGGAGGTAGGGACTGCTGAAGGAGAGAGCAGGGAAAGAAGAGAAAATGGGGAAGAGAAGAGGAGTCAGAAAAGGGAGCAGGAGCCACAAAGCAAAAATGGAGAGGAAGGAAAAAAGACAAAGAGGGACAGTGCGGGGAGTAGACAGGCAGACTGTGAAGGAGATGGAGAAGTTTAAAACAAAGAAACAAGTCAGTGAAAATCAGGGGGGAGGACAGGAGAGCAGAAAGAATGGAAGGTGAGGAGGGGCACAGGTGAAGACAGGTGTTAGAAATGCCTGCAGCTTTTGGGCAACCTCAGGGCATACACACTAGGAATGAACCTCCCTCGCAGCAGACCTGAGGGGGAGATGGGCGGAGCTATGTGAAAGCAGGAAGCCCTGTTTTGCTGCAGACACCTGGACACTGTTCTGACTATTAATTGATTAATTGTGCATGTGCATACACACACATGCCCCTGTGTGTGATAGGCATTTTTGGCAGGCACTGTGAAACCCGCCCCCAAACTTCTGCTCTTGGCTGACATTTCCTCAAAACCCACAGTCCAACCATCATGCCTGTTTCCACGCTCGGACTGTAATTAACATCAGAAGTCAATAGCTTTATGGAATCCCTGCAAATCCCCTTTTTTCTTCCTGTCACCCTGGAGAGACACTTGTGTTTTACCTACACATGAAGCAGCCACACCTCCAGGCAGACATGTGAAGGCAGCGCCTAGGGACAGTTGCTCACTAAGCCCATTCTCCTGGTGGCCCGCCTCCCCCCCCACACCCCAGTCCTCTGCCCCCTGCCCCCAGCTGCTCAACTGGCTGTGCTCCTTCCTCCCTCCAATGCTGAGCACCAGAGCTCTGGGAGGCCGAGGGAGGAACTTGGCTCACCCGCTTTCTCCCTTCCACCTCTCTTGCTTCTGGGTCAGGTAATTTGGCAGCAAACACCACACACAGATGAAACATTTTGTTCCCTCGCTGCTCAGCAGCTCATCCCCCAGGATCCAGAGGTCTCTAAGCTATAAAAACAAAACAAAACAGAGCTGGTCTCAGGGCTGCTGAAGCCCTTTCACCCTCTCAGTTTGTCTTGATTTTGTCCATTCTACTCAGAGGATGGAACCAGACGCAATGGTCCGAGTGGGGAGGACACACACAGTCTGTTTCTGAAAAAGAACACGGAAGCAGAGATGAAAGTCTGAGCTAAACAAGTCCCATGGGACTTTGAACAGAGAAGCCTGGCTTGTTAGTAAGTTCTTATGTCAGAGGGGAGGGTCCACCTCTCATGAATGTGTGGAGAAACCAACCCCAAGGAAAAGCGTGCCAACTTCCATGGTGTAAATGTGCCCACGAGGACCAATGTTAATCTGTCAATGGTGATGTCATTAAAGGAGGAGTTGGGAAGAGGTGGCCCACTGGGCTCTGACAGTTCTGGGAGAAAGTGGCTCCAGCACTGCCTGAGACCATTTTCTCAGGCCTCCTGTCCCTGTGCTTAGCTCCCTTCCATACGGGCCCTCCTGCTGCCAAGAGTTCCTTTGCAATGTAGGGGTGGCTCTGAGGCTTTCCTGGTATCAACCATCAATGGCTCCCCATTTAAAAGTCTATATTTCAGTAAGTTAAAGTCCTTATCTCAGCATTCAAGGCCGTTTACATTTGTTCCCCCCTTTCTCCCCAGCCTAATGCACGACCCATATAATATACATCATATTTGAGCTCTGATGGTCTCTTTCTCCTGTTCTCCCACTGGATTATAATTCCTTACGGAGGGTGAGTCTGTATTACTCATCTTTGCATCCATAATTCCTGGCACATCATATGTACTCCACTAACGATGAAGATAGAAGAAAGAAAGGAAGAAAAGAAGGGAAGAAGAAAGGAGGAAGGAAGGAAGGAAGGAATAGTGGACCCCCTGCCTTTTCCCAAATAGGCCATGCCCACCAGTTCCTCTCTAATGCACCCCTGCTAACACTTTCTCCACCTGTCGAAATATGGACCCATGATTCCTTGACTCAGAGTCAGTTGTGTTTTGGAATGTCTTCTACACTGTATCAATACATCCATTCACTAATAGACATTAGTTGAGCTCCTACTTGTGCCAGGGATGGATCTGTGTGCTGGGGACACAGCTATGAACGATGCATACAACATTCCTGTCCTCCTGGAGCTCACATCTGGTGAGAAGCCATGATCAAATGCATGAAACAAAAGTGATCAGAGAAAATTAAAGAATGAAGGAGTGACAGGGGTTCCAGGGGAAAAAGAATGGCCAGGCAGGTGCTCCTCCAAAGAGGTGCTCTGTGAGAGCAGGTATCCCATTTGTGCATTCCCATGGAGTCTGGCCTTTTGTGTCCTCCAGGCCGTGTCAGTGACCTGCTGTCCTTTTCACAGTCAATGCATTTCTGATGTGAACCCAGTGAACCTGCTGAGGCTGGTTCCACCTGAGAAACACAGCCACTTTGGGGCCTTATGGGCCTCTGTAGATGGAACTCTTTCCTCTCTCCCCTCAGTGGCGAAAAGAACTTGGCACTGCGGGTCTCCACTTTCCTGTTCCAGTCTGCTGTCTCCCTTACCCTGACATATGTTCCCAACCTCCAGGGAATCCATTCTCAGCCACAGTTCAGGGACTCTGAGGTCCCAAGTCCAGTGGACACTTCTCAGTTGTTCCCTGGCAGTCCTTCCCTGAACACTTTCACCTGTGACCATTGTCTCCTCCCAGGCTTACAGACAGCCCCTCCTCCCTCTTGCCTAGGCTAGCCCCCTACCTGGATTGTCCTGCCACAGTTTTCTTCTTAAAAGTTAGTATTACAGAACAGCCATGGGGATGCAAAGTACAGCATAGGGAATATAGTCAATAACGCTGTTATAACAATGTATGGTATCAGGTGGGTATTAGACTTTTCAGGGGGATCACCTCATAAATTATATTAATGTCTAACGACTATGCTTTACATCTGAAACTAATATAATATTGAGTGTCAGCTGTAATTGAAAAGAAAAATTGTTAAGGTTAGTATTTCTCTCGGGTTTTGCCTTTGGCTCCTCTTGTTGCTCTACAGCACTCCCAAGACGTCAGTCTCCAGTGACAGGCTGGCACGCGCCCAGTCCACAGCTCCATCTGACTCCTCTCGGCTCAGCCATGGGCCCTGACCCAGCCCCCAGGCATCTTCAACCCGGAGCAGCCTATGGGCCTCCAATATCGGAAGTCAGAAGCTCATCACCTGATTGCCCAGATCAGCAGCTCTCCGTGGGTCCCCACTCATGTCACAGCCAGGACTCCAATAAGGAACCTGGACAATATCCTAGACTCATTCGTCTCCCATACTTCCCTCATCTTATCCAGCACTTCCTGCTGCTCTGACCTCCTAACTCAGTGGTCGGCAAACTCATTAGTCAACAGAGCCAAATATCAACAGTACAACGATTGAAATTTCTTTTGAGAGCCAAATTTTTTAAACTTAAACTTCTTTTAATGCCACTTTTTCAAAATAGACTTACCTAGGCCGTGGTATTTTGTGGAAGAGCCACACTCCAGGGTCCAAAGAGCCACAAGTGGCTTGCGAGCATAGTTTGCTGACCACTGTCCTAACTAATCTCCAAGTTTATTCCTCCACTCTTTAAAAAAAATATATTTTTATTGATTTTTTACATAGAGGAAGGGAGAGGGATACAGAGCTAGAAACATCGATGAGAGAGAAACATCGACCAGCTGCTTCCTGCACACCCCCCATTGGGGATGCACCTGCAACCAAAATACATACCCTTGACCAAATCGAACTTGGGACCTTTCAGTCCGCAGGCCTATGCACTATCCACTGAGCCAAACCTGTTTTGGCGATTCCTCCACTCTTGTCACTGCTCCCAAATTTCCACTTAGACCCTCCCACCTTTCACCTCCCCAAGGTCTCTCTGACCCAGGTTGGTCGCTAATCCACACAAATAGCCAGAATACTCCCTTGGCAACATGAATTTGACCATATCTCTTTCTGCTTAAAACCTTTCTGCAGTTCCCTCTTGTCCACAGTGCACGCTCCCAGACCTTCCTGCAGCCCCTCTATGGCTCGGTGCCCACCCGCCTCTCCATCCACATTCGTACTCCCTGCCTGGCACTCAGTATTCGGGGCACACCTAGCTCCTTGTCATTCTGTGCACTGAGGTGTGTAATGGCTCAGTTCCTTTGCTTACTCACGCTCCTCTGCATGTCTCCCCCAGCCTGTCCCACCTGTTCTGATTCTTCTCCTCCCAGATCACTTATCACCTGCTGCAAAAACCCTTCCTCACTGCCACCCACCCCCACATGCAGACCCCAACACTGAGGTCTCCCTCTGGAATTCTCTCTCTCTCTCTCTCTCTCTCTCTCTCTCTCTCTCTCTCTCTCTCTCTCTCTCTCGTTATCTGCAAGGGGAACATCCAGCCACGTCATGCTCATCTTTTTGTCCTTTGTGCTTGACCCACACTGTGCACTGGACAAATGGTGTGTGCTCAGTTAGGGCAGCGCCAGGCACCTGGTCACAGGAAAGCAGGGCACACTAGGCAAGGGGGCAGGATGCCTTTCTATTTAAGGGCTGTGCACTCTTGGGCCAGTCCCGAGCCTCTCTGTTTCTCTGCTTCACCCCCTGTAAAATGGGATGATGGCAAACACCTCCTCAGAGGGCTGCCAGGGGCTGACGGAGACAATGCTCGCTGAGTGCTTTCCATGTCAGCTCCTGTTGTCCCTCAGGGCACAGCGGGGCTCCCAGGCTTACAGACCCAGGGCTCGTGTGCAGTAGGTGCTGCTCGTCCTATTTTCCAAGTTGAGGAAACAGTTGAGAGAATCGTGTCTCCCTAGGGTCACGCAGCCTGTTGGGGATGGAGTGAGGCTGCTCAGAACACCTCCGGTGGCTCCTTGGACAGCCTAGCTTAGAGAGCTCAGGGGAAGGGGGACACAGCTCAAAAGAGACAGCTGCAGCCCGCCAGGGAAAGCCGTGGTGGGTGGGGTGGAGAGGGGCAGGTGCTCTTTGCCCCATCCGTAACTTTCATAATGCCCGCCCAGCAGATGGGGGGCTTTTGTGAACAATCTTGTCACAAAGTGTGTGTGTTTGAGGGCAACTTTCCTCCCATTGGGGGTGATATCTGAGCTGACAGCCTGGCCAGGTGCCTTTCCAACAGATCTGCTTCTTCCCCATTAGGGGGGTTCCTGGGAATGATGGGGTCATGGAGGGTACTTTGGGGGCATCTGATAGGGCCTCTCACATCCGCCTCTGCCTTACCCTCGCTTGCATTTCTTCAGCCCAGGCTTCTCACCTGTGAAATGCAGTTTGTGGTCCCTGACCCCAGAGTTCCTGTGCAGTGATTCAAGCCCCTCTGTTGGGGATCGAGAGGGCATGGTGCTCCCCTTCCTCAGCCTCCATGAGGTCTCCTGTCCTTCCAGGAGCTGTAGTTGGTGGAGACTCAGGCCTCCCACGAGGCTGGCCTCCCAGCTTGCTAGCCTGTGCCCAGCATGGACCCCAGACACAGAACTCCGGAGCAGCAGGAGCCCTGAGACCTTTGGGAAACCTACCATTTGGGGAGTCACGAACAACAAAGGTCAAATAAAACATGTGTTTCTGATTTGGGAGGAGTGGGCATGTGGAGGCGGGCAGGGGGAGATCAAGATCAAAGGGGTGGGGAACAGGGAGGAGCCTCCACAGGATGAGGATATGAGGATCCCTTGCATATTCTTAGCGATGGGGAAGAGAGATTTTCTGAGGATGGATATAAGTTCCAGAGAGGCCAGGGGACTTGGTGCCAAGGAAAGGCCCAGACCAATGTCCGGGTGACATATTCCTGGCTCTGCCATAACCTGCCCCATGGCCTTAAGCACATCTTATTCCCCTCATCAGGACGATGGAAGATCACACCCAGTTCATCCATGTACCACTTGTTATTCATGTGTGTCTGTGGGCCAGGTCCGGAGCTAATGCTGGAGATACAGAAATAAAAGTCTCTGCCTATAAAATAGCACATATGCCTGGGAAACCAAGCTACAGACTCCACTCCATGTGAGTTGAAGGCCCAGGGGAGGGGAACTGCAATGGGCTGAGGAGTGGACCCCAAAAGGATTACACAAGATTCTAACCCCTGTACTGTGAGTGCAACCTCATTTGGAAGGAGGGTCTTTGCATGTCATTAACATAAAAGTCTTAAAATGGGATTATCTGGGTGGGTCCTAAAGCCAATGACACTGGTCCTTATAAAAGGTAAACAAAGAAGACAGATACAGAATTGAAGGCCACACAATGACAGGCAGAGATTGTAGTGATGTGTCTACAAGCCAAGGGCACCAGGAACTAGTCCACAGGGGATGGATTCTCCCTCACAGACTGCAGGAGGAGCCACCTGGATTTTGGATTTCTTTAGATGATGAAAGAGTACATTTCTGTGGTTTTAAGCCACTTGGTTCTTAGTTATTTGTTACAACAGCCGAGGATGCTAACACGGGCACTTGACCATCGCAGAAAGGTTGGTCTGGGACGGATTCTGGAGGATGTGGCATTGGGAGCAAGTAGAAGGCAGCTTGGGCTGGGGTTAGGGGGAAGAGAAGGCATTTAGGAGGAAGCCCAGCTGGGCACAGGCAAGGAGGAGAGGCAAGGTGGGGGCAGAGAACCATGAATGATTCCGTGGGCCTGTGGCTTAGGAACTGGTGAAAACCCACACCAGAGATGGACCTGCTCACCAGAAATTTGCTCTCATTTACCTGAGTTTGGATGTCCTCCTGAGGTAACAGAGACCTTTTAAGGAGAGGATGGCATGATCAGCGTGAGCTTGGAAAGACCACTCAGGAACCCAGAGAGAAGAGGAATCAGGGGCGAGCAGCAGAGGCCAGGAGAGCTGTGTGGCACAATGCCAGCCTGGCCTGATGGAAACCTAACTGGCAGGGGCATGGAGGACATGGAGCCAGGGGATGGGACCAGTGGAAGGAGGCACCATCAGCAGGGCCTGGCCTGTCTGTTGTGGGAGGGCCTTAGGGGAACACCCAGTTAGGGGTCTGTAATTCCACTGAGAGATGAAGGAAAAATAGCCTGGGACGTCTAGGATGAGTTTGGTGCGGGGACTTGTTCTGTCCTGATAGGATCGCTGAGTGTGCTGCCCTCAAAGTACCCAACACGAAGCCTGGCTGGGCGCTGCTCCTTGTTGGGCAGGAAGCTGGAGAACAGGGTCCAAGGTAGGTGCATAGAGCACTGTCGTCCTTTCCATTCTCGGCGGGGCCCACAGTGCCAGGCACAATGGGGGTTCTGTGTATGCCAGAGGGCTGAAATACGGGCTGGACCCATCATCAGGTGCAAGGCCTTAGATAATAAGCTCAATGTGCTTTGCAGCAGGGACTCATCCCGCAGACCTCATCACCATCCACGCAGTCACAGGGAGATCAATGGGGCCGGCTCCAGCTGTCGAAACCAGAAGCAGAGAGGAACCTTAGACAAATAGTCCTCAGCTCAGCACTTTCTCCGTCTGGGAAGGAACCAGGTGGGGAGGAGAGTCCCAGGCCGGCAGAAGGTTATGAGGCCATAAATAAGAGATTTGTGGTGAATAAGCTGGCAAACATATCCACTCACTGCTCCTTTTTATCACTCACGTAGAGAGCAGAATTCCCTGCATCTTCTCTGCAGGCCAATAAATATCCTTCAAGGAGCCTGTATTTACATAGAGAGCGGGGGAGGGGTGGGCAGCTCCCCAGGCCCCATGTCAAGAAGGAACAATGTATGGCCCTGAAGAGAATGGCTGTGTGGAGAATCGATGCAAATGCAGTTTCTTTTCCCAGGATGATGCTCCTGAGCAGGGTTCAGCCCAAGTTCAAGGCTTGTGCTCAGGCGGGTAATGCAGGCCCTTCTCTAAGCCAAGGTAAGTCTCTCCCTGAGGCTGGGCTTCCAGCCCCACGGCTCTTCCTGCTCTTGGCTCTGCAAGCAGAACTCTTCCTCCAAAAGAAGGAAGGCAACCCATAGGATATACTAAGGGACTTCTAGATCAATGCCTGGGGTCAGTCCATGAAAGAGTGCATCAAGGACCTTCTGTGAGCAGAGAGGCGAGCAGGCCAGATAAAGCTCTGGCCCTCCAGATGTCTGAGTAGGTGCAATCAGGTGCTTCCATGGGAGAGAAGAAGGCCTGCTTGAGTGGCTGGTGGATAAGCTGACGATTTGCTGGGATTTGAAGATGAGCAGGCAGCCAAAGAGGGAAGAGAGTGCTGAGCACAGAGGGTCCAAGGTAAAAGCACAAGAAAGCCTGATGGCCAGAGGCGGTGGGAGAGCAGGGGCAGCTGGCAGGCAGCAGAGAAAAGAAAGCCACCCTGAATTAGGACTGGGCAGAACACAGTTGACTTCCTGCTGCTATATGGCTCCTACCTACTCCATCAGCCCTTAGGGACTTGGTCCTATGGAAACTGGAGTGCCATTTTGGGGTTTGGGGAGGGAAATGACACTCCCAGAGAGTACCTATTTCTGGGAAAAAAACTATTGACAATGTTTCTTATGACCACAATGGCTTAGGTGTCCCTAGTATCAAAGAATAATGGCCAGTACAAGTAAGTGCTTAACAAATGTTTGTTGAAGCACTGAATCAACGTAGAGTCCCTTAAGAGAGTAGACCCTGTAGGTATATCCCCTTTCGAATGGCCCAGAACGCCAGTGCTATGGGCAGCTACTTTTCCAAGATGGCCCAAATGCTTGACCGTGGAGCTGAGACTGAAACTCCACTCATCTGTTTGTTGAAAAGATTTCAACACAATGCATCTTGGAAAGAGAGCCACAGAAAATGTGGAACCAGGATGGAAGGCTGAGGGGAGGGGAGAGAAGATTGAGAAGGAACAGTAACGTGTTGGACGGCGAGTAAAGTCATCTTCCACCCTTTAGCACCTGGGGCTTCATTTAGGACCTTCGTGTAATCACATGGGACATCTTTTAAATATTTATGTAACCAACAACATAAGCTTTTAAACACACACACACGTTCACATTTGGCCACAGTGCTTTGTTTCACTTTGTAAAGGATGAAGGAAACTGCTTTCTGAACATCTGGCTGTTATTTTTCCAAACCCAGATGTGGTAAACAAGAAAGACAAGTCAATCGGCTCTACCTGCCAGGAGCAATTACCTGGCATCTCTTAAACTGAATACGTGGTGTGCCTCTGGCTCAGCTATGCAGCCTCACTCCTGTCCTGAAGGCTGCAGGGTCCCTAGAAGGCCAGATTGTATGAAATTGTATTCCTGGGTTTCTGCTTTCAGAGAGGAGAGCTCACTCACTTTTTCCTAAGAGCTTCTCAGGGGTGAAGGAGAGGGAAGGGTGGCAGGTAGGGACGGGTGCTTGGATGATGGGCTGCAGCCCATGACAGTCCCTGGGCCGTGTCACTTAGTGGATAGCACTACGGTCACAGTGAGGACCTTGTAGGAAACGTCCTCTTTCCCTCCTGTGCCATGCAGTAGACACATTGGTCTCATTGACACCAGAGTTGGCACGGAGCAGGCCCGCTCCTACCCTCTCTCCCTGTGCCTGTTTTCCAGCCCTGGTGGTGTAAGACGTCAGATGGGGTGAGGTGCTTGCAGACACATCCATCTCAGGTTCAAGGGGAGGGAAGAGCCTGTCTCACTTTGGCCTTCTGGCTCGAGCAGCATACCCCAGCCAGGCTGTGAGAGAAGAGGGATGTGGAAGGCTGTGGGCGGGGCAGACACATGCCTGTCTGGATAGGGAGAGGTCCCTAGACCCACTGTGGGCCTCTGCTGTAAGGAGTGTGCACAGCCTGCAGAGCCCTGGGAAGGGGAGTTAGTGGGATGATTTGAACGTATGGCACATATCATGACCAGCCTTGGTTTTTTTCTCCTGATGATAAGTGGTGGCTAGTTATGCTCGGGAGCAAATGCTGGCTGAGGAGAGGGGTGGTCAGAAGGCCACTGGCCGATCCATCCACGCCCGGCCCTGGATGCTGGAGTGGAGAGACCCAGCTTTGGTGATTGGCTTGGGGACTTGGGCAGGCCTCTTGCCCATTTGGGATGAAAGTCTCTGCCCTGTTGTCTTCATGAGGTACTCGTGCTGCTCCAGGAGGAGTGAGGGCACGTATGAATATTTGGAAAACTGCTGAGCGCACTGGACATGGGGGAAAGGTGGTTGGTGCACTGAGGCCTGCAAACGCTGACCTCTGCCAGAGGCCGCAAGCATTCTCTTCCAGAGGCAGGCTTCTCTAGAGGTGAAATCAGTCTGTTCCCAGCCCAACCCAGGCTCTGGACCGGGCAGGGAGTCTGCGCAAGGAGAGAAGCCACAGCCTACGCACTGGTGCCAGAGACTCACCGACCTGCGGGGCCCACACCGAGGGCCAGGCCGGGCTGGATGCCATCACTCCACGGCCCGAACATGCCCCGCACATGTCCTCTGCCCTGCTCTACTCTCAGTATCATTTGTCCCCAGACAGGCCTCTGGGGAAGGACGCTTTGTTTTGCTAAGAAAACCTCGGATGTGAAAACCCCGAGAGTCCTTCCAGTCCCTCTGCAATCCTTAGCAAGCGGGTCTGCTTTCTGCACCTCAGTGCTCTCAGTCTCCCGTGTGTCCCATGCAGGCCCTGGTTCACTCTCAGGTTTGCCTGTGGAATCAAAAGAGGGCATGGCTATGAGATTGGCAGGCAGGTTTGAAAGCTCCTTATACATGTAAGGCATTGCCATACAGTGTCTAGTTTTATCCCATCCCACTCCCTGAACAGAGGCCAGAATGCTAGAGGTTGTTCAACTTGCTTCCCAGACCCAGCTCAGGCCTCATTAAGCCAACAGAGCTGGTGCATACTAAAGAAATGCACGTGGAGCCCAATGAAGGTGGGTAGATAAAGATTAACCCTCCAACCCGAAGCCGCTCTCCCATTCCCCCAGACAGAGATGCCCAAACCAGTCTCCTCAGGCTCCTAAGCAAGCTCAGCAGCCTCAGCAGAGCAAAGACCCCTGTCGCTGGCCAGGTAGATGTGCTCCGGCCTTTAGAAATGCGCTCAGGATTCACTCATGGGCACTGGAGGTGGAGCGGTCCTCCCTCCGCTGTGTTCAATCCTTCTGTAGGAGCAACCTTGTCTGCTGTGAGCTGTGCTCGGTCCTGTTCTGCAGGACATGCCCGGAGTTCTCCAGGCAGCTCCATTGTCTCCTGTCTGGACA
Organism: Pipistrellus hanaki; assembly: GCF_964339955.1. Classification (NCBI taxonomy): domain Eukaryota; kingdom Metazoa; phylum Chordata; class Mammalia; order Chiroptera; family Vespertilionidae; genus Pipistrellus; species Pipistrellus hanaki. The sequence continues at coordinate 10,632,570 of NC_140516.1, read as the reverse complement.
GTCGGATGGGGATGTCTGCTCTCTGGGGATTAATTTTGTAAGTGTTGCTGGCTGGTTGGCCCAGGCTCACTTTCCAGGCAGGGCTGATCATTCTGTGCTCATTTGAGATTCGCTGCAGCAACACCTTTTGTAGTGTATCTGGGGGAGGAAGGGTGAGAAGGAGGCGCTCATGAACCTCCTGCCAGTAAAATGCAGGAGTTGGAAAGGCAAACGCTTCCTCCTGGGAACCGGCCCCTTTCGACTCGGCCCTTCGGGGTCCGCTATGTCCGGGAGTAGGTGCTAGGCCAGCCGTGCAAACCGCCGGCTTGGGAGCCTTGATTCCACCATCTCCGCTCCCTGGGGCCTCGGGCAATCATTCGCCTTTAGGTGACTTGGCTCCAATACACACTCAGATGATTAACTGAGATAAAGGATGTGTAGATGCTTGGGGACTTCCAATCAGCTGGGAGCCTCATAGGGCTGCTGCTGGAATCGGAGGGCTTGCCCTGAGTGCCTCACAGGGTGACATACGGTCCTCAGACAAATCAAGACATTTGCCCCCATGTCCCTGATGAAGAACCAGCCCGAATGGAGCACCTTATCCCCTTGTGATGAGATATGGGGTGTGCTGTGGGAGCCCCAGGTAGGGGTGTCCCCAGCAGGCTTCACAGAGCAGGCCAGATGTAGGCGGGGTGTTAAAGGGTGAACAGGATGGTATCCATGGAGAAAGGGGAGGACAGTCAGCACAAGTGGAAGCTGCATCCCACTCGGAGGCCTGAGGTGGCAGCTAAGGGTGCTTGCAGCCGGAGCACAGGTGGACAGGTTGTACGTGTTGGGCAGAAAGGCAGTGAGGAGGCCAGAAGTATTCTGAGAGTTTAGTGGGCGCTTCTTTTCTTGTTGCTGATATCCCTAGTGTTTCAGGAAGGGTCAAAAGCAGCATCCTGGAACTACCTCATTTTCGTCAAAAGTGGGGCAGGAAATTTGGACCACCCCCAAATTTTTGATAAGCAGAGGCCCCATCCCTGCAGAGAGAGCCAGCAATTCTTCAGCATTAAGATCCACCCTGGAACCCGGAAGCAGCTTAGTCCCCTTCTCTGGCTTGGACTCCGGAAGCCACTGCTGCTCGAAAGGCCCAGACCCTCCAGGGCATAGCTCTCAGCTTAGGCCCCGACAGTGGTGCTCCTGTTCTGGGCAAAGCTGTGCTCTGTCTTTCTGTGCTCCCAGCTCCCAGCCACTCGCCCAGGATGTAGGGGACATCAGGTGGTTAGACAGTGGCCTCGCTCCCTGAGAAGGTGGTGGGAAGGGGGTTGTCTAAACCACTTCCCCATTTAGATCTAAACAATTTGGATTGCCCTTCAATCAGCAATGGAAGGGATCCACGCTGCAGGCTCTTGCCAAGGAGCTCAGCGGGGAGCCAGGCCCTGGCACTAAGCCCAGCTGACACAATGGAGGACAATGGATGCCCTTCAACTGCTGCACAGCTGAAAGGCTGCTTCACACATGGCATCTGTGGGGCAGTCTCTCCAACCACTGTTCTGAGTGGTTTTTAGCATGAAGTTCATAGATGCCTAGAGTGTTCATAGATTGATTCAGGAGACCCGTGTGTGTAGAATGTTGGGTGCAGGGATATTTTGCTGGGGAGATCTTTAGTTTTTAATTAGACTCTTCAAACAGGTGTCAGATTCTAAAACAGGTTAAGAATCTCCACTCTGAGAATGGTTAAGTTTGGGTCTCACATTAAGAAGCTGGCCAGAGAAGCCACCTCTCCTGACCGTATTTATTTAGGACTTTGCCTTGATATGTCTGTATCATAAAAGGCCTGTGGTCCTGACGCCTAAATAGTCACCAGGTGGTGCATGGAGTACCTCTCGTGGGCCAGGACTCATGTGGGGCTGGCTGGGGGGTGGAGGGAGCACACAGTGAAGAGGGTGCAGCAAGATGGGTGGCAGGTGGGTGGAGCCTCGCAGTGAAGAGGGTGCAGGGCAGGCGGGGTGGGGAGTGTGGTGTGGGTCCCCAGGTGGTGAGCAGAGGTGCTCCCTCAGAGGAGGCAGAGGGGGGGGGGGCGCACAACGACTGGTGGTGGGGGGAGGCAGTGTGAGGGGGAGGGGCAAGAGCTGGGAATGCTGCAGGGCGCTGGCAGCCTCCTCGGAGTGTTTGAGGCATAGTGGGGCGGCAGACATGGCCCTGATGGCAGGCTAGACCTAGCAGACCCTACACTCGTACAATTTAATTGTTGAAGAGTTAAATGACTGACTCACGGTCCCAGTGCTATAAGCAGCGGTCAGCATTCCAAACGGGCCCCTCTGCCTCCAGGCGGGGAGGGCAGACGGGGTGCCCACACCGCCTCTCAGAGGAGCTGCCTTGTTTGAACAATGCTGCATGTCTACGTGGCACACTCTGCTCTACGGATATTTCTACCTGTAGCCGATTTCATTCCCGCCATGACCTTGGTCAGTAAGTACCGCTACTCCAGTTTCTGAGAAGACAACTCTGCTGCTCAAAAAAGTGAAATTCTGAGCTGCAGAGGCCCAGCCAGCAGGAAATAAACCATGTGAGTGAGAGCAGTCCTGAGGGTCTCTCCCCGCATTTCCTGACTCCGCCCTCCAAGGGCAGGTTCCCTGTCATTGTAAGGGGCCCAGGACTGGCGCAGGAAGTAGGAAAGATCAGTCCTGATGCATTTTAATTGAAAACTAAGAGGCACAGTGTCCAGTTGGCCATTGTTGGCAGTGCGACTGGAGACCCCCGAGCGGTGTTCAAAGGTAAGGATCAGACTTCGGTGGTGCCGAGAGGAACGGTGATGTCCATCCATCGAGGACTCTGACGGTGGGCGGGCCGGCTCTTTCCTGACTCCGAGGCCACTGTGTTCTGAACCCAGCTCACCCCTGGTCCCCAGCCGTGTGACTTTTCTGAGCACCAAGGCCTTTTAATGTCAATTCCCCAGTTTTCAGAACCAGCTTTCCCAAAGAGGCTCATTGCTTGTTTTCTGCAGCTCTAACTACCGTTCTCCCTATTGCTGCGTAGACGAGCATTTTTTCCTGCAAAGGGGAAGGAAGGGAAATGTTATTTTTCAACTCTCAGCATAATGTGGCTTTGATTAATGTATATTGTAATCATCACAGAGTACACAGCTTTCTATTAACGATGGCACCAAATGAGTTTAATAGATTATCAAAGAGCAGCAGCCCCAACTCCACTCGGAGGTGCATGCTTGTTTTTAAGACATTAATCTCATTATGGGTTGGAGTCTGATTCCAATTTCCCTGACGGTAGGCAAGATGGGGAGGAAGACGGATCAAATGCGCCCGGGGCGGCGGGAGCTCAGTTCTCCCCGGGGCTGAAGAAAGAGCAGCCCGCTTTCTTAAAGCGATTATTCCAAAGGGAAGAGAAAGGCGGCAAAGGCACGTGAGGGACAGTGGGCAGGGGAGTGGGCAGGTGTCTCCGGAGACAAGCAGGGGCTGCCTGCGGGGTGAGCTATTAGTGGGCGATGCTACCTAGATGCCATGCTAGGAAGCTGTGAGGATGGGGGAAATGTGGCAAAGTAACCAGAGCCCCCGAAGGTGCAGGTATGCAGCACAGAATGGGCGCTGGACCCAAATCCCGCCTGAGAAGGCCCAGGCTCTGCCTCTGAGCTGGCCGGGACCCCTCTTCACCACTGTCCCCCCCCTTCAGCTCAACCTCCTGCTCACTGTTCCTCCGGGTCAGCAGGGTCTGTGGTGAGTCCATTCTTTTGCATAAGCTGGCTCCCTGCCTGGGACAGACTTCTTCTCCTCGTCCATCTGGAAACCTCCCCCTTAAAGCTGGAGTCCAGCTCACAGTTCCTCCAGCAGCGCTCCTCCTTCCAGGGCTGGTGTCCTCTCTCTCCTGAGGAACACAGGCTAACGCCCCATCGGGGGACAATGGAAGCCCCGCCTGTTTGCTCACTTCCCATCTGTGAATGCCTCAGCCCTGGTCATGGGGTCTGGTTCCTAGTGAGTTATTAGAACCAGTTATTAGAACCAGTCAAAGGCTTTAAACCCATTCAGCTTTAAAGCCTTTCCGGTTCCTCTCTCACCTGCCTCCACCTGCCTGAGCCCATGCCGGCGTGTTCACTCATTTACCCTCGCTGGGACAGAAGGGGGGTTCATATGCCAGGGGGCAGAGAGGAGATTACCCATTGTGCCCAGATCCTAGAGCTAAGAGGCAGAGCTTTGCGCTTGGCCTTCCTGGCCCAAACTCTCCCACATACCACCTCTGAGAGTCCAAGTTCATGGACTGGACTGGCAGCATTTGCCAACTGGTGGTCCGTGAGGTCCGAAAAGTTGGCGACCACTGGACTGGAAGATATAAGTTCAAGTTTTGTTTCAGACAACATGCTAGTGAGCAGGGCTGGGACTAGGGGCAGTGAGAGAGATACAAAATTTAAAGAGGCACTTATTCTCAGGTGCCAGCTCTGCCCTGGCAGGACACTGAGAGAGAGGGCCTCCTGAAAAATGTGTGCCCGAGGCTCCTCACTTGCCTTGCTCTAGTCTTAGCCCTGCCAGGGACTCGCCTCAGGAGGTGGGCCTTACGTTCTGTCAGACACTGGAGTCTCAGGATTGACTGTTGATTTGTTTGTGCTGAGGCTCCGGGCACACCAGCTCTGTGCCAGGCACAGAAGGGAGGAGAGGGCTGGGAGAAATAGATGCAGAGCCTGCTCCTGCCCAGGAGGTGAGGAGGAGGGAAGTGCTCCAGGCCAGGGAACAGCACATGGAAGGCACAGAGGCCCGGCTGCGTGCTTGTCCTGGGAGCTCATTTGAGTACTGAGCTCGTTTGCGTACCCTGGCTGTGAAAATGGTCGGGAGGCAGGTTGGACCTAGAATGCTGCCAGCCCAAGGCCCTGGCACTGCATTTGGAGGATAGCAGTCAGTCCCTCTAGAGTCATAAGGGGCTCTGGCTAAGGGTAGAGAGTGCTGGCGAGTTATGCCTAAAGTAACCGCCACCTTCAAGCAGTCATCCTGACCTCAGCCACGCCCCGTCCCTCAGTGGGCCCATGCTCTCTAGCCACCTCTCCCCAGTGTTTTTGGACCCGCTCCTTCAGCCCCAGCACCTAGTGCTGCTGACAGTTCACAGAGCAAGCCAGGAGACCACAGGGGATTCTGGCCCAGCACCACCGCTCAGCTCATCATGGCAGGGCAAGGTCTGCTGTGCAGGGCCAGGCTGGGAAAATCATCAGGGCGGGGTGGGGGTTGGGACTAGCTGTGATTTCCCCCTTAAAGCTCCTCTGCTCCATCCTCTGCCGTGACCCATAAATTCACCGAGATGAAGTCATTCCCCAGTCGTGGCTGTAAAAAGTCCGCCGCATAGCTAGGGAGTGTGCAGCCGAGTTAGATTATAAAATAAAACCAGGGGATCTGGAGGAGGAGGGTCAATGCGAGAGCTCTGGGGGAAGGGAGAATGCTGTTCTGTTCTCTTTAACAAGGACCAGCAGGTCTTCAGCTTTGTAAGACTCCTCACTCCCCACTCCATGTGCCCCCAAGTCGTTTTTGTTAGGCGTCTTTCCTGCAACCACCTTGGTGCTTCCTCAGTGTTAAAAAAAATCAAACTAGACTAAAACATTTTAAAACCAGCCAGAAAGTTCTCTCTTTCCTGCTGTGTTTGAAACATGCCTCATTATTCTGAAGTCTTCTGAAATTTGACCAGAATCTGACGGCTAAGAGAAACCCCAGACCCAGTGGCTTTCTCCTTAGTAGGGGTGTCGAACTCAATCAGAGAAGGGGCCAAAATCTAAAATCCAGCCTAAATCGTGGGCCGAATGGTTTACTGAACAGTCATAAACTGACAATGTCATAAACTGACAGTGGAGTGCAGTGATGACAGCGCGGTGCGGGCCACATTGCAAGGCCTGGCGGGCTGGATTTGGCCCGCGGGCCTTGTGTTTGACATATGTGCCTTAGAGGTTGAAGCATGATGTGGTTCTGGAGAGACTGGCTTGCCCTGGGAGCTAAATAGACCCACTAGCTACCTGGTGTTAAGATTTGGCTTTCTATCTATAAGATGGGCACGCATGAGTTGTTGGGACACCATGTTGGCTAAGATCTCCAGCTCAAACAATCCTCAAGACCTTCATGATCTAAAAACTAATGAACATCTACTATGTTTCAGACAATGGGATACACCCTGGGGATATAGCAATGAGCTAAGAGGATAAGGCCTTGCTTTTGTCCTTTTTACCAGCTAATGATTGAGTGTCTGGTGCACTCAAAGGTGAGGCTGCTCATGTTCTTATCACCCTTCATGGTGACAATGATGATGAAGGTCAGAATGGTGATGTCTTACCTGTGCCACAGCCTCACAGCTCAACAGTCTTGCAGTCTCCCTTCATGCAGCTTCCTAGTATCAGGATAGAGCATGAGCTCAGTAGACAATGCAAGATGGAGACAATGACATTCTTGGGCTTGACCTGAACATCAAACCTTCTTCCTTTCCCTGACCCTCAATCCAGTTCTCTTTTGCAGTGGGAAATATAGAAGCAGACTCATAAGTGCGTGTGGAATACCTACTGTGTGCCAGGTGTGGTGCCAGGTACTTGCACTTGCTTTTGGTCTTTAATAACCCTGGGAGGTAGGTAATAGTTTTGCTTTGCAGATGAGGAAGCCAGTAGAGTTTAGTTTACACAAGGGCAATCAGCTTTGGAGAGTCAGAGTCAGAATTTGAACCCAGATCTCTGCTATTCCAGAGACAGGGTTCTTGGTTGCAACTGAGTTCTGAAATTTGTATAGTACGATGGGACACAGAGCCAGGAGGGGCTTTGAGAGAGCTTGGTGCCCATAGTCCATGTCTCAAGCCTTCTGTGTTCCCAACATAGGAAAGGTCTTTTTTTTTTTTTTCTTTTGCATTTCCCTGGAATTCTTAGACTAACGACTCTAAGGTTTAGCTTCACTTGTGAGCTGGTAAATGTTAACACAATCTCAACGAACACATACCCTGCCCCCCTCCAAGCCTTGATTTGTGGCATTTGCTGATTTCCATGGTGTCATACTCTCACCATAGCTAATTTCAAGCTGTCAATGTAAAAGCATTTTCACCACATAGAAATAGCAGATGTTGTAGAGTTCATAGTATTTCCACAATACAGGCACAAGAGTTATAGAGTGATATAGTATAGTTATATGGTATTTCCACCATACAGATAAGCTAGAAGCCATACTGTTATATAATACTAGAGGCCTGGTGCATGAAATTCATGCACTGGGGGGGAGGGTGTCCCTTAGCCTGGCCTGTGCCCTCTCAGTCCAGGAGCCCATGAGGAGCGGGCCTAAGCCATCAGTTGGACATCTTTAGCACTGTTGCAGAGGCAGGAGAAGCTCCCACTACCACCACTGTGCTTGCCAACCATGAGCCCAGCTTCTGGTTGAGCTGTGCTCCCCTGGTGGGAATGCACTGACCACCAGGGAGCAGCTCCTGTGTTGGGCATCTGCCCTCTGGTGGTCAGTGTGCATCATAGCAACCGGTTGTTCCACAGTTTGGTCTGTTTGCATATTAGCCTTTTATTACATTAGGAGGATTTCCACCATGAAGATGAGCTAGAAGCTCTACTGTTATATGATATGTCTCCTAAGGGCAAATGCCTCCTTGCCTCTAGTGCCTCTCCTGGAGAGCCTGGAGTACTTGTCATGTGGCAGGAGCTCCAGGAACGCTTGCCTATCATAGATCCCAGTTCTCACCAGGTGGCCGCTGAAGTCTCAGAAATCTGCTGAGCTTTGGAATTACCCCACAAAGACTGCACATTGGGGACAAAAGAAGTCTGCATGCGTTACCCATTGCTGTGTAGCAATTTACTCCAAACCTTGGTGGCTTAAAGCAATAAACATTTTACATCAAATAACAATACACATCTCCCAGTTCCTATGGGCCAGGCCTCTAGGCACTGCCCTGCCGGGTCCTCTGGCTCAGAGCCTCTCGAGAGCTGCATGCAGGTGGAGGCTGGAGCTGCAGGCATTTCAAGGTGTGGCTAGGGAGGCCTCTGCCACATGCGCTTAAGTGGTTGTTTAAAGAGTCTGTTTCCTTCGGGTTTGGACTGCAGGGCTCAGTCCTCAGCAGCTCAAGGCCACCCTTGGTTTCTTGCTGCCATGGGGAGGCCCAGGGCGTGGCAGCTCTTTCTTCAGAGGGAGCGAGCGAGAGCCAGGAAAGGATGCGCAAGGTGGAACATTCTCACAACCTAATTCTGGATCCACACCCCTGTACTTCCACTGTGGTGTGCTCATTAAGAGAAAATCGCAAGGTCCCACCCACACACCAGGGGAAGGCATCACACAAGGTGTGAACACCAGAAGGGGAGGGCCCTGGGGACCACCTACCACGGAAGCTAAGTGGCAATAAGAATAACTGCATTTTAATACTTACTGAGCACTTCTGCTCTGGGAGCTGTTTTGAGTGGTGCCATATAAAAAGACTTATTTAATCCCATGCCACTCAGCAGGTTGGCTCTCTGAACCCCGTTTCATACATGAAGAAACAGGGCTTCATCTATAAAAATTGTTATGCAATTACCCCCAAACCGCACAGCTAGGAAGGCAAAGGGGCTGCGGATCTGGTGGTCAGTCTCCTTGGGAAGCCACTCCTGGCCCAGGACGGCCTCTCCCGAAAGGTCATTTGGTGATGCAGTCTTTTTATAACCTCATTCTGGAGGTGACACCCCTTTACTTCCCTTTTGGCAGGTGAAAATGTCAAACGACGCAGGCCATTAGCCGGCTCACCGCAGAAAGATGCGCCAGGAGTGGATGTGTGGAATTCCTGCCGATCTGGAGAGCTTAGGTCTGAGGTCACAGCAAGTTGGGAGCAGGGCTAAGATTCAAGGTTCCATGTCTCCCCAGTGCTCTGGTTCCTGAAGAAAGACCGCAGTGGCAGACAGGGAGCCACCCAGCGGCACCGAGCTCCCTCCTCCCCCTCGGCTCTCCAGGAGCTCCCAGTGACTGACACATGGCCAGCTCTGGGCGTCAGCTGGCAGCCACGCTGCCCTACACCGGGCTCTGACACTAAGGTGCCGGCCCCCAGGCTCCTCCTCTAGGAGACGTAAGCTTGCCTTGGCTGGAGGGAACAAAACAGAACCAGGCCTGTCCCAGACACCAGAGTAACGGGCTGGTTTTAAGTTCTCCTGGGGGCTTCATAAAAGGTGGTAGTTTGGGCAATGTTTCTGTGATAGGCCCTTCTGTTAGTACTTATCTAGATAATGTGTCCTCCAAATGGCCTGAGCGCAGCGCTCGGGACATGACGGAGATTTCGTGGCGTTGCTCTACATATGGTATTTCTGCACTTGGGTTTCTTTTCCCTTTCCACTTGCATAATTTATTTTACGATGAAGGTGGTGATGCCGAGGGAATAGAGGCAGGAGGAAAGGTTAGGATTTCAAAGGACCCAGCCTGAGGCATTCTTGGAGCCCAGAGGGAGCCGGGCCCCACATTCTTGAACACAAGGGGAAGCAGGAGGATTGGAAGTTTCGTGAGACTGCCAGGCCTGTGGCTGACGAACACCAGCTGTGCCGAGTGCATATCACATCCTGGCCTGGCTGATGTCTTCTCCTCTGAAACGATGCAGGCCATTAGCCGGCTCACCGCAGAAAGATGCGCCAGGAGTGGATGCGTGGAATTCCTGCCGATCCCAGGAGCCCCAGGTGGAGCAGCCCTCCCTGCCCTTATCAGAGTGGCAGAGATACTGCAGGCAGGCTGGAATCTGAAGGCTGGGAAGAGGCTCTGCCTCGCAAGTACCAGGCACCAGGTCCAGGCCCTGCATTGTATGAATTGACTTACTCCACACAGCCAAATGCTTGCTCTGTAGTGTGAGATGCTATAGACACAGGATGGACAAAATATAATGAGCTCTATAAGGAGCTCCAGCCTAATGAAAGATGCAGATGGCACCTAAAGCAACTGCAAATATACAGAGTGTAGGCAGCCAGGACTGGATGGAAGCATGGAGGAAGGGCAGAGAATCACTCACTGGGGGTGGGGGATGCAGGAGATAAGGGTAGAGGGAGTGGATGGAGTGGAGGGGGTAAAGGAGGTAGAGGGGGTGGAGGGGAGGCTTTTGGAGAATCATAGTATGAGTGAAGGTGGACCAGGCAGAGAAAGAAGGACATGCAAAGCACAAGACATGTTTTGTTGTGGACAAGTATGAGGCTGCCTGTGAAATATATACCCAGGAGCAGAATTGCAGGGCCATTAATTCCTCTAAGTAGGTCTGTATGACTCTCCCAAATGGCTACAACAGGATTCCCACAGCTGTGTGTGAGGGTATCCATTTCCCCACACCTGCAACAGAGTTACTGCTTTCCAACGTCCTAATGTTTGCCAGTTGGATAGGACACACAATGGCTCCCACCAGAAGGAGATTTCTGTGCTTTCTTGGCGGCTTGGGCACCCCTTCAGAAATGTGTTACTGTGTTAGCCATTCAGGGTTTATCCTGTGGATTGCCTATTCATACCCTTTGCTCATTTTATATCTATCTTTATTTGAACGAATCTACACTTGCTGATTTTAGACTTTGCCGAAGTCTCCCTCTCAAATTATAGTGTACCTGTTAAGGTTTATAATGGTGCACTGTGAGGAACAAAATTTTGATGTAAATCTATGTTTTTATGTTATAATTTGTGCTTTTGGGATCTTATTGGATAAATAATTCAAGACTCCAGAGGGGGAGGGGGGGAAAAAACACTAAAAAATTAACTTTTAGTCTTATCACATCTAGTTCTTTCAACCTTTGGAGTTTATTGATATAGAAAGAATGAGGTAAAGACTCAAATTTATTTTTCTCTGCACAGGAAGGCACTATTTCTAACACATTTACTAAATAATTCATCCTTTCCCCCAGTGATTTGTGGTGCTAACTCTACCATAGAACCAGTTGGTACACAATTCTTCATGTGGCACTTGCATTTCTACAAGTCTTGTGATCAGTCTGTGACAGATTTTGGATGCAATTATCTTTTTGAAGATGTTTATATAGTAAACAACCTTAGAAACAGGAAAAGGGTCTCCTTGCAGAACAAAAAGTGGATTTGTTTACTGCTCAGTATAACAGACAATCTTCCTTTCTCTGGGGCAGAGTACAGGTAGTCTTATTGACCATTGTGAAGATGTGGGTTCCTCAACCTGGGGGGCTCCTCTCCATCACGTAACCCACCATGTGTGCAGGCTCACCCAGACTTCTTCCTGTCGGCCTAGAGGAATGGGGACCCAGGGAACTTGCACCAATGCTGATACTCTGGCCACTGCTCTTGGTGTGAGCAATCAAGTGTCCTTTGTGGGCTTCGATCCGGGGATCTCCTATATCCTGCCAACAGCCATGACATTGTGGCAGGCTAACCTGTTAACTTGCAGGCAGCATAAAATGTCAGACTCTTATCGGTTTTTGACAACACCGAGTAGTCTTGGATATCTGACTCTATAATGTTTTGTTAGTATATTTGTCTTTTTTCTTACTTAAATTATATTTTTGTGGATTTCAGAAATGAAAGGAGAGGGAGAGAGATATAGAAACATCAATGATGAGAGAGAATCATTGGTCGGCTGCCTCCTGCACACCCCACACTGGGGATCAAGCCCACAACCCAGGCATGTGCCCTGACCGGAATCGAACTGTGACCACCTGATTCATAGGTTGACGCTCAATCACTGAGCCATGCCAGCTAGTCTATTTGTCTTTTTTATTTTATATCATTACCAACTATTTTAACTACCATGACTTTGTAATACCTCTCAATGTCTGGCAAACCAAGTTCCCAATTTTGGTTCCTGTCAACATTGACTTAATTATTTGTTAGGATTCATTGTCTTGTATAATTTTTAAAGTCAGTTTGCTAAGTTGTCTCTAAAATCTTAAGAGTTTTGATTAAAATTATTCTGAATGTACAGGATAATTTGGGGGGGGAGAATTGGCAATTAAACAATTATATAATATAAACAATTATAATGTTTAATTGCCCCATTCATGAACTATTTTTTATTTCTTTAGGTTTAAATTTTCTTCATCAATATTTTGTATTTCTATTAAAGAAAACTTTAATATGCTTATTGCTATTTTGTAGTTCTGGCTGTTATTAGAAATGATATTTTATACTACATTTTCTTGTTTTTGATGGAAGTATAGAAGAACATTGTTACTACTGACATTTTGGTCTTATGGGTGATAAAGTTGGTAATTTTCCCCCTTTAATTCTTAGTTTGCTGATTGTTTTTGGTTTTCTATATAAATTATCATATCATCTGTAAATGATGGGCAAACTTCTCAACCTTTTCACTCTGTTTACAACATTTTCCTTTTCTTCGCATGTTAACAAGAACCTTTGGAATGATGTGCCTCTATAGCAGCTGTTATATCCCAAACCGGAAAGGAAATGACTCTTAAGTGCAATGTTTTCCCTACATGTTTAGAATACAGTTTTGTTAAATTAAAGATGTTCTCATCTATTCATTTTTATACAAGTCGTTTTAAAATATTATAAATTAGTATTGAATTTCCAGCACTGATTAAGATGATGGTTTTTCCCTTTCTGTCATTAATATGTTGAATCGCAGGAATAGGTGGATCTTGCATTCCTGAGACAAATCCTATTTAATCAGGATATCATTGTACTCAGTTGTCTAAGCATACATTTAGAAGTCTGCATCAATGTAGATCACTGTGCAGGTCTGAGTGTTTATTCTACATGACACAGAGACTCAACAAGATCTTTTATCGAGGGGATGACATTGAACGAACAGTTCTAGAAGGATCATTCTGGCTGCAGTTTTGAAACTAGAGGATAGCACAGAGAATGGAAGCAGGGAGACAAAGTTAATTAGCCCATTGTCTTTGCAAACCCAGATATGAAATGATAACTTGGAGCAGCTTGCAGCCTGGAAGGGGATGAGGATTCTGGATGCTGGGTCTCTTTTGAAAGTCAGGCCAACAGACTGTTCTGCAAAATTGAGCTATTGCAAATGAGAGGAATAGGAGTCAGCGTTTTGACTTGAGCAAGCTGAAGAAGAGAGTCATCCTTGCAGGAGATGAAGGATAATGTGGGATAGAAGATCGGTGGAGAAACAGGTGGGAGTGGGCCACTGAAATGAAGAGTTTACTTGGGAACAAGGGAACTTATTGCAGGGACTAGAGGACCTGTCTTGAGGTTAAGCTTCCATCAACACTGCTTGGAACCTTCCTTCAGCAATGGTCTGAGGAGGAGCCTGCCATGCCTTCGATGCCCATGTCATAATCAAATACTAGAAAAAACAGGATTTCATATTGGCTGTGATGACAACTGCTATCAGCTCCATGCCACTTCGGTACCCAATGCAACTGTGCAAAGGCTACTGTTGCTAGAAACTGCCAAGTCCTCTTAGCCTCCACTCTCACCACCAAACACAGGTTCTGTGATGAGTTTCTTTCCTTCAGCTGTTCAGCTCCAAATCCAACTCTTCAGCAGGTACATCTGATTATCAGGGTCACATGCTCATGCTACTGCAAAGGAGGCTGGGTAAGTGTTCTGACTTATCACTTGGGAAGACAGAGCTTATGATGCAATGTGCTCATGAAGCGTAATGAGGGTGCTCAAAAGATTCCGGGCAGTAGGAAAACACAGTTAAGTATTTATTAGAGTCCTTCGGTCACTTTTACTCCCCTTTGCTTTCATCACTTACTTTTGATTACTTTTGTTCAAATAGCTTTGTACATTCATTCATATTTTGTATGTATTCATGGAGTGTCCATTTCTATTGTTAAGTTTCATTCCATTGTGTGAATAAACCACAGCTTTTGGTTTTGATGGATGGACATTTGGGTTTTTCCAGTTTGAGGCTATTGAGAATAGAGCTGCTGTGAACATTCTTGTATAAGAGTTTGTGTAGACCTGTCTCTTTATTTCTCTGAGGGAAACACCTGTGGGTGGAAATGCTGGTTATTGGATAGCTGCATGTTTAGTTTCATAAGAAACTGCCGGATCTTTTCCCAAGCTGGTGGCACTATTTTATATTCCCACCAGGAGTGGATGAGAGTCCTTGCTCTATATCTTCACAAACACCTCATCTGCCCAGAATTTAAACTCAGGTCTGTGTCACTCCACAGCATACCTGCCCAGCTCTCTGCCTGCCCTTTGACGTTAGGATCTGTGAGCCCTTTGCCATGAAAACACCTGTTCACTTCTACACAAGAGGCAGTTTGCTCTAGCGTTATTCTTGGGCTGACCTGGGTCAATCCCTTCCCTGAACCTCAGGTTCCTCTTTGGTGAGCCTTGGAGAGAGGGATGTTTAGCTTCCTTCTAGTGGCGAAACTTTCCTGTGAGCCGTTTCAGTCCAGGTGCTCTCTTGGTTTCCTTTCTCATCTGCCACTTGATACTATGGAATTGATTATATTTCTTTCACTGAGTTGGGAAAAAATAGTTTGTAATTTTTTAAAGTCCTTAAATAAAATAAAGTTTCATTTTGCTAAAAAAAAAAAATTGAGAAGAAAGGTAGAGGGGATGGATAGTTACTGAGCACCTACTATGAATCACCCCCCAGATCCAGGCTCCCATTCAGTTGCTGAGAGTCCTGCATGCAGTTCTTCCCAGTGGCATTTTACCTAGGTGCCCCTTCCCCCATCTCAGCTGTGATTCCCCAGCCGGCTTAGGCCCTGTCCCTTGCCTCACGCAGGTCTTGCTCACATTGCCATCTTACATGGCCCAGGCCAGCTGATTTAAGACGTTGGCTCCTCATACTCTCACCAATGGTTCTCTTTAGCTTCCTGTCTGCTTCACTTTCCCCCCCTATTATCATCAACTGACTAACAGTTTATTTTCTTATTTGTTTTCTCCTTCTCCTCCCACACCCCAACTAGGATTTAAACTACATAGGTCAGGGATTTTTGTCCCTTTTGTTCATTGCTGTATCTCATATATGTACTAGGCATATAGTAAACAACTAATTTACATGGATTGAATGAATGAATCAATAAATGAATCAATAAACAAACTAATAAAAAAGAAGAAACAAATTCTGAGAGAGTGATTATCTTGTCCAAGGTGACCCTCATAGTGAGCCATAATTATGGGGACAAGAGGGTAAATGAGGCCTGGTCACTGCCCGTCTAAGCTGACAGAACAGTCTGGTAGACAAGGGCAATGACTGGCTAAGATGAGATCTGAAGACCTTGACCCCAGCTCCCTGTCTGTCTCTGAACCAGACCATGCCAGTGCCTTGATGATTTCAATCTACACGGGAATTCACGACCACACAATTGTTTGAAGACAGGACTGTGTTCCTGCTGCTTTCTTTGGGCTGGAAGAGGACTTGTATGTTATTGGTCCTCAATAAACACACAAGCAAAAAAAAAAAAAAGAAAAAATTTCCTTGGCTAAATTAAGTCTCCATTATATATTCTTATGGCACCAGGAAGATCTCTTTTGATATATTTTTATCCTTAATTTTTTAAATAATTATTTTTACACTGTCTTTCTTAGAGATGTCCAAGTTTCCCTAAGTGTAGGACCTGACTCCTGTACTCACAGACACTATCACTGTCTGGCATGTAGCAGACCCTTAATGAGCCTAGGCTGAACCAATGAGTAAAAGGTAATGATGAACATGTCGCTATTGGCTAAGCCAGAGATTAGGCTTCTCGGTGCATCACCGTGGATCCCTGGCAATGCCAGTGCTAAGGCAGGGACATGGTTGCTATAAGGCTGCTATGTCTACATTCCAACTGGTCAAAAATGGAAGGAAAGATGTTTATCATTAATCAACATCCTCAAATCCTAATGGTGCTAGAAACAAGATATATACAAAATACAGGCAACAATGCTACCCTTGTGTAAAGAATGGAGTGGACAGGAAATCCACAGAGGAGAAGTGATACCTAAGGTGGCTTTGAAGGATGAGAAAGAGAATGCTCAGAGCAGAGATAAGCAGGAAGTTCTGAGCCCAGGGTCCATGCAGGGTCCTATGTATGGCCTTGCAGTCCCTTGAGTAGGGCCATGCAGATAGTCATGGTGATGCCAAGATGCAGGCCCAGGTCTTCTGTCCCTGCAGAAGGTTCTGAACTCCTTCTTGTCTCTTGACATCTCTGGGTATTGATTAGTTAGGAGTGTGTTAGGCTGTAAGTAATGAAAAGTCTCACTTGCAGTTACTTCAGTAGAAAGGATTTCTTTTTTCTTGTCTGACAAGATGCCTGGACTAAAGAGAGCGTTTAAGTGCTTTATTGATACTCGCTGACCCCTCTGCTGGTCTCTGGTTGTTTCCCTAGAGTTTGTTGCACGTTGATCAAGCAACTCTAGGCATCATGCCTGCAGTCCAGGCTGGAAGATGAGAGTGGGTGTGACCTTCCACTTCTCCCCCCAGTTTATCCTGAAAGCAAATATTTCAGAGACGTCCAGCTCATTAACCAGGGCTTGGTCACACGGTCTTAGAAGAGGATGAGGAATAGGTGTGGATATTTAGCTGAACACATCACTGCCCCTGAACAAAATCTAGCTCCTATTAGCAGAGGAGAGGATAGAGTGTCAGGTTGGAGTCTCAGGTTCCAGTCCAGGGGTCTTCACTACGGCCCGCGGGCCACATGCGGCCCGCAGAGGAGTCTGATCCGGCCTGCCAGGTTTTTTGGGCAGTGAGCGCAGCGGAGGTGTTACAGTAGGAATTAGTATAATAGTTCATATAGTCCGGCCCTCCAGCTCTCTGAGGGACCGTGATCTGGCCCTCACTTTAAAAAGTTTGAGGACCCCTGAATAAAGGGTAAACCTGATGATTTCAAGGAACCACCCTCTAGGGAGCCATCTCTGTCACATCCAGCCTCTGCCCCCTGGCACACACAGAATGATCTACAGCAGGTAGGCTCAGGGCTGTGAGAATCCCCCACCAGACTCTGGGTTAGTTCTCTTCAAGGTGACTTGGGGCCCAGCCCACAGTGGAAGGTCTCCTGGCAGAAGCCTCTGTTCGGTGTGCTAGCCACACTGTGGTGCTGGTGCCAGAGCTAGGGTTGGGGGCCTGATGACCAGCCCTCTTTGCCTGACCTCCCTCTCCCGGGCCCTCTCAGTGTAGCCATGAAGGAGGGAGGAGGGATATGAACATGACCATCTGGACTTGAGACTCAGTTAAGAGGTGCAGAAAGGGCCACTGGGCCCCATCCACCACTAAGCTCGCAGCCCCACCCACTGCGTTCTTTGCCTCTAGATCTCTGACAATCAGAGAAAATGCAGTTTGAGTCTGGGAAACCCCTTTGCTCTGGCCTCCTTATGCCCCCCCACAGGCCCAGGTAGCTCTCTTTCCATCAATGGCCTCAGTTTCTCCATTTCTAAAATTAGATATTGCAGTATCTCTCAAAATCCCTGATAGGACTCTGCTGGCATAGGCAGACCCTTGATTTTAGAGTCCTATGTAATTGTCATTTTCTTTAAAAAAAATTATATATATATAGATTTCAGAGAGGAAGAGAGGGAGAGGGAGAGAGAGATAGAAACATCAATGATAAGAGAGAATCATTGATTGCTGCCTCCTACACACTCCCTCCTGGGGATTAAGCCTGCAACCCTGGCATGCGCCTTGACCAGGAATTGAACCATGACCTCCTGGTTCATAGGTCATAGCTCAACCACTGAGCTATGCCGGCTGGCCTGTAATGGTCATTTTTATCTTCTCACCTTGCCTGTTTATAAAATCAAAGAGTGATTGCCAAGAAATCCTGCCACATAAACACATCTCTGGGGCCCCCGAAGCACAAGGTGAGGCTGCAGAGACAGAGCTGAGAGAAAGCTGCAGACACAAGGTGTTTTGGGGGGTGAGGCTGAGTACACGGGAATGCCATCTGCCCCGGCATGGCCTAGTGCAGCCTGCTGGCCGCTGCCTGGGGACTGTGCGGGCTGGGCCTGCAGTTCACACTGCACATCTGTTCCAGCAGGGCGGGGGGTTGGGGAAGGGCTATGCAGCCGTCCTCCCTCTGGCCCCCATCCCACCAGGCTCTGCAGGGCCAGTGGCTGACAGCTCGGAGCGAAAGGAGGGAAGAGGAGCCTCCGAGTTCTGAGCTCCTGAGGCCGGTGAAGCCATCTCTCTGGAATGGGGAGCAGCCCGCCCAGGAGGGATATGCCCTGTTCCCGGTGGACAGGAAGTGGGCCGCCCCGGGCCATCTGGGATGTGTTTTCAAGGAAATCTTGAAAACTGCAGCTCCGACAAGAGGTAAACAGGATTTTATTAAATCTTGGCTGGAGGGAGAGGGAGCGGGTCTGATTTTACACAAAGCCCTGTTCCCTGTGTCATGTCCTGGCAGCCATGCTGGGAAAAGGAAGGACTCCTCCGGGGAAGATAAACAGACGTCCTGTGTCTGGCTCTTTGCTGCACCCTCTCTCTGCCCTCCCTCCCCCCGCCATGGACAGGGCATCCTGCTGCCCTGACACCCACTCATTCGTCTGCAGACGTCTATGCGTGGCCAGAGCAAAGCATCGCCGCCTGCCAGATGGATCCACCCCCAGGACACCTCTCCTGGGGGTTATCAAGCCCTTTTCACTCTTCGGAACACAAGAAAACTGAAAATTTCAGAGAATTGGGGTGTTTGCTTAGTGCTTCAGAGCCAGGAGGGGGTCTGTCACCCAGTCTCTAGTCCCCTGAGCGGAGCCTCCTGTCAGTCCTTCAGGTTCTTTGTTCTGCTTTTTTGAGATGAGCATCAGTGACCTGAGTGTTGGCGACCTGATCGCCTGGCTCTCTCGACTCCCGGGGTCCCCAGAGAAGGACTGTGCTGCTCAGCAGGTTGTAGAAACGAGGTTCAGCGAAGCTGTCACTAGCCCAGGGTCACTTCACCAACTGAGGACCCATCTGGTTGCAGATCTTAGAACTCTACCTTCTCCTCAGTGGTGACCGACACACAGAGACACCCACGTGCCAGAGCAAAGCTCTAGCTGACCTTGTAGACTAGGGGTATTGAACTCAATCAGAGAAGGGGCCAAAATCTAAAATCCAGCCTAAATCGCGGGCCGAATGGTTTACTGAACAGTCATAAACTGACAATGTCATAAACTGACAGCGGAGTGCAGTGATGACAGCGCGGTGCGGGCCACATTGCAAGGCCTGGTGGGCTGGATTTGGCCCGCGGGCCTTGTGTTTGACACATGTGTTAGACAGTGACTCTGGGTAACTGTCACTTCCAAGCTTGCTGGCAGAAGCCTGAGCATGTCCTCTCCATCAGTCCTTACCTTTGCAGCAGGGCCGGCGTGCCCTGTAAGGGGGTTTCATGCCTCAGGCTGCATGGTCCACAGCTCGTGGAGCTTTGGATGTGGGTCAGAGGCCTGAGCTTGGAGCCAGCGTGTTCCACCCAGCAGCCTGACCCTCAGGGGTTCATGCCACCTCTGGGCAGGGCCTGCAGTGGTTTCTCCTGCAGGGCACTGCATGCTTGCTGTAAGATTGTTAGCTGGGTGAAGCTGAAGGTGGCACCCAGGGTAGCCACAAACCCCACAGAAGCCGGACATCTGTGGAATGGATGCCCCTCCCACCAAGAAAGGGGAGCCCTGTCTGCGTGGTGCCTCCAGCTTTGGTGGCTTTTGTGATGTGCATCGCCTTGCTGCCTCTCAAATAACCTGGTGACAAAGGTGCTTCACAGAGATGAAACTGCAACTGAGAGAAGTTAAGCAACTTGCTCAGTGTCATGTGGCTTAGAAGGGACACAGTTGGACACAATTGGAACTCAGGGCGTGACACCAGTGACCTCGAGCGTTCCCTTGCTCCAGTGACCACGTCAGACAATGAACTGTCTGTCTGTCCCGGGACCAACAGAGCAAAGGGAGGCTCCCAGGAGTCACTTTTCCCTCTTCCCCCCATTCCCATAGGAATTCAACTCTGCAAGATGCTAGGCGAGTCCCAATCCCACCCTCTTCTCTTGGGCATGGGAGAACTGAGACCCAAGATGGGGAAGTGTCACAGCCAAACTGGCTTTGCCAAAATGTTCCAGAGAGCCCGCTGGGAACTGAATCCCCTCAGAGGCACAGCTGGGGGAACTGCAGACAGCAGGACCCCTGTGCTCAGCCCTTCAGGAGTCTAGAAGAAGGTATTCACAGAGGAGCTCTGGCAGGTTCAGCACCAGGGGCCCTCTGACCCACTCCTATGGGTGCCTTCACCTAAACTTGCCCGGGACTGCTCTTCTTCCAGCTGCATTTGCAAGGTCCCTGAACTTTTCATCCCTGTTCTCCCAGTGACGTGTGGTCTAGTCCTTACTCCCACTTCTGCTTATGTGCCAGGAAGAGAGAAATGGTTTAAGGAGACCCAGAGGAGGCAAGTTAGCAGATAATTGAAAGAGGCATCTGACTAAAAGCTGTGAGCATGGCCTTGCTCCGCCACTACAGTGAGGGTGGCCTTTCCCGGCGACTCCGTGCCCACCTCAGGCTCCTTCCTCAGCCTCCCCAGGCATGTGGGCACTCAGCCAGAACAGAAGCATTGAGCTCTGGGGGCAAAGCTCCATGTGGAGATCTGAGCTTCTTGGCAGCCCTGTGTCATGTTATTCTCGCTAAATGCCACTCAAGACTCCTCAAGCTCCGGGATAAAATAATGAAAACCCCAAGCAAAATTCCAACTTTGATCCCATGGCTTTCTTCCCACTGTGCTGGGTAGCTCAACGGGCTGTTCTTGCCCCATGATATGAGTCTCTGATAAAAAAAAAAAAAAAAAGGAAAAAAAGAAAAAAAAAGAAAAGGATCATCAAAAGCATTGTGGGCAAGGGGCTCCCTAAGGGATGTGAGTGTGAATGAGTGTAGGTGCAAATGTGAGATCTTGAAAATGGTTGGAGGTGCCCCAAGGTAGCTGGGAAAAGGCGTCATCTCTAGAGGGTCATGAATTCATTTTATAACATTTTTATTGCATTCTCCATGTTCCAGGGAGTGCCACGGGCTAGGCTAAATGATGAGAAAGAGGAAATATCCTGGCTTTCCAGTTCTTATCGCCTGATTGGGATGCAGACAACATCTACAGAGGTGAATATATTATCACAAGCTGAGAAATTGCCAGAGATAAATACGAAGGAGGAACTGAGCTAATCTAGAGAATTTCATGAAAATGTGACCTCAGAACTAAAATCTGAAGGGGGAGTAGAAGGAAGTAGGAAAACAAGGAGGAGGAGAGTAAGAACTTTCTTGGCAAAGGACATGACTGCGCCAAGTCCCTGTAGCGGGGAGGAACGTGCCTGAGTGATGGACTGAAAGGAGGCCAAGGTCACTGAAGCTCGATGAATTGGGGAAACTTGGAGGCAAACTGAGTGTGAAAGAACCTGAAGCAGACTATGGAGGACACTTAGGCCAGCTCAGAGACTTGTCCTTCCTCACAAGAACAGTAAAAAGCAATGGAGTAGTGTAAAGCAGGAAGTGACGTCCTCAAATGGTGTCTTAGAAAGGTCACTCTGACAGTTTTGGTGGATGAAGATGGGAACAGGCAGATGAGAAAAGATGGCATCTGTTTAGAACTTTGCACCATCCAGGCAGAAAAGAAATGGCGTACTTGGTCAAGAGTGATAATGAAAGAGTTGGAGAAAAATGGCTGAATTCAAGAGATGCTTAAAATGTCAAATCAGCATGAGCTTGTATAGATTTTATTGGAAGGGGTCAGGAAATATCTAGACTGGAAGGACAGCAGTACCATGATTGGGAATAAGAAACAGTGGAGCCCAGCTGGTGTGGTTCAGTGGTTGAGCATCCACCTATGAACTAGGAGGTCCCTGGTCGATTCTCATCAGGGCACATGTCTGGATTGCAGGCTCAATCCTCAGGAGGGGGCATACAGGAGGCAGCCAATCAATGATTCTCTCTCATCACTGATGTTTCTATGGGGCAGAGTTGGAGCCTGGGGCAGTGGCATTGAAAGGTAACAAAGCTGTAGTCATCTGGTCCACATCCCTTCTTTCTTTCTGCCCTTGGTCAGGCCCTGCACAGTGATGCCCACGGCGAAGGGAAAAGAAGGGCTCTGGCTGGGCATTGTCCCCCTTTCCTCCCTCCATTAGTCCTGTCCTACTTTCCCCTGCACTGTTCAACCTCATCCCTAGACCAGTATCCAAACAGCTAGAATCCTGGTCCTTTATTATGGGGCCCCACCATAGCAGCTAACTAGTTACATCCCACTTAATCCTCCCAGAAGCAATTTGAGGAAAGCATTAGTTGTATATGCATCCATTTTGCAGATGAAGAAAATTGAAGCTCAGGGAGATGACTTAATTTGCCCAAGGTCATGCCATTAATAAGGGGCAGATGGAAATTGGAGCTTGGATCTGTCTGAGTCCAAAGATGGGTCTTCACTGCACATTCCTTCCCTCTTGCCCCTGCTGTTTCCTCAGCTCAACAGCTAGGTCAGACTTCAGCTAGAGACTGTTCCTCATCTTTCTGCCTTCCCCAAGCTCCTTCCCTGTGACTGAGGGTGCCTGGCACCTTTTGCCAGCCAAGTAGGGCAGTGGTGTACAACATGAGAAATATCTGGTGTGCACCAGGATCCAACTTCAATTTACTCATTTTAAGCTTCTCTTTGGAATCTTATGAAAATGTCACCATAACTCATTCCTTCCTGCCATGGGTCCCTTTAACAGTTCTAAACAGTGAGACTCCTAGAATGGAGTAGTGGGTGCCCTTATACAACACACAAGCCACCTGTCGTTCGATCAAGACTCCCAAGTCATGCCCTAACTGGTTTGGCTCAGTGGATAGAGCATCGGCTTGCAGACTGAAGGGTCCCAGGTTTGATTCCAGTCAAGGACATGTACCTTGTTTGTGGGCACATCCCACAAACAAGATACATGTGCAGGAGGCAGCTAATTGATGTTTCTCTTTCATCAATGTTTCTAACTCTCTATCCCTCTCCCTTCCTCTCTGTAAAAAAATCAATAAAATATGTTTTTTAAAAAGACTCCCAAGTCATAGCACTATTAAAGTCCTCAAAGTTGAGTCTCAGAAAACCCCATGTCCAGAGCCCTATCCATCCATGATCCGTGTGGACTCTGTTCCTAGAGCCCCATCCATCCATGGTCCATATGGACCTCATCCCCTAGACCAGTGGTCGGCAAACTCATTAGTCAACAGAGCGGCAAACTGCCATTTTCAAACCACATGTGGCTCGAGAGCCGCAGTTTGCTGACCATGGACCTAGACCAATATCCAAACCCTGGACATGCACTTTCATGACTAGAGGGGTCAACTTGGACTAGGCACTTCCTCTCTTTAAACTAAAGTTTTCTTATTGGAGAAATCGTGAATTTGAACTAGAGAAATTCTAAGTTCACTCACGCTCTAATATTTTATGATTCTGTCTGGACAATGATCCAAACCTAGCAAATCCCATTCCAAATAAATAAGGAAGGCTACAACCCTTCTAATCACACCTTTTGGACAAATTCCTTATTCCTTCAAAACAGTGGTTGGCAAACTCATTAGTCAACAGAGCCAAATATCAACAGTACAACAATTGAAATTTCTTTTGAGAGCCAAATTTTTTAAACTTAAACATCTTCTAATGCCACTTCTTCAAAATAGACTCTCCCAGGCCATGTTATTTTGTGGAAGAGCCACACTCGAGGGGCCAAAGAGCAGCATGTGGCTTGCGAGCCACAGTTTGCTGACCAGGGCTTCAGAACAATAACCAGATGAAATTTTCACAGAGGCACTGCTCTATCCTCAGAGCCGAGGCCAAAGCTGACACACAGTAGTTGCTAAGGAAGTATTGACTGCATGCTGTTGTTTCCCAGGGCTACTGTAACCAATTACCACAACCTGGGTGGCTGAAAACAACAAAAATGTATTCTCGCACAGTTCTGGAGGCTAGAAGTCCAAAACCAACGTGTCCGTGTTCCCTCGAAACCTGTTGGGAAGAATACTTTCTTGTCTTCCTAACCTCTGGAGGCAGTGCCTACCAACCCTTGGTGTTCCTTGGTTTGTAGACACATCACTCCAATCGCTGCCTCTGCCATCACACTTGTCTTCCCTGTCTTCTCTTTCCTCATAAGGACACCAGTCACACTGGATTTGGACTCACCCCAATGACCTTATCCACAACCTTAACTACTTCTGTGAAGACCTTTGCCGTATATCATAACACACTTGCAAGGGTCCCATTTCTATTGAGGTCTCATTCACAGACACTTAGGACTCTGTTATAGCTTCTTGGGATCATAATCCAGCCTATGACACTGAATAGAATGTCCTGGAATATTCTATTTCTGGCTTCTGTTCGGAAGGGTCCCTGCTGGAGTGGGAGGATCGCCACTTCCTGGCAGAGCCAATGTTTCCTCTGTAGGAGCCAACTGCCTGGAGGGGGTGAGGGTGGGGGTGGGAGTGTCTTCTATTTCTAGATCTGCAAGGCTAGAAGGAGCGCGGGGCCCATCTGGCTCAAACTCCAGTGGAGAAAATGGAACCAGGGAAAGAAAGAGACTGGCTCCTAGTGTCAAGGAGGTAGCTTAGGTCGACCCCTTTCTCCCTGGCCAGCATTCATGTTTTCTGCCTGGATTCCAGAAAGGACTTGAAGGAGGCTGATGGGGAGCTTGTATCTTTGCCTAAATTCGAAGCTGTCAATTATGCTGTGACTCTGGGGATTTGTGAAGGAGGAGCTAGAACATGCTTGTTCAAATTAAATAATTCTTAGGATCCATGAGGGTCCTTCTGTGGCCTCTTCAAGGAAACATCTGTCACCAGCCTGTGTGTGCAGGGGACAGGGCTACTGGGCTGAGAAGACAGAGCAGAGGGGGAGAGGTGGCAGAAAGTACAGCAGGCTCCAGGTTGACCCTGGGACCCTGGGATCCTGGGATCGTGGGATTCTGGGACCCTGGTGTGCTGGAGGGGCCTTCAGGGTTTACTGCATGATGCCTGCACTGCTTCTATTGCTGTCATAAAATCGCCATAAGTGTAGGGGGTCAAAACAACCCAAGTTTATTAGCTCACAGATCTGTGTGTCTGATCTTAGGGCGAGCTGGGCCTTCTCTGCTTCAGGTCTCGAGGAGCCAAAGTGAAGGTGCTGGTGGGTCTGGGTTCTGGAAGCACTGGCAAATTTGCTCACACAAGTCCCTGGCAGAATTCCATCCTTCGTGGCTGCAGGGCTGAGCTGCCGTTTCCTTCCTGGGGTTGTAAAGCCTTGTTGAGCCCATTGAGACAACATGCCTTCCTCGTCATGTCGCTCCTCCTTCTTCAGAGCTAGAGATGGCATGAGTGCTTCTCAGGCTGGAGCCTCTGACTTTTCCTGCCTCAGTCTGTCTCCACCAGAGAAAGTTCTCTGTCCCCATCGAGAGAGTCCTGTTTGTAAGGGTTCACATGTTAGAATGCCTTTGCAAATCATTCAGATATTCTCCCTACTTTAAGGTCCACAACCTTAACTACTTCTGTGAAGACCTTTGCCATGTACCATAACACACTTGCAGGCTCCAGGGACTAGGACGTGCATGTCTTTGATTCCTGAGAACCCACACACCTTAAGGGAAGAGGGACCTCAGTGGGTGGAAGGAGGGGGTGTCTGAGTAGAGCACAGGGTCTCCCTCTCAGGTTTGTTTTATAGCTCAGCCCTGTGCGGTGGAGCAGGGGGAGAGACTTAGCAGTGAGTGAAATTAAAATTGCATGAGCTGTTTCTACAAAAACTTCAGTAAGTCGGGAATGCTTTGCAACATCTCTATGAAAGTGTGGTGCAGAGAAGGGGACAGATATTGTTCTTTCTTTAGCACAAAATATATTTTCCCTCCTTGCACAGAAGATTGGGAGGGCTACAGCCCAGTGTGGCACCTCAGCACCGGCAGACCTGGGTACTTGGCATTCGGTGGTACTTGGCAAGGGCAAGAGGAAGTGCCAGATCCTGGAGAGACTGCTCCCTTGGCATTCTGATGGGCGGGCACTGGGAACAGTGGCTGTGCTGAGTTTCCGGGGCCAGGGTCCCTGGGAAGGAGACCTGGCTAGAAGGGCTGGATACAGATGGAACTGATGGAGACTGTGTGTGTGTGTGTGTGTGTGTGTGTGTGTGTGTGTGTGCGCGCGCGCTCGTGAGCGACTGGGGAGGAGAGAGAGAGAGAGAGAGAGAGAGAGAGAGAGAGAGAGAGAGAGCGAGTGCGAGCGCTCGGGCGCAAGCACTTACATACAGTTATATGAGCACACATTGATGTAATCTCCACCACAATCAAGATACAGAGCAGTTCATTTACTCCACCCAAACCATTCCTCATGCTGTGCCATTTTGTCAAACCCTCCTTCTACCTGCATCCCATGAAACCACTGATCTGCTCTCCATCTCTCCAGTTTGCCTTTTCCAGAATGTCACCTACCTGGAATCAGACAATGTGTACCCTTATGAGGCAGCTTTTGCACTCAGATCAATGCCTTTGGCTGTGCTCATGGGACATGAATCAAAAGCCCCTTCTTTTCAGCAGCCGAGCACTCATGGTCTGGTGTTTGCTTACCCATTCACTCACTGAGGTTTTGGAAGTATAAATGAAGCACTGTTTACATGAAGATGTTTTTAGTTCTCTTGAGTAAATACTCAGCAATGGGATTGTTGGGTCATATGGTACATGTATGTTTATCTTTATAGGAAATGGCTTAGCTCTTTTCCACAGTGACGTTCCTCTTTGCATTCTCCCCAGCAATGTACAAGAAAGAGTTCCAGTTGCTTCACACACACAGTCAAATTTGTAGGGGGTTTGTGTATTTGTTTTGTGGTGTTGTTGCCATATTTATAGATTCTAATGGCAACTTGTGGTTTTATTTTATTTTAAATTTCATGAACTTATTTGCCATCTGTGTATCTTTGGGAAAGTATCTGTCTAAATTGCTTGCTCAATTTTTTTATAAGGTTGTTTAAGTTCCTTCTGTTGAGTTTTAAGAGTTATTTGTATATTCTGAAACCCATTCCTTTGTTGTAATATAATTTACAGGTATTTTCTCCCATGTGTAGTTTACATTTTCATTCTCTTAACTATTTATTTCATAGGAAACATTTTTAAAATTTGATGAAGGCCAATTTATTTCTTTTATGAATTATGCTTTTGGTGTCATATTTAAGAACTATTTGCTTAACCCAAGGACATGATGACTTTTTTTTTGTATGTTGTCTTCTAAAGTTTTACTATTTTACATTTAGATCTATGACCCATTTTGTATAAAGACATGTGAATGACCTCCCACCAAGCTACATAATAGTTGTTCAATTGTTTTTACACATTTATTGAAAAGATAATCCTAACTCCAATGAATCTGTCAAAAATCAATTGATCCTATTTGTATCTATTTCTGGGTTATTTACTCTGTTTTATTGATCTATATATGTCTATCCCTTTATCGATGCCTTCAGTCTTGATTACTGGAATTTTACAGTAATTATTAAAATCAGGTAAGGTGAGTCCTTAAAGTTTTTTTTTTTTTTAATTGTTATGGTTATCCCAGTTCTGGTTCCTTTTTCTATACATTTTAGAATCAGCTTGTCTATGTCTATAAAAAATTCTCCTGTAATTTTGATTAGACATGCATTAAATCTGTATACAATTTGGGGAGCATCAAAATCTTAATTACAAGGAGGGGCAAAAGTAGGTTTATAGTCATTCTTTAGAAAATAATAGAGTAATCTATAATAATAAAAGTGTAATATGCTAATTAGACTGGATAGCTGAATGACCTTCCAGACCATTTCAGACATTCTTCTGGATGAAGCCACAGAGGCAGGGGCCAAGGCAGAGGCAGTTAGGGGCGATCAGGCAGGCAAGCAGTTAGGTGCCAGTGGTCCCAGATTGCAATAGGGTGCAGGCCGGGCTGAGAGACATCCCCCCCCCCCATGCACAAATTTCATGCACCAGGCCTCTAGTTAATAATAATAATGATAATAATAATAATAATAATAATAATAATAATAAATGTATATGGCTAAGAAAATGGCTGACTGGCCAGTAGTTATGATGCACACTGACCACCACAGAGCAGATGCTCAATGCAGGAGCAGCCAAGCGACAACAACTTTGCAGAGTGCCCTCTCACACTCTGGGACCCGTTGGGGGATGTCAGGCTGCCAGTTTCAGCCTGATCCCCACAGGCCAGGCCTAGGGATCCCACCTTCAAGAGGGATCCCACTCACTCTGCAGATGCCCTTTGAGCCCCAGCAACACCTCAGGTGCAGCTGGCTGGGGAGGGACCACAGGAGATTGGCTCTAGGGCATGTCTGGTCCATCTTGCCCAGTCCCACCACGACGGCCACCTTTTAATTAATTTCCTTTCAATGTGCATGAATCCATGCACCAGGCCTCTAATATCAGAATAGACTGTTTTGTGGACTCACAACTGCAAACCTACTTTTGCCCCACCCTGTATATCAAGTCTTTCAACCCAAAACAGTGTGTCTTGCCATACGCTGAGGTGTTACTGTTTTCATCTGTATTTTACAGTTTTTATCATGTGAGTCCTAAACATGCTTTCTGAGATTTATCGCTAATTATTTAATTTTGGGAAATGTTTTTAAATGGTATTGAGTTTTAAAGTTCTAGTTTCTAATTGTTTATTGCCAGCATATACAAATATGATAGATTTATTTCATGTTGACCAAGTATTCGGCACCTTTGCTAACTTCAATAATAAGGGGCTTTTTGGTTAGATTCTTTGGGATTTTCCATGGCCATGTTTTCTGTAAAAAGGGATAGTTTTATTTCTTTCTTTATCACCTGCCTGCCTGTTTTTTTTATTTTTTATTTTTTCCTTGCCCAGGACTTCTATCGCACTGTTGAATAGCAGTGAGGCAAGTAGTCAGCATTGCCTTGCTCTTTATCTTAGGAGGAAGCATTCAGTCCTTTGTTATTAAGTTTGATGCTGGCTATGGAATTTTTGTAGACTCTCTTAATCAAGTTAAGGATGTTTTCTTCTCATCATAGTTTGATAAGGTTTTGTTTTTTTAAATCACAAATGTATGTTGAATTTTGCTAAATTTTTTTCTTCATTAATTGATATGATTGTGTGGCTTTTATTAACCTATGAATATGATAGCTTGTATTGATTAATTTTCAAATATTGAATAAGTCTTGTATCCCTGAGATAAACCCCATTTGGTCTGGTGTATTCTTCTTATATGTTGCTGTATATAACTTACTAATATTTTATCAAATATATTTGCATGTTCATGAGTTATATCTGTATAGTTTTCTCTTTATACCTTGTTTTTGTATGATTTTGATTTCAGACTGATGTTGGCCTTATAAAATGAGTTGTAAAGTATTCCTTCTGTTTCCTGGAATTGATTATATAGAATTGATGTTATTTCTTCTTTAAATATTTGGCAGAATATAGCAGTAAGTTTTCTTTGATGGGAAATTCTGCTAATAAATACAGGGATATTCAGGTTATCTATTTCCTTCTAAGTGAGTTTTAGTAATTGGTTTCTTTCAACTAATTGGTCAGTTTTATTTAAGTTATTGAATTTGTGTGCATATAATCATTTATAGTGTTTCCATTTTACCCTTTTAATGCCTATGGGATTAGTGACTTTTGGGTTTGGAGGGAGCTTAAAAATAACACCTCCTGTCATTTCCCCCTGCTCAGGAAGGAATCAGGCAATAGCTTTTGATCCTGATAAAGCCATCGTGAAGGACATTGCTTAGCTCTAGAGAGGGGTTTGCTAACACACTTGGAATTGTACTCATTCATCTAACCATAGTAGTCCCCTCAACACAAGCCAGCCAGTGTGAGCCATATGACTTGGAGGAGAAGAAGTGTTCTCTGCAGATGAGAGATCTCAAAGTAGTAAGAAGAGGTGAGCTCCTGTGCTAGAGGCTGACTGTCTGTGTCTCCCCAAAATGCATATGTTGAAACCTAAACCCCAAAGTGATGGTATTGGAAGTGGGGCCTTTGGTGGGGGGTGATTAGATTATGACTGTGGAGCGTTCATGAATGGGATCAGTGCCCTTGTAAAGGAGGCCCGGAGAGTTCCTTGGCTCTGAGGACACTATGAGAAGACAACTGTCTGTGGACCAGGAACAAGGTCCTCACCAGACACCAAATCTGCTGGTACCTTGATCTCGAATTTTACAGCCCCCAGAACTGTGCTGGCTTAGGCACGTCGGTTTAGAAAGCAGTGAAATATTTCCATATCATTAACAAAAAAACCATTGGTGAAGATCCCCTGACTTCTTGCCTTTCTTACCCATACGTTCCACCCCTTCGCTGCCCTCCCTGGAGCCCTCAGACCCATCACAATCCAGCAAGTAAATGTTAATGGCTGCCCAGCTGGCCCCTGTTGGGCCTGTCACTGAGGCCCCTTCTGATGTTCTGGTTGGCTAGTGCCTGTGCTTCCCGGTTCAGCCACGAGGAGGACATGATGGAAAAGCAAGAACTGAGGTTGGGCGGAGACCTTGAATTCAGGTCCCCACCTGAATGTGGCAGGCGCTGGACTTCAGGCCTTGGAGAACTTTCTTTGTTTGGATTTAAAAACAAAACCACAGGATTTCTGTTTTATTTTGTTTTCCCTCAAGACAGTAAAAGATCTGGGAGATAGAAGTGGTTCCTTTGGACCCTACACCCCCTTTAAGTCAAATACACATCTGTCAAGGAGGAACAAGACAGAATTCAGTGATCAGATGCTCCTGGTTCCACAGCAATTTATCAAAGCCCTTCTCATCAATTAGAGAAATATTTGAAAAATCATCACAGCTCCTGCAAGCGCCTCATGTATAATTCAAAGCGATGGCTGCGGACGGAGTGAGAAAACTACAGAAGCCAGGGTTGACTTTTGAAGGTAAAACCTGCCTATTGTCCCTTTCATCCCAAACCCAGGAACACACTGCGGGCCCCTCGAAAATTGTGTTTCACCTTGGATGCAGATGTGTAGAAATCTTGAGCCTGAAGTGTAGAAGTGTCCTCCGCCTCCCTTGGGACCCCTGTAGGGGAGACGGATTCTCAGTTCTGGGAAGTTTGGTCTCCCTGTGAGATTAAGGCAGCAGGAAGTGACCCCCCACATACTCGCGGCATCCTGCATCTCTCCCAGCCTCCAATCTGAGTGGTTCAAAGAGGGCTGCAAACGAAGAAAAAACAAAACAAACAAACAAACAAAAAAAACACCAAAGAAATGATTAAATGATATTATGGAAAGACTATCCTCCCTTTTTAAATGCCATTCACTATTCCCATAAATGCAGGTAATAACCCTAATTTACAGGTGAAGAAACTAGAGCAGAGAGATAGAGTGACGAGCTTAGGGTCACACAGCAAATCCACAGCGAATGGTATTTGTACTTCACCACCAGACCCTGCCTCTAGGGCTATAAAACTCAGGCTTTAATGTTGATTGCTCTACTTGAACATGGAGACTGATATGCAGGAAATTGGTCAGTTTTCCATGTTTTTTCTTTCCATCAAAATTTGGTTTGGAATAATAAAGTCTTATTTTTAAAAGGATTAAATACTTATTGCTAAGTGCAGTGGCCATAGTGCTTATGGTATTTAAGCCACTTCATGCCTGAATTGCATTTAATTAACAGGTTCAATTGATTGCACTTCTGAATTGCACTAATGGCATAGAGAGCTCACGTGATTTAAAACCCCAGCGCTGCAGCCGGGGCTCTTTAGTAGTGGGCTGACACGGAGGCCTGCAGGAGACACAGCTCAGGACAGCGGAGGGAGCGCTTCCTTTGGTTGCAACCCAGCAGTTACTCTTCCTGCTCACACCCGGTCCCCAGCTGCCCTTGCTTTATGACGGGGGACAGTGGTGGCTCTGAGAGGGTCAGAGTGGGCCCTGAGGGATTCTTTATGAGGTCGGTCATGGGGACAGGCAGGCAGACAGCCCTCTCACCTCTATGTTCTAGAACGTAGTGCAACAGCAGAGAGGCAGTAGTGAAGATTGGAGTTCTGAGCAGTTCTAAGGGCAGAAAATGAGCACCCTCCAACGAGTAAGGAGGCCTTTTGATGGCCAATGAGACAGTCCCCCCAGACCGGTGAGCAAGAGAAGCAAGGGATGTAGACTGGAGTGGGCAGGAGCTGCAGTATGGTAGCAGAAATATGCAACTGGCATGGGGCATTTAGGCAAGCCCTAGGAAGAGAGGTGTGTGTGAAGAGGGGTCTCGCCTATCCTCAATGCTCATACCCAGCCCCCAGCCCAGTGCCTTAACCACTGCAGGTGCTCAGAGAGAGTATCCAGCATTGCTTCCTTGCAGAAGCCAACCAAGACATTCCTGTGTGGGTTGGGGGCCCCTCTTCTGAGTTCCCATAATACCCTAGGTTTGCTCCTCACCAAAACACTGTCACATTGCATTATAATGATCCGGTTTCCAGTGGGCTTCCTTGCTAGAAGCTCCTTTTGCATCCCCAGCGACTCTCTAGCATATGGTGCATATTGGGGCCCGAGGGAAAGAGGGAAGGAGACAGGGAAGGGAGGGGAGCTCCAGTAGCTAATTCAGACTATGGGTTTCACCGGTAACTGAGTGAGGAGAAGAAACTGGACGTTAAGAGCAGGTCCCACTGCCCATCATCTCTAAGTTGCTGAATTACTCGTGCTGCTGCCTGCCCTGTCAGAACCACATGGAGTCCCCTCCTGGGGCAGAAGGCCCATCGTGCTGCTGTTCTATGGCAGTGCAAGTCTCAGGACTTCAGGGCCTACCTTGGTCATCCTGTTCCCCTAGTCCCTCATACACTTATTATAACAACTAGGTAAATATTGGAATGAGCCCATGAGTGAATTGGTTCTTTTGCGTTCTCTGTAGAGTCCCAACCTATCAAGCCTGTCTGCATGTGACTCACACGGTTGGTTCTCTGGATGGCTGCACCCATGATAGTGGGAGCCGCCAGCCCGCAGCCCACAGGGGCCTCTCAGACCAGCAGCCCCAGCGACATGCTGGCCCTCGCTCCAGAGGCTCAGCCTTGGGTTACACTGCCTGAGGAAGAGCCTCTGCTGAACCCAGGGCTGCATCATTTTCCTAATAACCTTCTACCTTTAGAACAGGTGTGAACGCCAGGATGGTCCTTCCCCTTCTGGGCCTCACTTTCTCCTCTGTACAATGAGAATGAGCAAAAAGCTCTCAGAATTTCAGGCAAAATCGAGAGGGAGACAGATATGGCGATGGCATTCCTACAGGAACTCCAGCCCCGGCTCCCGGGTTAAGAGGAAGCAGCCGCTGCGTGGGATGAGCTGAGAGGAGATGTGAGCGAGCATGTGTTAGCAGCTCCATGCAGGGCCCGGGAAAGCGTGTTGGAGACACGGAGGGCACCCCTGACACTGAAGACAGCAGACTCTAGACTGGGAATAGCAGCTGCTCCTGCCTGTGAAATGGGGGCTGGGGGCACCCTGCCTCCGGGCTGAGGGATGAGGACTTGTTAAGTTTTTTTCTGAAAACATTTTGAGAGATGAAGACACAAACTATCAGGAAGCCCAATGAAAGCTACGGACGCTCTTTCCAGAAAAGTGCACAGAGACCTGATAGCCCTGAAGTCCGTTGCTGAGCTCTGGGTCAGAATTCACCAGTCCAGAGTGGAGGGGACTGTGAGGGAGGAGGCCTGGGTCCCAGCGCTGACCCATCGGGCTGTGCTTTTGCTGCTCTGGGGGCCCCAGTCTTGCCATCTGCACAATGGTGGCCTGGGAGAGGACGAGCAGTGTCTCCCTGGGTTCCACCCTAGGATTGGGGTCAGTCTCAGTGCCGAGGGCACCTGCTGGTGCGGGCTGCTCTCCTCACTGCTGGGCGTGAAGCAAGCGCACGGGGCTGAGTGGGAGAGAAAAAGCCCTTCTCTGGGGACAGGCCTTGGGGGGCTTTCAGAACCCACTTTTCCTCTAACACTTAATCCGCTTGTTCTGAGGGAGGACCCACTGTCGCTCTGGCACTGAAACTGCTCTCAGTGCCAAAGACAGGGAGTATCCCCTCGTTCTTTCTCTCCCACCAACTCCATCTGCAGTGGCTGCACAAGGAGGGTGAGGGTTCCTTTGCTAATGGAGGCTTCTCTGTGGCTCTTTCTAGTCTTCCTATCTGGGCCTGACAGAGAGCAGGAAGGGGTCACAGCCAAATTGTTGAGAGTGGGAACCAAGGCCCTGATAGTGGTGCCTTGTCTGAAGCTGCCTGGCCGGCCTGGGCCGAAGGCCAGACTTGTGATACCTGGTCTGGAGAGTTCCAGGGCCCCCGTGGTGCCATCTGTGTGGGAACAAAGAGGTTCTCCCTCCTCCCTCCCTCCCCAAGCCTCCTCCTTCAAGTCTCCCTTCTCCCGCAGCCCTCCTATCCTTCTAGTGACTTCTGGACTAGGGGAGGACCTTAGGCCTCAGAGCCTGAGTCCCTGCCCAAATGCTCTGCCTGGAAGAGGCTGCCCCACTAGTCCATGCCCCACCCTGCGATCAGCCACCCACTTCTGCCTCTGCCCCCAGGCCCCACTGAGAGCTCCTGTCCAGTGTCTCCATGGGCAGGCGCCACGTGCAGCTTCTGCTGGGGCTTGCGTCTGGAGTCGGAGCCGATGACATTCTTGAGACGAGAGCCATTCTTCCCACTGAAAATGACCACGGGTGTCCAAGAACCATCAGCCGGAGCCCTGGCTCTCATGGCCCGCTCCTCCAGGGCCCCTCGGTCACTCAGAGACCTTCCTCTTCCCGTGGCCTGCAGTTTCTTTCTGGGGCCCCTAACACCTTCTTCCCATCCCTCTGCCTTCCTGCGGGCTGTTCCCTGTGCCCTGTCTACCCCTCGAAGCCCCTCTCACCCTTCAACACAGCTCCACGCCACGTCCCCTACGAAACCTTCCAGACCACCCAAGCTGGAGGGAGGCTTCCCTCCTCCAGAGCCCCAGGCCAGCGGTGAGGAGCGGAAAGAAAGGTGCCAGGATCATACAGCTGCTCCAGAAGGGGGAGAGGGGCTTCAGTTAGTCCCCATAGCAAGTCCTTGGGAAAGATCCTGATGCTCCCATTTAGCAGGCAAGGAACAGCATGGTGGGGTCAGTGGGTGGGTTAGCCCACGTGCCCACGTCCCACAGCTCGGAATTGGAGAAAGCATTGTGCTCGAAGCCTGCATTGCGGTCCAGTGCTCCGCAGCCGAGTGCATCTTTCCTCCTGATTTACTCGCCCTGGCGTCTTCATGTGTCTTTTCCCCGATCCGGGGTCTCCCCAAGGACACAGGCTGCTGAATTCGCCTCTGCTCCTGCCCCGTGCAGAGGGGCTGCTCACCCAGTGTCCGAAGGATTGAATTAAATCTCTCCACTCCGTGGCTGGCATTTTCCTGGGACCTAGAGTGGCAGTAATGAAAATTCCACTATGTGCCTGCCGCAAAGCATTGCAGCTTTGACAAAGTCACAACCTGGAGGAAACAAGAGCCTGTGAAATTTACAATGAAATTTACAATGAAAACAATGGCTTTTGTTTATAGCGCATGTCCTGCTGCAAGCGTTTTTCTCTGACTCAAGTCAGTTAACTCATTGGCTCCAGGAGAGCCACCCTTGCGGTTATGGCTGGCCTTGGTTCTGATTGGTCAGTGCCCGAGTTAGTTACTGTGATACCACACCTCCCGTAAGTCCTGTGCTCTTATGGACGTTCAGTGTCACATATGAGGAAACCGGACTGAGAGGGAAGAAGTAAATACCTAAAGCCACACAGCCAGGCCTTGGCAGAGTTGGGCATTGACCCTTGGGGCACACAACTTAACCAGCATGCCATCCTCCCAGCCCACTGTCAGCCCTCTCTTTCCTGGGCTCCGTCAGGCCTTCTTCCACCCTCAAAGGGTATGGCTGAGAGGCTGGTTCCCCCACAAACTGGACATGCAGGCTGTGCAGCCCAGCTGTTCATGAGGAAACTCTCCTGCTGCCCCCAGCTCTGCCCCCAGAAGACCAACCCCTGCATCAGGCCCGGACTCCAAGGTGCTCAGTGGGGTCTGTGGCCCATCCATTCACAGCAAAGAGGAGGGAAGGCGAGACTGGCCACATGGAGAAGTGGAGTCAGGTGCTGATCCTTAGGTGGTGGTATTTTGGAAACAAACTATGGGGTCTGGAGGCCTGGATCCCTATTTCCCTGTGATCCTGGACACACCCTCAGGCCTTCTCAGCTCCTCATCTGCAAGGGTTGAGCATGGGCTCTGGGGTCCAGTGGCCTGTGCTCAAATGCCAGCACTGGCAAGAGGGGAAGGGCCCACCACTTCCTTGTGCTTTGATTTCCTCATCTGTCAGAAGGGGCTGATGACAGCAGTGGCTGCCTCCACCGATCATTACAGAGAGTGCTTAGACTCGCCCCAGTCCCATGTCTACACTCAGTGGCCCTTCCTTGTTATTACTGCAAAGCTAAGGTGTCATGTTGGCTCTGAGCCTTGCCCAGCCAGCGTTATCTCCAAGATACACAGGAGAAACAGAGACCCAAGGAGTTTACATAACTAGCTCACGGTCACACAGCTGAAGCAGGAGTAAGGCCAGTTCTTGTCTTTCCCACGTCACTGAGCCAGGTTTGCATAGCAGGTGAGAGTGGGATCTTCTTCAAGGGGGAGAGAGCAGCCTCGAAGCTTTCCTGTCATCTATCAAACCGTCCTCACCAGTAAAACGAAAGAGAGCAGCCCTGCCTAGTGAAGTTCGCTATGGAGTCACTATGAGCATTAACCAAAGCTGCCTGGCCGGTGTAGCTCAATGGTTGAAAGTCAACCCATGCACCAAAAGGTCATCGGTTCACTTCCCACTCAGGGCACTTGCCTGGGTTGTGGGCTTGATTCCCTGGTAGGAGGCATGCAGGAGGCAGCGGTCAACGTTCATGTTCCTGTCTCATCTTTGTTTCTATCTATCTCTTCCTCTCCCTTTCTCTCTCCCTAAAAATCAATAAAAAATATTTTATAAAAATGCCAGGTGTACAGGGGTTTCCTTCACGGCAAAGTGTGAGAGGACTCTGAGTCTGTCAGGGTCCCCACAGGAGACAGCTGGCCTGCTCAGATGGGCCGTGAGGAGGGGACTGTTTACAGAGCAGCTATGGCAATGGGGAGATAGCAGGGTGCAAGGTGACAACTGTGTAGCCTGACAGGAGCCTCCAGTGACCCCACAGGGAAGAGTCCAGAAGCCCAATATCCCAACTTCTCTTTTTCCCTCCCTGGGACCTCCTGCCAGAGCAGCTCACTGGCCAGACTCGAGGGTTAGCCAGAGAAGACAGGCCTCCCTGGGCAATGGCATTGGAGAAGGCCGAGGGCAGGGGGGAGGGACAAGCAGGAGATGTCCAGAGCCACACCCAGGCCATGCTCTGAGGACCGTCCCTCCCTCCCTTCCGCTTCCTCACCCTGAGCTGACTAGGCAATAACTGGACAGAGCTGCAGATAACGCCCTATTTGACCTGTCACAGTGGTTATTGAAAGAGAAGATTTAGACTCTTTTTTTGTGAGTAAAACAATGAAACCTCCATAATTGTTCCAGGAGAAATAAACATGCCAAAATATTTAAGTACTAATAAAACTTAAGAATTATCCCAGCTTATTTAAATATAGAGTTATTTTTATAGCGGGCAATGAAGACAATTGCCGGCAGAATGCATTTCATCCAGGCCATTTAATACTAAACTGCCCTCCCCTCCTTTGCAGGGGTGGGAAGGGGGCGCGGAGGGAGCCGTGGAGGAGCCTTCACAGGGATGGGAAAAGGCGCCCCTTTCACACAGGCAGGCTGTGCCAGGTGACTGGTGACAGCTGCGATGGGAAACGGGGCACTGCCCTGTGTGCCAGCCTCTTCGCTGCCCCCTCCTCCCTCGGCTCACCGCAGCCCTGAGCAGTGCTGTGTCCTCTCGGTTTAAACACGGAGTTCCAGACACAACTGGCTGCACAGCTGGCGGTTGCTGGAGCTGGATGAGCAGCCAGACTGGGGGACCCGCCCTCTGGGCTCGCTCTCCTTGCTGCCTGGCCCTGCACTGGGAACCGGGGAACAGATTCCCAGCAGGCTGAGTTCAAGGCCCCCTCAGCTCCAGCTGAAACTATCCAATAGCCTCTGAACAAGTATCCCCGACCCTCTTCTGACAGGTGTGACCACCACTGCCCCACCCATCCTCCATGCTGTGGCCAATGGCTTTGCTCTCTCCGTTTGAGTAGGGGCTGCCAAAGGTTTCCTGACTTGAACCTTCCCATGTAACCTACAGGCCACAAGCTAAGCCCTTGGGCCATACCTGAGCTTCTGCCATTTCTCCAGCTCTTCTTCCTCCCTTAGCTCCACACGCCAGGTCAACTGGAATTGGTTCTGCTGGTCTGTGCTTCTGTGTGCTTGCCCACGCAGCCAACTCTGCCTGGAACACCTTTCTACCCTTCCTCCCCTGGCACCCTGCACAGCCCGGCTCGGTAGGCAAGCCTTCCAGAATTCCCTTCCGCCTCCTCGGGCACATGCCCCTGGCTCCAGGCCCCTTTAATGCCCTTAGTTCAGCACACGCCACAGTGGTGTCGGGTGTTTACTCTGTAAGCATCGTTGCCATAGACATCTTTGCTGCAAGCTTTTTTGCCGAGGGCATTTTTGCTGCATAGCTAATTGCTCATAAGGCAATTTTGAAAAGAAAAAAAAAAAGATAAAATGATGAAAAATAAAAGAGGGGCATTGCAAAAGACATAACAAAATTAGAAAAACTTGGTTGTGAAATACAAAATATGTGAACACATCTACCACATGTGTATGTTCACTGCACAAATAGCCCGTCTTGTTTTGTGGATTGTACCTAAGCACCCATCTTCATTCTATGCGAAATATGTGTTCATCTCTGTGCCCTATATGAAGGCCTCAGCTCTCTTTCTCCTCCCAGTACAGTGTGTTTAAAAATGAGAACCCAATTCCAGGGGGAAATCGTCATTTGGAAGAAATGCTCCCTATTTTGAGACCTCCACCATGTCTGCTCATCACTGCATAAACTTTGATGAGGGATTATGTGTAAGATTTATGTACAATATCTGTGAGATTGCACATAATCTCAAAGTGAGAGTATCTGTGAGAACTTCATCAATGGGGTAACAAAAACCCAACAAACTGTCAACCAGTTATCTTTTTTTGATGACAAAATTGCCTTGTAGTCAATTAATTATGCAGCAAAAAAGTGGATGGCAAAAATGCTTGTGGAAAAGATGCTATGGCAAAAGTCCCTGGAGCTCACCACGGTGCACTGGGATTATCTGCTGATGGCACTCACACCCCAGTAGCAGGGTCAGTAGCTTCTCTTTGCAGGCAGCACCTGGCATTCATTACAGCCTGGACTGTAGTCTCAAGGGAGGAAGCCTGACCCAGTGGCTCTGAAGGAGGCAGACTTGTGTCCGTCTATCTCTCAGTACCTGTGTGACCCCGCCCCCCCCCAGCACATTTCTTCACCCCTCCAAGACCTCCCTGGAAAATAGGGTGACCATGCCCACTTACCAGGCGGTGTGGGGAGTAAGCAGAACGCCATTTGGAAACACGCTGGGCAGAAAGCCAGGCAGGTATATGTTCTGTAAATGCTGGTTGAATGTGAATCTTAACTGCTTTTGAAACTGCCCCAGCCTGGTGGCTCTTCCTTCCTTTGTTGAAAGGGCCTGGGCCCCCTCTTTGTCATCCACACAGACCTTTCCATCCACTCCCAGTGTATGAGACCAATTTCCTGAGAGGTACAGAGTGCACAGAGAAGCCAGTGGCCAGAGAGGTCAGCGATGTACCCTGGTCACACAGGAAGTTACTGGGAGAACTAAGCCCAGTATCCAGGCCTGAGGATGCCCAACCTGGATACTTGCCAGCATCCCTAGTTCAGACAGGTCAGTCTTCTGGGAGAATCTGGGGACCCGCTTGGAGAAGCCCCCACCCCCTCCTCAGCCTGGGGCCTGAGGGGAGGGGCTGGCAGAGGTCAGCAGCTTCTTGACTGAGCTCCTCAACATGACTGGCAGTCCCTGACCTTGACCTCGGCCTCTGGACTCAGTTGGAGAGACTGGGTGACCCCGTCCTTATGAAGATATGCCCTGAGTGGCCAAGACTCCTCCTGCTCCCGGGTTCTGCCCAAGGACATGGTGACCAGCCCATACAATGTCCAATGCGCTGTGGTTCTGGCTCTGCCAAGCAAGCAGCTGGGTGACCTTGAAGTCCTATGTGTCATTTGGAAGAAATGCTCCCTATTTTGAGACCCCCACCATGTAGATCTCTGATGAGGGATAATGTGTAAGATTTATGTGTAATATCTGTGAAATTGTACATAATCTCAAAGTTAGAGTAACTCATCTATAAAAGCCTCACTTTCCTAATCTATAAAAAATAAGGTGCTTCCATAGGGAGAAAGAAATAAGATTGCCTCTGATGGTTCAAAACACTATAAGATTAAGATCACCTCTAATCATCATCTTAGCAAATAAAAATAATTCGAGGAATGCTGAGGTCCCTTTGGCAATCAAAGCCCTGATCACAAAACTTACCCTGTAACCATTCTTAAGTGCACAGGCCAGGGGCATTAGGTACATCCACCTGTTGCACCCCCATCATGACCATTGTCTCCAGAACCTTTTCATCTTCCCAAGCTGGCACTCCATCCCCTAAGCCACTAGCAACCACCCTCCTACTTTTTGTCTTTATGAAGCTGACTACGCTAGGTACCTCATACAAGTGGGATCACACAGTATTTGTCTTTTTTTGTTCTGGCTAATTTCACTTAGTATAATGTTTTCAAGGTTCATCCATGAAGCATGTGTCAGAATCCCATTCCTTTTCATGATGAACTAATATTCCAGTGTGTGTATATACACACACCCACACACACATATATATACATACCACATTTTTATCTGTTCATCTGTCAATGCACACTTTTATTACTTTCACCTTTCAGCTATTTTTAATAATTCTGTTATGACTATGGGTGTACAAATAGCTGTTTGAGCCCCAGCTTTCACTTACTTTGGGGTACGTACCCAGAAGTTTAATTGCTGGATCATATGGTAATTTTGTTTTTTTTTCCAGGAACCACCACCCTGTTTTCCGCAGTGACAAACCATTGTACATTTCCGAGAGCTGTCCACAAAGTGCTAATTTCTCTATATCCTCACCAACATTTATCTTCTGTGTTTTGTTGGTTTGTTTGTCTCACCATGGTTTTCATTTGCGCTTCCCTAATGGTCAGAGCTGTTAAGCATCTTTGTGTACTTAATGCCCGTTTGTATATCTTCTTCGGAAAAATGTCCATTTAAGTCCTTTGCCCATTTGTTACTGTGTTTGGTTTTGTTGTTATCATTGAGTTGCAACTCATGTCCTATTTAACATCAAATGAACTGCTCAACACTCTTTCTATTGGTAACAGAAATGTGTGAGTGAGTGAATGGCTGTAATGGATAGAGCATGCATTTATGAAGCTCATCTTTTGTCTAATCTTCACCATAACCATACGAAGTAAGTGACATGACCTTTATACATGAGGAACCTGAGGTTCAGAGAGATTAGGCGGCTTGCCCAAGATCTCACAGCTGGAATAGGATAGATAGAGTGGGTTTGGGGCTTATCTCAGCACTCACCGGAGTCTATCTCCAAAGCAAGGCAGCTCCATCCC
Organism: Pipistrellus hanaki; assembly: GCF_964339955.1. Taxonomy (NCBI): domain Eukaryota; kingdom Metazoa; phylum Chordata; class Mammalia; order Chiroptera; family Vespertilionidae; genus Pipistrellus; species Pipistrellus hanaki. The sequence goes on along the minus strand of NC_140516.1, from coordinate 10,591,245 downwards.
ACGCTGCCTCCCACAGAAGCCAGGCTCCTAAAACTGCCACAGTGAAGACCGATCCATTATTGTTATCTGTGCTGAAGAGACACCTCCAGGTGAATGATGTAACCAGAAGGTTCAGGGCAAGGCCCACCATTAATCTCGTGGTTACAAACAATATAGGAAGATTATGCTGGCCTCCAGCCCAGTTAAGTGGACATTTGGACTTTTTCCAAAACACATGTAGATACTGTAAATACAGGTCAGCTGGTTTGCAGGAAATCAGCATCTCAATGAAGCCGAATCTGGAGAGATTTTCCAAAAGTCCTACTGCAAAGAGCTTCAGGGGTGGGAGCAAGTCTCCTGCTTGTAAAATGTTGTTTTTCATCCACTGAGGCTTACTTGCTCAGGAACTTCTGGGTACCCAGTTGTCTGCTGGACTGAAGCTCGTGGGAAATGCTAGGGGTGGAGAGGAACATTGAATTATGATTCCCACAACCCTTCACCATTTATTTTCCAGAACAGCCCACCTTCATTCAAAAAGGAAAAGGATGCCCAGAGATGTGGGATACTTGCCCATGGTCACACCCTGTGTGGTAAGGATGGGAAGAGACCCCAAGTCTCCATTTAGAAGGTCACTCGACTTTCCTAAATGCCAATATTTTTGCTGTTTACGGTGCTATATTTTCCAGATTGCTTCCCATTCTTAGAAGGGGCGCAACAATCCTTTGCCAGCACTTATGCCCCAATTTACATTTTAAAGCAATAAAGGAAATGTGGACAGGTCTCTATGTCTTTCCTCTGGGCACCTGTGCATAGAGGTTAAAACTTATTCTCAGGAAAAGTTAGAGAACATCAGAAGGAAATGAAAGTGAGCGCTCAAGGCCCGTGTTGATTAAGTGCCTTATGAGTGGGGCAGACAGCGAGTCCCTTTAATCTACTCCTACCCTAGGCTGTCTGAGCAGGGACTGTCTTCCTACATTATTAGCACAACACCCTGATGTGCTGAGACCTAACGGCAGGCCCTTCACAGGGGTTGGAGCAAAGGGTCCTGGTGTGGTTCTCTGAGTTTCACCTTTGCATGGGGGTGTGTTGGGTGCAAGAGGTGTTGCCACACCAGCGGGCCCCAGGGATACCCCTTTCCAGGAAAGCTCTGGCCGGTGATGGGCCCCACATCTATGTGGTGTTTCCCCTTAGCAGAGCTGAGATCAGATCCATTTGCCTGAATATCATGGGAGGACAACAGGGGCATACACACAGAGGAAATGAGAGGCAGAACTCAGCCAGGGGCTCTGTTCACCCCCCAAGGTTTTGGCCAAACCTCATGCCAAGGGCTCCTGGCAGCCACAAGGGCTTTGGGCTTCCTCTGAGTGGGGGTGCCATTTGGCCACTCTGCGTCATAGGTACATTCCTTGTTTCTTAAGCCCAAAAACCAAATATTAACCAGGTCTTTATTATGTATAAATGCCTGGGAAATTTTTGTGGAAGGAAGGAGGAAGGAGGAAAGAATAAATAGAAAATGTTCCTCTTAATGAAATCCATAAGGAGCATCTGGCCTGGCTGCATTTGTAAAGAGTGGCAGATGCTTTGGTCAGCAGGGCTGGGCATGTGGCTAAATAGATGAAATAGGTGGTTACTGAATGTTTGCTAAGTGAATGAATGAATGAATGGATGGATGGATGGATGGATGGATGAATGGGTGGGTGGGTGGATGGATGAATGAATGAATCAATCAATCAATGAGTGTTATGGAGATTTGGGATTTGCTTACTGAAAGAGAGATGTCCTTGTGGTCACTATTGCTAAGATCAAGAAGGATATACAGACTGAAATGTTGGTTTTAAGTCACAAGGAAACACATAAGCCCATGGCGGAATGTTCACATAAGAGGCCGGTGTGAGCTAAATCTTGCAGAGTTATTTTCAATACCAGATCTGCTTAGTGTGACTTCTAGGTCCCAGCTTGCCCCAAATCATCACTCCCAGGCAAGCTCTGAAACTGCCAGCTAAAGGGCTCTTGTCTGGGCACAGCCTCTGGTTCACCTCTCAACTTTCAAATCAGGAGCATGAAGGCTCTCAAATGAGCTAGGGGAGGTGATGCATGAATAAACAGGGAGGGAGAAGGAGTGCTCACTCAGGTGCTAATGGAAACAAGCTGATTAATCCAGATGCAAGAAAGATTTTTTTTTTAAAAAAAGCTCTCTGAATTCAAAATTGTTCTTTCAATTAAAATACTGTGACGATCTCTTTCCTCTAAGTGGCGGATCTGCCACCTCCTGCACAATTTCCCTTCCAGGAAATCAACTCCCTCCTCCACCTCCCCAGACCTGATGCAGAAAGCCGAGCTTGAAGATGGTGCCTGAGAGAGAAGAGACGCCTAGCAGCTCTGTGGGTTGAGACCCAACATCCCTCCACATTAACCCGACGAACTCAGGCCAGGCACCGAGGCTGGAGCCATTAATGCCTAATGATGTTGCATTGTCTTCCAATAACAAACCATCTCACCCATTGGTTTTATAGGGGACCAGCTGTTGTTAATTGGAGAAGATGAGCATGAAATGGCAGCTTTCACACCCGACCAAGAGAGAGCCGCGGCATCTCGGGGCTAGACGGGAACCGTCTGCTGCAGGCAGGGGGCTCCTTGGCTCTGCTTTGGTAAGGCTGGGGCCCAGACAGCTCAGGCTCCCATGCCTCTCGCATCCTTAGCGGGCAGCAAAAATATGAAAGTGCTGGGTTTGTTTGTCATCCCTCCCGCAGCCCAGCAATATCCACTTGCTGTGTTATCTCCATTTGCTTGCCTGTGTCTCTAGCGAGGTGAGGGCGACTCAAAGCCAGGGTCCCAAGGTCACACAGCCAGAGCCCATCCCTGGCATATTCCAGGCTCCGAAGGTGCACAGCCAGGTTTTCCCTCATTGATCTTGGCCTCTGCTCCCCAGACAAAGGTGACTGGGCCAGGGACCAGGCCACCAGCAACCAGTGACTCAAAGGCCTGGCTCTCACAATGAGTCAATTCAATTGCATTTCATCAAAGAGCCATAGAAAGACACAGTGGGTATAAAGCGGAGGGTGCAGGGAGAAATGTTCTGATGTAAAGGGATTGGGTAGCTTGTTAGCCCAGGAGCAAGCCAATCAGAGGCAGGAGCCGATCCACAGGGACAGGAGACTGCAGAAGGAGCTGGGAAATCTCACCTATGAATACCTACCACGTGTACTTTAACATCTTGGTCTCAGGTGGTCCTCCTTGGAGGACACCTGGAAGCATGTGACATTACCCCCCTTTCACAGATGAGGAAACTGAGGCTTCGTGATGCCAAGATCTTGATTGAATGGCAGAGCTGGGACAAATCTGTGACCCTCCAGCGCTCTTTGGGTGCCCCACAATGTTGCTGTTGGCTTTTGAGGACCTTGGGCCTTTTGCTGGCCGGCAGAGGTGAGAGCCTGGCTGCCTCCACTCCCGCAGACAGAGAAAAGCACATGCCTCTTCCTTTGCCTCTATTTGCCTTCTCTTCAGCGTCGCTGTGAAAGACGGGAGCACGGAGCACTAAAACATGTACTGTAAATAAACCAAATTAAAGTGAAATGGACTCATTTAGCAGCCAGCCTCCGATCTTGCATTAGAGGCAATTGAAGAGATTTCACAGATTTTAGTAAGCAGATAAGATTATTATATAAGCAGACTTCTGCATTGAATGATGAGCCATATCTTGAGAAGAATATTTGAAATCAATAGCAATACAGGCTGAGAATTAAGTAATGTGGTTAAGCACCTTTGAATGATGCCATTTTTAAGAGCTGATTAGAAATAAATATGCCAATTGCAGCAGGGCTGATAACTGGAATAAAGTGATGATTAATCAATTTGGGCCTGAGAGCTGTGGAGGCCATCTTGGTGTTGCCAGTGTTCTGGCAAAACCATGGTTTGCTAGAGAGACACTGAGAAAGCTCTGGGGACTGATGGCTGCCTGGAGAGGGAACAAGAAGAAGGTAGTCCCCAAGCAGAAGCACAGCTCCACCTTCCAGGGGCCGAGCATGCAGCGTGGTGAGGAGAGGGGCAGAGGAGGAGCGGGAACCTGTAAGCCACTCACGCAGGGTGAGCCGGCAGCACGCAGGGAGGAAATTATGTCTGGGGACAGGGACAACCCTGGGATTGCATTTAGAATGCCCAATTACCATTCGACTGGGAAATGACTGGTCTTTTGGCTGCCCTGTAATCATCTCTCACCTGGACAATTGCACCAGCTTCCCAACGGGTCCCCATGTGATGCATTCCATCAGCAGTCACCATAGTGACCGTTCCAAAGCATTGCTCCAGTCCTGTCACTCACCTCGGAGAAACAGCTGCAGCCTTCCTTTCGCCTCCAGGGCCAACTCCAGGTGCCTTAGCTCAGCGTCCTGGGCCTGGGTGGTGGCCCAGCTGTTGCTGTTTGCCTCATTTCTTCCTATTCCCCGTTCTCCCCTTCGATGGCTCCAACAGAAGGTTTCAGTGGAGCCAAACACACCCTGTTCTCTGTGGTGCTGTCTGTGCTGCTGCTGAGCCCTCCCACCCCCTCCGTTTGCTAAAGCCCCACCTTTTCCTCTACCTCATTCAAAGTCCACCTTGGCTGCTCCTTCCCCAACCAAGTGCAGCCGCTGCCCTCTGTTACCACCATGCCCTTCTGCTGATTCCCATCAGTATCATCAGGTATATCTGTGTAGCCCAGTGGTCGGCAAACTTATTAGTCAACAGAACCAAATATCAACAGTACAATGATTGAAATTTCTTTTGAGACCCAAATTTTTTAAACTTAAACTATATAGGTAGGTACATTGTTATCAAATTAGGGTATTCCTAAGCTGGCCTTTGCTAAAAACTCAAGGGGCCAAAGAGCACATGTGGCCCGAGAGCCACAGTTTGCTGACCACTAGTGTACCCCATAAACACTTACTTCCTGGCACCTTTGCAGTTCTCCTCCCCGCACTTGGCCCTGAAGATGCAGAAGAGGCACCTGACCTCCAGAAGCTCCGAGTTTCACCCCAAGCATTCAATCCTCTTTGCTGCTGTCTGGTGAGAGCGACACACACTTGTTTAATCAGGTGACCAACATGTGATTGAATGAATGCATGCATGCATGAATGAATGCATGAATGAGAGAATGAATAAGTGAATAGGTGACAAAGGGGAACCAGTGAGAGGAGGTTGCAGGGAAGCCAATGTTTACTTGCTCAGAGAAACGGGTTCTGATAGCTGCCCTGCCCTACACACACGCTGCCTCACACAGGGCTGGGGGCATCCATGCCTAGGAGACCATGTGTCAGGGGGCTCAGAAAGGCTCCCACTTGGCTATGAGGTTCAAGTTGCAGTGTTGTGGGCTCTGGACCCAGCCCTATCACTGACTCTCTATAGGTGGCCTCAGCTAGAGCTCATCCTCTCTTTGAACCTCAGTTACCCCCTCTGTATAATGAAGACTTTGGACACAAATAACCGATCAGGGAGCCCTCTGTTAATATGGAGAAAACAGGGGTACTTCTCCTTGGCTTCAACCAACCCTTCTATGGTGGACAGTGAACAGGGTGAGGGTGTGGCTTTATCCCATGCTAGGTGCAGAGGAAAATAGAACAAATGAGAATGATGGGAGGGAAATTGGGTGTAAGATTTCGTACCAGCAGTCTGGGAAATGTGATTTCCCGCTCCTGTCAATTACTGCAGGCTGGGAGGGCTTCCTGGAAAAGGCACAGCATGGAACTAAAGGGTGAGCAGCACTTAAACATTTGGGGAAAAGGGGAGTGAATTCCGGGAAAATGTGAAAGCATCTCTGAGCCAGCAAAGCCACACCCCAAAGGCCCCTGTGGGTGTCAACATGCCCTCATCCCTTACCCGGACTTTTTTGGGAAGGCGGTCCTGTTCGGGCTGAACCAGACACAAAACACATCCACATCCCAGGGTTCAAGTCAAACACATGCTTGCTTCCTGTTTCCTCTGCCTGCCCTTGGCACAGAGGGTACTGGGAGGAGGGTCAGGGCATGCCACATCTTGACACCTATACAGGTGGCAGAGGGGGAGGCAGGCCTGCCCTCAGCTAGAATGTAGGGCAGCTGATTCCAGCCCTGGGATTGCCACCTGCTCTACCAGGGCCCAGCTGCAGCAGCACTGCGGGCAGACCCGCTGCATGCCCACGGCTCCTTGTGTATGAGCTAACCAGACTGAGTGTAGCAGCCATTTCTACAGTCGGTGCCAGATGTACCCAGTCACCCCCTCTCACTTCTTCCCAAGGAATCAGACTTACTCAAGCCAAAGCCAATTGTTAGTCTGATAGGCCTAGAGAGTTCTACTAATGATATTGACGATGGTGCCGCCCCTGAAGGGACTCCTGTTACAGGACACATCGACCTTGCAATCCCTGGCTCGATCAGGCAAGACCTGGCTCTTCCCCCACTGACACACTCCAGGGTCCAACCCCTTCAGCACGGCTTGGCTCCGATGATGACCATGGAGTGAGAGGGTCACCGGAAACTCCTCCGGAGCCGCTTCCTGGGAAAGGCACGTGGTGGCTCCTTTCTGTGGGCGGTGGTTTCAGACTTACCAAGGAAGCGGCAGCACCTCTTGCCTGTCTCCCTTCTCACCCAGGAGAAGACAGCATGGTATTTCTCAGAGCCTGGGAACCATGATTGCCACGCGATTATTTTATTCTTTAAAGTTTTGAGGTTTCAGAGCAAGATGGTGGAACTTTCCAGGCCCCGGAGGAGGCTTTGGGTCTGAGGGGAGTGGCTGTAAGAAGGTTCAGCCTGGTGATCTGCGGGAAGATGAGAGGACAGGGCAGCAGGCACCTGGGCTGTGGGGAAGGACAGCCCAGGGGCATCGCCTCAGCAGAACCAGTGTTCGAGGGCCTCAGCACACCCCGCACCCTGCACCCCACAGATGCTCAGCCACAACGTCCAGGGGCTTGTGGGAAGGGACCTTTATTTAGAGACTGAGGACAGTTCAGTGTTTTGAATCTAGGTGGACAGTGGATGGAACGTGGATGGTGGCCATGGGATGGGGTGGACAAAGGGGGGCTGACTGCCTCAGCAGAAGCTACAGACTTAGCTGGGGTCCCTTGAGGTCCCCCTCTGGCCTCTGGTACCCAGGCCCGTGGCCACACAAAGCTGGGGGTTTGCCTGGAGTTGTGTCTTCCACTCAGGGCTTCCAGATTGGGCTCCTTTCCTTTCTTTTCTTTTTTAATTTAACAAACTATGACAACCAACTCTGTTTTGGCCGAGTGCATGGTGCCTGGGCAGGGAGCTGGGTCAGTGGGCCTGTGGGCTCTGAGAGACCCTGGCTCCGTGAGGAGCTCTCAGGAATGAAAGACGTAACAGACTAAGAGAAAGACGGTGGCAGGACCGAGAGAGCAGGGACCTGTGGGAACCCAAACGGCCCCGATGGGTGGTGGCGTCAGGACCGGGTTCGGGAAAGGTGACCCCCAGATGATGGCATCTCTCACGGCACACTGAGGTCAGCAGCTTACACGCACCGTGTGGCCAGCACTTGGCTCAAAGGACCTGCGTCTGTTTTCCCAAGTGCCTCTCGCAATAACTGTGGTTTTTGATCTGATTCTCCAGCACTCTCGTTCTCTCCAGCTGCACAAACACTCGGGCAAAGGGACTGGGCATAAGTAATGATCCCGGGAACGCAGCTGGAGCCCCAGGGGCGCGTGTGCACTGGCACGATGTCTCACCTCCGGTGGGAGCCAGCCCAGCCAGCAAGCTGGGGAGCGGGCCTGGGCTCCTGCCGGCCCATCGCTGGGTGACAGCATCAGACAAACATCGCCCTGAGCGGTCCCTCCTGGCGCTCCCTCTCAGTGCAACCCAGAAGAAATGACCTTGCCCAGGCCCTGACAGGTGCACAAGTGGGTTTAGCAAGGAAGCCGGCTGCACAGAAGAGGAAACCGAGGCTCAGAGAGGATGGAGGCTCTCAATGCCACCCCTGGGAGAAACCAGTTGGGAACTGAACGTGGGTGTGTTTGCACCCTCCATGAGGTTTCTCCCCACTGTCCACACTTCCTGATGATCGCTAATGGATTTGGTCCAGGAGACAAGGGTGAAGCAGGGAGGCCCGAAGGTGCCAGCTCTCATGTGGTACAAGTGAGGGCTGCACCTCAGAATAGGAGCCTCCTGGATGTGCTACTCCAGCTGGGAAGCAGCCCGGCCCCCCTCTCTCAGGCTTCACCATGAGGGATTTTCTGGACCCTCCCAGGGACTTGAAAGGGACTGTAAATTCCACAGGCCACTGCGAACATGCGGCAAGGTGTCTGCACTGTTTCCTGCATCGGGTTAATCCAGGTGGAGTCCCCATTCACCAGGGCCCACGAGGACCCAGGTCTGTCCCTGCAGAGCGCCTTCCCCCATCCTTGCCTCACGTAAGACCCTCATGCTTATGTGACCGCAACATCTGGATGTGCTCCATATCCTGTTCCCTCCCCACCTCTCCCAGTTTACTGTCTGTTGTGAACTCTCCATGCACACAGAGCATCTCAGAAAGGCCACATTCTGTGGGCAGTGCCCCCCATGCTCCTCCACCTGCTGACTTGCACTGGGCACCTTGTCAGTGGGGACAATGGTGCCTGGTTTTCATGAAGGTGGCATGACTCCCTTCTTGGGGCGCTAAGGATCATCCACTGGGTGCAGACCCTCTGCCGGCCCTCGGGGACACTGTCCTGCCCTCCAGAGGCAGAACAGAGTGCAGGCAGGGCTGGAGTGTCAGGGGCAAGGCCCTCCTCTCCGGGCCTGACGCTGCGCCATGTCAGCTCTGGTCCCTGACAATTCCACGGGCCAGGAGTGGCATCCTGGCGAATGAAAGCAGCACACGCAATGGAAGTGGCAGAGAAGCACACACAATGGAATGAAAGCATGTCGACCTGTTTTTTCTGCATACAGTTTTACATATATGAACACATAGGATACAGCTTTACCATATGTGACCACATAGGATACAATTTTACATATGTGAACACATAGGATACAGCTTTACCATATGTGAACACATAGGATACAGTTTTACATATGTGAACACACAGTCAAAAGTCTCGGAGGTCCCACCCAACCTGTAACTCCACTAAGCAGGTGTCACTGGGTGGGGAGGGTGGTGGTCAAATGGCAGCTTAGTCTTCTCTATGATAGTTTGATTTTCTATGAGGAGCAGGGTTGCTGATAGCATTTATGGAATTATAATTAGTTTTCAAATGAAAGGACATGGCAAACGATGAAATGACACTGTGACAAGACTGGGGCTGCAAGTCCAAGGGTTGCACCTCGCTGTGAGTACTCGAGCTGCTTGTGGCGGCTGAGGTGCCGGCTGGGGAATTACAGTCTAGTTTGGGTGGTAATTTCTCTGGAGGTCTGAGGCCCCCCTCAAGGGGAATGGAGGATGTTTTGAAGTAGATATTTGTTTTCTACTGACAAAAGTAACATCCATTCACCACAGACAATTTGCAAACTACACAATGTATAAAAAGGAAAATGAAAATCCCTTGTAATCCGTCCACAGAGTCGTAACCACGGTTAACGTTTCAACACACGGGCTAATGTGGGCTTAGACACGCCTGACGTCACTCCCCGCCTCGCCACTCGCTCCATGTACACTTAGTTCTCAAACTGTGCAGAAGGGGAAGATAATACCCGCATCGCAGAGTGAAGACTAATTAACCGAGAACGCTCTGCAGCTGCTCCGGGGAGCACTCGGTAAACACAAGGACTCACTCTGAGCTAGCTGGCGGCAGAGTGCCTCAATTCTTCACCAAATTGGGGTCAGACAATGGGTGCAGTGTTGTGCTTTGCCCTTTTGTTTTACACGTGAACGTGTGCACTTTTCATGCTGGCACTCTTGAGTCTTTTGGGGGGTGGGGGGAGGTAGTGCCAGGCTGACTTGCAGAGATAGAAATAAGAGCTCTGTGTCCTGTCCTGCCTCTGCTCTAAAGCCCACCATGGCTCCCACCTGCCACCAGAGTAAACGTAGCCCCCTAGTTACTGCTGTCCAGGTCCCACCTTTACCTGTCTGCTTAGCCTGCTGCACTCTGCATCCATGAGCCCTGAGTCATCCTGACGCCTCCAGCACCCACATCACACCGAGAAGACCCCCCTTTCTCCTGTCAAACCCAGTCTCTATTGAAGCCCTTGTCCTCACTGTTGAGGGCATAGTGACCCCCTCAGTCCCTCACTTCCCAGAGCACTGATGTGAACAGAACACTTCAGGTCTCTATCAGTGTGCCTCATTCACTGCTTGGTGCTAATCCTTGTCTCCCCACTACATTGCTTGTCTCTAATGACTGGGTCTCATAATATGGCACTTAAAAAAAAAAAACAAAAAACAAATAATCTAAGAGTCGCTAGCTGGTGCTGAGCGCATGGGGGACGCCCACGCGCATGCTGGCTGGTGTTTTTGCTCCAGCTAATGAGTGACTGGGAGCTTTTTTCTCTGTTGGTTTTCCTAGCCTCAGGAATGTCTCCTGGCTGGGTCGGCTGTCAGCTCACACACACAGAGCCCCTGTTCCTTGGAATGCATATCTGTTGCTTTGTCTTTTTAGCATCTACTCTCTCTCCATCCCCCCTTCTTTTCATGCCCTTTCCCATTCTCTGTCCACAAATTTAGAAGTCGGGTCAACCCTGGCATGGGGCGGGGCCCCACCCTGGTCAAGTGATTGACTCACGGGTGGACACAGAACCTGAGCTGTCCAATGAGACGCGATCCTGGAACTGTTGCTAGAGAAAAGGGAGAAACAGCTCTTTTCCCCTGCTGGCTTTGTTTCCAGAGGATGACGAAAGCCGCCGTGCGAAGGAGTCCTGCCTGGGAGTGGAGCCTTACGGAGAGAGTCAGACACGAGGGGGTGTTGGATGGCACCATGTCAGATGTTACCCTGCACCCGGCCACGCCTGCAACCAACCAACCCTCTCCCTGTGCTTGTTCGTGACATGAACCAAAATGGTTTCTCTCCTTAAGCCCGTGTTTCTGCCATTTATAACTCAAAGACTCTATACTCAAGCCCTTGTCTCTTGTTCTAAAGCTTCACTTATCTGAACTCCATTTCCATAAAAACTGAGAATCTAGAAGCAGTCAGTGGAGCCCAAGGCCTGTCTCCTGGTTCTTACCTCTGCTGCATGATCACAACTTAGAGACAAAGACCCTGAGGCAGAGAGAAGCCCAGCCATGCTCCTAAGATTCCACAGGGAACTGTGGGTGGAGCTGGGGCAGCGTCTCCCAGGGCAGTTCTGTGCTGCTCTTGCAAGCCCTTTGACTGGTGGAGTGTGCTCGCCCTGGCACCTCGGAGCTGCTGGGCTCAGGAAGCACAGTGGTTAGTGGTGTTTAGAGGGCTTCCAGGGGTACCCATGGGGGAGCTGAGGTTGTCAGCGCACACAGCCTGCCTCCTATATGCCTTCCCAGACAGACACCCAAGGGAGCCAAGTCTTATCGCTTATCTGATCGCTGCAAAATATCAGAGGATGTGTGGTTGGATACCAGGCGTGCTGACCCTGGGTAGAAATCTTTCAGTGCCAGGAGCAACCCAACAGCACCTGCTTCAGTGCCTCAGGCCTGCAGTTCAGCAGGTTCCCCTGGAGCATCACGGTCACACACCCTGGTGTACAGCTTTCTTGGGGTGGGAGAAGGAATAGTTAACTCTAAGAGTGACATATGACATCCCTACTTTCTAACATCCAAGAGGGTCAACCATGGCACTTGTGTCCCCTGTACATTCTCCCTCTGGCAGGTTCTCAGACTTTGGCCCACAGCTCAGATTCTTCCTCCTAGTTCAAGAGTTCTGGAGTTGGCACATATTTAGCCATAGAAATAATCAGAGCTATAGGATAATACAGCATGTTAGTTAGAGGCCACCTCACTCCCTTCATCCAGAAGGTGGGATGTATTAGTCAGAAGTTGCCACAATAATACTGTGTCACAAACCACCCCAGAATTCAAGGGTTTATGAGAGCAAGAGTTTATTGTCATGCTCATGGGTCTGCAGGTGAACTGTGAACGGGCTAATCCAGGCTGATCGAGGTTAGACGGGTGTACTTCAGGCTGTGGGCTGACTGAACTGGCTCCTTGCTGCATGTTAGGTTCTGAGAAGCTCCACATGTGTTCAATCTGAGGCTCAGGCTGAGGGCGTGGCTGCGACCTTGGAAAGCCTCTCAGGGTGGATGAGGGACACACAAGAGAGTGAGTAGAAACATGTTGCCTTGGCTCAGAAGTAGCATATCATTCCCAGCTGCATTACACTGGCCAGAGAAAGCCACCTAGCATCAAGCAGGCAAGGGGAATACGGTAGAGGGAGCTGTATCTCTGGTAGCAAGAACTGTGAGCAGTGTCTAGGCAAAGCCGTTGGATGTAGAATTATAATGCAGGGTGACTGCTAAGATTTGAGAATAATGATCCAATCTACCACGTGAAGTCTCCATTTCCCTCCACCTCGCCTATCCCCATTCCTGAGTCCATATTCTGCCATTATTTCTATATCTTTGCCTCCACCCACCTCCATCAGAGATGCACAAAGTTACTTCCTGTTGAATTAATGATACTTAAACTCCTGCGTGGGGCACTTACTAGTAGCTCTCCTTCTAGAACAGAGCAATCAGAGGGCACCTCCCTGCTTTCGGTTTCTCTTCACTCCAGCCATTCTGGCCCGAGAGCCAGGGGAACATTTGTGAGGCCTAGATTTTTATCAGCCTGTATCCAGCATGGAAGCCTTTGATGACTCCCATCACTCACAGCCCTGAGCTCTAAGTCCTTAGCCTGGCATTTCAACCCTAAAGCATTACACTATTTAATTCAACCATTACTTACTGTGCCCTGGCCTGACTGGACTGAGTGCCCTTCCTTTCTTTGTATTGTCATTCTCTATGGCACACCCCTAACAGGCCCAGACATTCTCCCTGGTCCTCCCACTGGGTTGACCTCCAGATATTCTGTACCAGCCAAGGTTCAACAAAAGAAACAAAACCAGTGGGAGATACATAGCAAGTGAGTTATTGCAGGGAACTGGCTTATGGCATTGTGGGGATTGGCTAGAAAACCCTAAGATCTGTAGGGCAGGCTGTTGGGAAGGGCATTTGTCACAGGCTAAAGCTGTAATCCCTCCATGCTGTTCTTAAAGCCCCCCAATGGATCAGCTCAGACCATCAGACTATTCAGGATAATCTCCCTTAATTAAAGTCAACTGACTATGAACTTTAACCATGTCTACAGAATACCACCACAGCAGCAACTGGGTGAAATGTTTGACTGAATAATTAGGAACTGCAGCCTAGCCATGTTGACAAAAGAAACTGATGATCATAGTCTACCCTTTGTCAACTGGCACCCATACAACATCTCTGGAAGCCACAGTTAACCTCCCAGTAAGGTAATAACACACCCATCCCTTCACCTGCCAGGGGCAAATGCCATCCCACAATTGGAAGCACCCTTTCTTCAGAAGAGGATGCAGTGTATCTGTTGTTTTATGTCTGTACCTTAGATACTGTGATATAAACTTAACTTTTATTAATATACTAGAGTCCTGGTGCATGAATTCATGCACAGGTGGGGTCTGGCCAGCCTGCCCCAATAGGGGCTAATGGTGGCCAGGGGAGGGGGATAAGGGGGCAGGAGGAAAGGTTGACTAGCTGGCTACACCCCCATTGGGCAGTTGGCCGGCCACAGTGTGTCATAGGGACCAGTTGTTCCGGTTATTCCAGTTGCTTGGCTTTTATATATAGAGATCTTATATTAGATAATAAGAGAGAGAGAAAAAAAGCAAAACTATGTTGCTAATATATGCATAAACATATAACAAAATAAGGAAGAAATACTCATAACAATTGTAGTCTTATGTCTGCAACTGGCCACATGGTTATTATAACTGGTTTTTATAACTGCTTCTACTACCCACCTTCCCTTCACCCTCAGCCAGTACCTCCGCTGGTCATAGTTCTTGCATAGTGGGGTAATTCAAATCTTCATCCTAAGGGTCTAAGCCATTAGAAATTCTTCCCGATTTGGGTTATTATAGTTCTCCATTCACTTTGATCACAGGGCACGTTAACACTAAGAAGCACCATAAGGAATGCTCTGTATTCCAGACACACTTTTCCTTATGTCTATTGTGTAGTAGCAACTCAGTTTCCCCTAGATAGTCACCCCACCAGGCCAGTAACTTCTCCTTTCCCCGTTGATTCAGCGGCAGGAGAAGCCCAAAGTGGGTGGGATGGCAGCATTCTGTTCAAGGTCACTGGGATCATTGTGGTGGTCTGGTGGAAGCATTCCTCCTTTTAAAACAAAGACCTCCAGACCAACAGAGCGTAAGGTCATGGGACCAGGAAGCAAACAGTTGCTAGAAAAGCTCCAGGGCACTGGTCGGCAAACTCATTAGTCCACAGAGCCAAATATCAACAGTACGACGATTGAAATTTCTTTTGAGAGCCAAATTTTTTTAAACTTAAACTTCTTCTAATGCCACTTCTTCAAAATAGACTCGCCCAGGCTGTGGTATTTTGTGGAAGAGCCACACTCAAGGGGCCAAAGAGCTGCCTGTGGCTCGGAGCCGCAGTTTGCCGACCACAGATCTAGGATAAGAGTGAGCAGAGCTATTCTCATTTCCACACTGATTCCTGGACCCATGAATCCTGGTGACGAGAAAAACAGCAACATGTGCTGGATGCTGACTTAGAGCTTAGACAGCCCCATGGAGGACACTGCCCAGCCCCGCAGGTTCCGCCTCCTGGAGACTCTGTGTCCCAGACAGCCCGCTGCTTCAGGGAGGCGAGAGCGGAGATGCCAGGAGCTCAGGCCCGTTGTCATACTGCATTTCACTTCCTGGATCAGAAGCAACGGTGTGGAATGCCCTGACAGTGGACGAGGCATTCAGTAAGTCCACGCGTGGGAACCGTGGCAGAAACACTGGTGCAGGAAAGGCAAACCCACATTCAGCATCACTGGCCATCGTCATTCCAGTCCCATCACATTTTTGAGCCTGGTTCGTGTTTTCCTCCTCCTCCACTAATATGTACATAACCTCTCAGATGCTCATCTATTCAGTGGCCCTTATTCACCATCGTCTGTATGCCAGGTACCCTCCGAGGTGCCAGGGAA
The DNA here is from genome assembly GCF_964339955.1 of Pipistrellus hanaki. Classification (NCBI taxonomy): domain Eukaryota; kingdom Metazoa; phylum Chordata; class Mammalia; order Chiroptera; family Vespertilionidae; genus Pipistrellus; species Pipistrellus hanaki. The sequence continues at coordinate 10,576,200 of NC_140516.1, read as the reverse complement.
AGACACGGTCCCTGACATACATACATTAGTGAAATGGAGTCAGTGGACCACGCCTGTGTCCTACAGCCCAGTGGTCACTGTGTGAGCTCGCTGCTGGCAGTTTTCTTCGCTCTGTCAGACTAGTTGGTCTCGAGAGCATCATCTACATGTCCAAACCCACGGCGATCTGCATGCACCAAGGACATGAGATGTTCTGGGGAAATGCTGGGAAGGCCCAGAAAACATGAGGCTAATGGTTTCACGGAAGCCACTTCGCTGGACGGGGCCCTTGGGGATTCGGCCCTGGCCAGGGAGGCAGCAATGCGAGTGGTACTGCAGAGAGGCCTTCCCTGCATCTGCCTGGCCGCCTCGCCACACTCAGCCACAAAGTTCTTCCACTTGGGCAGAATCTGCCTCCCTTTCTCTAGAACCACGTTGTTTCTGGCCAGCACACCAGCTGAGCCTACCTGAAGGGCAGGGAGCACTGTGTGCCCATAGGCCACCTACCAATCATCCTCCCCAACCACCCCACCTCCACCCCCCACCACAGTTCCTGGTGAAAGCCTTTTTGAGACCAGAGGGAAGCACAACCGCTGGTGTGTGCGGATCAGAGTGCAGAGCATAGCCTGTCACTAGCACTCCCCATGCTGCGATGCTCCTGGAAAAGTGGGTGCTCTTGCAGCCACAGAACATCCAAGCAGCCCAGCCTGCCCCACACAGCTCAGGCCATTCCCCTTGATAGTCACCCTGCTAGGCCTTTCCATGCAAGTGAGGCCTCTGCTCCCCTGCAGCCTCCGATTCCCGCTCCCAGGACACTGGGAAGAAAGGGGTCCTCCTGACCATCCCTGTGGCCAGTGTTCCCAGGAAGGAGGGGCAGAGGAAGGCATTTGCAGACCAGCATCAGCAGGCAGCAGTGACAGACGGAACTGTGTTTCTGACGCCCTGGGGCCCGAGCAGTGAGAGCCAGGCCCGGCGGTCTCGGTCAGCAGTACCCCATCTGTCTCAGAGCCGCTCAGGCCCTGGCCTGGTGGAGGAGGCCCTCCTAGGCCCTGGTGGGGTGAGGGAGTCAGGCTGGAATGAGCCGGAATAGGTTTCAGGGAGCAGTTTTCTCAGTTCAGTGCCTGACATCCCCCAGCCTCGTCATCAATTACGCGGCCACTTGGCCGGAGCTCGGCAGCACCGTAAACACATGCAGACCCCGGGCGCCGGGAGGTTCGTGCCTCGCAAGGCACAGACCATTTGGGCTGCAAGCCGAGCGAAGCCTTGTTTACAGAAACCATCAGCAGCGCCCTAGGGGAGTCAGAGGCCCGTGTCCCAGTGGGCTGGCGGAACCAGGAACCTGGGTGACAGCCTGGGCTACCGTAGGCCGCCCACCTTAGAAACACATCATGGATGACTGCATGCCTCTTCTGCAGTGGCTATTTCACTATCCATGACTCGTTCAGCTTGGGCAGGGAGGGGTGGCTTCTCCTGCACCCAGGCTGTGCGTGGTTAGATGTCCCAGAGTCCATGGCTGGGCAGGATGTGAAAGATCGCCCTGCCCAACCAAGGCTGGGTTTTGTTCAGCAGCCGTCTCCATGACATTTCTCCAGTCAGAGGAAGCTCTCTACCTGTCCCAAACGGCTTGCGATGATTTGAAATGCCTCTCTTGGCTTCCACCCGCTGACCCCAGCTCTGTCTCCTGAAATATGTAAACCACATTTCCCTTCCATAATTAGCTTGTCAGTAAAGCCACCAACCACAACTCTCCTATGCTCTCTTCTTTCAGCCAATGTCTCTATCCCTTCAACTGTCAGCCCACTTCTTGTGCCATCGAGTTTCTGGCCCATCACCCTCTGGACTCCTTTCTGTTCCAGAAGGAAATCACCTCTTGCAATGCACCGTCAAGTGTGGCATGGTGGGGAGACCATCAGACAGGAGTTGGACACGCTGGGTTGGTTGCTAGGGTCTCTGTATAATGTCCCCTGTTTATTCTCCTGGAAAAGGGGGTGATCCAGGTGCTGTACGAGGTGTCAGTTGTCTCTCCAGTGCAGTTCCTGGCGTGCAGGAGAGGGTATGCCCACGCTAGGACTGTGTGTTGACCCCAGTATTCTATTACAACTGTTGGCAAAGAAGAGGCATCCTTTTTGGTACCATTGCCAGGGCCATGGGGATGTGGTCAGTCTTGCGTATCTACTCATTCTGAGAATCAGCTGTGCTTCATCCTGTAGATGCAATTGAGGGGGACAAGACCCAGAAGAGAGGCTCTTATGATTGGAGAGGACTAACAATTCCAAAATCCCACGGGGAAGCTTAGAGACTCGAGAAAGAATTGCGGTTTGAATCCAAAGGCAGATCATTGGAAAACCTGGAAGAGCTGATGTTAGTCTGCTAGAAGAGATGCTTCCTGCATGGAGGAGGTCAGACTTTTGTTTCATTCATGTCTTTAACTGATTAGGTGGGGCCCACCTACATTGTGGAGAGCATTCTGCTTTACTGAGAGGTTATCCCTTTAAACTTCCATTTCATCTAAACATTTTCTCACAGAAACATCCAAATAATGTTTGACCACATACCTGGGCATCCTGGCCCAGCCAAGTAGACACATAAAATGATCATATCCTGCCTACGTCCCATCCAAGGGCAGGGCACACAGATTGTGGGAGAGACTTGGGATCCAGTCATGTTTAATTGAGATTTTTTCCCCCCAAAGAACTACAGCAACAACAACACAACAACAACAAACAAACAAAAAACCCTCCTCAAACCTTAGGGAGTTCCTCACACTCACATTACCTAACAACCATGCCTGATGCTCACTACAGCATGGGCTGCAGTGACATGGCACAGCCAGCCAGCTCCAGCGCTGATGTATATACAAATAGGTGTATAATATGTGTTTTTTTAAATCCACACTATAGCATGCATAATGTTATAATCATTTATAATCAAGATATGAATTTACTTGCTAAGAAGTTAACAGCATTCATCTCTCCATATTAGAATCATGGGTCTTTTTCTCCCTTTAACTTGCATGTATTATATACCATTCCCATTACGATCTTGTTCCTCCTGCTAAAATAAGCAATAAATAAAGTTTTTCAAGTCAACAAGATAATTTTTATGTAGCCATTTCTGTCACCTAAAAAAATCCAGAAATCTCCAAAGTACACATGGCAGCACCTCATTTGTCTGAGTTAGGTTTTGGCTAAATTTAACTAAACTTCTACATGCCAAAGCCTGTGGGTTTTGCTATTGATGTTCCTATTTTGGCTAAAAAGTGCTGCTTTAAATATGTTTGATAAGATGTTTTAAAAGCACTTCATAAAAACTGTTAAGTCCTGTGCACCCATCAGTTCTTTCTAGAAAACGGCCCAGTCTTAGACACTGGCCACCATTAATTCCTTCTCCATCTTATTTACAAATAACCATTACTTTCTCTGCTCTCAGCTGTCACTTCTGCTCAGTCCTCAGGGCTCTTATCTTTTCACGATAATTATGTGTCTGAGGCTCCCCGGAGGAAGGAGCATGTCTCCTCCCTGGGGTCATCGCGTGGACAGTGGAATAACTTTTCTCACCTTATGGTTTACAGGGCATCGCTATGTATCGGGTTTCTCAAGCTCTGCACCTTTGGGACTGGATGATTCTTTGTTGTGGGCGCTTTTCTGGTCACTGTAAGGGGTTTAGAATCATTACTGGCCTCTGCCCACTAGATTCCAGTAGCAAGCCCCACGTTGTGACAACCAAAAAGGTCTCAAGACGTTGCCGAATATTCCCTGAGGGGCAAGATGGCCCCTGGTTGGAAACCACTGCTGTGTTTCACTAACTGTCCATATCTTTAAAGCACAGGGGAGGAAAGGCTGGTCAGAGAAGCAGCTGGAGGGACAGAGGAAGGCCGTGGCCTACCTGGTGCTCCCTGCGCCCTCTGATTGGATCTGATTGACGTGTGTGTCTAGAATCCCACATGCTACAAGCAGGCCACCCCTCCCAGGACAGCTTTCTGAGACAGGCAGCATGGAAGCAAGTGCTGAGAGGTTGCTGGAAAGAGGAAACCCCGAGATGGTGGGAAGGAGGGTCTTTCTGTTTGCAGTGCATCGAAAAGCTGAAGGAAAACCAAACTGGACAATAGGTGATGAGGGATGTGTGGGGTCTGGAATGTTGGGCCCAAGCCTCAGCTGGGTCGGATCCCCTCAGAGTCAGCCAGACACGCCCAGCACCTTCCTTCACACTGTTCACTGAGAGCCAGGCCTGCTGCTTGGGATGTCTGTTCAGCACAGAGGGGTTGGGGGGAAGAAAGGAAAATGCCCTCCCAGATATCTGCCATGTCCTCCTTCGTCATCCGGTGCCACCTTCAGCCTTGGTGTGAAAAGACGACAGCAGACTCCCAATAGGGAGCTGGGAGCTGATGCTTGAAATGCAATCAGCAAAGCTTCATGGGTCTGAGAGGTGTCCTAGAACCTGAATTCTCCAGTTTTCCCTCCTGAGAACAACCCATCTTACACATACTCTGAGAATATCTTCTACCAACTCAGACTCTAGCACCTCTGAGGGCTCCCTACTTTCTGGGAGGTAAGTCTCAACTTCACCATGTTGTCAAATTCACCTCGGCTTCCTGGAACCTAAGAGGCTCCACAATCCATAGAGGGAACTCTGCTTGTTTGGGCATTTTACAGGGGTCCAGGCTGCGATGTCATAGCCAACTCTGCTTAGCAGGATCGTTCATGCATTGACTACTAACACCCCAACTCTCAAAGGGAGTCCGGGCTGCAGGTCCTTCCACTTGACTGTTCCTAATTGGGCTGAAGACAAGATGCTTGAGGAAAACATGGGACTTACATGTCAGTAACACAATACAATATCCCAAATACCCAGACACATGCTTATAGCAAAGTCAGGAAACCCTGCAGCGAGTTTTACATAAGGACAAATCTAGCCCTGGACTGTAGCTCTGTGAATGGCATCTTTATTTGGGGTTGTGTGTGTGTGTGTGTGGGGGGGGGTGGTTAAAAGATAGCTAGACTAGAGGAGGTTTTGAGGAAAACCAAAGCAATCAAAAGACTGAGGGACAGTAATCAAAAACAATTAACTACCTATCTATCTACACTCATAAAACCATCAAGATTGTGAGCATATACTTTACTCCTCCAAAATTCCCTCTCCCCCCTCTTGGCGCTTCCCCATTCTCCTTCCCTAGTCTTCAGCAATCACTTAGGGGCCTTCTCTGACTATAGATTCTATTGTACCGTGTTTCCCCGAAAATAAGACATCCCCTGAAAATAAGATCTAGCACATTTTTTTTAGGGGGGGGGGGAATTAATATAAGACACTGTCTTATTTTCGGGGAAACAGGGTATATCCTAGAGTTTTACACCAATAAAATCACAGAGTGTACGCTTGTTTTGTCTGGTTTCTTTCACTCTGCACAATTATGTTGAGATTCATCCATGTTGTAATATATATCAAACATCCATTTCTTTTTAATGCTGAATAGTATCCAGTGTAAAGGTACCACAGTTTACCCATCCATTTGCTGATGGACATTTGAGCTTTTTCCAGGTTTTGACTACTCAAATTAAGTTGCTATGCAGATTCATTTACAAGTATTGTAGGAACATATGCTGTCATTTCCTGTGGGTTATGACTGAGGTGTGAATGGCTGGGTTATACGGTGGGTGTATATTTAACTTTTTAAGAGACTTACAAAGTTTTACATGGCCATCAACAGTGTGTGAGTGCTCTTACTCCTTCCCATCTCATCAGCACTTAGCATGGGCAATGTTTTTGTTCTAGCCACAGAGCAGAAAATGATGTCTTCTTATGGCTTTTGATTTTCATTTTCCTAATGCTAATGAGGATGATATCTCTATTGTCTGCCCATATATCTTCATTCATAAAATAGCCATTCAAATATTTTGCCCAGTTTTTGATTGGGTTGTTTTTGTTATTATTGATTATTTAAATTCTTCAAATATTCAGATATAAGGCCTTTATACTCGCCCATTCTGTGGCTTATTTTTTTATTCTTCTAATGGTGCCTTTCAAAAACCAGAGTTTTAGTTTGACAAAGCCCAGTTTATCAGTTAATTTTGATAAAGTCCAGTAACTTCTTATATCATAATCATAAAATTATTAATTTATAACAAAGAGAGCTGAGTAGCTTTCAATATCTAATCATCTAACATCTAGCAGAACCTAATACTGTTTGGCCCCATGGAAAAAAAGCAAAAGACATGATTCCTGGTTTCAAAATGCTCATTGTACAGTATGGAATGCCCTATTATATTAGACTATAGGCCCATTGCAAGAAGATTCCTACAAGAACAGGACTTCTGGCAGGCTACTTCTGGCAGGCTTCCCTCCTGACACCACCACCTTCTCCGCCCCACCCCCCGTGCTTTTCCTGCCACTTCTGCCCCCACCCTTCACCCCTCACCCCATGCTTTCCCTCCCACAGCCACTGCTGCCCTGTGCTTTCCCTTCTGCTGCCACCCCGCACTTTTCCACTGCCTGCCACTGTGGCCTGCCCCACCCACACTTTCCCTCCCGCAGCTACCTTGCTTTCACTTTCCCTCTATCTTCCTTCTATACTGTCTTCAATCTTCACTCCTCCCTCCCTCAGTGTATGCAAATTAACAGCCAACTTTGTTTGGTTAATTTGCATACTCGCTCTGATTGGCTGTGGGCATAGTGAAGGTATGGTCAATTAGCATTTTTCTCTTTTATTAGCTTAGATATGCATTATCAGTGTTGTGAGAAAGGATCAAGATGTAACGGAGTTCATAGAAGAAAGGGGAAGAGATAGACACCAAGGTGAAGTGGGCATATTGCACTGGGTCTCACCTTGAACTATCTGAAAAAACCATTGTTTTGCTTTTGTTTCTGAGGAGGCCATCTTGACCATTTGTTTTCTCCTTTGGGTGGAAGATGAAATATTGAGGGAAATACCTAACTCAAATGTAGAGAGGCTGGCAAGAGAGGATGTTAAGAGGAGGGGGAAAGGATTGAAAAAGGGGGGGGGGAAGATTAGCAGCAAAGAAATATCAGGGGAAGTCTTGCTCATAAAACAGAAATTAATGGATTACAGAGCAAGGACATTAAGAAAGATCTTTAAGAGGTTGCAGGAAATGGGAGAATTAGGGCAAAGCTGAGCTGTCATGTGGAACATTTTACATAACAAACTACTGGTTAAAGCTAATATAAGCTTTATATTATAAAGGGCAGGAGACAGCATGTGCCTGAGAGAGAAGAAATGAGGGAGAACTTACTACTTCAGATCAGAGCGATGACTCTCATTCGGCTAACTTGGCCATGCACCCTACATGACACTAGTCCGGGCCGTTGTCTGGAGCTTGATCGGTTCTGTAGACTCAGTGCAGAAGCCTCTATCCATTATGATATGTGTTGTTTTGACTGCAGCATCTTAGGGAGCCATTTTCATGCTGTATTTACTCTGGAAGTTGTTTCATGAAAAGCATCAAAATCAGGATCTACAAATATCTTATCTGCCACTGGGATGCAGAGAAGAAGTGCACTGGAGTGAGAGTGGGCAGAGCAGGTGCTTCTCAGCAGGGCATCGCCCCTGGGGTACCCAGCAGAATTTGTGCAAAAGGGGAGCTCTTCTCAGTTCCAGCATCTATGGGGCCCAGGCTAACCAAGAGGCATAAGAGCCGGAGGGAGAGACATCTAGCTGGTGAGGAATTTCCACTTACAGTGTAAACTGAGTGTGATCACAGATGAAGACATCATCTGCAGTTCGAATAAAAGCCCAGGCACAGCATCCCCAAGCAGCTCAGCAGGGCCACAGGGCAGCGAAGGGTAGAGGAGATGGAAAAATGGCACCAAACCATGGGGAGAAGTAGCCGAGCACATGGCAACCAAGGTCTTATTTCTCTTTCTTCTCAAGACTGACCTTTTTGAGCACCTACTACTTGCTAGGCATTTTATTAGAATATGTTTTCTGTGCTAGATGTCATCTTATTTTTTTAGGTAAGATATGTTTTTATTCATTTCAGAGACAAAAGGAGTGGGAGAGAGAAATATGCATACCCTCCACTGGGAATCAAACCATGACTTCCTGGTTCATAGGTCGACATTCAATCACTGAGCAACACTGGCCAGGCCTGGGGTCTTGTTTTTCCATCTGCATAGTGTGACCATCAAAGCTGAGCAGTGTTTGTTGGTGTAAACTGAGCATATGGTGGGACATATACTTCTTTTCATGCAACAACCTCAATCATTGCAGCTACTTTCTTTAGGGTTAAAAATGCAACTAAACAAAAAGTAAAATATCACAGTGGCTTAAAGAAGACAGAAGCTTGTTTATTTTTTATATAAAGGTTAGGGGTGGAGGGGGGCAGATCAAAGGCCAATATAGCACCCCTCTAGTTCAGAGGCCCAACAACCTTCTAGATCTCCACTTGCCATTCTTGTAGTGTGGCCCTTGTCTTTGTAGTCCAAGTGGCATTTCTGCTGCAGAAGAGAGAAAATGATGGAGAAGGAGGAATAAAGTGTGCACACCAGCTCTATTTAGGAAAGGTCCTGGACAGTATCCAGACACTTCTGCTAGCATCCCATTGGCCCGGACTTAGTCACATGGCCATGCAAGGGATGATGGGAAACGTGGTTCAGGGCAGCCATGCAGTCTGATAGACATTCCATTCCAATGGCAGAAAGAAAAATGAATATTGGGTGATAATCAGTGATCCATGCCATATAGACTAATCCTTTACAAATTTCTAAATTAGGGAAAACACAAAAATGTCGTAATGTGTTGAATGGCATGCTCATCACCATTGCATTTACATTTTTGGCACCCAGAGTGTGCACACCAAGTAAATAATTTCCCAGTAAAGGGTCCCAGGATGGTGTACAGGGAAGCTGAGGCCCCAATTTTAGCACTAAAAATCCCACATCACGGGGAAACCAGGATGGTTGGTTATGCTAGCTATTGGCAGTTACATGTCCTTAGGCAAGTTTCTTTATCTCTTTGAGTCACAGTTTCTATATCTGAAAAATGGAAATAATAATAATTCTGACCTTTTATGATTGTTGTGAATATTATGTGGGGATATGTTCATACTGTTTAACCAAGTGCTTGGCTCTGTAAGTGTTAACATTATAACTCAGTGTTACTGTTACTAGAAATGCTGTGAAGCTGAGGGCTGTACACACCTGCATTAGCCTTGAGAGAAACTGGGTGCTATCCTAGAACAAGTGGAACTAAAGATTTGTGGTTTTAAACATATTGCTTATGAATAGCAAGGAGATACTGCTTCCTGAGACATTTTCTTTTAAAACTTAACACAGATCTCCAATATCCCTTCTTTCACTTTCTTTGTATACTAATCATTTCTTTTTCATTGTCATGAGATCACAAATGAGAATATCCTGTGAACAGTCACATAAAGTAATTGTCTGAAGTGTTATAATAAATTTGCTTTTAAAAAGTAATTTCAGGAAGTTTATAGGAAAGATAGGAAAAATTTTTTTTATTCTTTCCTTATTCCAAAAATATTTAATTGTGCTGTTATTAGCTGTCAAGCAACATGCCAGGTGTTGGATTTACCTGACTGAAAAGGCTCAACCCCTGCCTTTAAGGACCACACTTGGGAAGATGGGCCTATAAGCAAAGATGGGTCATTAGGCGAGCCTGCTAGCAGTTCTCAACCTCTGAGTTGTGATTTGAGAACCGCTGCTGTAGAGCCTAAGACCATCTGAAAACACAGATATTTACATTACGATTCAGAACAGTAGTAAAATTACAGTTATGAAGTAACAAAGAAAATAATTTTATGGTTGGGGGTCACCACAACATGAGGAACTGTATTAAAGGGTCGAGGCATGAGAAGGTTGAGAACCACTGCTCTAAAAGAAGTGATAGGTGAGATACCCCTGCAGCCCAGGGAGAGGCAGAGGAGGTGGATCTAGGTAAGTGGCTGCATGAAGGCAAAGGCACTGAAATATAAAACTCCAGCCATTGCTGAAACTCGTTTGGCTCAGTGGATAGAGCATCGGCCTTTGGACTGACGGGTCCCAGGTTTGATTCCAGTCAAGGGCATGTACCTTGGTTGCAGGCACATCCCCATTGGGGGGTGTGCAAGAGGCAGCTGATCGATGATTCTCTCTCATCGATGTTTCTAACTCTCTATCCCTCTTTCTTCCTTATTTTATTGTAAAAAATCAATAAAATATATTTAAAACAAACACAGAAACACCTCAGCCATCTACCAACTGTTGGTTACTGATGACTTGGAGCAACAATGTTCAACTGGTGTGCCGCAAGAATTTTTAAAACGTGTAATACCTGGCCATTTAGTCAAGGGCACTGGCCTCTTTTCTCTTAGATTGTTGAATAAAAAATGACAACAGCCAGCACAACAATAGCCACTGGCATGAATGAATCAAAATTTGCCTATTTTTTTGTCAGATCAGCAAAAAATATATATTTTTTTGATGTGCCCTAGACTTTTAGTAGTTTATGTCAGACATGAGATGAAAAAGGTTGAAAATCACTGACTTGGAGGGGGAGACCTTGTTTGCAAACTCATCCAACAAATATTTGCAGAGAACCTATTACATGAATGGCATCATTAAATACCATTTACACTGTATTTACATGCTCAGGACACAGAGTCTATCCTGAAAAAGCTTAGGGCTTGGAAGAGGAAATAAGATGTGCACAGTCAATGCAAGATCTGTATGAACCGAATACGTGTCCTCTCAAAACGCATGTCTTGAAGCCCTAACACTATAGGGGCTGTATTTGGAGATGGGACTTCTAAGAAAGTAATTAAGGTTAAATGAAATCATAATAGCAGGGTTTTGATGCTATAGGACTAGTGAAAGGAAGACACCTGAGAGCCCCTCCCCTCCTCTTTCTCCTTCTCTTTCTCTTTCTCCTTTTTCTTCTCCTTCCTCTCCTTTTCTTCTTCTTCTTCTTCTCTCTTCCTTTCTCACTCTCTCTCTCTCTCTCTCTCTCTCTCTCTCTCTCTCTCTCTCTCTCTCCCCCCCCCCCCCCAGGAACTGAGTAAAGGTCATCTGAGGATACAGAGCACATGTGTCAAACACAAGGCCCGCGGGCCAAATCCAGCCCGCCAGGCCTTGCAATGTGGCCCGCACCGCGCTGTCATCACTGCACTCCGCTGTCAGTTTATGACATTGTCAGTTTATGACTGTTCAGTAAACCATTCGGCCCGCGATTTAGGCTGGATTTTAGATTTTGGCCCCTTCTCTGATTGAGTTCGACACCCCTAATACAGAGAGAAGGAGAGAAGGTAATCATCTGCAAGTCAGAAAGCAGGTTATCAGCACAAACTGAATTAGCTGGAACCTTGACCTTAGACTTCCTCCAAATATATTTATACTGTTTAAGCCACTGGTCTGGTATTTTATTATGGCAGAATGATCAGACTAAGATAATGTCCATAATGTATCAGAAGGAGAAAGAACAAAGTAGCCTTGAACTAGAAGGAGGGGAGAGAATGACTGGGAGAGCAGAACAGACTTGCTGGAGAACGTGACCTTGAGCTGAGCCTTAAACACTTGGAAGCACTTAGATTTAGGTGAAATTGATAGTGAAGACCATTCCAGCTAACAGAAGTGTTATGGGCTCAGCAGGCAATAGGAAAACACACACCTTCCATTTGTCTGGAGAGTCTATCAGTAGCAAGTGATATCGAAGAGTGTGGGACACACTGGGCCATGCTAGGAAGGGCTTTGAAAGTCAAGATGAAGACTGTGGGATTCATTTAGCATGCACTAAGGACACACTGTCAGCTGTAGACAAATGGAGTTTCATTCAGCATGATGCCTTCAGCAAGCAATCTGAAAGTCTCAGAGTAGCTCCAGCCTGGAAGGCGGCAGCGGTTTTGGTGAGAGCACATGAGGCGCCTTCTGGGAGAAAAGGTGAGAGAGACCCTACAGGAGGTGGCATTGACCGGGTTTTGTAGGTGTTTGATAGGGATGAGAGGAGAGTGGGAAATAAATATTATAACCAAGAGTGGAAAGCAAAATATGTTTATAAAATCATTTTGCTGTCTTGTCAATCTAAAGATTGCTTAATCCTAGAACAGCCTCATCTTGAATTGAGGAAACTTAAGATGAATGGTGACTATTGGACCCCAGGATTTGGGATCATTCTGTTATGCCAAGCTGCCACCCAGTTTAGAGCGATGAGGCCACTAAAAGTGACCGTGTGACCATCGCGGGGATGGATTCTGGGGCAAAGGTAATGCTTCCCTTCTGGATCATTTGAGCCTGGGTGGCCCAACCAGTGGGAAACTGCCACTATCTTTCAGAGTTCAAGCTGAGAAAGTAGAACCGGAGGCATAAGTGCTCAGAACACTTTCATGGAGACAGGAGAAGACCAAGCCATGGGGAAAGCCACGTTAGGATATGAAGGAAGGAAGGAGACATGCAGGAGGAGACTGAGAAGGTTTAGAGGAAATGATGTAACCAGGATGATGTCAAATCAGGGGCGTCTGAGGAGGGAGTTTTAGAACAGAACCATGGCCAATTGTGTCTATGACTGTAGGTTCTAGAAAGTGAGGACTGAAAAAAAGAAGTATTTGTTATGAGCTTGAGGGGCCCTGTTCCCTGGGGAAGAGCATAAGCAGCTATCTGCTTGAACCCACGTTGGATGGCTTACCGCTTCTCTTGCCTGAGGAAGAGGTTTGGGCCAGGTGAGTGCAGGGCCCAAGGATGAGTTCATTCTTCTACCCTGGGAGGTAACAAAAGGTGAGTACAGGAGGCACAGCGAGAGGCCTGCACTCAGGGCAAGTTCTGGAGAATGTTCCAGTTGAGAAAAGGTAGTCATAGATTTCAAAGACTTTAGAGACGCACGGCATTGCTTCCGAAACACGTCCTCTCCTCACAGAGCCGCAAAGGTCTAGAGCAGAAGATACAAGCTAGTGGCCCTGGGACCACGGGTTACACGCAGGGCGATGTTTTTGGTTGTTTGTTCGTTTGATCAGCATCATGTTCTGAAATGTTAGAATTACTTGTCAACATTTAAAAATCTGACTATTTCATATTAAACATCTGAGTTCTGTCTTCCTTTGAGACCCTGAGGGACTCTGGCAACCCTGTACCCACATCCTGGTCTGGCAGCATGTGCTGGAGCTGCCAAAATTATCCAGGCATCCACCTCATCGATGCTGCCTGCTGGCCTGTGAGGCCTCAGGTTTCCATTCCTGATCTCCATCGAGCCATTTATTCAACGGAGCGGAAACTGGGGCCAGAGGAGGGAAGGGTGATGGGTGCTCTCCCTGTAACCAGCATCACCCTGCTTGTGCTCCATTTGGATGTTTAAGCGCTGAGAGGCACTTGGTGACTGACGTGCAGTCACCAGACATCCTTGCCCAACGTTGTGCGGATACAGGCCAGAGACAAACACAAGGCAGGAATCCCGGTAAGGCCCTTTGCCTCGGGTCCTCGACCACAGCACCCTGTCCTTTTCGTCCATGCAAGTCCGGGGATGACAAACAGTCCAGCAGGAGAGCACAGGCCTAAATCCCACATCTCTTTGTGCCTTCCTCCCGGCCTCTTCTATGGAGGCGGAGGCCAGCGAACCCAAAACAACAAAAATATGCTTCTAGCGAATGAGGTCCTAGAGTTTCTCTAATAGGCAGATTGGGGAAAATGAAAACGCTAATTACTTGAGGGAAAGCATGGAAAACGAGTCAGCTGATTGGGTCACCAGGCAGCCAGTAGGAGCTGATTTTTTTTTTTTTTTTTTTTTTTTTTTTTAGAGGATAATGACTTATTCTAGGGAATTTCAGCCGTGCACACACAACAAAAATAATTTCAAGTGTCTGCTATGAAAATTCCATGCTGCCAGACATCACATTGGAAAATGAATGTGATAAGCTGGAGGCCCATTTGCCCCAAGATCGGAATACAATGCACACTCCCTCCGCGGGAAGTTTCTCAGGGTGAAACCAGAACCAGACTGGAGAAGCTGGAGGGGCAAGGCCCCAAGGGTGGATGGTGGACAGCAGTCAGCCAGGAGGCCATGCTGCCCTTTTGGGCGCTTAACCAGCCCCCGGAGTTGCCGGTAACGGTACGGAAGCTGGTTGGCCACACAGGACCTGATTGTTCTCCCTCTCGTTAAGGAGCTCAGCCCCGGCACTGGGAGCCCTGCTGCTGGCTGTGATTTGGTGCAGCTCCTGGGAGGGCCTGCACATGCTGGATCTTTCTAGGGAGCCCAGGAGTGGTTTGGGGTTCACACAGACATTCTGACTCCAGAAGCCTGGATCCCAGGGCCCGGAGTCCCACTCGCTGGCCAGCGATGGAATTCATGAGGCCTGGCAGCCCTGTATGCAGGGCACACTCTGGTCCTTTACAGCTCTTTGTCTGCAGCGGGGCTCTTGTCTTTCATTGCTGGCTGCCTCTCCGTCTCTGGGGCTGATGTGTAGCCAGATAACAGTATATCAGCACAGGCGGGCAGAGGGGCATGGGGAGTCCGAGGGGGAGGGGGAAAGCGCCTGAGCGAGCCAGCCTGACTTATTATTCCTTCACTCTCACACAAAACAAAATCATTGGCCTGCCAGGGTCATTAAGGACCCCCGGGTTGTCATAGAAACGACCTTTGGGGCCCAGTGGTTGTTAATGCATGAGTGACTGCCTGCATTGTGTGCTTGGGGAGAGGTCAGAGTTTTGTTGGTGGTGAAAGAAAGAAAGAAAGAAAGAGAGAGAGAGAGAGAGAGAGAGAGAGAGAGAGAGAGAGAGAGAGAGAGAGAAGGAAGGAAGGAAGGAAGGAAGGAAGGAAGGAAGAAAGAAAGCAAGCAAGCAAGCAAGCAAGCAAGCAAGCTAGCACAAAGCCCAGGATTTGGCGGCTGACAATCAGAAAGAAGGCTGGACGCTGCCTGTAGCACCGATTCGGTGGTGTCTGGGACAGTGACATCCTGTGCCCTGCACATAGTAGGTACTCAATAAATGTCTGTGAAGATGAATGGGCACATTGTTCTGGTTTATTAGCAATTCCATACTCCTGCCCTGGGGCCACATTGACAGTGCCCTCCCTGGGAATATATAGCTACTTATTTATGGTAAACATAAGGAGCCTTGGGTGCTTTTCACTTTCGTACACATCGTTTTATTTATTTATTATTTTATTTTAAATTTTATTTTCAGTTACCGCTTACATTCAATATTATTTTATATCAGTTTTAGGTGTACAGCACGGTGGTTAGATGATCATGCACTTTACAAAGTGTCTCTCTGCCCCACCCCCGGTATCTCCAGTCATAGAGAGCATAGCTAGGCGATGTCTCTTATCAGGGTT
Source organism: Pipistrellus hanaki (assembly GCF_964339955.1). NCBI lineage: Eukaryota > Metazoa > Chordata > Mammalia > Chiroptera > Vespertilionidae > Pipistrellus > Pipistrellus hanaki. The sequence continues at coordinate 10,560,959 of NC_140516.1, read as the reverse complement.
CCAGTGCAGATCAGCAAAGTTATGTCTGAGTTTTAGGGAGAGCACATGTGTTTTTATCTCGGGTGGATCATTTTAAGACTGCAGGGAGCCAGGGAGCCTGGAGGAGCTGGTTGGGAAAGGGTGGCCAGAGGCTGCTGCAGCAGAGGAATAGGAGAGCAGGGTCTACACAGCAAGCCTTAGCTTTACAGGTGGATGAGCTCTCAGCCCACCTCCTAACCAGGTTCCCGGGGCTCAGGAGCTTGGGTTTCAGAATCAGTGCTGCCACTTGCTCGCTGTGTGTCCTCTTGCATGTCCTCGCTGTCTCAGGTTCCTCACCTATAACATTGGGCCAGGTGATGCCCACAGCCCATCCAAGCCTGCTCTGCTCCTCGGCAAGACTTCCCCGCATTTAGGACTTAACTTGCCAGGTGGGAAGAAAACCTTTTAGGGAGATTCTTTGGGTGACTCCAGGGCCATTTGATCTGAGGAGACTCAACCTGGTCACCTTCTATGGTGCCTTCTGCCCTCCTTCCAATGAGGAACCTTCCTAAGAACTGATACCCGCTGGGGTCTGACTAGATAGAGCAAGTGTGCCCCGGCTGGTCTGTTTTCCAATCTCATATGCCCTGCCCCCTCCCTGGAGCCGGCACCCCCCAGGTTAGCCACAACACATAGCTGGCTATAGGGCGCGCACCCTGAAATCCACGTCCCATGTGGGGCTTGGACCTATGACCTAGGAACTGGGAGACATAGCAGCTTAGCATCAACTGCTAGGGTGACTTGCTTTTACACTGGGTGCCAGGGACCAGTCTGTTGTTCTTTCTACTTGCCTGGCAGATTCTCATACTTTGCTCAAGGAGACTAGATGGCTGTTCACAGAATCCCATCACTGGCTCATGGGTTCAAGAGCACAGCGGCTGCAAAGCCCGGGTCCCTGAAGTGGGCCAGGCCTAAGCGAACACATCAGTGTGGTGAATCTGGCTTGCTGTTTGGTGAGCACTTTGTAGGGATTCTTGATGAGCGTGCCTATCACAGAATCGGGGATGAAAGTCCCAGTGCATTTCAGGCAATTAATAAAAAACCCTATGATTTCTAAATTTTGTTATGTTTGAGGTGTATGTCAACTTTGAAAACTTTGTACTGTCTTATTTTCTCATTCTAAATAAATATCATTTCCTAGAAAACAGAAAACTGGAATGTCCCAGCAGAGAGGGCGGGGATGGCAAAGGATGCTCATTCCCTCAGCACTGACTGCGGTGCCTGCCCTGGAGGAGCAATGCGCTATTGGAGTAGATGTTCCATTTCATCTAATTATTTTTTTTAACCAGTTAACTGACATGTGTCCGAAACGGAAGCCATTCCCACACACCACGACATTTTGAATTTAATTAAGAAAAATCAATTTGCAATGAATATTATAAAAAGAAATATATTACTGACAACTCAGGTGATCTTCAATATTTTCAGCTGAAAATTTTCACACACACAAAAAAATTATTTTAAAGTTGGTCAGGGCTGCCACTTAGAGAAAACATTTTTTTTCAATCTCTCAGAGTTTCCTGGCATGTGGGAAAGGTCTGCCACTTGAATCTACAGATCCTTATGACATACAAGGGGTTGAATATGTTTTTATTGATTTTATTTTATTTTTATTTAAAATATATTTTCTATTGATTTGTAGAGAGAAAGGAAGTAAAAAGGGGAAAGAAAGGTATATCAGTTGCCTCCAGCAACCCCCCTACCAAGAACTGAATGTGCCCTTACCTGGAATCAAACCAGCAACCTTTTGGTGCATGGGATGACTGCCAACCAAGGGAGCCACACTGGCCAGGGCTTTCAGTTAATTCTTATAAAATGCAGGCAGCTATGATTCCCCTAGGGCTGCTGAGGGGTCAGACCAGAGGAGCATGCCTGGTCCAAGGGCACCAGTCACTGAGAGAAGGGGCAGCACTAGAACCCAGACCCACAGCTCCAAGTCTGCTGTGATCCTATCCGCATGCTGCCCAAGCCCACTGCTGACTGAGCTTCAGAGAGAAGAGACACTCAATTGCATAAAAAGTTATATTCAGCCAGATTCAGTTTACCTTTGCTCTTGTTTCTCAAGTCTGTACAACTGGTCTGTGTAAGTGCGGGCCGCAGCCTGAAACCCACTCCGCTGTGTGTACTCGGAAAGCAGGCTTTCTTTGAGTCTGGCATCTTCTCTTCCCTCCTACCTGGTGTCAGAGAGGTAGGCATCTGTGCCCAGCATGGACTCCAGCTCAAATCCCTCTCCAACCTGCCACATCCTCCACGTGGCACAGAACGCCAAACTGACAATGAAAGGTTTCTCTCTTTTCAACAACTGCATCTTCCCACCTCAATGAGGACACGGACATCTCTCAGTTTCCTGGGTTCACGGAGGTAAAGAGAATCCAGGAGCAAAGTGTCATGGCTGACGGGGCCGGGGCTGGGGCTGGGCCTGGGGCTGCTTTGAGGTCCCACAGTGACTTGGGACCAGTCACTTCCCTCGGGAAGTCTGTTTTCACTTTTCTAAAAAGCAAGGGGACCTGGAGTTGAAATGCTCTAATTCTGAAGCGTGGATTCCTGTAAAGGTTGATAAACTGCTAAATATTTGTTTTTAATGTAGTTTAACACTAGGTTATAAAAGAGAAGAGTTTCCTGGGAAAATGAGCATCATCCTAAACCAGCAGAACTGAACAGAGTATTTTACTTTGCATTAATGTGTTCCCTCAGGGATGAGGATATAACCCAACATGATAAAAAATGTCTTGAATATTTGCATATAAAATATAGAATATTTGCATATAGGATTTACATAAAGCATGATGCTTATTTCCCAGGTGGGAAGGGAAGAGCTAATAACATACTGAGTGCTTCCTCCGTCCCAGGTGCTTTTCATACGGCACCGACTCTTCAGCAACCCAAGGACCCGTCTCGTGGTCCTTCCAGCCTAAGACACTGAGCTTCGGAGCAGTGACTTGTCCAAAGTTACATGCTACCCTGTCAGTTTCCTTGTCTCCTTCTAACATCTTTCTTCCCTGAAACATCAGAGGAAGGGCAACCACAGGATGGTGAAATGTTGGAAAAGTGGAGTTAAACCCAAAGTTTTTACTCCTAGTCCTCTGTAAAGTGCGAGTTCTGGATGAGGTGTCCCCTAAGGTTCACTTTTAAATCCAAAATTTGAGTTACTTATTTAAACAGCATTTAGCCAAAACTGGTTTGGCTCAGTGGACAGAGCGTTGGTCTGTGGTCTAAAGGGTCCCAGGTTCGATTCCGGACAAGGGCATGTACCTTGGTTTCAGGCACATTCCCAGTAGGGGGATGCAGGAGACAGCTGATCGATGTTTCTCTCTCATCGATGTTTCTAACTCTCTATCTCTCTTCCTTCCTCTCTGTAAAAAATCAATAAAATATATATAAAAAATAAGTAAACATAATTTATTCTGAAGCACAACACACCAAGAGATATTCCTGGAAAAGCACGTCCATGGTCAAATATGTTTGTAAATTGTTATTAATTATATTTCCAATTAAAGACCTACAATGCAAATTGTATGATATCAAAAGCTCTGAAATAAAAGTCTGCATAGCCATTTAATCTATTTCCTGGGCATATTGGATTTTGGACTCTCTTTTATTCCTATTTAACATTTATTAACATTTGGTGAAACTACTTTGCTATTTAACACACTTGCCTCCCATCCTTCCCTTGCAGAGTAGAAAAGCATTGGGCCCCAGACAGGGCCATGGGCAGGGTGCGGGAGTGGAGGCTAACCAGGGCTATGTCCTGAACAGAACTGATATTGCTACAGCAGTTTCTGAAACTTTGATAAGCAAGAAATATTTCAACACTCTCTCTATATTTACATGAAAACAAAATGTGATGGTCCTTCTGGTTGGTGTTTTTTTTGTTTTGTTTTGTTTTGTTTTGTTTTGTTTTTTCATCCCAGGTACAGTCCCTTGACCAGGAATCAAACTTGTTGATCCTTTAGTGGGCGGGCTGGTACTCTAACCACTCAACAACACTGACCAGGGCTGCCTTTCTGTTTGGATTAGTTCCTTTGAAGGAATCTCCCTCTCTTGTCCTTTTGAAAAGTCAATATAAAACAGCATGTTCACAGTGCCTGATATTTATAGAATCATTCCCTGGACTTCCCCTAGTTAGTCCTTATGTATCCTTTATGTCAGGGCTGAAATGTAACTTCCTCCAGGATGGGCTTCCTGACTGATCTTGTCTGCTGCTTCTGCTCACATGACAACCTGGAGTACCTTAGGAGAGCAGTTGTCACAGCTGTCAATTACATAGTTAAATGGTTCTTTTCTTAATGTCTACTTCTCCCATGAGACTGTAAACCTCATGAGGACAGGAGCCATGCCTGTCTTATTCATCCCGTACATGCAATACCCAGCACAACTGGCAATAGCAGAAGCTAAAAATATATGAGTGAGTGAGTGAATGAATGAATGAATGAATTTCTATGCTAAGAAGTAGGCCTCCTCTGCTTGGGCCCTACATCAGTCCTGTGAAATCCTTTGCTATCAACTTTGACGTCGCTCTTCTATTTAAACTTCATCTCCCCCTTCAAGTCTGATGTATGCTCTGGCGTCTCTCATCTCCTGACCTCAGCTCCCTGCCAGCACCCTTGGCAGCATCACTCACAGACCTGGAGGTAGCACCCACCCATCACAGCCACCACAACCCATTCTCCATCCAGCCCATCGGGCCTGATCCCAATCATCTCTCTGGCAGACGGAAAGACCACCAAAGGGGTTTCTGATTTGTTACCTATAAATAAAATCATTGACTTTTCAACATCAAAGCTACCTCAAAGGCCATTTGTTCGACTTCATCTTTTGTCCAATGAAGAAAGTAGCAATCAGACAAGGCAGGTGATCTGTCCTTGGGCAAAGAGTAGGATGAAAAGAAATCTCTGGCTGTCCCTTCAGGAATCCATCCTGTGTCAGCATTCATTTCAAAACGGTGTCTGCTTATTGTTGTTTTTTAAGTGAAATTCTGATACATGCTTGACATTTCAAAAGTTTCAAAATGGACATAGCACCACAAATCTGTACTGTTACTTATACCCATGTTCTGGATGAGGAAACAGCATTAGAATGACCATGAAATGAGTTTCAAAAGTTTCAAAATGGACGTAGCACCACAAATCTGTACTGTTACTTATACCCATGTTCTGGATGAGGAAACAGCATTAGAATGACCATGAAATGAGTTTCAAAAGTTTCAAAATGGACGTAGCACCACAAATCTGTACTGTTACTTATACCCATGTTCTGGATGAGGAAACAGCATTAGAATGACCATGAAATGAGTTAGTGGTGCTGGGGGCCTGCTTGCCTCCAAGTCGATTGTCCTCACTCTGTGAGCCCCAAGCACATGGAGTCATCTCACACCGTGGCAGCTATGGGTCCTCTGGCAGACCACAGGCTGCTCAAAAAGAGAGAGTAGGGGAGGGTGGGGTATGGGAGAGAGATCAACCAAAGGACTTGTATGCATGCATATAAGCCTAACCAATAGACACAGACAACGGGGGTGGGGGGGGGTGAGGGCATTAGTGGGGGAGGATGGAGGATGGGGAGATAATGGGGGGATAAGGACACATATATAGCACCTTAATCAATAAAGAAATTTAAATAAAAAGAGAGATCACGTGCTATTTCTCTTTGGCGACACCAGTTCCTCGCTCAATATATTAGCATACCATAGGCCCTAAATAAACCGTTAAGGGATGAATAAATGACTGAGAAATGATAAATAATTAACTGAAGCAGCAGTTAGCTCAGCATGCTTCCCATGAAAGATGGGTAGGGTATAGAAGAAAAAGCTGTACATTTATTTAAAAAATTCATAGACCCTGAAGATAAACATTTACCTCCTTAAGTTGAATGAACTTACAGAGAATAATTTGTTTTATTGCAAATGGTTTGGATATAGAAATCTGGATATATCTTATTGAAACAACCTGGATTTGGGTATAATTGGAGCAATGTGTTACTCTGCAAATTGGAATCTAGAGACTGTGGTAGAAGGAAGGTAGCAACCACTGAGGGGCCCATGTTCTCTTCTTACCATTAAACTCAGTACAACCAACACACACAAGTGTATGTGTATACTTATGTGTAGTATTGGCTAAATGATTTGCAATGATGGTATGGAAGGACAGATTGTCAAGGATCTGTGTACATGAATTTGAATGAATAGGAAGTACCATTTTCAGGCTTTGGGATTTATATTAACCCTCCCACTGAGGTTCTCAAGAAGTAGTTTTAATCAATATAATATGACTAGTAATTAATGCATTGAGTGCTTCCAAAGTGCCCTCTTGTCCTTTTAAAAAATATAGCTTTAAGTCATCCTTTGTCATGACATTTGTCACTTGCTACAACCAGCCTCTTTTCCATCTGTACCCCAAGGTGAATCTCACCCAAGCCCCAGCATGTGGACATGCAGAGAAGGCACTTCAAGCGAAGTTGTATGACCTACAGCACAGCACCCTGCCTCTCAGGATTGCGAGGAACAACGATGGTAAAGCATGGAACATGTTAGCACATTGCTGGGCACACAGTATATGCTTAAACTCTAGCATCTTTCTATTAAAGCTTGGGGGTAGCAGCGGGAAGGGGGTTGAGCCCAGGCTGCAAGTGGGAAAGGCGGGCTGCAAGAATGGTCTGTGAACCAAATAATGTTCATTTCCTCCAGGTCTCCTGGGATTGTTTTGGTAATTACTCCAGCTTCTTCAACAGCTTGTGATTTGTCCGGGGCCAGGGAACCTGGATTTGCACTGCACGATGCATAATTCATATGGCACGGACAGCAATTATGAGCTAATTGAGGGGTGTAATGGTTAAAGAAAGGATCCATTATGAGGAACATAAGGGATGTTGGGAGGAAAGAGGCTGTTGCATCTGTGGAGGCTCGTTCTCCTAACTCAGCTTCCTTTAAGATGACTCTCATGTCTGTTGAAGGGCACAGCATTCCTCCTGCAGAGGTTCCTGGAGGTTGGGGCAGGAGCTGCTCCTTCTGCGGGAAGAGCGCTCGGGGTGGGTGAGGGTCAGCTTCTTTTTCTCATGCTCTTGTGTGGTTAACCTTCCAGGGGCACCTTGCCATGTTGACACAGTCCTCGGGTTAATATGATTAGAGGGGCGTACTGTTTCCATAACTGTAATTTCTGAGTTAAAATGAGGCCCACCTCCTGCAGGGAGAGACCATCTGGGAAATATACTTTGGTGAGGAATGATTGGAATTTCCAATAAGTAATCATACTTTGGTGGGATAACAGGACAGCCTAATTTCCTGGAAAATCCAGGAGCTGGGCTATCAAATTATAAAGAACTCCGGGCTGGTAGCAATAAACCTTGGCTCTGTCTATGATCACATTATCCTCTTGCTGAAAGGCCCTCGGAACATGACCACTGCTCTTTGGGCCTCAGCTTCTCCATCTGTACAATGGGGAAATCGGATAAGATGGACTTCTCAGACCCTCCCAGTTCTGATGCGCTATGTTTCCATCCTGCCTTGAGATTTTAAACTACCTTGGAAGATCAGCCTTTGTTCTCTGGGACCAACTTTATATGCCTTAACAGTAGGAGAATGCCCACTATGTGACTGTCACATGAGATATGGAACTTTCTTTTTAATCGGCTGTGAGGAGATATCTAAATAAATCGCTTTTCTAATGGCTTCTATTAAAAAGTTAGGTGTATATCTCAAAATACTAAATCAAAGCTATTTGTAGAGGAAAAGCTTGTGTTAGCATCTGCCCCTCTGGTGTGGAGGAGGGCGTGGTAGTTGAATCACAATGTGCCATGTATGCTTTCTTATCTTTTCAACATCCCGCAGGCCCTCTCTTGTTTCAGAATTGTTCCATATTTAACCTTTCCTTTTCTTCTTTTTTTGTTACTCCACACCCGAGGATATTTTTTCCCCACTGACTTTTAGATAGAGTAAAAGGGAGGGAGGGAGAAGGAGGGGAGAGAGAGAGAGAGAGAGAGAGAGAGAGAGAGAGAGAGAGAGAGAGAGGCTTCAATGTGAGAGACACATCAATAGGCTGCCTCCCACAGGTGCCCTGACCAGCACCAGGGATGAAACCTGCAATCCAGGTACATGCTCTTGACCAGGAATCAAACCAGAGAGCCTTTTTTGGTGTGCGGGCTGATGCTCTCACCACTGAGAAACACAGGCCAGGGTCATAATTCATATGGCACGGACAGCAACTGACCTTTGAGTCTGTATTTTTCTCTTCATCCTCAACCAAGGATTTTCACATGAACAGTTAATATCGTCAGAAGCACTTCCTAAAATAGCTGGCTCTACTACCATGTTTCCCCGAAAATAAGACATCCTCCGAAAATAAGACCTAGTGCATAGAAAGATAAGACATCCCCTGAAAATAAGACCTAGTGCAACTTTGGGAGAAAAAAAATTAATATAAGACACTGTCTTATTTTCGGGGAAACAGGGTAGTAATCCCCATGTCTCCTTGGGCTGGGCTGCAATATTGCGGTTCACCAGTAGAGGTTGCTTTCTGACTCAGGGTATACACACAACCTAAAGCTGCAAAACTCATAGAATATTAAAAGTAGAAGAGATCACAGCGACCGTTTTGTCCAAATAGGCATCATGCCTAGTTTTCTGCTTTATTGCATTTGGAAATTAGACATTCTATAAAGTAATCTGCTTAACCTGAAGTGTGCCATCTCGGACTCTCATGCGGCTGGCTTGCACACTGTCTCGTCATTTAAACAGAGCACCTGGTCACTCTGCATGCCTTTTGAATAACGAGGACACTTAGCATATTCAAGGTGGAGCTGTGTTATTCTCTGCCTGTGGTGCCAATGCGGCTGTTGATACCGAATTGGATCTTTCGCCTGCAAGGTGAGCTGTCAGGTCTGTCAGCATTCACACCAGCTCTGGCCCTCATTTCAGAGCCTTTCAGTTGGGTTCTGCCCAAAGTAATTGAGCTCCTGTGGGCTAAGGGTTTCTTTCTTTTTTGCCCTTCAAATAGCTTTTCCAACCATTTAGGAAATCCTTCCCCAAACCTCAAGAGAATGAGAGAGATGTGTGGGTCTACTTACAAAGACGTGTTTTGGGAGAGTCAGGGTCACAGTCGGAATACACCAGACAAAGACAATTCATACTTGCCTTGAAGAATAGGCAACAGTAGGTACATAGTTGATTTTTCATATCCTTGTTTTAATTAGAACCATGGGTGAAGGCTCCAGAAGACACGCTCGTTCCCTTAATGCATCACATTCTCCACATAGGACGCACAGGGGTAGCGATGTTCTCGCTTGCCCCGCCAGCTCCTCTGGATACAAGGATGGATGGCCTCTGGGAGTCACGTCCTGGGGAGAATAGCCACTCGGCAACACCCCACGTTCAATTTTTATTTTGGAGTCTTTCTGAGCAAGATGTTTTCCTAAAATAAAATCGCTGTGTTGCTCCAAGGGTTAATTAGACATTGCCCAGGAAAAGTGATGACTTTCTCTCTTCCTTAAATTTTGGGCTTTTCATTCTGAGTAACTGTTGACTTCTGCCACTCCTAAACTGAACTCCCCTCATTCTGTTCGCAGCTTCTATTTCTCAGTTTGCGAAAAAAAAAAAAAAAAAAAAGAGGATGCTCTTTGGACCTTCTGCTTTCCAGAAATTGGACCTTGATGCTCGTCCCTCTGGTGTGGGGGCAGGCATCTTTGGAAGGAGGTGATCCAGGCCCTTGCCCATGAACTTCTCTTAAAGACATTAAGATCAATTCCATCTCTCCCCTCCCGCCCCCAGTCAGATTGAACAACTTAATTGTGAAGCTGGCCACTGTATTCTGGCTTCTTCGTTGAGTTGTCCAAAGCGACACCGAGATCTTTTCCTCTTCTTTTTCCTCAAAGGTTACACGTAATTCAAAATCCATCAGCTGGCGTAAACACTGTAAATTTTGCTCTTCAATGAGATTCATCTGCTGTCATGTTACACAATTACTTGGTTTTCCAAGATCCCCCTTGGTTTCCTCATAAAATACGGTGCCCTGGTCTTTGCTGTCTTACAAATGTTGAAGCATCAGCAAGCTCCTGGGTTCTGTGCTAACTGTGCTGTGGAGGATGTCTTCAAAACCCTTTATTTGCTCCATTCGTGGAAGCATTCACTTAATTTGTGCTGAGCTTCAGGTACGTAGGGGGCAGGTCATGAAGAGAGGCTCATTCTAATTGTTTCTCTGACCTCAGATGCTGAGAGACTGGTAGGTCTCTTTGCATTCCCCCCAGCCCCGGCCGCCAATTAGCAACTACCCATGGGATTTAGATAACATTTTTCAGAGGACTTCTCAACAAACTGCTCGTAGGGTCCCTTTAGGAAAAGCACCTGAGCATGGGCAGAGGAGATGGGTTAGTGTGACCCTTGTAAATTGTTTCACAAGTGTCCCCCAAACTATAGAAATATGCTTTCGTTAACAAAATAAGCCATGTAGTACTTTGTGCTTTAAAATGTGCTTCTACATATACTCAAGCCTCATAACAAGCCTGTCAGCTGCCATTAGCCCTTTTCTCATATGTACAGTGCTTATGAACACCTTGACCAAGGTCAGACAGCTAGCAAGCCATGGACCTGGGACCAAAACCTGAGTCTTCTCTCTACCTCACCCATGCAGTATAGTATCCCACTGCATTCTCCAAGCTGTTTCCCTCCCCCCACCTCTCTCTCCCCTCTCTCTAACAACTCCTTTTCAGCATGTCTCCCTCCCTGCAGCCCCTGGCAACCACCCATCTACTTTCCATTTCTATGAATGTGATTACTCTAGGTACCTCATGTAAATGAAATCATATAGGATTGGTTTTTTTCGTGCCTGGCTTATTTCACTTAGTATAGTATCCTCAAGTTCATCTATGTTGTGTCAGAACTTTTTTAAGGCTTAATATTCTGTTGTGTGTATAGACCACATTTTGTTTATCCATTCCTCCATCGTAGACACTTGAGTTGCTTCCACCTTTTGGCTACTGTGAATAATGTTGTTATGAACATGGGTGTACAAATATATCGTCGATGGCTGCTTTTAATTCTATGGGGTATATGCCCTGATGTGGAGTTGCTAGGTCATGTGATAATTCTATTTTTAATTACTTGAGGAACCACATAATGTTTTCCATAGCAGCTACACCATCTTACACTTCTACCATCCTGTGGATGTGAGGTGGAATCTCATTATGTCATAGATTTGCATTTCCCTAATGATTAGTGACGTTGGACATCCAAGCCACTCTCTTTTCCCCTTCTCACCATGTCCTACATTGCGACTCAGAGAGGTGAGTAGGTGATAGGAGAGTACAGGTAGGCCTCGAGTCCCTGTTTTTAAACTAAAAATTTAATTCTCGGTCCACTTCATGGATATTTCTCAAACTGGGGTTCTCAGCTGCATTCTTTGGGATTCATGGGTTCTTGGTGCAGATGCTTTGATTTCTATTAGAACTCAGAACAATTGAGTATGAGGGATCCTGACCACTGGAGCTGTGACTCTCAGAATGGGGCTCGCGTGGCAGCATCAACATTCCCAGGGAGCAGGTGAGAACTCTGAGGTGGATGCAAGGATCTGGATTTCAGCAAGTTCTCCGTGTGATTCTGATGTCCATTCACATTTGAGAACTTGATCTGGAGCCTCCAGGCTCATCTTGGATGGTCCTTGGAATTAGCGGGGGACATGCCAAAGACTCCAACTGAATTGATCTGAGGTTTAGCCTGAGCATTAGGATTTTTAAAGTCTCTTCAAGCAACTCGAATGTGCAGAGAAGGCTGAGAAACATTAGTGTAGGGAACAGCCTTACACCAAGGTGCCCCTTACGTTTCCAGGTCCCGTGAATGTATTGCCATCCTGATGGCACCAGAGGAGCTGCTGCGGGCTGATGAGGAAAGACCCAGGGCTGGCCAGTGATGCCTCCCACACCAGGTGAGGCCAGTGGCCCGTGGCCACCCTGCGGGGACAGACACCTGTGGAGGTTCTAGTGTAGGGAAGTGGTGGGATTTGCTCATCACCTGTCATGCAGCTATGGGGACATGAAACTCACCAGGATTCGGAGCAGGCGTCATCATCCCCAGGTCCCTGGTGGGAATTCAGAGATGGCAAAGAGCACGGTCTTTCACATTGCATTGATGTTGTTAACTCACTTTTGCTGGTTTTATTTCTTTATCTGTAACATTCAAATGCAATAATTTAAGTCAGTATTGGGGACTGTGGGAATCTGCTTTTTTAAGGAGTCCTAACCTATATTCTACATTGGGGGATTGTAGCATCTGCTGTCCGTAGAATGTTGGTGTGCTCAGACCTGGGTCCACAGAGACTCTCCTGTTAGAATTTGAGGGTCCTCTGTTGGGAGGGGGTCCCGGCAGGCCCAAGGCAAAACAGCCCTTTTCAGGGTGCCTGCCTGACTCTGGCCCGGCCTCAGCCCGTTGACTTGAAGCAGAAGTTATCTTTGAAGATTTCCAGACAGTAATTGACTGAAAGTTCTGGAAATTGGTCAGCTACATGGAACAGAGTGGCCTCCCTGTCTGTCTTGGAGGCGGACTCTGTTATCGGTCCCTTTCCTGGAAGCATTGCTTCCCCTTTCAATGAAATTGCTTCAAAATAATGTGAAGAGATCAGCTGCAATTTTCTGCCACTGAAACAATGTAATGTGGGAGGGAAGCACAGTACGGAGTGCCTACTAGCCACGACAGGGGCAGGGGCGACACTGCCTCTTGCTCGGGGGGTGACCTGCGAGTAGGTGACTTGTCTGTCCCCGTCCCTTTACCGTTTGTTCCTGTGGTCCTCCCTGCCTTGAACTCCTCCCTATGCCTTATATTCCTAACCAACCCTCCCCATGCTTCCAGCCCAGCCCTAACCCCGGCCCAGGCGGTCATAGACACCTCTGCTTCCTTTGAGGTAGCTGGCTGACCCAATCCTTAGTACATATATTCAACAAATATTGACAGAGACCTCTCTGTGCCCACTTTCTCTGCTCATGAGATTGGGACAATCGCCCTGCTCTCTACCAGGTTTGCTGTCCCCTTGGAGGTGGTGATATGTTCTTGGCATGTCACGCACTGCCCTTACAGGTGAGCCATGGCAGCACACTCAGAGAGTCAGAACTCCGCAGGTGAGCTGAGGAGCAGTCCAGTCACTGCTGGACCTCATTGGGGGTTAGGCACCGCTCATCTCTGCAGGAGGCCAAGTTCAGGCATCTGGGCACCCTCATGTGACCCTCCCAGATTCTCCCCATTTTTCTGTGCAGAGCCTGTTTTCAGCACCTGCCCAGGGAGACCCATCCATCCTAGGTCTTCCAGTCACGTCACAATCAGCCGGCATCATGGTACCCACTTGCTTTGGTCTGAGTCTGGGGACAGTAGCCTGAGCCCTGAGCTCTTGGGGCACTACAATGCAAAGAAGAACTGTGTCCCATGATTTTTGGGATAGGGATTATGGCAGTGAGTGTGCCTCCCCATCCACGGGGATCTTTTTCAAAGTCCAGGATCTCAAAGAAGACAAGGTGACAGAGGGAGGCAGTAGGACTCTCATTTAACCGTTTGTGGAGGCAAGGAATGGTCCATGATGGAAGCAGTCAAATGGGGGAAACCTTCCAGATTGGCCAATCTCACACACATGCACAGCGTGATGGTTCCTTAGAACGAGACCAGGTGGGAGAGAGAGGAAGATGAAGAAGATCAATGTCAAGACACTTTGCACAGGGTGCAGGCTTTCTTAGGGCCTTCGCTGTTCTGACCTGCCTGTGGATCTTCCACATAGTAGAAGTGGGCACCATAAAGTGCTCAATCCCTTTACGGGACCATCTCAGTGGGCCAGGCTTTAGGGGACACGGATCCATCAGCCGTGGGTCATGAGCTGGCTGGCTGCTGGGAGAGACTAATTATGCGTGCTGGTTCTCTGCCTTCGCTTTCCCCTCTGGATAATGGGGGTGGTCTTCGTGGTGGTCAAATTGAGCCCAGGAGCCTGGAGCAGGGCCCTTAATGAGGGCTGCTTGGTGATGAAAGGCCCCGTTAAGCCTCCGCTGCCATTATTGCGTTACGGAATAAATGTAGCCAGCCTGGGAGACGCGCCCGAATAAATTTGAATAGCAAGACACAAATGCGGCCCTTAACTCTGACGAGCAAATAGAGTTTAATAAAGAGGTAAACTGAGACCGCTTTTATTTATTGCTGCGTAAATGTATTTAAAAAGGTATTGGCTTTCTGCAGCTGCAGAGGCCAGCTCCTCGGCAGCCCGGCGCTTTAATGCCTGCCGCTGTTATTGGAGCGGTAATGAATGAGCCGCTGTGAGTGCGTGCTTCAGGACTGCAGAGGTACAAGATTAATGAGATGAGAGCATTGAAAGCTACAGACAGCCCCTGTTTCCCAGCCGCGCGCAATGTCTGCCGCAGCACCTCTGGCTTTGTCTGCGCCGCAGCGGCTGAGAGGCTGCGGCGAGGACACGTCCCCAGCACCGGGGCTGCAAACACATCCATCTCCCACCAGCTTTCAGCCTTGGGCCCCATGTCTTATCCCTGCTCCTGGGGGGTGGAGGTGTGTGTGGGGGTGGCTCTTTCCTGCTCCTATCTCTCTGACCTCCTGCCCGGGTCTGGATTTGGGCCTGGACACCCCTCCTTGGTCTGGGTGTTATCCGTCCCCTGCTGCACCACTCTGGGTATCCCTGTGGAGCCCTCCTCAGCATCCTGACACCGCAGCCACTTCAAAGGTGGGAGATTGTGTTAAAGAGCAGCTTGGAGGATAGATGGCGAGCCCATGTGCATGCCTGTGGGTCCGCAGCACAAGAGGGCTGGCTGCCCAGCACAGAGAAGGCAGTCTTGGGCAATGGCAGAAGCATCAATTGGTGAGGTGGTCTTCCCTGAGCCAGGAGTTCATAAATTATTTATAGAAGATTATTTGGAGGCTAGAATAAGCCTAAACTTTTCTCAAGTCCTTCTGTGCACATAGACTATGCCATTCCATGACTACCCTGGAGGCAGCTATTAGACCCATTTTACAGATATGAACACAGAGACCCAAAGAGTAAAGAATGGTGCCCAAGGTTACATGGCCCAGAAGTTCTGGGCTAGAGACTCTCAGAAGGAAACCCACGCTGCAGTGGGAACAAATCCTCTTGCTGGGCTCAGATGTGGCAGTGCTGTCCGGGCTGAGGAGCAGGGCCTTCTTTCCAGTGGCTCACATTTCAGACATGCCCGAGCTCATGGAGAGCCATATGCTAGCAGAGAAACAGAGATCATTGGCCCTGAGAGAGCGGTTGTAAATAGTGCTGGGGTGGGGGTCCCAGCAGAAAAAGCACAGGGAGCTGAAACCGGTTTGGCTCAGTGGTAGAGCGTCGGTCTGCGGACTGAAAGGTCCCAGGTTCGATTCAGGTCAAGGGCATGTACATTGGTTGTGGGCACATCCCTGGTAGAGGGTGTGCAGGAGGCAGCTGGTCGATGTTTCTCTCTCATCGGCGTTTCTAGCTCTCTATCCCTCTCTCCTCCTCTCTGTAAAAAATCAATAAAATATATTTTTTTAAAAAAAAAGAAAGAAAGAAAGAAAGAAAGAAAGAAAGAAAGAAAGAAAGAAAGAAAAAGCACAGGGAGGTGGAATCTGTGTGCCCTGGATGACATACTTCACCTCGCTGAGCCTCGGTTTGTTCATCTGTCAAAGGGGTAAAATAGTACTAACTTCACTGCATTTTTGTGAATAGCAGATCAGATAATGCATGAAAAATACCTAAAAACACAATTAATTCTTAATATATATTCAATTTAAAATAAATAAAGGGCCAATATGCAGCAAGAACTTTCCACAGAGTTTGTAGTACAGAGAAAGAGAAGTTCGGCTTGTGCCAGCCTAAGATGGACCCGGAGCGGGTCAGGCCGGAGAAGGGCTGGGAAGGCTCTCAGCACCGGTGACTGGACAGGTCTTCGTTGCTTATTCTTCAGTAGACAGTGTGGATCAGCTCAGTGTTCTGTGTTGAGTGCAGAAGACACACCAGATACTGAGACAGTACCAGTGTGTGCCTTTGGAAAGCTCGCTGTTGGGAACGCACACTATGGCTGGTGTTGGGGACTGTGGAGGAGGGGTGGGGTGGGGAAGCAGAGCAGAGGAATAAAGCTGGGGGAGGGTGGCTCTGTAAACAAGGTGGCTAGGCAGGACCTCGGGGGGGGGGGGGGGTGACATTCCAGGAATGATCTTGCAAGGTGGAGAGGAAGCCATGTGCATGTGTGGGTGGAGAACCTTCCAGACAGCAAAAAGAGCCAGTACTGAGGCCTGCATTGGGGGTATATCCTCAGCATGTGAGGGTGGTCACAGGCCTGGGGCAGAGTGGACAAAGCAGTGAGGGGGATAGGGAGTACGTAACATGAGGCAACTATGAGCAGTGGCAGGGAGCCAGATCCTCCCCACACTGGGGACTTTGACCTCTATCTGCTCCCATTGTGATGGGAGTTAGCATGGGGACTTTGACCTCTATTTGTCCCTCTGTAATGGGAGTTAGCGGAGGTGAGTGTGGAGTCTTCTCCAATTGATTGAGAGTGGAGTTGGCCAAGTTGTAAGACCAGGACAAGTTCAGGGAATGATGACCAATGCTACTTACCAAAAGAACGCAAGTAGATAAATAGTAGGAGATAAGGCTAAAGCAGGTGGCTGGTCATTGAGAAGGGTTCTTAAGAGGCTTGGAGAAGCTGAGAAATTCTGGCTAAATTCTGTAAGCCCCAAGTTGTCTAAGGGGCTCCTTCCCATGGGTGGTTGGGTGTGGCCAGATGCTGAGAGGGCATCTTGAGCTCAGCGTAGACTCTTAAGAGAGATAAGAGGGCCTGGACTGAAGCAGAAGTGGAGCCGGGGGATGCGCACTGGGGTGGGGTGGCTCTGTGCCGGCCTGGCGGAGGAAGCCGGGCGTGGGTACAGGCGGCGAGGAGGACACAGGGATCCCAGAGGCAGAGTGGAAGCTGACCCAGCTGATGATGCCCAGGTCGGAGCCTCCCCAGCCCGCCCGGCCCCACATTAGTGCTCATTAGCACGTCCTCTAATGTACCAAGAAATTCAATTTCCTACAAAATAACCAGCCGGGTCCCAGGGGAGCCAGAAGCCCCATTCATCACAGCCAGGCGTTCCGGGGCCCATGCTGCTCTGCCCGGCATTTCCTTCTGTGGGACGCTGGTCTGCCATGGGAAGAGCGGCTAATTGGCACGGCAGTCGGTTGGGGTAGTTTTTCCACTGGGTCTGCACTTTCCGGGGAAGCAGGCAGCAGCTCAGCAGTCTGCGTGAGCCAAAGGAAAGTTTGCAAATCCGCCATGTGGCTCAAATTAAGGGAGCTGTGCAGTCACTAACGCGTGTGTACTAAAAAGTAAACATTTGGAATGTCGGGGTTGTGGGTATTCTTTTGTGGCTCTTTAGGGAAGACAGATGTCAATTTTTTTTCTTTTTAATTCCAAATAAAAATGTCACCGGTGATATTTCTGATTTTATTTCTCAGTGGCCAGCTCCAAGAAGGAAGTTGTGTACCAATATGTGTATGTGAGAGTACAGGGTGGGGAGGAAGTAGGCTTACAGTTGTTGATAGGGAAAATAACACAATAATTAATAAATAATAATAAGAAACTGTGCTTCATGTACTGTAAACCTCCTTATGCCCCACCCTGGGTGTGAGATGTGTGCGAGTCTATGAGAGAATGGGAAGGTACCTGACACATGCATAGCTATGGGGACATGTGTGGGTGTTTGTAAATATGTGTGCATGGGAAAGCGATTGAATGGGCATGTGAGTGCATATGTGTGTGTATTATTGTGCATGTAAGCATATGAGTGTGTGTGTGTGTGTGTGTGTGTATGTGTATGCTTTGTGCATGAATGTATGTTTGTGTGAAGATGGGGATGTGTGAGTATGCATATGCCTGTGTTTTTGTGTGTAAATATGTGGGTATGTGTGTATGACTAGGTATGAGTATGAATTCATACACTGCACCTGTGATGTGAGTTTGTACACATGCACATATGTAACATTGTGGACAAGTACAGAAGGTGAATGTGTGTGGGGGGTGTGTGTGTGTTTGTGTGTGGTGTGTGTATGGTGTGTGTGTTTGTGGTGTGTGTGTGGTATGTGTGTGTGTGTGTGTGGTGTGTGTGTGTGTGTGTGTGTGTGTTGAGCAGACAGCATGCACCCCCCTGCTCAGTCTCATAGCAGCCTGCCTGCCATCTCCCTCCTGGATTCCTCTGCACCGGCCCCAAGGCTGCGAGGAGAAAGCAATCAGGCCTCCCATTTGTATCCTGCCTGTCATCCCGGGGCTGGTGGGCAGGTGGGGTGAGGAATGCCAGCCCACGGAGGAGAGCTGGTGGGCTGGGGGCGGTCCTCGGCTTCCACCACGCTCCCAATTACTGGCACCTCCTGAGCAGCTCGTGGAAAAGTCATTGGTTGCCATGAGGAAGATATTCCACTGAAGCAATCCCATTCCCCACAAAAAGAACCTTCCGCATATTATCCACATTTTTCAACGTAATTATCCCCAGCCCACACACACAGCTTGGAGGATTAAAACATAAAATACAGTCTGTTCCCCACACATGAGACCAACACTACAACTGGCATCATAATAAATAAATGAAGTGGCCTCTCCTCTCCTGCTTCCCCCTTCTCTCCTCTCCCCTCCCTCCTCCACCTCCTCCCTCCCTTCCCCTTTCCCTCCTGAACCCCATTCTTCTTCCTCTCCCCACTCAGCCCCTTCACCCTCCTCCCCTCTGCCTGGCTCTGGGCTTATTTGCTTCTGTCTTTGGATCCCATCCATCCCCTCCCACCCCCTAGCACAGCCCACAGGACAGCAGCACAGAAAGGGGTCCCCCCACGCTGCTGTCACTGTGGAAGGAGCGCTTTGTTCAACAAGCCACCCAGGCTCTGTGAGCTGAGCCTGCGGCAGAGGGCTCATTAGACTAAACACTGGTGTGAGGGCAGGGGTGGGGATGGGAGGAGACGGAGGGAGGTTTTAGAAGCAAGTGGCTTTGTGGGCGGACCCTTGAAAGGCCATTGGGAAGCGCTCTGGAACCCCTAAAACCAACGCTGGTGCAAGTGGGTGGAAGGGTGGCAGCTGTGGAACTGCAGGCGAGCAGAGCAGCTTGGGTTGCTAGGGAACGCCCCAGAGCCCCAGAACCCTGTGTCTTCAGGCTGCAGGTCCTGCATCCACCTGGGATTTCCAGTTCCAGAGCCGCTGCCAGCCCTGATGAAGGGATGGGAGCAGGAAGCTGTGCAGCCCCCAGGTAGCCAGGGCTGGTGGAGGCGGACCTTCCTGAGATCATGCACCTGAGCCGCAGGGATAGGCTTGGTGAGCAGCCTGTGCTGGTGATTTCCTTTCAACGAAAATGTCGGGCCTGCTTGGCACACACATCCTGGCCCTGGTGCTTTCAACATGCTAGTGACCATGCTCCAGGTTGAACTAGACTCTAGTTACTAGAGCTGGTTAGTTTCCGGCTTAGCAGGCCCTCACCCTGCACTCCTTCCTCTCTCTGGCTTCTCTCCACCAGCCCAGCCCCCGGGATCATCCTCTTGTGTGTATGGACTCTTTGGGGGGCAGGTTTTGACCTCCTACTGGGAGCCCAGCATGGAACCTTCACTAATACTTAAGCTCCAGGTCAATAATAAACTATGTGGATGTGGCTCTTATCTGCACGGATGAAGTAGGTGCTTGGGGTGAGAAAAAGGAGGCTGTTTTTATTCACATTAACATTCACTGCAGATGGATTGTTCTAGGTTTTGGCTCAGGGTCTGGTGTAGTTCAGGTGCTGATTAAATTTTCCCAATGATCCAGGCCAGTTTTATGTAGCAACAGACTTGAGTTCTCATCACATCTCTGACACTTAAGGGGATGTCAGACAATGTTTTGACTCCAACTGAACCTCAGCGTTCCTGTCTGTAAATGTGGGCTAATTGAGGATTAGGTAAAATCATGTGCAGAATGTGCTGGTCACCGTGAATGTTCCTACTCCGCAAAGCCTGGGCTTAGTGCTGGTGAACATCATCTGAGCTGGACTGAATGTTCTCTGCCCTGCATTCTGCTCACCCACCTTCTGCCCCACCAAACCCCACCCTCAGGCCCTGGATCTTGCCTGGACTTTTTATTTGGACCTGGGCCAGATTTGAACCTGCTGGTACAGTGTTGACGGGGGGTCAGACTTTATCAAGAAATTTGTGCTGTTTCCCCCACCTTTCCTGGGCCTGGTGGCTGGCTCACAGGCCTGCTCAGCAGGCTGTGCCTTTGCAGGGCTGAGAGCAAAGGCCTGGGCCACCCAAGGATCACTTGCTTTGCCCAGTAGCATAGACCTCACGACCCACAGAGACAGAGACTATGCCCTAAGCACTTGTTCTTAGGACAGTGTCCCCAAGCTCTGCCAGACACAATCCCCTCCAGAGCCCAGAAAAGAAGAATGTAGGGCCATCCTGTCAGTTCTTCCTGGTGTTTTCTGCAATCCATCTGCAAGAAAGGAAGGGGTGCAGGGGAACTAGTTATCAATGAACTACCTACTGTGCTCCTGGCTCTGGGCCTGGCCCTTAGAGTTGCCCCAAAATATTTGAATAAAGTAATAGATGTCTTTAGGCTGCATATTCATCAAAGACACTTGGTATACTCAAGAGGTGGAATATTAACCTCACTTTGCAGATGGGGAAGCTGAGGCTCTGGGAAATGAAATGTCTTACCCACACTCGTGTAGTCAGTTGATATGGCTTAAATCCAAACCATGGTAACTCTGGGGTTCCAACCACTCCCACGGGTGTTCTCTCATCACACTGGGCCATATTTTGGCACCACGGTGACACAGAAGGCCTGAGAATGCAGCTTGCGGCATCAACCAAATGGCCCAGCCTGAAGGTCTGAATGAGAGCTTTAAGGAGCTTGTTTGATATAATCCAAGTTCAAGGAGGGTGTGCAGGGCAGTAGTTGGAGAGGAAGAATGAAGCAGGAAGAGAGAAGCAAGGAGGAAAGGCGCAGGCTGAGGTCAGTTGATCCAATTAATAGAGGGCATAGTTGCTAGCTGTCCTGAGTCTATCGGGTGACCTGAGTTAAAGGGACAAGCCAACTGGACAACAGCATGGCTCTGCCCACAGAGCCCCACCTGGCCTCTAAAGTCCTATCAAATGGACACTTGAAAAACATTGGTGTGAGATCACATTACATCCAGCCTGAGTTTCCATTTGGCTCAGGGCGTTCCGGGAAGCAGGGTTCAACTGGATCAGGCACCCAGCCTTCCCCCCTCTGCACTTTAATTCCTTCATCGAAGAGACGTGTGGGCACAATAAACACCACACAGGGCTGTGCTCAACAGAAGCATCTGTAAGGTCAACAGGCCAGGGAGCTGACTGAGCAGTGAACCTCCAACCTGGACCCAGCGCCGGCTGCTGGTGAGCCAGGTGACAACCCAGCCACCTGTCCCAGTGGCTTCCTGGAAAATGTTGAACAACCAGCTATCTTGGGGAGGGGGGGAAGAAAAAAAAAAGAAAGAAAAGTTGGATTTGTAGCATTTTTCCAATTTCTGTGGTGCAAACCCTACCCATGGTCAATTTCAAGCTCCCTGCTCAGCGCCATTGAGTATGGAGCTAAGAAGAGATGTGCTCTCGTGAACCTGTGTGTGCCACTCCGAAATGCCACTGCAACACCCACCTGCAGGCCCCTCCTACCCCACCACCTGGAGGGAAACCAGAGACAGGGCCTGAGGCAGACAGAAAAATACACTGGTATCAGCTGTGCATCTGAAAAGGATTTATTAAAAGGGTAATAAAAACATTTTTTTAAGCGAGCAAACATCATGATGAGACAGTGGAAAAGAGAGTGATAAAGTGTTCTAGTCTTTGATCCTGGCTCCAATTTCAAGCTTTAGTTACTTAAGAAAATGGAAATGAAGACAGTGGAGAGGCATGTGTGTCTGTCGTGCCTGTGTCTGTGGTACATGTGTGCATGTGTGTGCATGTGTGTGTGGGGATGTGTTCTGCAGGAAAACTTGGTATTTGACATCTATAGACAGGGTTTGTGCTTGCTGACCTGCACACAGGCTCCCCTCTCAGGGCCGAGGCACATCAGAACAGCTCTGCTCAGCAGGCTTTCCCAGGGGCAGCTAGAACTTTATGTAACCTTTTTGCAAAAAGAGATTAATGCAGCTACCTCCCGTTGGCTCCCAGTCTGCAGGAGCAGGTAAGCAGCCTGGTAGCTTGTCTGAGGGGCAGAGGTCAGCTCCCCACCATGCCATGTCCCCTCCTCTCCAAGTCCCTAGAGACTTTGCATCGGGAAGAGGGTCCCAGCCCTCATTGCCACATCAGGGACCAGCTCAGAATTTCCTGGTGACCTTCAGCAGGATCCCCTAATGCTTCCTCCACCGCTGAAGGAATGGCAAGGTCCTCAGGGCCTACCTCCCATTGCATTTCCTCTATGCAGCCTGCAAGGATTTGACCTCCCCAACTTTCAGAGCTCTTAGCTGTGTTCTTCCCTTTCTTCTCTTCAAAGGTGGGACCTGTATTTGAATCATCTCCACATTCATTACATGGTAATTTGGGATTAATTAAAGCATATTCCTGAAAAGATACCTCAAAAAGAGTAAAAAGGCAAGCCACAAGCAGAAAATATTTACAATAAGTGTGCCTGACTTCTATCCAGAATATATAAAGAAATCTTTCAAATCAACAAAAATGAATGCTTACAAAAAATGGGCAAAAGACTTTACAAATAGTACAGTCATGTGTCACTTAACAGCAGGGACACGTCCTGAGGAATTTGGTTAGGGGATTTTATTGTCGTGTGAACATCACAGAGTGCACTTACACAGACCTACTGCACTGCTGGGCGACATGGTACAGCCTGTTGCTCCGAGGCTACAAGCCCCTACAGGCTGTTACTGCACATAATACCAAGAGATTAAACCAAGCACGAGAGAAAATGATACAACCAAAAGACTCGGTAAACATAGCCTGCACCAGGCTGCTGCGGTCATAACACAGAATATTGTTTTACAGCAAACTTTTTTAGAAGTAGAAATAATTCGCTCTAAAATAATAGTAAATGTATAGTAAATACGCAGACTAGTAACAGTCATGTTCTATTTAGTATTAGCAAGCATTACTTACTGTACAAAATTGTGTGCATTATACTTTTATATGAGTGGTAGTGCAATATGACTAGGTGAGTAATGCTTGAGTTACAGCATTATGATGGCTACAATGTCATTAGGCAATAGGACTTTTCAGCTCCATTATAATCTTACTAGAGGCTCAATGCACGAAATTCGTGCAAGAGCATGCCTTCCTTCCCCCAGCTGCTGGCACTGGCTTCCCTCTGGTACCCAGGACCTGGGCTTCCCTTGCAGCCCCGGCTTTGTCTGGAAGGTCATCTGGAAGGATGTTGAAAGGACATCCAGTATAATTAGTACATTACACTTTTATTATTATAGATGTGACAGCTGCAGTATATATGCAGTATTATTGACTAAAATGTCATTATAACTATACATTCAAATGTTCAGCAAATATAAGGGGTTCAATTTTAATAGTCACTAGAGAAATGCACATTAAACCCACAATAAGATACCAGTATGCACCCTTTTTGTAAAAAAAATCTTTATTGATTAAGATATTACATATGTGTCCTTATTCCCCCATTACCCTCCCATCCCTCTATGCATGCCCTCACCCCCCCCCCATTGTTTGTGTCCATTGGTTAGGCTTATATGCATAAATACAAGCCCTTTGGTTGATGCACACCCTTTAGAATGGCTAAAATCCAAAGAGTTGACAATATCAAGTGTTGATGAGGATCTGGAACAATAGAACTCTTACACTACTCTAGGAAGTTTAAGATGGCCCAACCAACATGAAAACTGTCTGTATCTACTAAAGTGGAGTATACACATATGAATCTGCAACTCTATTTCTGTGAATAAATGTAACCAATGCATACAGATGTTCACCAAAAAATATGTGCTAGAGTTTTCAGACACATCATTCCTAATAGCTAAAAAGAGAAAACAAACCAAATGGACACCAATGGCAGAATGAGTATATTAAAGATATATATATATTATAGTATACACTGGAATTCTACATAGCAATAAAAATGAGCAAACCACCCCTATGCATAATACAGATGAATCTCCTAACCATAATGTAACACCAAGAAGCAGGAACTGAAAAAGTACATGCTGTGTGATCTCATTGGTAGAAAATTCCAAAGAAGGCAACCTGAGAAGAGGTCAGGAGAATGGACATCCTTGGAGCAGAGTAATAGCTAAAATAGTCTAGATGGATAGCAGGTGGTAGATAGATAAATCAATATAGATAGTGATATGGAGATATAACTCTCTCTCTCTCTAGATATCCATAGATATAGATATAGATATAGATAGAGATAGAGATAGAGATAGAGATAGAGATATATTAAAAACAATTTTTAGCCGGAAACCGGTTTGGCTCAGTGGATAGAGCATTGGTCTGCAGACTAAAAGGTCCTGGGTTCGATTCCAGTCAGGAGAGGGGCATGTACATTGTTTGCAGGCACATCCCCGGTGTAGGGTGTGCAGGAGGCAGCTGGTCGATGTTTCTCTCTCATCGATGTTTCTAGCTCTCTGTCCCTCTCTCTTTCTCTCTGTGAAAATCAATAAAGTATATTTAAAAATAAATAAATAAATAAATAAATACATAAATAAATACATAAATAAAAAAAAATAAAAACAATTTTTAGAACCATTGAAAAGTTGAGCTATCCTGCCCCTTTGTTCCTAAATAGTTCAGTGCATATTTTTGAAGGCTAAGGATAGTCTCTTATGTAGTCACACTACAATGATCAAAAGTAGGAAACACAACATTAATATAATAGCATTATCTAATTCTAATTTCATCAGTTGTGCCAATATTGCCATTTATCCTCGTTTGACCCAATCTTGGGTCCAGCCCAGATTCATGTGTTGCATTCAGCTTTCATGTCTTCTTAGTGTCTGATTTGGAATAGTTCCTCAGGTTCCTTTTTGTTTCTTGACCTTAATATTTCCTCGTACAGGCCAGTTGCTTAATAGACTGTCTCTTAATTGGGTCTGCTTGGTATTTTCTCAAGGTAAGACTCTGGTTTTAGGTTCCTGGCAAAAATCCCAGCGAAGTGCCCTTGTGTTCCTCTTGATGCATCACACCACGGGGCACGTGTATAGGTCTGTCCTGCTATGGTCATGTTTGCTTCCATCCCTTGGTGAAGGTAGTGTCTGTCAGGTCTCTTCACTGTAAAATGACTATTTTGCCTTTGTGGACAAGAAGATAATTTAGGAGAAGATACTTGCCTTTGTGTCCTCCTGCTCTGTCAGGGGAACAGAGTATCATGGTTTACAAATCAGGCATGGGCACCCTACCAGTTTTGGCTCAGTGGATAGAGCATCGGCCTGTGGACTGAAGGTTCCCAGGTTCAATTCTAGTCAAGGGCATGTACCTTGGTTGCGGGCTCATACCCAGTAGGGAGTGTGCAAGACACAGCTGATCAATATTTCTAACTATTCCTCTCCCTTCCTCTCTGTAAAAAAATCAATAATATATATATATATATATATATATATATATATATATATATATTCATACATATATATATATATGTATGTATTTAAAAAAAAAAAAAAAAAAGCAGGCATGGGGCACCAATAGATAACATTAATTAAAGAACTAACTTTGTACCTGTGTTAAATGAGTTTAATGCATAATCTCATTTCAACCTCATAACCCTGAAAGAAGAAAATCAAGTGCCTGCATTACTTGATAAACCATATTTTTTAAAAATATACTTTATTGACTTTTTACAGAGAGGAAGAGAGAGGAATAGAGAGCTAGAAAAATCAATGAGAGAGAATCATCGATCAGCTGCCTCTTGCACACCCCCTACTGGGGATGTGCCCACAACCAAGGTACATGCCTTGACCAGAATCGAACCTGGGACCCTTCAGTCTGCAGGCCGATGCTCTATCCACTGAGCCAAACCAGTTTAAGCGGTAAACCATATTAATGGTAATAATAGTAGTAGTAGTAGTAGGAATAGGAATAGGAATAATACCAGTAATCCCTAGTATCTTTATAGCATGTACTTACTATTGCCAGCCCTGTTCTAAGTGCGTCACTTAGATCCTTATTTTCTAGGAATTACATTTATCTCCACTTAGTAGAGAAAAACAGAGTCTCAGAGGGAAGTCTGCCATTCTGCTAGTAATTGGGATTTGCTTCCAGGGAGTCTGTCCCCGAGGCACGTTCTTAGTCATTCCTCCTTCCATACCACCTTTCTAAGACCTGAATGAGGGTTCCAGGCCTGTTTCTTCCTTCCTGTAAGAACACTTTCCTTGAACCCATCCAAGCCTGCTGTGGCATGCTGAGGCAAAGGCTTTGGGCCTGGGCCAGAGTTATATGCAGAGGAGCAATGCACAAAGACCAGGTGGGCAGTGACAACAGCAATAGTGAGCCCTAGAGGAGGCTGACAGGCCTCGGGGGCAGAGGGAGGGTGGTGAGCACGGCCCTTTGTCCAGACTAAATTCATAGCCCTTCTCCATGGTGCTCTTGCCCCACCCATTTCTCCTCAGTGACCAGAGCAGGATATGGAGGTCTGAAACAGGTAGGAACTCCTTGCCCATGAATGCTAGACTCTTCCAATGAGCTTTTGGGTTCCTCCTGAATGCCAGCCAGTCACTGTGCCAATTCCTGTGGCACTCCCTGCTGGCCTGTTCGCACCACCAGTGCCTGTAGCCATCAATGCTGCCGCCTTAATTTATCCTGGTCACTGGACTTTTAGCATCATTAGCTTTAGTAGAAAGAAGACTGTGTTTATGGCTTGGCATGAAGGAAGAACATGCAGATCTCTGTTGCCAGGCTACAAATGACTCTTTTTCTCCCCTGGAAGAGAGTAATAATGATTAAAAAATACTCAGTTGCTTGGCAGGCTTCGGGGGGGCTTAGCTACGAATATTCCAGAGCCAGGAGTGATCTTGCCTTTCACAGACCCTGCTGCCTCCTGGGTTCCCTTGGTTTTGGCTCTTTGCTTCATCCATCTTTTGAAGAAAAAGAAGGTGCTGACCTGCAATCAATGCAAAAACCAGCATCTTGTTTTCAGGGGGACACACCCTTGATTATTTGATGCCTTTTTTTTTAGTGGAGTGGGAAGAGTTCCCAACAAACCGGAGAAAGCAGGACTCCAGGGGTAGGTCTAAGATCAAGTAGAGGGAAGGAAGGGTAAGAAGACAGAGGGTCACAGATGGAGAGAGAAGCAACTGTCAGAGTGGGGTCAGGAAGCAGTAGGGAAGAGGCTTCCCACTGCAGGCTGGGAACTCACCTACTCTGATGGTGGCCTCCCATCTGGAGTCAGGCGTGGTTGCCTGGAGCAAAAGCTCGAGTTGGGCTGCACATCAGTTTGGCTCTGCTCACGTGAGGGCTGGCTCGCTAACATTCACAACACACACTGCAGAGCCCATGGCCACAGCTAGAGGACTGTTGAGCAGCCCCACATGCCCTGGGTTTCTGAAAACTTGTTTGTGTAATTCTATTGTTTTTGGTAAAAACAATATATTAATGTGAGTTCATGTGTATACCACTGTAAAACTTTTCCTACAAATGTGTTTATTAAAATTTTTAAAATAGCCTGTCAAATACATATACCTTTGTTACTGGTTGCTTGATTTGTGTGATGGGGCAAGACCTCAACATTCATTAAAAGTCCCACTGTGAGAGAGAGACATCCTCATGTAGTGTGCCATTTTAAAAAATAAAGAAATAAAAAATAACAAAACAAACAAACAAACAAAAAACCCAACTAGGAGTAGGGTGGTTGTTACTTTCCCCCTTTAAGGAATGAGAAAATCAAAGTTCATAGGTTTATAACTCACCCAGACCCCCAGCCAACAAGTGGTACCAATGGCAAACGGTGTCAGCCCAGCCAGGGGTCTAGGAGGACCCTGTGGTTATGCATCTGCCTTTACATAAAATTGCCTTCAATGGAAAAACACAGTCCCTTCCCTGGGGCTTGCCATGCTGTTGGCTGGAAGTGTCATTCCTGTAGCCTGCCTTTCTCTTCCTTTCTCATTTTCCTTGTGCAGTTGTTTTCTCCTCCCAGACTTTGTCCAGCACAAGGAGGCCTGGCTTCCCTGGAGCCGCCTCTGCTTCCTGAAGACTCTCCCTGCACTGACATCGGAGCTGAGATAAATGCACTCAAGGCAGATTTCCCTCCCTGGGAAGTTCTGACTCACAAATTGGAGCAACTGATTAATCAGGAGGGATTTGTGGCAAATGCCATCAGACGCCCCGCCAACTCCTTTCAGCAGGGAGGAGCCCTGCTCCGGCTCGCATCACCCTGCAATCAGGGTACCCATGAGGACACAGAAGTGAGGCGAGTAATCGGCATCGTCACTTCATCCCATCAGGTGTTCAGATCCACCAGCTCCATTCGGACCACATCACACAAACCACAGACCTTCAGAATCAGCACACTCACGTGCGTTGTTACAAACGCCATGCAAATCTCTCACATGAATCACTGGTGAGTTGACTGAATTGGTGTTGAATGGTTAATTTGCTCTCAGCCTTGGAGAACTCACATAAATCAATGTTCTCAGCCATTATTTAAAAATGCGTATTATTCCATTCTCATGACATTGGGTCTTATGAAAAGAGGTTTAGACAGACAGGTGGAAGAATGTGGGGCACTGTTGATTCATGGGCAGAATGCTTTTCAAAGGGATAAGTTGGATTTGATATTAAAGTTAAGTTTATCTTGAGTCAAGAGTGTATTCACTCATCCCTTGAACAGATATTTAGTGAGGACCATATATTATCTGATTGCTAGATGTTGGGGAGGCATTGGTGAAGATGTAGATTTCATTGCCATGGACCTGACATCTGAGTCTGTTCTGGGCAGAGTCTCTATTTCATCCTTGGGTAAAATCCAGTGCTTGAGAGTTGGCTGATCTCCCCCAGAGAAGAGCAGGTCCAGCACCCATAGTTTGAGCTCATAATATCTCACAATTCAGCATTGTAACTGGTGTCTCAGTGGGAAAACAAAGTCAATGTGAAGGAAATAGATGATCGTCAGGGAAGGGGCCCAGGTGAGCTCTGGAGTAGCCCATGAGGCGACAAGCAGCAGGACTGGGCAGAGACAGCAAACTTGAAGAGAGGTTGAGGAAAATCAAATCATCTCCTTCCTGGTGGTGTGACCTTGGACTAGTCAGTATCACCTTCTGAGCCTCAGTTTTCTCAGCCATAAATTTTGGGTGATGCTGTTTTTTCTCGTAGGATTATCATGGGAATTCAGTAGGACCTTATCCACATTGCTGGGTGTTTTCAAAGCCTCTGCACATGCTCATGTCCTTTATTTTCTCCTTCTAAAGTATGGCCCTGGCTAAGTAGTTTCTCTCACGTCACCAGTGACAACAGCTCACAGGCCCTGTTCTTCCTGAAGAGTCTGGGAGAAACTGCTTCCTTAGCCCAAGTGGCAATACACAGTTTCCTCCAACTGGGATGACTTTTAAGATAAAAGGGGGTACTGTTAATAATTACACCCCCAAAACAAGCCAAACCAGGGCCATCTAAGCCAATTGGGACATGATCATCCTTCCACTGTTGGTTTTGTCAGCTGTGGGGGTTGGTGTAAAACAGAGAGCAAAGCTGCTCTTTATAGAATTCTAGCCTCATGGCCTAGCAGAGGAGATTGCCTGGTAGCCCTCTGCTGGGCAGAATTATAAGATGGCCACTCCCCTAGACTCAGGGCACAAAATCTGTGTAATCTCTTTATTTTGAGTGGAGATAGGACTTGTGAACATGATGGCATGGAACTCATAATAAGGCTGCATTTGGCAAGAGCAAAAGGTTTTTGCAGATGTAATTGAAGTCCCAGGCCAATTAAATTTGGGTTAATCAAAAGGGAGATTGTTTTGGGTGGGTTTGACCTAATCAGGTGAAAGCACTTACTGTAAGGACTTGGACCTCCTAGAAAGAGAACAAGAAGTAAGGAAGGAGTAAGCTATGTTATGAAAATGAAATGCAACTCGAATTTAATGGCAGCTTCTAGCAGCTGAAAGGGACTCTTGGACAATGGCTAGTAAAAATAGAGAAACATCATTTCTAGATTTACAAGGAAGGAAATTTTTTTCCAAAAAGTCAAGGGAGTACATCCTTCCCCAGTCAGGCCTTCATATGAGAACACAGCCCAGCTGACACACTGATTTCAGCCTTGAGATACAATGAACAGAGACCCCTGTTAAGGTTTGTATAAACTCTGACCTATAGAAAGACTGAGATCACAAATGATTATTGTCCTAAGCCACTAAGTGTCTGGTAATTTATCACACACCCTGAATTCCCATCAGCACTTTTACCTCCAGTCCATGTTCTTAATCTCGTCCACCTACCCAGATACCTTCCCTCCTGCTTTTCCAAGCCCCTTGTTCTGAGCCCCACCCCAGGCCCTTCTCCTCTCTGGCATACTCATCACCCTGCTCAAGGTTCCTGCTACTTCCTCATACATACCCCATGTTCTTATACATACGTATTCCTCTGTTTAGCCAGCTTTTACAGGATGCTCTGTGTGCCCTGTACTTAATAAAGAAGATGTTAATGGCTCTTTTCTACAGTTGAGGAATGGGAGGCTGAGAGCCCATAGTCCATCAGAAACTATGAGTAGATGAACCAGAATTTGAACCAGAACCTTCTGACTCCAAAGCCTACTCCCCTTCTACCTGCCTGCTGCCTTCTGTCCTGTTCAACTGTTGGGGTGCCCCAGAAGAATGCATGCTATATTAACTATTAACACTTTAAAACACACTTTCATAGAGTTCAGCTCTGGTTATCTTCCCAGGAACCATGTATTGTTACCTGTAATTCACAGATGGGAATTCTGAAACACAAGGAACATTTGTTCGTTCATTTATTCGTTCCATGTAAACTTATTGAGTGTCTGAGAGGTGCTTTGCAGTACTGGACCCTGTGATACAGAGTGGAAACAACCCTGCTCTCAGAGTGCCACAGTCCTGGGTGGCAGCAGTTATATAAACAGAGCCTTGTGCCAATTCAGGAGGGCATCTGTAGTGCTGATGTAATGAAAGCTCAAAGAGAGACATTCACCCAGGAGTGGAATAGGAGTGAGAATTGGATGGCTTCCAGGAGGAAGTAAAGGGACAAGGAGAATAGTTACCCTTGTAGCAATCAGAGGACAGGAACAGGAGGTCTTGCCTTAGATGTCCAGCTTGTTCACACAGATCAACCCTGGTCCCAGTGTGGGTGGAACTTCCCTTGCACACTACTGCTTCTCCAGGTCAGTTGAGGTCACTGGTTGGGTGGGGCATCCACATATGTGTCTCTCCATTTCCCAAATCTTTACCTCCTCAGGTGTCTCTGGGCCCCACTCCTAGCACCCAATGGAAGCAGCAACACAAAAACACATTCAGATAAATCTTCATACGCTTTCTTATAAACACTTATATTCATATATGTAGATTCATCCACATATACACCCAGGCACTCATACACACAGATCCATGCATATGCTCCACACATATAGACACACACATACACATTTAAACACATATACACATACACCCATATACATACCCAATACATACATACACACAGACACAAACATATATTCACATATATTCCATATCCCATCTAATAAAAGAGTAATATGCAAATTGACCATCACTCCAACACAAAATGGCCACCTCCATGTGGTCAAAGATGGCCGCCCCCATGTGGACACAAGATGGCTGCCACAAGATGGCCAGCAGGGGAGGGCAGTTGGGAGGGACCAGGTCTGCAGGAGAGGGCAGTTGGGAGGAACCCAGGCCTGCGGGGGAGGTTGGTTGAGGGGACCAGGCCTGAAGGGGAGGGCAATTGGGGGGGGAGACAAGGTCTACAGGGGAGAGCAGTTGAGGGCAACTAGGCTGGAAGGGGAGGGCAGTTAAGGACAGTTTGGCAGCAGGGGAGCAGTTAGGCATTAATCAGGCTGGCAGGGGAGTGGTTAGAGGGTGATCAGGCTGGCAAGAAGAAATGGTTAGGGGCAATCAGGCAGGCAGGCAAGTGGTTGGGAGCCAGCGATCCTGGATTGTGAGAGGGATGTCCGACTATCAATTTTGGTCTGATCCTACCTGGTTCGGACCTAAACAGGCAGTCAAACATCCCTTGAGGGGTTCCAGATTGAAAAGGGTGAAGGCTGGGCTGAAGAGCACACACACACCCCACCCCCCATGCAGGAATTTCGTTCATAGGCCTCTAGTACATACATATTTGTACACACTCAGGTCCACGTACAAACATGCATATGCCTCCCCCCCACACACATACACACGCATATATACACATTCACACAGAGAGACACATTCATTCATACACACACCTTTTCAGGGAAACAAATAGCAGCCTGAGCCCAGCAGAACCAATGCAATGCCTGGAGAACTGATCTTTATTATGCAGAACAGAATGGCAGGTGACAGACTATCAAATGCATCTTGTCCCCAATCACCTATTGAGAATCAAACTGACAGCATTGCAGCTTCCAGGCAAATTCCAGCTGTTTCCCTTGTGCTCAGGGTCCATAAACACAAGAAGCCAAATGATGATTTTCCCCTTCAGAAGAATAACATTGCCCGCCCTCCCT
This sequence comes from Pipistrellus hanaki, assembly GCF_964339955.1. Classification (NCBI taxonomy): domain Eukaryota; kingdom Metazoa; phylum Chordata; class Mammalia; order Chiroptera; family Vespertilionidae; genus Pipistrellus; species Pipistrellus hanaki. Next base: position 10,528,358 of record NC_140516.1, on the reverse strand, counting down.
CCAGGCTAGGAGGGTTACTGTAGCATTCAGTCCCTGAGGCCAGCCAATCCCTGCAGAATGAGGTGCCAGCCAAGGAGCCAAGCAGCTCCATCAATTTCTTCTGGAAAGCCCAAAAGAAATTTAGTCATAGAAAAATCCCTTCCCTCTTTGCTAATAAAACTTATCAGTGCAGGGCAGGAGGCTGGGAGGAGAGGGAACGCAGACACTCGCCTTGCTAAATTACTTGGAGAAATGGCCCTGATCAGCCATCCAGGGGGAAAAGAGGCAGGAAGCAATATAACATTTATTGAGCCCGATTTTTTCATCTAGATTCTCCTACTCAGCTCTCTCAACAGCTCTGTGATATTGCATTTATTCCATCCCATTGATGGGAAAACTGAGGCCCAGCTCCGCACCAGGAAGAGTGTGGGTTTTGGCTCAGACTGGTGACTTCCCCCCTTTGCACTGTGGTCTTCCCTTGGGGCTCACAGCCTGTATACACTGATCCAGTGGATACCAGCAAAGCAGTGACACAGATTCTGTGTGCAGAAAGCGCCCCGGAATGTTCATCCCATACCCTTGTCCATTCTGGCCCTTCTCTTTCTTCTGAGCCTCTATATAGTCCCCCAGTCTCCCTCTAGAGTGATGAGGGAGCCCCCCCCTGGCCTGAGGTCCAGCTCTCCTGTGAGCTCACCAAGGAGGCACTCAGCTGATCCCTTCTTGCTCAGGCATGAGCCTGGAAGGAGAAAAGCCCCAGCTCTGGACAAAAAGAGGGACCCAGAAAAGCAAGCCCTCCTTCCCCAAACTTCAGAAAGCACTCCCAAGGTGAGGACAACCTTGGTTCCTTGGTGTTCTCAGATTGGCCACATCTGCTCTTGGCTTCATGAGCCAGGTCCCTGGGCTTGGTGTCAGCCCTCAGTAGGGCCATCCTTTGAGAGTCTTTGTCTATAAAACCCAGAGTTGACTCAACACTTGGGATAGAATATGGCCTCTGAGGCTGTAAAACATGGGAATCCCAAGGAGGTGAATCAGTCTGGAATGGCTGGTCCCGAGGAAGCGCTGGAGGAAAGCATACAAGGAAATGTAGGCTAAGTAGCAGGGGAAATTCCCTGTAGAAAGATCTATTAGACTGTGAAATAGTATTCCACAGGAAGCAGCGGAGGGGTGCCCAGAGGCATTTAAAGCCACGCCGCCTAAGTAATAGAAGCCGCATGGTGTGCGGAGTGACTGAGAACTGGCCTCAGGGGAGCAGCTGCCTCGCCCTAATAGGTCATCTCCATATAGATGCAATTTCCAAGCCTGCCTTAATGTTCCATGGAGCTGCGCTGTTCTGGCAGGCAAAGATGGCGCTCACTTACAGCTCAGAGAGCCACGGGCTGCGAGTGGGCTCATCATTTTGTCCACAGGACAGTGAACCCTAGCAAGCAGACCTAGGATTTCAACACAAGCCCTAGCAAAACCTCACGTGCCTTTCCTGCCAAAACTGACAAGCTAATCCTAAAATTCATATGGAATCGCAAGGGACTCAAAAGAGCCAAGATGATCTTTAAAAAGAAGACCAAAGTTGGAGAACTCTCAACAAAGCTGCCTTGATTGAGACAGTGTGGCACTGGCATGAGGATAGATATGCTGGTCAATGGAATAGAATAGAAACGCATAAATAAATTCCTTACACTTGTGGCCCACTGGTTTCTGACAAAGGTGCCAAGAACATTTAATGGCAAAAACGTCTTGGTTTCAACAAATGGTTCTAGGATAATTGATATCTGCAGGCAGAGAATGACTCTTACCTCTACACAAATGGGCTGGAGAGGTCAGTTTTAACTGCCAAACTCTCAGAAGAAAACATGCAAGTTAGTCTTCATGACCTTCCATTTGGCACAAGCAGCTAAAGAAAAAGTAGTTAATTTGGACTTCCTCAACATTCAAAACTTTCATATTACCAGCAAGATCATCAAGAAAGTGAGAAGACAACATACAGAATCAGAAAATATTTGCAAATCCTATGTTTGATAAGGGACTTGTATCCAGAATATATAAAGAACCATAGTAAGATAATAATTAAAAAAAGACAAATAATTCAATTACAAAATGGGCAAAGAATTTCAGTAGAAATTTATCCAAAGAAGATACAAAACACATTTTTAAAAAATGATCAGCCTGGTTAGTCACTAGGAAACATAAACCAAAACCATAATGAGATACCATTTCACACTCACATATCCACTAGTATGGTTAAAATAAAAAAGACAGATAAAAGCAAGTGTGCACAGTGATGTCGAAAGTAGGAACCCTCAATCATTGCTAGTAGGAATACAAAATGGTGCAGCCAGTTCCAAAAACAGATTGACCCTCCCCAAAAAGTTAAACATGGAGTTACCTGGGATTCCACTTCTCAGTATATACTTTCCTTTTAGGATAATTTTCTAAAATTGAGATTACTGGGTGAAAGTAATCAGCTTTAGGCTCCTGCTCTCTGTAGTTCCTTGAATTTCCCCCCCCACCCAAAAAAAACACCTTTTTTAAAGTTATTTGATGCAGATACACTTAGTTTCCTGAAATAAGGACCACATTCCTCAGAATCACATCTTGGCAGGAGGGAGAGATCATTGTTATTGAAGTCACACATATGCGGGTCACATTCCAGCTCTACCACTTCCCACTGAGTGATCCTGACCAAATAACGTAACCTCAATTGAACCTCAGTTTTCTCTTCTGTAAAGCGGGTGCAAGAGAACCTCGCTATTGTAACTAAGCTAATATACATCAAGTGTCCATTGTTCACTCCTCAAAACCCAGCACTTGTTTTAGTCCCACTTTTCTTCTTTCTTCTCTTCATGTCCCCACTCTGCCATGAAGATGTACCTTTGAGTCCTGAGCCCTCAGATGGGCTGTCACTTCTCCGACAGCAACACCAAGCAACGCCCTCCTGGGACCGACAGGGATGCTCTGGAGCCTGCAGCTCAGGACTGGGGCTGGGGCCACCAGTCCTTAGCCTGTGGTCTCAGGCAGCCTCTCAACATTTTTTGAGTCTGGGCTCTCATTTAACTTGGGGACAAGGAAGCAATTTCACATGAGCCTACAATGGGGGTCAGGTGAGACCCAGATATCACAATGTGTGATGTGCCCTCCATAGTCTCCCTAAACAGCAATTACATTTATCATCACACCTCCCTTCATATGTACAGGGACTTGCCCGGGTACCCCAAGCCAGATTCACTTTCTGATGAAATCTATTGCCACTAGATTATAGGCCCATAGACTGGCTGGGTAAGCACCGCATCACTACATACTATAGTAATTACTAATTACATGTTTCTGCATTCCGTGGCTTATTAGTAAATTGCATGTAGAGGGATATAAAAGTAATTGCTCTCCTCCCTTAACTTCAGCAGCCTGCAGAAATCACAAGGAATTACCTTATTTACTTCCTAAGTGATTCCCAGTGGCTGTTTATCAAATACATGAAAAAAAAATCATACAATAACCAAATATTCTTCTGATTACAAATGATATGTGAGGGTCAAGAGAAATCTTGAGTGGAAAAAGCTGTTGAACAGCTGCCGACTAACTGTATGTAAATATCCCCCTGTGGGTAATAGCTTAATTTTGATCATTGTTCAGAAGAGCAGGCATTTTACATTATTAATAGGTGTCAGCTACAAAAGAAAATTTACAAGGAGAGAGCGTGATCTGGGCAAACGCGCTGTGCCTTTAACACCCCAGTGTGTGGGAGAGAAAGGAGAACAGGGAGAAAGGAATAGCAGGAACAATGGGGAAAAAGTCAGCCTCCTGGTTTTCTTCTGGCTGGGGCTTTGCGGCTGTGGGTGTGGTATTCCTTTACCTCCATGGAAACTGGACTGGGTCCATTCATTCCTTATTAAGTTCGATTATATGCCGTCCCCTCCTCTTTTTTGAGGAAAGTCAATTCCCACCAAGAAAGCTCAGAGCTCAGGAAACAGCAGGCTGCAATCCAGGCTTTCTGCCTTTGCTGTGGTGAGAACGTTTCCACATCGAGATGCACTGTATGGACACATCTCATATTGAGCAGCGCTGACATGGTTCTGCTCAAATAAACTGAGATCCTGTTTCAGATGATTCGTCTGATGGGAACACTGGGACCCCTGGTATGTGAACTGGCCTCTGTGATCCTTTTCCTAAAAACACATCTAGTGGGTCATGAGGTTGTTGAGTTAACAGGAAAGACGGACTGGCCAGTTTTCTGTTTCCTGCTCTTGGCTTGTGTGGTGTCACGGACTTCTGGCATTTTGGATCACACACGAGTATTAGAGTTTAAATAAAGGAATGTATGAGACATGAAGGACTAGTAAGAGGCTCAGGGGGCTATAGGACCATGATTGGCTCTGACAAGACACTCCTTCCTAGTATTCCTTCTCTCTGGGTCCCTCCCTCTTTCTCCGTGCTTGCAGGATGAAGCAACATGCCCAGGTACCAGCCTTAGGAATGCCTGGAATGCAGGCAGTGTGCTCCTGTTCCCAGATGCCACTCTCAAACTGCCACCAGCTTTGATCCTCAGCACACTGCTACCAGGTGACAGGGGACAGACATCACAAGGAAAATGGCAATCAGAGATGCAAAGCACTACCCTAGGCTACCGAGTGAGTGCAAGGCAGCTCACCAAGTGCTCAGATCCAATAAGCACATTTCCATGTAAATATTTTCTCTAGGACTCAGGTCTCATGTATTGGGGGGCTGCGGGTTCAGCTGCTTCAATGATTCTGGGGCCGGGCCGGAGTTCAGGGCAGCCTTGCCAGATGCAGAGGGCCGAGGCTGTCCCTGTCTTGTAGGTCCCTTCCCTCCTCCTCTCCGGATGTCCTCACTTCTGGCTGTCCTCCTTCTCCTCCCCCTCCATAAATCCATTCATCTTGTGGCTGTCTGACTCCTTCGACAGCCCAGGCCTCCTCTCTCATCCACAGAGTGTGGTGACAGGATTGATGGGCCCTTGAGCCCAGGCTGAATCGTAAAGCACCATACCACTTAAAGCTCACTGGTCGTTTTGTGGGTCAATAGAGACTTCCTCAAAGAGGCTAACAGCTCCCCAGAGAGAAAGACCACCAAGTTTGCAAACCCCACTTGTGCCAGGCCCCAAGCTAGGCTCCAGGAGCTCCCAGTTCACTGATGAAGACAGATGTGCCAACAACTAAGCATCACACCATGGGAATGAGGCTAGAGCAGGCATAAGAACAGGATTCAGGGGTGACATGGAAGCTGAGTGACAACTCAAGATGCAAGAATGGCTTTTGGACAAAGAATGCTGAGATTACTTTTGAGGAGATGAAGAAGAATTCAGTTTCTGTAGGTCTGTGCCTTCATTTCTGGAGAACTGTCACACTCTCTTCCTCAACACACAGAGATTGCCTAGAACAGTGGTAGGCAAACTGTGGCTTGCGAGCCGCGGTTTGCGGTTCTGTTGACTAATGAGTTTGCCAACCACTGGCCTAGAGCAAGTTTGGGAATTCTGTGATTGCTTGGTGAATTTGGCTGCATCAAGCAGCCTCAGGTTATATGAGACCCTTGCCATCCTTGGCTGGATTCCATCCTAGAAACAAGGCCACTGAAACCAGAATTGACCAAGCTGGGACACCTGTTTGCTTATAATATTTGAAACATCATGATAGAATAATAATAAAATCTTAGTGTATGGAGCCTTGCTATGTGACAAACTTGATGCCTAGAACCTTGGGTATCTCAACCCAAATGATCTTAATAGCAATAATTTTGGTGCTGTTAATATTCCCATTTTACAGATGAGGACATTGAGGCTTAGCAAGCTCAGATAATTTGCCCAGATCCCACAGCTAGTAATTGGGAAGACCCACGATAAAACACTGTCTGTCTGATGTTCACATTGGCGCTCTTGGCCCTGTGCTTTCTGGCATGGGATTAGGTGTACAGTTGCCATTCAGATGCCTTATTTTTTAGCCCTTGTGTATGATGAGCAGACGGTCTGTGCCCAGCTAGGTAAAGGGTATACAGATGACAAATGTTATTTCTGCCCTTGAGAAACTTCATTGAACTCATCATGCACCAGCCTAGTGCTGGGCACTGGACCATCAGGAGAAGAGACAGGCATCTGTCCTCTGGAAGCTGAGTCCAGGACAGGGAGACAACAGGGACCCTGCAGTGGGTGGTTTACCCATTTAAGGGCTTTACAAGAGAGGAGAGAGGAGTGAGAGAGCTTCTCCATGGAGTACCAGTGGATGGATAAGGTGGACAAGAGCTCTAGGAAAGGCAGAAATCCATGAGATCATTGGTTCTGTGTGTCCAGGAAGAAAGCTATGCCAGAAAGAGGGCTGGGGCTGAAAGATAAGGTATGGCTAAGAAAACTTTGACAGGGAGGGTTGGCCTATATTTTATAAATATGGGATGGCTCCCTTTTTTTTCTCTTCCTTCCTTCCTTCCTTCCTTCCTTCCTTCCTTCCTTCCTTCCTTTCTTTCTTTCTTTCTTTCTTTCTTTCTTTCTTTCTTTCTTTCTTTCTTTCTTTCTTTCTTTCTTTCTTTCTTTTGTCAAGACATACCAACACCATTCAATCTGTGCTTTTCTGTTTATTGGCTTTTTCTGGAACAGAGGTTCTCAAACTTTAGTCTCCATCCTATACTGGAGAGATTGCTCTAGAACATGGATCTTAAAACATGGTCTTTGCACTGGCTAGCAACTTATTTTTGAAGCCCTCTCAGTGTTTCTGAGCATGCTGAAGTTTGAGAACCGTTAGTCTGGATCCATCAGATTTTGTCTCAGACATCATCTTCCCTTAGGCACGAAGACTTCAGCCTAATCAGGTTTTATTATTAAGGGAGAAAGAGAGACTGGTTCTTACACAGACAACCATAAGATCAGCTTGCTATTGGTGAAGACATCATAGAAAGATGGACATGTAAGAACATAATGGATGCCAGGGCTTTAAGTCATTCAGCGAAGATGTATTGAGTAGCTACTCTTTACTGGGCACCTTATAAACACTGAGGAACTCTTCCAGGTTTGCTGTGGGTTTTTGTTTGTTCTTTCTTTCTTTCCTTTTTTTTTTTTTTTTTTTTTTTTTTTTTTTTTTTTTTTTACAATTTAGCATTCATTTCCCTTTATTCCAGTAGCAGTACCCAGTGTTCCTCTGGAAACCTTCCCATGCTCAGTTCAAGTGTCAGGTGAAGCTGGCTCTAACACCAACTAGTACAGTGGACATGTGACTCTTCTGGCCAATCAGATCAAAGCATTGCTGTGCAATGGTAATTGGTCAGGGGTGAGTGTGTGACCCAAGCGAGGGATTCAATTACTATTAATCCTAATACTTTATTTACTGATCAGGAGGGAAACTTTTCTTTTGTGCTCTGTATCAGTGGAGATAATGCCTTCACTTTCTGGGAGGCCAAAGCTGCCCTTAGGAAATGAAGCCAGAAAACTAAGACCCAATGATATAGAGAGTGATCAGGTGCTGCTGCTGTTTGCACCCCTGAACACAATTCCTAAAGCATGGTCTGTCCTCATACTTTTCAGTTATTCATGCCAATACATTATCTGTTTTTGCTTTAGCTGGTTTGCACTTGGTTCTCCATCACTGCAAATACACAAGACCTAATACTCCAGTGTCAAAAGGACTACAGTCCAGAGTAGACTGAAATCTGGGGGAAATGAGCTTTTAAATTTATACTCAGATTTAAAGGGCTTGGGCCCTATAAGATGATGCATCTGTGATGATGGGAATGGACTTTTGTCTTTCCAGCTCAGGACCATGTTCTTTGAACTCAACAGGGATGCTTGGGATTCTGAAGAGGAAAGAGAACCCCACCTGCCAGTTTTAAATTAATTCAAGACCTCTGGCCACTTGACATGTAGACAACTTGAACATGGGGTCACTTATTCTTCACCAGAGAATGAGTTGAAGGAGTTGTGAAATAAGAGAGAAGTGAAGATGCTGAGGATATTGGTGCGGCCCCATGAACTTCCCATACTTTGAACTCTGGTGGCTAGCTCAGTGCCACACAGAGAACAGGTCCCTGAGAAAGTATGAGAAATGGATGGAGATGAGCAAGGCTCTTCCAGTTTTCAAAAATAACACGAAGGCAACAATGAAAGGCCCAAGCCTAATGCTGCTCCTGAGCAATAATATAGCAGCAAAAGGGATGGTTTTTATAGAAGGATGGCCCATGAACTTAAGTTGGTTCCTAGCAATCAGGATGTCCATTTAAAAATGAGTCCTGATAAAACAATCTGATTTTTTTTTTCTTTCTTTGTTCATTCTTTGCTTCCTTACTCCCTCCTTTTCTTTCTTCCTTCCCTCCTTCCTTTTTTGGTAGTGTTTGCAATTATTAGATTGTTAGATGAGGAAAATGCAATTGGTCACAGTCTATTTGAATTTTCACATGGTATATAATACATTTTTATGATATCTTTTTGGGTAACATAAAAACTCCAGCGAAGGTAATAATACAACTAGGAAGGTAGACTTGTAACCACTTCAAGAGCCAGTCCCAGGCTTGCTGATTAATTCATTCCTGGTGAGCTTGTCACTTCAGGAGCTCTCCAGGGGCCTGAGATAAGGCTTTGTCCTTGGCTCTCTCCTGTTAAAGCAAATTTTGTGAATACTTGAATGAAGGCAGAGAAAGCTCCTTATCAAGTCTCTGGAGCCACTGAATTCGGAGGGGATGACAAATGAGGTAGATGGAAAAATCGCAATCCAAAAAGCTCTCAGTGGGTTGTAGTGATGCAACAAAACTTATCGGGCAAATAAATAAAGTGAAATAATGGGGAAAAGTGAACTTCGGAAACTGTGCCTCCAAACCTCTACTATAAACATGGGGAAGGGACTCATCATGTACTAAACATGGGAAAGAGTTTGTTGTGTGATAAACATGGAGAAAGAGCTTGTCATGTGATAAACATGGGGAAAGAGCTTGTCATGTGATAAACATGGGGAAAGAGCTGGTCATGTAATAAACCTGAAGAAGCCGAAACCGGTTTGGCTCAGCGGTAGAGCGTCGGTCTGCGGACTGAAGGGTCCCGGGTTTGATTCCAGTCAAGGGCATGTACATTGGCTGAGGGCACATCCCCAGTATGTGCAGGAGGTGGCTGGTCGATGTTTCTCTCTCCTCAACGTTTCTGGCTCTCTATCTCTCTCCCTTCCTCTCTGTAAAAACTCAATAAAATATATTAAATAAATAAACCTGAGGAAGAGCTGGTCATGTAATAAACATGCAAAAGAGATGGTCATGGTCAGGTAATAAGCATGAAGAAGAGCTAATCGTGTAATAAACATGGGGAAAGAGTTCATTGTGAAATAAACATGAGAAAGAGCTGCTCATGTAATAAACGTGGGAAGGAGCTGGTCATGCAGGCAACCTGAGAAAGAGTTTGGTCATCAGTCACTCATTAGGCATTGGCACTGTGCTCCAGCTCTCACTGCCCAGAAGCATTCTGGGGTTATATTATCAGAAGCAGATTGTGCAGAACAAAGGTCAAAACCTCATATTGTCCAGTCTTCCCTGAGTCTTATATGTATTCAGTTCTCAGCCCCAAGACTGAGGAAGAAAACTGACAACCTTGAACATTCTCAAACATCATCACAAGAGTAAAAGGAAGTAGAGATGTTCAGCCCCCCAACATTCCGAAGGTGTATATTCTCCACTTTCAACTATTTAAAGGATTGAACACAATGTCTGCTGCCCAAGAGTTCAAGTTAGCACCACGTCGAACCCTCTGTATTTTTGGTCCTTCCATATTTTGAATGAAATAATAGCACTAAAGTGCCCAAAGGTGAAACTACTGTATTGTAAGCAAGTGAGTTTCCCAATTCTACTGAACATTTCTTTATCCATTTCCTTGTGTGTGCAAATACCATGACGACAGGCATCTCATGGATGCTGGACACCAGCTTAGCAGGGGTTTGTTGAGGAGGCTCCAGCAAAAACTGAACCATGGGAAGTGATGACTCAACCATGACCTCCTCCACCTCCGCACATCTGGGTCTCCATGGTGATATTTCCTAAGGACCCACTGTGGGAAGAGGAGAGAGCAATCGGGAGGGAACATCAACAGTGTTCCATATGCGGCAGGTGGAGGAGGGAGCAGATGAGACCAGTCTACTGGCCTGGGGTCCCAGTGGTCACTGTGACCTTTGCAGAAGCAACAGGGCGCTTTTGTTTTCATTTAGATGGAGCTGCTCCAATTAATCCTCAGTCTCCACAACGATATGGAAAACCACTTCCAAAATTAAACCTCCATTGAGAGCACACATTAATAACACCCAAAGGACACATAAATTACACCTGCGAGTCAGATCCCATTGCAAATGAATACACTGAAAAATGTATTCCAACCATATCAAGAGTACACCATAATTAAGCCACCGCTGATGGCTTGAAAAACTGTGTTAGATCACTGTGGACACACCCAGCAATCTAGGTGAATAGAGCCTGAAAAAATATCCCCATTTGGAGGTGCACATGTGATGTAGCGCTACAAATGTGGGTTCTGTAATCAGACTGCCCAGGGTTTTCATCCTGGTCCTATTATACACCAGCCAGGAGACCTTGAGCAAGTTACCTAACCACACTGAGCCTCAGTTTCCTGGTCAGTAAAGGGAGATGCTTCCATGGGGTTCTTAACAGTGTTCATTCAAATAACGCATGCAAAGCGCTTTACACAGAATGAGCGCCCAGCACAAAGCACGCGTCTGACCACGGGCTAGTTGTCAAAACTCATCCACTGGTGCCACTCATTAGCATCATGCTTGTCACACACTTAGTTCAAGTGGGCATTTCCAGTCACTTTAAACAGAAATGTGATTGCTGCCTTGACATCATGATTACAGCATTCATGGCTGACTGGGTGACACTCACCCACCTAACGTGAGGGGACTGTCATCTGTTTTGATTTCCGCTCTTCGTCGGACAGAATAACTAATCGATGCCCCTCATTCACCAAGTCCATCACAGGAATACGCCTGCTCCATGATCACTCAGTGAGGCACTTGAGGCGTGAGGGAGGCACCGGCTCGGGGGTCTGCAGGCTGGAATTCAAGTCCCAAATCTCCTCTGGAGGTAGAACTTCGGGCGGTTCTCTCATCCTGACCTGTGATGACTACACCTGACCCTAGGACAGCTCTCTGAGACATGTCAGCATCCTTGTGAAAAGAGTTGCATTCTATTGAGCATTTCTTCATCCGTTTCCTTGTGCATGCAAATGCCCTAACAGACACGCTGTTCTCTGCTGAAAAATAACTTAATTCCATTTTTCCTTTTTATCCTCATCTTCTTAGTCCACTCTTCTCTTTTTCTCCCACCTCCTGATTTTGCAATCCATCTCCACAGACCTCGGCAACCAATGGGAATGACTGGAAGTGAGTCCCACACGCATCTTCTTCAGTGTTCATGTAATCATATTGAAATACACCTTCTGTTGCTCCTGATTTTACAAAATGGGGTCACAGAATATATACTTGTCTGCGTTAGCACCCCCTCCAGGTCAGCGGGCCTGTGCTTTCTAACAAGGCCACTCGACTCCACGCCAAGGGAGGCACAGCCACTGACACCTCTCCCACTCCTGCTGGCACTGCCCTGCTCCCTCAGTTCTTGCTCCAGACAGGGGTGCAGTGAGCATCCTGAACAACCCACTCTTCCCTCTGGCACCTTGACTCCAGTGGGCTGATTCCTACATCTCTTTATTCGGAGAAGAAAACCAAGCCACATGCTTGGGAGGGATTTTGTCAGGTGTCACCCAGCCAGAGAGTATCAGCACATTTCAGCCCGGTGTCCTGGGTGCTGTACTGCATGCTCTTTAGTCCACTGGACAGCGTCTTCCTTTTAACTCAACTGCTAGAAATGAGTGTCTTCCCTTCGCGGAGTCCCGGCTTGCCCTGAATCCTGAGACAGAGGCGGCCAAGGGTCTGACTGTCAGAACTATCCTGGGGACACTGGGTGGATTCAACACAGATGAGGAGCTCAAGGCTGCTGCTCCTACCGCAACAGAGCAAGGATCTGGGGACATCGTGCTGAAAACCCCTCATTTGCTCAGTAAGTATGCATCCAACCCCAACCCTGCTCCCACTGGCAGGCAGACACTGCTCGCCCTCTCCACACGCAGGCAGTGTGAGCAGCCTCCGCCTCATCATCCCCATCTCGGAACCCAGGCAGCAGGGCCCAGAGTTCCTCGACCTGTTGTGAAGGGCCTTCCGGTCCCGGGCCTGTCTGGTTCAGATGGGCCGCTGAACTCTACTCCCTGTTCTTGAGCCAAACTGTGTAGTCTGTGGGCCAAGAAAGGAGAGGGGTACAAAGCTGGACCTGGGAGTCCTTTCACTGAAACCTGCATCTCACCAGTGAGAAGAGTTGAGACAGAGCAGCACAGGGATGGCTCTGAGGCCTCGGGAGCTGGGGAGGGGTGAGGAGTGAGTCCAGAGCTGCTGGCTTTGTGGCTGCTTCTGTGAGGCTGGATTGCAGTCCTGCTTGTGGACCGACGTGCCTGTATCCTCCACTCTACACGGGTCACAGCGTGGCTGCCAGGGACATGAGTCTCAGCCTCCTACCTCCTCAGTGACTTCGTGGGATTACTTCATCTCGGAGGGTTAATGAGCAGAACAGGCCCCCCAGGTCCTGAAGATTCCCTGGAACAATGACTGGAAAGGCTTCATAGGAAGCCCAGCACAGAGCAAGCACTCAGCAAATGCTGGCTGCTGCGTCTTTTCTTTCCTCTTTGCTTCTTTGAATTCTTGCAAAACCTCCCTGCAATTCCCAGAGTCTCCAATACAGCGTGTTTTCTCCCACAATAGTTCTGTTGACGTATGTGTAGACGCGGGTCCCTCTATGAAGCGCGTCCAACGCCTCTGCAGCCTTTTATCCACAGAGCCCCAAGGACTGTCAGCTGCACGTGACTCCTCCCGGAGACTGCGCTGGTCGCTTTCTGTTAACACAGCAATGAACTTGTCGGGAAACCAGCCAGGAGGGAGGTGGAGTGGGGCAGGAGCTGGCAGGCAGGCGCAGAGCGGGCTGGGGGCTGGGGCTGTCCATCTCGATGCTTCTCTCCATGTCCAAGTGTAAAGGGATTTGTGTTTGCAAGGTTGTCCTCACCAACCTCAGGGAAGACAAGAAGTCAGTTAATTTGAATTTTTTACTTCTACCACAGGGGAGGATTCTGGGTCAATTAGGGATATTGTAATTTCCTATTACGGTCAAAAAGAAAATGTAGGCAGAGCCCATGAGTCACCTTCCAACACGAGAAAATGGAACCTTGTGACCTGGCGTGAGTGAGCCTGTGTGCCGTCACTTTTAATGATGGGGAGGAGGGAGATGGGGCGGGGGGGGCAGCCACCTCCTTTCTGGCCCTGAAGTGCTCACCTTTTGGAAACGCAGTATAATTAATTCAGAGTGCAGATTATTAATTCCTCTCGCTGTGTGAAGCCACATACGTCTTCACATTTTGGAGTGCATGCCCTCTCCTAGTCTCGCCTTGGAAGAGGTGGGTTTCCCCACCCACCTGCCCAAGTGTGTGGGCCTCAAGCCCTCAGCTGCTCACTCCTCAGGGACTCCGAACCCCAATCTGAGGCCAAGGCCTGCTTCTGGTGAGCCAGGGTGACCTGCTAAAGTCAGTATGCCTCCTGGTGACTAGGGCCCTTCCTCACCAGGCTCGTGCCTCACCAGATGGCAAAGGAGTTCCTGTCATGAATAAGCACTGCTGCTGATGTCACCTTGGCCTTCCAGGAGGGCCTCCAGTGGACGGCCAATGAATATGCACATTCCCAGCATGCCTTGCAGCCTGGATTCTTATGTCAGGGACAATCCCTGACTGGCCCCCTCTGAGCAGATGTCCCCACACCACTCCCAGGAAAGAGGGAAGAGAGGAGGCACCGCCCGCTGACTTCCTAGGGTCCAGGGTTCCCATGCCTACATGGGGAAAGAGAAGGGATGAGCTGTTCTGGAAGCATCTATCTGGAACATGAATCAGGGGCATGGACCACCCCTGTGTGACTTTTGGATTCAACAATGCTCTCTATGTACATTCTCCTGAATGATGAGCCTGCGGAGGGTCCTGGATGCAGATGGGCAAGCAGAGCTGCCTTGTGATAGATAAGGAAGCTGCAGGCAATGGGAGGTCTGATCAGAGCCAGATCACATGCTCCGGGCTGGAGACTTGAAGGCAACTCAGTCCGAGCTTTTGTGCTCTCAAGCTAAAGGACACCCAGTACAGTGTTGGTAGTGACAGGGTTGAGCGGAGGGAGAAGAAGACAGAGAGGAGTCAGGGGAGAGCAGTGCTGTAGGCTGGCCTCTGCCTCCCTCTCTTTATCCCATCACCCCTCTCACCTATTGTGCTTTAGCCACAGGAGCCTTGGATTCCTCTCCCCATGATTGCTGCCCAGTCTGTTCTTCCCACCACTGGGGACATGGCTGGCTTTTTTCATCCTCCTGGTTTTCCAATGACCTCATCACACCCAGCTCCAAGCTGATGCCTTTTCTGTGGAGCACTGTTAACAATCTGTAATCAATTCTTGTTTGCATTTTCTCCCTGCCATTAGGCTGTAAGTTCCATGCAGGCCAGCACCAGGTCTGATTCACATGCCATTACAGCCCATCCCATAGCACATTTGTGTCCTAATAAGCACTGAACAAAGGAAAGAATGAATGAATGAACACAAGGCAGATCCTGGAAAGACAACAGGAAGGCAAAGCCATGCAGCCCCAGAGGCTAGGAGAGAACACTGCTCCACTGGGGACCCAGTGTGGCCTCGTGGTGGAGGGAGCATTGGAGGTGTGCGAACCCTGTGGCTGTGAATGATAGGATGTCCTTTCCCTTCATATGATGTCCAAAGACTTCTTATGAATTCACAATAGGGGACAGAATTCTGCAACCAGAATATTTGTGTACACTATCTATGTGCTAAACTCTTGGGAAACAGTGGTTATTGCTAGGTTTCAGTTGAACCTGGCTGGGAGACTAGGTCGATGGGCACAGGCTAAGGCAGAGGGCTGTGGCATACCCCTTTGTGTCCCTTTTACAGCACACCTTTACAGAGAACATAATATTTTATCTTGCCAAATATTTGGCCAAGCTCTGTTCTCCGGGTAGAGGAGAACAGAGCTTTACCAAATAGCAAATGCTTGGCTGTCTGCTTTCCCCTCATATACACACCCACATCACACCCCTCACACCCATCACACCTCCCTTCCTATCTTTGACACCAGGGGAAAGAGTATGACCAGATGCTTTGGGGTCTCAATATGCAAGGGATGGAGAAAAGAGCCCCAGAAGTCTGCAGAGGGGGTCCCATTGGTCTTTGATGAGAACAGGGCCTTGCTTACAAAGAATGAACTCCACCAAGTCAGGCAAATAGTCAGTGGAAAGTTGTAGGCTGGACAGTTCCCAGTGCTGACACAGGGCAGAAGATGTTTGACCTCTGACAAGAATGGAGAGCCCTCAGCATCACTGGGCCTTTGATGGGACCTCAGAGGTGTCATGCCTGTGTTCAGGCTGAACAATCCCCAGAGTGAAGACCACTCCAGAGCTTCTGTAGCAAGTCTTAGAAACAGGCTACAAGCAATCAAATAATCCATAAGGAGCTTAGCTGCTTTTCAGAACAACATCCAACTCTCTTTAAAGGAAGACAACAAAATTCAGAGACTCAGCCATGTAACACTCACCATGTCCAGCGCCCACTGAAATTACCAGACATACCAGAAGCAGAAAGAGAAGCAGACTAGATGAGAGAGAGCAGAGAGGGTGGAACTGGCATACAAGGATCCAGAAACAATTTTGTTTGTTAAAGCATTTAAAGAAAAATAGGGACAAAACAAGTAGATAAGTAGAAGATATAAAGAAGAGAATGAAACTTCTAGAGATTAAAAAACATTATTGAAAGGAATACTTTACTGGATGGGATTCAGACAGATCAGATACTGTAGGGAGGATGATCAATGAACTGAAAGGTGTAGCAAATGAATTTATTCATAGTGAAGCATAAAAATTGAAAAATTAGCAGAGTTTCAGCAAGCCAGGGACAATATCATACAGTAAGTATAAAGAAAGGGAGGAAGGCAAAAAATATTTGGCAAAAGTCATAACTAAACACTTCCAAATTTGATGAAATATATATAAACCCACAGACCCTAAAAAAAAAAAAGGTCAACAAACTCCAGGCAGATAAACACAAAGGAAACCAAACAACAATATATCATAATCAAATTGCTAAAACAGAAACAAAGTTAGAGATTGCAAAGTAGTCAGATTAAACACACACACACATACACACACACACACACACACACACACACACACACACTACACACAGAGGAATCAAACTCTGCAATCACTTTGGAGGAGTGAGTGCAGAGGCTGGAGAGATGAGCAGGACCAGATCACAGTGGCCCAGAGGGGACCTCATGCCAGGGGCAGCAGAGGCCAGATTTACGTGGAGGTGACACTTTCAGCTCTGGGCTGAGGTCAGAGTACTATGGCCCCAGTGGGAGGACTGTCAGATGGCATTGGTGAGGCATTTATGTGATGGGCTGGCAGGGAGGCCAGTCACACGTGTACCAACACAAATGTGCCAGGCACAAGGGTACCAACACAAGAGGTATTCAGGATGTGGGGATCCTGCACTTGGAATTGGAAGATGGGGGCAGGAGAAAATAATGGCTCTGCTTGGGCCCTGGTTGAGTTGATAGAAGATGGACCCTTGGAAATAGGAACCCAGAGGGAGGAGTGAGTCTGTGGGAGGATGATGAGTGTGTGTGTGTGTGTGTGTGTGTGTGTGTGTGTGTGTGTGTATTGGGGGGGAGTAAAGGGGGAAGACAGTATCCATCAGGATGACATCCCTGTAGAAATGGTAAGTGGAGGTGTGATGTGTGCTATGCTGGGATGACAGAGGTCAAGGCTTCTCCAACTCAAATGCATACACCTCACCCTGGACACCTTGTTAAAATACAGAGTCTTACTTAGGTATCTCGTAGGGCCCAGAAATCTGCATTTCTAATGATAGTCTAAACACTGGGAGTAGCAAGGGTGTGAGGATTTCTCCTGTGTTGTTAATTTCTTTTCTTACTCTCACCCTAGTCTTTTTTTCAGAAGCAGCAATGCTTCCTCAGAAAGAACAAATAAAACACCCAAACTCTGTCCTCTCTACTGGCTGCTTCCACATTCCACATTCCCTGCCTGGCTCACTCACTCCTGGTCACAGACGCTTCTAGAATGTGAGCTGACCTGGAACACTTTGCATTGAGGACAGAAAAGCTTTCGACTGGCAGAGAGTTGAGTTCCCTGGAGAGAATGCCAACTGCCTGCAGGCTGTACCCTCTGAACCTGGATCTTTGCACGCCTTGCAGAGCTGCCGAGGAGGAGGAGTGGAGGATCCGCGCATAAGCTGGCTGGCCAGGGTGTGAGTATAAGGAGCATGCAGTGGCTGCGGCCCCTTCCTTGCTCCAGTGCCTGATTGACTCAGCATTGCCTGGCCGGGATCAGTGCACTGGGTTTCTGTGTGGCCTGCCACTTGCTACAGATCACTCACTCCAGAGGACCTATTACAGGGGAGTCTGAACATTTCTCTTAGCCTCTGGCCCATCTAGTGAGTGAGGCTAATGGGTCATCATCCAGATGGGTGACGGTGGCCAGGTGAGTGCATGTGTGCAACTGCCTCCCAGAAGCTATACGTGATAGAGAAGCAATCCATGATCAGTTGATCCTCCACCAGAGTCATGTGATTGAGAATTCGCAAAGACCCCTGCATCTTCCTTGCACAAGCCCACCTGCTTTGGGCCTGTGACACTCACAGGGGAAATATCCTGCTGTGTGGGCTATTGGATGACAATGCAAAGTGCAGACATTTCTCATCGTGCGTCCCTGATGTGTCACTGCTGTGATTGGCTGCTTGCTGCCCACCTCCTTTCTCCGTGTCCATGCACATCCGCCCTCGTGTCTACTAAACTATCCAGTTTCCAAGGCAAAGAAAACACCCGTTTTGTGAAAAGGAAACAAAGGCTTGTTACAAGACACTGGATGGTCACCAGCACCCAGGGCTCTGAGCTCCCCATGAAGCCCCGGATCTGCAGACATGAAGGTCAGCCCTTAAGGACCTCAGGTGGACAAGTCCTGAGCCAGAGCTGCCTGCCTCAGGGGCTCCATTGCTGCAGAACGATCCTGGTTTCCCTCAGGCTCTCTCCTGGAGAGAGGAGGTGCTCCCTGTGCACGGCTTCTCTGGTGGACTTGGATGTGCGGAAGATGGAAGATAGGGTGATGAGGGAGCACATTGTAAGGACAGTGTGTGGGCTGGTGAGCCCATGCCCAGGAAATGGCATGGCCCCACCTCCACAGTGGATGGAAGAAGGGATGCCAAGCCCTGAGATGAAACATACCATGCATGGCAAAGCTGCTGCAAGTGCCCATAAAGGAATGTCCTTTGGATTTGGATGCCCAAGCAGATCACACATGAGGGGCAACTATAACACAAGACATTGGATAGCTTTTTTGATAAAGCGACCAGTCACCAACCTGAGCAGTAAGAGACAGAGGCCCCATGAATGAGAATAAGGAGGGAGGTTTTGTGATGCGGATGCACTGGAATGTCACGTGGGGCCCAGACAGGGCCTGGACTCACTTGTCACCCTTCCTGGACACACTCACCAAGTCTTCCAACCTTACCCAAGGCCAACAGGACATAGCAAGGCGTCCCTGCCCAATACTGCAACCCCACATTGGGTAACAGAGGGGACAGATGTCACATGACCAAGGTGCTCAAGTCCTTCGTCCTGGAGGAGAGTCGTGACTTCCTCCAAGTTTTGTGCCTTGTGAGCTCAGCCATAAGGATGGGAGGATCTGAGCTGTATCAAATATGCCAGCCTCGGGTTCTCATCCCTGCCCAGCACGAACAGGTGCAAACACCTAGAACTGACTAGGTCATAACAATTCCCTGGGAGAGGAAATGCCATGGTGGTCATTGGTATCCAGCAGCCATGTCCCTTCCTGGTCCAGTTTTCCCCGATTTTCCTTCTTTTACTATAACTCCCACACGGGGTGTGAGGGAAGCCATGAGTGAGTCACATCCAGGTCAACCCCACTTTGGTCCCTGCTGACTTTTAGGCACCTTTATTGAGATATAATTCACAGGCTCTGCAATTTTCCCATTTAAATGGTACAATCCAATGGATTCTGGTATATTTAGAGTTGTACCACCATCGCTACATCCAGTTTTCGAACATTTCCATCACCCCGGTCCCCTCCTGCCCCCCCCTCCCAAAAAAAGAAAGAAACCCTGACCTCTTTAGCTATGACAGTCAATGCCACCATCCCTTCCAGTCCTTGGAAACCTTTCATCTACTTTCTGTCTCCAAAGATTGACTTACTCTGATTTCATATGAATGGAGTCATATAGAAGGAGGTATTTTGTGACTGGCTTTTTTCACTTAACATGTTTTCTAGGCTCATCCATAGTGTTACATGATTCAGTACTCCATTCTTTTTTATGACTGAATAATATTCCATTGTATGGATGTACCTTACTTTACTTATCTATTTGTTCATTAATGACCATTTGAGTTGTTTCCACTATTTGGCTACTATAGATAGTGCTATTATAAACATTTATATACAAGTTTCTATGTGGGTATATGCCTTCATTTCTCCTGGGTATATTCCCAGAAGTGGAATTGCCAGGTGATACAGTAACTCTATGCCTAAATCTTTGCCAATTTCCCTTTGATAAACTAGTTATTTTCTACTATCTAGAGTCTTATGGGATATCACCCAGAGCTCTGCTCATCCTTTTTTGGTTCTGGCTCACTTGCAGGCTTGTGTCTCTGGCTTTCCCATGGATCTGAGAGTCCTCGAGATCCTTGCAGCAAATTTGTTTTCTCCAGCCCTTCTCTGTTACTTGCACCAGAAGCTCAGAGGGACTCTGAGCATGCCAGCAGCTTTGATTATAGAGTGGCTCAGCAGACAGGCTCTAACGTGGTGCCATATTGGGTTGGCTGTGACACCAGCTTGCCAAGGATTAGGTAAGTAACCCAGAACAATGCACTGGGTTGAACCAGAGGCACGGGTAATACTTCTTTGTGGGCCATGAGGCTGGTCTCTGTCCTACACAAGCAGCAGACACTTCAGAGCCTGCATCCCATCTCGCTGGCCCTTTTGATTTCAGCCCCATGAGCAGGTCTATGCACACCCAGCTCGGCCAGCCTCACCCCTCAAGCCCAGCTAAGCAACCCTCCACATTCAGCCATGTCCCTCCAGGACTGTCTGGGTCTCCCAGCCTGCACACAGGGAAGAACAGGAAATTACTGTCCTCAGCAGTAATGCATTGAACAACGGGGCCCAGAGCCAATGAGTCAGTGCCCAGCTTCTCAGCCTTCCCTGAGAGTGAGAGCTGACCTCTGCTCTCACTGCCTGATGGAACTGGGCCTGCTGCTGGTGGCAGTGACCACGCCGAACACCTGCAGAGTGGCTTTCCCTTCTCTCCCTCACTCGCCCTGTTCCTTCATGGCCACGACTCAAAATCACCTCCTTTATAAAACATCTGCACCCTGTCCTTGAATCAGCATCTACTTTGGGGAAAATAAAAAACAATCTGCAAAATCTCCCTAAGAAGAGTTCCCAACTGCACAATATACACTGAGTGTCCAGATTATTATGATCTCTGAACACATAATAATCTGGCCATTCAGTGTATATCCTATATAATAAAAGGCTAATATGCAAATTGTCCCCTCAACCAGGAGTTCGGCCACCCAACCACCCATGTCTCCTCCCCCTGGTCAGGCTGGCTGGACCCCACCCATGCACAAATTCATGCACCGAGCCTCTAACACACACACACACACACACACACACACACACACACACACGCGCGCGCGCGCGCGAGAGAGAGAGCGCGCACACACAAACGGAGTGGCCAGATTATTATGCATTCAGTGTATAGTGCACACAGGAGATGAGAGACTAGGCCAGGAGGCAGGGTCCCCGGGCCCAAATCCTGGCTCAGTGGTTCCCGTGTCTGTGAAATAGCTTCTTGGAGACAGTGTTTGAAAAGGCTCCTGCCATCCATACAGTTCTGAGTGCTTACAGCAGGTATCTTTTGCCCTGGCTGGTGTCTCAGTGGTTAGAGCACCAGCCTGCATGCCGAAGGGTTGCAGATTTGATTCTCAATCAAGGGCACATACCTCAGTTGCAGGTTTGATTCCCAGCCCTGGTTGAGGCTCAAGAAGGATCTCTCTCTCTCTCTCTCTCTCTCTCTCTCTCTCTCTCTCTCTCTCTCTCTCTTTCTCTCTCTCTCTCTTTCCCTTCACCCCCAACCCTACTCCCTTCTACTCTTTCTAAACACACACACAAACAAATAAAAGACTGGTATCTTTTGATACTAAAATCTCTTCTTGGGTCTGAGGTCTTGATGGAAGCTACGTAGACATCTCTCCGCTGGCTCATGACCCTGCTGCCTAACTCATGTCCAGGGCCTGTGGCCATGCAGAGCAACAAAGCCAAAAGCAACATCCCCTGTGCAGCCTACACATGGCCACGTCAAGTTTCATTTAGGTCACACTTTGCAAAGGCCAGTCATGGCCCTGGGCAGTAGCTGCGCTCTGGAAATTAGCTTCCTGGACGCTATGTCTCCTCACCCAGTGACCCTCACCTGCAGACCAGCCACTTCCAGGCTGGCGGCACTGAGCAGGGCTTGAGGTACACATGAGACATGGCTTCATCACAGCCTAGAAGTTGTAACAGCCCTGGGTTCTAGGCCCACCTCTGACTCATTTGTTCATTCACCCATTCATTTATGCAACTAGCATTTATTTAAAAACTAGTTTCTCCCAGCCATTCTATGGGATTTGGATATACAACAAAGAAGAATAGATTCTGCTCTCAGGAGCCACAGTCTCCCGGGGAGGGGGCCGCCAAAACAGATAATGGGCGCTGATGGTACAAGGTGGTGAGTGGTGGGGAGAGTCAGGTGGGTAAGGAGGGATGGGAGCAGAGGAGGCTGAAGAGGTGTGTTCTGTCAGATGTGTTCATACCCTGTCCCATATCTGGGCCACCATTTATTGCTGCAACAACTGGATGCCCTTAGACATGGCCTGGCAGCACCAAACCCCAGCCGTACCCATTCTCCTGGTTCCTGTCCTGACACCTCCCTCCACCACTGGTGGGTCGCCTGTGAGCAGCTCAGCCATACTCACCATGTAGAGGGTGGACACTCCCTGGGGCACCCTGACCAGTGGGTGACATAAGCTCTGGGGAAACATCCCTGTTTTCACTATCTGGGGTGCAAAATTTGCAGGCACATTCCAGAAGATTCCTTGGAGTGTTCACACATGTGACTGGCTCAATAACACATGGTCAAACTGTCTTCCCCTCCCTTCCTGTTTAACTCTTTCCTGTCTACCCATCCTGTGGTCACTCTTGAAAATAAAATACCTGCATGCAGGCCCTGTCCTAGCAGCTAGATATGGGGTAAGGGGACACAAGCTAAGAGACTCATTCAGCCCCAGCTGGGGAGGGCAGGAGGCAGTCCTGAAGAAACCCCAGCTGGGGTGGCTGCTGAAGGGGGTCATGGGCAGGGCTCCCCAACTCCAAGAGCACGGCTGAGCTGCACAGCGCCTCCTGTGGCTGTGAGTAGACTTCAGAAGGTGAGGAGCCCTGGTGAGAGGGGTCGCTGGAGAAGTGACCTAGAATGAGTCCTGAGACCTTGACCACCACAGGGCTTCATTGTGGAACCGGAGAAGCTATGGGAGTAGAGCAGCGGGCACAGCCTCCTGCCCAGGGCGCTCAATGCTGAGTACTGCGTGCTGTCAGGAGAGCTCTGGGGGAGTTGCTCTGTGTCCCGTGCCCAGATGAGCCAACTGAAGCCTGCACACAGGCACACAGCTGGCACGCAGTTAATGGTGGTGGAGACCAGCTGCAAAAGAGAGTCAAGGGCTCCAGTGGAAGATGGGAGTGTGAGCTTTCATCTGGGTGCCCAGGAGCCCAGATAAAAACCAGAGTTCTTGTTATCAGGGAAAGAAGGGGGAAAGGGCATGGGGAGACAAGGAGCTTCTGCTATGGGGCACAGGAAAGGGGAGTAGAGCCAGGGTTCGTCCCCACTCAGTCTGCCAACTTTCTCTCTTCCTGAGCACAGCTGAGCAATGTTGGCACCGGAAATTGGCTGCCATGGCGAGGGGAGTACAAGGCCCCACCCAGGCCTCCGAGTCTCAGCCACGTGCTCCCAGCCAGCCTCTCCCCAGGGCTCAGCGCTGGCTGGTGGTACTTCCTCCTCACAATCTCTAAAGCTGCTGATGCCCCTGCTCCTCTGGCACTGGGTTGTGGCTCCTGTGGACACTCTGGGTGCCCAGCTCTGGGCCCTCTGCCTGGAATTGTCCCCACACACCTCCCACAGCCCACTCCCTGTTAATCCAGCATCAGCATTCTCACCTCCTCCTCGCTTTCCCTGGCCCTGTCGGCATTTCAATCCAAACTCCGAGTTGTCTCTGCCATGCACCATCTCCACACAGCCATTGGCTCATCTCATTGCTTCCCATCTCCTCACTCCGTAACTCTAGGACACATAGACCCCCAGGCTGTTCCCGCAGCATCCAGAACAGTGTCTGGTGCCTGAAAGTTGATCCATAAATGTGTGAACGAATGAATGATGGTGACTAAGTGAATGAGTGAGTGCACGAAGGAGTGGACCCATTTAAACTCTAAATCCTTCGGCTCACAGTGCTGCATGGACTCTGTGTACTCTGTGTACTTGCTGCAGCCTGCTACCAGCCATCTACAGCCAGGACTCCTTCCCACACAGCCAGGTACCCAGTGGGTCTCAAGTTCCCGACCACTCTGCAATGCCTCAGGCAGCAGGGGACACCTGTCTGAGGGGTCTCTGGCCCGTGAGTCTGAAGTTTCTGGCTGTTCCCTCCCACCCACCACTGGGTGATAGGCAGTGGTGACTTGACCACTCCTAGGCCTGCAGTGGTGGAGTAAAGTACTGTCTTCCTTGGTCACGGGGAGGAGCTCAGAGGTCATGTGTGTCTGACTCTGGGACACAGTGACATTTTCATGTAGGTTCCCTCCTTGTCTTTGCTGTCCCCAACACCAGCCTTAGGACTCTTCATGAGACAGTTTCACGATTATTCATCCAAAGCCATGCTCTAATCCTATGGTGTGGAGTCTCAAAAAGGGACTTTGGGACCCCCTTCTTCTCTTTGCCTCAGGAAGGAAGTTTTGGGTGTGATACCCATAGAAAGTGCCCGGTACCTGGGGTCAGTGCAATAAAACATGGGCCACCCCATCACTCAATGATTTTGTATAAGTAACTGTCCACCTGGAAGTCCACCACCCACCTACCACCATTCAGCAAGAAACTTGTCTCCCGCCCTTTCTTTCTTACCTGAATGGTTAGAACCCCCATTTCCTCTGATGCCATTTCGCACACGGATTTATTACAGTGCTTACCTCACTGGCCATGGCCAGCTCTTCAGTCCATTTATCCACTCACTCATCCATCCACCCATCCATCCATCCATCCACCCACCCACCCATCCATGCATCAAGTCAGCCAACATTAAGTAGCAGTTACTACTGAAGAGAAAGACAAAAACAAGGGCACAGCCTTTACTCCCATGGACCCCAGCTCGTAAAATGCAATGTCCATGAGGGGGGTGGTAAGTCAGGGTAAATAAGAACCGACTGGGGCACCAACCTCAGTCTTCTGTGAGCATTAGGAAGGTCCTCGAGGGTCTGGGCTCAGGGTCCCAGGAGTCTATGCAACAGGCAAGGATGGGGGGTGAACTTACAGAGAGGGGGAGGGACATAGGGAAGGGCATGGTGTATGGCACAAACAGCTGCTTCGCAAGCAGCCATCACTGGGTGAAGGACCGCTAAGAGAAAGGGTGCATTGAATGGAGGGCGGTGATGACATTATGCATCACCGGGAACTATGCGAGGTGCTGACCAGGTTACTTCACAAGTTCTTGGAAGTCCTGTGAGAGGGTGACTACCATCTCTGTTTTACAGATGAGGACAGAGGTGCACACTTTCTAGATGGGTGTCAGGGCTGCACAGCTAGTGAGGCCAGCGTCAGATCTCAGTCCAAAGCACCTGGTTTCATAGCCCTACTCTTACTCCTAGCCACCCGCCCTCCAGGAAGTCCAGCATGGAGAAGGGGAGGGAAAGGCGGGGGTGGGGAGCTCTGCAGTGCACGTGCCCAAGGCAAAGGGGCGCCATTGCAGAGAGCTGAGCAGCTGAGGGTAACACCGGAATGTTCACCTATACCAGAGTCGCTCAGGAGGCAGAGGCTGGTGCCCCTCATCTCTAGGCCCCGCCCCCAGCACTCCGCCTGGCACAGATAATGCTGCCTGACTGGAGAGACATCAGGGAATTGGTGAATAAATTAAGCATTGGGAGGTTGTCAGACTTTGGCTTCAAAGTATATTTGCTAGGATTAGATTTAACGAAATGTGACAGAAAACCCATAATAGTGGGTTAAACAAACAAACAAAATAGTTTATTTGCTTTTCTGTAAAGAAGTCCATAAACAAGTAATCTGGGCTGATGTAATGTTTTCCCAGGGTGAGGGGCTAAATCTTCACTATTGCTTGCCCACCATTCCGTCAGATGGCTCCTTCTGTATAGGTCACCTCAAGACCCAAAATGCATGCTGGAGCTCCAGCCATCACCTCTCCATTCCAGGCAGCAGGAAGCAGAAAGGGAAGGAATAGGATAAGCCCCATGCCTTTTAAGAGACTTCCCAAAGTTTTCATACAGCTTCTGCTGACATCTTATTGGCCAGTATTTAGTCACATAGTCCCTCTGGCCCCAAGGAAAGCTGGGATAGCAGTCCTTAGCTGGAGGCATGCTGCCCTGGACATATGCTGGTATTAACCAGATGAGGGAGCACGGCTGTTGTAGAAGGCAGCCTCCAGCCTCTGCCTCTGGAAGTGAGCGACTTTGTGCAGACGGCATCTGTACTGGGGAGGAAGTGCTCCCTCACCCCCTGGGAGCGGTAATCCTGGGGACTCCAGGAAGAGCGGGCTCAGCAGCTATAGAGGAGATCATATCTGCCTGATAAATGGGAGCCACTGGACCCAGTGACTGCCCTGAGGAGAAGACAGGTGCTTGGCTGGTTCTGGGCTGCTCTCCCCTGCGTCTGGGCCTCCTGTCGCCACTGGATCAGGGCCTGTTTGACAAGACCCGTTAAAGGGGCCGGCTGGGACTCCACTGGCACCCTGAGCTCGGTGTTCAGAGCCACTTGCTTCCCAATAGAGAAGACAAGACGGCCTGGTCAGTGGGTTCCTCCTGGGCCACCCGAGGCCACGGGAGAGTAAGTTACACCAAACGTGGGTCCCTAGGGACCCCTGCCATCTGCAGAACTCCCTGACCATGCAGGCCAGCCTGGTTCTAAGGCGCCTCCCTTTGTACAGTGGCTCACATAGGCAGTGGCTCACACACTCCCAAGCCTATGGGAGCCCAAAGTTGCTGGGGCCAGAGGAACCATGCCAGGAAGCCCCAGGAGACAGGGAGTTCCCCTGAGCAGAGGCGGAGTTTTTGCCAGAAGCACTGTCACAGGCATGGAGCAGTACGACCAGGGTTTGGAGCTGGTTCCTAGAAGGTCCAGATTTGGGTGTCTGGTAAAGCTAAGATCACCATCCACAGGCAGGTCATAGTTCAGGACTCTTTATGTCCCTTGGCTCCAGGGTCTCCTGTCCCTCTGGCCTGAGTCCACCTCCTATTGCCCCACAGTAAAACCCCGCACACTCCAGCAGGGTTTCAAACAGGCCTTCGTTTGTTCCCCAGGGAGAGGCCAGCAGTCCCTGTCACTGTGCCCATCCTGCAGATGAGCTTGGGGCAGGAGGGCGAGAGCATCTGCCCAAGCTCTGCGGACGGAGGGCAAAGCCAGCCTGGGTCTGCGTTCTAGCATCTCAGCAGGAGGCGGGCCCTAGACCCAGGGACCTGGAGGAGAAGCCCCCCTTGGAGTCTGGAATCAGCCAAGGTGGTTAATGAGACCACAGCGTCCTGGTCCCAGGCACTTCCCAGCTTAGGGCCGTGGGCTGGTGACACCCCGGGGGTGGACACAGGAGGAAGCCAGGTGCCTGGCTACCTTTGTGCCTGGCTGGTGGAAGTGGCATTGGCCTCTGCCCCAGTCTCTCTACCAAGTCCCAGGGAAGGCCTGGATGCCATCTGCCTCCACCCTTGCTGGGCAGAAGAAGGGAGAGGCAGAGGGGGGAGAGGCAGAGGAGGGGGAGGCAGAAGGCGATAAAGGCCCATTCTGGCACGCATGTGACTGCATCAGGAGTGAGCAGGACAGGACCCCACAGGTCCCGGCCGCCCTGTAATCAGCAACAATGCAGACACAGCACCCACCTCAGCCCCCTGGGGTTCAGAGCTTCCTTTCCAAAGGCAAGTGTTTCTGTAGCTGAGTGCGGAGGCCCCGCTTCCTCATCTGTCGAGTAGGTATGAAACCCCAGCCACTCAGGTAAAGGGGCTGAGGGAGAAATGACCAGCATGGTGCTGAGAGCTACAGCCCCCATCCATTCATCCTTTGAACAGCACGCTTTCTATTTCATAAAGCAACGGCACAGCCTTGCTTTGATTCGATTGACCTTTACGGATGGGGACGTGAGAGTCAGAGGAGACCCCATGGTTAGTAAAGGGGAACAGAATCCGCACCCTCCTTTTTGCCTTGTGTGCTCTACATGCAAATTATCATACCGGGTCCCAGGAAGCCACAGACCACACCTGTCAAGGAGCTAGTGTGCGTGTGAGTGTTTGTGTGTGTGTGTGTGTGTGTGTGTGTGTGTGTGTGTGTGTTGTGATGTGTAGAGGGAGAAAATAAGAACCAGAGAAAATAAGAACCAGCTAGAAATTTTGCTGACAAATTCCTTTTGTGCTACTGAGTGTTTTCTTACGATGTCAGGTTTTCAATTAAATATGAAAAAGCAACAAGAAGCACTATTAAAATAGTTTTAAATAATGAGAGAGGGCAATCAGGTTATGGGGAAACCAGCATGGATTTGGAGTCTGAATGCTTGGCTCCCAGCCCTGACTCTTCCCCTGCCCAGCTGTGTGACCTTGGTCATGCAGCTTCGCCCGCTGGCCCTAACTCCCTCACCTGCAATCCCAGCACTGGGCTGGACATGCCTGCAGAGTTGTTCCTTGCTGGGTTGTGAATAGTCACTTCTGAAGAGAACACAGAGCTGGATCCCCATCCTTGCCCTTGACCCCAGACCTGCACACCCACCCTCCTCCCCTGGGGGTCAGGAGGCAGAACAGGGCACGTCCCCTCCCCGCCAGAGAGTGAGAAGAGGCAGGTCCTTGTGAATCTGACAGGTTGTTTCCAGCCTCTGCTAACATGTCATTAGCAGGATTTTCCTAACCCTCTTTCCAACGTCGCCCAGACCGGCACAGTGGCGGTCTTGTCCTCCTCGCTGGCTCTCCCAGACTCTGTGCCCGAGAGGAAAGAGCGCCCGCCCAGCTCTGAGCGGAGCGCCGTCTCTCCTCGCGGGCTCCTCTGGGTTATAGCTTAGAAGCCTCCCAGAGACGTCTGGACGCACTGATCCCTGCTTTCGCTCTGGGGCTGTCTCTCTACTGCTTCCAGATGTTTACACAGCTGGCTGGATTACTTAACTGCATTGACATCATACACCTTGATATTTCCTCTTCACAAAAACAGGTCAGATGGGAATGAAACTGGCTATTGAGAACCCGTGCACCGCAGAGCTAACCAAAATACCATCGCAACTCACCAAGGACGATTGGAATGCATTTGCTTGTGTGCACTGCCTCCGCACTACTGATCGGGCCTCGGTTTCCCCAGCTCTGAGGCAAAAAGGTAGGTTTGGACTGCCTCAGCATAGAATTGACCTGAAGTTGCTCCGTGAGGCAGATTTAACCCTGAGTCCTGGGATGGGAACTGATTTTATTCAACTGATAACTACGTATAGAGCACCTACCATGGACCAAGTACTGGGGTCAGACTAGCTAGACAGATGGAAATACACCATGCCTGTGAGTGCTCCCCGAGATTCCTGGGTGCCAGGCTCTGTGCCAAGCCCACTGTGGCCAGAGCCCTCTTTTTAGCCTCACAGCAATTTCCGGAGATCTATATGTTGCTTTTGCTTTATAGATAAAGGGATGGGAGCTTACAGATATCAGTTAATTCACCCAAAGAGACCAAATCTCGTGTACCAAGGATTTCAATCCACATGTGATAGATTTCATAACCCACACCCTTAAATATCACTCTATACTGCTCCCTGTGTGTTTCCTACCCTCACAGACCCTCTAGTCCAAAAAGAGACTCAAGTAAAGTAAAGAATGAACATCTGCACCATCAGAAGTTGGTAAGTGCCTCAGCCAAGGTGTGCATCCACCGCTAGGAGGATCCTGACCATGTGTGAAAGGCTGCCTGCAGGAAGGGACATTTGGACTGGGCTTTGAAGGTTGTGTAAGAGTCTGTCTGAAAAAGCAACTTGTAGGAAGAAACGCATTGTCACTAGCTGAGAACAATGCCAAGTCTTGACATGGTTCAATGCTCCCCGTACACCCTTGCTTTCACCATCTTCTCATTTTAGGAACAGCCCAGAGGGTTCTGGGTAACTAGCTGTTACTCTACAACCAGCTGTGGTTACTTGGCACAGCCTGTTGCTGCCTGTCAGCTCTGTAAGGCCGGGGCCAGGGCCAGTCTGGGTTGGTACTCTGGCACCTGGCACCGAGCAGGGCACAGTCCGTATTTGCTGGACAAATAAACGTTTCAAGTTGCAGGACCCGTTCCCAAAGCAGCAGCATAAACAACTGCCATCCGTTGCCAGGCACTGTGTTAAGTCCTTTTCATGCATCATCTTATTTAATCCGCCCAAAGCCACACTCTAAGCAAAGAACTATTATTTCCCCCACTTGGCACATGAGGTTAAATAACTTGTCCAAGGTCACACAACGAGCAAGTGGCAGGGCCGGGTCTCCTGCCCAGGCCTGTGGAACTTCAAAGCCGATGGCCGTGACCCCTCTGCCACTGGCTCCTCCTTGTTGTGGCCTCGCCGCCCTCCTCACTCCCCAGGGAGAAGGGCTGTTGCAAGCAGGCCTGAGGTGCCACAGCCCTTCCAGTACACGCTGCCCCTTTGTCCTCAGACATCTGTTTATCATTTCCCACTCCGGAGCCCTGGCCCTGCCTCCTGCCTCGCTGTGACTCAGATGTCAGGGCGGATGGAGGCCAGCGCCCAGTGTCTGAGCGTCTGCACAGGCAGAGGAAGGACAGCCTGGTGCACACGCGCGTGTGCTGTCAGCCTGCAGCACGGCATTGTCAGAGGCAGGGACTCCTGGAGGCCACCCAAGTCTCCCAGGGCCCTGCCCCGGCCAGCCACACAGCCCTGCACTGCTTCAGGGGAAGGGGGAGCCAGCCTCCCACCCCTCCTCACTAGCCCCCCTCCTGCACTACCCATACCCCTGCCTCCCTCCATTGTACTGCAGCCTCCTCTAGGATGGATTCCTCATTCCTTTTTGAGCAAGAACAGTGGCAGCCCTGGAAATTTCTGAAAACAGCATCTTTATTTTTCAAAGCGCATTCTCTGAAACCCTGGCAAAGAGAGAGAGAGAGAGAGAGAGAGAGAGAGAGAGAGAGAGAGAGAGAGAGAGAGAGAGAGAAGTGTTTCTCTAGTTGCCTTTTATCCTCAGAGCATGGGTTCCAAAGGCGAGAAGACATTCCAAGGCTGCAGGGAAACCAGGGTTCAGGCAAAGCACCTCCTTCCAGAAGGGCACACTCTGGCCGCAGGAGACCCCCTTCCTTGCACACTATGCAGCAGGGAGCCCCTCCCTGTGCTCTGAGCTTCCCCTGACTGCAGCTCCTCCCTCCGCCAGAGGCTCCCTGACTCACTCCACAACTCAAGTGTGACCTTGTCCTGCAAGTTTCAAGGGCAAAGCAAGACCAGTCTGGGGACAGCTGCAGGGAGACGGGACTGGATTCTTTATGAGATGTCCCACTTATGCAGCGCTGCGGGGGGCCACAGGAGCTCTGTCACTGGAGGTGCCTGAGGGCCGGGCCTCAGAAGGAAGGCAGCCTCTTCCCACCTTTCAGTTGTAGACGTGGGGATGTATGCAGGGAAAACAGGTACCTTCCATAGGCAAACCCTATGGTGGCGCTTTAGCACACAGATACGCTCACCTGTCTGGCTTCCCAGCCCGTTTGGAGCACTAGAAAGACAGTTCATCGGTGAGTCTGTCCCCGGTGCCTACATGTCTGGCCCACATGAGAACTAGATGCAGCTTTATTGACTGAGTTACATTAGGTCAATGGCCATTGCATTTGCGCTCCCCAGAAAGCAGGCTCCGAGCTGGAGACGGGTGTGCGCTGGTGATTAGGGATGCTCTCAGATCCACACCTGTGAGAAAAGAGAGGCAAGCAGAAATGGGCAGAGGGGGAAGGCAGCCACAATGCCAGACTCAGCAGCCTAGTGGCGAGTGCTGCAGCCAGTGTCCCTCAGGGGGCCCTAAGTCTAGGCGTCTAGGCAGAGAGGTGGGATCTCTCCACCTCCACAGTGGCCAGTCAGTGCAGTGGGCATCCCGGGGAGGGAATGGCTTTGACAGTGCAGGGCAGCTCTCTGTAGCTGAGTCCACACCCAGCAAAGACTGGCTGTGGAGGGCTCTTAGCAGACAGCCTTCCAGCGGATGGAGGAAAATGTCCTCGGGGCCAGGGTGAGAGACATGCACCCCAGCACAGGTCATGACAGCCAACCTTCCCCCACAGTTTTGCCACCCACTTATCTGCTCCCTCCTTCTCCCCTGGCCTCTCTGCCAGGCCAGCTCCTGCCTTCCCTCCTACTGTCCCTCGAGTGCAGGCCAGGGGCAAACCTTGCCTGGAGCACAATGTGGTCGCCTCCCTGTTCAACCTGGACTCCAGGAACATGTAACAGAGAGCCATGCTCCCCGGCCAGGGGCACATGGCACTCCTCTGGTCCCTGAAGTTTGTATGCAGGAAGGGACATTAGAGACACCCCTCCAGGTCCCGATCTCTGCACTGTGGACTGTAGTTCTCCATAGTTCTTGTCCCTGCACCCTTGTCCCTAAAGACCTACCAGCCCTTCCCTGCCTCCACTGCTGCGGACTCCGCACAGCTCGGCTGTGGACAGCCTGCTATGTATGGGAGGGCAGATGTCCAAGCCATGCAGGTGGTGCGGAGTTGTGGAGAAGTGGGGTTTGGGGAGCCCCTAGCTCACGTTTCCAGGACATGAACAGTGTGTGCATTTGTGTCGGGGCTCCTGTCTCTGAGCATCAGAGTCTCCATCTGCAAATGAGATGGAGAGGCCCAGAGGGGGCCCTGGAGGGAAGGCAGGAGCTGGCCCGGCAGAAAGGCCGGGGAGAAGGAGGGAGCAGATAAGTGGGTGGCAAAACTGTGGGAAAAGGTCGGCAGCATGGGGCTGTCATGACCTGTGCTGGGGTGCACGTCTCTCCCATAGGACAGGGGGACATTTTCCTCCATCTGATGGGAAGGCTGGGTACTGTGGGGCCAGCAAGTGAGGGCACAGCGTGGGCGACACAGCTTGGTGAGGCTGTGGAGGACACCAGCCAGCCAGTGTCAGGCCAGGGCTCGGACTGGAGCGAGTGGACCGTATCATAGTTAGGCAGAGGGCATGGCAGCAAGTCCTCTGCCCATCATGCGATAGCTGGGTGACAGCAAATTCACCACCTTGAGCTATTTATTCACTTCTTTGTGGAGCCATGATGGTAAGACCCACCTCCAGGGGCACTTCCCTTCCGGGTGGAATTAGGCAGAGCTTGCAGAGCACAGTCCACTCCATGTCCCTGCACCTTTCCTCCCCCTGCCCCCGCCAGCACAGCCTGTCCGGTTCCCTGGGATGAGTGTTCTCTGCATCATTTCGTGAGCAAGCTCATGTTCCAGCCCTCACAGTGCAGCGCTGCTTTACTGGGAGTCTGAGCTGCTCCCTCCCGCATGGAGCCTCTGAGGAGCGTGAGGCTCCCGGGAAGAAATAAATTGCTCAGCCAGCGGTTTCCCAGCTCTTCTCCGAGCTGGCCGGTGGCCCATTAGTGGCACAGCCCAGCCTTCCCCGGCAGGAGGGAACCCTGGGCCTGGTAAGGTGGCCAGAGCTGCAGGGTACCTGGCTCTAATGGAAGGGGATGGCAGTCCGCAGCACTGTCCATTAGCCATGTCTGCTGGGACCCCAGCGGCTCCCAACCCAGCCCTCCTGCCCTCTCCAGGGTCCTGCCTTGGTGGCATTTTTCCTCCCAGGACCCCTCGTTAGCACTGATGAGACTCCCATCTCAGAGGGCTTGGCTGCAAGGGTCCAGGGCCTTTTCCGCAGGTTGCTGAGGAGAAAGGGAGGGGTGCTGACTGAGCGGTGGGCTGGTCTCCCATGTAGCTATACTACTGTGACCTGGGCCTCACTGGCCCCAGCCCCATGGGATGGCCCCAGCCATGGGGTGGACGTGCAGTAGCGGGAGTCTCAGCTGGTGTGACACATAGATTTGGGGAGGCGACGCCTCCATGGTTCAGGGTTGACAGAGGTTGGGCGGAGTTGGCCCCAGGCCAGGGATGAGCACCAAGACCAGCTCTCAGATGAGTGTGCATGGGGACTGCGGTGTTAGGGTGTCTGACGCAAGGGCTGGGAAGGCCCACAGGTGAGGTGGGAGGAGGTCTCACCGCAGCACAAGGCTGAGGAAAGCAGCAGTTATATCTTTGAGACTCACTAATCAAATTACATAATTCCACATTGACCCAATGGCTGCTCACGACCCTCTGCGCGGGCAGGTTCTCCACCCTACCTTAGCTCACCCTTCCCTTCTTCCTGTGTTCTACCCACTGCCAGCTCCTCTCAATCCCATCAGAATGCCACCAAGTCTGCCCTACCCCGGGGCCTTTGCATAAGCTCCTCATTCTGGCAGGAAAGCTCCAGCTGCCCCAGGTTTAGACACCACCCTCCACCTCCCATTTCTTAGTCCTGACATAAATATCAACTCCGGGGAAGGACCATCCCAGCCCCCCTTAGCTAAGATGACCCTTAGTACCCCATTATCCTCTGTTGTAGCATCCTGTTTTGCCTTCTATACACCTCTTATCACAATTTACACTAATTTTGTTTACATGTTGTTTTGTTTATTATCTGTCTCTCCTTCCCATTGAAAAACTCCAGAAGAGCAAGCCTCACTTCTCTCTCTCAAGCACCGTTATCTCCAACCCCAAACATTCAGGAGGCTTCTGTAAGTGTCAGCTGTTACTTCTACTCTTTTATTACTGCCTAGGTGGCTGTTCCCGTAGACCAGCAATAAATACCACTTGTACGCTGAGTGAATATCAAGACGTACTCCAGGCCCCACTGACTGGGGGGCTCTGCCACCAGCTGTGTGGCAGGCCCTGGGCAGGCAGGGAGTGTCCCCACCCATGTCTGTCCCCTGGTCCTTTCCGGAGGCCAGCTCATCCTGAGGGGCGGGGCGTGCCAGCCCTCACTCCTATCACTCCGGTTCCATTCCGCCTCTTCCGGCCTCACTGGACCGCTGGAGTCAGCCGGCGATTCCCCCCCAGCACACACACTGTCATCTCCTCACCGTGAACTGTATTTAAAATGTAAATAAAAAAAGGCTTTTAGGAGATTTAACTGTTTCCCTTGGTATTTAAATTATTCAATTATAACTAAAGCTATTAAAATACAGTTAATTAAAATTGTTAGATTGTTTTCCTTTGCACTGATCACAGCATTGCCCGACTTCTCCCTCTAGCTGTTTAATTCCTATTAAAAATGATAATGCCTCCCTTTATTCATAAATGCAGCAACCTTCCTGCACATTCTTCAAGCGATCTCCTCCATGCGAGCCGCGCCGTGTTCTCTCTTCTAGCAGTGAAGCGGAAATTCTGCTGTCGTCTTTAGAGGTTTAATCAGCAGTAAAAGGACTCAAAATTTAAACATTAGCATTACCCAGTCACAACAAATAATGCAGCCCCCTGTAAAAAACTGTCTCATTCCGATGCAACGGAATGTCATTAGAGACCAAGGGAGAACCCTGAGGCTTAATAAAAGGTGGGACCTAAATAAAGGTTTCATAACTCACAACATAAAATTACCGATCCACGGGTTCAATATTTCATTGGAGAGGTTTCACGGCATTTCTGGTGGGAAAAGCTCTGCCGTGGAAGTGCAGATGGGTAAGTGCTGCTGGAACCGGGGAAGAGGAAGGGGGGAAAGAGGCTCCTCAGGCCGGCTCGCATCTCGTTGAGTTGGGCATGTTTAAGACGACGCACCCCGAGAAACTAATTGTTTAGAGTATTTAACCTCCTGGGCCATGTGTTTGCACAACGGTAATGGCTGTTTCAGGGAATGGTGGGCCCGGTGGCAGAGATAACTACCTTTCACAGCGAAGCAGGTGCCGCCTCCGGCATCTGGAGTGATTTGTGGACCATGTGGGTGATGGTGAGGCTGAGTCCTCCCAGTTCCCAAATGCAGTCAGGGAGGGGAGGGCAGAAATGGGCTCGGTTCAGCCGATGTTGGCTAAGTGGCTATGCGTCTTCCATGTGCTAAGCCAGGTGTGTGCCGTGGTGCCTGCCCTTCACAGTGCACACAGTCCTCATAGGGAGCACATGGGATACATGTGCTGGCCCCAATTAACTCTTCCTGCAAGGATGAGGAGGGCTGCACGGGAGGCTTGGTGCCTCGGCTGGCTGAGAAGATCTCCATTGGCTGAGGGAGGAAGAAGCGTGAGAGACTAGGGCAGAGAGGCAGAAAGGAGTTGGCAAGTCTGGGACGCTGGGTGCTTGTTAGCTCTGGAGCCCAGGTGGGGTAGAAGCATGTGGCAGGAAACCATAATTTGGAAACTTGATCAAGAAAGGCCTTGAACATAAGTCTTAGGCATTTTGACTTCATTCTGAAAGTTACCCACAACCTAAGAAATAACCAAAGCTGATCAAAGACTCATGCTGGTCACAGAACTGGCACTTGGGAGACACTTGATGATGGTGAGTAATTGGGTGAAATTCGAGAGTTAGGGCTGATGCGTCCTTTTACTGATCACCTGTGAGAAAGCCCAGGTAGGTTACTGAGCTGGTGGATGCCCCGTGCGAAGGGTGTTCTCTTCCAATCAGGGCCAATGCCTTGGTCAGACAGTGCTCGGGGCACTCACATTAGGAAATAGCAAGGACTTCAGAGTTTTCTTTTTTTTACAGTTTTAATTTTGACAGTTTTAAATGTATAGAGTGGCAAGAATAGTTAAGGACCCGCTTCACCCATCACCACCTTCTTCAATTGCTACATTTTGTCACATTCCTTTTATAATTCTCTCTCTCTTTTTTTATGAGCTATTTGAGGGTAAGTTGAGATATTCTTCTCTATTACTCTTAGAAAATCTAGTGTTATTTCTTAAGAACACGAACTTCTACATTTCCATAGTAGAGTTATCAAAATCAGAAAATCTAATGTCAGTACAGAACTACATTTTATCTGAATTCCATATTCAGAAGTCACCGATCGTCCCGTAGCATGCTTTATAGCTGTCTTCCTTGCACCTAGGAGCCATTCCAGGATCACAAGATGCATTTGCTGTCACATCTCCTGCCCCCTCTGACCTGAGCTCGAACCCTGACTCCATCACTCCCTGGTCCTGTAGCCTTGGGTATTTACACCTGCAGCCCTGACCTGCACAGCAAGCTCCACACTGGCACCAGCCTGGGCTTCGGGGAGCTCATTGAGGGTGTCTGGACAGTAGCTAGCACAGCACTGCGCAAGAAGGGAGTGGGATTGTTAGCAAAAGCAGCCCAATGCCCCTGTTACTGGCCCGGCCCCTCTGCGAAGGCCCCTGCCCAGCTTCTCTCCACCCACCCCTCTGTCTCCAAGGTTGTCACACTCACCCAGAGCGATGGACACTTCTGAGCAGCTTATCAAAGGCAGCCTTCCTCTGGGGAGGGAGGCAAGTGGGATGCAATTTTAACTTTTTAAAAGCTTCAGCTCATGACACCTTTCTTTTTACATTTAATTTTTTTTAATCGCTCTTCTCTCTCCCTTTCCCCTTCCTACTGCATATTACTCAATTCTGCATGAAGGTGTCTCAACAGTGATTGTGATACCCATCTGGGGCTGCCTCTGGTCACCTGTCTTGCCCTCTCAGAGCCTCCCTCACTGGCACCGATGACCAAACCAGGGTGAGCTTGACCAGGGTAGTCAGAGCTAAAGGCCCGCTGCCCAGGAGGTGCCCTGGGATGAAGGCTATGCCTATTTGGGATAATGGTGATTAATTAAACCATCAGGACATGGGCAGTTTAAACGTGAGGAGAAAGCTGGCTGGTCAGCACATGTAAGGGCAATGGCCAGACCATCAATGTGATGGACCCCAGACAGCAAAGACTGCAGAGCCCTGAGCTAAGGGAAGCTGCTTGTGGATCTGAGATGGAGACACAAGGAGGAGAGGGGATGGGTTGGAGGCAGCTAGAGGGCAGTGCAGAGACTGAGGAGAGGTAAGGTTCAGGGCAGAGGCCCACAGATGATGGTAAGGAGTGAGGAAGCCCCGTCCTCTCCTCCCTGTGGCCCAGCTGGGGCTTTCCCTGTATTCTTACAGCACCTGGTTGTATTTCTCTCCTAGAGCTAAAATGGCAACAAAATGAATGGCTGAAACAGCAGAGACTTATTCTCTCACAGCTCTAGAGGTCAGAGTCTGAAACTGGGGCATTGGCCGGGCTAGATTCTTCTAGAGGCTTCTGAGAGTCTGTTTCAGGCTTCTCTCCTCACAACCCTGGGTGCTCCTGGGCTTATAGACACATAACGCCTGCCTCTGTCTTCATGGGGATCTTCATGTGGCCGTCTCTCCTATGTCTGAGTCTCTTCTCCTCTCTCTCTTCTGTAAGGACACCAGCCACTGGGTTGAGCTCATCTCAATATCCTCACACTGATTACATCTGCAAAGACCTTCATTCTGAGGTTCCAGGGGGGCATAAGTATGTGGGGTGGGGTGGGGGACCCAGCTGCTGCCCAATAGTGGTTGAGGGAATAAAGATTCTGGTCTTTGCCATGCTCTCCGATCCTTACTGTGAAATCCCAAAGCGAGGGCTTGCTTGGATGAGTGGCTATTCTTTGCAACCTCGAGAGCCTTGTTTGGCAGAGTAAGTCTCCTCATGGGCTTTCCATGGAGTGAAGGGTCTCTGGTGGCCTCTGAGCCTCACTCTTTCAGACCTGGCTTCCCAACAGTCCCGCCTGTCCTGGGCTTTGGGCAGCTGGTGGAGAGGTTGTAGGGAAGGAAGAAAGAGTTTTATGGGGGAAATAGTGCAGTTCTGGAAACAGAGAAGTGGGTTGTGGGCTGTGAATGGTGCTGAGAGGCTGGGAGGGTTGGTGACAGGAGAGAGACCCGAGCTGGGCTTCTTAACCAGATAAGTGGTGTGCAGCCCATCTTCTTGACCTCTCTGAGCATCAGTGTCCTCACCTGTGAAGGACATTTAACTTCACCAGTGTCATTTGAGCACCTACCTGGTACCAGAATCATGCTGGGTGATGGGCATATGGCGGTAAGAGGGCATGAACTCTGGATGTGACAAGCTCTCACTGTGGGCGAGGAGGCAGGTGCATGAAGAACCAAGGACAGATCAGGTGGTAAGGCCTGCAACAGCATTTGGTGCAAGCACCATGGAAACTGGCAGCCTGATGGGCTGGGGCCCCTGGAGTGAGTGATGCTGAGCTGGGTCTTAAAGGAAGCAGAAGAATTGGTGAGCAAGACAGAAGAGGCAGGGGTACGGGCTGAGTCCGTGGCCTGAGCAGAGGGATGACCCCGGGAATGTATTCAGAAAGCACATCACTGCTTGGACTGGCTGGAGGACTGGAGGAGGGTGGACATGGTGGGAATGGAACTTGCAAAGAGACACAGTGATCCTTGAAAGCATAGGAGATGGATCTCAGTCTGTACCTGATGGGGCCATAGCGGCTGTGCAGTCAACTGCAGGATGAGCACATTTGCAGTGCAGAGGGATCACTCAGGCGGCAGGAGGGGTTGCAGGGCAAGGCGACAGGTGTGAAGCGAGCAGGGAGAAGGGTGAGAAGCTATTGAAGGAGAGAGGAAAGGGCAGGGACAAGGGCAGTGCAACAGAGGAGAGAACGCAGAGGCGTCTGAGGGACAGCATGCATGGGGCGTGGCGACCTCACAGCTCTGTTTCTTGGGCTTCTGTGCGGGTCACAGAGGAGATGGTGAGAGGCCTCAGAAAGGGCAGAGCCCCGGCCCAGTGTGGTGGTTGGTTGCAACCAGCGGGGTCCTGTTTAGGCTTTCACAAGTGCAGCCTCTCTCCTCCCCCTGGCTCATCTCTGATGCTTTCCTTTGCCTGTGAGCAAGGGAGAGAGGGGAGGTGAAAAACAGAGACATTAAGTGCCAAAGCTTATGTTAATACAGCGTTAAGGTTGAAAATGTAATCTCCTAGGAGTCAGGAAATTCCGAACCAGGGGTTTCCATGGCAACCCAGCCACACGGTTCCTCTGTCCTTTCGGGCCGTTTTCCTTGTTAAATATGATCCCATCATATATTATATTTTATTGAGCTAAATGTGTTACCCACTGCATGCAGAGCTCCAGTCATCAGCACAGAGCTGCAGGAAGTGTGTGTGTGTGTGTGTGTGTGTGTGTGTGTGTGTGTGTGTGTGTGAGAGACGCACACACAGAATCTGCCTGATACAACACAGCCATATCTTGGGTCCTTGTATCTAATAAATGGAATGAAAGCCCATTAAAAGCAGCTCCTGTGAAAATAAATGAGCAAGGGTTCTGCAACCTTTGTGTTTAGAATGGGGTCAGTCAGGGTGCCCACCCCTCCAGGGGCCCTCACAGGCCCTCTCTCAGCACCCCAAGGCCCCAAGGGCAGGGCCATCACTGCCGCCCTGGGCTCCCTCCTCGGTGGGGTTCTGAGGAGGTGGATTGGAATTACCTGGTCCAGTGGTTCTTCACACGCGCCAGCCAATTGAAGCTCATCTGTCAGTGTTGGTTAGCGTCCCAGGGTGCACTGGGCACCAGCAAACAGATGCGGAAAGGAAATTCGATTCTCCTCCAGCCGCTCTCCCACCACGCAGCACAATGGACAAAGGGCTCCTCAGTGGCAGCAGGGCTGTTAGGAAGGAGCAGAGGGGAACGCACTGACAGGGAGGGCAGCTCAGTGGTGGAATGTGTGACGGAGAAACATCTGTAGGTTAATGTGCTGGAAAGAGCATGGAATGTCAGCATCGGGCTGCCGGGGACTCGGCTGTCTCCCCACCATGTGTCTTCAGCAAGTCTCTTCACTTGCCTTTGTCTTAGTTTTTTCATCTGCAAAAATTGGGATAAAATTACCATTAACCTCACACGGCTTGTTGAAGGATTAAATGGGATAATGGATGCAAGAGCTCACTGTGAACTGCTAAATCCCTACACAAATGCCATTCTCCCGGGAGCTCTAGAAAACCATGCTGGATTCCAGACCTATGCAGCAGATCTGGACATTCTGTGCTTGACTCGAGAATTCTACAATGGGTTCCAGAATTAACTGATAGATCTAGATCAGGGTTGACAAATTATCTATAATAATAAAAGCGTAACATGCAAATTGACCAAATGGCTGAACGACTGTCTGTACGACCACACTATGACACCCACTGACACCAGGCCAGCCACGGCGGGTGGGATGCTATTGGTTGAGGGCCTGGACATCACCCAATAATCGCCCTGAAGAGAGTGGCCCAGGTCACTGGCTGGCATGGTGATTGATCAATCAGGGGGCTCCACAATTGCCCCAAAGAGGAAGACCCAGGCTACTGATCAGCAGGCTGCTGTGGGTGGGCAGGGCCTACCTCTTTGGGGCAATCATTCTCAGGGCTCCTGGACTGTGACAGGGCACAGGCCAGACTGAGGGACCCTCCATTCCTTCCCCCACCAGTGCACAAATTTCATGCACTGGACCTCTAGTATTGTATAAAGGATCAGATAGTATTTACTATATTTTATATTTTAGGCTTTCAGAGTCCTGCTGTGACTACTCAATTCTGCTGTTGAGTAGAAATGAATTCTGCTGTTCTAAAGAAATGAATGCCTGTGGCTCTGTGCCAATAAAACTTTATTTGCAAAACCAGGAAGTGAGCTGTATCTGGCCTGTGAGCTGTCCTTTGCCAGCCCTAGTCTACCATTGCCTAAGTAGGAAACCATGCTCATTTTGGGAATGCTGCATTTCCACTCAAAATGTACTTCTCCCTCCTCTCCATCCTCAATCCCCTGCCCCTCTTACCTCCCACTCACACACATGCATACCTCTCTCTTTGTCTGGCCAACTTCTTTACTTTCCAGAATCAGTTAGAGTCTCCAGTCCAAGAGCAAATTGCCAGTCTCTTGGCACTTGCCAGCTTCCCTCACAGACTATGAGCTCCTTTGGGCAGCCAGTTCTCTCCCCACAGGGCCCAGGCTCCATGGATGCGTGCAGAGTAGGTACATGAAAAACAGCATCCCAGGGACCTGGGACATGGCCTGTGAACTGGGGAAGCTTCAAATATCTTAAGTCTGGCATGCATCCTCTCATTGTGAGCTGCTAGTCAGAGCTTCTGGAACAGTCAGGAGGCAGGATCACCTTGCAGATACACGTTAATGGATGTGACCACCTCTTTGCAGGAAATGCCAGAGTCCTGGGCAAAGCCGGCCTGGCTGGAGCCTGTGCATGGGAAGGCGACTCCGCAGCCACACCTGAGAGAAGCGCTCCCTGTAACTGAGCACAGGGCATTGCATTCGTGACAGCACAGCTGCCCTTCACTGCCCTCAGGGCCCTCCACCAGCCTGGTAATGTGAAAGCTTCTAGAAGCACATAGCCCTTCGGCTTACACATTTGCAAGCTTCCCTCATCCTCCACTCCCGGCAGCAGACAGCAGAATGGAGTGTGTGACTCCACTCTGAGTCACACTCCCCAGCACAGCTCTGCTCTCTGCCTGACAGAGCCCGGCCTCCTCAGGACAGCCAGGCAGGCCACTGCGCTTCAAAAGTCAGGGCAGTGACCGGCTCTTCTGCCCCAATCTACCAGCTCAGAAGTCACTTTTCTGTACAGATGTGTGTGCATGTGTGTGGGGGGGGAGATTTGTGTGGTGGGCATATGTAGTGGGGGTTCACAAGGACATGCAATCCGTGTCTGTGTTCACATATTGGCACACATGTCCTCAGTACAGGCTCATGTGATCAGAGCTTATGTGTGTGCTGGCAGACGTGTGTATGTGTGACTGTGTAACTGTGTGTGTGACTGTGTGTGAGTTTGTGTGTGTGTGACTCTGTGTGTGTGTGTGTTTGATTGTGTGACTGTGTATTACTGTGTGTGTGTGTGTGTGTATGTGTGTGTTTGATTGTATGACTGTGTTACTGTGTGTGTGTGTGTGTGTGTGTGTGTGTGTGAGAGAGAGAGAGAGAGAGAGAGAGAGAGAGAGACTGTGTGACTGTGTGACTGTGTGTGTGTGTATGTGTGTGTGTGTATGTGTGTGTCTGTGGCTGTGTGGCTGTGTTGCTCCTCAGTGTGCTTGGGAATGTCTGCTGGCTGGCACGTCTTCTGTCTGGTCTGTGTGTCTTTAATTTAGGACTTCTGGAGGACGTGAGCTCCAGCCTCTGGCCTCCGCTGGTGAATATTTTATTACCTTGCCTTTGCTGTGGTGGCAGCAGTTTTCCTGTGAAAAGCCAGAGCATGACACACTCCAGGGCGGCGGAGAGGGGGTTCTGATGGTGGAGCCCCGGAAAGCAAATCACTTCCACTCCCCACGACGAGGGCCAGGGCGGCTCGCAGATGCCGCTTGTTAGTGTCATTAGGAACTGATGAGTCAGCCCATTTCTCCGTGGCCCCTGACGACGTTCTCTCTAACCATGAAGCGGCACACCCGTTTTACAGGAGGCTTGAGGGAGCTGCCTGCTGTTCCTCCTGAAGCCAGACCAAAGCTGTTGAATTTCTTTCCCAACTGCCAGACCCTCCCATCAGGAAAGTGCTTGTCCTGGGAGCAGCAGGTCACCTGTAAACCAGACAGCAGCGCATGGAAGGTCCTGACTCCCTCCACCCAGTGAGGATGTGGGTGGAGCAGCCCAGGGGAGGGAGAGGCAGCGACAGGAACCCTGGAGCCAAGAGGCCTTGGACAACGCACTGCAGCCCTCGGCCCCTAACCCCCAGCCTAAGGGTGAGCTGGGCTCTCCAGAAGCGACTCTGAGACAGGGATTGGGTGCAAGCAGTTTACCTGGGAGGTGACCCCAGCCCAGGAGCACTGCAGAGACATGGGAAACAGACCATGAAAAAGATGAGCAAATAAAGGACATATTGATTTTGCCTATGGTTCATTCCTCCTGGGGACCACCAGGGAGGACACAACTAACAGCTGTCCCACTGAGGAACTGAGGGGATACCCACCAACTCTGCCTCACTGGTTGAGGGCAGCCTGCCCTATGGGCAAAACACTGTCTGCTGTAGACCCTGGGAAGGCCAGGGGCACGTGAGCTCTGCCGTATCCTGGAGAGGGGGCACCTTGCCCTCTGGACTCCCCTTCACTGCTCTCTCCACCCTCCCAGGGACACGAGGCTGTGGAAGCTCACCAGGCTGCCTCCCCAGGAGCTCATGGCAGGGTTCCTGCTCCAGGCACTGGGGCTGCGGCTGCGGCTGCGGCTGGAGCTGGGCCTGGGCCTGTGTGGGCAGGACTGCTTGGCTACGGCTGGCTGTGAGGTCACCATGGACACTCTGGGATGGGAGGGAGAGCAGGTGGTACCTGGGCTCCTGAGGCCCTGGAGCAGAAGCCTCAGTGCCCAGTCGCTCACTGCCCAGACGGGCTGGGTGCTAACTGCCTGCCCGGGAGTCAGCGTGAGTGAGGTGGAGGGGCTCGGGACCAGATGACCATAAACTACTCAGGACAGCCGAAACAAAACTGGAAGCCTTCCTGCATCTCCCCTCACACCTGCCCTCCTCCCATCCCTGAATCCCATTAGCATGTTATCGGTGCCTCTCTTATAGTTCTTCAACTTAACTGCTCTTCACTGTCGTTGAACACTATCTGGAATGGTAATAAGAATCATAATTATAATGATTTCTGAGCCCTGCTTTGTGTCAGGCCTTGCACTCAGCTCTC
The DNA here is from genome assembly GCF_964339955.1 of Pipistrellus hanaki. Classification (NCBI taxonomy): domain Eukaryota; kingdom Metazoa; phylum Chordata; class Mammalia; order Chiroptera; family Vespertilionidae; genus Pipistrellus; species Pipistrellus hanaki. The sequence continues at coordinate 10,484,376 of NC_140516.1, read as the reverse complement.
TAATTAGTTTGCATAATCTCCACAACAATGCAATAAATTAGGTACTACTATCAGTGTTTTATAGAGAAGGAAACTGAGGCTCTGAAACATTCTGGCTCCCACCTCAGCCACCCCATTCAGAGGGACAGAGATTTGTCTGACTCGGTGCCTGAGGGGTCTTGGCACATCAGTCGCCTACTTCCTATTGGTCCGTGAGCTCCTTCAGGACAGGAACTGACCTCTCATCTCCAGCTGCCTGCAGAGCCTAGAGCCTGTCTGCAGTGGGTGGTCCTGAGTGGAGACCCTTTCATCTCTGGGTTTACTGGGGACTTGCTGAGTGCCAGGTGCCTTGGCAACATGCACTGGAAGGCTGTACCTCAGGCTTTGAGCCACCCAGACCCCTGTCTGCGGGCCTCGTCTTCTTGTCCTTTCAGAGAAGCGGGCCACTGGCCTCAGTAGAACAGGCAGGCACTGGAGTCAGACAGACCAGGATTCAAAATCCACAGCTTTGCTGTTCCACGCAGGACCCTGAGCCTCTCAGAACCTGCTTCTCCACTGGGGTATCTGCTCCTTGGCATGAAGGCTTCGAGAACGGACTTCCGGAGATGCATGTCCGAGCCCCAGCAGCAGACAGCCAACCTTCCAGAAGCTCAGCAGACATTGAGTCCCCCCTACCCAGCTGTGGGCTCTTCTCTGTCTCCCACTCGTTCACCCCCGGGCCAGCGCTGCATGGACATGTGGTGAATGGCCGTGCTGCTGAGCTCCCCCCGCCCACTGGCGTTTATAGGAACCTGCCCTCACTCACAGGCCTGCGGGACCTCAACCAGAGAATGGACAAGAGAGCGCTTCCCAGCCAGGACCGGGCCTGTGTGTGCTGCTCTTTGAAATCCCAGCCGGTCCCTTCCACCCTTTGTTTTCCTTTGGCCACCCTCCTAGGTCCCACACCTGCTGCCAGGGGCTGCCTGTGCTGATGAGAGCTCAGGGCAGGGACAGAGGCCGAGGGTGGTCTGCAGACAGGAGAGCTCAGCAGGCCAGCTCCCCGCCCAGCAGGGCCACACCCTGCAGCACAGCCCCGACGTCGCCTGCTGGTCTAGCTCTCCTGGGGTGAAGGGTGCTGTTTCAGCTGCCAGGACCCTGAGCTGGAGCTGCTCCTGCAGTCCATGCCACTGTCTGTCGGCAGTCCTCTCTCCCTGACCCATCTCCCAGACGGTGCCCACGGGCGGGCCTCCACCTGCACATGCTTCCTTGCCCAGCCGTGCTCCGTGTTCTGAGATGCCCACCACTGCTCTGAGTTATTCGGAGTCCCGATGCTTTTATCTTCTCCCATTCCCTTATGGATGAAACCCTCCCCTCCAGCTTTATTCTGTACCATCCTGACTGGATGGTGACTTTGCTGAGTCTGGCTCCTCCATGGGCTGTCAAAAAGCCCTCGGCTAACAGGCACCACTAGTCAGCTCCCAGCCACAACCCTGCTGTCCTTGCTCCTTCTCCTGGGGCACAATGCCTCCCTTCCTCTGCCACGCCTGGGTTGAGGGGAAGCTGCTGAGCCCGCTACTTCTCATCCCCCCACTCCTCCCACAGCTGGGGGCTCACGTCTCAGGTGCCAAGCCTGGCACCGGCGGCAGGCGCCATGGAGGGCAGACCTAGCTGGGGATGAAAACCTCCATTCACAACAATATCAAATCCCTGGCTCTGGAGAGAGACACAGGTTTGCTCCCGGTCCAAGACACTGCCTGCGAAGGGAAAGGCGACACCGGGAGAGAGCGTCTCGTTAATGCCGGCTCTGTTCTCCTCACCTGGCAGGCTGTGCACAGGCTCGCTTGTGCCTCCGAAACCCGAGCTGGCTACTGGCTGGCCGCTCTGGGGACTGCATGGGAGACATCGGCGGGGTGTGCCAGGCGCGCACCCAGCCAAGGCCCCGCTCAGCCAGGTCAAGGACTGCCGAGGAAGGCCCAGGGATGGTGCCCACACCCACGCCTGTGTGGACGCTTCTGGATGAGGCTGGAGCCAGGCTCTCCACGGCCCAGAGCCCTTCAATCGCCTTTTTCTTTCCCCTTGACTCCTTCTCGAGTGTGCGCTCCAAGGTGGGTACAGAGGAATCACACAAATAAGGGTGGAGGGTCCTGGGTAATTCTATTCTGTTCCTCAACTTTTTAAGGTCACAGACCCCCTCATACGTCTTTGGAAAGCCACAGACTCTTCCAAGAAAAAGGTCTGCCCCACGTTGAGCATGGAAGCATCCACAGACCCCTCAAGCCCACGCAGCTAGCTTCACGAGGTCCACGTGAAGAATATTTCCCAGCACCCCCTTCCATGGTTGGGAAAACTGAGGCCAAATTGGGGAAAATACAGCGTGCTTTTAGCAGTGACTTGATCATATTGAATGCTTATTTGGTTAAAAATCAATATAACTATTCACAGGATGTATTTTGTAGGTAAGAAATATCCAACTTAGAGAAGCCAACTTCTTCAGTTGTCCCTCTATAGAGCCACTGAGGTCCTCTCCTGCCAGCGCCCCCAGGCCAGCACACTGCCTACAGAGGAGAAGAGGAGCTGCTCAGTCTGTTTGTATAGAATGCACAAGCACCTGGGTTCACCCGGTGGATTTCATTTCATTTCGTTTTATTACTTTATTTTATTTTATTTTATTTTGTTTTGTTTTGTTTTATTTTATTTTATTTTATTTTATTTTATTTTATTTTATTTTAATGTTTGCTGGTCTCTGAGCTGGGCACTGAGGACACAGAGGTGGAGAAGGAGAAAGCTCAGGTGTGCCCTTAAGGCGTTCCCCGCCTGGGGGGTCAGAGGCGATGGAAGCCGCACCCCCAGCACCTCGCTGGTGGGTCCCTGCAGCATTTGCTGTTGCCTGAGTGATGTAACAGGGCCGAGGAACTGGTCTTCCCCGCTGCCGTGGGCGGGCGGGCGGGACGAGGTGCGAGGTGGGGTGAGCCCAGCCTCTGGCAAGGTGATGAAGTCATTTGCAGAAAGACAGTTTTGTTCCGACTTGAGTGTTTTTCCACATGACTTCATCCCTGCTTGGGTCTTGCTTTTTGATGTGCCCCAGCCCCAGCTGCCTGGAGAACATGGCCCCTGCGCCCCGACTCGGCGGCTGTGCCAGGACAAGCAAGCTCTGTTCACTGCCTGGGGCCCCACACCTGGCCCTGCCACCCACCACCCACCACCGCAGGTGAATGCCCCCCGCAGGCAGTGTCAGCCACAGCAGGAGCACTGAGTGCGCTGCAGGCCCACAGTCCACGCAGGGCAGGGGCAGAACCTGGATTGTGTGGCCCAGGGCTCCTTCCAGCCCAGACAGACCTCATTCCAGCATCTTCTCTGTCCCTCTCTGCCCTCGGTTTCCTCACCTGCAAATGGAGGTGGGCTCTCTCATGGCTCCCAAGATCACTAGAAGGGTCACTGACATGGGGGCATTCTCAGGCCCTTCTCACTCAAACCTTGACTAAGCACCTTGGGCTGGGACCTCCCAGGGTGTCTACAGACAAAGAAAACAAAACAACAAATTGATGTGCTTGAACTACAAAAGGGTGAGAGCAAAGTGCTGCAGTGCTCAGATGAGTGGGTGCTCAGGGTGGGATGAGGGGATCTGAAAAAAATGCCTCAAAGAGGAACTCTTGAGTTAGGTCCCCCCAAAAAAGCAGTTTCCAAAGCACAGCCATGGGGAGGGCACTGGAGGCAGGGGGTGGGAAGGCTGCTCGGGCTTCTGTGAGGATGAATCAGCACAGGCGAGAGACCCTGAGGGCAGTGGTGCCAATGAGAGGGCGTGTCATCTCCGCAGAACCCAAAGCAGCTCGGAGAACCCGGGGCTCCCAGCCTCTCTCGCTGGCTTTTGCTCTTGGTCCATTAGCATACCATCTGCAGCACCAGACACCTCATCGCCCCCAAACACGTTCCCGGCAGGAAGAGGAGCAAGGTGAGACTCCAGGGAATTCTCTTCCACCTTCTCTCCGAAGCTCCCCAGCGGATACCCTGTATTTGTCCGTCCGGGTGGCGATAACCAATGTATCAGGGCCTAGAAGCGCCCAACATTCTGGGGCCGAGTCTGAGAGCAGTGTTCCAGCAGGAGAGCCCTCCTCCCATGGCACGTGGCTGACTCCTTACATTCCTCCTGTGGCAGCGGAGGGAGAGGCCTCTGAGGGCCTCCTCCTTAAGACGCTAATTCCATCCAGGAGGGCTCCTCCTTAGTGAGCGATCGCTTCCCAAAGGCACTATCTCCAAACCGCCCCCTGGGGGTTAGGAGCCAACGTGTGCATCTGAGCGGGACACAGACACTCAGTGCATGACAACCCCGTTCCCACGGACTCAGTTATAAACACACTGGCTCCCCCCTAGTGAGGAAGACTAGAGGAGTAGCTGGCAAAGGGGAGTGGGTTTGCCGTGTGGGTTGACTGATGGACCATGACTGGCTGACCATGGTGGTTGACACCGGCGCTGCAGGGGGAACTGGATCCCCGAGTCTCTGCCCAGCACCCATCAGCATCCGGGTTCCATAGCCGGGCAGTTGGAAGGGGAGGCCATTGGGCGGGCAATGCGTGGGGCTGGCACATGTGTCTGAGGTTCCACAGGGCTTGGTGGAGCGGAGCATGGTCAGAGGGAGCCTGGGTCAGATGAGAATTTGAATAGAAAGTTTAGAATCTGGAGCTTTAAGCAGAGATCCACCCAAGGAAGAGCTCTGGTCTGAGGTTGGGTTGTGTTTTAGAACAAACACTCTGCCCCTTTGCGTGCCCCCTAGAGACCCACTAATGCCCAAGGGTGGCTGTGCCATTGTCACTTTCCACCTTGGAAACCCCGTGGCATCCCTGAGGTGGGGCTGGGTCCTATCATGCACACTCCCCAGCACCTTCCACACTGCTGCTCCCACCAAAATCGGTGGCTGAGTGAATGAGTGAACTTCATGACCTCCTGGCATCGATTCCTCCAGGGATCAATCTGCCTCACAGGACCGCTGTGAGGACCAGGCGGGGCCGGCAGAGTGAGAACACAGGGAGGCAGCGGGCAGATCAGAGGGGGTGAGGGTAGCCTGCACCACCCACAGTGCCACCCACAGGCCCCCGCCTGCTGGCCCCGCTCTCCTCTGGCCACACTGAACAGCCTGGAGGCGCTTGTATGGCCTCCCCAAGCCTTCAAACGAGGAGGCGAGGAAACACCTGGAGTGGCTCCGTGGGTCCTGCCAAAGAAAGCGATGGGAGAGCGATGAGGGTAAACAGCTGTCTGTCTCTGGTAACGCAATTAGGAACTAAAATATTAAACTCTTCACGACAGGACATAGATCTCTGACATAAGTAGCAGCTGCCCTGGCGGGAGGCAAGCAGACCCGCGTCTCGGACCCAGCAGCCTCTGGGAGGGCAGCACACATAACCTTCACCCTTTGGGGAGTTCCTCTTATATTATCATTAGCAACAGCATTACCATCCCTTTTCCTGCTGCCCTACTGTGTGACAGGAGCACCGTCCAGGATCTGCACATGCGCTGAGCCACTTTATTTCCAAGGGAAACATATGGAGTAGGGAAGACATGGGGAAACTGAGGCGCAAAGGTGTTCACTAACTTGGTCAATCGCCTCACAAGAGGCAAAGCTACTTAGCAGGTACTGTCTTCTGCTGGACGCCAATCTCCCTTGCGGCCAGGAGAGGAAGGGGATGTGTGTTCATAGGCTTGTCCTGGGATGTCCCACAGCCGGCACGCCACTGTCCCTGGGGCCCCAGGTACTAGGACATGAGCCGTGTGTGTCTTAGAGAGAGCCCTGCCCTGCCACCCCTTCCTCTGACCGCAAGTGACTGATTAATGGCTCGGCGTTGACACGGATTTGAGATAAGACCAGAGGGTGTTGGGCCTCGCAGAGAGTCCAGAGGCTCCATAGCCTTTCTGAGAGCAAACTTATGAGGCCCCCAGACACGCCCGGCACGTGTTTGCAGAGCCCCGTCTGTGTCTAACTAACTCTGTTACCTCCAAACCTGAAGGAGGCTTCAGAGGCAAGATCCGGTAGCCCTCACGCAAGACGAGGGGATGTTTGCCAAAGTCCTTCTGTGTCCATCACCTTATTTTCTCCCCACAAGGACCTTGCAAGGAAAATGCCGTTCCACCCACTTTATAGATACGGACACCGGGGCTGCGGGTGCTAACGTGGCCTGCGTGGCCCAGGAGACAGGACCATGCTTCCTGAGCACTGTCTCTGCGCTACGCTCTGACTCCGGTCCGTGGGGAGCTTCTAGTCTGGCCCAGGGGAGAAAAACACTAGATAATAACCTCACCGGTAAAGAAGCGTCTACAGACCCTGACAGGGTCTGGGCAGGAGAAAAGCCAGCCGTGCTAGCGGAAACCAGGGGAGGCTCAGGTTGGCGGGAACCCTCTCTGGGGAAGTGACATCTGTGCTGAGATGGAGGCAGCGTCGAGGAAGAGCCCCAAGCAGAGGGAACAGTGCGTGCAAAGACTCTGAGGTGGGAAGAACCTGATTTAAGTTCCTGGAGCTGAGAGATGGCCAGGGTGTCTGTGGGGAGGTGAGCAAGGCCCGTAGCTCACAAGGGGCCCTGTGATGAGCCAGGCCTCTGTGAGCAGCTGAGCTCTAACTCAGGGTCTCTGACTTCAGTCTTGAGCCCTGGCCACAGGCTCCTGGGGCCTGCTCAGCCCTGGCTTTGGGCAGCACCCCCACTCTACAACAAGGAGCCCCCCTATCTGCCTGATGCCCGCATTGGTCAGGGCCCCCCATGTGCAGATGTGGGTCCTGCTCCCCCCTGGACCACCCCCTTCCCTGAGCCGACAGGCAGCATTCCTAGGACCCAGGGAGCGGGGGCGTGAGGGGCAAGCAGGGAGGGCTGCGCCGGCTTTCATGAGCGCTACATCTGGAGAGGGAGACCGGAATGTTTGTGTCTGAAATTTAGCTAATATCCCAGGAATTTCTCCTGGCGTTTCAGAGGGCTCCTAGGGGGACTGCAAAGCTGGGATGTCTGGGTTCTGGGGGAGGGCTGGCCTCGCTCAAAGCCTCTTTGTCTCCATGGCTCTGCCTGAGTCGATTTGGCTATGCCTCTGTGTGTCTGTGTGTCTGGCTGTCTGTCTGTGTGTGTATCTCCTTCTAGCAGGAGGGGTATGTGTGTCTGTCTGTGTGCATGCCAGCGAGTCTGCGTATAGAGGTCTCTCTGTGTGTCTGCGTGTGTTGTGCCTGTGTGTGGGCCAGTGTGTCTGTGTGTCCGTGTGTCTGTGTGTACTCGAGTCGCTCTGAGTGCATCATGCTGCAACTGGAGACTCTGTGTCTCTCATTTTCTCCATGTGCTGTGGGCCAGCCTCTCCAGACGCTGTTGCTCCGTTCCCGCCTGTGTCTCCATCCGTCCCTGCCCTTGGTCTTCACACAGAAGAATGACTCTCTCTGGTCTCTCCCTCAGCGCCCTTGACCTAGGGCCGAGCCTTACCCACCCTCCCTGTTCGGAGGGAGTGGACTGTGAGGGGAAGAGAAAGAGTAAGAGGTAGGTAGGGTGGGAAGCAGACAGCTAGAGAAACAGGCCCCTCTGTGTGTCTGTGTGTGTGCATTGCATGTGTGCATATGTAAATGTGCTTGTGTGCACACACATGTGTCTGTGCACTCTTGTGTGTGTTTGTCTCCATGGACAGCTTTGTGGACATTCCTGCATGTGGGGTCCCTGTGTCCATGTGTCTGTCTGTGCCTGTGAGTCTGTGTGTTTCTGTTTGTGTGGCCATCTGTCCATCTGTCCAGGAGGGAATGGTCCTAGAAGCCCAAGCCTGCCGTTAGCCCACCACAGAGACAGTGCCCTCACGCTACCTCTGGGTTCTCAGTCTACCTCCCTGTCCTCTGCCCTGCGCTCTTTGGGTCACAAAACATTTGGGAATATATATCCTCCCACTGAGTTTCCTCTGCCCCTCCCCTCTGTGCTCTTCCCTCCCAGCTCACTGCCCAGCCCTGGCCCCTCTCCATCCTAACACACCGGCCACAGGGCACTTCCTGGAGCACCTCAGGGTCTCTTGCTCACAATCACCAAGGCTCCTCCTTCTGGACCTAATGAAGCCTAACCCGCCACGTGTGCCGGGAGGTCTCCTTGGACCCCCATCCCTGGGGGAGCTCCTCCACCTGAGAGCCTTGCCTTTGCCTGTGAGCCTCTGTGGTCGGCACTCTTCAGGCTGGAGCCAACCCCCTCTGAGTCCTCCCTCCCTTAGGCAGAAAGGACAGAGTATAATCTAGCTCTGGTCTCCACACCCTGGGTCCACCGCCCGGACAGCCATCTCCCCTGGATGAGTGCCCCTGCCAAGGCCCCTCGGGTCCTTAAATAAGCTGATGACTTGATTTCCCATAATTCCCTGCAGCCACTCTCTATTCTGTTTCCTTTAGTGCAACCCAGCCTACCCAGCTCTCTATCGCCCACCTCCCAAGCCTGAGGTGGCCTGAGCCTCACTGTTGCCCCGCAGGCCCCAAAGCCTGCCCGGCCACGTCCACCGTCCCCCGCAGGGAGGGCCCTCAGGGTCCTTCTGCTCCTCAGGGGCCTCGTCACCCGCACTCTGACACTCTGACAACGTGTCAGCACAGGCGTCGTCTCTGTTTTAAATGTCTTACTATTCACATGGGATGCTAGCTCCCGAGGCCGTTGTGTTTATTCTCTCTCAGCTCTGAAGGCCAGAGCTGAATCCAGGATGTCAGCAGGGCCTCCTCCCCACAGACACTCCAGGAGGACCCAGTCTGTCTCTCCAGCCTCTGGCAGCCCTTGGTGCTCCTTGGCCTGTAGACACAGAGCTCCAACCTCTGCCTGTCTCTTTGCGGCCTTCTCCTGCATCTCTGGGTGTCAGATCTCTATGTCCTTATAAGGACAGCAGTCATTGGAATTAGGGCCCATCCGAGACCCATGATGATTTCATCTTGAGATCCCTAACTTAATTACGTCTGCAAAGGCCTGTTCCCAAATAAGGAGATATTTTACATTCACAGGTGCAGGGGTTAGGACTTGAGCATGTCTTTTGTGGGGATGCAATTCAACCCACTACATGCAGTAACAGTGCTAGAAAGTAAAATCATCTCACTGGCCCCTGAGACGCTGATGAGGGTGACAGCAACTCGAGGGCTATCTACCTGTCTCGAGGGCCCTGTGAGGCCCAATGGACCTGAGCAGCCCTGAGCCTGGGAAGGCAGGGCTACCTGTGTGAGGAAGGAAGTGAGGTCTAGGGCTCAGCAGGAACAGCGGCAGGAAGCTTTATATGCATTGTCTATGCACTCCCCCGCCTTCAGAGTTCTGAGTGGCGCTGTACCGTGCCTGCTGCTGCCAGGCATTCTGCTAGCCCTTGGCCTGCAACATCTCACTGAACCATGACAAGGGTCCTGCCTGGATTAAGGGTTGAGAAGCCCACTTCTTGTTTTTTTGTTTTGTTTTTTTTCAGAAGAGAAAAGTGATATGAAAACTGACCAAGGTCAGACCACAAGGAGGTTTTTGGGTGTCAACAAGGAAGTCACCAAAAAGTGATTTCAGGTGAGGGCCAGGGAAATGGAGAGGTTTAGAAGCTCAAGTTCATTGTGAGCCTTGGAGTCAAAATAAATAAACAAGCCGCCGATCTCCCTGGAGGGGACGTGGGCCACCTTTCATTATTGTGTTGACTCGGAAGCCAAAACAGCTGCATTTGATCAATCCTCAGAAATCCATAAAAGGGATGGAAAGTTCTGGTGCTTGTAGAGAAATGGATGAGCATTTAAGTTTAATTGTGGCCCCCGCGGCTCAGTGATGGGGCCTGGAGATGTTACGTATCGGGCCTGGGAGTCACCTGCAGAGCAGGGAGGGAGTGTTTGGCCACCAGGTCTGGAGTCCACAGTGAGCTCTTCTTCCGGCCTCCTGAGCGAAGGCCCAGCCTGATCACACCCTCCTCTGCCCCCCTGCAGCCTCCCCCCTCCCACCCCACATCCAGGTTGCTGGCCTGAGTCGCCTCTGTGTGTTGGTGAACTAACTTGGCCTCCCGCCCCAGTCTGGGAGCTCCCTGCGGGCTGGCCGGGTTTCCCAGGCCAGCCCGGGCCTGCCACCGCCTTCTCTCAGGACGCTCGCCATCTGCCCCCACCAGGGCCTTGCCGGCATTCCTCGCTCATCCTTCTTGGCAGGAACAACCTCGCTGGCTTCGGGTTTGGCCCAGACTCGGGTGCTGACCTGGTGAGGCGCAGGATGCAAGACACTCTGGTGCTGGAGCTGGATGACTCTCCACACTCTGATCTGGGGGCCTGAGGTTCTCCCAACAAGCTCTGGGGGAGAGGAGGGGCCAATGCTGACACTTTGCCGACTGCAGCTTGAGTCACAAGGCTCTCAGTCATAGAGAGGTAAACTGAAGCCCAGAGGAGCAGAGAGCTTCCTCAGGTTCCCCCAGGAAAGAGAATGGCTGAGAGGGACTCTCACACACAGCTTGGGCCCCTATTCCAGGATTCACAAACTCCAATACCTCAGGGATCAGAAAAGCAGAAATACAAGGCTGCCTGCTCACACGCTGCCTGTGGGAGCCATCCAGCCTGCCTACTCCCAAGTGCTGGGGCACGTGGTCTCCCCAGGCCCAGCCCTGCTCAGGAGATGGGAGGTGCCCAGGCAACAGGCTGTGCTTTCTGAGGGCAGCGTGGAGAGAGAATGTGGGCGTTAGGCACTGGCAAATGGGCTGCCATATACTTTGACTGTAACTCCTCCTTCCATGTGAGGTGGAGATCATCATGGCGGGGCCTCACTGGGCCCTGTCCTGGTGTCAGCTCCTCCTGGTGGCTGCTCTACACACTCTGCCCACTGCCAGGGTCCACGCACTGCCACAGACACTGCCACTGTCCATTCGGTCTGAGAGCCCCTTCTCCCGCCTGTGTCTCCCCCATCCTCCGCGACACCTGATTTCTTGCTTCATTTTCAAGCTCTGCCTTTTCCTGGAGAAGCCGGCTCCCCACAGCTACTTCTCTGCAGACAAAGTAGGAACAGAAGACAGATTTCTCTGTGCACGCTCTGCTAGACAGGAGGCAGGCGGCTGCCTGGAACCCTGGGGCCCAGAGGGGCCCTGAGCCAGATCCACCTCTGGGGAGGCGGGGCGGAGAGAGTGAGCCTTGTGCTTGGGCTCGGGAGGGGAGACCGAGGACGGGCGTGCATGCTGCTTCTCACCCCTTGTGGAGTGGACGTGTCATTCAGGCAGCTGACGGCTCTTCACAGCCCGTTTCCTCAGTTGCCGCCTTTTCGCAGCCACGCGGGCAGTGAGAGTTAGCCCCGCCATGCAAGAGCTGGGAAAGTCTGAGACCCAGGGAGGGGAGTGACTGCCCATAGCCACCGACAGGCATACAGCAGGGTCAGACTCCGGGGCCTGCTCAGGGATGAGAAAGCAAAAGCACAAGGCTGCCTGCTCACACGCTGCCAGTGGAAGGCACCCAGCCCTCCTACTCCCACGTGCAGACTGGTCTCCCCGAGCTCATTCCCCCACCTGGGAGGGCTGGGGTCAGAGAGCTCTCTCGGATGCCAGACACGCCTGGAGTGTTTGGGTCCTGACTCTCTAGACCTGTCTGCCGTAGCTCAGAGATACCACAGGCCTCCCCATCTCCAGAAATAGCCGCTCGGCCTGGGAAGTGCCTCTCCATTTCCAGCCTCAGTCTCGCTGTTGAAGTGCAGAGACCGGTACATCTTATTGAATTAATGGCCTGGTCATGGAGACAGCTCAGACCTCTTACCTCTGCCCCCGCTCCCTGCCCCTCTCTAGCCGTCCTCACCCCTGCCAGCTCCCAAAGAGGAGCCTCTGACCCTCCACAGCCTCCCCCATAGGCTGTGGCTCGTTTACAGGCCTGCAAACAGCCCCCTTCCCAGCATTCTGGCAGCCTGCAAAGGGAAGAGAGTGGGGACTCACACAGGCCCACCCTCACCCTGGGGCTCTGCCAGTGCCACCTCCAGCGGGAAATGCTTCTGTGCCAAGGCTACCCAGAGAGGCCAGGTGGAGTCTGGGCTGCTGCTTGCCCTGGGGCCTGGGGTCAGTGCCCTCTCCTGCGTACCTGGAGATTCACACCGTGGCTTCTGGCCTGGTAAGCTGTGACTGGTGGCACCTGCCCTTCACCCTGTTACCTGCCAGACAGAGCGGGATGACATACGTCTGCCCAGGATCCAGAGGTGGTGAAAGGAAACTCTTTGCACACATGGTTGAGACTTCATTGATTGATTGATTGATTGATTGGGTTTTGTTTGCAGCTCTCAGCCCAGCTCTGCACACTGGGCCATGAGGGAGAGATGCTTGAGTCTTCCCTGCAGGCTAAGTGCCTGTGAAATGACTCCATATATTGTTTTGGGGGTTCCCAGCAAAGGGCAACACTCTGCTTGGAAGCTCATGAGGCCAAAGAATGCCTTTGGACTTGGAAAAGTGAAAAGCCACTCAAGAATGTATGGATGCTTTGGGTAGGGCCAGGGTGAGGGTGAATGAGAACAAGGTTGAGATGGCCAGGGGAAATACATAGAGTGCTAATTTAGCGCCTACTGAGCCCTAGGTACTGGCTAGAGATTTCAGCCCCAGCTCATTGATTCTTGAAATAATCCAGCTGGGCCGGCAGTCCTCAATGCCACCTGCACAGGGAACTTGTTAACATCATCAGTGGTTCTGATGTAATGGTTCTGGATGGGTCCCGGGCCAGAGGATTCTAATGTCCAAGGTGATGCTTCTCCAACTCATGGATCTGTTAATGCACAGATTCCAATGCAGCGGGGAGGGGGTGCAGACTTGAGTGGCCGTCGCTATCCAGCCCCCAGGGGCCCACACTTTGAGGAGCAAGAGTGTGTGGCCTGTCAACTCCACGACAAAAACAAAAACAAAACAAAAAACTCTCCTGGTTGGTGGCAAGAACCCTCAACAGCACTAGGACAATGTAGGCCCAGAGTGAAGAGTTATGTAAAACGTGAAGTGATGAGCAACCCTTTGAGGCAGTTGTCGCGTGGCTGCCATTGTGGGCACGACAAAGCTGAGGTCAGTGTGGCCCTAAGAAAACAGGCTTGTGGAGGGGCTGAGGTCAGGTGAGGTTCCAGAATGAGGGGCCACAGGCTCCGAGGCTCAGGCTCCAGGTGAGCAAATGAAGACTCCGATAACTGAAGTACCCACACCAAGGACACACTCTCTGCCAGGGCATCCCAGCTTGCAGGCCCTGCATCCCCCTTCTCTCATTAACTTGTGGCCTGCTCCCATTCAGAGTCTCACTGATCAGTTCCTGGGTGCACATCCTGCGTGCCCGGCTCTGGGCTGTCTCCAGGGCCTGCACACCCAGGGTCTTGGCCAGGGTACCCAGGGCAGACATGCAGTCAGTGGCTCTTGCCTGCACACCCAGGGTTTTAGCCAGAATACCCGACGCTCAGAGGGAACCGGCCTCCCCGCCCAGTCCTTCCCAGTCTGAACCCAGCCGGGTGGGAGTTCCCTCCCTTTCCATTAGAAGTGCAAGGCCGCCCGCTCCCCTGGGCTGCACACCAAGTCCTGCTGCAAACGCCAGCGTGAATGGCAGCCATTCTTTACCCAGCTCTGCTCACACTGCCGTGCAGCCTGGGAAGAGAGAGCCCAGCCTTCCCCAGGCCTGTAAACACCCAAGCCACACACACAGCAGGGCCCCCGCAGCCAATAAATCTTGGCCCAGCGTTCTCTTAAAGAGGTAGAGCCCGGGACAGACACCAGGCCAGGCCGTTTATAGGCACACGCCACCCACCTCTCCTGATCCCTACCCCAAAACCAGGGAGAGAGCACAAAACATTCAGCAGGCACTTTCCCACCAGCTTTTTTGTCCTGCTTTATATCATCCAACTTTTCTTTCTTTTTCCTGTTGCCTCTTCTGTCCCCTGAGGATGAGATAACTGGGGAACTGCTGGGGGGCTGAGGGCAGGTCCATTGCCATGGGCTCCTGGCAGAAGGCAGGAGGGGGAAGCCGGTGAGGGAGCAAGGACGTTGAGCTTTGCACCAGGCAAGCCTCAGGGAAGCCCAGGTGGGCCATTAGGGTCAGACGGGGCGTGGGCCCAGAACAGACGCATATTCTCCGATGGCAGGGTCTGTCCCCTCAGCAGGCACCGTGCTGGGACCAGCGAACTGGACGTGGCCTTGGGACTGACATCTTTTTATTCCACCCCAGGGAAAAGCAAGGGCAGCAAAGTCTCAGCTGGTGGGTGGCTCACCCAGGGTGGAGTCCGCAGCAGAGCCAGGCTGGACTCTCCTCCACAAAGGAGCTCTGTCGTTCGCTCTTTGGCTATAGGCATCTGATATTGAGTCGGATCCTCCTAGAAACCATGCTCAGTTATTTCTGGCCTCGGGTTCCCATGTGCTCACCAACCCCCCCGGCAGACAGCCTTCCCACCCACCCACTTTGCCTGGCCCCCCTGCAGTGTGGGTCCCAGCGGGCAATCTGCACACCCTGTCTCCGCATACACACGGTCCTGTGCTAGGAAGCACAGTTGGGGTGGAAGTCCAGGGCTCTTCAGCCCACCCCAGCTCTGTGCACTCTGATCGCCTGGCCCTGGCACGGGGCGGACCTTCCTGTCACCCACAGGGAGAGGACCAAGGAGCCAGGGGAGCACAAGGGGCAGAATATGACCAGGTGAGAGAATAGGGTTCAGTGGGTGGGGAGCACTGAAGGGTGGCAGGCTGGGCAGAACAAGGGGCTCCAGTGAAGCCCAGGGCACAGGTTCTGGGAAGGTGCAGGCGAAGACCATACCAGGCCGGGGGCGGGGGGAGAGTGTGCCGGGGGCCTAGTCCCAGGTGTCTTTCCAGCCTTTGACCCCATCGGGAGCAGTAGTTACAGCTCTGTATCTACCCCTGATCCCACACTCTCTCTATAGATGAGCAATCTGAGCCAGGGTCACCTAGCTAATTGGGGTCAGTTCGGATCAGAGAAGGTGGCCCTGGGCCTTGGCCTGGCTGTGTGATTGCATTATCGCCATGCATGTGGAAATGGGGGTTTGCTTGTGTTTTGAGGAAATGATTAACTTCTGACCTGCTGACCTTGGTTACCTGGTTGTTGCCAGAGTGCTAATTACCCACCTGGCTGGTTACCTGGGCCAAGGCGGGCTTGAGAAAGAGTCAGAGCTTCTGTCCCCGGCCAGACCAGCTGCTCTGGGCATCCTGGCACCAAAGAATGTCCAAACTGGGAAGCCCGAGAAAGCACCAACCCCTGCTTGGAGAACATAAGGCCTAGAGAGGGGCAAGGGCCTGCCTGAGGTCACGCAGCTAGGGGAAGACTTACATAGATGCCCGACAACAGGGCAAGCAGCATGTTCTTGAGAGGAGACATGATCCTTGCATCAAGCAGCACTGGCTCCTCCCTGACTCTGCCCAGCTTGGCACTCCAGCCTTGTGGAGGTTCAGGGTGGTGCTGGGGCCAGTCGGGTGGGGGATGGGCTGCGAGATACAGGAGGCTGTGATTGCATCGAGCACAACTACCCCAGGCTGTGGTGCTGGAGCCTCTTGCCTGGTCTTCATTCTTCACTACAGCTCTGTGAGGCAGATATTGCCATGCCCATTTTAGAGATGAGGAAACTGAGTCTCAACATTGTGAAGAAAGGTCATCCATTTCCAAAACGGTACAACCAGGGTTCCCAGGTGGTTAGTCTGAATCGGAAGGTTGTGTTTCCTCTGTTTCTCCCTCCTGATTTGGTCCCTGCCCCTAAGAGTCCAAATTCTAGCAAGAATGTCCCAAACTCTAAGAAGACAGGGTGCAGCCATCTCCCGGCCCCATGCCGGGTGATGAGGATGTGGGGTCAGATGCGCCTTGAGGCGGGAGGCTGCACTGGAGATGCCACAATGGCATCTGTGGGGCTGCTGCGCTCACCCATCCTGTGTATTCAGCGGCTCAAGGGGAAAGCTGAGGCTCTGATTTGGAGTTCTCTGTTCCCAGCTTGGGTCTATCTCCAAAGTTTCAACCAGATCCCTCCAGTCTGAATCACTCTGCCCCCTCAAAACCCACCCCCTGCCACCACCACCAGACACAGCTCTGAAACTGCTGTTCTAGGTAGGCACCTGCTGGGAGGTCCAGGGCAGGAGGGTGACAGTGGAGCTGGGGCGGTTGGCACCAGGGTCGGAACCTGGCCTGGCACATAGAGGCGGGTCAGCTGAGACCTGGCACCAGCACTCTCAGGTCTCTGAATCCTCAGCCACCAAATAGACATTGGTCCCTGCCTCACGGGCTGTGGAGAAGGTAGGAACGGTATACCCGAACCCTCCTGCTTGCATACACGGACGCTGGAACACAAAGACTCAGAGCCTGTACTCCTATCCCTGGGAAGGGGACTGAAGAGAGCTGAGCTGCACGGAGTGTCCAGCACCCTCACCCTGGGCAAGTTCATAGGCATTCAGCAGGGCGGGCCACCCAGCTGGGTCCTCTGAGGAAGGTCTCCAAGACAGATATACTGCAGGGGGGCCCATCCTGAGCCTTCCCGGGGTGCTGCTGCTTGGACCTGCCCTGTAGGGTGATGAGAGCGATGTAGGAGCGCTGGGGTCATCAAACAAGCCCAGGACATCGCTAGTTCCTGCTCCAGGGCGAGATGGCGACTCTTTTCAGACTTATCATAAGAATCAGCTCCAATGGTGACAGCAAGAATGATAGCCTCATTTCTTGAGACCTGACCGGTGCCAGGCACAGGCCCTATACATGCATACACCTTCTGGTCCTCACAACGCCCAGTGAGGAAAGTGTAGGTGAGGGCACCGAGCTGCCCTGAGGTGCCCAGCCCCTCATGCTCCACGGAGGGTCAGTGGGGCAGGGCTCCCCGCAAGCCGCCTGGCCCATTGGGCACTCTCGTTCCAACATGTGCCAGATGCCCACTGTGCTGTTTATTGGCCAACAAGGGCATTACTACTGCCCACCCTGCTGAGGGTGCACAGGCCCCCGAGGCCCAAGGTCAGCATTCCTGTGGCTCTTGAATGGCCCTCAGGAGCCATCCCACTACCTGCTCAAGTCCCCCTCACGGGGACAAGGCTCAGGGTCTGGTCAGCTGTGAAGCACAGAAATCCCGGGGTGGAAAGGAAGACAGAGTGGGGAGACCAGAGGGGACAGGTTTGGTCCCACAGAACCTTGTCTTGCCCACATGGGGAACTGGCCATAGTAACTGCTTTCTAATAGGCTGAGCTGCACAAGCTGTCTGCATGGGAACACGGCCTGTGGAGATCTCAGGCTGGCAGGATGGGAGGTGAGGAGCACTGCTGTCCGGCGCCTCTTCCCAGGATGGGAGGAAGGAAGCCTTGGGAGCGAGTCCCAGCGCACAGGCTGCAGGGTGGCTGCGGGTGATGGGCCCTTCTCTCCTCATCCTGTCCCCTTCATCGCTGCTCTCACAAGAGATGGAAGCATCTGGAAAGGGGGGAAAGGGGGAAATGTTCCTTTGCATGTAGGACTGCCTGTAGCCAGGAGTTTTCAGCTGTGACAACAGACCCATCAGGGCCCGGCCAACCCTGAGAATCTGGCACAAATAACTTCCTGCCGTTACCACCCAGTGCACAAAGCATCTCTCGAGTCCAGTTCCCAACCTCAATCACTCCCTGGGACCCCGAGGCCCATCCAGCCCAGTGGCTTCCACTAAGTCGACTTATTTTTAAGCTTCCAGAAGTGCATTTTAAAAGAAGAGTGCGTATCACTATCATAAAAAGGAAAGTAGTGTTTTTTTAAAGATAAAATTACCTATCTGTCTATTATGAAACCGTTTCCTGCTCGCCAGTTCACCTGGGAACCTGCTCCTGTCCCACCCAGTGCCTCTGCCACATCTACTGGGTCCTGGTCCGGACACCTCATGACAGGGGCCCCATCACATTCCTTGAGGCCCTTGGACCTGCCGGCCTTGGGCAGAGCCCCTCAAGTCCTCTGCCTCACCGCCCTCCTCAGGAATGCCTTCAGCATCAGCCACATTCCATGTGGAGGCACGACGCCGCTCTCCATGGAGGCAGCCCTGGGGCCACGGCTGGGAGGGCGTGGGGGGCAGTGCCTGGCCATTTACAGCCACGGCTCCACATGCATCTGACCCCTAGCAGTGGGACTCCTCTTGGTGTAAGGAGCTCCCACAGCCTCCTAACGTGCTCAGAGGAAACGCCGACATCCTCACAAAGCCAACTTGACCTCCTCCCTGCCTTGCCCACCACCTCACACCTGTCTGCTCTCATCCCCTGCTCCCCCCTGTCCCACTCCATTCCAGACATCAGCTTCCTGCTGCTCCTACCACCCTTGGCGTGGTTCTGCCTTAGGACTTTGCCCTCGCTATTCCCTCTAACACCCCAGGTAGGCACACAGCGTACAACCTCACCAACTCCTGGTCCTGATGGCTCCTGGTCTCACCTGGAAGGGCACCTCACCCTGGCGTTTCATGCTCCCTGCCCAGGTCTAGTTTCCTGCTGGTCTTTGGTACCATCTAATATCAACGTGTGTATTAGCCAGCCCATTATCCTTCTTCCCTCCCACCCTCTCCCATCCTCCCCCTTCCTATTAAAACAGCAGTCTCCCAAGGGCAGGGACTTTTGCCAGTTTTGTTCTCTGGGGTATCCTACACATTGACCATCTGGAGGTCAACTGGGCGCTATGGTACCTTTTATTTTTATTCATTCATTCATTCATTCATTCATTTTTATTTATTTATTTTAGTCATCCAAAGCTCAGAGAAGTTAAGAATTCTGCCCCAAATCACGCAGCTGGTGAGATGGAGCTCTTACAGACACACTGGCTTTCTGGCCTCCATACCACCCTCCCTCTAATACCCGTGACAATGGTTCTGCCAAGCATGGGGATTTTTGTGTGTTTCAGTCCCTGTGCAAAGCAGGAGAGGAGGCTGCAACCGGATTCCCCCCGGGACTAGCTCTCCCAGCATCATGGGGTTCCAGCATCAGCAGCAGCAACTAACAAGAGCCAATAACTCAGTGCCAGCTGCTGGGAAAGTAGGACCTTTTTTTTTTTTTCTTTTCTTTTTTTTTCTTGCTCGTTTTGCAAGAAAAGAAAAATGCCATTTGGCCTTGGAAACATGTTCTTGCTGCCAAACACATGATTTTTGCACATGGTGAGGATGTGTGATTTTTACATATGTATTTTTTTCCTCTTTTCTCTTTTAGTAAAAACAGATTCAGCTCTGGCAAGAGGGTGAAAGAAAGGGAGTAGAAGAAGATTGTCCCAGAAAACCATTATTTTGCTATTACAAAGACCACAAGCCAAAACTTTGGAATCTCTATGGATGAAACGGAATAAAAAAATAAAAAATAAAAAAAGGAGGAAATGAGGCAAAGGATCACCAGAGTTCATAAAACAAACGCTAGATTTGGGAGGTGGCTCCTATGTGCCCATTCTAAAGCATCCTAGGTCTGCAAGAGTACTTAGACATTCAAAACGAGAGTGACCCACCCTATTCATGTTGCCCAGGACAGACATCAATAATCAACCCCAGCATTCCTTCTCACTAAGCAGGGGAGCTGACTCAAGACTCTAGAAAACCTCTACCAATTGATTGAGGTGGAGTTGGCAAGTGAGAAGAAACTAGCCCTTTTGCTGTGCATATGAAGTGACTGAGACACCCAGAGAAGAAGCAACCTGACCGAGGTCACCCTGGATGTACACCTGCTGGCTTTGTTGCCACCTCCCAGGCTGGGGTTCATTTCACAAAACACCCTCAGTCTTTGGTGTTTCAGTGAGAGGTTCTGAGATGCCTGACCACCAAAAGGAGGGTGCAGAGAACTCTGTCTGAGAGCTTTGACTTCCTGTCTCCACAGACTTTCCACCAGTATTTATGTAATAGGTCATTATACCTTATGGAATCACATCGGATCAAATGCTATCTCAATACAACAAAAATCTCCATTCCAGCAGCACGGCCTTTCACGCACTATGAACATTGCTCTTACAGGGAAAAGCTGATTCACGGAAAGAGTCCGCATTCCCACAGGAAACTGTCACTGCTCTAAAGGTGTTCTTGCACATTTTCCCCAGTTGAAGGATGAAATTTTCCATGAGGTTAGCACTTCCAAAGTGCTTTATGGGAAGTACATTCTCAAGATGGTGCTGATTTCCCGCTCATTAACATAAACCAAAGTACAATTAAATAGAAAAGATTTACGGCCAAGTGTATTGGAGGAACTCAGCATATTACACCTCTCTTTGGGAAGCACGGTGCATCTTAGAATATAAAAGGCCCTAAGAAGTTCTGCAGTAAAGGTCTACATATTGCATTTCTCAATATGCATTGGTCCACAGAATCTGTTTAAGCATAGTGTTTATTAAAATGCTACTAGACCTTTTCTCAAAACTTCCAGTTTTGATGTGGCACATTAGAAGGGAAAGAACACAGGAGTCAGATTTAGAAGAACTAAGCTTGAACCCTGCCTGTGTATCTTTGACATTTTATTTAGTGGAGGGGCAGGAATGGAATAGCCGACCCTCCTGCTTGTGGACATTTGTGAAATCCAGATGTAGTTTAGGTTTTTATTTTTTAATATGCTTTTTATTGAATTTGGAGAGCAAGGAAGAGAAAGGGATATAGAAATAGAAACATTGATGAGAGAGAAACATTATCAATTGGCTGCCTCCTGCCAGCCCTCCTCTCCCCAAGGAGATGGAGCCCGCAACACAGATATGTGCCTTGACCGGAACTGAATGGCAAACTCTTGGGGCACTCAACGCGTTGACAGGACGAGATTTAGTTTTGATTTATAAAACACATTTATCTGTTAGAGATAATATAGATTCATTATAGAGAACTTAGAGACATAAAATGCATAGAAATAGATTTAAATTGTTCATACTTTCACCATCTAGAGATTACCACTGTTACAATTTTGATTTAGTACTACAATATGTTTTGTGCTTTTTTTTTTTTTTTTAATTATGTGTCTATAGATTCTTTTAATACACTAAAGAGAATTGAAGAAATACAGGAGTGGGCAAAAGTAGGTTTACAGTTGGCCCTAGCCAATTTACCTCAGTGGATAGAGCATTGGCCTGCAGACTAAAGGGTCCAGGATTTGATTCCAGCCAAGAACATGCCCTTGTTGTATGCTCCATCCCCTGTAGGGAGCATGCAGGAGGCAGCCAATCAATGATTTCCTCTCATCATTGATGTTTCTATTTCTCTCTCCCTCTTCCTTTCTCTCTGAAATTAATAAAAATACTTTAAAAAATAGATTTACAGTTGTTTGTATGTAAAAACAATACAATAAATAATAATACAAGAATAAACTGTTTCATATACTCACAACTGTAAACCTACTTTTGCCAACCCTTGCATTTGGGCAAGAAAACATTTGAATAATCACACTAAATGAGATAAATACTGATTATTAAGCAGGCTCCTTGAAGTTCAAGTTAGATTTTTTTTGCCACCAATGAGCTGGCAGCAAACTTACAAAAATCCCAAGGGGTTTTTGGATTTTGGAATGGTTCGTATAGGATTTGAGGCCTGTATTGTGGTTGGCAACCAAGCCAACCCTTTATTGTTAACTATTTTGGTTGTTTCCTAATTTTGATTATTCTAAGTAATGCTGCAAAGAACACTCTTGCCCATAAATTTTTTAATAGCCATGGTTGCTTTTTCAGGATTATTCCTAAAGATTGACCTTCTGGGTCACAAAGAGTTAATGTTTTCAAGGTTCTTGATATACCTGACAAACTGCCCTCCATAAAGCTGAAGTCTGCCCTGCTGCATCCCTGTGCTTGGGGGGGGGGGGTGGGGGGGCGCTGCTTTCCCTCCAATAGCAACACCAAGCACTATCAGTGTTTGAGGAATGAATTCCGCTTTGAAGAGCAAAACTTTCCATCTCTCTCTGAGTTACATTTGCTATTCGACCCTTTTTTAGATGCTAGCTGAATGATTATATCTCTTTTCTAATTGTCTTTGTGTTTCCCATGCAAATCTTTTCATTGAGATGTTCATATTTTTTCCTCTTGGCTTGTGAGAGCTCTTTATAAATTAAGTATATTAACATACTTTGAAAATCCCATGTTGTAATTTTTTTCTAGTTTTGTCATTTGACTTTTAATGTTATTTATGATGTTTTAATAGTTCCCTGAATGTAACAAGTAAAAGATGTGATCCATGTGGAATACAAAACACTTAGAAACATATAAGAATGTCAACAAAAGAGCTTACCTCCAACTCAGCCACCGACATAACCACAGTAATATCTTAGTGTGGACTTGCCTAATGTTTTCTGCTTCTTCCAAACAAGAGAGTGTCTTTCCGTTTGTGGTTTCATAGCCAGCTTTGCCTTCACTTATTCTTGTGTATGTTCTTCTCCCATTTTAACTAATATCCTCTTATAACTCGATTTTTATGATCACATAGCATTCCATTGTATCCAGTTATCATTCACTTAAACATGCCCTGGTTTGGGGCGCTCAGATTGTTTCATCTTCATCTTTATTCGTAATGCTGTGTTGAGCACCTTTCCACCACCATCCATTCTCACAGCCCTAATCATTTCTTTATAAAGAATTCCTATCATATCTGGGACAAAGGGCAGTGCATTTTTTTCCCATCATTTTATAGTAATTGATATTTATTAAGCAAAATTTTTAAAATACAGAGCAATTTTTAAGAAAATAAGAATCATCTATACCCCCCCAGAAACAGCTGATATTGAAACATCAGACTTTCATCTCCCCTTTTCATCCATGCATGATATTTGTATAAATGTAGTATGGGGCCCTAGCTGGTTTGGCTCAGTGGATAGAGCATTGGCCTGCAGATCGAAGGTTCCCAGGTTTAATTCCTGTCAAGGGCATATGCCCAGGCTGCAGGCTCGATCCCCAGTAGGGAGGGTGCAGGAGGCAGCCAATCAATGATTCTCTCTCTTCATTGATGCTTCTATCTCTCTCTTCCTCTCCCTTCCTTTCTGAAATCAGTAAAAATATATATATTTTTTAAAATATAGCATGGATTACAATTGTTTGACTTTGTTATGTCATAAATATCTTTTTGAGTAACATTGTAATTTTAAACCTAGATACTTTTATTGATTACATAATGTTATGTTGTTTAAATGTAACACAATATATATATTAAGTAAATTGTGTTACATATATATTCTATATATATATATATATAGGGGGTTAAGGGAATTTGGGGGTTTTGTTATCTACAACACTGTGACAAAAACCGTTGTTATATATTTAATTATTTCTTCAGGATACAGACATACATACGTTCACTTCTAGTAAGATCAGCATGTCAATATGAGATACATTTTTTAGGGTTTTGATACGTACTGGCAGTTACTTCATGAACTTTGGCCTGGTTTCCACTCCTTCCTGCAGTCTACAAGAATTCCCCAGCACCTGACCAATAGAGGGAATTATCTTTAATTAAAAATATTTGGTGAAATATGGCATTTTATTACTGTTTTAATGTGCTTCTGTCTACAAAAGAGCAACATGAAACATTCTTTCATTTGTTAATAACCAGTTGTTTTTCTCTTCCGTTAATCACTTATTTTCATTTGCCTATTTGACTGTTTATCTTTTCCTCATTGTTTTGTAAGCTTTCTTTATACATTAAGCTTGTTAACACTTTAACATACCATGTTTTTGGAAGTATTTTTTCCAGTTTTACATTTGCTTCTGATTTTAAAGCATGTGTTTAGCCTGTAACAGTAATCATTTTACATAGTCTGATCTATCAGATTTGTCCTTTCATATCTTTTTTTAACATTTTACTTAGAAAGACCCTGTCCTGCTCCATATAATATACTGACCTACGTTTTCTTCTAATGCCTCTGTGACTTTATTTTTATATACCTATCCTTAAAAATTCACTAGGAATTTGTTTCCATTTATGACTAAGCTAAGGATCGGAGTTAATTTTCCCCCCAACATCATTTATTGAATAATCTATCCTTTCCACAAGGATTTGAAATGTCACCATTATCACATACTAAATATTTATACATACTCCATTCTGTCTCGAGGCTGCTGCTCTGTCCCATTCATCTCTCTGTCTATTCTGGGGCTGAGGGGAGAGAGATTTCTGGTGTAGAACAGGCAGGACTTGATAACTGATTAGACATAGGGGGAGTTGAAGATGACTTCAAGGTTTGAGACTGAATAACTGGATGGATGGTGTTGCCATTAATCAAGAAAATGAAGGTGGGGGAGGGCTCACTCTCCCTTGAGTCTCTCCTCTCTTCAATCCATCACTCACATTTCAGGCAGAATAAAAATTTTAATACATATTTATTTAATCTATTAGAAAATAATACATGCACATGATAAAAAATATTCAATTAATCCAAAAGGTTTACAATGAAAAGTAACTTCCTACAACTCCCATTCTTAATTTTCCTTCATAGAAGCAACACTGTTAATAGTTTTCTACATATCTTTAGAGAAAATTTTTAAGATATATATAAGCATAGATAGATGAATGCCTTCACGCATACACATTCACACACATCTTTCAAACAAATTGAACCATAGTACAAATACCATACAGCACCTTGATTATTTTAACCTCAACGATTTATCTTAAAAATGGTGCCCTATGAGCACATATGGATCCACCTCGTTGTTTTTAATGGCTGTTTGAAGTTCCACTGGATGACGCACCATCATTTTTTACCCAGCCTCTAGAGAGGGGCACTTTGGGAATTTGTTCCAATTAATTTTTCTTTTTAAGCATAGAGAAAAATGCTCTATGTTTCTCTTCTGGTTAAAATTCTCCCTGGCTTCTCTCTACCAACAAAACAGCAACAAGCACTGAGTCTGGCCACTGAGTTCTGACAACATGGCTCCTTCTCTCCGAGCCCCAGTCTCGCCTTGGTCTCTGGCTCACCACCTCAGACTCCTAGGAAGTTCCTTCACCCCCCTCATCCCCCTCTGGTTTCTCATGCCCGGCAGCCTTTTAGGTGTGATCCTACTGCCTTCAGAGTCTGCTCCGCCTTGGCCCAGGGAGCAACTCTTACTTCCCTTTAAAACTCTGCCCAGTAGTCACCTCCTCTGTGAAACCTTCCCCTAATACCCCTTACCTCTTTAAACATAAGCATTTTACACACACACATACACACACACACAATGAGTTACTTCATTCTCCATTCTCAGTACTCCCAGGGCATTTTGTTCATATTCCTAATACCCCACAGATTACTTCAATTAAGTTAGTATTTATCTTTTCCAACATAGACCAAGGTTTACCTCCTCTGGGCTGCCTATCCTGAGCCCTTGGGTAGAACTGACCACCCCAGCACACTGTTCCACACCTACCACAGGACCCATGGAACGCCAGTTCTAGTGTTTTCATGGCCCTTTTCTTTCCTGTAGAGTACGAGGCTGCAAGCTCCTTGGGAGCGGGCCCTCCTCCTCTGGGTCATTGCTACCCCCAGTCCAGCACTGAATCTGACACATCTGCTTCGCTGAGCTAGACAGGGAGGCCGTCCTGTTGTTATGTCAGTGCCCCTTTGACCGGTCACACACTCTTCCCAGGTGCCCGTGGGGATGCCATCACTGAATACCTCCTTAGTGCTCCACAAGTGTTGTTCATTGAACAGTAACCATTATTTGCATGCCTGTAATTCTCATCAGGCTGCCTCTGACTCAAAGACAGAATGTGTCATATTTATTTTGAAATCCCCAAGGACCTTAGGCAGTGCATGGCGTGCGACAGATACTTGGTAAATGCTGCTGAAGAACTCAGCAGGTGAATGCATAGAGAAACTCGCTGGCTTTGGAGACTGTGCGAGTGACCAGGCATGCCTTCCCCTTCCTTCTGTTGTTGCTTACCCCTCTTACGGTGGCGACCAAGGGCCCTAACATGGCCCACGATGCCCCATGCTGCCTGGCTTCTGCCCTGTATATGAGTTAGGATTATGCTCAGTTATAAATGTGAGAGAAGTATATTTATCCACAGAGATAAATGGCTGAGGGTAGAAAATGTATGTAGGTCTATGGTCGTCAGAGACCCAGCTTCTCTGTCATTCTGCTATCCCAATCACATGATTCTACAGCATGGTCCAAAATGGTGGTTTTGGCTCTAGACTTGATATTTGAATTTCACCCAGTAGGAAAGATTAATGGACAGGAAGCTTGTGCCTGTCCCTTTAAGAACATTTCCCAAAAGGTACACATTGCACATTCCATGGGCCAGAACTTACTCATATGCCCAAGCCTAGCTGCAAAGGAGACTGGGAAATGTAGTCTTTATTTCAGGCTGCCTTGAGCCAAGTTAAAATAAAAGCCTCTCTAGTCAGAAATAAAGAGGAGACCAGATCTTTGGGGACAAAGAGCAGTCTGTTCCACATTCCCTCCCCACCCTAATCAGGACCTTGCTCCCTTCAGCTTCTCCTCTGCCTACCACCTCACTCATGCCATGCTCCCTGGGGCTGTGCAATGCTTGTCCACATCATTACCTCTGTCCCCTCCCATCTCACCTAATTCACTCCCAATTGTCCATCAGAACTGAGCTTAAACTTTTCCTCCATAAGAAACATCCTCACTAAGTGAATCAATCAATTACTGGGTTTCAAACACTCACATATCCTTCCTTTAGAAACACTTGTCAAAACCCCAAGTTTAAATTTATTTGCAAGATTATTAACATCTGTCTTCACCTAGACAGATAAGCCTCACTAGACAGAGAGTGTTCTGCATTTGTTCACTATTTTGTCTCCAGCACTAAGTACAGGGCTTTATCCACTCGAAGCTCTCGATAAACTAGTATAGAGTGGGTTAACTAATAGTATGCATACCGAAAGTTTGAGGCAATGCTCAAGGGCTAGGAACAAATATTAGGCTAAAGGTCTCCATTTGGTAGATGTTCGCACAGACGTGAATGAAATCATGGGAGTAGTTAAGATTTTTCCAGGAAAAAAAAGGAACAAGCACTGTTTATATTTGTTGCATAAGCACATAAGGCAGACAGATAATATAGAAAACAAAAATAAAGTGAAAGAAAATAGGACACACATTTGCCAACCCCTGTGCTGGCCTTGCTGCCTGAGGTAGTTGCCTCAGTCCTCCTCACAGGAGCCCAGGACCCAGTGCTTGGCGCTTCTGGGCAGAAGGACAGACTGGGGCTTAGTTAAGAGAGAGTGAGATTCAAGCAGGATACAGGTCAAGGCTGTCTGGCTCTGAGTCCATGCCCCTTGATGGGGATTTTCTTCTGCGATGTGCTAGTGAGGAAGGAGAAATGAATGAGGAGATGGCCGTGCCCCCAAAACCAAGTATACAGAGTCCAGAAAGGTCAAGGGCAGTCAGAGGGGCCTGGAGCAGAGAAGCAACCACTGGCTGTGCCTGTTTGTCACTATGTGTGGAGGCCCAGGAGAGGTATGGCATCTCCAAGGCAATGAGGATGGGTGCTCAGATCTACATTTCTGGGGTCTGTGTCTTCTTTAAAAAAAAAACAAAAACAAAAAAAAACACCTTTATTGTTGAGAGTATTAAAGATGTCCCCCATTTTTCCTCCCATTGACCCCCTCCACCTGGTTCTCACCCCACCTTGAGCCTACACCACCCTATTGTCTCCCTATTGTCTGTGTCCATAGGTAATGCATATATGCATATAAGTTATTTGGTTAATCTTTTCCTACCCTCTTCCCTTTGAGATTCTTCAGTCTATTCCATGTCTCCATGCCTCTGGTTCTATTTTATTCATCTGTTTATTTTGTTCATTAAATTCCTTGTTCATTTATTTTGATTTTTAGATTCAATTGTTGATACCTATGTATTTATTGTCATTTTATTGTTTCTTCTTCTTCGTTGTCTTCTTCTTCTTCTTCTTCTTCTTCTTCTTCTTCTTCTTCTTCTTCTTCTTAAATAATACCCTTCAACATTTTATGTAATACTGTTTGATGGTGATAAACTCTTTTAGCTTTTTCTTATCTGTGAAGCTATATATATATATATATATATATATATATATATATATATATATAATTGATTTTTTACAGAGAGGAAGGGAGAGGGAGAGAGAGAGAGTTAGAAACGTTGATGAGAAACACACCCCTCTTGCACCCTCTTGCACACCCCTCACCGGGGATGTGCCGGCAGCCAATGTACATGCCCTTGACCAGAATCAAACCTGGGACCTTTCAGTCCGCAGACCAACGCTCTACCACTGAGCCAAACCGGCTTCGGCCTGTTAAGCTCTTTATCTAACCTTTAATTCTGAATGATAGCTTTGCTGGATGAGTAATGTTGGTTGTAGGTCATTGCTATTCATCACTTTGAATATTTCTTGCCACTCCCTTCTGGCCTGCAAAGTTTCTGTTGAGAAATCAGCTGACAAGGTATGGGCACTCCCTTGTAGGTAACTGACTGCTTTTCTCCTGCTGCTTTTCAGATTCTCTCTTTGTCTATAACCTTTGGCATTTTAATTATGATGTGTCTTGGTGTGGACCTCTGAGTTCCTCTGGTTTGGGCCATACCACCCTGAACGTGCCTGACCTCTTCTGTATCTTCTTAAGAAAGTAGTAATAAAAAGAGCAGACAGGGATGAGATCTTGGCTCCTGTGAGAAGGTAACCAATGCTAGCTTATGCACCTCTAAAATTCCTAAATCTCAACAACTGATCCCAACAGAGGTGCACCTCATTCCTTCATATCTGACAGCTCTGGCAGCCTGGTCCTTCTGCAAGTGGTGGCTCAGACCCAAGCTGCTTCCACTTGGCACTCCATCTCAGACACCTAGCCTCCAGCTGCACAAAGGAGAGCATGTGTGGTGAAGGCTAACAGGCTCTTCACTGCTTCCGACCGGAGGTGGCTCTTCACTTCTGCTCCTTCTTCATTGGTGAGAATTAGGCCTATGACTATTCCTACATGCATGAGATCTGGGGATATGCTTTAGTCAGGGTGCTGGGAAAAGAAGTAGTTCATGGACCCAGCATTTTCTCTGCCACACAGAAGCTCTCTGGACTGCAGGAGAATTTGGCTCATTGATAAGCAAAGGTGAAGGAACTAGCATAGAGGGAGGGATGAAGACAGAAGAGTGGGTGGGGCCTGGTGAAGGGTAACGACTTGAAGAGAACTTTCCCTCTGAGACCAGAAGATAGGAGAAGGGCCGGGCCCATCTACTTTCATGGAGGGTAAGAGCTCAGGCTCCAGAGTTAGACTTTTCAGATGAAAATGCTCTCTTCTCCATTTGCCAGCTAAGTGACCTTTTTTGAGTTCCTTAACTTTCTCATGCCTCAGTTTTATCACCTGTAAAATGGGAATAGTACTGCACCATGCACCACAGTTGATTAAATAAATTAATTTAAAGAATACTAAAAAGAGGGCCTAGTGTATAAATTAGCTCAACACATATTCTGTATCCACATAATCACTTATTTGTAATACATGTACATATATGCCTTCACATAAAGGGGTTCACACTCCACAAAATGCTCTGCCACTCATATTTTCCACTCAGAGGCCACGCATAGTCACCCATCGGATTGCTTGGGGTAGCATTCCACACACCCACTCCCCCCCCACACACACACCATCATTTGTTTAAACAGTCCCCTACTATCAAGTGTGTGCTGGTTCCAATCCATTAATGCTATTAATAATATACAGCACTGCAGTGAGCATCCCAGCACTGATGTTTTTAAGCCCATGTGCAAGTAAGTCTTCCTATTCCACAGGTAAAATCGATAAGTTCAGCAGTGCGTGTGTGGTCGTTTGGAGACCCATTCTCCTAAGTTCCACTCCTTGAGGTGGCATCTTCCCCCCCTCCCATGAGCCTTGAAGGAGGGTGCCAGCTTCGGGTGTGATAGATGGCTACTTAACAAGTCAGCGGGGCTGGTTTATACATTTGGCACCAGAAAGTCTAAGGAAATCTTAAAGATGTAGAAACGCACACATGCTCCAAGTTAAGGGAAGAACCCTGCAAAGTCAAATGAATATGTGTTTAACTCAATGGCCCCCAAGCAGGGAGGGGGTTCTACAAGGAGACAAAGAGCAGAGGCTGAGACAGGCCTGGGCTGCCCTTGACCTCCTTTGTGTTCCGCTTGCATGACCTGGTTCCTCTGCAAGATGGGAACACAGACAAGTCCTACAGCGTGGACTCTGGCAAGAGTTAAAGGATAACGTATACATGTAAAGCACCTAGGACCGTGCCTGACGGATAGGAAGTCCCACTAATGTCACTTCTAATGTCCTGTGTCAAGAAGGCACCAGCCAGCAAGTCCAGCCTGACACTGTCATTTATAAATTATAAATATTGTAGGGTGCAGCTGCAGCTTAAAATCCTGATGTATAGGCCAGTGCCCGGCACGAAGAGAGCCTTGGCCTGGCATGTCCATGGAAAAGAGTTCGGGAAGAAGCAAGCTAAGGAAGATGGAAAAAAGGAGAGGACTAGGGAGTAAGAGAGCTCAGGTCCTGTGGCTTTAAAATCGAGTCACATGACTGGTGAATAAAATGGGTGGTATGGACTGAATTGCAACCCTCAATTCATATTTTGAAGCCCTAACCCCCAATGCAACTATAGCAGACAGGGTCTTTGGGAGGTAATTAGGTGAAATTAGGTCATAAGGGTGGGGCCCTAATCCAATGGGACTGGTATCCTTTATAAGAAGAGGAAGAGACACTAGAGTATCACACACACACACACACACACACACACATACATGAAAAGCCATGTTAGCACAAAGTAAGAAGGCAGCCGTCTGCAGGCCAGGAAGAGAGCCCTCACCTAGAAACCACCTCTGCTAGTACCTTGATCTCAGATTTCCAGCCTCCAGGACTGTAAGAAAAATATATCTGTTAGGTTCCTCCCCCAAAATAATAAAAGAAAATACAAGCATAGACTAAAGCACAAGGGCTAGCGGAGAGGGTCCCATGGCGGAGGCTGCATGTGGGGAGCTTGAGGGCACGATTAGAGCTTCGACAACACTGCCTCACATGGAGAAGCATCATGCTTTCCGTTCTCTCTGTTCTTCCTAACGGCATGTTGTCCTTACGTGATTTGCTTATGTTAGCTCTCCATTGCTCGGTGTCTGTCTCTCTGACACACGCTTCTCGAGGGCATGGGTTTCTGTCTGCTTTACTCATGTGTCCCATGTGCTTAGGAGTGCCTGGCACTTACAGGGCTCTCAAAAAATACTCTTTAAGTAAAATAGAGAGTTGAGTCTGAGAGCTAATATGCTGTTAACACACCTCTAACACTTCCTAATCTCTCCCTTTCCAACAAGGAGACAGGCATTCTCAGGCTCAGAATCTTCCACAGCAACAGCTGGCTCACCTGGCTTGGGTTTAGCTGCATTTGTTATGATCACAGGGCCATTCACAAATACCCCACTGCTCCTCGGCCTCCGGGCTGGTGGTGTGATTGCACCCTAGCCCACTTTGAATGTAGGTAGGCCAGGCTACTTGCTCAAGCCAATGAAATATCCCCAGAGATGACAGGTGTCACTCCCAGACAAGTCTTTAAGAGTCAGTGCATAGCTTACAACTCACCTCCCTCACTCCAGTGGTGGTGGGATCAGGGGCCACCTTGCATCTCCTGGTGACTGTGAGGAGCAGAGTTCCCTTGCTGACCCCCTTTGCGTGTATCTCATGGAGGGAAACCCTTGTTGCAATCAGCTGCTGAGAGGTGGCTTGTGATCACAGGGCAGTGGGCTGTCCTGTCTGACACCAATGCGCTGGAGAATGGAAATAGCGGTGGAAAGGCAGGTTGATCGTGGACACATGGAGGACACCCTGGCACAGAAGCAGGAGTCCTGGGCCTCAACCCTGCCATGTGCATGGCACAGAGGAGGGTTCCAGACAACACATGAGCTCTGAGACGAGAAAAGAAGAAAACAAGGTGCCTCCATCAGAGGACAGAGCTGGGGATGGAAGAGCGGATGGACTCTCAGGGCAGGGACCTGGGCACAACCATCTCCATAACTCTCTGTGAGTCTAAAGCAGGACCTCACCCGTATTAGCTGCTGCATATGACTCGGTGGGTAAATGAAATAATGTAGTCGGTGCTCAATGAACGTTAATGGGAAAGAGAGCAGCTGCCAGATGTGGAAGACAACATCTGGATTTCAGACTGAAACCTAGCAAAAAACCTAATGGTGAGCACTTGGGGTTATGGACAAACCTGGGCTCAAGACCCAGCCACACACTGAGCTACACGAGTGACCTTGAGCAAATCCCTTGAGCAATCTGAGGTTCACTGTCCTCATCTCTAAAAGGCAGATGAGAACAACATATAATCATGAGATTGGTGGGCATGAAATGGAGTAACACATGAGGGTGCTTCGCTGTCCTCCAGCACCTCGCAGACCCCAGATAAGATGAGCAAGGCCTGCTTGGAGCCAGGCAGGGGTGGGGGCCACGACTGAGTAGTTCCCGACAATGCGACACAGGCGACAACATGACACAGGTGGCAACAACACAGGCCAGTTACTTCTTCTTTGAAGTCCCTTCCCAGCTGCCTGAGAATGCTGCTATCTCAGTCACAGCCAGGCTGTGGGCACTCAACGCACCGAGCACAGTGCCAGGAGCAGTCAGCACCTGGCCCTGCCTCCCTCGCCCCTCCAGGAGAATTCCAGGAGAGCTGGGATCAGAAACAGCACCTGCAACACGCACCGGGTCCTGCCTCTGCTCCCACTTCTCCACGGTAGCCGTGCAGGGATGTTGATGGGGAAGATGGGTTAGCATCGGATTCAGAGGAGAGCCCATAGCCTTGCGCAGATCTCTAATGGCTCAGTGGGCTGTCAAGAAGCCAGCATGGTAGGATAGGGCACTTAATGGGGTCCCTGTCCAGATGAGGCCGGCCGGGATCTTTCCTGCTCTGGGCCAACCTTCAGTCCCGGTGAGATGGGCGCTCTCGGCCAGACTTGGAGCGCACTGAGCTCGGTACGTGGGGCTAGGGAACTCAGGGTGGGCGCGGGAGGCCCTCAGGCCTGAAGAACTTCTCTTCACTCTTCTAGTCCTTCATCCTCAGCCGAAGCCTCTGGCCAAGAGATCCTGCACTGGTTGCTATCAGTCTGATATCCAGATATTGTCTTCCACATCTGGCAGCCGCTCTCTTTTCCATTAATGTTCATTGAGCACTGACTACATATCCATGCTGCCGCTTTCCCAAATGCCATTTACTCAGCCCTTCCAGAGACCCCATGAGTTACACAGCATTCATTTCCCACACAAAACACTGAGTTTTGTAAATAATAGTTCGAATGCCCCCCAACCAAAGGAAAAATTATGTATATTTTCATTCAGGCTCAAAGTCCGGCTCCCGGTCTGTCTGGTCACCTTGCCTTCCTGGTGGTGCAGGAAGTGGAGAAGGCCTGCGAGGATGACAAGCTAAGTGCTCACCACAAGCCGGTGATGGTGCGGGGCTGGCGCTGACTGTGGGATCGCGGACACTGATGCCCAGGGGGTGGTGCCTGAACAGAACTCTGGGTGATGCTGCCCAGATGGGCCATGGGAAGGGGTCCTACAGTTGCTCAGTGAGCCTGAGCCATCGCAACACGAGCTCTGCACCTTAGGAAACAATATTACCCAGCCCTAAAGCCCGTTTCTACAATTTCACTGGAAACCGGAAGTGTCCCTGTGGCATTGAGCAACCTGCTGGGTGAGGTCTTGGTGCCCATCCTGGGTTACCATAGATGCTATGGAGGCTGATGAGACAGTCCTCTCTCTGTCCCTCTGACCTCCCTTTGAGGGGCACAGGGAAGGCTCCCCAAGAACCCAAAGGGGTTGGGGGCAGGCGCTGTTCAGTCCGGTTGCCCTGGTCGCCCCTCTCCAGCCCAGTACTGTGCCTGGCTCTGGACCCTGGAAACTTGCCACAGTCCACCGGGCTTCCCCCCAGCCTCCTCTCCTCCACTCTCCCCACAGAGCTGTAGGAGGCAGAGCCATCACTGGGAGGAATTTTTGAAGAGAGAACCTGGAGCCATTTGGCCTGCAAAAGGGAAGACTCGGGGCATAATGCAATCTTTCCATTTTACCGGCTCAGCCATCTTCCTGAGGTTCCAAGCTGGCAAGGTGCACGCCAGGGATTCAAACCCAGTTCCACTTGATTCTTCATCTAAATCCCTTTCCATTTCCCACAGATGCTTCTACAGAGAGCCAGGTGCCCCAGAATCACCTGAGCATCTTAAGCCAGGACTCAAATCCAGGAGGTTTCCCCACTAGTCTAAGTCCCACAGCAGAGGCTGGTGGCCGCCCCCTCCACGGGGCAGGCTGGCTGCTGAGTGGCAATGGCGAGTGGAAGGCAACTTTGAAGTCTCCTCATGCTGAGCTGCGGAAAGCCCGCGCTGTCTTATGCAGAGAGCAGTTGAGGATATCAAAGGGGAGACGGGATGTTAAATTTTGAGTGATCAATGTTTAATAGTCGGAGTTGTAAGCTGTCATGAGTGATGCTCTGGGAAGGATTCCGCAGGAAGCACAGGGTTTGCGATGCAATGCGATGGCTGGGAGAATGGCCTTCCAGAGTCCCCGTGTGCAGGCGGGGGGAGCAGATGGAGCCTGTGTGGGGCCTAAACCCTGCCAGCCAGCCTGCCAGCCAGCCAGCCGGCCAGGGGGCTTGGCCAAAGCAAGGCCCGGGTAGGGAAGAGAGGGTGAGAATGTGGCTGGCAGCCGTCCCGCATGCACAGGTTCATTCATGTGACAGGTGCTTTGCAGGGAAGGAGGTGCAGGTTGATGGCGGGGCCACCTTGCCCAAAGAACCCAAGGTTCTAGTATTTTCCAGGAAACTGCATTTGATTCTTCACGAAGGCTTCTCTGGGAAAAGTCAGCCTTGCCATGGGGCACCGAGGGAAGAGGTAGGTGTCACTTCTGCGTTTAGGCAGAGGCAGTGTGGTGTCCAGGGAGACGGTGGTGCTGGTATGAAGGTGGCCCCTTGTGAGGCAGGTAAGGCCCAGTGAGGCCTCCCTCTCCCTCCTGGACATCTTACCAACCGGTGGCCTCTGACATTCACTCAACTAGCTCAGGAAGAAGAAGAGAGGCCCAGTCTCCTCGCCGTGACCACCAGGCCCCAGGCAGATGGAGAATATGTTCTCCCAGGCCCTGAGGACCGCACTGTCTGCCCCGTGGGCTGTGACCACAGCAGAGAACCCAGAGCTGGGGGTCTACTGCCTCGGGCGCTGAGCATTCTTGGGGAGGCCCAGAGGAGAGGGTGGGGAGGAGCTCTCCCTCAAAGCTTTTCTGGCTGGAGAGTAAGCTACAAGCTGGGGTATCCCCGCTGGCAGACTTCCTCTGTTCCCAAAGACGGGTCTCACGAGAGGACCAGGAGAGGCTTAGCATGAAGGCTGACCTGGAGCAGCAGCTGTTGCCTCCAGAGGGCCATGGCCACCCGGTGCCTGCCATCTCCTCAGCAAAGCACAATGTCACAACTGTTTGGGCCATAAAATAGATCACTTACTTCTATTCAGAAGCTGCAGAATTCCCCCTGAACATTGGGTACCTGCTGCAAACATCCCGGTGAGTAGTCAGAGTGACGAGTGAAACAGAGCAGCCAGGCGGCTCATGCTGGCTGTGCTCGGAGGAGCGGGGCAGGCACATTAGGAGTGAGGCCGCCTCCATGCCAAGGAAGGCCCTCGGGAGGGAACTCAGCCTTCCGGCAGGTGGGCTCAGGGTCTCCTGGACCTCGCCAGGGGAGGGGACAGGGCCATGCAGCCTGCCATCTGGCCTTGAGGGGAGGAGAAATGAGAAGGGGCTCCAGCAGCTGTGTCCTGAGGGTGTCAATCATGCCGTGACAGGCTACAGTGGCCACTAGGGGCCCTGAGCAGAAACTAGGGACATGTGGTGGGGAGTTGGGGTGCCTCAGTGTTGTGTAGAGTCCTATAGACCCGGTGAAGTTCACTCAGCTGCCTAAATAGTACCTAGTATTCTTTATTTCTTGTGAATTGAGTTTATTCAAATCAGGTGAAACTCCCCATTTTCAGCCTTCCTTTCATCCAGGGGAGATCCTGTGGCAGATCTGGCCCCCGAGAGCAGCAGGAATCTGGCACGGATGTCTGGGAAGCTCTCTCCACTTGTAAGCATCACCTCATACCTCTGCCACTTCCTCATCTCCAAGAATATGGACCGGCTCCCACACACCAGTGAACCTGGCTGGCTGGACGCAACCCCTGCACCATCCTTGGCCTTTGTCTCTCTAGACAAAACATTTATTAAAAAATGAATCACTATACAATGAAGCAGGTGTTTTGGATTCTCCATGACACACAGCCCGAAGCAAACCCTGCACCAGGCCTGGCAGCCCCAGCGGCGTGTGGACTTCGCTTGTCTCCTCTCCCGTCCTGACACCCCACTTCCTCTCCTCGCCCCTGTCCAGCTGCCCTGGCCCAGCTCCAAGCCCAAGTCCCATCAGCGGCTGCACCTCCACAACCACGGAGGCCTCAAGCCATCCACTCCTACCCCATCAGAGACGAGGGCCCTGAGGCTCAGGCCACACCTTACGCTGTTTCCCTGCCGAGGCCCTGTCTCTGCAGCAGAGCCAGGCTGTTGGGTTCATGGATCCTCAGCTATAAGGTGACAGCCATCTACTTTGTCAAGAGCTAAAGAGTTTCTACCGGGGACTTTCCAAGTCACAACAGGAACATTGAGGGCAAACCAGGGTGACTGGTCACTGAGATGTCAGAGCTGTGCAGCCACGGGGGGAGCTGCTCCACTGGTTTTGCCCGTGGACTTTATAGGGCAAAATCTTAGGTGCAGCCCCAACATGTAAAACTCCCCTGCTGGGGCAGCTCTGGGAAAGCCCAGGGGATTCCACTGAGCATGGCTGGAAATCACTGTGGCCTGGAGGGGAAGTGGCATGTCCGGTCACCCAGCAAGCCAGGAGCGGTGGCTGGGGAGACTCACGCTCTAGGTTCTCACTTCGCCAAGCACAAAGCCCAGAGGCTGAACCATGCCTGTCCTCCTCTCTTCTTGCACTGCCCCCTCCTCTCCTGCCTTTCCACCCCCCCCCCCCGCCAAATTCCTCTTCATTCACCCACCCAATTCATCTCCTCGAAGATAGCTCTAATGATGTGTCTCTCCTTTAAAACACTTTTGCTGACCCACCTTTAGTGGGCATTCAAGGCCCTTACCTCTCGCTCTAACCTGACCCTCAGACTCATCTACCACTTTTTTCCAGAGCACAGGGTGAGTGCCCCTCCATGACCTGGAGCCAGTGTACAGGGGGTTT
Source organism: Pipistrellus hanaki (assembly GCF_964339955.1). Taxonomy (NCBI): domain Eukaryota; kingdom Metazoa; phylum Chordata; class Mammalia; order Chiroptera; family Vespertilionidae; genus Pipistrellus; species Pipistrellus hanaki. The sequence goes on along the minus strand of NC_140516.1, from coordinate 10,447,400 downwards.
CCGGACCCTTTTCTCTGCAGTCCTAGCCTTGCCAGCCTGAAAATCCCTGCCTCTGTGTCATGGCCCAGTTTATTTGCCACCTCCTCTGTGAGGACTTCCCTGACTGCCTCCTTCTTAGGCCACAGCGCTCTTAGGCCCACTGCCTGTCCCTGTATGTTTGCCTACCTGGTACCAGCACCAGCCTCTTGTCCTATAGGGCTGTCATCATTATGTCCCCAGTGTCTGCATATAATTGGCTTGCAATTAGTTTGTTGAATAAATGAATGAATGAGTGAATGAAAGACTCGGTTTCCTCCAGGCAGGGCATGCACTATTTTGATTAAGCAATAGTGGTGCACACACATCCTGTTTTGCTGCCCTCCCACCCACTCGCTAACTGCGGCCTCATTTCCTTCTGGGATTTGCCTCTTCCCCATTGTGTGTGGTCTCAGTGGAGGGGAATTCTAGGCTTCTGCCTCCCATTACAAAAGCCAGCTCCCTGCGTCTCCTGGTCCACCCCAGGGAGCAGGCACGTGTCCTGACCTCTCTTCTGGGACTTCGCATCTGGAGTGAGTGACACAGGGTGTCAGGCAGGCTTATTGGTTGCTGGCAACAGAACCTATCATGGTCAGATTGAAGCAAGAAGTGGGGTTTATCCAAGAGGAAGTGAAATGGCCCACAGGCTCGCTGGGAAGGCTGGGAAGCAGACACAGAAACAGGCAGTCCAGGTCACAGCCGACCACAGCCAGACTGACTTCATGAAGCTACCTAGTGATGATGCCATTGTACCAGTAAGCACATCCTGCCATCGCTTGCCCCAGGCACTGGGCACAGACACTGCCATTCCAACCAGCTGTGCCCCTGCAAGTGGATTTGCTGCTGCAGTTGCTGCCCAATCTCTTTCCACCGGCATAGCTGTATCTTACTCTGTTTTCAGGTCTTGCCTGCTCCTGGCTCTCTGTATGAGAAGGGGCTTGGCAGTTGACCAACCTGGGCATGCGCCTGTGCCCTAGCTGCAAGGGATGCTGGGACTGCACACATCCATAGCCCTTGGTCCACTGTGGGAGGCTGACTCTGCTACTTCCACCTAAGACTTTCAAAATAAGGACTATCTCAAGTCTAGGAAGAAGGGTCATCAGATGATGGACAAACGGAAAGAATGACACAAGCCACTGGACCGGAGACAGGAGAGGTTGGAGATCTCACCTCAGTCATAGTGGCATGTGGGCCAGATGTTTTCTGATACCAGGTGGTGACTGTGGTTCTTAATCCTCTCCCTTGGGAGAGGCCTGAGCCTCCACTCCCTCCTCTGAGTCTGCTTCTCTGGGCTCCTGTCACTTCTGTGAGCTCCCGACATCCTGCCAATAAATTCCTTTTTGCTTAAGTTAACCAGTATTAGTGTCTGCCGGCTGCAGCCAAGCAACGCTAAGTGAAACCACATGTAAACATGAGTCCCCGCTGCTTGTAAAAGACCAAGGCAGTCCTGATAAGGCCCCGGGCCTCCTCGCCCCCTCCAGCACTCTTCCCGGAGGAAGCTGCTGTCTGAGCTGGATGTGTGTGTCCCAAAGGCCCTGGTCATGCTTCTATACAAACCTATGTCGCCCCAGTAAACATTTCCCGGAAATGATGTTCTATTTCATTGTGTCTGACCTGTCTCCAATTGCAAGATGTGCCATTATTTTATATGCTACGAAGAAAAGAGCGGGAGGAGGGAGTTGCCAATGAAACCAAGACCCGATGTTAAGATGTATTCATCAAATAGCGCAGCTCCAGTGCAGGGTCAAGGTGTGAGCAAAAGAGGTTTCAGAATAGATAAAACGCGGTCATAGCAACCACTGGGTCACTCAGCCCTGGCCATGGCCAGCACTCTCACAGTACTTTGTTCATGCTAACCCAGTTACTCGCTTACTACAAGCATGAATTGCTTGAGCTTGAAATACAATTATTCCTGTTTTACAGATGAGCAAACTGAGGTTCAGGGAAGTTAGCTATTTGCCCACAGTTACAAAGTGGCAGAACTAGGATTCAGAGAAATTCTAGGTTTAGAGATCAGGCTCTTGGGCACCAATATTATAGTGTTCTGTGTGAGTACATACATGTGTGTGCAGCTGTGTACATGTGTGCCCTGCGTGTGTATGGGTGTACATGTGTGCATTGGATGCCTGTGAGGACATATATGCATGTGTGTACCTATGAGTGTGAGTACATGTGAAAAGCATGTGCATTTTTCCCTTAAGGAGTATCATATTGTATATACATCTTGCACCCTGTTTTTTAGTGCAATACTCTCCTGGCGACCTTTCTGTGTCAGCACATACATGGCCGCCGCCCCATTCTTGCTGCTGCAGTAGACACGCCAGCAGGCCGTTAGCCACTCTCCTGCTGATGGCATGAAGGCTGTCTCCATTTCTGACTGCCTAGCCCGGCTGCAGCCAACGTCCCTGAACAGGCCTCTGAGAGCCCAGCAGAGCTTTTCTCTGGGCAGAGAGAGAAGTGCATGACTGTGCCGTAGGTATGTGCATTCTGAACTTTAAGAGATAAGCCCACCCCCACCCCCGCCCCACCAAACCCTTCCCCGCTCATTTGCACTCCTGCCAGCAACCAACATGGGTGCCTGCATAGATTTATATCCCAGACTCCTGCTCACCAAATTTACAGGCTGTCTCAGACCTCACCCTCCTCAGCATCTGAGGCATTTACACTGCTGACCTCCTCCTCACCCTGCAAATTCTCTCCCTCCCTGGGCGTCAGGAAAATCCATAACCTCGGCTCTGCCTCTGTAACTGTAAGTCTTGGTCACGGACTCCTCGCTTTGTCCAGCTGGCCCTGGCCTCCCAGCCTAGAGGTGGACTTCCCTAGGGGACTGGCTCAGGACACAGTGCATTCTGAGGTGACAAGAAAGGGCATCCATTGCAAGTGAATTTGTAGACACCGGGAAGAGTTAAGTCGTTGCAGGACTCCTCAGGGCTTTCGTTGAGTGAACCAGCATGCAATCGTAATGTCCTTTGAGGTCTGCACAGAGGAGCAGCCCCACCTGTAAGGACAGGTGGGGCTGCTCCCACGAAACAGACAACAGGTAGGTACCCTGAGTGGCCAGGAGCACACCCAGATCACAGCCTCCTCTCCTTCCAGCTCCCTGCTGCGGCCCAGGCTCCCGGGCCTCCAGGGGCCTGTCCTCTGTCCAGGTCCGCCCGCGCCAATTCCCACCTCACAATCCTCCCTAGGGGATGCAGGGGCAGGAAAGCTGGCTGGAAACAGAGACCCAGCCACCTGAGCCTCGAGCCCTTGGACCAGTTACTTTGCATCATCATGCCTCAGTTTCCTCTCCTGTAAAATGGGTAAATACAGTACTTCTCTGGGGAGAATGAGTCAAATGATGCTTTGCAAAGAGTCAGGGCTCAGTGCACCTTTCCAGGCAGGAAGGCAGTGGAACGGGGTCTGGGTCTCCTCATTGCCCATTGTGTTTGTCCCTGACACCCCCTCCTCTTTTGCAGGATCTCTAGTCCCCATTTGGTGATGGAGGCAGCTGGCCCACATCAGCAGATTATAGTAGGTGATTCCTTGCCTTCAAGGGATCCCAGCCTGTGTCTTGGTCAACTCAGCCCAACATAGAAACCACAGTGGAGCACTGCCGGTGAGTGGAGGGTGAGCTGGCCTGAATACAGGGGCCCTGGACAGAAGGCCAGGCACTGACCTGATGATAACCAACAGGAAGTCAACACTGGTGCAGGCCCCAAGCGGGGGAGGGTGGGCAGGGGTAGAGATGTGCCAGGCAAGGAGCCTACCTGGCATGCTTGAAGCACTCGAGAGTGTTACTCAGACCACTAGGGACCCAGATGAGGAAGGAAGAATTCAGGAAAGGTTCCATGGAGAAGGAGGGACAGGAATGATGGGTATGATTTTGCAGGGCTCCAGGGAACAAAATTGGATATTGCAAGAGTGATATTCGCAGAACAGTCACGTGTGGAGATCGCAGAGGAGGGGGGACGTCCAAGCGGTGACAATCCAGGCCTCTGCACAGATGTCTGGGGATCCTCAGCCTGCTGGGGTGAGGCAGACACAGCTCGAGGCTGCCTGTGCAGATAAGATCTGGCCCCTGGTGAACAAAGCCTCCTCCCGCCCCTCCCCAGACTCCGTGGGCTGCGCGCAGCTCTGTGGGCCTAACCATCCTCCAGAGAAAGAGGGAGTCTCGACAGAGACAAATGAGACAAGACATCCTCCTCGCTCAGCTGCCTGGGAAACCCAGACACCCCTCACGCCCATTAGGAGCCGCAGTCTCTGCTCCCTCATTATCTCCGCCGGGGTGTCCTCGGGCCAAAATAAGGCGCCCAACCCCTGCCTCTACCTGCGTGTCATTATGACGACTCCCACTTGAAATTATTTGTTTTCCTCTATTGATCTGGGTTCGACACTGGGAAAATGTATTCTTTGTAGGGCATTCCCAGGGGCTTAATTTGTCCGTGTTGGAAGCCTTTTTTAATAGGATTCTGCCCCATTGTTTATTCTGAACATCACGTTCCGAGAGCCGGGATTCGGCTTTTAATAGAAACTCATTACCGGGGTCCCTCTGCATCAGAAAGCTGATACTGGCACTGCGAGCAGGAGACAAATCAGGAGGCTGCCAAGGGCCGTCTGATCGGAAGGCCCCGCGGGAGGCAGTCGCCACCCGAAGCCCGCCACCTCCTCCTGCTCAGGAAATCTGGGGACTACAGCCATTAAGCCGGGCAGAGCGCCCGCAGGCCTGTGAGCTGCACCAGCGTGCACTGGACTCAGGCAGCCCCCATCCTGGCCAGCTTCTCCTCTCAGAAGCTCTTCCGGCCTTGAGTGGACCCTAGTCTCCTAGAACAGCGTTTCTCAAAGTGTGACCTGCAGTACCCCTGCATCGGAACCCCAGGTGCAGGTATAAATTCAGGTTCCCGGGTCCCTCAGACACCACTCCCACCATGGGGCCCGCACCTCAAGGTCTCCCTGCTTCGGAGGCCCTTCCTTGTGTCCGTGCCTGGACCTTGTCCTGTGTGAATCCCCATTTGTTTCTCTCCCTCAGAGACAGCATACCCCCTCCACCTCTACCCCACTGCTTCCGGGGGTGGGCCAGATGCCCCAACGAGCTCCAAGGACTCATACATTCGGGGTCAGCCCAGAGCCTGTGGTCAGACCCCTGTACCAGGCAGGCAGCCTGGCCAGTAAATTGCTCCCACTGGCCAGCGAAATGTTTCTTCCACAGCACCACATGAGACTGAGCCAACAGAATGGTGCTCACATGATGCTGAGTGACTCAAAGTGTTTTGCCTGGCCTGCAAAAAGAAGAAGAAAAAGTACTGGCCTGGGACCCTGCACACCCTAGGCTGCCCTGTCTGCGGAGCTACTAAGAGAGAAGGCTGAAGGATGAAGCCTGGAATCTGCACTTTCCAAACGCCCCGTGAGCTCCATCCTCAGCGAAGCATGGGATCTACTAGAAGCGGGTGCTGAAAGAGAGGGGGATAGAACTGGGCTCCAACTGAGATTGCAGCCGGCCCGCTGGTGAGCACCATACTAGCCCTCTCTGATTCTCACTTTACGCTCAACATTATTTCCATTCCAGGGTAGCTTTGTGAGCCCCTTTAGGAGCAAGGCAGCATGCAAATCATGCATCTAGGTTGCCAGGAACACATGTCTCCCTCTCCCACTTCCAAACTAGGCATTTGGCGGGGATCTATGCAATGACCTCTGGGATTACTCAGTCTGTCGTCAGCAAGTAGTTAGTGAAACCCTGCATGTGCCAGGCACTGTGCTCTGCAGTGGAGACAAAACAGACTCCGTCTTCTGTCCTCCTAGAGAAGATAGATACTGAAAAGACAGAGGAATTCAGTCACTCATTTAGTGGCTGTGGTGATCGGTCCTATGTGAGTAGAACAACAACATACAACATGGAGAACCAGAACCATGCTCATGTAACTGTCTGAGAAAGCCAGGGAGGGCTTCTTGGAGGAGGCAACTATTCCACTGGTACCTGGCAGTGACTTCCCAAGTGAAAAGAAGACCACAAGTGTTTCCTGACCTAGTTTATGCATTCCGGAGACCCTTTCCTCTCCCTCTGACAGCTCTTTCTGGAAGTAAATAAAGATGATTGATTTGACAGCTGCTCTGCACAGAATCCATATAAGCTCAGAGGGTTTGCAGAGGGCATGCTGGCGGACGGGTGGCACCGCTGAGTCTTGACTGTATGACAACACTGCACTAAGATCTTCCCATGAGCTTGTATCATCAGATACTCACATAGGTCTGTGTGTGGGTTTTATCGTTTACCCACAGATGAGGAAGGTGAGTCTCAAAGAGGGTAACTTGTCACTTAAATGGGGTCACGAAGCTCATAAACACTACAGCCCGGATCCAAGCCAGAGTGGTATGAACTCTCATGCCCATAGCTAAGGTCTCAGCTCACCACCTGTGACCCTGTGTCAGAACCACTACAGAGGCTCACCTTTTCCGTGCAAAGAGGGACCAAACACACGTGAAATTCACCTAAGAGAGCGGAAGTGAATGGTACGTAACTGCACAGAAAAGGTGCAACCCTGAGAGGTTTGGAGGACCAGGTCCCTGGGATTATGCTTGCCAGCCCCATGATGACTTCAGGCTTCAGTTACCTCATTTGCAAGATGAGGCACTTGGATCAGGGCAGTGGTTTTCCAGATGTGTTTCTCAGAGCTCTGGATTCCCACAGAGGTGCCTCGGCTGTCCTGGGTGGGTGCTGGGCCAGGCAGTCTCACCAGTCACCCCCAGACAAACACTGGCTCAGCAGTGGTGTGTTGGAAGACCGTCTCTGCAGTCAGGACAGCCATGACACAGGCGATCATGCCGAGCGTTCTCCTTTAATGTTGTTTGTTCTTAAGTGAGCCTACCTTAATGGAGCGCACATCATGCTGTGACCCAGGTGTGAAGGATGTGGCAGGCCCTGCCCTTGAGGAGTACCTAGGCCGGGTAAGAAGATGCCATGGTGACCAGGTGTCATGGGCCTGCTCGGGCAGGAACTCAGGACAAGGCCGAGGCCAAGCTGGCATTTGAACTTGGCACCCAATGCCAAGTGTTCTCCCCACCCTACTGGCATCAGGAACATTGATTTGGCCATAGAAAAAAAAAGGTCATTACCCAGCCTGTGTGGCTCAGGGGTTGAGAGCATTGACCCATAAATCAGAAGTCACTGGTTCAATTCCTGGTCAGGGCACATGCCCCGATTGTGAACTCGATCCATTGTAGGGAGCATGCTAGAGGCAACCGACAGATGTTTCTATCTCTCTCCTTCTTCACCCTTCCACTCTCTCTAAAGTCAATAAAAACATGAAACATTCCTTTAATGAAGTGAAAACTTATAGTTATAGACTCAGCACAAGAGGAGCTGCAGGAGCAAAGGCAAAGGGGGGAGGTGGGAGCTGACTCATCAGACTAAGACTGAGGATCAGGGAGGATCCATAGTCAAGCTGGGTTTGAACCAGAGCTCCTGATGGTCATGGCCAAGTGTCTGCTGCTGGGGGAGGCAGGACTGCCAGGGAATTCCACTTACATGGAACAGTAACAGTCCTGCCAATGACAATCGGTGATATTTATTAAATACCATATTAGGCAGGAGAGTCTGGACTCTGCTGAAGCAATAAGTAGCTCCAAAATCTCAAGTCTTAACATGACAGAGATTTGTTTCTGCTCACACAGCATTCATTGCAGGTCCTGGCAACTCTCCCGGGTGCGTGATCTCCATGCAGTGACTCAGCCACACAGCTGATAGGTCTTCTGCCACCCAAAGCCCCCCCCACCCCCCCACCCCCCTATCGGCGACATGTGACCTTCTCGGTTGCTGTTGCAGAAAGGAACAACTAGAGAATTATGCACTGGATTTTCACAGCCCCAATTCATAAGTGACACCTGTCATTCCTACTTAAATTTCATTGGCCTGAGCTGGTACTTGGTCAACTCAACCTCACGGGGGAGTGGGTGGAAAGTGCTGTCATCCATGTGACTGGGGGCAGGAGGGGCGGGGTAGAGAAGCAGAGACAGCTGAGTAGCAGGGATATCCACCCAAGCAGACTCTGCAGGCATTCGGTAAGTACCTCACACAGGCTATCTCACTGACATTTTACAACATCCCCTATTATTTACAAGGAAACTGAGGCACAGAGACAAAGAAAGAAAGAACCTATCCAAACCCACGCAGGTAGTAACTAAAGACTAATAATTCAAACCCAGAAGTTCTGGAGCCTTAACCTTCACTCTACCTCCTCCCAAACTCTTAGAGGTTATTGGTGCAATAGTGCTTCCAAGACAGGGAACCCATCATTAGAGTGCCAACCTCAGTTAACTCAATTTAGGCCTCCACACCATCTCGGCATTAGACAGATGGGGGAGGAACACCATGCTCCCCAGTGGCCTGGAGACCATCCCTGGTCCCTTGGGGTGAAAAGCCAACAGATGAAATGTTTCTCAATGAGGAGGGAGGGAGGTGCTACAGGACTGATTGCAACACCCCACCCCCACCAATGAGTGGCTCCTGATGGGGAGAAAGAGAGAGAGAGAAAGAGAGAGAGAGAGAGAGAGAGAGAGAGAGAGAGAGAGAGAGAGAGAGAGAGGGAGAGAGAATGAATACAAGCAAGCTAGCTTCCTGGAAACTATGCAGCTTGCCCACCAACACTTCAATCACAAATGCCAAGTGCAAAGGGTTATAAACAGATCATTACTGTGGTCCAATCCATGCATTGGGGTCCGACATTTCCCTCTGAGGGCAGAGGAAATAATAAGTAACCATTGACTAGCATTTCCAGGTTCATTGACTTGCAAGGTCATATATTGATGGACAAAAAGCCAAGGTCAATATTTGATTTTGAGGAACAATAAATCTTGATATCCACAGAAAGAACCGTCGATGCAGGTGTTGTTGGGCAGGGACAGGGACGTGCTATTGTGTGAAATATGGGGAGGAAGGCCTGTGTGTGTCTAGCAGTTTCTAGGTAGCTCTGGGGAAGTGCATGTTTTGAAGAAAGTCCACAAAAAAGGAGCCTGCACTGTTTTCGGAGGACCGCCCCTGCTGCCATCTGGGCCAGGCCACACGGATGAGAACAGCTGCCCTGCGCCCTCTCCTGCCACCTGCTCCTAGCCTGCTAGTGTCTGCAATTTACCTCCACTCCTCCTGAGTCCGGATGTGGATAGAATTTCCCCTTATCGCTTTCCAGCACTCTACTCGCCAATCTTTCAGCGTCCTATTCTTCATCCCCACCTCCTCCTCCCCTCTTCCCCTGCCCATTGGGCATTTCCCAAAGAAAGGCATGCCAGTCAAACCAGAACTGAAGCCACACTCTGCCTTGCCAGGGCCTTGCTCCATTCTCCTCCATCCTAGTCGCTGCTCTAGGCCCTGCCCCTACCTCGTCACCCCCTTCCCAGGAGGGCCACCCAGACCACTAGCCATCCCCACACAGCTGTCTAGGGCCCTCATCAGTTTGCTTGTGCTGTGGCCACTGCCAGAAATCTCTTCTCCTTCTTCCCTTCTCTCTACCCCTCCTCCTGGGGAAATGTCACTAATTCTAAAAGCCTGTTGGACATTGTCTCCATTGTACAGCCTTCTCTCCCCTCCTCCTTTTATCTACCCCACGTCCCTCCATTGTTGCTCCAGCATCTGCTTCATGCTTGAACCATATTTGCTTGCATGACCATTGCTCCTTATTTTCTTGAAAAACAGAACTGATCCTTACTTAACTCTGAATCCCCATTGCCTGGCCATAGCATATACTCAGCATGCTTTTGTAGAATGGAGGCTGAATTGCGGGAAGAACTAGTATAACAGGTAAGGGACTCAGAGCAGAGCCTGGGCAGGAGGAAGGAGAGGTGAGTGAGGCCTGCAGAGAGCCCTGGAGCAGGGGAGAGGCTGGGGTGCTGCACAGCATCCTCTTCTCTGGCTTCTTGTCTTCGCTAGCAGCTGCCCTGACAGTATTAATCAAGGCCGAGCGCGTGGAAATATCAGTCCACTGTGTTCTATTCAAGTTCCCTGGAACTAAATTATGTTGTCAGGATTGGACAGAGCAGGAATGGAAAAGACCAGGCTGGATGACATGGGGCTGTTAAAAGGAGATGAATGAGCCCAGTGGTTTCCATACAATTTTTCAAGGTTTCCCAAGGCAAGTCTGACAAACACCACCTTATAATTCCCAGGCACCCTGCACAGTCCCCTCCACCGTCTCATTTTTCTATTTCTGCCCATCAGTTTAGAAGGACAAGAGATTCTTCTTCCTGTCTCACAAATGGGGAAGTGGAAGAACTGGGGTGAGGGGAGCACTTGGACCAGGGTCAAGGTCGGGCCAAGGTCAGGGCATAAATCAGGGACACGATCAGCAGCAGGACGCAGAACACTGAGTTCAGAAGGCGGTGCCCTCTCCATTACCCCACCTTCAGCTTCCTCTGCAAAATGAAGCTGGCCAGACCCATCTATCGGCATTGCTGCAAGGTTTCAGGGAGAAAATGTGCATGAAAACCATTTTAACTGAAACGTTCATTCATTCAAGCAGCATCTACTGAGTACCTGCCATGTAGCAAGCCATGCTAGCTCTTCTTACGAGCTGCCAAAGGGGCTGAGACCAAAGAATAGATACCTCTTGGTTTTAATGTGCCCTGCCTCTTGGTGGCTGTGTGACATTGAGTAGGACATGAAACCTCTCTGATCCTCTTCACAAGGTGGTTGTAGAGACTTAATTAATTAAAAATAGGACAACAACAAAAAAAATAAAAATAACAAAATAACAAAATAAAAATAGGACAACACCCAACACAGTCCCTTAGAGGAAGTATATAGTAAATAAGAGTTTATTGAATCCAAATGTGTCCTGCCACAAAAGCCCTGGTGACTCTTCTAGCCGCAGGAGGCGTGTTCCTGCAGAAGGGATGAGGGGACCTGGCTTGCCGCTCGGCAGTGCATCTCACAGCCCAGTGCTGAGCGAGCCTCAGTTACAAACAAAGGACTAATTAAATTAGCATAAATGATTTTATGTAAATTAAAGAACCACGTTATGGCTATTTATTGGTAGCAGCATCAAATCTTGCCACTGCACATGCTTGTTTAAAATTAATGTGCATAAAGTCTCCAAATATCATATTATTAATAATGATAATAGCGTTGATGAGGATGATAATAATAAACACATTCTCATGGCAATGGCTCCCAGCTGACTCAGAAGTCCCCCGGGGAGTGTGCTGAGTGTCACAGCTCCTCTTCGGGGAACAGCCGAGGACATGGCCCTTCCTCCCAGTGCCATGTGGTATCCTCCTCTGGGTTCAGCTCACTTCCTTCCTCTTCCAGTCCTGCTTATCCTCAAGCCCAGCCTGCCCGAACCACAGAGACTTCTCCTCCTCTCCTCCCAATTTCTAGAACAAATTTTCCAGATCGTTCTTTCCATCTATTCTCTCCTTGGACTCCCCTCAGATCTGTGAGGTAGGTGGCAGGTGTCCCATTTTATAGATGGACTAGTAGAGATCAGAGAGTAGAAGGCAATGTGGCTGGAAAATGCTGGAGGCAGCACTAAACCTCCTCAGGCTGGTGTATGTCATGAAGGGCTGGCTAAGCTGGCTGGCAGCAGAGAATTCATGTTAGAGAGGAGGGAGGCAGGACGATGTGAGTGAAAGGGTGAGTGAATGAAAACATTGCAGAGTGAGGTCTTTAAAAATCCCTCAATATAACAATGACCTTCCATCTTTACACCTATCTGCCCAAGAGCCAACCCATCAATGAAACTGCAGGTGTTTTACTCAAGGAACTGACCACACATTGATAAGCCCAAGCACAGACCCATCGGCATCGTTCGGGGCAGACATGCCAGGCTGGCCCTGGCCCACAGAGCACCTTTGAAAACGGCATCACGCCCCAACATAATCAAGCTTGGCAACTAAGCTAGAGTTCGATTCACCCTCTCAGCCAGTTGCCAACCCACCCAGCAAGGGCTTTGGAAGGTTAAGGACCTGAGCATCGCCAAGCATCACTGCTTCCCTCAGGCTCCATTCACTCTTTCTCCTCATAACACTAGGCAGGGACTGCCTGCCTGGATGGGTGTGTGTGTGTGTGTGTGTGTGTGTGTGTGTGAGAGAGAGAGAGAGAGAGAGAGAGAGAGAGAGAGAGAGAGAGAGAAATTCTTCAGTACCAGATATCAAGGGTTTGTAGCACAAATTCTGGTTTCTGAATCAGTCCAATTGGGTATGGATTCCACCTCCACAGCATCACAAATAGAACTCTGGATGAGCAGGAGTCCATGAACTTGGTGGGAAATGGCAAGCTTCCATTATAAATGGCGGTCCCCAACCACAGCAGCCAGTGTCATACTGAGATATGTCACCAGTAGAAATCACAGGTATTTTTCAATCCTATTAAAATGGTTACAGGTATTTCGAAATAGTAAATACAATAGGGGTCACACATATTTCTCTACATGTTTAGAGAGTAAAGATTTTAAACCTTGGGCCGGGCACTCTGGGCTGCAACTATTCAACTCTACTTTTGCAGCTCTGAAGCAGCCATAGACAATAAGAAAATGAATGGAGATATCTGTGTGCCAATAAAACTTTACAAAAAACAAGTGGTGATACAAATCAGTCTGCTGACCCCTGACATATCCAAAGTCATTACTTTAGAATTATAATATTCATTAGAATCTTGTTATTTAGTGCCTTTATAAAGAAACACATAAATTACTCTGTCGGACTTTTTTTTAGTATTTTGGAAACAGCATTTCAGTATTATTGGTTGTCCTCGTGAGCCTATGTATTTTGTTTTATGCTTTAAAAAATTGTTCTACCAGTCACCAGTCTACCAAGGGGTCTTTGGCCACTGACAGTAAAGGCCCCTGTTACTGAAGCTCCCTCAGCCTCAGTTTCCTCACTGCAGTGGCAAAGCTGATTATAAGAACAACCGTGACAGAGGATTTTTATAAGGATTCAATGTAGTTATGGATGTAGATGTGCTCCATCAACTAGAAAGAACTAAGATGAGAATGCTTTTGTCTCTTCGGCGGTGCCCACTACAATCCTCTGTACGTAGTAGGTCCTGAATAAATGTTTGCTGCAGTCACGTTAGGTGAGCCAAGAGCCTGGCGTCCCTCCCTCCAGAAGACTTCTTGAGTAATCTGTGTGAGAGAGAGAGAGAGGGAGAGGCTGGAGGATGTTGGCGGCCTTGAATATTATTTTACAATTGTCTCTGCAGAATTCCTAGCCATCACATCTATTTAGAAATTGCACTGGGGAATGAAAGAGGAAGGAGGGGAGATGGCCGCGCTGAGCAGAGCATTCCTGCTGATGTGGCAGGTTTTAGAGCACAACTTGCACCGTTTGTGAAAGCACATGAACCTTGAAATAGAAATATGGACCTCTTAATTCATCCCTCCGTTATTTGATAAAGTATAGAGTAAATGAATGCAGAACATTTTCCCTTTAATTACACCGGGAGAAAGGGTATGGTGAGAGGTGGGGGGGAGGACTGAGAGGCCATGGTGCAGCGTTGTGCTTCCAAAGCAATAATCAGGAGCCAAGGCCGCCTTAGGGCTTCCCTGAGATTTCAGTTGTGGGGAAGAGGCTGAAGCCGAGGGTTACGATGAGACCTACCTGCTTCCAATTGAATGCATGCTGAGCTGAGCAGTTCATTTGGGGAAACCAGAAATTCAAAAAAGCAAAACAAAAAACAGGCATTGCATCCTTAGGACCTTGCAGTTAGACCGCGTTATCCAGCCTCAGCTCTACTGCTAGTCTCTGCTGATGGCACCCGATATTTCCAGTCTTGCTCTCCCAGAGTTGACACCTGCATGGAGATGGATTATGCAAATGAACCCTCCAAATAAATAATGTGTCAGACTTGGGGTCTTGGCTCTAAAACCTTCCTCTCATCTCTCTCCCAATTCTTCTGCCATCATCCCTTCAAACCAGTGTTTGCTCCAGTGAGAGTGGGCCTGAGACACATTTATGTGAAGACAGTTCAGTCATGGTGTCGCATTACTAACTATTGAAAGCTAGAGGAATTTCTTCCAGACTGCTAAAAACCTGTATTTTATTCAACTTAATGATGTGTTAAATTAAAGAGTGGTTCTGGATACAAGATAACTTGTTATAAGATCAGGGTTGGTGCTGGGTTGAATTGTGTCCCCCCAAATTTCCATGTTGAAATCTTAACCTCTAGCACCCAAGTATGAGACCTTAGCTGGAAATAAGTAATTAGGAAGAATGGGATCTCACTGGAGTAGAGTGGGTGCCCAATCCATAATGGCTGGTGTCTTTTTTTAAAGGGGAAATTTTCACACAGACATGGACACATAAAGAACTCCATGGGAAAATGAAGGCAGAGATTGGGGTGATGTCTGCAAGGCAAGGAAGGCTGAAGATTGCCAGCAAACCACCAGAAGGTAGCAGAGAGGCCTGGGACAGTCTGCCTCACAGCCCCAGGAGGAACCAGCCCTGTCCACACCTTGATTCTGGACTTCCAGCCCGCAAAACTACAAGCATAAATTTCTGCTGTTTCAGCCACCCAGTCTGTGTCATTTTGTATGGAAGCTCTATTAAATGAACATGAGGCTCTAATCTGGCTTCCCACCTGCTGGATGACTGAAGTGAGTTACTTCTGTGGGCCCAGATTGGAGAGGTAGCACGGGCAGGGGCTGAGACGAGGAACTGGGCACTTACCCACCTGGCCCTGGCCCCCCTCCTGCCACTTATAAGCTGTGCAATCATGGACACAACCCTCAGCCTGTCTGTGCCTCAGTCTCTTTTAGAAACTAGAGGACTAGATGGTCTCTGGGCAGCCTCCCAACTCCAACACTCCATATATCACACACATGTACCTTTGAAAAATGATTAAGCGTTAGTAAGAGAGGCCGACCCTGGGATTCTAGGCCAGCTCAGAACCCTGAGAAGAAATGTGCCTGTGCAGAGAACACAACATGAGAGGAGAGGAGGAGCCAGATGTTTCTGCAGATGTGGATGATTTCTATTGGAGAAATCCACTTGACCCACTTGAGTTACTGGGCCTTGAAGTGGGCAGGAAGCCCAGGATTGGTGAGCACAGCTCCCAGGGCGGGCTGGCAGGCAGCTGTGGGAGGGCCATGGCCCCAACTGGATCACGTGGCCGAGGCCTATTGGTCTTTCAGCTGACCACGTGGTGAAGACAAGACCAGCACAGCTGAGCCTGGAGGCAGAGGAAAGGGAACTGCAGTTCCATCATTGGCTTCTTGCCCAATGGGTTTTGTTATTGAGTAACAATCACACATAAATATTTTGTGTATTGCGATTTAGGAGTGACTTGGATGGAGGCCTTGCCAGGGCCCTGAGTGTGTCTGGCAGCAGGCTGGAAGGCCATGCAGAATGAAGAGCTTGGTGGATTTCTTGCTATCTTTACTGCTTCTGCACGGAGGAGTCTGTTGAGACAATTTCTTAGTGTTGTGTTGGGAGAATCACGTGCTCCTATTTCTCCTTGGGAGGAGGTAAAAGGAGGGGAAAACGAAAGAAAGAAATCCCGACAATAGCACAAACTGCCCAGAAAAAAAAAAAAGAAAAAGAAAAAAAAAATGACAGCTGTTTCTGGCATGAAACTGCCGGAACCCTCAGTGTCAGCTGCCTGGTGCCCAGCCCCAAACCAGGTGCCATGGGGATGGCAGAGCAGGCGGTGCAGCCACCGAGATGGGCTCAGGGAACCTACAGGGTTCCGTATGTTCCCACTTGAGCCCAGAAAAGAGCAGCCAGAAGCGGTGGCATTAGGAGGACAGATCCTAAAGAGGACCCACCAGTGCGCAGGGAGGGGAGATCTTGGGCAGAGCTGTTAGTATCGCTGACCCTCTCTGCACATGGATACAAGTTACACATTGCTCCTGGTCTGCTGGGTGCTTGGCCAGTACCCAGACATCATAAACTCCTTTCTCGTGACTACATGACATATCAGACACCTATTCAGCCCCAGGCACTGTTATGGGTGTGGGGACACAACTGCAAGTCGGTACATAAAACAGCCAATACGTCCTGTCCTCATGGAGCTTGTGCTCTGACAGCCAGGGTGGGAAGTGATGGAGCCACCGGCAGACTCTCTCCTCTTGTCCTGGGCACCCCGCTGCCTGCTTGCAGTGAGAGTAATGCCGCTGTCCCGCTCTGGCCTTCCATGGGCTTGTCTGCAAACTGAGCCACGGAGGAGAGTGCTGTCTGGAGAAGATACTGGATTCCCACCAAGGCTTCATTCCTGGTTTGCTTGTGACTCAGGACAAGTCACATAACCTCTCGGAACCACCTACACTTCCCAGGAGTGTTGGGAAACACTGAGCTCATGCAGGGAGGAGCTGTGCACTGTGCCCGGAGCGTGGTGGCTCAGCCCCTGCTGCTATTATTGAAAGAACAGGGAACAGGGTGAGCGCCACTCCTTCCACTGTCTCCTCCTCAAGAGGCTTCCTCCTCCCGAGAGAAGAGCTCCTCCAGGCCCCGTCCAGGGCTCAGCATCTCTCCTCCCCAGCCTGAAATCTGTTCCCTGGCCCTCCACACTTCACCCTGCCTGCAGCAGGAGGCAGTTGGCCCTGGGTATTGCTTCCTGGAGGAGGCATGGTGACACAACAGGCAGCAGCTTGCTCAGGGGACAACCTACCCAGGCACAGATCTGGCGCTGTTGCCTAAGTCACCTCGGGCTGGTTCCTCAGCCACTCTACAGGCTGCTGTGGGGATTCAGTGAGAGAATGAGGAAGGTTAGGGAGGGTGGCACAGAGGAAAGAACCTGTCAGTGTTGGCGACAACAGCACAAGCTCTTCAGCAGAGAAAAGACAGTGCTCCTACAGGAGGTGGGCAGCCAACCCAGGAAGACTTGACATGGCCCGCAAGCTTTTCATTAAAAGGACATGGGAGGCCAGCTTATCAGATTTGAGTCTGCATGCATTTGAAAGAAAAGATCAATGAATCCAATGAAAGTCTGATTCAAAACTCTTTCAACAGGTAGGAATGGTCAGCGCAAGCCAACCTGATGGAAGTAAACAGAAGAGTCTAGGTCCTGTACTCGATCCCCTGAAAGGTGACTGTATGTGCTTGATAAGGAGCACAAGGTCTAACAGCAGCAAGCCTTTGAAAGGACGTGGAGTTTTAACCGAGGGTGAGTCTTTAAAAATCAACAACAGCATGTCGTGGCTGCAAAAGAGTTGTTGCTAATTTAGTTCACATTAATAAATGCATGGTGTCTACAGTAAGGGAGGTGAGAGTCTTCTATTCTACCCTGAAAAAAATCAGAGCTCTATTTATATTTTATAAATCTTTTGTCAAGAGAGATGCTAATATCCTAGAGCTGTGGTCGGCAAACTGAGGCTCGCGAGCCACATGTGGCTCTTTGGCCCCTTGAGTGTGGCTCTTCCACAAAATACCATGGCCTGGGTGAGTCTGTTTTGAAGAAGTGGCATTAGAAGAAGTTTAAGTTTAAAAAATTTGGCTCTCTAAAGAAATTTCAGCTGAAATTGGTTTGGCTCAGTGAATAGAGCGTCGACCTGTGGACTGAAAGGTCCCGGGTTCAATTCCGGTCAGGGGCATGTACATTAGTTGTGGGCACATCCCCGGTCGGGAGTGGGCAAGAGGCAGCTGGTCGATGTTTCTCTCTCATCAACGTTTCTAATTCTCTATCCCTCTCAATTTCTCTCTGTGTAAAATCAATAAAATATATTTTTAAAAAAAAGAAGAAGAAGAAATTTCAGTCGTTGTACTGTTGATATTTGGCTCTGTTGACTAATGAGTTTGCCGACCACTGTCCTAGAGCATAACCAGAAAATAGACAGTAATGGTATGAAAAACATGCTATTAGGATTAGGGTAAATTCCCCAGGACACAGATGGAGATCTCTGCACAGGAAGGAATGAGGGGGAGCTCTCGGTGCTGACACCTGTGAGGTGCATAGAATCCAACTCGGACAGAGGGAGTAGAGCCATGTTGCAGCTCTGGTGCTGGAATACCCATTCACAGCTGTTCTGAATTGAGGCAGACTTTAGTCCAGCTGGAGGTGGGCTGCTCACAGAGAGGAAGATAGCCTCAGACATAGTAGCTCCATTTGGCCCCAGGCAGTTCCCATGGAGGGACCTGGTGGGAACCGACTGTAAACAACACACCCTGCAGATGTAGGAATTAGTGCTCAGCCCTGGAGGATGCTCCGAGCAGCACTTCACAGTGTCCACGACAGTCCACCCCTTGCTATGCACAGATCCACCTATTTATAGAATAAACTAGAGGCCCAGTGTATGAAATCCGTGCATGGGTAGGGTCCCTAGCAGCTTCCAGCTGCCAGCTGCCAGCCAGGACCTCTCTTCCCCCAGCTGCTGCTTGCCACTGGCTGGGGCCTCCCTTCCCATGGTTTGCCAGACTGTCCCTCCCCCACACACCCCTGGGTTGAACTCCTGGTTGAGGGGACAATTTGCATATTAGGCTTTATATATATATATATATATATATATATATATATATATATATATATATATATATAGGACTAGAGGCCTGGTACATTCAATTTTTTGGGGGGGCAGGGGGGGAAGGAGGGGTTCCCCTCAGCCCAACCTGCACCCTCTCTAATCTGGGACCTCTCAGGGGATGTTCGACTTCCGGTTTAGGCCCGATCTCAGGGATAGTCAGACATCCCTCTCACAATCTAGGACTGCTGGCTTCTAACTGCTCACCTGCCTGCCTACCTGATCACCCTAACTGTGTTCCTCCCCCCGCCAGCTTGGTCACCCCACACAACCTGCTGTTCAGTCATTTATTTGGTCATCCCTCACTAACCCCCCTGTTGGTCTTGTCACCCCACACAGCCTATGTTCAGTAGTTTGTATGGTTGTTTTAGTCGTGATGACCCCTGGCTTTTTATATATTACGATTCTTAGAGCAGCAGCTTATTCTGTCTCCAGGACTCTGATGTCTCTTTTCCTGGGGAAACTTATAAGAGGAATGTTAGTGGGACAACCTGTAGACACTACTGATGCAGTTGGTCAAGCTCCTCCTCTATGTCCTATTCTGGAGTCCCTTAACTAGCACCCATGTTGATCTCTGTGGCTCACCCGTTGTCATGGCCCAGACCCTTGTCCCTGAAAAGCCTGGATTCCTGGTTGTCACAGTCTTCTCACGCCTCTGTGTCATGGTGCTCACTCCGCAGGTTACTACACTTATCAATTTACCACTGAAATTGGGCAGAAAAGAGCAAGATACTCCCAGGGAATCCCATTAGAGCCAAACAAATTCTTCTCAGCCCTTCTTTGTTTAGCAACATCTTTATTTCCCTTTAACAATCAAGATTCCTTAACCTCACCAGGGTAGTGACTTTTCCCTTGTCTCAGTGTCTCAGCCTAAATAAGCAGCCCAAAAAGACTGGGCAACACCATAGCCCAAAGTTTAATGCCACTCTTCCTATGTGGACACATGTCCCCTCTGGGAACCAGGACATCTAGGCCCACAGAGTCTAATGTTGTAGAGACAGGAAGCACGGGTTCCCCGAGTTGGCCCCGGGAGTAACAGTAAACAGAGACTCCTACTCCCACCTCTTGTCCCCTACTCACATTCATTCTCTCTACTGGGACAAAACACCATAAAATGGTCATCGATTGAAGGTACATTCAGCTTCCTGGAGGAAGGTGTCCCATGCCCACAGGCATTGTGTCCAAACTGGTGCCTAGCTTCCCATTCACAAAGGCTATTCCATCACTACCAGTGGCAGGGTCTTGGGGGAAACATGTCATAAACTAGAAGGGTCCTATGGTCTTAGGCCCACTGCCACACCTTTATTGTAAAGTCATTCTCTTGAATCATGTGATTCAACATTATATGGGATCCTTTTGTTGGTGGATCATTGATACCTTAAGCCATCAGACATGGTACAGGCTGAGCCCTATAGGCAGGAAAGGTAAACCTATAACCAGAACTGATGTCAATTCTGATAGAAATGAATCAATTTCCCTTCCAGAGTGACAGAGGTTCAAACAATGAGTCAGTCTCCTTGAAGGATGGTGCCATATTGATGTATCAACATCGATCTCTGTTACTAGCTGGGTAGACATTGGACAATGGCAGTATCTAGGTTGGCTTTGATGAATAGAAACCATGCTACTAGACATCATGTAGTCTCTATCCTTGCTCTGTAATTTCCCCATTCATAAATCCATGAGGATGGCCAATGACAGAGGCTGGGTAGCATGACAACATCAACTCTCTGAGACACTCTGTCTACTTGGTACCTCTTCCCTGGTGGATGCTGTCTAATGGGTGGTAGCATGTGGAAACTTGAAGCATCAAAGATCTTCATACTCCATGACCACTCCCATAGTTTTACTCAGATGCCTCTTCCTTGGATCTTCTTATCACTTCCCATCTTTCTCCTTCTGAGACTATGACCAAAACTCACTTTTTCATTGCTTCTCATGAATCCAGATGTGTTCTACCTCAGGACACGTCTCTTTCTATACAAAATTGATGACCAAGTGCACTGTTGAGGACTCTGCACAATGGCAAGATTTCTCCTCTCTGCTTATTTTTGGGGCCACCCCTGATTGGGGCTGTAGTGTAACAGCAGTTCATTTCTGTCCAGTACCATATACTATACACATCAGCATGTCCATGATCAGGGCATGGCTTTTTTTCTACTCCATCAGCTAGTCTAAGGGGCCCACCTATAGAAGCACAGGTGCGAGATGAGCAACAGTGGTGGAAGACATGGGGCAGTTTGCTAGTGACATTTGGTTCCATCACGCCTGACCCCAGCTGGACCACTTCTAAGTTACACCAATCTTATGACTTGGTGGCTCCGTATGAGCCCAGCTCGTGCTCAACAGTTTTGGCTTCATGACCCTTGATGTCTCACAGTCAGGGGCTGATCTGTCTCAGTGCCCAGGAGCATGCTGAGAGCTATTTTTTGAATAGTGGATCATTCTCCACTGCAGATGGCATGGTCTTGCTCCAGAACCCTAGAGATCTTCATGGTAATTTTCCTTTTGGAGCTTACCATAAACTCCACATAGCTTCTTTGCCCATCACAGACACTCTAATACCAGTCATGTGGCTCGCCTAGCGGGGATGCTTGCACAGCAACCTGGACCTGCTGCTGGGCTCCTTCCCTCAATGCTAAGAGTCTTCCATGTCTCTCAATAAATGGGTTGGAGCAGTTTTCCCAAGCATAGAGTGTACTGACTCCAGAAGCCAAAAACACACACTGGGTGTTTTGCTTCCATCTAAGTGATAGAAGGTTTGAGATGCAATAATTTGTCCTTTACTTTGGAAGGGATGTCCTGGCATGCCTTAGAACACCGACCCCCAAACTTCACTGATGAGGTGGCTGTCTAATCTTTGCAGATTCATCTGGTTTCATGTGCCTGGAGCACATATCTTACCAAGGTCTCTGGGGGTACTTGGCACTTCTCACTCATCCAGTTTTTATTGACACAATCTCATCAGTTTCACAGACTAATGCAATGTCCTACACATTGTCTAGACAGTAGTCCTAGGCCTTGATATTATGATAGAGGACAGGAGCACTACCTTACCCTGGTGAAAGATCTTAAATGTGGGTGACTTTCCACCTCCATGAGAAAGGGAGCTGCGTGGCCCTCCTTCCCAATAGAGATCAGTGAGCATACACCATGTACTCGGCACTGTCTTCATCTGCTCTAGCAAAATCCCAGCAGCTGTGATTGGAGCTACTCCTTAGTCAGATTATGGTAGTCGCCTCTCATCCTCCAAGAGCTATCTCATTTTTATAGGTTCCAGATGGTGAATTAAATGTTAAAAGGATGGGGAGCACCACCCCTGCAGTCTTTGGGACTTCAAATGTGGCACTAATCTCTGCAAAATTGTTTTTCATTTTCTATCTTACCTGGAGGTGGGGGTGGAGGAATTTCTGAAGCTTCCACTTGACCTTTCCCACTAGGATACCTTGAACCGTACAGTCCAAGGAACCAATGCAGGCGGTCTGCCAATCATCAGGCATGTCCATTATAATTGGGCATTCAAGGACCAGGGACATGTCCCCAGGGTGACTGTGTGGACGCTGTGGGCTCATGTGAGTCAGATCTGTGCCAGGAGTGTATTTATAACCTAACCCCATATGCACCCTCTCTAACATGACCATGACTTCGGGTTCCTGTTTATCAATGTCAACTCCAGGTATTTGCCATTCCTCATTATTATAATTAAAAGCCCTAAAAGAACTGGGGAAGTCACCACTGAACCCAGTCACCATGGTGACACAAGGCCTTTCCTCCTGGGGACCTAGCCTCTCCTTTAGTCAGTGGATTCAGAGCCTGAAAATTGGTTTTCAGATTTTGCTTTTTTGCCTTTCATTAAACTGGAACAGATGCTTTTAGCTCCCTGGTCATCTATCTTGGATTTCTTTTTATGTTTGTAGATTGAGCAATAATACTTTTGCTAGCGGCCCCTGGGGCAGGGCAATGAGCTCATCCCAAGTGTAAGCAAGACTTTCTTGGTTCTAGCACTGAAAGTCCCCTGTCCCCAAAACCTCCTCAATCCCAAATAAATAGCACAGCTAGTCACCCACCCTAAGGACATCGTGTTCTCCAGTCTTACCCAGAGTCCTGCAGGTCAGGCCTGGCTGCCACACTGACTTTACTGCCCAATGCACTCATTGTGCCCATCTTGCTTCCAACAGATAACCATCTGGCCTCTGCTCTTCCCTAGAATTCTAGTTGTTTGCAGGAACATATCAGGCTGTCTCCTATGGCTGTGCCTGCTCTGCAAACATGAGCTGCTCCCTGGTGTCAGCACTCCCTCGGCAGAACATCCATTGCTTTGCTCAATGCCGTGTCTTTGGGGCCCTTCTGCGGGACCTGCTCTGTTGGTACATTATTGGCCTTACATAGATTAGCCTCACTAGCATGCTCACTCCCCAAGTGTTTTGGTCCCCACTTCTGTCTTCTGCATACTTACTCTGACATTTCCACTTCACATAGTAGGAACCATACCTTCATCCAAGCTTCCGGAGCCATTTGAGTGGCACTAGCATCAGCTCCTTGGGTCCTCGTCAGGGTGGGAAATCGTATATGAAGGGAGAGGCTCCCATAGGATAAACTCACTCGTCCAAATTGATATTGCATCCCCTGACTCAGCACCCTCAGTGTGGGCCCTGCCAGGATAAATAGTGGGTCCTACACAAACTTCCTTTTGGGCTCTAGAAGGTCCCCCACTTCCCTCAATGGATTTTGCAGTGACTTGGTCCCAGTCATTGGCCCAGTATTCGAGTAGCACCCTAGTAGAAAAGATGTTACCTCCTAGGGTGGAGGCCTCTGTGTCATCTTCAGGCAAGGAGAGAACCCTGGATTTAACAGCAGAAAACATCAAAGACTCAGGGGGCCAGGGGCCTCAAAGTTATCAGTTCATTGATCCAGATATTGTCACCTAAAGCCTTACTATCCCATTCCTTTCTAACCAGAGCAGTGACGTGGGCATAGTGACTCACCCTGCACCTCAGCCTTCTCTTCTCTCCAGCTGCTGGAGAAAAGAAACTCTTTATCTGTAGCCAAGGAAGCACACTGACTTTCACACGTTGCCTTAAACTGACAATGAATCACCCACAACCATTTATTGTGGAGGTTTTTGTTTTGTTTTGTTTTTCCAATCCATCCAATTGCACTCAGCAAGAGCCACCCAATTCTATTGTCCTTGTAATCACTAATTTCCCCAGTCCTCTCAGCTTCCTGAAATATGCAACCTGCCTGCATTCCCTTCCAGCAGGATCCCATCCCAGTTTCCCCAGCAGGAAAAAGTTTTAACAATTGCACGCTCATCACCAGAGACTGACAGACGTGGGAGCTCAGTCCTGCATCCACCACAACGATGGGTCTTCATCACCCTCTAGTCAGTGAGAGCTGGTTCAACAGCCTCACTGGGAGTTCACCTTTCCCCAGCCCTATCCTAGTCTGATTGTCTTCGGTCAGGTTCCCTGACACTCTGCGTTAAAAACTTGCATGCAGGGACTTTTGGGGGGTGTATCTCTGAATCTACTCCTTTGGGGCTTGATAAACCCCATAGGTCGAGGGGAGGGTTGAACCGCTGTGCATTTGCAAGAGCCTCAGCCCACCACTGGGAACTTCTAGAGCTGGAAATGGCTTTTCAGAGGCACATCTCCCAGTCATGGCTATGGCTGCTCTTCAGGGAGGGCAAAACCTTGGGTGAGCCAATCCCCTCTGCCCTGGGCAGTTCCTGAGGGGTCTCAGCCTGGAGCCATCAGCAGGCCACACTCCTGGCAGAAGGAGAGCAAGCTCCTTGCTCCTGGGGAGTCTGGGCATGTCTGCACCCACCACACGGCCAGGGCAGGAAAGGTAAGGGAGCAGAGGCCTGCAAGGAGACTATTCCAGGGCTGGCCCAGCAACAGAGGGGGACAATTATCACAAGGCAAATTTCACCGCAATCGATGGAGGGCCTTTGACGCTCAGGAGATAGATTGGGACAAACTATGGAGGCACTGAGCTCCCCGTCTGTAAGGTACACAAGCAGGGGCTCTTCCAAAAACTGTGAAAGCTGTAGCTGAAGAGATTTACGCATCAGAGTGAGACAAAATTTTGCAATCTCTAGGAGCCCTTCCTTCTAGTCGACCTCTGGAGACTCAGGGACCCTTTCTCTCTTAACAGCACAGTGCGTGTGCATGTGTGTGGCAATGTCCCTACCCTGAGACCCATTTTATTTGCAAGAGAGCCGCGGCATGGGTCTGGAGAGGGAGAGACGGGGTGGGTGGGTTTCATGCCTGCGCAGCGAGCTGTGGAGTCCATGGCGACGTGTGCCTTCCGCACCAAGCCTCCCTGCTGTCGCCGTGGCCCCTCCAGCTGGAACGCGCATCCGCCAGTCCTGTGCCCAAACGGGTGCGTGTCCCTCTGTGTGTACACAGACACGCACACGAGCTCTTCCCAACACAAATATATATTTAAGATTTACTGCTCTGGAAAACCTAGTGAATAATGTAAATGATGAAAGCCCGCGTCTGGCAGGAAATATTGTGCGGCTGCCTCATTGAAATGCAGCCTCTCATGCACACTTGGTAATACACACGCCATATGAATTATGGATTCCGGGCTTTATCTCTCACACGACACATGAATGTTTGATAAAGATTGTTTCCAATATTATATTTTGTCAAAATGCTCATCTAAAATTCAGTCAAAAATGCTTTCCGGTAATTATGCACTGACTTCACCGGAGCAGAGGCGGGGAGGCGGAAAGTGCTTCTCGGTGGGGTCATTGCTGTGCTGTGCTGTGTGTGTGTGGATGCATCTGTGTGTGTGAGTGTATGTATGTGCGTGTGTGTGCATGTGTATGTGTGTGCATGTGTGTGTTCGTGCATGTGTGTCTTTTCCCCCACTCGGATGTTTTTGCCAAAGGGGAGGGTGAGGCTGGCAGTGTGTGCACTGAGGTTCCTTACCCCTCCAGCACCCTCATTACAGAAGCAGCTAGCATAAGGTCCACCCTTCGCCTTACAGGCACTTGGCAGTGCATTTGTTCCTCCGATATTTTTAAACGCACCGCTGGCTCTTTGGTAACGTGGCTCCCAGCAACTGGCCTCCATCTTCTCCACACATGTCCTGTGCCCAACATCTCGGCCCCACCTCCATTCAGGGGCCTGCAGCTCTAAGCAGAGATGGCAAATCCCCAGCGCCCAGTCTGCCAGCCCCACTCCCACAGCCACAGCGGGTTTGCTAGTGACCCTGCTGCTCCCCTCTTCCCACGCCCCGCTCCGGAATCCTTCCTAACACGCGCTGCACGCAACCACTGTCAGTCAGGTGACAGTGACATGCAAAGGGAAGCCTGTTTATAGTCCAAGGGGCAGGGCCACCTCTGGGTGGGTGGCCGAGGCCTTGTGTGAGCCCTCTCAGCCTCTGTTCCAGGCCCACCTCAGGCCTCTCCCACCCACCCCTCCAGCTTGTCTAGTCCCCACTCCATGCCTTTGTTCCCGCTTTCCATCTGCCTGGAATGCTCTTCATCCCCCACCTCCTTGGTGAACTCCTACTCCAACGTCAAGACCTCTGTATGCCTCTCCCTCCCCGAGGGCTCAACACTCTGCCCTGTGATTTCAGGGCACTCTCTCTGAAGAACACCACATATTACAGGGTGTGATGCCCCAAGGAAACTAACTAATAGGTAAGTGAGAGAAAGAGATGCTGACCCAGTCATCAGCAGTGACTCAGAGGTACAGGTGAGTCACAGTGCAAAGGACATTAAGTTCTGTGCTCACAATCAGCTCTGGCCTTCACGGAACTCCAGCATAGGAAATGGGCTCTATATAACACATGTGGGAAAGGTTTCCCTCTTGCCTCCCTCATTATGCGTTTGGGAGCTATGGCTTTAAGAAAAGCAGGGCAGGCAAGCATTGTGGAGGTGGCCAGAGCTGACCTCACCATCTTCACCGAAGTGCTCCTTTCCTCCTTGAGGGAGGGAAGAGGGACCAGGCCCCCCATCCTTTCAGCCCACTGCCAGCCCAATGCCAGCTCTCCCTCTGTTCTCACTGCTCCCAGGACACCCTTTAAACCCACCCGCCTCCCCAGTCCCCACCACCCCACCCACAGGCCACCAACATCTGTCCTCCCTGCCCCCTCGCCTCCTCCAACCCATCCTCCATCTGCAGCCAGCATGATCTTCCTAAACCCACATCTGACCTGACCATCTCACTTCCTGCAAAGAATACTTCGATGCTTCTCCATTTTCTTAGGCTGGAAGCAGTGCTCATCACCGTGAGCGATCGGGAAGGCCTGGACACCTGCCCAGCAGCAGAGATTCGGGGAAACAACCACAGAGGCCAAACACTGCGGATTAGTTTAAGGCCAGCAAGAGTCAAAGGCCCAGGACCTGTCCTGTTTGGACGGCTTTCTGCAACCACATCCCCCTCCCTCCATCCTCCTCTCTGTCCTCCAGGCCACTCGCTGGCTCACCACAATGCATTTGCTTTGCTAGCCTGCTGTCTGTTATGCCTCACCAGGAAGGACACTTTGCAACAACAGAGAGATGGGTGCAAAAGAGGTGTTTTCAAAATGAGTGTCGGGTCTGACAGAAGCCCAGGACAGGCTGCAACAGCAGCAAGCCCAGTGCCACCTCTCAGCCCATGCCTGGCCAGGTCTGACAAACGCAGCATCCTTTGAGAAAGCCCACGTGGTAGCACAGGAGGAGGGCGCTGACAGCTCCTAAGCCAAGCGCAGAACAAACATTCTACAGCCACTGAGCATTTCGGTATAACGCCGGTGTAAGGATTACCACCTCGGGTTTCAGCTTTTCCCAGGAGGGCTGCGAGCCGAGAGTATGCCAACAGAAAACATCCCTGCGAGAATCCCCGGATGTGTTTGTTGTGTAGTTTGTGTGTATTTATAGCCGTCCCGTCTTTCCTCCACAGATGCTGCTTGCCTGCCAACTCCGCCAGGCACCCTGCTGAGAACTGGGGCACACGATGAAGACAACAGCCTCAACTTTCAAAGCTCTCCCATGCCAGGGCTGGGGGCGGGGAGGGGCATGGGGGTCCACCTGGCCAGCAGACAGGTGCTGGGGTGGGGAGAGGTTGGCCAGGCTGAGACAGGAACCCACAGGTGGACAACCAACCCTGGATTTCTGTGGAGGCATCAGAATTCAAGGAGAAGGGGCACCAGCCCAAGGCCTTAAGGATGGTAGGAGTTGCTAAATGGGGGTGGAGGGAAAGAGCTGAGAGACCTCTCCGGCATCAGGAGCAGCATGTCCAAAGGTCTGGAGGTTGGAGTGAGCATCGGAGTGTTGAGAAATCTCCAGGGAGTTCAACAGGGCCAAAGCCAAGGGCCAAATGGAAGGGTCTGCATGTTGAGATCAGGAATTTGGACGTTGCTCTGAGGTTTCAAGAGGCCAGTGTGCACACAGGTCACAGCGGGAGTCAAAGCCAGGACTGGACCTTGAACCTGTGTCTGTTTTGCAGTGATTTCTTGTCTTTGAGAAGGAAACTCCGCCCCTCCCTGCCCTGTAGCTGCCGGCCACTCTATTAAGGAGAGGTGGACCTCCTCCACTGGTGCCTCGAAGTGGCCTATGGCTTCTCTGACCAACGAAAGCAAGTGTAAGTGGAGCTATGCCAGGACGTTTCCACTTCCCCGTTTGGTGCACTTGCTCCAAAAAAAGCTAACCACGTGAGGATCTGACCCCTTTGGAATGCCATCCTTTGAGAAAGCCCAAGCTAGCAGCCCAAAGAGGCTATAATGCCAGACAGAGCCTCAGCTGTCCCAGCCCAAGCACCACGCCTGGACATGAGAGAGCCATCTTGGACATCCGAACCTCAGGTCTAACAGAGGCCCTAGACAACTGCTCAAGTCAGTCTGTCCCAGCCATCCCCAGGTAAAGCTGTGGGCATGGGGAAGAGATGAGGCAGTCCTGCTGTGCCTGGGCAGAACTCTGGCCCAAAGGGCCATGAGAGGAATGGAATGGAGGTGGTGGTCTTAAGCTCTGAGCTTCAGAGTGGTCTGTTATCTGCACTAGATAACTGAATTAACAACCCAGTAATAGCAATTAGAGTGTGTTCGACTGCATGTAACAGAAAACCCATCTGCAGTGTTTTACACAAACAAATGGGTATTTTCTTGTGCATACATACACACACACACACACACACACACACACACACACTCACACACAGGAAGGCGGCTACTCAGAGACTATGAAATCAAACTCAGCATCTTTACCATTCTCCTGGCCTTCCCCTCAAGGTGACAAGATAGCTGCTGCAGCACCAGGTATCACGTTCTAATTCCAAGAAGGAAAATGGCAGAAGGTAAGGGCTCTACCAGCCATCTTAGGCCCTCTCTATCGAGATAGCCAAAACTTTCCCAGAGCCAACAGGGGTCAACGTTGGTCTCTTTGGACTTACTCAGGTCATCTGCCCTCTCACAGCTGCAAAAGGGGCAGGAAGAGTGGTTAATAAAATTACCATGAGTGGCTTAGACTATGATCCCTTTCCACTGCCACCCCAAACAAAATGGGGGTTGCATTAAGCTAAAGAAATGTTGGACAGCAGGCAGCCAAGTTTGTTTTACCAGTGAAGTCTTCTTTTTCAACTGTTTTATTGAGGTTTAATTGACATACAATAAACTATGCCATGTTTAGGGTGCATGATTTGATCATCTTTGACATATGTTAACCCAATAGACCATCACCACAATTAAGATAGCAAACATATCCATCAACACAAAGGTTTCTTGTGCCCCCTTTAATTCCTTTCTCCTGCCCCTTGACCTTGTCTCCAGGAAACCAATGACTTGCTTTCTACTACTGAAAATAGGCTAACATTTTCTACAGTCGACATAAATGGATCACACAGCATGTACCTCTTTCACGCAGCATAATTATTGAAAGAGTTAGCCATGTTTTTGCGTGACTCCATTTTATTGATGAATAGTATCTCATTGTATAAATATGCCACAATTTGTTTTTCCATTCACTGATTGATGGACATTTGCATGTCAGGCTATTGCAGATAAAGCAGTTATGAAAATTTATGCACATGTCTTGGTATGAACATACACTTTCTTTTTTTTTTTCTTGAGTAAATATTTAGAAGTGGACTGGCTAGACTATATATGATAAATGTATGTTTAATTTTTTTAATTTTTAAATTTTAAATTATAGATGATTTACAATATAATGTTAGTTTCAGGTATACAGCATAAACCTGAATCTAACATTATATATACAGAGAGATGGGTGCAAAAGAGGTGTTTTACAGAGAGGTGCAAAAGAGGCTGATATACAATATAATGTTAGTTTCAGGTATACATTCATATATACAACTTACAAAATGATCACCCCACTAAGTTTAGTAGCCATTTACATCATACAGTTATTACAGAATTATTGACTAGATTCCCTATGCTGTTACTTTACATCCCCATGACTGTTTTTATAACTGGCAAGTTGTCCTTCTTAATCTCTTCCCCCCTTTTCATTCATTCCCCCAACCAACCCCCTCCCGTCTGGCAGCCATCAGTCTGTTCTCTGTATTTATGAGTTTGTTTCCACTTTGTTTATTCATTTTGTTTTTCAGATTCCACATTTAGGTAAAATCATATGGTGTTTGTCTTTCTGTGCCTGATTTTTTTATTCAGCGTAATAGATCTTTAAAAAAAAAAATTTTTTTTAATCGCCAGGCTGTTTTCCAAAGTGGTTGCACCATTTTGCCTCCCCACAGTATGTTCCCACAGAGCATAAGAGCTCAATTCCTCCACATCTTTGACGGGGTTATGACTACTTGGTTTCTTAATTCCCGAAAGGGCTTTAGTCCGGGCGACCCTTAAAGAGACCCTCCCCTGCCCAGTTGGATAAGAACACTGCCGCAAAGAGAAGGAAACAAATGCATTTAAAAAAAAAAAAAAAAAAAAAAAAAAAAAAAAAAAAAGTAACTTCCACATACATGGCGCTTCCACATACCTTCTTCCATTTAATCTGACCAACAACTTGTGGTAGTTACCCCTTTCTCCCTCCACCTTCCAAATGAATCATAGGCCCTGCAAGACCTGGAGTCCTGCTGTTGGTCTTCACAACCCCAGACTCTTGCCTTCTTGCCTTTCCTCCTGCAGCTTGGGCCCCTCTGCCCTCAGAAAACACCTCCTTCTGGAAGGCAAAATGACAATAGAAGTAGAGCTGGATTTGAAAGAGGAGGTTCCCCCAAAACAGGCATCAAAACCAGACCAGGGTGCGGGTCAGGAATGACTTCCCAACGCAGGTAAATCGTAAGCCAAGTTCCAAAAAGCAGGGAGGAAAGGTGAGAAAGCAATTCCAAGAAGAAACAACACAACAAATCCTCAGAGACATGGAACATGTTCAAAATAATTCAAGGAATTTGGTGACCAGAGCAAAGGTGGGTGCAGACAGGCCAAGAGGTGACGCTTGAAGAAGCTGGCAAGACCGGGCTCTGAGAGTCATGAGCAAAGCCAGGATGGGTAACTTTGATCTAATGAAGATGTTAAGCAGAGGAATTAAATGGCAGGGCTGTGACTTAGAACAATTCCCAGAGAGGATATATTGGAAGGGGCTCTCTCTCAGGACAGGGGTGCATTCAGGAGGTTATTTCAAACTTCAAGGGATGAAGGGAGAATAAGAAAGTCCAGAACTAAGGTGCCTGTGGAACAGCCAAGAGAACAAGTCTAGAAAGCAAGTATGGCTGGCATTCTAATGTAAGCTGCAAAAAGTGTGGGGAGTCCTCACATGTGATCGTTTAAGCCACGTGTGTGGATGAGGTCACCAAGAACCTTGTCGAGATTGGCATGTATGGGTAAGCAGAAGAAGAGATGTCAACAAAGAACACTGGGAAGAAAGAGTGAGAGAAATAAGAGCCAACGCAGGGAGATGGTGTCAGGGAAACAGAGGGCAGAGTGAGCTTCAGGAAGGAAAGAATGTTTGACATTGGCCAAGGTCACAGGGAATGGTGAAAGGTAAATGCAGGCCAGTGCCATTGCCTTGGCTAAGGCAGATCATAGGCAGCCTCAGCAACAGTGGTTTCAGGAGCATGGTGAAGGTAATAGTGAAGCATGGTCACTGAGGAGTAGCTCTATGGTGTGAAGCCTTAGAAAATGAAGGTGCCAGTCAACTGCTAGAAGGGGATCTTGGGCAAGGAAACATCAAGACAAAGAAACTGAAGGATGTTTATAAGCTGTTAGAAAAGAGCAAATGAGAAACGGGGAGGGTGGTGGGTAAGGGGAGGAAGGGGAGGTTAAATTCCTACACCCAGGGAATGTACATGGAAGCAGGGAGGTGGCAAGACCCAGAGCAGATGTGATGGATCAGCCTTCCCAAGGGAAACGAAGCAAATGGAAAGGGAAAAGCAAAGAGTGAATTTTGATGGAAATACACTTGTGTGAAGTGGGGCAAAACTTTAAGAAATAAAATAGATAAACCGCTAGTTAAAAGTAATCAATAAAAAAAAACCCCACAGATAGACATAATTAGAAATGAGAATGAGGAAATAACCACATACAGAGGAAATTAAAAGAATTATAATGGATTACTCAGTTCAATGCTTTGAAAATAAATTTGAGCACATGGATAAATGGGTGCTTTTCTAGGACACATAAATGATGGAAAACTAACCTCATAAAAGATAGGAAATCTAAACAGTCAAATTACCAGAGAAGAAATCGAGGATGTTGTCAAAGAGCCACTATCCATTAAGGTACTAGACCTAGGCAGCTTCACGGGTAAAATCTATCACAATTTCCATAAGCAGATGACTGCAATGCTGTTTCAACCATTTTGAACTGTCCTGGAGAGGTGGGGGGGAGAGAGGGGGAAGAAAACTTTAAAATGAATCTAAGAATCCAGTGTAGTAATAAAAACAAAATCCACAAAAGGACAAAAAATACTGTAGTCCTACCTTTAAGACAATATATCTGCAAAATCCTAAATAAAATATTAGCAAGTAGAACACATATGTATTTTAATAAAAGGTTAATGTGCCACCACCACATGGAGATTATTCTGGTAATTCAAGGATGGTTCTCTATAAATCAATTAATATAATGTGCAATATCAAAATGTCAATTAAAAACTATATATAACGCTCTATGTATACTATTGATAGGAAGTAAGTTGATAAAAATTCAACTTTGATTAAAAACATTTAATAAAACAAGACAAAATGGAACTTCCTTACTATGAATTGCTATATATAGCCCATAGCAAGCCAAAACTTGGAATCCTTTCTCATGGCAAATGGTCCTCCCATGACAGGCAGGAACAAGCAAAGGATGCCCACTGCTGTGATTAGCATCACTGTGCAGTCTTCACCCCGCCCTGTATCCATGCATTCATCATGTGACTTTGCTGTTCCTCCTCACAAAGACAGGGAGGAGATCTTTCCCACCCCACTAATGTTGAGCTTGGCCATGTGCCTAGTTTTGGCGATCGGAAAGGGACAGGAATGACCTAGTGCTACTTTTGAGCACTGATAGAGGGGCATAGTGTGTTACTACTCCCCATACTAGCTTTTCCATCATCACCATGAACAGGAAGGAGGCCTCAGTTTTCTAGCTGGTCAGGGAGGATGAGAGATACATGGAGCAGACCTGGACCCAGCCTACAGCCTGCAACCAGGGCTAGTCAAGCCCAGCCTGGACCAGCCACCCTCAGTCCCTCTGCAGACACAGGAACAGGATAAATGCTTGTTTTTAGCCATTGAACTTGGAGTGGTTTGTTATGCAGCATTACTGTGACATACACCTTCTGTCTGATACACTCACTGTCATGACTGTCATGAGACATTGTTTCTCACCTACGGGCCAATAAAACGAAGTAAGAGAATAAGGAGGCATAGCATGGAAAGAAGGATGCAAAATTTTTACATTTCTTGATCGTCTGATTATATACTTTTAAAACATGGGAGAAAACTGCAGTTTTTTAAAAAGCTGTCAGAAACACTAAAAGCTTTACTAATAATTATCATGTACAAAAGTCAATAACTTTCTTATATAAAATAACCAATTATAAAATAACATGGAGAAAAGATCCCATTTAGACTCATAATAAAAAGATTAAATAACTAGAAATATACTAAACACAAAATGTGCCTAATCTATAGAAAAAACATTTCAAATCCTGGGGAAGGACATAAAATAAGACTTGAATAAATTTAAATACACCCTGTTCTTGGATGGGAAGAATTGCATTGCACAGATTCCAATTCTCTCTAAAATCTATGTTAGCATGATCCAAAAACACCAACAGCTGGCACAGGCACGTGACTGAGGCTCTGCCAACAGATGCCTCACGAGAGACCTGGGCTCAGGGAGAGCATCGGTGAAGAGGACCCTGCATGTGATCTGAGTTTAATGGGGGAGGTGGCAGAGACACACTTTCCAGTGCCATTAGAGAGGCACACAGAGTGGGCCCAGTGGGGTGGCAGCGGCTGTAGTGTTTTTCCATTAACAGCCCCCAAGGCGGTGAGCACAGGCTTCCTGGCTGCCCAGCCACTGTGTCTGATGCTTTGCCCTTCCTGGAGATACTGAGCCACCCAATAGTCTTTACTCGATTCCTTTTCTGCTCCAATTGGCAGAGTGGTTTTCTTTGCTTGCAACTTCAAATCATGACTGATACGCAGACTAAATGAATGACTATAAGGTCCAGGAGAGAGATCATACACATCTGGAGGAAACATCAGTGATTTACTAGCATTTGTTGAGCACCTACTCTGTGCCAGGCACTGTTCTATATGTTTGTAATATCTCATTAGTGCTTACAACCACCCTGTGTTATTATTCTCATTTCACATCTTTGGTAACCAAGATACAGAGAAGTTTCTGCAACTCGCATATGATACAGTGGATGTGTCTGTTCATTGGGAGAATGAAGCACCGCTCAGTAAATAACCTGAGGCTAGCTAGCCATCCTGAGAAGCACTGTGTGTCTCTTCTTAACTCCTTCCACTAAAATTAATGTCACATAGAGCGAACTGAAAAGAAAAAAATTAAACAATAAAAGAAGTAGAAGAAAATAGAAGAATGTTTCAGCATGCTGGAGTAGAGAAGGCTTTTCTAAGACAGACAAAATTCAGAAGCCATTAAAAATATTAATACTGTTAATCACATCAACATGGCACAGGGCACCTGGCCAGCAGGGCAGGGGCAGAGACAACCCCAGATTTCAGTCATGGAAACCCAGAAGACAGGTTAATGCATGTAAAGAGATCTTGTAAATCAATAAGAAAAACAACACTCCAATGTAAAGAAAGGGCGAGGGCATTAACTAACAACTCACAGGAAAAATTATAAATGACTTAGAATCCTTCCTACCAGGGAATGTGTAAAGTAAAACAATAGCCATGGTATAACGTTCCACCTGCCACACTGATAAAGGCCTGAAGCTCGCTAACACGAATTGGTGAAGAGGTCATGAGAAGTAAGTGTGCCCTACTGTTGGGGAGTAATTGTCATGCGAGGACATTTTTCCAATAAATATTTTAAAATTCACATACCTTAAGTTTTACTTGTAGGAGTGTATCCTGCAGACACACTTGTGCGTGGACATAAATCCATAAGTCCATAAAATCTGTGGTGACACTGTAACAGCGAAAGCCAGAAAACAACCTACATGTGCATACTAGGGAACTTGGTCAGACAACCAATAAAATGAAGCCATGAGACGGAGTGAGGCAGAGGCATTGTCTTTGAGATAAAATCATTTTTAAAAGATGAAGGCACCCAGAGCTGCATCCATGAGATGCTGTCCAGTAGGACTTCCTGAGCGAATGGAGATGGCCCAGAGCTGTGCTCTGCACCATGGTAGCACCAGCCACATGTGGGTAGTGATGCTTGACAGGTGGCTCATATGATTGAAGGCCTGAGTTTCTAATGCTAATATCAATCTAAATTTAAATATTCACACGTGACTATGGTGTTGAATAATGCAGGCTGTAAAAATGATGACTTCGGTGCCTATGTACAAAAAGCACTTCTGAAAAACACAACTATAGACACTGGTGATGGCCACAGCCCCTCCAAGGAGAAAAAGGGTGCCAGGTGCTGCTGGGGAGGAAGAGTTATGTGTCCCTTTATACTTCACTATTTGAATGGGTGACCATGAGTGTAATGACATATTTAATATTAAACTAATGAATGGAAGTTCAAACAGGGAAGTTGAGGAAGTTCTTGAGTGAGTCTTGTTGTTTTTTTCCCATGAAGTAGAAGTTGGAGGAGCCTGTGAGAGTACAGGGATGATGTCTAGACCATGGGCTCCTGGTGGGACTCGTTGCTTGGTCAGAGGTCAGAGGGAGGGTTGGGAGGGCCTGGCTAACCACAGTAAAGTCCTGTGCTGTGGGCAGGTCCCGCAGCAGTTGCAGGCCCTCCTCCATGAGGGATGAAGCCACACAAGGGTATGATTTTTCCGGCAGAGTGTGGAAGTCAGCAATTGGATGATTTCCAAAAGACATGCAAATAGAAGAACTGAAGAGAAAGGGATGGGTTTGATTGGGAGAGACAGAAACAGCATAATATATAGAATCTGACGGCCCATTTGATGTGGGGAATGAGTGACAGACACCAGTGTAGATGGCTCTCAGCTCTTGGCTTGCGTGGCTGAACTGGTGTTGGGTCACTGAGGAAATAGGTTTGCAAGAGGATCTCAGGTTCAGGAGGAAGTGATCATAAATTCAGTGTTGGCATGTTGATCCAGGTGGAAATTTCTAGAGGCCTCCACATATTTAGGTCTGAAACTCAGCAGGGAGGACTTAGAGATCCATTTGGAAGATAGCCAGAGATGATGATCATTGAAACCATGAGAATTGTCAGACTCGGCCAGAGAGGAGGTACGGCCAGGGACTGAGTCTTGAGAGAGCTGGTGCCAAGGTCAAGGGCTGGGAAGAGGAGCCAGGACAGGACATGGAGGGAGGTAGGAAGGAGAACTAGGGAAAAGGCCCAGGAGGAGGAAGTTGTGAGAAACAGGAAATGGTCCACAAGGTGAGATGCCACAGAAAGGTCAGGTAGGAGGGGGGCCTGAAAAGCCCATTGCCTGGTAATTAGGAGGTAATTTGGGGACCTCAGTGGGAGCAATCTCAGGGCAATGCTGAGAGGGAGCGCAGATTTCAGAGGATCGGGGTTAGTGGGAGATGAGCGAGTGGAGATCAGGAGGGGAGGCTCTGCTTATGCCTGACTATGGCTGTGAAAGGAAGGCGTAGGATCCAGGGGGCAGGCTGAGCAGAGGGCTGTTACTTTTTATGTTTGTTTTGTTGCTTTAAGAGAAGAGGCAGGGCAGGAGTATGGACAGTAGTGAAGGGTCTCTAAAGAAATGAGAGATGATTAAGGAATTGAAGTCCATGAGGAGTCAGGGAAAGGTGGACTCCATTGTGCATGGGAGGTTAAGACCTGACCAGGAGACTTCTTCCGGGAAGGAAAGGAAAAGGGTCTGACTCAGAATTGAGAGGGTAGAATGGGAGGCTGGAATCAAGGTAGTATTTTTACTGATGGCCTCAGTTTTCTCAGTTATGTCAGAGGTGTGATCATGAGGCTAGGGGAGAGCAAAGGGTCCTCTTAAGCTGAGTTGGTTTAGGTTGAGGCGAATAACAACGGTTGGCTTTGCCCTGATTGGTTTGGCTCAGTGGATAGAGCGTGAGCCTGTGGACTGAAAGGTCCCAGATTCAATTCCAGTCAAGGGCATGTACCTTAGTTATAGGCACACCTCCAATAGGGGGTGCACAGGAGGCATCCGATCAATGATTCTCTCTCATTGATGTTTCTAACTCTCTATCCTCTCCCTTCCTCTTTGTAAAAATTAATAAAACATATATATTTTTTAAAGATGGTCAGCTTTACTAAGAGTTCTACTGAGACTGAGGCCCCAAGCGTGGAGGGGTCCAGGTACTCACGCGAAAGTCTGGCCTCCCCAGTGGTTCACAGTGGCATAAGGAGCACTACAAACTCTGACCACATCTAAAGGAGGAGCCCCCCCATGGAGGAGGCAGCAGAGGAGAGAGGCTAATGGTGCAGGCTTGGAGTCACAGACACTTGGAGTCCACTCACTACTGTGCAACTTTGAACAAGTTCCTCTACCTCTCTGAGTTTCGTCAACAAAATGGGGTTGATGTTTTCTACCTCGTAGGTAAAGTACCTAGCCTAGAGTTTGACATCCAAAATGTTTCCGTTGAAGTTCATCTCTATAGTAATTAATAAGTAGTATGAGGGTAAAGATGCTAAGGGGATAGAGAGAAGGCTGAGAGTAATATCCCACAGAGGCCAGAGGGGATATTACTCTCAGTGAAGGCAAGAGAAGTGGTGAACAAGTCAGGAAACTAGGGCCTGAGGCCAAACTCAGCCCACCACCTGCTGCTGTAAATAGATTTTATTAGGCTCAAGCATGCCATATTTTATGCATTGTCTCTGGCTACTTTTGAGTTATGAGAGCAGAATTGAGTAGTTTCTATGCAGATTGTTTAGGCCACAAAACCTAAAATCTTTACTAGCTGTTCCTTAAAGAAAAAGTTTGCAACACTGGCTAGAGGATAGGAGGGATGAATGGATAAAAAACCCAAAACAGGAATAGGTGGTAAAAAGATCTGGAAAGATGCAAGGTTGATGTCAGAGAGAGTAAGATTAGAGATGAGGCTGTTCGAGGTGGAGCCATGCTGCGTGATGGACAAGGGGGAATGGGTGCCTAGAGCAATGGCTGAATCAGGACTGCTGGGACTCAGGGGACTGGTCCAGAAATTATTAGGCTCTCATAATAAATTGATGAATCAGTGGGTTTGTGGACCAATAGATAGAATTGCCCACGTGGAAATGGGTAAGATCAGGAACAGAGAGAGAATTTCACTCACATAATGGTGCCTAGGAAGTCACCAAAAACATGTCCCCAAAAACCATTCTTTACTTCTTTGCTATCAAAATTTTTTGTTCAGAGTAACAATGAGCCTTACCCATAGGGATCATAATTTGTCTAGGCCAATTGAGCAATCATGTTCCCTTTGGGCTGATGTTAACTTTCCCAGCCTGCCTTGCAGCTAGTAGTGGTCACATGGTGAGTTCTGGCCAATAGGGCACTTAGAAAGTCCACTCAGAGCTTCTAGGGAAGCTTTCACTTCTCTGATGAGAGAGAAGATCGGCTGGTGCTGCCCTGTTCCCTTCCCTGCCTCGCACACAGAGCTGACCCTTGGACTGTGGCAGCCACTTCATGACTATGAGGCAGCCAAGGCAAGAGCAAGCCTGCAGGGCAACATGCTGAGGATGTTGAGCCTAGACACCATCGGTGAACACCTGCCGCCTCCACACTCCCTAAGTGAGATAAGAAAGTGACTTTATTGCCGAAAACAATTTTTTTTTTAAATTCAATATCACTTTCAGTTGAAAGAGAGAAGTTCAGAGGTAGTGGTGGCGAGCTGGGAGGTTGGTATGGGGATAGGGTGGGGGTGAAGAGGAAGCAGACAGGGGCTGCTATGAGTGGAGGGATGTGTGATTACAGATGGGAA
This sequence comes from Pipistrellus hanaki, assembly GCF_964339955.1. Classification (NCBI taxonomy): domain Eukaryota; kingdom Metazoa; phylum Chordata; class Mammalia; order Chiroptera; family Vespertilionidae; genus Pipistrellus; species Pipistrellus hanaki. The sequence goes on along the minus strand of NC_140516.1, from coordinate 10,408,513 downwards.
TGGGAAATGGGTGGTTAAGGACAGACATGAGGAGGTTGTGGGTGTTAGGGCTTCTGCAGGCCATGGGAGATGTCACTTGCTCCCTCAAGGTTCTCCTCTTAGAAGAGCAAAGTCATGCAGATCTGGAGTTAAAACCCAAGCCTTCCCAGAGCTCCAGGGCCTCCCAAACCCCAGGAGTCTGGTAGGAACTGCATTCTGGCCCCTCCAACCTCACAAAATGTCAGGAACAGCAAACAGGCAAGCACTTTACAATTTGCAAAGTCCTCTTATCATAGTGTAATACTTGATCCTCATGACAACACCGGAAGTGAATCCGGCCAAGGTCTCCACCTTACAGCCAGGGACACTGAGATCTCTGGAGACAAGACTGCCGTTCATTCAACATTCACTGATTCAGACCAGCCACCCAAAGCTGATATACACTAATGGAATTGTTGTTTATAATAAAAATTATAATGCCACTAATTTTAAGTAGCTGTGTGACCTTCTACAGGTGTATGACCCTCTCTGGACTGAAATGTCACCAACCATAACGGGAAGTGGTGAGGTAGGATCTCAAATGGAAACTGCACAGCCTGTGCTTCCAGTTCCCATTGCAGATTTTATCAATCAATCCACCCCACAAGTTTCCCCATGTGCATATTGGGGAAAATGGGGTGTCCTTAGAATCTGAACTGGACAAATGTAAGTCTCCTTTTTGGTTCCAGCATCCAAACATGCTTTCTGTTTGTGAGAATCCCAAAGAATGTGGGGTGCAGGGTTTCAAATCGCTCATATTGCCCAGGAGGCGGAGCTTCTCCCCCAGCTTCCTCGACAGAAGAATGGGATTTAGAATCGGCCAGGAGGATGTTCCCACTAAGGAGTCTGAGTAAAAAGCAAGTGAGGTGGAGACACCAGCATAGCGGGAGGTTTCTCGAGGAAGCTGTAGAGGAGCTGTCTAACGCCCAGAGGCAGCGTGGTGACAGGTGGCCAGCGGCGGCCAGGCCAGTGGCAGCATGCCATACACACTCCCCACAGTGGACGCTGGCTGCGTCCCCGGCTGCCAGCCTGGTTCCTGCCCATTTTGCAACCATCAAAGGGAGGCAGTGTCGCCTGATGGTTAAACTATGGCTGTAAAGTCAGCTGAATCTGGGTTTGAATTCCATCTGTGACTGTAGGAAAGTTACATATCCTATGGAGTACTGCCCTCTCCTCCATGAAGTAGATACAATAGTAGTACTTTGTAAGAGTTGTTGGGGCTCAAAGAAGATAAGGAGTGGAGTTTTTAGCCCAACACCTAGAAGGAGCTCCGTGAATAGAGGCTATGTTAATGAGGAAGGAGAAGGAAGAGGAAACTTTTGAGGGAGGTGTTTCCAAAATGGGTGCCTGAACCCAGGGCAGATGCACCTAGCAAAACAGCAAGAATCGCTTTCATGATGCGCAGTAGCTGGGGAGGGCCCATCACCATGAGTGTTCCAGGCAGGGACCAGCCTTTCTCTGGATGATGCTACTTGAGCATGAATCATCTAGTGCTTACCTAGTAGGAAGCTCAGAGATGCAACAGGCTAATACCAACAGGAGAGCAGGGGCCCCAACAGGCATGAGGGACCCTTCATGGGTTAAAGACCAGCCTTAGCTGACACTTTCCCCAGATGGAGCACAGGCCAAGCTTCCGGTCCCATGGTGTGCCATGCTGAGTGAGCAACATGCCAAGAGCCTGCTCCTCCGAGATGTGTGCCAGTGCCAAAGGCCAGATGCTCCCTCCCAGACCTTCCATCAGCAATGGCATCTGCTGTTCTCCAGGCTGGTCCAGCTGCGTCTCAGGCAGGAGGCCCATTTCCAGCTCAGTGCCTTCTTTCTACCGTCAGCTCCACCCCAAGCATTTCCTTGGGGTCATAGATTGTTGTGCATCCTCTGGTCGGCAGGCCTTTAGCTGCAGTGTCCACCTTCTGGCTGCCCATGGTTCTATCTGTGATTTAATTGGGGGCTTGAAAACCCCTGGTTGTTTTATAATTGTAAGGCAGAGAGATTGCCAGGGCATCAAAGGTTGTTCCCAGTGGCTATAGGAATTGTTCTTCCTTATCTCTGTGTATAAAAGACCACTTGATAGAGACAAAAGCCAGCCAGCTTTTATTCTCAGCCACCGGACAAGAGCATGAGGGACCATTGTTGGCTCCTATTCATTTCCTCCCAAACAAAAACCTTTGCTGCTCAGTGTCTCCCCCCCCACCCCCTACCACCACCACCCCACACAGGCCATACCCAACCCAGGACCAGAAGTGAAGCCCAACACCATCCAGGCTCAACCACCCAGACCTGGGCTGTCTCCTGACCCAGTACTGACCCATGGGCACATTTACGTGTGCTTCTCCTCGAGTGGGGCTGGGAGTGCATTGGGTACACCATGCAAGAAGTTGCCAAGGTTTATTGAGGATTTCCTATGTGCCAGGCTTCATGTTGAGTGCTTTTCATGCTTCTTCTCTTCACAACAGTTACGATGGTATTTTCTACATATTTTGCAGATGGGGCTCGAAGGGGTCAAGTGACTTGCCCAAGGTCACATAGCAATGGTGGGCTAGAGCCAGGTTCCACCTGGGCACTGGTGAAACTTACTGTGCAGTGCTGCTCTCTGCTCTGCCTCTGCACGTAGGGTGTGGGTGAAGCTGCGGGTCTGTGCATGAGCGTCCGGGAGTGTGCCAGGAGACACAAGTAAGGACAACAGGACCTTAGAGGAGAGCAGTGGGCCCAGCAGAAAAGAGTTCCGAGCCAAAGGCACAGCTGAGGCGATTGCCAAAGTGCATCCATACATGTGTTTTATTTATTTTGTATTAAAGTATAGGTAACGTGCAATATTATATGTTTCAGGTATGCAACATAGTGATTCTACTTTTATATACCTCAGGATGCAATCACCACAATATGTCTAGTAACCATCTGTCACCAAGCAAAGTTAAGGATATTATTAACTATACTAGGGGCCTGATGCACAAGATCCATGCACTGGGGGCCAGAGAGGGGTGGTCCTCTCCTCCTGGCCTGTACCCTCTCACAGTCCAGGAGTCCTCAGGGCATGTCTGACTTATGGCTTAGGCCTATTTGGACATCCTTAGCACTGCCACCATGGCTTCGCTCACCAGCTATGAGCCCAGCTTCTGGCTGAGGAGCATTCCTCCTGCTTTGAACATCTGCCCCCTGGTGGTCAGTGTGCACCATAGCAACTGGTCGTCCTGCCGTTCATATTAGCCTTTTGTTACATGTGCTATACATTACATCTGTGACTTCTTTATTTTATAACTGGAAGTTTACACCTCTAAGTATCCTTCACCTTTAAAGGACCCAGCCCTGCCTTGATTAAAACCACTGGGGTCTAGACATGAATGAACTTGTGTTTGAATGTCAAGCTACCTCCAGCACCTGCTTGTGCAGGGCCTATGTCTCTGCTGTGCATTACCTGGAGAGGCGTGTACCACAGTGTCTGCTCCAGGGCTCCCTGCATAGTTCCCAGCCACAGATACAAGGAAGGGCTGGCACGATCTCTCCGCCCTCATGATCTTCCTGCATTTGAGCCTCTGCTCTGCTGGGAGGACCTGGGAAGGATGTCTGGAGCTGCCTAGAAGCCATTAATTTTTAAAGCTTTTAGCCAACATGCCCAAACACCAGCCATTGGCCAAGTCCTAGACTTCATCATCAACTGCTTATTGTCAGAGCCAATAATACTCTATGTCACTAACTCAGAATTTGGCTCTTGTCCTGTCACTGTGTCTATAAATTCATTAATGAAAGAACCATGTGTGGAGCCCTTTTGTGGCCAGGCCTGGTGGAGGATGATCTTAGGTTTCACACCAGCCCTCCACAGAGAGATGTTGGTCTCACATTGCAGATGAGGAAACTGTGGCCCAAGAAGTGAACACTGCCCAACCATTTTGGCTCAGTGGATAGAGCATTGGCCTGGGGACTCAAGGGTCCCAAGTTCGATTCTGGTCAAGGGCATATACTTTGGTTGTGGGCATATCCCCAGTAGGGAGTGTGCAGGAGGCAGCTGATGGATATTTCTCTCATTGATGTTTCTAACTCTCTATCCCTCTCCATTTCTCTCAGTAAAAAAAAAGTCAATAAAAAAAAAAATATATATATATATATATATATATATATATATATATATATATATATATATATATATATATTTTTTTTTTTTTTTTTTAAAGAGGTGAACATGATTCATCCCAGGTCACAGAGCTCATGAAGGGTGAACCATGGCAGGAGTCAGGTACCACCCTGGCAACTCTAACATCATCTGCTGCTCCATCTTTACCAATAAAATATATGGGGTTGCTTGCAAACCTTGAGTTTGGAAGGAGAAAATCCAAAGGAAGCAAATACCAGGGCCTGGAGTCAGATTCAGGTCAGCCAGTCTGGATTAACACCAGGTCCTCCTGACCTGACCAGGGTCTGAGCCGTGGGAGAGATAGCTGAGGATGGCAGCTCACGGGCAGGTGTTCAAATCTGCAGGTGACACTGCAGCTCAGAGCAAAGCCAGGAGTAGCTGATTCCCCCAAGCCGAGTCCTATCTCCATCTGCTCCTGTCTGTTCAGAACTAGCCAGTGGCCATGGACAATCAGGATGTCTCAGGAACACCAGAAAATAGGGGGTGGGACCTCCACGCTGTGAGTGACAAATGCCTTTCTAAGTTTAGAGCTAAGAAAATGGCCTTTCTTGTTGGACTCACTGGTAGGGAGCTGGGTGGTGATCTTTACTAGTAGGCAACCTGTTGTGTTTTTACCCTCATTTCCTGGAAACTAAAAAAGATGAGCCACCTTTATCTCAGCACCTATTTCACCAAATAGGCTTCTGCTTTGTGCCTCACTCACGCTGCCTGTGAAGCGGGCATTATGGCCTCCGTTTCACAGATAAGAAAGCTGAGGTTTAGAGAAGTGATTGTAGCCAAACACAGTCTCTCCAGTCAGCAAGCCCTTGACAAGAGCTTCGTTCCCATTGGAGCCAAATCTGAGCCTCTCAGCCTGCTCCCCAAGCCCTCTTTAGTCTGCCCCCGACCTCGCCTGTCATCTCCCACCTGGCTTGCTCCCTCTCACTCCAGGCTCTGGCCACACGGACCCTCATTGTGATTGGTTGAACCCACATTCTTATGCTTCGGCACTGCTGCTGCCTCCTCTGGGAATGCTCTTCCTCTGGAACATTCCATGGCTGTCTCTTACTCATTATTCAAGCCTCAGCTTAAAGGTCACTTGCTCAAAAACATTTTGGATGACTCCACCTATACTGGTCACTGGTTGCGCCTTGTCATAGTTTCATCCTGGTTTTGTTCTCCAATGTTTGTTTATCCCCTCCACTGGAGCATAAGCTCCATGGGGAAAGGCGGGTGAAGCTTGCTCATCACTGGACACCCATCACCTAATGGGACCTCAGAGTTTGGGTGAGTGAATGAACCAATAAAGGAGTAACTCCCTGGGACCCAAAGGACCCTGTGGCAGAACCGTTTATCCTCAACCAACAGGACTCAGAGGCCGGGAATATGCTCCTAATTTCATAAGGAATATGCAGGGTCAGCGTCTCAGGGTCAGTAGCCAAGGCCAGGCCATTCAGCTCTGACCTAATAGCAGATAATGGGGTGGCTGGGAGGTCTGTTGGGGGTCCGGACAGCTCGTAGCATCAAGCTCATTTAAGGCATGCCCAACTCAGAGGAAGCAGTGCCAGCCAGTAGAATCAGTCCAGCCTGGTACAGAGGACACTCGTGTGGCAAGAGGTTCCCAATGTCAGTTTGGTTAGCAGCCCTAGTGAGCAACTATAGTGGCTGCATAAAAAATAAATAAATAAAAATAAATAAATAAATAAATAAATAAATAAATAAATAAATAAAAAGCATGAAGGAACCGCACCCTTAGCAATTCCCAAAACACGAAGGAAATGAAGATTGTAAGGCCCTGAAGTCCCAATGGCAACTGGTGGACTCAGAGCAAGTGAGACACAGATGCTGATGCTAGGATGAGAACCCGTCCCTGAGCACCAGGCCACTCGGGTCAGGACGTGGGAGAACGTTCCCTCAGGGCCATATCGATGGATTACCAGGAGCTTTCAGGGTTCAGACAGGATTCTGGAGCCCAAAGGAAGTCAAGTCAGGGTTCACGGGCATTAGAACCTGAGAGGGAGTAAGGCTGGGCCAGGCCCAGGTCAGAGGATACAGGAAATCAAGGTGAGAGCCAGCTCAGGAATCGGGTCATGGGCAAGACCAAATGTGTCAGGGAAGGAGGCCAAGGGCAGGCCAAGGCTACCAGGCAGCTTGGGCTGTTAGTGATGGAGGTGGTCAGAGTGTCCTCGACAGGCCCAGCCTCCGGGGACCATGGCCTCCACCAGGCCTCCGTGGTGGGCATCTGATGGGCGAACTGGGACGCAGGCATGGGCGGAAGCCTGTTTGAACTCCCTCAGCCCTGTATCTGAGGAGGGAATTAAACCGTTCTGTTCTACCAGGGCGTTTCATTGACTTCTGGCAAAACACGATGTCCTGCTTCAAAGGAAAGGAAACACACAGGCTTAGGAGGCTGGTTGGACATCAAAGGGCTATTAGAGAACAGCATCCTGATGAGCTAATTGCAAATGCAGCCCGGGCAGCCGGCGCACATGTGCCCAGGAACATATGGGCTCACACATCCAGGGCGAGGGTGCCGGGGACAAGAAGTGCGTGGGGCTTTGCTGAACCCAATATGATTGCAAAACAATTGGAGACATGGCCTAGGTCTGGGCTGCTCTCCCTTCTCGCATTCCATCAAGCCGGGGGAGGGGGGATGGAGGGGAGAGCAGGGCTCTTGGTGCCTTGGAAAAAGAAGGCCCCTAGGGAGTGGGCAGGGAGGACTGGGCCTAAACAGATCAGAACATTCCCCCCAGTCATGGGGAGATTTAGGCAGAGAAAGTCTTTTGTTGATTCTCAGAGGCCCCTCCAGACTGTGTGCCTGGCTGAGAGCAGTGTGCCAGTGGGCAGGGTGGCCACTCCCCTCCCTGGCCTCACCCACCCAGTCAAACACCCCCCCCCCCATTTTCAGCCCTGAACCAGGTTACAGGACCCCCATTTTCAGCTCCTGAACCTGGACACCACCCGGCCCAGATCACCTGGCCCAGAGGTCCCCAGTTGAGCTGGTGCCCCAGACCCTTGCCCATCACAAAGAGCTGAGCATCTCTGCTTCTGTCTGGTTTCCATATCAGGATCAGACATAAGGTTTTCTTTGGGAAGGGGAGCTCCAGGTGATTAATAAAGCTGCTTCTCTAAAACAGCTGCTTCCTCTTACCCAGGAGGAAACTGAGAGCGAGATGAAGGCGTATAGCAAGTTAAGGACGAGGCCATGAGAGCCCAAGGGCCCGGCCAGCTTTAGGCCAGGGCTCTGGTCATCCCACCAGCTGCCCATGCCTCGTCAGGTTCAGCCAGCTTGCTCCTTAGTGTCCCCACAGACCCTGGGCCCCTAAACACATACTAGTAATTTCCCTTCCGCCCTTAAGGGGTGCGAGGGCATCAGGCTGGGCTGATGAGGAGCAGAGGCAGCCAGGGGGCCAGAGGGAGCTTCCGGAGTGGAGGCCGGGAGATGGAGAGCCCACACGTGAAATTGGTGTTGATGCTTCTGAGTGTTCTAATACTATAGGCTGGGCGGCAGTGGGGCAGGAGAAAGTGAAGGAACAGAACATCGGAGTTGCTGCAAGGGGCTTGGAGGCAGCCTTGTCCTGCCTGTTTGTGGTACAGATGGGAAATCCGAGAGGAGAGGGCAGGGCCCGCCCAGGTCCCCTGCAGGCCTGTGGCTGAGCCCTGCTCTGCATAAAACCCAAACTCCTCTGCGTGGCCACGTCCATGCAGCCCGGGTTTCCAGCCTTGTCTCTCCCCTCCCTCCTCAACTCCCAGCTCTGTCACAGCATCTGGAGTCTTTCTTCCCTGCTCTCTTCAAAGTCTTAAGTGGTAAACGTATTTGCTTGGTTCTTCCACTCCTTCTTTTCTCTTCCTGCCCCAGACGACAAGCTCCATGCAGCCAGGAATTGGTATGCTTGCTCACAGCTAACTCATCAGTGCTCAGAATGTACTCGATAAATGAATGACTATATTAAGGCCCTTTCTGACTTAACACCTGCTGGAACCCTCCCCACCACTGTGATGTCACTGGTACACCCCTTATGCAGTATTGAAGCCATTCACCATCCCATCCAGTTCCCTTTCTGGTCTCGTCCCCACCATGGTTCTCTCCGTCCTTGTCATCCCTCCAATCACTAGAGGGGCTCTGGACAGAGCCCACCAGTGCTCCAGAAGACTTGCCCTCAGAGCTCGAGGCCTAAAGTATCCACCTTTATCTATACGATAGCATCCCAGTGATGCTTCAGTACCAGCTCCGATGTCCCTCCTTCCTCCCTGGTCAGCCCAGGCCCTAGGCAGTCTCCTTCTTAGCAGACAACAGAGGGCCACCAAGTTACCACAACATAGTCTCTCTCCCTCTCCCTCTCCCTCTCCCTCTCCCTCTCTCTCTTTCCCTTCCCATCCCCCCACCCCACTACAACTGGTGCTTTCTCCTGGCCTCCCTGCTGACTACTATGCCTCAGGTTAGCCCCGGCCCCCAGCAAGGAGGGTCCAGAAGGAAGCTCAGTGATGCCCAGAGTGGTAAGCTGTACCTTTGGACTCGGGCGACTTTCCTCAGAGCCCCCCTGTGGCCAGCAGCCTGTTGGCTCTCACCCAGAAAAGAGGCTCCTACTGGTGGCCCACAGCCTAAACCTTTCCATGAAAATATTGAAAGCATTATGGAACTCTGGGTGGCCTGTGCAATGCTTTTCTAAATCAGTATCTTTTGTAAACAATTACCGGTTTTCACTTTCTGTTGAAAAAGAAGAAGACCAAGCCTTTTGGAGGCACCTTCTCACCACACATCAGTTGGGAAAAACCAGTGACAGCTTTGTGTTTGCAGAGCCTGCATGCTCTAGTTTGCCCCAGACCACACTCCTTCTTATTGTCTATCAGATCCTCCTGCTTCACTGGTGACTCAACCTTGCCTGGCCCTCTAGTCATTTAGGTCTCCAAGCCTAGAGAAATTATGAAAGACTTTCTTGGCTCCTAAGTCAGATCACTCCTCCAGCCCATTGCCTTCCTTCTCATTTGTCCCAGATCTATCTCTCTCTCTCTCTCTCTCTCTCTCTCTCTCTCTCTCTCTCTCTCTCTCTCTCTCTTACACACACACACACACACACACACACACACGCACACACAGTTGCTGACTCTGAACCAGGGTGCAGTGAAGGCCATCAGCCCAATTGCTGAGCCTGGGAGTCTAGGGAAAGGGAGGCTCAAGTACTTGGAAGGGGACAAGCATAGGCATGAGGTGTGGACAGAGACAAGTGTGTAGCAGGAGCACGGCCATGCAGAGGAAGCCAAGGAGGCAGGGCACTGAGGCCCGCGCTCCAGCTGAACTTGAGTGGCTGGCGGTCTGCTGGGACCCATCCTCCTGCCCCTTGCAGACAAGGACGGAGTCTTCATTCCGGCAGCCTTCGGAGTACAGTCAGAGTGACAGCTCCTGGCCCATTTAATCATCCTGTAAAATGCCAACACAGCCGCGGTTATGACGATCATCTCTGCTGTTCGTTGGGAGCTTCCTATCCACCAAGCACTGTGTGAAATTCGGTTTGCAAACAATTTTGCTTTTATGTCCACCGCTCTAAGGGCGAACTTCACCACAGCAGGAAGGACAAGGGTCGGAAGAGCAGAGCAGCCCGCCCCAGGCCTTACACGGTCAGTGGCAGATCCAGAATGCCCGGTCCTCAGGGGTGGGCACACCAGGTGTGTGCAGCTGAAGGGGCTCAGCCTCACCCTGAAACGAAACCCTCGTGCTGCTTCCCCCAAACCAGTGGTCGGCAAACTCATTAGGCAGCAGAGTGGCAAACCGCGCTCGTGAGATGCATGTGGCTCGTGAGCCACAGTTTGCCAACCACTGTCCCAGATGGATGGGCTTGGAGACAACGCTTCCCGGCCACGCCAACCCCTGAACGCAGAGCACAGACAGAAGCGAGTTGGAAGTGTTTTCAAAAAATCAAAACTGTTCGGCGTTTCACGGTGTGGAGGGTGGACCGAGCGCTGCCACCTCCTAGCAGACTGACCTTTGCGAATTGCAGAACGGCTCTGCCCTCTGCTTCCTACTCTGCAAGATGGAGATAACACCGATAATGAGAACAGCAGCGGCCGTACTAATACCCCCTGGTAAGGGGGTGCCTGGAGCAGCGCCCGGCAGGCAGCCAGGGCGTGCCTTACAGAGAAGCTTCCTCCCTCCTTCCCATTCCCTCTCAAAGTGGCTTCTCATTCTCCATTGAAACCAGGTGGGAGGTGCCTTCTCACCTCCCTTTCCCCACCTTGTGAGAGGTTGGTGTCCTGCATCCTCTCTGCTCTGCTCCCAGAAGCCCCAGCTGGCCACTCCAGTGGCCTTACAAGCTGGTACATCCCAAGATGAGTCCTGGCCGGGAGCTGGCCCTGTGCCCAAGGAGAAACTGGTTGGCCTCACACACTGCTCTGCTGTGAATGTGCTCCTGGCTGCCCTGGGGCAGGGCCCTTAGAGGCCATGCAGTCGCCGCACTGGCCTCCCAAGCCTGAGACTGCATCCTGTCCCCCTCCCCGAAGACTCAGACCATTGTGTGTTTCACCGGTTGGTGGCCCAGAGAGACAGGGTCTGCCCTCCATCCCACTCCTGCCTCCTTGAGAGCACACTTAGAAGGATGAGCTGTCCTATCCCTCCTGCCACCTCTGAGGGTTTCCAAACCCCGAGTCAGGGAGGAAGAAAAAAGAGAAACCAGTGAGGAGTCACCAGGAAACCTGCGCCCTGAGCAGTGTCATCTGGAGCAGGTAGAGAGGAGACTGTTGGCGTGAGAGCAGGCACGGCATGTGGCCGGAGCACGGGCTCAGGGGAGCCCTGGCTGCAGCCCCGCTCCCACAATTAGATCGTGGCAGGAGAGCCATCATCCTCGGGGTCGTAAACTGTCACCAGGCGCCTCCTGGGCAGGAGAATCCAGCAGCAGGCAGCTGGTCATAATTTTCCCAGGCTGCTGCTTGGCTTTTTTTTAGGACAGCGATGCCAGCTCTAATTTTACTGCAAGGTGGTAGATTCTCCTTTCATACTCTCTGCAAAGATGGATTCACTGGAGTGGAAAAGGGGAAAAAGAAAAGAACACACAGGTGTGGGCACATACACACACAGAGATACACACACACATGCGGACACACACGGACACACACATACCCCCCATCTTGAGGCATCCTACATTCTCTCTTCCTGATCATTTCTGAGAAGTCAAATCTTACAGCGTAGTGGTTTTAAGGGATTTTCCTTTGTTGTTGTTTTTAAGTCACTGCTATTAAGATTCATAGAATCAGAAAAAGGAACAGGGAGAAGAGTCCGTGGAGCTCATGGCACCCAGTCACCGCCCACTCACTCACCGCCTCTATCCCCATGCATGACTTAGAGTGAAGGACACTGAAAGCAGAGAAGGGACTTTCCTGACACCCACAGCGGGCGCTGAGTGGGGCTGAGAATGCATTTTCACTGTGCGAACTCCAACCACTTCACTGGACGTCATGGGGCTGAGGCTCGAGAAAAGGGACATGCAGGTCATGGGAGTGTGGTGCGGGGGGTGGAAGCAGCTCTCACTGCACAGGGCCGGGGGTGCCGGATGCCCCGTTTGACTGCAGCTGTGACCTCAGGTGAGGAGAGGTAGGCAGGAGGGGCAGACAGACCAAACAGACTGGGACCCCCTTCTCTGTGCTCTTCCTTTGTCCCCTGCCCCGGGGGCCCTCCTTGGGATGGACCAGGGTGTCTGTGTGCAGCCAGTCTCCCAGAGGTGAGTGACACATGTGACCAGCCACAGACTGGGATGCCTGGAAGGTAACAGGTGGCTCTGGGAGAGAAGGGAAAGTGGACAGGACCCAAAGATTTCCTGAGCCGTATTGTCATATCTCCCCAGGCTTTATTCTAGAAATGGCAGAAAGATGTGAGCCACATGTTGGGCGAAACTTATTACTCAGAACCCCTGAACTCTGGTGGACGTGATTGCAGTTACTCGAGGAGAGTGTCCAGTGGTGGCCACAGGGCTCTCTGCCCAGGGCTGTTAACATCAGGTTCATAAATGGGCTCCTACGTCCTTGCCAATCCAGTCAAACAAATAGGAAAGCAAGTGAGAGGGCAGCAGTTTCAGAATTCCAAACAGGGTCCCTACAGTGCTCATTAAATGTCCACTGGCTCACAGGTCTCTACACTGAGGTAGGGGACAGGGGATGGCCCCCTGAGGGAGGCCAGCCAGGCAATATAGCTGGAACCGGCGATGGCGGAGATCCCCAGCTCCACGGCCTCCTGGCCCTCCGGAGGGGCCTGGCCTGGAAGGGCAGCAAGGCTGGAACAGCAGATTGTCACCCCTGAGACAGCATGCCGGTCCTGTGAGCACCCTGCTGCCCCAGCGTGACCATGGAGCCACTCCAGGCGCCAGCCGCTAAGAGATAATCCTGGAGCCAGAGCCTGTGCTGCCTCCATCCAGGATGGGGAGGGGGTGGAGGTGAGGAACAGCCACCCCCAGCCGCTGCCACTCACTTTTCAGACAGAGCACATGGGCCTATAGACAAGGGCACCCAGAGGCAGCCCCCGTGGTGGCCTTTCCTGCATCCTAAAGCTCCTCTTTAACCCTGTCAGCGCCAGGCCCCTCTCTCCCCCTTACCAGTCAGTCCCAAACACCACCACCCACCCTGGCCTTTAACTCAGACTGTCTCCCCCTGGGAAGCCTGCAGGAATCCCCACTGCTCTCCCTGCACGTGGGCCCCAGCTCACCCGTCGCAGGTCTTTGGGGTGCCTGGTAACCACGCTCAGAGGCCCCACCTCAGCGCAGCACCCATGACCCCTTTGTTTAACCCTCCGCGTCATACCTTCTCCATCCACAGACACAGTGTGAGCCACAGCCCCTGCTGTGCCCCCGGGAACCAGACACCAGCCCCAACCTTGGAAACTCACTGCCTAGTCGGGGACAGATACCAGCAAATGAACAGTGACAATCCAGGGGCCACGCGATGGAAGGCAACCCTGAAACCTGGGAGAGCACCCTCCCGGTGAGGGCCCCTGACTCACATCAAGGGTGTCTGAGAAGGCTCCTGGGGGGGAAGTGACATGGACACTGAGCTCTATAGGATGAGCAGGAACCAGTCACGAGAAGATAGGGACAGTGTGCTTTGCCAACGTGTTGCCCCTGTGTTTTGAATGTCTGCTTTGCACCACACGCTGGAGATCAGCAGCAAACAAGGCAACACATGGCCTCGATGGAGCTGAGAGCCTGGGGTAGAGGAGGGTATGACATGGAAATCACAGCACCCGATTACAACCGTCTAGGCTGTGGTCGGCAAACTGCGGCTCGCAAGCCACATGCGGCTCTTTGGTCCCTTGAGGGTGGTATCTCAAGATACCACGGCCTGGGCGAGTCTATTTTGAAGAAGTGGTGTTAGAAGAAGTTTAAGTTTAAAAAATGTGGTTCTCAAAAGAAATTTCAATCATTGTACTGGTGATATTTGGCTCTGGTGACTAATGAGTGTGTTGACCACTGGTGTAAGAGAAAGGGCTCAGGACATGGCAGAATGTGGAGTAGGAAGATCCTGGCTGGGCTGCAGATGGAGATGGAGGCCCTGGGAAGATGCATTTAGGCAGCAGCTTGAAAGAAGCCAGGTAAAGGTGAATGCTGGGGGATTTCAGGAGAACGGCCTGTGCAAATGTCCAGAGAGGCAAGAACCATACTCCTTCAGCGAACCTGAAAATAATGAGTAAGGCAGAGAGTGCCCATGTGTGCATTGTGGGGTGCTCCACCCTTCACTGTATTAACATTGTATGAGGATTTCAAAGGTTCTCAGCTTATCACTTGCCTTTCCCATCACAGTCATCACAGGTTATGGGGGAACATTCTCCCACTTTATAGATGGAGACATTGAGGCTCAGAGAGGTGAAGCCCAAGGTCATGGAGCCAGGAAGTATTCAAATCCAGACCCATATGCCCCTCTCCGCAGAGCCCCACTATGCATCCAGCATCACTTCCTGGCTTGCCTTGGATGTGGGTTTGTAGGCTCAGACTTGATGCCCAGGCCTGCAGCCTCCACAGTCACAGTAGGTGTCCTGCCCATCCCCCCCCCACCACCACCACCACCAGCCCTGCCAGGAGCATGCTTACACTGCCTCGGATTTAAACACGTTGCCCGTGAAGCTTTTCATCTCAACGAACCCCAGCTGTGGCCTGCAGGGAAGGGGCTTAGGAGAGGAGGTTGTTAAAGTGTGGGATTTGGGAATGGCCCTCTCCTTCAAAATAAAAGCCTGTTTTGGCTACAGGCATCTCGAGGGCCTCTTGTCTCCTCAGTTACCCACCAAGTAAGTGTTACATGATTCCATCTTAATCAACAATTCCATTGGCCCAAATTACATTTGGTATGTAAATGTCAGTTGTGAATCAGCCTGGCTTGGCCATCACTCTCCTGGTTTCATTGCCCTGGTCTCCAGCTCCGGGACCCACCCTCTCACCCTCTGCCCACTGAGGAAGCAGCTCTCTGGGGGCCAGGCAGTAGAACAAGGGCAGTAGAACAAGGGCTGAGCACTGCACACCACAGAGCGGATGGACCTGTACCGAGGCAGAGATTGGGGGTAAGCGAAGCTCTGGTGCAAGTTGGATTTCCACCATCAATTTCCCAACAGGAGCAAATTGGGAATGCACCTGCAATGGAGCCATCGGCCTCTGATTTCCAGTCCAGGCAGCTCCTGGGGACACCTGACAGTGACCCACCAGAGAGGCATTTGTGTAGAGCAGCTAAGAACATGGTTTCTGGAGCCAGACTGCCTAGGTTCAAATTCCAGCACTACCACCCATCTGCTGTGTGACCTTGGGCAGTTTGCCTAACCTCTCCTAGCCTCCCTTTTCTGTCAAATGGTGATAAAATGGCATCTTCAACATAGGTTGGGCATGAGGCTTTGCAGAAACACTGACTGTCATCATCATCATCATCACCATCATCATCATCATCATCATCAACATCACTAGTACTACCACTACCTTTCTGCTCAGCTTATGTACCCATTAAGTGTCAGAGTGAATCCACTAAACTCAACAGAGTGCAAGCTGGAAATGAACATAGTGTTCCTCCCCACCAGGACTGGGAGCAGAGGGAGGCACTTGCTTTGGGAGCAAAATTTAAGAAGGCGCCAAGAATTTCCATAATCAACACAATTCATATTTTAGCACAATAATTTTTTTAAAATCAAAATTAATGAAAAATATCCTTGATGCACAAACTATCAAAATTTAAACTAATTGGTGGGTGATGTGGTTCTTTCCCTGAGCTGAATGAAATCTCAACAGCTCAGTCCCATATATCTCTTGAGTAATAAAAAGTTATTTTGTGGCCAAAGTCACCCAAAAGAGAGTTGCTTCCTTGATTAGAATGGTGGGTCCAGTTCAGATCCCATTCTCATCTCTTTTTCAGCCTTCCCCTGGTAGTGGGGGCACCGCGGGCCTTAAGGGAGAAAGGAAGCCTACCTCTCCTATGACCTCTGACCTCCTCCTTCAATGTCTGACCTTGAATTCTGACCTCCTGGTGAGGCCCTGAGAAAGAGGGAGTCTAGGACAGGATGGCGAACCTCCTGCAGTGGGGCGGCTGGGACCTGAGGTGGAGCTCTCTGTGGTTGGTGGGTCAAATCGGGCTCTTTCTTAATCGTGGCTATCATGGGTTTTCAGATGAGTTGTAGCTGGGAAATGCGTCCTCTCAGCTCCTGCTCATCACCCACCTCCGGATCCTTGCTTTGCCCCTGGGTATTCCTGGGTCCTTTTGAGGCCACACTGCCCTTCTGATGAGAGAAGGCAGCTCAAACTCTGTGCACTCCTCATTGTCCCTTCTGCCCCTTAAACCCTCTAGTCCCCACTGCCCCTTTCACCAGACACCTATCACTATGTTTTCCAAACTTTGGGGCACCCTTGCCAAGCCCTCTGTCATGGCCATTTATATGGCCATTTTACTGAATTAAGGGACATCCTATTCACTGGTGAAACATTATTTTCTGCGTGTGTGTGAGGGTGTTTCCAGAAGAGATTAGCATTTGAAATCAGAAGACTGAGTAAAGATCCATCCTCACCAATGCAGGCAAGCATCACCAGCTTCTTGGGGGTGGGATAGAACAAAAAGGCAGAGCAAGGGCAAATCTCTCTCTTCCTGACCTGAGACCTCCATCTTCCCCTGCCTTCGTATATCAGAGCTCCTGGCTCTTGGGCCTTCAGACTCTGGGACTTACTCCAGAACCCTCCACCTCCTCCAACTCTCAGGCCTTGACCTCAGACTAGGAATTGTGTATGGGTTTCTCTGGATCTCAGGCCTTCAGCTTCTAACTAAATTACACCACCAGCTTTCCTGGTGTCCCAGTTTGCAGGCAGCGTATTGTGCCCTATCTCAATCCCATAATCACATGAGCCAATTTCCATAGTAAGTCTCCTTTGATATCGCACTAGATAGTAAGTAGATTAATGGAGGGACAGGTGGATAGATAATGAGTGAATATATGGATAAATAAATGATAAGTATAATAGATAGATAAATGATAGATAGATAGATAGATAGATAGATAGATAGATAGACAGATAGATAATCTCTATAAACCTACTGTTGGTGATATTTCTCCAATACCTGCCTAAAAGCCCCTCCCTAGGCTGGAGGAAAGGAGGTACAAACATCCTAGCACCCCCACACTTCCTCCGAGGGCACTTCTGGGGGCCTCCTCTCTGTTCCTTCTGGAAATGAGTATCACAAAGCCTGCTGTCACCATCTCCCTGGAAGCCCAGGGGCTGGGTGGCCCCTCTTTGGACCAGAGGGTCCTCAGCATTGCTCCTTGGTTCTCAGCCTTGGGCAGCTCAGCCAAAATTGAGACAGAGAGTCACGTCTGCATTTTCTCAAACCTCGCCATACAATGAAGAGCACATCTCATTATTCCCACTCATAGACAAGACATCTGAGGATGCCCAGGCCAGCACAGACCCGCCAGTGGCCAACTCTTTGAGGCTGTCTAGGACACTGGTTAGAATGGACGGTAGGCAAACCTTTCGCATTAAGAGGAAAATGCAGGGGGCTGTATGTGGGGATTGACAATCCTCAAAAGGACAAATCAGGCCATGTGTCTTTAGTTAGCACCTGCTGTGTGCCCATGCCTAACTCCTGCTTCAGTGGTGCAAAGGCCTGATGACTGAGACTCAGCTACACGCAGAATATGAGGGGAGCATAACCGGAGGTCCCGCCTGTGACTCAGTCCTCAGGGACCAGAGAGGCTTCAGGGGACAGAGAAGCCAGGAAACTGCCCAGGGGAGCTACTCCAGGGCTAGGCAGGCCCCTAGCCCCAGGTGGACACTCTTCCAGCATTTGGGGATGTGACATGGGGAGGGGCCTTCTGCCCTCTTTGGCCAGGGGCAGGCTACTCCTTGACCAAACACACAGGCTAAGCCATCAGTTTAGGATCGTGCGGAGCCTTGTGACCTTTGACCTATATCTGTGCCTTTGTGAACCACTGAGCCTCCACTTTCACAGGTTTCTATAATAAGGGTAATAACGGTACCTCGGGCCACGGGCTAGGAGGAGAATAAAATGGAATAATGCACACCTGGGCTGAGCAGTGTCAGGTGCATGCTAGTACTTGAAAGTCCTTTTGTCAAAGCAGTGCTGCCTGCTGGGTGCCAGGGCCCTGTGCCACCAGAGGGCGGGGGCAGGAAGTACTGAGCCAGGCCCAGTCCTTCAATGCTCATCCCCATTTCCTCAAAGGAGAGGAGAGTGCTGTCCAAGTGCTGACAAGTTGGACATTCACTCAACATTCACCTGCCCCAGCGCATGGCCCTGGACCTTGTTGATGCTCCATAAGCAAAGAGTCCCTAATACAGCTGACGAGAGCAGAGCTGGTCCAGCGCAGAGCCTGACGGGAAAGCAGGTAAAGGAGGACTTCCCAGCAGAGGTGTTGTTTGACCGGCCTTAGAGAGGGAGTGGGAGCTGCAAGAAGACGAGAGGAAGAAGGAACAGATTACAAGGGGTGTGGGCTCAGAAAGCTCCCAGGAGCCCAGTCAGCGGTTCACTGCCTGTTACAAGGGCAACTGCAGGCACTCCAACCCCAGAGAAACGTAGAGCACTGCCCTTCTTCTCTGCCTCCCCTTGCACCTGCATTCTCAGGCAGAACCAGGCCCACCCCGGTACCCTCGGTGGCCCAGCCCCCAGCTCACTGCTGCCTTGCAGTAAGCGCTCAGGACTTACTACTATTTGTCTAACTGCTCTAAGGCCTGTGGACACTGTGCACTGCCTCTCCCTGGGACCCAAACCCACCTACTCATTTGTTGAGCCGTGTTTGTGAAGCACCTACTATGTGCTGGTACCTCTGCAGGTGCTGTGATAGAGTGGGAGCAGGACATGCAGCCAAGAGTCCCCAGCAAGCTGAGGTGGCTCTGGAGCTGTCTCATCCTCCCAACAACCCCACCGTAGATAGAGGCACCCCAGGCTTGGTGAGACCTGGCAATGGGGAGTCACAGAGAGGAGGGGAAGCAGATGCAGATGTGCAGGCAGAAGTGGTGAGGGGACCTGAGGCAGATTTCATGCACTTCAAGGGCCTTGTGAGCCCTGAGGCCCTCTGAACCCTTGACTCCTGGGCCCTGGGGAATTAAAGAGAGGGCTCTGACACAACCAAGGCTAAAAGCACAGGAGGGCCTGGGCAACTCCCTTTCTTACTCTGGACCAACAAAATGAAAGGCCTGCAAAGCATGGCTGCACAGACACCTCCCAGGATCCTTAGCTCTGCTCAGGGCAGGGGGTGCTCCTCCTAGCGGCGTGCATTTCACAGTGCCACAGGCAGTTCCCCAAGGCCGCCCTGGGGACCAGGCAGCCACCCAGCTGGGGAAGGCGTAGCCCTGGTCCAGGCCTCAGTGGGTGACTGGCCTGTGTCTGGCTGGGAGGAGTGTGGGTGAGAATTCCACCCAAGCCTTTGTCTCAGGCTGTGGAAGGCACCATCCCAGCCTCCACTGCCTGGCCTATTTCAGATGCTGTTCCTGCTCTGGCCAGGTCCCCGGGGACCCGCTGCTGGGAGGCTTTGGGTCACACACACGACCACTTCCTGCTGCCATTCTCTCTTGGCAGCTCTGGCAGCTCCACCATCTCTTCTTCAGCCCTCCAGCCGCTCTCAGAGCCCTGGCCCCTCCAGCTGCATGAACGCCCCTCTCCAGTCCAGGCAGGGACATTCCTGCTCCGTCAGAACTTCCTTCCAGCGAGGCAGTGGGTCTCCCGTAGGCTGCCCGCCGCAGTCCACCTCTTCCCACAGGGAGGCAGACCTCCCCGGTGTCCTCCTCAGGGACCCGGGGCTGTAGTGCCTGCAGGTACTGAGCATCCATCCTCTTAACCAGCCTGACGAGTGGGCAAGGCAGGTGAGCGAGCAGGTAGCACAGTGAGGGGCAGAGAGAGGACGAGGCTCAGCCAAGGGTTTGGACTGGGGTTTGCTCCCACTTCTCCAGAAACCCAAGGCAGCACTTTCCCACAGCTCCCCACAACTCCAGTGGGTAGGGGGTGATGGGAGTGGCATACCTCCCCAGGAGCTGAAAGGTTTTATGTGGCTAACACTTTTTTGGATTCTGCATTTCAGTGTTGTTTGTGGGGAAGGTACTACTCAGTCCTCCATGGGCCTCTCCGCTCTGTGGTCCCCTCCTGCCTCCTCATTCACTTCTATTGCCTGCCTTGCCCCTGAAGGCATCCGAGTGTCACCCAGGAAGGCTGTTCTTTGTGCCTCTGCACTCTCCTCCCTGGTGCTCTCTGCACTCACCTGCTCTCCCAGCTCTCACCTCTGACACCGCCCTCCCAGCCCTCACCCTTCCTCCGTCCACGCTGCTCTGCCTGGTGTGCCTTCTCCACCTTCCTTACCTGGAAAACGCTCATCCGTTCATTCATCATGAGCACACATACCAAACACATCACCCCCCCAACACTCCCCCTTCCCCATGGCAGGATGCTCTGGGTCAGTGGTCGGCAAACTCATTAGTCAACAGAGCCAAATATCAACAGTAAAACTATTAAAATTTCTTTGGAGAGCCAAATGTTTTAAACTTAAACTACTTCTAATGCCACTTCTTCAAAATAGACTCGGCCAGGTCATGATATTTTGTGGAAAAGCCACACTCAAGGGGCCAAAGAGCCACATGTGGCTCACAAAACATGGCTGCCAGGATCCTCCGGGATGATGAAAATTCAAGAGGAGCTAAGACAGAGGCCCAGACTCCCCAGGGCACAAACACGTGTGTGACCAATCTTAGAACAACGTTTAAGTGCTCAGGTACCACCTTTACCAGGACACTTTCCTCACCAGCCCGGGCCCCTCCTGCGTGTCCCCATCAGTGGGCTCTAGAAGGGCTCCTGTCACACTGTATTGTGGAAATGTTCGAGCTGGGATCAGAAACAAAGATAAATTCATTTCAATATCCCTAAGGCTTAACACAGAACTGTTGCTTGTCAGGATTGGTTCAATGAATGAATGAATGAATGAATGAATGAATGCCATTATCAGTTGCTCCCTGGTGGATATGCCTATTTGTACACACAGAGTGGTGTGTATATGTGTTTCTGTTAAGCTAACCAACCCTGTGGACACTCACTTCCTGCCCACCTGTGTGGGGCCAGTGGACAAATGAGGCATGGCTCCTGGCTGCGATGGCAGGGGCAGCAGGTGGACGGAGCCATAGCACACGGCTGTACCCAGCAGTGTGCACTCCCGCCCCTGGGGGAGATGTGCCTTTTTGTCTGAGCTGTGACATTTCACTCGTATCCCTGCCTGCTCATTGACAACGTGCCTGGTGCGTTCATCAGACCCATCACATGGGAGTCACGTGGCAGTGATTTGGATGGTACAACAATCTAGCCTTGAGCAAAAAGAAATGAGAAGGGAAAAAGGAAACTTCTGTCCGTGGAGCAGGAAGTGTGAGTGTGGCCCAGAAAACAGGAACGGCAACGAGGGAGGTGAAGACAGAAGAGAGGAGACGGAGCAGCCCAAGCAGGGCCTGGAAGGGGCCTGGACAGTGACTGTGAAATTGGAGTAAATTGGAAAATAAGAGGTGCAGCAGCAGGGTGACAGACCAGTGCCAGCAACGGTGCTGCGAGCTCCGTGCCCGCGCAGATGCCCCCCTCCCCACTCCCTCTTCCCTCCTCCCGCCTCCCCCCCTCGGTGCCACCTCCCAGAGGTGCAGAGAGGAAAGGTCTTGCTCGCCCAGCAGGCAGCACGCGGATGGGAAGTGGCATTTGGCGGAGCCCTGATCAGGGGTGAGAACACCACCGCTTCCCCAAATTGGTTTTCCGACAGTAAATTATAATTGCTCTGAGTGTTCTAGAACGCGGAGACTGAGATTAATTACGGCTCCGTATCCTATGGCGCTCTGAACTTTAAGCACAGCGTGGTGTGCAGGTTGTTAATAAGAAGGAGGATCTGGGAGGACTTTTCAGATGAACAAATAAAGAAGAAAAACAATTTGAATTGGCTTCTGCACCTGCCAAGGGGGACCCTCTGGGCCTGGAAGAATGTTTGCGTCATTCTAACCTGACATGGACGGTTGAGGGTGATCAGAAGCACGCAGTGGCTCCCAGCGCACGGGGACCTGCGGCAGGCCTCCACCAGGCTGGCCCAGAGTGGACCCAACGCAGGTCGGCCCCCCCTTATGGGACTGTGGTCACAAACTCAGATGTCAGGAAAGGCAGGAAAGGAAAGGCAACCACTGGGGCTTGCAGGCAGGAGACACAATAGGGAAGGGTGGAGACTGGGGCGAGGGGTGGGGGGGAAGAAGGGAAGCCCATTCCTTCAGGCACAACCTCAACTTGGTTCCAGGTGACCCACCTTAACTACGTGGAAATGCAGTCTGGGCTGCTGAGACCTCAAGAGCAGAATTCCAGGTTTCTACACAAAATATCTCTATGTTTATAGTTGGAAGTTTATGATACAGTTAACATATTTTATGGGGCCAAATAAATATATCCGGGCTGGAATTTGGTCCAGGGACCACCATTTGGAAAGCTCTACATCCTAAACCTGTGTCTTCGCTCAGGTGAACGGGAGGTTGGACCTCCCTCCTCCCGGGGAGAGCAGAGCTGCCTCCTCTGCCTCTGGCTCCTTTACTCCCACCGCGCTCTAGCTGGCCCGCCTCCCTGTTAAACTCCTTGCCAGCATGGAGTACACAGCCTGACTTAGAGCAACCAACCAAAGGCCCACAAAGGAAGGGCTCAGACAGCGTTTGCCAAAGGAATGGAGGAACTTACAACCTCTCTGCTTTTGCTCATTCTCTTCCCCGGACCTCAGCAGTCCTAATTTGAAACCTGACTCATGCACCCACTCCAAGCCAGCCTCTCCTCTGTCTGGGCAGCCGTGCTTCAGGTGAGGAAGCCAAAGCCAGAGGGAAGAAACAACTGGCACAGGCCAGGCCAGGAGCCGGCAGCCTAATGTCTGGAGCAGGCCTGTGTGAGGTGGGCCCCGACCCCTCCCTGTGCCCTCTAGCCCTCTCTCTCAGTAAGAGCACAGCCCCTGCAGTGGGGGGCCAGTCTTCCCCACCCCAGCCATCCCGGGGAGAGAGCGGCCACAGCACAAGTCTCCAAATGCCACTTTCCCAGCCGCAGGCTTGAGCAGCACCTGCATCCCGGCCTGCACTCCGCTCGGGATGTACTGGGAAAGCCACTCGTATAACAGAACACAAAAACTACTCTTTAGAATGTGAAGTTAATTTATTCTATTAGAATGTGAAATTAATTTATTCTATTAAAATGGCTGCTCTATCTCTCTGCTGCTGGCTCTGAGGGTGAAGCCCCCTCTGTGGACACTGACTCAAGCCCAGGACCCGGCTAATGCCCAGCTATGACCCACCAGCCCCAGGGCAGCTACTTTCTGAGATAGTAATTCTGGGGTATCACCTAGATACAAGAAAGAGATTGGAGGGACCAGCACCTTATACTGGGGGCTGGCTGGCTGGCTTGCCTCCCTCCCTCCTTCTCCTCACTGAAACCCAGAAACTCAGAGAAGGGACCACCCAGTGGAAAAGGGAGGCAGGGAGTATAGAGGTCAGGGCCATGGGCTTCAGGGTAAGACAGACTTGCACTTGGGTCCAAGCTCCAAGGTGACCTTGTTCCACCCTTTTGCCTATCTCTACCTCAGCCTCCATCTCTACAAAATGGGGGTATGGAAAAGAATACAAAGCCCTTACAAGTCCAGCCGAAAGAATGCTAAGCATCGTACATACGTCAGATTGTTTAATCCTAACAACCCTATGAGATACATACTATTATTATTGGCTCCGTTTTATGGAAATAGAGACTGAGGCTCAGAGACACGCCTTGTGCGGTACAGGGTAGCACAGCCAGTAAACAGTGGGACTGGGACCAAACATAGCTACGCATAACTCTAAAACCCATAGTCAGCTTTTCTTACTTTTAAGGAAATCCAAAGAAACAAAACACGATTCAAACCAGAAAGTGTCAAAGCCATACAGAGCAAAGCCCCCACCTCGTCACCAGCGCCCGCCTCACTCCTCTCCGTGACTTCCTTCTGCATCGCTTACTGCACTACCCAGTGTCTTCGGGCACAGGCAAGCCACCAACCCAGGCTTCACCCTGCTCTTTTATGTAAGGTCAGATATAATGCATGTTGTTCTGGATACTAGTGCTTAATTTATAAATAATGTTAGACTTGCATGGAAGCTACAAATATACCACAGACATTCCATGTTCCCTTCCCCCAGGCTTCTCCAAAGACATCTTATACAGCCATCGCACAACCAGCAAACCAGGAAGTGGAAGGGGGATACAAATACACTGCAGACCTTATTCAGATTTTAGTAGGCTTGACCTGAACTGGATTTTTAGGGCTTTTTAGGGTTCTGTTCGGGCTCTATGAAGTTTTACCGCTTGTGTAAATGTGAGTAAGCACCACCTCCATCAGGAGCAGAACTCCCAGCACTGCCCTTACAGCTCCACTGCTCCCCTGTCCTGCCTGCTGCTGACTGCGTGCTGCTCCCTGTCACCATCTGTGTCAGTTCGAGAATAATAAACAATAAACGGAATCATGCAATGCGTAGCCTTCGGGACTGGCTTTCTTTACTTACCATGCTGCTCTGGAGACCCATCCAGCGTGTGGCATGCATCCATAGTTCATCCCTTGTCCTTGCTGAGAAGTGTGCCATTGTGTGAATGTAGCACAAGGAGTTTACCCCTCTTCCGGTGGAAGGCCTTCGGGGTTGTTTGCATTTTTTAGCTATTACAAGTAAGTCTATTACGAATATTTTTGTCTAGGTTTTTGTATAAGCATAGGTTTCCATATTTCCTAAATACCTCAGGAGTGAAGTGCCTGGCTCATGTGGTTCATGTGAGAAACGGCCAAACTATTCCAGATTGCCACTCTTTTTTATTTTAGCCATTCTGATAGGTGTGCAATCTCGTCATGCATTTTGTTTATTTTATTTTTTTTTTTTTTTTACTTAAACAGCTTGGAGATGTTTCTACTTTTTTTTTTTTTTTTTTTTTTTGGAGTTGGGGAGATATTTCTATATCAAAATGGAACACTACTCATTTTTTTTTTTTCTGCAGCTGCATCATACTTCCTTGTATGGATACACACCAACGTTTCTTTAGCTAATCCAGCTTTGACTGGCCTTTGAGGTATCACCAACCTTTGCTATTCCAGACATCCAAGCCCCAATTCTCAGCCACCACAACTAGCTGCCCTTGCAAACACAGCACAGGAGCCGCGCATGCACATCTTGTCTTTGCCAGGAAAGGACTCCATTAACAGCTTTTTATTGTGAGTGAGAGGAGCCTAATTTGAAGCAGCTTAAATTGAAAGGCAGGAATAATGGGGTCAGGAGATTCAAAACCAGGGCCCCGTGGCACCAGTCCTTGCCTGACCTCCCTCGTCTCTCCTTTCTCATCTCTGGGGCTGCCCCTCTCTCCACAGGACAGCAAGTGTGGCCTCCAGGCATGTTATGTCGGACAGCTCTGTGTACCATGGGGAACCGCCTCTCTTTGCCAGATCTAAATCGCAGGTGTCAGAGAAGGTTCCAGCCCAGGTGGGCGTGGGACAGTGCTAACCAGTCCTGGCCACCTCAGGTAAAGCGGGTCCTGAGGTGACTGTGCGCAGAGGTGGGGGAGAGAATGACCCCAGAGACAAAGGTTTCATTGACAAAGGTCCTCTCTTGGCCTTGACCACATCAGATTCATTCCCACACCTTCCAACACAAACAGTCACGCTCAGCACACATAAGATGCTGAAGGCATGCAGCTGGAGCTGAGCAAGATACCTGTCGACCAGTCAGGTATTCTAGCAAAGCACCTGTCAGTTCTTCGTATGCTGGGGGAATCCACCATTTAAAGCGATGGCCTTAAATTCCTCTGGGAAGCAGGCTTTCTTCACCTAACTGCGCACAGCGGGGCTGGTTTAAAGTGGGGTATGCCTGTAGTCCCTTCTCCTGGGGAAACCTCTGATTTTCCTGACAACCCACCGAGAGAGGCCAGGATATTGCCAGGGCAAATGGCTAATGAATGTGAAAGCGCTCTGTGACCTGTAGGTGGTGCATAAATGTAGGGCCTCGCCATGACTATTATGATTATCCTTATTCCGTCTCGTCTTTGGAGAGCTTTACACTATAATTTTGCAAGTGGAATTGGAGACACCTCTCTGACAGTTCAACCTCACACCGCTCCTCCGAGGCTCAGCCCTGGGTCTCAGCATCCTTGCCCACCAACTTCTTGCTTCTGTTGGCTGCACCTAAGAGACTTCCATCGCCGAGGACTTCTTGGGTGGGAATATAGCAAGGCACTGAGGTGCGGGAGTCTTGGGGCACATCTAACCCTCTCTAACCCTCCCTGTGCCAGAACAATCTTTTCTACCCCAATTTAGGGATGCCCCTAACTGTGTGCCTCGCCCTGTGCTGGATGCTGGGCTCCCAGGAAGACAGGGTCTGGGGAGGCAGTGTCTCCAGCTCACTGCTCCCTCCGCAGTGAAGGCAGGTGCAGAGATCCCCTGAACAAGGGCTGGGAAGATGCTATGGGACCTGGATGGAAACAAGATAAACATTTGAATGACATGATTGACTCCAGCAACCTCAAGCCTTTCCAATCCTAGGGCCCTCTTAGTTTTCCCCCGAAGTCCTTCCTCTCCTACTCTACCTCCTCCCTAGCTTTCTCCAGATCCTCCTGCTTCTTTCCTTTCCCTGCCTTCAGTCCACCTCCTTCCCACTCCCCCTGTGTGGCTCTGCAGAGAATCCCACGGCCCTCCCCGCCCCTCTCCTGCTCTCCTGGGCCACAGTGAGACGTATTTAGCTCTGAGAGCCTCGGCCACAAATCAGTGCCTCAGGGGGCTCTATCATTTTTATTGCTCTCCTGTGAACATACTGTCATCCTCTCCAGGTTTCAGATATCAGCAAGCTTGGGACTCACGGCCCTGCGACCAGGCACGTATGCACTGTGAGGCGTCCCCATCACAGCTTTTGGCAGACACCCCCAAAAATGCAGTGAGGGTCAAATCTACTTAACGAGAGTCTCCCAGGACCTCACGACTCCCGTCCTTCCTTCTTCCTCATTCCCATGGGCAGTACGTCCCAAGGACTCCCAGGAGCCATGGCTGAGACTGGTGGCCAGCCAGAGCCCTTTCCCCCAGAAAGACGTCCTAGCGCGTTAGAACAAACACTGGGCTGGCGTCAGGAGTCTTTGCATCGACTGTTTATGGTACATCGGAATGTTGGTGAGTGGGCAATAGCAACCAAAAGGAAGTGTTATATTGCAGGGGTAACACACCACAATGGTTAGTAAACCCAGGCTGTCTGGAGTCGAGGAAAATATAGAGGTCACTAGGACCTTGAGGACATACAGGCAAACAGGAGAGCACTTGCTGCCGGCTGTTTACAGTCTCCCCACCTCCATTCCCGGGAGCTGAGGATTGGTTGGAGCTGACCAAATGAAGCAGGTATCCCAGCAGAGCCTGGCCCGGGCACGAGCTCTCCCATTTCACAGCAGAACACCGAACGAGGAGAGTGACACCTATTAGAACTTGGACACGGACCCACACATGTTCTACCT
Organism: Pipistrellus hanaki; assembly: GCF_964339955.1. Lineage (NCBI taxonomy): Eukaryota > Metazoa > Chordata > Mammalia > Chiroptera > Vespertilionidae > Pipistrellus > Pipistrellus hanaki. The sequence continues at coordinate 10,381,410 of NC_140516.1, read as the reverse complement.
AGTTCTGTCTCCGGGCCTGGGGAAAGGTCTGTGCTATGGACAATAAGGAAATTGGAGATGGAACATTTGAGATCTATGGTTTCTCCCACTGGCTTGGGTTGAAATCAGCCTAGGTTACATCATGTGGCCACTCGTCCATACAGACGTACACATTCTATTGATTGGCATCGCTGCCTGAAAGACCTTTGGCCCAGGGGACCCTTGTCAGTCAACTTAGGTGCAGAGCACTTGTGTCAATTTGATGCTGAGATTTGATACCTATCTACCTTATTTCTCAAGAGAGTTAGTTGGACCCTCCTGAATAAAGCAGGAAGTCAAGAGGTGCAATGCATGTATTCCTTCAGATCTTAGCTATTGAAAATCCACCATGCTCCCGCTTCTGTGCTAGAAGCTAGGGTTACAACAACAAATACAACGGCCCCAGAAGATAAATAAATCAGCCCCTGCTTTCATGGTGTTTGAATTCTAGTTCCCCGAATGTTTTCCAAAGAGCAGATGACCCTGAGGATAAAATTTAAAGTTTTTTCTTCCTTAAATCTGTCTTCCTCCCCTTGCATTCCCAACTACAGAATGGTTAGTACAAGAAAACACTTAAACCTCTGAACTTAAAATGTAGTTCAGAGGGAAAGATAAATATGTTACCATTAAAGTGGGAACATTGTTAAGCAAATCCACTCACTATTTCATAGTCAAGAACTGCACAGCAAATCTCTACGCGAGGTACGAATAATCAGCATGGCAACCATGTAAACATTGTTCAGAAAAAAAAGGAAAAGTAAGAAGAAGATAAGGAATCCAGTCCAGAGAAAAAGTAATTCCAAATAACAGAAAAACATTTCTTCTATTAAAATAAAGCATAATAAAAAAATTAATGTATGAAAGTAAGAACCTAGCCCTGGCCAGATGGCTCAGTTGGTTAGAGCGTCATCCTATAAACCAAAGAGTTTTGGGTTCGATCCTCAGTCAAGGTGCATATGATGTTTCTCTCTCACATCAATTTCTCTCTTTATTCTTTCTCTCTCTCTCTTTCTCCCTCTCTCTCTCTCTCTCTCTCTCTCTCTCTCTCTCTCTCACACACACACACACACACACACGCACGCACACACACATCAATGTTTCTCTCTCTCTCTCTCTCTCTCTCTCTCTCTCTCTCTCTCTCTCACACACACACACACACACACACACACACACACATCAATGTTTCTCTTCATCTTTCTTTCTCTAAAATCAATGAACAAATTCTCTGGAGAGAATTTTTGTAAAGCCTACAAATCAGGTGATAAAACAATAGAATAACTCCCATTTGTAGCCAAGCCCCAGGACAAACAATAAGGGACAGTGATGCCTAAACGATGGGCAAATGAGATGAGACTTGCAATAGCCCAGAGTTTTGCCTGGAGAGCTCTCAGGCTCAGCACACACAGGTGCTCCGGCAGGACGGCAAATAGGCCTGACCCCAGGCAGAACCCAGTCATTTAGAGGGTTTTGTTCAAGTCCAGGATTAAAATTAGCTCAGGACTAAATATTGCCCTGGCCAGGCCTAGCAAAGTTTATAAACAAGATACGAAAGGACTGAGTTCTTAAGAAACAATTACATCCCAGAACAAGGCTCAATAAAGTACATAGGAATATAAAGATATCCAGCACCCATAAGATAAAATTTGAAATGTCAGACATCCAATACAAAATTATCAAAGAAGCAGGAAAAGATAAGGAGAAAATCTGATCAATCAAACCTGACCTAGGAATGACACATCACATAATTAGTACATAAAGACATTTCAACAGTAATTAAAACCGCATTTCTTATGTTCGGAAAACTGAAGGGGGTGAAAATGTGGATACTGGTGATATAAAGAACAAAATCAACATCCTTGATATAAAACTATAATGTCTAAGATGAATACACTAAATGGGGTTAACAACAGATAAATCATCACAGAAAATGAATACTCATAAACCTCAAATATAGCAATCAAAGCCATCCAAAATTAAACATGAGGAAATGAAAGTTTTCAATACATAAACAAAGTATGACTACGCTGTGGAGCAAACGTAAGTAACCTAAAAGATGATCAGTCAGAGTCTGATAAAGAAACAAGAGGAAGATATTTGAAAAGATAAAGGTCAAAACTGTCCCAAATATGATTATTTAAAAAAAAAATTGCCAACACAAATATCCAAGGAGCTCAATAAACCCTAAGCTCAGGAAACATGAAAAATACACTAAATACATGTTAATCAAATTACTTAAAATTAATGACCAAGGGCAATAAGAGGAGCAAATGTTAGTACAAGAATGCATTTCACAGCCATTTTGGTCAATAACATGTTGGTTCAATGATGAGCTGCACATTCAACAGTGGAATAGCACATAGCCTAAGTGGGTAGTAGGCTATACCACCTAGGTTTGTGTAAGTGTATTCTATGACATTCACACAATAACAAAATTGCCTAACAATACATTTCTCAGAAGGTATCCCCATCATTAAGTGGGTCATTACGCTATAGACAGGAATAAGCATAGCAACAGGTTTCTTTTCAATAAGAGCCCTCCAAAAAATGGAGCAGCATCTTGAAAGTGTAGGAAAAAAAGACCTTCAAACCTATAATTCTATACCCAGCAAAATCATTCTTCCCAAATAAGGGCAAAGTAAAGACTTTGAATGAATACATCACTACTAGATCTATTATACAAGAAATAAGATAGAAAAGTATTCATGCAGAAGAGAAATGATACCATAAAGAAATTGAAATCTACACAAAGAAATAAAAAGTGCCAAAAATAATAACTATATTTTATTAGTTATTAAACATAAAACTAAACATAAAATATTTTTATTATTTAAATTTAATTAAATTGTTGTTTAAAATAAAAACAATCACAATGTCTTGTGAATATATATACCAACGATAGCTCCAAAGCTGGGAAGGAGAAAGTAAGGTTCTTAGATCATGCATGAAGTTTTATAATATTAAGTAAGGTGGACAGTGAATTAAAGATGTATACCAGAAACCTAAAAGCAAGACTAAAATAACAAAATCTATAAGAATAAAAGTGTCATATGCTAATTAGACCGGACATTTTTCCAGATGTCCTTCTGGATGAAGCAGGGGCTGTGAGGGAAGTCTGGGTCCCAGGTACCAGAAGGAAGCTGGTGCTGGCAGCTAGGGAAAGAAGGCCTACTCTTGTACCAGTTTTGTACATCAGGCCTCTCGTAACTAAATAAAAAGGAATAGCTGGTAAACCAACAAAGAGATAAAGAGATTACCAAGGATGCAAGGAAACTTTTGGAAGTGATGTGGATGTTTATTAGGTTGATTTTGATATTGGTTTCATTGTGTATTCATGTTAAAACTTAGCAAACTGTCACTCTAAATCTTTGATAATAATATATATAATTCTAGGAGATAATGAAAGAACATATTCAAAGTTCTTATGGAAGGAAAATGTAAGCCAAGATTAGAATCTGCAGCCAAAATATCACTTAAGAATAGAGGCCCCAGTAAGACTTTTCCAAGAAAGAATTGAAGAAATTACAGTCCGAATGCTCCCTGAGTAAAAAGTAATCTGATGATAAAATACAGCTAGTGGTGGTAGAAATCCAGTGGTAGAGACTTATTAATGGACCTTCCAATATCTAGTTTTGTTCTTTCTTTGGTCATAAGAATCCCTGGTCAAATTGTCAGTGACCTATAAGACTATATTCCTTAACCTTTATTGCAGCTAGTTGTGGTCAAGTCATCAAATTTTGCATTAACTCTAAAAGGTATATGAACCCTTATGTTCATTGCAGCATTATTTATCATAGCCAAAATATGGAAGCAGCCTAATTGTCCATTGATAGATGAAAGGATCAAGAAGATGTGGTATAGGAACTAGCTGAATAGCTCAGTTGGTTAGAGCGCTGGCCCCATGTGCCAACGTTGCTGGTTCAGTCCCCAGTCAGGGCACATACACGAGTCAAACAGTGAATGCATGAGTAAGTAGAACACCAAATCAATGTTTCTCTCTCTTTCTCCCTCCTATCTCTCTAAAAATTATTAGATTTAAAAACAAATTTAAAGATGTGGTACATATATACAATGGAGTATTACTCAGCCATAAAAAAGAATAAAATTTTGCAATTTGCAACACTATGCATGGACCTTTTATGCTAAGTGAAATAAGTCAGACATAGAAAGACAAATACCACATGCTTTCACTTACATGTGGAATTTTAAAAAATAAATACATGAACAAACAAAACCGAAACAAACTCATAAATACAGAGAACTAATTGATAGTCACCAGATGGAATAGGGGTTTAGAGGAAGGGTGAAAAAGGTGAAAGGGATTAAAAAGTGCAAATTGCCAGTTTATAAGGATAGTCACAGCAGAGGGAATATAGTCAATAATATGTAATGACTATGTCTAATGTCAGATAGATAGTAGACTTACTGGGGTGGTCACTTTGTAAATTATATAAATGTCTAATCACTCTACTGCCCCCCCCCTGAAATTAGTATGATATTGGATGCAAGCTATAATGGAAAAATAAATTAATTGTTAAATAAATAAATAAATTGTTTTAAAACTCACCAAGTTTTATTTTTATTTTTTTTAAATATATATTTTATTAATTTTTTACAGAGAGGAAGAGAGAGGGATAGAGAGTTAGAAACATCGATGAGAGAGAATCATCGATCATCTGCCTCTTGCACTCCCCCCACTGGGGATGTGCCTGCAACCAAGGTACATGCCCTTGACCCGAATCGAACCCGGGACCTTTCAGTCTACAGGCCGACGCTCTATCCAGTGAGCCAAACCGGTTTCGGTGAAAAACTCACCAAGTTTTAGCCAACAGTATCTAGGCGGAGGTAGTGTGTGCACTTCCAGGAAGTCTAATGAGAGGGGAGGGAGATACCCATCTTCAGCCTTCATCCACCCTGCTCCCAACAAGGTAACTGTGATGGAGGGAGTTCTAGCAGCCCAGCAAGCGTAAACCGTGGAGACAGATGCTAAGCCCTGGTGATGACAGAGAAGTCAGCTGGAAGGAGTGTGGCTACCTCATAAATTTGTGCATCTGCCAAACCTCTCTGGACTTGTTACTTCAGGCTTATTTTATAGGGAAAAATAAGCTTTTATTTTATTTTATTTTTTTAAGTCACCATTTGTTGTTGTTATTTTGTTGTGACTTGCAGTGGAACAAAATTCTGACCTATATGTCTATCTGGAGAAGCTATGGTTTTATACACAGAGTTCCATAAGTATTTTTCTGGTACTTAACAACTGACATAAGTATGCCCATGGAATAGAATAAAAATGTTGTGGAGTTTAAAATTTAGAAATACTAATATGACTAGCAATATCGGACAGGAGGATGGAGACAGGGGAAGTGTGAGAATGCTGATCTCCTCATCTCTGGCAGGAAGTTAATCAATACTGTGTGCATTTAAAATACGTCATTTTATAACCGACTCCAGCCTCCTAGTTTCTGTAGTCCCTTAGAGGGGATCCGTTAGAAAATTATATCTTTTGTGCTGAAGAAATATCTGTCTAAACGGAGCAATTCCTTCCACTTCACTGTAGTTTCTTTTCCTCCTTTTAAACAAAAATAAAATTAAATCTAATACTCTTTTTATTAAAAAGTAACTGATGTGGTGTGATCCCACTTTATATCCCTGGCCATACAGACTTCTATTGAGATATCTGCATTGTTGATTTCTGGGATATGTTCTGTGGAATTATTCACTTTTTTTCTTAGTAGTTTTCTTAATTTTTTGAATTCTTTATAACTAGTGGTGAGTCCCTGCAGGACCTTCATCCCTTTCCTGGCCAGCCACGCCCCCTGGTCGAACTCTCAGACGAACTCCTGGTCAAGGGGACAATTTTCACACTATGCTTAATTATATAGGATAAGCATGTATTACTTTTTAATATCAATGTGGTTATAGTGTACATTCTGCTGTATTCACCTAATAAATACCAAGGGTACCCCTCCAAGTCACTGATTAATACTCAATAGCATGGATGCACTTAATTTATCTAAACACTTCTTTACACCTGAACATTCGGGTTTTTTAAACACCCTTTTTACATAATAACTTTTTGGTAGCCTAAATCTCCAAAAAGTATATGAACATTTTAAACTTTAATAGTTAAAAAAACAATGTGAATTATCCTCCCGCCCACTAAGTATGAGAGTGCCCATTTTCCCTTTCCAGTAATGAATACTACGATGTAAAAAAATTTTAATTGATTTTAAGAGAGAGAGGATGGGAGAGGGAGAGAGAGAGAGAAACATCAATGTGAGATCAAAACATCAGTCATCTGCCTCTTGCACATCTCCTACGAGGGACCACCACCTGGGCATGTGCCCTGACGGGAATCGAAGCGGCAACCTTTCGATGCTGGGGATGATGCCCAACCAGCTGAGCTACATTGGCCAGGGCTGAGAGCATTTTTAAATTGTGCCAATTTGGTTTCAAAACTAATATTTGTTGTTATTTTCATTTTAATAAGGCTAATTAAAGTTATCCCTTTTTTCCTATGGTTTCTATGGTCTTAGTTATGTGACTTTTCCCTGTCCATTTAGCTATCACTCTGTCCTTTTCTTATCAACTAGTAAAAAGCTCCTTTTAGATAAAGGCTATCTATCCATCTTCTATAATACATGGCATAAATCTTCTGTTCCAACATTTATCATATATCTTCTGATTTTGTTTATGGTATCTGTTTCAAGATATAAATGCTTAATTTTCATGTAGTATACATTACTTTTACCATAACAGTGAGGTCATTTTTTTTAAGTGCTCAAAACAACAGGAAAAGCAATGCTTCTGCCCCATGGCCTCACTCCCCACCCCTTCCCTCCAGCTTTGAAGTCCAAGTTCCCCAAGGCTGCTTACAAAGCCCTCCACAAGCGCCCTCCACGCCCTTCCAGGACCCTGCCCCTCCTCTGCAGACAGCTCCCCAACACGGGAAAATCACTGTGGTTACACCCTGGATTCTCAAAGCTGAGCCACCGCTGACCCCTGCCCCTAGTTAAAAGCCACGTTCATGGAGTTCTCCCTTCCTCTCTAGAGAGGCTTCCCTGAGCCCCACCTTCCTGCACACCAGCCAGAGGACTGTCTGCTGGGCCCATCGCGCCCTGAGCCCAGCTGGTGTTTGCCCAGTGCACACCTGGATGCCCTGCAGATGCCCACCATGCTGACTGGTCAGGGCCTGCATATATTGCTGTTACTTATTTTTTAAAATGTATTTTTATTGATTTCAGATAAGGGAGAGGGAGAAAGAAATAGAAACACCAATAATGAAAGAATCATTGATCGGCTGCCTCCTACACACCCCACACTGGGGCTGGAGCCCGCAACCTGGGCATGTGCCCTGACCAGGAATCAAACCGTGATTTCCTGGTTCATCTGTCTGCACTCAACCACTGAGCCACACCAGCTGAGCAGGTGTTACTTATTTTTAATTTCCCCCCTGACCTGAGCACCTCTCTATTGCCCGCACAGAATACACATTGATTCTCTATTTACATTCATGTCCTCCAGACCACCAGCTTCCTGGAGGCAGAGCTGCGTCTTGTTCATCCTGCGTGACCAGGTGAATGGATGAATGGGCCCAGGGGAGCTCCTCAGAGGTTTGTCAGCACAAGTGTCTGGCCAGGCCTGGCAAAGGCCGAGACAGGTGACTTCTGAGAATGAGTGACACTTTCCCCTGAGAGCTGCTATAGGCTTTACTTTCCCTTGCAGCACCCCCACTTCCAACCATTCCATCGCAGAAACAAATAAACCCGAACAACACCATAAACAATGCAACCACCTCCTCTCTAGCGCATTCTTTCTACCATCAAGTGTGTTCTCAGCTATTCCCGTTTTACGAATCACTCTCATATCCATCACATCCTTGCGATCCCTGAAGACTGCCGTGAGGGAATCATATAACCATTTTTCAGAAGATAAAACGAAACCCGTGAGAGGCCAAACAAGTGGCTTGATTCTTGCGATCTGAGATAATAAGTCGCACATAGGCTTGGGCCCTGGAAACCTCTGGGGATACTGTCTTGTCCAACACTGTGCCTTCGGAAGGCTAAGGAGCTGGATCTCAAAGGGCTTGTAGTGCTAGAAACCCTGTGGTAGAGACTTACTAATGGACCTCCCAATTAATGGGCCTTTCCCTCCTCGGGGCCCAGAGTAGCCATCTCACAAGAACCTACCTATTTTCTGGTTTGATATTTCAAGTACCTTGGGATATGAGATGCCAGCTCTCCGGTATGCTCCAGTTACCTGCAGGAATAATTCCGTCTGTGAACTTTTAGCGGTTAACCGGCTGTCTCCTAATTCAACTACCTTCATATAAATTGTCCTAAAATATTATTTTATAAATATACAGTCTCCGATAACAAATAGTATCTTTTTGTGAAATTAATTTCAATTTAGCCTTAACTAATACCGAATTGCTATGGAATTACATATTACATACACATTACAACAAAAGTTCATCATGATTAATGTTATTACCGTGAACACCAAAGGAATTAATAATGATTTGCAGTTATTATAAAGTGGTACTGGTGTAGGGAAAAAGGTTAAGTCTAATTAAATTCTGGCAACCACTTTAGGGCTCTGCGGCAAAGAGGACGCTGGGTTTTGTTAATTAATTCTGTATGAAAGGTTGCTGAAGTGTTTTAACGTTGTTCAAAGAGCCACGGTTTTACTACCATAGTGTGTTTTGATTTTTTCCCCCCCACAGTGACCGGTTAGCATGGGTGAGGCATTGGATTCTTGGTGATCCGCAGGTGTTAGGCGGCTGCTGTTCCTGACACTGCGTGGTGGGGAGAGCAGGGTTCCAGGGCCCTGCCATGCCTCACGCTAGGACTGGATCTTGCGTTTCCTGAGTTGCCTTCTGATCAGACACGGCTCCACAATCGCCCCTTCACTTGGGTGTAGTGGGCAGCTTGACATCCCAGAAGGGCCCTATCTTGCCCAAAACAGGGCTCGGGTAACAGTGCCTGATCTTGCACTATATTATGAATGGAAGTCAGCATGAGTGAGCTCCGAATGTGAGAGATTCGGGCTTTGTCATGGCTCTGTAGCCATTTCCCTTGTAACTTGGGGCAAGTCATTTAAATTCTGAGTCTGAATTTCCTCCGACTTCCCAGTATTGTTGTCAGGATTAAATCAGAAAAATGGATAAGAAGGAGAGGTGGGGAGCTCTGAGAGTTAAACAAATTAATGTGGTTATTCCTGACCATCTCCTGGGTAAAGGAAGTTCCACTCTTAATATGTCTAATTTCTACATCCGGCCTTCAGGCTCCTCGGTGATGGGACCAGACCTTTAATTTAAATATTGCACCTGTTTCATGCCACAGAAATATTCAATCTAATATTTCAGACCGTGACGTTAGGTGGAAAGTTGTTTCAATTAAAGCAGTTTTCAATCCCTTGACTTTTTAAGTTAATCAAAGTACACAAGTTGGTATCTCTGGTTGCCTCAAGCATAGCTTAGTGCTCGGCACAAAGTAAACGCTCGGTAGATTTGGTTGAAAGAAAGAATGGGCCCAGCCAGTGTGGCTCAGTGGCTTAGCATTGACAACCTATGAACCAGGAGGTAAAGGTTTGATTCTGGTTAGGGCACATGCCCAGTTGCATGTTTAATCCTCAGTAGGGGGCATACAGGAGGCAGCTGATCAATGATTCTCTTTCATCATTGATCTCTCTCTCTTCCTCCCTCCTCCCTTTCTCTCTGAAATCAATTTAAAAAAATAAATTCAGAAAAGAAAGGATGGATAGATGGATGGGCATCCTGATTTGTCTGACCCAATGCAGACATAGCATTTGTGATCAAGATCAAATCTGACCCACTCCTGAGCACTGTTCCTAGCATTTGCATGCCTCCTGAGCACCTAGCAATTACCTGCCAGACATTGTTCATTTCTAATGCCTTCAACTCTGGGAGCCTTCTCTAAGAACACACACAGCCTTACCCAAGATGGCCTTTCCCTCCTCTGGGCCCATAGATATGGAATGTCTAGCCCAGAGGGCTTTAACCCTTGTGCGCATGAGAACTGCCTGGAGGGCTTGTTAAAATACAGATTGTTGGGTCTCATCCTTGGAATTTCTGTTTCTGTGGGTGCAAGATGGAATTTAAAATGTGAGTTTTAAAAAGTTCCCAGTTGCTGCTGCTGCTGCTGATCTGAGGATGGCACCTCCAGAACCTCAGGTCTAGCCCATTAGTCCCTGTAGAACTTACTAGAACTGGTAACTTTTTCCTTAGATGGGAGTAATTTTGAGTAAGGAATTGGCTGAACACCAGCATGGCACTTGCTTTTGCCTTACAACATTCCATAGATGGTCCAATCGCACCCTTAGCTTCCAGAAGGGGAAACTAGCTTTTGGCATGGAGGCAGCACAATCAAGGCCATGGGCATCCAGATCTTTTCCCATTACCCTGGGCTCATGGTCTAGCTAAAAAATGCAATTGCCACATGAAAACAGAGCGTTTCTGCCAGGAATAGTAGCTGACACAATGGGAATACAGCACCTATGTGTCTCACAGGTAGTGAGTGGGCAGTGGTGGTAGACTACTGATTAAGGGTCATTGTGGCAAGAACACTGGGAAGAGGTTAGCCCAGGTCACCTGACCAGTTATGTGACCTTTGACAGGTCAGGTAACTTCTCAGGGCCTCTCATGTCACCTGGCCTATAATTCTCACCTTCTATCCACCTCTGACTTCTAAGCACAGGCAGGTCTGTGTCTGCAATGTAAGGAGCATCTGAGAGCATCGGGAAGTGAGCTCTCACCGAGGACAGTGAGGAAGGAGGGAGGCCAGGGCCACTCCTTGGGCCCTATTTCCCCCTCAGCACCAGGAAAATCTAATTGACCCTCCTGTGGCTTTTGTAGGACCAAGGAGGGAATTACCAGAAGCCAAAAATGCAGACGGCCGTTGGCTGATGTACAGGAAGTTACTTTATAAAAGGCACCATGGCTTCTCCAGTGAACTCTGCATTTCGGGGCTGTGTCATCATGCCTGAATCCATTCTGAGTCCATTAGCAGCCTGTGCTGGCATTGAGGCCCCCAGACTCCTTGGAACCTCAAGAGAGAATCTCCAGGGAGCTGACTCAGCCCTTTGTCCTCCAGTGGCAGGGAAATTGGATTCCAACCTCAGAGGATGTTGGTCTGCGTCGGAAGCCTGGAGTGACAAAGGACTGCTGCCAAAGAGGAGAGCAGTCCAATGTCCCCATCCAGAGCAAAGGTGAAGCTGAGGAGAGGAAGGAAGGAGGAGGGAGGGAGAAATAGAAGGAAGCAAGGAGGAAGGGAAGGAGGGGGAAGAATTGATTTACTGTCTACAATTTTATGGCAGGTGCATGCCACCCCATTAATCCCAACACCGACAAGCTTTCAAGGTAGATATTATTATCCCCATTTTACAGCTGTCATAACTGAGGTTCAGACCATGGAGTGACTTATGTAGCATGGTGAACCTGGGAATTCATCTTCAGATTGTCTAATCTCAAAGGTCATGCGCATTTCATTGCTCCATGCAGTGTCTCAGGGTTGGCTGCCAAGAAGGGTCTATGATGAGAGAGGAGAGGGGTGCCATGGCCTGGCTGGAAAGGCAATTGCCACATGAAAGGCAATTGACACGTGAGTGGCCCTGGACTGTCACCTGGTCTCACCTGGATGGTGCCTCCCAGATACCCAGATAAGGCTTGCCGGATCCTGAGAAAACACAGACCTTAAAAAAGCCCCTGCGGCTGCTGGGCCTGGGCAATGGATGTGTATTTTGCTCATTAGTGCTCACTGCTGACCAACTGGCAGAAACATTACCCAAAGCACAGAAGTGAGGATACCTCAGTCCATGGGCACTGGGCTAGTCTCGTCCATAAAACAAGCACAAATGTGAAAAAAAATCCCTGCTAACCCTCTCCAGCTCACCAAGCAGACTCACCAGGATAACCCGCCCTCCAGGGAGCCTCGTACCTGGGCCCGTCTTCAGCTAACTGTGCCAGACACGATATCTCTCCCACTTTACTGTGAGCATCTTGGGAATGTCTCTCTCTCAACTCTGCAGCCTCCCCACTCCATGTCAATCAGCATGGGGTGCAACGGAAGGAGCCTAGACCACAGCTGTCCAGTAGACCTTTCTGTGCTGTCCACATGTGGCTGTTGCACTTGTGAAGCTTAATTGTTGCAAATGAGGGACTGACTTCTTTATTTATTTTAGTTCAGTTCATTTAAGCTCAAGTGACTACAGGGCTAGAAACTCCATAAATATCTGCTGGAGAAAAGGAGAAGAAAAAGAAGACACTGAGGATATAAAATATATATTCAGAGCAACAAAGCAAGGAGGGAAGGAAGGACTGAGACAGGAAGAAGAAGTATTGGTAACAGCTGCCAGCAGACCACCCAGGGAAAGCTGCAGGCTGGGGTCTGGCTCCGGTTGGAGCTTTTGCTATTTGCCTTGGCGTGACAGAGACAGACCTGCAGACTGGCCGAGCTCCCCTCCCCAAGCCTTCTTAGCATGGGTGAGCGTAAGGTCACAGATCTTGAAACCTGGGACCAGAGAGCCTCGTGTGTCAGAGTTCCTCTCAGCTTGCCCACCCTGCTATTGTCCAAGTAGGAAGTGAGCGCAGAGTTGTGGGAGGGAGTCAAGCAGGTGAGGGCCAGGACAGCTGTGAGCCTGCAAGCTCCCGCCCCACCCTCACTCTCCTCCCCCCCACCTCCTCCCTCTGCCTCCATCTCCACATTAGCAATACATTTCCAGGACACTCTAATGAAGTACATCTTGAGTCTCCTTCTCATGGCTAATGAGGAGACAACAAGAATTTGACTAATACCAGGACAATTACTGGAGCAGTGAAGCGAGGGCCTCTGATTAGACGTGATAATTTGCGAGGCTGGGCTCTTCACATTAAGTTTGCAAACAGTTTAAAAATCACTTCCTCTATTTATCCAGCTAATCCCTGTTTAATGACTCCAGACCCAAGGAAAGAAAGGGGAAATGTCTCTTTAAAAGTTAATAAATAAATAAATTAAGATACTGACAACCCCATCCTTATTTGCCCACACAGGAGAGATGGCACAAGTGTAACCTGATTGTCATCTTCTCACACAAGAGAGGACTGCAGTGCTCCAGAGGAGTTGGCCATCCCCAAACTGTCATCCTGCATTTGTTCCGGATGCTCACCAGCCCAACCACTCACCCAACCCAGCCACTCACCCTGCCCAGACCGGCCACTCACCCCATCCAGCCTGGCCACTCACCCAGTCCAGCCGGTCACACAGCCTGGCCACTCACCCAGCCCAGCCTGGCCACTCACACAGTGCAGCCTGGTCATTCACCCAGCCTGGCCACTCCTACCCCTAACAGAACTGCTTGTCCCACATGGAAGACAGGCTATGCCTCCCTGTGGGGTCCAATGGCATGATATGGGAACTGCTGTGGGTGGTTTCTGGTCTCCAAATGCTGTGGGAGGATGGACACAGGTGAAATTCCATTCTAGCGGAGGGTTCTTGGTAACCTCACCCCTCAAAGTGTGGTTGGGGACTGGCAGCATGGGTGCCACCTGGCACCTGGACCCCCAGATGGGTGTCACCTGGAAGCTTGTTACAAATTCAGAACCTCAGGCCCCACCCAGACCTGCCGAGTCGGAATCTGGATTTTCACCAGCTCCTGGGTGAGGGCATGTGTGCCGGTGTTTGGGAGCACGGCTTTATGACATATCATTTGCCTGGCACAGAGGTGCCCGGAGACACATGATTTTGCAGATTTCCATACCATTGACCCGTGGCTCTGTGCTTGTCAGAGTGCCTCCACAGAGATTTACAGCGGGGATTATGCAAAATAAAGTACGTTTGGGAAAAGCTGGGTTAAATCAAATTGAGTTTATTTGTTTACTGCAGGTTTTACAGCCTCTTTATCACACCGATAAGCATTTTGATGTCCACAGGCAGATACTGCCTGCAGTGTTTCCCAAACTCAGTTGGAGCAGGAACTCCTCTTGATGAGTGAGAAGCATTGCGGGTTCCCCCTGGCACCAGTTCAGGAAGAACTACCACAGACAGTGGGCGATTTCTTAAGAATCATGGGGTTCTCTGCTCCCAAACATGGGCGGTCTTCTCTACAACAGACATCCAGGAAAGCAAAGCCAAGGCCTCCATGGTGCTACCAAAGCTTTCCTCTGCCAGCCACCCTCCAGCATCTCCACCAGGAACAGCCACCCGAGCACTAAGTGCGGAGCTGAGACCACCAGGTCCAGGCCTCTGGGAAAGGAGCAGGATCAGGAGGTTGGAGGTGGGGGCTGCCACCTTCCTCTTCATAACAATTTGCCTTAGAGGTGGTGACACCGGCTATTTCTCCATGTCTTGTTGAACTAAGAACTGATCATGTGGGACATGCAGGTCACGCTGTGCCAGGGGCTTCCTCTGCCTAGTCCATCAGATCTCCGTGAGAGCATGGAGGTGGCCACTCTCATTGGCCCGTTTCACAGGTGAAGAAAACGAAGGCCAACGAGGTTATACACGTTTTCAAGTTGACCCAGCGAAGCAAGTGGTGGAGCTGGAACTCAAGCCCAAGCAGAGCCACTAGGCCCTGCTCACTCCATGCAAGGTGTGGAGCCTGGATTGTAATTAAATCCTGATTAACTCAAGCACCCACATGCTCAAATATATGGTCCTAATCCCCAACCACTCTTGTTTAACATTTACTTCAGGTTTGCATACCTACACAAATATACATACGTAGGAAAACATGTAGGGACATTTCTTTTGCCTGCAAAACATAGAAATCACAGAATTAGGAAAGCTTGGTACAATTTCCAAAGCACACAGCTCATTTCATCCTCATATGCCCCTGCGGGTAAACAGGCAGTCTCACCCCTACTTTATGGGAGGGAAACTGAGACCAGGGGGAGGAGGTGATTTGTCCAAGATCTCACACTCAACAAAAGGTTCAAGATAAATTTAGTGTGGATTTTAGGGTCCCTGGGCTCTGAGCCTACACTCAGACCACCAGCAGGGGTGGCTGCCTACCTCTACCATTTCCGCCTTCAGACACCAAAAGAATCTAAGAGCCACTGAGGACAAAAACAACACAGTGCACATATATACATACAATACATGTGTGTATATGCAACATACACACTTGGCATGCAAATACACATCACATGCACTAATGATACATGCTTATACGCACGTATGCATGATACACAGAAACACGCATACCCACACACAAACAGTAAACACACATACTCGCACATACAAAGAGTACACACATACACAAAGTATATACATAATACACGTGTGTTCACATACACAAACAGTACACTCGTACATACAATACATACACATACATGTATACACACAATACACAAATATAAATAATACATATAATACATGCATAATACATTGCACACACATGATATATATGTGTTTTACTGTACACTGCCCATGGTGTTATTTCAGCTGCTGATTTTGCCAGGATTTCATGCACAAGCCACCCTGCTTCCCCGCTGCTGGTGAAGGCCAGTTTTAGCCAATGAGCACTCATGAGAAAGGGGGGTCGGGACCATGGGCCAGAGCTAGAGGAGCCAGGAAATGGTCATTGTGAAAGAAGACAAGAGGAAGCTTGGGAGGGACATGGTAGAAGACTGAATGCTGCCAGGTAGGAAGGGTGCTGGGTGGGGGCAAACTAGGCCTGGCCAAAGCTTAGACTACAGTCAGGGGCCTGGCCACCATCCAGTTCTACTGCAGGAACACTGTGTGGCCTTTCTCCTTCTTTCTCCTGCCACGGTGTCCATCCGCACAAAGAGTCTGATAAATGGGTCAGCAGTGAGCTTCTGGGAGTCTGACTTCAAGCCCATCAGTGGGCAGAAGAGCTATGTGGGCTTGCAGCCCTCTGACCAGGAGTTGAGGGAAAGAGAGGAATCTGGGGTAGCCCTTCGCCGTTGGAAGAGTTCTGTTACTGGGGCTGGTTGAGAGTGACCCCTGTCCTCAGAGAGCCACGGTGTGCAGCTGTGTGAGCTGGATCAAGTCATCACCTCTCTCCGGGCTCAGGAGCTCCGTCTGGCTCCTGGAGATGGATGATTGGTAGTGTCATCCCCAGCAGTGTGACATCATGAAGAAGGATTCTAGATGAGCCTGATTTACTTTCAGACCTCAGACTTCATCACTTGCTAGTTATCCCATTAGGTATGTTACTTTATTTCTCAGTTCTTCAGTTTCCTCCCCTGAAATATATGACTAGTAATGATTGCATGGGAGAGAGGGAACATTGAGGGAGGCCATGGGACTCAAAGGGCATTGGCAGGACAGGACTCACACTTTTGTGAGGGGCTCCTGGGAAACAAATGCACAGAAAGCCTGGCTGGGAGTCCGCATAGTACTCAAAGGTGCCTGGGTTTAAAAATTCAAATGCCAGAAATATCTGTGGCACAACCCCTCCTAACAGAGCTCTGTGCAGACCTCGAAGTCACTGGTGTGGAGTGATCTCCGGTAATACTGTTCAATGAGGGGAAATACTGTTCGATGCACACAAAACGGTTCTGCTGAGTAAGAGATGCGGGAGATCCAAATGCAGGCATGTAGCTGCCTGTTTTTTGCAAATAGAAACACTGGGAGAATAAATAAAAACCATGGGGTGAGGGGTCATGAAGAGAGTATACCTTTCCATTTAGTAATCACCTTTGAGTCACATTCAAAAATAAAATATAACAAGCTCAAGCTGCTTTATACCCTGTTTCCCCGAAAATAAGACAGTGTCTTATATTAATTTTTTCTCCCAAAGTTGAGCTAGGTCTTATTTTCAGGGGATGTCTTATCTTTCCATGTGCTAGGTCTTATTTTCGGAGGATGTCTTATTTTCGGGGAAACACGGTAGTAGGCAAAGGGCTGAGGGACTGGTGTGTGCAGCCAGTTTCTCTAATCCTTATGGACAAGCAGACAGACAGATAAACAACCATGAGACCAAAGCTCCTGAGGGTTGAGGAATAAGCAGGCAGGCAGCCAGCACCACCCCTGCCCACCAGAACCCCACCCAGCAGGCAGCCCTAAGCCCTCTCACCCCTGCCTGCTGGGGCATGACACTCCTCAGTTCTTCCCGGAATGAATGCTTTCTCTAAACTCATTGCAAAACATCCTGGCTGGAGCTGCAAACAGGAATCCAGAAGCACCCCCTGGAGAGAGGTAACCCGCTTCCTGAGGACATTCGGCCTCCTTTGAGGGCCTGCATCAGGAGAGAGCAGAGCAGGCCAGGCCGCCATTCCCAAGGCAGAGCACGGAGCCCCACAGCGCAGCCACGTACCAACTGGGCGTCCCGCCTATGGTGGACCAGCCACCAGGTTCAGGCAACATTGGGTGTTCAGGAGCTTCCCAAGCTCCAGTCCATAGTAATCCCTTGGGGCTTGCCCACCGAACAGCCTTAAGGGCTACGCAGGGATTGTTGAGGGAGAGGAGAGGAGAGACCCCCAATGTAAGCTTCATCAGCTCCCACCCACATTTCCTCAAGAATATAGGGAGCATTGCCCTAACCGGTTTGTCTCAGTGGATAGAGCGTCGGCCTGTGGACTGAAAGGTTCCAGTCAAGGGCATGTAGCTTGGTTGCGGGCACATCCCCAGTAGGAGGTGTGCAGGAGGCAGCTGATCACTGTTTCTCTCTCATTGATGTTTCTAACTCTCTATCCCTCTCCTTTCCTCTCTATAAAATATATATATATATATACATTTAAAAAAAAAAAAAAGAATGTAGGGAGCATCATGTCACAAAGCAGAGGACTGAATCTGCCACCACGATGGGTCATTTAGGCAGGTCTCTTCTCTCTGGACATCAGCTTCCCTACCTGTATCAGAAAGGGGTACTTTAGCATAGAACTCTATTTTCAAATGTCTTAATTAGGACCTGGCATGTAGACAGATCTATGCTGACCCTTCTGGGAGAGCTGGGTGGGAAGCAGAAGCCACACCTCAGTGCCCACCCAGCCCCTGGGCAGCTTCTGGCACTTCCTTGGACCCCTGGCTTTCTTTGTAATTTCCATCCCCATTCTGCCTCTTCTACACACCTCTCAAGTCAGGTAGTCATGAGCACCCTGACTCCTGCTCTTTGTGCCTCTGTACACTCTCTGGGAGACTGCTTGCCCCCACTGCTTTGCCAATGACTTTCAAACCTTTGTCTTGCTGAGCTCCACATTTTAGTGCTCTATGCCTACTGTACACCTCACCTAGAAGCCCCAGGCATCTCAGACATGACTTGCTCAATAGAAAAACTATCTTCTCCTCCTTTAAACCAGCTTGCCTTG
Source organism: Pipistrellus hanaki (assembly GCF_964339955.1). NCBI lineage: Eukaryota > Metazoa > Chordata > Mammalia > Chiroptera > Vespertilionidae > Pipistrellus > Pipistrellus hanaki. Next base: position 10,363,127 of record NC_140516.1, on the reverse strand, counting down.
GCTTCCCATCTCAAAAATGAGGGGCTTCAGACACTCTAGCACTTTGGTCATTCCTCTCCCTTATGACATCCCCATCCAAATCTATCCTATCATCAAAGGCTTTTAAATCAACTCTGTCCACTTAGAGGTCACCATAGTCAGCAGCATCACCATCACCATCTCACCATCATCATAACCACCACCATCATTGTCATGAACCTCATCACCCACCATCATCACCATCACCATCGCTACCATCACCATCCCTCCATCATCATCATTATAGCTATCATCAATACCATCATCACTACTGTTACCATCATCACCAGCAGCAGCAGCAGCAAATGTCATTACACCATCATCATCATCATTATCACCACCATTATCATCACCTCAATATCATCACAACCACCATCACCCACCATTTTCACTACCATCATCAATATCATTATTATCCTCACCTCTTCCTCAGTTTCCATCATTTACATATGCCCTTATTGACCAACACTTTACCAGGCATGTACCTTCTGCATCACAGACATGATCATGACCATCATGGTTTGTAACTGCTCACTGCCCTCAGGGAAAAAAATGCAAATGCCTTGGCATTTGGCCATTCACAATCTGACTCCAACCTCGTATTTCAAGCCCATCTTGTAACAAGCCTATCCTGTACCCCAACAACACCAAACCCTTTCATGATCATACCACACCTTTCCCCCTCTGTCTCAGTACATACACTTCCCACAGCCTAGCAACTCATCCCCTTCTCTCTCCTGAATCCTACTTCTCCCTCAAGACCCAGATGCAATGTCCTGCCTCTAGGAAGAAAGGGCCAATCTCCTCACGTGGGTCCTGAGCCCTTACTCTCTAACTCCCACCTGAGTATCCAGGTATGTTCACAGCACCTGACAACACTATCATTGTAGTCAGTGAGCTCCTGTGACCCATGGACTGCAGCCCTCTCCTTGGTATCAGCTTTGTCATATTTCATCCCAGCACTGGCCTGACACAAGGCAGGAGCCTGAAGAAAGATGAATAATTAGGGAATGGATAAGAAAGTTGGCAAGAATGGAGGCAGGGGAAATAAGGAAGGAGTTTCCCCCTAAATATACCTGTAACAGACCCAGTGTTCACCCAGGTATGAATCAACCACTTTCTTTTTTACTTTTTCTTTTTTTAAATATATTTTTAAAAAGGAAGAGAGTGGGATTGGGAGTTAGAAACATCGATAAGAGAGAAACATCGATCAGCTGCCTCCTGCACACACCCCATGGGGGATGTGTCCGCAACCAAGGTATATGCCCTTGACCGGAATCGAACCTGGGACCCTTTAGTCCGCAGGCTGACGCTCTATCCACTGAGCCAAACTGGTTTATGCTCAGCCACTTTCTTAGTGCTAAACTCCAGAAGGTTGGAGAAGCCAGGGAGGCCACCCCACAGAGAAAAGAAGGTTTCTTACTTCCCAGGTTCCTTCTAAAACACAATCATCCTTCCATGGTCCCAGGTCCTGCCTAAGGGGCTGCAGAAGAAAACAGAGGGCTCATGATACCCAGTAGCCTAAGCCATGGTGCTGCTCCAACTGCCTGAGCTTCCCACCGTTGGTGCCATGTCCAGACCCTCTGCAAGGAGGCTGTGAGAAATGGCTCACCTGTCCGAGTTTCAAACGATGGACTAGGAAACAGAAGCATGGCGAAAATGAGACTTTTAATAACACTCCAGAGAGTGGGCGTCCATTGTACAGGAACACACATGGGGCAGGGAACACAGCCTATTTATTTAGACCTCCTCCGGTTCCTCATTGACTGAGTACTATTTCACCACCTACTTCCTAATAGGCCGCCTAGGTCTTGCTGTCTCCTCTTGGCTTATTTAAAAACAATATGTGGGGCCTTCTCTAGTCGCCTCCACCTTTGTCTAGGGCACATGTGTCTAACACAAGGCCCTCGGGCCAAATCCAGCCCGCCAGTCCTTGCAATGTGGCCCGCACCGCGCTGTCATCACTGCACTCCGCTGTCAGTTTATGACATTGTCAGTTTATGACTGTTCAGTAAACCATTCGGCCCGCGATTTAGGCTGGATTTTAGATTTTGGCCCCTTCTCTGATTGAGTTCGACACCCCTAGTCTAGGGGAATCTTCCTAGGACATGTGCTATCAGCCACGTGCACAGCTCTCATCCTCTCTCCCCACCCCCTCATCCTGCTTGCTCTGGGGAAATTCAGCAGCCACCTGGCCACATGCTGTTTCTTTTCTATGAAGATAAATCAAAGGCATATTTCTTACAAGGTGAATCCATTCACTCATTCACAAATATTTATTATGCACCTGCTAAGTGCCAGACCTTGAACTAGAGGAGTTCAGCACAGATTGACTCAGGTTTATCCCGCCTTTTTCAGTTGGATGTTGAGCTGAAGGCCAGACACCATCACTGCTATTCTCACCACCACCATCACCCCCTTCAGTTCTGCTCCAAGAACTTGCTGCACCCAGTACCTCCATGTATCACTCCTCAGGAACAGCATCCCGTGCTGCTTAAGTAGACCTTGGAACAGGCTCTTGTCATCAACATTCCCAGGTCAAAAGACTTGCAATTCTGCTCTGGTTCTAGAAAAGACCACTCAGTAGCATGACCTTGGACAGCAGATGTGACCTCTGAACCTTCTGTTCAAATATATGTCCTCCTTCCCCAAAACCCAAAGGGTAGCTTGACTCCTACCCCCAAGAGGCCCCAGATCACTCCAGCCAGAGGTACTGCTGGGAGGCCAGATGTGAGCCTGGGCAGGAAGGGGTGAGAAAAAGTATCACTTCTCTCCAGCCCTGCCTACAGGAATCTGGCCATATCCCTGGATAGAGGGGGCTCCCGCTAAGGGAAAAAAGGACACTGTGACCTTGAGCCAAGTCTCCTCCCACTCGCCTCCCCTGACCTTTGCACAGCACCCCAGCCCAGTGCGGACTCCTGATGTGGATTCTTCACTAAGCAGGGGCCTCCCCTTTATTTTATTATTTTTTAAATATATTTTATTGATTTTGTACAGAGAGAAAGGGAGAGAGATAGTTAGATACATCGATGAGAGAGAGTCATCGATCAGCTGCCTCTTGCACACCCCCTACTGGGGATATTCCCCCAACCAAGGTACATGCCCTTGACCGGAATCGAACCCGGGACCTTTCAGTCCCCAAGCCGACGCTCTATCCATTGAGCCAAACCAGTTTCGGCAGCAGAGCGGGGGGAGGGGGGGCTCTCCTTTAAAAGCAAAAGCCGTGTGGGTCTCCTGGCTCCCTCTCTCAGGAGCTTCAGGTTCCAGACTGCAGCCATTTAGCTGTCTTGGGACCTGGTCCAGCTCCTTAAAACATAATGCTGACACCTCAGGAGTCACTGGGGTCCCAGTCTTTCCTGGGCCAAGATGGGGAGGAGGCTAAATCAAGGGGCTAGAGGGACTGGTGGGCAAAGGCCCTGAGCACAATAAGCAGGCCCTGGGGAGATAGATAAATCAGCTTTAAAATAACCATCACAAAACACACAAAGGCCGTGGCTGCCCTCATTCAAGGAGACAGGGCATGAAACCAGCTGCCTGAAACTCAGAACTCACTGTCAGGGCAGAGATAGCACTCATTTGCAGCGGGGAAACTGAGGCCCAGAAAGGAGAACTCTGCTTAAAGCCATTCAGTGATGTAATGCAGGCAAGGCCCTTGCCCGCGCACCTGCCATCATACCCACCTCTGCACAGAGCCCGCAAAGGTGGTAACAGGTCTCTTGCCTTCAGAGCAAAAGGCTTCTCAGTGGGCCTCTGTGAGGGCAGGATTTGGGTGTGTCCACTGGTGGTGGTGAGTTTGGGGGCACAGCAAGATGTCCTTACCTGTAGGTAGCCCTGAGACACCTGGCTTACAGCTCAGAGCAGGCCAAGCAGGGGAAAGGAGGGCCAAGGCTACTGAACCTCAGGGAGGACAAGGGCCAGCCATGCCCTCCCCATTTTCTACCCCCAACCCCGCCTATATCCCATCTGCTCCTTTGACCCTAGATCCCTTTTTGATATATCTTGATTTTTCCCAACTCTCCCTGCCTCTCTTCCTTGCTAAAAAGCCCTTTTCTCTCTTCCTAAAAAAAATAAAAATAAAAAATATATATATATATCATATTTGTGTAGTTCTCTCTCCCCATCTTTCTCCTTTATCTCTCCATTTCCTGCTGTCCATCACCCGCCTCCACCCCATACCCAGGTCAGCCCTCAGTGGTACGGGAGACCCCAGCAGAGGGCACACAGCCTGGAGAACGAGGTCGCCCCATGTCACTGTGTGTGTGTGTCTGTGTGTGCACACATGTGTGCATGTGTTCATGTGTGCTTTGTGGGCTGGATTGCTTATGCCTCACAGTGCAGTGCAGTTGAGAACACATTTTCGCCATTATTGCCTCCTTTTCTCCTGACGACTGTGAAGAAGGCAAGGGAAAGGACAGGAAGGGTGATTATTTCTCTGTGTCCAGGGGATGCAGAGGCCCAGAGAGTTTGAGAGACTGTCTAAGGTCACACAGCTGTCAGGACGGCCTCCCTACAAAGCATCAGCCAATACTGATCAGAGTGTCTGTGTGCCCCATGGTCTGGCCTCATAAGCACCCAGCGCTTCTCAGCCGCCTCCTTGCATGGCTGCAATAAGCTGCCTACACTCTGAGCTTCTCCCGGCTTGTTCTGACCTGGAGTCCAGCAGATCAGCCAGCCTGACTCCTGCGGGACAGCTCGCCGTCCCCAGATGACCTGGACATGCCAGTAACTGGCTGAGCAGTGATTCCTGGAAGTGAGACTCCAGGGACCATGGCCTGGCCCTGTGGAGGGGGAGAGGCATCTGGTCCCAGGTGGGGGCGAGCAGCCGCTGGGCTGTGCTGGTGAGCAGTCCCCGTAGAGAGCAGCTGGGGCTGGAGTGCTTTGTCCTGGCCTGGAGCTCGGCCAGCTGCAGAGCGGCCCATGAGGGACCTGCACTCAGAGTCACTGGGGAGGCAGGAATGACAGTGAAGTTCCCTGCTTGGCTACTTCCTGTGGTTCCAGCAGCACCCCCAACACCCATCATACCCAGATTCAGCTCCTCCTCCAGCCACCTCCCCCGACCCACTCTTCCTGGATGCCCCTTAAGAGAACAAAAAACACCACCACCCACCAGTGCCCCAGCCATCACCCGGGGTACATGGAGGACTCCTTCAAACCCTTCACCCCCAAGCCATGCCGCATGGAGTCTCCTCCCACAGGCTCCCCCTCACCTACTCTGGTTCTGCGCTGGCCTCCTGCCTGGGCTCCAGCCTCCGTCCTGCCCTCCCTGCCCGTTGCTGTTAGGGGCAGGACAGGAGCCAGGGCACGGGCTTGGTGCCTCGGCCAGGCGGACCTGTTCTTGAGCTCCCGTGACACTTTTATAGTGTGTGATTTGGGGCAAATTACTTACTTTCTGATCATCTTGACTCCAGTGAGCTCTCCCTGAATCTGTGCTCATGCTAACCAGGTGACCTCCGATTCTAATTTGACTTCCTCCTAGAAACATCCACCAGAAGAGAGGATGCGGAGTAAGGAGACACTATTCTACTCCCCACGACACGTGTAGCTCTCTTCATAGCTCGTTAGCTGGTATTTTTTGTTTGCCAAAAAGTCAAAGAGAGTAAGATGTCCAAATTAGATGGAGAAATCTGAGGGTATGCACTTAACAATAACAAAAATGATGAAGGCAGAGAAGGAGTTTGTATGACTGCACTGGCTTCAGCTGCCTGGAAGACTGTTACAGAATAAGACTTCGGTTCATTTTGCAGCCGTAAGACCCACAAGTAGACGGATTTAAAGTGAAGTAAGCACTACCGTGCTAAACAAGTAGGTAGTGAGCTGCCTGTCGTTGGAGGTATGCAAGAATAGGCTGTGCCAACCTCAGAGGGAATGTTGCAGATAGGCGTGATCCTGGAGGCTTCCCTCCTCCTTTCAGTAGCTAACACAGCCACTCAGTCACGGAGTACTAAATGGTTTACAGTTGTCTCCACCTTCCCACAGCCACCACCTGGGCCTAGTCACCTGCCCCTCCTGCCTGGATGACAACGGAGCCCTGGGATGCTCCCTTGCCTACAGGCTTGCCTCCTCCCCTTCATGATGTCTCGCCCAGGAGCTGGAGTCTTCCTCCTAAAGCAGGAGTAAACCAGCTCTGTTCGCCTGTCACAACCCGCGAGGCCTCCATTGTAGAGTCTAGAGTTCATGGTGTGGCTACCGAGGCCTCCCTACCTGGTCCTGACTGCCTCTCCAGTACACTGTCATCACCCACACCCCACCATGATGCCCAGCCAGACAGAGCTCCCTGCTGCTGCAGCTGCCACTGCTATCACTTCTACCTCCTCTTTGACCTCCTTTTCCTTATCCTCTTCCTCCCTCATCCCTTTTCCTCCCCGCCCTCCAGCTCCAGCTCCAGCTCCATCTTCATCGCCATCTGGTTCTCCATCTCTATCTGCATCTGCATCTCCATCTCCATCTCTCTGCCCCAATTGTGAATCTAGCCTACTGCCTGTCTGGGTTTAACTCACATAACTGTGAGACTCCGTGCAAGGTAATCCCTCTGTGCCTCAGTTGCCTTTGCTGACACCACTACCTTAGCCTGCCACACTCTCTATTTCACCCATCCCTGCCTGGCTGACTCTGATCTGTCCATCATATCTGAGTCTCCGCCCCTCCCCAGAAAGTCCTCCTAGGCCCTCATACATGCCCCAGCCTGGGCTAGGCTCCCGGGGAGCCTGTATTTTCCTGCTTGCAGTCCATACCCCGCTGTATCCTACATGCCTTCCCCCAAGAAGTAGAATCAGACAGAGGTCAAGGGCTGTGCTAGCTTCACCACAATACCCGCCCCCCCTCACCTGCCATGCTGAATCGGTCAGGAGTGGCTGCTTAAAAACAGGCAGGCAGGGAGCAAGGCAGGCTCCCTGGAGAAGGTGATGCAGCCAGGCTAAAGGCTGCCCAGATGTCCTGCCTGACCCGTTTCCTCAGAGCTCACTTTTAACCACAAGGAGGGAGAGCTTCTCAGACCTGGTCAGGGCCCCCAAAATAAATTATGGCACTGCCACTTGAACTGCTGACTGCCCAGAAGTGCCATGTCAGGGGGGAGGGGGGAGGGAGGCTGTGTGGGCCTCAGCCCATTCCCTGGGGTTCTCAGGCTCAAGCAACAGTGCCCAGGCCCAGGCAGATGCCCAGCTCTTCCTAAGCACCGAGGCCTCTGAGCACCATTTGGAACCCATCACGGCCCTGGCTGCGCTGAGCACGGATCTGGCTAGCATTACCGAGGAATTCACAGGGCCTCACATGTATTCCCAGGCTGGTGCCTGGGGAACAAGGACACAGAGACAGTCCGCCTCACTCTGCATGCACCCTCCAGGGGTGGCCTGCAGGGCCGAGAGGAAGGGAAGGAGGAAACAGGCTGGACCACAGGCCACAGCTCCCCATCTGGGCGCAGGCCCTGGGCCTTTCAGCAGGAGCTGAGTGACCACGCATCCCCTCCTCAGGCCCAGTCGCTCCATTATGCTACCGCTGCCAGTGATGGATGTGTAGCTGCCAGACCTTATCCACACGGCGTGTGCGTATAAATGGATTTACCCTACAAGAACCCTATGAAGTAGAGGCCATCATTAACCTTGTTGGACAGATGAGGAAACTGGGGCACAGAGCGATTACCTTCTGGAATCCTTACTGGAATCCCACAGTCATGTGTGAAAGGCCAGGAGTTAAACCCAAACAGGCAGGTAGGCTAGACTCAGACTACTGTTTCTGGAATTTTCTCAAGCACTATAGCCAGAATGAAAGGCCACAACCAATGTTAAGTCCTTCAAACTTGGGCAATGACTGGCATTCGTGGACACTTCTGGACAGACATTCGGCCGTCCCTCTATGGGGTCAGCCCCCTGCTAAGTGCTAAGAACTGAAAATAGTCATCAGCCTAGGGGGTTTACAGTTTACAGTTTACAGTTTACAGTCCCCCAGACACCAGCTCTCCAATGGGGAGCTGTGCGGGGGAGCTCCCCTTTCTGTAGCGTGGCCATGCTGCTCAGGGATCACAAGGGAACCATCAGAAAGGCAAGGACAGGAGGCAGCAGTGTGAGTGTGGTCCAGCCTCGCCTCCGTCTCACCAGGTCATAGCCCAGGCCGCTCATTGCACTGCCCTGAGCCTCCATGTCTGCCCTTGTAAAGCAAAGATGAAACCAACCTCCTGGGGGAGAGAGAGAAAGAGAGAGAGAGAGAGAGAGAGAGAGAGAGAGAGAGAGAGAGAGAGAGAGAGAGAGAGGGAGAGAGGGAGAGAGAGAGAGAAAAAATGGCTTGGCCAGGGCCTGTGCAGAGTAGGACTTGGTCAGTGTGCAGAGGTCTGCATCTGAGAACAAAGTGGACACAGACTCACTCCTCAGCCCCTCTGCCCGGACAGCCGGTGCTGGAGAGGAGACGTGGAGAGCGGGTAGGCTGTCCATGGGGAAGGCGGCAGCAAGGCCCTTGGAAATGGGAAAGCCATGGAAGGGGAGGGGACGCCCCTCCAGGGACAAAAGCCCACAGGTCCCCTCTTGGCTCTCGGCCACCTTTGAAGAGTCGCCTGAGAGCCCATTCAGCCGCTGGTTTTATCTTGTGACAGCCGAGGGAAGGGAGCCGCGGCCCATTATCCTCCACCCCGCTCTCGATTCACAAAGGAAATGCGGTTTATCGGATTGTCCATCAGGGCTGGTGACCGGGAAAGGGGGGAGCCTGGGTCACTATCCCAAGGGACACTTGCCAAAGCCCACAGAGAGAGAGGCGTGCTCCGCAGCCATGGGTGCCAGCGTGCAGGAGGCAGGGTGGCCAGAGCAGAAGGTCCTGCTGCAAATACCAAGAGCACCCCCCCCCCAGCCCCACCCCAACACTGAGCACAGGGGAACGTGGGGGGCACAGGGGGAAGGACCTGCCAGGGCACCAGGGTGACGTGCTATCAGAGCTGGGTCTGGTCCAGGGCCGCCCAGTCAAAGCTGTCTCCTCCCGCCGAGGAAATAACCCCGTAGGGGAGGACCCCACGGTGGAGCTTGAGAAGCAGGTCTGTGGCTGAGGGGGTCCCAGAGGGCCCTTCCAATAGCTCTGAGCTATTGGGACCAACAGGAGACTGCCCCACGGTGGGGAGAGGAAAGGGTGTCAGGCGGCCTATTTTCAGCCCTGCCCCCCCACCTCCCCACACCCCTATCTCCCAGAGGCACCAGAGCCTAGAGCCTCCGCCCTTGGCTTCCTTGTCCGGCAAAGGGGAGGAGGCTTGTTGCTTCTGAAAGTTCCTGGAAAGATTCATCAGCACAACCTGCACCAAAGCACATCCTGAGCCAGCGCCCAGCGGGTCCCAGCTGAGGCCTGTGGGGTAGAGCCGAGGCTGAGTGGATGGCTCCCGCACACAGCAGGTCCCACGGCGGGCTGGGGTCCAAGCCAGGCACCTGCCTGGGCCTGAAGAGGTGCTTCCTCCCGATGGTCCGAAGCCCAGCCTGCCATGGACGGCATCCATCCTGCAGCAGCATGGGCACGGAGCCAGAGTCAAGACATGGTTTCCACGCTTGGGCCCCGCGAGTGTCTTCCCCTCTGTGGGACTCTGGTCCCCCCGCTGCAAAAGTAGATCTCTGCCTTTCACCCTCTTAAAGCGCCATCACTGCTCTAACCTCACAGTGTAACCAGGAAAGGGCCCTGCTCCTTCCTGAGCCTCAGTCTCCTCCTCTGCGAAGTGGGCACATCATCACCTCCCTCTCAGGGTGTTCTGCTCCCAGCTGCTGGTGATGTGGGGGAGGGCACGGTCCTGACAGCACAAGTGTCATGAGGGGCCCTTTCCTTCCAATGCCGCTCTCAGACATCTCCTGGAAGATACCAGGGATGGTACGGCCCACGGGCGAGGCGGCAGAGGCATCAAGGCCTCCGCCAGCTGTGAGACCCCCGTCGTCCAGAACCCAGGCCTCTCCACCAGGCTTCCTGGCGCTTCTCAAACCAGTGGGGCCACCCAAGCAGGACGCAGCATGCACAGTGCAATGAGGGGGACAAGATGTAGGGTGGGAACCAAAAGACAGGCCAGGCACTGCTTTGACTCTTGTTGGGGGCCAGGAGGGTCTGTCCAAGGCCCACTGCCACCTCAGTATTCTAGTGCCCAGGGATCAGTCTCAGCCCAGACCTCCCTGAAGGCCAGACCCCTCATCCAGCCACCGGCGGGCATCTCTTTCCACCTGTGCCACAGGCAGTTCACACTCAGCTCAGCCCAATCCCAGTTTCCCATCTGACCCAGCCTGCCTCTCCTATTCTCCGACTCAAGGGCAACTCCACCATCTAGACACATGGCAGTCACTCCGACTTCCTCCCTCCCTTATGGCCTTCCTGAATGAACTAAAGATGGTCCCTGAATTAGGATGGTTCCACTTACAGTTTCTGACTTTATGATGGTGCAAAGGTAAAGGCATAATAAATTACGTGGGATATTCAACTCTTAATTATAAAACAGGTTTTGTGGTAGATGATTTTGCTCAGCTGCAAGTGTTCTTAGCACATTTAAGGTAGACTAGGCTAAGCTGTGATGGGCCGGCCATGGGTTATGTGTATTAATGCATTTTCGACTTATGATATTTTGAACTTACTGTGGGTTTGTTGGGATGTAATCCCATAGAGAGTTGAGGGGTCACCAGCTGTGGTTCATTCTGTGAGCGGAAGGGGCCACATGCTGACCTGACAAGCTCAGGGGAGGCCTCCATGGCGGTGTTACAAACTCAGAAACTTAAAGGAACCACAAAGGATGGTCTGAAATTAAACTTTAACTAAAAGCAGTTATGGTGGGCAGTTATATCCTAGGCTTGTATCTTCACTGACAAAGTCAGCCTTTACCTTAACTGAGCCTATATGTCTTTTTGTATCTATAATAACATATCCTTGAAATGTCTGAGTAACTTGTAACTTCCCTTTTTCCGGACTCCTCGGGGAACAACTTCCTGTGCCTGGGCCCCAGGACAGACACCACAAATTCCTTCGTTGTTATCATGTTCATCGTTCCTGCACCCACCTAAGTATGTATCTATCATTTTACTTTTTACCCAATCCCGGATGTTTCCTCGCTTTGCTTTCTCCCACCACTCTGGTCTATCACCAATGGATTTCATGAACCCACCTATGTCCCTCCTTTGATTACAATGTATAGAAATAGAGGAAAATCCGCCGTTCTCAGGAGCGTTATCTCAATCCCTTGAGGTTCTGCATCCTGGCAATTGTCGACAGTTTGGCTCAAATATACTCACAACAATTCTTTACCGGTTTGAGTGTTCTTTTACGCTAACAATTCCAATTGCTTAGCCTCATCCCAGGCCCGCTCAGCCCCTCATTCAGGCCTCATCCCAAAGTGGCCTGTTTCCTCCCCCAGACAGAATTCCTGGTGAGATGGGCAATTTCTCACTCTATACCTTACCCCTAAAGCCCAGAATAGGGGTGTCGAACTCAATCAGAGAAGGGGCCAAAATCTAAAATCCAGCCTAAATCGAGGGCCGAATGGTTTACTGAACAGTCATAAACTGACAATGTCATAAACTGACAGAGGAGTGCAGTGATGACAGCGCGGTGCGGGCCACATTGCAAGGCCTGGCGGGCTGGATTTGGCCCGCGGGCCTTGTGTTTGACATATGTGGCTCAGAACATTGGTATCCAGTAGGTACTTAATGTTTTCTTAATGTTGGAGACACTTAAAGAGACTACAAAGAGTAGAAGATAATCCAATGGCCCCAAACGGAAGGAGTATTAAAACCAGGCCCTCTGGCCCCGTCCCCAGGCAGAGGGACCCACCTGCAGAGCCTTCTAGGTGTGACCAATGACACCTGGAGAGGCTGGCTGGAGAGGCAGCGGCCAGCCCCTGCAGGGCCTTGAAGGCCGCACTAAGGAACTGGTTGGCAGAGGGCTGACTTTATTTACTTTCCTTTCAGATTTCTCTTTTAGGCAAAGAGCACTCTGACAGCACTTGAGGAAGACAAATTGTGAGACTAGACCAACACTTGGCTCTGAAAATCTTGCCCTGGCCTCTCATGAGATCAGATTTCCCTGCTTTGGGCCAGACTCGAAAGCACTTTGGCATTGGGTGAAAGATTGTCAGGGCCAAAGGGCTGGCGGGGGGCAGCTGGGATGGCGCCCAGGGTCACACTGGTGCTGTGCCCTGCTCCTGCCTTTCTTCCCGTCCTGGTGGCTCCTCTGAAGCAAGGAAACAGGGCAGAAGCAGCCGGACTGGGCACAGCGGTGGCATGAGAACCACGGGTCCCCCCGGCCAAGGGCATCGGCTGCTGCGACTGCAGGGGGGGTGGCCCTGCAACAACTGGAAGGCTTCATTCTTGACACCTGGGGCAGACTTCGCCTGCTCTGAGTCCATCTCCAGAACGGTCGGCAGCCTCCACCCACGCTGCCTCCTAGACACAAGTAGCCATTAACCACACGGAATGAGCATTCAAGGTGATTGTGACCTCCCGGGCCCCCTGAGTGACCCCAGCATCACTTCTTCCGTCGCCACCCCGCTGGACCATGCGCGGGGCACACATACAGCAGGGGCCTTCCCTGAAGACCTCCCCACTCACCCCTTCACTTCCTCCTCTGACCTCTACCAACGCCCCGGCTCACTGCTCTGAAATAACTGAAGGCACAGGGGGCTGTGCCCTGTTGAGACTGAGCTTCTGGAAGGTGTGCCTCACTCATTCGGATGCTCTGAGCTTGGGACCAGGCAGATAGATGCTTGGAGATGTTCCCTAAGCCCCACAGCAGGAGCCTATGCGGGAAGGTGGGGATGGTGGCCGGGGAGGAGGGGCCCCCTGTGGGGAGGAATGGTGTCAGCCAAGTGTGAACGGAGGAGGGCGTGGAAATGACCTGTCGGGTCAGTGGTCCTCAGATTGGCCCATGCATCAGACCAAGACCCCAACTCAGGACTTCTCATCAGCAGGTCTCAGCTGGGTTCCAAGTAATGCTGACGCTGAGGCTGATGCTGTGAGTTCCGATAACTTTGAGGACCTGTGGGTGAAGCCAAGAATACAGACAAGGATAAAGAAGTCAAAAAGAGGAGGAGGGCTGGAGCCACGCTGTGCAGGTCCCTTCAAGATGGCTTGGAATGTCAAAGCCACGAGCAGGGGCAGGTGGACAAGGAGACCAGAGAAGCTGTGCCCGAAGGCCACCGGGAGGCAGAGACACAAACAACCGTGGGTGTGAGTCCCCGTGCCCCCGCACTTTGCGTGGCATTGGCAGGCTCCCCGCGGAGGGCCCACGTCCCCTCCTGTGTGAAAGGCATGCAGCCCCTCCCGGCCACTTCCTCCAGGGGCAGGTGTGCCTTGCAGGGAGAAAGGCCACAAGAGGGTTTTGCACACTGCAAGGCCCTCAGCAGATGTGACCGTGATTATTATAATCCCCCTCCCCCAGATGGCACGGTTGCCCCCTTCTCCGCCTGCCAGGAGGCCCCTCTCAGCAGTCCCCAGGGATGTAAAGGGCCCACAGGCCCCTGGCTTCCTCCGGGGCCTCCAGGCTCAGCATGGGCCAGCCTCCAGCTCACAGCGTCTTTCTTCAGGTGCAGGGACCCAAGTAGCTGTCAGCAGGCGGCTCCTCTGCGGGGCACCTCGAGGGGGGGCGTCAGGGGTGGCTCTGGCAACCCTGGAACAAAGGCCGGCTGGGAGCTGGCAGGGCGCCATCAGGGTTCAATGCACAATGGCCCTGGGGGCTGGCGGCTTCGCTCCTGGCCGGCATTTGCATAATGTCTGGGGCAGGAACAGGTGCCCGGTCAATAGGCAATTGTGAGGCTGTTCTGTCAAAAGAGAAGGGGCCTGTATTGAAGGCTAGGCTCGCCTATTGCAATGCAAATAGCATTCAAAGCGGACCAGCCCAGCTCACTCCCCGGAGCTCCAGCTTCTTGAAAGCCACCGAGCCTGCCCGGCTGCTGCCGCTGCTGGTGCCCGCTTTGTCTGAGGCCAAAGGGTGGCATCAGCAGCAAGAGCTGGGAACCCGAGCAGGGAGCCAGAGCAGGCCAGCCTGCCCATCCAGGAGGGCTTCCTGGAGGAGGAGCTGATGTCACTGAGCATTGACCAAATATTAGATGAAGCTCTGCAGTTTCTGAGAAGAGCACCCCGGAGTAAAGCTGCTACTCCAGTTGCTTTTGCCATGGTGACATCTGCAAGGACCCCCCCACGCCAAGTCACCCCTCTCTTCCCTCTGCACAGGCCTAAGCCCTGAGATGCAGGGTCCTTTCTGTCAGAGGTGACACCCACTGAGTGCCTACTGTGGGGGCATGAGGAGGTAATTTTTCTCCCACCTTCTAAGTCCTTCTAGCTGGGCTAATAATCAAATTAACAGAGACAATTAACAGGAGAAAATCAAATTTTAATGTGTGTGGGGGAAGAGGGATTCACATAAACACGAAAATCCCAAAGACAGTGAGGTAAAATGAGGTATGTATCTCATTTTGAACAAAGGAGAAAGGGAGGGAGGGGTCTGGGATTTCTCAGGATATTATAGATAGGTAATCCACGGGTAGCAAAGAAAGTGGCAAATGAATTCTTACCAAGCACCTCCGAACCATGGGGCAGAATGAAATCTAATGGCCAGGTGTTTGCATGGACCCTCCCAGTCTACCATACTTACTATGTTGAGGTGATCATGCTGAAGTTCCCTTCCTGAAGCAGGTTTTCCTATCGGGATCTTTTTAAGAAGAAAAGGGGGTTGTTTGAAAAATAATAACCTCTTTGATTTTGGCTCAAAATAACCTGCATGCCTGGGGGCACCTACTGGGAGGACCCTCCTGGCCCCCACACTGTACGTAGACCCACCCTGTTGTAGCGGCTTCATACGGGTTAGCCCATCCAACACTCACAGCAGCCCTATGAGGTACAGGCCGTGATTATCTCATTTAACAGATGAGGAAACAAGCATGGAGGAGTTCAAGACTGCTCAACTAATCTGTGGCAAAACTGAGGGGAAGAGCCCAGGCAAGCTGGCTCCTGGAGCCATACCCTCAGGGCTGTGCTAGGGCTGCCTGTGGGGCCCCCTCGCTGTTCGATGCAGGTACGCAAGTCCAGAGGGGAGCAGGAACCCTCCTTCCCGGCTCCCCGTACCGCCTGGTCCTTACTCTACAGCTGCAAGCACGTCAGAGAGGTCAGGGCTCAGGACCAGTGGGGATAACCCCGAGATGATGCTTCCCAACTTCAATGATGAAGAAACATTTCAGTTCATTTAAATGGTCTAAATGGGGGGGCGGTGCTTCCTCTTGGCACATTGTGCTGGTTTCCCCTGAAAAGTGGGGACCTCAGGAGCTCAGCTCCGTTCCCTGCTTTCCCTCTCCCAGGCCAGGTGACCTGGGACAACGTGCTGGTGCTCCGTGCTGTTTCCTCATCGGTGACAGCTCACACGCCAGGTATGTGAGGTGCCGCCTCCGCACAGGAGGGCCCTGCGTGTGTCGGCTCCTGTCCCCGCACGGTCAGCTCTGGAAGACGGAGCTGCAGACACATCCTGCCCCACCCGGTTTCATGTTGACATGAAGAGGGAGCACAGGCATGCGCGTGGGTGTGAATTCATTAAGTCACTCGCTCGCATTCCATTGGCTTTGCAAGATTCATTCCTTTTTTTTTTTTTTAATTTCTTAAAAATGTCCAGGGAACTCCCCGGTGAAGACTCCCCGGTGGAAGACTCCCCGGTGGAAGACTCCAGTATCTGCCACACAATACTTGAGATGCTTGAATCAGATAAAAGGAAACTCCCTGTTGCACTGGGAGGACTGAGGGACTCTCCGGGCTCCCCTCCAGCCAGGGCCTCACCCCTGCACTTCCCTCCTCCAAAATGTCACGGAACATCACAGCTCAGCCGGTTCAATGGACAACAGGTTTCTCTCCCAGCCTCCCTGATGGTCGGGAGGCTGTGCTGAGAAGGATTCTGAGGTGGCATCCAGGTATGGCAGGAAAGAGGGCTGTGGCCTAGGGGTGAGGTCGGCGGCCAGCACCATGTGGTACAGGGGGCGTGTCTGTGCCCTATACTTTGTCATTCTCTGTAGAGTGGCTATGGGGGAAACAAAGCCAGAGAAGAGAAATGATATCCCCAAAATCATATGGTGACAACGTCAAAGCTAAAAATCTTTTTTTTTTTCTTAAAAAATGTCCCCTGAATATTTTACAGTGAGTCTATATTACTTTTAGAATTGGAAATACAGTAAAGCACTTTCAGTTGAAAACTAAAGAAAATCAAGACAGCCCTACGATGACCATCAGAAAGGAAGGCATAGTGTGGTTGAGCCCCCGCGGGATCCTGAGGGTGGTGCCAATGGCAGGGATGGTTATGTAATTGCCAGTTTTGCTGCAAACACTCACACAGCGCTTTGCAACTTTCAGATCTCATCCACTTATCTAGCTGGTTCTCCCGGAAATGCTGTGTAGGCAGGAAAGCAAGCAGGAGCGACTCCCATTTTTGCAAATGAAAAAAATTAAGGCTCAGATACTTGACAGGACGGACCCAAGATCACAGAGTGAGCGAGTGGCAGAACTGAGACCTGAACCCTGGAGTAGTGCTTTGGAAAGAGTCAGGAGGAAGATGAAGGGAGCCTAGAGGCAGCCCGAAGACCTTCCATTCCCACCAGGAGAGTTGCAAACTAAACCCGGTCTCCCCAGCATCCCACGTGGATCTGCTCACACCAGGAGTCCGGGAGAGCGGGCCTTCCCCAGAAGTAGACCAAGCGTCCTCTCCTTCCCAGGCCCCTCCCAACCTCCTCAGCTGACCTCACCAGCTCCCTGGACACAATGCACCCTTCTTCTCCTCGGGGCACCCCTCCCCCAGCTCTTAATTAAACTAGTCGGTGATAGTCTCCCTAGCAGAGGCCCAGACAGGGCCTTGTTCCTGAGCCGCCCATTGTCTGCCCCTCGCAGGCCCAGCCTCCAGCAGGCACCCACCCTGCCTCTTGCCTCTGGGCCAGCAGCGGGCTGATGGGCCTGCCTCCTAGGCACCGTGAGAATGCCAGCGTCACAGGAGAATCTGGATGTCTCTTCACAGAAAGCCTGTGAAGGAAATCACACGCCATTTGTGCGTTTGGTTTCCTAAGAAATCGAATAAACCATATTAATAGCAAGAAAAGGAAGTGGCTTGGCTATAAAGATCCGGAATCCAAAAGCAGGGAGTTGAGACCTGGTTCCACCATCGACAGACCAGGGGGCCTTCGGTGAATGGCTGCCTCTCAGAATCTCAGTTTTCACCTGGAGAAAATGGGGGCGGTCGGCAGTGCAGGCGGAGAGATGAGAGGAAAATGCAAACCAAATGACCAGGAAACAGAGACGGCTCCGCTTAATTGGAGCCAAATGCATCTCCCCCAGGCGGGTCCGCGGGGAACCTCCTCCTCGCTGGTTCCAGCCTGCGAGACGTCTGCCTCTGACCTTTGCTGTGTCTTTAGAAGAGGAAGCCGGCCATAAAGAAATTTGCTGCCTCTATTCCAATGGATAAGATCAAGAGCTTCTGCCGCCTGCCTGTGACGGGAGCTGGCGGGAGAGGGGCCAGGCCTGGCGGGAGCGCCTTGACAGGAACCTGCAGTTGCCCCATTGGCTTAATGGGTTGAACGCTTGAAGTTAAAAGGGCCCAATGCGTGGCCACTGGAACCCCAGCCCTCAAAGCACGCACAAGGCACACAGCGCTTCCTTCAGAGCTGAGTTTGAATCCTGACCCTACACTGTAAGAACAGACCAGTTGACTCAACTATCCTGAGCCTCAGTTTCCCCGTGTGTAACAGAGTTCATGGCACCTACCTATCAGTCATTAAAGATGACATGAGCAGAGACCAGGAAAAGCGAGGTGGAAAATGAGGCATATTTCTTCTGCCCAGACCACTGCCTCCGGGAGGTTCTGCCTAAAAGATGACCCATGACCCACACTGGCTTAAAACCCTCCATAGCCCGTGGCTGCAATAAAATCCCAAATCATTAGCATGACACATAAGTCTATGCATCCATTTCCTGTCTTTCTCACCAAGCACATTTTTATTAAGATTCCCCAAAATCTATGCCCCACCCCTACCCTGCAGACCACGCTGCTGCGGGCAGGTGGAGCTTAGTTGATATGATTTCTCTGGGCGCTGCAGGCCCTTCCTCCATCCCTTACCTGACCTGTTATCCCCTGAGCTAAGAAAGGCAAGGAGGACTTCTCCTTCACCTCTCGCTTTTTAAGAATATCAATGAGCTATTTTTGAATGGGTAATACATCCAAAATAGACAAAATCCAAAATGACCCCATGAGCCAAAAGGTGTCCATGTGAGAAGTTTTCTCCCACCTAGTTGCTGACTGCTTCCCAGAAGCAGCCATTGTGCCGGTCTTTGTCCTCCTGGAAGTGAACATATGGTAGCATATATGCATATAGTATGTGCCTGTGAATATTTGATGTACATGCTATATATTTTGTATTGTTCATAATACATATATGTTCACTTACTTACTTCTACACAAATAGTAGCATAATTTGCATTCCATTCCATGGCGTGGCTTGCCCTTTTCACTTAAAAACGTTTCTTGGAGCTCGGTGATATTGAGTGCATACAGGTGCACAAAGCTACTCCCTAGTACTTTACCCATGACTACGAGGTGTTCGATTATGCAAATCCACCATAAATCATTTAGGCAATCCCCTAGTGCTGTACATTTAAGCCGTTTCTCATCTTTGGAGGCACAGAAAATGCTTCCGTGAACAGCCTTGTACATGTAGAAGAATCTTCCATACATGGAGGTGAAAGAAACTTCTAGAGACAGGTTTGCTGGATAGAGGCAGTGTTGAGATAATGGCCATCACCTCCAGAGGAGCTGGGCCGGATGAATCCCCTTGCTACTTGTACCGCTGCCAACTCTGCCCGGCACTGCAGGCTTGAGCAGTCGGGGAGGGGGAGGCACGCCTCAGTGGCATTTCCAGATTCACTTCTCTCGTCCAGAGTGAGAGTCGGCCTTTTGCACAAGTTCTTGGTCTTAGAACATGTGTGCTCCCTTTTTGTGAATAATTTGTTCATATCTTTTGTCCAGATTTCTATTAGGTTGTTTATTTTTCTTAATGATTTATATATTTTATTGTAATTGAATTTATTGGGGTGCCTTTTATAGGTTTCAGGTGTATATTGTATTGTGTGTTCATCACCCAAAGTCAAGTCTCCTTCCATCACCATGTATCCCCCCTTTACCCTCTTCCATCTCCCCACCCCCTTTCCCTCTGGTAATCACCATACTGGTGTCTATGAGGGTTTTTTACTTAATCCCATCACCTTTCTCACCTAGCCCCTCAACCCCCTCTCCTCTCCTCTGTCAATCTGTTCTGTGTATCTCTGAGTCTGATCCTATTTTGTTTATTTGGTTTATTTTGTTTACTTGGTTCCATAAGTGAAATCATATAGTATTTATCTTCCTCTGACTGGCTTATTTCACTTAGTACAATACTCTCCAGGTCCATCCTTACTGTCCATTCAAAAAGTAAGATTTTTCTTTTTTACATCCAAGTAGTATTCCATTGTATAAATGTACCACAGGTTTTTTGTGTGTTTTTTTTAATCTATTGATCTATTGAGGGACACTTGCAAATCGTGGCTATGAAATGGGGGTGCATATATTCTTTTGAAGTAGTGTTTGGGGCTACTTTGGCTAAATTCCCAGAAGTGGAATCTCTGGGTCGTAAGGCAATTTCATTTTTAATGTTTTGAAGTAACTCCATACTACTTTCTATTCTGCATCCCCTTAATTATTTGTAGGAACTCTTTTTTTAAAATATATATTTTAATTTTTATTGATTTCAGAGAGGAAGGTAGAGGGAGAGAGAGAGATAGAAACATCAATGATGAGAGAGAATCATTTATTGGCTGCCTCCTACACACCCCACACTGAGGACTGAGCCGGCAACCCTCGCATGTGCCCTTGACCAGAATCGAACCTGGGATGCTTCAGTCCACAGGTGGGACGCTCTATCCACTGAGCCAAACCAGCCAGGCAGGAAATCTTCATTTACCAAGAAGATCAATCTTTTGCTATGGCTTGACTACTTTTGGTCTTTTGTGGGAAGACTTCTTAAAGAAGGTGAATTAGGTATCTCTCATCCAGGCTATGAGACTACTGAATGAATGATGGATATGAGGTTGAATGAATAAGTGAGTGAATGAATTAATGAATAAGTGAATGAATTCATGAATAAGTTTGTTCTGCCAGCTTGTCAGTTAGCTAAGTAGACAAACCAGAAGATCTGTGTCAGTCATGAGCAAATTGATATATGACTGAGATCCCACAGAGCTGAGCAGCTGCCCACCTGAGCTAAGGTTCCCAAGATGGGCCTGGAGCCCCCTGGAGCTCCCTTTACCCCATCCTCCCAGGCAGGCCCCTCTTCCCTGGACAGACTCTAACGCCCGCCGAGCGGGGCAGGAGAACAAGGCTGCTTCTCCAATTACAGAATTCATCTCTCTTGTCGGCCTGTCAGAACACAGAATTTATTGCCTCATTCACTTTGAACAAAACCTGTTTCTGGAGATTTTTATGATGGAGGAGTAAGGAAAGGAGTAAAGTGAGGGAGGAAGTGTCGATGGGAGGGATGTGGCCCAGAATATATAATCTCACAGAGAAAAGTGTTTCGGCAAGAGGCCAGTGTGGGCTCTGAGCAGCTGTAGCTCCCCTGGCAGCCTCGCTCCCGCGTGGGTGGAGAGTCACTTGCCAACATCTGCAAGGGAGAGGTTGGTCTTCATCCCACAGAAAACAAGGGGTTCAGTCCCCCCCCTCAAGCCCTGGAGCTCTGATCGCCTCGTCCCTGTCCCTCTGCGTCCTCCCCACTCAGCCCAGCTCCAGGCTGCCCACTCCGCTCCCTCCTGGAGGCACTCCCTCCGCAGGCTCTGCCAGGCTCCTCCACGTGTGTGCCAGGCAGAGACAAGGCCAAGAGGGCCGCACACCTCCTGGAGTCCGTCCCGGAGGGAAAGAGCCCACATGACGATGAGAATGAATGCTGAGCGCTCACTGGGCGCTGGCTGGGGGCTGGCACGGTGTGTGTTAGGTACTGCAGTTTCCTAGTGCATCATGGGTCAGAACAAACATTACCCACTTATAGAACAATGACAGAGGAGAGACTTAAAAACAACCAACTTCCCCAAGGTCACAGCAAGGATTCAAACGCAGGCTGGCTGGTCCAAAGCCATCATCAGCTCAGCCTCTGTGTGCTCCTGCCCAGCAGGCATCAGCTGTGAGGAGGTTGCCCAGGGAAGAGCTGGGCACTGCAGGCGTGTGTCCAGGGCCAGCTACCCACTCTGGGCTGCTGGGAGAGGCCTCCCTGGAAGATGTGCAGCTCTGGGGGGATGTGGAGAAGGAGGTAAGGAAAGAGCCCTCACAGCAGTGAGACTGGAAGGCAGGAAGTGGTGCCAGATGGTGGCACGGGAGCGGCAGGCACGGGCAGGTATGAATAGGTGTGGGCAGTCTTGGGCTAGCTGTGCATGGGCCTCCCTTCCTCTCCCTGGGGTGGCTCCCCCATCTTCAAGATCTGCTTCCAGGTGCCTCCCCCAAAAGCCCCCACCTTTCCGGGTTCTCCACCCCAGGCAGTTCCCATTCAGCATTCCTTCCTCCTTCATTCACTCCGAGAGCCTGTGTGAGTCTCGTTTCAAGCCAGGCCCTGCACCAGCCACTGGGAATAGGACCATTAATAAGGCGCATGAATAAATCACGGCATCTTCTAAAAAGAAGAGCCGTGCTAAGTGTTATAATAAAGTGGTGTGTGAGTGCAGAGGAGGGAGCAATTAAAACTGTCTGGGAGAAGGAGGGCAATGTTCGGGAAGGCGCTCTGAGGGCTGGCACTCCAGCTGGACCTGAGGACTGGCAGACAAAGCAGGAGGCGGTCTCATGCAGGGCCAGCTGCCCGGGCAGACAGAGCAGCCTGTGTCTGGGAGCCCTGGGTTTGACGGGGGACAGAGGTGGAGAGACAGAGGTGGAGCACAGGAGACCTGGAGTACCCTGGAGGGAGAGGCTGTTCCTCAGGCTTGGCATTGTTGGTGGAGTCAGTGTGTGCATGCTCAGATGTGCATGCGAGAAAGAGCCCTTTCAACACCATAGAGAAGCAGCACCTCCTAGCCTTGGGCTCCCTTCCCCTCCCCCCACTCTGGCTTTATTTCTCACCATAGAACTTATCACCAGCTTCATGCTTTACTTATTAAACTATATAAAATGACTATTTTTATAGGTCGAAATGGTGGGTTATTAGCAAGCTCAAATAGTTCAACCTGTCGTTTTATTTATTATTCCATCCTTCACCTCCCTCCCCAGCCTCCATTGAAATTTAAACTTCTTGAAGAGAAAGACTTGAATCATTATTTGGCTCATTGCTACATCTCCTGTGCTTAGAACAGTGCCTGGCACAGTGAAGCTACTCATCAGGTATTTATAGAATGAGTGAATACATGAATGAATGAATGATGAACAGAGAGAGACTGGGGAGGGGAAGGTCCTGGTTGGTCTCCAGTCTTAACCATGGAAGCTCTCAGAAGATCTGGTTCTGTTCTTGCTGAGGCTCTCTGGGCAAGTAACTGACTTTTTAAAATTCTGGTTTCTTCACCGGTAAAAAGGAACAAGAGAAGATGCCTCAAGTGATTGTTATCAAGATCATATCAGCCGAAGCCGGTTTGGCTCAATGGTAGAGCATCGGTCTGCAGACTGAAGGGTCCCAGGTTCGATTCCGGTCAAGGGCATGTACATTGCTTGCAGGCACATCCCAGGTAGGGGGTGTGCAGGATGCAGCTGGTCGATGTTTCTTTCTCATCGATGTTTCTAGCTCTTTATCTCTCTCTCCCTTCCTCTCTGTAAAAAATCAATAAAATATATTTTTTAAAAAATCATATCAAAAACCATGGGAAATGCCCTACATGGTCCCAGGCATGCAGCATAACATAAACACTATTTCTTCTTCCTCCCTTCTTTATATATGGAACTCTGTTTTGCCCTGTCCATTAATAAAGAATCAAAAAAATTTAAAGTGTGAAAATTGACGTATTTTGAGTTTGGCAAGAGAGAAATTCACCCACAACAAGTGGGTTGTAGTGTGGTGAGAAGCAGAAGGGTCTGGGTACCATCTATTTGCCCCCCATCGGCTCTTTGGCTCTAAGCAGGTCATTCTGTGTCTCCCTCCAACTCCCGTTGCCAGCTCACTCCATCCCTCTCTTCTGTAGTCCCTGCCTGACCCCACTCTTGGAGTGGGGAACCAGCTGTAGTGTGAGAAGTGGGCATGAGGCAAGAAAAATAGGAAAGGGTCAAGGACACTTAAGAATTGAGTAAGAGAGCAAGGGTGTCTGTTGGCCACATTACTGAGAAATAAAGGGCAACCGTTTTCCTTTTGATATGGGGACTTCGATCTGGCCAAATCAAAATGTTTCCCCTTGTCAGAGTGTTGGCCTGTGAACTGAAGGGCCCCGGGTTTGATTCTGGTCAAGGGCACATTCCCGGGTTGCAGGCTCGGTCCCCAGTGGGGGGCATGCAGAAGGCAGCCAATCAATGATTCTCTCTCATCATTGATGTTTCTATCTCTCTCTCCCTCTCCCTTCCTCTCTGGAATCAATAAAAATATATATTTTTTAAATGGGAAGAAGATCTGAAAAGACATTTTTTCTAAGAAGATATAGAGATGGCCCACAGGTACATGAAAAGATCCTTAGCAACATTAATCGTCATGGAAACACACACCCAAATCACAGTGAGATGACCTCACACCTGTTTCCATGGCTATCATCAAGGAGACAAGAAACCACAGCTCAGGTGAGGACTTGGAGAAAAGGCAGCCCTCATGCCCTGTTGGTGGGAATGCAAATGGGTGTAGCCACTGCAGAAAACAGTATGGAGGTTCATCAAAAAATAGAAGTACTGCATCACTCAGCAATTCCACTTGTGGGTATTTATCCAGAGAAAACAAAAACACTAACTTGAAAAAACATTTGCACCCACCATGTTCGTTGCAGCGTTATTTACAGTGGCTAGTGTGTGGGAACAAGTGAAATGTCCATCAATAGATAAAGAAATATATATATAATGAAATATTATTCAGACATAAAACAGCATCAACAATATGCATGGACCTTGAGGGTATTGTGCTAAGTAAAATAAATTAGACAAAGAAAGGCAAATATCATCTGATCTCACAAATATGGGGGATCTAAAAAAAAAAAAAAATGTAGGCTCTTAGGTACAGAGAACAGAATGGTGACTGCCAGAGGCAGGGGACTGGGATTTCAAAAATTAGTAAGCCACTTGTTTGGTTTTTATTTTAGTTTAAATATGTGGAATAAGAAGATTAAAAATAAATAAATAAATAAATAAATAAATAAATAAATAAATAAATAAAGATGAAGAGCCCAAAGCTAGGAGAACGTCCCCACACCTCTGAACTAAGCTTTAGGGAAACTGGAAACTAAACTGAGTCCCCTGATTCCATATCCCAAATCCTTGTCACCCTCTTTTAGCCATAGAATGTGAGTTATACTAGTATTGCCCCCTTTTTACAGATTAAAAACTGAGGCCCAGAAAGTAGAAAACCTGCTCAAAGTGTAAGCACCACTTGCCAGTAGTGGAGAAGAGTCTTTGGACTAGGACCCCAGACAAGGGCACCTTCTACTGTCCTGGAGCAAAGGGCGTGGTAGCTTGTGGTGAGATCGGGGAGCTGGCATCAGTGGGAACAAAGAATGCAGAGAGCCAGGGAGAGCGAAGGAGGCACCCCCTGATGGACAGGAGGCCACTGAGGAAGGTGCCGCTCACCTCCCCCCGCAGGCAGAGTCTTTAGTGGCAGTCAACAGCCCCCTCTGGCCCAGTGAGCAAGCACTGTGACAGCACAGCCACTGTGGAACCCAGTCCACCCAAACCCCATGCATGAAGCTACAGGCCCATCCAACTGTCCCTCGACCAGGTTCTTGTGCTCCTTCTGCCCATAGACAGATGTGTTAGGAGCAGCCAAGGGTCCATGTGAGCCCAGTCACAGCACCCATCCTCCAATCCCAGCACGGGGACTGCAAGAGATGGAACACAAAGGGTGGGCAATGGCAGATTTGCAGCTGTGAGGACATGAAACACAAAGTTTATTACTGTAGCATTGTTTCTGTATTCATTATTGTGTTTAATAAAATTAAAATAATTATTATTGTTGCTAACCCACTGTTGCCCACCCTGTATGTAAGGTCACTTGGCAATGGAAAAAATCATTCACAGCATTCCCCAAATAGCTGATCTCCACTTTGCCACCTTCATGGCCCTAAGCCAAATCTTGCTGCAGAGCAAACCCAATCTTGTCCCTCCCGACTTCTGCCTTTGATGAGATGGGCAGTAAATGGGGGCGTGGACAGAGAAAAGGCACAAAAGTCACAGAATCAGCACATAGCCATGTGGCCTGGAGCAGAGAGAGCATGGAGGGGAGGCGGGCGGACCCGTTGAGGTCCAAAGGGAACACCTCAGGATGGCCCCGGGTCTGTGTGCTGAGCCAGGACCCCCCGAATGAAGGAAGGAAGACACACTTCCTGACGTGGTGCATCTCTTACTCGGTGGATCTTTTCCTGTGGCAGCCTGGTGAAATGCAAACAGTAGAGCTGTGATATCGGCCTGTGGGTTGTAATCATCACAGCCTGAGACTATTAACCTCTCCAGGGTGTCAGAGCGCTCCTTGGGATCAGGAGACAGTCAAGCTCCCCGCGCCCTGTAGATGTGGGTGTTTCCCTGGCCCCCACCTGGGGACCTTCCCTTTGTGCTCTGCATTAGGGTTCTCTTACTGGGCACTACTGATGTTTGGGTTGAAAGAGTGCTGAGGGGCTGTCCTATGTGTTGTGGGATGTTTAGCAGATCTCCTGGTCCCTACCATTTGATTCCAGTAGCACCCATTAGTCAGGACAATCAGAATGCCTTTCAACATTGTCAAATGTCCCATGGGGAGAAAATTGCTCCCAGTGAGACTCTGTGTACATACTCTCCTGGGGTCCAGAGTACTGGACCCATCTCCCCTCCAGCCCCAGACCTCCCCTGGCTCCCTGCTCAGCCCATGGGGCCATCTGCCTGCCGGATATTGCTCCATGGGTAACTGGAGGGAGAGTAGTCCCCCAGGCTACTTACCCAACACCCTAGCCACGTCCGACCCCACCCTCCCACTGAACCTCTCCCTCCTCCACAGGTGCATGGCCCCTGGGTCTGAGCCATTGTCATTCAAATAAAAAGCTGATGGTCTTCACTCACAGCCTGCATCCATCCAATTAACAGTCAAGGCCATGGGCGCTATCCAGGGACCACTTCCAATCTGGCCCCTCTCTCCTCCCTGCCACAGGCTTGGTGAGGGCCCACCTCTCACAGTCTCCCTAGATGTGCCCCCTCCTACCCACCACCCAGGCCTTCGCCACAGGGCACTTTTCCAAAGCACAAATGTTGCCGGGTCTGTCATCTCAGGAATAAATCCAAACGCTAGGCCACAGGGTCAGTCCTCAGGCCCCACCTGAACATGCTCACAAGCACATGTGGCCTCGTCCAGCCCGGAAGATGATAATAATATACTCAGAACAGCCTTGGGCACACGGGGCACTTTTCTCATCATTTTAGACAGTCCTTTGTTTAAACCTCACAACTACCCTCAGTAAATGCCCACCCTATTACCATCATTTATCTATAAGGAAACCGCACTCCCCATCCAGCCCCCTTCCCTTGTACATCCTTCCTCCATTCAGATCACCGTAGTCAGGCCTCCCTGTCAGTGAAGCCTCAGACATGACCAGGGCTCCATCTCCAGTGGGGAAGGTCTCCCACCGCCCGAGACCCAAGGGTGGGCCCCACTCCCTGGAGAAGGACTTGGCCCAGAGAGTGCTCAGCCGATGGGAGCCGACCTGACCTGCCATGCGCACAGGCTGGGCCCACAGACAGTGTCCCCACTCTCGCAGGCTCTGTGCCACTGTTCCCCGAGACCAGCCCTCCTCCATGCGGGGCACCTTCCCTGGACCATGGCACACATCCAGGCAGGCTTCTCAGTGAGCCTGTCAGCCCGCTTCTGGGCTCTGCACCAAATCATGTTCTGTTGTTCGCAACAGGCACACTCTTCTTGCCTGTTGGCAAGTCTCCCTTCTCTCTCTTCTAGAAGGTGCCACACACTTTTATCTACTTTTCCAAATCCTTCTAGTACAACTCAAAGGCCACCAACCTCCAGGACACCTTCTCTGCACACACAACACAATGTCACTGGCCGTGAGTGGCTCCTCTGTGTAACCTAAAGCCACGTGCACGCAGGCATCTCATCGGGAAGGTGGCCTGGCGATAGGAACCGTCCCCTGGGCCTGGGGAGCAGCCAGATGATATTGTGTAGGAAAAGGCACCTCTGAGATCATCTGTCCGCCACATTCTTCGAGTTCAATAGACGTTTATGTAAAAATCTTGGAATCATTAGGCAACAGCCTCATAATGCCTTCCTCCAGGACAGTTTGAATCCACGCTTGCCCAAGGAACTGGATGAGTGGGATGGAATCCAGCCTATGTAAAAAGCAGTCCTAAGGATGTACCCAGCTCCTCTTTTTGGAACAAGAATTATGGTACAGCCCTAACCAGTGTGGCTCAGTGGATAGAGCTTCAGCCTGAGGACTGAAGGGTCCCAGGTTCGATTCCAGTCAAGGGCATGTACCTTGGTTGCAGGTACATCCCCAGTAGGGGGTGTGCAGGAGGCAGCTGATTGATGTTTCTCTATCATCGATATTTCTGACTTTCTATCCCTCTCCCTTCCTCTCTGTAAAAAAAAAAAAAAAAAAAAAAAAAAAATCAATAAAATATATTTTTTAAAAAAGAAAGAAAGAATTATGGTACAGCCAGTGTGGTCTAAAGACGGGATTCCCAGCTAAGACTAAGACCCAGTGGAAGACAGCACAGAGTTTGAAGGCGGCCCTGAAACAGGCATTTTGCTGTAAAGGAACTGTCTTGATTGTGTGGCTCCTTAGTATGGGGTTTAGCCACCTGAGTTCAAGTCGTCCCCCCACCCTCCCCCACCCCTCCACCCCCCCACCCCCGCTCTCACTGCCTTTTCCTTTGCAGAGTAACTGTAGGCCAGTCTCTCCCATCCCTGGGCCACAGTGAGTGTCCTTATCTATAACATGAGTGCTTGGCCTACATGATTTCAAAAGCCTTTCCAGGAATAATATGCTGGCGGTCAAATCCTCAGCCTGCTGCTTAGTTCCAAGAATAGGGTATGTGTGTATGGATGTGTGTGCACATGTATGCAAGCATGTGTGTCTGCATTCATGTATGCAATGTGTGTGCCTACATGCACACATGCAGTGTGTGTACCTGTGTGCATTTATGCAGTGTATGTGCCTGCGGGCATGTATGCAGTGCATGTGCCTGTGTGGATGTATGCCATGTGTGTTCCCATGTGGTTGTATGTAGTGTGTACCTGCATGCTCGCTCAGGGCATGTGCTGCATGGTTTCAGTGTCCTTTCACTTGATTGATGATGCCTCCCATCAGATGCCAAATATAAAACCCAGACTACAGAGACTTCACTCCTCACATCCACTGCCTTCAGCACAGATAAGGTTTGGGGTGAGGCTGACATGCATAAATACTCTGGCAAGCATCAGAGCCCCCAAGGTCCTTTTTTTCCTGGCAGGTATGCTGGAAATATCCACATAATTGTGTGACAAATATCGCGCCCAGCTTGGCTTAACAAAAATCAGGTGTTTCATTTGCCCAGGAAGGCAGATGTGCCATCTGATAAACAAGCCTAAGAGACTCACGTTTTTTCCTGAGTAATTATATTCTGATGGCTGCATGGACAGACCATGAGGAAATCAAATTATTTTTATAAAGCAAGAGGAACAGTCTAGTTAAATACACACAAGCACTGCCACAAGAATCACAGGTGAGCCTGCTGGGAACCAGCCTCTGATTCTATGTAAATAACAGAGTGATTTGAAAACCCATTGTTCGCCCCATCATGCTTATCTTTAAGTTAGCTGGTCCCATATCCCTTCTTAGGATGTCATCAAGTGTTGTTTTTAAAACAGGCTATCATAAGAGCCTTCAAAAAATCCCTTTCCTCTCCCCTAGAGTCCACATTCTACCCACCCCCCTCAGGAACTGACCTCAAAATTAATAATACAATGGTGTAGTCCCCTTTCTCAAAAATCACCGCTGGCCTCTACCAGTTTGAAGTCCAAACCTTCCTCGTGTCCCTCAGGCCCTCAGACTCTCCAGCTCACATCCTGTCCTGCCAGTCTCACCCCATCTACATTCCCACGGTGTGCTCCTCTCCCCAATAGTTGATGGAACCCTTGCCTCGCTCCCCAACACCCAAGCTCTTTCTCTCACACCCCCAAGCCTTTGTTCTGCCTGTCCTTTCCCAGCCCTTTACCCACCTGGAAACTCCTGCCTCTTTTTATGGCCCAGCTCACACGTCCACTCCCCAGGGGAGTCTTTCCCACGCGTCCTCATCATGGTCAATAAATATTTGTGGTGGAGCCCGGGGACCAGGTGTTAACGATACAGAAATCAATAGTGAGGGCGACACACGGAGACACATGGGAGGTCATTTGGAAACCGGAAGATGTAACCCAGCAAACCAAGCTGAGTCCCTGACAGCTGTGCCCCTGAGTACTGCGCCTGGCCAGGTGTTGGTGGAATGACGGGATGCCCCAGGGATGGGGGAGGGATACAGCGGGAACATGGGGAAGCCGAGGGGCCCTCTAAGGAGCTAGTGAAAGCAGCTGTGGAAATATCCACATAATTGTGTGACAAATATTGCGCATGGTGTCACCAAGAATGTCACCCCAACCCGGGCAACTGGTCTGGCTGCTGGTGCTGCCAAGGCGCAGGAGAAGGGCCCAACTCAGGCTGCACCGGATCAGGAGCTGGCCAAGCAGGTGGAGGCAAGGAGACAGGGCTCACGGCGTCTGAGGAGCTGCTGGGCCTCACCCTCAGGAAACGAGAGGTGACTCCTGCAGCCACGGGGTGTCTGGGACACCAGTCTGCTGTCTCCTAATCAGCAGCAAATGATGAACTTGAAGGGCCGTGAGCAGAGGCTCCTCCACCAGGCTCAGCCCTGGGCACGCCCACGTACAGCAGCATCCAGCACATTCCTGCTGCATGAAGTCGGGAGTGAGCAGCACGTGAACTATGAAGTGGGCAATGCAGCACCCGGGGGACACATGTCAGCACCAGGCGCAGGTCCTCTCTCTCCCTTTAAAAGCGAAGGCTTTCAGGGCTTGTTGCTGAGGACAGGGACACGTAGGACAAATGAGAAGGGGAATGGGACCCACACACCAAGGGTAGCTCCTTTTTCCCATCTAAGGCTGAGAAAGAATGAGGACAAGCCCCTGGGGCACTTCTGGCCTCGGGAGCAGAGTCCGGAGGCACTGGGTAAAGGGGTACTCGTGCTTCCTTGGACCCTTTATCTCTGCTGTTGTTTTAAGAGTGTGACCTCTGCCGTGACCCCATCCCCTGCCCCAGGTCACACAGCATCTGCCCTGCTGTGACTCCCCCAGCAAGCTCCTGGCTGAGGGCGGTGCCTCTTAGGAAATGCTTCTTCTTGTAGAAAAACGCCATGTGTAGAGACACAGAAATGGGTCAAGTACAGCCAGGAGCTACTCCTGCTTGGGTTCTGAGGAAGCCCCGAGAGCCCATCCCTCATTCCTCCTCCCACACAGCAGCTTGGAAAGTCCCACAGGGCAGAATGCACACCGCTCAGGGACAGGATGGGTCCTGGCCCTGAACCAAGGTTCAGGCAGAGATGAGAGGGAATTAAAACCAGTCCAAGTCCCGGGTCCTGTGAGAGACTCAGGCCCAGCATTCCCTCTGAGCATGCTGCCACATGACCTGTAGGGTGTCCAGGGCACAGGGAGCGGAGTCAGGGACAGAGTGGGGACAACAGTGGGTAAGCTGAGGACAGAGACACAGGCTGAGGAGTCCGCCTGAAGTGGTCAGGGGCTGGGAGACATGGGAGCCTCTGGGACAGAGGATGTGACAGCCCAAGGTCAGCCAGAACGCAGGGGAGAGATGGGAGAGCGGTCCTCCTAGGTCAAGGCAAAGGCCTTGTCCACAAAAGCAAGCAGGAAGAGGGCTGGGCAGTGGGCACTGCACTGCAGTGGACATTGCAGCAGTCTGAGGGTGGAGCATCATTGCTATTCCATCTGGCTGTAGGCAAGGTGGAGTTGGTCTGAAGCCCAGTGTCAAAGCTAACAAAATGCCCCCAGTGGGGGCTTTACAATGGTGTGTTGAGTGAAGACTGCCCTCTAAGTCCTGAGCCTTGGTCCCTTCTGCTGTAAGATCTCTCACTGTGCGATATTTGTAATATACTTGGACCATGGTAGGAGCTCCACAGATGGTTTCATTATTAACTATCCTTCATGGGTAAAAAAGTGACAGTAGAACTCAAACTGTGAGAGGGAATTAACACCTGATTGAATATCTGGACCACAGAGTTCTGTCATTTTATAGCACTTTACATTCCAAAACGTGTTCGTATGGATAACTTCTGGAGGATCCCAACCACCTGTGGTTAGTGTTGAGACTGCCCCCAGAAGAGAGTTTGGTCATTTGTCTAAAGTCACATGCAGGTCCGAGGTGGGCCAGACCAGGACCATCCCAGGCCTTTATCTCAGCTCCCAGGTGAAGAGCTCAAAGGCAGCAGAATGTGCTAGAGGTGGCATCTTCTCAGCAGGCCAGTCCTAGGGGAATGGGGGGCAGTAGGGCAGGAAGGGGGCAAGGCTGGAGAGTGGTGAGCAGGTGGAATCCAGGGGGACATCCTTCAGAGCTCAGAAGGATGCATCTTCTTGGCCTTGGTTGAGGCGACTCCAGCACCCTCTAGGCAATGTGATGCATGCTGGGTTGTCTCTGGAGCCAGCCTGGGTTTTGGAATCGACACTGGGAGCAGAAACATCCCTCTAAGGTGTGACTGGTATAAGATAGAGAGGGGTGACACAGCTCAGCCAGACAAGTTGGGGTTCAGAGCTGGGCTCAGTCCAGGGTGCTCAAAAGGCAAACTGAGGTAGGATTTATATCGTGCAGTTTCAGTCAATACACCTCACCAGCCCTGCAGATTCTGAGCCAAAAACCACCCAACTACTTCCAGATCTGCCTGCTAATGGAGCTGAGTCTCCTGAGGGCTCCTGTCCTGTCCGATTTGTGTAGACTCTCCATCTCCAGGGGAAGAGTGCAGTGCCTGGAGAAGCCCAGTGCTCCTGAGAAAGCACAGCTCATACTACAGGAGCCGAAGTACCCACAAGCTCTCTGGACAGGCGCTAGGTGGGTTTGAAGGCCAAATGGCTCTGGTCTCTCTTGACATCATTCTGTAATTCTGTAAGATGTAACCATGGGTGAGGCTGGGTGAAGGGACCTCTCTGCACTCACATGGGTGAGGCTGGGTGAAGGGACCTCTTTGCAGCTTTCTGTGTCTGTAAAATTATTTCAAAATGAAAAGATTAAAAAAAATGGAGTCATGACATTAGTCTTCAGCACTTGATGCCACTAACCTGAGGATCCTTTGACAGTCCCACCCAGAATCAAAGCAAAGACTCCATCCCAGCCAGCACCTTTCAGGAAGAAGCATCCCAGACTTTGGTCCTCCTTCTCCCACCACCACTGCTCTGTGTCAGACTTGCATTTCTTTTCATCTAGAGTCTAGACCCTTCCTACTAGCCCATTTCTCCACTCTCTCCTTTCACTGTCCATCCCCTACATCACCACCAGACAGACATCTCTGAATCTCTGCTCTACTCCTAACTCTCCAGGGGCCCTTAATCCTTTTTGGA
Organism: Pipistrellus hanaki; assembly: GCF_964339955.1. NCBI lineage: Eukaryota > Metazoa > Chordata > Mammalia > Chiroptera > Vespertilionidae > Pipistrellus > Pipistrellus hanaki. Next base: position 10,330,420 of record NC_140516.1, on the reverse strand, counting down.
TAAAGTCAAGCTCCTCAGAAAGTTCTTCAAAGGCAATCGCAATGTGGTCTCAACCACACACCTTTCAGCTTCGCCTCTCTACACAGGCCCCACTGTCATCAAAGCCAAGAGTCCCTGCACCAGCCTCACCAGGCCTCCAGACAGTCCTCAAAAACATGACTAACACACCCAGCCAGTGTGGCTCAGTGGTTGAGCATCAACCTGTGAACCACGAGGTCATGGTTCAATTCCCGGTCCTCAGAAACATGACCTAGTCATCCAGCCTCTCCTTCTTTGCCCAAGCTGTTCCATCCACCTGGCAAGCCCACCCCAATCTCTCTCCATCAGTCCTTCTCCTGCTCAATATTTAGCTCGAAATCCTTTGCTACTTCCATCCCACCCAGTGGAGGAATGCTTTTCTCAAGGTCCCCATCATTTCTCTGAGGGTCGGCACCTAAGAGAGACACAAACAGTCCCCTGTTCTCCTTCGGGCAGTTGGATCCTTGCTGTTGGGAGTGATCTGGGAACAAGGCCCAGGTCTGGTTCACCTTTGCCCCCTGGCTGTCTTGCTGGACGGATGTTTCTGGAATGTTCTTGTTAAGGGAAACCCATTCCTCAGTGCAGAGAAACATGTGGGTCCCAGAACTGTGCAGTTGTTTTGAAAAGAAGTGGAAATCACTGACCTTCAAAGCAAATTTGAGCTGAGGGTGTGCCTGAAACAAAACACAAAAGGAAGTGGAAGCAGGGAGGGGACCCGAAGCTCTTCCAGCTTTGCGGTCCCCTCAGGAGAACATCTTCCAGAGCCAACAGGAGGTGGAGTTCAGAGAAGGTGGGAGCAAAGCCTCTTTCCTCCTCCTTGTGGTCTTCAGGATGCTTCTGGGTGTTTCATCGCCTTTTTTCTGGGGTGGGGGAGGGGCTGGCTTCCTCTGAACAGGTTCTCCTGAGAAAGGGGCCTGGGGGCCTGGAGGAGACAGGGTGTGAACAGGGCTCGATCGAGTGAGGCCAGCAAAATAGTGCGCGGCTGGACAGCAGCATTGATCCCCCACGGGTGGGAGGAGAGCTGGGGGGTGGGCTTGCTATGCTCAGCAGGTATCTCATCTGCTCTCTCCTTGGCCTTGAGAGTCTGTTTGCAGTTACAGCCTGTTTTGATTATTAGGTCAGAATATTCATCTCCATGGGCTTAGATAGAAAGCCAGAGCAAAACAGCATTCCTCGTTTCAAACTAGGTCTCCCTTGCTTTGTCTGTGTGTGTAGTTTTTGCCTTTTCCTTGTTTAACCAATGCGTTCAGTTCTTGGCTCCAGGAGGGTGGTGGCTGCAAGAGGCACCCAGAGGCAGCGAATGCAGTGGCCCCGTAGGGCAAGAGTGGGAGGCCCGGCCGCTCCCTTGGAGCCCCACCCAGTGAGGAGGCCAGAGCTGGGCGGGCTTTGACTCATGCAGAGGCAGCCGGCTGCCAAGCACAGAGGCTGATGTTGGGAGAGTCCTAGGAGGCCAGGCCTGACTGGGAGGGACCTTGAAAGTCAACTGTGGGACCCCCACCAAGTAGTTAGGCCATTGTTCTTCCAATTCCTCCAGGGATGAGGAACTCACTACCCCTTGGGTCACCTGATTCATTGGACATCAATTCCAGAAAGGAAAATGCACCCTTTCTTACAAGAGTGTTGAGTCCTTGGCCTCCAAGTCTTCTCTAGAGCAAATATCTCTGTTTCTTCAACACATTGAGTTTGATATGATTCTAGTCTCATTACCATCCTGAGTAAATGTAACATCCCCCATGTGGTCTGAATACTCAGAACAATCAGGACTTTCCCCTCCTTCCTTCCAAATATGATACATCTCTCATCATGGACCTGGAGGAAACGCCCTCACAGGACACAAGTGTAACCACTACCCCTTTCTCCCTCTGAGCCCCTTTATGTGACCTCACATCCCAGGCCCCCTAAGATTTGTCTTCATTCTGGGACTCTGGAGTATCCCAGTGTCTTCAGAACAAAGAAGAAAGGGGCAGAAGAGGAGAGGGAAGTCATTGTGCTCTAAGTCCCAGTGTAGTTAGCACACGCTCCTGCCTCCAAGACATGGTGGCCTGATTTCAAGGGATGGAGTGTGTATTGGGGAGCGGGGGCGGGGGGTGGGGGTCAAACCCCTTTCCCTCCTCCTTACGGTTTTTGGGATGCTGCTGTATGTGTCATCACATTTTCCTTGGGGTGGAGCCAGGGGCTGGCTTCCTCTGAGCAGGAGACAGAAACAGAGAGACAAAGAGGTCACGGTCTCGTGTAAAGCCCTTGGGGGCTTACAATAATCTTTCTCACTTATGTAGTGTCTTTACAACTATAGGAAATAGACACTTATGTTACTTATGGTGAATCTATTTTGCAAAACTGAGATTCAGAAAGGCAGAGATTGCCAAGCTAATAAAGACTGGCTCTGGGAGAAGAGACAGAGAGCTTCTCTGAGCCAAAGCTTGGTTGGCACCCCTACTGGTGTGGCTGTTGATTGGACATCATCAGTGCACTGGAAGGTCACTGGTTCAATTCCCAATCAAGGCACATGCCTGGGTTAAGGACTCAATCCCCAGGAGGGGGTGTGCAGGAGGCAGCTGAATGATGTTCTGCTCTTCCATCGATGTTTCTTTCTCTCTCCCTTTCCCTTCCTCTTCCTCTAAAATTTAATTTAAAAAAACAACAACATATTTTTTAAAGCTTGTGGACAGTCAGAGGGGCACACCCACTGAGTGCTGAATTTGTTTTAGATGCATGATGATATAAGCAATCTCATTTATCATCCAAACTGGGTCTTTGGGACTGAAGGGGGGCACTGTTAATGTTTACACAAGACACAGCCCATCCCTGGCAAGCCAGGATATATGTCCTCCAGCCTTAGAGTCCCCCAGTCCCAGGCTCCCCAAGCCATCTCTCTGCTCTGCATGCCCACCTCAGAGAACAACCCAGAAGCACCACTGAGACAGTACTGTCTCTGAGGGTGACTCGGTTTCCTTCTACCAGCTCAGACATTTCTAGTAAGAATCAGAATGTTCCATGCAATCCCCTCTTGAACACCCCCTCCTGGATGATCCTGGAACCCACGTATGAGTCTCTCCAAATGCTGTCCTGTGCGAGTCACAGTTGATGTGGGCATCTAGTCTACCCCATAACACACACAAGGTGACAGTAAAACTCAGTTCTCAGCACAGACCCACAGCCTTGAGCTCAACTTCACCCATTGATGCAGACTACCCAGAAATGCTGACTACTCTCATCACCCCGGCCAGACCTCTTGGTTTGTTCTGCAGTCAGAGATGGACTCTCATCTCTCGTTATCTTCTCCCGTTCCATACTGATTCTGAGTTAGGTCTCAGTTTTCCTGCCCCTGCCTTCTCTGAGGAACCAAACCGCGGCCCACCTCTTGTCTGACTCAGGTCTCGGCTCACCCTCATCCTGGGCTTGATTTCATCGTATTCACCCCCACAGTCACTATAAGCCAAACACAAACATGCCCAAGTGGACCCACAACCTCTCCTCAGATCTCAATTCTCCTCCTGCATTCCTGGCGGTAGATGGACCCCACCTGGCACCGGGTCACCCAGGGGAGCCCTACTAGTCCCCAGAAGCACAGCATTACAGCGGTGCACCCCTGTCCTCATATTCCCAGGAAAATGATCACACGTGTCCAGATGTTACCCACCTCGTTGGGCCTTCTCCCCTTCCCTGTGTCCATCGGCCATCCGCTCGGCCATCCTCTGCTGCAGCAAAGCCAGCAGAGGCCCGATCGGGAAATGTGACTTTGTTGTATTCCAGTTGTTCCAAAAGATTGAGTTGATTTAATAGGAATGCTTCCTAACGCGTGAACAATTATTATTGTTTTAAATTAGCAGGAATAAAATTCCCCCATCTTTCTCCCCGAAGCTACTTGCAGAGATGCTGAGCCGTAAATTCACAGCACCCATGAGGAGCTAGACAAACAGCCATCGGAGCCCCAAGGAAGTGCTGCAACTCAAAACATCTCTGATCCATATTTTTCCCTTAGAGAAGGGGAAGGAGCAAGGAGAGCAGGGATCTTTTTTCTTTTTCTTTCAACAGGAAACTTTACAACCCTCCCCTGCCCTCCTCCTAGCTTCACAGGAGATGCCTGAGGTTGAGCATGTTTGGCTGACTGAAGGAGGAAATCGCGAAATAAATTCAGCTAAGCGAAGCAGCCAGTGGCTTTCACTGCAAAAGCCTATGGCGTTATGTGGTCTCACACCCATCTCACCCCTGCTCCTCCCCTCACTGCATGACCTCAGCTCGCACTTCTGAGTTTGATTCCAGCCACAAGACTGGGCTTGGAATACATGTGACAAGTAATCTGAGGTGTGGTCTCAGCCCCACTCACTGGGTAAACCAGTTCCCTCTCTGGCCTCAGTTTCCCCCATCTGTCCATGGGTCCTGTCCTAGCTGATAGTGTCCTTGGTTAGTTTCAGCCCTAAACCCTGCACTCCTTGGAAAGAACAGGCACTGTAGTGGTTCAGCTCATTTGCATGAGTTCCAGGACCAGCCCATGGGACTGTGCAGGTAGTTCTGATGGGCAGCAGCCCAGTCTGGAGCCTTGAAGCATTCTGGGACCAGGCGTTGCTCCAGCTTGACCATCTGGTCACTGCAGCAAGTCCCCTCCCCACAGAGCACCCTCATGTGCTCTGGGGTGACTGGCACAGCCACTCATTTATCCATCAGACTTTATGGACACCTCCCCACATTTCAGAGCCTGAGCCAGACATGGGTGCCACAAGGACATCCTGTGAGTCTGTGGGGCAAGGGCAGGCATGGGACATGGCTGGGCCCCTCGAATGCAATGTGACAAATACTAGCATGGAGGCAGGGTGAGGTGCAAGCACACAAGGAGGATTCCTGTTGAGTCTGGACAAGCAGTCCAGATGTGGAGACATCTGAGGTTTAGAAGCTTCCAGATGGAGGGGCACCCATTCTTGGCAGGGGCCAGCAGGAGCAAAGGGTCAGAAAGCACAGTGAACTTTCCCGACCTGCCTAGCAGCTGGAACGTCATTCTAATGGCCTCAGGACCACAAGAGGTGTTAACTAGAGAGGTGTCCAGCTGTGGGAGGTCGGGGAAGATACCTGACCTCTGATGCCTCGCTCTTCTCATGTACAAAATGGGAACAAAGAGACCACGCTCCTCTCTGAGTGACAGGGGCAGATCCCAATATAGAAGGAGGTCGATGTGCCCAGCGCTGTTTCTGGTACACAATCGTCCTAGGAAAACAATTTTTTAATCTAAATGTTTTCACCCATGCCTGGCCCGTGTGATTCAGTGGTTAAGCATCAACCTATGAACCAGGAGGTCACAGTTTGATTCCCAGTCAGAGCATATGCCCTGGTTTTGGGCTCAGTCCCCAGTAAGGGGTGTGCAGGAGGCAGCTAGCAACGATTCTCTCTCTTATCATTGATGTTTTGTCCCTCTCTGCCTTGCCCGTCTTCTCTGAAATCAATAAAAATATATTTAAACTAATAATAATAAGTAAAGGTGTTCACTCACTCCTCTCTCCAAGACTCTCCCAGTGTGCTTCGTGCACACGCTCACCCTCTCCCACTCCCAGGCACACACTGGTCACCCCAGCTGCAGCTTCATCAGGGTCCCCTGATAAAGACTTTCTTCTCAACCTCGTGCCTCAGTGCTGTTCCCGACCCCAGCCCCACCACGCCCTCCCTGGCTGTCCTGGCTGTCTGCTGGGCCGGGGTGTAGCCACATGTGCACATGGGTTAAATAAGCACGCCAGTGTTGTCTGTGGTCTCAGAATTGCATTTCCTCAGGCAGAGAGAGAAGTAGGAATCGAGCTTCTGGAGCTGAGTGGGAGCAGGGGAAGGAAGGGGGACTACTAGGAGGAGAAGGGTCCTGGGAATGAACCAGTTCGAGTGGGTGGCCCAGGCCCCTGCGTGGGGAATAGGGAAAGGTACAGGCTTCCCTGAACCAAAGGAGAACCCTTCCTGGGGAACCCTTCCTCTCCCACCTGCAGGATGGTGGGAGAGGGGCCTGCCCAGCGCACAGCCTCTTCCCCGTGGGGCTGGCTGAACCCTGTGCCAGCAGCCACCGCTGCTGTGGTCTCACCCTGCTCAGGTCCACCTTCTCCCACGGCCCAAAAGGCCACAAGCAGCAAAGCACCGTGCATACTGAGCGTTGGCCCAGAGCACACGGGAAACAGGTACAGTGGGTGACCTGACAGGTATCTGGAGACTGAGCTTGCTCCTCCCCCCGCACAGTCTGGGCCCGGGCTTCTTCTCCCTCCAAGGGAGGCTCCCTCCCTCTTCTTCCTCCACATTCCTACAGCTCCCCTCCCTCCTCCTTCCTGAGCTCAGGGGAGAGCCCCTGCCTCCTAACAGAGAAGAAGGAAGGGGGGTGGGAGGGTGGGCATTCTGAAAGCCTGTGTGTTTGATTTCACCAAATCTTTCCCCAGAAACGTGGGAGGAACTATTACCTCTCTTCAGGGGTGAGGAGCACGGGGCTCAGAGACAGAAGATGCATTGCCCCAAGGCGCAGATTTAGGAAATGGTGGAGTCCACTCTTTCCACAAACTTACCACCCATAGGTTCAAACTGTCATTGCTCTGCTCAGAGGCGTGCAGTGACCTCACAGCCGAGCAAGGAAAGCCTGGGGATGGTCTTTACCTTCTCAGCTGGCTCTGGCTAGCCTCGACATCTCGGGGAGCAGCATGCCATGCATACAGTAAGCTCGGGGAGTTTAACAAATGTTTATAAAACCTCTCCATCCGCAGTTAATGACCCTTATTAGAACCGAAAGAAAGCAGCCACTCATGCCACGTCCCTGCTTTAAGGAGCGTTTTATTATCACACGCCACTCCACAGACTAATGAGCAAAGCCTGGCCCGTTTGTCAGGGGGCAGCGCCCAGGGATGCAGGCGGAAAGGCCTTTGTCCTGGAGCTGCCTGGGCCAAATTTGCCGCTCCACCTGCCTCCCTGCCACCCCCAGCCCCCCACCACTCTGGAGCTGCCAGCCCACCAGCTGGCATGCCTGGGAGCCCCCACCTTCAGTCTGCTGGGCCCCAGATCCCTGCCCCTGGAGCCTGAGCCCCAGCCGGCCCCACTGACTCATCCCTGAGGCAATGCGGTGAGGTATTTTCATATCCTGGTGGGGTGGGGGTATTTTCCTGGGCCCCAGCCTAAAATCTGAATTCTTTTTCTATTTTTAATATATTTTTAATTGATTTTAGAGAGAGGAAGGGAAAGGAAAAAGAAACATGGATTGGTTGCCTCCCATACCACCCTGATTAGGGACTGAACCTGCAACCTGGGTATGCGCCCTGACTGGAAATCAAACCAGCAACTGTTAGGTGTACAGGACAATGCTCAATCAACTGAGCCACACTAGCCAGGGCCAAAATCTGAATTCTTAACTAATCTGAAGACCCACATGGGGAACCACCAGGGCCGGAGAGCTGAGTCTCAGATGCCTACGTGCCCATCCTGGCTCTGCCCCAGGCTGTGTGACCTCAGGCAAATTGCTTCTGTTTTCCTCAGTCTCCCCATTTGTCAAATCGACCCCCAAGTGCTTTTCATAATGATGACGTCATCCCGTGTGGCCAAAGCGCACTTTGCCGTGACTCGCCCACCTCTGCTGTCTGAATCACGGAGTCAGGAAAGCACCAAGGTCAGAGTAAAACAGCCAGCAGTTGCACAATATTGTGGAGTCATGAAATGCCACGGAGCTGGCTAATATTTAATATTATGTAAATTTTATTTCAATACAAAATAGTTAATTTTATGTCATGTGAATTTTACCACAATAGAAAAGAAAAGGGAAAAAAAAAAGCCAGTTTCTTTTTTTTAAAATATATTTTATTGATTTTTTTTACTGAGAGGAAGGGAGAGAGATAGAGAGTTAGAAACACCTATGAGAGAGAAACATCTATCAGCTGCCTCCTGCACACCCCCTACTGGGGATGTGCCCGCAACCAAGGTACATGCCCTTGACTGGAATCGAATCTGAGACCCTTGAGTCTGCAGGCCGATGCTCTATCCACTGAGCCAAACCACTTTCAGCCCAACAGTTTCTTTTCATCTTGCAAAGGACATGCTTACCAGCCTCTAAGCCTTCGCCCAGGCTGTTCCCGCTATTTGATTAGCTCCTACTCATGGTTCAGGCTTCCTTTCGGAAATCATTTCCCCAAAGGCTCCTCTGCTGGCTCCCAAAACACTGTGTCCCCGACATGATCACGGGCTGTTCCGGGTCCATCTGCAGGCACCTCTCTGAAAGCTGGGCTTTGGGGCTGGGGAAGGGCAGGTAGGTCCCGGGCACAGCAGCCACTCTCCGGGGCACAGTGGGTGCTCAGTATTTATCAGATGTAGAGACAAAGCAGGTGCAGCCCAGAGGAGGCCAGGCCCTGCTGGCCACACTGTTGTTCACGGTTGCAGGCGCCTCTGCCTTTCCCTCTCCCTCCCTGTCAGCAGCTCCCCCCGCGTGGAAGCACAGGCTGGGCGAGTCAGCCTTCGCAGCCATCCACTAATCTGGCCGCAGACAGTGTGCCAGGGCCCTCTGCCTGCCCTTCCTGTGTCCCCGGGACACAGCTGTTCATGTTGCCAGCCTTATCGCAAGCAGGCAGGCAGCGGCCCGTGTCCCAGGAAACCTAGTCCTTAGAACCTCCTACCGACTCAGGGTCTTGGCCACTGGGATCCTCAGCTTCCAGGGGCACCTCCCAGAAACTGCCCACACACTGGGCCTCGGTTTCCCCACCTCTGACGTAGCAGATGAATAACCACTGACCGACTTACCACCACTGTCCAGGAGGTGGCTAAGGGAGGGGCCTCACCATCTGAAAACCTGGGTCTGGATCCCAGTTCCATCCTCACAGCGGGACCCTGAGCAGGTGATGGCACAGACAGGGCCTTGTTCCCTCTCTGTGAAGTGGGTGTGTGATTCTGGGCCTACTTCCCAGGTGCGGAGTGCTTTGCGGCACTTAGACCCATGCCCTGGGCACTGGAGGCACGGTGGGTGTGAGCTCTGGTGTCATGTCCTGCCCTTGCCCTCTATGAGCTCAGACCTGGTGGCCCTTCCTTCACCAAGTGGAGAGAGTACCACCCGGTGACCAAGACAGCCAGATATACAGAGGCCATGCGGGGAAACCCTGGGCGTGAGCCCTGGCACTGGCACCCTTTAGCCACTTTGACCTCGGGTGCATCCTGAAAACAAAAAAGGGAGTTTACCGAGGAAGAACCAGAGAAGGCCGAAGCTGCCTTCAGTCACCAGCTATTCTGAGGCCATAGGGATGAGTGGGAAGAGAAAGAGAGAAAAATGCAAACATGGGGGGGGTCACATGGGAGAATGCGGCTTGGAGGCCTAGGGGACAAGGTGGGGAGAATGCAAGCTTGGGGCAAGAGAGTGAGGTCCTGCCTCTGTCTGGGTGGCCCTACCAGTCCCTGCTCTCACTGGGCCTCCACCTCCAGATATAAAATGGGCACATTAATCCCCACCCTGCTCAGCTTCCAGAAGGGGCACCGTGAGGGTGAGGAAGAGATTGTAAGCTGTACCCCCTGGCAGGTGTCATCCCACTGGGAGGACACACCCAAAGTGCTGCCTCCCTCCAGTGGCCAAGACCCTGAGTTGGTAGGAGTCCTAGGGACGAGGTTCCCTGGGACATGGGCCGATTCACCACAACATGAATCGCCTGATTGGCAACTCTGCTCAGCCCTCTCAAAGGCATTTAGAAGTCAATGGGGCCACAGCGGACTCTTCCTCCCTTCTCCATCCCCCTCCAATTCTGCTCCTCTCCCAGCAAACACTTCTCTCATCATTCACCCAGAGACTCAAGGTCACAAGCTTGCCCTTGCAGCCTCCTCCTACATCCATTCTTGCAGCAAGGCCTATCAACTCTGTCTTCAAAACAACCTCAGAGCCTCTTCTCTCGCTCTCAGCCACCAACAACCAGGGCTGAGCCAGGGCCCTCTTGACCTGGAGCCACCTTCAGCTCCAGCTCTCAGGGCTCTACTTTCATTCATGTTAAAAGTAACTGGAGACTGTCATTTTTTTTTTTAATTTTTTTTTTTTTTTTTTTTTTTTGTCTAAAACAGTCTTAGGTCTCCTTATCTGGTTAGAATAAGATGCAAGCCCCTTACCTGCCCCATATGCAATCTGACCGCTGCCTGCAACTGACTGCTCTCTGGCCCCGCCCCAGACACACGGCCCCCCCTCCTTCCCTCGAACAAGCCCCGTCCTCTCCTTCCTGAGTGCTCACCCTGCTCTTTTCATGGCTGCCTTGTTCTCATCAGTCTCCCCTCAAGGTGAAGTACCCTTTCTCAGAGAGGACGTCCCCCCTGCCCAGTACGTACCTGTCTGTGATTCAAATATCCATGAGACTCTCTAAGGCCTCTACATGGAGAAGGCTCACCAGCTGAGATTTTATTTGTTTGCATTGTTGTCTCTCTCACTTCCCACTCATCCCTACAGCTCACTGGTGGGTCCTAGTATGAGCACAGAGCCTGGCACATAGTAGGCGCTCAGTAACTATTTGCTGACTGGATGACTGGAGGCATAAGTGATTGGATGAAACATAGCTTCCAAAGGTCCACACGGAAGGCAGGTTTACCTGGAAAGGGCACTTGAGCCTAAAGTGAGTAAATGGAGGCACCTCACAGGCGAGGTAACCGAAGCAAATGGATATCCACCACCAAGTCTCACCAGCACTGCATCTCCTGCCACGAATATTCTACTCCCTCTTCACCTAACTGCACCTTCTGCTCATTTCCCAGTGCTCACCTCCTCTCACCCTTAACAGCCTTCCCTGCCACCCTTCAGCCTTTCCCGTGCATTGCTGTAGACCCCTGCTGCCACGAGCCTGGCTCGTCATCTGTACAACCTTTCAGTCTGTGAGCCTTGGACCTGAAGCTGAGGCTGAGTCACATCTGGATGCCCTCACAGAGCACAGTGCTTGGTACCATGTTGGCAATCACTAAAAGTTTGCCATTATCCAAGCGGCCAACCCTCAAGGACAGGCCAGGCTCTGGGGAAGTGGTGAGGTAAAGCTGAGCTCCCTGCCCGCCAGGAGCTTGCTTGCAACCCACTTGGAGAGATAAAGATGATCATCTGATGAGCTAATTGCTTCCATAAAGATGGGCATAAAAAGTGCACTGGAGTCAAGAATAAGCAAAAATAAATCAAATTATAAAATGACACACATAGTCAGACATACTTTAGTAAAATTTTAAAACCTGGAAACCAACCTACATGTTGTTTATGAACACATAAATACAAGGCAAAAAAATAAATACAAAGTGCATGCGAATGAGAAACGCCATTTCTGGGGAAGGAGAGGGGCAGAGTTGTGGAGGCTCACACATGGTGCTTTAACCATATCTATAGTGTTTTGATTCTTAAAAAGAAAAATCTGAAGTATGCTTGGCATAATACTAAGATAAGATAAAGTTGGGTGGGTGGTCTTTTGTTGTTTGCTATAATAGGCTAGTAGAATCTAAGGGTTTGAAAAATTCTAAGATCATTTTTATATTAAATACAATGTGATTAAAGAGAAAGTACCAATCTGTTGAATGAGTGTTTAATGGGTAGATGGGGTGGGTGGGTGGGTAGATGGATAGATGGATGGAAGGATACATGGGTGGTGGGTGGTTTGAAGGATAGATGAATGCTTAGAGCGTAGTTGGATAGGGGAATGGATGGGTGAATTAGTGAATGATGAATAGATGGCAAAAATAATGTTGGAAAATTTCAGGTTTATCCTATTCTCTGCATGTATTGAGTACTTAACCACATGCTAGTCCCTGGCTATGTTGCATTCAGGATTCTGACAGGTCACTTGCCCACAGGAGTTCAAAGCCAGAGCCCAGATTCAGGCCTGATGAGGAGACAGTATTCAGGGCTGCAGACAGTGTGGGCAGAAGTGTGTGTCTACCATGCTGAAGGCCAAAGTAAAAAGAGGGACAGACTCCCATAGGATTTCTCCATGGGGAAGCTGGATGTCTGCTGTGTCAGCGTGGATGCCTTGTCCTCCTGGAGACAGAGGTGTCCTGGGCAGAGGGATGGGTCAGGGGCAGAGAAGTGGGACAATGGGGAGTGTAGAAGAGCTACTAGCAAAGAAAACACGATTGGGGGAAGAAAGACAAAGAAAGACAAAGAAAGTGGGGAGGAGGACCCACCTTGAAGGGTCTGGATTGTCTTGCTGGAGGTAGGACTTCACCCATAAGCCAGAGTCTCTCAAATCTAGCCAATCGTCAGAATCATCTGATTGGCCTAAAAAGAGGTTAAAGCCAGGAATTTATATAGATCAAAATCTGCCTCTGTCATCAGCCAAGTCCCTTCGCTCCGCCCCACTGTGGTTCATGGAGGAGACCAGCGTTAACGAGCTCAGCTGCGACCTGGGTTCCTGAGGGCAGGACTGGAGGAGATGGCAGGCGCCCTCCATGGGCCCTGCCTGTGTCCACCTCCCATTGGGCTTGACCGCCCCAGCACCTGGGCCTGGGTCCTCAGGGCCCAGTGGGAGAGGGAGAAGGAGAGCCCACGGGCACGTCGGCACGTTGACCCCGATGGAGCATGTTTCTATCTCACCAAACAGTTCTCCAACAAGAATCTTTATTGCTCAGCACAGCTAACTGGGAGAGCATTTTTCTAATTACATTTCCCTTGAAATACACCCGGGTTTGAGTTAACACCTCTTCAGTCTGCCAAAACCCAAGTCATTTTAAAATTAGTTCTGGAGGTTTTGCAAAAGCCCCACCGGGATGCAGCGTTCCTTTCCCACTGAGCTGTGTGCCGAAAGCGCTCCCTGGACACCAGGGCGGGTCTCCTCAGAGACTGCGGAGAGCACCCGGGGAAAGCCCACTCCTGGCCCTCCCGCCTGCCTCCTTCGCTCAGACCCGCTGAGCAGCCTCCCTCCCGGTGCTGCAGGATCGATGGAACCATAAATGCATTCTGCCCTAAGCAGTCTCTCTGATACTTTTTAAAAACCATACGGTGGGAGGGAAATGCGATCCATATGGTTTTGAATCATTAACACTTAAATCGTCAAAATTGAGATTTTCTTTTTTTCCTAGAGAAATTTCATAGCCAAGGCGCCTTTAGCGGCTCTTTAATAAACTGTTTAAAATTCTGTTGTTCTCCCTAAAACACAAGCACATGCCCACATATGCAGTACGTGTAGGCACACTCCACTAACTCAGAAAGGGCATCATTCAGAAGCACAGCCCATTAGATACCACCCATCCCCAAACAGGGTGGGTTAAAAGGCTTTGGAGGTATCTGTGAGCACCAGTGGTCAATGACATCAACTCAGTTCAATTATTCAGACGGAAGAGTTCCACAGAGCTTTAGGGCTCATCTGGACCAGCCCCTTGATGGCAAAGATGAGAAAGCTGAGGCCCAACGAAGGTTCAGACTTCGTTGAAGTTGGTGGGAGTCCCCGAGGAATATCTTAGGAAGTGGAAACTTCCCAAGCCAAAGGGTCTCCTATTGTTGACGCATGTGACTAAACGGTAGACTGTAAGGTAGGAATAGGGGTGGAAGAGAGAGGCTAGGGCTGACCACGGAGCACTTTCCATGGCTCCCTATAGTCGGAATACATCAGCCGCCTCCTCTAGCCCATATGCCAAGGTTGTGGGAGAGGGGACCACCTTCTCCATAAAACACAGGTCAGGCCCTACCTCTTGAAACAATGGGAGGAACGGCTTAGAAAGACAGGTGATCACCTAAAAGAGCATTGCAGGAACTCTTGGGAGAAATGATGACGGCCTGGGCTTAGTGGTAGAAAGAAGGCAGAAGACCTGGAAGATGTTTTGGAGAAACATTCGATGGGACTTGGAACCTGATGCGTGTAGCCAGTGATGCAGAAGCAGCATCAGGGTTCCATCAGTTTCCTGTGGCTGCTCTAAAAGATGCCCCTAACTCACCGGCTCAGAACGCCGCTTATCCAAATGTACAGTTTTAGACGCCAGAAGTCCAAAATGAGTCTTACGGGGCTAACATCAAGGTGTCAGCAGGCCCATTCCTTCTGGAGTCTTTAGAGGAGAAACCATTCCTTGCCTCTTCCAGGTCTTCTGGTGACTGTCAGCAGCTCTGAGCCCGTGGCTGTGCAACCCCAACCTCTGCTCCCTCTATCTCTCTACGAAGAATGTGCGACTATAGCAGGCTCTCCTGGATAATCCTGGATGATCTCCCCATCTCAGATCCTGGGCTTAATCTCATCTGCAGAGGGATTAGGACGTCAATATCATGGAGTGGGGAGAGGCATTATCCAGCCATCACAAGAATGAAACCCAGATTTCTTACTTTGGCAAGTGGTGCTTTCAACCAAGAGTGGAGAAGATTGGTGAGAAGAGGTAGTCACTTGATGTAGGAGGTGCTGGTTCTAATTAGAACTTGGGACATGTCCCAGGCAGGAGGACCTCATAGGCAGTAGTCCGTGGAGATTTGGAGCAGAGGACTGAGAGGTGCTCTGAGAGTCTCGCTTTCAGCTGAGTGACCAGCAATAAACAAAGTTCTCCTTCTTCCACACTCATTTCCTAGGCAAAGGGGCCAAGGCTAGACAGTGGAAGAAGAGCCAGTGTGGGTCATGAGACTGAGGAGCAGGAAGTGATGGAGACTGAGGAAGGAACAAATAGGTGACCCAAAAAGGGGGGAGTATGACTGGTGACAAGGCAGCGCTGAGGTGGGGGTCACAGTGTCAGATATAGGACAGAGACCAAATGGGACAGGACTCGGTTTTGACAACTCATTGGTGACCTCAAAGCCACTGAAGCAGAGTAGACACAAAGGGCTGGGTTTGCAGAGGTGTGGGGCGTGGCTCACCACAAATCTCTTGGAAAAGTGGAGAGCTGAGGTGGCAGCCTCAGAATTGAGCTGGTCTGTGGGCAGAAGGAGAGACCCAGGCCTGGGAAGAGGTTGGTGCTGCAGAAGAAAGGGATCCGAGTGGCTGGAGCCACTGTCGGGGTGGGGCATCAGGACAGCACAGGGGAAGGACAGGGCTGCCGTTCCTCCTCCCTGCAGTGTGAGAGACAGGGAGAGGAGAGGTGGGCGCCAACGCCAACCAGCGTGAAGGCGGGAAGGAGAAAGCTAGTCTCCGTTTGTACAGAAACAGGAGGCAAGGTTGAACCTGGGGGCTGCAGGAAAAGTGCCCACAGTGACTCCCGGCAGAGTCCAGGTCTCTGGGCTTCTGGTCCTTCATGGATGGGTGGGAGGCTCCATGTCTCCCCCTTGGCACTTTCCTGGATGTGAGCAGGAGCAGGTGGAGTTCCTGCAGGGCCGCTCAGAGGCCTGGCCTCCTCTGCTCTGTTTCTTTGTTTGACCAGTGACAGCGACCTCAGGTGAAAACCAGCAGCTGAGTCTGAAGGAGGGGAGCAGGGGCAGGAGCCTAGAGCAGCTCCTGTGAAGCTGAATAAGCCCCTCCTCCCTCCCTCTCCACCCCCCCTCCACCCCCACCAAGGACCTCTGCCTGGGCCACTTCTTTTCCTATTTCCCAGACCAGACCTCAGTGATCAGCATGACCTTGGCCATATCCCTCGCTGTCTCTGGGCTTCTCTGTGAAATGAGAGACTTGCAGGTAGTGACCGCCAAGCTCCATTCAGCCCTAGCGGCCCCAAAGCACAGCCTTGGATGTGGAAGGGCTGTCTGAGCTGCCGCTGGAGTCCCGGCCTCCTTGGCTCCGGGCCCAGGCCTCTGTCATTGCGTAAACACGATACAGGCCTGTTTGGGGCCGCATAGCTGTGGTTTTCTGTTTTCTCCAGCAGTAGCTCCAAGGCTGGGGCTGCAGCTGAGAGGGCTCAGCAGGGAGGGAGCTGGCGGTGGAGGGCAAGAAAGAGAGGTTTCTCTGTGCTGCCTCCTCTGCTTGGCTAGGAAAATTTGCAAAAGGGAAAAACATGCCTCCAAGTTAGCCCCTTCCTCCACCTCCCCTCCCAAGCCTGAAGGAAGCGAGCTCCCTGGGTAACAGAAGACACTCCAGGCTGCCTGCCTCTGCTCTGGAGCAGACACCTTCGCACAGCTCAGCCCTCGTGATCTGGGCGTGGGCGGGTCTTGGAGCAAAGAAGCGCCACCCAGGGATCAGACGTGGGTGAACGTGGAAGGCTGAGCAGAAGCAACAGCAGACCCTGCCAGACAAGCCTGGTATCTATGGACACTCAGCCTGCCCACACCCTCGCAGGCCTGGCACACAGTAGGCCCAGGTAGTCTGATGTTCATTCAGCCAAGCAGAATTGAATCTGGGAAGAATCCACAATGGTTCCTAAGGAGAAGAAAGGGCCCTGGGGGGGGGGGGGGGGGCGGAGCGGGTGGTGGTGGTGGAAGTGACCGATGCCCACTCAAACCCCCTTGCTGGTGCAGCCATCCCCGGCTGCTGAGGGGTGGGTCGCTAACAGCACACAGCACCCCTCTGCACAGAATTGCCCTTGGCTTATGCGAGCTCCTGTAAGATGCCTGGGAATTTGCCCATCCCTCCAAGGGACAGCCCTCCACTCAAGACTTAGGAATGCTGGAGTTTAAATCCCAACCCCTGCCCTCGGCTTCAAGTTGAGGGAAACCTTTGGTGCAATTCACATCCAAGAGCTCCCCATGGGATAAGACTATAAGACTGTGACGTCATACCTCTGCTAGCTGCTCCCCTCCCTTCACTGCCTCCCTGTTTCTCCTGCAAATGCCCCTCAGCCTGGCGCTTGTCCTGGCACCCCCATTTCAGCCTCTTTCTGCTGAACTAGGCCTAAGACAATGGACAGCTTTCCAGACAAGACCCTGCTTGGGGTCTTTTCCTATCTAAAGGCAATGCAGTTGTCAAGCTGCTCACAGACAGCAGGAGAGAGCAGAGGGCACTGGACAGCTGGCATTTTGCAGGGTCAGAGCTTATGGGGGCCTTGCTGCACAGGGGAGAGGGGAAGAAGAGAGTGGGGCGCTGACGTGCAATAGCAGGTAAAGTTAGAGCACAGCCCAGCTGGCAGGAGCCTCAGAGGCCAGCCAAGGCTGTGAGGAAGAAGACCCACTGGGCTCAGCACTGCTTCCCAGTTTGGTCAGCTGGGGTCTGGTACAAGCAGAGATGGGGCCTGCAGACACCCCAGAGGACAGCGTCACCAGGTAAGAAACAGCAGCCAATTCCAAAAACCCTGACCTGGCTGAGCCCAGAGCCAGCAAACTGCGCACATGTTTACAACAAAGGCAAGAGCAGTAAAACAGCAGTTACAGTGGATATGCTGTGTCAAGTGTCATCCTGCTGGCCCTTTGTCTCACTTAGCCCTCCCACCACTCTAGGTAGATATCTCCGTGGCAGATAAAATGGTGGGCACGCCTACTGGCATAACATGTGTAGTCAAGAACATGTGTAGGTGCACACAATGTCCCGCCCACGGGTCCCTGTTCCTATTCACCAAGGAAGAATGAATGCTACGCTGTGCACAGAGCAGTTTACGAAGGCACCACACAAGGACGGCAGCAGGAGCTGCCCCTGCCCTTCAGCTCTGGCTCACAGCCTGTGCCTTCCCCGGACGCTCAACAGCTGCTGCCTGGCAGCCCAGCGGGGGCAGAGCCAGCACCCAGTACACAGCCACCTCCTACCCAGCTCCCTCTGGCCTCCAAAGCTGTGGCCTCACCTCTTTCCCAGGGTGGGGCTGAGGCATATTCGAGAGCCTGGCAGAGAAGGCGGTGGCAGAGATAGGCGTCAATCAACTACAGCAGCCGCGGGTACATCCCGGGCTTGTGGGCCTGAAACTTACACAATGTAGGGGCCTTCTCTAAGAAAAGCTGTTCAAAATTATCCATGCAGAATGCCCACAGCGGCTCCAACGTTGTACACAGGAATTACAAACATAAACTACCTGGGCCTCCCAGAGGGAGGGGCCAGGGCAAGTGACAGCGCTGGAGCCCACATTTCATTAGCTTCGGGGTAAGGTGGCATCTGCCAGCCTGGAAGTAACACATCGCTAGTGCTCAGCATACACAGGGGGCAGGAAGTGTGTGTCTCAGCACAGGGGGCAGGAAGTGTGCGAGCCCCTGGCACTTGCGGGCACTAACCTTCTCCAACAGCATGCTGTGTCACAGCAGCTGGTGAGGGAAGGTCAGAGTCGCAGCATCAGAGAGTGGAGGCGGAAGCCACATGCAAATGCAGAGTTCCAGAATGATCCATGTTTTTGCCAACTTGCCTCCCCAGGATGGCATAAGGGAGGGTGGAGCAGCGGAGCTCTGTCCAACCCAGAGTCGGAGGGCTGGGCGCTAGTCCCAGAGATGTCCTTTCTCAACAGAGAACCGAGTGACTCACTCTGGAGCCTTGCTGGCCCCATTACCCAAGTATGTAAACTGATCCTGACCTTCTAACACAGCCACGAAGAGAAAACACCATCAAGGACTGAAAAAGGCTGTGCAAATGGCCCAGTCTGGGCAGAAGTGAGCCTGTTGCCAGTCTCTAGCAGGAAGCTGTCCTCCTTCCTCACTTCACCTAAACCTGGTGGTCCCTTTTCCCAGCAGCTCTGCCCATGAGCCCTTGGGGCTGCCTGAGCTGTAGAGCCAAAGTCTAGGCTCCTAGTCTGCTCTCTTCTGGCTGTCTGGCCTCACCCCATCTGCAGCCTGGCCCCGGGGAGACAGGCAGGGCACGCAGAGCGTACTCAGTGCTGCCTGAACTTACTGTATCCTCTAGGGCCGTGGTCGGCAAACTGTGGCTCAAGAGCCACATGGGACTCTTTGGACCCTTGAGTATGGCTCTTCCACAAAATACCACTGCCTGGGTGAGTCTATTTTGAAGAAGTGGCATTAGAAGAAGTTTAAGTTTAAAAATTGGGCTCTCCAAAGAAATTTCAATCGTTGTACTGTTGATATTTGGCTCTGTTGGCTAATGAGTTTGCTGACCACTGGTCTAGGGAACTCTAGAACAGAGAGTTCCAGCACTCTCGAGGTTAGCTTATCCATTTGTGGGTGCTGGGAACCCCCAGCACGTGTGGGTGGTCAGCACCCACCCTTCAGCACCCCAATGGAGCTGTTTTTAAATATTAGCCTCCCTCCCCCAGCCCTCTCACTCCAGAATGTCAAATCCCATCAGAATGAACACATCAGGATTCACTGCATCCCCCCTCAAATCTCATTTACATGTAACCTCACAGGAGCTGAGATGAGTTGACTTTAACAAGTTGACATGATGTTACGTTTCGCACATATTCAATTAAACATCAATTAATTTTGATTTTGCAGTCATTTTTTGAAGTCAATGATTTTTTCAGGTATCTGAATAGTTTTGGAAGGGTTGAAACTGTAGGCCCCGGGCTTGGTGCCCATGGATAAACCAGCCCCTGGACCCCACTCCCTGTCCTTCCAGGAGATGCGAATGCCAAGGGGCCGCCCACCTGTGCCATCCCAGCGCAGGCTGCTGGTGCCTCTATCAGGCACTCGCCTCAGCTCTGCCAGGTGAGGGTCTGAGAGCTCAGGGGTGCCCTGTGGCTGTGAGGCTGTGGGCACTGTGGCTGGAGCAGAGGCGGGAGGAGAGCACAGCCATCAGGGGAGTATCCATGACCACGATGAGAATCCTGTCTCAGCCAAGACCACAAAGCTAGCCTCAGCACAGCCCCTGCCTCCCTGCTTCCTTGTTCCTGGCTCCCCAGACCCCTTCATTTCCTTCTAGAAAGTGTTCCACGGCAGCTGTCATTCTGGCCCGCCTGCCTGCCTGGCCTCCCTGGGCTCCCAGGGAAGGGCACTATTGTCCTTGAGAACAAGACCAGGAACTAGGCGACTTCGCCCCGAGGCACCGGATGCCTGTGAGACCCTGCCCTATCCTTACAGAGACCCTGCCCTGCTCTTCCGGACCCAGTGACACCTGGGAGGTGAGCATCTTCATTCCCATTTTGAAGATGAGCTAACTGAGGCTCTCCCAGAGACCAAGTGACACGTGAAAGGAGAACCTCCGTTAGCTTCCCAGCCCCACACAGAAAGGCAGGTGGAGTGGGCCCTTGTGGGCGTGGCTCCTCCCTGGACACATCTTTCTCCGACTTCTCTCCTGGCCCATCAGGATTCAGAGTCAGGCAGGAGACAAGGTTGGTGTGGAGTGCCAGGCAGGAGGTGCGGGGGGCAGGGGCAGTGGCCCCAGCCCTGAAGCTGGAGGGATGGCACCGAGTCGCAGCCCTGGATAAACCAGGTTGCTGAGAGCCACGAACATGTCGGGTCTCGCCTTAGCCCGATGCTGCCGGGATTAGCAGTTACAGTCATGGAGCCGAAGAGCCATCTTCTCGGAGCAGCAGGGCAGGGCGGGGCAGGGCGGGGGTGAGGGCGCTACTCCTGGGTGGGAAGTTTCGGGTGGCCCTGCTCCAGAGCATTTGAGGTTACAAGTCCAGGCCCCTAGTCCCAGGCTGGGGCATCACTGGTCCTCTGCGTCTCATAACCCCTCTGTGTCTGCGCCCAGACCACTTGCCAGGCACACTCATCACCTTGCCCATGCCTCACAGGAACCCCACAAATGTTACTTTTGTGGCCGTCATGTGGATAAGAAAATGAAGGCCCGGGAGACTAAGTGACTGGTCCAAACACACACAATGAGTTGGAGCAGCAGAGCCCAGGATACGGTGGCCCCCAGCATTGGCTGTGTGGCAGGAGCTGCACAGGTGCTTCTCAGGTAAGACCTCTTTACACCTTCCAGCAAACCGGTGAGTACCAGGCACCATGTCCATTTTGGAGAAGAGGACAGACTCGGAGTGGTTCATTTGCTTGCCCAAGGTCACAAAATCAGAAGGCAGCAGAGCTGAATCCAAACCCAAGTACGCCTGCCTCATAAACACCTAAGACAGCCAGTGGCTCTTCCTAAAATACACATCTGATCAGGCCTGGCCTCTGCTCCCCACTGTCCCCTGGTGCCTGGACCACCACAAGGAAAGTCCTAGAGCCTTAACCTGGCATCCAAGGCCCCACCCCCTGGCCCTGAGCACTGCCCCCCTCCTCCATCCACCCAGGAGCCGCAAGGCCCAGGTCCCCTGCACATATTATGCATTTGCAGAGCTCTGGCCTTGGCAAGGCCCCGTCTGTCTGCCAGAAATGCCCTCTTCTCTGCCTGTCAGATTCCTGTGTCACATGGTGGAATCAGAGAAAGTGTCCTAAGGAGGTGTCACTCAAGTTGGAGTCAGCTAATCCTCTGGATTCATAAAACCACATTCGCATTCACTACAATGTGATATTGCTGAAGAGACACTGGTGTTTATTTGTATAGCTGGGCACTAGACTGGGGACACTTTGAGGGCTCTCAGGGCAGAGGTGGTGAACTGTTTATCTCTACCTCCTAGCAACCTGCAGAGGGCCTGGCCCACTGCAAGTTCTCACCTAGAATTTGTAGGTGGAGGGATAGATGAATGGATGGAGAGATAAGTAGAGAAATAATGTAATGGATGGGTGGATAGATGGATTACTTGAATGGAAGATCGACAAATTAATGGAAGGATGGATGGAGCTTGGAAGGATGAAAGAAGAAAGAATAGGTGAATTACTCACATCACCAAACTATTCAGTATGGAGGGAGTGCATGAGCTCTCCACTCTACTCTCCACCCAGCACACTCAGCCAACAACCCCAGAAGTCTCCGGCTTGCATGCCTTACAAGCCTTTGTCCCAGGTTGGAAAGGGCCTGGCAGGCTCCTGTGGGCCGGGAGCAGAGAAGTGTCTACGATCGGTGGGAAAGGCCCCCCGCCCTCCCCTCCGGCTGAGCTCACATCCTGGAAACCCATGGCTGCACTCTAGGAAGAGGCAGGCCTGCCCCTCCCCTGAGATGAGCTAAGCAGGGAGGAGCCCGCAGCTCCATTTTTTCCATTAGCTGAAAACCCTTCCAAGCCTGGCCTCTCCCAGCTCCAAATTCCACTGCCCAGGATAATTGGATCTGAGGCCCGAGCCCAATGTTGCTTCAATCCCAAAACCAAAACCACACTGGCCAGAGGAAGAGGGGCCTTGGGGTCAGCATCCAGGAGGTGCAGGAGCAGAAAGAAACTGGGCTGATATCTGGAGACAGCTGGAGGCAGTGGGCTGCCCTCAGGAGTTGGTTCTGAGAACAACAAAACAGCCCTGGACACAGGGTAAAGGATGTGAGTTCTCTCCTCGCCTCTCGGGAGCACGCTGGCCAAGACGCAGGATCCTCCTGAAGAGGGGCAATGGCGGTGGCTTCGCTCTGGGTTCCACCCACCCATCAGCATCCCCACCCTCCCCAGCAGCCTCACATCTGTGAGCAAGGCCCTGCCAAGTAAACAGCTGCAGCCCACGCTCCAAGGCTCCCCAAACCCCAGCACAACCCACAACGGCCAAAGCCACATCCCATCTGTCCCCCGGCAGGGCCCGAGGGAGGGGAAGCGCTCATTAATCACAGGGAACGGGCTTCCGGGGGCCTCGAAGACAGGCCGAGGAGACCCGAGCGGGGCGGAAGCTCCCCACAAGGCCCCCGGGGAGGTCAGCTCTTGCTATGACCCGGCACAGAATCCATCAGCAAGGGCTTTGCCTTTTAAGAGCCTGGGACTCCCTCAGAGCCACCCACCCACCCAGGTCATGGCCTGGGGACCAGGAGGGACAGGCCATGTGTGCTCTGCATCACAGCGTCCTCCATCCGGGAGGCAGCAGACCCAGCCTCTGCGGTCAGAGAGGGAGTTCTGGTCCTTTGCTGGCCTTGGGCTCATTGTGTGATCTTAGGCGAGTGATTTTCCCCTCGTGGCCTTGTTTTCTGCAAAGTGGTGGGAGCACCTTGGCCCTGTGTGCATATCCTAACATTACTCTTCACATTGTGGGAGGCCCCTGCTGAGGCCCACACCCTCCATGCCCAGAGCCAGCGGAGAGTCAGCCATGGTCCTCGGCCCAATCTAAGTCACCAGCAGATGGGCATGATGGGCCAGCTTGGTGCTTTTAACAATGATGCATTTGAATGTCTTTGGGTAGGACAGGCAATTTTCAGTCAGACACACCCCCCTCACCATTGCACATGCTTGAAACCCATCCCTTTTCACACTTAACTTGCCTGCATAGCCCCTGACATCCATCAGGATGAACTAGTTTTTGCTGCAGAAAAGCCAATCCCCACCCAACTCTCAGTGCCCCACCAAAGCCAAGTCAATTTTCCACTCCTGGTACATGTCGGACCTAGGACAGCCAGGTCCCTGTATCCGCTGGCCGACAGAGGCTTCATCTGCCATGTGCTTCCGCAGCCACCACGGCAGGGACAGGAAAGGTCCAAGTGACACACTCACTCTTCCCGGCTTCCACTCAGAACTGACTCCCTTTGGTTCTGCCCCCATCCCATTGGTCAAAGAGAGTCACACAGCCTCACCTTCCCTCAGAATGGGGTGAGGAGGCAGTCTTACCATTGCCCAGCAAAGGGAGGACCACCGGATCTCTGAGCAGCTCTCATGACTACCATATCCAGGAGGCAACGACACAGCCTCTCGTAGACTGTGAAGCCCCATCCTGCTTCACAGAGGGCAGCAGGCCCCAAGCAGCTAGCTAGCAACCCTGCTACAGAAACCCCTGCCCCCTCCTGGGGTGGTTCTCCTGGGCCCAGTATTGTGTCCCTGGGTTGCTGGGAGGCTAGACCCCAGGAGGATGCAGCGAGAAGAGGAGCAGAGACCCAGAACTCTCTGTCTAGTTGGGTCACACATCACATTCTGGGGCACTTGAGTTCTGTCCCTGTGGCCGATAGATGATGACAGGAGGAGCGACAATCTCCGCCATGCTTTTCCTGCTCCCCCAGCCAGAGGAGATGGCATTCAGGATGAGTTCTGAAGGATGTATAGATCTGTCAAGTGGGCACATCAGGAAACAGCAGCAGTGAAGGCATGAGGAGCCACAGAAGGATTCGCGGTTTGGAGTGGCTGGAGTGGAGTGGCCGTCAGAGAAACAGAGACATGCGCCAGAAGGAAAGGCTGGGCCACAATGATAAAGGCCTTGGCCATCCTGCTGAGGATGCATCTCCTCTCAGAATGTATCCTGGGGACAATCTGTGAGTTCCTTGAGTGGGAACTCCAAGCTTTGGAGCAAAGAGACGGAACTTTGACCTTCTGAGCACTCCCTCTGTGCTGGCCACACGCGCAGCAGATTGCAGTGGCCATCGCATTGAAGCCTTGAGCAGCTCCAAGCCATCGGGCTGACCACTGCCCCATTTTCCAGTGGGGAAATGGGGGCCCATAGGTGTGTACCCAAGATGACACAGGTGGAAAGTGGCAGAGCTAGGACTGGGTCTGTCTGATCTGTTAGGGCACCCACGAGAACCCAGGCATAGATGCTTCACAGATACTTAATTTTTCCCAAAACCATATCAGGCATGCATCACCAACCATATCTCACAGGTGAGGGCACTGAGGCCCAGAGAGTTCACCCAAGAGCAAGTGGTTGACAAGCTGGCAGATCTTGGCTCTTTGGGATTGGGACCCGGGTCTGCCAGTCAGCAGAGCAGGCCTGGCAGTGGGGGGTCAACCTGTGCAGCCCTGGGGGGTCTGCAGCAGAAGTTAGCCAGGGCAGAGGCAGGAAGTCAGTGCAAGGCAGGAGCGAGGACAGACATCTCTCAGAAGCTGCATTTCTACTTGCTCTGCTCAGACCAAGCCCCATTTTCCATCCTTCTCCTGTCTTTGGAGCCAAGGGCTGTGGCCTCCTCCTGGAGCACATGAACCTTCATGCCCCACAAGGACACACCTCACTGGGTAACCAGGAGCTCCTAAGCCATCAACTCTGGAGAAGGACCTGCTGATCCTGGACCTTCCCATATGATGACCTTGGGCAGATTCCTGACCCCCTCTGAGAACACTGTGGAAAGAGGTCTTAGAGATTTCTGGTGCCTCTTCACTAAGGTCACTGGCATTCCAGGGTCAGCCAGCATGTAGGTGGGCTGGGCTGAGCTGGCCATCTGACCCAGCAACAAGAGGCACACAGCTCAGGACAGCTGGGCAGGGCTGGTGGGCAGAGCATGGGGCACCTGGGGGGCTGCAGCAAGAGTTAGCGTGCGCCCGCCTACCCCCCCCCCCCCCACACACACACACACATTCCCACAGGCAAGGGAGAGGGGATAGGGCAAGTAAGTTCTCAAACAAATCTCTGCTGCATCCCTCCCAGTTACCAGCTTCACACTGAGCCACTGGCCGCATCGCCACTGCACTATGAGGAACAGATGTGACCAGGTCCCCTCTACTGGGGAAGTCACTGAGGCTCAGAGGGGACAAGAGTCACAAGTGCAAAGTCACAAGCTTAAGTGTATAGAATCCGGATTTGTAAACTCCATACCACCACCACTTCCCTAGAGGCAGGACCCTCAGGACAAGAAGAAACCAGACGGGACCCAGGCAGGAGGGACCATCCCAACTCCTGACTCTGGAATTAGAGAACAAGGCAGGGGCTTCGACTCTTAGAGGAGAGAGAGCTGAATCTCTAAGTCTCACCCAGGCCCAGGACTCTTTGCATTTTGTATCCTGTGATCAGCTCAGGCACAAGGGGTAGATAACCAGGGCTCATGCTCAACCAGAACCTCCAACCCCCCTCCCATCCCCCCCCCCCACACACACACACACAGACACACACACACTCTTTGGGCAGCAATATTTTCAGAAGGCGCTCCCACTCCTTGCATGTGGCCATCCTCAAATTCTGCCTTCATCCTTGGTTTTGAGAGAAAGGAGCCAGAGATGGAGCGGAGGGATTGCTCTCCCAGGGGAAGTGGGTGAGGTGGTCTCCGAAGCCCATCCCTCTCCCCTCAGCTTTCAGGTTACCAGGAGCAGCTCCCAGGTTGGAAACCATGCTTCCTAAAGGCCCTGCCTCCCAGCAAATGGGAGATCCCAGGGCTGTGCCCTGACTTGTCTCTCAGATTAGAGAACCACCTCAGCTCTCAGCCCTCAGGCCCCGCAGCATGGGCTGCTCCTGACCTCCACTCTGATTTTCCCCCAGAAGTTTGATTTCACCGGTGACCTTGGGCAAATCCCTCCTGCCTCTATGCCTCAGTGTCCACATCTGTCAAATGGAGGAATGATCTCTAAATGCGCTCCCTTCTCACTGGCAAAGATTCCTAAACTGCCATCTTCCCGCTGGATGGAGGGATGGGGCAAAGCCAATTGGGCCCCTGGTTGAGGCAGGAAAGGGAAGAACAGACCCCAGTCCCACTCTGGTGCCCATTTCATCAATGCCTGCTTTTGTCTGCAGTGCTCAGCAAGCAGCTGAGTTCATTTTCCATTAGGGACAATTATCTCTTCATTTGCATATGCTAAATGTGACATTTAAGGGAACTGTTCCTCCCCACCCCAAACCGGATAAGAGTCCAATGACAGCCAGGCAACCTGCAGTTTGGGGCCCAGGTGTAATTGGCTCTTATTAAGGGAAGACGTGGGAGACACAGGTTTTGAAATGCAAATGGCAGCATCTTTCCTTCCACTAGGAGAAATGGGGATGATGAAGGCTTCCCAGTGCGTCCTGACCCACAGGATAGGAGGGATGGAAGCTAGGCAGAGGGGAGGCTCATTCTCCTGGGGGAACAGGACCAACAAGCACATGACCCTCCTGCAGCCTCACCCCTCCCCATGGAGTCAGGCAGACTCTGCTCCTGATGTGGAATCTGTTAGCATGTCCAGCCTCAGATCCGGGACCCCTACCAACAGCTTCATCTGTGGTGAAATCTGCCAAATTTCAGCCACAAAGAGGAAGCCAGGGGGCCCCAAATATGCCACCTCCCACAGGGCCTTGGCCATTCTCCATGCTGAAGACACCCTTCCCTTCCCACCTCTCCACCCAGCAAACCCTCACTCTTATCTCAAACCAGCTCAAAGGGCACCTCTTCAATGAAACCTGCCCCGGAGGCCCAGACTGAACCAGTGGTGGCCTCCACCATAGCTCTGGCCTCCCCACCGGGGCAGGGAGCCCCAGGGAGCAGGTGTAACTCTGACTCACCTGTGTGTCAACATCTGCTCAGAGCTTTCTCCAGAGGAACTGGTGGACTCTGCGGGCGCACGGAAGAAACCCAGGTGGGTAAAGGCGATTGTGCGCTTCATTATGCGGCTTTACCTTGCACTTGCCCTGACAATGACTCATAGCACCTGCCATCTCACACATGGGAAAGCGAGGCTGGGCGAGATAGGGACTCCATTCCCAACTCAGTGAGTGAACTGGGTAAGCAGGGCCTAGAACACCAGTCCTGACTCAACACTCTGGCGTGATTGACGACGCTTATCATCGAAGACATCCACACTGACAGGAGCCTCACATCTGGCCACCCCATCGCGCAGTGCTCACCCGTCAGCATGGCCCTGGCCTCCTGGCCTCTCCAGACCTCATCGCTAATCCTGAGCTGATCCTGAGAAGCCATCCCTCTCACAGATCCCAGCTCCCGCCTGATTGCTCCATAAGCAAAGGGAGTGCGGTCAGAGGCCTCCCCAGCTGCCACTGCAGGAAGGAACCCCAGACCCTAGGAGAGGGAGCTGCTTTGGGGAAATGGTGAGGGCAGCGGGGAGGAGCAGAGAGTACAAAGGTGCCCTGGACTCACTTTGCCCCCAAAACCTCTGATTCCAGTCCCCCACCTGCCTGCCTCTAGTGAATCGTGCCTCCTGCCATCGGTACGGTCTCCTCCACACGCAGCCCTGGCTTAGCAGGCAGGGTCAGGGTTCAGCTTCCGGTTTGTTGTCCATGAGGCCTTGGGCAAGTTTGGAACCTCTCACAACCTTGGCTGCACCTCTGAGTGCGGGGATGCCAGGCCTTTCCCACAGAATCAGTCAATCTCATCCTGTGAAGGCCCTGACAACATGGCACTGAGGAAAGCCCGGCCTGAGGTTGACTCCGAGTCCCCTTGTGCTGGACGGTCAGTGTGGTCACAGAATGGACAGCTTCCCAGCCTGTTCCTGACTCTTGGCCACACATTCGAATCACCTGGGAGCTCTTACATCTCACAGAACCCAGGGGCACCTGGGCCAACTAGCTCAGGATGCCTGGGGAGGCATCGGAATGTTTTAGGGTCCCTCGGTGGCTCCTGAAGGCCTCAGACCTCGGGAAGCGCTGGGCTACATGCAGGTAGTGATTGTGGGCATCTGGCCAGACTTGACCCTGATCAAAGCACTTTCTTATCCATCGCCCCATCTGATTGCCACCTGCCACTGGGCAGCCTCATCATTATACCCATTGTGCGGAGGAGGAGAGGGAGGCTGAAGACATTGCCATGTCTCCTGAGACGAGAGCCAGGCCTTCCAGCCTGGGCTCTTCCTACATCGGCACAGTGACAGTGGGCCCTTGGGGATAGTCACAAGAAGACAGGACCCTAACTCCCAGGGCTCACGGGTTCTGGGGACACCCAACTCCTCCTGGAAGAAGGTGGTGGCTGTGGTGGGCAGAGCAGAGCAGGAGTGGCCCGGAGGCAGGCAGGCGGGCGGAGCTCTGCAGGCTGGTCGCCGGCCAGCACACTGGGCCAACTCATGCCTTGGCCCAAGTAGGCCTGGCTCCGGCCCAGGCACTTCCCCCATCTGACTTCACCCTGGGGTGTGTGGGGGCCTGTTCCGGGACGACGGGGCCCAGACATCGCCTTTTCATCGGAGTCTTTCCTGACACCCTCCGATAACAAAGGAGGAGGCTTACCCGAGAGCGGAAGGTTTCCTGGGGATTTCAGTTCTCATAAAGCCCAAGGCGCCATTGGCAGGGACTCAGAGGGGCCATGACCGCACTAGGGCTGGCTTACCTCCCACCACGCCCAGTCCTCCAGGACTCTCAGCACCCACCCGCCCAGCCCACGCCCTCCCGGGCCCACCCATTTCAGGGGACTGAGGAAAGCAGTCACGATGAGACCAGCCAGTTTTCCTGATGCAGAGCGATGCCCTGCTTACAGCCGCCCACACACCAGTTCAAGTGCCATCGCTGCTCTGTCCTCTCGCTGCGTGATCTTGGACAAGTTGCTTATCTGCTCCACACCTTGGAGCTTTCATTTATAAAATGATGGTGATAATATCCCTCCCCTCCAGGTGAGACTGGGGTTAACTACTATCCATGCTTACTGGGGGATCCTGGACCTGTTATTTTACCTGCCTTGCCTCAGCTACCCCATCTTTACAATGGTAACAATAATGCCTATTCACAGAGTGGGGTGAGGATTAAGTCCACTCAATGAGTTAATCCACATAAAGGCCTTATAACAATGCCTCGCCTATCCCCGGCACCCAGTCTGTGTCCCCTGTTACAGCACTCCCAGCATGGGCCTGGCACACAGTAGTCCCTTAAGAAACATCTGCTTCCTTCCTCACCTTCCAGCCACTCTCCGGACGCTGAGTGTAGTCAGCTGCCTTCTGCTGATGCCTAGTGACTGGCTCTGAGCCAGCTCCTTAAAACATTGGAAGCGCTGCCCACTTTCTCTTCTCCCTTTTCATAAAGCGATCACAGAACAGAGGCATTGACCTTGGGCAACCTTGCACTGGAATGTTTTCCAAAAGGCAGAACACTAGCAATCACTGCAGGAGAGCTTGGCACACCACACACGCCCCGCCTCCCGCAGCCCGGCCCGCCAGGGAGGGGCGGCCTTTTGGTCCCTGGTTTTCCTTATGGAGAAGATGCCCCCCAGGGCAGAGGGAGGCCTAGGAGTAGTGAAGAATCATGGAGATGTTTGTCCAGACCCAAACAACACGTATGAAGGAGCAGCCTGTGCCAGGCCCCAGGCTGGCCCGCTGGCAGCATTTCCTCCGGTCCAGTGCAGCCCTGGGGGGCGCGGTTCGCAGCAGTTCCGGAGGGAAAAAAAGGGTCAGAGCCTTCAGGGACTGACAGCTGGCCTTGGAGAAGTGGAACAGAGGGGATTCAAACTGTGACCTGCACTGGGTGCTGCCCTCCTGTCCTCAGCAGGCCACACTCTTCCAATCCCGGTAGAAGCTCCTGCAGGAGAGGTGTCGGTGCAGCCAGTGGGGCTGGGCCCAGGGGAGTCACTGCAAAGCAGATTCCAGGTCCGAGTCAGCACCACGTCTAACAGGCCCAGCAGCCCAGAGACGCAAAGGGCTGCCCCTGCAGGCAGGAACTCCCTGGCCCCAGGGGAGTGCAAGCTGGGCCCGGGGAGGGGGGCGGGGGGCAGAGGAGTTTCCATGATACAGTCAAGACCAAGGGCCTTCTGACAGGGCATCTACAGCACCATGCAGTTCACTCACTTCACCGATGTTCCCGAGTGCCCTTGGCTCCAGCCGGGCTCCGAACGCAGGGTAGACAGGAAGCAGCCTTGCATTTTGCAGCTCACATTCTCCTTGGGACAGTGGGAAGACAACCAAATAAGCAAGAGCTCCAAAATTAGCAAGCCAGGGTGATGGGTTGCTGGACTCCTGGGCCTTGGGAGGTGTGTGTGGGGGGAGAGGGAGGGACAATTAGGGCCGGAAGCTGGCCTCCCCATGGCAACCTGGGGCCTGACAGGCTGCCCAGGGCAGAGATCCGCCTCCTCCAGCAGCCTCTGCTCCCGCAGGCGCCCGCTGCCTTTCGGAAGCAGCCAGCTCCAAGCAGGCAGATGGCGGGCGGGCCCCTGGCCCAGCCCTCAGGCCCAGATGGCGGTCCCGGGCACTGGGTGGGATGTCGCAGCAGCAGCAACAGGAAGCCTGCTGCCCGCCAAGGCTGTGGGGCCATGGAGAGGGAGCACGGCTCCAGCCATGGCACCCTGCCCTGCTCCCCACCCCACACACAGCGCCCAGGTCGAGCCCACGTGGTGGGGGCCTCACCTGGGCACTGTATTTCTGAAACTGGCATCTCCTTCACAGGCCAGCCCCACCCTGCTCCCTGTTGTCCATGAGCAGAGGAACTGTGCCTCTCACAGAGCCCAGACACAGAAGGGCCCCCTTCAGGACTCAGCACGGCCGGCAGATCATAGGAAGAATGACTATAGCAGTGATGGTAATTGCTAATATTTCTTGAGGGCCTGCCACGCACTGCATGCTCTTCTGAGAGCTTGGTAAATACAAACTCAATCCCCGCAACGGCTCTGTGAGGCAAGGCTATTACCATCCATTTCATAGGCGAGAAAACGGAGGGTCAGAGAGGAGAACTAATTGGCCCAAGTCACACAGCTAGGAAGTGCAGAGCCAGGCAGCCTGGCTTTGGGGCCCCTGATTGTAAGCATCGCATTGTTCTGGTGGCTCGCGCTGATGAGTCTACACAGCACAGTGCAGAGGGCAGGGCACCCCTGCCTACTGTAGTGATGGGGAGGTAATTTGCTAGGCCTGTGGTCGGCAAACTGCGGCTTGCGAGCCACATGCGGCTCTTTGGTCCCTTGAGTGTGGCTCTTCCACAAAATACCATGGCTTGGGTGAGTCTATGTTGAAGAAGTGGCGTTAGAAGAAGTTTAAGTTTAAAAAAATTGGGCTCTCAAAAGAAATTTCAATCGTTGTACTGTTGAAATTGGGCTCTGTTGACTAATGAGTTTGCCGACCACTGTGCTAGGCAATGAGCTGCCCGTTACAGGCTCCTGCCCACCGTGGCTGGAGTTCTCCAGGTCGGGGCCTCCTGCGGGAGCCAGGACCAGCCCTATCCCAGGGAGGCCCTGAGAGGCAGATGACTGTTGGGAACAGGCTATAATTGCTGCGGGGAGAAGGCCTGGGAACCCAAAACAGCCAGCACACTGAAACACTGACACACAGACTTACACTCCCACAGCGGCACCCTGTGCATGAACTGGCACGTGAGTGTGTGCTCAGGTGCACGTGGTACAGGCATGCCTGGGCCATTCTGGAGAACAGTGAGATGCCTAGAATGACCACACAACGAGCCTGGGCACCCACGGACTGCCAAAGGGGGTGCCTCATCTTGATGTTTGTCCCTAAGAACGCAGGAGGTAGCCCCTTCCTGTCTCTGAGCCTCAGTTTCCCCACTAGTTCAAGGAAGGGGTTGCCTGAGGTCATCTCCAAGATCTTGGGCTCCATGCTGCCTGGCAGTCACCTGCGACTCTCTGTCCCCGGAGCCTGGCAGGCAGCTGTGACTCAGCAGCAAGAAGCCGTGCAAGAACCTCCCTCCCCCACCCCCTCCCCTTTGCCCAGCACACACAAAGGGCATTTTGTTACTGCAACCTGCCGGCAGCAGGGCGGAGAGGGCTGGGAGGGGCGAGGCCAGGAGCAGCCTCTGTCAGCAGGACGGGGAAGGGCCAAGGAGGGCTGTCCAGGCAGGGCTGTTGGCCCTTGGCTGTCCTGGCCCACAAACAGTGGGACAAGGTGCTCTGGGTGGGCAGCCCCAGGGGATGGCCTCTGCCCTGCAACTTGGTTATGAAGTTCCCCTTTTTAAGTTGCAATCTGAATGAGCATGGCTCTCCTAGCAGCCGCTGCAGACTTGGAATTTCCCACGGGTTGGGGCCAAGCCCAGGGCTTCAGCTCTGCGCCTTGTGAGTTTCCATTCTGTGCCATCTGGGAAGTGGGGACCCTGGGAAGGGGCGCATGGCCAGCCCGTGCCCTCTTGCAAGCAGGGTTCCCTGCCTGTAAAACGGGGTGCTGTACTGGGGAGAGCTGGCTGTCCTCACACTCCGCAGGGCAGCCCCAACACAGGCACAAACTCAACCCCTGTGACATGGACCCCCTGAGGCACACCTGCTGCTCCTGGCTCTGCCACCGCCCTGCTGTGGGCCCAGCAAACCACATGCCCTCTCCGGCCTGTGTCCCAGTCTGCAAAACGGTGAGGCCGGAGGAGACTATGTGAAGTGTGGGAGTCAGTAGGCAGGTGTGTCCCATGATGGCTGTGTCCACACTTCAGGCCATCGAGGTCATGGCCCAGGCAGAATAATGTAGGGCAGAGGGTTTCAAGGCCACTGTCCGGACACCAGT
Source organism: Pipistrellus hanaki (assembly GCF_964339955.1). Taxonomy (NCBI): domain Eukaryota; kingdom Metazoa; phylum Chordata; class Mammalia; order Chiroptera; family Vespertilionidae; genus Pipistrellus; species Pipistrellus hanaki. The sequence continues at coordinate 10,297,750 of NC_140516.1, read as the reverse complement.
GACTGATTTGGGAAGATCAGGTAAATTGGGGCCCTGCAGAGCACCCCGTCAGCTGCCCGTCTGACCCTGTCCATGCATGGCCACCTGGCTCTATGCCAGGGCACACCGATGAATGGTGTGGCCATATGAATGGTGGTGCCTCAGGGTTGCACCCCATCATGGCGCCCTGAACCTTCACATGTGGGTACATCATCTCCCAGGAGCCCATTCGGCTTCTGTGTCTCAGAAAATGGACTCTGCATTTGGTCAGGAAACCTTACATGACAAACTATTACAAGCTGTAACATGCAGTGCAAGCTGGTTATTCCACTGGACCCTAAATGCCACCCATCTCATAAGGTTCTTATTCTCATTGGCAGATGCAAAAACTGAGACCCAGATGAGCGAATGAGGGGGAAGATTTGATGGGTGGCTTGAGAAAGAGACATCAGCACCAGGCTTGTGGGCAGAAGTAGACTCCGGAGCCAGACACAGCTGGGAGCGGCGTGCAGTGCGCCCTCAGAAGCCCGGGCTGAGCTAGGAGCACAGCAGCTCCCTCGTGGCTTCCTGGAGGAGGTGGCCCTGTAGTTGAGCTTTAAGAACCAAGAGGATTTCAAAAAGGTTGAATGGAGCAGAGAGGGAGCCCTAGGCATGGAGAACCGGAAGCAGGGGTGTGGCTATGAGATTACCAGCAGCATTTGGGGAGCAGTGAGCAGTGCTCAGTACCTGGAGTGTCCAGTCCTCTCAAGGACCACCAGGGCCCAGCTTCAGAACTGCCCAAGTCCCGTGCTGTCCCAGATCCAGACAGCAGAGCCCAAAGAATGCAGATGGAAGAGGTGGCGTTCCCTTCGGTTGGTGTAACTCCACTGTGTATGGGCCTGGCACTGGGCCTCCCTGCCTGAGCCCCGCCCTCATGAAGCCCCTGGTGCCGCAGAGACCACAGGTGCTCAGCAAGCACAGAAGCAGGACAAGCTTGCAAGAGCAGCACCGTTTCTTTCATCTGTGGGTCATTCCCTCATCCAGGGGTGAGGCACCAGCCACAGGACCAGGACAGTGAGCAGCAGACAGTGTGGCAGGGGCCCTCCTCATGGAGCTCAGAGTCTGCAGAGTTGCATCCACTCCCTGCTCCGTCCCAGAGCCAGGGCACTGAGCCAGCAGAACAGGACAGGCAAGCAAAGGCTCATGGGAGCTTTGACGGACGTCAGCATCTCCGCACATTCTCCTAACCACCACAGCTCTGTCATATATATTGAAGGTTCGGGACACAGGTATCCACACTTAATTTACATAAAAGCTCCTGTGCTTACAAAGGGACCCTTGGCTGCCTCTGCTTACAAGGTGGAGGGGAGGGGGTTGTCCATGTGCTTTCAGGAGGGTGACACTTCAGCCTGGGTGGGGCAGGAAGTGAGGTTTCTGGTGGCTCTGCTCCCTCATGTCCCCACTCTCAGGAGACCGTGCCAGCCCTCGGGGATCCCTAGCAAGACCACTGTCTTCATTCCCAGAACCCAGCTGTCTCTGGGTCCTCCCTTCCGCCCCATAGCCTCACACCATGTGCTCCCTTCTTCAATGGACACTCAGCAAAATTCTGAGCTGATTTGGGTCCCAGCTGCCCCTGGCCACTCATTGCCGGTCAAGTTCCTATAGCTCTCTTTTCATCAGCTAACTGACCACTCCAGCCCCTACCTCCAGGCCCAGCTCAGGTGCCTCAAATCCCATCTTAATTAAGTCCATGTCCAAGGTTTCTACTTATTTGGGAGGCCACATGAAACCCATGTGTTATTAGACATGCTCCTAAAACAGGAGTGGCTAGTAAATGTCACCCCACAAGTCCACTCCAACTCATTAGCATCAACCTCCTAGAGGATTCCATTGAGAAAGATTCTGCTGCCATGTGTGGACTCAATGGGAAAGAGTGCCATGATTGATTAGTGATGTCTGCTGTGAGCACCTTATTAGAAGAATGCACCCCTGGTTTGCCATGCCAGTCAAGGTTTCTTTAGCCATTTAAGGAGATGCTAATATGGGAAGTATCAGTTCCTGGTACTGTGCCCTAGCATATACATGGACCCCTTGCTCTGTGCTCAGCTTTGGGTTGTACGTGTGAAGAAAGCCAAGAGAAAGAGAAAGTTCTGCCCTCTGACACCAGTTATTGACAGAGGGACTGGGGGTTCGGAGGGGGGCATCCAAAGCACTGGATGAAGCACTCAAAGTGGCCCTGAAGGATCTCAGGTCCAGAGAGACTAAGACACTTGCCTCCTGAACATACGCAGGGCACTGGGTGGTACAAGAGGAAGGCAGCAGTTTGCGCTGCAGTCTGTGGACAGAGCACGTGGCATGGGCCAGGTCAGGAAGGCTGCTTGGGTCTGATGGAAGCGGGCTGGATGGAGTGATACAACTAGGGGAGGCCTGAGTTGTGACCTGGGACAAGGATAGAGCCTTCAGCCAACTCCATCCTCAGGGCAAAGTCAGGCTGCCTCCATCCAGGATCCCTTCTGCTTCCTGACTACCTCTCCCCTCACAGGCTGGAGGCCTCAGAGACTTCTCCCACCACTCAGACTAAGGAGATCCATAGACCCCATTGTTCTCAATCCAGCACCCTATTGTTATCAAAATTCATAATTCCTTCTGTTATTTATCTGTTCAGTTGGTTTTCTCTGTTCTGGTGTCACTCTGCCAACAACTTGAACCAAAGGGCAGAACTTTCCCTTCCTCTTGGCTTTCCTCATAGCCTCTGACCCAAGGCTGGGCACAGAGCAGGGGTTCCATGCTTGCCAGGGCATGGGACTTGGAGCTGACACCTCTCATATATGCATCTCCTAAAATGGCTAAAGAATCTGGCCTGGGATGGTAAACCAGTGCATCTCCTTCCCATAGTGTGCTCATAGCAGACATCACTAATCAATCATGGCACTCTTTCCCATTGAATCCACACACGACATCAGAATCAGCACATGATGGTGAAAACTATGCCTATCTTATTCAAGCTCCATATCCCAACACAGTCAGCAGCTGGACTGGTTCAAATCAGGGTTGTTCAATTAATGAATAAACTGTGGAGGGCAGGAGCTACACACTGGAGCACCTGCAGGGCCAAGCAGATAACATAAATGAGTGAGATAGCCAAGTGTAAGAATACAGTGCAGTCAGTGCCGTTCCCCAACGCATCCTCAGGGACACATATATGCAAATGGCTTACATGTAAAATAAAAGGACCAATCTCCATTGTCCCCAAAGAAATATAGATTTCTCCATTTTGCTTGAAAAAAATGACATGCTATTTTTTTTTCTATCTTTCTACTTTTGATAGAGTTCTGAGGACAGAGAAATATTTCCCTATTCCATGGGAAAGCAGCAGGCCATGTGTGGTGATATATGGTAACCGACAGTTGGCCCAACATCAGGGAGGTGCAGGAGAACTCAAAGTGGGTCCCTGGACCAGCAGCATCAGCATCACCTGGAGACTTGTTAGAAATACAAATTATCAGGCCTACCCCTACCCTCACCCCGCCCCCGCCCGTTAAAATAGAAACTCTGGGGTGGGACCCAGCAAGCTGTTTTACCAAGCAGGTGGTTCTCAAGTATGAGAACCAATGCAATAGGGAATGGTGGGGACTGCAGAAAACTGGAGAGCACACATCCTGCTTGAAGGGGCCCCGCTTCTCAGCTCTAGTCCATAGTTGCCACATAGAAATGTGAGTGCAGTGTGGCCAAATCTCCCAATTATTCCAAGAAGTTGAAAAGCCACATTTTCATGTGAAATATCTTCATTCCTAAGTACTGGCTATGTTTGTTTGTTTGTTTGTTTGTTTGTTTTTAGATCACTGTGTCTACAAGTCAAGGCCAGCCCAGGCACTGTCAGGATATGCCCTGAGGATGGAGACTTCTCCCCACAGGGACAGCCCCAGAGATATGCTGAGGGTCCCAGCTGACATGCCAAGATGGGCCTTGCTTGGAAGTCCAGGCCCAGACCCTACACTGCCCAACAGCTGTGGGACCACTTCTGAGTCCTCCAATCCCAGACAAGATCCGCAGGGCCTGGCAAGTCTCCAGGTCCCGGGATGAACAAGATTGGGCAGGTAACTTCTGGACCCTGACTCATGGTCTAGGTGCAGGGCAGGGTTAGGGGTGGACAAAGAACTCACTCTCCTTTTCTGAGCCCCTAATCCATGCCAAACTGGTGTTCAGGGACCTTAATATTTGCTACCACCTCCTGAGATAGGGGACAGTATGCACATTTTAAAGATGAGGGGAGAGGGGTTCAAAGGGGTTAAGTGACTTGCCTGAGATCACACAGAAAGTGAAGAAAGCCAGGCTATAACCCACATTTACCTGCCTCCTGACCCATGTGATCCAAACTACCTGCCAGCTGAAGGGTGGGCGGGAGGTTGGGAAATGACCAGGGTAGGCCTGCTGTCACCAGAGCCTGCCTTCCCTGCCAGCGTCACAACCAACCTACAATTCCAGTGCCAAGAAACCAAATCCAGCAAGTAAATGCTGACAGTGGTGCTGCAGGAGAGGGGATATTGGGGGGTGACAGCAAACTCCCACCCTGCTTCCGCCTCAGGGGGGTCTGCCTCTGCACCCAGATCTCTAGCCCAGAGCTGGAGAACTGTAGGAGCTGGGCCCGGCCAGGGACAGGAGCAGGGCCAGAGCTGTCCGGGTTCTGAGCTTGGCCAAGCTGCAGGGCCTGGGCTGTCCTTGAGTCACAGCCTGCCTCCCTCTCACCAACCTTCTTCCTGAAGGCCTCGCTGTCAGCATTGGCCCTAGGGGACCTCTGTGAGGGTGTGCGGTTGCCAGGGAAGCCAGAAGAAATGTCGGGCTCCTGCCCCTGCCTCTGACCCCGTGGGGCAGGCCCCTTTCTGTAGCCGAAGCCTCCACAATGTCTGAGCTAGCCCAGACCTTCTCCCCAAGCTTTAGAGCTCACCAGGGCCCCCACAGGCCTGGCTCAAAGTGCCCTCCCCACAACGGGCTCACCAGGCCTGAGCTCTGGTCAGACTGGGCTCTGCTCTGGCCAAGCATGAGTCAGCGCTGGGAGCCTGCGTGTGGCCACAGCTGGCTGGACGCGAGGGCCAGCCCGGCCCGGCCCTGGAGGTCTGCTGGGGCCCTGGGGCCTCCCTAATGGGGAGAGATGGCCCCAAATGACCCACAGAATCACACAAGGGAAAGGAAAAAGGACCAAGTCAAGAACTGAGCACAAAGCAAAGCTCTCTCTAACCTTAAAGTGGCAGAAACAAATTCAGAGTGAATCCATAAATGAGGCAGTGCCGCTAGCCCTGATGTAGACACACAATCTTGTGTACCCCACACTCCACACACACACCATGTGCAAGACACACCATGCACACGTCCTCCCTGTGTCCCTGCGTGTGCAGCATACACCAGACACCTACATGGGGGGAAACCTCGCCCACAGCCCTGGGCACGCATCCCAGAGAGCCAGCCCCACCGACCACAGCCCCGCTTCAGCCTGCCTCTGCATGTGGGTCTCTAACCCAGAGCCTGGCCTGTGCCGCGTGCCTTTTGTCAGCCCTAAGGAAGCCAGCCCTCAGCATCGGCGTACAGATAGGTTTGGGGACCTCGGGCCACCCTCCCCCTTAACTGTAGGAGGATTGTGAGGTCTGTGGCCCAGGGCAGGCCCGGTCACTGGGGCCCTGTGCAACCTCCCTGCCCCCTCCGACCACCGCGCCGGGCGCCCAGACAGCCCTCGCCCACCCCGCCAGCCTGGCTTCTGTGCCCGCCAGGAGGTCGCGGAGCTGAGCTCGGCCAGGAAGTCAGCTCGGAGTGACAGCTCCCCCACGCTGTTTGTTTATTCATGACTCATTCGTCTCCACAGACTGGCTCTTCTTTCTTTCGGGAGGAGGGGAGGGAGGAGGAGGGAGAGGGAAGGAGGGAAGGAGGGAGGGAGGGCGCAAGCGAGGGAGGGGGCGGGCAGGGGAGCGCAGGCTCCACAATAAACAATGGGGCAGCTGAGCCGGCGGGCGGGCGGAGGAGCCCACGCGGGGCGCAGAGCAGGACGCGGGGCCGGGGCCTCCGGGGGGGACAGGCGCCCCCAGACCGAGCGGCCAGCCGGGCTGCTGCGCGCACACGACCCCGCTCCGCCCGCCCAGCCCGGCCCGGCCGCCCCGCCGCCACCCCCAGCGACCGGGCAGGAGCCGCGGTAATTGGATCCGCGCCGCCTCCTCCCGCTCCCGGCCCCCAATCGGGAAGCCGGATAAATGCCGGGTACCTTGGCACAACAGTCGGATCCAAACCTATTATTTGGCTAATGGGCTTCCCTCGTGCGGCCCGGCAACACCCTGCAGACCCCTCCCCCACCGCGAGCGGCCCGCGCCCTCCGCGCCGGTCCTGGAGGGGCTGGGCGAGGGCTGCGGAGAACTGGAGGGAGCGAGGTTCGAGGCTTCAAGGGCCTCATTGTTCTGCCTCGAGGGGCACATTGAAAATGCTCCAGGATCTGCTTCCTGTGAAAACAGCCCGGGAGGGAGGGGGCGATCCGCGGCGGAGAGACATTATCCTCCTGGAAGCTGCCCAGATTACCCAGGGAGAGAAGGGCTGTTTGGATTCTTGCTGCCTCTTTCTTCCTTTTTCTTCCTTTTTTTTTTTCCTCCCTCCTTCTCTCCTTTGCTACCCTCTCCAAAGATGAATCTTTACAGCTGTTGAGCAAGTTAGGAAGGACGGGGGGGCTGTTTTCCGCATTAAAAAAAAAAAAAAAGGCTGGTGGATGGCAGAAGCCAGATACAAAGTCTGAGCAGAGAAAATCAAAAAGGACGCAGGAGCGATGAGGTGGGCAAATCCCGGAAATCATTTCCCAAGCAGGCCCCTCTGAGTCACAGCTTGCACCATGAGGGGAAAGCACATCACGCCGCAGTAGGTCACATGCCCGCAGCCAAGGAGCAGGCCTGGTGCCGGATGTACAGCTCCTTCCCCAGCCTGGGGCAGCCCGTCCAGCCTCCTCCGCCGGGGTCAGCTAGGAGGTGGCAGGGGTCAGCCTCCCCACCGGTCAGTCCAAAACCTGCTCTCCCCGCTCCTACCCAATGACCTTGTTCAGTACTAATAGCAACAGTGGATGCTTCCACAGCACCTACTCTTGCTGTGCCCTGGCCTCTGGGTTTCACATATATTATCTTATTTAATCACCACACCCCTATAAGGCAGACGCTCTTCCTATCTCTATTTCTAAATGTGGAAGCTAAGGCCAGAGAGGGCAGGGCTCTGTCTGAAGCCCAGCCAGCAGCTCCTGAGGTGGGAGGAGGCAGAGCTGGGGGGTGGGGGGTGGGGGTGGGGGTGGGGAGTTGGGGGGAGGAGGGGAGGTTGAAGCAGCCCTGCAGGCTGGCTCCAGGGTCCAGGATCTTAGGCTGACACTCATGAACCTCGCACTCCTTACCAGGAAATGGAGACGATGACACTGACCGCATTGGGGGGTGGGAGATGCGCTGAGAACATCCAGGCAGTGTTCAGGGCAGCGGGGAGCTCTAGCTCCTTTTGAGTCTGCTCCTTTCCATGTAAACCAGGGACTAACGAGACGGTTCCTTCCTAACCCGAAGGCTCATCCAGGGGGCTCGCAGACACTGACTAAAAGGTCCGTCCCCAGCACCGTGCCTGGCACAGACAGATGCCATGACATTGGTTTTCTTGTCTTTCCTTCTCCCATCCCGTCTCACCAACCTGGAAGATACATCTTGTCTAAAAATCCTACTACACGCCATCCATCAGGGTAACCGTACAGGTGACCCCCCCCCCCCCCCAACGCTCCCGCCTGCTACCTCTGGCCAACCCATGTCAATCCTTGTGGAATCTTTCGCAGACCCAGACCACACCTAACCTGGGCTACTGTGACCACCATACCTGCAATGTCAACCCCCTGCCCCAGCCCCCTGCCCTGCTCCACTGGGAACTCCTGGCCGGGCCAGTACCACTCCACGGCTGCTTTTCCCATAGCCTCCTCGCCCTCTCACACACTCAGATTTACTTCTCATCATGCTATTTTTTTCTGCCCCCACCCCACCTCCCCCCCACACACACACCACTACCATCCGCCTTTATTCCCCTACTCACCTAGCAGGTCCCTGACTCTGAAACCTGGCACCTGCTTCTCACCCCTTCCTCCACCCAACCCCTAAAGGCCAGGCTCCCCGTTTGCAAACCTACATTTCCAGCTCCAGACCCTGACTCTCCAGCTGCCTCCTGGGATTCTGTCACCACCTTAACACCTCACAGGCACCTAAGACTCCATTTCTCAACCTGAGGTCAGCCTTGGGTCTCCCAGTTCGCCCCGCCCCCTGAGATCCCCAAGGCAGGGGTTGCAACACTGCTCAGCTCCTGACTCCGCCTCCACTGCCAGCAGCCCAAGGTCAAGCCCTCATCTTCTCCTCGGGGTGATTGCAACAGTCTCCCTGCCTTCTGCCTCTGCCCCCTCTGAGTCAGCTGCCACACCACTGCCAGGGCCAGCATTTACAACGCAAATCCAAACAAGTCGCTTGGTAGTGTGAAAAAAACCCTGCAGGGTGAATTCAAACGGCTCAGGGTGGCTGGTCAGGCCCCATACCTGGTCCCCGGCCCCAGCCCTCCTGTGTCCTCTCCCTCTGCCCTTGAGCTGGGCCACGGTTTATCACAGCAGAGAGCAGTCATCACTCACGGGGCTTCGTGCCTCCCTGGTTTTCTTCACGGTTTCAACTACTGACAGCACCCTGCTCTGCTCTCAGCCTGCTAAATTCTCTCTCAGCTTTATGACTTACGCAGGCACCTACTCCTCCAGGTAGCCTCCACTGACGGCCCTCCCACATCCCAGGGTAGGCGCTGTGCTCTGTGGTTAGGAGTATTCTGTGGTAAGTGCCCGTTCAGCCGGCCCCCTTCTGCATCAGCTACAGAGTCTTTCTTGGTACATGTATTCTCAGCACACAGAACCTCCTAGGTGCTCACAGAGGGTAGATGAGGGGAGAGGGTGCTGGGCACATCTTGGGTGCCCAGCTAATGCCTAGTTCTCCTCCTCAGGCCTTGGCCCAGGGAGAGACTAAGGGCAGCTCCTCCTTTGAAAAAACGTAAGATGTTTTATCACGTACTTAGATTGGCCATGGTCTCTATGCGGAAGCAGGTGATTTGGGGGAACAGTCCAGGTTTTAACATGAGTAATAATGTACAATGTTTGACCAAATCTAAGCCAGACCTTCCCCCAACTCTCAGTCCCTGCTTTCCATTAGTATCTGGCTGACTCACCCCCTTTTCCAGTTCCATCCTGGGCTCCAGCATCTCCCCTCTAGCATTGCCCTGACTCAGTTTGGCCCCCATGCATAGACCCTCCTGGGGCCAGGAAAAACACCCCACAGGGCAGCAAGAATCAGGGTTCTACTGGTATTGCCACTGACCCGGGTGTGATCTTAGCGGGAGCCTCCCCTCTCTGGGCCTCAATCACACACACCCCCACCCCCGTAGGAGGGAGGATAAAACCAGAGGACCCCTGGGACCTGTACATTCTGTGGAATTCCTGGAGGCTGAGTGAAGGTGGGGGTCACCAAGGAGCTCATGAGAAGTCTGTACCCATTCACAAGAACCCCTCAACACGCCACTTCTCCGCCCTTCTCTTTAGACGTCATGCACTTCACCTCTGGCCGCACGACATCTCTCGTGGTTAAAAATAAAAACAAGCCAGAGCCACCAGGCCCAGCTCTGACAGCTCTGTAACGCAAGGGAGAGGGGCTATTTTTGTTGTGCTCACTAAGCTTGAGTCTAATCCAGGGAGCCGGTGTGACCCCAGAGATGTAGGTCAATCTTGCGCTGGCATGGGAGAGACTCATGCCAGCATCACAGAGTGAGAGGCAGGACAGGGTTCGTGTGTGCGCGGACGATCGGCGAGGTTTGGCAGAGGACACCAGACGCACAGCTCACACAGCCCCAGAGGAAAGAGGGCGGTCACCACGCTGTGGGGCAGCCACACCTGTGCCTGCCGCCACCTCTGCCCTGAGCCGGGGCTCCTGGAACCCTTGGGAAAAGCTCTGCAGAAGGGCGGGATCTGCAGATGGGGTGAGCAGGCTGTCCAGAAGAGCTCAGGCATGCTTTTGATCATGTCACTCTCCCGCTAAGAGCCTGCCCTGGCTCCCCACTGTCGAGTAGATAAAGTCCAGACAACTTGGGCTCATGTGCAAAGACCTTTCCACGCTGACCCCGGGGTGACCCCTCCACTCCAGCATCCCAGGACTGCGCCCCGCCCACCCCTCCCTCACAGACCTGGGCGTCAGCCTCTTGGACATGCTGCTCTGTAAAGGTGCCAGGTTCTCTCGCTCCCTAGTGGCTTTGCACATGCCATTCCCAGTGCCCGAGGCACCCTGCCTGCCCCTCCCCAGCCCCACCTTTATCTCCTCTCCTCAGAAAATGCCTTCCTGTTCCTTCAGGCACACCTCCAACCAAGGTCCTTGGCTCCCTTTGGTGCCTGCCCCAAGCCTCTCAGCTGGGATCCAACGATTTGTCCTCCAAATCTGTGGAGCGGAGCTTTATATTCAAAACAAACCAACCAGCAAATAAACAAAGCTGTGCTCTGAGACCAAAATAATCCCTGTCAACTTCCAGCCGATGGGCCACCCTGCTTCCAAAGTGGCACTCACCTGACTCGCAGTCTGTGAAGTAGAAAGGAGAAGCAACCTGGCCACAGTGGGGAGGGGGCACCTGAGGCTCACAGCCTCCAGGGACTTGGCCACGGCCACTGGGCCTCTCTCTATACTCATCGTGTGCAAGGTCGGCTACAGGTTCTAGACTGGAGGGCAGACCCCTGATTCTGACTCCGTTTGCCCATCTTTCTACTGCTGCTCCCTGTCTCCTCAAGCAATCCCCTCCCTCCTGGAGATCGGGGGGGGGGGGGGGGGGGCGTGCCTACATCACGTGGTGTCCCTAGAGCATGTAGCTCTGTGAGATGATTGCCAACAAAGGAGCGGAGTTTGAGCGGTGCAGGGGGAGCAGAGAGAGGGGGTCCCCACAGTGCTGCTGAGAGCAGTGTGTCTGGGACAAGTGGTGGGCAGACCGGGCAGGCAGGATGAGACCATCAGGCTGTTTGTGCTGATGCTCTGGCAATGGGGAGCCACTGGAGGATGTGGAGAGAGGGCTGCTTTGAGGGACTCCTAGCCAGAGCCGCCAGGGAGGAGCTGCCACTGTCAGGGGGTTGGTTTTCCAACTCAGGCCAAAGCCCCGTGCTTCCCCCTGCTCAGCTGCAGCCTTGTATGGGGACAGGCCCAGGAGTGGCTGCTGCCTCCCCAGATGACACCTTAAGACCATGTTGTGAGCGTCCTGGGTCCCACATGGAGCCTGGGAAGAGAGAAGGGGCAGAAGTGGCAGAGCCCAGAGCAGCACCTAAATATGTCCCTCCCAAGGGCTTCCTGCAGCCCAGGTGGGGAAGGCGTGGCTCCCTGGGAGGCTGGGCTCCCATCCCGGCCCTGGGAGATCCCATCCCACCAGGCCCCATAGGAGCGGGAGAAGCTCTCTGTGCCTGGGCCCAGACACACACAGGCAGACAGCGCCCCTTCTTCCTTGCGTCAGCTTTGCTGAGGGCATGGAGGAGGGTCTGGATTTACCCAGACGGCAGTCTGCGAGGGTGGCCAATGGGTGGGGAAAGCAATGCCTCTGGAGGGCGTGCCAGGCGGCAGTCTCGGTGCCCGGACACGGGGGCAGCTCTCCTCACTGGACTGCATTCCTCACTGCTGCAGGGAGGTCCCCTGTTGGGGCCAGGAGGACCCTGGACTCCCCTCCCCTGGTCACCAGCACCATTCATAGACGGAGTTTTAGCAGGGGCCCCAAGTCCTACCAATGCCCAGACACCTGCCAAGAGAACATGTACCAGTTCCGTCGCGGTCCCTGCATGGACCCTGCACAGCCAGCATCGCAGCCAGCAGCCTGGCAGGGCTCCCACACACCCTGCACATTTGACCCCAGCTCTGTCCCCCACAACCTCTCAGGCTGATGCCTTCCTGGGTCCCCACCTCCAGGCTATTCTCCCCCCCTTGGATTAGGGTGGCCAGGTAAATGCAGGATGCCCCCATAACTTTGAATTTCAGATTAACCATGAATGTTCATATGGTACACTACTGTGTGGGACACACTATATAAAACTGGGCATCCTGCCCTAACCGGTTTGACTCAACGAATAGAGCATCGGCCTGAAAGGTCCCAGGTTCGATTCCAGTCAAGGGCATGTACCTTGGTTGTGGGCATATCCCTAGTAGAAGATGTGCAGGAGGCAGCTACTCAATGTTTCTCTCTCATCGATGTTTCTCTCTATCCTTCACCCTTCCTCTCTGGAAAAAATCAATAAAAATATTTAAAATAATAATAAAACTGGACATCCTGTATTTTTATTTGCTAGATGTGGCACCCCTAACTTGGACACCTCAATCCCTCAATCCCACCTGTAATGACAGGTGCTCTTTCTCAGCTAGTGGGTAGGCCCTGCTGGCTCTGCCTCCTAGGTTCTCCATCTTCCATACTGCCCAGGTTTATATGCTATGTAATAAACTACTCCAAAATGTAGTGGCTTAACAAAAGCTGTTTTACTGCATCTCACCGTTGTGTGGGGCAGGAATTCAGGCAGGGCTCAGCCGGGTGACTCTTTCCAGCCCAGGGGATGTGGTAGAGGGCTCTCAGGTGACATTCAGCGGGGGGGGGCAGGGGGGGGTGCTGTTTGAGATGCCACATGGGCTGCATTTGTGGGTCTGATGCCTTGGTGGGGAGGCTGGGAGGCAGAGCCCAGCAGGTTCTGTGCCCAGAGTGCCTGCACAAGGGCTTGGCAGCATGGACGCTTTCGGGTAGTCAGACTTCTTCCATGGCAGCTCGAAACCCACATGGAATCTCCCCGGGGCCCAGGAAAACTCTGAGGATTCTTCTGAGCTGGCCTCAGAAGTCCACACATCACTCCCACCTCATTCTGTAGGTCAAACCAGTCCCTAAGGCCAGCTTCTACTCAAGAGTCTGAAATCAGACTGAACCTCTGGATGAGAGGATGGTGGAGAGTGCACGGCCATCTTTTATTTAAAAAATATATATATAAATATTTCAGAGAGGAAGGGAGAGGTAGAGAGAGAAGCATCAATGATGATAGAGAATCACTGATCGGCTGCCTTCTGCACACCTGCCACTGGGGATCAAACCTGCAACCCCGGGCATGTGGCCCGACCAAGAATCAAGCTGTGAGCACCTGGTTCATAGGTCAGTGCAGAGTACTGTAGTGTCCTGTGATGCTTAACCACTCAGCTACATTGGCCAGGCTGCGCAGCCATCTTTAACCTGTCACACATCACCCGTCTCTGTCCCCTCCACACAGCCCTATCTCAGAGCCTCATCTCTTACCTGTAATCTTTCCAGTCTCCTTCTGATCAGCCTCCCTGCTCTGCCTTCTGAACCATCTCCCATTTCAGCTATCATCAGACTCAATTTGTCCACGATCCCAGTCTGACCGTGTCACTCATTGCTCAGGCAGTTTCAGCGGGTCCCTGTAGACTCTAACTTTCACCAGAGTGTACCCAGCACCTGAAACAGAGCCTGATACATAGTAAAGCGCTGCGTAAATATTAGTGCAATAAATGCCTGAATAAATAAGTTACAGGATAATGTTCAAACTCCATAGCCTGATATTCACAGGTGTTTGTAGTAATATGCCACCACCTATCTTGGCACCCTGCATGCAAACTACGGTAAGAACTTCTCAGCATTCCTTAACACCCTTCACAATGACTCCTCATTGGCTGCTCCCTGGGTACAGACTGTCTTTCCTCCCTACCTGCTTGTAAACTCCTATGAGTCCTTCACTGCCCTGTTACTGTAGGGGAGCACAGTGGATGGGGGATCATCTCCATTAGCACAGTCATGGCCTTACATCTTGGCGGGACACAGCACGCCATCACTGGAGCCAGAGGAGGCCTGAAAAGCCCCAAGTTCTTACTGTGCTGCCTCAGTTTCCCATCCATTAGATGAGCTGTCTGGATGACCTGAGCTCATGTGGGGGTGGGGCCTTCTCCAAGCCCTCCCTCCACTGCAGCCCACCAGCCTCCAAGGGCCATGCCCACACTCACACTGTTCCTGGGCTCCCCAAGGACACCGGCAGGGCCTCAAGGGCATTGGGTCTGACTCTGCTCCACCAAAGCAAATTCAAAGAATCCCTCTTCCATTTCTTATCAGGTGCCTCTGAGCAGGCAGATGCCCTCACTCCACAGCTCCACAGAGACTTGCAGGCGCAGCAGGGAGGAGGGATGGGGTTTCCCAGCAAACACCAAGGTGCTAGTGCCCAGAATAGCCAGAGGGGACCATGTGGCCCAGGTCACACGGCAGGTCAGCCGCACACACAGGGTCGGGATGCAGGCAGCCCCTGCCTCGCCTCCCCCTGCCAGCAGTTCCCTCTGCTCTCACCTCCTCAGTGTGCCAACGGAGAGGCTGCCCGTGGTCCTCTCGTCATCTGGTCTTTGTCCACAGCACTGCTGCTGCCACCCAGGCACTCAGAGAGAGGAAGCCACAGCCTGCTTTGGCATCCACAAAGCACTCTGCTGGGGGCCCCAGGCTGCCCTTGATAAAAGCAGGAAGCTGCGGTCCTAGCTAACAGCCCTGGAACAGGGAGGCTGGAGGGAAGAAAGGTGTGCAGCTGGCTGGGTCTAGGTTCAAAACCTGCCCTGCATTCCTAGCTGGGCCCTGGCTGTCTCCACACGTCAGTAGTTGTGACAGTGGCCCAGTGGGTTCCGTGGCAGAGATGCATGTTGAAGTACATGAAGGTGACAAGCCACATATGGAGTCTGGGGTTTGTTTCCTCCCAGAGCTGCTCCAGGGCTGTCACATGCAACACCTCCCTCCTTCCCCTCACCCCCAAGCCAGGCGGCAGACTGATTCAGTAGGCCTGGGGCAGGGCCTCGGGCTCTGCATTTCTAATCCCCAGGGGACAGCCCTGCTGCTGGTCAATGGACTCTGCTTGGGGAGGTTTACGATTCTTTAGCTACAACAGCAACAAAAAGGAGAGGAGTGGGATGGGACTTGATAGGGATGGAAGCTGGGTGGTGGGATAGGAGCTCGGCGCCCTCTCTCCGGCTTTACTGTGTGGGGGAGGGGAGGAGGGTTGCTGCCAGTGGGCACAGGCTTCCTTGGGGGATGATGAAATGGCCTGCAATTAGATTATGGTGCTGCTTGCACAACTCCGCCAATACACTAGAAACCATTGGATTATACACTTTAAATGGGTGAACTTTAAACAATAAAGCTCTTTAAGAAACATAAAAGAGCAGTAACTCCTCCATGGGTTCTTGTGAGACAGAAATGAGGGTATGTAAATGCCTAACTCCCCAGGAGGATTCAATAAATGGCATTCCCTTCCCTCTGTGACGTTGGGTTTTCACAGACCGGGAGTCTCTGAAGCAGGACCCACATCTGACTAAAGCCGAAACCAGTGAGGCCTTGGAGTTCACTGCCAGGGGTGCTGGGGTGCTGGGAGGCCACCGGAAAATGCTGGGGACTCCATGGAGAGACCAGAGAAACGGCCTAAGCCTGGTGGTCTGGGCCTCATACAGGAGCAGGCAGCATCCACCCACCCCAGGGCCTAGCCTTCCCCCTGTTCTCCCTCCCCTGCAGCCCAGCAATGGACTCCAGCTGCATCCGGGGTTCTGGTGGCCCTGCTTAGTCTCCCAGCAAGACCAACCAGGAAGAGCTCCGCTCTGCTACCTTATGTGTCTAGTGCCAAGACAACCTCCTCCCAAAAGCCTCCCCTGACCTTCCAAGTCCCTCTTCCTTAGAGCAGGGACCAGTCTCCCCAGCCTAAACTTCTAGGTGACACAGGCTGATTCTCGAAGATTCAGTGGGCAGATGGCACTTACAGATGCATGCCCCCACAGGCGCCTGCTCTGGCTCTCACTGTGGGGCATGCATCAGGGGTCATTTACCCACTCGTGGGTTCGTTCATCCCTGGCTAGCCTGCATCTGAAAGACCACTGGCCATGCAGTCCGGTCTGTGTCACTCACTTACAGGGTGCAGCCTCCTGACTTTCACCCGGACTCAGGCAGGAGCCTCTGTACCTGGTGTCATGGGTACCCTGGCTGAAGCTCAGACTGGAAGCCAGGAAAGCTGGGTCTTCTTTGGCCAGATGACTCAGGCGGCAGGCTTCCCTTCCCTGGGCCTCGATTTTTCCATCAGTGGAATGGGGATAAAAGCCTTGCCTGCTGCCCCCTAGGGCTGATGGGAAAGAAGAAACAAGAGCCACTCCCGGGAGCCCACCCAGCCTTCAGAAATGTCCTCCCACCTGCGAGGTCAAGTAGCCCAGGGGCGGAGAAAAGGGCCCTGGACTGGAAGCAAGGCAGCCCCCTCTCCTCCCCTGAAGAGCCTCAGTTTCCCCTTCCTCATAAGAGGATGGCAGGTCCTCCACACAGGACTTCCGGGAGGTGAGAAGCCAACAGGACCTGCCAGACCCCTGGAGTCAGAGCCTGCAATGAGGAGAGGAGAGGAATGGGGGAGGCGAGGAGGGAGCATCTTGCACATATCATCTGGGAAAAGCAATGGGGTCTGGTATCTGGGAAAAAGCAGGGTCAGAATGAGGAAGCAAGTGGACATCCTTCCTTTGGGGGCTTGAGAGCATTGTCTCTGGTGCACACACTTCCTGGGTTCAAATCCCGGCCTCACCACTCAGCAGCAGAGGAACCCTTAGACTCTGGAGCTGGTTCCTCACCTGTAAGGTCAGGAGAATAGCACCCCCTCGTAGGTTGTCAGGGGGAGTTGTCCTGTTACGATGGGTAGTTTCGAACAGGGCCTGTGTCTACAAATACCATGCGAGCGGCAGCTACTACTGTTCATCTATTCATCAGGCACCTGCTGCTCTAGGCACTAGGAGCGCAGCCAAGAGCAAGGCCAAGGGGCCCCACCTGCCCAGAGCTGACAGTCCAGCCGGTCAGACAAACCAAACCTAACACTCACGAATGGAAGGACAATGGCAGATTGTGAGAGCACCAGGGAGCGCCAAGCAGGAGGTGAGTGAGCCGGCAGAAGAAAGAGGGGATGCATTGTGTGGCAATCAGGGAGGGCCTCTCCGTGGAGGTGGCCTTTCAGCTGAGAACTGAAGGGCATAGAAGAGCCAGGCATGTAAAGAAAAAAGGAAAGGGTGTCCAGGCCACATGGGAGCCAAGGCAGAGGGGCCAGGTTGCCCCGTGGCACATGCAGGTAGAGCCAAGCGACCACCTGTCAGTCCTGCCCGCCCCCAACCTTGCCCCCTCTCGCTCAGGCTTTGCTCTCCAGACAAACAGTCTGACCCTGGGCCTCATGATCACTGGCTGGTCCTGGGAGAACAGGCAGCACCGCAGTCCTGGGCTCTGTGGGACATTCCAGGCCATGGAAGGGCTATACCAAGTGGGAAGGCTGGGACAGGGGGCACCCAGAGCCGCCCAGCCCAGCCAGCTGCATCCCTCAGGGCAGAGCCTGGAGAATTCTGATGTGGCAGCACTGTCCCCACAACAGCCTCTCAGGCTGGAAGGACGCTCTAAGAATCATCCAGGCCAGACTTCATCAGGTTCCCATGCTCCACCATTGGGGTGGGGGGGCAAGGAGAGCCCGCCGGGGCTGTCCACCTCCAGACACACCTCCAGGAATGAACACTCATGGCTGAGTCCTGAGCTTGGCATTGGCTTCCTCCAGTTCTGCCCTTTAGGCCACAGAAACCCCCTCTCCTCCCTCTGCCCCAGGATAGTCCCATAGCAACATAGTCCCGCCCCACTTCCTGCCAGGGCCACCCCGCTGAGACAGAGCGGCCAGGCCCCCTGCTCACTGGAGATGCTGGCTCTGCTGACCCTCCCTTGCCTCCTCCCTCACACAGCTAGTCCCCCAACAAGTGGACCCCCTGGGGGCCATCATACCTCTGCTGGACCTAGCGGCCCTGGGCTCCACGTCTTATCAAGTGGAAGCCTTCTCTCCAGTGAGCATATCTGTGGTGATGGGCATGCGCCTAGTTTGATTAGGTCCATGTCAATGCCCGGTTGTGATATTGTGGTGCAGTTTTACAAGATGTTACCATTGGGGACATTTAAAGGTACAGAGGACATATGCAGTATTTTTTAAAACTGCATGTAAATTTACAATCACCTCAAAACAAAAGGTTTAATTAAAAATAATTTATAAAAGAAATAAAAAGCATAATAATACCAAGTATCATTGTAATTATGATGGCTCTCCAGGTTTTCTTCCTCATCTTCCCTCTCCTCCACCTCCTCTTCTTCCTCTGTCAGGCACGTGGTTTTCACAGATTCACCTCCATAAGAGAGGCCCTCCCTGACTGCACCCAGTGCAGATTTTTTAAGTGATTACTAAGTGTCCATGGCCACAGTTGTAGCCCCATTATGTTCAGCCCAGAGGCCCATCTGGCTCAGGCTTTCTCCTGAGTCATGACAGAGAGAGTTAAGGGCCCCCACTGGGGAGCGCTGAGGCCCTAGGGGAAAGAATGGTCTCCCCAAGATCAGGCACATAGTGTGTTTATGGCAGGGCTATTTGTGAGTTAGTCTAACTCTTAACGATCAAGACGCATGTCTAGTCCAGAGCATTGCATATTTAGTCTCCTCCTCCTTCAGTCATCCCTTCCGTCCCACTGCCTTTCCCCCTCCGGCTTTCCTTCCCACCTGAGTTCTCAGACTCAGAAGGCAAATGCTCCAGTTAGCTGGTTGTGTGAAACAAACCATCCCAAAACCCAATGGCTCAAAGCAACAGTAGCCATTTATTTTGCTCACAAATCTGCATTTAAGGCAAGGCCTACCACCAGCCAAAGCCACACAGAGGCTGGAGGATCCTCTTCTGGAACCCTCATGGCTGGCAAGTCAATCTCAAAGAGATCCCCACACGGTCCCTCCCCGGGCTGCTTGGACTTCCTCACAGCATGGCGGCTGGGCTCCAGGAGCAAGTATCTTAAGAAACAGGAAACAGCTGCTGCTTGTTTGTAAAGGCCTGGAAATCGGCACAGCATTACTTCTGCCAGTTTATTGGTGAGAACCTTCCAGAGCCAGACTCAAGGGTAGGAACATACACCCCATCTCTCAATGGTAGGAATATCAAGACATTTTGGTTTAAAACCACCACCACATATAAATGGATATTCAAAAGTCAATTGTATTTCTTCTACTACCAATGGACAACCTAAAAGTAAAGAAAACCACTCAGTCTAAATGACAGCAAAAAGAATAAAGTATCTGGGAATAAATTTGACAAAAGAAATAAAATAATTATATATGGAAAACTATAAAATATTGTTAAGAGAAATTAAATAAGACTTAAACAAAAGAAGATCTAACTAAATGTCCATGAATGGGAAGAATTAAAATTGTGAAGATGGCAAGTTGCCTCAAATTGCCATTAAAATTCCTCTCAAATTTTTAGCAAAATCTCAACAAGCTTTTTTTTTTTTTTTCAGAAATTGACAAACTGATCCTAAAATATATATGGCAAGAAAATAACCTAGAATAGTCAAAACAATTGTATAAAGCAAGAACCAAGTTGGAAGACTTGCACTACTAAATTTCAAATTCTACTGTGAAGCCACAGTCATCAGGACAGAGTTGTATTAGCATACTAACAAACATTCAGGTAGATCAATGAATGCAACGGAATAGAAAATTCAGAAATATAAGCACATGTGTATGATCAATTGATTTGCAACAAAGTGCCAAGACAACTTAATGAGGAAAGGAGAATCTTTTCAGCAAATAATACTGGGACAATTGGATATACCCATAGTTTAAGAAAATTAGATCCTTACCTTACACCATACACAAAATTAACTCAAAATAGGTAACAGTTCTAAATATAAAAGCTAAAACTGTAACTTCTGGAAAAAAGAAAACAAGGGAAAATCTATGAGACTTTGGATTAAACAAAGATTTCTGAGATATTATATCAATACCGAATTTGTAATTGAAAAAAATTGATAAGTTGGACTTTATTTAAATTTAAAACTTTTGCACTTCAAAAGATGATTAAGAAAATGAGAAGATAAGCCACAGGCTAGGAGAAGAATGCTTATAAATCATATATCTGATAAAGGATTTGTCTTGAGAATATATAAAGAACTTTTATAACAATAATAAAACAAACAACCCAATTAAAAGAAAAAGACTTGAATACACACTAAACCAAAGATATATGGGTGACTAATTGGCCCATGGGAAGAAACTCAGTACCATTAGTCATTAGAGAGATGCAAATGAGAGACACTCCTATATACCCAGTTGAATGGCTCCAGTAAAAATGATAGACAATAACAAGTGTTGGAGAGGAAGTAGAGAAACTGAAAACTTTATGCGTTGCTGCTGAGGCTATAAAATGACAGTCACTTTGGAAAACTATTTGGCAGTTTCTTAAAAAGTTAAGCGTATGCTTAGCATGTGACTCCTAGGGATCCACCCCAGAGAAATAAAAACATATATCCGCAGGAAGACTTATCGGCAAATGCTCCAAGCAGTATTATTTGAAATTGCCCCAACTTGGAAACAGTCTACTGTCACGACCTGGTGAGCAGATAAATAAACGGTGGGGAAGTCATACAGGAGAACACCACTGGACAATAAAAAGAAGGAAGTGCTGACACCTGACATGACACGGAGGTTCCTGAAGACATGATGCTAAGTCACAGAAGCTGGGACCAAATCATGATATTGCATGATTCTGTTTGCACGAAATTTCTAGAAAAGACAAAACTATAGAGGGGGAAAAAAAAGTAGATCAGCAGTTTCCTGGGGCGGAGAGTGGGAGCAGGGATCAGGGATCGATTGGATACAGGCGTGAGGGAAATTTGGGGAGTGATGGAAATCTCCACCTGGATGGTGGCGATGCCTTTACATTCACCCTATACGTTTACTACAACTCAGCTTACTGTGCATTTCCAATGAATGACTTTTATAGTAAGTAATTTGCACCTCAGGACAGCTGGTTTTCCTTAAAAAAGCCATAGCAAGGTGCCAGCATACAGCAGGGCAGCGGCAGGCCTGGGGCAAGACTGGCTGTGGAGAGGCAGAGAGAACCCTGGACTCAGACTCCGGAGAGCAGTCAGGCCTGAGGAAACAGACTGAGTTCAGCCCCAGAGAGCCCCTTCATCCAGCCGGACCCCTACACCCACCGGAGCCCAGGGTCCTAGACAACTCCGAGGCCTCCTGACCAGCAGACCCAAGCCATTGCCCACTCAGCTGTGGGGCCTGCGTGCCACCCAGCACCTGTACCCTGTGCTGTGTGGCCAGGTGCCCACTCCCTGGAGTTCTTGAAGAAGTGTGTGAGCCCCTCAACAGGCCATTTAATATCCCGGGCCTCGGTTTCCTCACTTGTCGGCATGATAACAGCTGTCTGCTTCTCTCGGGGCGGTGGGGGTGGTGACAGGTTCCCTCAGGAGGGGTGAGATGATGCGTGAAGAACTGGCTAGTCACAAAGTCAATGTGGTGGAAAATTAACCACTGAGCCATGAGGCATCCTGGGACATGGAAGAGAAGATGACTTGGACCCCAAGTCCCACCCAAATTCTAGACCACAAACCCCCAGCTTGCAGATGTCTGGTGAGAGAGAAAAACCCTTGGAAACCCCATCCAACTTCTACCTCATCTGGGTTCCTCCTGGCTCAGCCTAGGGCTGGAAGCCCACACCAAGCTTGGATCCCACTAGCCCCGGAGACTTAGTGCTTTTCCAGGCAGTGCTTCCCATCTGAGCATCTCCCAACGTTCATAAAGCTCTGCCTGCCCTGAAGTGGAACACACTCATGAGCCCATGGTGCATCTGATGCCCCAACCCCAGCGATGGTCTGAACATTTGGGTTCTGGGCTTGGACTGATGCTCCAGGAAGTGTATTTTGACAAAGGCTCCCAGATGGATGCAGTGCACACACAGACACTGAGAAGCACTTTCTCTAGGGGTCTCAGTGTGTGGCCCTTAAACCTCCCTAACTGGGAACTTGCCAGAAATGCAGGTGTGGCCCCGCCCCCCTGTCCACTGAACTGAATCTCCAACCCTGGGACCCCCCAGCTCAAGCTAACGGGCCTCCAGGTGACCCCGATGCATGCGAAAGTTTGAGAATTACTGTTGTCACCGAGAGAATGATTTGAAAAAGAGATTTCGCCCGAGCCTAGGATAAAGGCCCTCAATGCCACCCACTGAGCCTCCTGGTTCCCCTCAGCATTTCTCAATTTGAAGGCCACCGATTGTGATGCTTTGGAAAGCCATTTCAGTTTCCCCACTAAGAAAAAAAAACATTGGATTTAACAAAAAACCCAACCTGAAGCTTTCCCTCCTTAAGAGGAAGGCAGTAACTGACGGCAGCCCGTCAGTCCGGTGGTGGGCACGGTGACAAAACATCAGGGTAGGCCAGGCAGGCGAGTGTGTCCCTACACCTGTCAGGCCCCGCCCGGCAAGCCCTAGGTGCCAGGGCCAGGCCACCAAGGTGGTTGGGGGTGCCCGGTGGCCATTGTCCCTGTTCAGCCTCCAGCAGGCACAGCATCGGAGTAATGACTCTGGGGTCTGACAGCCTCCAAGGAACCTCTTTGTGTGGCAGCCACGGCCAATGCCCATAATTGATATGGATTGCAGGGCTGCCACCCTGGCCCTGGCTGGCAATTAGCACCCGTGTTGCTAGCTGTCAGAAACTCCTGACGTCTGCAGGGAGTGAAGGCCTGTCAGGCTCCTGGGCCCAGTGGCTCGTTATGCCAGGGGCACGGCTCCCCTGCCCCCAGACCCTTTTGATCCTCTGGGGAGCGGGGGAAGGGTAGGTGAACTGCCTTGTCATCTCCACTGTCTTTTCAAGAAGGTGGGCGAGGCCTCTGTGACAGCTTCCCACCGCTTTCCCCTGTGGCGACCCTGTGTCCTGCACAGGTTGAGCCAGAGCGGAGTGTCCGTAAGGACAGATGGCCTGGGACATTGTGACCTTGGACCCTCCCAGCCTGGGGGTGGGTCTGGTCAGTTCTGTGTGGTCTTTAACATATCCCTGGTCAGAAAACTGGGGCAGTGGACCAGATCAGAACTGCTGGTCACACCCATAAATGGATCATGAAACTAATTTAGTGGACTAAGAAACCGTTTTTTTCAAACTGAGAAAACAATGGGATGGGATAGAAAAGAATGAATAAAATAGAATAGAATAGAATAGAATAGAATAGAATAGAATAGAACAGAACCTCAAACATGCATTAAGTATTAATTTCTAAATTTTCATGAATGTATAGCATACATAGTGGGGTGCAATGTAAGAGCTTTTCTTATGTCAGGTAACTAAACTTTGAAAGTGGCCACAGTGGGTGATCCCCTAGGCTCTATAATGTGGGCTGGACACACCTGGACAAGTGCCTTGTGGGGCAAGAGCCTGGAGGAGGCGAAGGAAGGAGAAGGCCCAGACTCTGGCTTTGGGGACCTCCTGGTCTTATTGGAATAAAAGGCAAATAAATAAGAGAGGAGGTCATGTGAGACCTCAAGGGCCAGGCCGGGTCTCATTGGCTTGCTGTGACTCCCAGCTGCCCACCCTCCCCCGATGCCTGTGACAGAGGGCCCCTGAACATATTCTCGTCCCTTCCCCTCCGGACCAACATGGGGGAGGAGTAGCCCTCACCCGCTGTTTTCTGTGACTGCTTCCTCCTGCGCCCATCCAGCCAGAAGCAGTCACATGAGCTCTCTCCTGGGTCTGTGAATCCAATGAGCAATGCCCAGATGGGATCCACGGTATCACCTATGATGTAGTTCATGTGCACAGAACTGGACAGCATGCTCTGCCAGAATGGGGGTCTTTGACCCGCGTGCAGTACACCCAGAAACCCAGCCGTGTGAGGCAAGAGTTGCAGTCACCTTCACCTGCTGGAGCCACATTCAAGAATGATCTTTAACTGACCCTCCCTTGCACTTGATGCAAAGCTCTTTCTCATGCACTCCTGCCCATGAGATCAACATCCCCACCCCATTGACAGGTGAGGAAATTCAAGCTCAGGAAAGGGCAGGAGCCTGCCCAAGTTCACACAGCCAGCAAGCAGTCAAGCTGGGAAACTGCCCAGCCCTGGGGGGGGGCGGGGGCGCGTTGGTCTGTCCCCTCCCCCTCCCACATCCACTAAGCCTCTCACCTCCTGTCAGTGAGTGGTCTGACAGCCTGTGCTGTCCCTCCCCTTTCAGACAAGTGCAGCTATTTTGGAAAATCCTTGTTGAGCTAAGAAGTCAGGTTCGACTGGGTCCAATAAAGGCTTCATCTTTTTTCTCTTTGCTATTAAATCATATTTTATTCAAAAGGCTACAGCCCCACAAATCACCACTAAAGCAGCCTGCCCCATGCTGCTAGGCCGGCATCCATCAGCCTCCCTGCACTGGGATATGCAGATGCCACCCCCACCCGCCCGCCTCCCCTCCCCCTGCTTTACTTAGCGGGGATGCATCTTATGACGATTATATTCCATCTATCTTAAAAGCCAGCCCCTTTTGCAGACACAGACACTCCCCCGCTCACATTTATCAGTTTTATTCCTTTAATGATTCAAACTTGGGCTGTGATGTGCTGCTCGGAACGAAGGATTTTATGGATTTAACAGTTTTATTAATTTAAGAGGTTTCCACTGAGCGCCAGAATGGCTCAGTGTGACAAAGAAGGTATCATAAATGAATTGATTTGTCACGTATCAGAATGCGATCCAGCAGTGATTTCATTATTGGAGTTATTTTCCTCCAATTATCTGCAAACTTCAGATGCTAAAGAGCAGCCCCTTCGCCCCATCCCCAGCAGCAGCCAGCCTGGCCCCTGTAAGTGGGATATAAATGCCAATCAATGGCCCAAATTTGCTCCCCTGCCTCCCTCCTCCCCTCAGCCCTGCCACTCCGAGGACACAAAGCACAAGCAAAGGCCTGGGACAAAGGGTGTCTAGGGAGGCCTGTGGGCAGAGGCCACCTGCAACCCGGGTGCTGTGTCCAGGGGCTCAGGTCTCCTCCTCAGTGAGTCCCAAGGCCTGAGGAAGCCCTGACATCCATCCCATTCCCCCGTTGTGTACACAGACTGGCCAGCAGAATAGCATCTGGCCACATCCTCCTCTGGCTGCCCAGGCTGTTAGACTTGGGCCGGGCGGCGGTGGAGAAACTGGCTGGACAGGGTTCTAGTCCTGGCTCTGTCCACCCCTCACTCTGTGGCCCAGGCAGCTCCAACCCTAACAGACTTTCCCCGTGTCCCAAATGTGGCTGCACGCTCTAGCATCAGGGCCACCGTATGCTCTGTCTTCTCAGCCTGGAAGATGCCTGTCCCACCCGCCCCTCCCACCGCTCGGCCCAGCTACTTGCAGCTCGGCATCTCCTCCACCTGAGCCCGGCTGCGCCCCCACAGAGCTCCCAGCCCTGGACCTTACCCGCCTGCCTGACTCCAGCCACTAGTCCTCTGCCTCCCCGGGACTTCTGCTTCCGGGCCTCAGTTTCCTCATCAGCAAGATGAGGGTTGGAAAGAAGTCCAAGTTACCAACCAAGAACAATGCCCTTGACCCTGCCAGGTCCCTGAGACCCTCATCCAGTGATGCATTTATTTAATTCTGCAGCCACACTGAGTTAGGCACCTATCAGAGGATGAGCAGAGAAAGTGATGAAGAAGGCCCCTCGTCAAAACAGGGGCATGTGACCCGGGGCCCAAGGCTGAAGTGCCTCATGTCCTCACTGGACCACTCAATGGCTGTAGAAATTCAGCAGGGTGGGCTGGGGGGCTCTGTTTCCCCCCACTATTCACTGCCCTGGCTCTGTGCTCCTCCTGCCTCAGTTCCTCTCAGACCAATATGGGGCCATCTGAGCTTAGAAAGGGAACTGCAGAGCTCAAGGTGATGGGGCAGGGGGAAGGGGGTAGCATGCCAGAATTCTCCCAGAAAACTGGCTCCCACTTTCTTCCCTGGCAAAGAAGACCCAAGCTAATCCAGTTCACTGGGTTTTAAGGGGAAGGGACAGGAGCGAGACCCACCAGATGTGACATGCCTACTGAGCTCCAGACAACTGCTGGGCCTTCTCCTGTCCCTCTGACCTGCCCAAGGCCACCCAGCCAACCCTGCCCAGGTGTACAGGGATGACAGGGAAGTGGTCCAAAAACACCACACTCCTGCCCCCTCTCTGCCCTCAGGCTCTCAGCCCCTCAGCATGTGCCCGCAGAGGCTGCAGAAGCAGAAACGTGGGGTGCAGTCTCCCTTGAAGGGGCACAGGGGCTCCAGACTGACCCAGCTCAGTCCCATGCTCGCTGCCTGCCCTGTGTGGGGCCCGCCCTCTCTCCATCTGTCCAAGGCATGGAGCTGCTGCCAGGAACAGGAGCTTCCTGAGCAAGGGGAGGACAGTCCTTGCTGGACTGGGAAGTGTGTGCCTGTTGGAAGCAGGTGAGCAGGCAGGAGCAGCCCGGGAGGCCGGCAGCGCTCCGGGGCGTTCTCCAAGTCACTGCGTGCACCATGGGAGCACACCTGCCTCCCTCCGCCGTCCCCTGAGCCACAGACACCAGAGTGCTGTGAGGGGAGGTGACTCCCCAACACCTTCGTATTTATCAGGGAAGCTGTGACCCTCACAGCCCCAGTGTGTCCTAAGAGCCACCAGGAGACCAGACAGTGGCAGCCTGGGAAGAACGGGGTGCCTCAAAGAGTGCTCCTGAAGCACGCCCAGCTAAGTGGACACCCCAGGGAGAGGGGCAGAGACCCCAGAGCAGGTCTGATCGCCTTGCCCAGGGGAGCAGGGCACCGAGCTGGGGGAGGCCATGAGCAGCACAGCCCAGTTTTCTGGGCAGCAGTGGGAGGCCTCTGCTCTAAGCTCCCCTGGCAGGGGGCCAACGCCCAGAGGGGACAAAGGGTTCACCCTGTCACCTCACCGGGCAATGCTAGGGTCTCAAGCAGCAGCCGGGTCTCCCCATCCCAAGCAGAGGTCAGATCCCAGGTCCATCCCGCACCTTCACGGGGTCTCCAAAGGGCTGGCTGCCGGGGTCCCAGCGGCACCTCAAATGACAGGGCTCACCACTCCACAGGGAGCCCATTCTGTCATCCTGCAGCCCCATTAGAAGTTCCTTTGCATGTGTACCTGTGCACGGTAACCCACTTACTTTTCACACACACGTGTGCACGTACAGATGAGCTTGAGCATACACAGACATGCACACACATCCACCTATACATACCTACATGTTTGTGCACACCAGTCAGGCTCCAGTGCACACCCGGATCAGATCATCCATGCAGACCCTCCTTCTGCCTGCCCACCCCTGCCCCCCACCCCATTCTGAGTGCCCGACACTGGAGCAGGCCGTGGGCAGCGCCTGACAGATGAGCTGATACGGCGGGAACACGGGGGAGATGACCAGACTCAAGGTGAAGCGTGACTCCTTCCTTCTACCTCCCGCACTTCATTACCTCCCTGACCTCCGGTGGCTAATAAAGGTGTCTAATTCACGCGGCACTAAAATAGCCTCCTAATGTGCACCAGGACTATCTCCTCGAATTAACGCCGTGACGAGTAATAAGGGTCTCCATTAGCTGATAGCTGCGTATGGAGAGTCTCGTCCTCCCGGAGTGGGCTAATGTGTCTGGAAGTGCCCCTTCAGGGAGCCTGGTCTCCGAAGGCACTAGAACGTGTCACCAGGCTTCCACAGACAAACCCTGCCACAGTCACTCAGGATAGCAGTGCTGAGCGAGAGCCCCTGGCAGCCCTGGTTAGCCCCTTAGCTAACCCAGTGAGGGCGTGCAAATGTGCCCACGGTGGGACCAGGTGGGGAGTCATGTGTGTTCCCAGGAGGTCTTAACTCACTTCGCCCAGAGGAACTCCGTGAAGGCTTCTCAGAGGAGGTGGCAGGTCCCAGTCATCCTTATCCATTTGGTGTTTGCATGAACACGATTGGAGAATTGGATGGGGGCCTCCATCGTTGCACTCTTTGATAGTGAAGCGAATTTCTGGGATTCCTCCTAAGATTCATTATCATGTCTGACTTATGAATCAGGGCACAGCCCCGCGCTCCAGGCTGGAGCCCCTTCCTCTCCACCATGCATGTGCTGGTCGAGCTCTGACTCTTACCAGTTCCTACCAGACTTCCAGAGCCATCAAATGCTTCCTTCCCCTCCCTGACCTCCACCCTGAGCACCCATCCTTCCACTGGCATCTCCCTGCTGCCTGCCAGGTCCCAGCTCAGAGCCTCTTCTGGCCGAGGTGCGCCGTGTGCTTCCACAGCCCTGCCCTGCCTGCCCCAGCACCTGTACATGCATTCTTAGTCTGGCTGCTAAGCTGACTCCTCTCAGACCAAGAGCTCCTGCCGCCCCCGCACCCTCAGCTCCCTGATGCCTGTGGAAATGTATCGCCATTATCCTATTTGATCCTCCAACTGTCCTAGGAGGCAGAAGGTTATCGATAAGATTCTCATTTCACAGATGGAAAGACTGAGGTCCTCTTCCATGGACCTTGAGGCCCATGGAAGCCACGGAGGAACTGGAAACCATGAAGGAGGACACAGTGGCCCAGCATCACTTACTGGTTACAACTGACACCTGGAGGGTGGCCACAGAGACCTCTTCATTGATGTCGAGTCTGGTTCTTTCCTCGGGCCCTGAAGCCCTGGAGTCAAGGGCTGGGAGTTTGAGGCAACTTCCCATGCAGAGGAGCTGATTTGTCACAAATCATTGTGTTGTGTCAGATCTGTTCTCTGAGCCAATGCTAACTTAGGTGCCTCAGCTTCCCAGGCATGGCGCACCATGTGCCAGCCCTGCCTTTGCAGGTGGTTTTACAGCAGATGCATACCCCGCCTCATTCATCCACAAATTCACCGGGGACCTCCCTCGGCCCCTGAAGAGAGAATCGTGGTCCCTTCTCCACCCTGCAGGATGCCCTCTAGCTCTCTGAGAGCCAGCTCTCCAGTGGCCATTCTAACTCCTGTCTGTGTGTGCCAGTTTCCACCCTTACAAACACTACTACCACCCATGCTTCTGGGGCTCCTGTGCATGTGGGCTTCCTCTCTGGGGCTTCAGGGCTGTTTATCTGGAATCAGCAAAGCCCCTCCTGGATCCCCTTTCCTGTGTGGATGCCAGCCTGCTGGCCAGCGGTATTTCCCAGAATGTCCACACTGCGTGACCTGAGGAACAGCCCCACAGTTCTGCTTCCTTTCACAAATCCTGAGGCACAGGGGGATGGAGGGTGTGAGGGGCACCTCAGAGAAGATCCCGGGTGCTGTTGTCCCAGAGCACCTTTCCTGTGAGGCCTATGACATGGACTCTCAACCATCCTTTAGCCCCCAGCCTACTTGTTGCTTCCTCCAGGAAGCCTTCTCTGATTCACACTATGGCCTCTGACAGAGGCGCTTGGTAGTTCAATGACATGATGAGGGTGGCCAGAGGCACAAAAGGCTTCACTAGATATGCTTGGGGATTTGGACTTGATTTTGAGGTCCACAGAAGCCATGGAGAAACTGGAGCCAGGAAGGAGGATCAGCGCCATTGTGCCTTAGGAAGATCCTTGGTCTGAAAGATGGAGAAGAAACCAGAGGGAAGAGCAGTGGGTAGCAGAGGAGCAGCCATAGACACTGGCAGTGAACCAGCAGCCAGAGGGGGTGCAGGCAGCAGGGGAGGGGGAAGCAGTGTGGGCAGGAAGCAGGCAGGACTGAGGAGACTAGGAGCCAGAACCTCCCATTGGCTGATGAGATGAGGGCAGGGACTTGGGTGACAGGAAGAATCCAGTGGGCCCCGGGAGCTGGTCTGGGGGACATAAGTGTGTGGTAGGGTGTCATTCAGCTGTCACA
The DNA here is from genome assembly GCF_964339955.1 of Pipistrellus hanaki. Lineage (NCBI taxonomy): Eukaryota > Metazoa > Chordata > Mammalia > Chiroptera > Vespertilionidae > Pipistrellus > Pipistrellus hanaki. The sequence continues at coordinate 10,268,081 of NC_140516.1, read as the reverse complement.
CCCAGGGTGAGGTGAGGACCCCCTGAGATGGCTGGGAAAACTGCGTGTAAGCCACACCGTCCTGCTCCAACCATATTCCCGGCATTGTTAGATTCCCACGGTGTGCACAGTCCAGCCAGCAGTTCCAGAGCCCCTGCGCCCACAGTTCCCTGATGACCCCCATAACCCTGCCTGAGTCTGAGTCCCGGCTTCTCCCCACCTCCTCCAGGAAGGAGGCTGACCTCTCACCTCTCAGAGGCTCCTCCTCCTGCCTTCCACCGGACCCCGGTGGTACAGAGCCACACCACAGAAGTCCCCAAGTCCTTTCTCATTCATGGGTCACCTGTGGGGAACACACTCTTTTCACCCACCTAGACTGGGCGGGGGGGGTGGGGGGCCCCTAGCCCAGGGCCTGGCTGGGACTCACACCCGGGCCTCCAGCCAGCTGGCCCAGGGCTCTCCTGTGGCTGCATCCTTGGGGCAGGGCAGCATAGTGGCTAAGAAGGAGGCTGGGGCCGGGCCACAAGTGCTCAGACCTGGCTTTGCGACTTACTCGCTGGTGCGGTGAGGGACTTGCTCACCCTTCCTGTGCCTCAGTTTCCTCATCTTTGAGAAAGGGGATGGTAACAATAGAAGCTACCCGGTGGGTGTGAGGAGCAAATGAGTGGCTACAGGAAACTGCTTAGCCTAGGACTTGTCCTGCCGCAGGTGTTCAGGGTTGTAACAAGTATTGCTCTTGACGTCTCTATAGTGCCCAGGGTCCCTCCCTGGCCTGGGTGAAGGTGAATAGTGACTGGGTCTGGCCCACACTCAAGGAGAGGGGAACTAAGGGAAACTTTTAGAGAAAGGGGTGTCAGAGAATGATGAGCACATTGTAAAAGCTCTTGTATGGGATGAAACGCACTGAGTTGTTATAAGCCAGGGCTACAGCCAATGGAGTGCCAAGCTGGCCTCGCCCCAAAAGCCTTGCTCTTACGTACTATTCATGATACCCTCCAGACCACGTGGGTAACATCACATGCCTCCTCTCTCCAAGGGCAGCAGCAGGAACCTCTGTTAGGCCAACATCCCCGTACCCAGACCAAAAGGGAATCAAATCTTTCTCCTCCCGGGCCTGCTGGGGTCGCCCCCACTGTCTGCTTGCTGAGTGCCCACTCTGAGTCCGAGAGGTGGCCTGCCTGCCCAGCCTCCGAGTGAGGATGTAGGATGACACACCTCCCGTTCAAGGGTGTGCGCTGGCCCTTATCCCAGGGGAGTGGCGTCTGCGGCACTGAACACACTCACTGCTCGATGGGTCAGCACTCCCAGGCGGGCAGGGCGGCAGCAGAGACAGACATTGACTTGAAGAGGCGGCCAAGCAAGAGCAGAAGGAAACCAGACGGAGAGAGATGGGCTGGTGCCCTGACCAGGTGCTGAGCAGACACACCAGGCTTCAAGACAGGACATCTAAGAGGGAGGAAATGGTGGCCTTGGTCACAAAGGGGATTGAATGGCCAGGAACCCGCCATACCTGTCGGGGTCAGTGGCGTGGCCTTGGCTAGCCCTGCCTCCTGGATAAAGGATGCTCTTGGAGACTTCAATTCACCAAGTTCCAATTGGCTAGGGAGTTGTGCTGGCAGGAGGAGCCAGGTAACAAGTGCCAGAAGAAAGGCTTCAGGCCCCAAAAAGGCCTGAACTTGACCCTTGTCCATGGGAGGGGGAGGGAGCATGAGAAGAATATGGCTTGGCTTTGGGCCCTGATGGAGCTGAGTTTGAATGATCTGTTTAGGTCAGGCCTTTCCCCCACCAGGTCTGCTTCCCCCTCTGTCAATCATATGGGACAATCCCTTTTATGGAGAGCCTGCTGCATGCCACCTATCACCCAGGTGTTAACTCAGTCCCTCAGAGCGCTCAAGCAGGGAGGCAGCTGCTGGCACTGTTGTCAGCCTGTTACAGAGGAGGAAACTCAGGCCGGAGAATTAAATACCTCTTCCCATTGCCAATGGCACACCAGGAGTCAAACACAGGCAGCCAGGTTGTGTCTAACCCCTCAACCACTTCTCTGCCTCCTGCCATGCCATTCGTGCCCATCACTCGGGGCTTACAAGGTTTCAAGGAAATGTGCTAATAACAGCAAGCCAGCGTCACAGTCCGTGTGCTGAAACAGGAAGCAGAACTTTCCACCTGTTAGCTCGCAGGGTCCTCACAATAACCTCTCAGGTAGGTACTCCTGGGCCTCCATTTACAATGATGACGCCAAGAACAGAGAGGGTGGGCTACTTGCCTAAGTCACCAAGCTTGAGCTGAGCCCAGGCAGTCTGGCTCCAGAATCCAACCTTGACCCTTTGCCAAGGCATGAAAGGGCCTCGCCCAGTGCCCAGCACATGGCACATAGCAGTGCCCAGTGAGGGGCCTTTCTGCCCCAGGGCAGCCCTTCCTCCTAAAAGGAAGCCGAACGCAGTAAACACCAGGAAGACTCTGGCATGTACCCTCTGCAGGTCAGGCTCTGGGCGGGATCCAAGGTGTGCTTTCAGGCCCAGGTCCCAGGGCTCCCAGCCAGAGTGCGGAGTTAGAAGACTCAGAAATGCATCTGATTTGGGGAAGACTGGGGCTTTTTGGTGGAGGTGAGCTGACAGGCAGGTAGGTGAGCAGGTGGGGTGAGTCTGAGAAGGGAGAGCACACCCCTAGTGAGCATCTACACTGGAGTAAAACCTGAGACATGCTATTAGACATGCAGGGCTGAGGGATCAGACAGACAGGAAGGATTGGCAGCTCTCCCACCAAAATGTCCCCCACATGCCCGCTGGCCAGGAACGTGGTCAAGGAAGCAGCAAGCAAGCGGACCACTTCAGAGAGCCACGGGAGGGGCAGGCAGCTCCACCAACGGGGCATGCATGCCCAGGCAGCCCTGCCCCTGTCCAGGCAGGAACCCGGGTCTTACTCCTAGGGACCTACCCTCCTCTCTGTACTTTTGCTCCCATCCTCCAGCCTCCTGGGACCCCACCCCTTAAATCATCCCTCCGGATCATTAAGCTGGAAGTCCGTAATGCTGACACTCCTTCGGAGAGCATTTATCTGGAAAGCCATAAAATCACACCACGAGCGTTAATTAACGATTAGAGATGTTTATCCCTCCGCCATCTCTGGCCCGTGGGAGTCTGTCGTGGGGCCAGAGGCCCGAGTGGAGGTAGGTGGCTGGCTGCTGCTGCTGAAGTCCGCCACCAGAGCTGTGCCAACGGCGGAGGACAAGTCACCCCTGCAGGCCCTCCCTGAGATCCTCGCTAGTTCTCCAAGCCACCTTCCCATCAAAGCCATTCAGGCCAGCTCCTGACACTCTGCCACTCCTACCTTCATGCCTTTGTGAGCTGTGCCCCTCACCAAGAATGCCATCCTGCCCACCCCTTCAGGCCCGCCACTTCCATGGAGCCCTCCCTGACCAGTCGGTACAGATGTGCTCCCTCTCAGAGCCTCGGGGCCCTGGCCTCCTCTCACACTCGCCTGGATTGTGGACATCTCCGCGTGTGTCCTGTGGCTGCACCTTGATCCTCGGCCAGACTGGATGCCCCCATAAGATACAAATTCACTGTCCCCCATGCTCCACGCCTCCCGTGCCCAGCACAGAACTCTGCACCCAGTGAGACCTCAGAAATGAGCCGTAACAGAGTGTTAGAGCTGCAAGAGGACCCACTCCATTCCTACGCAGCACTGCGCATGCACGGCATCTGCATGCAGCTCTAAGGAGCAGGCCGGGCTCCTTTTCACTGGGGCTGGTGACTCAGACAAGGCCACGGACCAGCTTAGTCAGAAGTGGAGACCGGGACTAGTGGTGAGGAGCTGTCTTATGCTCTGGCAGCACTTTGGGTAGTGGAGCCAAAACTTGAACCAGCGTCTTCAGACACCTAGGTCTGGCTCCTTAGAAAGCGTGCTGGCCCACCTGACGTCACCTGGAGGAGGGGGGCTGCACAGCATCCAAGGCTCCAGGACCTAGGCCAGCTCTGCCCTCAACAACCTATGGCACCCCAAGTGTGTCCCTGAACCCCTGTGCCTCAGGATGCAGATGGCGAGTAGATGATAAATCCATGCTGCATGAGCCGAAACCGGTTTGGCTCAGTGGTAGAGCGTCAGTCTGTGGACTGAAAGGTCCCAGGTTCGATTCCAGTCAAGGGCATGTACCTTGGTTGCGGGCACATCTCCAGTGGCGGGGTGTGCAAGAGGCAGCTGATCGATGACTCTCATCGATGTTTCTAACTCTCTATCCCTCTCTCTTCCTCTCTGTAAAAAATCAATAATATATATATATTTTTTAAAAATCCTTGCTGCATGGGCAGGGTCTGAGTAGAGGACTGACCAACCTGCCCATCTAACTTAAATCCAAAAGGATCTGGGTTGGGAGGGGGCTCTGGGGGCCAAGCGGGCTCTTATTTCTCCTTGCACACAGAGTTAACACATGTGCTGCCCCTTCATCCAGCCTGCCTGGCTCCCTGCAGGTGTGGCTGCTCGGGGAGGAGGTGAAGGCCAGGCCAGCTCTCCAGAGCCCTGGCCCCCCCAGCGCTGTCATTCACCCACCCAGGCCCGGTGCTTCCTCAGACTGAGCCCATGCCAGGCAGCAGCCGGTTTGACTCACAGTGTTCTTATCTATTCTGAGCAGCCAGCACCCACCACCCACACACCACATGGAGCCTTCCTCTGACCTATGAGTCACGAAAGCCCAGTATTAGGTCATCTAGCCCACTTTGCCTGGAGGCTGGCCCCAAGACGCTCTGTGGGGGTGAAGAGGGCTGGGTAATCGGGAGAGCTGTGCTGCAGAGCTGGCCGAGGAGCCCGAGAGCCCGAGGCATGCAAAGCTCGGCAAGGCGTTCCGGAGAAAGCAGGACAAGGCTCTCAGCCATCCTATGTCTGTGTGCATGCATGTGTGCTTGTATTTCACGAGCGCGGAGAGGGATGTGTAGACACAACCAAGCTTTAGCATCGCTCGCTCTACGAAGCGAGCATTCGGAGGGTTGGTGAGTATTGGCATTTGCTTTATATGACCCTACGCTTCTCGCTGGTCAAACTGAAGATGCATCTCGTTTTCATTAAATCAATTGTTTAAGTAAAGTGTTAGCAAAAGAAAACGGCTAACTTAACCCAGCATTTCCCCAAATCCTTTGGCGATGAAGTGTTGTTTGTGTACTGCCTGGAAGCTTCCACGGGAACTGGGATTGCATGGGAGATGCTTTGGAGATGGGCAAACTTGTCTAGCTTTTAGTAGAGAAAACCACGGTCCCTTCTGCCTTAGAGAGCCAGAGAGAGGAAGGGGCTTGCAGATGCCTCATCAGTATCAGAGCTAGACTGTGGTCACAGCTCCCTCTGTCCCCCCCACGCCCTACTGCTCTGCCCGGCTCCCTCTCTGAGCTGGGGTAAGCTGAGGGCGGGGCAGCGAGGGGGTGCAGCAGTGACAAGAGAAACACCTTATGAGAAAGTGACAGGGCCACGGAGGAGCTGGCAAAGCCGGCACTGGGGGCAGCACGCCATCTTGGAAGGAGAAAGGAAATCAGGTGGCGCTGCACAGTCCCTCGCATCCTGCCATCGAGAGCCAAATCCCTACTGCGGCCCCTCCCGGCTCTGGGACCAGCAGGCTGCCGGATGCCCCTGCCCTGGCGTGGGCTGGTGAGATGGCCTCTCCGGTCCCTCCAGCACCAGGGTCCAGGACTCTGGGCTTCGCAGTGACTGTGGGAGGTGCAATCCTGTGGGTGATCTCCACTTTACAGATGGGGTAATGAACTGAGACCCTGACAGGATATTTGGCTTCTTTGAGATCAACTGAGAAACATGGAGTCCAACATGGCTGTCCTGCCGCCGGCCTTGCCGAGGGGAGCGCTCTGCTTCGTGGCCTCAGGAGCTGCTGCCTGGGTCCAGCCAGCCCAGAGTCTGGCCACCTGGACCTCAAGTACTGGCTTCTCCGCTTATTGGCGTGTGGCTTGGGCCTGTTGATTAGCTGCTCTGAGCCTCCGTTCACTCCTCTGCAGCTGAGAATACTACCTCATTGACTCCGTTCAAATCCAGCACGGGGCCCAGCACATTCAGGTCTAGGAAAATGAGAATTATTATCATCCCTCTAACTCTAAATCATCCCACAGTTGAGAGAAGAAAGAGAAGTAGGGTTTGATCTCAAGGATACTGGCCTGGGGGTCCAGGGACTCGTGTGCCCCCACTATAGCCAGGCACTCCAAGGCAGTTTGCTCCTTGAAGCTCCATGTAGAATATTTGTCAGTTCTTGACACTAATATTATTTAAGGCCCAACGTCTAATGTAAGGCTTCCTTTTAGCGAGAGTGTCTCATTTAATAAAACTCCCTGTCTCAGTTCCCCCAAGGTAATCACGTTGATGATCACGCATTCCCTGCACTCTGATTTGATCTGGGAATAGAATTATCACGCAGGCCTGCTTTGTTGTCAGATCAGAGGTTTGACTGTTTTCCCCTCGAATAGATGAACAGAAGCCATCCAGGTGAAAGGCAGGCCTTTGCTCACCTGGGGCCTTCAATCACTGGCCTCCTCACTGGGCCACACCCTGTCCACCCTGTCAAGAGTCACTCTATCACTCATTCATTCACTCACTCTTTCATTGATTTCATCAAAAAACATTTCCCCGGTGCCAGTACCCTAGCCTAGTGGTCAACAAACTGCGGCTCTCGAGCCACATGCAGCTCGCAAGCCGCGGTTTGCCTCTCTGTTGATTAATGAGTTTGCTGACAACTGCTCTGGCCTATACCCAGGCTCTGAGATGGGACTTGGGGTGGACTAATACAACAATGCCCTACCCTGAAGGCACAGAGGACTTAGTGGACTGGCTCTGTCCCTTGTCTTCTTACAAGTGTTCCCCACCTGAGGTGGCACCAGCATGGCAGCCAGGAGAAAATTGAGGCACTTAAATGAAGGTGACATGGAGAGGAGACCTGGGCTCAAAGTAGACCCTGGCCCAGCATCACTGTGGCCTAAGGTGAGTCTCCTGACCTGCCTGAGGCTGTTGGTTCACAGGCAGGAAGGACATAAGGAGACCATGGACTCAAGGTTGGACAGAGGTGGGTTCAAATCCAAGCTCTGCTTCCCTGTGGTATGGTGCCACCATTGAGACACCACCTCCTTCACAGAGACATGTGGGCAGCACCAGATGAGAGGGGCATCTTTAAGTGGAAGCTCACGCAGGAGCCCCTCTGCACTTGCACAGCCTGAGAAGGCGGCCTCCAAAATGTGTGCACTCCGAAGGAGGACGATGAGATGAGAAGATGTGGAACAAGGGCCCAGCTGGTGGCACATGCTCAGTAAACTCCTGTGTCATTAGCATCACTGCTGTTACTCATCAAGTGAGAAGCAAAGGCTGTTAAGAACTCTGGGTGTGCAGAACGGATGCTGGGCTCGGAGTTCCCGTCTCCCATGCTGGCGATGAGGGTGAGTCCCTTCACCTCTCCAGCCTAGGTGTCCAGCTGTGGCCTGGTGACCCAGTGGATGTGAGCAGATGGGGGGCATGTCACTCACCCTTCTGTGCCCTCTGTTGCTGAGCTAGTTGACCCAAGGAAAGCCAGGGGTCTGATGAACCTCCAGAAAATCCCCCAGCCTGGAGATGCATGAATGAGGTCAGCAGCTGAGCCCAGGAGGCAAATAGGGAGTGCTTGAGGGCTTCCAGGGAACTGGCTCTGGACGCTCATCCAAGCCCAGCTGTGTGATGAGCATCTCCTGATTACACATCACTATTGATGTCCTGGAAACAGGCACAGGACATGGAACCAGGAAACCCTGCCTCCTCCCGGCAATGACCATGGGTCTCGGCACTCAGAGCCTAAGGTTTCTTCCATGGCATTTGGTGTATCAGCGACGGTCCTGGCTGGAAATGGCCCTCAAGAGGGTGACTGCAGAGAGTCTAATGAAGGGACTTTTTAAAAAGCATGGGAGCTGCTCCCACTCCTGGACTGAAAGCAGAGGGGAAAGGAATGACTCCAGAGCCCTTCTGTGGGGAAAGAGAAGACGACAAGCCAACAGGAGCTGCGGCATTTGGTAGAGGAGCACAATCATTACTAATCCACGTGGGAAGAAAGCCACGGAATGTGTGTTGATTGAATCACTGAGTGAGTAGGTGAATGAATGAATCTGATGTCCTGCTGATTCATCCTGTGGCAGATCTCATTCCCAAATGACTGAGTCAGTGTCTCCCATCCCACACATTCTTCTTACAAAGAGACTTCAACACTCAAATCCAAGCAGAACTGTGATCCCCGCAGAAGTGACACGGTGCGACCCCCGTTGGCCCACAAAAGGCGAGCCAGCATGGCTCTCTTTGGAGTGCTCACTCTTGGAACAGCCACCATACCATGAGGAAGCCTACACAGCCACAGGGAGAAGCCACATCCACGTGTTCCAGTGACTGCCACACTGAGATCCCAGCCCATAGGTCAGCATCGACTGTCACTCCTCTGAGTGAGTGAGCCCTCAAAGCGTCTTACCCTCAGCCTTTGAGGTTCCCGACTCCAGGTTCCTGACACCATGGGGCAGAGGCGAGCTGCGCCTGCTGTGCTTTTCCCAAATGCCTGGCCTACCGTATCCATAGGCATAACGAAAAGTGGGCGCTTCAGGCCACAGTATCTTCAGTAGTTGGTTACACAGAGTGTTTGCTTCAGTGAACAGGGGCCACCCTTCCAGAGCACAGAGCAGGCTGAGCCAGTGGAGCGGGGCTTTGAGGGGGTCGGAGAACAGAGGGAAGCAGCACAGAAGGAAGGTCTAGGCCAGGGTGTTAGGACTGAGGAGCTCCATCCAGCGAGGCAGACTGTGAAACCCTGCTCTGAAGTGAAAGGTAATTCTGCTAATAATCCGCGCTAGTGCCCCAGCTGCCTAAACAGCCTTCACATTTCCTGCCTGTCTTCCCCACCCTGCCTGTCCTGTCCACACTGCCCAAGAACCAGCAACCTCTAGCTGGTCACGCCCAGACTTCCTCCAGAGCCGCCCGTCCCCAGGGCACCCCAACACAAACTCCTCAGCCAGTGAAAGTTCAGCACAAACTCTTAGCGGCAGGGTCAGGAAGGGGACTGGCCTGGGGGACTGGCCTGGTCACGCTGCCCTACCCTACACACACCAGACACAGGCACACCCTTGCCCTGTCCCTCGCCAGGAATTCCCTCCCCACCACACACGCAATGACACACGCAATGACACCTTCCAACACTTAACCCGCAGCTATGGCTGCATGTTTTGTCCCCTTAAATCCGTATGCTGGGCCCTAATCCCCAATACGATGCCGTTTGGAGGGAGGGTTTTGGGAAGTTAACCAGGTCATGAAAGTGGGGCCCTCCTAATAGGATTAATAAGAAGAGACAGGAGAGAGAGGGTCTCCTTGCCAAGTGAGGACACAGCAAAAAGGCAGCCACCTGCAAACCAGGAAGCCTTCCCCAGACACAGGCTCCCTGATCTGGACTCCCAGCCCAGAGCCCACAAGTGAATATTCATTGATAAAGCTCCCAGTCGGTCTCCCCAGAAATCTAGAAAGGTCTGCTCTCAATGGCATTCCTAACAAAACATCAGGCTCAGTATTTCAGTCACTATTAATAACGACAATGCACTTCCTCATTTAATCCTCACAACAACACCATGAGGAAGGTTCTAGCATCACTCCCACTTCACATAGAGGGGAGGTGACTGGCCCACGATCACCGAGGCAGTGAGGACCAGAGCGGGACGAGGAGTCCGCCTGCTTACTTCGAGGCAGCTGCTCTCCCCACTCCTAACGGGCCCCACCCACCAGCTCCAACTCTGAGCGTGGGGCTGAGCCTGGAGCAGGCACTCAATAAATAATTGTGGAACTAACAAAACCTCAACCAATTCTCCTCACAGGAGTGAAGCTCTGGCACTGAGTGGAAACCAGGCACCTCAGCGAGCCCCCATTCACACGCCACCGTCGGCACCTGCACGCTGATGCACCGACAACTCCTGTGTTTGGAGGCGTTGTGTTGCCTTCGGCAGTGAGTCCACACGGGCGGATACACGGAGGCCCCAGAGAATCCTTTCAGCACAGCATTCGCATGTGAGGCAAGGAAACATTCTAGAACAAATAGGGTCTGGTCTTCACAACACCACTGAGAGGGAGGTGACAAGGACTCAGGGTCCCATTTAACAAATGACAAACTCTGGCCCCGGAGTCAAGGAAGGCCACTCAAAGCGGGAGGGCCCCACCAGCTGCCTTGATGTCCAGGAGGGGCTTGCAATGGCTCGGCTCCCGCCACGGCCAGAGTGGCCGGCATTGGACCCCTCAGCCCTGGAGGAAGCAGAAAGGGAAAATGTGTGGCAGCCTCGCTTGATGAGAGGGCGAGCTCGGAGTTCTGCGTAGGCCTCCCTCCTCCCCAGACACCTCCTCAGCCTCCCCTCCCGCCTCTGCACCCAGCAGAGCATCCGAGCGTGTCAACCGAATCTCCTGAAACCAGGCAGCCTTGCAGGGCAAAGGAAGGAGACTTGGTTTTCAGAGGACCGTACCCTTGAAGGCTGTCCTTGCCAGGGAGTGAGTGACAGGAGAAACCCCTCACCCCAGTCTCCCCTGGAGTGTCGGGCCCCACCTCTAGGGTGGGAGGAGGTGTGGTGAGGTTTGACCCAACCCCAGGCTGAAGGCAAAAGCCCCCTGGTTTTTCGACTTCCCAGGTGACCTTGGGCACATCCGGACCGGTTTCCCCATTTGTCAGATGGGCTGCCATTACCCTCCATTGTAACTCCCAGGGCCAAGTGCTCTTCTCCGGAGATGGAACAATGGCACCACGTTCCACTGACCTTGTTATGAGCTCACAGCCCCTTATCCTGACTCACGCTGTCAAGCTGTCCAGCACAAGGGCGGCCTGGGTGACCGAGTATGGTTGCCTATGCCAAATGGAATCGGACTGCATCCAAGGGACAAGGTTCAGCTGAGCAGGGAGCCAGGCCAGTTTCTCAGGAACGGTACTCAGCGTCGACACAGAAGCGAGATCAGGAACCACAGAGAGGAGGGTGGTCAGGAAGCCAGCGCAGGGCGGGGAGCCAACCGCTCAGGAAGGAGGCTGTGACAAGACCCATCCTTGTCAGGGAATGGCCACCCAGGCACAGCCCTGGCTACCAAGGATCTGCGTGGCCAGAAACTGGAGGGTGAGGGGCCGGCGAGGTCCAGAGCAGACCCAGCACTGGCACTCTTCAGCGGGTATTTGTGTAACTGAACCCCGGATCGGCTGAGGAATAGTGCATGTAAAGGTACAGGGTGTATGACTTAGTTGTATCTTGCCTTTGCAAGGGATGTGCCAGGATACCTAAAGTACAGCAATGAAGCATTCATTAGAAATTGATAGGAAGGTAAAAAGCAAAACCGAGGAAAAGACATTAAATAAACCGGAAACCTGACTAGTTCAAAAATAAAGGCTACAGAATCTTAAACGTATTTCAAGGGATAAAATTTTAAATCTGGACTTCCTAGTAACAAGTGCAAAAGGGGAAACCTGATCAGTTACAGATGTCCATGAAATCACTTTTACCTGGTATATATATATGGCCTGATGTTCAGGAAGATCGTAATGCCTCTGGTTGTAAAGCAAGGATTTTTCCTGGCAGCCTTTTATTACAAAATTCTCAGAATTACACGAAGACCAGCCTCATGGAGATGTGTTCTGGGGAGTGACATCACACAGCCATTCAATAAAGGCGGCCCTACAGGGACCAACACAACATGCGAGGTAAGTCGCCTCTCCTGGCCTGGCTTAAAGCACAAGCACATGAAGCTAAGCCGTCTTGTTTTATTTTTTAATTTATTGGGGTAACATTGGTTAATAAAATTATGTAAGCCTCAATTCTGTAACACATCATCTGTGTATTGTATTGTACTGCGTGTTCACCCCCCCACTCCCATCACCATTTATGCCCCCTTTACCCTCTCCTACCTCCCCCTGAATCTCCTGAAACCAGGCAGCTTTGCAGGGGAAAGGAAGGAGACTTGGTTCTCCTCTAGTAAGACATTATGGAGTATTATTGCTATTACTACTAACAGCATTTGCTGTTAGTTTGTTTTTTTTATTTTTTTTAATAAGTTTTTATTGTTCATATTATTACAAATGTTCCTTTCCCCCCCCACCCCCACCATTGCTCTCCTCCACCAGGTTCCCACCCCACCCTCTGCCCTTTCCCCACTCCCCATTGTCCTCATCCATAGGTGCACAGTTTATGTTCAGTCTCTTCCCACGCCCCCCTCTCCCCTTTTCCCCAAGAATCGTCAGTTCACTCCCCTTCCATGTCTCTAATTCTATTATATTCAACAGTTAATATTGTTCATCAGATTTTTTTAATTTCCTTGGTTTTTAGATTCACTTGTTAATAGTTACGTATTTGTTGTTCATAATTTTTATCTTTATTTACTTTCTCTTCTGAAAGAACCCCCTTCAGCAATTCATATAATTCTGGTTTGGTGTTGATGAACTCCTTTAGCTTTTTTTTATTAGTGAAGCTCTTTATCTGACCTTCGATTCTGAGTGATAGCTTTGCTAGATAGATTATCTTTGGCTGTAGGTTCTTACTATTCATCACCTTGAATATTTCTTGCCATTTCCGTCTGGCCTGCGTGGTTTCTGTTGAGAAGTCAGCTGACAATCGTATAGGTGCTCCATTATAGGTAAGTAACTACCTTCTTTGCTCTTGCTGCTTTTAATATTCTCTCTTTGTCTTTTGCTCTTGGAATTTTAATTATGATGTGTCTTGGTGTGGTCCTCTTTGGATTCCTTTTGTTTGGAGTTCTGTGCGCTTCCTGGACTTGTAAGTCTAATTCTTTCACCAGGTGGGGGAAGTTTTCTGTCACTATTTCTTTCAGTATGTTTTCGATATCTTGCTCTCTCTCATCTTCTGGGACCCCCATAATTCTGATGTTGGTTCGCTTGAAGTTGTCCCAGAGGTTTCTTACATTATCTTCAATTTTCTGGATTCTCTTGCCTTCTAGCTTCTGTGGAGGAGTGTCTTCTGGTTCTTTATGTTCCAAATCTTTGACTTGATTCTTGCGATCTCCCATTCTGTTTTTAGGACTCTGTATAATATTTTTTATTTCAGACAATGTATTCTTTATTTCTTGTTGATCCCTTATCATTTCTTATTGACTCCTTATTAATTCTAGTTGATCTCTTTTCATATCCTCATAGGTCTTATCCATCTTTTCTAGGAAATTCTTGAAAAACCTTATAAGCGTAGATTTGAACTCTATATCCAGTTGCTTTTTGTCCTCCATTTCTTTCGTTTGTGATCTATTTCGTTGTCGCATTTCGCAGTTACAGATGGGACGGGATTTCAGGGTGGAGCCTACAGCTTTGGCTTCCGTCAGCCCCGCCCTATGCGGCTCCTGCGTCTCAGGGTCCTTCAGTTCTCGCTGCAAAGCGCCTCTGAGAGATAGGTGCCCTCGATTTTCGCCTGCTGCCAAACAGTCTATGCTCTCCCACAATGAGCCTGGTATTGGGGTTCAGTTCAGTTGGAAGTGGAGTTGGAGGTGGCGTTCAGAGCAGACTGGAGCCCCAGTCTCCTTCCAGCCAGGGCAATCCCATGGCACAGCCGGCCGTCCCTTCTCTGCGTGCAATGTGCGTGCCGCCGGGACCTCCTTTCACCACTTCCCTGGGTTCTGCCTTACAGCCCAGCTCCCTATGGATGAGCCTGGATCCCCGGGGTCTGGCCTAGAACTGGGGTTCAGAGCAGTCAGAACTGGGGCCCAACACAGTCGGAGTTTATCTCCTTCCCGCTAGGGAACTCCAACCAGGCACTCAGCCTCCCTCCTCTCCGGCTCCGTCCTCTCTGCGCGCCGCTTGTCTCCGTACCTTGGGCTTTTACAGCTCCTCGGCGCTTCCTTCTGGTTTTCTCCTTGCTTCTCGTTGTAGAATTTCCAGTCAGTCGACTTTCCTGTAGTTCTGGGTAATGTCCATTTTATATTTTAGTTGTATTTTATTGAAATTGTTGTGTGCGGCTGCGGCTAGGTGTTTACCTGGGCGCAGCCATCTTGGATCCTCCTGCCGTTAGTTTATTTTTCTAAAATTCACTCATGCAACCTGTGCTTCCTGAGCACCTGGTTAGTGCCAGCATTGTAGGGGGTACTGGGGAAGCAGTGCTGAGCTGGGCAGACATGGACCCTGGGCTCCTAGGGCTTAGGTTATTGGAAGCAACCTGTAAGCAAACAGTCAATTACTGACCACAATGGAACAAGGGTTCTAAGGGAAGCCCCGAGCATTATTGGAGGGCCGAGGGAAGGCCAGACACTGCACATCCGGGAAGGCTGCCTGGAGGAAGTGAGACCTGAGTGGGTCTGTAAGAAAAAAAGCCATCAGGGAAAGACCTGGCAGGAGAAGTGGCTATACCACCAGAAGTCAGGAGGCTGAAGAACCCATCATTGCCCAGAGCTGCCACTGGGAACGGCCTTGGAAGGGCCCCCAAGAAGCCAGGCCTGGTTGGGTTGTGCCCATCACCAGGCCACACTGAGAGCTCAGGCAAAACCGCAAGCGTGGTGGAGCTGGGAGAAGATGGCCCAGCCCCAGCAGCCTCTCTGGGTCCTTCCCTGGGGGTGCCCCTTCCCTCCTTCTCGGGGCTTGGCCCTGCTGCCCAGACTCGGGGATGCGGGGCCTCTTGGGTTGTTCACAGCCAGGACAGACTCAGCTAACAGAGGAGCAGCAGGCCGTGCTGTGGGCAAGCCACCCCCAGATATGAAAACCAGCTTGATTGTTGTAGAGCCAAAAGGGCCCTTAGATATGAGCCAGCCCAACTCCCTCAACTTACAGAGGGGGAACCGAGACCCAGAAATGGGGAGGGAGTCGTTCAGAGTGAAGACTCCAGTCCAGGGGTAGAGCGAGCAGAAGTAAGAAGGAGACAAGGCAAGTCAGCAGGGTCTTTAGGGGGACAAGGAGGAAAACTCTGGCAGAGGCTCCGTGAGAACAGGAGGAGACCACATCTCAGACCAGGGCCAGGTCCTCATCTGTTCAATTGCAGTGATACCAACCCCTCCCACAGCGCTCCTGGGAGAACAGGAGGGCACTCTGTAGACGGTAAAGTCCTGTGCACACAGAGATGGCACTCGGGGCCAGGAAGAGGGCGACAAGGAGGGGGGAGGATAATAATAATAATAGACCACACTCAGAGCGCTCACTGTGAGTCAGGCACTGCTCCGACCACAACCCTCAGCATCTGCATCTCACAGTCTGAACGACTGAGGAAAGCGCATCAGTTCCCCCTTATCCATGGGGGAAACCTTCCAAGTGGGTGCCTGAAACCACAGACAACACCAAACCCTACACAGAGCATGTTTTTCCTACACATGCACACCTGATCAGGTTAACGTTATAAATTAGGCATTGTAAGAGATTAACAGCAAGGGACTACTAATAAAATAGAAGTTATATATATATATATATAGGAGGGCCTAGGGAAGGCCAGACACTGCACATCCGGGAAGGCTGCCTGGAGGAAGTGTGGCCTGAGGTGGGTCCATAAGAAAAAAAGAACCCATCATTGCCCAGAGCTGCCACTGGGAACGGCCTTGGAAGGGCCATTATATATATATATAACATACATAACATACTATAATGAAAGTTATATATATAACATACTATAATGAAAGTTACATGAATAGCTTTGGGATCGTCACTAAGTAAAATAAGAGTTACTTGAGCACATGCTATGAGGTACGACGGTAGTCGATCTGATAATGGAGGCAGCTACGCAGTGACTCAGAGGTAGGGGATGTACCCAGTGCGGATGCGCTGCCTGAGGAATGATTCACGTCCCAGGCGGGACAGAGCAGGAGAGCGTGAAATTTCATCATGATGCTCAGATGGCACACAATTTAAAACTTACCAATTGTTTATTTCTGGGATCTTCCATTTAATATTTTGGATCCTCGTTGATCATAAGCAACAGAAACGGCGGAAAGAAACACTGTAAATGAGGCAGGACTTCCGTAACTTGCCCAGGGTCTCACAGCTTACAAGAGGTGGTACAGGGTTCAGGACTCTTAATCACACACAAGAGGGCCCGATTCGGGTGCCTCAGCTCTGAGAAGGGTACTGAGTGACAGAACCAGGAGGTGTAGAGCCCCCAGGTCTCAGTACTCTCTGTTTGGAGCAGTGTTTTGCCCTGCCGCAGCCAGCCTCCTAGGGGCTGGGAGGGAAGGACGGTCTGGGTGGGCCCCCTGAGATGACCCTGGTGGGCCCCAGCTGGCATAGCCGACCTCATTATATATTACTACACAACAAATCACCACCAAACTTTACTCCCAGATTCTGTGGGTCAGCGGTTCCGAGCGAGCACAGCAGGAATTGGCTGTATCTGCTCCATGGCGTCTCAGGCCTCGGCTGGGAAACCTCAGCTGGGGAGGCTGGGTGGCTGGGCTCAGCTGGGACTGTGGACCAGAGCATCAGACACAGCCTCTGCATGTGTCTTGGGCTTCCTCTCAACATGGCAGCCTCAGGCTAGTGATTTTTCTTGCTTCTTACTGGGTGGCCGAGGGCTCTAAGAACACGTGTTACCAAAATGGAGGTTGCATTGATTTTATCTCCTTAGCACCGCTTCTGTCATTCTGTGTGGGGTGAAGCAGTCACAGATCTGTCCAGATTCAAGAGGGTGGGACATAGACCCTGTCTTTCAATGGGAGGGGTGTTAAAGAACCTGTGACGTGTTTTCAACCAGCACAGTTGCCACGGTTGGGCCAGCAGCCTGGTAGGAGAGCACCGCAGGGACCCATTCCTCCATGATGGATTCTCAGAGGCTAACGAAAGGCGTGGTCAGTCAGGGCAGAACCAGGACCCAGCCAGGCCCACCAAGGCCTCCTCTCCCTGTGCCCCTGGCCTCCTGCACCCCACCTGTGACTCAAACATCCTCCCCTAGAATGAGCAGGATGTTAGACCAGGCACTCACAGGGGCAGGGCCACACATCTAACCTCTGCTGCAGAGGGATGGCCTGGGGTGGGTCATGGGACATCCAGGGCCTCGGGCTCCTCACTGCACAGCAGTGATGCTTCTTCCATCCCAGGGTCCTAGGGAGTATGGAAGCAAGAACATAGGTGAGACCAGACATCCAGTAAGCTCCCAGTGACTGCTGGTTTCCCTCCAGGGAGAAAGGGCTGGGGCGGTGCCACATGAAGGCAGAAAATCTGCGGACCTGACTCACCGAGTTCTCTCCTGGGGACTTAACCAGAGCAGCGTGTTTGCACTTGAAGCTGCGGAGGCACCTCCAGGGCCCTGGCTCCCAGCTCTAATTACAGCTTTCTGGACTGGTTTCCTGTTTGGGAGCTGGGGGGTCCCCTCAGAGGAGCCACAGATAATGAGCAGCTGGCTGTAGAGCCTCTATCCATGGGACACTGACCTCGGAGCAGGCCCAAGCAGGCCCACCTTGGAGGGCAGAAGGCTCTCAACGTCTCAACGCTGCCTACACACATACATGCACACACACACATTCACACACACACACACACACACACACACACACACACACACCATGGTCACAGGATTTCCCAGCCTCTACTTGCACAGCTCCAGTGAGAGGGAGCTCCCCACCTCACAGGCGGCCTGCTAACCTTTGGACAGTGAGGTGGTTAGAAGCACGTCCCAGATCAGCCTGCCCTTCCACTTCTAGGTACCTGTCCCCAGGTCCATCAAGAACAAGGCAACAGGGAACAGAAGAAAGGAGTGGCCTCCAGGGTCAGGAGGAACTGGGTTCAAGTTTAGATTCTACAGCCTTAGTCAAGTCCCTCCACTTTTTAGAGTCTCCGTTTCCCCAGCTGGAAAATGAAAATAATACTACCCAGTGTGAAGGGAAGCTGGAGGGTGAGATGCCACACTACCTGTGAAAATGCCCAACATACAGTAGGTGCCAAATAAATGTTGTGTCCTCCCCCTTCCCTCCTAGACTCTGCATTAGGTGCTGCTTTAGGCTTCGCGACCAGAGGCACACTCAGATGAAAGCAAGTGACTGTCTTGCAGACCCACTGGGACGCCTGCAGAATTAGAGAGGGCAGGAGGCCACCTCCCCAGCCACACAGCAAAGCCGCATGGCAAGCTGGGGGCAGGGGCCAGCTTCCCCATTTCAACTTCTAAATGCAAGTAACTGTCTTTTGAATAAAGGATGGATGGATAGATGGATGGATGGATGGATGGACGGACAATGGACTAGCTTAAACAAGTTTCTAAGTCTAACGAGGAAACGCTCACCCCCTTTTAGTTCCAGCCTTATTGAATGTCAAAATTTTGTGGAGAAAGGGTGTAAGGCTGTGATTTTTAAAATTTTTATAAGCATCAGAAGAGAGCTCGTAAAACACTTATTCCTGAGTCCAAGTCTAGAGATGTAGACACTGAGGGCCTGGGTGGGGCCCCGTCTGCTTTCCTGCAGCTGCCTGTGCGGCTGCCGCTGCTCATGTGGGAAAGGTCTGGAGAGAAGCAGAACAGCCCCCAGTAGGAAACAGGCCCACAGCCAAACTGGGGAAGCTGGGCTCGGGGACTTCAGAAGCGGGAGAAGGAAGGGGCCGCTCCCAGTCCTGGGAGGCAAAGAGTGATATGACACCACCTCAATTTTCCATCTCTTCAAACCTCCTCCCGTCTCACTCCCATACTCAGAACAGCCAGCCTGGGCTCTCAGACAGTGAGATGGTCTTATTAGGTTCAAACACAGCACCTCCTGGCAAGGAGTTCGGGCTGCACAAAATTCCCAATAAATAGGTAAGGTGTGCAAGAGCCAGGCAGACCAGCCACCCGTGACAAGCCTTCAGACAGGAGGGGAAACCCCTGGAAAGAAGAGAGTCTAACCTCCTGGCGCCCCAAGACATGCACACATATGCACGCATGCATGCACATGCACACATGCACGCATGTACATGCAACAGAAGAAGCTCCAGCCCCACCCCCAGGCGCCCTTCCTTTCTGTGGTTCCCTGGCTGATGGAGCAGAGCTTCCGTTCAGGATTCAGCTCAGGCACTAACTTGCTGCATGAAGGGCCCTGACCAAGTCCCCTCCCTCGCTGTGTCTTGGTTTCCTGCCTGAGGTGGCTGACGAGGCCTTGCCTGGAGGAGAACCTGGCGGTACCTGAGCCACTGATGTGCTCATTTATTAATTCTTTAGTTCCACGGATATTTTATTGAGCAATCCCTGTGAGCCCAGCTCTGATCGATAGCCCTGAACAGAAGTGAGAGGGAGTTCATGCCTCAGCTAGCCCCATGGTCTGTGCAGAGCTCTATCCCTTCCATGCCCCCCTCACCTTCACGGCACCTTCAGACAGCAGTGTGAGATGATGTCCTCCTCCCTGCTTTACAGATGAGAAGACTGAGGCTCAGAATAGGTGGCAGAGCTGGGATTCAGACACTCATAGGGTCCCTGAACCATCACACAGCCCTGACAGCTCTGCCCCTGACCGAGCACCCCCATCTTCTGACAATCAGCTGGGAGGGGGACATTCCTTCAGGAGAGGTCCCCCCTCTGCCCACCAATGTCCATGGAGACTGAGCTCACCCCACCTCAGATTTGAGGATTCCAGGCCAGGCCCCGGCTTCCACCACCCGACCCTGAGGAGGGCTATCCAGGCCAGGCAGTGGGTGCCCCGAGTCCCCTGGTGCTCCAGGAGTGCCGACAGGTCCCCATCCACCATCCACCCTCTCATCACTCTCCCCGAGGGCCTGCACATGACCCCAGAGGCAGAGCAAGCCCACGCATCAGGCACTCACTCTCCATGACACCAAAAAAAACGAGGCAAGTTCAGTTTCTGCTCACTCGTCTCGTGTTTTGCAATCCAGAAACTAGAAGGAGCTGTTTCAGCTTCAACATACAAGGAAGTCTAGTGTCAGCAGGGAAGACAAATCTTGTTCCATGTTTCTCTGTGGGGTGGGAGTGAGCACCGGGACCTTCTCAGGGTTTGGGACCTGAAAGGTCTCGGCCAGCCTTGGCCCCACCTCTCCGGCCCACGCTGAAATGTGCACAGTCCCTTCCCACGGCCTGGGGAAATTCTCCCTGCTCTGCCTCTCCAGATCTGCCCTGGGTGTTCTTCCTTCTCGGGAGTCCTCCAGGAAGCCTCTCACAGCCCCACTTTCTCTCCCGTCCCCACAGAGCTGAGCTGCACAAAATTCCAGGGATCCCTGCCCTCCTGGACCTGCATCCTGCCTCAGGCGGCTGCCCTTCCTGGGGCACTCGTCTGGTCTCAGAGGGCACAGCACACCCCGGAGTCCCGCTCAGGCCACATGCGGGCCACCCGAGACCAGCTTTTCCAGAGGCTCTGAAAGGCAGAGTGCTGTTTGCCTACTACAAGCTCTCTCCTCTGCAACTGAGCGGATTTTCCAGAGGCTCCGACAGGTCAACACAGAAGCAGGCAGGACAACCCAGCTGTCTTCTCTTAAGTAAACCATTGAAGGGACTTGCAAAAATGGAAAGTGATGGTGCTCAGAAGTATTTTTATCTTAGAAAACAGTTATTTCACATGGAAAATATATTATATCAACATGTAATGGTTTACTCTTGTTCTTCAGGAATAAATATTTTATGACTTGTCATTTCTAAGTTCTAATGTGGTGTGTGAACAAAAGCTCTTTCAGTTCCCCAGTAATTTTAAGAGTGTGACACTGTCCCTGAGGCCACATTGGAGAACTCTTGGATGTAGAGAAAGTGCCCATCCACCACAGGTGACCACATAAGGGGTGGAGCTAACCAGCAGGCAGTCCAATCTAGAGGCAGAAGGGGCAGGGACTTGCGGGGGAGGTGACCAGGGGCTGCCCTTGAATTGGGAAATAAGAAGTGAGGTGGGCCGAAGCCGGTTTGGCTCAGCGGTAGAGCGTCAGTCTGCAGACTGAAAAGGTCCCAGGTTTGATTCCAGTCAAGGGCATGTACATTGGTTGTGGGCACATCCCCGGTAGGGGGTGTGCAAGAGGCAGCTGGTTGATGTTTCTCTCTCATCGATGTTTCTAGCTCTCTATCTCTCTCCCTTCCTCTCTGTAAGAAAAATCAATAAAATATATTTAAAAAAAAAAAAAAAAAAAAAGTGAGGTGGGCAGGCAGCCAGGGTCAAGGCCTGGGAGGAGGGAGACCTGGATAGAGACCAGGGAGAGTTGGGAAAGGCAGCTACATGTATGAGGAGGAGGGACTGCAGCCCAGAGCAGGTGTGCAGAGGGAGAGGGTCCCATGGAGTGAGCATGGGACAGAGAAGCCGGGGAGGGCAGAGGAGGCCCACTGCGGGCAGTGCCTGCACTGCAGCCCCTGGTTCTGCACGGCATCTCCCTGGGCTGCAGACGGCAGTCTAGCTCTGCCTGCAGACCAAGGAGTTGGCTGCTCCCCAGGAGTCCAGGAGCTTCCCCTTCTCACTCAGCCCTCCCTTCCATGAGGTCAGCTGAATATTTCTGTTCCTTGTCACCCTCAGAGCCCCAACAAAATAGCCTTGACTTCTGTCCTAGCTCTGGACAGAATAGCCTTGACTTCTGTCCTAGCTGGGACCCTGGGCTAGCACAGAGCATCTGTCCCCACGTTGTCAGCACAGCGATGCCGAGTCCAGCTGCCAGAGCAGGGGAGAGCTCATGAGGACTGCCTCAAGACACATGCAGAGGGCCTGGCGCGTGCTCTGCCCTCAACAGGTGCAGCTAATATTAGCATGCTTGCTCCTGCCTCGACGGCCACTGTTATTATTAGTGTTGGTATTAATATCCCAGCAGGAAATGGCGCTCAAGGTCACAGAGCTCCCAATGTGACTGAGGGACAAACAGGAAGGCCAGGAGCAGTCAGAGGCAGAGCTGGAGTCAGAACCCACTCCCCTGTCCCACCTAGCGTGTCCCAGGGAGACTACCAGCTCCTGGAGGCTGGGAACATGCCAGCACCACCACACTCCTAACACTACACATTCCTCTCTCAGCAGTTATTATTAAATTATTATTATTTCGGACACATCTCATGGGCTAGGCACTGTCTGCCCACACTACTTGGCCCAAAATCGGCTCAATCAGTGTTTGTAGATCAATCGTTGGCCTCACCCATCTGCCTGGCCACTGGGCATCTAGAATGGAGGTGGGATATGGGAAGGGTTCTCTGAGCCACCCCTCCGACCATCAGTAACAAAAGCACAGTCATACCTGCCCTGACTCTGGGGTCCCTCTGAGCAAGACCTAGGTCCTCACGCCCTTTGCAGGGGAGAAAAGAAGCCCTAGGGAGGTCTAATGACCACGTCTGGACCCACAGCCAGGCCTGGAGAGTACACCAGGGCTGAAAGCACAGTGCAGGTTCCAGGTCCCAGAGCGTGGCTGGGGTGGCCACAGAGGCTCGGGCAAGCAGACAGGGCTCAGGACTCCCCTGAGAGTGGGAAGTGGAGAGCAGAGTCTCGTGGGCAAAGGGGAAGCCTGTGTCAGAAACCAGCCCTAGAACAGCCACCCCTCCCACCCTGCTCCAAGGAGCAGCTCAGGCCTCAGCTGTTTACTCCCCACTCACATGGCAGAGTGTCCGTGCAGACAGAGCCAGCTGTCCTGAAGGAAGGAGGCTGCAGTCTTGCATAGCCGCCAGCCTAGCCCGGGCTCGGGCATGGAGGAGAGGCAGTGGCCTGGGAACCTCGCTGGCAGAGCAGCCAGGTGGGCAAGCGGAAGGTTGAGGGGCGGGGGCCGGGGGCACTCTGGCAGAGGAACCAGCTTGAACTAAAACTGGGAATCCACAGGCTCTGGGGAAGCAGGGGGAGCCCAGGAAGTCAGGGTCAGGGTCAGGGTCAGGGTCAGGGTCAGGAGGAGATGGGTTTAATGTGGAACCCTCCCCTCCCTCTCTTCCTACCTTGTACTTCTCTGTCCCCTCCAGAGTCAAGGTATGCCTTCCCAACCAAACATGAGGCCTCTGAAGCAGGCCCAGGTTATCCTGTCCATTTCCAAACCCAGGACCTGGCCAGAGCATGCTCAGTAGCACTCCTGAGCAGATGCTGCAGAGGCTGGCTCCGGACCCAGGCAAGCTCAGAAAACAGCACTGCTCTGACAGGCTTTCCTGGTTTGGTTTTGGGTGTTGAGACCCAATGGAAAAGGGGGTGGCAGAGAGGAGGTCCTGGAGTGGGAGTGAGCCAGCCAAGGTGACAGTGAGACTGAGGCGGGTGTCAGGCCCCATCCACAGCAGCAGCTCTGCACACAGCTGAGGCAGGGGTCCCAGGCCCAGAGGCCCCGGACACCCCATCGTGAGGCTGAGGCTGAGGCTGAGGCTGAGGCTGATCTTTGGCCTCCACTAGAGTCTGCAGCTGATCTGCGCCGCCCTGATTGGGGCCAGCTTGGCAGAGAGCGGGATCTGGGGACAAACCCTCCTCAGGAGGCGCCTGGAAGGAGCAATGCTGCTGGGCCTGGGGCCTGATGTGCCCAGGGAAGGAGGTGAGACCAGCACAGCCCAAGGACAGCAACTCTTGCACGAATTATGGAGGGAAGAAATGGCACTTTGCCCAAGGAGCCCCTGTGGGGAGGAGCAGGAGGGCAGTGGGACTTGACAAGGTCTGCCCTTGGTAGGACCTCGTTCTGGTCCAGTGCTGCCTCTGGTTTCTGGGTCTCCGTGGCCGAGTCCGTGGTCACTGTCCCTGAAGAGCTAGGAAGGCTCTGCCATTGGGTGAGACCCACAGCTAGGTCTGTACCCCCAATTTCCCTCACACACATGCATGCACACACAAACACACATGCGTGCACAAACACACAGCACGCATGCCCAGTGTGGCTCCATAAGTGCTCCTGGCCTGCAGGGGAAGGAAGCAAGGCAGCAGCAGCCCAGGCAGCAGGCCCAGCAGGGCCCCTAACAAAGGCGGTGGGGGGGAGACGCGTTGGCAGCCAGAGGAGTGGGGGAGGGCGCTCTGGCTGGGGAGGGATGTGGCTGGGAGCCTAACAGGCCACCAGCAGCCGCAGCATCTGCTTTTTCTCACCTCTAAAGGGAATCGATTTGTCTCTGACTGATTTCCCTGACGTCTAGTTTTCCTCTCTGCCCGGCTGTCAGCCCAGCCACTGTGTGCAGGGGAAGCAGGGAAGCGCCCTGGCCGCCTGCCTGCCTGTGCTCTCCCCCCTCACCACCCCCACACACTCACATCACACGCTGCACTCACACTCACATGCCCAACAAAGAACCCACACCGCACCGTAGCCACCAAACAGCCGCTCCCACACCCAGATTGACAGACACCACAGACACATACACACAAACACACACACAAACATACACACAGACACCACACAACACGAACACATGCACATACTACACACACATACCTCTGCACTCACATCCCAGCACTGCAGAAATACGACCACAACCCACTCACCTTGTACTCACAAGGTCACACACATCCACACACACATCTACTACACTGCCACTCATACCAAAGCAGACATGTATACACACTAACTCACACAATCTCACACTCCCAGATAGCACCGACGTGTCCACACACTACATAGTCAACTAGGCTACATCCATGCTCACAAAGACACCCCTCCACACACACACACACAGGAACCCCACAGTCACACACATCTGCACGCTCCCACACCACACATGTTCTCACACCACTGTCCCCCACTGTGGCCACGCCAAGCTGCTGTGAACCACAGCTCCTCAGAGTCTCC
Organism: Pipistrellus hanaki; assembly: GCF_964339955.1. Lineage (NCBI taxonomy): Eukaryota > Metazoa > Chordata > Mammalia > Chiroptera > Vespertilionidae > Pipistrellus > Pipistrellus hanaki. The sequence goes on along the minus strand of NC_140516.1, from coordinate 10,243,558 downwards.
TGGGACCCTGAGTGTGATGATGTCACTCCTGCGACCAACACCTGTGCTCAGCAAGGGAATCTGGTGGGAAAGTCTTGGCCGGACACTGGCACCCAAGCCCTGGGCCAGGAAGGATAGGCGTGGCCAGAGGAGCTGCTCAGGAGACGCTGTGCAAAGGCTGAGGCCCGGTGCCCTTGCTCTCGGGCCGATGTACTTGCTGCAGAGCCCCTGGGTGAGAAGCAAACCCCGAAGGGAGCCGGTGATTCCGAGTGTGGGGTCAGGGTGCAGGTGTTGAGCCCTCCAGGTTACCAAGATCAGGCATGATTCCTGGTCACCAGCACATCGACAGAGATTCCCAGGACCCCAAAGAACCCTGGCTAATCAACAGCCATAATGGGAGCAAACAGCAACAATAATGCAAACGGACCTTCTCGATGTTTGTGGAACAAGCTCGCTTCCGGGCAGCACCTGACTGGCTCCTGGAGATACCCACTCAGGTTGACATCATTATTATTCCCGTCTCACGAATGAGGACACTGAGGTCTGGCCTGGGAAAGGGACTCACCATGATTCACACCATTAGTGAATTTAGACCTCAGGCTAGAATCCAGGTCTCCTGTTCCATGGCCTGAGATTCAGATCAAACCAGCCAGCTCCAGATAACGGTCCGCCTGCTTTCAGCAGCCCCCCCAAGGCCAGTCCCTGCGGCACCGTGCTGCCTGGGGAGCACAGGGGAGCCTCAGCACAGGTGCTGGCAGGGTGTGTGCGAGGATGTTCGTGTGGGCACACGTACTGGTTGGAGATACGCAGAGGGTGTGTGATTGTCAAGGCTCAGGATGAGTGTATGGAGGGGAGGCATGTGGGAGCAGGCTCTGTGGATAGTTGTTGGGAGACTGTGAGTCTACACAGGATGCGTGTGACTGCGTGTGAGCAGCCAGGCGTGCAGGGGACGTGCTATGAGAGAGGTCCGGGTGTGACTGTGGGTTCACAAGCACTAGGAGGGCTGTGTGAGGGTGAGGAGCTGGTGGATGTGTGAGAGGGGATGGCTGCCCAAAGACGTACACATCAGTGTGAGAGCACGGGGACACTCCATCACAGTGCGTGCCCACCAGGCGAGGGGCAGGCTCCGCTTGCTCCCCTGTCTGATGCCTGGCCCCTGCCCCTCGTTCGGGGCTTTATCTGGCCAGGCAGCTCTGCTCTCACGCAGGCAGCGGGTGATTGATTCATAGAACTGGTTCTCAGCTCCTCAAGGTCTGGCTAGAGATAAGACACACGAGCACCAACCCAGAGTGGATGCTGAAGATTCAAGGATCACAGACGCCCTGTCCTGAGCCTTTGCCCCCCTCCTCTGCTGCCAGTGCCCTTCACACTCTCCACAGTGGCACACGGAAGTCCACACCTCCCACCGAGCATCTGGAGGGCCGGGCTGAGGCAGGGGCCCACCTCCCGCCACACCTGGCGCAGACCAAGCCATGCGTGGTGAGTTAATCCCCAGCTGAACACCTTGTGGCTTCCTTCACGGGTCCATTCATTCTGACACCTGACTGAGCGCCTACTAAGCACCCAGCGGAGGGGCTCCTGGAGCTAGGAGGCCAATCACACACAGGCCCCACCGCACAGTATGTGTGGTGAAGGGTCCACTCCAGGCCAGGGGCAAAGAGCCCAGCCGGCGTGGCTTAGTGATTGAGCATCAGTCTGTGAACCAGGAGGTCACAGTTCGATTCTCGGTCAGGGCACATGCCCAGGTTATGGGCTCAATCCCCAGTGTGGGGCGTGCAGGAGGCAGTCGATCAATGATTCTCTCATCATTGATGTTTCTATCTCTTTCTCCCTCTTCCTTCCTCTCTGAAATCAATAAAATAAAATTTTAAGCAGGCAGGAACGTAACCCCGAAGCCTGCTCACATGAGCGGAAGCGCAGGGCTCAGCTCTGCAGTTGCTTCGGGCGGGCTTCCTGGCAGGGGCCAGGAGGATTGAGAATGGCATTGACAGCAAGCACTGACAGCAATGCCACCACCTCCCTTATTGTCTGTCACGTGCCAGCTGTTGTGCCGCCAAGCAGTTCAGTGACTGCCGTTCTACCTGTGCAAAGCCTTATGAGGTGAGCACTGTTACTGCCCAAGCTAAGGACCTATCCACAGGATTTGAGAGCATGAGGGTGGTGACAGAGGAGGCTTACAGAGGCCCAGTCCCTGCCCTTGGTGGCTATGAGAAAGACGATTGTCAACCTCTTGCAGGGCTCCTGCCAGGCTGCCTCAGCTCTCCCAGTACCAGGTCCCAGCATGGGTAGGGCTTCCGGGATGAGGGAAAGAAGACCAAGTGTGGGGGAGGGGACGAGAGGCCTGACCTTTGCTCAGGCAGGGGAGGGCTAACTCGCGGTTGGGGCCTCTGGTGCCAGGGACTGCTGGTCTCCTCCCTGTATGGGGCAGCCATGGCCAGTTGGCTGCTGGGAAGGGCTGCCTCCACCCCGCAGGCAGCCCTTCTAGGACATCCCTACCATCCTAGCCTGGCCCAACAGGGCGCCCCCTCACTTCCTCAACGTGGCCCCCTGCAGACAGGTGATTCTGAGGATGGTCTTGGGCCATGGCCTGGGAACTGTCTGACCGGTAGGGAAGCTACAGGTCTCCGAGCAGGTCTGGGATCAGGGTTCAAGTCTCCCAATTCACTGCACACCTCACACGGAAGACCACCTGACTGTGAGAAGGAGTCAGTTCTCCATCCTTCTGCTCCTCTTCCTCCTGCCCTGCCTCCTCTTCCTCCTCTTGCTCTCCTCCTGCTCCTTCCTGTGCCTCACCATTAAGTGAAGCAGTGAAGTGTCCTCCTCATCCAGAGGCAGAATCCCTGTGTGAGGGAGAACCGGAGAGCGGCCACCTGAGGCCTGGAGCGGTCATGGCCGGGTGTGACCGTGAAGGGAGGGCCCGGGTGGGAAAGCAGGTGCCCCTGGAAGCTAGAGGAGGAGAAGAACTGGGTTCTCCCCAGAGTCCCCGAAGAACTGACTTCAGCCCAGTGAGACCCATTTGGGCGGCTGACCTCTATAACAGCATGACGGTAAGTGTGTGTTGTTTTGTTTTGTTTTGTTTTGTTTTTTCTTTGATTGATTGATTGATTGATTGATTGATTAAGGTATCACATATTTGTCCTCAACCCCCCATTCCAAGCCCCCACCCCGCACTCATGCCCCCACCCCCCTATTGTCCTCGACCACCGGTTAGGCTCATATGTATCCTTTCATCCCCACTTCCCTTTGAGATCCAATAATTATTGCTTGTCTCATTTTTTATTCTTATAAGTATATTTCCAGTAGGACATGATCTCACTCATCTAGGGGAAATGGTGAACAACATAGACTAATGAACAAGAACAGACCCAGAGATAAGGAACCATGGGTCAGACTGTTGGACCTCAAAGTGTGTGTTGTTTTAAGCTACAACTGCTGTAGTCCCTTGTCACAGCAGCAAAGGGATACCATACACCATTGCATGTGCCCAGCACCCTCCAGTGACGGGGGTTCCCTCCAGCACAGCCAGCTCTCCCATTACCAACCCCTCTCATGGGGGACTGCTTTCCAGGGTGCCGACTCTGCCTCCAGGTCGTAAGTCCTGATCATGGCCTGGCCCCCTCCAGGCTTTCCCTCTCTGCCCAGCATCCGGGAACTCTCCTCAGATTGCCCCACCAGAACCCCTCTCAGAAAGATTTTGCTTTCTGTTCCTAGCCTTCTTCTGAGTTGGCCAGTCACGCCCAGGCCAACGTTTTCAGGCGCAGAGACTCAGCCTGTTTACCTGGAAGGCATTTCGGTAGGATGGAGTTGTGGAGCCTGCTAGCTGTGTGGCCTTAGAGAAACCGCACCCCCTCTGGGCCTCTGATGCCCCATCTGTGCAATGGGGTGAAACCTCGGGAGCTCTGAGGATGGCCATCTTACCTGCCCTAGTTCCTTTGCCAACACACTCTGAAGTGCCTGTCTTCTCTCCATGTTTCTTGTCATTAATAGGAAAGGGGAAAAGAGGGAGAGTAGAGGAGAGTAAAGGAGAGGAGAAGAGATGAAAGGGGAAGAAGGGAGGGGAGAGGAGAAAGGGAGGGGAGAAGTGCAGAGGGAAGGGGAGGGGAGGGACGGGAGGGAAGAGGGAGGCATAGATGTAGGTCCCTACAGAAATTGTATTCGAAGGTTTTATTATGTGCTCTGGCTTGGGCAGCACCTTAGTTAATGGTGTGTCAGATGATGGTACAAATTTATAGCTGAAGGTTTACATCACAGGCAGCTGGAATGAATGACAATAAATTAATTTAAAGTGCTACCAAAGTGTTCCCCAAAGTATATGTGCTTATGAGCTCTGGGCTAATAATTTATAAATGCATGCCTTTTATAATCCCGGTCTTAAGTCTTGAAAGCAGCTAGTTAAAAAGCAGTCACATGACATAAATTATTTTTATTAATATCACTAGTGCATGATTAGGGTGGCGGGAGGTGGTCACCAGTCCATGGTTTCTGCAGCCAAGCACCTCCTCCCTCCCTGTCCTCCTCGGACCTCACAGCCCAGGCTCCATCCTGTCCCAGGAACCTCTTGGGCTGCCTGAGCTGATGCCCCATCCCTGATGCCTCTTCCTCCTGGGATGAGAATTCCACTCCGTCTCCACGTGGGTTCCTTCCCTAAGGAGCTGTTATGACATCTACGTGCTCCTCATACAGGAAGGAGCAAATATCTCTTTATGTGCAATCAGAGAAAGAGATTTGTTGAGCCTCAGTTGCTCTATCTGTAAAATGGGCATCATGACATTAATTTCAACTTACCTCAGAGGGCCATTGAGAGAATTTAGGCCACAAATTAGCTTTCAATATGTGTTTTTAAGAGCTTCTCTCTGCTTACTACCTGTCCTACAAAAGAAAGAGGGAAAAATCTTGAAGTGGTTTATATGACCCAGAACCTTATGGTTGGTGACCTGCTCAGATCTTCTTGATAAACTGTAAGATGGCCTTCCCCTCCCAGAACCCCACTTCAAGGCCTTCTTCTCTCTCAAGCCAATCCTACTACCTGTGCCCAGAGCCCCAAGTACTGTCACTTTTTTGATGGATCCATCAATTATCTTCTTATGGCTTCACCTTCTCCTATGTTATGTTAAAGACTGCCCAAATCTTTGCAGCACCTCCCATCAAGAAATGGAATATCCTCTTTCCCCTGAGTGGGAGTAGCCTGAAATTTGCTTTGACTTATAGGATGTGGTGGGAGTGACAATGCGTAACTTACAAGACTGGATCTTAAGATATCTGCAGCATAGCCCTGGCCAGGTAGCTCACTTGGTTAGGGCACAGTGCTGATACACCAAGGTTGTATCAGCACGCATACAAGAATCAACCAATAAATGCCTAAATGTGGGGAACAACAAAGCTCTCTCTCTCTCTCTCTCTCTCGCTCTCTCTCTCTCTCTCGCTCTCCCTCCCCCCCCCCCAATTAAAATTACATATATCTGGAGCCTCTGCTTTGGAGTGGGTATTTGAAATACTCCCTGTTGGACTCCAGCTGTTATGCTGTAAGGAAGGCCACATGGAGGAGAACCAAGAAGCTCTGGTCAGCAGCCCCAACTGAGCTCCTGGCCAATGGCCAGCACCAGCTGCCAGCCATGAGGGGCCATCCTGATGTTCTAGGCCAGTGGTTGGCAAAGTCATTAGTCAACAGAGCTAAATATCAACAGCACAACAATTGAAATTTCTTTTGTGAGCCAAATTTTTTAAACTTAAACTTCTTCTAACGCCACTTCTTCAAAATAGACTCGCCCAGGCCGTGGTATTTTGTGGAAGAACCACACTCAAGGGGCCAAAGAGCCACATGTGGCTCTTGAGCTGCAGTCTGCTGACCACGGTTCCAGTCAGACCTACAGGGAACTACAGCCCAGGTGAACAAGCTGAACCCAGGCAATCCAAGAACTGTGAAAGCTAATAAATGGTGGTTGTTTTAAACATTAGGGTGGGGTGGTTTGTTACACAGCAATGGATAATGAGAGCACCCCTCTATACTGGCTGATTCCCATCAGCACTTAAACACACCCAAGCTTCTCTCATCTAAAACCCTCCTTGGCCCTGGCCAGATATCTATTGTAGTTGGTTAGAGCATTGTCCCGCTATGCCAAGGTTGCAGGTTCAATCCTGCTCAGGTCACATACAATGAATGCATGAACAAATGGAACAACAAATTGCAAATTGTGCGCGCTCTCTCTCTCTCTCTCTCCCTCTCTCTCTCTCTCTCAAATAAATCAATCAATAAATAAACAAATAAATAAATAAATCCTTCCCTTGATGTCATGTCCTCAACCTTAACTCACACCCCTGTTCACAACCAAACTGCAAGGCAGAGCAGTTGGTCCCCATGATGTCTCCTTCCATCCCTATCACTACTCCTCAGCCAGGCTTCTGGCTTTCACTCCTTAAGGGACTCAGCTCATGGTCACCAGGAACTGGCCATCCTTGAATCTTGCAGGTCACCTGACTTGACCCTTAGGTAGTATGCCTCTTGGTGTCCCTGCCTCTCCTTTCAACTTGGTTCCCCTCTGCTCCTCCACACACTCCTTGGTACACACCCCGAATTCTCCATGCCATTTCCTGGGTCTTTCTTGGACACCTCTTTTCCTCCTTTTTAAATCCTCGTGTTCCTCAGGTCTCTGTCTTGAGTCCTTGGCCTTCACTCATTTCAAGGGAAGCTCATACACTCCCTCCTCCATGCCAATGTCTCCCAAATCTGTGTCTCTAGCCATGATTCCCTCTCCAGGCCAAATATCCAACTGCCTCCTTGACTCTCATTTGGATATCTTCCAGGCCCTTTAAACTCAATAATTCTCACACTTCCTCACTCATTATCTCTTTACCTCCTACCCACTCCTGCCATGCTCCTCTTTGGGGATTAGCACTATCTTATGTTGGTCGCCCAAGTCTCAAATCTGGGATCTATTCTTACTCCATCTTGCCAGTATCCCCACAGAAAAATCAGCATCAGATCCTGGTAAGTCTACCATTAAGAGGGACTATAATCTATTTTTCCATTTTCCTTATCCAGGTCCCACCATCCTTTACCTAGGGTACTTATAACACCCCCTACTGGTCTTCCTACGTGACTCACACATTCAATCCTTTCTCCACTCTGAAATACAGAAACTAATTAGATCACATTGCAACTTCAGTTTTTCATTTGATCCTCTCCTCATGTGTCTCACAACAAAAGCTAACCATTCCCCACATTCACACTTGGCTTATTCCTCCAATCTGCTGTGTGCTTCTCATGCTCTTCCTGCCAGGCACACTCTCCCCTCCTCTGAGGTCCAGCAATCACCACCTCCTTCAGGCCTGGACTTTCCGGGGGAAGCCTTGTCTGCCCCACCCACCCACACTCTCCCTGCCCTCTTCATCTCCCACCTTCACCCTGCCCTGCTCCTCTCCCTGCCTTGCCCTGCTTTCCCTTCCTCCCAGCACTTACCTCTCTTGATGTTAACTGCTTGGTGAGCTGTCTTCTCAGCTCAACAGTCAGCTCTGGAGGGGCAGGAATTGTGTATTATGACCTAGCACAGTAGTTGGCATAGAGTGGATACTCAATCACTATTTGTGAATGAATGCATGATAAATGAGTCTTGAGAAAACGTCATCACCTTGCCTCCTCCAACCCCTGTCAAAGCCCGGCTCTAAAGGTTTGGAGAGGAGTCCCCACTTTCGCCTTCTATTTACCCACTTAGCGACTCAACACTCACTTATTGAACATCTATTGTGTGCCCAGCGATGGGATGGATCAATAAATGTCCAATGCATGGATTAACAAAACCCCTCAGAAATAAAAAGGGCCAAACTGCAGATATACACAACAACATGGACTAGTAGCAAAAGCAATGTGAAAAGAAAAAAGAAGCCAAACAGCAGACTACACACTGGATGACTCCATTTATACGACGTTCTAGAAAAGGCAAAAGCGTAGGGACAGAAACCAGATCAGAACTCCCAAGGCATGTGTCACAAGAGGACAGGTCAGGCAGGAGCAGAGTTGTCTTTTGAAAACTAGCCTCAAAAATCATGCAGCACCATTTCTGCCACATTCTATTCATTAGAAGTGAGTCACTGAAGCTGGCCTGGATTGAAGGGGGAAGGAATTATGGTCCACCTTTGATGGGAAGAGGGTCAAAGAATTTGAGGACATCATTTTAAAGCAGCATAGGGACCACTTGACTGCCAGCAATGCACGTCCACCAGGCCTGGTGGCCACGTGTACTAGCATTCACAGTATCTGCAGGCATGAAGCACCTAGGTGGCCCAAAGGCAGCTCCTTTTCATTGTAAGAACGCTATTATTATATTAGAAGAGTATTTTTTTTGGAAGAAAAGAAAATCATCACTATCTGCTACTTGTTCTCTGTGTGACTATATGTTGTTTACCTTCTCTGTGCCTCAATTTCCTGACCTGTAAAATAGACATAGTTATAATCTCCTACAAATAGTGTTATTGTAAATGAGGTCATTGTGTAAAGTGCTTAGAAAAACACACAGCACATGGCAATTCCTAATAGCACTGTAGTCTTTTATGAGCTGGCTGGAGGAGCTCATGAGCTTAATAAATGAGATGATCCATGGGAAGAGCTTAGAGCAGGGACTGCTTGGCACATGAAAATAAATCAATTACATGTTACTGTTATTATAGTTATAATTACTAGCTTTCGCTTCCTCAAGACCTCAAGGATAATGTGCAAACTCCTAGACTGTCATTCAAGGTCCTCAGCATATACATCCCTGCCTATCACTGCTAACATTCCCCTCACAAACATCCCTGAACTTACCTCAGAACTTTTCACCTCTGCAGCCCCTTCTCCTAAGATGCCCTCTTTAATGTCTATTCATCATGAACATTGGACTGGGAGTCAATGATGTCAACTTCTAACTATGACAGAGTAACTGGTAATTAGACTAGCCCTATCACCATAAACAAAAAAAAGAAAGGATGCCCTAACCGATTTGCTTCAATGGATAGAGCATTGGCCTGCAGACTGAATGGTCCCAGGTTTGACTCTGGTCAAGGGCATGTACCTTGGTTGCGGACACATCCCCAGTAGGGGGTGTGCAGAAGGCTGATCGATGCTTCTCTCTCATCCATGTTTCTAACTCTCTATCCCTCTCCCTTCCTCTCTGTAAAAAAAAAAAAAAAAAAAATCAATAAAAAATATTACAAAATAAGAAAGAAGGAAAGAAGGAAAGAAAGAAAGAAAGAAAGAAGGAAGGAAGGAAGGAAGGAAGGGAGGGAGGGAGGGAGGGAGGGAGGGAGGGAGGGAGGGAGGGAGGGAGAGAGAGAGAGAGAGAGAGAGAGAGAGAGAGAGAGAGAGAGAGAGAGAGAAAGAAAGAAAGAAAGAAAGAAAGAAAGAAAGAAAGAAAGAAAGAAAGAAAGAAAGAAAGAAAGAAAGGAGAAAGAAAACTGAGCAAACGTAGAAAAACCTGTTTTCACATAGAAGCACAGGTCGGTGATTCCAGGGAGAAGGAAAACAGATTAGGTAAGCTCTATGATTGCCTCAGTTTTCTAATTAGAGACATGTTCCAGGCCACTGAACAAAGAGAGAGAATCCAAGTGGAGCACAGCAGTCTCACTGAGCTGATGAGACAGAGACTGGAGCATAGGCGGCCTGAGGATGCTGCAAGTTGTGGTCAGAATACTAGAGAGGATGGAGCTAGGCAGAGAAAGATCTAGAAATCTTCATAGCAGTCTTCTTGAGCCTTACAATGAATTAAAAACTGTATATGTCTAAGATGAGTATTGAGGGGGCCAGGCAAAGACCAGCTATCAGAGAAATAATTACTATCAGGGAGCTATGAATTTAACAACTACCAGATCTCACAGAAAGATGAGAGACTTTGAGTTCCAACCAGTCAGGATAGAGGTTGGATCAATTTAATAAACCTTAAAAATGAGCCTCAAAAGGAGCAGCTTGAGCCACAAATAAACTAACTGCCTGTCAAAGCAATATATTTAATACTCTTTAAACAAGACAACAAAAGACAAACACCCTGAAATGGAACACCGCATATCCAGCATCCAAACAAAAACTCCTAGACATGCAAGAAAGCAAGAAAATTAAACCCACAACCACAAGAAAAATAATCCAATAGAAACAGACCTGGATTACAGAAATTATTAAAGATAATGAGATTAAAATAGCTATTATGAAGACAATGAGATTAAAATAGCTATTAGAAGACAATGAGATTAAAATAGTATTATAAAAATATTCAAAGATTTAAAAGAAAATATGCTGAAGTGAGAAATAGGAACCATAAAAAGAAACATAGAACTTCTAGAGCTAAAAGATATAATCTATTAAATAAAAATTTTACAGAAATAAATTAATAGCATCTACAACTTGAGATAAAAGTATCTGTGAAGTTGAAGGCGGTCAACAGACATCTCAAGGGAAATTTAAAAATATTTTGAACTAAATGCAAAAATAAAAATATAATATAGGTATCAATATTTATAGAATGCAGCCTAAAAGAGTGTCTGAGGTGAGTGTATAGCATTAAATGTTTATAGTAAAATAAAATAAAAGTTTTAAACATTTGTGCAGAAAGAAGTTAACAGAGCAAGCCTGAGACTAATACCCTTAGAAAAGCCTGCTTAAAAGGTTGACCCTTGACTGACATCTGGGAACAACATCTCAAAAGAGTTTCAATGTTTTCTTTATAAAAGTGTCTTACTGTAAATAATGCGGTTTATGCTCAACACCACTTTCTTTCTGGTAGTTTGGAGGGTTGGTATGTGCGGGTAGAAGGTTCCTGTGTGATGAGCCCCCAATGAAAACCCTGAGCACTGACTCTCTAATGAACTTCTCTGGTAGACAACATTTCACATGTGTTGGCACAGCTCCTTGCTGGGGGAATCGAGGGCATGCTTGTAACTCCACTGTGAGAAGACTCTGGGAAGCTTGTGTCTGATTTCCTTCACACTTCACATCATGTGTATATGCCCTTTGCAATTTTGTTTTGAATCTTTTGTTGTAATAACTCTAAGCAATGAGTATGACTCTATGCTGAGTCCTAAAATACCCCTAGGAATTCCCTGAAGCTGGGGGTGGTCTTGAGAATTTCAACACACCATGGATTCTCCATAAAAAGTTGGGGGGAAAGCCCAGGCAGTATGGCTCAGTGATTGAGCATCAACCCATGAACCAATCTTTCTATCTTTCTATCCCTCTACCTTCTCTTCTCTATTATATATATATATATATATATATATATATATATATATATATATATATATATATATATATAAGTTTTTTAGGGGAAAAAGACTAAGTTAACCCCAAAGTGAGTAGAAGGAAGGAAATAATAAAAAGCAAAAGTCAATGAACTAGAAAATGAAGGTACACTAAAGAAACTCAATAAAACCAGTAGTTTATTGTTTTAAAGAGATCAGTAAACATCAATAAACCTGTAGCAAGAAAAAAGAAATAAAACATAAATGATCAATATCACGTATCAAGATAGCTTCATCACTACAGATTTTACAGATGTTTTAAAAGTAATGAAAGAAATTTTGAACAGCTTTGAGGTAATAACTTTGGCAACCTAAATGAAATAATCAAATTCTTTGAAAAACAAAAAATTGACACAAGAAGAAACAGAAATTATAAATAGTTTGATATATCAATATATTACGGAAATTTAATTCATAAAATCTTACATAAAGAAAATTCCAGGCCCATCAAATGTTTAAATAAATAAAAATATTAATTAAACAAATTCTTTTAAAATCTAGAGGAGAATAAAATACTTCCCAACTCTTTCATAAGGTCAACATTACCCTGATGTCAATACAGAAGAAAATATTTCAAGAAAACTACAAACATGAAAAAATAGAGCAGACTTTTTAAAATACAGAAATTAATAGGCTGGTTCTAAAAATCATTTGAAAATGAAAAGCGCCTACACCTGTGATCAACTGAATTTTTTTTAAACAAAAGTGACAAGGTTATTCAATAGACAAAGGACTATTTTTGTATGAAAATGTGTTAAAACACATGGATATCAGACTTCCAATTTCTAGCCTGGCATCTAAGGAGCCTTCCTATCATCACTCCTATCTTCATAATAAGAAGAAAAAAAGCTAAACAAACTGAAAATTAACAATTCTTCTTAGATTCATTAAAGTCATGAGTCAAACTACTGCCTCTAAAAGTGAGGAGACAGACAGATAGATAAGACAAATGCCCAGAATCACACCTTACTGGAGCAGAAACCTATGAGCAGAAACCTCTGTGGGAACCAGGACCATGTTTCTTTTATCTACTACATCAAGTCTGGCGTTCAATGAAAAAAAATTACAAAACATGATAAAAGGGGGGAAGAAGTTTGAAGAGACAGAGAAAGCATTAGAACCAGACTCAGATATTTTAGGAATATTGGAATTATCAGACCAAAGATTTAAAATAACTATGATTCATAGGCTAAGGGGGGAAATAGGCAACATGCAAGGATAGATGAGTAACATAAGCAGAGAGATAGAAATTCTAAAAAAAGAACCAAAGTAAAATGCTGGAAATCAAAAGCACTGTGACAAAAACAAAGACTCTCTGGTGGGTTCATTCTCAGACTGGAAGCAGCTGAGGAAAGAATCTCTGCTCTTGAGGCGATCTCTATAGAAACCTCTCAAACTCAGAAAGACAAAGGAAATCCCCAGAAGATCCAAGAACTATAGGACAACTACAAAAAGTGTAACATACATATAATGGAAATAACAGAAAAGAAAAAAAATAGAAATAAAATAAATAATTGAAGGAATAATTACTGAAATTTTCCAAAAATTAATATCAGACACCAAACCACATATTCCAGGAAGCTCAGAGAACACCAATTAGGATAAATGCCAAAAACCTATACCTGAAATACAGTGTTCAAAGCAAAAAATATCAGAGATAAAAAGTCTTACAAGCCCTGGCTGGTTAGAGCATCATCCCACACATCAAAAAGGTTGCTGGTTCAATTCCCAGTCAGGGCACATGCCTAGTTTGCAGGTTTGATCCCCAGTCAGGGCATATACAGGAGCAACCCGTGATGTTACTCTCTCACATGGATCTCTCTCTCTCTCCCTTTCTCTCAAAATCAATAAAAAGCATATCCTGGAGTGAGGATTTTTTTTTTTTATCCTGGAGTGAGGATTTTTTTTTTAAGTCTTAAAAGTTGCCAGGGTAAGGGTAAGGAACAACAATTCTTATGTATAGCCGGGACCAGTTTGGCTCAATGGATAGAGCGTCGGCCTGCGGACTGAAAGGTCACGGGTTCGATTCCGGTCAACGGCATGTACCGTGGTTGCGGGCACATTCCCAGTAGTGGGTGTGCAAGAGGTGGCTGATCGATGATTCTCTCTCAGCAATGTTTCTAACTCTCTATCCCTCTCTCTTCCTCTCTGTGAAAAATCAATAAAAAATATATTTTTAAAAAAACAACAATTCTTATGTATAGATGAGCAAAGATTTTTATCAGACTTCTCAGAAACCATTCAAGCAAGAAAGAGTGAAATAAAATAAAGTGTTGAAAAATAAAAAAATATTACAGGAATTCTATATCCTTCCAAATTATCTCATCCAAAAGCAAAGGAGAAATAAAGACTTTCCCAGACAAACAAAAATTGAGATGATTTGTTGCCAGAAGACCTGTTTTTCAAGAAATGCTGAAAGAAGTTCTTCAGAGAGAAGGAAAATTATATAGATCAGTAACCAAGATCTCCCTAAATAAAGGTAGAGCATTAGAAAAGGAATAAGTGAAGGTAAAATATAAACTTTCAGTTTTCTTATTCTTAATTGATCTAACAGATAATGATTGGTCAACATAATACCGTGTTTCCCCGAAAATAAGACCTAGCACATGGAAAGATAAGACATCCCCTGAAAATAAGACCTAGCGCAACTTTGGGAGAAAAAATTAATATAAGACACTGTCTTATTTTTGGGGAAACAGGGTAGCAACAACATATTTGATTATTATAGCTTCTGGGTAGGTGAAATAAATGATGGTAATGATACAAGGAACAGGGGAAGAATTAAGAATTCTTTCTTATTATAAGGTATTTACACTACCTGTGAAGCAGTGTAGTCTTAGTTGGAATTGGACTTGGAATACTTATAAACATACATTTCAAACAAAACAACCATTAATAAGGGTTATAGAAGATATAATTGATATATTAAGAAAGAAAAAAAATAAATCATATAAAATATTTGATTAAAACCACAAAAGGTTGAAAAGGGTGAAAGAAAACAAAATAAAAGCCTAGGACAAGGAAAATAATAGAAAACACTAACAATTATGGTAAATAAAACAAATGGATAGTCATATGAACCTCAACTTTACCTCACTCCATTCACAAAAATAAACTCAAATAAACTCAAATACATCTAAACATAAAAAGCTAAAATGATAAAATAGCTAGAAGAAAACTTAGAAGAGAGTCTATACAACCTTCTAGGCAAGCAGAGATTCCCCAGACAGATTATCAAAGGCACTAACCATGCAAGCATAAGCTTACCAGTTGGACTTTGCTCTTCAAATGCTAGTATTTAAGGAATTAAAAGGGAAGCCTTGATAGTGGTAAAATATGTTCAATACACATATTTGACAAATGACTTATATCTATATTTGAAGAGTTGTTATAATTCAATGATAAGATAAATTACCCAGTAAAATTGGGCAAAAGATTCAAATAGATGCTTTATCAAAGGAGATATATGCCTATAGAAAGATGATTAATAAAAATTGAAAGTTCAGACATAAATTTTTACCTCACTGGAAATAAACTACTATAGCAATCTTCAAAAAAAAGAAGAAAAAAAAAAAAGATCCTCAACACCTTCAGCAGCATTAGTCATCATGGAAATGCAATTTAAACCAACAAAGAGATACCATTACATAGTCACTGAATGGCTAAAAGTACGAAGACTGACAGGGCTGAATGTTGACAAGGATATAACACAAGTATATTTCTCATACACTGCTGGGGGCTAAAATGGTACAATCACTTTGAACAAGAGCTTGGCAGCTTCTTACAAAGTAGAACATAGACATTTCATACAGTCTGACAATTCTAAGCATTGACCCAGGAGAAGTGAAAACATGTTCCCCCAGAAAATCCTAAAACTGGAAACAACCCAAATGTGTAGGAACAGATGAACAAATGGTTGTATTCCTATTCCTTCCTCAGCAAGGAAAGGGCCAAGCTACCAATACTTGATGCAGCATGTATGGGTCTACACCACAGGCTATACAGGCTTAATTCCATTTATAGGAAGTCATAGAACACACAAAACTAATGCATAGCTTTAGAAATCAGACCAATGGTTTCTGAGTAGGGAGAAAGATCGATTTGGAAGGGGCATGAAGAAACTTTGCTGAATCATGAAAATGTGCCAAATCCTGGGTGTATCAATGTTTATCTCATTATCTACATTTGCCCAAACTATTAAATTGTACAGTTACATTTGTGTGTTTTGTAAATTATTCCTCAATAAAATTGACTTTTAAGAAAAGAAATGATTGGAAGGAGGAAAGGAATGTAGTCTTGGGAGAAGGAAAGGGTGGGGCCTGGAGGCCGCAGAGGACCCCTTGAAGGGTTTGAGCACATTCCAGGGGTTCTCAGGGGTCCCTGGGGTTGTCTTTTCCTCTTGCCTTAGCAGAAGCAGCTCGTGGAAAAGGCAAGGCCGGGACCACGGGACCTGAAGACCTGATCCTCTGTGGTATTTATTTCTGTTCAATTTGGAAATAATTTATTGAGCTCCAACAAATAGATACCATTGAGCACCACCTGTATACAATCGTCCCTATGCCAGGAGATGTATGCACATCAATCTCTTACAGACTTTGAAATCAGACTGCCTGGATTCCAACCCTGGCTCATGATCTCGACCAAGTACTCAACTTGCCTGTGTTTCCTTCCATGGAAAGTAGAGATTAAAATCATGTCTCCTTGCAGGTTTGTTGTAGGAATGAAAGGGGGTGGTTCTTGTAAGGCACTTGGCTAGCGTAAAATGCAAATGGGAAGACTGCAGTTGTCCTGTTGATTCCTGTCAGGCCTCCAGGCTGCAAACCCTGTCTGAGCCTCTCACTGGCAGAATGTCAGCCCCTCTGAGTCTCCATTCCCCAGGAGGTAGGCATTGTGTCCAGCCTCCCTCACAAGGCAGTTGAGGATTAAAGAGGTAATAGGTAATTGTACATTATGCTGTTGTAATTCTAAAATATCAAGAGATGTGTTACCTTTGTCTCCAAGCACCAAAAAGATAATTTTTTATTGATTACCAAGGCTGAGGTACTATTATAGGTAATGGAGGTAGAAGCCTCCTGTGGCTGGTACCATGGATCTGTCTCTCTCCCAGTGGGGTGAGCTGGGCCCACCAAGGAGAAGAGGTAATAGGAGTAACTCTCTCGGCTCAGTGCCTGGCACATTGTAAGTGCTTAAGAAATGTGGACTATTCTTACTCTTTGTCTGACCATTGCATTTTATTTATTTATTTTAAAATATATTTTTATTGATTTCAGAGAGAGAAAAACATCAAGAGGGCACCAGGAGTCTCGGGGCTGCCCCTGTTCCTGGGAGCCCAGGGAAACAAAGATGGAGCAGGTGCTGCCCGAGAGCAGGGCACTGACCCCTCCTGCCTTCAGCAAGTGGGTCACCTGTCCTTCCAGGCTCAGACCAGGTGCCACCTCTTCTGAAGCCATTTGGACTGTGTCCTTAGACTCATCATATGAAGTCTAAAAATAAAGCATTTCATTTCCAGCTCAGATTCAAATCTTAGCACTGTGATGGGGGCTTATGGGAGAGAAGGCCTCAGGGAACATTTAGCACAGGGCCAGCCCACAGATATTAGAACTGACCTAATATTAGTGTCCTTTAGAGTCAAAGGAATGGGCTTAGAAATTCCCATTTTATTCATAGGGAAATTCTCGGGCCCAAGTACACAGCTCGTAAGTGGAAGAATGAAGGTTTCTCCTTCCTTCATGACTGCCCTCCTCCTAGGACAAAAATGACTGCAGGATGGGAGAAATAGGGCCAGAGAAGGCAACTCACTAACCAAGGCCACATAGCTACTGGCAGAACCCAGACTTGACCCTGGAGCTCCTGACACCAAACTTGACCACACCCATGGAGGCTCAGACTGAGCTGGTGGGTGTTGCTATCCAGGCCCATGGGGACGCCCAGGGCAGGCTCTGCAGCTCAGCAGGGGCTGAGGGGAGCTGGGGAGCAGGCCAGACCTTCTCCACACAGAGCAGAGGGTCTGGAGGCCTGGAGTGGGTGCCCAGATGAAGAAGGAGTACTGGATGGGCCCTGGGCAGCTTGGACCAAGAAGGGGGCAGACTGGTGTCTCAGAGCACAGACTTTAGGTTCCTTCCTGACTTCCTAGCTGTGCCACTTGCCCACCTGGGCCTTAGTTGTCCCATCTGTCTCCTAAGTGGGATGGTCTTGCCAGCAGGGAAATATTAAAAAAGGTAAAAAGCTACAGCTTTGACATGAAGAAACCAAGGTTCTGGTCCCTGATCTCCCAGTTCCAAGTAAAATGTCTTTAGATCATCACATACTCTCCGAGCCTCAGTTTTTTCATCTGTCCAATGGGGCTATGACTAGATCATGATGCTATACCAAAATTTACAGTTGTGACAAGTATCACATTCTGGATTTTTCTTTCAGAAAATGAAATTCTGAGCACCCACCTGTCCTCATCGGGCTGTTTCCCTGCCTCAGAGGGAGGCTCCGCAGGGCCTCCTCTCTCTTTGGCTACCACAGAGGCCCTCATGCTCGGAGACGGAGGCCCCTCATCTTCTGCAGTGTCTTGCTTCTCTGCATGTGAGGCGGGACCGGGTGTAGGACTGGCCTCCCAGGCATGCCCAGGCCATTTCACACGCTGAGGCCAGGTCCTCCTTTCCTGCCTCCCTTCCCAGCCTGCCTCCCTCATCTACTCCCACCCTGCAGCCCCCGAAACGTGGAGCAGTTTCTGCTCTAGTGCTCACACCCCTCAGGCCTGGTCAGCATGGGAATAACGGGCATGGTCTCTGTAGGCATCCCCCTGCACGGGGGTAAATGATCAGCGGGGTCTGTGAGCCCCACTCCATCGTCACACCTGGGTCTGCTGTGGAGACAAATGAAACCCCTGGGAGATATGGGGGAGATGAGAGATCAACCAAATGACTTGTATGCATGCATATAAGCATAACCAATGGATAAAAACTCTGGTAGGGGAGGGCATGTATGAGCGTGGGGGGGGGGAGGGCAATGGAAAGATATGTACACATATAATACCTTAATAAAAAAAATAAATAAAAGAAAAAAAGAAAACCTTACAGAAGGTGCCAGCCTTTGCCGGCCCACAGCAAGGGTTTCCAATATTTCCAATATTTCCTCTCCCATATCCTTTGATCTCTGTTTCTTAGGAGGCAGACATTGCAGATGGTATGGGGGAGGCCCAGGGAGGGTAAAAGCCTTGGGGAGGGTCACACAGCAAAACAGGGTGCCCAAGGCCTGCAGTGCGCACTCTCCCTGCCCTGGAGGCCTTGACCACCAGGAGAGAGGGTGAGGCAGGCACACTGCTGGGGTGTCTTATTGCCAGCCCTGTAGTGATGTGGGTCCTGGTGATAGTTAACATTAGAACTAATTAGAGAACTGTTTTTATTACAGGGATGGGCATGTGGGCAGCAGAGAGCCAGCACTGCAGGGACAGGCGCAGGGCTAGCAAGGACCAGCCTCCCTCCTCTTGGGCGGAGACTCTGTGCTGGCCAGGAACCCAGGGAGTCAGCCTCTTACTATGAGCAAGGAGGCCTAGGCACTCACACCAGCCTTGGTTTGCCTGTCTGGGAAATGGGTACAATGGCCACCGAGGGGCTGTGAGCCTCAGACACTTTATTCTCACATTAAAGAATCTTTGAGAGAACACGTTTGCTGTGGTCTGAATGTTTGTGTCCCTCCAAAACTCATACGTTAAATCCTAATCCCTAACGTGATGGCATTGGGATCTGGGGCCTTCGGGAGGTGATTCGGTCATGAGGGTGGGCATCTTGAATGGGATCAGAGCTCTGATAAGAGAGACCCAGAGAGCTCCCTCGCCCCTTCCTGTGTGAGGGCACAGCGAGAACGTGGCTCTGAGGCAGGAAGTGTCCTTCACCAAACACAGAGTCTGCTGGAGTCCTGACCTTGGACTTCCATTCAGACTGTGAGAACCAGATGTGTATGGCTCAGAAGCCACCCAGCCTGGGGGACCTGTTACAGCAGCCTCTCGGACTGAGACAGAGGGGGTCCCACTCATCACACCCTGCAGCCCACACATTCCGGAGAAGGGGCCAGGAGAGTGTCTGCAGGGGTCGTGGCTTCCCTGAGCTTCTCTACCCCGCGGGGTCTCCCCAGGAAACCCGCCACGGGCGGAGAGAACCTGTTCCCCTGTAAGAATACCTGTGACTCTCGCAGACCGTCAGGGACCCGTTCGCTTTACAGATGGGCACTTGCTTCCCAGAAGGAGATGCTATGGGTGAGGTGGAGGCGGTGGGAAGGGGAGACGGCCTGGCTTCCTCCTCCATAGATGGAACTGGGGGCGGGGGGGTCTCAAAGCCGGGTGATGTCGGGATGCTTGAAACAAGGTCTAGGAGACCCAGTGGGTGGGGTTCAGTGAGAAATGGAAGCCACGCTTCTCAGGGGGCCTAGGTTACCAACACCTCTCGGGCACACTGGGACAACTGGTAAGAGGACACCCGTTGTCTCACCCCTGGCTGCTGGGTGGGCTGGGGTTCAGGACCCCACGGGGAAGCTGGGAGGGGGCCGAGAGCGAGGAGCTGGCTGCCCCGAGCAGGGCCCCAGTGTTTCCTCCTGGCCTGGCCTCCGCGATGCCTGCTCCTGCTGGGGTGTGGGGCACCTCATTGTCCTGAAAAGTGGGTTAAAGCCCCTTCGCCTGCCTCCCAGCTCCACCTTCCCTGTAGTCCTCCCCCGCTGCTGCTCACATGGTCCTTCCGGAGCCTGGTCTTGACTGTGGCACATTTGCTCACCCTCCTTTGGCGCTCCCATCACCTCCGTCAGTTTTCCCAGCCTGGCTGGCAATGGACACTTCCCGAGGCCCTTGTTACGCAGACAGAGGCTCCAGCCCCCTGCCTGAAGGACTTCAGAGTTCACCAGGCTCTCTCCAAGACTGCCCCAGATCCTTATCTGATGGTTAAGCCATCTCATGCTCAGAGAGGCCAAGTGACTTGCCAGAGGTCACACAGCAGGACTGGAAACTTGAATCCAGCTCTGGTGACTTGGATAAAATCCACACCCTACCTACAGAGGGGCCAGGAGCCCACGACGGCAGCTCCGGGAAGCTGTGCCCTTGGCTGGGCAAAGCCGGCCCCTGTGTGGATGGGGGAAACGTCAGGTAAGGAAGGAGGGGGGGAAGGAGGGGGTTGAATGGCGAGCTCTGAAGGCAGCACTGTGTGATGGGCAGAGGCCCGACCACCGATCCAGAAGCTTGGGCCCGGCTGCTTTCGCTGAGCCTCAGGGCCGCTGTGGGAAATGGGTAGTCAACCCCCTGACCTCACACGTGTGTAGTGAGTGGGTGCTGCAGAGCCAGCTCGGAGCCGGGCATGGCAGGTGTTTTGCAAGCCCCCTGCCTTGGCACAGGATCCAGAGGCTCAGGAGTGTGGGTGTAGGCGCTGCCAGCCCCAGATCTGCACGCCCTCCCCAGCTGCAGCCCACAGCGGGGCTGTGCAAGCCCAGTAAACAACCCCCACCCCCCTTGCCAAATAGAAACTTGTTTAAAGCTACAGAAACCAACATCTCTGCATGCTGGGTGCTGGTGACAGGAAAAGGCTTCGGAAAGGAAAGGGCTACCAGGGGTGGGGGCGGAGGCAGGGCAGAGAGGAGGGGGGAAATGGAGATCTGATAAGGGAGCTCTGCTGTCTGTGCCCAGGACCAGCCCACGAGGGTTGGGGGGGGGGGCATGGGGCGCCAGCGAGACTTAGCCCTCTGCAGCCCCTGCAACTGCTGAGCTGCACCTGGGGTCTGGAGGGCTCCCGGGTGGCACCAGCCCTGCTGGGCACTCAGACAATAGTGTCCTGGCCTCAGTGAGGACCCCTCCTTGGGGCAAGCTGTTTGCCTGAACCAGCCCGAGGTTCAAAAGTTGGTGGTCCGGTCCCTTTGTCTAGCTCAGCAGCCAACTCACCCATGGCCTTGGGCCAGTCTCTGCCCCACTGAGCCTCAGTGTCCCCCTCCCCCCAAAGGAGGTGCTGGCTGGCTGTGGTGACAGCCTCAGGACACAGTGCTAGCCTAGGAATGGGAGGTTCAGGGTCACGGGCTCACGGTGGGGCCCTGAGTAAGAGGCTGTAGCTCACCTGACTGAGGCTGTCCCCATCTGGCACTGAGTCTGCACCCAGGACACCTCACACTACCGGGACCCGCTGGTGGCCCTTGGCTGGTCTGGGCTAGAATCTCCTCTGATGAGACTTCAGAGGTCTCCCCAGCTCCCGGGTGGTGCTCTCCTTGACTGAAGACCTGTCCTCCTGGACAGACTCACAGCCTGGCTGGAGAGACTGGCCTTGAACCTGCCCCAGGCACCCAGACAGTCTCCAGGACAAGAACCAGCAGGGAGCAGGTACAGAAGGCCCAGTGTGGCTTGGGCCTCACGGGAGGGGTCTGACAAGCAGAGAAGAGGGGTGGTGGGCATCCCAATGGGTTGGCAGCTGGGGTCATGGGAGGCTGGACAGTGGCCGTGCTGAGCACCCTGCTGGGTGGGGGTACCAGGAGGTGTCTGTGCCAAGCATCCCACTTGGTGGGCGGGGGGGGGGGGGTCCCAGTGGTGTCTGTGCCGAGCACCTGCTGGGTGGGGGTCCTGGACGCTGTCTGTGGACAGTGTCTGTGCACAGCACCCCACTGGCTGGGTGTCCCAGGCAGTGTCTATGCCGAGCACCTGCTGGGTGGGGGGCCCCGGTTAGCCCTCATGGGCCCCACAGCCACATTTCTAAATGCACTGCCTCTGCTCCCAACTGCCTCAGCTGCACCCACTGCCAAATGATTTGCATTAGAACAGACACATAAAAAGGAAAAACGCAGCAAGGTGTTGTTTATTGTTGTTGAGTGAAGATGGGCCTTTCACTGACTGAATCCTGAAGGGTGCTCTGGAAGAGGATGCCCAGGCCTCACCCATCACGCCTCCCTGACCCCCGCCCAGCCTCCCCAATAGGAACAGACCCCCCAAGAGAACTGGGAGGCCTGGTGGAGGGGACCTGCTGATACCCAGCCCCCCCATACCCTAATACATAGGCAGCTCTGCCCGGCACTGCCCACCACTAGACCCACCGCTTCGAAGCAGCTCACCGACCGCATCAAGATGGCAGGGGGTCACCAGCCATCCTAGTTTCTTGTGCCCAAGACACCTCACACTTCCTAGCAAGTCACTCACCTCTGAGCCTCAGTTACCTGGCCTGGAAAGGAGGGAGTGAGACAGGCTCAGGGTGTGGCCTATGGGGCAAGCTTAGGGGGCTGAGGGCTGCCAGGAAGCCCCGCAGTCTCATTCCCCACCTGCCCGAAACCTCCCCAGGAGGAGCCGGGATCTCGGGCTCTGCTGGAGAAGGGGTGAGGGGTGTAGGGGGGTGGTAAATGCTGGCACTGGCACTGGCACTGTGGCCACCTCAGCAGGTCTGCGGTCTCGGTGGGGCTGGTGCTGGGTCTGTCCTTCCTCAGTGAGCACAGGCTCAACAGCTCCATGACTTCATGCCCTCACATACATGCCGGAAGTCATGGCTTCCTCCCACTTGCCTGTTCACTCTGTGTTTTCGGTGATCCTCTCCAGAAGGCCTTGGCGTACCATTTCTGAAGCAGTAAACTGAGACCCAGGAGGCAGTGACTGGCCCAGCATCTCACTGCATGGAGCGGAGCAAGGCCTGGACCCGGCCTGCCCGGAGCTCTGGGCTCTCTCCACGGCGCACAGAGTCCCAAAGGAAAGGGCTGTTTGCCAGCCACCGAGGTTCCTGAGCGGGGCAGGGCCTGTCAGGTGGCTGTGGCAAGTGGCACAGAGGGCCCTGAGCCTGGACACAGCAAGACCAACCAGGAAGCCACGAAAAAGGTGCAGGCAGCAGGCCAAGCAGATGGAAGGGGTGTTCAAGGGATGCTGGGAGGGCAGACCACCACGCTCCCAGCCTATGGGGATGTGGAGGCCGGAAGAGGAGGCACGTGGGGGGGAGCAGGTTGGGGTGAGGAGGGCATCTGGGGCGGGGAGGACATTAGAGCATGCGCACAGCACCCACACTCAGCGCCACTTCCATTCCTCTGCAGGGTCATCACCCACCTCCCGGGCAGGAGCAGTTGGGACTGCAACTCCCCCAGTACAACCTGCCCGGTGCGAGACAATGCCCACGCCCACCGCGCCCCAGGCTCCAGCACCCCTCCATTTCCCAGGCGGATCCGCCATGCCAGATTGATGAACAACATAATAAACGGGGCAATCACATTATTCCTGAATGCATTTTAATAAAAATCAAATAAAAGCAATTATGTGCATTTTCAAGAGGATCACCTCTCCTCCTTTCCCTGAGGTAGGTAACAGAACGGATTCAGGAAATCATTAAAGTCAGGAGGCCAGGCTGTGCCACTGCGGCTGGCGCTGCCAGGCAAAGACGCGGGGAGCAGGCCCCACGCACGGCACTTCCTCAGCTCTGAGTGAGAGTCCACCTGTGGGGGGGGGAGGGGCGCGAGGGGAACGAAGGGCCAGGAGGTGCTTTGGACCCGGCTGCCTTTGCCTGTCCAGGAGAGGACCTTTCTAGCTTCAAAGGGCCCTCGGCCTCCCTGAGCGGGGGCACCTAGCCTGGCAGCCAGGCTGTGGCCTGCAGGGAGCCCAGTGAACACAGCACACCCTTCTGTGGAGGACCTGGGCTCTCAGGCCAGCTGGACGCCGAGTGCCGGTCTGGGTGCAGAGGACAGGGTCCCTCCAGTGGCAATGGTCACCGGTGCCCACTCCAGCACCCCCGAAATCTACAAGGCTTTCCTGTCTGAGCGGGCACGCCAGTACCACGTGACCCTCAGGACAGATGTGCTCATTTGGAGCTGAGGTGGCTGGGATCAGAGGGGCCCAGTGACCCACCCAAGGTCATCCACTGGCGAGGCAGTGCCAGGACTGGAGCTCTGTTGTCCTGGAGCCCCAAGGCAGGGCTAAGTCACCTGGCTGGGTGGTCCACACACAGTGCGGCTTGGTCCCCCCTGGGCACTTACAAGAACAAGCACTAACCCCCGCCATCTCCTGGGCACTGGCCTGTGCACAGTCTCCCAACACCATGCAGCGTGTTCGTCCTCTTGGCTCAGGTTCAGGGCTGAGCTGCAGAGAAGTGACGCAACCTGCCCACAGCCCCACGGCTAGAAGCAAGGAATCTTGGGTTGCCAAGCCACCTTCAGCACAGGAGCGAGGCCTGCCGCAGGGCTCCAGGTGCACTTCGGTGGGGGGGAAGGAAAGACAGGGATCTCCACTTCCGTTGGACTCACATGGGCCAACCCACGCCACCCTCCACCGGAAGGGGAGGCCTATCACCCAAGACCGTCTCCCTCAGCCACAGGAGCCTGGGTCTCCGCTGGAGGCAAGCGGGAGAACTGGCCGCCAAGGTTCCTCTTTTAGGGCAGCTCGAGTTAAAGGAACAGCCTGGGACTGGCAGGAGAGAGCAGCATGTGCGTGTGTGCACTGTGCGTATTTGTGTACCTATCAGTGTGAGCGTGTGTGCGTGTGCATGTGTGCTTGCATGTGGGCGCGTCAGGGTTAGGAGTGACCGGTCCCCAGTTCAGATATTCAGTGATGTCCCACACTGTCTCCCCTGGCTCAGCTCAGAGCTACCCTTAATCCCTGCTGCTGCTAACAGCTATGGCGCCCTCCTACAGGACGCTCAGGGAACTGTCACCCCAAAACTGAGGTTGTCATTGAGGGGAAAGGATTCCCTGTGGCCCCTCCCAATGCCAGGCTCCTCTGGCGACAGGGTTTCTGGAGGCCCTGCACCATCTGCTCCCAGGATCTCATCCCGTCTCCACCGGTGCCCTGTTCTGGCCTCTGGACTCAGGGGCTGCATCAGGGACGTGGAGGCAGGGGCACCTGGCTTTCAGAGCCAGCGCCAAGGGGAGAGCAGACCGGGGAGGAATGTGAACACTCCTTCATTCTCGCCCCCTCGGCGGCCAGCTGCCCCCACACTGCTCTGGCGGCCTCTCCGATCTGGCACAAAGCCGGCGTCCCATAAAGGCGCGCTGTGCGGGGCTCAGGAGAAGCCGGCCCGTCCAGGAGGGGGAGTCGAAAGCAGGGAAAGGAAGTGGCCCTGCGTGCTCTGCAGGGCCTGTGGACTTAGGACCACATCTGTGCACGTGCATCTGTAGGCATGAGCATTGACGTGTGCGCTCCTGTGACCACACCCACCTGCTGGCAAAGCCCCGGGCCTGCACACAGTTCTTGCACACACCCACCAACACAGCAGATAGGTAAGCAGCAGCCTCAAGCCCTGGGCATCTCCTCTCAGCTGGCCTCCAAGTTGCCCACCC
Source organism: Pipistrellus hanaki (assembly GCF_964339955.1). NCBI lineage: Eukaryota > Metazoa > Chordata > Mammalia > Chiroptera > Vespertilionidae > Pipistrellus > Pipistrellus hanaki. The sequence continues at coordinate 10,218,073 of NC_140516.1, read as the reverse complement.
AGACAGGCCTTGGGGCCACCTTGAAGGTCCTGGCCATGAGCTTCCACAGGGATGTCATTGGTCATGTCTTGGTCATTCTGGAAGCATCTGTCTGGGTCTAATGCCTGACTGTGCCTGGGATCTGGGGGTAAAGTCTGCTCTTAGTAGCTTCTAGAACATCTGCCCTGGGATAAGGGCTAAGGAGGGATGCCCAAGGACTCTGACTGGGTAGGGAAGAGCACATCCAACTATGCTGTGTGGTGATGGTGGTGGTGGTGGTGGTGGTGGGGAGAAGTGCAAGGGGGCACGGAAAAAACCTCCCCCCGAGATGAGAACTTGGAGTTGGACCTCGATGGAACTGGGTTTCCCAGGCCAACTAGATGGGAAGGAAGGGCATTGCAGGTGCAGGGAACAGCTTATGCAAAGGCACGGCGGCATGCTTTGTTCAGGGGCTGCCCAGCGGCCAGGGTGCCAGCCCTGTTTCTGCTGGCTGCACCAGGAAGAAATATCCTTTCAGAGCATTCTCTAGAGTAGGGGTGTCAAACTCAATCAGAGAAGGGGCCAAAATCTAAAATTCTGCCTAAATCGCGGGCCGAATGGTTTACTGAACAGTCATAAACTGACAATGTCATAAACTGACAGCGGAGTGCAGTTATGACAGCGCAGTGCGGGCCACATTGCAAGGCCTGGCGGGCTGGATTTGGCCCGCGGGCCTTGTGTTTGACACATGTGCTCTAGAGTGAGAGCAAAGCGGGGCACCCTGCACAGACCCCAGAGCATGCGTAAGGCAGAAGGCAGCCCTGGTGGGAAGAGCATGTCAGATTACAAGGTGCTCCTCAAAGCCCCCCCGCTCCCCCCCGGGAGTGCACATAGAATTCAATGCCTCAACAGTGCCGTTACCGAGGGGTCCCACGCAGGAGCTAGAATTGTTTGTTAAAAAGAGGAAGGGGTGATGGTTGATTCTCAGGCAGTGGTTCCCTCTGCGAAGCAAGAGCCAGGGAGGCAGAGTGTCACCGATGTCCGCAATATTGTAGTTCCGAAGTGCGTTGGTCATGGCTGATCATTTGAATGTGTGCAGTCTTTGATATGTATGAAACACAATGCAATAAAGTTTTCATTGTTCATACCCAAGTTCACAGAGCTGTCCCAAGGCCAGGTTGGGGAGATGCCTCTATGAGACGACCTGAGTGTGGTCTTCACAGATGCCCATCTCCTGCTCTGGGTAGTATAGGGGCCTAGTCTCTTGTCCCAGCTCCACTGGGTCCAGAGAAGATTCTAATCATTTCCAGAACAAGGCTGGCGCAGCTAGAAAGTGAGTGATGGATACCCAGCCAACGCTGTAAGGGCTTCCCTCCTCTGGATCTGTGTCCCCTCTGTATAGTGAGGGACTCTGCTTGTGTCCTGGGTTTGACCGCTTAGCAGCTCGGCTACCCGAAGCAGTTTCCCTACCTGTAAAGTAGGACCATAACAGAGACGCTGTGAGGACTGGATGAGATGATGGCCTTAAAGACACAGTTGCTGGTATGCAGCAACTAGTGGTGCTAAAAAAGCCACGGAGCAAAGACCCTCAGTGGAAAAACTGGCCCAAAGCCTCTGATCCTTTTACCCCGGCCTCTCTTTGCTTCTGTATAAGGTGAGAAAGAATGAGAAAGCTCTGGCAAAGGAGAGCTCGCTGCAAACGCCAGGGCCAGCAACCAGGGCTCTAATCCCCAAGACCCCTCCCCAGGGGAGAAACCCCAATCTGCCACGGGGGTGGGGGGGTGGGGGATCTACAGGCCTCAGGCCAGCCCAGCGCCTGCTCCTGCTCTGAGTTAGGGGCCTGGGCTAGGGGAGTGGATCAAAGGCAGAGGGAATTAGCATCACAGAGAGCCTGGAGGAGGGGAGGCCAGGATTAGTCCACTCTCCCCTTCCTGCTGTTCCTTCCGCTGCCCCAGGAGTGGGGGGAAGGGTGAGCGGCCAGCCTCCAAGCCCCTACCACACCCGAGGCCCGGTTCCTAGGGAAAGAGGCAGAGCAGGGACAGTGATTTGAGCGAGGCCTGCAGTCCACTGTGGACACACTGCACACGCTCTGAAGAATGAAGATGCCTGGGCCAAAGGGGTGTCTGCAGAGGCTGGGGCCTGGACAGGGGGCACGGGGCCTGCCATGTGAGGCCACAGATCCCACTGGGCCATTCGGAGGACACAGGAGCCTGTGTGTACGGATGGAAGCACTCACGGGGGTATCTTCCTCACGTGGGCGCCTGGATGAGTGTGCAGCTCTGTGTGGCCGGGTGGAAACAGCGCCTGCACCGTCAGCCTCGGGGTTAGTGTCTGTGTGACCTGGGTGACCCCGGTGTCGGTGTTGAGTGTGCGAACATTTGCATTTGCACGCGCCAGAGGAGCTACCGGAGAACTGTGATGTAAGGGCACGTGTGAGGGGCTCAGAACTGTAGCATTTCCAATCTGGGAACCGTCCAGAAGGGTCCAGACGACCCTCCTGCAGGCCTGTTTCTGGTTTCCACTGGCTGGCTTCGCCTTTCCTGCCATGGAAGTGCTCTGGGATGACTGGCTGAATCTTTTTGTGCCTCAGTTTCCTCATTGTAAACGGGGGTGATCACAGTGCGGTTGTGAGGATTACATTAGTTAATACAAGGGAAGCGTTTGAAGCAGCCAGCGCCACACAATGGGCGCTCTCACAGGGCTCTGTGGCACACTGAGTGCCACCTGGAGAGGGGATGGCAGGGCTGAACCGGGCTGGCAGGAGGAACAGGGTCAGCCGGAGCCTGCCAAGAGTTGTCCTTGCGGAGGCCTGGGAGGAAGGCTGCTTCTCAGCCAGCAGCGCGGGGCGGGCTCTGGCAGGGCCGGGGAAATGGAGCATGTGGTGTTGGGAGAATCACGAGGCACAACCTGAGCCAATTTGGCAGGCCTGGCACTCACTGGCCTTCACACAGAGCTCCTCCCCACCCTCCCCTTCCAGCCTTCCATTCCCTCCAAGTACCTCCCACCTACTTCCTGTCCCAGGAGTGGCGGCCACATCACTCTGTCGGCTCTCTGTTTCATCCTCCGACCAGCTGGCAAGGTCCACTCTTCATGCCCATTTTGCAGATAGTGAAACTGAGGCTCAGAGACACAGAGGGACGAGACCAAGAGGCAAAGCTATCGATTCAGGCGCCTAGGACTTAGGGATCTCAGAGTAGTTTACAGAGAAGCAAAATGCCCATCTGGCCCCTAGGGCAGCCCAATTGGCTCTCAACCCTTCAGGGTCCGCCACAGCTCTCAACCTTTTGAAGCCTCTGACACGGTTTCCTTAGCTGTTTCTGAATCACAGACTGAGCAACACTGCCCTCCCCACGTTTACTGTCTGTGCTCCGCCCACCACCAGAACGCCTAGCCTGACACTTACATGAAGCCGTGATATACCTCTCCCGTCCCTACACCTTTGCTCCTGCTGTTCCCGCCAAATCCTCCTCACCCGTCAAAGCCTGTGGCAAATGCCAGTGCTTTCATGAAGCCTTCTCCGCTTGCTTTGTCCATGAGTCATCTCCGTCCCCCTGAGTCTGAGTCCTCCCTCAGCATTAACCAGTTCACCTTTGGGTGGTCCTCTAGGCAGACCAGGAGCTCCTCTATACAGGCCCCCTCCCCCCGCTGCACAGGTCTGGGGTGTTCCCAGACTGGGGGGCAGCGTGCACACTCACACCCACACTGCCCCAAAGCCCCTCCAGGCCCTTTAGTGCGACCATATAACAGCACTCGGCCGACCGCTAAGGAGCAGATTTTCCTGGATTCAAATCTCAGCTCTCCCACTCACTAGCCGTGTGACCTGGGGCTTGTTATCTAGCCCGTCTTGGCCTCAGGTTGCTCATCTGTGAATAGGAATAATAATAGTCCCATTGCCACAAGATTGTTGTGAGAATGAAATGGGTTGATATATGCGTTCTATTTTTATTTTTTAAAAATATATCTTATTGATATTTTACAGAGAGGAAGGGAGAGAGACAGAGAGTCAGAAACATCAATGAGAGAGAAACATCGATCAGCTGCCTCCTGCACCCCCCCACTGGAGATGTGCCCGCAACCAAGGCACATGCCTCTGACCGGAATCGAACCCAGGACCCTTCAGTCCGAAAGTCGACGCTCCATCCACTGAGCCAAACCGGTTTCGGCTGATATATGTGTTTTAGACTAATACCCTACACATGGCAATTGCTGCATGAGTGTTTGCCACCCTTAGTGTTTATACTGCTGTCGTTATAACCAGGAGAACGCAAAAAGGCCCTGGACACAATCTCTGTCCCTGAGCGGATGCGAGTCCCGACGGGAACAGGAAAACGGTTTCCGTCTGTAATCTCATGAAATGGTCAAACCACCTTGGAAGGAATCCTTGTCAGCCCCACTCGACAGATAAGGAAACTGAGGCTGTAAAGGTGGCACGGATCCCCGGAGGGCCCGCTGCGCTCAGTGGCGGGGCTGGGTTCAGAGCCAGGCCGGAGGCTCCAAAGTCCACGCTCTTTCAACAAGCCCGCGCAGCCTCTCGGTCTGGCAGCGAGATAAGCCCTGTACACAAATAGCTGTGATCCAAGGTAGAAAGTGATAAGTGCCAAGCAGGGATGATAAAGGCTCCGGGTGGGCGGGGGCCTGTGCACCTCCAGGGGGCGGGGGATGGCGGGGGGAGGAAGGCGTAGGTCAGAGCAGGCTTCTGAGAGTAGGTGGCATCTGAGCGCAGCCTACAAGGTGGAAAGGCTGAGTGGGGACACTTTCCAATTGGACGGGCCGGTGTGACGGAGGACGTGGGTCACTGTGTCCACAGTACCTGGCACAGCGCCCGACGTGTCCTCAGGCCCTGGAAACATAAGTGGGAGGCAGGGAAGGAGGGAAGAAGGGAGAGGGGGCAGGAAGGGCAGAGAGGGAAAGTGAACATACCCTGGCCCCAATGGGTGCAGAACCTCCCCTCCCCACAGAGAGACAGGGTCAGTTCCTCCAGTTCTCTGAAGGGCTTCCTGGAGCCGAGGGTTCCCGATGTCCTAGGACACTGCAGAGAAGTAGCCCAGGACATCCAGGCCCAGAAGTCCTGACGACGAGGTGTTTTGCTCAATACCAGGAAGAACTTTCCGACAAGTCAAGCCGGACAGGGCTCCTCGGAGGGGTGGAGCAGTGGTCTGTTGGAGCCAGCTCCAACCGGCTCCCTGGAGCTGCCGGACACAGTTGTAGGGCCTGTGTGAGCTGGTTGATGTTGGAGTGGCAGCCTGAAATTAGCCGTGGTGGGAGTATTTACACCATGGAAATCGGTCAGTGCTATAAATCAGGTTTCCCCCACTTTGGAGAGCCAGGGGGTTACCCATTTACCAGCATACCACCGGCAGCGTCTGCTCTGTGAGGCAGCAAGCTCCCTTTCCCAGGAGGATGCCTACAGGCACAGTCACCCCAGGAAAGAACCAGGCCCGGGGCTTCTTCCTCCGTGAGGGGCTCAGGTGAGATGGCCTCAGTAGCCCCTTTCTGGCCCTGAGAGCCCATGAAATGTCAGGCTTAAAAAAAATTAATCAGGCTAATCATTCATGCCAGGAAATCATTAACCACTTGACTCAGAGGCTGGGAGTAGAGAAGGGACCTCAGCAAATGTGGGAAGACCACATACTTGCACATGTCCCAGGTGGAAAACCTCATCCAACGCCACACAGAGGATTAGGGGCAACCCTGGGGCTAGAATCTGCGGCTCTCGAGCCACAGGCGGCTCTTTGGCAGAACTGGCATTAGAAGAAGTTTAAGTTTAAAAAATTTGGCTCTCCAAAGAAATTTCCATCATTGTGCTATTGATATTTGGCTCTGTTGACTGATGAGTTTGCCGACCACTGTTCAGGCGCACTGGGACTGGTGCAGACGGAGGTTTCCCACCCAGTTTGGTGTGTGTCTCCTCACCAGGATATAAGCCTGTGACAGCATGAACCACCCCTGTTTCATTCACTGTTGGATCCTGTGCCTAGTCTTGTGTCTGGCACATTGCAGGTATTAGTTGAATCAATAGCTATTAGTTGAATGATTCAATGTGTCTGGGATCTTTTTTCCAGGGAAACATTTAGAGAGCTGGGAATGCCACCCTCTGAGACCATTACAACCCGGGTCTCCACCCTTGCTTGGTGACATGAAATCAAGAGATCAGCGTTCAAATACCAATTCTGCCCTTGCCTGTATGACCTTGATTCCTCTGCAAAGTGGGTTGTGCAGTCTCCGTCTGCATCTTCAGGCTACAGTGGCACTCAGGTGAGACATAAAGTGCTTTCCATAAACTCTGAAGTGCGGTGCCCACTGGAGTAAGCAGGGAGCTCCGAAAGCTGGCTTTGATGGCAGGGCCACGCCCAGGGTTCTGGTGGACAGTGGATGCTGGCCAGGCTGCTGCTCTCAGGGCTGCTACTTGGGGTAATGTGGGCCTGACCAGCTTGTGAGGGGGGAGGGTGTGTGTGTGCAGAAGGGAGCTCCAGGTTTTAAAGGGGCAGGTACAAGAGAACAAATGACAATAGCCAGGGAGAGTATAGGGAACCCTTCCCCACCTCATTCCAGCCTCTTGGAGCAGAAGGAACAGGTGAACCAGTGAGTTTATTTTTATTTTTTGGTTGACTTTAAAGGAGAGGAAAAGAGAGAGAAAGGAAGAAGAAGAAGAAGAAGAAGAAGAAGAAGAAGAAGAAGAAGAAGAAAGAGAGAGAGAGAGAGAGAGAGAGAGAGAGAGAGAGAGAGAGAGAGAACATAGATTTGTTGTTCCACTTATTCATGCATTCATTGGTTGATTCTCATGGGCCATGACCTGGGATCAAACCCACAATGTTGATGTACCGGGATGATGCTCTAACCAACTGAGCTACCCAGCCAGGGCTGAACCAGTGACTTTATTTTAAATAAATATATATATATATATATATATATATATATATATATATATATATATATATAATTTTACAGAGAGGAAGGGAGAGGGACAGAGAGTTAGAAACATCGATGAGAGAGAAACATCCATCAGTTGCCCCCTGCACATTCCCTCCTGGGTATGTGCCCGCAACCAAGGTACATGCCCTTGACCGGAACTGAACTTGGGACCTTTGAGTTCACTGAACCAAACTGGTTAGGGCTGAACCAGTGACTTTAAAAGCGATTTTTGTGACTCTGCCAAACTGTCTCCCCTCCCTCCTCTCCCCCCACCTCTCAGCAACCCAGCAACCCCTAGGCCTTCACCACTGTAAACTGCCTTAATGGGTGAGCCTGGACTGGCACCTACCAAGTCAGAGGGAGGGGAGAATGGAAATTCCTGGCATGTTCTGAAGTCAAACCAGTGTTCCCAATGATTCCGTGGAGGTAGGATTTCTGCCACTCTCCTCAGGCTGGCACCCGCAGAGAGCCGTCTGGGAGGGTGGGGGACAGGCTGGCGGGAAGGGAGGGAGACAGCTCACCTTAGGCTGTGGGTCAATGCACAAGGAAAGCAGGGGTAGCCGTACTCCCGCAGCCCTTCCGAGCGGCTTCTGATTTTTGCAGAGAGGGTGAGGGCAGCAGGAGACCCAGAAGCGGGGCCGGAAGGCAGGTGAAGAGGGTTCCCGGGGAGGGGCCGCAGTGTCCGCCGGGCCCCCAGCGGAAAGCATAATAGAAAGGCCCTGTGTCAGCAGCCAGGCCCCGGGCGGCCGAGCTCTCAGCTCCATTCTGTTCGGCGGGATTCTAGTTGGCACCAGCTGCAGTCAGGGACAATGCCTGGATTTCTTTCTTTCTTCTTCTTAAAAAAAAAAAAAAAAAAAAAATTAATAGAGGGGAGAGAAGGACTGGAGCCACTCATTGAACAGCTCAGCATCGGGAAGGCGTCTGGGACCGAGTGTCCTTGAAAAAGAGCACAGACGCAGAGGCCCCACAGCTGGCTGCAAGGTGCAAGGAGGTGCGCCGTGCTGAGGGCCGGGGTCTCGTCCCAGATGCTGCCTCGCACTGGCTCTGTGACCTTGTGCAGTCCACGCCTCCCTCTGGTCTGTTTGCCCACGGCCCCTGGCAGAGCGTGCTGTCCAGAGCCAGTTCCACGTGAACTCCTCTCCTTCCTCCAAACTCTCAGAGCGGCATTTGGTGTGGGCAGTCCTTCCTGATAGCTCGTGAGCTCCTGCAGGGCTGAGTCTGCTTCACCCTGTGTGAGCCCCGCACTGCACCCGACTGCCCTCAGTCACTGAGCGCGACGCTGGCTGGTGGGACAGAGCACTGAGCCAGCCGGCACCTGCACTCCTGCTGGGAGGTGGACTGTGGGGGGAGAGGGGACGGGGATATAGGTATACATCATCAAAATAACCTCCTGGACTGGTGAGGTGTCACATTGGGCAAACGAAACTTCTTCTGCCTCAGTTTCCTCATCTGTAAAATGGATGTTACTCCTCCTCATCAGCTCGTGAGAAGGCTAGGGGAGTTCATGTGTAGGGGACACTTACTCCCCACACACGGTCAGAGTTTGATAAGTAACTGCTATGGTGATGACGACACTGGATTGACACTGGAGGCAGGGACAGCAGCAGACAGTTGACACAGGTAGCAGCACATCACCAGAATGATGAGATTAGGATTCTGGCCTGGAAGGCGCAGGGGTGTGTCCCGGAGGCAGGACAAGCATGAGGGAAGAGTGTGTGTAAAATGCTGGCAGTGCTGAAAGCTACCCAGCTCCAAGGGGCCGGCGAGGGAGGAGGAGCCTTGGGGCTGGGAGACTTGTCCAGGTGAGGAGGGGAGGTGCTGAGGCTGATAGCTTCTTCCACCCCCCAGTGCAGAAGGAGACTCCCTCCTCGGGGTGCAGGAGCTGTCAGGACAGAGGGAGGAGGCTAGGCCCCCCTCCAGACGTCCCCCTGGCAGTGCCGGATGGAGCACTGGCTCACAGATTGCTCCTCTAAGGCACCGGCACAGGGAGAGGGCGCTGGATGGGGAGGCCCGGTCCTCGGTCCAGCTCTGGCCCTTCCCAGCCGTGAGGCCATGGGACAGCCACTACCTCCCTTTGGAACTCAGCTCAGCCACAGGTAAAAGGGCCGATGTGAGGCTCAGAGGGGAGAGGTATCCCAGGAAGCAAGGCATTAAGGTCATTGCTCCCTCGGTGTACACCAGGGGCTGTCTGAGTGCACCCCCCAAAGCAGGGTCCCCCTCAACCCTGAATTCCACTGTAGCTCAGTCCAAGGGTTGAAGACTCAGACCTGCAGAGTCACAGGACACTCAAAGGCAAAAGCTCCCCCCAGCACCTGCTGTGTGTTCCTCGTTAACTTGACAGACCAGGAAGCGGAGCGGAGCGCAGCGAGTCCATGATGTGCTCAAGCCGCACAGCCTTTGGGCAGTGGGCTATTGGGGCGAGTGTCCCTGCTCGGAGGCAGCTGTCTCCTCTCCGGGACCTCCCTTTGGAAGAAGGGGGCGGTAGCTGAGCTGTGTCTGAGATCACAGGGCAGAGCTCTGTGATGGAAACCGAGAAGACCGCATGCTTGGTGGAAGGGCCTAGAAGAGCCGAGGAGCTGGGAAGGTGTGGCCTCTGAGAACAGAGGGGCAATGAACATGGGGAGCAGGTGGACCAGGGCAGCCTGGTGTGCTGAAGGGAACCCACTACTGACGGGGCCCAAACACCCACCCTGAGAGGCATAGGCCCCTGGGCTGGGCAGTAACCAAATCCTCCTGGATCCACCACAGCAAGAAGACTAAATGGACTCCCGGTTACCTACTGCCACGGGGTGGACCCTGGTCATCCCCCGGTAGGTGAGTGAGGGACCAGTGCTGGTGCTGAGATGAAGACAAGCCCCTGTTCTCAACCCTGAGGCCTAGCCCAGTCCTGAACCCATCCCAGCCACACTGAGCAGGTCACTTAACCTCTCTGAGCTTTTCCTGGGGCGGGGGGTGGGGGGAGGGGAGAAGGAAGGAGGAGGAATTACACTTTCTGGTTTGTGGAAAGGACAGAATGAAAGAGTATTTCCAAAGTGCTTGGCATACAGTAAGCACTCAACAAGTGACCTTCCTTCTGCCCTTCTCTTCCTGGCTCCCTTTTGGGAAGTGAGGGGTGGAGAGTGAAACAGAGAAGGCAATCCTGGAGAAGTAGGAATCCACCTCCATGCGTGCCAGTGCTCTGGTCCCAGCCCACGGAGGGGCCCAGGACCAGGCTGAGAGCCCCGCACCCTGCACAGGTCCTCTGCTTTGCCCCAGGACCTAAAGCCTCCCGCCCCTGCCTTCCTCCTGGCTCTCTGGACTTCTTGGCTCCCTGCTCCCCTGGTCCAGGCCTCGCCAATAGCCACTGCTCCACTGACAGCTCCCAGACCTCAGGAAATTAATAGCACTCCAGTCCGCTCTCTGAAGGTGGGTGCGGGCCTGCCCCTGCACTGGTGCCCACAGGCCAACCCATGTAGCTTGCACCTTCCTGATGGCACTGAAGCTGCCTCTGCAGCCAGGTGACTTGTGGGTCTGTAGTAGCTGAATAGAACCCAGAATAGAAGCCATCTTCCCGCTCTCAGTGGGTGGAAAGTAAAGCACTTCCGTCACTGCTTCACCCCCTGAGATCCAGGCCCACGGAGGCCAAGGCCCAGAGAGCGGGCTCAGGGCATAGGATCCTCAAAGAAGCCTCACCACTGCCATAAACGCTGCCCTTGGTTTACAGAAGCCCAGAGAGGGCTAGCAACTTGCCTAGCATCATACAGAGAGTGGATGGGTGAGGGTGCAGAGCTGGGGCTGAGAGGCCAGAAGGAACGTTTGATAATGAGAGTCTGAATTGGAATCAGGATTGACCTTGAGCTAGTCACTTAACAATACACTCTCCTCTGAAGAGGGGGTGGCAATAGCACCTAACTCCAGGCAATGCGAAAATTCAGTAAGTTAACGCTCAGAGGCCTTCATCAGAGTACCCAGCACTCAGTAGGTACAAAATAATCGTGGCTTCTTCCGAGACCCCACAGGGATCCAACCTGCCTTATTATTTCCCTGAAAGATGAACAGAGACAGCGGGGGCCCAGGGTCCCCCAGGAGGCTTGGGTCCAGGTGAGATTTCTTCGTCTTGCTGCCATCAAGTGTCATGCTTGCCCGTGGGAAGAGCTGGAATTCTCTGATGCCCCATGCTGCAGAGTGATGAGCTTGCTTTTGTGCTGGGCTGGGCTCCTCTGCCATCTCTAGGAGCTTCCCAGTTCTCAGATGTAAAGGGAACTGGGTGGGGGTGGGGGTGGGAGTCTTCTGGACAGGAGCTTTTAAACGCGAGTGACCATCCCCAAGGTCACCTGCCTCCTCTACCTCTTGGAGGCAGTGAGCCCTAACTCGCTGAGAAATGTTCAGAGGACGGAGCTTCCTGACCTAGATGGTCATCAAAGCAACAGGAACTGGTCTAGATTCTGCCCTTCAGGTTCTTGACCATCAGACATTCTGCCCTGTAGTTTTGAGGGTGGCACTGTGGCTGTGGCAATGCTATGAATTGCTGGGAGCGGAGGGCAGCTGTGGCTCCAGCCACCATTTAGCAAGCTGAGTTCTCACCTGCCATCCCTGGGTCAGGCCAAGGGTTTCTCAGGTCCTTGCTTAGGAAACTGAGCCATCCAGAGGCTGAGGGGGAGGGGTTTCCTCCCACAGGAATGCGCTGGGACCATGCCTCCCTGGTGTCCCTTGAGGTCTGGAGCTTTCATACCATCCATCCTCTCCAGGGATGTTCAGCAGCCACCTGTGCCAGAGCAGGGAGAACGCGGTCCCTGTGACAGTTCGGGAGACCGAGGCCCAGAAAGGAGTGCCTTCCCTGCACCTAATGGCACCGGGAGGCGGGATTTCCCCTGGAAAACCAAGCAGGCTCCCCCGGCATCCCCAGGCCCCCTCGTCCCGTCCTGTGGACCTGAGTGGCAGTCCTCTGAGCCCTGGGGAATCCGGGCTGAGTTCGCGGGCTGTCAGGCTTAGAGAATGAATTCAGGGCTGGCAAATGCATTTTGCCTGCTCTCCCTCGGCGGCTAAAGGAGTGATCTCGCTGGCCCTGAAGGAGTTCAAGCCAAGGTCAGAGCAGCTTTCTGAAAGATGTTTAAAATGGGGCCAAGGAGGGTACTCCTCCGTCCCGTTTCCGCATGGGCCCAGGGTTTGTGCTGATCACTGCCCCGGAGGCCGGGGGTCGACCCCCGAGTCTTCGTGGCACATCCGCACTCCCAAGCGGGCCTCGTCCGTCAGGCAGCGGCCCCCGCCGAGCCAGGACGCCTTCCTGCTAGTGCTAGTCTCAGGCCCCGCGGGAGACCCCCGCCCCGCCGCCTCCCGGGGTCCGCCCCCGGCGGTGTCATTGTTCTCTGACGTCACGCCGAGGCCCCGCCCCTCGACCCCCACTCTCCCCCTCACCCCCACCTCCAGCTCCAGGCGCCTAGGACCCTGCAGCCTCCTCCCAAGCCTCGGCCAGGCAGGGCTCCCCCCGCCGCTCGGCCGGGGCTGCGCCCCCTTGCGCTCTCCCCAACTTGCCTTTGTTATTCCAGCTCCCTTCCTCGCCTCGCCTCCGACACCGCGGCGGACCGCAAAACACGGAGAGCGGAGCCGCCGCCACACCTGGAGCCCGCTCCGGGAGCGGGGCTGGGGCCTCCCCGCCTGGTGCGGGAAGGGGAAGCGCGTGCGGGCACGCGAGTGTCGGTGTCTGTGTGTCCGACCTGTGCTGCTCGCGAGCGGCGATTGTGATTTGGGACTGAGGCACCATGAGTGGTGGGCTGGAGGGAGGGGTGTGGAAGGGGAAGGGAGGAGGAGGAGGAGAAGGTTTGTTTGTGTGTGTACGTGAACGTGAGGTTGTGGTGGTGCACAGGGTAATGTTTTGTGGGTTTTTTTGTGTGTTTTTTTTTTTGTGTGTGTGTGCCTGTGAAATTGCGTGCGTCTGCGCGTGTGCTCGCTGTGGCCGTGCACACGCATATGTGTTAGGGTAAGTGTGCGTGTCTGCGTGTGTACGCGGGAGGAAGCGTGCTCGCAATACTGAGCGTGGGCGCCCACGCGGGTGCCATTTGTGTAGGAGTTTCCGCGTGAGTGGCAGGGGACGGGAGCCAAGGTGGGCGCCCGCTTAGATGCTCTGGGGGGGGGCGGGGTCTGTGAGAGAAATGCCGCGAGTGGGAGCACCAAGCTGCGCCGCGCGGGTGCCAACGCTCCCTGCAGACCCCGAGGCGGTGTCCAGCCCAGACTGAGGGCTGGGCCCGGGTCCGGGCGCCTCCACCCCGCCCGCGAGGACTGGGCCCTAGGCACTGCCTAGGGCCTTCAAGGGAACCTACACGCCCCCGGAGGCGATGGGTGCCCGAGCCAGACACACCACGCGCACCTCTCCTTCCCAGCCGTCGGAGTGCGGCACACCAGGCCCCCCCCCCCCCCCCCCCCCCACACACACACACATCGCCCTTGGTGGTGATGGTGGTGGTGGAGAGATGTCCCCTGCTCGCCCCTCCCACCCGTCCCCGGGCTTTGGGAAGAACCCCCGAGGCCCCCGCAGAGGAAGGCGCAGACGACCTTGTTAGCAACTCGCTCACCCCAGATTAGGGGACCTAACTGGGTCCGCAGCCTGGTGTGCATTCCAGTCGGGGGCGCGTGCCGCCGGAGGGGGCGGGGGTCACTCCAGTGAACCGGGTGGTTTTAGCCCTCTTCCCAGGGTGGTCCCTTCCCAGCTCAGCATTTCTCTCCTCCAAAGTTGCTGGGATAGCGGAAGGGGCGGTAAGGGAGCAGCGGTGGGAGTAGGAGAGAAAAGGGAGGTGGGTGGCTGGGGTGGGGGGTGTTACGTGAAGTCCATCCATCAGAGCCAGGAAGGGGGAAAGCTTGAAGAGGGCTCAGACCGAGGAGCGGGCGAGAAAGAAAGCCAAAGAAGGGAAAGGAGAGGAGGGAAAGAAAGAGGAGAAAGGGAAAGGGAAAGAGAGCGGAGAGCGCGCGCGAGCAGAGAGCCGAGCGGCGGCGGCAGCGGCAGCCGCAGCGGCGGCGGCGGCCGCGGCGGCTCGGCGCTCCGGCTCCGTCTGGGACTCCGCGCCGGCTTTTGCGGGCGGCCGGCGGCGCGGGGCCCTTTGGAAATAGAATAGCCAATGTAATCTGACACTTCAACTTGCTCGGCTCCGGGCGAGTTGATTCACTTACTCACCCCCGAACGCCGAGTTCCTTTTCACTGTCCGTGGACGTTCCACCGCGAGCGGCGGCGGCGGCGATCGGGAGCGGGCGGCGGGCGGCGGACGGCGGGCGGCGGGTGAGCGGCAATCAGGCGGCCGAGCTAGCGAGCGGCGCCGGCGCAGCGCGGCGACCCCAGCCCGGGTCCGCGCGGAGCAGGAGCCGGAGCGGAGCGGATCTCAGCGCCCTCGCAGCGCGCCTCCCCGGCCCGAGCCAGCCCTGCGCGGCGGCGGCGGCGCGTCCTCCGGCGGCGGCAGCGGCGCTCGCGGTGCCTGGTAAGTTTGAAGCCAGACCAGGGCGCCCGCTGGCCCCTGGCCTTCTCCCCCGCTCGCCGTGGACTCGTGGGGTGCGAGCGTGGGGCGCCCGATGCTCGGAGCTTTTCCGTCTCAGGGTCCACGGGGGCGAGGAGAGCCAGGCGGGCGAGCGGCCGGCAGCCGGAGCTCCGCTGCGCTCCCGGTGGCGGCCGGGGGCCGAGGCCCAGGCGATCGACGATCGCCTGGCTGCGCGGAGCCGGCGGGGGCTGCCCGTGGGGGCCGGACGCACCGGGTGTGCGGGACCGGCGGGGCTATGTGCGCGCCGACCCGGTGCCCGCCTCCCGCGGGTGCGTCTCCTGCCTCCTTTCCCCACCCCGGGCCCGGGCAGGAGCGGGGCTCGCGGAAGGAGGGAGGGAGCGAGCAAGGACTGGGCTGGGAACACCTCCTCCGTCTCCCTCGCTTCCTTTGCGAGGACGCCAAGTTAGGAGCCTGTCTGTGCGGGGACCGCCAGGGACCGCGGCGGATTTCGGGGTGGCGGGGGGTTGGCGGCATGAAGTTGTGCATCTACATATCCAGGGGAAACACACACTTTTGCAAACGGGAGGTGGGGGCGCGGTTAAGTTGTGTGTGTGTGTGTGTGTGTGTGTGTGTGTGTGTGTGCGGATTGCCCGGGGAGACGGGGTGCGCGGCGGCGGCGGCGTTCCCCACCGAGGGGTGTGTGTGTGGGGCTTCCTGTGGGTCTCCGAACCCCGAGGGGCATCGAGGTAGCGCCTGGATCGGGGCTGCCCGGGCCGGGAGGGGAGCCCCGAGGGGAGATCTGCGTGTGCGCGCGCGCGGCGCAAATACGAAAGTAATTTCCCCGGTTCTTTCTTCCTCTTCGTCTCCGGCGGCGGCGGCGGCGGCGGCGGCGACGGCCGCCCCCCGGGAGCAGGAGGCCAGCCGGGGCGGAGGTTGGGGGGCCGGGCCAGGGCTGGAGCCGGGGTGGGGGGCGGGCTCTGGGAGCTTGCTTCACATTCCTGGCGTCCGGGCTGGGGAGAAAGCCGTGGGGAGCGCGCCCTCGGCGGCGTCTGGGGCGCGCGTCGCCCCCTCGCCGGGGACCTCTGTCCGGGAAGCCCGGCGGGCGGGGAGCAGGCCCAGCGAGGAGCGCAGGCTCCCGCTCGGGAGCCGCGGGGGCGCGGGCGCGGGGCGGCCGCCTGCCTTCCCGGCCATTGTGCGCCGGCGGGTTTTCACGGGAGACTGCCCCGGAGCCCCGGGAGAAGGCCGGGAGCCGGCCTCGGCCCCGGGTTGAAAAGACACTCCAGGAATGTAAACAACCCGGGCGGGAGCGCGCCGGCCAGGGCGGCCGCCCGGGCCCCCCAGCCCTCCCCGAGGGGCTCCCCGACGGAGGGGCCGCCCGGCCCTCCCCCCTCTACCTGCCCCAAACTTTTCTTCCTCTGCTTCCCTTCCCACCTCCACTCTCTCTCCCGTGGGGTCCAGAGCGAGGGCCACCACTCCCCAGGCGCGGGCCCAGGGCCGCTGGCACCCGGTGCCAGACCCCCCGAGGCCTGGCGGCCTGGCCCCTGCCTGGGTGTCCAGAGTTGCGGCTGCGCCTCCCCGGGAGCCGCCAGCTTCCAGAGCAGGCAGCGCCTGAGTAACTGGGGCTCCCCAGCTTGCTCGCCTGCCTGCCTGCTTGCCTGCCTGCTTCCCTCCCTCCTCCCTCCCGCTGCTCCTTCCCCCGCCCCCCCCTCCTCTTCCCTGACTGCTTTTCCAATGCCCTGACATGAGGGAGGAAGATTTAACTTGGCAGCCCAAACAAATGTTCTCTCAGAGGTCCTCCAAGAAGCCGGCGGCTGGGCTGGCAGGGCGAGGGCACTGCTCCGCCAGCCCTTTCCTCCTCCCTGTTCTGCCATGGTCCTTTGGAGCCCCCTGGGCAGAGAGATGCCCAGGACATGGGAGAGGAAGACCCAGCACCACAGATCTGAAAGGGTAGTGGGAAGCCTCCTGCGGAAGCCACCACCGGCTTGGTGCTGGGTAGGAGCCACCGGAGCCGCCTTGTGATGCCAAGGGTTTTCTGGAGGACTTTCTTGAGCAACAGTTTGCTGCAACCTGGGGACAGGGCCTGGTGGACCAGAGGGCTAACCAGGGCCGCCGCCTCCTCCTCCCTGTGGGTGTGAGGACAGGCTGGTTACACAGGTCAGGGCAGGAGGCCAGAGGCTGTTCCCTGAGGAGCCTGCCTTTGCTTATTTTTGTTTTTTTTGAAGGTGGAGATAAAGAGGCAGGCGCTCTGGCTGCAGAATGGGCAAGCTTGGCTGGTGATGAACTCCAACTTGCCTTCACTGGTGTTTGTATGGTTCGGGGCGTTTAAAAGTGGCTTGTAAGCTATCTGGGGAGTTTAGAAGAGGGATCAAGCCCCTCATTTTGTCCTGGCTGCTTTTGGAGGGGGTCCAGAGTTGGGGGGAATTCCTGGCCCCTGGCCTGCTCGCTTGCCTGGCCCTGGTAAGTGTGGTTTGTGAATGCCCCAAGCCTGTGCTGACCTTTCTTTCTTCAAGTTGAGGATGTTGAAACACAAGCATCAAACAAAAGACACATTGAAAGCTGTATCTGCCACGGAGCACAGAGCATGGAGCACGTGTGACTTTGGGGCCAAGGGAATGCGTTTGGAGGGAGGTGATGTTTTCTTCTGAGTTTTATGATTTCGGTTGGGTTTTGTTTTTCCCAAAAGGACAGAACCATCTCCTTGTCCCAAGTCACGAGGTTATGAAATGCTGTTTTCACATGCAAATCTCCAAACTTTCAACTTCTGAGAGTTGGTGGCAGGGACCTGGGGCGGGAGAGTAGGGGAATTTCAAAAGTTTTAAATGGCCTTGGATTGAGTTTTGAGGCACTCAGCCTGCGGCTCGCAGAGAAAAGTTGGGAATAAGGAATTACTGGACTTTTTGCTAACTAGCCCTGTCTATGCAGAAAAGGATTGCTGGCTTATTTGTGGGGACAAAATGCCCCCTTTTCCCCCCAAGGAAAGAGGGAAGGCCAATCCTCTTCACAGCCAGGAGCAAAGTCAAGAAAGGCCCAGAGACAGTGGGGTTTGGCCAAGGACCCATGGTCTCTCTCTCTCTCTCTCTCTCTCTCTCTCTCTCACACACACACACACACACACTCCCCCAGCAAAAGTCACTCAACATTATCTCCATTCCTGGTCCCCAGAGATGGGCCTCCACCGGACAGGTGTCCATTGTCAGCTGACCCTGGAAAATTGCAGAGGGAAGGACTCCACTCGGAAGAGCTGCAGACTTCACTTTCCCCTGATTGACAGACAGAGATGGGAGGTGGATAAGGAAGGCAGACACCATGAGGCCCGCTGTGTCCTCTAAGAGTTTTGTCACAAGAGTGCCCGAGTGTGAAGCCACTGATACTAACTTCTCTGGCTTTGGCCAGAGTCCAGGAGACGCTGTGACCCCAGGCTAAGGGAGAGCCGTTGCTGTAAGGAATTCAGGAACCAACAAGTTAATTTCCGGAAGCTTCTCTGGGCACTCCGTCACGGAACCAGGAAGCAGGGCCTGCCAGGCCAGGACTGGGTCCCATACGTTTTCATTCATAACTTTGCTCCCAAGGGCTCTGGCCTGGCTTCTATCGCTGCCTCATCTTTACGAGGTTCCTTCGGTTTTGTATGGACAACAAAGGCCGGGCTGCCGTAATTACCCCGGACACCGCTGCAGTCTCCTGGTGACAACTCTGGCCTCTCAGCAGGACACTGTGGCCTCAGCCCACCCTTTGGGGGTGGGGGTGGGGGTGGGGAGGGCTCTCTTTGTCCCTAGAGCCCACGAGGATGAAGGGGAGACAGCCTAGTCAGGGCTGTAAGCTCCAGGGAGGATTCTAAGGTATGAGGTTGGGCCCTGCCCTCAGGGAGAATAAAGCAAGGCTGGAAAAAAACAGCCCCAGGCACAAGCTCTGGAAAAAGTCGAGAAATCCTTGTGATGAGTGGGTCTTCCCATTACCTGAGGCGATGGGGGAGAAGTGTCCGGAGGCTGTAGCTGGCTGGCTCCTTTGGGCCAGTAGCTTCACTCGGCTGGGCCTCAGTGTCCTCATCTGTAAAATGGATCCAAAGGCAGAACCCCTCTCACTCACTTGGTTGCTGTGAGGATGAGACAGTTGTTGTCACACGGGAGTCCTGGGAGTGTATCCCCCAGAGTCCTAGCACAGGATGGACGGAGAACAGAGGGGTGGGATTGGGGTGCTAGAAGCATTTTCCAGGTGCTGTTCTCCCATCCAACCTACCTCCCTGGCGGCTTATTGTCTAGCCTTGACTTGCATGTCACCACCTAGGGGCAGCTCTGCCTTCCATGGACAGCTCTGGCTGTTAGCATGCTCTACTGCATGGCCTCCCTTCTGGAAACCAACACCTCCTGACCCTCACTCTGCTCCTGCAGGTCCCAGCTTTGTTCTTTCCGGAATGATCAGAGTCAAGCCCCCAAGGATGAGGGAGGCAGAGGCTGACTGGGCTGTAAGCTCCAGGCATAATCTGAGTTTGGACCCTGCCCAAGCAAGCCACACTGTTACGGGATGGGGGGGGGGGGGGTGGTCGGGATGGGCGGGGGGGCATCCTTCAAGTGGCTGCTTCTAGCCTTATGGGGCGTGACCTGTGGGAAGTGGGGAAGGGTCTGCCCAGGGGCTCACCGTCCTCTGTCTTTGTGTGCTGGGCTTGCCTCCTGGCACTCCTCTGGTTGGATCCGGGATGAGGATGAGGAAGGAGGTACATAAAGGGGTGGGGTTTGGTCCTGGGCCCGGCATTGTTGCCACAGATATTTCCTGAGAGCCCACGGTGTGAGGACTGTGGCCAGTGAGACCCAGAAATGTGTAAGTAGGTTCCTGTTGCTTCGGAGTTTCCAGCCCAGGCAGGGCAGGAAGATCAGTCTAAATAAATAATTAACCACGACCAGCTGGCTGCCTGCCACGGGGCGTGCGATGCAGCAATAACCGCGGCCCTCGCCTTTGTGTGGCACTGGGTGGATTTGGAAGCGCTCTCCAACTTTGATTAACCCCAATAATAACAGTGCTCTGGCTACCATTTGGAATCACCCCGCATTTAACAGAAGAAAACAGAGACTCACAGAGGTGACACGGCTGTGACGAAGCCAGGTCTCTACCTCAGGCCTTGCAGATGCCACCATTCTTATGCTACCACCTTCCCAGTCCACCGACCGGACAGGACCCGGATGCAGAGGCTGGCCGGGACCCTGAGAATAGGGGAGGGGGCCTTAGGCTAAGCAGGAGGAGCTGGGCCCAGGAAGGGCCACACAGGTGGGCTCCCCTGTCCCTGCTCCCACTTTCGGCAGCACACCGCCCACCTACCTGCAGCTGTGCCCCGGAGCTTGCTCTGCGCCCCAAATCCTCCTGTGACTTCCTGGGTGCACATGTTTGTGCATGGGCCCTCACCACCATCCCCTGGCCCTGGATCAGGAAGCAGAGATGTTTTCAGGCCCCAGGTTCCTGTGCAGCCCAAGGCTCTTCCCTGGGCTGCGATGGTTTCTATAGATACAGACGTTGACTCAGCCTGCCCCTCCTCTGGCTGAGTCAGTGCCCAGGCCCTGTAGGGTAGCTGCCCTGTGGGAGCTCTTAGGTTCCTTCTGCACCAACTGCCTGCTGCCTAGGACCCGTGCCTGCTTTTCTGAAGCTCCTTTGAGTGCCACCCCGGGACAGGGCCGCATCGGGTGGGGTCCAGAGCAGGGAGCAGCTGGGCGGGCTGGGCTGGCACCTCCCCGGGAAGCCGGCCCGGTTTGGCACACCTGCACAGGTAACGACTGTGGCCTGGGAGGGCCCCGGGCCCCACCTGTCAGGCCCAGCTGCTGGGGTTACTGCAGGATCATGCTGGGGGAGGCCGGGGTGTCTGAGCTAATTAGATTTCTTAGATTTCAATGCGCCCCTAATCCTGTTAGCCCGGCTGTAATTGTAACCACTTGAAGGTTTCAGCTGTGGCAGGCTGTTGAGGACAGACGGTGTGGGGACGCCACTCTGCCCCAGCCCCAGCTCAGACAGCCGGCTGGGGACTGGGGACTCCTGCCGAGGTCTCTGGGGTGGGGCCTGAGTGGTGGTAGGTGGTTAGAATCTTAGCATCACCCACTGTCGGAGCAGGTATGGCCGCTAGACATGGTCAGCTTCAACCCTTCACTGGACACATGGGGAAACTGAGCCTGCCTGGCTCAGGGCCTCGATGGCTGGAAGTAGCAGTGTATCGGGACTTGCGTTCATCTGACTTTGTGATCTTTGTCCCTGGAAAATTCAGGGCAGGCCGGGAATTGCCCAGGGGCTAGCAGACCCTCCAGATATGTTTTCCCCAGAAATAGGGGCTGGAGGCCTCATTGGCATTATTTATTCTCTTTCCGATTATTTATTCTCTTTCCGATTCCCGTTGGCATTACCTATTCCCCTCCCCCCCAACACACACACACACACACACACACTCACGTGAATTCTGGGCCCACAGATTTTTGGTCTTTTGGAGGGTCCAATTCAATGCAGATAATTGCTTTGCCAAAAAAATAGCAAAGCTATTCTGATGGGGGGGGGAGGGGAGGAGGTGTTGTTAAAATATAATCTCTTCCAAATTTCTTTTTTCGGTGTCTGGCTTTAATAGGAACTGCGCCCATTCCCATCTTTTTTCCTGCCCTACCCCAGTTCTCACTTCCCAACACTCCAGCCGTCCGCCCGCAAGGTTGGCAATTGTGGTGGTGTGTATGTGTGTGTGTGGGGGGGGGGGGCGCGGGGGGGGGGTGTGGCGGGGGGCTGTGCCACCTCAGTACCCTGCCCTGGGGTGTCCCACCCAGAAGTTGCATCGTGTTCTCCTCTTCGCTTTGGAGCACTGGGGGGGAAAGTGTGAAACCTCCACTGTTCTGGAAGCTCCCTGGCTCTGGGTTTTGCCCCCTGGTTGCCTAGTCTGACCTTAACTTTTCCAACCCAAGACGCAACTGTGGAAACAGTTGGCCATATTCAAGGACAGCGGCAAATTTAGCAGCAAATTAGTGACAGAGCCAGGCCTGGAACCCTGTCTCTTCAGCCATTAGTTCATTAAACATTTATTGAGCATGTCCTGCCGACCAGGTGCAGCCCTGCTAGCCCCCCTCCGGAGCTCGGACTGACTGCTGCTCCTGGTTTGTTTGTGTGTTGTTTGTTTTTTTGTTTGTTTTAAATATATTCTTATTAATTTCAGAGAGGAAGGGACAGGGAGAGAGAGAGAAATATCACTGATGAGAGAGAATCATTGATTGGCTGCCTCCCTTCTCGTCTCCTACTGGGGATCGAACCCACAACCCAGGCATGTGCCCTGACTGGGAATCGAACCATGACCTCCTGGTTCATGGGTCGACACTCAACCACTGAGCCACGCCAGCCGGGCTGCTCCTCTTTGACTTGAGAAGGGCCAGCTGAGCCGGGAGGATGGGGCTCATCTCTGAACTCGGGATCAGAAATAAGGGACATTTCCAGCAGTGCCCCAGGTTCTGCCCAGCGTCTCAGTATATGTTTAAAAAGGAATAGAAGGTTGGCTGCATTGCAGATTTGAAGGAAGTAAGACTTAAACCCTCTGGGAGGGAACAAGGTGTCTCCTCCGCCTAGGCCTGTTTATTCCAAGAAGATGGGTGGCTGCTTCCGCCTGCCCCTCCACGTGCTGCAGTGGCCCCTGCTGCCTGGTTCCTGCTCTCACTTCCTCTGTGGGTGGGAAAGCAGAGAAGGAGCCCTCTTGGTCCTCCCTGGGAGTCGCCCTCCTCAGGCCCAGGTGACAGACAGGATGTGGGAAGAGCCAGTGGCTCAGGACGAGGGAGGAGGTGCCGGTACCCGGCCTTTGCCCGGTCTTCTGACTCTCCCCAAACCCACCAGCTCCCTGGGAGTTGGGCTGAAGGCGGGGAACAAGGCAGACACCTCAGACCAGCCAGCACCCTGGTGAGGGACAATGGGACACGGACACCTGGTGGGAAGGGTGCTGAAATCCTTACTTGGCACTTGCAAGTGGGAAGGGCCCTTTGAGGATCCATGTTCAACCTTTTCGTTTTGCGGGTGGAGGACCCGAAGCCCAGAGAGATGAAGGGGCTGGCGCAGGTCACACAGAGGGGAGCTCCCTGCACCCCCGTGTCTCACCAGGCAGGGCTGCGAGGTTGGGGTGGGGAGGGGTAGAAGTTTCTATCGATGTGCTTTGGGGCTCCTGTGTTGTTTACATCCTTAAAACAACTTGCCAGAGTCTCCCATCCGTATCCCAACAGCCAGCATTTCTTGGGCAACTGCTTTGTTTTGGGCTCTTCTCAGGCTGCCTGGGTTCCGCGCTCAGCTTCGCCCCTGGCCATCTCTGTGACTATGGGCAAGTGAGGGTTACCTTCTCCAACTCTGGGCTCCACACCTGCAAAACAGGCTTGTTAATAGCATAAGAATAGTATGCTGCCTTCCCCTTAGGTTGAGAAGATGGAGCACAGACAGTGCCTGGCACATAGTAGGTACTCAAGAAATGGCAGCCTCAGTCGTTGTCATGACCATTGCTCCCAGAACACCTGGTGCAGCCGTTAGCTTTGCCTTACCTCCACCTCACAGCTGAGGAGACTCCGGTCAGGCGGATTGCCCAAGGCCACCTGGTATCTCAGGACCAGCCGGAGCCGGCCTGGGATCCAGGCTTTCCCCAGCCCTGCCATTACTCAGTTTCCCTTTGCAGCAGAAAGGGCTGCTGGCAGGTTATCTCTGGGAGCTTGGAGATCTGCAGACCTGTGTGCCTGCCTCAGCACCTTGCTTTCCCACATGTAAGTCAAAGCCAGCGATGCAACCTCCCTCTTGGTCCGTTCCTTTGTGGGGCAGAGCTTCGGCAGAATGAGCCTTGTCAACCAGAATCGCTATGAACCGGAACTAACTATGGGGCCTTCGGCCGGTCAGGAATCCCTCCTGGTCCTCAGTTTCCTTATCTGAAAATCTTGAGTTAAGGCCACATGAAGGTTTCCAAGAGTGGGTTCCCAGGGACCCTCGCCCACCAAAGGGAGGAAAGTGGATCCCACTCTCCCTCTCCTGGGAACCCTTTGGCTCATCCAGTGTTTCCCAAACTCCCTCCCTTTTTAAAAAGAATATATGCTTTTATTGATTTTAGAGACGAAGGGAGAGGGAGAGTCAGGTAGAAACAGCAATGATGAGAGAGAATCACCGATTGGCTGCCTCCTGTATGCCTCCCTCTGGGGATGGAGCCCACAACCCGGACATGTGCCCTGACGGGGAATAAACCTCGGTCTCCTGGTTCACAGTTCGACGCTCAAGCATGGAGCCACGCCAGCCGGGCCCACCTCCCTTTTTTATATAGTGGTGCATCTTGGGAAATGCCAAGCCGGATGGTCCCCTCCAGCTCTGGCATGGGTGGTGTCCAGAGGATGGTTTCCCCGCCTGAGGCCGCCTTCCCGGGGCACCACCGCTCCTGGCAGGGGTCCTCAAACTTTTTAAAGTGGGGGCCAGATCACGGTCCCTCAGAGAGCTGGAGGGCCGGACTATATGAACTACTAATTCCTACTGTAACACCTCGGCTGCGCTCACTGCCCAAAAAACCTGGCGGGCAGGATCAGACTCCTCTGCGGGCCGCATGTGGCCCGCGGGCCGTAGTTTGAAGACCCCTGCTAGCGAGACGGACAGCTTCTGCATGGACGGAAACCTTCCCAGCCAAAGTTCTTGGCTCTGCTTCTCGACACCTTTCCCCCTCTAAGCTGCAAGTTCCCTGCCACTTTCTCTGGCCTCCGCTTCTTTTGTTGTTAGCAGACCACGATCTTGTGGTGGTGGGGCAGTCCCAAAAGCAAGGCCCCATTGGCAGAGGGGTGGCAGCTCCGCGGTGCCCCTAGAGATGGGCCTCAAAGACTCGCCAGCTGTCAGCAGGAAGAGCCTTGAACCCGGCCTGCAGGGCCGAGAACCCCTAAACCTGCATGCACGTCTTTGAAAATGGGTATTTTTTTCTGCCGAGAGGGCCCCTGGCTGATGCATAGCCTTCAATCAGTTTGGACGCCCTAGAGCAGCGCACGGACGTTGGCCTTCACCCTCGGGGCTAAAATTACCCTGGCCCTGGAGTGGAACTGTCGTGTTGTCTCTCCCCGCCTCCTGCCCACAAGCCCTTTCATTCCGAGTCATTTGTGTCACCTCCCTAGCCTCGGAGGCCTTGTGTACAGGACTCCTGCTTCCCTCCCAGCTGGGCGTGTACAAGTGAGGACACTGAGGCCGAGGGAGGGCAAGGGACCCATCCAAGGTCACTCACAGGGACATAGACCTGGCAATGGAGCACGTGGCCCCGTGCTGGCTGCCCTCACTGTCAGGGGAAAACACCCCAAAAAAGTAGGTGGGGATCAGGGGGAGGGGAGGAGAGCCCGCCCCTCCCTCTAGGAAGGCTGGGCAGGCTGGTTTACTCGTAGGGCTGACCTCCTGTGCCAGGAGGCTAATTTCAACCCTGCTGGCTGCTCTGCCTGTTTATCCCGCTCCGGTTAATGTTTCCTCCTCACGGGCCGAGGGCCCACTGACATTTACACAGAGAGGCCCTCGGCGGGGCATACGAGCCACTTGTGAGCCCTCGGCGGGGGGTGTGGTGCTGCTGCTGGTAGGAGAGGCAGCTGGGCCCTGGGGGAGCTCTGGCCCCAGCTGGGTCCCCGAGCCGCCGGCAGGAACACTGTGTGACCAGGACGAGTCCTCCCCCTGCTCCCCGTCCTCGGGTCCCCGGCTTTCTGGGACTCGGAGGAGCGGGCTTGGTGGCTGGCAGGGAGCGGGTCAGGGGCTGCGTGGCCATCAGCCTCCCTGCTGTGCTCAGACCCCCGTGCTCCAGGGCCTCCTTGGGCGTCCGATCCTGGGAAAAGGGAGGAAACCGCAGGTGCCGTGTGTTGTCTGCTGCTGGGGACAGGCTGTGACTGTGGGAGGAGTTTCCTTAAGGCTGAGAGTGCAGCGTTGACTTACCTTCTGCGGAAGCTGGTTCCTCCAGCGCCAGCCCGTGACACCTTCCGTGTCCCTTGGGCTCCCTCAGAGGGCCGGTCCCTGGCCGGAGTGGAGCTGCTTTGGAGGTTGGAATCTTGTGGGCCCTGGAATTCTCAGGGCTTTCTGCCTTGTGGAAGGCTGCCCTCCTGGGCCGCTCCCCTAGAGGTGTCTGGGCCAGCATGAGACCAAATCCTCCTGCCCTCCCATCCCCCCAAGGGTTCCAGATACTTCTTTCCCCGGTCTTCACAGGACCTGTGATTTGCAAGACCACAGGGGAGCTTGGTAGCCACCTCATCTGGTGCCTGTTACACAGCATCCCCAGAGAGCACCTTCGGGTGTGGGTTTGCACACCTCCAGGGACAGGCCGCTCCCTGCCTCCCAGCGGCCCCTCCACCGAGGAAATTCCACCTGTTACAGGGCCGGGAAGGATGCCTTCTCTACTTCTCATCTCAGGACCATGCAAAATGTGGTGACCTTGGGTCTCGGAACTCCCTTCCGTTCTCAGCGTCAGAGGTGTGTTCCCACAGGCTTCTCCTCTCTTCTCGGAGTGCAAGGCTGGAGTCAGCAGAGCAGGCTCCCTGGAGGAGGTGCCCTATTCTATCCCTTATTATCATCTCTGCCACTGGTGAGAGCCTAGGCAGCTTGGAGGCCTTGGGCTCGACCTGGAAACCGTCTAACCCAGGTCGTGAAACGTGGAAGTAGGCTGGGGCGGTCCCACAGTGGCTCATCAGGGTCCCAGGGAATGAATGTGGCCCGGCATCTGCTCCTCCAGCTGAGCCAGCATGCTAAATGGTTCCAGAAGGCTGGCACCTCCTTGGCTGCTTCCAGCACACTCACCTGCCCCCTGGCACTGGGGTCCCCTGCTGGGAGGAGGCCCAGGAGCTGTGAGTAGTGCTTCCTCCCTGCCTGCCTCCACTCTCCTCCTCACTGAGCCCCTCTCTGCCGGCTCTGCTCCCTGCCACGCTGTCAGGGAACACCCTCCCTAAGTGTCCCGAGGCCCCGGGAACCTGGGGTGTCTGCAGAGAGCACTGGATTTGGAGTCTGAACTGCCTCCTACTGACGTCTCCCGGGACTGTTGTGGAGTCGGGGGAGGACTAGCACTTAGCATGCTGTTCAGCGCCCGAGCAGCGGCGGGAATGTGATGTTTTATTACCTTGTGCAGCGATGATAATGTCAGCACAGACAGGCGCTGGAGATCATCCAGGCCAACCCTCTCATTTAGCTGCTGAGTCTGACCCCAGAGAGGACAGAGTCCATCCCAAGGTCACAGCAAACCCGTGGCAGAGCTGGAGCGAACCCCCAGGCATCCTGACCATCAGCTATGCCCAGCCCCTGCCTTGTCATTTGACAGAAACATTTTGCTGGAGTGAGACACAGGGAAGGCCCCATGAGTGTGGCCCTGGCACCTGGCTGGCCTGGTCCTTACTACCCACATCTCGCAAAGCTTCTGGACCTTACACCTATGGCTGGGCTAGCCAGAGTGCTGAGCGCGGGGGGTCCCCATGAGACAGCCAGCTCCCCCAGCCTGGGGCCCCTGCCCTGGGACAGGGCGCTCCCCTTCACCTCCCGGTTCAGACTGGGTTGCCCTGCACTCTTTCTCCTGTCACCTAGAATGGAAACAGGATTCCCAGGAGCCCACCTGAGACCTCTTGCCCGAGTGTCTGGCCCAGCTGGCTGCAGGATGTTACCCGGGCCTGGGACCGTGGCCCTAGTTCCAATCTGGTGGGACCCCTCTCAGGGCTCTGAAGACCCAAAGATGCCCAGACTGTTGGAGCAAGAGGGGCCCGGACAACCAGCTCTTCTCATCCCCATTTCCTAGATCAGGAAACTGAGGTCCAGAGAGGGAAGGAAGCTGGCTGCAAAGCCAGCGGGATACCAGCTCCTCCCACCCTAGCCAGCCCGGCCTCCTCTGTCTCCTGTGCCCTGAAGCTGATTCTTGGGCTGCCCAGGCCTAGTGAATGTGGAAACAGGAACATGGACTCCCCTTTCTGGTTTGGGGGCCAGTGCCCTGGAAGGTCAGCACATATTTCCTGTGGATGGGTCCCCTTGCCATCCTGAGCACAAGGTTTCCTGTCTGCACCTACTGTGTGCCAGGCACTATTGGAGACAGAGCAGTGAACTTGTGTGGGGATTCGGAGGCTCTGCTTATATTCTCATAAGTGAGACAGGTAGTCAGTAAGTCTATGCTTCTATATATATTTTAAAGAAGAATAAACTGGGATAAGGTGATATAGGGAGGTGGGTGGCAGATTGAGCTTCTTTAGAGGGAGCGATTGGGGAGGCTTCTCTGAAGGGGCTGCATTTGAGCAGACACAAGCCTCAGGGAGGTAAGGGGTGAACCCGTGAACCTTTGGGGGAAGAACGCCCCAGGTGGCGAGCATAGCATGTGCAAAGGCCCGGCAGCAGGATCTGGCCTGACATGCTCTAAGAAAGGCCGGGAGGCTGGAGTGGCTGGGTGGAGGGGGAAAGGGAAGAGGACAGAGAGGAAGTGAGGAAGGCGATCAGGGGCCAGATCACAGAGGGCCTTGTGCAGCACGGGAAGGGCTCCGACTTCCTGCTCCGTGATTTGGAAGCCACTGGAGGATTTTAATTAAAGGACCGAGGCTGTCTGATGTGCCCTCTGTGAAGGTCCCTCTGGCTAGTGAGCTGAGAATAGATTGTAGGGACAAGGGTGGGAGCAATGAGCCAACCCGGCAGCTCTTACAAGAATCCAGAGGAGGATGTTGGTGGTCAGATCCTGGATGTGTTGTGAAGGTTGACCAAGGTTATGCCCATCAGCCCATGGGCAGTGCCTGCCTGCCTCCGCAACGCAGGTTGAGCAGTCAGGGTTGGAGAGCTGGCCCAGGTCTCCACATCCTGTGGGTCCAAGCACTTTTCCTTGTATGCCTGTCACCTCCCATGCAGCCATAAGCTCCTCTGTCATAAGATGCCCATTCAGCAGTTGGAAAAGCAGAGGCGTGGTGAGGTGTTCCTTGCACACTTGTAGTTTGGCCATGCTGCACTGGGCCTCCACCGTGAGCCTTCCATCCATCTCTATCCAGCACTTTCATTTCCTCTGCTTCATGCGCTGGTGTTTTCCCACACACTGACACGCTCAGGTCCTGGGGCCTTCGCCTATCAGCTTCTTCACCCCCACAGTTTTATCCGGTGAGCTCCGATGCACCCCCGAAGGGCCCAGCTCAAAAGCCGCCAGCTCTGAACTCTCCCCTGCCACTCCCAGACACCGGGGATTTCTTCCTCCACGGGCAGTGCTTCGGCTTCTCTCCCTCTTGCCCTCCGCTGCCCGGGATCAACCGGAACTGAGGCTTGGCCTGGGCCTCCCTGCACATCCCCTCCTTCTTTCCTCTCTGTGTCCCCACAGCCTGGCCCGGGGCCAGCACAGAGGAGGGAGCAAAAACATCTAGTGTATTCCTGGAGCAGTAGCTGGTTACTATGGAAACAAGGAAGTGTTGCAATTTCCCTAATTTTTGAGATTGGGGTCACAGAGGGCAGCTGTATCTTGGCCCCATAGGATCAACCCAGGATGGCCACCCTAGGGTTCTTATTGATTCAGAGTCATCTTAAGCTGGTCCCTTGGGCCTCAGTTTACCCATTAGTAACATGGTGGGGGCACTGGGACTGCTTGGTCGTTTCCAGCTGTAACATCCCATATTCTTATGCCTCTAACCCTTCCACAGGCAGGCCCTCTGCCCTCTCTGTGCCTCCATTTCCCAGTTTTCTTCATCTCTCCCTTCCAAGAGGATGCCTACCTGCGTCAGGAAACTCCAGAATCACAGTGTCTACAGCCAGGCGGCCCTCGATAACTAAACTGGCATTCTGTGACTTGCAGAGGCACAAAGGGCAAGCCCTGCTTCCCGGGGTGGCAGCGGGGGGAGCAGGCAGGTGGGCTGGGGAGAAGCCAGGCCAGCTCGCTCTGGTCTGAACCTGCACGAGCCCCGGGTCTCTCCTTCCCTCCCCTTGAAGGTGGCAGAGCCAGTATGTGTACGGTGGGCCCTGTCTCAGCCGGATGCTGCCCGCTCAGCCCCGAGGCTGGCAGTGGCGCTGAGTGAGTGGGCAGTGCCTCTTACCGTGTCTCTTCTCTCTCCACTTCATTGCTCAGAAGCCAAGAGTTAGCCGAGCGCAAAACCGCAGCCTGGCTGCCAGCACCCTCCAGAGCCCTGCAGCACGGCAGGGCAGTCCTGGGGACTCCACACCAGCCTGCGGGGTTCAGACTGGGGAGGCCACGGGTCCCAGGTGCCCAGCATGGGGCCAGGCCCTGAGCCCGTTCCCCACCTGCCATTTGTACCTGCCATTGAGCTCAGTGGGCAGAGGCCTCAGCCTGGTGAAACCCCACCTGTGTGCTGCTTAGGGGTGACTAGCCGCCTCCATCGGGCCCCGGAAAGGGGGTGACTTGTGGTGAGAGCCTGTGGGGCTCCCGGGCCTGCTCGCTTCTCTGTGAAATGGGTGGAGAGTGCCCCCTTCCCTGGACTGCTGGGAGCGGAGGCCGAGGAAGGCAGTGTGTGCCTAACACAAACGCTGGCCAGGGCTGCCAGAGGGCGGCGAGCGAGACCTCGGCCAGAGATCCATCCCTGTGAGCATCTTTTTCGAGAAACGAAAGCCTGAAACTTCCAGCATGAGAATCTGGCTCTGTGTGGGAAGCACCTCCCCTCTGTTGCTAAGCAGTTTTCCCAGGGACCTGGCCGGCCATCGGGTGTGCCTTCCCTTCCTGTCCCCGCTCCCTGGGCAGCTCTGGGCCCCGGACGGGGCCCTGGCCACTCCCATCTACAACACGGATCAGTTCCCTGACCTTGTCAAGCCCCTGGCGCGCTCTGCCCTCAGTTTCCCCATCTGTCCCCTTCTAGCGAGGACTCTCATGGAAGCCTGTATGAGCAATTGTACCTCCAGGCGAGGCGAGGCTTCTACTCCTGCCTCCCCCAACACCAAGTGTCGTCTACCTCCTCTTTGCTCACTAAGTTCTCACTTTCCTTACAAAAGGGCCTGCCAGCTGTCACCAGGGCTCTAGCCTTCAGGCGGGCGGTGGCCTGAGTCGCCTGCTCCTCTTGATTGGCGTGCCGCGGTGTTGTCATTGCCTCCTCCTAGGGGCTCTCAGGTGGCCCCCTCTGTGCTCCCCAGCCTTCCATATTCTCCCCCCGGACTGTCTCCTCCACAAAGGTACCGGCTCCATCAGAGGCCGAGCGAAGAAGATATTCATTAAAACTCCGGGAGCTGGTTGGGACAGAGATCCTCAGCTGTCCAGACAGTTCCATTTTCTCCGCACCTGGGCTCCGCTCTGCTGTGTTCACTTGCTGGGGTTTTGCTCAGTATATAGGATTTATTTTTTTCAATCAATTTTTTTGTGAGCTATAAGTAAGGCCAGGACTGCTTTTCTATACTTTTGATGAATCCCCCTCTTTCCAAGCAGATGCTTCCTGACTTGCGTTTTTTGCATTTCCTTTGTTTACCTGGTTTGAGCAGCTCCTTTTTTTTTTTTCTTCTTCCGTTTTGGATTCCATATAGTAAATTATGCCACCTCTCGTTTGATTCAGATTTCACATCCCCAAGAGGCAGCGAGGTTAGTCAACACTCTGCGCTGTTTCTTCTCTGCTGTGTTGTGTTTTTAGTTTGTGTGTTAGATTTGTATCTGCCTTTTCTTCCTGCCCGAGCCCCGGCCCTCTGGCTTCCCAGGCCTTGCTCAGAGGCATTGTGTCTGCCAGGACTGCCAAGTGGGAGGGTGCGGGTTGCACCTCGTACAGTGTGGGGGCGTGGACATGGTAGTGCCCATCCTTTGTGCATACAGGTTTCTGGTGGACGGTGGCAAAGCGTGCTGAGGGAGGGGAGCCTTGTCCTCATTCTTACAAAGCCACTGCAGGGACTGCCATTGGCCCGCTGCCCCGACTGAAACTGGAGAGTCACCCTTCACTCCTCCCCAGAACCGCAGGCTGTGACACTGGGTGTCCATGTCCCCACTGTCCTGCCCGGAGCCTGGCCCGTGGGGGCAGGTAACCAGGGAGCTGATGCCTTGGGGCTCCACCTTCCGAATGCTCTCGGATCCACCCCTTCTCTCCACCCCATGCTCTGGCCTCCTCTCTCCTGTCCTCCCTCTACTTGGCCACCGGTGTGACCTTAATGAAAAGCAGCTCTGATCCTGTTACCTCCTCTGCTCCACTTACAGCGCCTCCGTGGCTTCCTACCACCTCCAGCCTGGCGCTCAGGGCTCTTCGTTCTCTGGCCCCAGCTGAACTTTCACTTGGCGCTTTGCACCTTCTGTTCTTTGCTCTGTCTGCCTGGCGAACTCCTAGGCATCCTGCAAAGCCCTGCTCAAGCTGTGGCTTACCCTTATGTCCCAGCCAGATCCAGTGGAGGTTCCTGCCTTTGCCCCCGCTCCCCCAGCACTGTTTCCCAACCACCCGTCAAAGCCCTCATGTGGCAGGATCACAGCTGCCTTCAGGGCACCCCAGCCACCACATTTGGCATCTTAGCATGTATTCCAAAATGCTTGCTGAGCCCTAACCGGTTTGGCTCAGTGGATAGAGCGTTGGCCTGCTGACTGACTCAAGGGTCCCAGGTTCGATTCCGGTCAAGAGCCTGTACCTTGGTTGCGGGCACATAACCCAGTGGGGGGTGTGCAGGAGGCAGCTGATCTGTTTCTCTCTCATCGATGTTTCTCTCTCTCCCTCTCCCTTCCTCTCTGTAAAAAATCAATAAAATATATTTTTTTAAAACAAAACAAAACAAAACAAAATGCTTGCTGAATAGGTGGATGAATAAAAGACAGCAACACTTTACATAGAGCTGATAGGTTTTGGGAATTGGGAATCTATCATCTTTGCACTCTCAGTGGGTGCCTTGGAAGCGACTTGCACATTTCGTTTGAGAAAGAATTGAATAGCTCAGCCCCAGACTCCCAGCTGCTTGTGTACATGATCTGAGCCCTTGGCTCCTTCGTTCGCCCTCCCCTTTCCAATTAGAGCCAGAGGGGTGTTGGGGGCAGGCCTGATTACCCCCTAGCCTGGGTTGTTTGCCCAAAGCCGCCCAAGTCTGAGGCCACCTGGGTGTCCGCTATGCCCATGTTGCTGCCCTCCTCAGGTTGGCTTCCTGGGAGAATTGGCTCAGCAGCAAGAGCCTAGCCAGGGTGCAGCACCTCTTGGGCAAGACTCCCTGGGCAGGGCTGGGGCTGGAGACTCGTACACACGGCCTACGCACCGGGCGAGTCTGCGGGCAAATGGGCTCCAGCTTGCCATGGTGCTGGGGGTGAGGGGAGGGAGGGCCACCTTCCTGTTGGGTAAACATGGGTGCTCAGACCTGCCTGGACACATCCCCGTGCCGTGTCGGTTAGAGGCGCAGGATGGCATTTCACTGAGCTGGCGTTGCTGGGTGTCAGCCAGAGGGTGACGAGGAGGAATGCTTGAGCATCCACAGACCTTGCCTGGGGCTCGGCCCCTCCAATCTTTGCTAGAAACAGAGCAGACCAGAGATGAACAGAGTGGGGAAATGGAGGCGCAGAGAGGGCAGAGGGCCTGACTGCTGTCCCACCCACCCTTGGTGATCTGGTCTCCACCTCAACGTTGGCAGCTCCCTAGGACCTGGGCAGAGTGGGCGGCCGGGGAAGGTGACTTTGCTAAGCCATGTCTGAGGTCAGAGCTTCTGGCCTGGCTGTCCTCACTGCAAATGCCTTTCAACCCGCGTCATCTGAGGCAATGCTGACATCCCTGGGAACACCCATCGGGCACCACGCAGACTCCCTGGTGTGTCGGAGGGCCACGGAGCCCTCAGCAGCAGGTGCTGTTCCCACTGTAACCCGCAGGAAGCTGGCACTGAGGGGTGACGTGCTTCTGGCCCCACAAGCTGCCCTGGGGAATCTGATCTCCTTCTCCCTGTGACCCCCTTCTCGATTTTTCTTTTTAAATGTGTGTCCGTTGGTACAAATGAGTAACCCTGTGGGCATAGTTACCAGCCCTGCTTCTGACTGGAGGGCCTGGGCAGGTGCCCGGGCCCGTGCGGCCCTGGAGGTGGTGGACGGCGGCCGCGGAGCTGGAGCAGCTGGCGGCATTTACTGCTGCTGAGGAGCGCATCTCTGGTCCAGGCTAGGGTATGGGCTTGTTGCATTGTTCCCACCCTTCCCTCCCACACACACACACACAGCTGGAGCCCAGGACCTGCGTCCGTGGAGGGCAGTGTTCCCTGGGCACGGTGTAAGCAGAGTAAAGGCCACACAGACAGAATGGCGATGCCACCCGGAGCCCAGCATCGAGGCAGGAGCACCATCGCTCACTTGCTTTCCCTGCGATGGACTTGCCCAGGGGTTTCACGTCTTCTGTGATTTCCTCTCAGCTGGCCTTGGCCCAGTGCTGTGGGAGGCCCTGCCTCACCCAGGGGGAAGCAGTGCACCCCTCTCCCTAGGCCCTGAAAGCCTGTGTCTGCAGTGTTGGGTCAGGCGGGAGTCAGGTAGAAATTGGGGGTGCTGAGCCTTGTGGGCACTTGGGGTGTCTGCTGTGTGCTTCCCAAAGGTGAAATCCCATGCAGGGCATGCTGGCCAGATGTGTCCTTCATTTGTAGAAAGGATTAACCCCTGGCTGGGGGTGGGGTCGGGGTGGGGGCACTGGAGCATCACTTCCCCCGGCTGCACCTGGAATGGGAACCACTGGCCAATCCCAGCACGGGGTCCAGGTCTCCTTTCTCGTTTGTCCCGCTCCCACTCCCCTAACCCCACCCTGGCCACCTGTTCCCTTGTGCCCACGCGAACGTGTCCATATGTGCACAAGTGGGCTCCTGGTTTTTGGAAGAGAGTGGGGATGGGTTGTAGGGAGACAGAGCCCAAATGTAATTTTATTTCCGTGGTTCTCCTTTCAAGCTGTCACAGTAAATCTGTTTTACGTGTCACTTTGTGAATCAGTATGCAGGATTAAGCCTTTTACCAACGTTTAAGCCTTCTGCAGCCACTGACAGCCCCACCTCTTTCCCCACCTCTTCCCCCATCCTGCCTTCCGAGCGCCCCCGCTGCTCTGGGCACTGGCCTCCGTGCTGTTCCTTCCCTCCTCCCTTCCCTCCTTCAGGCCCGATGGGTGATAATGAGAGCGGGGACCTGGGAGACAGCACCCACTTCCCACTGTCTGATGGAGAAGCACGCTCTGGAGGGCAGGGAGTCCCTGGCCTCTTGTGCAAGACGCTCACTTGCTTTCTGAGGCTCCTGACTGGGGACGGAGGCTGCTGGCAGTAACCTGGGCACTGCAGCTGGAGGGTTTTCCTTGCCACCCCATGGAGCGTGGACACCTCTCTCTACCCCGTGACTGTGGCCAGATCACTCAAGAACCAAAGAGAACTCCAGCTCAGGAGAGATTTTGAGGGTCAGGGTCAGGGTGGGCAGCCCAGATGTGTTTGTAGCCAGTGAAGGGCCTTCTGCCCCCTCCTGGGGTGCAGGGCCAAGGACACAAGCTGGGCTGACAGGGACGGGGGGTATGGTCAGAGGCCGCGCTGGCATGTGGGATCTCAGTATTTATTCCTTAGAAACCTTTGCCCTTCTCCAGAGAAGGATTCGGGATGCAGAACAATGACACCATTCGCTGAGATGTTTGAAGATGCTCAGAGTTTGAGACGGCGGCCCCTCCTGCCAGGCCAAGAGTCAGCCATGTGCACTGTGCATTTCCCAGCACCACCCGCAAGGCCCCGGGCACCCTGCATGGTCAGGCTTGGATGCCCCTCTGCGCCAGCCCTGTTTCTCACTGCCTTTTCCATCAGTGGACCGGCCTCCACCCAGGATGGGAGTCCAGCGCTTGCTCCTGCCTCCCACTTGCTGGTAAAGGCCCTGGCCTCGGCTTGGAGGCTAACACTTGCCCAAGCTGCCTCCACCACTGCCGCTCTCAGACCCCCTTTTGTCTTGAGACCTGACAGGTTAACCACCTGCCTGCAGCTTCAGTCCACCAGGAGGCCCACTGGGCGGCTCCTTGGGGCAGGGCCCTGTCCTTGGCACGTGAGGGCTCCCGATGAGAACGAGAACCTGACTGGGCAGCATTCCCAGGCTCCTGCTTTCTCTGTCGCAGCCCTCACTGTGCCGGATGCCAACTGCCTGTTTTCCCGTTTCTAGACTTGAGCTCCTTCTAGAAGGCCAGACCTTGCCTCTTGTATCCCCCAGCACAGTGGTCGGAAATCTGTGTCTCGCAAGCCACATGTGGTTCTTTGGCCCCTTGAGTGTGGCTCTTCCACAAAATACCACGTGCGGACACACACGTACAGTGCTATTGAAACTCCGTGGCTAAACATGAGAGATTTGGTCCACTGATTCTGAAAGAAATGGAGTCACAAGAAATTCACCAGGAAATTCAGGAATTGGATTGTTATGATGATGTTCCAGAAGATGATGACATGATTGTCATTGAATAAATGAGTAAATTCTTGATACTGTAGGATTCACAGTTTGTCTGGTTTGTGTTGACAACTACCGTACTACCGTACTGTATACAGGTAATAGATTTCTTTATTTTCACTTAACAATAAATGGGTACCGTATTCTTCTTCATGGAAAAAGAAGACATCCCCTGAAAATAAGACCTAGTGCATCTTTGGGAGCAAAAATTAATATAAGACACTACCTTCTTTTCGGGGAAACAGGGTATTTTGAAGAAGTGGTTCTAATGCCGAGCCACACTCAAGGGGCCAAAGAGCCGCGTGTGGCTCGCAAGCCGCGGTTTGCTGACCACTGCCCTAACATGTTGGTGAGGGCACAGACTGAGCCAGAATTTCTGGGTGGAAGGATGGCCAAACAAATATCCTGAGACCTTGGCTTCAAGGAGTTTCACAGCCTACTTGGAAATTAAGCCTTGGCTACCTGGCAAATCAGGAACGAACTATACTGAAAGCGCCAGAGAAATCAGCTAAGGAGTTCCAAGGAGAATTTGGACCAGGTGAGAGCTGAGAATGGACTAGAGTGGTCAGGGAGGGCTTCCTGGAGGAAGAGGCTTTAGCCAGAACTAGGCAAGGAAGAGGTGGAGGAAAGGCACCGCTGGGAAAGGCGGTTTTCGGCCAGGGCGAGTCTACCCGTGTTTCCCCAAAAATAAGACCTACTTACAGGTTTCCTTCTGAGTGAAATATAAGGCATCCCCCGAAAATAAGGTGCCCCTCCCCCCCCCCCCCCCCTTCCCCGGCTAAACATGAGAGATTTGGTCCACTGATTCTGAAAGAAATGGAGTCACAAGAAATTCACCAGGAAATTCAGGAATTGGATTGTTATGATGATGTTCCAGAAGATGATGACATGATTGTTATTGAATAAAGAAGAGGAAGTGTGCGCACCTGAGGGTCTGCGCCCATTTCTTCAGGAAGTAACCTGGACCTGGTAGCTGGGACCCCAGAGGGAAGGCACAGTTAGGAGGGGACCCTGTCCTGGGTACAGGAAGAAGGACAGTGTTTCAGGAGATTAATGAGGTGGCAGGGGGCTTCCTGGCTTGGAGGGGGAGACCAGAACGCTGTTAATAACACAGATGAGAGGAGCCCTGCGGCTGTACTTCAGAACCCCCCAACCTGTGCTGGCCCCTCCCTCCATGCTGAGAGGGGGAGGAGGTGCCAGCAGCAACGGGTTCTGAAGGTCTGGGTGCAGGCTGGTCCTGGCTACTCCCTTCCAGGGCGAGGTGGCCCTGAGCCTCTGTCCTCAACCTGCAAATGGGGAACTTGACCAACCCCGCCACGCCCTCTGCCAGCTGCTGTGAGGAGTCAGCTATGCTTAGGGAAGGAGAGGGCTCTGTGAGCTGCCGTGGTCAGGTCGTTCATCCAGTTCCAGGAAACGGAAGGCCACAGCAGCATGCCGAGTGCACAGCGGCTGGCCTCCCTAGTTCTCCAGATGGATGGAGCCTGGGGACCTGAGTGGCATTACCAACAAATCCTCTGCCCGTCACTTCCCTCCTCCAGGCCTCAGCTTCCTGTAACTGGGTCCACGCCGGCCATCCCTGCCTCCCCGGGTGCTGCGTTGTGGTGACAGGGTGCCGTGTGCACCGTCGCCGGTGTTCCCTGCTGGGAGACGAAGCTGGGCGGGCTTCTGTGGGCAAGACCGTTTGTCACAACAGCACCTCGACGCCTCCTCTAAGCCGTGGTGCCTCCGCCGAGAGCTCCCTGCATGTCTCTTGGTCTCTAGGGACTTCTAGGTCCGTTTTGCACCAGACATCCCGTATTAGCCAAGTGGGCAATGAACCCTTGTCAGATGCCCCCAACCCCAGCCCGCGAGCCCTGCACATGGCTCGTGGCTGTTAACAAACCCCAACACCTGTGGGCAGAGGGGAGGGAGGTCAGGTAGCTCGCTTTTCTGTAAGACAGGTGGCTTTTTTTTTTTTTTTTTTTTAAAGAATAGATCTTGTTCTTCTGATAAAAGAGCCTTGGAGAGAATGAAGAGACAGGGTATAGGAAACAGCACCCCCAAAGCTGTGTGAATAAGATGCAGGCAGATGCCGAATCCGTTTTGGCTCAGTGGGATAGAGCGAGCGTCGACCTGGGGATTGAAAGGTCCCGGGTTCGATTCTGGTCAAGGGCACGTACCTTGGTTGCGGTCACATCCCCAGTAGGGGGTGTGCAAGAGGCAGCTGATCGATGATTCTCTCTCATCGATGTTTCTAACTCTCTATCCCTCTCTCCTCCTCTCTGTAAAAAATCAATAGAATATATTTATAAAAAATAAAAAAAAGATGCAGGCAGTTGAGGGGCCGATCTACCAGCCAATACGACAAAGCTCTTGGGAGCTTTGCAGTAGGGGGAGGGTAAGGCTCAGAGGGAAAGGGACCTGCTAAAGCCACTGAGCGGGGGCGACTGACTAGGGTTTCAGCGCGGTGCCATTATCTCATTTAATTACCCGTGTGCATTATCTCATTTAATTCTCCAGAGAAGCCTCAGGAGGAAGAGATGACTTCTATCCTCACTGAGCATACGTGCACAAGCGGCGTGGGGCTCGGGGAGATTAAGGCCGCAAAGCTAGACCGCGTCGGAAGCAGGATTTGAACACAAGTCTCAGATTCTGCACCCCTCGTGGGGATGCCGCCGGGATGGCCTCTCCCTGGGCCAGCACGCTCTCCCCCTGTGCCCTGCCCCCGGTGAAGTGCTGTGAGGACGGCTTCCTCTTTCTAGGATGTGTGGGTGCAGAGGGCTTTCTGTATTGGGGAGATAAAAGAGCCCGTTTGGGATGATTTTATCAGCTCAGCAAGCCGGTTTGACTTACAGGAAGAAGCCAATTTGCATTTTGGGAAAGAGTTGAGTGTAAAGGCTGCGGTGAGCGCTGGGTGGATTTATAAATAAACAGTTGGCCAAGGGCATTGTGTGTCCCCAGTTGTACAATGCTGGGCTCATATTGACACCACAGACCCGTTCCGCACGTCACAGCTGCCCTTTGGACAGAAAGGGCCCAATTGAGTAAGAGCACGCCGCCAGAAATGCCAGGGAGCCGTCCTCTGAGCTGGCTCCCCGGGCAGGCTGGCAGGCTGGGCGAGTCCGGCTGCGACCGGGTCTGTGTCCTGTGGCTGCTGGCACCGCAGGCAGGTGAGAACCCACCGGTGCTGCCACGTGAGGACACAGAAGGCTGTGAGCGCTGGGGCTGGGCAGCCTCCGCTCTTCCCGCAGCGGGCACGGAGGCCCCTGAGCCCGGTTCCAGAAGCTCGGGATGCCTGCACCCTGGCCACCACACAGCCTCCACAACGGGTCCAACCCTCGCTCTGCCCCCAGCCGTCCTCACGCTTTCTGCAGGACTTACTTCCAGGTTATTTTGAGTATTCAGGGAGGTGGCGTCCACAGGAGACATACCCGTCATCCTTGCCCTGCCCTGCCCTGCGGTGATGGGGTGAAGTTGGGGCACGTCTGATACCTCACGTTCCTCTTGGAAAAGGAAAGGGGCTGCATGCTGGCTGGCGGGGGGCGGGGGAGGGTGCTGAGACCCTCAGGCCAGAGGGCGCTGCTCTGGCTCCCAGTTCCTACCTGGATCCGCTGGAGTCAAAGCCCGCATCGTTCACGGCGGCACCTCCAGCGCTCCACTTCCCTTCTCCTCACCTCGGCTTTCCTGGGAGTAAAGTGAGGATAATGGAGCGTATTAGGAGGACGGAATATAATAATGTGTGGTCAGTGCTTAGCATCGAGCACTTGCTAAATGCTCATTAATAAAGTGTAGATGAAATACCTATTTTGGGGTGGGGGAGGAAATCTGTTTCAAATCTGATTTGATCCCAGATGATAAAAGTAATAACCATAACGCGCAGTTAGAAGACTGCCCCACCAGGCCCGTGTGTTCACCCGCCTGCTTCCAGAACTTCCACGGGAACCCCTGGCACCTCCGATCTCACTCGCCGAACCTCACGGGTTCTCCCGTGGCGTCTTAGCTTTTCTGGGGTCCAGCTCACCCCTTCGCTCAAATAAGGATCATCACGCCGTCCTTAGCTGACTGCTATGAGGGCAGAGGTGTCGCTCCTCCCAGCCTCCCATTGCACCTGTCTGTTTCCTTGGTAATGGAATGCACCTAAAACACTGCATGACATGAACCAGGGCCCTTGGGACCTGGCCACCCAGAGACACCCCCTGCACCCCTAGGCGCCCAGTTATTCTTCGGGGTGTGGGCGGTCCCTTCTTAAAGCCCAGTCTTCAATGGAGGTGCACGTCTCCTGGCCACCTGGCGTTCTGCCCCTCAGTCAGTCCTCATGGTCAGTGTAAGCACAGCAGGCAGCAGCCCAAAGGCACTGTAGGCTTGTCCTGTGTGTGGCCGCTTAGGGCGACACCTGCTTTGCCTGCTGAAACGGCCATCTCCTGAGATCCCTTTGAGAGGGAGGCTTCGCGTCCATTTCAGAGGGAGGTCATGGGCGGAACGTGGTCCAGTGAATTACATTTCTGCTTCAGGGGCAAGGGAGGGATTTGAACCCGTCTTCTGACCTAACCTCAAGCCCTCCACTGGCCCCTCTGTGGAGAGAGGAAGAAGCTGAGGGTGAAGGCTGGGAAAAGGAGAGGAAGGACATGAGTCCTGAGGGACCCATGTTCTTACAAGGAGCTAGAAGGCTAAGGGCTTCGCGGAACCTCTAGGGTGGAGCTCAGGGGTGGGAAGAGGAAAACCGCCCGGAGACAACAGGCAGTGTTCGCGAGAACTTGACCTCCATGCTGCCTCAGGCATTGACAAAACCTGGCTCCTCAGTCCCTGCCTGCTGTCAGACACACGCGCTCATCCACAGTGGGTGTGGGGGCTGCAGAGGGCAGCACCCAGAGGCTCTGGGGTGATCAGAACTGATAAGCTCCCTGTCTGCAGGGACCCAGAGGGGGGAAATGGGTCAACAGGACGATCAGCGCCCCCTTGTATGAATTATGATAAGTGTGAAGATAACACAAGTAGGTATTAGATGGGGAGTGCCCAGGGGGGCACGTGGGACCTTTAGGCAGGAAGCCTTTCTGAGGAGGGCCATGAGGTGATGGTAGAGGGGAACAGCTTGAGCCTGACATGCTCTGAAAATGGAAAGGAATCTCGTGTGGCTGGAAGATAGTGGGTAAGAGGCCAGGTGGCTTGAGATGAGGTGGGCACCATTCGCGGCTCTCACTTGCCCCCCGATAGCAAGCTGGGCTGCCAGGCTTGTGTGAGCCTGGGCTCGTATCTGCTCGAGGGCTCCATACAGGCCAGCGCCCTGCCCCAGCCAAGGGGCAGGTGACAGATGACATCAATGGCTATTTCTGCTACTTGCCAGCCACCTCCATCTTCGTCGCATGAATGGGAGGCCTGGCCCAGGCTCCTGTTTGTCCCCAGCGCGTCTCTCGGCAGGGATTCCATGCTTAGCACTCACCCAGGGGCCCCGGAGAAAGCCAGGCTCTCCCACCCGAGAGAGGGGTCAGCCCTGGCCCCACAACCTCTGTTGACTTTGGTCCTTGCTCAAAAACCTGGGTAGCAAGCTGCCTGGAATGAAACGTGAAGAACTCGAGATAATAATAAAATCAATTGGACTGTTTCCTCAGTAATTCTAGAGACTGATGCATCATTAATGTTGGTAATACAGTGCCTGTCAGATCACAAACTTCTCAATAAATGTGCAGCTGGCAAGCCCTGATAGAAATTGGAGGCAAGCAGAGAATGAGATTTGGGGCCTTTGATATATGGGGTGTCAGCAGTGCGGTGAAGTTTTTATCAATTTCTGTCACTTTGGGCTTTTGTGCTCACTGCATATGTGGTCTTCATGGCACTTCTCTGCAGGCTCCCTGGTTGCTAACTGCACCCCAGGAGCGTGAATGCTGCTCCGGGGACCTCCACCCTCGGCCTGGAGCCTTTGTGGGGCCTCGCTACTGACAACTGCCCGGGCAACATGGTGGGGAGGATGGGCAAAGCCAGAGGCTCTGGACCTGGCCCCTGGGTCACTCAGCTACTCCACGAGGATTTTTTATTGAGTCTGTGTCCGGCCCAGGATGCCACTGGGCCTGCCCTTGTCAGTTGAGGGGTCTTTGATGGGAGCCTAGGGCGTGGGGAGTAGTCAAGGGGCCATTTCTACCTGAGGGTCAAGGGTGAGAGCACAGTAGGAGTTCCGGAGCTAACGTAGCCATCAGCGTCTGCCAGGTAGTCGGGCACTCAGGCCCGGAAGTACGGTGGCCCTGGAGTTTAGGGGGAGGGAGGCTTGGAAGGGCTAGGCCCCCATGGCATTGGAGAGAAGGTAGAAGCCCCCGGAGGCAGCAGTGCATGGTGGTCAGTGCGTGGGCTCTGGAGCCAAACTGCCGGGGCTAAATGCAAGCTGCCATGCTCACCAGCTGGGCAACCTCAGAGAAGTAACTCAGCTACTCTGTGCCTCAGTTTCTTCATCTGTGAAGTGGGGATTTAGTAGCAAAACACCTACTTCTGGGGGAATCTTGTGAGCATGAATGGAGGAATGCTGGTACCGAACTTAGAACAGGATCTGGTCCACGGCGAGCAGCACTGGCCAATACTGGCATTGCTTCTGCACAGTTGTTTCAGGTAGCCCTCCCGCGACCGAGAGCCAGCCACACAGAGGGGGTTCAGAGAGGGGAAGGAGGGCGTCCAAACATATGGAGCTGGGATAGGAGCACAACTGCTGCTGAGCCGGGGCTCTTGTGCCGTGGCCTCGGTGCCCCGGACAGGAGTGGCACGGGGCGGGCCCAGTCCGACACCCTGCAGAGGACTGGACTGTGCGATCAAGTCGTTAGCAGGAGGCTAATGAGCAGGGCGGGCAGTAGGCGGGCGTAAGCTTTGTTGGTACCTTCTGGGGACTGGAGAAATTCCGAGACTCGGGACTTGAGTACAGGGTGTCAGGGCTGGCTCCCGAGGTTTGGCTGGAGAAGGTGGGCACCGTGTGGCGGATGAGCCAGATAGGAACCACTTTGTTAGCAAGTCCCAGCCCCGGGCTGGGGTTCCAGTGTTCCTGCCGCCCCCTGCCAGGGAGCAGGCCCTGAGAGCCAGCAAGGCCTGCAGCCTCCTGGACGCCCACCCCAGAGCCATGGCGTTGGAAACACAGTGAGAGGACCCCTGGGCCTTTGGGAGGACGGGCGGGGAGTGCATTCGGATGCAGCCATGGCTGCGTGGACTTGAAGGTCACCTCTTCTGGGAAGCGCTCCCTGAATGCCCAGGATTTGCTGGGGGAGGCCAGTGCTCCTTGGGGTCTCCTGGGCACAGGGTCCCCCACCCCACTGGGCAGGGGTTCTCTCCAGTCTGCCTTTCATGTGTTCCTCCCATGGCTTCCTGGGAGCCCAGGATTTACTGCTGGCTCTTTATCTGTGCTTGCTTTGAAAGGAAGGCAGGGTTGCCAGGTCCCCTGGGGCTTCAGGAAAGAGGAAGCAGCCTTGTTAGACTGAGGTGTGGAAAAGACAGAGAGAGACGTGCGCTTGGAGCCAGGAGAAGGGGTGCCTGGGTCCAGGTCGGCCCCAGGCGCTCTCTGCACCCCTTCAGGCCTCCATGATCCCTACGAGATCCAGGTTTCTGAGCCTGGGACGCTGCTACTCATTCTAGGTTAGAGAGGGGCCCGC
Source organism: Pipistrellus hanaki (assembly GCF_964339955.1). NCBI lineage: Eukaryota > Metazoa > Chordata > Mammalia > Chiroptera > Vespertilionidae > Pipistrellus > Pipistrellus hanaki. The sequence continues at coordinate 10,174,916 of NC_140516.1, read as the reverse complement.
ATTTCACAAGTGACTTCCCTGAGAGGCGTCTCTTCCCATAACCCCACCCCCACCATGTGCTGGGCTTGGAGGAAGTGTCCCCTCCCATCCAGTAACTTGCCCTGTGACAGTGGGGGCTCGGGTCTTTCCACTACCTGGAGGCAGGAGGCAGGTAGGAAAACGGGTGCCTGCTGATTCCATCCTGAGTGGGTCCCACCACACTGTATCCAACCAGAACAAATCCCCAGCCCCTCTCAGCGTCACTTCCCATGTCACCACAGTGGGCATCCGTGTGCCCACAGGATTGCGGGTCTTGTAGGTGATGCTCAGAACACGTGTGCTGTTGAGTGCCAGCCTGGGACCAGGCTCTGAATGAGCGATCCTGGTTTGACCCAGGAGCTCAAAGCCTGGCTAGGGAATAAGACAGGCCAGCAACATCCTATAGCAGGAGAGCCTGGTGGCCCGTGGGGCAGCGCAGGCCAGCCTGCTGGCTGGGCATTCGGGGAGCGCTTCTCAGAAGAGGTGACCTTCAAGCTCCCCCCCAAAGGATGAGTCAGGGAGTGCTCAGCACAAAGTGGGCAGCAGACAGCATCAGACCTGGGTAGGTAGGAAGGAAAGGCCAGGGAACTCAGCGAGGGCCTGACCGTGTCTTAAAGGGCCCTTAATGCCATCATGCCTTCAAGTGTATCCTTGACACAGGCTCAACAAAAAAAAAAGATTTTGGGGTGAGGAGTGGCGTAGCCGGATCAAATCTGTAGGATGATCACTGTGGTGGCCACCTGGTGGTGGTTCTCACAGAGGCCTGAGGAATCCTGCTGCTGTCCAGGAGAGAGGGCCTGAGCTGCCCACCCCCTCCCCCCCCCCCAAAAAAAAAATAGGGCCTGGGCACGGGAGCAGGGGCGCAGCAGGGGTGGGCTGGTCTGCAGGGCCATGGGGTACTATGATTTCCTAGGGACGTAAGTTCCAACTGCCTCGGGGTGCCCTGGGCCCTTGGGGCTTCTGCACCCAGAACCCCCCGCGCTCCTGTTTAGCCGGGCCTCTCCCCGCGTATCTGAGCAGGTGTGTTCAGAAACCTGGTCTCACCATGCAGGCCTGAGGAGACATGGAGGCCGGGGTGCAGAGCGTCCCGGAGGACAGCTGCCTCTGAGGGAAATGGTGGAGCTGATTACAGGCTGCAGAATCGTGGAGCCATGCCGGGGCCACTGTAGAGGGTGGACTTCATCACCGGGAGGCGAGAAGACAGTGAAGTCAGCGGACAGTTGACTCCGCAGGTGATGGGGGGGCGCTGCTGGCTGTCCAATGGCAGGGCCCGGGGCTCACTCCGCTGGGAGGAGTGGAAAATCTCCAGGCCAGGAAGTGAGGGAAGGGCACCTGAGGCGAAGAGAACAGCACCTCCGAAGGCTCAGAGTGCCCGAGGACTGCTGTCAGAGGGCACAGCCCGCAGCCAGGCCATAGGCATGGACTTTGTTCCCCTCCGACCTCTCCAGGGGGAGAAGAAAAGCCAGGGGTTACTGGATCCTGGGGAGCCTGAGCTCCTCACCACGGAGGCCATGTGGGGCGAGGGGGCCGGCAGTGCTGGCCAGGCGCCGCCTGCCCAAGGAGGGTGGCTGACCGACGTGCCATCCTCTGGCAGCCTGCGTGCTTCTTGGCACAGCCACACGGACGGGAGCCGTGGGGTGGAGAAGGGCCTGTTTGCCTAGGAGGAGGGGCTGTCTCTAGCTGGCGACTGGCACCTGCCCCTCCGGTGTCAAAGTCCATCCGGGCGCACTGGGGCAGGCAGGGAGGAGGGCGGCCAGGTGATGGCCATCCTGGCAGGTGTGCCGGTCACCCCAACGACAAGCCATAGGACCCAGGGGCCTGCTCTGTCCCGTGCACTGCCCCCCCTCCTTGCTAAACACACACACACACACACACACACACACACACACACACTCAGGGGACATGATGTAAGGAACAAGGTGCCAGTTATTTACCACCAGTTGCCACAACACAGAGAGGTAACCGAGGACCAGAGCACGGACGTGGCCTGCCCCGGGTTACGTACACAGCGGGGACCAGAGGCTGCTCCCAGGCTTCCCCGTGGGACAATGGCCCCCAAAACCTTGGGAGGAGCTGGCTGGGCCCCTCGTGGCTCCGGATCTGGCCACCTCCGCCGTTGCTCTTGCCGCCCTGCATCTCCGATCTCCGGGAGGAGGAGCTGTCTGCCAGCAGTGAGCAGCCTCCTCCTGGGATCGCAGCGTGGGCAGCCTTCCTCACCTCCCTCCACCACCACCGCCCGAGGAAGCAAACCCCAAAGCTGGTCCTCGCCAGCCTGGTAGAAGGTGTGTGGCAGGGACGTGGGCACAGTGAAGTCTCGAGCCCTCCTGTCAGGGCGGCAGAAACCCAGCTCTGGGAGTGTGTAAACACGGTTATTTTTAGCCCTCCGCGGGCTGTGGGCGCAGCAGCGTGACCCGCACTTGGCTCAGCCCCTTCCTTCTGCCCCACCCAGAGCAGAGGCCTCCTGTGGCCCCCCGGCCGCCCCCCTCCTCTTTGAGGGTGGGCCAGCGAACGCCAGGACCCTCTCAGAGGGGAGCCTGGCGGAGGCCTCGGCGAAGCTGCCCGTGGCTGGGAGCTGAGGCCAAGACTGGCTCACCAGGGGCAGGATGTGGTTTGCAGAGAAGCGACATTTCAAGCTGCAAGAGAAATACTGGAGCCACACAGTATTTCATGCGCTTTCCACGGGCTTTTATCCTCTCGGGCCTCGTGCCTTCCCTGGTCTAGGCGTTTGGAGGCCTGGTCCCCAAGCCAACGTGCTGCCACTTTCCCCATCGTGGCTCCCAGGTGGGTAGGGTGCCTCCTCCGAGCCCTCACTCACCATGAAGTGGGTAATTCCCAGCCTGGCTGGTGGGGGCAGGGGGGCTAATGAGATCATGGATGTTCACTCACTTGTTCATTCAACAAACACTGATGAGCATCGATTTTGTGCCAGACACTGTTCTAACCACTGGGTAGAAGCAGAGAGCCAGCCTGACAGGGGGCTGGGCCTGACATCGTCAGGGTGGGGGCGAGAGACAGATAATAAGTAAGTACCTACAGAAGCAATAATCATCTCGCGGTACCTGCCACCCAAGGACCGTATGGAGTGGTGTGTTATGGAGCGACTGCATTTTAGACAACGACAATCCGGAAGGGCCCGTGGAGAGACTTCAGTAAAATCGATAGAACCGCCATCGTGGAGGGAGGAGACTGCCCACCACACCCTCCGGCCAGCCCACCACGGGGGCCGGGACAGAACGGGGCAGGCAGGCAGCGATGGTGGTGGGCAAGCACTGTCCTGGGTGAGGTGAACAGGGCCCAGATGCAGGCCGTGGGGGCCGTGGGGGATGCCTTGGGGAGGCCATAAACAGGAAAAGATGTACTTTACCGCTACAGAGGAGAGCCAGGGGGAAGTGAGAGTGGGAGGCCAGCGAGAGGCTGTGCCTTTGCCCAGGCAAGTGGGCTGGCAAGAGGTGGGCAGGTTAGAACACAGGAGGGGTGAACACATACCATATGCAGATGATGTGGTATGAATTGCACACCTAAAACCTATATAGTTGTATTAACCCATGTCACCCCAATAAATCCAATTTTAAAAAAAGAAAAAAGGGGACACAGGAAGGGTGAGCCAACCGTGGAAGCGGCAGATGGCTTGGCTAAGAGGGAGCATCCGAATCAAGGAGGCTCCGTGACTTTTGGATTTGATGCCTGGGTTGGGGTGCGGAGAGCAGTGAGCTGGGATACAAAGAGGCCAGGCACTGGAAGGGTGGAGGGAGACCAGGACCTTGGGGGACAGAGCTAACTGGACACGTGCGTTTGCAATGTCTTTGTCAAAAGGTGAGTGGAGAGGCCTGCTCAGGGGAGTGGTGACATGGGGAGCGCCAGGCCCCCGTCTGGCACAGATCACCCCCGGGAAGGGGGCTCTCTGCCAGCCTCAAGCCAGGCTGTGTAGGGGGTGCTCCCTCTGAGTCCGGCCTGGGGTTTGTCCAGTGCATCATGGGAGAAGGCTTTCTGGTTGTCTGGCTGGTGGGAGGGCGTGGTGGGCAGGGCCTGCAGCCTCGGTGGGAGGGGGTGGGAGGCTCTGTATGGAGGGCGGGGCTGGCTGGACTAGGGACGTCCAGGTGGGAACACGAGTACCATGTGCCTCCAGTGGGCCCGAGCCCTAGGTCTCCCTCCCAAGCCTCCTCCTGAGCTGCAGTGACTTCTCACTATGAAGCAGCAAGGACGCTTCTCGTGCGGCTGGACCCAAGTGCCAAGGACAGGGAGGAGCAACATGCTTGGGATTTTTAACCACAAACCTGGCTCCTTTTATTTTGTCAGCAGCCAGCTTTGTGACCCCGAACATGTCCCCTCCTGTTCCCTCCCTGGGCCTTGGGGTTCCCCCTGAGACACCAGGATGGAGCAAAAGACCCTCAGAGTTCTACAGCGGCTCTGCCTCCCTCTTTAGGGGGGCAGAGGTTTGGTGTTGAGGGTCAGGGTGTGAGACAAGGCCTGGCGCCCAGAACGTGGAGGTGCCTGGCAGGGTCCCCGGGGAGCAGGTGGCATAGGGGCCACTCAGAGGATGGTCTGAGGTAGGGATTCCCGGCTGCCTGTGGGGTCAAAGGGACCAGCTTACCATATAAATAGTTGTGCCCTGGGGAAAATCTCTTGGCTTGTTAAAGCCTCAGTTTTGCCATCTGCAAAATGGGCGTAACAAACGTCACTGGCCTCAGAGGGATGAGTAACTACGGAAGCAACACGAGGAGCGCAACTGGCTTAGCTGCAGCTCTCAGACTACCTTCGATTTCTGGAGGTTGCCCTCTCCCTGTCCCTCTCCAGGGTTCTTCTGCTGGTGGGGCTTCCTGTGGGAGCCATAATCTGGGGCCTGGGAGTCTGGCCAAACCCCACTCAGGCAGCGAGCCTCACCGTGGCCTCAGGGACTGGCCCACTGCCGTGGCTTTCTGGGCGCGAGCACAGGTCCAGCGCGAGGAGACAGTGACGCACTCTCTGAAATCACACCGTCTCTGTGCTTTGTTTCTCCAGAAGAGCGGGCTTTGCCTTCCCATCAGCATTGACGTGGTTGTTGTGTGTTGCTGTTGTTGTTGTTGTTGTTATGTGTTTTAACTGCTCTGGGCTTTCGAGCTGTGGTGGAAAGTGAGGAAAATAGCAGATGCTGTATCCATTTGCCACCAAACTGTCTGGAAACGCTATAAATATTTTCTATAAAGACAAGCTTCCCCAGCCCCGACGTGTTAGTTACCTCCTTCCTGACAGAGTGATTTCCGAAAATTAAGACAAATAACCTCCTAAATCACAGTCGTTAACCTCAGGTGTAAAAACCGTTAGCACGCCTGCCGTGGGCCAGAGGCTCCGCGCTGAGTGATTGCGTATGGGGCGTGGAGAGGCGGCGGCCGCCATGAGGGGGAACCCCGTGCGCGGTCAGAGGGCCTGGGCCAGGAGGCCCGCTCTGCGCGCCCCTCGCTGCAGTGCCACCTCGGGCTGGTGGGCTCGCCGCTCGGAGCCAGCGGGCACACCGAGCTGTGCTATGCTCCTCCAGGTTCACAAAGGTGACTCTGAGTCTGGCCCTGCGTTAATCACGGCTGAGCACAGCCCTCTGCCCAGGCCCTGCCGCCCCCGGCTGCGTTGAGGATGGCGCCCGGGCCCGGCACGCTTGCTGGTCTCCTTTTCAACAGAGGGACCTCGCAGCCTCCAGCAGGCAGGCAGCGGAGAAGTGCGCATACTCTCCTGCGCTTCTTTTCACATTTAACTTCTTCTTCTTCTTCTTTTTAATAAATCTTTATTGTTCAGATTATTACAGTTGTCCCCCCCCCCCCCCATAACTCCCCTCCATCTGGTTCCCACTCATCCCATCCCACATTTAACTTCTGTTCGTGGTGAGAGAGGCTAATTTTGTATGTAAGGTAACAGGACAAGGTTTTTTGTAAGTAAGTATATTTTGGCAAAAACTGAAGTGATTTCAAGAAAAATATTAGATAAATGGCAGCTTCGATGGCAGGAGGAAATGACAAAACCAAGAAGTTGTTTAGCGGACGTGAGGGGCTCAGCAAACTGTCCGGGTCACCCTTTTCTCTCCCATCGCCTCCATGGAGTTTTACCTCCTTCACCTTTTCTCTCCTCGCAGAGGAGTGGACAGGAAGGGCTACTGGTATGGCATTTTGATCAGTTGTCTCCCAACAACACAATACTCAGAGGTGAACACTACACCCCATACCCCGGGGCTGAGGGACTCCCTCTGTCAGGGGGCAGACTCCACCCCTGCCCAGCATGGCTGACCCCTGCGGGAGTGTAGTTTATGCTCTACTAACAGGGATGTCAAATGCTACTACAGGTTTTGGAGTGACAGCCTAGCGTGCTATCCAGAAAAGTCATTCCAAGGTCATGTTTGAACTCTGCGAGAAAGTATGGGGATCGATTGGTAATGTCTGCCCGAGGTGTGGGAAGGGAGCAGGGTGACCTGTCTGCCTTTCTGTCGCTTGAGTGCCCCCTAAGCCTGCAGCTGAGTCCTGTCTGCTCTGCACCACCAGCGCCAGGCATGGCGGTCAGCTAGCGACGGAGCTGGTACTCCTGGAGCAGCCCTGACCCATTATGCAGGGGGCAGCCCCCAACTGAGTCACAGGCCCCAGAGGGTTGCACCTGGCCCCGTGCTCATGAGGCCTATGCACTTCCCGGGTCCCCTCCCCGCAATGGCCAGCCCAGGCTGCACCCGGGGCAGCTGCCCAGGAAGTGTGCTGATCAGACCCCAACCATGAATGTGCTGCCCAGGTTTCCGGTCCCTCGTCCGCTGTTCTGGGGATCCCCTCCGGAGAGGGCGTACAGGCGTTTGGTTTGGATGTCCTGGCTGCCACACGTACTGCTACACACATCACAATCATGCTTTGTTCCGCCGTCGTCCTCAGAGTGCTCACTCTACACTGTCTTCAAAGCTGACCTGCAGGCCAGGCAGCCTGATTTGCCCCCATTTTATAGGTAAAGAAACTGAGGCCCAAGGTTGACGAGTGACTTGCTTGAGGTCACGTAGTCAGTTAATGCAAAGACCCTGCCTGAACCCATGACGTTCATCTCTTGGCTACTTTTCCTCCCACATAACAAAAACAGCTCAAAGGACTTGATGCATCCCCGTGTTTAAACCTCATTCATCCGATCACTCAGAATCTTTGTAGCCTGGTGGGGAAGAGCCCTGGAGCCAATGGCCTGCTTTGCATTTCAACCACTTCGTGGCCATATGGCCTTTGTTCTTCTCTCTCTCTGTGCCTCATTTCCCCCATCTATGAAATGGGCATAAATACCACATCGGGCTGTTGAGACCAGGAACATGCTAACAGTGCCTGGCTCAGGGTGAGGGTTGAATTCAGCTGGGTCCCCTCCCCTGCGGGCACTGAGGAATTGTGGAAGTGAGCTGGCAAGAGCAACTCACGGTCTGGCGACTGGGAGGTGAGAGTGGATGGGCACATCAAGAGGACATTTTAGGCAGACAGACAGAGTCGACAGTGCGCCTGCCGCCGTGGGCCGGTGGGAGGAGGGAGGGGGCCTTGAGAAAGGCTTACCCCCCAGAGGGAGGCCATCAGAACGGGGCTTGCAGAGGGCAGGCGGGCCTGCCAGGGGAGGAACCTGAGTGCACAAGGACACGGGGCAGGAACCGGGATGGCCCGGGTTCCAGTCCTAGGGTGCTGGTGCGGGTGGGGAGGGGAGGGGGCTGGCCTGGCCCTGGCAGATAACAGTATCCAGGACTTCTGGAGCGAGGAGAGCTCCCATCCCCACTCCCTTTCACCCCTGCAGCTGAGGCCTCTGGGTGGGTGAGGGCTGAGGAGAAGCAGGAAGGCCAGGGACTGGTGTGTCCCCGTGGGAGGCGGTGAGAATCTTGCCCGAGCGCTTTGGCACCCGTAATTGTCTATTGTTCATCGGGTGATGAGCCAGCTCCCTGCCATCTGTCTGTCTGCCGGCCTGTCTGTCTCTCCTCTCCTGCGTGTCTGTCTGTGCAGTGCAGTACAAACAGCCCCTCCTTACACACAGTCCCCCGCTCCCCCCAGATCTGCTTGCAGCCCGGAGGTAACCCCCCCGCACGCCCAAGACCCATTCACTCTGCGGGGCCTGGGCCCACGTGAAACCCGCCTCGCTCCACCGCCAGATACAGATGGCTGTATTATTAATAGTCGTGATTAATCGGCATCCGTGGAGGAGCTTTCCCCTGGGCAGCACGTCCCCAGGACCAACAGCCCCCGGAGGCCCCTCTCTACCCCCACTGGTAGGGGCGGGGAGGCCAGACCAGAGGTGACTCACAGGAGATGCAGCTGGGAGTGGCCCGGGCCTGGATCCCAGGCTGGTGGCAGCACCCCATTGTTATGCTCAGAAGCAGAATCTCCCCCACACCCATCTTCAGCCCCAGCACCACTCAGGCCTGGGGTGCTGGTCGCTAGGAGAAGCCCTCAGTATGGGGGGTAGGAAGGCAGCTCTCAGCTTGTGGGTGAGAGCAGAGGACGGAGGTAGAATGGGGAGGCCAGAGGGAAGCAGGGAAGAGGGAGCAGGAGAGGGATCTCACACCGGGGTGGCGGGGGGAGGCAGCCTGGGGTGGGGTGGGGTGGATGCTAAATAACAGGTCCCCTCCACCCCCGCCCAGACGGTGGGCCTGGACCAGATGCCGGCTCCGTCTCTGTTCTGAGCGCTGCGTCCTGGGGATGATTTAATGCCTGCGGCAGGCGGCTTCCTGATTGATGGGCTGTGCTTGACAGGCCTGACTCCGTGAGCACAGCGGCGGCGAGGGGCCTCGCACGGTTCCGCAGATGGCTGCCTGCCCACCTGCTGCCCTCGCCCCTCTCCTGGGCCCTGTGTGTGTGTGTGTGTGTGTGTGTGTGTGTGTGTGCATCAGAGCTGTCCATGTCCCTGCTCGGTGGTCCCCCCGTGCCTGAATGCAGGTGTGTGCTGTTCTGGGCGAGAGCATGTGTGCAGATGAGCACATGTGTGCCCGGCAAACACGTGTGGTTGCATACACGAGCGAGGGGAGTGCATACACGTGTGTGCCTGTGTCATGGTGACAGGTACACACAGGCGGTCACCAGCTCATCTTGTTTTCCTCAGATGGGTGCGGTCCACGGTCACACACCCACACACCCATGCACACCTGGTGACCTGTGTGGCTGGCCGAGAGACATTGCAGCCTGATCAGTAAGCTCAGCAGTAAGGGTTTGCCCTGATAACTGAGCGCAGAGAGCCCTGGCCTGGGGTTCCTGCAGGGAGGTGGGAGGTAGATGCTCATCCTTAGAGCATCTCTGGCCCAGCCCTGTAAGTCAGTGGTAGGCAAACTGCGGCTCATGAGCCACATGAGGCTCTTTGGCCCCTAGAGTATGGCTCTTTCACATAATTCCACAGCCTGGGCGAGTCTATGTTGAAGAAGTGGCATTAGAAGAAGTTTAAGTTTAAAAAATTAGGATCTCCAAAGAAATTTCAATCGTTGTACTGTTGATATTTGGCTCTGTGGACTAATGAGTTTGCCGACCACTGCCATGGGGGACCACTGTTTGGAATGCAGGTGGATGCACATCATGTTAAAATAGCACCTGCTTCCAGCCCTCGGTTCCACCCGGCTCCACCCAAGGAGAATGTTCAGGGCAGCTCAGAGGGGCTGTGGTGAAACCGCACTCCTGCCTGCAGGATGGTGCCCTGGGGGTGGAGGGGGTCAGTGCTCACCTCCATTCCTCCTGGGAATCCGGGTGCCACGTCCCACCACAGCCAGCCAGCTATCCAGGAGGACAGTGGCTGGTAGTGACCTCTGCCCCTACATCAACTGCATCCTGAGGACCTGAAGCCTGAAAGGAGGCCTGAAAGGAGGCCGGAGGGGAATGTGACTTGTCACCTGAGGAGGGGGGACCGCAGACCCCATGCCAAGGGGCTTCCTCCTGCTGGCTGCAGGCTGACCCCAGGAGCAACCTCATCACATTGGGCTCTTTGGTCAGAGCCCCACTTTGTGGCAGCCGCTGGGGTCCAGAAGGTGTGTAGAGTCTCCTTCCCGGCAGGTGCTTCCCTGAAGAAAGGAGTCCCTGGTCCCCAGGCCAGGGCGGGCAGATGCAGCCGGGGCTCTCAGAGCCCAGAGGTGTGGGGGCTACTGTGGGCCCAGATGGGCAGGGAAGAGAGGCCCCCATGGCTGCACGGACAAGGGGAGTTAGCTTGCTGGAAGGGACAGCATTCCAGAAGGACAGGGCGTGTGGGCAAAGGTTTGGAGCTGTTCCTGGGAGAAGGCATGCCCTCTCCCGCAAGACATCTGGGCCGTGCTGGCCCGGGCAGCCTCCGCTCTCCATGCCCAGTGGCCATGGGGCGAAGCAGATGGCTGGCAGGGGGCGGGGCCACCTCCGCCCAAGCCAAGCGAGGCCAAGTGGCCCACACAGGCCCGAGCCTGAGACCTTGGCACCAGCCGCGCGGAGCGCTCCGCGCGAGAGTTAATGATTCATTTGTGGCCAATTTCTGCTGGCCTTTGCCTGGCAATTCCCAAGCCGGTCCCTTCCCTCGGCTCCAGGAGTCCAAGAGCACGGGCTCGCTTTCACTTGGCTGAGAACATCTCACCCACTCTCCAGGGAATGGTTTGTACAATGACAGCAGGAGCGACGCAGGTTAGCCACGAAGAAGAACTCACTCTGGGCTGCAGGCCGGGGCTGGGGTGGTTGGTTTGACTGTACCAAGTGCTGAAGGCAGGAGCCCTGTTGCTGTTTGAGGTGTTTCTCCCCCCCCACTCCCCGCCCCCTCCCCTCCCGGCCTCCCCATTTAGTTCAGAGCAGATGCGAACAGAATCCAGTTTATTATAATGCAAAAAGCGTTGCAACAGTTCCAAAGGGGTAAGTAGAACTTGACCCAGAGCAGGACTTGCCTGGTTAAAAAAAGCGATAACACATGCAAAGGCCCTGGGGCACAGAAGTCCAGGGGAGGCTGTTCTGGAAGGTCGAGGAGTTGTGGTACGGCTGGAATCTAGAGGGCTTGAGAGACTTCTAGAAGTTATGGACACCAAGGACAGGCGGTTTGACAGTGGGAGATGCTGGCAGTGAGGAGCCAGGGCTGGTACCTCAGCAGGGACAGGTGTGTTTGTGTGTTTGATTGGGGCTTTGGGGTCACGTGTGCCTTGTTTCTGTGGGTCAGCACAGCTTCCTTGGCAGCTGCCTGCGCCAGCTCGGGCCCTCGCCCCGCACAGGTCCCTATGCCTGCGTGGAGGGAGACTGAGGGAGGGGGCCTGTGCAGCAGGCAGGTGACGGGGTAACAGGGACTCGGCGGAGTCCAGGGCCCCTGGTGTGAGTGCAGGGCTGTGCCGGGTAGCCGATGACTTCCAGACCCACCCAGGCCTGGCACCCCACTTCCCTGAGTGGGGTGCCAGCAGGGGTGTTGGGCAGCCTTAGAAGCCGTGTTCCCCGTAGCCTGTGGGCAGACCCCCGGGAGGTTAGCCTTGTAAGATCAGCCTGGTCTTACTGAGTCCACATGCGAAGACGTGGGCCCCCAGGGAGGCCCAGCCCCTGGCCCCGCCTCCCAGGCCTGGCTGGGGGCACACATACCCTCCTCCCCGCCTGCACATTTCAGAGAGTATTTCCTCAAACCAGGCAAAATAGAACAGCCTGATCCTCTAGGTCACAGCGTCCAGGGGCTTGGGGCAGGGCTTCCACGATATCTCTCCCGCTTTGCAAATTTAATTTCTTCTGATTATTTCTTGACAGTCCCAGGCGTTGGTGGTAAACAACCGCTCTCCCAGAATGTTTCCCCGTGACAGCAGCTTTCTCTGGCGAGGGTGCTATCAACACTTGGCAGGGCCTCTTCCCAGCTCCCTGCTCCTGCGAAGCTCGAAGCTCCGGCTTCTGAAAGCCGCCCAAGAATGTGGCGCTGTCCCTGCGTGCTGGGGGAGGGGCTGGGGCGGGCGTAGGCTTAGCCTCTTGCTCCCCGCGGCAGCCAGAGGCTCAGCCTGGCCTCAGCTTGGCCCGGGAGCCTCAGATGGCCCCTGGTGGTGGATGGTCCCCAAGCGGAGGGTGAAGTGGGATCAGGTGTCCTCTGGCTCCCACAGCCCTGGTTTTTGGATCCTTGGCACAGCTCAGGGCAGGAGGGAGCTCGACTCCCCTGGGCAGCTCTGCCAGGCCTGCCTGTGGCCAGGAGACCGGTGGTGTCCCAGCCCTGCAGCGTCCACAGTCTGCGTCACGCTGGCTTAGGTGTCCTGAGTCAGAGCCAGGAAATGGATCTGCTGTGCGGGGGTGGAGGTGCGGCTGCCCTGGCAGCTGGGATGAACCCCAACCTCCTGCTTGCCCACGTTGTGGGGGCGGGAGGGGGGTGGGGGGGCCTTGCTTTGTGCATCCCTTCCCTGGCCTAGCCCGGATTGGACTGGTGCTTGGAGGAGAGGCTGAGGTGACAGCTCCCTGCTCCAGTGACTGTGCCCAAGCCCCTAACCACATAGGCAGTGACTGGCACTGACAGGAAGGAGGCGGGGACTGGGCACAGCCAGGCTGCTGTGCCTTTACCCGGGCTGGACCGGCACCCCTTTCCTGGAATGCCTCCCAGGCGTGGCCTTTGGGCAAGAATTGACCCACCACTTGCCTCCGCTTTGGTGAAACCTTCCTGGCAGCCCCTCCTCCAAGCAGCTGTCCCTGTTCCTCCAGCCGCCCCCTCGGACGCCCCTCGGGACTCCTGTGTCAGTGTTCTGGTTACAGCATGTGTGATCCGCTTTTCCTCAGGGCACCCCGGTTACCTGTGTGAGTGCTCAGGGCATGATGGTTCTGTGTGCCCTGCCTGCCTGGTCCGTAGCAGACACTCGGTAAAAGCAGGCTGGGTTTGATCAGGGGGTTCCCGAAGGCAGTATTGGAGGATCCTTGGTTAGTGATCTGGTGAGGGGAGGCTGGCCTTCCTGTGCCAGAGCCCCTCCCTCTGCGGCCTCAGTGGCCCAGGCAGTGCTGGGGCTGCAGCGGCCCCGCCCCTCACTCAGCCAGTGCCTTCCTGGCTGCGGCAGCCAGCTCCCCGGGTTGCCCGTGTGATCACTCTCCAGAAAACACCCCAGTGGAAACTGCATGAATGATTGATAAGAGCTGAGAGCTGTTTAATTTTTTCCCCCTGTTTAATGGCTATCAATAATTTAATACGCTCTCTGTATGTTTTTAAGAAATAGCACCCATTTTGCCGTCTCCGGTTTAGCGGGCTAAATGATTTAAGTGTTGGAAATGTGCTTGAGGATGGAAGTCGAGTGAGTCAGAGCAATCTGGAGGCCCGGTTGGGGAGAGAGGCGGGTTCAGAGAGCCAGCCAGTATCTCAGCCTGGATGGGCGAGCGTGTGTGTGTGTGTGTGTGTGTGTGTGTGTGTGTGTGTGTGTAGGTGGGCGGGAGGGAGGTGGGAGGGGGCGGGTAAAAGCCAGTGGCTTTCTGCTAAGAGCAAGATAATTGCTTTTCCGGGTCTCGCTGAGCAGCAGCTGAACAGCTGTCAGCTCCCTACCCCCACCCCCAATGCTGAGCTTTTCTGGATGATTCTGGGGGGACAGGGTGGGGGTTAAGAAGGAGCTGCTGCTGGTACCACCATGGGCTGAGACCCTCCCTCCCCCTGACATCTTTGCCCCGTCTAAAGCTTTCAAATCATTTTTAATGATGCAGTTAGCTTGCTGCCTGTGTGTCTTCCAGATGGGGCATGGTTCATGTGGAGTGGGGTCTCAGAATCACTAATCTTGGGCCCCAGAGGGGCTGGGAAGGTCATCTGCCAGTGCTCCCCCAAACTTTCCAGATGCAAAGGATCACCTGGGAGGACTTATTAAACATTTAAATTTCTGGGCTGTATTCCAGACCCACAGACGTCCATTCCCAGGGGAGAGGCCCGGGAAGCTGTAGGTTTACCAGGCGGCCCAGGTGATTCTTATCATCTGAGGAGCTGGGGGAATACAGAGGCTGGCTCCGGCCCTGATGCCTGGAGCACCCACAGCACCACGTGGCTGGTCCCCTTGGCTTGCATGCCTCTGGGGACGGGGAGCTCATTACCCGAGACAGCATGCCCACCTGTGGAAGGCTGGACCCAGCCAGCTGCCCTCCCGCGCATGGAGTTACCTCTTCCGCAGGGGCGGCTGCCTCTCTGGGGTTATCTGTGCCTCCTGGCTGGGCAACGAGCTTTCTTCCTTAGCAAAGGGCTTGGAGTGCCAGGGAAAATGCCCCAGGGTGAGCCCAGGCATCGGGTGGGGAGGCACTCTCCTTCCTCTCCAGGCTGGCTGCTGTGGCCTCCCCTAGCGGACTGCAGTGGGCACATGAGCTACGGCGGGCAGGCACCACTGCGGCAGTGAGGACCCCGAGGGAGGCAGGAAGGCTGCAGGGCCTCAGCACTGTCTTGACCTGTGGGCAGTCCTCCCGCAGGATAGAACGTGGTATCTCGCCAAATCCGGTGTGGCTCAGTGGATAAGAGCGTCGGCCTGCGGACTGAAAGGTCCCAGGTTCGATTCCAGTCAAGGGCATGTACCCTGGTTGCAGGCACATCCCCAGTAGGGGTTGTGCAAGAGGCAGCTGCTCGATGTTTCTCTCTCATCTAGCTCTCTATCCCTCTCCCTTCCTCTCTGTAAAAAAATCAATAAAATATATTAAAAAAAAAAAAAAAGTGGTGTCCCATCTGATCCTGTTGACGAGGCAGCATCTCTCAGATGGCAGTGGGAGGACTGAGGCCACCGGGGGCCCCCTACGATGACACCCCCATAGAGGACAGAGCTAGAACTGAACAGGGAGGCCCTGCTGGGATCAGACGAGAGCTGTCGGGGTGAGTGGGGGGAGGCCTCTCACCAGGTTGGGCTATGGCGGAGACTGGGGGTTTCAGACAGCGATGCCCGTCTGTCTGCCTGGCATCACAGCTCCCCGTGGCTCTGCCTGGCCGCTGGCTTTGTGTCGGCAGCGCTGACTGAGGGTCAGGCTTGCTGTTTCATTTTGGTAGACAGTGAAGAGGGAAGGGGTGGTACGCATTTCACAGGTGTTGCCGTCATACCACAGGGGCCCTGAAGTCCTCTCCCACTCTGTAGGTCCTCTTTGGAACCCCAAATTCATTCCCGCCCCCGATGTATTGGGGAGAAGCCCAGGTCCAGGAAACTGCTGCCCTACACATGAGGCTTGTCATGGCCAGACCGCTCCCCTTCACTGCCCCCCAACTCTGCTCTGATCATCACAGCATTACTGGAGGGGGTTTCCACACGAGGGGAAGAGGAAGAGGGGTGCCTGTCCCTGGCAGGGCCCCTGTTTGGAGAGCTGCAGGGGCTGGGGAGACAGAAGGGAAAGACCGAACTCCACGCTCAGGAAGACCCAGGCCAGGAAGAGGGCCGTGTGGATAGGGGCACCTGGGCAAGGTCCAGGAGCTCAGGGAAGGCTTCCAGGAGGAGGTGCCGCCTGCCCTCAGGCTTGAAGCCCACGGGAAGGGGGAGGGCACCCGGTGCAGAGGTGTGAGGCAGCGCTGTGAACCTGCAGGGAGGAGAGGAGGTGCAGGCAGGCAGGGGCGGGCTGGATTTGGTACACCGGGCGGGCAGAGAGCCCCTGAGGTTGGCTTGTTTTAAGCCTCTATTGAGGTATTCTATCCTTTCAGAAAAGTGTGTGAGTCCTAAATATGACTTGACAAATGGTCATGAAATGAACACACTCATATCTGCCACACTTGGAGACATGACATTCCAGACCCCCTCGGCCCCCTGGCGTGCTCCCCTCCAGTCCCTGCTGCCCCCCAAGGATGAGGACATTGCCTGTCGCTGCCCCGCACCACCCTGACATTTGGCGACATGAAGAACCGCCATGGACGAGGCTCCGGCCTGTGGTTTGCCTGGGCCTCCTCTGCTGCTTTCCCTCGCACTCGTGCTCCTCCTGGCACCTGAGGGGCTGGCTGGACCGGAAGGTGGAAGGAGGCCTTAGTCACGTCTGGCGGTTGGCGCTGGCTGTTGGCTGGGCGGCCTCAGCCCCCCAGGAAGGCGGGCTGGACTGGCTTCCTGCCAGGGCCAGGCAGGGTTCCAAGAGGGTCAAGGCCAGAAACTAACAGCAGGATCTCATGAGGCCTCGTCTGTGAAGTCACACGAAGCCACGTTCATCAAACCCACTGGTCAAGACGCGTCTGAGGCCAGCCCAGACTCACCGTGACCAGTAGACCCCACCTTGGGTCCCCCTCGAGCACAGAGGAGGCGCTGTGCCTGTCTCTGGCCTGTCTCTAAATGGACCCCTTACACGTGCTCTCCGCTGTGTCTGGGTTTTCCGGTCAACATTGGGTTCATTAGATTGACCTCTGTGGTTGGATAGAGTTGCAGGTCGTGCGTTCGTTCCGTGCCGTGCGTACTCAGTGCATCTAGTCCACAGCTGATGGTTACTGGGGAAGTTCTCACTTGGGGGCCGGGATGAAGACCCCGCTGTGAACATACATACCAGCACACGTCTCTGGGTGCCGCGTGCCTGTGTTTCTGTGGAAGGGGGAGTGCTGGGCACGGAGAGACCACAGGCGAGGAGATAGGCTCAAACTGCTACCACGGTGGTGAGCAGTGTGTGCCCCGCCTCCCCGCCAGCAGCATTTGGGAGGTCTGCGAGGGCTAGATGGAGAGGGGTGAGGAGGTTAGGTGGGGTAGAAAAGCCCCCAAACTGAGGATGGGTGGAGGGACATCTCTGACCCTGGTGCTTCCTGTCATGTCTGCTCTCGGCCCTCCCCTAACCTCGGGCCTCCACGCTGGGGGGAGTAGGGCCCTCGGACCAGAAGGCACCCTTCTGAGTGTGACCTCACCTGCTGTACTTTTTCCCACCCCAGGGTCCTCCCAGGCCCTCTCTCTTTTACTCAGCAGCCGCCTTCCATGGCCGGCCTGACCCGCCCACAGTCAGCGAAGCTAGGTGCCTGAGGGAGCTGATGCAGGAGGACCAGGAATTAGGGGAAATTGCCCACAGATGTGGGCAGTGGGCAAAGCCAGGAGACTGGTTCTGCTTCCAACCTTGCACTCTCCTGCTGTGGGATCCTGGAGGAGACCCCCCTATCGGGCCTCAGTTTCCTCATTTATAAAATGATAGACAAGGCTGCCGATCTCACCAAGTCTCCTTCCTCCCACCAACCTGAGCCCTGTATTCCAGAATCTAAGAAGAAATGGCATCAGGAGGCCCTTGGGAAGCTCAGCAGGCCTCCTGATTTCAGGTCATGTCAGAGGCCTGATTTTGTTCAGCTTGTTCATGAATACCTTTGCTGCACCATTTATCAGTCATTCACTCATTCATTCATTCATTCATTCATTCGTAACATCAAGCAGTTTATGCGGCCGTGCCTGCTTCAGGGGACACAGAGAGGAGCTAGACTTCATTCCTGGTGCCCAGGGCTCTGCCCAGGGAGGAGACCGGCCTGTAGAAAGCTGGAGGGAATGTGGCCAGCGAGACCTAAGGCCCCTGGGGGATGCACAAGGAAAAGGGGTTCCACGAAGGCAGCTGAGCTGCGCCTCAAAGGCCAGGGGCTTTGAAAGACCGGAATGTGGAGTATGGGCTCTAGGCAGGAAACCCAGCATGTCCCAGCTAGCTTTGCTGCTGCTTGGGGTATAGGGTACCTATGAGTTGACCTCACAGTTGGGCTGGTTCTGAGCTTCCAACGCAAAGTTCAGGAGATGGGCCTTCATTGGGGTGTTCGGGAGCAGCATCCAGTTTCTAGGGTGGCTCCAATTCCCCGGCCAGCTTAGCCTTCCGGGAGATGGCCAGAGGGTTCTGGGCAGGCGAGACCTAGAGGTCGTTGGGGGAGAGGGGTGCGAGCCACCCCCAGGGTAAGACTTGGAGCTCACTGTGCCCTCTTCTGCCTCCACAGGATTCAGCTGTGCTTGGCCAGGTTGGACTGCTGGACCTGCCTCCTTACCCCACCTCCTTTTCCTGACACTCTCCGCAGCCTCGAGTGCTGGTCGTGAGCAGAGGCGTTAGCAGGTAAGCGGCATGGGCTGGCCCTTCACCCTGTGTCTGCTGGCGGGGCCCTGCGGAGCAGCTGGTGCGATTTCAGGCCTGGAAACCCAGGAGCGAGCTGTCATCTCTTAGGAAAGAGGGAAGAGGCTTACTTCTGAGTATGGGAGTATGGAATCCAGGAAGGCTTCTTGGAGGAGGTGGAGCAGGTTGTGGTCCAGAATGTCCCTGACAGGGCTGAGATTTTCATGAGGAAGAAGGTGATTTGGGTGGCCTCGTTACACACGGGCCTGATGCTCTGATGCTCTCCTCTAGAAGCACAGATACACATACAAGTCCCAAGGATACTTATGCACACAGACACATGTGTACTTGTAAAGCTGTCCATGCATGCTAAGGGTAGATAGGTGTGCATGCACACACATACAAGCATGGTTGTGTACGCCAAAGACATACTCCCTGATGTGCATATATACACAGACATCATCCAGGCATGCTACAGACATTCTCATGTGCACATAGACGGACTCACATACACATACATGCTCACAGACACATGGTCATAAACTTGTGTGTTGACCTCCACACAGGCACAGGTTCTCACAACACTTGACATTCCCCACACAGGGGCATGCTCACAGGCACTCTCGGGCAGAGATGGGTTCCAAGGAGGAGGGGCTGTTTAGGGCTCACTGGCTTCTCGTCTGCAAAAGCTCCCAGCAGCCCTTGCAGTCGCTGGACAGCTCTGGGCCCAGGCTGAGCCATGGCTCCGGTAGGTTTGCCAAGGAGGGTGGCTGAGGGGCAGCCGTGTGGCCATGGACAAGCTCTTGCCCTCTGTGGCCTCAGCTTCCTCATCTGGAACCAGGGGCAGTCACTGTTTCCCCCCACCTCCTGAACAGGGTATTGGTGAGGATGAGGGACCACCAGTGCCCAGTGCCGAGGCAGTTCCTGGCTCTAGGAACTGCCATTTTATGAGAAGGAAGCGGATGGAGGATTTGTGGGTGTTGCCAGGGGACTTTTATGGGTCCTTGCTCCTCATCCCCTGGGGACTCCATCCTAGCTCCCTAGAGCCTGGGTGCCCTCTGAGTCTTGGGCACAGCAGCTGGCGGGTCTGTGCCATCCATCTGCACTTCCCCTGTTGGTTCCTGAGGAGTTGGGGTCTGTGGCACCAGTTTCATGATCTCACAGCACTAGGGTCCCTGTGGGGAGATGGGCACATTTCCTGCATGAGCTCACTAAATACCCCCAAGCATCCTGAGAGGGCGGCCTCGCCGTTTCCAGATGAGGAAACTGAGGTGCAGGGAAGGTTGGTGAGGTTCTCGGGGACGCCTGCTCCCTTGTGTTGGAGCTGAGCTCCTCACCCTGTCACTGGAGGCCAGGATTTGTGCTCCCTTCAAGGGTGGGTCATTTCGTGATGAGGAAACGGAGGCTCTTAGTGGTTGGGCCTCAAAGCTAGGAAGTGGCAGCTGCACCACAGATTCAAGGCTTCCTTTTCGCTTCCTTCTCTTGTCCCAGTAGGGCCATTCCGAGTTATTTGGGTTTTAGCCTGACCCGGAATTCCACAGGCAAAAGTGTCTTTTTTTTTTCTTCTTCAAAAGATGGTGGGTTGTTCTCTGGGATCCACTCTCTGGGCAAAATCTAGAACTTCTTCTTTGAAACCCCTTTGTACTTGTCCTTAGCGTGGTCCTGGGAAACCTGGCCCGCAGGACTCTCTAGGGTACCCAGTGCAAACTAGGTAGCTGGTTCTGATTCTAGGAGCTTCTGACGGCCACCGGTGGGGGGAGGGGAACAGGCCAGTGAATGAACTTGCACTTCTCCACATGGTCTTCCTTTTCCTTCTATATCAACCCAGCAAGTGTCTCCGCACCGCCCAGGGCCCCTTACCTACCCCCTCCTGGAGCTCCTTCCCCGAGGGGCTGCAGGTCCACCCTCACTGAGGCCCCAGACTCACACTGGCTTTTCCCCTGGTAAGGAGCTCCGCCCCTGGCCCGGAGAGGCCCCTGAGGGGCGGGGTGCTGAGAGGCCTGGAGGAGCCAGAGGCCTGGCCCGCTGGAGGAGACAAGCCCCCAGCCGGGCAGACTGCAGCCAGGTGTGTGTGGCTCCGAGTCCCACACAGGCAGGCAGGGGCGAGAGGACCCAGCGGGTCTGAGCCGTAACAGCCTCCTAGACTGGACATAGTGAATGGGTATCGCGTGGAGGGCATGGCAGCTGTCCCATGTGGCTGGCACATAAAAGACACTCAAAACCCCTTTGGTGGGTGGATGTAGAGGGCGCTGACATGACTCAGGGGTCGACTCTGGGCCTAGGCTTGTGGCTTTCCAGCTCTGCCACTCCTCTCTGCGTCACTCCAGAGTAGGGGCTTAACCTCTCTGGAAAGTAGGGACAGAGAGCCTGCCTCACGGAGCGATGAGGCATTCAGTGAAGTAAGCCCTATAGATCCTCAGCCTGGACCGTTGGTGCTCCACACAAAGGGGTCGACGAGGAGCCAACAGACGGAGGTGAGGGCTGTGCCACACAGGGCAGTGATGTGGTGGATTGGCATTTTTAAAAGGATGGAGAGGACAGCAGGGATTGGGGTTAGGCCAGATTTGGGTTTCAGCCCCAAACAGCTGTTGATTAGAGCTGTGTGGGCGGGACCTAAGGTGGCCTCCAGCCCCTGGTTTGCGGCTTCAAGCTGCCAGCATGTGCCATCGGCTGTCAGTCAGCAGACTTCCAGGGTTACACGGGTGCGGGGCAGGTTCGTGCTGGCTGCAAAGACCTTGAATGTCAAACTCCGCTCACAGCATGCCTGGCTACGCGGAGCTGGGTTTCCAGGGTCCCCATGTGGCGTGCCTGTCAGTCTTCGGCACCAGCTGAGAATGCACCCCCCCCCCCCCCTGCCCTGTCCGGAATCTGTTGCCTATAGTCCAGGCCCCTCAACCCCCGCCTTTGCAGCCTGCCCTGACCCTGAACCCCCTGCCCCAGCCTGGAGCTGAATATAGTCTACAGCCCACCGGTCATTCCTGCCTGAGGCGGAGCACTCCCTGTGAGCAGGATGGGGCTGCTGTCCTGGCAGACCCTCTGCGCACGTCTCGAGCCTCGGTCCTGCTGCAGACCCGTCTTGGGGTCTTGGACAAGTCGCTGCCTCTC
The DNA here is from genome assembly GCF_964339955.1 of Pipistrellus hanaki. NCBI lineage: Eukaryota > Metazoa > Chordata > Mammalia > Chiroptera > Vespertilionidae > Pipistrellus > Pipistrellus hanaki. The sequence continues at coordinate 10,153,950 of NC_140516.1, read as the reverse complement.
TCTGAGCAGTTGTTCACTGAACTGTAAACCAGAGGGCTGGGACAGGGGAGGGGTCACCAACTACAATGATCGCAGGGTCCCAACAGCTCAGTGAAGCTTAGGAGACTCCCACCATGCAGACGAGGAAGCTCAAAGCACAGAGAGGTTAAGAAACGTACTCAGGGTCACAGAGCTATTGGTGCAGCTGGGATTCAGCCCAACTACACCTGGTATCATTATATGTTCCCCCCCACCACACACACACACTATATCAAACTGGTACCTACCCAAGTTTGCTGGGCAATCCATTCACTTCACAGCCACAGTGTGCTATGCCAGACACTGGCATCCAAAAGTAAATGTGCATCCGAGAAACTGGGGGAACACAGCCCCAGGCTCAGGCAAAGGTCAGTCTCCAGAGTAGAGCCTGCTAGGTGGATGCCATCAGTGGATCCTCTCAGATCTTCCCTGATGCTGGAGGAGGCAGGCAGGGGGACTGCCTGGAGGAGGGGGCTGGATCCCTATACAGTGGAGTGGTGGTGAAGCGTTTTCCTGGGGTCTCCGCACAAAAGGGGGCTTTAGAGCAGCAGCAGCTCCTCTGTGAAGGCTGGGAGGAGGGAGCTGGACTCTGCCCAAGAGCTGGGCCTCATGGCTCACCCAGAGACTGTGGAGGAGCAGGCCTGGGGGCTTGTCTACTCTAGCTGCCCGGGCCTGTGGCTCTGCCAGACCCTTTCCAGCACCCTGCCTCTCTGGGGTCTCTCCGGAACCAGAGGCTGGAGCTTTTTATCAGAGGAAAAGCCAGTCTTCTAAAATGCTGAAATCTGAAGCTGCCCAGGGTAGAGCCAGGTGCCACCCTCCATTGCCACTGTCTGTGCCCCTGTCTGATACAGGCCTGACCTCAGACTAGGGCTGGGGTTGGAAGGGAGACATGGATGAATCTGTTCAGTGGTGTAATGGGGACAGAGAGGCCAGAATCCAGCTCAAGGTCATGCAGCAGCATCACAGCAGGTGCAGGAGGTGAGCAGGCCAAGCAGGAGGCATCTCTCCCAGGGCTGGGTCCCTCCCCTGGCTCCCACAGAGTCCAAGGGGCTCCTTGTGGATGGTATGTGTTCACCTGTGTAGGAGTGTGTGGCTGTATGTGGACATGAGGGACCCCTTACCTTGGCCACCCGAGGGGCTTTACAAGGACAAGTTGGATTGGGAGGGCTGGCAAACTACATCTCGAAGGGGTATTTTGGTGTTCCTCACGGCAGTGCTTCCCTCCAGCTGGCGTTTGCTCACCAGACTCACACTGAGCTCTGGAGTTTGGGGACAGCCACGCCCCTGCCCTGGGTCCCAGGTCCAAAGCCTCTGTGACCTTGCAGGGAGGGAGCAGACACTGGGTGCGGCTGCAAGGGCGGCATCTTTATTTGAATCGTCACATCCTGGCCGCCTTCGGGAGTCTTCAGAAATTATATGGCTAGCCGAGACTGGTTTGGCTCAGTGGATAGAGCGTAGGCCTGAAGACTGAAAGGTCCCAGGTTCAATTCCAGTCAAGGGCATGTACCGTGGTTGCGGGCACATCCCCAGGAGGAGGTGTGCAAGAGGCAGCTGATCGATGTCTCTCTCTCTCATCTGTTTCTAACTCTCTATCCCTCTCCTTTCTTCTCTGTAAAAAAAATCAATAAAATACATTAAAAAAAGAAAAAGAAGAAGAAATTATCTGGCCCAAACCCTTCGAGCCTCAGATGGGGAAACTGAGGTTCAGAGAGAGGAGAGTGCTCCCCAGGGCCTCCCAGCGTGGCGCTCCCAGGCTTTCCGCTGACCTCACTGCTCCCCCAATGCAGAGAATGCATGGTGAGCGTAGCTGCTGTAGGGCGAGACCTGCAGCGAAGTGACCTAGCCTTGGGGCACGGGGCACCCACTGTTTGCTGGAAGGCAAGGCTGACCCCAGAGGGGCTGGGACCTGCGCAGGCCTGAGAGTGATGCAGGGCTTAGTTTGTCCTGGTGTTATTCCACCTCCTGTCATCGCAGCCTCCTGCTGAGCCCTCGGCCATTAGGGTTTCTCCTCCCATCTGTTTACCCTGAGAGACAAAGGGCCTGGGGGTTGCAGGCCGGAGGCCACGCCAGAGAGAATGCTCTACTCAAGGGGGTGAGGGAGGAAAGTGGACTTGGGAAAGAGGGCCATCCGCATTCCTGGTCAGTCCCCTTCCCCGAGCCCAGCGGGGGGCGGCAGCCTGCAGCCTAGAAGGCGCTGGACCTTTGGTGGCAGCAGGGACGAGTGTCTAGGTGGTTTGAGTGACAAGAGGGCAGGGCGGGCTTCTGGAGTAGCTGGGCCCTGAAGAATGAACTAGACTTTAAACTGAAAACGTTCCACACAAAGGGACCATCTGAGCCAAGGCCCAGCGGCAGGCATACTTGGGGCAAATCAGTGGGGCTGAAGCTGGGCAGTGGAGGAATGATCCTGGAGACGCCCCCTAGAGGCCAGATGACAGAAGGAGGAGGAAGTATTCTGTACTTTGCTTCTGATTTGCTGAATGTCCCTGAGCCGATCACTCTCCCACTCCAGTGCCTCAGTTTCCCTTGGTTCTCCCCAGGGCTTCAGGCACCTGGGAGCCACAGCAAGGCAGTGCTTCGGTGGAAGGTCAGCCATCGGGGAGGGTTTAGCAGGTACCAAGGCTTTTTTCCTCCCGCCCGAGTTGGACAGCTGGCCAGGACATTGCTGCTAGACCCAGGGCCTCTCTGGCTGGGAGAGTGGACCTCACACTGGGGAGGTCTGCCAGCAGTCTCCCCAATACAGATAAAGGGACTATCGGCACCCTGGGGCATACCCACCTATGATCTAGGAAACTTAGTGCTGAGGCTTCCCCTCTCCTTCCTGCTTCTGGGGAAGAGAGGGGGTGGGTGGCCCTCCCCAAGGCTGTGGGTGGGCTTAGCCCCCAACAGAGAGGAGGCCACCCTTTGAGGCCTTCTTTCTGTGTCAGGCTTGTGATCTGCTGTGGGCCCTGAGGTGCGGGCCCTCCCGTGGCTCTGGGCTCAGCCCAGGTTGTATTTGCACAGCCTCTTGGTCACTCTCTCCTGTCAGGAGAGTGGCAGCCACAGGCTCTTGGGTTCCTGGGCCCCGGGATTGCTCAAATCCTCCGGCAGTCAGCTCAGGCCAGTCCCCTGGGGACCAGCCGGGTCCCACTTGGGAAGCCCGGACCTCTTCTCTGGAATAATACTGCCACCTCACCCCAGCAGGGAGGGCCAGCCGCCCTCAGGCTGAGCTTCCTCCTGACCCCAGCTCCTGTGATGACCCTCGTAGTATCCGGTGGGCTTAGCAGGGGCCCATTTTCCAGAGGAGGGAAGTAGAGTCCGAGGAGACCCATGGGACTGGCCCAGAGCCATGCATCAAGCCCAGGACTCCAGGCCCTGGGTCCAGCTCCTTCTGAGACCGAGCCAATATTTCTTGCTCAGACCCCCAGGGGGGGCGGGGGGGGGCGCGGGAAGCCTGACAAGAGGAGGTGGAGGAAGAGCTTTAGGGGGCTGAGAAGCTGGAGGCAGAGGGCCAGGCCACTGGCTCTGCCCCTCGGCTCCAGCCACGTTAATTCACTGGGTCTTCCAGTGGCAGTGACATTTACCTTGGGGGGGGGGGGCAGGACGGGGAGGACCTCCTCCCGCTTGAATCAGCTGCTAAAAATAACTGGGGCCCCTGTCCAGCCAGTGCCTGCTGGCCTCGGCCACCTTTTTCCTGGGTGCTGGAAGCGGGCTGCTTTTGAGCATGTAGTTCCTGTGCCAGGGACTTCCTAGGAGTTGGGACAGCAGTGGCATTGCGTGCTCAACTCCTGAGACTGAAGAGGGATCCGTGCAAGGCCCACCTGCTCCCCAGGCTCCTGCCTGAATGCTGGCACTCATCCTCTTTTCTCTCTGGGTGGCAGTACCCTGCCGGGCTGGACACCCCCCTCCCCCAGGGCGTTTGAAACCCCCCCCCCTTCCTTGAACAGCTGGAGTTTTCCTGGTTACATGGGCTCTAAGGGGAGGGGAGACGGTGGCTCACACCCTCAGAGGTATCAGCACTCACCTTGTCCTGTACCATGCCCCACACGGATGTGTCGCCGTGGCCCCTGGCATCATCTTGTCACACCAGCTGCCCGGAGGAGCCCAGATTGGGGGCTCGATACGTTTAAATCCCGCTGTGCGATCTGAGCCTCCGAATCCTCATCTCTGAGGGAGCAGCTTGACCTTGGCTTATTGCAGGAGAGAAATGAGGTCATGTGCAGACACGGCCAGACCTGAAGAGCTGGCCCACGGGGCTGGCTGCTGCACTCCGGGCCGGGCCCCTGCTGGGGCTTGCCTCTCTCTTGCTGGGTCAATAGACCCTGAAAACCCAATACATTAGGTTGATGTGTTTGGACCAGGAGGGGAAGGCCCTGCACCTCCAGAGTGGCCTGCGCCCCTCCCTCCCTGTGTTTGTCCTGTTCTTGCCCAGGGTCAGTGTGACCGGCACTGTGTTGACATTGGCCTCCATGCCCCTGGCTGTGGGGTTAGCCCAGGGGAAATGGAGATAGTTTTCTGAGCTTGCCCACTCTGAGAACTGGGGCCGGTGGGTCAGCCCCTCCACACCTCAGTTTCCCCACCTGAAAGTGGGATAATCAATGGCCCTTACCCAGAAGCATTGTGAGATTAATTTAGGAGCATACACACTGTGCTTGGAAGGGGGTCTTGCACGGGGTGAGCACTTGGGGTGTGCTAGCCGGTCCTGTAGCAGCAACAGTAGCAGTCGGCGGCAGGAACCGTGGCCACCTGCCGCTTGTTGACTGTATGAGTGTCAGATGCTAAGCCCTTTCCATACATTATTTAATCTTCGTGGCAGCCCTATGCAAGGCCCTCCTATAAGCTCCATGTTCCAGATGAGGGAGCCGAGGCACAGAGAGGGCACCCCGTCTGGAAGTGGCACAACTAAAAACCTGTCTCAGAGCCCTGCCAGGGTGGCCAGCTGCCTGGGTTTGCCTGGGACCATCCCGGTCTTAGAGCTGAAAGTTCCGCATCCTGGAGACCTCTCTCTGTTCCGGGCCCACCGGAGGGACTAAGCCCGCTGAGCCGGCCCTGTGCTTGGCTGCAGGGCTGGCTGCTGCATTCTGGGCTGGGCCCCCTCCCGCACCTCAGAGATCCCTCTTCCAGCCCCATCACCCTCGCCGGCTGGAGGGCCTGGGTCGTGTCCAGGGCGTCCTGGGCTGCGCCTCACCAGTCCTCCGTCTCACCACGTGCACCCAGAGCTTGGGCACCTCTGCTCCCTGCTTTCTGGAGATGCTGGCAAGTCCCTTAAAGGAGAGGAGGCGGAGGGAGCCCCGCCCCCAGCCCTGGCGGGCCTGCCAGAGAGGCTGCACCGGCCCTTCCGGTGCATTGATGGAGAGCGCTGCTGACAAAGGAGAAAGGTCAGCAGGGGGTCAGAGCGGACCTGGTGGCGGCCTGCTGGTATCCGTGCCCTCCCCCACCCCAGGGGCAGGGCTTCCTGGGGGAGGGGCCCCGTGCTGCTTGGGGTCCTGGTCAATCCACATTGGCTCACACAGGCAGACCTGGGGTCAGGGAAGCGGCTGGGGAGATGCCTGAGTCGCCCTTGACACTTCTGCCTCCCTTCCCCCGCACCTGACAGTTGGTCTGACACCTTCACCATCTGTGGTTGTGTGCCCCTTAGCGCCCACATCCTCTCCTGGCATTCAGGTATCACCATCTTCTTGCCTCTCAAAGACTGAACCCTGCCCAGCCCTCCACTGCCCCCCATGGCTTCCTTCTGTCATCAGGAATAAGGCACAAGCTCTGGGGCCGGCACTAAGACCCTCTTAGCTCAGTCCTTCCTCAGGCTGCAGGCTGCAGGCTGCCGCCCCCACCCTCAGACAAGGTCTGAGCTTCCCTGGCCCTCTCTCTGTGCCTGGAAGTCTTCTCTCCAGACATGCCTTCCCACGGCCTAGCCCATCGCTCTTCTCCCCAGAGGCAGTGGGGCAGATGGGAGAAGTCACCTGTGAGGTTTCAGTGTACGTACCCTGAGTGCCCACCCAGCTTGTCCTGTGTGCCAGCCTCACCTAGGCTGGAGGCCAGCCTGATGCATGGACCACTCCATGCCATTCCTCAGACTCCGCCTTGAACTGTCCGGTGCATCTCCTGCCCCAGCTCCTGGAAGGGAGGGCGGGAGCCATCTGCCTCCCCAGCTCACAGGAGGCCAAGCCCCCATCAGGGCAGGATGTCAGTGGTGAGTGCACAGGCTCTGGGGTCTCATCCCAGCTGCATCCCTTCCTAGCTGTGCGACCTCAGGCAGTCACATACGTCTCTGAGCCTTGGTGGTGGTTTGTGAAATGTGGGTAACAATAGTCTGTCGGCCGCAGGATGGGAGATCCATGAAATGACACATGTTACGTGTCCCCAGGGTCCTGGAACACTGGAGGGTTAATAAAGTGAGCTCTCATCATCATCGTCATCATCATCATCATCATCGTCATTTATCAGCGCAGGCAGGTCCCATGTCCAAGAAGTGAGGGCCCCCCTGTACATGGGTGTCCCCTGGTTATTGGGACCCTCCACTTCTGCCCCCCACTGTCCGTCTTCGTCCTTCGTCCAGTCCCAGCACTCCTCCCCCACATTTCCTAAAACCCCGGGAGGACCAGCCCTCCGGGCCTCCTGGTGTCACCCGCCTTATCCCCCGGATGCCTTTGGGTCTGGGGCCAGGATTTATTATCGGTTTCTCAAGAATAGTAGGTGCCTACGGAGAGTTGGGTTGAACCGATGTTCACCAAGCCCACGTCACTTCCGAGAACAGCACAGCAATGGCCAGCCGGGCCGGTGGGCTCCTCCGAAGGCCATTGAGGGGCATTTCTGAAGCCGGACCTGAGCCACCTCACACGGTCCCAGCTCGTGTCCACCCTGGCCTCCTGGATTCAGGAGCTTGGGGGCGGTGGGTTAGGGGCAGCGCTGGGGTTGGGCCTCTGGAGGAAGGTGTTTCAGGGCTGCTTCCTCTCAGGGCCTCTGAGCTGTCACTCCTCGTTTTGTCTGACCCGGCCCTTTCCCCACCCCCACGGTTCTCTGTTAAATTGTGTTATTATATTTAAACAAATCAATTCCGTTGCAGAGCTTTTCCTGTCCTAATGATGAGTTTGCAGCACAGATGCCATTGATTTCTCACAGCCCTGCAAACCAGTTGATGAATAGCAGCGGCTTGTCTTTGGAGGGGCACTTAGAGCAGTCCTGCAGGGCCCCTCACCCACCCGTGCACGGTCCCCGTCACCCCCACACCACCCCACACTACTCCATGGTACTGCCGCCTGCAGGGGCGAGGCTGGGTGACCCAGGGAGGCCGCAGCGGTGGAATGTCCTCGCAAGGGCCTGCCCTTGTGCTGGTGAAACAGTCACAGTGCAGATTTTTATTGATTTTGGCCGAAGGCAGGAGCACAACTTACAGGGCAGAGAAGTGGTGCCGTGTGATCTTTGTCCTCCTTACAAGTTCAGAGCGCGGCCCTGAGAGTGACAGCGGCTCTCACTCTAGGCCTTGGCGGGGCTGCCAGTCACCGCTCTCTTAAAGGGGCGGCTCCGGAGGTCAGAGAGACTCCGTTCGGGGAGCGGGAACGTCCCTCTGTGAAGTCCTTGGGAACCTCTGCCATCAAAGTCAAGGCTAAACCGCCAGGCAGGGCTTTGCCTTTCAGATCCCTGCCAGGAGTCAGGGCCTGTGCGGGCTTTCTGAGGGCCCGAGGGCTTGGGTGGGCAGGGGTTTTTGTTCCCAGTTTAGAGCCAAGGGCAGTCACGGGATGGGGAAAGGGCTGCTGGTGCCGAGACCAGCCTGGAGGTTCTGAGCGAGGCCTTTGTGCTCCCATCTGCCCCACAGGGAAGCTCCTCTTCCTACCGGACTTTCTCCCACCCCTTCCCCACCCCTGAGCTTTCTGTCTGCGGAGCCCAGACGGCCCTGTGGGTCACTGAGCAGGGGTCGCAGCTCCGTGCCTGCAACAGGCCAGGCGACCTGTGAACAGGGCTGGGGCAAGGCAGGAGGGCTTGGCCGGGACTGGCACACTGGAACGTGCCCGCCTCACCTAGACCCGTAAAAGCCACAGGGTTTTAAGAAACTGTACTAAGGGACAGGACTGCGGGGTTGAATTGGCCTCTGTCTCTGAGGAATTCTAATCCAGGCCTTTGTTTTAGAGACAAGAATGTGTGGCCTGGCGTTGGGAGTGGCTCTTCAAGGTCACACCACTTGGCCATGGTGGAGCAGGGGTTTGAGCCGGAAAGGGGTGGGGGCAGCTCTCAGGGAGTGCTGCTCCCCTCCCCCAGCAGCCAGGGCTGGGGGCAGGGCAGAGCAGGGCTGAGGGCTCTGTTCTAGGGGAGATAGGCCCCTCCCTCAGGAGGCCCTGTGGCCCAGCACACTCCCCCCCGCTTCCCTTTGCCCCCGGTGCAGTGACCCTCCCCCACAGACAAACCTCCTGTCCCTGCTAATCAGGTTAGCCTCCTTCTCCGTGCCTGCTCTGCTGAGCTGTACCAGCTGCCTCTAATGGCCTGCCGACCTGGCCTCTCCTGGCTCTGCGCGTGGGGGAGGGGAAGCAGGCAGAGCTGTGTGTGGGAAGGGTGCTCCATCCCCTCCCTCCGTTCAGACCTTCCCATGCCTTCAAGGGTCAAGTCCAAACCCTTAGCTTGGCATCCAGGACCCATCACAGCGAGACCCTGCTTGTTCCTCCAGCCTCCATACCCTGGTGCTCTTTGCTACAGTCTCAGGATGCTATTTGCTACCTCCCAGCCTTTGTTCTTAGGTTCTTTGGCGACCTCCCACCTCCGAAAACTTCTACACGTCCTTCAAAACCCAACTCCTGGGCTGCCTCCTCTCAGGACTTCTGCCCATATGCTCCCACTGGGTGCTCCACTGGGTCTGGAACTTAACCATTAATAATACTGTTGGGTGCTTTGCTCCCAGACCTGGATCCCCTTGAGTTCCTGGAGGAAAGGGAGAACATTTTAGAAGAATATGCAACGGGATACAGCGTAGGGAAGTGCTCAGTGGATGGGGCCAGGGAAGAAGAGAGGAATGGGGACGCAGGCGAGGGAAAGAGAAAGACAGGAGTGCATGGAACAGCTGCTCCCAGCCCCTCCGCTCCACTCCAGCCTGCTTCCTGCCAGGGAGGTCATTCTCCCCGACACATGTGGGGCCTGAAATAGACACACACGGGGCCTTAGTGGGGCGCAGTCTCAGGCCAAGGTTGAGCAGCCCGCCCCCCCCCCCCCCCCCCATTCCTTGGGCACTGCCGCTCCCTCTCCTCCCTCCCGGGGCCCTGCCCCGCAGCTCAGACCCCGCCCCCAGCAGGGCCCAGGCCTCTTCGCTCTGTTCCTGCTAACTTTGTTTTATAAATAAACTATATAAATAGGTTCCTCTGATGCCTCGGGAGCCTGCCGCCAGCGCTTAAGGATCGGGGCACTGCTGTAGGCATAATTGTACTACCGAATCCATCAGCTGCCTAATTACCATTCATTTTGCATTTATTTCTGCTAATTAAAAAGAGAGAAACTCCTAACAACTTTTACGTAAATACTATATTTGTTCTATGTTAAGATGGGATGCTAATTTGCTGGTAATTAGCTGATTATCTAATTTTATAGCTATCACACAGGACGCCCCGTCTCCCCTTCTCACCCCAGACACCACTCGAGACCTCCCTCCGATCAGGTGTTCGAGGAGAAGGTCAAGGGAGGTCCAGGGGAGTCTGTGTGAGGCTCGGGGATCACCGGAAGCAGGGCCTGTTGTCCGGGTACCGGGGGGCGGGGGGGGTGCGGTCAGACTGACAGAACTGGGAGGAGCCTTTGGTTCACGCACTGCTTCTGTACAGATGTAGACACTGAGGCTCAGGGGGGCCCAGCACCCCCAGGAAGGCAGTGGCAGAGACAGACCCCTGGCCACGTGTTTGGGTGACCCCTCCAGCGCTCACCCTACTGTGTGGAGCACACCGTCAGGAGGAATCTGCAGGGCGACAGCTTTATCTGCAGCTACAGAAATGTCTGGGCCCAACTCCAGCCTGAGTGAGGGGAAGGGGCAGCCTGGTCAAAGCCCATGGCCAAACCAAACCCTCACTCCCCAGCCGCCCCAGCCTGGGCCTGTGCACGGTGGACGTTAGCACGTACGCAAGGCTTTGGATTCCAGATCTTAGCACTTTGTATTTTCATGTGAATTAGAAAAACACACACACACACACACACACACACACACACACACCATAATTTTACAGACTATATTGCCTTGGTTCACTAAAAAGAAAGTGGTTGGTTCGAAATGATTTCAATAACAGTATGTAAATAATTGAGGTGGAACACAGGATGTGGCTTACAGGATCTAGTAACTGAAGCTGGGGACACCCTCGGGGAGGGTCTGAGAGCATCTGGTCAGGAGAGCAGGTGGAGGAGGCCAGGGGCAGCAGAGAGACCCCCAGGCAGCTTTGGCCAGTCCCTGGCCTGGTCTGCGGGCCAACACTGCCCCGTCCCCTCCCCAGGATGACAGGCCCCCGGGGTCATGCCCTCCTCTCGTTGGTCCTGCAAGCAGCAGGAACCAGCCCACCACAGAGAAATCACTGGCTTCCAGAGTCCGTGTAAATGGGGCTCTGTTTCGGGGAAGCCAGGAAGTAGGACTGCTGTGCCTCACCCCTGTGACCAGGGGCAGATGAGTGACTTTTCGGGGACTCCCTGGCTGGCCCAGCTCCCCAGGCATTGGTGGGTGAGTCCCTGGCTGGCCCTTTTCTCTCTTTCTCCTGAGCAGTCGTTAACAGCAGTCTTAGACACAAAGGGAAAATGGTTTTGACTAGGCCAGGTGTCACCTGGGCGGCCAGAGCGGTCAGGGCCAGGGTCGGTCGGCATGGCCTGATGGAAACCCCAGAGGTCAGGCTGTGCTTTCTGGAACCCCGGCTCCTCCTCTGTAAGTTGGAGACTGTCATGCTTTCCTTCCAGAGTTGCTGGGAGGGGCCTCGGAGCCACGGGCAGAGCGCCCCGGAGAGGAGCGCTCAGTGCAGCTGGTGGTGAGCCGGGTGACCTGCCCAGGGCCCCCCTCGGCCACCCACCCGCCCGCCGCCACTGTGTCTGTGCGAGGTGACCCCGCTGCCGCCAGCGATCTCCCGCTCATCTGCCCTTTTATCGCCCTGCACACAATCAGGGGAAGCCGGGAAGGCCACGGGGGCTGGGCAGATGGAAAACAATGAGAGAAAACAAAGGCTCTGCTCCGAGGAGGCCAAAAGGCAGGCTGCCTTCTCCCTGTGCTGCCTGGCCAGCCTGGCCCACCAGTGCCTGGCCTTGGCCACCCCCAGGCTGCCGGGGACCTGCCCCACCCCCGCGGAGACTAGCCTCAGACCTCACAGGGTGCCACCACTCGCTGGGTGACCCCTTGGCCAGTCACTTCTCCTAGCCACCCTTTTTCTGTTGGTAAGTGAGAGTTGGACCGCATGCTGCAGGACCTTCAGCAAACCCGCCCCCTATCCCTCCTCCTACCCCTACCCCCCGGGCAGGGGTTCCGTTGAGCCTGTTGAATCCATCTCTAGGACACCCCCAGCCTCAGAACGTCAAGGTGGTGCCCACTTCTGACCCTAGAGAGGACCCCAGCCTGCCCTGTGCTAAGCAGAGCAAGCAGGAGGCCATGAAATCAGCAGGACTTAGCCCACCACAGAGAAATCATTGGCTTTCAAGATCTGGGTATCTCGGTGCAGGTCTGTAAGCATCTGTGTGGAACGGAGGAATGGCTTAATCAGAGGGGGCTTACCCCGCGTCGGCCCTTGGTGGCTGCTGCTGGAGCCTTGAGAGATGGACACTCTCCCGGCCCTCCAGAGCAGCAGCGGCGAGGAGTGGTCACCGGTTCCTAATAGCTCCGGGCAAGGCCCGGCTCTCTGGCCATGCTGTGTGACCTTGGGCCGCTTTCTAAGCCTTTCTGTGTCTGTCGTCTCATCTGTTAAAGTGGGTTTGGTACCTACCTTGTAGGTTGTGGTTAGATTGAGTTAATTCACATACAGTATGTTGAACACTACCAGATAAAGGTCCATAATGTGAGGTGCCGGCCGCTCTTGTCATCAGTTCCAGCTCTCTCGTTGGTGAGGGGTGGGCATTCTGGGTCATCATGGAGCTGCAGCAGCCACGCCGCTCCCCCGCACTGCGTGGCCAGGGTGGGCGTTCTCCTGGCAGCTGCGGAGGGTGCCAGGTGGAAGGGCGGGCTGCTGGGAGGCGCGTTTCTGGGTAAGCATTTCCGGTGGCGGGTGAAAGGGGCCAGGATTCCCGAGGCTCTGGGAATTTGTCATCATTTACTTTCTCGCTCTAAACATTCCGTTGTGATTGTATGTCTGTTTCTAAAGAGAGCCTCCAGAGCAGTGTAAGCTTCAGGTCCTGCCCACCTGGACCTGCTCATTTCCGGCACCGTTATTATATTGTCAGGGCGGGCGCTGGCCTGACCACTTTCGGCCCCAGCAGGAGGAGGGCCTGGGCCTGGGAGCCGGAGGGACCAGCCTCTCTCCCCATAGACAGCCTGCCTCCGAGCTCCCCAGACACAGCCTGCAGCCCAGGCTGAGGATGCCAGAGGGGGCAGGCGAAGGGAATGGGACCTCAGGGAAGATCTCCTGGAGGAGCCCCCAGGTGTGCAGTGGTCCCTGCCCCTGCGCTGTAGGCGGGGGCCCTGTCCCCTCCCCCTCCCTGCTCCCCGTGTTGTATGTGCCCCGTGGGCAGGCTCGGGGGCCGATGGGGAGCAGGTTGCTGAGTTGGAACGGTTGCCCCTGAGGCTGCCACCAGGCTGGCTGGCTGTGTGCCGAGTCCGGGTGTAGTGCCCGGGTTGGCCCCTGCCCTCAGAGCTCTTGCAGTAGCTGAAGGGGTGGGAGAGGAGGCGGTATTAGGCCCCTTCGCCTTGCACCTCAGAGAGAGGAGCCAAGAGAGCCCAGAGGTCTGAGGGCTGGGCCCCTGGAAAGGGCGGGCCCTTGGCTGGGAGGCCCTGGAGGAGCAGTGCCTTGGGCCTGGCGCCTCCACTGGCAGCAGGGCCTCTTGTCCCTGGCTCTGACAGGGACATTTATAACTCACAGCTGTGTCGTCCTGGCCCAACTGACTGTGGTAAACCGATCTGGCTTCAGGAAGTCTAGTCCTGAGGCCACTCCCTACCTCGACCCCACACTCTCTTTCACCTCCTGATACCACATCCTGTTCTCCGCAGAGGGGCCCAGCCGGGGTCTCCAGCCGTGGGCAGAGCGGGAGGAGTCAGAGAAGTTCAGCGAGGCCTGAGACTCTTGAGGTGGGGCCTCTGGGGCCACTAGGACCTCCCCTCGAAGGCACCCCCAGGGGACCCAGGCACATGGGGAGCCAGAGGCCACCCCAGGAGCCCCCAGGAGCTCAGGGCAGGAGCTCAGACGATGGAGCCCAGGACCGCGTTCTGTGCTTCCGAATCTAACCAGAGAGGGGATTAGACTTCCAGCCCCTGCTGACCAGCTCAAAGGATGGGGCGAGTCCAAAGGATGGGGCGGAGGGGAGCCAGAGGCCTCAGGGCACCTGGGAGAGATGGCATCTCGGACCCTCGGCAGCCCTGCCTGGCCTGGCGTCCTGCGCTGGGTCGTCCCCTCCGGGGGCCAGATCACTCACAAGGCCTGGTGCCCAGTCCACGCGGGGTAAAGGGTCTTGCCCAGCGGTGGGGAGAAAGGACAGCGTCAAACACGACATGCTCGCTGGCTCAGCCCCTCCCCTCCCGTGGCCTTATTTGCTAACTAATCCTGGGGTCCTGTCAACCAAGCACCCCTCCTGTGCCTCTCTCCTCCCCCACAGAAGAGGGTCCATAAACAATAGCGAGTCTGCCAGAGCCTGGCCTTCGGAACTCCGGGAAAAACCTGTGAAAAGTTTCTAGAATTAGTGCCCGAGAGAGCGTGTATTTTTGTTTCCTTAGTTAAATATTTATTAAGGTGTATTAGAAATATATACCTAGCATATCAAACCAGCTATTTCGCAGATACGATTGCTTTGGAGGAAAAAAAAAAAAAAAAAAAGTGAGTTGAAGTAAAAAGATAAACATTAAGTCATCGCTCCGATAGGACCCAGCAAGGACCCAGAGTCACAAAGGCCTGAGGTTCGGGGAACGCACAATGAGGACTGGCCAGGGCTCTTCTCTGTGTTAACCTCTGGCTCGGAGCTTCCTGCCGGCTGCGAGCACACCATGTGGCCCTGCGGGAGGGGGAGACGGGCTGCCAGCCGGTCCTGTGGGGAGGTGCGCGCACATAAAATGGCTCCGAGTGTGGCCAGAGGTCTGGTGAGCGATTCATAATGAGGAAGGAATTCAGGCAGGGGTCACAGCGTGGCTCTGGAAGTGGCTGCCGGCCGTGTGAGATAATTCCCCGGAGCCAGGCAGGCCCCGCGAGGGAGCACTGCGGAGCTCTCAGGCCGCTAAAAATACCCGCACTCCTCCGGGCCCCTGCCCGGCGCACAGGGGGGCACACGGGGGGCCGCACAGGGAGCCACACGGGGGGGCCACGGCTCTCTGCGTTTCTCACCAGGAAGAAAGAGGCAGCACAAAGGCCCTGAGCCCCGAAAAAAGCCAAACAGATATATTGAACACATTTTAAAGGCTCCTGCTCAGAGGCATTGGCTTGGCGTGTGCAGCCGGGGAGCTGCTTACGTGGCCCAAGAGGCACCCCGAGCACCAGCGATGGGAGCAGAGGTGGGAGGCCCCGGGCGGCTGTCTTTGTCCCCAGCTGCTCACACGTGTCCGTCTCTCTTGTGTCCCCAGGACGAGGAGGAGGCCGTTGGCGTCAGGCCGATGCTGCGAGGGGTGTGAAGAGAGCCGAGGTCCATCACTCCACTGCCAGACCTAGAAAGGTAACACCGGATCCCTGGCAACCTGGTGCCCAGGCCGCTGCACCGTCTCCTGAGGCCTGGCCAGGGGCGAGGTGGCCAGTCTTTCCCGCAGCCTCTCCTGACCCAGGCTGCAGGCTTCTCGCATCTCCTTGTGTGTCCAGCACAAAGTGCTGCGGGGCTCCAGTTTGTCCTTCTCTAAAATGGGTCCCCTAATTCTTGAGAACTCTGAATCAGGGGTCCCGGCTCTGGGGGGAGTACATGGAGGCCCCGAGGTCAGCAGGGCCATGCAGGGCTTGGGAAGGGGGTTCCTAACGCAGACTTGGCTGAGAGGCATCTCACTGGAGCCGTGGCTGTGGTAGTATTTAAGCTCCAAAGGGATTTTTCCGCGTAAGAATCATTACCGGTATTTTTAGACCACAAGACCTAGGCACAGGGAGGTGAACGGGCTTGCCAAGGGTTCGCAGCCAGCTCTGACCCCACCGGAGCAGCTCCACGGCATCCCGTTTGCCATTCAGCTTCTATACTTTGACCGCACCACACTGGTCTGGCCTGCCCTCCCCAGAGAACTAACCGCCAGTCTTACCTGTATGCCTGCGGTGGACCTGTCCATCCACCCACCGCCTGTCCACTCGCCCAGCCATCTAGCTCTCTCTCCATCCTCCCATCCAGCCTTCCTTCCCTTTACTCCTTCATCTGTCCACCTGCTCATCTACTCATCCACCCACTCTTCTACCCATCCGTTTACTCATTAATTCACTCACCGCTTACACCAGACCGGCGCACGCTGAGGGCTGGTTTTTGAAGGCAATCGGATCCAGCCCTGCCCTGAAAAAGTGCAGTCAGCGATGGAGGGGCCACCTGGTCCCAGAGCCAGACCCACTGCCATAAGCTCAGTGCGCAAGGCCTGCGTACTGTCTGCCTGCACGGGGAGGGGCCGGGCGCCAGCTCTGCAGGCGGGCATTCGGGGAAGGCTTCCCAGGGGAAGAGGCACTGTCCACTTATTCACACCCAATGTTTCCTGGGAAAGTCTCTGAACTGGGAAAAACCGACAAAATTCCCTTTCCTCACGGCACTTCCATTCTCATGAGCAGAAATGGACAATAAATACTCCGAACGCGGTATATAACATGTCCGGCGATGCTAAATTTCAAGAAGGGAAGTTAACTTAATAAAGTCACCGCGTTTGCAGGTGAGGTAAAGTGATCTTGGACAAAGGATGGTCAAGGGAGGCCTCTGACTGGGTGGCTTTAGAACAGAGACCTGTACCCAAGGAGGCAGGGACTGGGGTGCACTTGGGGTGCTCAAGGAAGTGGCAGAAAAGTCACGAGGCTGGAGTGAAGTCAGGGGGTGGGGAGAAGGAGAAGGCAGAGAGAGCCTGGGGACCCCCTCATCTAGACGGGCAAGAGGGGAGCCCGGGCATGGCTGAGAGGCTGCTGGCCACATCTAGGCAGGGTGGCAGCGGTAGGGGGAGAGGTGGGTGGGAAGCCATTGAAGTCCGAATATAATTTAACCATCTTGCGGCCGGTGGATTTGAGGTAGAGGGGGAGAGAAAAGGGGGAGAGTCGAGGAAGGCTAAGGGTGTGAGACGGGAGCCCTGGCAGAGCAGAGACTCAGCCAGGGCCGACGGCAGGGAGGCTGAAGGAAGCGGGGAGCTGTGTTTAGACAAGTTACGTTGCTTTGATGATGGCTTTGAGACTTCCAAGTGCAAGGCAGTTGGATGGATGGGTCTGGGAGGCAGCATGCATCCCGACGGGCGAGACATATGTGGTAGCTGTTGTGCATGGATACTGTTGTGGGAGAGAGTGGAGCTAGAGCAGACCACAGCCTGAGTCCATGTCACTGTCACCAGCACCCAGACCCTAGAGGGAGGGGAGGAGCGGGGTGGGCAGGAAGCAGACCGAGAAGGTGCAGTCAGGGAGGGAGGAGAACCGAGACAACAGGCTCTTTATGGATGGGGAAGATTTTGTTGGCAAAGAGGGAACAGCATTACCGAAGGCTCAGAGGCCTCAATAAAATGAGCCATGTGTGGAGAGAGGTGGTAGAGAGGGAGAAGGGACCAGAGCAGCTTCCTCACCAGGCCACACATGGGCCCAGGCTGGGCTGTGGGCTTGCCCATGTGCGGGACCCTCCCTGTCACTCTGGCGGGCATTCCTTGGGCTCAGCCGAACCTCTTGCCCTGAGGTCTGCATACTTTGCGCTTTCTTTTAAGAAGCTTCCCCTCCCTCTCCTGACCTCCTCTCTCCCCTCTGGGGCTCTTGGGCCCCTGAGACCTCCCCTTGCCTGGAGTGTTTGTCTGAAAACACTGGCTGTAGAGGTGGCTGCCTGCAGGGGGAAGGGCTCCCAGCACCTCCCTATTGAATCCCTAAGCGCTGTCTGGATCCTTGATCTTAAAAGAAACGGTAGAAACTTCTTCGTGGACTGTGAGTGCTGTCAGAGCTGCCTGCTGATGCTCAGCAGTGAGAGCAGCCGAGGGAGCGCTCTGCCTTGTTGGGCAGGTGTGTGCGTTAGGGGTCGGGGGTCAGGGGTCGGGGGTCAGGGGTCGGGGGAAGGCGTCCGTCCTGTGTGTCTGCTGTGTTTCTCACTTCGCACTCAGCTCTCATGGAAGGAGGGGCCCGGCTTGTTCATGGCGCCTGTGGGAGGCCCCTCTTCCTGAACCAGCCTTGAGGATAGGATGGGCAGGTGCTCCAGGTGGGATGAGGGCGGGGGGAGCATGCACACCACACCGCCTGGGGTTTGGGTGTTTGCAGGGGCACGGACCAGCCTGACTGCCAGAGGCTGATGGGACTGGGGTGTCGGGGAGGCTTGGAGATTTCACACTGAGACTAGGAGGGAGCCCCCCAGGGTCTTTGGGACCCCTGAGTCCCTCGGGGATATCTGCCTCTGGCCGCTTCGGGGACTGGTGGGGGTGCTGAGGGAAGCTGCTCGGATGATGCGGGCTGCCTGGCAGGCTGCCCTGGTAATCTCATTAGTGTGCCCCGAGGAGGGGACAAGTGATCCTGTGCCTTAGACTCACTTTTCTTTAAGCCTGTCCCCACCGATATCTCCCTAACCCCCTCCCAGCCTGTGTGACGCTTGGGCACGAGTGGACTTATCCCCATTGAGCAGATGGGTAAATCAGGGCCAGAGAAGATGAAGCTTGCATGATGCCAGAGCTAGTTAGTGGTGGGGTGGAGCTGCCACCTCCAGGCTCTTCTACAATATCTGGCCCTGCAGGCATCTTCACCGAAACCAGCTCTCCTGCTTCCTCCTTTTGTAGACGAGGAAGCAGAGGGCCAGAGAAGGCAAGACACTAGGCCATGGCCACACAGCACCTCAAAGGCAGAACCTACACCAGAATCTGATCTGTGACCACCCACCCCACCCACCCGACCTGGACCCCACCCGCTTCCACTCGGAGCACCCACTGTCTTCTGTCCCCCACCCCCTGGCCTTTGGCGTCTGCTCAGATTGAAGGCACCGAGTTCCTCATCAGAAGGCTCCGTTGTGCCTATTGTTTAAATATAGATTACTAATGAAATGCCTTTTCATTGCCTTCCCCGTGAATAGTTTCCGTGTAAAGTTAATTTGCAGTGTTATGTAAATTCTGTTTAACTTCAATCAAGTTTCTAATTATGTTTTTACCGCAGTAATTCCCATTTGATTTGTCATCTCCTGTTAGGTATTTAATGTTCGGTGGGCGGCTGTGCTTTCTCTCTGTCTCTCCCTTCACCAGCCCTCTCCTGCCCTGACCTCCCTCTGCCTGTCTTCCTCCTTCGCTCCTGCTCGCTCCATCCTCTGGCCCTTCCCTGTGGGTCACTTCCCCTCTCCTCTCCTCTCCTCTCCTCTCCTCTCCTCTCCTCTCCTCTCCTTCCTTCCTTCCTTCCTTCCTTCCTTCCTTCCTTCCTTCCTTCCTTCCTCCCTCCCTCCCTCCCCCTCCACCCTCCCTCCCTCCCGCTCTATTTCCCAGTGCTGTTTCTCCCATCTTCTCTCTCTGTTTCTCTCACTCTTTCTCTCTCACTCTTGCTGTTCTTCCATTTCTGATTTTTCTCCACTATCTCACCCCATCCTAGTGCATTCTCTCTCTCTCTCTCTCTCTCTCTCTCTCTCTCTCTCTCTCTCTCTCTCTCTCTCTCTCTCTGTCTCTCCCCCTCCCTCCTTCTCTTCCTCCCTCCCTCCCTCCTGGTTTGTACCCCACGTTCTCCCCTTCCCCACATTTTCTTCTCTTTTATGTCTCCACCTCTTCCTCTTCCATCCTAGCGCCCTTCACAAAGCCACATGCCAGGCTGCTCCGAGTGGCGGGACAGGCGGCGGAGGAGGTGGGGCTGGCTGGGTGTCGTCCCTGGAGAATGAGGGCCTGGCCCTGGTACCTGCTTAGAGCTCTGTGCCCAGTCCTGTCCAGGCACCAGCCTCTGGCATTCCGGGAACTGGTAGGACACGAACACCAGAGCTGGACTCTCTGGGTGCAGCTCCTGATTCACCCCTTACCCACCGTGGCTGTCGGGGTGCTGGTCCCCGTCTGTAAATGGGGTGACAACATGACCGCCGCATAGGGCTGTGGTGAGACCATAATGGGACAGCACAGGAGAGAGGCTTGGTTCTTATTGGGAACTCGGCCATGCCCCTCACTTCCTCCTGCCCGGCCCAAGGCGCCTCTGCAGCGCGGCTGCCAGGGTCGGGGTCTAGCCGGAGGCCAGGGGGGATGGAAGCCATTCGGATGCCCTCCCCCTCCCCGCACAGAGCTGGTGCGTGGTCCGCCTGGAACAGTCTCAGCCCTGCCTGCCAGGAGAGGGGGGTTCCTTCTCCTTTCAGGGGCTCGGCTCAGGGTGTGATGACAGTCTGCCAGTCTGTGGGGGCATCTGAGGCATAGACCCACCCACCCCCCCAAAAAAAAAAAAAAAAGCTAGAGCAGCCCTCAAGACCCTGGTCTAGGAAACCGTAGCCAGTCACATGGCCAGACCTTTCCCAAACAGCAGCCAAAGGCAGCCGTGCTCTGCCAGGTGGACTGGAAGCTCCCTTCTCCACCTTTCTCATTCCCTGGACGCCCCCCCTTCTCCCCTGGGGATGGGCTATGAAGTCCAACTGCCAAACCGCTGCTCCGGGTGCGAGGCCTTGGCAGGCCTGTCTCTGTCTCCCTCGGAGGTGAACCTCTGCTCCGCTCCTGCCCCACATCCAAGTTCTGGGCTCTGGATTCTTCCTGCCGAGAGCCGCTGGGCCACCACGGTTTCCCAGCAGGCATCTGCCCTCTGGGTGGGGAGGGCGGAAGGAAAACACCAGACCGAGGGTCAGGAGGCATGTGTCCTTCCCTCCTCCCCCTTCTCCCCGCAGTCCCCCCTCCCCCATTCCCATCCAGCATGTCCGTGGCGCGTCCAGGAAGCAGAAAACAAGTGTTTGGAGAAGGCATTCTTCTGGGTGAGGAAAGGCAGGCCGATCACTTGTCCTTCAGAGACAAGAAACCCGAGCCGGCCCAGTCCCTGCCCTGCTGGGCCACAAAACCAACCACCTGACCTGCAGCGAGTGTGCGTGCGTGCGTGTGCGTGTGTGTGTGTGTGTGTGTGTGTGTGTGTGTGTGTGGTCTAGGAAACAGCCGGTCACGTGGCCACTTTCCCTGTTTGTTTAAGTAAGCAGTTCAGGCTGGCTGTAACCAGGCAGCTGAGACATGGAGCCAGGGGAGGGGGCCCCACAGGCCTGGGCGACATGAAGATGGCGGGGACGGAGGGCAGCCCTGAGCCGGGCATGCAGTTCCTGGGCCTCTGGATTCGGTGTGAGGAGGCCTGGCCTGGAAATGGCCCTGCTCTGATCCCCTGCTCTCCCTGGCCCTCCCCACCTCCACCTGTCAAGAGAAGGTACTGGACTTCCTCACTACAGAGAACGCTCACGGCCCTGAAACAGAGGGCAGGCACTCTCTGTCCACGGGGAGCTCAAAGAGGCAGAGCCCTGGCAGAGAGGGCCACATGTGGGCATGGCCACTGTCTGTCGTGTCCCCCGGAGTGGCTGCTGAGCCCTGACCTCTCGGCAGCAAAGCCCACGTCAGGCCTTCCCTCATGTGTCCACCAAGCCTCTGCTCACGTCAACAGTTGGAGCACCTACTGTGTGCCAGGGCCTGTGCTGGGCTGGCGCTTAGGGTTGTCAGAATCCCATCCCCCTGACATGCTTTCCTCCTGTCTGAGGGGCAGGACCTGGTCTTAGACAGATGGCCCACCACTGGAATTCTAGGAGGTGAACCCCGGAGCTGGGTAGGGGTGGCAGGCAAGGGGGAGAGAAGTCACTGAGACCCTTGTAGGCTGAGCAGCTGGGGCTCAGGTCCCAGGATCCCCTTCCTCCAGAGCGGTATGAGCTGGAGCCCAGCTTCCCAAACAGATAACAGCAGAGCGCAGAGCCTTCTGGGGCCTCCTCAACCCCCTGGGAGCAGAGCCTCAGGAGAAATGGCAGGTGTCCTTCTGCCTTTCTCCAGGTTTGCCCAGCCTGTGTGGTGTGGCTTCACTGTAAGGGCACAGTACCCCTCGGGCCTGGTGGAGGAGGGCTTTCAAAAATGACCCTGCCCTCCGCCCAGTGTTGGGGGAGCAGTGATCCGAATGCTCGGGACAGGCGGGGGGGCTGATCCTGCACAGCTGTGTCTGAAGTTGTGCGTTACTAGGAAAACACCCCAGTGGTACTTCTGCCAAGGCCTCCTGCTAGAAAACACATCGCTGGAGGTCGAGGTCAGAGGTCAGAGGCCACCGAGCAGGCCAGGGCGACCTGCCCCCTCCCGCTCCAGAAAACTTTGGCACCTCCGAGGAGGCTCCACGGGGCCCTCCCTGCCTCCCAGGCTGGGTGGGACCTATGGGACAGGAAGCCAGGGCGGGCCTGGAGGATGGGACTCGGGGTGAACTGGGTCTGAGCCAGGGATGAGGCGAAACCCAATGCTGGCCTGGCCCCAGGGCCACAGCCACACAGGTCACTGTGCCTCAGTGAGTGGCCACCGCCCCCACAACAGGAAACCCTGCCCAGGCACCCCCCCGTCCCACCCCGTGTTCCCAAGGGTGGCGCTGCTACTATTTCCCGTGGGAGCTGCTGCCAGGAATCGTGCCCTCTTGAGAGAGGAAGCGGGACCTCAGCTCTGGGCTGCCCTGCCCCTGACCTGTTCTGACCCCCTCCCGCTGGTGGAAGCGCTGGGCCCACACCCATTCCTCACCCCACACATGCTGTGACTTATCTTCTCCCAGACAGCCAGGCACCTTATGGGCCTGGAGAGAGAAGCTCTAAGTGGGGCTAGGCCTGGGAGCCCAGGGAACAGGGCTTGGGGTCTAGGATCTCCCACCTTCTCGCTGGTCCCTTGAGCAAGTCACTCAACCCCTTGGGGCTCATCTGTGGAAAGAAAGGCCCGAGAAAGGAGCTCTGCCCAACTGTGAGCACCCTGTGGGTAAAGGGTTGGGGTGGGGTGAATTTTGTAACCTTTAAGGACAACCAGGCTGGGATTAACTGCCCAGACTCCTGTCACCATCCAGCCAAGGGCACTTTGTCCATGTGACCCCCAAGCAGGGAGAGAGACATGGGTGCTGCCGGTGTCTCCGTGGCAGCAGGGTGATGCTGGCATGGCTCCTCTCTGGGTCATTCCATCGCTGACAACACAGGGGCAAAGCTGGGTACCTCTGCCCAGGAAGGAGCCCTCCTTTTTCCCCTCCTCCGGAGCCAGAGGTGGGGCGTGGGAGACCCCTCTGCTGCCATTGGGCATGGGGGCCAGATTAGCAGGCCTGTGGCTGGGGCTGCAGAGAGCAGTGGGAAGGGACAGCTCTGCCACCCTCCTCCTCCCTCCAGTAGGTGCTCTGAGGCCTTGGTTTTCCTTTGGATGTGGTGTTGAGCCTAAGGTGCAGGGAGGAACAGGCCAAACGCTAACACAGCGCCCCATGGAGGGGCTGCTCTCATACTTTCCTTACAGAAGTTCATGGTCATCACAGCGACTCCAGGAGGTCACTCCTGTTGCCCACAGAGTAGGAAACTGAGACCCAGAGAGGTGAATCGACCTGCTCAGGATGGTTATACTGGGCTTTGCACTAGGCAGCTGGCCCCAGCGTCGGTGCCCTTGGCCCCCACAACTGTGCAGCATGTCTGACCCATGACACCTCCCCCTGGGCAGCCCCAGCCCAAACCCAGCTTAGTGTCAGCTGGGGCTGGAGCCCAGGGTCAGCTGTTTTCTCAATGGGGCCGAAGGGAGAGTCAGGACACCCAGGTGAGTAGACCCAAGTCGCCATGACTTTGGATGGTTAACACAGACTCGGCGCCACCCTGAGCTCGTGGGCCAGCCGAAAGCTTGTCAGCGACAGAGACACCCTAGGTCCCAGCAACCCAAGTTCCTCCCTGTGGGTGGTGACAGCTCAGCCTCAGTCTGCCTCTGCCTTTCAGTGTCAGAAGGATCTGTGAGGAGCCCTGGAGACCTGGGAACAGGCTCTGGACCCCTGTGGCCCCTGGTGGATGTGAATTTCTTTCCCAGGGTGTCAGTCCACACGGGCTAGGGCATTCCAGGCCTCGGGTACAGAGGTCGAGACACAGATGTCGTGTAGGGGAAGGTTATAGGGCCTTGAACATGAGGCTGAAGAGTTAGAGCTGAACCTCGTAGACAGTAGGAGCCATGGAAGGTTCTTGGATGGAGGGGGAATGCAGTCTCAGGGAGGGGAACTGGTGGTGGGAAAGCCTGGCATGCTCATCCAGATGTGGGGAATCACGTGGCTATGGATGTCGGCCCAGGTGGGTGTCAGTGCCAGCTGGGCACGGCAGGCCTCAGCTTTCCTCCTGTAGTCCCGAGGTCCACAGGGCAGGAGCTGGCGCAGGCTGGGAGAATGCGGTCCTGCAGGGAGGGGCAGGGGTCAGCACTGGGGCCGCTTCCTCTGCGTGTCCCAGAGTTGTCCTCCCCCGCCCCCAGCTCGGGATAGTCTGAGTTTCCCACCCAGCCCTGGGTGGGGCCCCACTGCTTCTTCCTCCCTCTGTGGCTTTCTGGTCCGAAATGGGAGGTGACTGGTGGCTGCAGTGGGCTGCGGGGTGGAAGGCAGGGTGGGGACATTGGCGGTGGGTGGGGTCACAGGATGGGTGGCTGTGAGTCAGGAATGGCTGGGCCTGTGTGTCATCTGGCTGCATGCTGTTCTAGCTCCCCTGCGCCTGTCTGCCTCGGCTCTCCCACCCACATTGGCACTGCGGGCGGCTGGCGGCAGGGAGGGTGCACTGAGGCTGTGAGCTGAAAGCCCACGATGGAGAAGTCAGGGTCTGAGCTTCAGATCGCAGGCTCCCCCTCCCCCACGTGCAGGGAGGCCTTGGGCGTGTCCCCTCCCTCTTGTTTCTCCATTGTAGAGTAAGTTTCTCCATGGCAGAGTGAGGGTGGGGCTGGCCAGGGGTTCTCAGCCCCTGCAACATGGGAGCCAGAGCAGCTTAGAAAGACAGCCCACCCAGACCAATGAAATCAGATCTTGGAGGCGGGGCCTGCAGCCCTGGGGGAAACCTCTGTCTGCAGCCTCTGAGGGTCTGCTCTCCAGGACACACTGGACAGCGTGTGGATCCTGGAGCCCAGGGCCGGCACTCACTCAGCTCCACCACTTTCTAACACTGCGCAGGTGACTTCTGTCTCACAGCCTCTGTGACATGGGAATGGCATGACTTTTTTAGAACTGCTGCGGAGACTAAGTGGGTTTGCTATGTAAACAGTGTCTGTAGAGCCGGACCTGATACGGACGTGGTAAGCACCGTGCAAGTGTTAACCTCTGTGTTCTCTGATCTGCATCTGTTTCACACCACACTTCCCACCACTGCTCATTCGCTCACCCAGCAAACGTTCTGGCGGCTCATTCCTGCAAGCCCTGTGCTGGGGGCTGGGGGCAACAGGCCAAAGTCCATCATGGGACTAGCAAACAGGCTGACAGTCCCCGGGAGTGATGGACAGGTGTGAGGGGAGGTCCCCCGAGAATCTCACTGAGTTCCCGGGCTGAGGGAGTCCCTCTTTCTGAGAGAAGGCAGAGGAAAACCTGAGAAGGGAGAAGAAAGGGGCACCCTCTGCTGGTCCTGCAGGCTTGGCTGGGAAGCACCTGGGGGTCCCTGGTGCCTCCTGGTGGGAGCCCTGGGTCACCTCTGACTGGGCTGGGCCCTGGGGCTGCTGGGAAGGTAAGAGCAGCCAAGGCCGGCAGTGTGCGGAACAGAACAGGGAACCTCCTGGGAAGCCCGTCGCCGGGTTGGGCCACGTCCTCCGTCTGCTAGAGTCCTTTCAGCAACCCCGAGATTAAGCAGGCATTATTCCTTCCACCCTGCAGACAGAGTGAGGGAGGCTTCCGGGGGAGGGAGCTTGCCCTGGTCAGGGAGGGTGAGGGCCCAGGTCAGGACTGGAGCCGTCCTCTGTGCGTGCAGGATCCAGGGGGCTAGTTGAGCTTCCCTGGGTGACTACATGGCGGCGCACCTTGGACAGGTGGCAGAGTGCAGTATGAGGATTATCACCTACAGTCCCCGGCCTTCCCAGCGGCTCCCCTGCAGCCGGCACGGGGCTGCCCCTGGGGGAGAGCTGGCTTTCCTAGAGGCAGGAAGAGCCCCCGGGACCTGGCTCCTCCCGGGCCAGGGGTTGGCCCCGCACTTGACCCAGTTAGACCTTCTCTCTCCCCGCTGCACCACGGAGTAAACTGAGGCAGGGGAGGCTCAGAGACTTGGCTAAGGCCACATGGCTGGCAAGCGGCAGAACCAGGATCTTGTTCAGGCCTGGGTGGCTTAGTGCTGCGCTCAGACCCACCACTTCCCGCTAGCAAGAACAGGACCTTCCTTTGTCCAGCGTCTGTAAGCCAGGCCCCTGGCCATCGCTGCAGACTGGCCTGGCCCACGTGTGGCCAGAATCCCAGAGGGATGCCTGTTTGGAGAGGGTGGACGCCAGGAGACCGACCGTGGCCCGGGAATGGGGTCATTGGGACACTTGGTGATAGGCGGTTTGCATGGGCCATGGGGAGCGCCTGTGCCCTTCAGCCTCTCCATGGTCCCGCCTGCCTCCTCGAGTGGCAGGAGCACAGGGCCGGGTCTATGCTGCCCCACGGAGCTGAGGACGAGGGTGCTGCCCAGCCCTGTGCCAGTCAAGGGTGTGACCTCAGCTCAGCTAATCCTCCAGCCAGCGTGGCCCCAGATGAGGACACAGGCCTGGAGGGACAGTCCAGCCCCCAACACCAGGCTGCCCTGGGCCTATCCCTGACTTCCGCAGACTCACGTCCCCTCTGTAAGGTGGCAGCTTTGACTCGGGCCCTCCAAGGACTCTGGACAGCCTCTGCCAGGCCCCGTTAAAGCTGCAGGGGATTGGGAATTGGGAACTGGGGCGACCCAGGAGGTTTCTCCAGGGCAGCCTTCACATGGGCAGTGCAGGCCAGGTGCCAGGCCACCATAAGCAGAGTGGACAGAGGTGAGGGACAGAGCTCCTCACGGGGCTGCAAACAAAAAATTCGGTTTTGGCCATTGTCATTGGGAGGGGCAAATGCCCAGCTGGGTGCCAGAGGGCACTGGTTTGGCCAACTCCAGCTAGGCAAGACCCTGACCCTGGACAAGGGGGAGGCCCTGCCCACCCATGGGGCCCGACGAGATGCAGGGTGTGGAAGGGAGCACCTGGCACAGAGCTTGCACCTGGAGGGTGCTCAGTGCCCCGGCCTTTCTGTGGAAGCAGATGACCCTCGGGAAGCCTGTCTCCCGGAAGCAGATCCCCTGGGACTGCTCCTGAGTTGGCTCCAGAGCCCTGGGCCTTTCTCCATGTCTGTGATAAGGGGTCCAGTGTCTCCACACGGGTCAACCCCAAGTCTGCACTTGGCAGCCAACCTAAGCCAGCGATAATGACAGTTCTTCTTTACTGAGCAGTGGCTGTGCAAGTTGCAGTATGGGAATAATATTATGTCCTTCTAATTCTGTGAGTGTAGTGATTCTTGTTATCCCATTTTACAGATGAGGAAACTGAGGCCCAGAGAAGCTAAGTTTATTGCCCAACATTGCACACCTCAGTAAGAGACAGAGCTGAACCCGAACCCTGGAGTATAAGAACCTGAAGCCACACTATGCACCATCTGTCTGTGGGGAGTCCTGGCCCTTGATTAGAGAAGAAATTGTTCATTTGATGACTTGAGGGTAGAAGAGACCCTTTCCTCCTCCTCTGGTGTGAGTGGCCCAGAAGCCAGAGCCCAAGCTTCTGGTTGGGAGGAGGGGTGGACTAGAGCAGCCGGGAGGCTTCTGGGTGAAAATGGGATGCAGATTTGCAGCAAAGGAGAGCCGGTCTCTGACTGGGGCCTGATCGCTCTGTGAGCTTGGGTAGGATCCTTCCTCTCTCTGGTGTCCTTTGCCCCTTGGTACAGGCCCAACACCAAGGGGCTGAGTGGGGGCAAGGCAGGCGAGTGTGCACCATGAGCCGGAGCACCAGAGAGGCAGGCTGGGTGCTCCTTGGGCCTGGGCGATGCCCCCTGAGTAAATGAGGACTTGTGGGCCCAGCAGGGTCTCTGGAGCAGGTGCCACTCCAATGTGGCCTTGAAGACACATTAGATCAGGATTGGGCAGGGTGAGGCCCTGGAGGGACTCCGGGGATGTGTCTGCCTGTGCCCAGGGAAGCTGGTGCCCCTGCCCTGTGAATGCAGTGTTCCCTGCTCACTGGTGCCACCTATAATCCTTCAGCCCGGAGCCTTTCTCCTGCCAGGCCTCTGGGCCTTTGCCTAGGAGGGGTGCCCTCCTGGGTGAGAGACTCTGCCCAAGGGGATGATGCCCCTGACCCCCCGGGGGTTTTGCTGTCAGGCTGAGTGAGGCACGCCTTCCAGCACTTTGTCCTAGAATTGCCCTTCTTTTGGGTCTCACCCACTTTGCCCTAGACAATGCACCAACAGCACCCGTGGGAAGCACACAGGCTGGGCAAGTGTACCGCTTGGCCTTTGGCCCTGCCTTCATTCTCCACACCCAGCCATCCCCAGTTTTCCTTCTCCTCCTTTTCCTCTTCTGGCAGCTAGTCCGCACTGTCATTAGTTGTTGAAAGAAGGAAATGGAGGAGGGATGGATGGATGGATGGATCGATGGAATGAACAAATAAAGAAACAGCCCTCTAGAACAGTGTTTCCCAAAGTGTGGTACGCGTACCCCCAGGGGTATGGGAAGAGTTTGGTGGGGGCACGCGTTGCACCGGAGTTTGGTGGGGATATGCACTGCACCGTGCTTAGCTGCACCTAATTCTACGTTCTCATGAGTACGAGGGGTACTCAGCATTACAAAAATTATAGAAGGGGTTCACATATGTCAAAAGTTTGGGAAACACTGCTCTAAAAGTTGGTTTATAGCCCCTGTTTTCAAAATAAGGAAACCAAGTCTCAGAGATGGTAGGTGGGTGAGCGGACAGTTCTAAGAGCCCCTCCCCTTCCCCAGCACTCGCTCTCTGGGTCCCCCTGGTGCCAGGGGCTGGCCCCTGTTTGCCTCTGTCCACTGAAGCTCTGGCGGCCCTGGAGGCGGCCCTGAGGGGCCAGCACAGACTGGCGCTCCAGGCGTCCGCAGCAGGTTGGCGGAACCCTGCTGGTCTGCCTCTCCTAAGAGGGCAGAGGAGTGAGGCAGGTGGGAAGCCCAGGGCAGCTGGCAGGGGCCAGCACACTGGGCGTCCTGGGGCCTGGGAGTGGGCAGGCTATCAGGGCAGCTCGAAATCATCTCAGAGGAAGAGAAGACAGAGAGGAGGATTGACCAAGGGCACCTCCTGGTTCCCAGGCAGCCCTGCCCGGGAGGCCCTCCACCCCGAACAGCCAGCTCACTGGGCCTTTCTTACCTGCTCCCGAGGCTGCCCGCAGCCACTCCTGCTCTTTCGTGGAAAGACTTGGGTTTCCCCGAGCATTCGGGGCCACACAATCCCCGCTTTGCTCTGCCTGCAGAGGGTGTGACTGACTCTCCCAGCAGGAGAGGTGACCAGGCCCCCAGTTTTGATTATGCAAGGAGAGTGAAAGGAACCCATCAAGTATTCTGGGAGTTCAGAAAAGGGAAAAGGCACTTGGGATGGGGCCTACCGGGAAGCAGCCTGGAGGAAGTGGTGCTTTGGGCACGGAAGGATGGGCAGGGTTCTGGTGGTGCCACCCCACTGTGGAAAGTTTGGGGTGAGGCAGCGGGTGTCCTCCCACTTGCAGCTCCGTGACCTCTGGCCTTTGCTGGGCAGTGTCTTCATCTGTGAAGTGGGCACTACAGCTCCCTGAGGACAGGGCTGTGCCGAGGTGGAGTGAGGCCACGGGAGCTGCTGGGGCTGAGGAGGAAGAGCCCTGGCAAGCTGGAGAGTGCCGTGTGTGTGACAGGCTGCGTGGCTCCCTCCATGGGCATGGGCATGTGTGTTTGTGTGCGCGTGTGTGTGTGTGTGTGTGTGTGTGTGTGTGTGAGAGAGAGAGAGAGAGAGAGACAGAGAGAGAGAGACAGAGAGAGAGAGACAGAGAGAGAGAGAGAGACAGAGAGAGAGAGAGAGACAGAGAGAGAGAGAGAGAAGCAGGATGTGTGAGGAGCAGCCTAAAGGAGGCCCAGAGGTGGCATCCATGTAGCCCCTTCCCCACTGCACCACACTGGCTCCCACCAGGCCCAGGGCACTCCTCGGCCTGGCGCTGACCCACGGCTGTCTGGGTGCCTCCCCCACCCCCCTAGCGTGGTGTGGTCAGGGAACATGTATTCCAGGAATGCAGGAGGCGGGGCGGCCGGCACGTCTGGATAACCATCGGGGTAAATATTTGCCTTGCTCCCGGAGCCAGCACTGGCCGCCAGGGAAGGACGGGCCCTGCTCCAGGGTCACGCAAGGGGAGGCCCCCCCCGGTGGGTCGCAGGTTCAGGAGCCCCTGTCACCCAGAGAGCCTGGGAGCTGGGTCAGAGGCCACCCCTCCTGTGCGGGGCCAGAGGCAGAGCCCTGACCAGCAGCTGCTTGGCCATCTGTAAAATGGGCATAGAGACAGCTGTGGTCCAGCGAGGCGAGGCAGGTCAGAATGGCCAGAGCTGGTTCGGGGCAGATCAGCCACTGGAGCAGCAGGGTAAGGCTGATTTGGGTGCTCACCTGATCAGGTTTCTGGCCCACAGATGGTCACTTGAGCAGTTGCCCCTCCCCTTAACTTTAATAGTCACCATTCACTGACCTGCCCCTTACTCCATGGCACCCATATCTACTCACCCAATGTCTCACCATGAAGCTCTCACAGCCACATATGTGTCACTTAGCAGCAGGTGACAGGAGGCCTGAACTTTGACTGACAGATGCCATCAGTGTACCCCCTGCTGTACAGACCACACTGGGGCAATCCCACCCCCTCCCCCAGGTACCTACGGGGCAGCCTGGAGCCTCTCTTGGTGGGTAAGTGGCTGGAGGAGCAATTAATCCTTGTTTAGAGCAAAGATGGAGGCTCAGAAATGCCCAAAACTTGCTCAAGATCACCGAGAAATAAAGGGCAACCAGGGAATCAAACCCAGCTCCACCCATCTTTTCCCTTAACCTCCCCGCTGAAGACAGGGCCAGGGCTCCAGCCCAGAATGTGGGCTCCCACCCCGTGGCAGCTGTAGACAAAAACTGGACACTTAGCTGCAGGCTAGAGCCACAAGAACAAGCCTTCATGGTGCCCCATGGCCTGGACACCCTGAGGCACAGGCACCTCTGTCCTGCAGGGGTCTGGGACCAGCCTGCATCGCTCTGGGTCAGCCCCAGCCCCAGCCACGGCCACAGCTACAGCCTCAGCCTCAGCCTCAGCCACAGCCACAGCCACAGCCACAGCCACAGCCACAGCCAGCCTGGCTTGGTGCCTCTCCTAAGCCCACACCCTGCTCTTCTCAGGGGATCCAGGAGCCGGAGGGGATGGAAGGGTGGGTGTAGTTGGGAGAACGATCTGGGTCCTGGGACAGTCTCCAATTCAAGTGAATCTGCCATGATCCAGGCCCCAGCTGACTGCAGGGTGGGCACTGTTACTGCCTTGCCCTGCCCTGGGAGCTGCTGGCATGCAGCGAGTGAGACCACGGTTCGGTATGCCGTCTGCGTGCTGCCCTTTCCTGCCCTCACAGTCACTAGGGCCTCACCCCTCCACCCACCCCCAGAGTGAGGAGCCCAAAGAGTCTCTGTGCAGGGGTGGGGGGAGGGTGGGGGCACCATCCCAAAGGGAGCCTGGTTGCGCCCCACTCCCGCAGGGGTCCTCAAACTTTTAAAGTGGAGGCCAGATCACGGTCCCTCAGAGAGTTGGAGGGCCGGACTATATGAACTACTAATTCCTACTGTAACACCTCGGCTGCGCTCACTGCCCAAAAAACCTGGCAGGCCGGATCAGACTCCTTTGCGGGCCGCATGTGGCCCGCGGGCCGTAGTTTGAAGACCCCTGCTAAGCCCTGAGGCTCAGGCTACACCCACTCCGTGGCTCCCGTGCTTTTTGAGCAGAGAACACCCCCTGCAGGGACTCACATGTTTCTGCCTGTGGTTGGTCAGGCTGTGAGCAGGACACCGGTTCGTCCCACTGTCTATCCTTGGTCTCACCAGATGGCCAAGCCCACACCAGGTGGGGATGGACAAGCATGGGGATGGACGATATTGCCACTGTTCATAGTCTGAGCCCCCACTTGATGGGCATGCAGTGGGAGGGGGTGACCGCACAGTGGCAGGGAAGCCTGCGTGCCCAGCCCTGGTTCTGAGCAGGACCCTTGTGGGCTCCCTGCTCGTCACCTGGTCATGGGCAGAGTATGAGTAGGGACAAACCACCTTTCTCATGTCGTAGCTCTGTTCTATCACTTTCTAGCCCCTTGCGACCTTAGGAACTTAGGGGGCCTCTCTGGGCCTGAGTGTCACTGGGGGATGCCAGCTCAGTGTCTGCCTCACCGTTTTTCACCGATGGTCAGAGAAGCATCCCAGGCAGAGCCGCTATATACCTCAAGGCGAGCGTCCCGCTCCTCTGTCTCCCCAGGTGGGGGGTCCATGCAGGCCCGGGAGCAAGGGGGTCAGTCCCCCACCGGCGCCCGAGCTCTTATCCCTGTGCCCCTGTGTGGCGCTCTCACTATGTGACCTTGGCCAGGTGTGTTTGTCCCTTTGCCCGAGCCCACACCAAAGAACTGGCGCTGGGGACAGCGCGGGGCACATGTGCACCGAGAGCCGGGTCACTCGGAGGCAGGACGGCAGGCGTCATTCCCTGAGGCCTGGACGATGCCCACGGAGTGAGCGAGCACTTTCCGGCTCGGGCGTCTGTCTCTGCTGCCAAAATAACGATTTCCTCTCTGTCAGCGGGTCCTCGGGCCAGCTCGCCTTTGGGAAAGGCCCGAGCCAGGGGTTGATTCCACTTCTGCCCCACCCACTGACTTGCTCCATGACAGTGGGAGGGGGGCAGTCGCTGCCCCTCTCCAGGCCTCAGGCTTCTCCTCTGTGAAATGGGGAGCAGGAGTCAGTGAACCCAAAGGCCATGTGTGTTCCCACGGTGCTGAGTGGGGGCTGCCAGAGAGACATCCTTCCGTGCTGGGGTGCGGATGACAGCTCTGAGGGCTCGGGGCTCAGACCCAGCGCACCACAGAGCCCCGAGCCAGCCGCTGTCGAGTACCGTAACTCATGCTTCAGCTGCCGGGCCTGGACAGCTGCCTGCGTGTCCGCAGTGGTGAGCCTCGTACGGTCTATAGCTCCGAGGAGGTCTCCCATCACCCCCACACCCTTTGCGCAAACGAGGAAGCTGAGGCACAGAGAGGTTTAAGGAGGTTGCGCAAAGCTGCCCACTTCCTAAGAGGATGAACCCATCTCGGAGTCTCCACATGCGCTGTTCGCTCGGCAAGAAATGCTGCTCCATGCGTCTGGGCCTGCCTTCTCAGGCTCATCCTTCACTTCCCTTCCCCGGAGCGGGCCCCTGAGCCCTGAGTCTGTGCTGCACAGCCCTGGATTCATTCTTTCCTGCAGACACCACTTCTATTTACGTATTTGCTCATCCTCAGAATCTTACGAGGACAGGACCCACCATCCTGCTCACAGCGCTGGTGTGTTAAATACTTCTTGAGTGAGTGAATGAATGAGATGAATGCCAAGTGCTGTGTCGCCATATGTCCTAGATCCTCTCGGATCCCCGGGGTCAGGATATCTGCGGTATCTCGATCCCATTTGGCGGGTGAGGAGACTGAAACGCAGGGAGGTCAGGAGCATGTTCACAATGCAGAGCTGGTAGCTGGCAGATGGGTGCCAGGGGCCCGTGGCGTCCTGGTATCCCTTTTCCTCTCGGTCCTTCAGATGCCCTGTCTGTGGCGTGGGATGGTTCAGTTTTGCCGGCAGTAAAGGTTTCAGGGGGTGGGTGGAGGGTGGTGGGGGGTGGCAGCGTGCTCAGTTCCTGCTGGGCCAGGCGTGGACCCGCTGACCAGCCTTCTCGTTGCTGCAGGATGGAGATGGAGTGAGGCGGAAGCGCCGCGAATTGCTGACCGACCAGAACGTGACACGCTGGTGATTCTTGGGTCGCTGAGGTAGGTGTGCAGCTGGGCTTGGCCGGATGCTTGGGGAAGGGACAGGGGTGTCCCAGCACACGGAGCCGTTCACTGGGGCCACAAGTGGAATTGGGTACAGCCACGCTGCTGAGACCTTGTCAGACCCTAAGAGGCTGCGAGAGCAGGGGTGGTGGGATGTGCCCAGGAGAGGGGCAGCTTGGTGTCCCCAGCCATCTGTACCACTCTGTGTCATGTGGGCCTCATGCAGGAAGAGGCCTGGGTGAGTGGAGGCCTGTTGCTGGCCTGGGTGCTGTGGCTGCCCACCCTCCTCTCCCCCAAATACACCGAGGTGGGCACATGAGCGTTCGCACGTCTCTGGGTGCTGGGGACGGAGTGCCTGCCTCAAATCCCAGCTCTGCCACTTGTCCACCAGGAGGTTGTGCAGTTTCTCTGTGCCTCAGTTTACCTGTCTGTGAAAGAAGGATGGGGATCGCAGCTCCTGCCTCCCCTGGGGGCGGGGGTACAGGCCACCTACCTCCAGTAAATGCTCAGGGGCTGCCAGCATGTTCCTCAAGGATGCTGGGGCCCTGCTTCTTCCCGCGTGCCTCAGTTTCTCTCTGCGGACCAACGAGTGCCAGAATGGACACAGACTGGTCCTCCAGCCGAGGAGGGTCTGAGCCCCTCAGAGAGCTTACAGGCCTTGGGCCTGGACACCAGCATGCTTTATCACCAAGTGGCATTTCTGAGTTGATCGCACTTGGCCTTGTGCTCAAGGGCCACCTGTGTGACCCCTCTCTGTAGCTCCTGACCCAGCGATGGGAAGCCTCACTAAGATGCTCAGGTGGGCCAGGGCCCTTTGTCCCGAGGTTCTGGTGCCCAGCGTGGGGAGTGGGAGTCTGCGTCCTGCCATGAGGCCTTGCCAGTTCGTCTCCCTGCTGCCCTCAGCTTCTCTCCTCGATCCTCACTGCTCCCTCAGCTTCTCTCCCCGGGCCTCACTGCTCCCAGGTGCTGAGAGGTTGGGCCCCGCGGGCCCCGGGGGTTCTCCTTGCTTCACTCCAGCTCCCACACCAGAAAGCAGTGCTCAGCCTTTCTTCCTGCTGTCAACTGTGTGACCTTGGGTTAGTCCTTTTCCTTCTAGGACAGTCACTTCTGAAAATGAAGATAAATTATCCCAACGCTGCTGAGAGAGCTGGTGTGAGCAGGCTTAGGAGCCTGGTGTATTTTAAATGTTATGGCTGGTGAGATTGTATGTGTACCAGGCACTCTGTGCCTTAAATGTGTGTTTCTCCCCCCAGTTCCCCTGAGGAGGTGTGTTTAGTGCCTCCCTCGCCAGAGGCCCAAAGTGGTTAGGAAGCCCATGGAGCTAGTGGTGGAGCGGGGATTTGAACCGTGGTCCCTTGGAATGAAGCATCACATGATGCTCAGAGGTGGGGGCAGAGCCACGAGGCAGACTGACTGTAGGCGCTCAGAAAGCCACCTCCGTTCCTGCCTTGCAGCCTTTGCCCAGGCCTGCAAGCCCGGCTGACCTCAGAGCCAGAGGGTGGCCCTGAAGGCTGGCAGCCTGCCCTCCCCGAGGGCCTGCTGGCAGCTCAATAAGGCCGTGGGAACCCTCTGCTAATTGTGAGGTAACCTTTGAAATTCTCCTTCACGGTGGGTTCTCTTTTCGGATGTTTCTCAAGGTAATTCATTCCCTTTCCAGAAATTGCCAGTGGTGGAGCATTAGGCAGCTGGTAATTAATCATAGGAGCGGCTTGGAGTGTATTCTTAAAAAAAAAAGGAGACACAGAAAGCCTTGGTGGAAAAAGAAAAGGGCCAGGTGGTAATCAATACCTCCGTGTCCTAGAAATGCTGGGGACAGGAATGGCAGGCGGGCAGCTTCTCCCTTTTCTCCCGGGCCTGGCAAGTGGGCTGCCTGCAGCAGCACCCAAGAGGCTGTGCCCAGGACCACCGGCTCCTGTGTGACCTGAGCACATCGCTGCCTTTCCTGGACTCAGCATTGCCACCTGTAAAATGGGTGAAAGGTCGGTGACAGACCAGAACGGAATATTTAATGATTATACGTGCTCACTACCACATCCTAGTGCCTGGCACAATTTGTACTTCATTAACGGAATGGAAGGTTATCTTGAGTCCTCTTAGCTATCCTCAGATGGATGGAGGACATCTTTTCTCTAGATCTATTATAATTCGGAGTGACAGCCAAGGTGATGGGCCAACCCTGTCACTTTCCAAACTAATGATGAAAGGACAGTCTGGCCAGCAGCTCACGCCCCTCGGTGGCAGCCATGCTGTCTCCCTCACATCCTCTGGTTTAACTTCCCAAGTGTCTGAGCTGCCTGGACTTTTTTGAAAGCTGCTTTCTGGGTAGTTGGTGAGTTCCTCGTCATTAAAGTGTATGCAAACAGGCCGGGGCTGCACAAGGCACTAGAGCAGCAGATTTGAAGAGCTCAGAGCATTCCTGAGTCTGGGCAACCCATGGGGTTCTCTGGGGCGGACACTGGGAGGCTGGACTGGCCGAGGGAGCCCCTTCCCTAAGGCTAGAGCAGGCAGCTGAGAACGGGTTTCCCGTGCAGGACTCAGATGCTTTGTGCCCATTTCCTCAGAGAGGAGGGTGTGCAGGGGTGTGTGTGTGCTGGTGTGCGCCATGAGTGAGTGTGAGGATGTGTGTGAATATGTGAGAGTGTGCCCACCCCTGTGTGACAGCCACCCCTGCCCCCTGTGCAGCTCCTGTGGAGAACCTGGTGCCTCAGACCTCACATTCAGACTGGCCAATGGGTTCCCATCACCCCGCTGACCATGCAGAGTGGACTGTGGTGGGCCAAGGGACCTGAGGGATCCCGAAGGGAAGCATGCCCAGGTCAAGTACACTGACCTCTCGCCCCCTGCTGGCTCTCCTGGCAGCTCCTGGAGGTCATGGGAGGAGACAGCTCTTGGAGGTCCATGCCTCCTGCTCCGGACGCCCAAGCCCGGAGCACCTGGTCTGAAGTGTTGGGGTGGGCCCAGTGCCCCTGGCAAAGCAGACCGACTATTTGGGGAGCCCTCTGAGCAGCCTAGCACACTTGGTGCTAATTGCGTCTTTACTTCTCTCCTTGGCCTCCAACCCCTGCTCAGGGGTGGTGTGTGTGTGTGTGTGTGTGTGTGTGTGTGTGGTTTGTCTGTCATGGACTCTGTCTCTTTCTGTTTGTTTCATTCTGTGCAGACACCTCTCTCCTTCCCGCCTCCCTCCTCACAGCCAGCCCCACTGCCACCTCTTAGCTCAGCTGCTCTCCTGTCCTTTCACGCCTGAGACCCCTCACACCCCTTCTGGATTGTCTTCCTGAGTCTGGATCTCCTTTCCCTCAGAGTCACTCCCTGCCCGGCGTACAGGCAGCACCTCTGCTCTGTCATCACCTGGGCTAGGCAGAACTGAGACCCCTGGGCGCCCAGCCTGCCACCTTCGCCTTGTTTACCCAGCTCTGGCCCACACACAGCTCTGTCCTCCAGCTCTATGGAGGTGTTTGAGGCGGTGCCCTACACTTCCAGCTGCTTGGAGGCTGTGAACCATGTGTGGCCAACTGCTGAGGGGGTACCATCCCACCCCATGGACCCGCCGCCGACCGCTCAGGATGGAGCCTGGTCCCGGGTGCAGAGAATCTGCTCGGTAGTCGCGCTGCGCTGTCCTGGGCCAGGGCCACCGCCGTGGGCTA
This sequence comes from Pipistrellus hanaki, assembly GCF_964339955.1. Lineage (NCBI taxonomy): Eukaryota > Metazoa > Chordata > Mammalia > Chiroptera > Vespertilionidae > Pipistrellus > Pipistrellus hanaki. Next base: position 10,117,168 of record NC_140516.1, on the reverse strand, counting down.
GAGCAGGGAGCCTGCGGGGCCGCTTCAAACCGGTTCCCTCCAGCACCAGTGGAATCCCCACTATAATTAGAAGTGAGGTGTCCAGAAGCTGCTGCCTGTGAGGGCGGGCATATGCTCATGAATAAACCAACTGTCCTCCCCGGGGACAGGGAGCCGTGGGTGGGCTCCTGGAGGCCACTGGCCTGAGGTCTGATCTGCGAGCGGGGCCGTGGGCCCTGGCGCCACACACCCTCCCCTCCCCTGCAGGCTGTTGGGGAGCTCCCTGGGTCACAGTCTCTCTGGGGTGCCTGCTGTGTACCCACCGACAGCCTGGCATTCGAAGCCCCACCATCGGGCCCAGCCTCCTTTCACGGCCAGATCACACTACCGTCTGTCGTGCTCCCAACACCCACTTTTATCACTTTTGCTCTTAAACTTCCTCTGCCTCAGAGGTCCTCCACTCTTGTCACCCACCACCTCGCCTACCGCCCAACCCACCACCCACACCCACCTACAACTTGAGCCTCCTCAAGCCATGCCTCCTCTCAAGGTCAGACATGTCCCGTCAGCTTGGGGCCTCTCAGACTCCACCTGTCAGGCCCTGGTTGATTCCTCCCCTAGTCTCCTAAACCCCAAACCCTGCCCTTCACGCCCTTCACAGTGCTCCTCAGACTGCTGCGCCATCTCGAACGATGTATTATGTATTGGAATGATAATACTGGCTATTTTACATTCTTTCTTCCTCCCAAGTCACTGGAACTGGTGTGTGTTTAACATATGCACCACAGTGCAGACGCTGGGCTCAGTCCCGTATGGATCCTGGCTGCTCTCCTGGACCACACAGCCTGGGAGGGGCCCAGTCTTCTCTGCAGGCAGGGAACCTGAGGCTGGGGAGGCAGTCTTGCAGAGGAGAGTTTGCAGAGCAAGTACGCTCTTTGTAGGCCAGGCCGCTTCTGTCCCGCAGTCCAAAATAAGGAATGGCCCTGCCGGCGTGGCTCAGTGGTTGAGCGTCGACCTATGAACCAGGAGGTCACGGTTCGATTCCCAAGTCAGGGCACATGCCCGGGTTGTGGGCTTGTTCCTCAGTGGGGGGCCTGCAGAAGGCAGCCGATCGATGATTCTCTCACATCATTGATGTTTCTATCTTTGTCTCCCTCCCCCTTCCTCTCTGAAGTCAATAAAAATGTATTTTTTAAAAAAATAAGGAATGGAGACATGCTGGTCATAAAGGTAAATCGAGGCAAGCAGGACTGTAGCTAGAGCCCAAGCAACCAAAGCTCGATAGGAACAGAGGGAAGACGATCTCAAGGTTCCTTCCTTCCCCCACAGTGGGTTCCAGGCTCCAGGCTTCTCCACCGAATAGCCACACAGCCCTGAACAAGGTGGGCTCATTCCCACCCCTGGGCATTTCCCGCTGCCTCACAGCAAGCACACAGCCTGGGATGCAGAAGCTCGGAGGGGGGGGGGGGGGGTAGGGGGGGTGCCAGCTCCTCCCTCCCATGAAGGGAGGGCCTCCCTGGCTCCAGACCCCCTCACAACATCCCGATGCCATCTGAACTACAGAGGTGCCCAGAGGGTGTCCCCGAGACCCCAGAGGTTCCCCGCAGGGTGGCGGCTGCTGGGGGCAGGCAGGATTGTCTGCCGCGCCTGGCCTGCCCCTGCCAGCCTGAAGGGCTCTCCCAGGAGCCAGGCCAGCCCCAGAGCCGATTGTCCCCTTTGCTCCTCTGCTGCACCTGGCTGCCTCTCTGTCCACAGTCAGACCCATTTGCCGCTCCGCTCAGGCAGGGTGGCGGGAAGTCACTGAAGGCGCCGGTGCTGGGCTTGTGTGGCTCCCTGGCCACAGGCAGGGTTGGGACTCTAACCCTCCAAGGGGCTGCCTCCTGCCCACCTATGGGGGCTGCAGAGCTTGTGTGCGCTGAGCTGGCCCAGTGGACACAGCCATCCCCTCCTTCAGCCTTTTCTTGTCTCCATCCCCAGGCTGGCAGCCTGCAATCTCCCTGATAGGCTGTAAGCCTCCTGAAGGCTCAGGCAAGCTCCGAGCCGTGCCCTCAGCACAGGGCCTGACACGCTGGTGCTGAGTGGCAGCGGGAAGCCAGCAGGCACCCAGCCATGCGCCCTCAGCCTCCTCCACAGATGGAAGGCTTTCTTCGGTGTGCCAGTTCTTAATGTGCTGGATGGACCGTGTTAGGAAGGACTCTGAGGCCATGCACAGGCTCTGTGAGAAGGTGCCATGCGCTGCGTGGCACGCTTTGCCCTCTCCGCCCTCACTCCCCAGGCATCAGGTCTACTTGTCAGAGTTTTGGTTCTGGCTTATGGGCAGTGCAGGCATAGGTAGGGGGCAGTGACCTCAGGGTGGCCTCACAGGGGTCAATTCATTGTGACTGTTGGGCAAACTGCGCCTCAGAGAACCCTAAGGTGACCAGACGTGCCGCTTTTGATGGGACAGTCCCGATTTTTAACAATTTGTCCCGAGTCCCGCGGCATTTTAAAACATGGAACAAATTGTTAAAAATCGGGACGTCTGGTCACCTTACTCTAGAGCCCTGGGTTATGAGGACTGCAGGTGCGCCCCCCACCCCACTCTCAGCCCCTTTGGTTTCTGGGGTCTGTGGCAGCTTCCCCTCACATCTGTCTTTCCCTTGTAAGTGCTTCACGCCCTTCCTCAGTTCTGGTTCGGGAAGCAGCACATCTTGCCTCCCAGCTGTTTGGGACCCTCCGCTGCTTCCCGAGGCATCTTCAGGGACCTCTTTTGGAGCCTGTGGGAGCATCTCTGCTTCATAGCCTTCCGAGAACGCTCTCCTGGTGCCCGGTCCATCTGGCCCATGCTCCAGTGGGACAGGCTAATGAACATGTGACAGCTCTCACTGGGTGGCCTGGTGAGCTCTCAGCCCCACCCCCACCCAGACTCCCCACCACAGCTCCTTTCCCCACCCACCTCCCAGGCCCCATAGCTGCCTGGGGAGCCAGCCCCTGGAACCCCTGCCCTCCCAGCCGAGGCGCCCAGCCATCTCCTGGCCCACAGCTCCGGGGTGGCCATGGACGGAGCCAGGAGGTCTGTGATGAACTGGAACCAGTAAACAATCTGGAACATTTCTCTCTGTGTGTGGAGGAAACACAGAGAACACCCTTGCATCCTCTAGCCAGCCCAGCCCCGTCCTCAGTCACAGTGCCAGGAGGGCTGGTCAGGGTCACCTCGGGCCTGCTGCTTGCACACCCCCACTGCTGAGAGCTCTCACCACAGGCTCACTTGTGTGAATTTCAGTGTGGCAAAGGATGCAGGTGACATGTGGTTGAAGCAAGGGTTTTAGGGACAGATAGTTTGGGGTTCAAATCCCTGCTCTGCCATCTATCATCTGGGCCCGTCTGGACACGTGACTTCATCTCTGATGCCCTCAGTTTTCTCATCTGAAAAGTGGGAAGAAGCCCACCTTCCTGCAAGGGGTGCTTTGGGGATGGAATGCAACACTAGCTATGCCAGTCTTCTCTCTTTTTTATTTTATTTCTCTCAATTTTATTTTATTGATTTTTTTACAGAGAGGAAGAGAGAGGGATAGAGAGTTAGAAACATTGATGAGAGAGAATCATCAATCAGCTGCCTCCTGCACACCCCCTACTGGGGATGTGCCTGCAACCAAGGTACATGCCCTTGACTGGAATCGAACCTGGGACCTTTCAGTCCGCAGGCCAACGCTCTATCCACTGAGCCAAACCAATTTTAGCCAGTCTTCTCTCTTAACAGTAGACCGGTGTTCTCAGGGAGCCATCTGCTATCTCAGCACTGGGCATCTGCTTGAGGTTGGCGCCCTTAGCTCTGGTACCCACTTTCTTCCCTCCTCAGGGATACTGGCCTCCCAGGTCCTCTCAGCAGCTCCAGTGGGACTTTCAGGACAACACTTTAAGATAGAGACACAACAGGCACAGGCCACCTGGGCACTTGTCTACATGCATATTCCCAGGCCCCTCCCCTGGAGTCTGATTCTCTGGGTCTGGAGTTGGGCCCAGGGCTCTGAATGTTCAGACACGATCCACATAACACCTGTGCCGGGGCCGTCCTGGCACATTGTGCCTGCTACGGGGAGCTGACCTGGAGCTAGGACCCTGGACCAGGTCACGGCCTCCCTGGGTGAATTTGGCAAAGCCTGTCCCTCTCTGTGGCTCACTTTCCTCGCCAATAAACCAGGAGTTTAGATGATCTGCTCCTAAAACACCACGATGTTTATCTTCGTTCCCATGGAGCTCGGTTAATGTTATAATAATAAGAGAAAACAACAGTAATAAAACCGTTTTTACAGTAAATATCAGAGGGATGTTCCCTGGTGTCCCCTCGTCCAGGCTCCTGGAGGCAGCTCTGGGGGTTTCAGCCCCAACCCTCTGGCCGCAGAACGTTCGGGTCAACAGCCTCCTGGCAGGCGGAGAGCCCCAGAGACAGGGAAGCTGACCCTGGGGTGTGACTCGGCTTTTATAGGGGGTCCCCTGGGCCTTCCAGGAGGCGAGACCCGCAGCCGTCTGCCAGGTCCACTCAGAACTGGAGGCTGGCCCTGCGGAACCTCTGCCATTACAGATTGGGAAACTGAGGCCCAGGGTAGGACATGCCTTGCCAGGTCATTCATGGGGTGAGTGGGGGACAGGCCCCTGGGCATACAGTCTGGCCTCTGGGCGGTGCCCCTCCTCCCTGTGGGCAGTGCCTCTGGACTGGGCAGCCCATCAGACCCGAGCCTTACACCAGCCTCTGCAGCCCCTGGGAAGAGACGGGGCCATCTCAGGACAGGGACCCAGGGGCCACCTGCGCCCGGACACTGGGGCCTTTTGACCCGAACTGTCAGCCTAAATCAACAGACAGCGCTCAGCTCCCAGGTCCTCCTGCCCCAGCCAGGTCAGCTCGGTGGAAGTGTTCCAGGAATATCCACGCAGAGGGCGACGTGCTCCCAGAATGAAAAGGCTCTCTCTCGCTGGCTCCCTCCCATTTTCCACTCCCTGGTGCTCAAGAAGGGAGTTCATACGCAGAGGTGAAGAAGCGGCCCTGTCCTAATAAGACCTCGCTGGAGGCGACGAGGCCCTGGCAGGTGTCAGGGAAGAATGATTCTCTGTCGGGCCTTCCCTCCTGGCCTGGGATGGTTCTCAGGGCTGGGGCTCGGGATCTGGGCTGCACAACCACGAGGAACCAGCGCTCCTCTGGCCATGGGCATCCTTCTTGCACAGCAAGTCTGTCTTCTCCCTGGAGTCCTCTGCTCGTCCCTGAGACCTAATACAGGGTCCAGGCCTTTGCATGAGCCTGTGCCTCCTCCCCACACTATCCGCAGTCAGTAAGGCAGTGGTATGTAGGAAGCACCTACTGCGTGTGGGAGGGTCTGTGCTCAGCTCTTGAGGAAACAAGGAAGCAGCAGATTCTATGCCAGCCTTCAGGGAGTGCACAGTCTAGGCCTAGGCTCCCATGCAGGGAGTAGTATTAGGGGGTCCCAGTGCCCCGGGGTCAGGGAGGTGTTGAGATCCATGGGGAGTCCTTGGGGAATGAGGTTAGGAAAACTCATTATGGAAGAGGCTGGCCCGAGCAGATGGACATTCAGAGGATTTTAAGATTTGGGTGGGGTCAGGGGTGAGATAGGAAAAGCCACTACCTTAATGCAGGATTTGACCAAAACCAGGACCCTGGATGTGTGTCTGTGTTAATGCATCATCTGATCTAATCTTCGTAGAGCCTGTTTTGCAAGTAAGTGAACTGTGGAACAGAGAAGTTAAGTAGCAGGTCCACGGTCACTCAGCTGCCGGGCGGTGGGGCCAACATTTGCACTCAGCTTCTTCCGACTTTCAGGCCTTAGCCCTCAGTCTTTCTCTGACTTCATCTCAGCCCTGGTTTGTGTCTTGTGCCTCCCTAGCTTGTGCCCTCTTCCTTACTTACTGGATGGTTTCTCCCTCTTTTTTCAATCTCTTTTTCCCCCTCTCTGGGGTGTGTGCATGCATGTTTGTGTGCCTAGGCGTGTGTCCTTCCTCCCATCTCCTGCATGTATGTGCGTGTGCGAGCACACACACACACACACACACACACACAGTCCCTGCCCCTCTGTGGACTAGGCAGGGCACAGGTCTCTCCCAATTCTAAGGGCACAGCTTGGCTCCCAGCCCCCAGGACTCAGGGAGCCAGCATGAGCCGGGCCATCACACCTAGAAAGTGGCTCCGTGTGGGAACTGCAGTGCCCCGGACAGGAAGGAGCAGGGAGGGGACAGTTCAGGGGAAAACAAACAAACAAACAAGCAAGGGATTAGGGTCCCCAAAATGTGCCCTTTGTTTAGGGCTGGAACTCAGGGAGTCCAGAAAGTGAGCAGCGGGTATGGGGAGGGCTTTGTGCAGTGGGACCTGGGCTGCAAGCGAGACGGGCCGCCCTTTCCCCAGAAACATTGTAAATTCATAGCTAATGGGAAGAGCCTCCAGGTCTCCAAACCCACAGCGTGAAGAGAACCCCTCCCCGCCCCCTCCCCCCCAAGTCACGACTCCTCAGTCATTCCACAGGTGTTTATTAAGCACCTTTCTCCCTGCACTGCTTTGTGTTTGGAATACCTCAGTGAGCCAGAGACCAGGCCCCTGTCCTCGGAGCTGACACTCCAGCAGTGGGAAAGGCATGGGTCATTAGACCTGCAAGGCCTTGCCCTGTGCGGCAGGGAGGAGGGGTGGCAGCCCGAGGCCCCCCTGTGCCCACAGCCTCCCGCCCATCAGCGCAGCCCTAGGCCCTCAGCGCACAGCGGCTGAATGTCCGGACCTGCTGCTGGCATCACTGGGCTCAGTGGGAATTCCCAGAAGCACCCAAGGTTGCTGGCAGGGCGTGCATGGTAGTGAGGGTTTCTGCCGGCCTGAACCAGGAACACCAGGAAACCAGGAAAGGGCGGAGAGGGACAGCTCTGCGGTGCGGTCTGGGTCTCCCAGCCGCAGGAGCCAGGAGCGTTTCTTAAACCTCCGGACCTCCGTTTCCAGTCATTCTGTAAGACGAAGGTCAGACAGCTTGGGAGTTCTCTGTGGCTTAACGGCAAGGGTGGTGCCTGGCCGTGGTGTGTGGTGCAGGCCAGCTGTCAGCATCGTGGCAAAAGCAGGACAGTCCGCTTTGCTAGGGGGCTCCGTTGGGGACCTGCCGATGTGGGTTGAGGTGGTTCTTTCTTCACTAGTAATCCGGTGGCATTGCAAGCCTCTTTTCCCTGTGGGGCTCAGTTCCCTTCTGTCCCACACAGGGGTAAGTGGAGCTTGCTGATGTGGGAGCCAGGCAGCCAGGGGTTGGAGTTTGTAGTGAGGAGTCACCAGGCCCATCAGCTGCTGCAAAGCCCTATGGACCGCGCCAGGCATCACTGGCCCGGAGCGGTCCCAGAAAGAGGCTCCGCAGGCCCATCGTCCGTCCCCAGCCGCCACAGGGCCTGGCCTCGCTCTCCCTGCACAGCCAGGCTGGCGGAGTGCGGGCAGCTCGCTGCACCTGGCAGGGACCCGTACACTGAAAACATGGTGTTTCCTGTCGGAGGCCAGCGCGGGGCTGGACTCGGTGTAGCCTTGGAAAGCTGGCCTGGCTCTCAGGAAGCCCTGCTCCCCACAGCACTGCCACAAAAACAGTGGAAAAGTGAAACCTTTTCAAGTCTGTGTTTCCACTGTAAACAGGGGCTGGAAGCTGGCCCCTCGCCTCCTGGCTGCTCAGCCACTCCCCCGCCTGGCCCCAGTGTGCCTGGTCTTTGGAGGCACCTCAGCTGCCCCCTCTGTCCGTACGGGGCCCCTCCAGTCAGAGAGGCGCTGTGCCCTAAGTCATCCAGTCTTCCAAGTTCAGTTGAAGTTTGCCCGGGCTCGTGAAGCCTCAGCACCCAGCCTGGGAGGGGAGCACACGTATGCACAGTGAGGTGTGGATTCACCCACGGTCACAGGTCACAGGTCACAGGCAGTCAGGGCAGCCCGGGCCCCACCTTCCTGCCTGCAGTGACCCCAGAGTCTGTGGGCCACGACCGAGGCTCCGGTGGGGGTATTGGTGAAGCAAAGCTGCCGGCTGACCATTGGGAATCTCAGTCCTGTGAGTGGAGAATCTCACACAAGTGGCATTTAGTGGGAGTGACTTACTTATTTTAAACCCAATTACACCCTTTTCCCTCATTGCACAAGCAGTGCATGCTTTCTGCAGGAAGTCTGCACGTCTCGGGCAAGTGGAAAAAGAAAAATGAACTCTGCCCAGAATCCTCCCACCTAGAGGTCACGCTGGTCAACATTCTGGAGTATTTCTTTCTGGTCACTTTATACTCTCTTTCCTTCCTTTGGGACTTGGGGTTATGAGCAGGTTGCTGAGGCATTCCGTGTTCCTGGGAAACGTGATTGTTACCGGCCCGCTGAGGGGCCCGGAGGAGGGCAGGTCCCGTTCACAGTCGGCGTGGCCCCGCCTGGGCTGCTGTGATGTGGCACTGCCAGGGACATGGTGGGGAGAGTGCCCAACCTTGCAGTTCACAGGGAAGGTGGCCTGGCCCGGACCCCTGGCTGGTGAACCCAAGCAGCTCTGACTTTGCCCATGACTTTGGGCCTGTCTGGCCTGTCTTTCTTTGAGTGGGTGAACGGGCTCTCGGAGTCCTTTCATCTGGTCAGCCTGCTGCAAAGGCCCTGCTCACTGGCACCTGCAGATGCAGCGACATATTTCTGCTTCTGTCCATCCAACATTGAGGCCTACCATGTGCAGGTGGTAGTGAACCTCTGGCCGAGAGGCCCCTGTTCACAGCCCTGGCCTCCCTCTTGTTGCATCTCCCACAGCCCTTTCCCTTTTAACCCACAAGCCCTCCCAGCCCCTCCTCTCCTACCCCGCAGCAGGCAGGGACCGAGCCCAGCTGGGCAGGGGTGGTGGGGGTCCCAGGAGGAGCCATCTCCGGCCTCCTCCGCCTGCCAACGTCCTTGGTGGCCCTAAGACAGCTTTATGGAGGGCGAATTGAGGCTGTCTCCCTCCCTCCTGGCAGGTTTATTTCTTCATTTTTCAAGCCCTGCTCTGATTTTTCCATGTCGGCCTTCCTGGTCTCCCACCCCTCCCCCCAGCATGTCTCCCCTTCCTCCCTGCCTCATCTGTCAGCCCAGCCAGGAGAGAGGGCCACTGGCCTCCAAGGTGATTGAATTATTGGGGGGAGACAGGCCAGGGTTTTCTGCGTGAGTGCTTTTGGCTTCCTGCCCTTCCAGGAGGTTGGGGGAGGGGATATGATGGCGGCTACTGTGGGTGTGGTTTCCCAAGACAGCCCTGCTCTCCCTGGTCTGGGCCGGGAATGAGTCCTGCCACGGACGGGCTGGCTGAGGGCCACTACTCTGTCACCCACTCTCTGCCCAGCCCAGCCCTGCTCAGGCCTCAGTTTCACCTTCAGCCAAATGGGCAGGTCTCTAACCAGAGGAGGAAGGACAGACTTTAGGCAGTTGCGACTTCTGGCTTACACACGAGAACTTCTGGAACATCTGTTCTCTCTGTGCTGCAGGCCAGACACCCAGAATGAAGGAAAAAAAAGGGAGGCTAGCCGCGATAAAGCACCTACTGTGTGCGCCAGGCACGTTCACACCCATGCCATCATATAAACCTTTCATTAGTAACTCAAAGATAGGCAGCAACTGGTAAGAGTTACTGGCCTCATTTTTATAGCTGAGACATGTACCCAGTGTAAGCTGCTGCTTCCGATACCCTGTGGGCTTGTGGAAAACAGGGGCTCTGTCTGGGTCTCCTCTGGGCAGAAGACCAGACACTCAGAAGGGACTCAATAAATGCTTGGTGGACTGGGTTGTGCTGATAGAAGACCAGAGAAGTGGAGCCACTAACCCAAGGTCACACAGCTAGAAATGAAATCCCGCTTTGTCTGGCTGCAAGCCACTTCTCCTGGTCTGGGTGTTGGCTTTTCCAGCCAGCGTTGTCCACTGACATGGCTGCTGTGGTAGGCCAAGAGCTTGGTGGCTCCAGGTCTCATCCCTTTTGTGCTGGTGCGTGTGGCTTCGCCGGTCAGACCCCATACCTTCTCCTTCCAGCCTGCCTCTTCCCCCAGAGGAGGGGCTGAGCAGGGAAAGCCCCTCTCCCGCTCGGCTCGCACTCCGGCTCATGGAAATGAAAAACACATTGGCTTCATTATCTCGGACTGAATGAGCAGGGTTGCCATGGCGACAGCCATCTCTGGCCCGTGAGGGGGCAGGGAAGGGGCTGGTGAGGCCATGGCAAGTGGGGACCGGGCAGCGGGTGAGCAGGCACGCTGAGCAGACAAGCCACTGGAACAATTGCCACTCATGCCACCTTTCCGGCACTGGGCCCCCAGATTCAGACCCCCGTCCTTGGGCAGACAGAGGCAGGCAAGCCCCACTTCCACTGAAGCTCCTTGCCCACCTGTCTGTCCCCCGCCAGTCCATCTGTCTCCCTCCCGGAGGGGCACCGGGGCTGCTGGTGGACTCGGGCCTCACATCATCCTGGAGGTCAAGAGGGAAGGTGAAGAGGGAGGTGGGCACTGGGAGGGGCAGTGGCCTGTTCCCAGCAGAGCCCAGCCCTGGGCCTTCACTGGCATAGACAGGCCGAGGAAATGCTGAGGGGTGCCGGGCTGTGCACACCCCAGCACTCCTGTGTGACCAGGTCATCCTGGTGACCCTGAACTCAAGCTGAGCCCTCTGAAAAGAGGTTGAGTCCCCGGATTTCAAACAGGACAACGGGTGTGACGGTGGCTGTGGCGATGTCAGCGTGAGTCCTGGCCCAGCGAGGCCTGTGCCTCGGAAGGCCCCGGCAGTGCCCTTGGCTGCCCACCAGAGATGGGCCATCCCCTGGGCCAAAGCCAAGTCCCCTGATGCCCAAACGGGCCCTTCCTTACGTCCCCTGTCCCATCGCCTGTCACGTTACCCGGGTCTTGAGTCTCAGAGCAGCCTGTGCTCAGGCTGGCCCGAGGGAGGCTGCTGCACCTTCGCCTCAGACTCCCTGGTGGTGTGGGAGCCCACGCTGGCCCGCTGGGTGCCCCAAGCAGACACTGCCGCCTCCCTCTGAGAGGTCCCCCATGCAGTCCAGAGACACTGGGGCAGCTGCCTACAGACTTCTCTTTCAGACAGTGCCAGTCAGATAAACCCAACGCTGTCCCCAACTACACTTTCAACCTTGACCCTAACCCTAACTCCACCCCAGCCTCCTGACACAGCCCTCGGGTGTGTGTGCGCTGCTCTCTCACCCATCCTTACTGAAGCCGTTCCTCCACCCTGAACGCTCCTCCCTCCCGGCTGCCCGGCCCCAATGTGGCTCCTCTCATTTCCTGTTGCAGATAAGGAACCCAGGCCAAGAGAGGGCAAGTGACTGTCGGGGGCGGCTGGCTGGGCTGTAGTAAACAGGGACAGTCCTGCAGCCCCACCCACCAATGGGCATGTCCCTCTGAGGGGACAAGTGTTGAGCAGCCAAGCTTAGCTGATGTGGTCAGAGTGCTCATGGCACTGTCCACACCGCCGGTGCCCCTCTGGGAAGGACACAGATGGACTGGCGGTGGACAGGTGGGCAAAAAGCTTCAGTGAAAGTGGGACTTGCCTGCCTCTGTCTGCCCAAGGGTGGGGATCTGAAGCTGGGGGCCCAGTGCCGGGGCAGGTGGCATGAGTGGCAATTGTTCCACTGCCACATGGAGGCGGGTGCGAGGGGACGGCGGCACAAGCAGGAGGAACCCCAGCACCTTCCTGGGTTCCCAAGCAGCTCATTCTAAAATGCAGAGCCCCAGGCCCTGCCCTGGTCTCCCTGCAGTCAGTATTTGCAGCTTCCCAAACCCCAAACCGCAGGCACTGCTGGCCTTGCTTCCTCCAAGGGCCAAGCCAGCCTGCCTCGGTGTCTCAGGCCCGTGCTTCTGGTTCCAGGGTCATGACCCCTTACTGACCCTCTCTGGGCCTTGTCCTGCAGAGGGTCAGCCTCAGACCAGCCCTGAGCCTTGTGCCCACCCCTCCCCCTCTTCCCTCTCATTCATCATCTGCCCATCCCAAAGCCCACAGTCCCCATGGCATCTGTCCCCGCCATTGACCTCCCCTGACTCGGCGGCTCTGTGTCCCAGGCCTGCCTTCCAGCCACCACCATGGCCGCCGCCCGCCTCCTCGCCCACCGGCGGAGGGTGGTGCTGGGCGAGGCTGTCATTTCCCCGCCGGTGATTATAGGTCTGGGGCTGAGGGAGTCTGAGCTGGAGGAGGAGGAGGAGCCAGGCCTCGCACCCTGATGCCAGGCCCCAGAGACACCCCCAGGAAGGGCAGACTGGAGCGGGGTGCTCTTGGGGCCTCATGGGGATTCCTGTAACCCGATGCCACCAGCTCTGTGTGCATGCATGCCTGTGAGTGTGAACATGTGTGCATGCCTGTGTACACGTCTCCAAAGGGTGGAGGGGTCCCTGGTGCTCATTTAAATTAACCCTTGCATAAGCCTACAGGCAAGCCCAGTCTGTTTTCCAGGAAAAAAGACAAAACTCAGGGAGGCAGTGGACTGGCCTGGGTCACACAGCAGGTTAGGGGTGAGCCAAGACAGGGGCCTACCGCTGCCCTTGTCGCCACCCAGCGTGCCAGCCTCCTTCTTGCCCTACCCTCGCCTGTCCTGAAGAATGGGCAGCAGGGAATGGACTGGGCTGTCACAGCACTCCGAGAGGCTGAGTACTGGGTGCCACCTTCAGAGCGCAGTGCCATCTCCATGCCCCCCAGGGCTGGGACTCGGAGTGCAGCCGCTCCGGTTCCATCCTGGTCTGCGGAAGCCGGAAACCCCTCCCATGTTCCCGGCTGCGGAAATGGGGATGGGGTGAACACAGATGAGGCGGTCCCAACCGGACCCAAACCTGGGCCCTCCCGTTGTCCCCTCTTGGGGAAAGGGAGGTGGTGTGAGTGTCATGGACAGGGCCGAAGGGCCCTCAGCGCGTTTGAGGACTTGAGGGGAGGTGGTTCTCAGCCCAGGCTCTAGAATCAGGCCGCCCGTGTTCAGATCCAGGCCCAAACTGCGTCCCCTCTGAGCCTTGATGTGCTGATCACACGAGACAAGGGGAAGCAATGAGTGTAACCCAGGTGTGCACCGTACATATTGCCAGTGTCCCCTGCTCAGTTCTGTGGTGCCAGCGGCCCTGCTCTGAGCAGTGAGGAAAGTGTGAGGGCAGGCGGTGTGTGGGACCAGCCGGAGGGACGGCCACCTGTGCCACACGGGGCTTCCCAGGGCCAGGCCACTCAGGGGCCAGTGGGCCTTCTAGGTAGGCGGCCACTCCCAGGGCCCAGCTGGCCAGACTGCCGGCCACCAGAGGACCCTGGTCCCCGGGGCTCAGTCCCGGAGTCGGGAGCACAAGGGAGCCCAGGCCGGCGGAGGGCTGCTGTGCCTGGCAATTCACAGCATGTCTGCCTGTCACAGAGCCTCGATAGGGAAGATTTGTGGGCGAGATTTGCAATTCTGTTTTCTGTACGGGTTATAAATCAGCCGCACGCACACTCGGGATGCAGCGCAGGCCTGAGGCGTGCGCACTGGCGCTCACACACACACACACACACACACACACACACACACCGGAGATGAGGCCTGGCCCTGCCTGATGTGCCAGGGAGGGGAAGGAGCTCTCCACGGCTCTTCCCGGCTCAGGGAAGAGAGAAATCTGGGCAACCAGTGGCTGCCTAGCCGCTGGGGTCCCAGACCCACCCAGAATCAAGGACTCCGGGCTGGGAGGCAGGGTGCTCCAGAGATCAGAGAAGCAGCCATCACACAGGTTATGAGTATGAGCTCAGCGGCCTGCCTGGCTGCATCCAAATCCCGGCCGGCAGTTTCCTGGCTGTGAGTCCTTGGCCATGTTGCCTACAGAGCTCCATGCCTCCGTTTCCCCATCCGTGAAATGAAGCTGAGTGTAGCGTGTACTGCATAGCATGTGGAGGGAATAAACTTATAAATTAATACACATGGAGTGCTTGAAACTGTACGAGCACCTGGGAGAGCTCAGGAAGGTTGGCTTCCATCATCATCATCACCATCACACCAACATTATTTAAGACCCCGCCTAGATTCCCACGTAAGGTCAGGGCCTGACCCCAGCTCTGCGTTTTGCTAGCTGTGTGAACTCAGACACGCTACTGAGCCCCCACCATGGGTCTGCAAAATGGACTGTCACTGCCTACTTTGTGGAGATAAAGCTCACAGAGGGTGTAGCACCAGGACACGCCAGCCTCCAGGCGGGCCTCTGGGGAGGCCTGTCTTCCTGGGGAATGCTTAGAGAGGGGAGGCTCTGTGAGTGGGGAGTGGGATTCTGGGAACCCTTGTCCCCCTTTTGCCACCAGGGAAGTAAAACCACTTTCCATCCAGCCCTCCTCTTCCCGCTGCCACTCCTTCTACCCTCTCCTAAGAAGTGGGCTCTGAAACTGGCAGGGGTGACCCACAGCTCTGCCACTCGCTTACTGGATGGCCTTGGGAAGGTCCCGCCCCCCTCTCAGTTTCCTCCAGCAAGGGCTGATCGCACCTGCTGCAGCTGGCCTCTGGAGAGCCCGTTAAATGAGATATGGAGCACTCAGCGCAGCGCCCAGCGGCCAGGTGAGCGCTCCGCAAACGCCGTCCCTGGCCCCCTCCTTGCCTCCTCTGCTCTCCTTCTCCCGTCCCCTCCCACCTCCGATGCCCAAAAACCATCTTCCCAGGCCAGACGTTTAAATATTTCTCTCTGCAAAGACGGGCTCTAAGATCCACAAGGCGCCTCTGGAGCGAGTCTGGATGAAGGAAAATGATTTCGAAACTCAGACCTGTTCTCATCCGATCGCTCCCTGTGCAGCCACCGAAGGCCGGAGCCTGCTGGACAGGAGGCCTGGCCTGGCTAGCCCATCGGCCACCCACCTCAGAGCCTGTCCCGCTCCCTCCGAGTACTGGGTGCTGGCAGTCCCAGGCTTGCTTCCTAGCTGTTTCGTGGCATTTTTATCTGCTCAGCCCTGAAGCCCTGGAGAGCTGCGAACTGGGGATGAGTAGCTGCTTTCACAAGTGTGTGTGTGTGTGTGTGTGTGTGTGTGTGTGTGGAAGGGGGCGGGACACCAGTGCCCGCAGTTTTGCAGAGCTGACATTTTTTTGCACTTCTCCCGCTCAGCTCCCTGCCCCTGCAAGCAACATGGCGCAGCCTTGGCCGTGGGTAATTGCTGGGAGCATCCCAGGCCAGGCCTTGGTCTTTGAGCACAACTTTGGAGGCTGGACTTCTCCGTTGCCAGGGAAACCAGAGGGTTCCCAGGCAAGGAAACCACAGCAGCGCTTTGGCTGTTAAGAAGCACCTCTTCCTCCCTCCCCCCAAAACGAGTTCCCTCCAAAAGTGATTCCCCCAAAACTGTCGAGTCGGCAGCATCCTGCCTCTCCTCCCTGAGCCTGCTGAACGACAGAAAATGAAGCCTGCCCCTGGCCTTGTGCTTTCACCTCTTTTACACATTCCGCTGCAGCACAAGGACATGTTTTGTTTTTTTCTTGTTTGTCTTCCTCCCATGCCAGCTGGGGCTCTGAGACCTCTCTCCTCTTGTTGACTAGAGCCAGAAGGGAAAGGACTTCCACTTTTCTTTTTTTCCATTCGGCTGTCAGTAGAAATAAAACCAGCGGGTTTGCATTTGGAAAGCAGAGGAGGGTCTCCGCCACCAGGTCGCTGTGTCCGGGGGAGGTCACAGCCTTTGTGACCCTCATGCAGCCAGGGCTTGAAATTCGATCCGCAGATTTGCAGAGTGCGGGGTTGGCTGCAGCAAGCCTGCTTTGTGCACGCTGACTTTTAAATGCCATTGGAGGAGCATGGGGACTCCTCCGTGGCTGGCAACACGGAGCCTAGGCAGAGATGGTTCTAGAAAAGAATCCCCTGAGCAGGTGAGGTGCGGGCAGGGTCCAGAGTGCCCCCAGTTCCTTCCCATCCATCATCCATGCTGTGCAAGGAGGCAGGGAGCTTTCACCCTGATTCACAGGCCGGGCAGCTGGGCCTCAGTGGGGTTTTGAGATTCTCTCAGGAGTGAAGTGAGGACACCCCGCAGTTATTTTGTTAGGAGACAAAACACGACAGGAAAGAAGGGAGAGAGAAGCATGGCCAGTGTTCACTTTCAGATCCCTGGATGCTTTGGAGGACTCAGTAGAGAAGGAAAAGAGACTTTGATCCAAATCCCAGACAACCCCCACCACTGTCCCCCGCCCGCCCACCCAGGGCCTGGGTCTCCCTGTCTGACAACTGCTTCAGACCTGCATCCTGGAGGCCCCTCCGGGTCGGCCCCGCAGACAGTGTTCCCACGGCCGCTGTAGCGATCCGAGCTGTTATTTTTCACCTGGAACTGGCTCTGTGTTCCGTAAGTAATTTTAAACAAATTCTGTTCCTGTCCCTGCACTTCCGTGGGGGGAAAATAAGACCCAGCTGGGTTTTCCACTGTCCTCAGCAGACCAGGGTTTGCAGGCCGCGTGCCCGTCAGAGCTCCGGTCCGCGCTGGTCCGGCTCCGGCAGCGCAGAGGCCGGGCCTCAGGTCAGGCGGCTGGTCCCGGGGAGGTGTGTTGATGGGGGCCCGAGGCCTTCTCAGCCTCGTTCGGGATTGTCAATGGAAATTTTGGGTGATTCCTGAAATCCTCTGTCAGATCTTGTTATTAGCACGAGGCTCTCAGAGTGCAGAGTAAACTAATGAATTACAGCATGATTACACAGCACATAATTAACTTTGTAATTAATAT
This sequence comes from Pipistrellus hanaki, assembly GCF_964339955.1. Lineage (NCBI taxonomy): Eukaryota > Metazoa > Chordata > Mammalia > Chiroptera > Vespertilionidae > Pipistrellus > Pipistrellus hanaki. The sequence continues at coordinate 10,100,567 of NC_140516.1, read as the reverse complement.
GCAACTGCCACTTAAGCTAAAACACTGCTTATAGAGACGTACGGCAGTAGTAAATCACAGGTCAGAAGCGGCACTTTGGAATTTTCAAAAGAATGAGCGTAAGCAGAGAATCACTTAAGGCAGCAGGGTGAGTTAATTAAAAAACAGATGAATTGTGAGCATCCTGCTTCATTTCGATGCCTTCTCCCTTAAGAAAGTTCCTCATGCCACCCTGCCAGGCTGACTAGCCAGGCCTGGTCAAAAGGGCACTGGGCATGTGGTTTTATTTCCGAAATAAGCCCGGCCTTCCCTGCCGCATCCCAGCCCATTCCCGAGTCCTGGCTCTCTGCCCAGCCACACTGTCCCTGGGGACCGAACCTCCCGGCCCTCTGGGCCTCGCTCCATTTCACCTCCTGCAGAAAGACTGGGGATGCCCCCGCCCAGCCCTGGTCTAGCCCCCGTGGTGGGGACTGCCAGCAGGTGGGGGTGGGGCGTGAGGGTGGGGAGACAGCTCTTCACCTGGATTTTAGGCTTCTGGAAGGCAGGGTTGTCATTTTACTTTTTTTTGTTCTTCCCAGCCGCCTGCCAGAGCATGAGAGCTAGAAAATGCTTTAGGAGCCATCTCACCCTGTTTCACAAGGACAGAGAGTCAGGGGGCTGAGTGACCTGGCCTGGCTCCTGCGTCAGGCTGGGTGGGCCTTTGAAGTGATTCTAGTCTAGGTTCCAAGCCAGGCAACCTCACTGCCCCCACCGTGTGGCCTCAGGCAAGTTACATAACCTCTCTGGGCCTCCGTTTCCTTGCCATAAAGCCTGAGGACTGATGCCCACCTGTGTGGGTGAGTGTGAGAATTAGGTGAGGTGCCAGGTGTGAAAGGACAGCCTTAGAGGGCACAGGGAGAAGTGTGCCCCATCTCAAAGTGCCCCATCCTGAGAGGACAGGCCCAGGGAGGTCTGCTGTGTGTCCACAGCAGTGCTCGTGTGTTGGCATGCTTGGGGACACCCCCCTGTGCGATCTGGAGCCCCCTGAGGACGGACGCCTCTTGTCTGTGTCCCACTCAGCTGGGCACAGCCAGTGTGCGGAGCTGGCACAGAGTGTGCCGGGTGAATGTCTGAGCTGAAGGGCCTCCTTCAGGGCAGCCTGGAGCCCAGCCGTTTGTGGCCCCATTTTCATTGGAAGTTAGTGTGGTTGAGCAGATGGATTCGAAGCACACTTTGCCATTTTCTAATCTTAGGCAAGTTCCTTAACCACTCCAATCTTAGTTTTCTCATTTTGGGACAGTGCTAATCAATCTACTTTCAGGTACAGTATCTATACTAACAAAAGAGAAACATGCTAATTGACCGTACCTTTGTGATGCCCACCAGCCAATCAGGACTATGTATGCAAATTAAACTAACAAAGATGACAGGTTAATTTGCATATGCAGACGCTGTGTAGCTGGGGGTGGGGCGGACACTTGCATCGTTCCACACCACCACAGCCTCTGGGGCCTCTGGGAAGCATGGGAAGGCAGAAAGGCGGCTCTGGCCAGAGCGAAGGAGGTACCAGCAGCCAGGGGAAGAAAGGCCCATTCTTGCACAAATCTTCGTGCATCGGGCCTCTAGTATTGTTATAAAGATAATGCACATAAAATGCCAAAGGTGCTCCTGGACACTCAGTAGATACTAAGATACCTGTATTGTTCTCATTGTTATTCAAATTAGGAACTGAGATTTCTGAGGCTGCACACTCCAAAGCCTCAGGGAGAGAACTCTGGCTGTCTGGGCCACCTCAGTCTGGGCCAACGTGGCCTGTAACCTGTGGTTCCTGTGGCTGGGGTCTCCTCTATTTAGAGTTCATGGCTTGGGTGGTGCAGAGAAGAGGCCAGTCTCCCCAGCCACCTAGCCTGTGCCTCAGGCAGCTCATTGGACCTTCCAGCTCTCACAGCGAGTGGCCTGTGCACAGAGCCCAGGGGGCCCTCGGGCAGGCAAGTTCCCGGCTGGTTAGGTCTGTAGAAGGAGATGGTGGTGGCTTCATGAAGTTGTCCCTGATATTGGAGTCAGAATTTGGGGCCCCAGTCCTGCTGAGAAGGGCTTCAGACCGTTAGCTAGGGTGCCCTGTGGCTTCTCTTCCGACAGACACTTCCGTTTCTGGCCCCTGCCCCCAGCCTGCCCACTGCCCGCCTTCCCCTGCCTTCTCTGTCCTGCTGCCCAGCCTCTCCACCCTGTAGCCACTCCCCTTAGGTCTGAATTTCTCAGTGAGTTGGTTCCAGGAAAACTAGTTCTATGGGATTTTAAAATGTGTTTAGTGGAGAAAGTGTTTTCCATCCATTAGCTTTGGGAAAGCCAGATTCTAAGGCCCTTCACAGGTGAGGGGTTGAGTAATCCCTCAGGGAATAGAATCTGAGCTGGCCCCCAGCAGCCGCGAGCGGAGAATCCTTTGTTCTGGGAGGCTCGGACCTCATGTTTTCGGCCTCCCTTTGCCCAGAGGAGACAGTGGTTCCTCCCTGGTCTCCCTGCCTTCGTCCATGACACTGCCACCCGGACAGACATCACTGGGCGTCCAGGCAGCTGCACTGGAGAAGCAGTGCTCTGCTCACGTATCCTGAAGCTCCAACCCTATCTCTCCTTCCTTCTGGAACTTTCCATGGCTGGTCTTTGCCACCAGGACACCCTCCTCCAGCTCCTCAGCCTGGCCTCTGGTCAGTGGGTACAGAGCCCCTATCTCAGCTACCCACGACCTCGGAGGCCTGGCACTGAGCCTGTAAGCTGGCTCCCAGAGACCCTGTGTGAGGGTACAGGGTACGTGAAGCGGGCACCTCACTCCCACCCCTCCATCCCGAGCAGGCCGCTTCCATAGTTGCGTAAATGGATCTTCTGCCTAAGATGTTGTTGCAATCTTTAAAAAAATAAGTTTTTAGAATAGGATTTTTTTAAAGGTTGAAGATCTTAGTGTCTGGTGGTTGCTTTCAGCTCCCTTGCTCTCCCCTCAGCAGACACGCTTCTCTCGGCCCAGGTCCTGCTGCCTCTGACGGAGACGAGACCTGGGTCCTGTGAGAGCCAGCGAGTGCTGTCCACGCTCTGCCTTGCTATGGAGCACAGCAGCCTGGGTTTACAGACACAGAGCCTGAGGCACGCAGAGGGCATAGGCATGTTGTCCTAAGGCACAGGAGCTAACAAGTCAGGTGGCAGAGTCAGGATTTGAACCCAGGCAGCCTGGTGCCCCTAACCACGAAGCAACACTTCCCATGTAGAACGGGGTGCTAAAGGGCCAGAGGAGGCTCTGACCCCAGTTCCTTGTAAACTGCCAAGGACCCGCACAGTTGGAGCAGCGAGTCGGAGTGTGGCCATGGGGCAGCAGGTGTGAAGTTCTGTCTTGTGGACTTCAGGAAGCATGATCAGGTGGCTTGTGCATGCCTGGCTTGTCCCTGGAGGGTTCCATGGATGAGACCCCCCCCCCCCCACTCCCAGCCTGGGTTGGGGAGGCCCAGCCCACAAGTAGCATCATCCCCAGACACTTCTCGATACAGACCAGGTGACAGGCTGAACCCCAACCCCACCCCACCCAGAGGGCCTCTGGAGAGATGGGGGCTGGTGGGGTCTGTGCCAGCCTCAGCCCAGCTCAGATGGTGAACATCTCCACACAGACCCACCGGGTCCTCTTCTGCCAGGGAAACCGCAGTCTCCAGCGGGAGCAGAGCCTGCTCCTGCCTACCGCATGGCCTGCCGTCACCCTGTCCAGCCCTGCCCACTCCAGCTGCTGGGAGCGCTGCCGGGCAGGCCCTCTGTATCTGAGCTGTCTGTGACCACCCGCTGGCCTGGACCGGCATCTGCAAGGGGGTGCCTCGACCGAATTAGGGCCAGAGAGCGTCAAGACGTTCAGGGAAGTGGGATGTGAGCCCCGACCTCCCACTTCTGACCCACGATGGGGCCTCAAGTCTCTGCTTTCCCTCCACCCGACCCTTGCCCTGGGCCTGTGTTTCCTCATCTGTAGATAGGCCTGAGCAGGCCCCCAAACCCCCTCCAGACCTAAGCCATGAGGACTTTTTTTTTCTTCTTCATTTTCCACTTTTAGCTCAAGTAAATCTGTCTACTTTCTGATTTGTTTCTCTAATATTTTATTTTATGAGCATTAAGAAACATCTGACAGTTCAAACAGTTAACTGAAGGAGAAGGTGTGTCCAGCTAGTGATAGTGAAAGCCCAGACTTGGGAGGAGCAGCCTTGCTTCCTGTGTGACCGGAAGGAAGCACCCATCTACTCTGAGCTTCAGTTTTCTCATCTGCAAAAGGGGGTGGTACTTGTCTGCAAGCGGCTGTGAGGCTGTGACATAGGTCGTTGCAGCGTGGCTGGCTCACCTGAGGGGGCCATATATGGGCTCTCAACTCCAGAGGAGCCTGGCTCTGAGTCACGGTTCAGGAGAAAGGACACAATGTCAGAAATCAGGAAATCTGTGCTCAGGCCTGACGGGCCGCTGACCTCAGGCGAGGGCCCCCCCTCCCAAAGATGGGCTGGCTCAGGTGATTCGGGATGGCTGGGCAGAGGGTGTGTGGAGGATGGGCAAGACATGGCCGGACTCAGCAGGAAGAGTGGCGATGGATTCGCCATGCCTGCCGTGGGTGCGAGGTGGAGGTGGTGTGCCGTACCCCACCGTCCTGCCATCCCCCACCATCCTGCCATCCCTGTGCCAGGTGATCCCGAAGGGTCATCCATCTCTGGATCTCCCCGACATGCCATTGGCCCCATGCCTGTCTGTGCCTCCCTGAGGATGCCAGGTGGGTAAAGTGGGAGCCTCGAGGAGCTGGGCTTAGGGCGGGGCCATAGGGAATACCTCTTGGTCCCTAGAGCTGTAAGAGTCTGCAGGGTATTTACAACCTGCTAGAGGGCACAGCTGGTGGTTAGGGGGCCTGGCTCCATCTCCAGCCTCATTCCACCCCGTGTCCTCCAAGGCCCTCAGGGAACTTCCTCCCTCCCTCTTCCCCACTTCACGGCTCCAAGCCTTGGGATCAGACAAGAGCCTCTGGACGAAGGCAGGTCTGGGCGCTGCATGGGCACTGCTATCCTGAAGGGTCGTGGCCCGCCCAGCACCCGCAGCGCCAGCCCAGCCAGGACGTGACAGTCACTGTCCTCGTGTGCCTACAGAGGGGGCCAGCGAAGGCTTGCCGCAATCCCATGGAGAGGATGACTCAGGAAACGTCGTGGGCTTTGCAGTCAGACAGGAGTTCAAGTCTGAGGTCACTAGTGTGACCTTGAGCAAGTCATTGGACCTCTCGGAGCCTGTTTGGTAATAGTCGCTGGGACATCACAGGAGACGTCTGAGGCTCACAGCGAGGGGGGCTGAGTAACCTCGTGGCTGACCTGTTAGAGCAGTTGTTCCGTGTCCCCTCCCACTCGCAGCCGTGGGGGTTGCTGTCCATCCTGCGTTTGCTGACCTTGTCCAGGGCTGCATCTGGCCCTCCTTCACCTTTTGGGGAGAGGAGCTGCCAGAGGAAGTTTGCCCCGAGGTCAGAGACTCTGAGTGCCGCAGAGGATGACAGGAAACTCTGGCCTCAAGGGCATGGCCTGCGCCAGCTGAGGCCTCACAAGCTTGGGGCTAAGGCTCCCCGGAAGAACGCAGCTGGGACTCCCAGCCCCGCGTGGGTCTGACCGTGGGCCGCCCCTCTGCCAGGGCACCATCAACACATGTTCCCCAAGTAAGTGTCCTCCCTCTGAGTTCACGTTGGTGTCCCAGAGCAGGTTGGCAGAGGTGGCGGGCCGGCCCTCAGGAAGCCCCCACTCTGAAACACAAGGTTCCCTGTGCCATCCCACAGACCACCCTTGGCCGGGGGTGTTCCTGTCGACGAGGGTGGGTGCTGGGAGATTGGGTCCACCCTTCCAGGAACCCCAAGTGCAATGTCCGAACTCTGGCCAGGAAGCAGGGAGCCCTGTTAGGCCTCGGCACAGGCATTCCCCAGTGGAGGGAGCAACTGGATTGGAAGAGCTGGTGTCCAAGTCAGAGCTTCCCTTTTCAGACCACTGTCCCGAAGTGACTGCACGCCGTCAGCTCCTCAGGCCAGTGGGGCCGTGAGGGGCACTTCCTGTCGGACAGTGGAGGACACAGACTCTGGGCGATAAAGCAGCTGCTCACCACCCCAGAGAGCGGGAAGCTTTGACTCAGGGCCATCGCCACCCCCTCCCCCCCGGCCCCAGGAGCCTCGCCCTGCTCCAGGCCTCAAGCTGGCCCACGACCTGCCCCAGCCGCCTGGCCAAGAGTGGGAGCAGCTGGTCCTGGGCAGCTGCCCAGAGCTGCCTCTCGCCTCCCTCTGTCCTCAGCTCCTGTCCCTCTGCCCTTCCCTGACTTCCCTGGGTCAGGGCACAAAGCCACTTGCTTCTGCCTGTCTCTGCTTCACCTCCACCCTCTTCCGGCCCCAGGCAGCATGCAGCCTCCTAAGGATTGGGAGTGGGAGAGTTACAAACGTGTGACCACGGGCAGTCCCTGCAGCTCTCTGAGCTGCTTCTTTGCTGTGAAGATGAGGAGGGCATTGGGCTGTGTCAGTCCTTCCTTAACCTCAGTCTCTTTCATTCCCTTTATGCTGTTTAAAGTGGTTTCTTATCCCACTAAGGTCTGCCATCACTCCCTAATTTACCCTTGTCTATATAATAATCCTATATAATAAAAGACTAATATGCAAATTGCCCCCTCAACTGGGAGTTTGACCAGGAGTTCGACCGGGGGCAAGGCCAACCTGCCAACTGCCCGAGGCCCCTCCTCCTGGCAGGCCCTGCCCCCGATCACTTCCCTCACCCTGAAGGGTGGCCCTTCAACCTTCAACATCCTCTTCCCCCTCCCAGTCCGGCCCTATCAGCCTCTATTGGGTGGGCTGGCTGGAACCCCCCCGTGCACAAATTTGTGCACAAATTCATGCACTGGGCCTCTAGTTCTCAATAATATCCACAAACTCAGCAGTGATCATTGTTCTAATCCAAATGCGTCACTAGGAATATCGACCAGGTTTCTGTGGACCACCTAAAAGTATTCTTCTCCGCCGCTGGTACATACATCATTCTTTGAGAACCCTGGAGTCTCTTTCAGTCCCAAGGCCTTCTGATCAGATTGGGCCATTGGATATTCAGCTCTTACCACTCTGGATCACAATGGCTGTCCATCCACCCATTTGTCTGTTCATCTAAAGAGCATTGCTGAGGACCTACTGGGTACCAGACCCTGGGCTAGGCTCTGGGAATTCATAACCGGATGACACCCCAGCTGATGTGGGAGATGGATGCAAAGCTACACCACTGTCTAGTACCGCCGAGATGGGTGCAGGGCAGAGACACTGGGGACACAGAAGTGAGTGGCTCTGCTGGGGGAAACCCACAAGAGAGTGACAGTTGAAGCAGGCCTAGATAGATGAAGGTGCTTGGGGCTGAGGGGCAGAGGCAAAACAAGGAAATGTGATGGTCAGAGCAAAGCCCAGGAGATGGAGCAGCCCCATGTGGAGGACACGGGTGTGACTGGAAGTGGTGGAAAGTGGAGATCCAGTGAGAAGGCCTTGGGCTGTCACATGCAGGGGTGGCAGGTCACTGCTGAACCCAGGGCCCATGCTATCTGCAGCTCTCAGAGTCTGAGACCTGGCAAAGGCACTGGCAGGAACAGGTCCCCGGGACCCCTAGGACCTCCCACGAGGCTGAGCTGTGGGCAGGTCCCAAGCTCGCTGGCCCTGGCGCTGTCTTGGAATGCAGCCTCTGCTCTGCAAGCCGTGGGCACAGGCCCTCCGCCCCCACCTCCAGCTCCGCTCGCCCAGGGACCTGCGCTGCAGATGCAGGGTGATTGAGTCATTTCTGCACACCACTGCTCGCACGGCTCCCCGGGGACCCGCCGCTCGCCTGTGCAAGCTGTCAGGAGATGTGTGTGCTCAAGTGCATCTGTGCATCACTCGGTGTGTGCACGTACTTAGTCTCAAGAATGCAAAGGAGTACATATGTGTGCAAGTATGCACACATGTAAACAAACCTCTGCCCCAGATGCTGTTAACTTGTTTGGCCTCAAAAGTTAAAAATAAAACACACACGGGTGTTAGCACAGCTCATATTGGCCTAGCATCCTACCTCGGGAGCTGCCTCCAGGGCTTCATCCACATTTCTATGGGGCAGCTAAGAGCACCCCACTTCCCACGCGCTGGGAAGAGCCCACCGAGGCCATGTGCCTCCCCCAACCTTTCCGACCGGGAGACATGCTTTCAGAGAACCTAGAGACAACCTGGGCCCAACTGAGAACAGCCAGGTGGGCTTCAGTCCCACTCGGACATTGTCTCCTTCTGTGATCTCCCCTCTTCCGGCCCCTACCCCTCATGCAGGTACAAGACCAGGTGGTCCCGAGCTCCAGCATTCTCCCTCTGGAGCAGCCCTGGGTGCATAATCGCAGCTAACTTTTCTGGAGCATGTCCCGGCGCCAGGCAGTGCTAAGATAAACTTGGCCAGCGCTGTGCTGGGTGCTAAGAAGTGTAACACAGAAGCTTGGCCCCCCGAGAGCTCAGCTAGGCGCTGGGAAGACTAGCCCACCCAGGTGTCACCACCAGGAAGAAAACATACCTTCGAGCAGTGACGCCAAGCTGAGCGCAGGTGCCAGGACAGGGTGAGGCCGAGAAGGCAGCGGCAGGTCCCGGGGCTGCCTTGGGGCGGGCTTGCTTTGCTCTTTGGAGCCACGCTCCTGCATTTGTCGAGATGGAGCATTCAAACAGCTTCAACTCCGGACAGAAATCCTAACATGTTGGGGTCTGAAGGGCTGCCAGAGGCTGGCTAGCCTTCCTGTTACAGAAGGAGAAACTGAGGCCTGGAGGCCGTGTCAGAGCGGGGTCTTCTCCAGGCCCCCAGGCTGACTAGCATTGCATCTCCTACAGGCTCCAGTCTCCTCAGACCAGGAGAGAAGCTGGGTGGCAGGCGAGGGGGCCGGCCTGCTTGAGCCCCTCTTTCAGAGGCGGATGGCGGTGGAAAGGCCAGGCCCGCACAGCCTCCAGGTGGGAGGGAATGCCACGGTGGGCAGTGGAGCTGCAGCCTGGGAGGATTTGTAGTGACTTGTAAAGGCTTATTATAGGAATCCAGGCTCTGAGGAGGGAGGCAGCCGTGGCCAGCAACGCTCCCACGGTGGAGGGCGACCTCTGCTGGCCGCTGAACACTGGTCACTTGGCGAGACAGCCAGCATGCAGGGAGCCCAGTGGCCTTGGAAGCAAGTGGGTGGATTTGGACAGTTTGGGTGGAACCAAGGGGACACCCCAGTCATAGCCAGGGGTCAGGGGTCAGGGGGGGACTTCCAAGAGGCTTCATTCTTGGTGGAGTGGAAGAAACAACAAAGAAATAGAAAGGCAGAGCATTTGAATCTCAGCAAGCTGTGCCACCTCTCTGAGCCTCTTAGAACTAAATAAATTAGCAACGCACAGGACCAGGACTGGTGCCTGCACGTAGCAGGTGCAGAACCAATGGGGGAGTTCAGACCACCCCTGAGGGAGTACCCTCTCCCTTGCCTACTTTAGCCCCCCCCATCCCCTCCAACCCTGGGGCCCTTAGCCTTCCAGGTCCTGACCTCTCTTCTGCTGACACTGCCAGCCGCATCTGTTCCTGCTGTTGCTAACCCTGATTTTCCATTGATCTCAGCAGTTTAAAAATGTCCCCTCACCTGAGAGTGCCTCCACAATCAGCCAGGCATTCTGTTCTTTTGCTATAGACGACGCACAGTTGTGACCTGTGGCGTCTCTCCTGCTAGCTGCCACCCCGTCTCGGGTCTCACAGATGCCCCCGGCCCACCTGTCCACTGCTTGGCTCCTCCCGTCAGCAGCCCCAGCCTGGAAGAAGAGCGCCCGGGGCCTGGGCCCAGCCCCCTGTGCTGTGTGGCTTTGGACGAACTCCTGCAGGCCTCGGGCTCCCCCAGATAAAGCCAGCTGAGCTGTTAGGCTAGCGGGAGACTTTAAAGGACCTTTGGGTATTGATATTCGGAGAATCTTTGACTCTAGAAGCCAACTCCTACCAGCCACTGATTTCCAGACAGGATGGCCACGAGCTGCCTGGAGCCTGGGTCTGAGCTGGACAGTTCTCTTCCCTCCTGCCTTTTCTGTTTGCTTCCTAACATGAGAACTGTGGCCCCACTGCCTCTGGGCCCAAAGGTGACTGCCTGGGGGCTCTGGACTCCCCATGCCTACTGAGGGCTTCCCTGGATGGCCCAAGCGCCCCAGGCTCCAGAAATGATCTGTCAGTCATTTGACAGGTGCCTTACCAAAGCCCTACTAGGTCTCTCATCCTGGGCACAACTCCTACTTAGAGATGGAGCTTCGAGAGGCCATCTGATCCCTCACCCTCGCCATCCTGCTCTACAAATGGAGAAACAAACGAAGGCCTAGAAGCCCTTCTGGGCACGTAGGCTTGTCAACAGTGCCCCCTGCTGGCCGCTTGGGTTGCCGCAGGCCCTTTATCCTGGTTGGCTGCAGCCTGAAGACAGGATTGAGGCTAGCAAGCTCCATGGAGCTGGCCTGGGGCAAAATGTGCCCTCTGGCTGGCTGTGGAAACCACTCCTTGATGGGGACCCTGGCAGCCATGTGCCCGCGCCCACATGCTTTGTCTCTGGCCCCAGGAGCACTTGCCAGTGAGGCTGGCTGAAGCTCTGGGCGTGTAAATTCAACCCCTACTTCCGGGACACCCTCATCTCTTCCTTCTACCCCCCACTCCCCTCACACACACATACACATGCTTACATCAGAAAACCCCTCCTGCAGGGCCTCCCTGCTCAATTTGGTTTGTGACCCGGGATTCTGAAGCTAGTTTCTACTATCACCTCTGAGCCTCGGTTTCTTCATCTGTGAAGTGGGAGGGGGTATAGTAACAGTGTCTATCTGTGCCCAGGGCCTGAAACACCTGACTCACAGGAGGAGCCCAACAAATAGTCACCTGGATGGTGACCTGGAGCGAGTACAGACTAAGACCAAGCGTTTCTTGAACATTGTTAATTAATTCATTTTCATCCCTGCGGCACAGCACCGGTGCGGGAGAGCACTCGCTGGGGGAGTTGGAAGCAGCCGTGGATGGGCAAGTGGACACTGGAGATGTGTGCACAGGTGCAGGAGCCATAAGCCTCTGTTCAGTGCCCGGATCTGACTGTGCTCTGAAATGCCCACTGAGCTGTGAGACAGGCTTGTCGTTGGATAAACAATGGATGGAGAATCGGGCATCTTGGTGTATAACTGTGTGCTAGGTGTGGGGAATGGAGGGATGGTTGCTGGGGTGAGGGAAGGAGAAATAGATACGGACACGCCCTCCTTGTGATCTGTCTGCTGGAGCGCTTCAAGATGGCGTGAACCAGAAAGCACGTATCGAAAGGATGAGGCCCAGCAGCTTGGTCTTTAAGAGCCTGTTCTCCAGGTTCATCCATGCAGGATCGTGTGGCCAATACACCGGCGACCCTGCTCCACTGTGTGCTGTAAGGACATGTGGCGACGGCATCGGCTTTATCGCTCCGAGCAGGAGGCCGTGACCAGGGCCTCGCCCCTGAGAGCAGCACCTGGGGGGGGGGGGGGGGGGAGAGCAGGTGATTCGTCCGAACCTGGGATTCTATGCAGCCATGAAAAATGGAGAGGCTCTTTATGTCTTGATGTGGAATAAAGTCTGAGATGTCATTAAGAGGGGAAAAAACAAGGTTCTGGTAGAGTGTGTACAATGCTTTCGTTTTCTGGTTTTTAAGGGGTGGCAGGGAGAAGACACGCAGATATTTGCTTCTCCAAGATGAGCCCCTCTTTCTCCCCAACCCCCTTCCCCGGAGACTGGTGACTGGTCCTCCCAGGAAGGGCGCCGGGAGCTGGGGAATGGGCCAGTGCTTCACTGGATTCCTTTTTGGACTTGCTCAGTCGTGAACCAGGCACATAAGTTGTCTTGTCCAGCACAGGCTGAGCAGGGTGGGGTGCAGACCTCCTGGCAGGAGGAGGCAGCCTTTGTCCGCAGGCTGGGGCCGGGCATGCTGCGAGGCTGCTGGCGCTGGGGCTGGAGCCCAGGCCTGGAGGCAGACAGGCCTGTGGGCCCAGTCCGGACACCTAATAGCCGTGGGGACTTGGCAGGTCTCGGGACCTCCGTTTCCTCATCTGTAAAGTGGAGATGACGATAGTCTTAGAGAGTGAGCATGAGCAGTAAAGAGAGCACATAGAAATAATGCCCAGTGAGTGGGGCCAGAGGTGAGGAAGCTGGGGGGCGGGGGGTGGGGGCGGTCCAGTGTCTCAGAATAGCAGAGAGGCCTGGGCCATAGCCTCTGTTCAGTGCCCAGGTCTGACTGTGTGTCTGAAATGCCCGCTGAGTTGTGGGAGGGCAGACCCACCCAGCACTGGGCGCACTTCTGCTTTGGCCCAAGGACCTGGGCCTCTGAGGGCGGGGACGCCAGAGCCGAGCACTCCGCCTCTTTCTCCCTCTCCCCTTCATCCGCGTGGCCGCCCTGCAGAGGCCTGGCGTTTCCGGGTCTTTGGAGCTGAGGGCCTCTCCCACTCGGCTTCACCACCCGGGAGGAGTGGCACCCACGTCAGTGCTCCCGCCGGCCCTACAGGAAGAGTGGGCCTGGGGGCTGGGACATTCATGTGCCCGAGACCACTCAGCCCCGGGCTGGCGCTGTGCACCCTGAGTGGCTCCCTTCCTCTCTGCGAGCCTCCGGTCCTCATCCAGAAAGTGGACAGGGTAGTAATTGCCTCCTCCTTCTTTCCAAAGGGGGGGGGGGGTATGGAGTTGGAATGGTTTGTAAAGTGTGAAGAACTCAAAGTGTGGGGTTTGAGGAGGCACGTGGCACTCCTGCACTAACACCACAAGTGCAGTGGAGGTCGTCATGTGGGAAGATCCCACCACACACACGTGCTCATACACATACATGCTCTCTCACACACATGTTCACACACGTACATGCTCACACACACATAACCACATCGAGTGGGCTAAGCCCTGAACCGGAATCTGGAAATGAAGTTGCCATCCCACCACCACCACCACCACCACCACCTAACACACACATGTGCATAGAAATGTGTTCGTCTGAGTGGGCGTTGCATGTCTCATGGTGGACACGCCTGCCGAGTGCTCACATCAGTCACCACAGAGAAGCCCGGGAGCGCCTCCCACCCTCAGTCCGGATGGGGCCCCAGGGCCATACTTGGGGAGGACAGGCTGGGCAGCTGGGGCCACGGTTCCTCCTCCAGCGCAGGGGATGCCTGGGGCAGAGGCCGCCATGCCTCTCAAATGGCCCAGGAACCAGCTGGGAGCCTCCAGCATGTCAGTGTGGGGGTTCGGGGGGTGGCTGTAAGGCTGGCGGGCCTGGCACAACCCCAGTGACGCCCACGCTCTTCTCTCTCCACAGGCTGGACAACGTTCATGGCTCTCGGGTAGAACCCAGCGAAACGGCCAGAATGAATTCTATGGACAGGCACATCCAGCAGACCAATGACCGCCTGCAGTGCATCAAGCAGGTGGGTGTGTGCCCAGCTCACTCCTCTGCAGGGGCAGACAGTAGGGGTGCTGGCTGCCCTGTAGCTGTGCCCCAGGGACCCAGGATGGAAGTGATGGTGGATATGGGTCGACTGCCTGGGGCTACCTGACCACCCATCTTGGGAGAACATTGCGGGCATGGAGCATCCTGACTGGAGTCACACACACCTGGGTTCAAATGCCGGCTCTGTCTCACCCCTGCCCTCTCCCAGCGGTGTCGGGCCCTCTGGGCTCTGCTGTGCGCTGTGAGGATGCAGTGGGTGCCTGATCTCCTTCCCAGACCTCAACTCTGGGCAGGGTGTGCCCACCCTCTGAGCTTGGCCTCCCTACAGCTCCGAGTGGCAGCATCTGTGCAGGAATATTGTTTTACTCCAGGGAGGAGCAGATGCGGGGAAGGGGTGTGGCTTTGATAGTAAACAGACCTGGGCCCAATCCTCACAGCTCCATGGACCCACCGTATGCTGTCCTTTTGTTTCTCGGGGTCTCAGTTTCTCCATCTGTCAGCTGGTAGGATGCTGTGAGGATATTGTGGGTGAAGCCCAGGCCCAGCCCTGGCGCATGGCAGGTGACCGCTAGTGGTGGCAAGGCTGTTGTCCTCCGTGGCTCAGCGACAGGGAGGGCAGTGCTGGGGCACGTCCCCTGGCTTCAGCGAGTTTGGCAGGGAGCTCAGGTAACCAGCATGGGCCACTGGCCTAGCACCCCAGCTCTCAGCCCCCCACTACCACCCCCTTACCCTCTCTGGTACCTCCCCCCACCCCTTGCAGCAGGTCCTCCCAGGCTCCGGGCTGGTGGCGCTGAGGCTGGCCCCGGGAATGAGGCATGTGTCCTCCCATTAGCTTCAAGCAGGGCAATCTCGGAAGCCTGTGCGCGGGCCGAGGAGAGGAAATTGAAGAGGACTTGTTACAGATTGAACTCAGCCCGAGCCGCTCTCCTCAATGCCAATTACGCCTCTGTTCACGGTCACGGAATAGAAACCAGACGTGCGCTCCCTTCCTCCCCTGCTCCCTCCTCCTCCTCCTCCTCTGCAGGGCTCTGCCTTTGACCCAGTTTCTCCAGCCCATGAGGGTTCGCCGTGAGCGGCCTCCACCCCCCACGATTCAGTCATGCCCCCGGTGCGTGAGACTGCGCCAGGCACGCAGCTGCTCCTGAGGCCTGCTCAGCATTGCCCTTCCTGCCCCCGCCTGGCTCTGCGTCACCGGGAATCAGGATGCCCTTTCCTCTCCGGGTCCAGCCCTCTCCGAGGGGGGTGCCCAGAGCTCAGACTTACTAGCGAACCTGAGTCCAGCCCTCACAGGCTACCTGACCTCGGTTAAGCTGCCACTTTTATCTTGCTTTGCCTGCCGAGTGGGCATGGCAGTGCATGCCCAGCCGTAGAGTGCGGAGGGCTGGAGGCAGGGATCACCGCAGCTGCTCCTCCCGGTCTGCCCGCACACCGTGTGCACACACCCACGGAGCTCTGCGCTCGGGCCAGACAGTGGCATGTTCGTGAGGGTGAGCAAGCTGGCCAGATGCCCTCCTCGCCACCCAGAGCTCTCTGCCTCCTCCAGGCCCCCTCCCACACCTCAGGTCAGAGGCTCCCCAGCTGCCCCACAGGGTGGCCGCAGCTGGCTGAGGACTGCTGATTCTCAGACGTCCTGTATCCTAATCAGAAGAGAAAGGCAGGCAGGTCTGCATGCTGAGGATGATGGATGTGGCGGCGATGCCTACCTCTCTCCGGGAGGGCTCCAGTCAGGGGCCTCCAGCCTGCAGCCTCCGACTCTCCGCTCTCCTCTCTGCCCCTCTCCTCCAGCAGAGCCTTCCCGCCCCCACTGCCCGCCCTGCTCCAGCCACCGCTGCACTCACCATCCTCCTCTGGGCCTCTGGCTCAGCTGCCTTTTCCCCTTCTCAACCTCAGGTACCAGAAGCATCAGTGCCCTCTGCACTGTGCCCCACTCAGACGTCAGGCACCTCTGGGCTTTACCTGCAAAGCCATGCAAATGGGCTCCTTTTTGCCCAGCAGCCTCCCCAGATCCCTGTGCCCATCTCTGAATTCCAATGCATCCTGGGCACCCAGCTGCCCCACCCCTCCTGTTCTTTCTCCCTTGAGCTATGGGCCCTGCAGAGCATATACCAGGCCCCTTACCAGGCTACGTTCCTTGGGAGCAGAGGATGTGCCATATCCATCTCTAAGTCTCACTTAGGGCCAAGGCCAAGGTGCGGGGGAAAGGGGGCGGGGTGGACAGATAAGTGGGTAGCGACGGGAATGAATAAATGGGTGGGTGGATGGACAAGTGGATGGGCAGTGAGGTGGTTGGATGGTGGGGATATTTAGATGATGGATGGATAAATGGATGAATGAATGGGTGAGTTGGTGGTTGGATAAATTCTGGATGGATAGGTAGATAGGTAGGTAGATGAGTGGATGGATGAGTGATGGATAAAGTAGTGAATGGCTGAATGGGTGGGTGGGTAAATGGATGGATGATTATGAACTGATTCACATTTGGGTGGATGGATGGATGGATGGATGGGTCATTTGATTTACAGGTGGATTGACAGGAAAAGGCATTCATCACTTGGTCTGGGTAGCCAATTCCTGGTCTGGGCACTGTCCGCTACTCCTGCCCCAACAGCTCAGTGGCAGTGGAGAGAGCACAGATCTCCTGAGGAACTGTGGAGATGGGCAGGCTTCCTGATGGGGACGGGGGATTGGTGTCCTCCCTGCCACAGCCAGGGGTGCCTGTGCCTGTGGGTCAGATCTGTGCTCCCATGTCCAGCCCACCCACGCTGGCCAGCCGCACCCACCAGCCTCTCCATGTGCCCCTGGGACCTGTTCTGAAGTGGCCAGCCTCCTGGCCCCTCCAGATGGACCCTCCTTTGGACAGTTGGCTGCTCACTGACACCTGTGCGGGCCTGGCCTTGTGCCATCTCCAGGTTCAGAGGTGGACAGGGCGTTGTTTCTATGCTCAAGACGCTCGTAGAAGAAACAAGAGACGTGCAAAGGTCTCAGCATGCAGAGCGGTAGCCACCGTCTCCTGGCCCTCTGTGGGGATGTCATCAGGGGCATCATTTCTATCCCTTGCAGCAGCCCTGCGAGCTGCCATCACCCCCTTTACAGATGAGGGACCTGCAGCTCGGGACACAGCGGGGCTGTGTGGCTCAGTGGCTGAGGTGGGGTTGGGTCCAGGTCTGTCCCACTCACTTTACTACATCACTCAGTCTCTCCGTGGCCGCCTGTTACCTCCGAGTGGAAATGGGCGACCAGCGCACAGAGAAGCAAGGGTCTTGGCCAGAGCCGCAGAGCCGCTGAGCAACAGCCTCTGAATGGGATGCCTGACATTCTTCCTACCAATGAGTGGTGCCCAGGGGTGACCACTCACAGCCCAAGCTGATGGCCCCTAGCCTGCCTTCATGGGCCACTTGTGAGCCCAGGGCCCCCAAAGAGGGTGCCAAGAGTGGGGGTGCTGTGGGCGGGCAGCTCAGAGAGCAGCCTGAGGCTGCTGCTGCCCCTACTAATGGAGTGTGACATCATGTAAATAAACGTAATAACTCAGTTAGCAAAAGGAGGCTGCGGGGCAGGGAACTGGCCAATGTGCCCGGCTTTCCTGGTGCAGCCAGGTGCCGCCCGTGGCCTCGGAGGGGACCAGTCACCTCTGCGCGCAGGGACAGAGGTGAGGACCCCTGTGCCCTCCCACAGGGCGTGCCTCTATATGTGGACGTTCCTCCCGGGCGCTGCACATGAAGCACCGAGTTCTGCCTTTGCAGAGAGGGTGCTGGTGGAGCCAGGGCTGTGGGCTGCGAGCTCAGCCGTGCTTCCCGGACAGCCTTGGGGAGGCGGACACGGCCAAGGGCAGCCCCATGCAGGCACACCCCACATGCCGGGCGCTTTGCCAGAGCCGGGTGAGCCTCCTCCTGTTTAGTCCCCACCCGGCCCTGTGACAGGGCTGTGTGGCTGCATGCTTGCCCTCTCCTTTCCTTCATCTCCCCTTCCCCTTGTTCTTTCATGGAAGGAGGGTATTCTCATTCGTGCCACCTGCTTCCACCCATTTTAAACCTTGCCTTGCACAAGCCGCGTTGTATAGGACAACAGTCATAAAACCCCATGTGGAAGAAACACAGATTTCCACCACCGTCCCGTGAGCTTCCGTGCCCTAGCTCGGCAGCTGGTCAGAGGTGAAGGCAGAGTGACCCCCAGAGGCCCTGCCCGGGCTCACACAGCACATTCTGCTCCCTTCCCACTCCTGGCACCTGCAGCCCTGAGACCTCTCCCCGCCTTGGCACAGGCTGGCTCCTGCTGCAGGTGGGGAGGCGGCAGTCCCCCAGGCAGCTGTGCCACCCAGCACCCAGGCCACAGGGAGCTCAGAAGGGACCACCTTCCCCTTTGCAGCTGCCTACACTCCGACCTTTGGGGACATCTAGGAGATGTCCCGCTGGAGGACCCACACTCAGTCACCCCCAACGCGGGGTTCCCAGCTTCTCCCCACCTGCTCCATGGTGCTGGGCTCAGTGCCTTGCCCAGCGGGGCCTGAAAGACACGTATAAGTCAAGGAGGGAAGGCCCGAGTCCGAGGCCGGATCTAGAGGCCTTGGCACCAGAATCAGTTTCTGTTGATTAGACCCCTGACTGGGAGGGGCCTAGGCTCGGCTGGGACCCCTCCCAACAATGCCGACAGCCCCGAGTGGAGCCAGACTGGGCCCCGGAGACCAGGACTTGAAAAGCCACATCCACTGGGCCCTGGTGTGACAACCTGGTTTAGGTCCAGCTTCCCAGTCCCCTGCTCCTGTGTGACTCAGCTGAGGTAGCATTTGGTGTGAAGCCATAGGTGGAGGGGGTGGGAGGGGAGTTGTCAAGAAGGAATCTCCAGGACCAGCCTGTCTTGGCTCAGGAAAAGCTAACCCCCAATTTTGGGGGCCAGATGGCACCCTCCTGAACCAGGGAGGGTCCAGCTCCCACACTGCCAGAACCCAGACATCACTTTAATTCCTACTGTCGTTGTCCTTCTCTGACCTTGGTTTTCCTGCCTTTACAATGCGGCTGCTCATCCCCATCCTGCCCAGGTTTGGCTGGGAAGGAGGTGCAAAGGGAAGGTGTATGAGGAGAAGGTGAAGAAAACTCGTTAATCGGCCTTTGAGTCTCCTCTCCCGAAGGCCTGGGGTCTTCCCTGCTACCACTCCGTCTGCATTCCCGGGACCTCACGTTGTCTCCTCTCCCCCCGCAGCACTTACAGAACCCTGCCAACTTCCACAATGCCGCCACGGAGCTGCTGGACTGGTGTGGAGACCCACGCGCCTTCCAGCGGCCCTTCGAGCAGAGCCTGATGGGCTGTTTGACGGTGAGTCCGCACCCTCCCCATCTGCACATGCCCAGAGAAGGTGGCTGGGACCAGCATGCAGGGGCAGGGGAGGCCATGGGTGATGGGGATGAGAGAGAGGAAGACATCCCCGATGGAGGCGATGGCCCTCTGTGCTCACCCCTGACATACAGGCGCCGTAGGAAACTGGTCTGATGGGGAGACACAGTCCCCAGGATGATGTGAGAGAGACCAGGCCTACGTTGGCGAGTTGTAAGTCTGATGGGGTAAATGTTCCATCATGAGCAAAGCAGAGAGGCTCTTGAAGGGTTTGTCCATCTACCCAGTCATTAGTTCCTTGACTTAGGTAGACACCTATTGAGCTATTTTTATGGTCATCCATCCACATAGCTATTCCCATAAGCATTTATTGAGCTCCTATTACATCCATCCACCTATCTAAATGAGACTGATGATCCCTCGTTTACCATGTACAATCCCCTGCAAACCCAGTGATGAGTAAGGCTCTGCCGAGCCTGATTTCCTCTTCAGTAGAGGAGACAGACGTGGACGTGGAAAGAGATGGCTGAGAAAGTTGTGTAAAGGTGGAGGAGATACAGAAAGGGAGCTTTCCCTGGGAGATGGGCGGGCGGGTCACAGGACGCTGAGAAAAGGATCCACTTCGCCATCTACAGGACCATGGTCCATCTGCACCAGCCGCAGGGCGTAGCCAGTGTCCCGGGCACCTGGGCACGTGCAAAGGCCCGGATGCACACAAGACCCCGAGAACTGACGTTAACTCAGCTGGGGAGGATTGAGGATGCCAGCTCAGCAGAGGCCAGGCCCGAGCTGGTGGTGTGGTTGGCCAAGTTTAGGAACTTGCTGGCTCACAGCCACAGGGAAGGAGCCCGATGCTCGTGAATGTCCCCGACCAGTGACCGGTCTTGGTCAGTGTGAGGGCACCTTGGGGGCCAGTGAGGACAGCTGCTTAGAGGGCCTTGGTCAGCTTTAAAGAGAATGTGGGTAACAGATTGCTGGGGAGCCCCGCTACCCCAAGGCATGGGCAGGAGAGACTAAGATGGAGGCCTGGCCAGGGCAAACAATGGGTAAAGCATGAGGGCATCACACTTCCTGTGAAGCTGCAGCCAGGAGGTAAGCGAAAGGCCCACAATGTCCCCGAAAGGCCCAGAACATCCCCGAAAGGCCCAGAACATCCCCGAAAGGCCCAGAACACCCGGGCCTGGAATGAGGAATAGCGACCACAAGGACCGTAAGGTGGGCCATCGTTACCGAGCACCTCTTCTCTGCCTGAAGCTGAGCTTGGCCCGCCAGGCACGCCTTCTCCCAGAATCCTCACCCCCACTCGGTGCAGCTGGTCCTGCCACCTTCCCCGTTTTCTAGAGGAGGAAACGGAGACTTGTGCCGGACCTCCCCATGTCCCCCAGCCCGTGAGCAGCAGACCTGGGATTCACGCTGAGGCCCATCTGCCTCCACAGCAAAGCCCCCGGC
Source organism: Pipistrellus hanaki (assembly GCF_964339955.1). Classification (NCBI taxonomy): domain Eukaryota; kingdom Metazoa; phylum Chordata; class Mammalia; order Chiroptera; family Vespertilionidae; genus Pipistrellus; species Pipistrellus hanaki. Next base: position 10,080,356 of record NC_140516.1, on the reverse strand, counting down.
CATCAGGCATGCCGGGCAGGGATGCGCCAGGCCCCTCCCAGGCTCCTCTGTGTGTCCAAAGCCGACACCATCTGGCCCCCATGGGGAGCACCAGGCCAACTCAGATTGCCACCTGCATTGCCCAGCAGCCCTCCTCAGCCTTCAGCCCCCTGCTCTCCCTCCCTCTCAGCCCAGCTCCCTTAATCCTCTTTGCGGGGATCCTGGTTCAGGCTAAGCCCTGTGGGCAGGGACAGATGTTACCGAGGCCCTCACTCCCGCCCCAGCTGCAGCAGCCAGAGTAAAGGAGGGGTTGGGCATCACCCCTAACACACGGCCAGGCAGGCTGCCACGTTCCCCAGCACCCTGCCCTGAGCCTGGCCCTGCCTAGGGCGTGGGGCTTGAAGCTGAATCAGACAATGGCCCTGATTGGGCTGGACTGGCAGGTGGGCATCAGATGGCCAGTAACTGTTCTGCCCTAGTAGCCTTGTCATTCATCCATTCATTAATACTCATCACTCCTCCATACATACTCACCAAGTCCCTGCAGTGGGCCAGGCCCTGATCGGGGCACAGAGGGGGTGTGGTGAGTGCGACAGACAGACCTCTCCCAAGCATCTGACTTCCCAGGGAGGCTGACACGAAGGACACACACTGTGAGAAGGACAGGCTGGTGGTCAGGAGAAGCCTCCTGAGGAGGTGACCTCCAGCTGAGACCTGAAGGCAAGGAGATAGCTTCGATGAGAGGGAAGGGTCCTCAGGCAGAGGGAACTGCCAGTGCAAAGGCCCCGGGGCTTGGTTTGTTCAAGGTACAGAGCCCTCGAAAGAGGGAGGGCTTAAGAGGAAGCTGAAGAGGAAGCAGAAAGCAGCTAACTCAGGGCCAGCAGGCCAAGCGAGAACAGTTTGCATATCTGAAGGGCGGTGGCCAGCCCTTGCAAGGTCTTCAGCAGATGGGTGATGGGATACAATTTGGGTGAGGATAGGAGCTCTGAAGAGGAGCATCCTTAGAGGGTAGGATGGAGGGATTGTGGAGGCTTCCTGGAGGAGGAAGTCCAGGGAGGGCCCTTAGGGTCTGACTGAACAGGGGAAGAGGTGTGCTTCCCAGGCAGGGGAAACTGGACAAAGGCACAGCGCCACTCTGCTGGGCCTCTCCTCCTGGCACCCCTGCTTAAGGCATATACTTGGTTGAACAGCCATCTTTGCCCCTCACTCCCCGCACCTGCTACTTAGTCAGAAAGGGGTTCTTGGCCCACCAGCCACAGCTGCAGTGACCCAAGTCTGACTGTCCTTGGAGCTCAGTAGAACCAGTGGGAGAGAAAGGTGAGCAGGAGAGTCACAGAAGGCACTTTTCTGGGCACTGCCCCCTTACAGCCTTATCAGACCCTTCAGGATGGGCAGAGAAGGTATCATCACCCTGGTTTACAAACAAGGCAACAGAGTGCGGGAGCAGCTGGCATAGTCTCAGCTGGTAACGCTGACCATCCCCGGGTGCCCCAGGGCCATTCTGCCAGTCTTCCCCTCCCCCAGGCACCCTTAGCCCAAGCCCTGCCCACAGAGGGGGGTGGGTTGGGGCGGTCAGAGACCCCAAGGGCCCCAGCCGGCAAGGCTGTCCAGCCCCCACCGAACACGTGTACCCCGCCCCATCCAGGTGGCAGCCTGTGCTTCCCAGGTTGACACAATCCCCTGGGCGACTTCTGGGAGCAAATTCCTCTGGATCCGGCTTACTTAGAGGATATAAATTAAAAACCACTTAGCCTCAGCAGAAAACGGACACGTCTGCGCCATACTGTTCCACTGCTTCCAAGCAGCTCTGGCACAATTCAAGGGACTGGCTCTGGGCCCCATTGGGCCCTGGCAGGCCTCAGTCCACCCTCCCTTCATGCCCTCTGACCCCAGGATTCAGAAGTGCAGGAGCCTGGGGCACCTCCCCGGCTCAGGACCAGGTTTTTCCTGATGGTGCTGACTGCTCACTCCCCGGCCCCCACCTTAGTGACAGAGCCAGGATGTTTCTCTGGTGTCCCCCTCACAGTCAGGCCTCCCTGGTCGCTGCCTCTTCCTCCTGTTAGAAGGCTCAGGGGAAGGGGGCAGGTGGAAGAAGGAAACAGAGACCAGTTAGCACATCAACGGGAGCCTCATCTCTCCTGTAAGGAAGTTCCCGCAGCCTCAAAGCCCTGGGCAGACATTCACATACAGTGTTGGTTGAACTCTGTGCTGGCTATCACCCTTGCGAGGAGGGCATTTTGTACCCATTTTACATCTGAGGACCCTGAGGCCCAGAGAGATTAAGTTACTTGAGTGAGAGAGAACAGCTAGTAAGTGGCAGAACCAGAACCCAGTCTTATGTCTGACTCCAAAGCAGCAGCACAAAGACCAGCCCGGCCCTATACTGAGACTGGTAACCAAGTGCCCTGAAGGGTTAGGGTACAGCCATGAGACTGAACACCGCAGGGCCCTTACACATCGCTGTGGAAATGGGGGTCATCCTCAAACCTTCATGGGAGAGGGCCCTGAGGTTCAGAGAGGTTGTGTGACTGAGCCATAGGTTGCACAGGATAGAGGGGAGCAGGATTAGCGCAAAGGCCCAGCATGCCTCCTGTTCCCCGACGACGGCTGGAGTCAGAAGGGGCTGGCTGTGTGTCCAGCCCCCCCCCCCCTCCCCCCCCCCCCCGCCATGGGAGCATAAACCCTTCTCTGACTCTCCCAGACAGCCTGCCCTGCTCCCTGGCCTGAAGGCTCACCACTTTTCAAAGCAACGCACTCGCTTCATAGGATTTACATATTTACCACGTGACCTTGGCACAGCCCCCTCACTTGAGGTGGAAGAAGGAAACCGAGACCAGTTAGCACATCAACAGGAGCCTCATCTGGGCATCCATCTCTCTCTGTGGCACTAGTGGCTGGATTTTCCGGCCTGTCGGTCCAGGGCATGGGGTCCGGGTCTCAGCCAGCCAGCCTGCAGAGGGCTGAACTGGGTGGGCCCTGCAGCCAGCAGAGGGCGGCAGCACGAGGCTGCCTGCCACAGCCTTTGTGGAAGGGGGTCTTCCTCCCAGGGGACCCCACAGAGGGTGCTGCCCATTTGGCGGGGAGCAGGCCTCCGAAACACCACAGGCTGCTCAGCTGGGCCCATTTCGGGGGACTTGCCCAGGGTCCTCAGCCTGGGCCCTGCAGCCAGGGGCACACGCGCACTTTTGGGTCACAGGGTCCAGCGCAGCACGCTCGGCCACACCTGTGTTGTGTGACCTTCAGCGAGGTCCTGCCTTCTCCTGGCTTCAGCCTCCTTGTCAGTGACTCTTCTACAGGCTGGTGCTCGGGGCCTTGGGGACACACTTCCGCTCCCTCCTCTGGAGGGTCCGCCCGGCCTGCAGAACTGCCCTTGCCCCAGCACCAGGCCCCTCTTGCTCAATGTAGCTACTTTTTCTTTCTTTTCTTTTTTTTTTAAACCAGAGTAACAGGATTAGCCAAACAGTGGGACCTTTACCTTCCTGCCCTCACACTGGGGCCTGAGGGTTCTCCGCCAGGCCGGTTGGAAGCGGTGGCCTTAACCCTTTGTGGGCTGAGACAGAGGCCCTTTCTTAGGACTGTGCACGGAGCCTGGCTGCCTGGGGTCACATCCTGGCCTTCTCATGGACCCAGGGCTGTTGTTTTACCCTCGGTTTCCTCATCTGTAAGACAAATAGCAACACCCCCTCACGAGCCGTTGTAAGGACTTGGAGCATCGCTGCTTACAAAACGTTTACTCTGCCCTCAGTGCCCGGAGCCAGCTCTCTTCCTATACTGCTCGCCCATGTTGACATTTCCCACAAACTGCAGCCTCACTGATGCTCCCGTCCAAACGGACTCCCTGTGCACGCTGCCCACCCCCAGGGCTCTCCTCCCCAAGGAGGGCTCTGCATGTCTGTCCGCAGGCCTGTCTGTCTGTCTGCCATAGAGAGCTAGGGCCTTATTTTCTTGCTTGAACATATGAGCCTCAGCCCACAGTGAGGCTACCCCCGCCCTGGGGTGGCCCAGAGATTCTGGAACATGGTGTGTGTGTGTGTCGGGGGGGGGGGGGGGTTGAGAATCGGTGTACAGGAGAGAATAGAGCCCATGGGAAAGAAGCCTGGGGGGCAGGGGGCGGGAATGAAGACCTCTGCTTAAGGCTGAGAAGGGGCTTCTGCTTGAGGCCGAGAAGCTGAGCAGACATTCTAACCTGAGAAAGTCCTATTTCCTCCTTCCAGGGGGTTCCCAGGAGATGGGGTGGGGAGGCCGGGCCCCATCCCAAGAGGCTCCGGGGGTCCTGGGAAGGGGATCTCCCGCTCTTCCCTGATTCACCACGGACACTCTCCAGGGTCTGCATTTTTTAAATGAAAGGGTTGGCCTAGATTAGTGGTGTTCCCACCCTTTTTAGCCCTAGAGTCCTTGTAAGGACCCCCTACATAGAAAGCACCTTATGGGGAACTGTTCTAATGGACACAGGGGCCAGGCCCAACCCCGTAACCCCCTGGGGCCTTCCGAGGGCTCCGTGCGCCTCGGCAGCAGGAGGTCTCTAGGGCCTGGCGGTGAGTCTCCCTCTCTCAGGGGAGAGCCCACCTCTGGACTCCTCTCCCAGGCAGCCTGAGCCGCCCAGTTCTTCCTGGAGCGACTCCATCTCCCAAGGTCCTTTCTTCTTAATAAGGAGCCTAATTTGCCTGCCATTAATGAGGAAGGCGGGCAGGAGGGAGCAGCGCTGGCCAGCACAGGACACCTGGGAGCAGAGGGGAGGGAGTGGGGCCTGATGGCTGGGAGCCTGTGGGCCACTTGCAGGGCCCAGGAGCCCCTGGCCCACACTGCTTCTGGGGACGCCAGCCCTCCGGGGCCCTCCCTTCTCCCTCCCGGGCCCCCCCTCCCTCCGGGGCCATACTAGTAGGGTCACAGGAGGTGGGTGGGACCTCCAGGCTCCAGATACGCAGCTATTGGTGATGTGCTTACGGAAGCCGCCTGTGTGCGAGCCAGCCGTGGCCCTGAAGACTGACCCAGGCCACGCGTGAGAGCTGTACAGTGTCTGGGCTGAGGTCCCAGGGCCTGCAAGGGGCTTGGCCCAGTGCTGAGCAGCGAGGAATGGAGGAGTGTCTGTCTGGGGAGGCTTGGCAGTTGGGCGACTCCAAGCTGAAGCTCCATGGGAGCCCAGTGTCCTAAGTCAGTGTTTCTCCCTATGGGCAGATTTGGATGGGGGGGGGGGGGGGTGTGTGTGTCAGTGCTCTGGGAGTGGACCTTGCTTGGAGTATGAAGGCAGTGAGGCCCCGAGACGGTGGGTACAGGAGATATATAATGATGGCGGGGAGGAGGTGGGCATGGGCCTTTGGGGTCTGGGAGGCCTGGCCTGGAAGATGTGCTTGTCCCTGTTTGCTGAGTGACTGACGAGGCCTCAGCCCGCCCGCCTCACCCATAAAATGGGCTCAGAGGCCTGGGCTAGGCAGTGACTCACCCCTGCCCTCCCTTCCCCTCTTGCTGGCAGGTGGTCAGTCGGGTGGCAGCTCAGCAAGGGTTCGACCTGGACCTCGGCTACAGACTGCTGGCTGTGTGTGCCGCGAACCGGGACAAGTTCACTCCGAAGTCTGCCGGTAGGTGACCGAGGGGGGCTCCACGGACATCCTCGGGACGTGGGAGGGGAGCTGGCCTCTAACCCAGGGCTGTTCGCCGCCCCCATGGGCTGGTGCCGAGGTTTATCTGGATGTGGTGTGAGCCTCCAGGGGCCCCCGGGCTCAGAGCCCGTGGGCAGGACTTGTTCCTTGTCTCAGGAAGTATTCCTGCCTTCAGAGGCACTTCGGGGCCAACAGGTGGTCCAAGGCACACCGAACCCCAACAGCAGGCACATTGTCTCATTTTGTCACCGCAGTGACCCCTGTGCAGGAGCACTGTGATCATTCCCATTTTATAGATGAGGAAACTGAGGCTTCGAGAAGCTGAAGAGATTTCCCCGGGTCACTCAGCTGGAAAGTGGCAGAGCTGGGATTTAAGTCCAGGTCTCCATTCCTGAGTCAGCATTCTTAACTCTGCCACTCCACAATAGTCATTCAAAAAAATGTTCAATAAAAACAAATCAGCACATCCAGGCTTCTAACAGGGGCCTCATGGCCCCGTCTTAAGTAGAGGCCCTGAGAGGCAGGCGGCTTCTGCCTGTGAGGGCTGCACGCCCGCCAGGCAGGTAGCTGCACACTGCCCACCATCCTCATCGCCGAAGCCGGAGTGCGGTGTAAGCTTCAGTCCTCCGAGGGCCTGTCCCACCCCGGCCCGGCCACCTGCTGAGTGTGTGGTCTCTGAGCCTCAGTTCCTCTCCCCGGGAAGGCAGGAATGACCATGTGGCTGACCTTGCAGTCATCACTGTTAAGTTCTAGAAAGATGTACAGCGCCAAGCACAGTGTCTCGCGATTATTAACATTCTTATCAAGTCAGAACAACTAATTGAAAGAGAAAAAAAAAAACAACCATTTCTCCGAATAAGGACAAAACAGACAAAGTTTTCTCTGAGTTCGTCGACCAGGTCTTTGGAGTGGATGTAGAAAGAGCCTTAAAGGAAACATTCAAAGGGCATCCGTGATGTGTGTTCCGAAGTCCCAATCTCATGTCTGTGGGTCTGTGGGTGGTCGTGCACCGGGTCGTGGGCACCTCTGGATGGGTGGGGGGGGGGGTCGCGCTGGCAGGAGCTGCGGTGGGGTCAGGATGTGCCGGCCTGGGTTGAGAAGTCGCTGTTGTATTGAACTGCTTGCCAGTATTGCTCTTGGAATCTCGTAAGTGATGTCTGTTCCAGATGGAATCTGCAGCTTTCATAATAACTTAAGTCGATACAATTTTGACAAGGTAAAAATCGCTCCTTATCCCAGAAACATGTGCATCCATGTCTCTGATAAGCACCTGCTCTGTGCAGGCACCTGGCCAGAGTGGGCTTCGTGAGAAATAAAACAGACACGGCCCCACCTTGGCAGACGCGCGGTCTGGAGCAGGGATTGGCGGACTTTTTCTGGAAAGGGCCTGGCAGTCAATAGTTTAGGCCTCGCAGTCCGTGCAAAAGCAGCCAAAGGCGATATGAAGGAGTGTGGCTAGTTCCAATAAAACCTTTTTCATGAAAGCAGGTAGAGGCCATGGTTTCCTGGCCCCTGGTCTAGAGAGGGAGAGAGAAAAGCACTGATCAGACCATCACAGGCGCATGTGCGTGTGCATTTGTGTATCTGTGTGTATGCATGTGTGTAAGTTTAAGCTGTGATCAGTGCCATGAAGGAAAATTCAGGGACGCCATGAGACGATGTGGGAGTGGCAGAAGGCTGAGTTGAATAGATGAAGAAAAGGAGGGAGAGCTACTTCCCAGATAAATGGAACAACCGTCTGTGCAAAGGCCCTGAGATGGAAGGAAGCATGGCTTTTAGCGGAACGGACAGGGCAGAGGCTGCAGAACCCGGAAGCAGAAGTGAGCAGCAGTGAGAGCCCATGGGGCCTGTCTTGAGGATTAGGTCTTTGTTCTAAAAATAATGAGAACATGGCTAAATTCCCATTTTGCAAGGATTGTTCCAACTAGAACAGAACAGGTTGCAGGGGTGGGATGGGGGCGGGAGGGGAGCTGGTTGGCGGGTGGCTGGGGACATGAGGACGAGGATGCTGGCAGCTGGGCCAGGAAGGATCCCCTTCCTGCGGAGCTTGGAGGAGACAAGGGGGTGAATCTAGAACAGGGGTGGGGAGCGTCTGGCACGCGGCCATACAGGGCCCTCAGATTTTGGTCCTGCCCTGCCAAGGCATCAGGGCTGAGTTAATTAAGTGTTTGACCAAATATAGCAGGCTAATTTTTAAGTTGATAATTTTGCCTGGCCCTCGAATGATGTTATAAATATCCAAATGGCCCTTGGCAGAAAAATGGCTCCCCGCCCCTTGACTAAAGGATAGGTCAAAGGCAAAACCAAGGCAGGAAAGCGAGTCAAAGGGTTAGGGGGAGGCAGGAAAGTGGGGTCCCCCAGAAGCCCCAGCTTTTCCCTGTCGGGGAAGAGGTCAGGCCCCGTGCAGCCCTCCCTCCCGGGTCTCTTATGGCCCTGCTGATGCGTGCTGGGTGCACTCCGATCTTGCTGCAGCCCCAGCTTTATGGGTCTAGGTAATACCCAGTGGGGTATTACCTACCCCCGTTAAAGAGGGAGCTGAAGCTGAGAGGCCTTGTGACTTGCCTGTTGTTACACAGCTCTCCTCCGCTCTCCTTCCCTGAGGCTCTGTGGGTGCATGACCTGTGTAACCCACCTCTGGTACAGCTGTGGGTTACACAGCTGAGCCTGCCCAGGCCCCTCCCAGTCAGGCCTCTGCAGTTCTAGAACGTTCTCTGCCTTCGGAGCTCTTGTAGCCAGAGTGTGCTGCCGCTCTGCCCTCCAGTCTTGCAGTCTCCATCTGGGCTCCCACCATGTCTGATTGGCTTGTGCAGTTTTCACCTTCCAGGTCTCTCCCCTCCTTTCTCTCTGGGGGTCTCTGATATTGTCTGTCTGTCTCTGTCTGTCCTTCCCTTCCCTCCGCCTCTCAGACTTTCTCCTTGGTGTTTGTGTGTGCATGCATGTCTGTGTGTGTGAGATGGTGTGTCTCAGGGGGATGCATTAGGGGGCTTGTGTGTGTGTGTGTGTGTGTGTGTGTGTGTGTGTGTCGGGGGAGCTGTGGGCAGGTCTTTGTGTGTCTGTGTGTGTCTCTCCCCTTCTCTCCCTACCTGCCTCCCCCACCCCTTCTCCTGCTACATCTCCCTGCCTGTCTCTCTTGTCAGGAGGCCAAGCTGGGGCCAGATGAGGGCTGTGGATGAGATCATGCAGTAAGGAGCGTGCTTTGTCAGGAGGGATGGCGCTGGGCTGGGCTGGCTGTGCTCGCCAGCATTGGTGGGCTCTGGAGCTGGAGCAGGCCTGGGGGCAGTGCTCTTCGTGAGTGAGTGTGTGTGTGTGTGTGTGTGTGAGAGAGAGAGAGAGAGAGAGAGAGAGAGAGAGAGAGAGCGCAGACACTGCAGCAAACTGCCAAGTCAGGCGTCTCCACGTGGGCCCCTCAGATACCCAGCCCCCAGCTCTTTGTTCTGGTGCAGCCTTTAGCCTGACGCTCGCTCACAGGAGCAGGCGCACACGTGGCGGGCAGGAGCCTCCTCCCGGGGAAGGTCCTTGGGGGCCAAGCTGCTCCCTCCTCTGCCTTATGCGGAAGGTCACCTGGCCTGTCCCCCAGGACTGCAGCATGCCCACCCGCCCCCACTGCCACTGCGTGCCCGCCCGCAGCAACTTGGCAGGCAGCACAGAAATGCCAGCCTCCTCGGCACTTGAGCGGGCCCATGCCTGCTGGCTCTGTGGGCGCCAAGCACCAAGCAGTCACCACACCACGGTGCCCATGAGCCCTCTGCGTGCCTCAGCTACTGTCCACGCTCGAGTGCCCCTGTGACCTCTGTAAGCAGCCCAGCAGCAAGTTAAAATAATAGGAATGCCAGAATTCAAAGGATGGGAGCCTGGGTCCAGGGAAGAGGGGACTGCCCCTGGCCACAGCAAGGCAGCCGGAGCCTGGGGTGCAGGGGCGTGTCCTCATGCCTGCCCATCTCCCAGGACAGCTCAGTGATGACTGGGCTCTCATCTGGGGGAGGTGAGGCACGGGCTGTTGGCAGAGGGGCACTTGTGGAGAGAGCAGCAGGGAGGGGGTGCCAGGGTGTCCAGGCAGCATCCTGGGAGAGGCAGCCTGTACGTGCCTGAAGAAGGGAAGACAAGGGAGCAGAGAACTCAGGAGAGAGGGGGTGCTGAAACAGGCAGCCCCTGAAACCCGAGGAGAGGAGCTCAACCTTCCCCAGTGAGCAGTGGAGAGGGTGGCTGTCCATCACACACACACACACACACACAAACACACACAGGAGCTGGAGGTGGCCCACAGGCATCTGAGGACCTACTGCAGGTTAGCTGCTCACATCTGTTCTCTGGGAGACTTCCCTGCCCAGTCACGTGCCTACTTCTCAGTGGGGACCTTGAACCCACAACCCACTGGTGGTGGCTGACCCGCCGCAGGAGTGCCATGGCCCCCATTGTCACACACTGAGCATTTCCCAACATTGGACACACCCAGGCCCTATGGGCATGTGCGTTTCCCACCTCTATTCCCAGCACACCCTCTCCTCCCAACACTGCCTGGCCCCGGACCAGGAGGGGAAGCCCCACAGAGCGGATCGCCTGCTTGTGGTGACCAGCATCTGCTCGCTCCGGTTTCCCTGAGGTGTGGACAGCGCCCAACGGAGTGACAGCAGACCCTGGGAAGGGGACCGAGACACGCCCTGGGCCCTAGCCGGCCAGAGAGGCGAAGAATCAGGATGTGTTGGGCCCTGCCTCGCTCCTCCTGGTCTGGGGACCATGCAGGAGGGGCCCACACAGGTCTCTGTCTAACCTGGAGCCCTCAGCCTCAGGGCTTCCACAGCAGTCCCAGGGCTCAGAGACAGACCCGACCCCGGGCCATGGTGAGAGTCCCGCCTCTTCAGACGGTTGGGAGGGACCAGGGCACAGGCATTGGGGGCCAGTCAGGTCAGCTAACCCCCTCTCCCCAGGCTCCTTAAGCAGGAGAAGGTGGGTCACAAACCCTCTGTCTTTGAAAACAATGCTTGCTCCCACCTGGCTGAACAAGGCGGTCAGACATCCCCGGTGGTGGCACATCCCTGGCCTATCTCCCCCTTTACACATCCCCATGGCCTCCCTATACCCCCCTCCAACCTCTTGCCCACCCCAGAGCACACAGCCAGCCAGCCGCCTTCCCGTCCCCATCACCGGGGAGGACAAATGGCCTCATTCAGGGACACCCTGCCAGATCTGTCTCTCTAAAACAAAGCTGTGCGCAGCTCTGCGTGAAAAACGGCTTGCGGCTGCCGGGCGAGCGGGCGGGATTGGTGGGTGCAAATTGCAGGGGATTTGTTCATGCCTGCGGCTCTCCCAGAGACGGCGGGCAGGCAGGCCCTCCCTTGCCCTTGAAATGCCAGGCCGCCTGGCTGGGCGCCTTGTCAAGGCCAGGGACAGACTTCCTCCCGCACATCAGCCCCCACCCCTCCTCGTGCGAGCTCCGCAGAGCCGGGAGGTGGGGGAGGGACCTGCCTTCCTTCCTCCGGCCCTGGCCCCTGCCCTGCAGGCAGGTCCTGCTCAGGGAAAGGACGCTGCACTTCATGGCCAGGCCCCTGGGAACTGACTTGCAATCAGCCCTGTTTCATGGACCAAACCTTTCGCGCGCTCACCCCCTGCCGGTTCAGTTGGAGAGGCCCCTGGGGGTCTGACAGCAAGCCCATTTTGTAGAGAAGGAAACTGAGGCTCCACCCGGGAAGAGACAGACGGAGGTCACATGGCTTCCCGGGCTGGAAGCAGGGCTTGGACCTCTGGGTGACCCTGAGCAAGGAGGTAGGGTAGTTTGTCCTGGGCCAGTAGCCCCTGGCTCTCCTCCCCTCCCCCAGCTCCCTGAGGGCTGAGGCCTGGGATCCAGTGGCCTTTGGGAGAAAAGGAACAGTGGGAGGAGCCCATGGGACAGGGCTTCTGGACACATGGTTCCCAGGCTAAGGAACTGGGGGGAGGGGTGGCTGTGATGGTCCCCGGAGTGTCCGGCGTGAACAGCCAGGAGGGCGCCGTGCCATGGAAGGACGAGAGAAGGCGTATTTAGAAATAGCTCCAGTCCCCAGAAAAGCGAGCTCAGTATTTGGTGGCCGCTCCACAGCCATTGAAAACTCTGCCACTGGGAAGTGCTCACGACATTGGTTTTTCTTTAAGGGAACAAAATGGGGTGTTCTGTATGACTTCAACCAGGTACAAATACAGGTAAGACATACATGTATGTAGGCACAGGAAACAGAAATGGAGGGAACATACCAAAACGTCTACTTACAAATACTGATTCTCCCGGCTTGGGTGGGGTGCCACGTTTTTCTCAGGGAGCACGGATCCCGTTTCTGAGCAGGAGCAGCAAAGGTCGTTGTGGTTCTTCCCGAGTTTGGCTGGAGCTGGCAAGGGCGGGGAGACAAGAGCGCCCTTGTCTCGGGGCCGGCTCAGCAGTTTTCCCAGCGCCGGCCTCACGGGCTCCCCAGGGCCTGGGGCAGGCCTCCGCTCGCGGGGAGGCTCTCTTCCTGTCTGCACTCTGCTGCAGGATTAGCTCATCGCGGCCCCCCACGGAGCCGGGCTGTGCAGGGCAGTGCTGCCCAGGCCCAGCGGCTGCACCTCTGTTTTCCAGACCTGTCCAAAGTGAGAACGGGGGGCCGGGGTAGACATCCACCCCTGGCAGGGATGCCTGGGGGCCAGGACCCTGAGGGGCAGTGCAGAAGCCTCTCAACAGGGGGCTGCCTCTCTCACCTGCACTCAGGGGCTCCTCGGCCTGGCCACGTGAGTGGGACCGGGGGCTTCAAGGGACAGGGCGGGATTGATGAGGCACATGGTAGGGAAAGGCAGGGCTGCTGGAGAAGCCCCAATGGAATGGTGTCTGAGTTTAGAGTCCCACCAGATGCAGACCCTGCGATGAGACTGATTCAGGGGGATTCCAGAAAACACTGGTAGAGAAGCAGGGACAAGAGACAAGGGCAGGGGTGAGGGAGGCTGGTGAAAGGTGTGGTTAACAAGCTACCTGCTGTGGGACCTGCAAGGAGCTCTGGGAGACTGAGTAGGCGATCCTCCTCAGTCTGAGAGGCAAGGGCGAGGAGGCATCGATCCAGCTCCGGGCGTCCACTGTGGGTTGAGGGCTGCGTAGGTTGGGGCGTGGGAGCACCTGAGCAGAGGGCATGAGGAGGCGCCTGGGCTCCAACAGCAGAGCGCCTCCCAGCGCCAGTCATTGCATCCTAGCTCATCATCCCGCCGCTTCCCAGTCCCGCTCCTATCAGGGTCGTATTTTCATACTGTTTCTCGCTCGTTGTGACTTCCAGGTGGATGTTTTTAAAGGAAACTCTCTATCTTACCTCACTGCCATAACTGGCAGACCAGTGTCCCGTGCCCCAGAAACTGAACTTAATGACAACAGAGGCTGCCCTGTGTAGGGTTTAGCTACAGGTTCCGGTTCCACAGCTAGAGCCTGGGCCAGCTCTCCGCCCATTAAAAGCAGGACACCGGTTTGGCTCAGTGGATAGAGCGTCGGCCTGCGGACTGAAGGGTCCCAGGTTCGATTGCAGTCAAGGGCATGTACCTTGGTTGCGGGCACATCCCCAGTGGCGGGGGGCGGGGGGGGGTGCAGGAGGCAGCTGGTCAATGTTTCTCTCTCATCAATGTTTCTAGCTCTCTATCCCTCTCCCTTCCTCTCTATAAAAAATTAATAAAATATTTTTTTAAGGAATTTTTAGGACAAGGAACAATTAGCATCTTGTGCCAGGCCCACTCTGCACTAAGTGTAGGGGCTACCTATGCATATAAAGGCACCCCACACGGTCCCCATTCTCAGGGCTTGAAATCCACGAATGCCCATTCTGTAGGGGAGAAATGACAGTCATCCTACACCAGTGGTCAGCAAACTCATTAATCCACAGAGCCAAACATCATCAATACAACGATTGAAATTTCTTTTGAGAGCCGAAAACTGACTTCTGCGCATGGGCCACGAAGTTTCAATTGCACCATATATGCAAGCCCGCATGTGGTATTTTGTGGAAGAGCCAAGGGGCCAAAGAGCCGCATGTGGCTCTCGAGCCATAGTTTGCCCACCACTGTCCTACACCCAGCACAGCCTTTTACAGGGCCTTCCTTGTCCAGTCTCATGAGACCCCCAGGCAGGCTGATGCCCACTGAAAGATAAGGAGACAGAGGCTCTGAGGGACGGGGAGGTGGCCCGGCAGGGACAGAAGTGGGACCAGAATTCTAGCTCTCCTGCTTCTCTGCAGGGGTCCCCGAGGCTGACAGCTCCTGGGGAGATCCGGGGCCACAGGTTCACCACCCTACAGGCACCCAGGCAGCCACGTGCAGCCACAGTGCTGCCTTCTGCTGCCCAGGCCAAAGGGGCATCGAGCCAGAGGTCCTGCCAGAGCAGGCCCCCTGACCCAGGCTGCCCTGCAGGTGCCACGGCTGCCCCTGGAAGTGAATAGAGCCATTGGCAGCAATTAATTGACAGAGCAGAGAGCCAGGTAAGAGGATTAAGGGAGCCGGAGCCTTGGTTTTAAGATGGAGCTTAGCATTCTCACCCCAGAGGAGGGATTTCATGGGATTGGAGGGTGTGAGAGTGAAATGGAGCAGGGACTTGGCAGAAAGTGGGTGTGGTGGTTCTGGGACTTTTTAAGCAAGCATTGCAAGCCCCAGCCTTGTAAATACTTTCTGGGTGAGACAGACGGGCAGGAATTAACGACAGTGCAGGTGTCATCAGTCTTGCAGGCATTTGGATTAGGAAAGAAATCAGATGATGAGAGTAAATGTTTGATCAGCATTTTTTCCAGAACCAGGCACCATGGAAGAGCATCCATGAACTCACTTATTCCACGTGATCCCAGACCCACGTCTCCTCTTTTCTCAGAGGAGGAAATGGGCTTTAGGAAGGCTGGGCGATTTAACCAAGGTCACTTGGCACAAAGAGCAGGAATTGTGATTCAAGCAAGAATATCTGACCCTGAGGCCATACGCTGCCCTTTAGTGTGCAAGTTGACATGAAATCCTGGAAAAGGATGGTAATGGCTCAAGTGAGCTTGTCATGATTACATGAAATGCTTGAGGTAAAGATTTTTTAAAAAAATATATACTTCAGCCGAGACTGGTTTGGCTCAATGGATAGAGCGTCGGCTTGGGGACTGAAGGGTCCCGGGTTCGATTCCGGTCAAGGGCATGTACCTTGGTTGCAGGCATATCCCCAGTAGGGGGTGTGCAAGAGGCAGCTGATTGATGACTCTCTCTCATTGATGTTTCTAACTATCTCTCTCCCTTCCTCTTTGTACAAAATCAACAAAAATTATATATATACTTCAGAGAGGAAGGGAGAGGCAAAGAGAGATAGAAACATCAATGGTGAGAGAGAATCATTGATCGGCTGCCACCTGCAAGCCCCCCCTATTGGGGATCAATCCTGCAACCCCAGCATGTGCCCTGATGGGGAATCAAACTTTCATAGTTGACACTCAACCACTGGGCCACACTGGCCAGGCAATTTTCTTTTTTTGAGAGAGAGAGAGATAGGAAGGGAAGAAAAAAGGAGAGAGAGAGAGAGAGAGAGAGAGAGAGGGGGAGAGAAGGAGATATTAAGTTGTTGTTCCATTTATTTATGCACTCATTGGTTGATTCTTGGATGTGTTGTGACTGGGGATTGAACCTGTAAACTTGGTGTATCAGGATGATACTCTAATTGAGTGACCCAGCCAGGGCCGGAGGTGGAAACGTTAAGTACAGTGTCTGATGATGATTTGTCCTTGTTGGTGGGTTAAGTACTAACCCATCTTTGAGCTCATTCAGTATTCACGGCCCCAAGATGGTGAGTGGCAGAGCCTGGCACAAAGTGGACATTCAGTACATGTCAGCTCTTACTGCCGCATTTCCTAGCTGGTCCATTTCAGGTAAATTTTCCAGAAACCCTTCATCTTTTGATAGAGGGGAGCCATAATTAAGAGCCCGGGCTCCGGAGCAGCTTGCCTGGGTGTGTGTCCCACCCAGCCCTCCACCTGTCAGCCTCGGAAAAGCCACTTAACTTCTCTCCCACAGTCACTTCATTTGATAAAAAGGTGATAATAATCATGCCTACATCATGGTTAACGTATATACAGGCTTAGAATAAGGCCTGGTGTCTTATTGTATACAGATATGTAAGTGCTGTGTACATGTTAGCCATCTTATTCCCACATATCCGCACCCAGACTTCCTCAGGATGCCGTCCTACCTGGAGGTAGCGGAAAACCCTGTGCCTGACGCTGTGCGGTGGTGTGAGGTTTGTAAAAGATGGAACCTGTGTGGATAGGTAGGGCCAACGTAAATACCAACCACATTCACCTCCAAGTGAGTAGATGAGTGGGATCCTATTAACTCGGGCAGGGTTAATAGGATCCCAGCCCCTTCAGGACCTCTGTCCCCATGCCCCAGGCCAAAGGGGCATCGGGACAGAGGTCCTGCCAGAGCAGGCCCCCTGACCTGCTCTGGCCCTTCCTGAGGCTCCAGGCCAAAGCCCAAGGCTGTCTCCAGGCAGCAGAGGCTCACATGGGGGTAAGAGCACCTCCTTTCTCCCAGCTGAGGGGGTAGGAGAGGAGAGGAGAGGAGAGGAGAGGGGAGGAGAGAGCTGAGGCAGGCTGCACAGGGCAAGCAGCACCTGTCTGTGCCTCGGGCTGGGCAGGTTTGAGGGCCTGTGTCTCACCTAGTCTCCCAGCAACCCTTCCCAAGAGTCTTTCAAGAGAGAAAGCCACGTTTAAAGTGCTGTCTCTTGAGCTCCTTCTTCATGCCAAGCACTGGCTGGATACATTATGAACATCGGCACTGATACAATGGCCCAGCCCATTTTATAGATTGGAAACTGGCACACCAAGAGATTCATTGACTTTCTAAAGTAACTCGAATCCTTTGTGTGAGAAGGCAAAGAGTGAATGGTAAATGGCTCTGAATGGATGGCTTTAGGCATGGCTGAGACTGAAGAGGAGGCGAGAAGCAAGAGAAGGAGGAAGGAAGGGTGTGGACCAGGATGGAAGGGCCTGCCCCAACTTCAAACACTTGCTCTGTCTTCTGGAAACTGGGTGTCAGCCCGCGGGCCCCCAGCTTGGCTGACCTCCACACTTCCAGTGACCCTCGTGCGGTCTCCTAGGATGGAACTGGCCTCAGGACATGCACAACCTGGGGGCAGCATGGGACAGGGGTCCAAGCTCAGGTGTCAGGATCAGGCTGACTGGTCTCAGCTTAGCTCCATCACTTCCATGCCACATGTGACCGCGGCCAAGCCTCCCAGCCTCTCGAGAAACAATGGGTACAAAGGGCTTAACACAAGCTGGCATCGTGAAAGGGCTTCATATGTAATTGTTCTGATTCTTAAATCCTGCCTTGCCATACAAGCTCTTAGACCTACGTGCTGTGTGGCTTTATGCAAATCACTTCACTTCTCTAAGCTTGGGGTCCAGCCCATCTACAATCCCAGGCTCCTGGCTGGAGAGGCAGTGATTCTGTTTCCGTGGCAACCCATCTGCCTCTCAAGGGACCATCTGGATCACATCATCCTGGCAAGGTGCTGCCCAGGCAACCAGGTGTTTGTGTTTTGCAGTGGAGCCCTGCAGGCTGGTAATTCTCCTCACTGGGGACAGGGCGGTGGCCAGGCAGGTGGCTGGAAGGAAGCAGGGCCACCTAGGCCACGTCTGCCCTTGCTGTTCCTGGGCCCAGAGAGAAGCAGACCCCAGAGCTCGGGGCTCTGGCCGGTGACCTTCCTTGAGGAACTGTTTATTACCAGTGGCTTCCTTCTATTCCTCGGCGCGTTTCCTGGCTTGTTGGGGCTGGCCAGGTGGGAACCGGTGCCTGGGGCTGGGCTCCTGCAGATCATTCCGAAGGACCCAGTTTCACCTGTTTGGGATGAAGAGCACCATTGTCTACAGCAGGAAACAGGAATTACTGGGGGCGGGGGGCGGGGGATTAGGAGTCTGCCTTTGAAACAGGCACCTAATTATAACTCCAGCAGAAACTCGGTGCAAAGGATAAACTACTTCACCCTTCCCCAGAGGGGCACAGGCATGGTGATTGGCACTCGGGGAACCCCGGGAGCTCACAGCCCTGGATGTGCTAAGGGAAAGCATCAAGTCAACAGACCCCCATGGGCAAAGGGGGAGCTGAAGAAGAGGGGCACCTCCTGGGCCAGCCACTCCCAGCAGTAAGCGCCCAGCCCCGAAGGGTTGGACCTGAGGGTCAGTGCAGGGATAGCCCCAGTGTACCATCACCTCACGTAGGAGAGCCCCTGACTCTCCCACAGGGAGAGCTCTGTCCCCTTTTCCAGACGGGGAAACGGACGCTCAGAAAAGTGACGGCCATGCCCAGGCTCCCGGCAGGCCCAGAGCAGGAACGGGTCCCTGCGCCGTCAGGGTGCTGCTCTCCTGGTGGGCTGGCTGCCAGGGAGCGCCATGTCCTGGGAGCCAAGACCTCTAAGCTGAGCAAATAGTCCTCTGCCTCTGTCCTTCCCTCTCTTCCCCTCTCCTGCTGCTTGTTTCCCTCCTCCCTTCCCTCTTTCACTCTCTCCCTCTCCTGCCCCCTTTCTTCTCTCCCTCTTCCCCTCCCTCTTTCCTTCTCTTGCCTTCATTGCCTTAGTCTTTCTTTTCCTCTCGGGGCTGCAGCTCAGCTCTGCCTGGAGTCCCTGCGTCCTCTGCCCTGGGCCCCAGGCTCACTGTCCACAGATGCCCCCGGTCTGCCCCAGTCCAGGCCTGGACTGTGCCCCAGAAATGCCTGCTGCTGTTCTGTGCTGCCCCCTCCTGAGCACCCTCCGCTGAGGAAGTGACATAATGGCATGTGTTGCCATTTCCTCCAGGCTCCGTGTGGTCCTGAGCCCACTCTCAGATGTGCACCCCAGATGTTTAGAATCACTTCCTCCCAATTAAGCGTCTGCCCGGAGGCGGGGAAGCAGGGGGCCCTGTGTGTGAGGGGCTCACGTCTGTGAGATGGAGCTGGGGAGAGGAGATGGGAGCGCACCCTCCCCATGCAAACAGCCGGCAGGAAATGGGTGTGCTGTGGTGCTCCGTGGGGAAGCCGAGTGCAGGCACGTGTGGCCAGAGAGCCGGCTGCCTGGCTGTGAGCTGCGGTGGAAGCGAGGCTCGTGGGTGGTCTCGGGGGAAGACTGGTGTGCCACCCCCGGGGGACAGGGCTTTTGCATCTGGTTCTTCTCCTCCCACCCCAAATGGAGAGAGGACTGTGAGAGAGAGAAAACAATAGGAGAGGAGGAGAAAGGCACTGCCCCTCTAGAGAGGGAGGACGGGGTGTGGAGGTGGCCTTGCAGGTGACGGTCTGTGTCCTCCAGGGCACTGTTGTCCTGGTCCACCCAGTCTGGGCTCTGGGGTCGGGGTCTCTCCTTGTGCAGAAAGGGCTGCCTGAGCTCAGAGGTGGCAGGAAACCAATTGACTGTGTCTGGAAAAGGCCCAGAA
This sequence comes from Pipistrellus hanaki, assembly GCF_964339955.1. NCBI lineage: Eukaryota > Metazoa > Chordata > Mammalia > Chiroptera > Vespertilionidae > Pipistrellus > Pipistrellus hanaki. Next base: position 10,061,389 of record NC_140516.1, on the reverse strand, counting down.
AGCACAGGTTATTCGGCCACTCATTCAGCAAACAGGTGTGAGCACCACGGTGCCCTGGGCCTGTGCCGGATGCTGGGCAGTACGAGTGAGGCGGCTGTAGTCCTTGTCCTCCAGGAGCGCAGGACTTGGAATAAGTGCCCTTCGCCCGTGATGGAATCCTTGGTGGCTTCTGCAAAGGCAGGTGGAGGGGACCAGGAGCCTGGTCAGGAAAGGAGGGAGGGGATGACGGATTCCTGATGGTGTAATCATTCGTGGCTTCTACAAAGGCAGGTGGAGGGGACCAGGAGCCTGGGAGCTCACTCAGCATTGTCAGAAAAGGGGAGGGGGTGGGGTGGGGGAGTGCACCGAGGGATGACGGATTCCTGATCCTTCGTGGCTTCTACAAAGACAGGTGGAGGGGTCCATGAGCCTGGGAGCTTAGGGAAGTCTTCTTGAGGAAATGGCCCTAGCAGGAAGGCTGCAAGGAGAAAATATGCCCGGAGAGGAGGCTGGAGAAAGGCGTTCCAGGCAGAGGAGCAGCATGTGCAAAGGCCCCAGGTGCAGAAGGAATGTGGGTTCACATGTCCTCTCTACGTCTCTGGCTTGGTGTCCCTACGCAACATGCTTCTCTCTGAACCTCAGTGACCTCACCTTCAGAATGGGAACATGACACCAGGGCTCCAAGCCACCTGGCGGTTAGGGATATGAAGGCGCTAGTTCCGGCACTGCTTCCCTGAGCGCCTACCGAGGCGATCTGGGGACTGCCTCGTGGCTCCTGGCTTCCACTACCCGAGGTCCCTGTCAGTACTGGTTGTTCCTCAGTGCAATTAGGTAATTAGGCCAAATTCAATTACATACCACACTCCCGGGTCTGTCTGGGGCCCGAGGGGTGCATGGGCTCCCCTTGCTGAGGGGGACCGGTGTTCCCAGGGCTGCATCTTCCTACCATGCATCCCAGAATATTCCCCAAATGGGGAAACTGAGGCAATGAAGAGGCCGTACTGCCTGGCCCCAACCATAGCATCCTTAGGGCTGAGATCCCAGGGCTGATTTTGTTTTTTCCCTTACGAGCCCCGACCCACCATGCTGGTCATGGCTTGCCCTGCCTTTTAGTTCATCAAGGGTGTCTGGCGCCTCATCCCCCTGGAAAGGTCCCCAGATTGGGGGTGGGGGGCAGCTTCCCTGCCACTTTGGGTTTGTGGCAGTTTCCCTTCCCAGCTGCATGCTGGCACCTGGACACTGTTCATCTATGATGGGCAGTAGGTTTGGAGGGAAAGCCTGCCTCCAGCGAAGGTGAGCAAACCAGGGGTTATAAATGCCTTTGAGGAATTCGTTGGAGGCACCCAGGCAGGAGCAGCCCAGGTGGAGGGTTGCAAAAGGGCCCCTCCAGAAACGCTGCATGAAACTTCCAGGGCCTTGAGTGCCTAAGGAACTCAAACTTGAACTTGAAACTTGATTCTGAGAGTACTAGGGAGCCATGGATGGTTTTAGACAAGGGAGTGACATGATCAGATTTGTCTCTTAGCAAGTCTCAGCAGGCAGAGGAGGAACCTAGGGGTCAGAGGCTATTTCAGGTGTCCAGACAAGAGACTGTTGGGCTGGCACTGTGCCACGTGGAGAGGGAAAGATGCCTATTGCCCATGTCATGCTCAGACCACCCATAGGCTGGGCCTTGAAGAGCACGTGGTGACGAGGAGTCGTTCTATGCTTGACTCTCAAGTTATTGCTTCTGAAGATGGTGCACAGCACCTTTTTTGGCGGGGATTAGGGGGACGGAGTCTTAACTTTGAATTCACTTAACTCAGAATGAAAGTGGTTTTATGGGGTGATATTTCTAATCACAAAAACAATACATACTCCTTATAAACAATTACGAAAATTATTTAAAAAGTAAAGAATAGCTGAAATCCCACTACCATGGGATAACTTGGTGAATAGCCATTATTCAACCATTAATATTTGTTGAGCACCTACTATGTGCTGGGTACAGAGCCACCGAGGATATAGCAGTGAGCAAAACAGACAAAGATCCCTGCCCTTGGAATTCATAGTGCACCAAAGATGGTGTGCCTGCAGGTGCGCTGCCAGTGAATTGACAAGAATGGGAGCATAATGGGCCCTCTACTTTGGAACTGGCTTCTTTGTCTGCGTGTGTCATAGACATCTTGTCTGAAAATCAGTGGGGATCAGCTCAGGAGTGACACTTCTTGGGGCTTTCTCAGTCAGACTTGGGGAGACCCGTGCCCTCCGCAGCCATTGAGATCCAGCACCTGCACTGCATGTCGTCACTGGGGGGATGGGGTGGCGGCTGTAGCCCAGAGAGAGGGAGTGACCTGCTCTGGTCACACAGCAAGTCCCCCAGCCCCTCTCCCAGGCAGAGTCCATCTCGGTTGGGTACTTGGCGTCAGGCGGAGGCGGTGCTGCTCCCACCTGCCAGGTGCAGCTCTGCAGAGCCTGATTTCAACACCGGGCCTCCCACTCCTTGCCCTGCCCTGGCGGCCACTTTGGATTTTCCCCAGATAGACATTCCTCCATGGCCTGTCTGCTCAAGCCCAAAGCCCCAGGGTGTGGGGGGCCCTGGGCCCTCACTGGATCCCTGGGCCGCCATGGCCTGGGAGCAAGAGGCTGGGAGTGAGCAAGCCTCTCACTGTCCAGAGAGGAGGGCGGGGAGCGCACTTGGTGATGCCGGGTCCTAGGGGGCTGGAATGGGCCTGAACGTTTGTAGCCTTCTGTACTGCTGCCCAGAGCATACTGAGGAGCTTCGGCGTGCTTCTCCGCCACCCTTCCTCTGCTCATACCAACCACAGCACGCCAGAGCAAGTGGAGGCTCGACAGGGAAAAGTGCCGGACACAATCGGCCCTGCAAGATTGGGGCACAGTGGGGTCAGAGGCTGGGCTCCAGCAACCAACCACGTGACCCCGTGTGGCCCCGAGCCTGCACTCAGCTCTGGGTCAGACTGTGTGTGTGGCCTTAAGTCCTCCCCTCTTCCACTCCCTCCCCTCCTCCCTGCTGAGCCCCGTTTTCTTCCTCTGCGAAGTGCACGCCATCCTCCTGGGCCTGCACCAGCCTTTGTCTGGGGAGGATCAGGAGTGGAATCCGGCTGCTCCAGCCCAGACGGGCGGTATGCTGCACAGCCAGGCGGGGAGACAGACAGACAGACAGGCAGCTTCCACAGCAAAGGAAATTGCCTTTCCAACGGCAGGGAGCTTATGTCAGTCCAAGCCGGGGGCCATCCGGAAGCCCCTGTCAGAGCTGAGTCCTGGGAGAAGCAATAAAACCCCAGGACTGCTGAGGCATGGACATTCGAGCTGCCTCGCAGTCCCCCGGCCTTCAAAGGCGACTCCAGAAATCAATGGGGAGAGATTCATTAGAGGCCTGGGTGTCGAGCTCCCACCACCTCCGGCAGCCCCTTTGTTAGCCGGCCGGAGCTTCCTGTCTGAGCAGGCTGCCTCCGCCGAGAAACAACCGTGTTCTTCCAGACAGCAGGCTGGGGACCTGGTCTCCGGGCGGGCAGGCAGGGGAGGCAGGGCTCACACACCCTGCTGCTCACTCATTCGTTCCCGACGCCCTCACTCATTCAGGCAGCAAATAGCACACATCCGCCTGGCATATTACAGGGACTGTTGAAATAACCTGGCAGAAGGGACAAAAGTCATCGTCGACAGGGAGCTTGGCTTCTGGAAGGAAGGCAGAGAACAAGAGGAGTCATTCACCTACACCAGCCGTGGTGTGCACGCAGAGCCCAGTCAGGGATGAGCTGCAGAAGGGTGGCCCCTGTGGCTGAGGGGGGCTTCCCCGAGGAGGGTCCACCCAGCGAAAGCCTGCAGGAGGCAGGAGGAGCCTGGGGCGGGAGAAGAGCTGCCCGGCAAACCCCTAAGGGTGTGTCGGGAGGTAAGGACCAGGCCTTGGGGTCTTGGGGGCCATAATAAGTACTTAGGTTTAGCACTGAGTGAGCCAGAGTCACTGGAGGAAGGGGTAGGAGCTGCCGAGGAGGGCTGTTCTGCACCTCCATTTTCACAGCGTCACGGCGGGTATGAATTGCTGGAGCTGCCATGACAGACTCTCAGACCTTAAACCACAGAAACATATGCTCACAGTTCTGGGGGCCAGATGTCCAAGGTCAAGGTGTGGTATTGGCCCTGGTATTGGCCCACCCGTGCCCCTCTGACACGGTAGGAAGGGTCTGTTCCAGGCCCCTTTTCTAGCTTCTGGTGTCCCTGACATGTGACTTTTCGCATGGCATTCTCCCTGTGTGCATGTCTCTCTCTCTCTCTCTCTCTCTCTCTCTCTCTCTCTCTCTCTGTCCAAATTTCTGCTCTTTATAAGTCCACCAGTCATATGGGACCAAGGGCCACCCCAACAGCCTCATCCTATTCCCAAATAATGTCCATATCACAGGACTTCAACGTCTTTGGGGGACACAGTTCCACCCACAACAGCAGACTCCCAACCTCTGGAGAAGCATCCCTGTTATCTCCTTTCATCCTCCCTGGTCCTCCCTAGGATGGAGCTGGTGTTAGGTGTCCTCGGACCCATGTTACCAACGAGGAGGCAGAGCCCCGGGAAGTCTGAGGGACTTGTCCTGGGCGCCAGCGGGTCAGCACTTGTTTCCTGAGTCTCGGCCTCCAGACCTAGGCCTGTCCCCTCCCTCCACAGCTCGTGAATAGGGCACAGGGACAGTCCCTTCCTGACCCACTCTAGCCCCCGTTTGCCGGCTTCTCTTCCCATGTGACACCCTGGTGGCTGAGTGGCCGCGGGCATCCCAGTTGCACGGGCAAACAGCCTTTGAGGTGGGCATCTTCCCAGCTGAGCACGTAGAGAGGCGGCAGCTCTTGGAGACTGAAGCCACCTCCGTGGCCATTTTGTATCTGTTTCTGGGGTTGCCTCCCCCTTCCTCTCTCCTTCAGCCTGGCAGGAGGCTTTCCTGGACCCCCCCAATCACCTCCCAATTGTAGGGCTTCTCGGGGGTGCAGAAAGGGGGTGTGGGGCAGGGGCGAGTTCTGTTTTCTTAATGGAATGAGGGTAAGATGTGGGCAGAAGCCAAATGCAGACTTCTGGGAGTGCCGTCTGAGCTCAGGACGAGGGCCCTGGTAGCGGGTAAAGCAGGAACGGGCAGGGGTGCAGTGAGGAGGAGGACCCCAGAGGGACTCCTCTCCTTTGTCCCCCAGCCCACCTCAGGGGGAGTCCCAGCCAACCCCAATGCCAGGTACTTACTGAACACACACACACACACACAAAAAGAAGCACAAGGAAAGGAATCATTTCAGGCTGCGCAGTGTGTGCTGGGAAGAATATAAAAGATGCCGGGGCACCTCTGGCATCAGAGCCCCTGTGTGTGTGTCGGCCTCTCTGCTCTGGGCCCCGGAGCCCGCCTTGGAAATGGGGCTTTGGTTACCATGCACTCGCCGTCCGATGGCTGGAGAGTGTAAATCGTGCGGCGGATGGTGTGTACCTCTCTGTGCCCCCATGTTGTTGTCTCTATAGCAGAAACAATAATCACACCTTACCGGAGAGGGTCGTTGGTGAGGACAGCGTGTTAATACTTGGAAAGTGCTTGGACCCGAGCCTGGCAACCAGCAAGCACAGTGTCGCTGTGGGTTCTGCGTCGTTTCAGACAGTGCAGAGGCCTGGATCCGGCTTTGGGCCAGCTCTGTGTCCCAGGTGGGAGCGTGCCTCCTGCTGTCCCTGTGTGTGGGCAGGGTTCGGAGGCCTGGGGGTCACCTGCCTTGGCCAAGAGCTGAACCTCAGCTGTGCCTTTCTTATTGAAGACAGGCAGGTAGACTTGAGGTTGACCAGGGCCATGGAAGGAAAGGGGCAGAGGGAACATTATGGAAAGACACAGGAGTTTGTGCCCAGTCCCCTCAGAGGTGAGAAGACAGAAGCCCCAGAGAAAGGTCCCTGGAAGCGGCGTCCCGGAGTCAGCAGACAGGACCGCTGCCTGAGCTGTCTGTCGAGGAGACATGCTCCGGGGAGACGTGCTCCTGGGCCTGTGTGTGACCTCTTATCACCGTCTGCCCTGTGCTCCCTTCCATGCATTTTGAAAAGAACCAATTGTCTGAAGGTGGATGGCCCACAGACCTGCCCAGGGCCTTCCTGCCTACCTCCCTCTCTCTCCCAGTGAGTGCCTGAGCCTGCAAGGGTGACATCTCTGAGAGCTTGGAGTCCCTACTGAGACCTACTGAACAAGCAAGGCCTGAACCAGGAAAACCGAGAGCCACCTCCGGGTCTGCAGTCTCAGCGGAGGGAGCTAGGCTTTCGTGTGCCCCGAGGCCTCCCACCACACAAAGCTCTGCACTGGGGTGACCCAGCCCTGAGCCACTTCGCACCTCAGGGTGACCTACATTCTAGATGGCTTCCCCTTTTTCTCCTTACTGGCCTGGACTGCTGGTCCAGGGCCTGGGAGCCCCATCCCTCTGGAGGTGAGCTGGGATCCTGGAGGGGGCTTTTCCCACTCCCTAGACCCAACCCTAGCAGCCCCGTCCAGGGCCTGGCTGGTCCTGTAGAGGTGGGTTCCACGTGACAGGCTTCCCGAGCTGGGGCAGCATCCGCCCTCCGCCCTCCTCCCTTCCTGGCTGCAGCGCTGAGATTTATTGGCCGCCCCTCCCCGCAGGGCTCACAGCAGGAGGAGTTCAAACACGCGCAGGAAAAGCCACCCGCTATTGATCCCCGAGTCAGGCTTCGAGAGCGCTCTCGGGCATTCATCAAGGAGCCGGGGCCCCGGGGCGCAGCTCTCCCTTTTTTCTTCCTTTCTTCTGCCTCCCAAGTCATTCCCCGGGCCGGCCCCCCTCACCGAGGTCACCGGGAGAGCACGCGGAGTGACTGAGCGCTGAGGTGGAGCTCCTTTGTCTGCGCCCCTTTCCTGCAGATCCTTATCAAGGCAGGCGCCCAGGGGGTGGGCCGGCCCGCTGCGGGCCCCAGGCTTTTGAGCAAACCTTTGGAAGTTAGGAAAGTGGAGTTGGAATGTGAAGTCAGTTGGGAGAAGCCGTTCTGAAGCAGGAACTTGTGGGAGTACCCGGATTTCCTGAGGCTGGGAAGGGTGGTATGGACCAGAGCTTGCTACCAACGGGGCAGGAGAGGTCCCTGAGTGGGACCCTGAGCAGACCTTGACATTAGCGTGTGAAAATCCTCGCGTTGGCTGGTGCATGCAAGCTTGAAAATAATTTGTTTTCCTAAGTATGTCAAACTGCTCTTGTGGAGAGTATTTGTTTGGGGGGAGGGGGGTTCTTACCTGGAGAAAGTAAAAAACTGTGGGCCCCTGGCCAGAGAAGATTAAATGTTAGGGTATCATTGCTCTTCTACCCGACCCTGGGGCTTGTCCCCGAGCGGGTCCCTGGAAGGTGGGGGAGGGGGGACTGGTGGGGCTGTCTGTTTCCCAGGCCGTGCATCCAGGCATGTCCCTCTGGTGTAAGCCTCTGCTCAATTCCTGGAACCAATCCTAGCTCAACCTACAGGAGCGGTTTTCCGAACTAAGTGCCTGGGGCTGGCCACATGGTACAAACTCGGCAGGGTATTTCGAGAACAAGAATGGCCCTGGGAGCTCTAAACCTTGGGTCATCGGTGGATCCGCACTACGGTTGCACAGAACTTCTAGGAAGGGAGGTTCCAGGCGGAAAGTGACCTACTTGCTTGAGGTCTTGGCTATTTGGATTCTATATCGAAGCCTGACATTAGGTTGAAACCAAAAGTTAGAAACAGGGGCTGACAGACACCCATCTCAGTGTTTCTTTGGAAAGGTGGGCCAGACTGCCGTGCCCATCTGTGTCTGGGTGTCTCGGCCGAGCACTGGGCTCTGGAGTGTGTTGTCCTGGGGATCTGCCGTGGGGACTGGGCCAAGCAAAGAAAGAGGGGAGTTCTCGCTGGCCACAGGGCTTCTCCCCCTGGGATCCCAAACCCCCGTGGGGCTGCTGGGGATGGGCAGGACCCTAATGAATGTCTCAGCAAATAAATGATTGTCCTTGAGGAAGCCATTGTAACCCAAGGTGTGGGAAGTCCTTAGAGGAGGTGAGATGAGCACAGCGTGGAGTCTGTGCAGGGCAGAGAAGTGAGTCTTTTCCCCCTGGAGGCCCTGAGCTTGGCCCCCGGAAAGGGGTCGCCCATTAATCTCTCTTGTAGGGGGCTAGTTCTTGTCCATAAGGCAGCGTGTTATAAAGTCTGAATTAGTCCATCTAACGATCTCCTTGGAGGGGAAACCCTCATGACAGCTACTTTGCCAAATGCCAACCCCAAAAGAGGTATTTCAAGTATCAGTGGGTGTGTGTAGAAGGCTCTAACCCTGTGTGTCAAAGGAGGAGCAAGAGATAATTTCTAGATAAGTGATTTGTCTCCTCCACTTCCAGGGTAGGCAGTGGGGCAGTCAGGAAGGTTTAGGGGGCAGCCAGAGGCTCAGACTGAAAACGGTGTGGGTCGGGTAATCCCAGAATGAAGTCATAGAAGCAATGGCAGAGGCTAGTGAACCTGATCAATGTCCTGAGCTGGCGAGGGAAGCAGTGCAGGGCACTCCAACAGAGAGATTTTAAGGACGGTTCTGGCTTCCTTAGGGTGAATGAGGGCGTCCCACTTACCTTCCTAATCGTTTGGGGCAGTTAGGTCACCTTTGAAGAAACTTTCACTGGCGGGTGGGCGGGGTGGGCGGGGCTGGGGGGAGATGGCTACAAAATAGCTCCTCCCGCCTCGGGGATGAAAGTGGTGGGAGGTGCCCACAAGAGGGAGGTGCGAAGAGCGCTTTGGGGTAGGGCAGCGGGTGGGCGTCCAGGGGTGTCTGTGGTGCGGAGGGGGTATACCTGGGCCCAGCTCAGCTAGCTCAGTGCCGGGAGCTTCTGCGACAGACGGGCTGGAAGGAAGAGGCCACGGCCACCACAGGGTGCAAAGTGAGGAAGGCAGCAGCTCCCGGGGAAGGGCGGGGCCTCAGGCAGCTGCAGCCCCGGCTTCCCCATCGCGCTGGCTGCAGGGCACAGGAACTCCCCGAAGTCGAGGAACTCAAGTGTACGTGCGCCCGCTCCTCCAGCCCCGGGCTCCACACTCGGGGAATCCCAGGGTGGCAGGGGCCCCCATGCCCGGGAAGATACCATGCTGCCTGCCTTCTCCGCCCCCAACCCCGTTCCGAAAATCCTTTAAACCGACGTCGCCATCCGGATCACCCAGTCGTGCCCGCCTCCAGGCCAACTCCCTCCTCCGCCTTCCCCACGCGGGGCACCTTCATTAGCATGGCCACTTGGGAGGATTCGCTGCAGGGGCGTGGGGAGGTGGGAGACACCCCAAGTCATCCCCCACCAGCGCCCTCCCGGCGGCCCCCTCGGGGCGACATCGCTCGGGGAGCCCCACTGGCACTAGTGCTGCTTCCCATTAATTGCCTGGGCGGAGGGGGGTGGGGTAAGGAGGAGACCGGGCCGCCGCCCCCGCCCGGAGGCAGGAGCGCCGCTGGTCGGCGTGCACCGGCACCTCCCCTGCGTGCAAGTTTGAAATGTGAGCTGCCTCCGATTCCTGCTCGCCGTGCGCCCTCGCAGCGAAGTGGCTGGGCTGGCCGTCTGCGCGCCAGTGAGTGCGGGCCGCGGGCGGGGGGCGGGGTGTGGGCGGCGAGGCTCGCGGGGCGGGCGAGGCGCGCGCGAGCCGAGGTTCCCTGGAGACACCGAGACAGGTCTGCTAGCCTTTCATCTTCCTCCCGCGCTCCTCCTCCCTTCCCTCCCCGCTACCCCACCCCCCGCCGCGGCGCGCCCGGCCTCCCCCCCTGGTCCTCCGGCCCCACGCGGGCGGGCGCGCGCAGGGTGGGTGGTCGCGCGGCGGGGTCCGGGCGCGGGCCGCGGGCCGTGGGAAGTTTCGCCGGCGCGCCCCGTCCGCCCCCGCCCCCCGCGCGCCCCCGGCCCATCCCTGTCCCCGGAGGGCTGGCTGTCGCTTGCGCCCGGGCGCGCGGCTGGCTGCCTCCTCGGCGGCGGCGGCGGCGGCGGCGGCGGCGGCGGCGGCGGCGGCGGCGGCGGCGGCGGCGGCCCCATTAGCGGAGCCTCCGCCTGTGATTGGCTTCGCCAGGGCAGCCGGAGACGGGCGATGAATAATTGATGTGTGCGGTGCGGTAGCCGGACGGCGGCGGCGGCGGCGGCGGGCGGCAGCGAGCGGGAGCGCGGGAGCCGGGGCGCCCTCGGAGCGGGCTGCGCCGAGCCAGCGGGCGCCGCAGCCGCCGGGGCCCCCCGCGTCGCCGCCGCCGCCGGGGCGCGGAGCGGGGATGCAGGCGGCGCCCGCTGCCTGCGCGCAGCCTTTGTTCGGCGCCGGCTGAAACCTGCCCGGAGTCGCTCGCCGCTGCGGCCGGGGGCGGCCGGGCCCCAGCCCACCGCGGGCGCCGGGGCGGGACCGCGGCCGCTGCAACTTGCAGGTGAGCGTGTGGCTGGAGGGGTCGGCGACCGGTCGCCCGAGGGCCGGGCCGGACTCCCCCGGGCGCGGGGGTGAGTGTGCGAGCCCGTGTGTGACAGGCCGGTGCATTGTGGGTAGCGCCGTGTGCTGCATGGTGTCAGCCCGAGGCTTGGCCGCGCGAGTGGCACCCGGTGTACCGCGCCGTTGTGTGCGCCCATAGGAGGGGTCCTCATTTCTCCTCTGGGCCCGGGGCTCCCCCCCCCCCCCATCCCTCTCCCGAAGGTGGAGTGCTGGCTCTCCAGCAGACATTTTATTTACAAGGCTCAGTGCTCCATAGGCTCCTGTGGCAAAAAGAAGAATGGCCAGGAAGCCTTCCGCGGAGGCAGCGGCCAAGGGTCCTTAACTTCAAGCTGTTCCTTTGTCAGGATGAAGCCCTGATGCCAAAAGCGGCCAGAGGACCCTCGCCCCCCTCCCCACCGTGGCTGGTGAGGCCACCTCTGCCACAGGGCTCTCTTTGGGGTGGTGATAGGTGCAAACCAGAGACTTCTGACAAGTGTTTGCTAGGGAGGCCGGCTGGAGGGGGAGAGACGGGTTTGCACTGGAGAGCAGGAAGGGGCCTCTCTGGGGTTCGCCTGACACCAGCCTGTAAAGAGCTGTAAGACCTTAGAGTAGGTTTCTCAGATCAGTGCCCTGGGGCTAAAAGGAGGCTTGAGCCAGTGGTTTTGGTGTTGTGATCTTATAAGCCCTGTTACCCATGGCACTAGTTAGGTCCCAGTTCCTGGATCCAACTGGAAACCAGGTTGGCGAGCCTAGAAGAGGACTTGCCCTACCTGAACCCTTTGCACCAGTGGAGGGAGGTGGCCCTCCTTAGATGGGCTTCAGGAGACCTTCATTCTCAGGGTGGGGGCCCGGGTCCCCTGCCCTTGACTATGAGGCCGAACTGCCAGATAGGCACTGGACATGGCTGGTGCCTTCTTCAGCAGGAAGGTTTTGTGGGGAAGCTGGTAAGCAGTTGGTGCCAGAGTGCTTCTTAAAGGCCCACCCTTGAGAGTGGGCTACCGTGGGCCAGAAACCTGGCTGGGAAGTGTTGGAGAGGGCAAGGTGGTACTACCCTGAAAGCAGGGTGACCCCAGATGGTGTGTAGGGACTTGGGCCCCTCCCGTTCTGGGACTCTGCACATAAAACCCCCCTCCCATCCAATACAGAGCCAAAGGCCCTGTCCCACTATGGGTTGGGGAGTTGAGGAGGGACAGTGAGTCTTGAGATTCATGTGGCTCCTAATACACCTCTTCCCTTTTCTTACTTAGTAGCCAGGCCATGACTACCCCGAACTAGTTGGATTCAAGTCCCCTCGTGAGCTATTTTTACCCTGAACTTCCTTAGTGAGAAACCACCACACAGCAATGCTTTGGTGAGAATCTGGGTCTCTACCGGAAGCAGCAGCCAACACAGAGTTTGAGACCTGCTTGCTAATGCTCTCCCTGCTCAGCCCTTCACCCGCCAGAGCTCCTCCACCTGTCTCTTCTCGCCTCTTAGTCCTCACCACAGTCTGTGCACTCAGGACTTGCCTTCCCCCCCCCCATCCCTCTTTTTTCCAATGGGAAACTGATGGGTCTGAGGTCAACCACTCAGGAGGGACTGGAGCAAGGCCTTGACGGTGAGCTCCATGAAGGCAGGAGCCACGTATTGCTCATCGCTGTCTACCCCAGTGCCAGTCACGGCGCCCCGCCAGTGGGGGATGCTCGATGACTGATGACTGCTGAGTGAGGGAATGAGGGGACAGCTGGTCCAGGGCTGTTTCCCTGCTGGAGTGGGAGGCGCTGGAGGGATGGAAAGAGCACTTCTGGATGTAAGTCGGTTTTGGCTGAGAACTGGCGTCGGCCAGTCAGACGGAGCAGCGCTTCCACAGATGTTCAGCCCGAGTCCCGCCGCCCGGGAGCTTCCGGAAGGCTCTCTGTGGGTCATGTCTCAGAGTGAGGGTGCTGGAGCCTCACCTGGGACTCTGCAGCCAGGATGGTGGTCACTCGCCTCATCTCACATGTCCAGCAGCCACACGTGGCCGGTGGCTGTCAAGCATTTTCGTGGTGGCAGAAAGTTCCTCTGGACGGCTCTGGCCCAGAAGGACGGAGATTTAGGACAGAAGTGAGCTGAGGACACTAGTCCGAGAGCTCACAGGTGTGGCCGTGCAGGGTGAGCCCGTGTGATAAAGGCGCCTTCCGGGTTCTTAGCGCTTTATTCTGACAGCCTCCCGGTGAAGGGAGGATAGATAAGTAGCCAGCTGCTCCCATTTAGCCCAAGAGAGAGCTGGCGCTTCGTTTTGCCCAAGGTCACCCAGGAAGTGACAGGAGCTCCAGCTCTCCGGCTCCTCTGCCAGGGCTCCGCCACCCAGCTGAGGTCAGCCAGGGGGCAGGGGCGGGCAGCAGCCCCAGGAGCAGCCTCAGACCTCCCTGAGGACCGCCGTGGTGCCTGGGAGGCGTCAGGCTCTGTGAACTCACCCATCGATCGGGCGGGAGAGCCAGCTCAGCTCCAGGTCCGGGAACAGAGAGTTCTGAGCTGGCAGCGCTGCCAGGAGAGGGAGCGAGGCTCCGGGCGAGGGAGGTGTTTACCTGATCAACACGGTCCCGAGGGAGAGACCGGCTCTTCCCCCGCGGGGAAGGGCCGTCCGTGGGCCTGTGGCCAGGTCCCTTAGCACCATCCCAGGGAAGTGTGCAGGCCCCAGTGCTGGGGTAGGAGAATTTGGGGACGTTTGCCATGCCAGGGCCTGCTGCCCCTCCTACCATGGGCCTGGCTGTGCCACGCTCCCCAGAAGCCGCAGCTACAAGAGGAAAGCCTCTGGGGCCGGCAGAGCAGCAGCAGCCACGAGGGAGCCTGCTCAGGGAAAAACAAGGCCCTTCCCCGACACACTTCAGCTCCCCGGGGAGAGCCCGGCCGCTCACCACCGCCCAGGAAGGCAGGCAGGCAGCCGCCTCCTGGGTGGGCGAAGGGCCTCCCTGCCCAAGGTCACGGGCAGCGCGGTGTGGAGGAAGCTGAGGCCCTCTCACGGTGTGCTGCACATCCCACTTTCCAGCCTGCCATTTTGAACTTGAGACTTAGATAAGGTTGAACTGTGCTTTGCTTCTATTTCCTGCTCGGACCCTGAGGGGAGGTCACTTTGCTCTGGCCTTGTCCTTGGGTCCTGAGGTGCCCACCTCTGCCCAGCATCAGGCTCACTGCAGCCTCCAGCTCCCCATTGCCTCTGAGCTGGCTGGAGGGAGGTCTGACGGGGGGTGGCCCCTGGCCAGGGGTCCCAGCACACCTGGAAGTGGGTCTTTAATGCCCATGAGGTGGTGCTGGAGGGATGAGAGGGCCTTTGGGGACACTCCCAGGTGCCCAGGCGGGAGTGTGGTAGGGGGGTGTTCAAGGCCCCTGCTCATTATGCCTTTCCCTGGAGTCAGGGTGCCCCCCACCCCTGCCCCCGGGGATGCCCACAGCACTCTTATCCCCCAGAGTCTGATTCGTCCTGTGTGCCCTTCAAAGCCCACTGACCCCCGCCATCCAGAGCATCGGGCTGGGCCTGCCGGGTAACCTGCTCTCCTCCTGCCTGGGCAGGCTCAGGAAGCAGGCCCTCCCTCCCTCTCAGTAGCCCCGCCATGGCACCGACTCCAGCTCAGAGCTGGATGCAGGGGCCTCTCCAACCCCCCACAACTCTGCTGGGTCCTCCCCCTGCCCTACCCACCGTGGGTTTTGGGCGCCCAGCCTGGGCCAGTAGCGGGTACTTCGTGCATGTGTGTTGAATTGGGGGCTTCAGCCAGGGCACCCACATTCCAGGAGGCCAGGGCTCCCAGTCACCTTGGCGGAGTGGCAGTTCCGGGGTGAGGCACAGCATCTGCATTTGGGCTTCCGTTTCACAAAGTTTGCCCAGTTAATTCCGACACTCTCCGTGGAAACATGGCTGTCAGGGCCTGGTCCCCGAGTGATCGCATCTGTGATCTGGTGTGACCTTTGGCGAGTCACTTCCCCTTTGGGGGCCTCTGTTCTCATCTCAGTACTGAGAACGCTGCTGTGTTCTCATTTGTGAAAGGGAAGACGGCACTCCAGAGTCCAGCTACTCATCTTTTGCTGGGGCTGGGGGGGGGGGGGGGGGACATTGCTGTGTTCTCATCTGTAAAAGAGAAGATTTCACTCGAGTCTAGCTACTCATCTTATGCTGGGGGCGGGGGGTGGGGCGGTGCAGAAGACAGGAAACGCGTCTGCAGACACAGTGGGAATGTTGGTGCAGGGCAAGGAGGACTGGATGAGCAGAGGCCCGCGCTCCACACCCTAAGAACTGTAGAAAGAAGAGGGGGCAATGGTGACCTTGGGGCCAGAGTGGCTTGCTCTCCCCAGGCCTCCGAGGGAGCTGCCCCTGGAACTCTGCAGTCAGAACTGGAGTCACTCGCCACGTCTCACCTGTTCAGCAGCCACATGTGGCTGGTGGCTGTCAGACTGGGCAGCTCCCATTAGAGCATGTGTCCACTGTGGCCGAGAGTTCCTCTGGACAACTAGAGCCTAGAACCGTGGTCGGCAAACTGCGACTCCCGAGCCACATGCGGCTCTCTGGCCCCTTGAGCGTGGCTCTTCCACAAAATACCACGGCCTGGGCGAGTCTATTTTTTGAAGAAGTGGCGTTAGAAGAAGTTTAAGTTTAAAAAAAATTGGGCTCTCAAAAGGAATTTCGGTCATTGTACTGTTGGCATTTGGCTCTGTGGACGAATGAGTTTGCCGACCCCTGAGCTAGAAGGATGGAGACTTAGGACAGAAGTGAACTGAGGACATGACTCCAAGAGCCCGCAGGTGGAGCTGGGCTGTGGCAACGGGTAGGATTTGGGGGACCTGCAGGTGCAAAGGCTGGGGAATCGGGAGAGGTGGGCACTCCAGGAGGAGGGAGCATGTCCCTCCGGGTGACGCGGTGGCGGGAAGTGACGCCGGTGCTGAGAGCCCGCTGGGGAGCACAGGTCTTACCCCGGGGCAGTGGGAGCCACGGAGGACGCCCAGGAGTAGCTGCTGCCGAGCCGCAGGCAGGAGTCCGTGCAGGGAAGTGGGGAGGCAGGCGAGGTGAGGGCTCTGCTGCGGGAATGCCCCTGCCTCCGCTGACGCAATGGAAGCCTGCCCTGTCACCGGGTTCCTGTTTTGTGGTCGCCCGTGGTGGGGGGCAAGGGCAGCCAGCGCTTCTGGGGAGCTCTGGGAACTTGATGGAGCTTGGCCAGACCTCCCCTCGGCACCCTCCGCTCCCTCCTGGAAAGGGGGGCCCTGTCTGTGGAGCCTCCCCGGTCTCTGGGGTGACCGCGAGGCCCGGGAGGTTTTAAATCAGTGTGGGCCGTTCCGCTCCCCGGGGCTGGGGCTGCGGGAACAGGTGACAGGGGCAGCCTCTGGGCTTATAGAGTCGGGCTTCGGGCCCTCTCAGGGCTTCACCGGTCAGAGCCTGGGCAGCAGCAGACTGTGGGCACCCTCTCCAGCTCCTGGAGTGTAACCTGGCTGGTGATTCGCAGATTGAACAGGTTCTGTGTCGGCCCCTCCATAAAGCGGGAGGGTTGTGACAATGGGGGTGACGGGATCCCGTTTCAGAGGGGAGGGAAAGAGGACCCCAGGCACCCTTCTTTTTGTCTCCTCCATCCACCTGCTCCCGGGCCCTGCTCACATGTCACCACCCGGAGCCTTCCCTGGTCCCCTGCCCCAGGCAGCCACACGGGCACAGGCCCTGCCTCCTGCACACCTTCCACTCCGTTGCACATCCAGGACCCGCACGTGCATCAGTCTGTTTTATGGGGTCACTTGCGCGTTGGGTGTCGGCCAGCCCCACTGTATTGTGAGTGGCAGGACGCGACACCCATGACCTGTCTTAGTGCTGGGTGCTCACCAATTGTCTCTTCAACAACCACCCTGGGCATCGATGGGTCAGCAGAGGCAGTCACCTGGGAAGGAAGGAGGAGGCCCGAGTTCCTGCCAGCTGTGGTGTTCCCAGTTGACCGTATGATGTGGGGGAGCCCTCGCAGGGCCCCCAACTGGATTGTTGTGCTGTGCTATGCAGCCACTGGCCACGTGTGGCCGTTTAAATGTCTGTTAAATTAAATTGAAACCTCAGCCCGGTATCACACTGGCCACCTTTCAGTTTCCAGTGGCCCCATCGGCACAGGAAGTTGTGTGGGATGGTGCTGCGCCTGCGTGTCTGTGTCAGGGCCTTTGGAGCTGTCATCGCCGTCCCCCGAGGAGCAGGGCCCAGGCCCGAAAGACGGGGACTGCCTGCCTCCTGTCAGCAGCTCCAGTCGCTATTCCTGCCCCAGCTCCCTGCACAGGGCTTGGGCCTCCCTCCTGCCCTTTCTGAAGCACAAGGCCCGGAAGGACCTCCCTGCCCCACCCCTGAGGCCCTTAAAATGGGGCCACCCAGTGTCTCTCCCTTTAAGACAGTGTTGGGAGTAATTATGAAACCCACATCTGTCATTTGCTGGGTGACTTTGGGTAAGTCACTTAACTTCTCTAATCCTCTTCCTTCTAATCAATACGATAGAGCTGCCCGTGCCCGCCTGCCTGCCTGGCACCCTAGCAATGGAGCAGCACGAGGTGGGCTGAGAGGGCTCAGCTCAGGGTCTGCACCTGCTCACCACGCAGCAGCTTTCAGCACTGACCAGGTTGTGATTCTGCACAGCAGACAGTTAGCTCCCAAGCCAGCTGGGCTTTTGGTCTCTCTTGAGTTCCTGGGCCTGAGAGACTAGTTGCTTCTTTGTCCCAGCTCCAGCTCCAGCCTCGGTTTCCTTTTCTGTAAGATGTTCTCGGAGGTGTTGTGAGCAGACAGGTCTTGCTGTGTCCTGTGGAGGGCGGGCCGCCCTGGGGCTGCTCCCCCTCTGGCGTGACGGTGGCTGCTGCAGACAGAGAGCCTGAGAAACCAGTAGGGGGAAGGGGTGGAATGTCCTCATTCTGTCCTGATGAGAGGCTGCAGGTCTGTCCCCGGTGGCGGCCGCCTTGGAGGCCGGTGTCTGTCCCAGGCCCGAAGGAAGCACGCATGGCCGGCACACGTCCACTTTCATTTCCCTCTTGAGGAAGCTGCACCTGGGGCCTCTGAAGCCCTCTGGTGCACAAGAACTCCCCTCGGAGGGCCATGGAGAGTTGGTTGGGGTCTAGGAGCCCCCAGTTGTGCAGGGTGCATTTTCTGGTAGAGAGGGTCCATGAGCTGTGCCACGTTGAGGTGGTTCTGGGGTCAGGCCCGGGGCCAAGCCTGGCTTCCACTGTCCAGAGGGCTCCAGGAGGGGACCAGGGGACAGAGAATTGTAGGGATGGCGGGAAGGTCTCTGGAGCCAGTGCGCTGCCTCCTCTCTCACCCTGGCCTTGACAGCGCTGCCGGGTGCCTGGCGGTGGGCTCCAGAGGCTGAGCAGCACTCAGCCCGGGCCGGGGGGACCGGACTGCACACAGGGAGAGGGCGGGGGCAGCTGGGTGAGGATCTGAGGGGGTTTCAGGCGGGAGGACATGGCCCTCCTGTGCCCCCCCCCCCCCGCCCCATTAGGGCTGGAGGCCTTCACCCCTTAGAGTAGGGGTTTCGAACTCAATCAGAGAAGGGGCCAAAATCTAAAATCCAGCCTAAATCGCGGACCGAATGGTTTACTGAACAGTCATAAACTGACAATGTCATAAACTGACAGCGGAGTGCAGTGATGACAGCGCGGTGCGGGCCACATTGCAAGGCCTGGCGGGCTGGATTTGGCCCGCGGGCCGTGTATTTGACACATGTGCCTTAGAGGTTTCTCCTCCTGAGCCTTGCTCCTCATTATCTCCCCCTCCCTCTGCTGTCCACACACTGGGACCTCTATCTAACCCTCTGCAGGCCTCAGTTTCCTCATCTATAAAATGGAATAGAACCTAGCTCACAGGGTATAGCTTGCCTCTTCTATAAACGGGGGCGCCCTCCCTCACCCCATAGGCCTGCTGTAACAGCTGGCAGGACTGAGTGTCCTGCTGGGCACCGCATCCCACAGCCTCCGTGCTATGTGGTGGCTAATGTCCGTGCCTGCGCCCCTCGCGGCCCACCGGGCAGTAATTACAGCGCTTAGTCCAGCCCTGGGTTGTGCAGGAACATTGTATTCAAGTTCATGGCTACAGCTCACTCCAGTTTGGAGGTGCTGCATTCAGATGGGTTATAGTACACACTAGTATGTTGTGAGTGAGTGAGTGAATGAACAAATGGAGAGCTGGCTCTGGGTGGGACCCGGTGGGAATGTGAAAAACACGGGACCCTGACCTCGGGGAGCTTAAGGTCCCCAGGTGAAGATGCTGGGGGTGGAGGAAAGGCAGAGGGTATGCAGGACTGCGTGTGCCTGGGAGTAAAGTGGGGTGAGCCCATTGCGGGGGGAGGTGGGACTGGAGAATAGAAGTATAAGATGGAACGTTTTAGAAACGTTATGTGCAGTTTGCATTTGCACATGTATGTCATGAACCCATGCAACTGAACATACATATGACCTATTGGACCCCTGCAGGACATTTGCATATTGGATGATTGTTGGAGTGCTGGGTGCTCATGGGTATATGGAGGTGTTCTCATGGGTTTGTGCAGATCTGCTAACTCGCAGTGTTGGAGGGTATCTGTGACATGGGAGCTGGGTGGTGGGTGAAGTGAACACGTCCCGATTCCCCTGGGGCATGCCAGCGCCCATATCATCTCTCCCTCCATGTAAGGGCGAGGCAGGGCCAGTCTGTGTGGCCTCAGGCAGGTCTGCAATGCCTCTGCCTCCGCATCCAGAAACGGGGATGGTAATAGCAGTGGCCGCGAGATCGCTGTGAGGACCGCCGGGTCCACGTGCCTGGCCCAGAGGATGCATTTCATGTTAGCTGCTGTCCTCATGCGGAGGTAGGAGGCATGTCCCATGACTGGCCTGGCCTCTGCCCTCCCCAGTGCAGGCAGGCCCTTGGCCCACTCCAACCAGAGGGCAGACCGGGGCTCTGAGAGGAGCTCACTCTGAGACCTGGCACATTCCCCTCTGCCCCCGGGTGGCCAAAAGCATCTGGCACAGCGGCATTGCTCATGGCACTGGCTCCTGGGACCGGGGGAGCCTGGGAAGGCCCGCTTGGAGAGATGACTGGACCTAGACCTCCGGGGAAGGGCGTTCCGTGGCTTCCCCAGGAAATGGACCCTCGCTGGCCACAGCTTCCCCTCTGACTGTCTCGTTGATGGCAGGAGAATTCTGTGGCTATTCTCAGAGAGCCCTGCAGAGTCAGATGGCTGCCTGGGTTCCACTCCTCACCTCTCGGGGCCCCTACTTGCCCCATCTGAAAAGTGGGGTTGTTGATTCCAATCCTGCTGAGCACAAGGACCTGGGGTTGGCAGGGCTTCTGAGCCCTCACAGCCTTGTTTCCTAGGCACAGCCACTGGGGCGGGAACAGGCCCCTCCATGTCCTGCTGCCGGCCCTGCAAGCTCCCCTGGGCTGCTCCTCCCCTTTGGGGGACAAGGGTGCAGGGAGGGCAAACACCCTGGCCAGGGCCTTCCCCCAAACTGCTCACCCCGGGACCGGGCTTCAGGGTGCTAAGTCAGCAGGAGTCAGGGTTACACGCTGGAGCAGGAAGTTAACATAATGATGTTTCTAGAGCTCTTCAGCCTCCCGAGACGGGAGCTCCTGTCATCATCAACCCTGAGCAGAGGGGAACCGCGGGCGGGTGGAAATGGGGTGAAGTTCATGCTCCAACTCTGGCCTTCACCTTCAGAGTGTGTCTTTAGTGCCCACCAGACCTCCGCCTGCCTCCCCGACAGGCCTGAGCCAGCGTGGTGTTCAGACCGCAGGATCTGAGGTGTGGTTAGGGATCCCTGAGCAGAGCAAGGTTGAGACTGTGACCCCAAACAAGATCCCACGTGCCCTGTGTGGTCACCCGGGCCACGCACACAAACACACGCACACATGTGCTCCCCACCCCTAGTGTCGCTCTCTGTTGAGGCGACTCCAGCGTGATGTAAAGCCTCATGGCGGCCAGCCTTGTTGTGACTGTGGAAGACCAGCTCGTGTTTGTGCACACACTCCAGAAGCCGGTTCCCCGGGGAAAGTCATCTGTTTGCTTAGACTGAATCCTGGAAGTAGAATTAGGAGTGATTGTTTCCCCTCTGAGGTTTTGCAGAGCTGCCTGGAATGCCCTGCGGAACCCCAGTTAGGCAGCTGGGGCACCTCAGTTCGGGGCCAGCCTGGCTGGGGGTGGCCAGTTGGAGGGCCAGGCCAGGGCAAGTTCACGGCCTGAGCCCAGGCCCAGGAGGGCTTACAGGAGAGGGACAATCCTCTCCTTTATTCAAGGAGGGCCAGGCTCACCGCCCACCATCCCGGGCTCTGTCTGTCTTTGAGACGACTGCAGGCACAGCAGCAGAGTCGGGGTGCTCTGGGTTGGAGGGAGGCCACGTCATCAGGTGGGGGGACTTCTGTGCTAAGGCTAACACTACGGGGAAGGCTCTGATGCTGCTCTCGTAGCCATTGGGAGGTCACCGTGCTAGGGGATGGCCTGCCAGTCCCGTTACTGTAAAAGCAGGCTGCGAAGTCACTGAGCTGGCCTGTGGGCCGCCAAAGTCCTGCATCGCAAGCCAGCCTGGCATTCGGTACCCTGGGCCCGGGAGAGAAAGGTCCAGCTGGTGAGGAAAGGCTTCCGTGGAGAGTCGGCAGAACCCTGGAATCTTGAGGGCGATGTAGACAGAGAGGGGCAACAGCACAAGGAGAGCTAGCAGAGGTGAAGGGCGTCGGCCTGCAGGCTTTGGAAACCAGACACCTGGTGGTGTCCACCATAGTGATTTTCGGTGCTTGCTTGCCTGGTCTCCGTGCACTTTTGCTGGGGAAGGAGGGTGTGTGGTTGAAAAAGCATATGCCTTGTAGCCAAGCCCAGCCTGCAACCGAGAGGTTTGTCTGAGCTGCACATAACAGCTGGTGCCTGCTCACTCCCCGCGGGGCCTTGGCCTCCAGCCTGGACTGGCTTAGTCCTGTGGTGCCAGGGAGTGCCCGTGACTGCCCTGGGAGCCGCTGCCCCTCACCTAGCCCTAGCCTGTTCCCTGCAGCCTCTGGGAGGTTTGGGTTTCTGCCCGCCAGGTGGGCAGCTCTCCGTTCCCCACAGCAGCAACCGCTCACAGCACTGCCTTCTCCCGCCACCTGAGCCCCCAGCTGCCATCTGCCACCCTGTTTTCAGGCGGTCTTGGGGTGAGGGCAAGGAGAGGCAAGCAGATCCCAGCTGGGGCAGGTAGGGCACTCCAGCCTTGACGGGCAGGTAGTATCTGGCCTGCCACCTGGCACCTGGTCGTCCCCACCTCTGAGTGGGCAGGTGTGGTCCAGGGTGGGTGTGTGTAAAGGGATCTCCCGGTATCTCTCTTGGCGACCCGCATTGTGAGCAGTGGGGTCTGTCTGGGCAACCTAGGTGGATCTGAACATCTCTGTCCCGAGCTTGGCCACATTCCTGCCTGCCTCCCTGTGTCTCTGCCCACCCGTGTCTCTGCCTCTCCACCTGGACCTTCCCTGTTGCTCTCACTGCCTGTGTCCCTGCCTCCGTCTCAGCTCTGAGCCAATGAGAGCGCGTTGTCGCCAGAGCCGCCGCCGCCACCACTCCCCCTCCACCCCCCACATTGGATTGCTCTACTTAATTTCATTTTCTCAGGGCTCCAACTCACAAAAATAAACCCTCCCTCCCCACCCCTGCACTTTTTTTTTTTGATTTAACAAGCCTGCTGGAAAACAATAGTGATTTCCGCATCGATCATAAACAGAAGTGATTACCATACAATTACAGCCTGAACCGTCAGCCTCGATGCAATCACTGAGCCGCATTGTAAATCGGAAGACAATTGCCTGCAGAATTACCCCCAAATTGGTTTAAGTGGCAACAAAAGAGTGTTGGCATTTTGGGGAGGGGTGAGGGAACTAGGGCGATCCCGGCAACGGGGTCTCCTTCGGGGAGATCTCGGAGGCCTGCCTTTGAGGAAGTGGCTGGCGGGGAGAGTGCCTGCCGTCCTCTCCACCCCATTCTTTCCCCTTAGCCACTCACACGTGAGTATAAATGAGTTCCTAACAAACTGTGCCTTGGCACAGTTTGTTAGGAACTCATTTATACTCACGTGTGAGTGGCTAAGTGTACCTTCAACTGAGATGGTGGAGAAGGGTGCATCTGGGGGGAGGTGTCCCAGGGAGGCCTCCTCAGCTCCCCAGGTATAATCTCCCCAAATCCCGTCTCACCTCTGGCTCCTTGTCCCAGAAGGCTCTCGCACCCTGCTGCCTTCCCTCCCCCATCTCCCAGCCTGGTGGTGATTTCCTGCCAGGAACCTCCTACGTTCCACCCAGAGCAGCCTACTCCTGCATCTGCACCAGCTGCAGGCCCTAGTGCCCAGCCCCGTGGGCCAGGTCAGCCCACTCCTGGGAGCTTGCCAGCCGCGGCTGCAGCAAGTTCGAGGGGGCTCGCCGGGCATGCTGCCGGTGGCCGGCCTGCCTCTTCCCGGCCTCTGGTCCTGTGGGAAGTCCCCTGCCAGTGGGGCATCTCTCCACTCCTGATCACCTGCTGTTTCTGCGGGGCGCCTGTCTTCGCTGGGGGAGCCTGTTTCTCTGCGGGTCAGGCCACTCTGAAGCTACCGGGAAGCCTGCCCCCTGGCACGCTTAGATTCTAGCGGATTTGTTCACATCTAGCTTCTTCGAGCTTTTGCGTGTCTCATCTGATCCTCACTGAAGGGTTCGCACGTACTTATGATTTTATATACTTGTTTTTCACAAAGGAGACCCCAAGGGTAACGCCGCTCATGGCAGGTCACACAGTCAGTCCATCCTTGAGGAATGAAGTCTCCAGCCCCTGCTGGAGTGCCACCCTCACCAGCCTTCCCTCGGGACGCAGGGTGGGCTGGGGCCGGGGCCGGAGCCGGGTGGGGGTTGTCTCCCCTGACCTTGGACCTGCCCTGGACCTCCGGCAATACCGATCCTTTGAACAGGTGCTGTGTCTGTTCACACATTCATTTGCACCTCTCGTCCCTGCCGCAGCCCTGGGAGGGGGCCCGGCTGGCCCAGAGCCCTCAGGTTCATTCCTGGCCCAGAAGCTGGTTTGGATCCCTGTCTGCCAGCCTGCTGGCCGCGCCCATGCTCACAGGCATCCTGTAAAGCAGGAGGAAGCCTGGTGGTCCTGGGCTCTCACTGGTCCAAGTGCCCCTGAGGCTCCCTGTCTGGTTGCCCTGGTCACTGCTAAAGCCTAAGGCCCGGCCCCTCTAGAGTTTGTATATTTAGAACCAACAATTCTGTGGGTTCCTCTGGCTCTGTGCTGTGCTGGGAGGGGCTTCAGTGCTGCCCTGGGCTTGGCCTGGCGGGCTGGGGCATGCTGGGCAGGGCCTGGCCTGGAGGCGACTCTGGGGTACTCTTGTGCCTGGCACCCCCCTCCTCGGCACTGGCATTGAGAGGAGGATACCAGTCTAGAGAAGCTGATCGATGTAGTGCCAGGGAGAGGCTGCCACCTCCCTCCTGCCCAGCAGACCTGCCTCACAGCCCCACCCTAAACCTTGCTCCTGCTGTGCATCTCCTAGGTCACCAGGTGTCCAGTGGGAAGGCAGAGCCACAAAGATGTGAGTCCCGCCTCTGCCACTGTATGGTGTGTGCCATCTTTACCCAGGTGCCCCAGTGCTTTTCCTCAGAATGGAGCCTGCTGACCAGCTGGACTGGGAGACGTCAAAGGCGACCCCGTTGTCAGTTCAGGGTTTTCAGAGAGTGGCTGCTGCTCTCCTCGGCATCAGAGGGCAGCCCTCCCTTCCCGGAGAGCGGGCCCGCCTCTGGAGAGCATTGGTCACGTGCGGAGTTTGCACGGGGCCATGTGAGCTGCCTCGCTGACGCTTCACCACAACCCCAGAAAGGCAGCGACCACCGTATCCTCCGGGTCCGATGGCGGAGCCGGAGTCCCATGTGGCCGTTGACCCTCAAACGTAATGAAGTCAAGTTAAATAAACTGTAAGACTCAGCTCCTCAGCCACACTAGCCACACACACCGTCCACTGCTCTTTTCCACTGCGCACCGGTCCCACGGGCTGGTGGCTCCCGGTCTGAACAGCACGGACGGGAGGTTTCCATCCTGCAGAGCCTGGTTAGACAGCGCTGCCCTGTGGTCCGGTTTCACGGGTGTGCGGTGGAAGACAAGGGGCCTCCCTGTGTGACAGAGGAAGGGAGGAGTGGCTGAGGGAGCCCGCCTGCTGGAACGGAGGGCACTCCACTCCCTCCTGCAGGAGGAGGCACCGGGCCAGCGGTGGGGAGTGATGGATGGCCCGGGCCTGAGATAAATGTGGCAGTCAAGGTAATCGGATTGGGTGAGACGGTCTAATTTGTAGGCGAGGGTAGGAAGCGCCCAGCCATGCCTCGCCCCCGCCACCCGTATTAGTTTAATCAAATGTCCAGCATCTAAATGGCTGGGCCCCGTGATGGATGGTGTGAGCTTCGTTAGCTGCTCTGGCCCTGTCAAGCCAGACTTCCCGAGGCCACCAGGCTCCTGGGCTCTTGGATGTGCTTTTTCTTGCTTGGTTGTCCCTGCGTGGGGCAGGAAGAGGTCTGGGGCTCCTGTCTGTCTTAAGCCTCTGGTTTCTCAGGGAGGAGGCAGAAGAGGCAAGAGCTGGCGGACGAGTGAGATGGAGTCAACCTCCCCCTCTTTTGAGCAGCCTTCCGGGTGGCTGCGGACCATCTTGAGGAGCCTGACTCCCTAGAGCCCTGGACCTGGGCCTCACTGTGGCTTCCGTCTCTCTGGGCTAGCCTTTTCATTCTCTTAATGGAGTCTTTTGATATGCCAGAGGTTGTTGGCTTTAATGTTGGAAAATTTGCCATCTTTTCCTGATTAGTGCTTGTTGTGGCTCCTTTGAGAATCTCCCCCAACCCCAAGGTCATGGAGATAATTTCCTATATCATCTTCTAGACAATGTATTGTATTGCCTTTTGTGTGTGTGTGTGTGTGTGTGTGTGTGTGTGTGTATTAGAGGCCCAGTGCATGAATTTGTGCATGGGTAGGGTCTGGCCGGTCTGGCAGCCTGGCCAGGGGTACGGGACATGAGCGGTTGGCTGGCCTGCCTGCTTTTCAAACTCCTGATTGAGGGGACAATTTGCCTATTAGCCTTTTATTATATAGGATGTACACGAAGTGTACATTATGCGTTCAGAGATCATCATAATCTGGCCACTCAGTGTATTTTAGTCTGTGGTGTGAGGTAGGGGTCAAGGCCGCAGCCAGTTTTTCTGAGCACGTGCTGTGTGCCTCACACCAGGCAGGAGAAACAGGTGTTCTCAAACTGGAGGCTGAGAACAGCATGTGTGACACGCCACCTTTGTGTCAGGGTGGGATCTGCCCGTCCGTGCCAGGCCCTTGCTCAGCCATCCATTGGTGTTGACCATTGCCCCTGTGTCAGGCACTGTTCCAGGCTCCGGGGACATGGCAGTGACCACAGCACGTGGAAACCCTGCCCTGGAGCAAAAGCCCTCCCGCTGCAGGGAGTGGACCGCCATGCAGTGAACACGGGAGGAAGTGGAAGGTGCCCGGTGCTCCGGAGGAGGATTAGCAGGGGAGTGCCGGGAGGGAGCTGGAGCAGGGGGAGGGGTTGCAGTGTGTGAGCTGGAAAGGTCAGGGAAGCCCTCGCCAGTAAAGAGTCAGAATGCGCCTCGAGAGGTGAACCGTGTGAGTATCCGGGCCGGGACCTTCCAGGCGGGCTTTGCGAAGGCCGTGCTGGTGTAAACGACCGAATAGCTCTGGATGGAAGCACAGCTGCTGGCCAGGCTCCCTGTGGAGAGGAACCACAGCGAGACTGGGATGAGGAGACTGTTTTCGGGGCACACCCTTTTTCTACTGTGTGATTTTAGTCACACTCACACAACGTCTTCACAATAACATTCAAAGGGGAAGGGAGGGGGGCGAAGGCACAGTGTGGTGGGACCACCAGGTGTAATGGGGAGAGTGGGCCTCATCCCTCTCCTGGAGTCTATCTGGAATGTTGGTTTTCTGAGGAGAGTGGATTTATGTGTTGCTTGTGTAAATGAAAAGTGCTTTTATTTATTAAGTAAAATCAATAGTGCCCACTTGCCTGTTGTGGCTGCTGCCCCTCTCTGAGCACCAGCTCCCTCCTGTGAGGTGGCGGGGGGGGGGGGGTTTCCCACTCCAGGGGGGTGTCAGGAAAAGAGACTCGGAAGAGGAGGCATGTGTGGCGTTCCGCGTGGCCTGTAGCTGCCCCTCAGGGGGCATGTCCCGCACGTGGCCTGTCTCTCTTCGGGGCGGAGGCAGAGAATGGGTTCCTGGCCGCAGGTTCTCCAAGGGCCCGGGCAGGCCCAGGCCCCGTGCTCCTGCTCCCTCCGAGGCAGTCCGATTTGCTCTGGGGCCCTGCCAGGTGGTCAGTGGTGTCAGGACCCAGGTTTCCCAGCTGGTGCTTGCCGGGCTGGGCTGGCTGGCCTCCCCTCCCCTCCTGGTGTTGCCTTCTCCCCGGGTGCCATGTTCATTTTTCACTGCCTCCATCAGAGGCAGAAGGCACAGAGTGTTTCCTGCAGGGACAGAGCAGGCACTGGAGCAGGGAGAGGGTGGGAGGGCTGGGTGGTGATTAAACACTGCAGAGACCTAAACAAACGACGCTCCCTCCCCCAGCCTCTCAGCGGGAGAAGTGGGGAGCTAGCCTGAACTGCAGATGGCCCAGGCTGCTGTCTGTCCCCCGCCTGTGATGACAGCTGCCCAGGGCTGCTTCCTGAGAGCCTCGGCGTGCTGAGCGAGCTGGCTGAGGGAGTCTGTGGGGCCTAACGCAGCCCTCCAGCACCGGGAGGCAGGCCCGGAGGGAGGGTGCGAGGCCTTGCCGCTGACATAGCAAGCGGCGGGGCCGAGAACTTCCGTGGGGAGACAAGACTAGTGACCTCGCAGGAGAGAGTCTTGAATGAGCCGATGCATGTGAAGTGCTCAGAACAGAACCCGGCCTGAAGCAAGCTCTCCATCGGTGACAGCCGCTGTCAGGATTGCCCCACTACTCCTTTCGAGCGGCTCGGTGAGAGGTTTCCGTGCAGGTGAAGACACACGGGTACACACACCTGCCAGGCTCTTGCCCAAGACCACACGGTTCACAGCGAGTAGGTGACAGCCAGGCGCACCGTCTTCTGACTCCCCGCCCGTGTTCTTCCTTTTGTACCAAAACCAGGAAGAGTCCAGGTCAGAGCCCCAGGGCCTCGACTGCGGAGCTCAGGGAAATCAGCAGCAGTGTCAGAGACCATCTGCCAAGCACTCAGCTCTCCTGGTCCAAGAGCTGGTGTGCATGCTGAACTCAGAAGGGGCAAGGGAAGAACGGATCCTTCCTCCCGCCCCACCCACCCCTTGTTCATGCAGCAAACAACCCCTGAGCTCACCCACCATTCTAAACCAGTGCTTCTCAAAGCGGGGTCCCCGGGCCAGCAGCACAAGCGTCACCTGGGAACTGGTTAGAAATGTAATCCAGCCCCACTCCACTGGGTGGGAGGCACAGCAGTCTGTATTTTAGCAAGCTTCCAGATAATTCTGAAGCGCAGGTAAAACTGGGAACCCCTGGGTGAGGCCTCTGTGGTTCAGTCCTGCCCTGGGACCTTACCTTCCAGGACACACATCCACCCAGACCTCACCCAGGTGTGCTGCACCCTGACTAACAGGTGCAGCCAGGAAGCGCTAGATGTAAATGGAACCCTTGTAAATGGTTCTTATTTCAGTGCAACAAGGCAACAAGATATTTAAAGAAACCTCACAGAGCATCATCTCATCGCGCACCGGAGCTTCTGCGGAGGGAACGCTCTGCTCTCCTTTCCTGCCCCACTCCCTGCACCCGCACCCCCACTCCCCTCCCCCCCGTGTTCTATAAATTCAGTCTCCGTCAGGTTTTCTTGGCATGGTGTCCACCTTTGCATAGCTGGAACAAGTAGATGGCATACTATGGAATGACAAGGGAAATAAGGAAACACGTTAAATAAAGTAAAGAATGACAAGGGGTCTGGAAGACGCACAGGTGCCCCTGCCGTGGAGGAGAGCCCTGTGGGATGAGGGAAGGCCAGTCCGGTGTGTCAGGCAGCTAGGACATCCACTGCCAACCCCTGCTGGGCACGTGGAGAGGTAACAGCCGGGCACGGGTGGGTTCCAGGGCTCCTTCGAACATTCGCCCTCAGGGTTACTTTGAAAAGGAGTGGCGTAACCGACTAGGAAGCCAGTACTTGGAAACGTGAAATGTGCAAGCAGGCCCTCCACTGCTCTTGCTGGACGAGAGGGGAAACCCTGCCGCATAGTTTTGGGTAGAGAACCCACAGTGCAGGGTCCAGAAGGAGCATCTGAATCTGCCACTGAACGCCCGTGGGGCTGGGTCACGTGTCCCTGAGCTGACACCCCTGCCTGTGTGCAGAGTGACGGCAGCTGGAGGCCTCAGCTCTCGGGCCTGCAGTAGGGAGGAGGAGCACTCAGAGTCTCTCGCACCAGGAACCTGAGACTCCTGAGATAACCAGGCCGCCCGGCCAGGGGAAGGAGGAGGAGTGTAGGTGCAAACGCTGGGAGGCAGGAGAGCTAGGGGCCCCGGCTGCAGGTTTTCCTGAGTCAGCTTTCTCAGAGAGCAGTGACCTGAACCCACCTCTCGGTAGGCGAGGGTCACCCGGCAGCGTGATGCCCGCCCCACCCGCTGACCCGCCCTGCCCCTGCAGCACACACCCTCATCAGGTTCAGGGCGGAGAGCTTTTTCAGGCAGCTCCTCCACAGAAACAAAGATGCCTGGGTCGTCTCGGGTCCGGGACCCAGGATGGCCTCTGTGCTGCTTCACTCGAGTGGCGGAGGGAGGCAGGGTGCTGCCATTTGACAGTCGTGGGGTTGGACACGGGGCCAGAGAGGATGGAGGGAGTGCACAGCAAGGCCTCCCAGCACACAGGAAGGCCGTGGCGTTTAGACTCTGGGTCTCGGTGACCTTGGGAAGGAGCTGGCCTCCCTCCCATCGCTCCGTATGCTGGGAGCAGGCGGACACCACCAGACTGCAGGCCCCCGCTGGGAAGCTGTGGAAGAGTCAATTACCCGGGAAAGAGCGGATTCCCGCAACCCCTCCTTAGCCCCTGGCTCCCTGGGAGCAGGATGGGCAGTGGTGGTTAGCCCCCGGGAGAATCTATGCACACAGACTAGGAAGTGGGTCCTTCAGGCGGCGCCTGCTGGGGTGAGGGGCCTGGCTCCAGGCTGCAGAGGCCGGGCAGGTGCAGCTCGGGTCTCGTCTTGCAGACACACTGGGAGTGTGTCTTGGTAAAGGGAGAGCATCCTGGCTGCGCTGGCCTCTGGCCTCCTCCATTCCGCTCAGGTGCTGCCGCGGAAAGAGTTGGAAGTGGGGAGACGGGGGACTCTCAGCACCGCCACCGCTGCCCCCTAGGGGTAGTCTGGTCAGTCCTGGGGTGGCCAAAGGGACTTGTCCTGTTGGAACCCATGTCCTCTCAGAATATGGGGGTAGGCAGACAGAGGTCTCCTGGCCTCAGTCTCTTGCTTTGCTATTAATACTGTATAGTTCTCAGCGAGGTGGTCTAGATCCCACCTTGCCCTGGGCCTGCAAATGTCTCAGGCCTAAGAGGAGGCAAACCTGCCTGGGTCCTGGCCTGCTTACCCTCTTCTCTGTGTCACCCCTCGTGTCTAAAATGGGGCCTGTCATCCCCCCACCCCATGGTGGCTTATGAGATTTCCAGGGCCCATGGGTGTGTGACCCAGCCCCCTCGAGGGGACACGGTGCCCAGTGGCAGCTTCCTGCCAGCTGGTCTCCCCGGACAGCAACGCTGACCGATGCCCCCGCCCGAGCCCCTCCCTCAGGCTGGGGGTCGGAGGCGCACCTACAGGAGTGAGTAGCATTCTCTTCCTGACGAAACTGCTCACCTTGAGCTTCTTGGGGGTGTTTTGTCGTTGGACCTGCGTTGCACAGGAAGGTGCAGACGGTGGTGGGAGGTAGGCAGGGAGTTTTCCAGGCTGGGATTTTCCTAAAGCCTCAGCCCGGACAGGCCCAGCCTGGCTGACTTCTCCAAGTCGGAGTCGCCTGCTCAGCAGGCCCAGCCTCCCCCGGGTGATGGATGGACAGCCAAACCGGTTTGGGAATCGGCCCTGCCAGCTCTGAGGTCCCCAGAGTTCAGTTCCCAGGGTGAGTTCACACGCCTTGAGACTCCCAGCTCCTGCCAACCCGGGCATCCCTTGGGGAGAGGGGGTGGGAGCGGATGAGTGTTCCTGGAGGGAGGGAAGGGCCGAGTCCCTCGGGGGGGGGGGGGGGGGGGGGGGGGGACTGGACCTCAGGACCTGAGATGGCAGGGCCTGCCAACCACTGAGAAGCAGGTAGGGCCCAGCGGGGTGGGCGGGGGAGAGGGGGAGCGCATGAGCCTCCAGATGCATCCTGGGCCAGCCACGCCATCCATCACCTGGTCGGTCTCCCCGCGTGCAGGGCAGCCAGGCGGCCAGGCAGGAGAGGGGCAGAGTTGTTTTGACCTTCTTGCCCACACAGCGATGGGAGATGGCAGAGCAGGGAGCAGAGTGTGGGAATGATCTAGAAAAACCAGAAGTAGCTGAAACTCAGGACAGCATGCTGCTGGGTGCTGTGATGCAGCCATTTTGCAGGAGAGCCGGATTTCCCCAAGGAAAACCCTCTCTGATTTTATGTTTTAAGGGTCAGCCCTCCGGGTCCTCCAGAAAAGACATCTCCTCTAACCAGGGGAATCCCCCTCCCTCAGCGCCCTCCCCTCCCAGCTCCCGTCACCCTTGGGTCCTGCACACACCAGCCGTCTGGCCTCAGAAGATAGTCCCCGCTCCGGGACCCAGTGACCTGCCCCTGTGGGTGCCCCTCTGTTGGCCCAGTATGAGAAGGACTGCTGCAAGGTCCAGCCCAGCGCCATGCCCAGGGCTCCCAGAAGGACTGGCCCGGACTGGCCGCCTGCACTGCTCCCAGAGCCCAGCTCCCAGGCCCGGCTCCACTCGGTTCAGATTGTCCGGCGGGGAGGACCCTGGACACAGTGGGTGCTGGCAGCAGCACTGCCCGCCCAGGAGCCGGTGCAGGCTGGGCCCGAGGCACGTGGGCACTGCGATCCTCCTGGGGTTGGCTGCAGGGGGTCGAGTTTTATTGGGGCAGCAGCACAGTCGATGGGAGACAGAAGCATCTTGATCCTAAAAGGGGCGTGTGCCCAATATCAACACCAAAAGAACAGCGTATCCTTACATACTCCTTCCTCTGTGCCCAGCGTCGGTCATACTAGCATCTTACGTGTATCAGCTTGTTTAATCCTCATGACAGTTTAGGAGCTGGTAACGTTTATTACCCCCATTTTACAGAAGGGAAAGCCAGAGTGCGGGAAGGTTGAGTAATTCACCCAGGGTCACACAGCGGTGAAGTGGCTGAGCGGGGGTTTGAGCCGCCTGGGTTCAAAGGGCCCTGAGAGTCGGGTCTCGGGCACAGCGTGCACAGGGCTTGGCCGCCCTGCCTTCCGGAGGGGAGGCAGCAGATAGTCAGCAGTTTGTAGCTCCCAGGTTTCCAGCTGAGGCTCTTGGGCACGAAACTAGCCACTTCTCACGTGGTTTTAAAGCTCGGCCTTCCCTTCTTCATTTGGGGGCTCCTCGCTCCAGGCCTGAGAGCAGAGGGTCCTCCTGTCGCCTCCTCATTTCACAACTGAGACAGACTCTCCCAGGCCTTTGTCATCTCCAACCCCATATCCTCCCTCATGGCCTCACCTCTCCTCATGCTCCCGGGACCTCTTTCCGCCTCTCTCTGCCCCACTCTCCTCCCCGCTCCACCAGGGCACGGCTGGAAGGGGCCACGCCTGGCAAGTCACCTCCTGGGCACCCAAGTCCTGTCCACCCAGGGTCTTGGACATCCCTCGCTCTCTCGCTCACACTCACTGCTCCCCTGTCCTGCAGCAGCCCGTGAGCAGCTGGGACGCTCTTTGATACGACACGCTTTTGTTTCATTTGCCCGCGGTGTCCCCAGGCGGCAGCTCCTTTGATAAGCCTCCTGTTTGGCCCCCACGTCCAGTCCAGGTCTCTTCCCTCCTCCTGGATGGCCCACTGCCACTCCACCCCTTCCTGATGACCAGGCCTGGCTGGGAAAGAGCATCCCAGGCCAGCTCACCTCGCCCTGCTCGCCTCACGGAAGAGCTGCCGTTTTTTCCTGCAGCCACAATGGCTGCCTCTGGTTCCTGGCCCCTTTCCAAGCCTGAGTGCAGCCTGGGAGGGACAGCCTCCCGCACGCACCCAGCGAGCTTGTCTGCCCGGCGATGCTCTGGCTTTCAGACCCCAGCCTCTGTCGCCCCTCCACCCCACCCACTGCTGTCCGCTGGCTAAGAGCTGCTCCCCTTCTCTCCCCGGAGCCCTGGCAATTCCCACATCGGGAACGCAGGCGCCTCCACCCAGGCTCCTCCGTCCACGGCCTCTCCGAGGAACGTTGCGCTGGCCCTGGTCCATCTGGTCAGCCCCGCCTGGGTGGCTGCTCTTCTGGAAGCTGCAAACACAGAGGCAAATGCAAGGCTGGTCACTGTCCCCCACTGGGGACCGGCCAGGGCTAAGACTTCCCTGGGCTCCACTGCAGACCTGCCCTCACTCTTCCATCTCTTTGTTGTTTCTTGTCCTTAAAGGACACTGCAGTGGCTGCGGGCTGCTAGGGGGGTGGCCGGGAAGATCTTGGGGCTCTCATACACCCCCGATTCCTGTCCCTCTGGTGCCTACCACCCATGGCACAGCATCTGCTGTGAGGCACGTGCTGCTGGCAGTGCCCGTTGCTGTCTACGTCCGTGGCAGGCCTGGAGTGGACGCCGGTGACCCTTGGGGTTTCCTTGGCAGGCTGGAGAGATGTGCTGGCAGTGGGAGCATCCCAGGACAACCGTCGTGTCTTCTCCCTCCCTAGAGTCCCCTCTCCCTTCCCCTGACCCCTCGGGACTCCTGCTCCCCCAATGGACATGGCCTTCGGGCATTTGGCTGCTAAAGGCCAGGGCTCAAGATGGTGCCTAGGTGGTGGCTGTGCTGGACCCTGAGGAGCCTGCCCCTGCCCACCCCATTCGCAGTGCTGTGGGGGGTTCTAGTCCCCTGCCCCGGGCCTCGCACACACGGAGGCCCCCGCCACCTGTGACTTGTAGAGCTCCGCCTACCCAGTTCGCGTGTCTCTGTGCTCTGCCATGTGGTCAGTGCACAGAGATGCCAAGGCCCCGGCGCCTGTCCTGGTGGTCACTCATCTGCCAGCCACGGTCAGAACACGAATGGCCGTTGTCACCAGCCCGCGAGTAGCACTGACTTTGTTGCTTGCCGACGCTCCTCCTTACAACTATGGTGGGTGTGGCGTTACCACCACCCCGTTTTAGAGACGGAGAAACCGGGCAGAGGACGGTTAGATGAGTTGCTAAAGGTGCCACCTGGGTGGCAGAGACAGAGCTGGGATCAGGTCTTGCAGGTGCCTCCCAGCTCTCCTGGTGTTACGTGGTGTGGCGGTGGCTGCTGGATTGAGGGGCTGTCTTCTGGGGCTGCTGTGGTCTCTGCCCATCCCCCCTCCCTTTCTCGGGTACCCCTGCGGTTGGTTGACAACAGGCATTCCGGCTCAGGTCCACGCGCTGAGGTGGGCAGCTTCTGTGAGGCCCATTTCACAGATGGGGAAATCGGAGCTCCACGTGGTGACGCAGCTTGAGTAGCGGGGCACAACTTCTAAGTCCCGTCTGCGACTCCAGAGCCTGGGCTCTCAGCCCTGCTCCCCGCGGCCTGCCCTCTGTGCTCCCCTCCCGTCCCCTCCCGCCCCTCTCCGCACTGGTGTCCCTCAGGGCTTCTCTGACACCTTCTGGGGGGGGGGGGGGGGGGGGCCTGGGATGGCGTCCTCGCGTTCACAAGGCACCTCACTGCCTGCAGAGAGCAGCGCGCACACACCGGTGCCCTCTGCTCTCCGGAGAGCGCACGCAGCGTTTCCGAGGACTGTGTGCTTCCCCACGCACGGACACTGCTTTAGCCACCTGGTGCGTGTCAGTGCCGCTCAGACATCAGGATGATCCTACGGAGTGTGCATTCGTGTGGTGCCCATTGAACAGATAAAAAAAACTGAAGCCCGGGGAGCTTCTGTGAGTTGCCCGAGGGCACGTAGTTCTCCGTGGTGGAGCTCACAGCAGAGGGAGGGGTGGCTGCCCGGCAGAAGGAGGGACACTCCTCGCCCTGCCTGCATGGCTAGTGTCTCTCTGAAATAATTCTTACGACTGATGTGCTCTGCGCACCACACCAGGCCTTCCCACCTCCCTCCCCGTCCCCGGACTCCTCATGCCCGGCACTCCTCCCCGGTCCAGTGAGTGCCCAGAGCAGAGACACAGAACAGCCAGATCCGGGGCACATGCAGACGCCCTCCGGGAGCCCTGGACTCCCCCCACACACGCACACCGGGCCGTGTGTGTGTGTGTGTGTGTGTGTGTGTGTGTGTGTGTGATCTCTCCCTGCCTCTGTCTGCCGGTCCTGCTGGTCTGACAGCGCCCAGACTCCCTGTCTGGCTGCAGATCCCCACACGTTGTCATTCACCAGCGTTTGCCTCAGAACAGCCTGTGTTGGCTTAAGCCGTGATGACAGCATGCGCTGGGTCCGTCTGCCGCGCATCTCCCGGCCCGGTGCGTCTCCCTCCCCGCTGCGTGTCTGCCGGGGGGAGGGGAGGAGGAGAGGGGGGGCTCTGTGCTCAGGCCGAGGAGCGAGGGTGGTGCCTCCTCGCTCCCCATCCTGTCCCTCTCGGTTGTAGGAACGTGGCTGCCCTGGCATTTGTGCCGTGCACTGGCTGCCTCAGCGCACATCCCATCTGTCACAGCATCCCGAGCCCCGCCGCACCACCAGCCTCCCTCTGCCGCATCCCCTCCGCGGAAAACACTCCGTTAGCCACGGGAAGATGAGGGCGTCCTGGACCACGCAGGAGGGTGGCCCGTGTGGCCCGAGGGAAGCTCCCAATGCTTCCTGCGTGGCTCGGTGGCCCCCAGAGGAGCGGGGGCCGGAGGGCGGGAGGGCCGGCAGGCAGCGGCGCGCCATCTGTGCCGTCCTTTGTGCTGGCAGCTGAGCAGTCCCTGCACCGCTGCGATCCAGCGCCTCGTGCTTGGCGTGCAAATGAGTTTCCAGATGCCCAGTGCCCCCCACACAAAGAAGCAGTAACGAGGGTCCTGGGAGAAGAATGGAGCAATCTCGAAATTCATTTCTGTTTGTGAATAGCTGGCTGCTCCCCGCTCTCCCCCGGCTGCGGCAGACCTGTGCGGGCGCCCACTCCAGAGGCGTTTGCCTCGGTTTCTGAGCAGACGCAGGCCAGGGTGGGGGCTTCGCTCCTCCCTGAGCAGTAGTGGTGGCAAGATGAGCCCCCAGGAAGGGGCAGGACAGCTCTTTTAAGACACAGCTAGCCCATTGGCACCTGGCCTGGGGAGGGACTCAGGCACTCTACCGGGAGGGGCCGGGCACTGGGCTGTGGCCCCCCCTCGGGCATCCGTGTGCGTCACACAGCTGGGAAGATATGTCCAGCGGCCCTGGGGGGACCCCTCACCTTCCTGCCCCATTCCCTGTAAGAACCACTGTCCTTCCCTTGACCTTGGGTCCCAGCCCGCCCATGGGAGCGTGGGCACCTCTCACTCTGGCAGCTCACAGCCGGCCTGGATGGGCGGGGTACTTCTGCTGGTGCTAACACCGCCAGGAAGGAACCCACTGCTCCCTAAATGCTGGGGCCTGTTTGCTCCCCATTCCTAATAGGGCTTGCCTGGGCCACAGGCAGGGCCAGGGCCTGGCAGAGTCTCAGATGGTTCCCAGCCCTGCTGATGGGGGA
Organism: Pipistrellus hanaki; assembly: GCF_964339955.1. NCBI lineage: Eukaryota > Metazoa > Chordata > Mammalia > Chiroptera > Vespertilionidae > Pipistrellus > Pipistrellus hanaki. The sequence goes on along the minus strand of NC_140516.1, from coordinate 10,025,337 downwards.
CCCTGCTCAGGTTCTGAGCGGTTCAAAGCGGCAGCTGCCCAGTGCCGGCCGAACATGGGGAAGGGCGGACTCAGCCGAGGCCTGCGATTCCGTCCCAGGGGCTGGAGGCCATGCTGCTCGGGGTTTGCCTTCTGAAGGGCTTCAGCTCCTCCCCACATGCCGGTCCCATGTTAGACTCTATCACTGGGGCAGGGGCACCAGTGGTGTGTCTGGCCCTTGCTGGTTACTGTGAGCGAGTGACTTCGCCTGCCTGAGCCTCAGTCGTCTCATCTGTAGAATGGGGACAATAGCCGACAGGATCATGCGGGGCGGATTCAAGGAAAGGCCTCAAAAGCATGTTGCACAGCGTTCGGTGGGAGACCCTGGAAATGAGGGAGTGGACTCTGTGTCCAGCCAAGTGGCTGAAGCAGTCCTGGGTTCAAAGGCCCCTGGCCCCCTGGCCTGGTTGACTATTTCCAGAGCTCGCAGATCACTCTGGGGAACTGCTCATGGCAGGAGTGGGGCATGGCTGGGGTGGTGTGTCCCCCCTCTCCCTCTCCCCCCCCCCCCCCATTGGCTTCTGCACAGTCTCAGCAGTTCCTCTGTCACTCCTCACCACACCCCTGGGAGGAAATCAGGGCAAGAGTCCTCACTTCTTTCCCCTGCAAGCAAGCTGAGGCCCAGAGAGGGTCGGCGAGCTCCCTAAGGTCACACAGCAAGCTGGTGGCAGCAGAGCCCTCCTGACTCCTCCCTCCCTCCCCAGACCTTGGCTCCCTCTTGCACTTTGGAAAGACTGACCAGTCGTGCTGACCCTGAGGGTGCTTCTGGCCCCTGGCGGCCACACTGGGCAGTGAAGGAGGAAGGAAAACGGGCACTTTCCTACCTGTTAACTCGAGCTGCTTCCCTCTTGTTCTCAGGGCCTCTCGAAGCCTGCTTGTGGAGGGTTCCCATGTGTTCCTGCCTTCGGTGCCCTTGGGAGGCCCTGGCTTAGTCCCCCCCTCCCCCCCGACCCCACCCCTGGGCAGCCCTCTGGCCTGGGGATCCCCTGTCTCCTCCAGCCGGTGCCAGTAGCGCAGGGCCGGTCTCGGGTGTGACCGAAGCTGTGGGCACACCGCTCAGGAGAGCCCACGGTCAGAGGGGCTCCCGGGAGACGGTGCAGGCACTCCTGGGCTTGTCCACGGGCTCCAGGAAGGCTCTGGGCTCTGGTTTGGGCTCCGCCCGTGGGGAGGAGCCACGTCGAGCTGATTTTCCAGAGTCTGGGGCTGGGCTTCGCTGAGACGTCTGGGGGCACTGGGGGTGCTATTTGGCTCCCCCTGGTCTCCCCTTGGCATCGTCCCTGCCGTCCCCTCCACCGTCCTTTGCCATTGGAATCGGCCCTCTGAGCTGCTCCTCCAGCCACAGAAGCTGTTCAGGGGGGTGTTAGTCCCACTTCACAGGTGGGAGCACTGAGGCCTCCTGAGCAGGCCTGGGGACTCGCCTGGCGTCACACAGAAGCGGGGAGCGTCGCTCACACGGGGAGAGGGAGGTGGGGCGGGCACGTCAGGGTGGTGGCCGAGGTGACACTAACGGTCCTCTCTGTCCCTGCAGCCCTGCTGTCCTCCTGGTGCGAGGAGCTCGGCCGCCTGCTGCTGCTGCGACACCAGAAGAGCCGCCAGAGCGACCCCCCCGGGAAACTCCCCATGCAGCCCCCCCTCAACTCCATGAGCTCCATGAAACCCACCCTGTCGCACAGGTGAGCGGGTGGCGTCCCCGGGGGCTGGGGGGGGGGTTGGGGCGCCACGGGTCGGTGGGAAAACCCGTCAGTGAACCTGCGCGGTCCAAACCCTCGCCATCCTGGGTGAACTGGACTTTCACAGAGAAGGTCCTCGCGGTTCTGACCCTCCTCCTCCACACCTGTACCAAGTGACGCGGAGGGAGCAAGCTCCTTCCCCTTTCCATAAGGAGCGGTGGACCGGGTGTGCGTGGGGCCCGGGATGTTCGGGATTTGGTGCTGGTGGTGCCTGGCTGTTTGGAGATTCGGGTCCTGTTTGAGGGCTCTAAGGACAAGCAGACCGGAGAGGCTGAGGAATCCAGGAAGCTAGACTCCCCAGGCTGTTTGGGGGGCTCTGTGACTTGGGTTTAATGCAGTCACGCCCCTTTCAGGCCACAGAGGGCAGAGGGGGTGCCACCGTGCCAGGCTGTGGTTGGGGCCAGTGCCTCCAGGCGAGGCCCGTAGTGCTGCCAGCGCCCTGAGGAGGGGTCAGGAAAGGTCAGGTCACGGCAGCCCCGAGGCGTCCCTGAGGTGAGGCAGCCAGAAAGAACCCTGAGTGCCCACGGGCTTGCTGGAGCTTTAGGGTTTGGGCAGCAGCGTGTTGGTCTGACCACGGAGCTGTGGGAGGTGCAGAGCCCCGCCCAGGAGGAGGGGAGCCTGGCGAGGCCAGCCCAGGGCAGGAAGGGGCTCCGGCCTGCGACCAGGCAGCAGGGCCCGCCCAGCCCCTGCAGGGTGACCTGGACTTGACGCCAGCAAGCGTTTCTGTCTTTTGCTCCCAGGTTTTTAATGAGTGGTTAAAAAAGCCAATTGTGATTAACACATTGTCCGTATGCAAATCAGTGCTGCAAAGGTAATTAAAAGCCTAATAAATCTCGTTTACACTCTTAATTTGATTACGATCAAAGCACAAAGTTGCTAAGAAAGACTCTGAGGCTGAAGGGTGCCACCTCTTCCGGGTAAGGGGTGTGCAACCCCCAGAAGAGAGGCTCCTGGGCAGGACGCTGGTGCTCCCCTGGACCTGGGCAGGACACTGGTGCTCCCCTGGACCTGGGCAGGGAGCCGGTGCTCCCCTAAACCTGGGCAGTGTGCTGGTGCTCCCCTAAACCTGGGCAGTGTGCTGGTGCTCCTCTTGAACCTGGGCAGGATACTGGTGCTCCCCTGGACCTGGGCAGTGTGCTGGTGCTCCCCTGGACCTGGGCAGGATACTGGTGCTCCCCTGGACCTGGGCAGTGTGCTGGTGCTCCCCTGGACCTGGGCAGTGTGCTGGTGCTCCCCTCTGCAGCAGGTTGGGGCATAGGCCCAGGAGCCAGGCTGCTGGGCGTTGACTTTCAGCTCTGCCGTCTTCTAGGTGGGTGACTTTGGAGCAGTTCCATAACCTCTCTGTGCCTCAGTTTCCTCATCTGTAGAAGTGGGAAAGCAGCAGCACAAAACCTACATGCTCGTCACCAGGCCTGCACCCCGGAAGCCCCTTGGACGAGGTGTTATTCTCCCAACCCCAGCCTGGTGACATCTGACTTAAGGTGGCCATTCCTGGTCAGCTAACAAAGACTTGGCCTCACTCCCTTGGTCATAGCACTCCACCTTCACCACTTTCATTTGTAACTGTTTGCACACCTACCTAAAAGCTCAGTTTGTAATTGACCCTTTTTCTTGCCCCCAGAAATTTTTTTTTTTTTTTTTTTTTTTTTTTTTTTTTTTTTAAGAAACAGCAAGTGAAAGGGAGATTGAAGGACGCATAAATCCTGCTCCTTCAGTTTCAGGTTGCCAAAATGCACGGATCTTTTCCTCTCCTCCTTCCTATTGAAAAAAATGTAAGACCCTCCAGTATGCAGTTAGCTGCACCGGTTCCTCTCCGCTCCGCTGTGGGGGGAAAGAAGCGCCAGTCGCTGTGATGATGGAGAGCGCCGCTAATGGCTCCCCTAAATTAAAGCGGCGGGAGCGGTGGCTCCTCGCTGCCTCGTGTTTCTTAAGTGATAACACCCAGCCTTGCACAGAGACAGTGGAGCTGGATCGCGGAAATTCATTAGGCTCTGACAATGCCCTTAATCGGAATTCGTTATTTCTCCCAAATAAAGTGGCTGTTAGAAGTGCAGGGGGAGAAATAACTCAGCCCTCCTCCTCCTCCCTCCTTGACGGCCTGCTGACACTGCCACGGGAGGTGCCCGGGAACCAGGAATCATCCCTCCCTCTTCCTGGGCTTGACTCATTTCCCGCATTTAGCAGACACCAGTCACTCACTGCCCATGGAGCTGGCAAACACACCTATGAGCCATCTACTCTCACTGCGGTGTGAAGAGCTGTATATAACATCTGTGAAAAATGTGCCGCGGGAACCGAGGAAAATTCCCTGGGTTCTGTTTAGGAGAGTCACAAAAGGAAGCATCCAGGCTGGGCTTTGAAGTATAGGTAGGCGTTCGCTAGATAGGAAACGGGAGACGGAGGAACACTAAGAGGTTTGGAAGCTCCGTCCAGCAGTCAGGAATGATGACACCTCCTCCCATGGATAGCGCCTTCGTTGGATCATCTTTAAGTGAAGATGGGTACTTACAGGGCAATCAGGCTGGAGAATGGGAGAGAGAAATGGAAGTACAGTTGGACAGGGGCTGTCTGCCAGGCACTGTGCTAAACGTTACCCGTCTTTGTATGTTTCATCCTAGCAGAGTGTTAGTCCCACTTCACAGATGGGAAAGTTGAGACTGACTTGTCCCAGGTAACATGTCCCAGGCCACAGAAATCACCTATACCAAAGCCAGGACTCCCCAAAGAGTTAAGTTCAGAGGCCAGACAGGTAAGCACTGTCCTGAGAGGCCTCCCTGTGCCATTTGAATGTTAACTTCAAAAATGTTAAGTCAGAGTCCTTGGGTATTTGCCAGTATACTGAGGTCAGGCCAAAGCTAGCGATTTGATGTAGAAGGTGTTGTTTTCCTGGGACACTAGTTGGGTTTTCTCTGCAGCCTGTCTTTGAGGCCAAACTGTACATATTCTCTGTCCCCTCCCGCCGGTGGCTTCCCAAAGATAACGTCCCGGGAAGCCCCGAAGCTGTCCCTTCCTTGGTCATCCTCACAGCGTGCCTCCTTGCAGTATAGCCAGCTCTGTAGGGGCAGCCCTGCCTCCTGGATCCTAAGCTCCCTTAGAGGGAGTGACGGGCGGCCCACTGCGCCCTGGCCCTTGAGCTCTGGGACCCAGTGACCCTCAAGCTCCTAAGAGACGCTTCCTTGTTACAAGCTCACTCAGAGGAATTAAACAAGTTCTAAGTGAAAGTCGCTCACCTTGTCTCTGTGAGCAGACCACTAAACGCATCATAACCAGAGCAGCAATAACCACAGCCAACCGTTTTAGGGTGCCGAGAGGTGCTGGACTCAGTCATCTTGCCTAACACATGTGGGCCCGCTTAATCCCCATGGCAGCCTCAGGAGGGAGGGGCAGTGACCATCCCCCTTCTACAGGGCACACTGAGGCACAGAGAGAGGGGTGGCTTTGTTCACCTGCCTCTGTCCCTCTTTCTGGAGGGCAGGACCGCCCATTTCCTGGGTGCAGGGGCCTCTAGCCGCAAGCACGTGTAGGTGGTCGGCAATCAGACTTAATGCACGGATGCTTTCGTTCATTCCCGGCCACCCGCGGAGGATGAACACAGTTGGTGCTGTTTCTCCCTGGCACTTCGATTAGCAAGGGCTCCTCAATCCTGTGCGGGTGGGAAGGCATCTTGCCAAGAACAGGGAGCCCGAGAACTCTGGGATCCTAGGCAGGGGGGCTCATGCAGACCCCAAAAGCAGGAGGAGTGAGTGGACATGGCCAGGGCTTCCTGAAGAAAGTGGCCTTTGGAGGAGGAGCCTCGACAGGATGAGTGGCATTTTTCAGGGTGGGGACGAAGCAAGCAGCGAGCTGCCCCGTGTGTTACAAGGCGCTCGGCAGGGAATACCGCTGAGATTGCACGAGGCTCCTGGCACAGGCACCTCTGCAGGAGGAACAGGGTTTGAGGCCATTCTGGCTGCTGGATGGTGGCTGGGGCAGCTCAGGCCTGAGGCCGGGTCATGCTGGATCCAGGATGTGCAGAGCTGGGCAGGATTGTGCTAAGCATGGGGTTCTCGGATCCTGGGGACTCTGGCCTGGGCTGAGCATATCTGCTGGTGAAATAGGACTTGGCCAGGGGGGGGAAAGAGTCTCGGAACACCCCTACACACACACACACACACACACACTTTTCTTTGTCACCCTGGGCCCTCTCTCATCCTGTAGGGCCCAGGAGCCTGGCTTGTCCTTGATCCTTGGGCACTGGGCCAGGAAAGCCCTAGTGGTGATGTCTGGGTGTGGGCAATGGCATCGGCCAGGCTGAGTGCCGCGCCTGTGGGGGCGAGAGTCTTCACTGTGACAGCAGGAGCTGTCTCCCCAGGAGATGAGTCACAGCCATGTTGGTGCGGCTGCCACTTCTGCTTCGGCAGCAGGTGCGAGTGGAGGGGAGCAAGTCCCCGAGACCACCCCTGTGTGTGCCCGGCTCCTCCCCCGGGTGTGCACAGCGGCCTGCCCGCGGGGCTCGTGCGTGTGCACACATACGTGTCCCTCATACACAGGCTTGCCCACTAGTGTGCGCCTGGCCCCTGGGCCAGCCTACCAGCCAGTCGGCAGAATGCCCAGTTTGGGAACATTGGCTAAGTTTGCTTCTCACAGAATTTTGGTTGAGGGGGCGAAACAGGAAGGAGCCGGTTTCCGCCCACAAGGCCCACCCACGGAGCGGCAGGCAGGCAGGCAGCCGGAGCTGCTTGTGGGCCTGAGAAGGATCCTGGTGAGCTGTGAGGCAGCCGCTGCTGGCCTCTGGGGCTCGCAGGGGCTTCACTTCCTCAGCCTGCCAGGTGCCACAGCGGGCCTCAGCCTGTGGCGGGTGGAGTTGTGGGGCAGGAGATCTGGGGAGAGAGGACAGACCCCGCTTGTGCTCTGGGCAGTGGCTGGGGGTCCTGAGTTCCATCCAACCACACCTAGGACAGGGGCCCCTCCGCATGAGAGAGGGGGTCCAGTGTTTCCTCTTTGTTGTTGGGCAGGATTACTAAGAGTTGGGTTCTCAGATCCCAGGCGCTCTGGCCTCCCTCTGAATGGCAGCCAGATATGGACAGAGGAGGGCAGTACTTCCCGGAAAGGCCAGGGGCCTCGGCCTGGAGAGCAGAGGTTCTTCCGGCCCGGCTGCACTGCGGAGCCGGCTCACTTCCCTGCGCTTCTCCTCCTGCCCAGGTCCCCAAGTCAGCACCCCCAGGTGTCCTGTGAGCTGTCTGTCCCCTTTGGCCTGTGCCTCTGGGCCGAGGCCCCTCTCCACAGACCCTGCACCGTGGGTGTCTGGCCAGCAGGGAGCCGGCAGGAGGGCTGGTCCCTGAGAGCAGCTCCTCTCATCCCATTCCCGGCCCACTGTTTTCCCCAGGAGTCCTGAGTGCGCCCGAGTCTGGGTCACTTTGCAGCTCAGAAAGCCTCCGTCTGCATTCTCCTCTGACTCACCTCCGGGCGCTGCCAAGGCTCGGCGTGCTGTTCGAGCCTCCCTGACCCACAGGGAATGCGCACATCGCTCCGTGACCCAGGGCGCATCTGTACTGCCCATGGAATCCAGACAGAAGGTCAAGGACAGCATCCAGCCTCACCGAGGGCTCTCGCTCCATGGCTTTGTTTCGGTCCCTCTTTCCCCCCCGGCACCCGTTGGATGCCATGACCCGCTCGTGTTCCGTGGCCAGCCTCTGGAAAACACTGAGTGGGTGGGAGTGGGGGAGGCGCCATTCTTAGGCCCACGTTTACCGATGAGGATGCTGAGTGCATCAGGCTCGGAAGCGGGCACCAGGTCCCTGAGCCAGGCAGGGTCAGGACCAGGACTTGTGCCCAGGCTACCAAAGGAGGCAGGGCGAGGGGAGAGGGGATGGAGTGGGGTTGCCCTTACACCAGGAGGGCGGGACAGGCCCGCCAGGGAATGCCTGGTGAGCAGAGATCAGAGGGAAGCCCAGGCCAGGCCTGGGAAGAGCCAGCATGGGCACATGGTGACACAGCCCTGCCCTTCAGCCAGAACACCTCTGCCCACCCGACCACCCACACTGCCAAGGGCTCCACCTGGCCAGGAGCAGGTGCAAGACCCCCAGCAGCCCCTATGCCTGTGGCACAGGACCACGCCCTCCTGGAAGTCCTGGCCTCGGGTGTGAGGGAAGGTCTTTGTCTTCTGCTGACTAACTGCAGTGAAGGCACAAGCCCTCTGCCATGCCACCCTCCTCCAGAGCTGCTCCCCCCACGTACCAGCAGTGCTGCCTTGCAGGTCTCATTCCCTCCGGAGTGCCGTGGGCCAAGCTGGGACCCCGATTGTGGGCGCTCTGCCTTAGGTCCTTCCCGGGGCCATACATCTGGGGCTGAGACCCTGCCAGCCCTCTCTGGGGCTGTGCCCAGATCCTCTCTCCCTTGGGTCTGCTGGGCCTCACTCTCCGCCCGCACCACGGCCGCTAATCATAGGAAGCCACTATTGAGCACTTGCTGTGTGTAGGGGAGGGCCTGGCCTCTGGTGTTTGGGGTTCCTAGAGAGATGTCACCAAACAGGTGGGTCCTGTTGGGCCCAGCGAGGTGACTGGGAAGATGTGGGAACAGCAGGGGCGGGGGGTGTTCCGGGACTCGGGGGATGGGGGGAGGGCCAAGGCGGGAAGCGTGCGGGGTATGGTCTGGCTAAGTCATTTCCCAGTGTCTGTTTGGGCTTTGCCTTGTAACATGGGGGCAGTGGAAACCTCTGACTGTGCCCAGTCTTGGGGGCTGGAGCGCTTAGCCTGTCAGGTGAGCACAGAGGCGGGCGGGAGAGGCGGCCCAGAGCTGAGGTCTGGAGTGGGAAGAACGTGACAGGATGCTCCTTCCAACGGCCATGCGGGCCGGGTGGGAGGGCTGGGGAGGAAGGGGGAGAGCCAGCACTCAGGCTGGGGCCTTCTGACCTTTCCTGAGAAGGGTCCGGGGAGTTCCGAGGGGTGCGGGGGTGCCTGGGATCGTCCTAGAAGCCACTTAGAGTCCGAGCGTGGCTGCAGGGGCGCTGAGTCAGCCTGCGGTCTGTCTCTTCCTCCTCCTCGTGTGGCCTGTGGACTTGAGGCTCCGGGGACACAGACAGCCTGGGGGTGGCCCCTCGTCAGGGATGGGGGCGGCGGGAGAGGTGGTCACCCTTGCAGGCTGCCACCACTGAGGTACACGTGTCCTGCACCGGCCTCCGTGCCAGGCCTTGGGGATGCAGAACTGCCTCGGCCTGGCTGGGAGCCGCAGAGCACCGTGGGGTGGCAGGCACGGCCTGGCCTGGTCAGTGTCCGCAGCCCCTGAGAGCCCCTCTGTCTCCCTTCGCAGTGATGGGTCGTTCCCCTATGACCCTGTCCCCTGGCAGCAGAACACCAACCAGCCTCCCGGCTCCCTCTCTGTGGTCACCACGGTGTGGGGCGTAACCAACACGTCCCAGAGCCAGGTAAGAGCCTGTCCCGCCCCCACCCACAGCCCCTCCGGTGGGACCAGCCCTCCTTGCTATCCCGGGCTCTGCCCAGCTGGCAGACCAGCGTTCAGGGCACACCCAGTCGTGGGCACACCTCCACCCAGGATGGGCTCACATCTGCCTCTGGAGGGCAGCAGCCGGCCCCTGGGCACTGCCTCATCCCAGGGCCTTTCTGGGGGAACAGCTTTCATCTCAAAGACAGTCAGCAGGGCTGCTTCCCTAGCCCGTGGTGCCTCGGTTGGATAAACAGAAGGACTTCCTGAACGTTAATGACATCAGGACTCCAGCGTCTGGGGTCTTTGACCCTGGATGACCTGGGTTAGATTTCAGCAAAATGTGAAGCCTAAACTCTGACAGATCCCTAGTGAACAGTGAACCCTGCCCTCCACTCTGGTGCCTTCCTCTTTTCTCCACTCCTTCCTCTCTGCCCGTCTGCCTCCGTCCTCCCTACCATGGCCCGGAGGCCGGCTCAGGGCTAGTGCTGCCCCGGAGGGAATCATCTGGGTCTTGGGCCACACGGGCCCCTCAGCCAGGATTCTGCTGCCCCCCATCGCGGCCACGTTGGGCTTCTCTTTGCCGTCACATGGCAGCTGCCAGGGCCTCTGCATGGCCACCTCTGCGCATCCAGGCCCTTTGCTTCCCCGCCTGCCACCAGCCAGCTCCTCGCTTCCCCACTGGCTGAGGTTTTCTCTGGGTCACTCCTGATCATCGTTCCCTCTGGGCACAATAGATGCCCTCTTTATTCTCCTCTTCCTCTCCTGTCCTCCCTCTGCTTCATTTTCTCCACCGCCCTCTCCCGTTTCTTCTTTTTCTCTCCATGTCCCCTGGGGTGACTCGCTTTAGTGACAGCCACCCTCTCCGCCCACAGGTCCTCGGGAACCCTATGGCCAATGCCAACAACCCCATGAATCCAGGCGGCAACCCCATGGCGTCGGGCATGACCACCAGCAACCCCGGCCTCAACTCCCCCCAGTTCGCTGGGCAGCAGCAGCAGTTCTCGGCCAAGGCGGGCCCCGCACAGCCCTACCTCCAGCAGGGCATGTACGGCCGGCCCAACTACCCTGGCAGCGGGGGCTTCGGGGCCAGGTGAGCCTCAGCGCCGGGCACCCTGCTCTGCCCCTCACCCAGGCACAAGAGTCCGTTTTAAGTCCCAGTGCCGTGCTTCCTGGCCTGCAGGGCGGGCAAGCCCAGGCACCTCTGCCCCAGCCATCCCATCAGATGAAGGGACATAGTTGTCCCTCATTCTCAGGCCGCTGGTCCCTGGCCCACAGCAGCTGGGTGGCATAGTGACAGCTCGCGGGCACATGGGGCTAGAAGGACCCCGTTCCTCAACATGTGCCTCCTCCTCACACCTGTGTAAGTGGGAAGACACTGAAAGCTGGATCAGGGGAGTTCAAGGGCAGCTATAGACGGGGCTTGGGAGCTCAGCTCTGCCTGCTGCTTACAGAGGCCAAGCTGTGCAGAGGCTGAGAGTCCCAAGTTCGGGGGAAGGAGTAAGGGCAAGGAACCCCCCAGAAGGTGCTCCGGGGACATGGGTGGGGTGGAGGTGCCCCATTTCTCCTCTTTAGACCAGCTCCCAGGGCTGGCCACAGCCCTGCTGGGTACCAGCGCAGCAGGTGGTTAAACACAGGTGCCATACACACAGGAAGCTGCATCGCCACCCCATCCATGTCTGGATGGCTGTGGGCGTGTTGCTCGGGGGTCTCTGAAAGTCCACGTCCGCCTCCAGGGCTGAGCAGGGTGGACAAGATGCAGTGCTTTAATGCACATGACAGTGAGCATCCGCCACGTTGAGCCCGGGCTCCAGGAACACAGCGGCTCAGTGGTCACCAAGCAGCATGAATGGCTGCTGGCCTGCAAGAGGCCCCTGTCCCCTCTGGGCTCTGAGTCTAGACACCTCCCCGCTGTGAGCAGAGGGCAGGAGGGCCTGGCCATGTCTAACTCTTCCCTTCTCTCCCTCGCAGTTACCCCGGGGGTCCTAACGCCCCCGCAAGCATGGGCATCCCTCCGCACACCAGGCCGCCCGCTGACTTCAGTCAGCCGGCCGCCGCTGCCGCCGCAGCTGCCGTGGCGGCAGCAGCAGCCACGGCCACGGCCACAGCCACTGCCACTGTGGCAGCCTTGCAGGAGACGCAGAATAAGGATATAAACCAATATGGACCGGTAAGGGCCCCTCTCGTCCTGGTCCAGTCTGGCCCAGCCAGCCCGGCAGAGAGCCCCCGGGTACCAGAGTTGGGGTGTTGGTGCCTATGGGGCTGTGTATGCTGAGGGAGCTGCTGGTGGCGGGGTACACTGGGTTTTCGTGGGAGCACATGAAGATTGTGTTAGGGTGTGGATGTGTCTGGTTGGGTGCATGTGGGCAGAGGTTCCCTATTGCTCTCTGGGCCTCTACTCCCCAAAGAGGGGCTCCGTGTCTAGCACAGCCTCGTCACCAGCTTGTCCCCTGGGTGCCTCTGAGGGCCATTGCTCTCCTAGTCAGCATCTGTGAACGCCGCCCAGGTCCTAGCTCTGCCCTCCTGACCTGCAGAAGGACCGGGTGGGGTTTGAGGAGGGGGCAGCCCCCACAGGAATGCAGGACGGGTATGGGGGTGAGGACAGCAGGGCTGGTGGGCCGAGGTAGGAACTGGGCCACATCCGGATGGAGGGTGTACCTCCATTGGCCAAGGACCAAGAGTGGGGCCAGGGCTTCCAGGAAAGGGGCTCCTGCCTCCATCCTCATCCGCCTCCATCCTCCCACATCCTGCCCGCCCCTGCACCCTCTTACCATTCCCTGCCTGCCTCTCCCTGGACATGCTGCCTGTGCATTGGAGTGACCGTGCCCCACCCCTAACCCCTCGGGTTGCATCTTTCCTGTGCGGCCTGCAGAGGGCAGCAGAGAGCCCCGGAGGCTGGCTGCCTCTAGGGGCCTGGTCACCAGCAGCAACCACACAGGAAAGTGCCCCCCACCCCGAGCCCTCCACCTCCCCACCCTTCCCTCCCTGCACTTTCAATGCATGTGGCATTTTATTCTTTTTTTTTTTTCTTCTTCTCCCGTTGAAGGTCTGTTCCTCTTTCCAGATGGGTCCCACCCAGGCGTATAACAGCCAATTCATGAACCAGCCCGGGCCACGGGGGCCTGCCTCCATGGGGGGCAGCATGAACCCTGCGAGCATGGCGGCTGGCATGACACCCTCCGGGATGAGCGGCCCTCCCATGGGCATGAACCAGCCCCGGCCGCCCGGCATCAGCCCCTTTGGCACACATGGGCAGCGGATGCCCCAGCAGACCTACCCGGGCCCCCGGCCCCAGTCCCTTCCCATTCAGAGCATAAAGAGGCCATACCCAGGAGAGGTGAGTGTGACCACAGGCAGGGGGGTGGCAGGGCTGGCGGAGGGCGGATCCTGGGGCTTGAAGACCCAGGGTTGTGGGAAGTACCTGGGAAAGGGATTGATCCCCTTGGAAAATCTGGGTGTCAGCAGCCCTGCTGGCCTAGAGGAGTCAGGGCCTCCTGGGTTTAAGCCCAGCTCTGCCATTTCCGCGCTGGTGGTGGTGCTCCAGCCTCCTCCGAGGGCTGCTTGTGGGGCTTGAGTGAGGAGACATGAGGAGCCTCGCCCTGGGCTGGCGTGGGAGGGCCCTGACAAGCCGGGGCCTCTGTTATCGCTCACGCTTGTCTCCTGCGGACAGTAGCTGGGACGCTTTGTTAAGGATCTACACGTCCATAGGCCACAGCCTCCCGCCCGCACAGGGCTTCCCCAGCCCTCCCAGAGTGAGAGGTGAGACAGAGGCCGGGAAATGTTAGAGCCTGGCCGCATCGGCGAGGAGGGCGGAAGGCAGGCCGCGTGTTTCCATCATAGCCAGCCGCTCTGCGGGCTGCCCAGCCAGCTGGGCCACGGCGCGTGAAGACTCAGGAAGGTCAGATCCACCCTGCTGCCTCTGGGATCCGAGGCTTCGGCAGGAAAGAGAGGTCTGAGCAGGGACCCGCTTGGGGCTCCAAGTGAGGTCAGGGGAGGAAGGCCTTCGGGGGGGTGTCCCCAGGCCTGCAGGGAGCACTCGGACCACGAGCTGGCAGCAAGTGGCCTATCTGGTCAGCTGCAAAAGACACGGGGACCCCAGAACCCTGGGCTGGTGCACCCCCTCAGGAAGCCTGCCTGGATTCCTCCCCCGGACAGAGCCCTTCCGAGCGTCTCCCAGCCCTCGGCGTGTGTGCCCGTTTCACCCCTTTGTCCTGGAACTGTGGCCTCCTGCTGGGGCTCACAGTGCATTGACTAAGACTGTAAGACCCTGGAAGGTCTGTGGGGTTCCTCGGCGTTCACGTTAGCCTGGGCTAGCAGGTGGCTTGGCCACCGGTGAGGTGTCCTGAGTGCTCAGGGAGAGGTCAGAGATCTCCAGAAAACCCAGGAGCCTGGGCCAGGCCCCGATGTGCCTTCCGGTTGGCGCCAGTTCAGGAAGGGGCCAGGAGGCAGCTGGCCCCTAAGATCCTGGCTGTTCTCAGGGGACCTCGTGCTGTGCTGTTGGCCTCGCTCCTGTGCTCAGCCCTCTCAGCCTTCTCTGTGCTCAAACTCCTGTCGTCCCCACTGTCTGGGCCACAGGGGCCTCCGTAGCCTGGCCAGCAGAGGAGCTGTCCATGGAAAAGGCGGCCAGACACCGGCCCAGCGCCTGCCCCAGGGCCCTGCTCCCTGCTGTCCCGCCACAGCAGGGCCCACCAGAGGCTCTTGATTTCTTTTGCTAGATCATCCTCTCCCTAGAACACTGGGACGACCCGGTGCACAGTGCCTGACCCTGGGCTGTGACGGGGGGTGACAGCCAGCACAGCCTGGCCCTGTCAGGGAAGCGGTGTCAGCTTGCACTGGCACACCCCCAGAGTCTGTGAACTGCTGGCTCCTGGGGTGGGGCTGAGTCAGGGCCCCAGTCCCGTACAGGAACCTTCTCCAGCCTGGGGGGCAGGCCGCAGCCTCCGGGGATGTGGTGGGGACCTCGCTGTCCCAGAGCCCCATTCACAGCACGGAGTTAGAGTTCCTTGGCACTGACAGACGCCTCCCCCTCTGCGCTTTATCCGGTCCTTCCTTCATTCCTTGAGCGAGTGCTTATTGAGGGCCTGTGTTGTGCCGGGCACTGGGACAGAGCGTCTCCTAGACCTCTGAGACCAGAGGGCAAGAGAGAGACGATTAATAGACACGGGGTTTCAGCACACGGAAGGAGAAAGCACTGATTCTGCAGCACATAATGCTGGGTGTCTGGGTGGCCCGGAGGGTCTTGATCTTACTGATGGGGAAGGTGGCTGGAGGGTGGAGACCAGCATGAGCAGAAGTGGCATGTGCCACCTCATAGCTCTTTGAGGACAACACCCTGCCTGCCCCTCCCCCTCTCTGGAGCTGTCTCCTCTCCTCTCCCCTCCTGTCCCCTCTCTTCTCCTCCCCTCTCTTCCTTTCCCCTCCCAAGGCCTCTCCTGAGAGGGTTTTCTTAGCCCTTCTCCACCCTGGTCTCTTGGCTTCTGCGCGGATGGCCCAGAACTAAGCAGTGTGACCCACACGGTGTGGGGTGTGGGGTGTGGGGACATTGCCCTCCAGAAGCCCCAGATGCAGGGTGGGGTCCCCTTTCCGGAGGACCAGCCTGTGGTCTGTGTGCCCGTCACGTACCGAGCATCAGGAGAGAGAGACACAAGTCCCCACACAGCGGTGTTAGCAAGAGGCTTTAGCGGTCCCCCCAGAGTTCAGAGGGCACGGTGCTTCGAAAAGACGGCTCAGAGCCAGATGGACGGAATGTAACGTCCCCACGTGTCTAGGCAAGAAGCGCCCCAAGCTCAGGCTCCGCCTCCCTCCCCCCCTGGGCGGGAAAGGCAGGGAGGGATGAGAGGTGGGCGGTCCTGGCAGTCCAGCCAGCGGCTCAGCTCCCGGACACTCACGATGTCCCCGCTCTTCCTCTGCCGCCACAGCCCAACTATGGAAACCAGCAATACGGACCAAACAGCCAGTTCCCCACACAGCCGGGCCAGTACCACACCCCCAACCCCCCGCGGCCGCTCACCTCGCCCAACTACCCCGGGCAGAGGATGCCCAGCCAGCCGAGCACCGGGCAGTACCCGCCCCCCACCGTCAACATGGGGCAGTATTACAAGGTGAGTCCTCCCCACCCTCCACCCACCGTGTCTCTAGGCGTAGGGGTCCCTGCAGGCGCCAGGGTGTGCCCTTGCTTGGAGCGCTGCCTGGAGTGGCCAGAGGCCCGGCTGGCTTCTCCTGGTTCCTCTTCTCACGGGCTCAGAGGATGGTTTCCTTTCTCCCTTGACTATTGGCAGCACACCCAGGATAATAACCATAAAGGAAATGCATCTTTTAGAGGGAAAGCACCCTGAATGCATTACCATTTCATCAAAACCTTGCTTCTCCACGTGTGTGTGTCTAACAGGTTGTAGAGCTGTTGTGGCGGTGATTTTTTCCTTTTTTTTTTTTTTTTTTTTCAGTCCTCACCCGAGGATATTTTTCCCATTGATTTTTAGAGAGAGTGGAAGGGAGAGGAAGAGACAGAAACACTGATGTGAGAAAGACACACATCAATTGGTTGCCTCCCGTATGCCCCCCGACCAGGGCCGAGAGTCTGCAACCAAGGTACGTGCCCTTGACTGGAACCGAACCCTGGACCCTTCAGTCCTCGGGCAGACGCTCTATCCACTGAGCCACCCCAGCCAGGGCAGTGATGTAATTTTTTAATCTCTGTCACTTGACATGAGATGATGAGCGTGCCCCTTGTTGCCTGGGTGGCCCGTGGTTCCACTGGCGCTGGCCACCTAGCATTGCCCTGAGGTGACGGCCGTATTTACCCCTCCTTTCCGGCAGAGGCAGACGTTGGGTTCTCTGAGTTTGAAATGGCGCTGTGATGAATGTCTTCAGCCACATGGTGTCTCCCTTCCTTGGGGTTATGACCAAGTGCGTCCTCAGGAGCGGGAGAAGCCTCCGGAAATCGCTTTCATGTATTTGCCGGGGAATTCTGTCCACTGACATGGCCACCTGCCGTGTGGCATTACTGTTTTTGCTCCAATTTCGGCATAGTAGCGTTTTTTGTACGCTCTCTTGCTAAGTGAGTAACTATGGACAGAGAAAAGGGGAACGCTGCCCGCAGGGGGCGACCTGCTGAGCCCCCTCTGCTCCCCGCCCAGCACACCCTGATCCCGGCAGATCTCATTGCGGGAGGGAGGGCAGCTCTCCCTCCACTCACGGCGCTCTTGATCTTGCGTTGACAGCCGGAGCAGTTTAATGGACAGAACAACACCTTTTCTGGAAGCAGCTACAGTAACTACAGCCAAGGGAACGTCAGCAGGGTACGTAGTTTCTGTCTTAGGAGCAGTACCCCGAGTGCCACTCCCACCCCAGCCTCTGGAGGGGAGGGCGGTCTGGGGATGGCTGTGCTCTCAGGTCGTCTGTTCTGGGGCACACAAGCCTGGCCAAATCCGCAGCTTCGGGGGCGAGGGGCGGGGGGCAGGAGGGGTGGACCTGGCCGGTCCTGGGGACTGAGAAAGGGAGAGGGGCGCCTGGGGAGCCCTCCCCTATGATGTGCAGGCCCGGCTCTGTCTGGAGACCCCAGTGGGCTGGCCCAGAGTCATGATGTGGGAGCGGGAGCCCTGGGCTTGACCCAGCTCTCTCCTCCGGGGTTACATCAGACAAGTCTCCATCTCCCAGAGCGGGGTACCCATTGGTGAATGGGCTGGGGGACCCTGCACCTCCTGCCTGATTTCTGATGGGACCAGAAGCCTGGGTGCAGCCAGGAGGGAGGGAGTGGTTTTTCCGGGGGCTCTCCTCCCTCGGGGGAGCGAGGCCCGTAGCCTAGCACCTGGGTTGGGTGGAGTAGATGTCCACAGCCTTGGATCCTTCCGTCTCTGTGACCCCATCACCGATGTGTGGTTTCTCTTTCCTTCCAGCCTCCCAGGCCGGTTCCTGTGGCAAATTACCCCCACTCGCCTGTTCCCGGGAACCCCACACCCCCCATGACCCCCGGGAGCAGCATCCCCCCGTACCTGTCCCCCAGCCAAGATGTTAAGCCACCCTTCCCGCCTGACATCAAGCCAAATATGAGTGCTCTGCCACCACCCCCAGGTGAGCGCCCCACGCCCCTGCCTGTGTGCGGCCAGGAGCCAGGGGCTCGGAAGTTGGCCTGCCTCTGGGGGCTGGGCATGTAGAAACGGCAGGAGGGCTGGAAAGCCACACCCAGAAGGGAAATCTGGGGTGGGGTTCAGCTGCCAGCACCCTCACCACCTGCCAGCAGCCTGGGGCTTCCAGAGCCTGTGGGCAGGAGAAGGAGACAGGGCTGGGCGGGATGGGGCTTGGAGACGGGGAGAAGTGACGGCTCGCTGGTGTGTGCTGGACCACACAGCCCAGCTTCTGTGGCCGTGCTTGCACCCTCACCTGTGTGTGCCTCTGAGCGTGCAGCCAAAGGTGCATGTCATGTGGGTGAGCGAGACCCACCCATGGCCCCGGAGCCCACGCTTCTGTGCTCCTCCCCCACCCAGCCACCCACAACGACGAGCTGCGGCTCACGTTCCCCGTGCGGGACGGCGTGGTGCTGGAGCCCTTCCGCCTGGAGCACAACCTGGCCGTCAGCAACCATGTCTTTCACCTGCGGCCCACCGTCCACCAGACGCTGATGTGGAGGTGAGTGTCCGTGGCAGCCTCGGCCTGCCACCTTCCCCTGGTCGGCAGCATTGACCGGCCCTCCGTACAAAAGGCCCTGGGGATATGCTGGGGAACCTGACGGTGCAGAAGAGACAGACAAGCTACCTTTCCTGGTGGCTGAGAGGAGAGAGCTGTCACTCACCCAGTCCCAAGACTGGTCAGGGACGACTTCCCAGACCCGAAGGCTGAGCGCAGGGTGTCCGGGCAGAGGCCCTGAGCTGGCCGGAGGAACTTGAGAGCGGCTCCTTGTGGCCAGAGCAGGAGTGTGGAGGGAGAAGCTGGGGTGGGAACAGGCTGGGTGGGGCAGAACAGACAAGCCTTGCAGACTGCGGGCTGCCATCTGGCGGGGCTGCTGTTCGGACACCAGGAGGGCGACTGAGTGACGGAGCGGCTGGAGGTCCCTGCTGGGCCAGGCCCTGTGTTCCCTGCCTTCCATGCCTGATCTTTGACCTTTGAGTAGGCAGTGCTTACCTGGTTAACAATGAGGAAACGAGGCCAGTGAAGCTGATTAGCTTGGGGGCGAGGGGGGGAGGGATTCTCACAGCTGGCAAGGGGCGGGGCTGGGACATGTGTCTCTTGGATGCCAGATCCTGATGGTGTCTGCACCCTCAGTCCTTCCTCCTCAGGCAGGACTCAGTTCCATGCCATGCCTGTGACCAGGGCCACTCAGCTGCCCAGTGAGCACTCCGAGGCGGGAGATGGGTCTGAGATGGGGCATGCACACACCTGCCCACACCTGCCACCTCGAGCAGGCTGCAGTGAGAGCCAGGGACAGACAGCTGCGTGGCCGTGACAAGAGGGCATGGGCTCAGGTGCTCAGCAGGAAGGTAGAGAGATCCTGGTGCAGGAGCCCTGCTCCCCACCTCTTCTTACCCATGAGGCCCTGTCTACGGGGTTTCCTGTAGCCCTGCTGGGTTTCATGCATATGTGGTCACTGCTGGTTTCGTGGGGACTCCCTTTAGTGATGTGTCTTCAAGGCCCACTGGGGGGGACTAAGCCAGACCCCACCCTGGCCTGGGTGCTTCTCCTGTGCAACAGGGGCCTTGCAGTGGGCATAATCAGCCTCTCGGGTGGTCTTGTCAAATCAGTGTATTTTTATTTCTCTGTCCCTGTCTGGGGGAGGGGGACGGGGACAGAGAAACAAAAAGACACTGATTTGACAAAACCCTTATAGAGTAGGGGCTGGACATCATGGCTGGGGGGGAGGTGGCTGGAGTGGATGGGTATGTGGAGTTGTGGGGGGACTGGGTTGTTGGAATGGGTTTTGATTAGAGGTGGGAGCAGCGGGAATCTCCAGGGTGAGAGAGGAGAGCCTGGGGAGCCTGGGGGAGCAGTTGAGGCCAAGGCTAGGGTCTGCATGACACATGGGGCTGTATTGAGTTCGGGGTGCATGGCCTGGTGAGGTGTCATGGAGGCCACGGGCAGACCCCTGGCAGAGCCGAGCGAGCCTCGCGTCACCCTGCCTCACCCCCAGGTCTGACCTGGAGCTGCAGTTCAAGTGCTACCACCACGAGGACCGGCAGATGAACACCAACTGGCCGGCCTCGGTGCAGGTCAGCGTGAACGCCACGCCCCTCACCATCGAGCGCGGCGACAACAAGACCTCCCACAAGCCCCTGCACCTCAAGCACGTGTGCCAGCCGGGCCGCAACACCATCCAGATCACCGTCACGGCCTGCTGCTGTGTGAGTGTGTGGGCAGCGCCGGGCACGGCGCCGGGAGCACGGTCCTCACCCCTTCTCCGTCTTGTCCCTGGGTCTCCGTGCTCCATCCCCACAGCCTCTGCACTGATCTTTCAGGAACACCCCCCAGAGACATGCAGAGGCCCCGGGCTGTGGAATAAAAGCCCCCGAGGCCGCTATGCTCTGGCCTCTCCCCTACACCGCAGGCTCCGTGCAGTCTGGACTCTCGCTCCACTTCCTCCCAGAGGCCCCTCTTCCTAGTGCCCCTTCCATCCTCCATCTCCCCTAGGAGTCTGTGTCCCTCAATGCTGGACTTCATCCTCAAGAAATTGTTATATTCTCGTCACCTTTTCCCCCCCCCGAGCCAGCTCCACCAAGTCTGGCGTTATCAACTCCTTCCCTTCCTCAGTCCATCCTCCCAGAATCCCGTGTGTGTGTGTGTGTGTGTGTGTGTGTGTGTGTGTGTGTCCCTGACCTGGGACTCGTTGCTCTAGGGCCACATCTGAGCCACACCTCTGTCCCCAGAGACCAGGGCTTGGCACAAGGGCTTGCGAAGTGCATCGCCTGCCTTGTTCTGGAGCCTCTCGGGACACAGGAGAGGGAAAAGCTTTGCTCTTGACCTTACGAGCATTGGGGCTGTGAGGCCTCCTGGAGAGGGGAGTCACAGGACGGGATGCTCTCAGAGGGAAGAGCCTGTGGGGGCTTGTTGGACTGTGCAGTCCTGGAAGGCTTCCTGGAGGAGTGAAGACAGGGACACTCTCAGGCAGGAAGGGTGGAGGATGATTGGGGAAATGAGGGAGCAGTGGTGGGCAGGGCCGGGAAGTGAGGCAGTCTCCAGTCCTGTGGCCCAGTGTCCCATGACCCATCCCAGGGTGCTTCAATGTCTGCCATAGCCTTGTTGGCTTAGAGCGGAGGCAGCTGCTCCCAGGTATTGACCCCAGCCGGGGTCCCTGGACTCCCAGGTCCAAGGACACATCCTGATCCTTGAGGGCTTTCTCCCCCAGGTCTTGGGGCATCTGCTCCTGAAGTGAGTCCCTGTGGACATGGCCTCCTAGGAGCCTCGGGTACGGGGCAGCCAGGAGGCTCCAGGTGGGTGGGCCATGGGGGCTGTGGGACAGGACCAAGCATCTCTCTTCCCCGCAGTCCCACCTGTTCGTGCTGCAGCTGGTGCACCGGCCATCCGTGCGCTCCGTGCTGCAAGGCCTCCTGAAGAAGCGCCTCCTGCCCGCAGAGCACTGCATCACCAAGAGTGAGTGAGCCCAGACCCCGCCTCCCGGGCACGGTCCATCCGGGGCCTGTGGTTCCGTGTGCGACTCCCCGGGGCCCTGAGGGGTCCTCTGGAGGCCAGCCCTGGCCCCTGCCCTCCTCTGGCTCTATCTATGGTGATGATCCGATGAGCAGGAAACTGTAGGAGCTGGTGGGAATCCTGACCCACCTGGTGCACATCACAGGATGTGGGCTGGTTAACACAAGACTGTCCTGTGGTGTAGACAGGCCGGGTGGGCTTCCTGGAGGAGGTGAGCGCCTGGGAGGATGGGAAGACCTGGAGAGGGAGGAAGCTTCCCTGGGAGCGAGGCCTCACTGTAGACAGAACGGCCTGTCTTGGAGTCCATTCCTTTGGAGGCGTCCCCCGGTGACTGTCTGGGGCACCCTGCAGGGAGGCGCCCTGCTGCTCCTCCCTGTGATCATGCTGCACGGTGCCTCCTGCTCCTGAGAATCCCGCCAGGCAGCCCGCTGTCTGTTCTCATTTCTGCACGCACAGAATGAGGTGCAGAAGTGCCTGCGGAGGCTCCGCTGACCCAGAAAATCAGTGGGGAAGTGCCAGGCGGGGTTTCTGCAAGTTCTGCAGAAAGTCCCCTTCTTGGGAAGGCGGGGCTTGTTCTGCGAAGCCCGGGGCATGTGCACCCCACAGGTGTCGTACATGGGCTGCTGTTGCAGAGTGCAGATGGTCTGGGGTACCCGGCAGGCTAGTTATTCCCAGAACCTCCCAGCTGCAGGGTGGGGATAGAGAACCAAAGTATTTCATCTGCTTGAGGAAGTGGGGAGGGGCGTGTGGCCCAGGGCCTGCCCTCCTCACCCACCTGTGCCCCCCGCCCCACAGTCAAGCGGAATTTCAGCAGCGTGGCAGCCTCGTCCGGCAACACCACCCTCAATGGGGAAGATGGCGTGGAGCAGACGGCCATCAAAGTGTCTCTGAAGTGCCCCATCACATTCCGGCGCATCCAGCTGCCTGCTCGAGGTCATGACTGCAAGCATGTCCAGGTGAGCCGTCCGCACAGCCGCTGGCATCTGGCCGGGGTGGGGAGGGGTTGGCCTGGGGCCGCAGGGCCTGCCTCTGACCTCTGAAGGACACAGTAGCCACCAGCCGAGATTCCACTACGTCAGCCATCATTTACTCTGTGAGCATCTGCGTGCTCAGGGCTGGGGCCAGGAGGCTGCAGAACTGGATTTAGGCTGTTCCTGCGCCAGCAGATGGCAGATGCCAGCTGGAAATCCCGCCCATACAGCCACAACTGGTTCAGCGCCTGAGACAGGGACTCTGCCCGGTCACTGCTGTGCTCCTGGCCTTACCCGAGCTGGTGCTCAGAAAATGAGTGACCATCATAGTCCGGGCGGCTTTAGCAGACACTGTGCAGATGCGGCAGCCCAGCTGGCAGGGTTCACTGTGCTGGGGCTGCACAGAGAAGGAATCCCAGAAGAGGGGAGTGGGGAGCCGTCCGGGAAGAGCTGGGTGTGGCCTGCGGGGTGGGCAGGAGGAGAACAGGCTTTGGGCTGCGCCAGCTGCCCTCTCAGCCCCACCCTCCCACTCACCCTCCCAGAGCTTCCTGTGGGAGAAGGATGTGGACAAGGTGGACATCTGATCACTTACTTGACACGCTGATGAACTGGACCACATGTGTCCTCAGTACCCGGGCTGGGCGGATGGGAGACCGGAATCCATGCTGCCCCCAGCCCAGCAAGAGGGGTAGTCAAGGGCACGACCCGTAAGGGGCAGCTGCGGGGGAACCAGGAAGGATGTAGGCACAGGGTGGCGTGAGGGGAACAGAGAGTAACCCCACCCGACAGGGAGCCCTGCGTCTCTCCACCCTGGTGAGAGGCCTCCATGGGGTCGCGGGAGCTGTAACGTTGCATCAAAGCGGTGTCTGAGAGTCCTGATCTCTTCTGTCTGTCCGTCTGTCTCTCTGTCCATCTGTCTGTCGGCCTCCACAGTGCTTTGACCTGGAGTCATACCTGCAGCTGAATTGTGAGAGAGGGACCTGGCGGTGTCCTGTGTGCAAGTGAGTGACCTCCCCCCAACCGCCCCGCCCCAGCGGAGCTCCTCGGGCCTCCCTCCGGCCCTGCTCTCTGGGGTCCAGCACCTCCACTGGCCCTACAAGCCAGGGAGAACCCCAAACAGCAGAGGCTGGGGTGACAGGGGCTGTACTCAGTCCACTCCCCTGTGTCAGGCAGTCACAGGGCCGCCTCCTGGCAGTGCCTGCAGCATCACCAGCTGTGGGGACGGAGTGTGGTGGACACGGTGGGCGGGACGGGCTGTGCCCCCACCCCCTAGGGTCCAGGAGCATGGCCAAGCCTCTTCTCTCCTTTTCCAGTAAAACTGCTCTGCTGGAAGGCCTGGAGGTGGATCAGTACATGTGGGGCATCCTGAACGCCATCCAACAGTAAGTGGCTCCCAGCAAGGAGCACGGGGGGCGAGGGGGGGTGGGGTGGGGGGGGGGGAGCCTGGATTGGGTGAGGGAGCATGTCAGCATCCCTGATACCCTGGACTAGAAAACCTCTTACCCATCTCTCACCTTCCTCGGACTTCACCTCTGGGGGCAAACGCACTTTCCAGAAAGGACCAAACGCAGCCAGGGTAGGAAGCTGGCAGTGCCCCCAACAGCCACTTCCCGGGTGGGGCCAGCTGCCCTGTGCCCGGCCACCTCAGTCATAGGCCTGGGGCAGGGGACCCGGGCAGGGACACCTCCTGTTCCCAGCTCTGCCCCCTGTGGCCTCAGCTCTGCCCCGTCCTCCCCCAGCTCCGAGTTTGAAGAGGTCACCATCGACCCCACGTGCAGCTGGCGGCCAGTGCCCATCAAGTCGGACCTGCACATTAAGGATGACCCCGACGGCATCCCCTCCAAGCGGTTCAAGACCATGAGCCCCAGCCAGATGATCATGCCCAATGTGATGGAGATGATCGCAGCCCTGGGCCCTGGCCCGTCCCCCTACCCACTCCCGCCTCCGCCCGGGGCCAACAACTCCAACGACTACAGCAACCAAGGTGGGTGACGCCAGACAAGGAGGGCAGCACCGGGGCCCAGAGGGGGCAGAGGGCTTCTTTGCTGATGGTGACAGGTTGCGAGGAGTGGGTGTGAAGAGTCAGAGGGCATACGCCCCCAGGACAATCCCACATCACTGGACTTGGGGGTACGGTGGTCCATGCACCTCCCACCTCAGTCCAACTGCCTGTCCCATCCAGCCCTGTGGTTGGTGCCCAGCTGGGAAGCCTGAGCGAAGAGCTGCCCCATGAGCCAGCCTCCTGCCTCTCCCACCCCCCTGCCCCACCCCGCCCTGCCTGGCCTCCTCCCGACTCCAGGCAGGCAGGTGCCAAGCCCAGGGGCTCCCGAGTCTGCTTTGCTGGGGGCACACTGCTACCCTTTCCCCAGCCTCCGTGCTCACTGGGGCCAGCAGAATACTCTCACATGGAGCTCTCTGCCCTCCCCTCGTCTCTGACATCAATATTGTCCCTTCTCGGCAACGTTCCCACCCTGCCAGGGGCAGAGTCCCAGGGTTTGGAGCTTCAGCCTTGGGCTACCAAGGTCACCATCACTGACCTCTTACTCTCTGCTGCCCAAACCAAGCTTCACCACATGGCCATTTCTAGAAAGTACCCCCTCCCCCCCTCGAACACGAGGCAGCAGCTCCCTCATAGGATCCTGCTCTTAGGTCCACAGCGCTCCTGTGACACAGGCCCAGAGGGGCTTACCTCCCAGCCAGTGGCCCACAAGGCACCAGCGTGCCAAGGGCCCGGCTTCCCCGAGTGCTGATCTGACCTCTCGCCAAGGCCACGTGCTGGGCTGGGGACAGCAGCCGGGAGGCCAGACAGCTGGCTTCTAATGGTGTCATCTGGATTCTGTCGCAGTTTTCTTTGTGAATTTGGCAGACCCTGACCCATTCTGGGATGGTTGCCCCAGCCATGAGGTGCAGCCCTGTGGCGGCCGTGGGGGAAGCCTGTCCAGGGGCTAGCTCAGCATTTCCTGTGGAGGCCTGAGGCGTGGGCCTCACTCCCTGTCCCCTTCCCACAAGGACCAGGCCCCTCTTCTCCCACTCCGCCCCTTGTAGCTGTAGAGCAGCACAGGCCCCGGGGCTGAGGCCACCGGACAAGGTCGCATCGCTGCCCACAGCACAGCCCGGATACTGAGGCTGCAGGAGCCAGCTGGGCCTCGGAAGGACAGGACGTGGCTCTTCATTCATATACCGCCTGCAGCCCAGGGTGCTGCCTTCCCTGCAGTGACCGCCCGTTTGTCCCCCCCAGGCAACAACTACCAGGGCCACGGCAACTTCGACTTCCCCCACGGGAACTCTGGCGGGACGTCCATGAACGACTTCATGCACGGGCCCCCCCAGCTCTCCCACCCACCGGACATGCCCAACAACATGGCTGCCCTGGAGAAGCCCCTCAGCCACCCCATGCAGGAGACTGTGAGTACCACTTCTTCGTCCCAACCCAGCCCCCACCTCCCCAGCCCCCATCTCTGCGTGGGGCTGACGGGCAGACGGTGCCCCGAACCTTCTAATGTTTGCCTCGCTCCTCCCAGGCCACGGGGAGGACTGAGAATTGGGTTTGGGGCTCAGGAAGAAGTGAGAGACTACCTGGGGCTGCGTCCTAGCCCATTGGCACCCTTGCACCTGTCTCACCCAGGACACAGGCTCAGGAGATGGAGGCTTCAGGCTCCTCCCTGCAGACACATATGCAGACACACATGCACAACCCATGTACAGCCTCACACACATGAACACCCTATGTACAACCTCACACACTTGCACACCCCATGTACAATCTCACACACATGTACATCCTCATGTACAGCTTCACACACTTACACATCCCATGTACAGCCTAACACATATACACACCCCATATACAACCTCACACAAACACCGTACACATCCCCACATGCCATTCCCTCCCTCTCCCCCACTTAGACACACTCTTGCGTTATCTTACGGTTGCCCCGGCTCGTAGAATTTTGTCCCAAACCCAGGAACTTACTCCCCAGGGCTCTGAATCCTTGGGGTATCACCACTTCCTGCAAAAAGGAATGCCGGGAAATCTGCTTATCCTGAGCATGTTCACTCTGGTCCCGTTTTACCTGTTACTCGTCCTGGCTGAGAAAGCCCCTGTGGGCAAGCTGTCCACGGCCTCCCAGAGGCCTCCCCACCACGTGGCCCTGGCGGCAGAGGTGGGAGGCCATGAGCACTGGTAATTCCACTCGATCTAACAGGTGTTTCCTTAGCTTGTGCCCGGGCTGGGCCTTGACCCTGATGGAAGCAGGACAGACGCGGGCCTGGCACTAAGGGAGCAAAGTCCTGGCAGGGCCTGAAGGGAGCAAGAACAGTCGGGGTTTGGGGGAAAGCCTGAGGCCGGAGGCTGAGGCTTCAGTGATTCCGTCTGCTCCTGAGGAGGAGGAGTGGGAGGAGGGAAGGTCAGGGCTCCCTCAGAGGGGGCGTGTTTGGCAGCAGGCTGGGTCATCCCGCACCAGAAGGCTCCCTTCAGGCCCATCATCACGTCGCCCGGAAGGAAGGGGCCTCTGGGCTGGACCGTGCTCCACACACCTGAGAGGGAGGTGGCCCTGCCTCTGAGAGAGGGCCTCCCTGGGCTGGAGCCGCCTGGCGGTTAGCGCAGTGGCAGAGCCAGGAGTCTGGGTGAGGGGCGCTCTAGCAGCTTTCCCGCAGGACCCCACATGCCAGGTAGGAAATAGCTGCTTTCTCTGGGCTTTGGCCAGGTGCTTTCTGCCCTGTGGGGCTCTCTACTTCCGGAGGCCTTTCCCAGCCCTGCCCCCAGGACCTTAGCATTCCATGGCCAGCACCCTCCCCGCCCCCCCCAACACACACACACACACACACACACACACACACACACACACACACACCCCGACTCTCACATGCTGCACACTGGAGCCCTCCCAGGCCCCAGCGCAGGCAAATGGCAGCGGATGTCCTTCGCCTCCTGTGTCCAGGGGGACTTTCTCTCGCCATGTTAGCCCTGCGTCTGGTTCCTTGGGGATCTAAGCCTGTGAGTTGACTTCATGGTCCCAGGAGGTTCCCCAAATATGTACTGTCCTTCTCCGTAGATGGCAACTGGACCCAGAAGTCCAGCGGTGCAAGGTGGGGTGGGGTGTGGCGGTCACAGGTGAACTCCCCCACGCCTGCCCCTCCAGGGCTGCCTGCTGCAGCTGAGCACACAGCTGGCCAGGATCCCCTGTGCCAGGGACCGGCGGGAGGGCTTCGGCCAGGTGCTGGCTCACTCAAGGCCCGTGCTGGGTGGCAAGTCGACGGGTATGACCAGCAGGTCCAGAGAGCGTGCGCCCCTCTGGGTCCTGAGACACTCCAGCAAACTCAGGGCCAAAGGGAGTGGCTGTGTCAGCACGTCTGGAGACTGTCCTGGGCTGGGATGCCCCGGGAGTATGGAGCCCCTTCCTGCCCCCCAGAACGTGGGCTGTGGGGTATCCACAGGCATGGGTGGGAGTCAGAAGCTGGCCCTATCCCTCCAGCTCCTCCTGGTCCTTCTCGCCTCGTGTGTACCCCACACTCGGTGCCCTGGGCCCCCATCTCAGCGCCTCCGCTAAAGGGGCACTGCTACGAGAGGCTACCTGGCCAAGGGCAGAGGCCAGCCCACAGCCAGAGGGAACAGGAAGAGGAGGGAAGGTGTGGCTGCCATTTTCAAACCCATTAAGGGGAAAAGGAATGCTTCATGGGACCCAGAAGGTGGGGAGGGGAGGACGTACCACAGACTAAGGAGACGTTTGCTCACCAGGCTGCCCTGGTGGGTCCGTGCGCTCCCCTCCCTGGCAGTGTGGGCTTGGCGGGTGTGCTGGGGGAAGGCGGACAGCAAACAGACTAGCAGGAGAGTTCAAGTCCCACCCACCACCTCCCCTGCCCACCCACAGCCCCCGTGCCCAGCGCGTGTACCCACGGGAGAAAGTGGGTCCTCTAGTTCACCTGTCAGAGAGGCACCACCCACCTCCACCTTAGCAAGGCGAGCCCTGGTCCCCTAGTGGTGGGGAGGTGCCTGCCTTCCATAGCACCCGGGGTACAGCCGGTAGGTGAGTGGCAGGAGGAGGAGTCTGGGAGGCCCTACTCGGCTCCTTTGAGGCTCAGTTCTCCCTGCCCCAGGGCATCAGGCAGGGCCAGCACGGAGGCTCCTGGAGGAAACCTGTGTGCCCACTTGGGGGGCACAGACCCATGAGCTGCACGCCTGCCCCATGCTGTCTGTCCATGTCTGCTCCCCTCCCCCGGCCCTCGGGCGCCCGCACCATACTGCCAGCAGGACCCTCCCACCCTCGCCCTGGAAACATGCCCATTGTGCTTGTCCATCCACCCTCGCTGTCGTTCATTGTGGTGGAGTCCGGGCTGGGCGGCGGCAGGCTCCGGGGGCTGGCCCGTGTTGTCTGCTCATCTCCGAGCCCCGGCCACCGCCCTCCTGGGCCCACAGCCTCAGAGGCCCCTTCCCCGCCCTGCCCTCCACAGGGCAGTTTCGGGGGAGAATTTTGTTTGTTTCTCTGCAAAAAATCAAAAACAAAACAACAAAAGCAGCACTCAGCTTTGTAGGGGTTGGCTCTGTTTTGGGGGTTTGTTGTTTTCCTGGTTTTGTTTGGTTCTCATTTCTCCAGGCATCCCGTCGCTGTACCTCGTCACCTCACCTTTCTTTTCTCCTGCTCTCTCCTCCTCCACAGATGCCACACGCTGGCAGTTCTGACCAGCCCCATCCCTCCATACAACAAGGTTTGCACGTCCCACACCCCAGCAGCCAGTCAGGGCCTCCATTACATCACAGTGGGGCTCCTCCTCCTCCTTCCCAGCCTCCCCGGCAACCGCCACAGGCCGCTCCCAGCAACCATCCACACAGCGACCTGACCTTTAACCCCTCCTCAGCCTTAGAGGGTCAGGCCGGAGCGCAGGGAGCATCCGACATGCCGGAGCCTTCGCTGGATGTAAGTTGGGGTCCCCCCTTGCCTTGGCCTGGGGCTGGGCCTGGCGCCCGAGACCTGCCCAGAGAGCAGGGCTGGGTGTTGAGGCTCCAGGCCCGGGTGGAGGAGGTGTAGCCGTGAGGGGCTGGGTGGGTGGTGTGTGGGCCCAGGCAGCTTGTCTCCCCAGGCTTCAAAACCAGGAAACCCCACCATGGGGAAGCCTCCCTGAGGGTCTGATGGTCCCCTCCCTGCCCTACCAGCCCCTGCCCCTCATCCCTTGGCCCCGGTCCTGCAGCCCAGCCTCGCCCCACCTTCCCCAGGCTCTCAGAGTCCCTCTGGGCCGGTCCGGAGGCAGCGTAGGAGGCTCCTGCCCTTCTCCCCTCCTCCCCCTCTCCGCCCACATTGAGTTTGCCATCTCCGTGTCTGCCACACTCTGGCCCTGGGGCAGGGGAGGGGCTGGAAGGACAGCCCCTCTGTCTCACTGGTGTGTGTCTGTCTCCAGTTTCTTGTCCGTGTGTGATCCATGCCCTTGCTTTTGCTTGCTCCATCGCTCACTCTGAGACAGGCCCCTGGATGCGGTGAGGGGCCAGCCTCCGGGCACGGGGCTACCAAGGCAGACGTGGGAGGCTGACACTCAGTCTCCCACCTGAGACCTGGATGGTCTGAAAGCTGGGAAGAAATGCTGGGGGCGGGGCCAGGGCTAGACAGAGGGTTGGGGGGTGAGGGGAGGAAGGACCTGCGGAACTTGCCCTGCCTCCCAGCCCCCACCCAGCTCTAGATTCCCAGGAAGGAGGCCTGCCCTCTCCTCGGCCACTCCGGCCCTGCAGCCCCCACCCCGCACCCTTGGCCCCGCAGTGTCAGTCTGGGGTGATGGGTGCCCTCACTGTGGGCTCTGCCCAGCTCTCCATCAACCAAGCCAGGGGGTGCCTTAGATTCATGAGGACCCCCGTGTGACAGGAAGA
Organism: Pipistrellus hanaki; assembly: GCF_964339955.1. Classification (NCBI taxonomy): domain Eukaryota; kingdom Metazoa; phylum Chordata; class Mammalia; order Chiroptera; family Vespertilionidae; genus Pipistrellus; species Pipistrellus hanaki. The sequence goes on along the minus strand of NC_140516.1, from coordinate 9,995,690 downwards.
CGCCAAGGGCCTCAGGGTAGAGGGTAGGGACCATGCAGTCTCTGCCCAGGGCCGGTGCGGCCAGCCCGCCAGGGCCTGCCACGGAGTGGAGAGCTCCTGAGAGCAAGATCCGGGAGGCAGGAGCTGCAGGGGCCGCCTCCGTGCACAGCGGGTCCTGCTGGGAGGCCCACTGGACTGCCGCTCCTCGGGGCAGGTGCCAGGGCAGAGGAACTGCTGCGAGGAAGCTGGCGGGGCCTTCCCAGCTGGTGGGCTGGAAACAAGCACAGGTGCCCCAGACCACACTGGCCACGTGCATTTGGGGACTGCTAGCACGGTCAGCTTCCCCCGTTGGGCCAGGACCCCGGGAGGCAGGCAGGCCAGGGAACGGGCATGGAATGCCCCATGTCGCTCACCAGCCCCTCAGCCAGCGCCTCATCTGGCTTCTGTGTTTCTTTTCCAGCTCCTGCCAGAACTCACAAACCCCGATGAGCTCCTCTCGTACCTGGACCCCCCGGACCTGCCGAGCAATAGTAACGACGACCTCCTGTCCCTCTTTGAGAACAACTGAAGCCCGCCCTCCGCCGCCGGGCCACCCCCCCCCCACTCCGCTCCTTCCCGCCATCCCACACACTTTCCCGCTGGGAGCCGAGTCCTCCGACCGCCCCCTGCCGTGGCTTCCGCGCGGAGGGGCAGAGGGTGCCCGGTGAGGATTGTGTCTGGAGCCGGAGCGCGGAGCAGGCCCGGAAGATGACCCTCACAATGGAAGCGCGGTGAGAGGACACCCGACAGCTTCCTGGTCCCTCCGTGTGCTGACCCCCCGTGATTCCCCGAGGCCGCCAGGTTCTTCCAGTTTCCAAACTGTAACCCTGCCCCCCTGCTTCCTGGCCCAGAGCCTCCTCTGTGACTGAGCCCGAAAGAAGCCCCAGCTCCGGGCGGCCGAGCTCTGGGGAGCAGTGACAGCTGGCTGCAGGGAGAACAGCCTGCCCACCGCCATCACCCACCACAGAAAAGCACAAGCCTCTGGGACTGCGCACTCACGGAGGGCCAAGGCTGCCCCTTGACCCCTGACCTCTAGCCAAGATGCCCCGTAGACGCTCGCTCAGCAAGCAGAGAAGGACGTGATGCCGTGTCTGAGAGAGGGTGTGCCATTCCTGCGTGGGGACGGGGCGGGGAGAGGGTCAGGGCCGCCTCAGAGCTGGGACAGCACAGCGGGCGGCTCCACGACCTTGGACTCGGGCCTGGGAGCACAGAGAGCGAGTGCCCAGCGGGAAACTATTGTGCCCTTGGTTGGGGGCCAGGGAATGCCGCCAGGTGGTCAGTAGGAACGGCAACGTAAAACGGCTCCAGACCACTCCTGTTTCTGAACAACAGCCTAAAGCTGCAGAATCATCTGCAGGAAAAACATTGGACTTGGACTGCAAGCAAACCGTTTCTCCCCACGTGTTCTGTGTCCTCCCTCCTGCTCCTCCCCCACCTCTCCCAGACTGCTACGTGGAACACCCACTTCCCTCTCTGTTGACTCCCCTTTGTCCCCCCAGACGGCAAGGTGGGATGGTGGAAAGGCATGGGAGGTGCCGGCTCAGGGTGCAGGCTTAGCGGGAACCCGGCGTGGGTATCTCCAGCCCCTGCTGTCTGGCTGCTGGTGTCCGAGGCCGCCCGTGGTGTGCTGGGTGCACCCACAGGCATCAGGGGTGTCCATGGCGGCCTCAGACACCGCGCTTGGCTGCCAGCCCCTCCCCTCTGTGCCCCTCTGCCGTAGAAAGCTCACCCCACACTCCTGCTGGTTCAGACAGAAGCAGCCTCTGGTTTCCCTCTACCACGTGGCTCCGTCCAGCCGCCTGCTCTGGGTCTCCGGGTAGCTGTCCTCTGCTCCCTCCCCCGCACGGCCTGGGACGCTGCTAGGCCAGCGGGTCACCTGTGTCACGTCTGTAAATTCGCTGCGCCCCTCCCTGCTGCTGCCTGGGGCCTCCTGCTCTCCTGTCCACCGTGTGCTCCTTCTCCGGCTCCCTCGGGGCGGGGCGGGGCGGGCGGGTGGCCCCAGCACTCCTCTGCCTCTGACCCACGGGGCCCAGCTGTCGATTTCCAGTCACTACCAGCGGCCAGCACAACGCTTCCTGCGGGAAAGCTGCCGTGGTCCGCTCCCACCTTGTTTCCTTTGTCCCGTTGTTGAGGTTTTTTCAAAAAGTGTGGTGTTCAGTATGCAAATCAATTATTTTAAGAATTGCTTTTGTAAATATCTTTGTGAATATTTTAGTATTGTCTTTGATAATCTTCAGCATTTTCATGACCTGGTTATAGCCTTTGCTGGTGTTTTTAAAATGCCTTGACTCAACGACAAAGACCGAGTCTTTTTTTAAAAAAAAAACACACACACACACAAAAACAAAAAAGCAACCAGGGCTATGTGTACCGTGAGTTAGAGACCAGGCTGCCCACTGGGAGCGCCACGCCCAGGCTGGTGGGATGAGATGAGAGCAGCAGGGAGCACGTGGCCGTCCTTGCCCAGTGCTGACAGCCCACAGCCCGGCTGGTAGGCGGTGTGTCGGGTGTGTGGGAATGTCCCACCCCAGACAGACAGACACCTTCTCTCTAAGTCCCTGCTTCCTGCCGTGTACTTTTCCCCAGAGAAGCCTGGGGTTCGTTCTGGTTCTTGTCGGGGTGTCCCTGCTCTGCTCAGCGGTCCTGCCCACAGCTTCCTAGTGCAGGAGGTCACTGCACCCACAGCCAGGCCCGGCGCCGCCTCTGCCCTCTGGGGAAGCCCGGGCCCATGACCGAGGTAGGTCGCCTGGATCCCCTTCCTTGTGAGCCCCCACCAGCAAGTTCAGCAAAGAGCCTTCCTGAACCCTCTGGGGACGGACTTTTCCAGAGCGATGTGGGGGCCGGGCCAGGGGGCCAGGGAGGCACGAAGGCTCCCGGGCTGGGGAAGCCCCAGCTGATGGCAGGTTCCGGGCAGCCTCCCCCAGCAGGGCAAGTCTGAGCTCAGGAGAGCGTCCCTGGTCCTGGTTGGATGACCACTTCGAGCCATAAGTAACCTCAGAAAAAACGAGGCCTCAGCAAGCTCCCTCCCCAAGCCAAGCCACAGGCCACCACTCCACAGATGGGCAGGGCACCGGCCGGCGGCCGGCAGGGAGGCCCCAGTGCAGGCAATCACCCCATCTCCTTGGTTTGAAGCTTTACCCATGTATCATGTTCCCTGTAACCATTTTATTTTTTAAGAAACGTCTAATACTTTGTCCCTAATGGAAGCCCTACACCCCCAGAGAGCTCCGTGTCTGCTCCCTCCATCCAACCTGCCCGGGCAGGGGATGTCAGCAGCAGCAGTGACTCCAGGGACGTGTGTACATATGTAAATGAGAAATAGAGACATGTTAACAGATGCATTCATTTCCCCTGGAATGTGTATTGTTTTTATTTTGCGAAACAAAAGGCTTGGAACTCCATCCTAACGTGAAAAAACTAGATCCTGTTGTTAGCATTCGTGAGGTCTCTCTGCATCTGTCTCACTATGTAATATACTCTGACCCGTGTGGAAAGGAATTTTTGTTCTGTTTTGTTTTTATTTTACCTACATGTACTATCTAGCTTCAGTGTACTAGTCCTGCCACCTGTGTATTTTTAGGGTGCTATGGAAATAATGAAAAGAAATGGGGATTTCGGAAGAAAATTGTAACCAAATCCATACTTTGTATAATTTTTTGATATCATGATCACAGGTGATTCACACGTACACACATGAACTCGCCCACCGTGCAGCCCGAAGTAACTCCCACGGAAATCTCCATCGTCTTTGTACATCGTGTACAATGCCGTCATTTCATACTTTAAACTGCTCCGAAAAAGTAATTGTGGTTTCTAGTCTTGCAAAGCTGTATGTAGTTAGATGATGTGACAACTTCTAATATTTATCTAATAAATATGTATTCAGATGAAACCTGTATATTAGGTGTTCATGTGGTTATTTTGTATTTAAAGATCAAATTATTTGACTATTGCTAGACATTTCTATACTCTGTTGTAACACTGAGGTATCTCATTTGCCCATGTTAATTTTTTTCTAAATAAATTGACAAAAACGAAGGTTTGGCGAACTAGCTATTTTGTGAATGCTCAGGAGTGGTTTGGGCATTTTTGTTTGTGCTTTTAAACCACCACCCTGCCCAGTCACCCTGCGAAGGAAAAAGACAGGAAGCCAGTGGCCTGGTGTTGAATAGGAGGAGTCCCACACGGAAAGAGAGATGAATGAACCAGTTCTGAGAGGAGGTGGCCAGAGATTGAGAAATATTAAAAATAAAAAGAGAAGAGCCGAGACCGGTTTGGCTCAATGGATAGAGCGTTGGCTTGAGGACTGAAGGGTCCCGGGTTCGATTCCGGTCAAGGGCATGTACCTTGGTTGCGGGCATATCCCCAGTAGGAGGTGTGCAGGAGGCAGCTGATTGATGACTCTCTCTCATTGATGTTTCTAACTCTCTGTCTCTCTCCCTTCCTCTCTGTAAAAAATCAATAAAAATATATTTTAAAAAAATAAAATAAAATAAAATAAAAAGAGAAGACAGAGGTAGATTTTAAGCTGAGAGCTGGGTGGGCTGCCATCCTGCCTGCTGGAAAGGCAGGAAGAAGATGACGTGGCCCCTCTGAGTGCATTTATTTTATACCCCCAATACCAGGAAGTAACACCAACTTATTTGCATTCTTAAGTAGGGCCTAGCATGCCTGGATTTGCATATCTAGTCCCGCCCCTGCCGACACCTGGGCTGATATGAAGGCCAAGCTGACAACATGTCCTCCATCTTGGGAAAACATGTTCCCAAGGCATGGCTTTGCCTATGCCTTGAGTTCAGCTGACAATAATTAAAGAAAATTGCCCATGTGCCTTCCCAGGCAGCCCTCTACAGCTCTGGGTGCCCCTGGAAGAGGCCCTGAAACCCGGGGTCCAGTGAGAGCCTTTAGAGCCTGTGCCCACGCCTTCTGGACCCCTGTCTCAGCCGGCCCTGCCCCGGCGGTGGGTCAGGCAGGTGGGGGTGGGGGTCTCAGCAGGGCCAGGGGTGCTGGCCAGCTCTGGTAGCCAACTACACTGGTTTTCTGGATTTAAGGAACAGGAGCCTGTTCCCCATGTTCGGCCCCAGAGGGCGCTGTCCAGAGCATTTGGGAATGGAAAGAAGCCTGGGCCTCAAGCTCTGGATGTTGACTTAGCCACTCTCTCTCTGCTGGCTGTCTCTCCACTCTATGCCTTTCCCTGGCCACCCAGCTCTCAGCACCCTCCCCTCTAAGGGGCCTCCCTCGGGTTTTCTCTCCTGTGACTGCACTTTCCTTTGGCTTCTCTTGCTCCAGCCCCGCCCCAGGCCAAGGTTCTAACTCTCCCTACAGCCTCAGCACCCGACACAAGTGCCTGCCCTCCCTGTGCCCACCAAGTTCAGGGAAGGGTGTCTGATTCCGGAGCCCAGCAGCCAGCCACCTGCCTGCACTGAGCTCTGCTTCCAGCGATGGGCACAACAGATGCTGTGGCCTTCCCTCCGCAGGGCCTGGTGAGGGCGGGGCCAAAGAGGGCGCCCCACCAGGTGACCCCTGGCGTGTGCAGGGGACCGTGTGTCAGGACAGTGAGATCTAGTTGTGAGGAGGCCTGTGTGCAGCAGCGAGCAGGGGTGAAGGCTGCAGGGTGGCATCAGCTACAAAACTAGTTGCCTGTGGAATCCCCCACCTGGAGTGCCTCTCCAATGGGCCAGTTTCTCTTTTTGGTGGGAGAGAGAAGTTGAAGGATAGAAGGCAGATTTACATTAAAATGGAGTCCTGTCCCTGGCCAGTGTGGCTCCGTTGGTTGAGTGTTGTCCTGTCACCAAAGGTCGCAGGTTCGATTTCCAGTCAGGCCTCATACCCAGAAAGCCAGCTTAGTCCCCAGCTGGGGTCCATACAGGAGGCAACTGATCAATGTCTCTCTTTCACATCAGTGTTTCTCCCTCTCTCCTTCCCCTCTCTCTAAAATCAATAAGACTTTTTTTTTAACAGAACCCTGGCCACTGCTGAGCCTCAGGCATTGCCTCCTGCCGCATCACAGAGCACAGAGGGGATGGGGGGGGGCGGGTTCTCTGAGAACATACCTCCTTGGGGAGGAGCAGGGAGGGCATAAGAGAGAGCTTCCGGAGGGCACACCCCTGTCAGCATGAGAAATCGCCAAACCTGTAGAGAATTTTTATGAGTTTATTTGAACCAAACTGTCAGCAATTGCAGAGAAGCAAAATCTCAACGGATTGAGAAAACACTTTGGAAAATGGCAGTTTTGCTCTTATTTTGTGCATCTGAATCAAAGGAGAAGACAGTGGGGTTACATGACATTCACTGGTGGTAGAGCAGAAAGAGCTCTGAGACTGGATAAAACGTAAGTCCTGCCGGTTTGGCTCAGTGGACAGAGTGTTGGCCTGCAGACTGAAGGTTCCTGGGTTCAATTCTGGTCAAGGGCACGTACCTCGGTTGCAGGCTCCAGGCAACCAATCCATGTGTCTCTCTTACATCGATGTTTCTCTCTCTGTCTCTCCCCCTCCCTTCCACTCTCTCTAAAAATCAATGGGAAAATATCCTCAGGTGGGGATTAACAACAACAAAAATGGACAGACACATCCTCCTTGTTCATTGGTGGGTGCAGGACAGGTAACAGTTACAGGCCATAGAGATGGTATTGGAGTCCCAGGGTAACACAGAAGCTGTGCTCGGTGGTGGCTGTGCCCTGAAGAGTCTGGAAAAGAAGACTGTGCTGACTTTCTAAAGGGAGACTATCTTCGATGCTGTGACAGGGAGTTTCCATTTTTACCATCCTACCTGGTTACTTCCGGTCTCTGATTTTGTAAGGCCGCCACACAGGCCTCCCCTGAGCTTGTCAGGTTTAGTAAGTGGCCCCCTGTTTGTCCCCACCGTGCCCCCCATTGCCTGAGAGCAGTGCTTCTCCATCCGTCGCTGAGTGACCCGAGAAGTCAGTTTGGTAGGTTGTGACCAGCACTTGTTAATGAAATAATCGAGAATAGAAACATCAAGAGCACCCTAGAGCCCAAACCAGTTTGGCTCAGTGGATAGAGCGTCGGCCTGCAGACTGAAAGGTCCCAGGTTCGATTCCTGTCAAGGGCATGTACCTTGGTTGCGGGCACATCCCCAATAGGGGGTGTGCAAGAGGCAGCTGGTCGATGATTCTCTCTCATCGATCTTTCTAACTCTATCCCTCTCTCTTTCTCTCTGTAAAAAAAAAAAAAAAAAAAAAATCAATAATATATATATATATATATATATATATATATATATATATATATATATATTATTGGAGGTCCCTCAGTGCAGGTGTGTGTTTGTATGTGTGTGTGTGTGTGTGTGTGTGTGTGTGTGTGTGTGTGCTGAATCATGATGTAAAAGTAATTATTACTTGTGGCTTGTGGTTAAAAACAAAGAGTTTTAACGTCATTGCCTTATAGGCAGGAAGGAGGGGTGGGAAAACAGAAGCACAAGATGACCCATGGGCTGCAGGATGTGACACATGGCCTCAGACTTGGGAGGGAGGGCCATGGCAGGAGAGGAGGGGAGAAGGGGAGGGAGCTGAACTCCAAGCACCCTGGAGCCGGAGCCAGGCCTTCTGCTGGGCTTTTCCCATTGACTTTTCTCCTCCCAGACCCCTGGGAGGAAGTAGCAGGTCTCAGTGGCCATTGGGTGAGCAACCATAGTCTGCATTCGCACTGCTGGTTTCAGGTTCTGAAGCCAGAATGCAAGGAGGTTTGTTTATCTGGAAGTTAAGGGAACACACTGCCCACCCTGCAAAGCCTCCCCGCTGAGCCTCACAGCTGTCCCTCCGCACAAGCCTCAGGGGGCTGTTGGGAAGAGGCACTGGCCCCGCAGGTGAATTCCAGGACAAACCAGGGTCTCCAGCCTCACAAAGCATGGTCTGTGTGCCCACCCACCCATTCCCCCGCCCTCTGCTCCAGCCTCCTGCTCAGCCATGCCCACCTCACTCTAAGCAGGTTACCCCCATCACACAAACCCCACTAACTACCCCCACCCACAAACCTGCCTTTATCCTCCCTCAGCCTTGTCTTCTTCTGCCCAGGCCCACAGGATGTGGTATCCCTCCCAGCCCTTGGCACCACAACTTCCTCCTCTAGAGGGACTTCATCTATCAGCCAGCCCCTCTCCTACATCCCTGCACCCTCCCCCACCCCCTCCAGGTCTGGAGCTGAGTTGTGGGCCGTGGCGTCCTGTGTCCTGCGGTCTAACAGCCTGCATCCCTCCCTCTGCTGCCCAGCCTCTCTGCTCCTTCTTACAAAGACTTCTCACTTGGGAAACTACCTGACTTACTGTCTTCCCTTGACCACCGTCCGCCATGCCCAGCGGCCTACCATCTGAAGTTCCCTGAGCTTCTCTTGCAAGCTCACCTACGACATGGTTACCAATGTGGATGCTGCTTTTGGAGAGTGGGCCTCACAGCTGCATTTGACTGCTGCCATCTCTTCCTTGAAACTCTGTTCTCGGAGGTTCCATGGCAACCCCCTCTTTTGGATCTTGGGGTCTGCGGAGTCCCTCTGGGAATGCCTTTCTTGCTATCGTCACAGGTTCCTGTAGTAACTGGGCACTGGGGGAGGTCCCTCGAGCTCTCCTTTCCTGGTTGGCACCCATCCCTCCATGGCTAAGGGTGTTGGCTGCCAGCAGACAGGGAGGCAAATGTACACATGTACTCCTGCCAGGAGGCCCACAGCCTAACGGCTGTCCAAGGTCAGCTCTTGGCTGCAATGCACTTAGTTCCAGAGTCTTCCCTGAGGACTTCACCTGAGGCCACATGATTGCTCAACTCGTCTGTCTCCTCCCTCCTTAATCTCAGGTGTCTCCTGAGAGCTCTGCCTAATAAATCATGGGAACCTGAAGGCCTGTCTCAGACTCTGCTCCTGGGAACCAGACAAAGACCAGACCTTGGGTGGAGGGCCTGGGCCTGGAAGGCCTCAGGGATAGGTAGGATGCTGGAGGCTAATCACTGACCTGGTGGGAGTGAAGACCCATCACTGGAGTTAGTCACGGGCACGGGGTGGCCATGCATCTGCTATGACCTTTAACCTGCAGTGAACTGGGATGGCACACAGGTGAGGAGGTTGTGCCAGTGGGTACAGTGTCTCTGGCATTTGGGAGATAAAAGGAAAGCGTAACCATCAAGACTACAGAATTGAGTGGCTATTGCTACGTGTCACTGATTCATTAAAGAAAGGAAATTACAGATCTCATCCGGTGATTTAAAACAAAGCGTGAGAGCTTGAGAAAGCCTCTTGGCAGGAAACACTGAAACATGGAATCTTGTAAAGCTCCAGGGCAGGGTGAAGATCCGGGAGAACTTCACGTAGCCATGGCAGAACCTCTGAAAGGCCTGGCTGCTCTGTTAAGACGGGTTTCCTAGGCCATAATGGCCCCTGATAGGGAAGGAATGGACCTCAAGATCTGGGAAAGGGACAGTTACACCAACTCATCCTCCTTGGCAAGTATCTGTTGTCCAGTGGAGGGTTCATTGTAAGCAGCTGACAGAAGGAATCTCCTTTGTTCACAGCTGAGGCAGCCGTGGAGGTGGGACAAGCCACAGGTGGCCTGAGCCCCACTGCAGCTGCGCTCCAGGTGGCCCTGAAACACTGGCCAGAGGGAATCCTTCCAACAGTAGAGATGTGGGCAGTGCCCCTGGTCACCTACTTGGCATGGCGAGAGAAGTGACCCGGGAAAAGCTTATACACGTGCTCATGGGCAGTGGCAAATGGCTTAGCTAGTTGGTCGGAGGCCTGGAAAGAGCAAGATTAGGCTGTCAGGAACAGGAGGACTGGGAAGGAGGTGTGTGGTGGGTAGATTAGCCCTGGAATGCGACACTGGACTTCTGGGAGTTCCTGCCTCCCTCCCCCTCCTTCCCTGGAGACTGCCCCTGCCTGTGCTGAAGGGTGGTCATATTTGGCCCACATGGCCAAACTCTCCTTGCCCTCAGCCAGCTAGACCAGGAGGGACACATGCCCAAAGGATTAGCTGACAAGTGACCAGTCTTATTATATTTCTCACTCAATTTGGCCTGAGCCCTATCGGTTTGGCTCAGTGGATAGAGTGTCGGCCTGGGAACTGAAGGGTCCCAGGTTCTATTCCAGTCAAGGGCACATGCTCAGGTTGTGGGCTCAATCCCAAGTAGGGAGGGTGCAGGAGGCACTCAATCAATGATTATCTCTCATCATTGATCTCTCTCTCTCTCTCTCTCTCTCTCTCTCTCTCTCTCTCTCTCTTCCCTCTTCCTTCCTCTCTGAAATCAATAATAAAAAATATATAGAGAATTTGGCTGGAGTGCAAAGACTGGACTGGAAGCCTAGCTGCCTTTCTGAACTCTTCCTGCTCCTGAAGGCTGTTGTTAGCCTCCAGATTTGCCTGGGCCTCAGCCCCTCCCCTCCAGACTGCATGTCTATTTGTTCTTTCTGATAAGTTTTCTAATATCAAAAGTCAAGTCTTCTCAATGAGGTATCACCTCACATCAGTCAGAATGGCTGCCATCAACAAATCAGCAAAAGACAAGTGCTGGTGAGGATGTGTAGAAAGGGGAACTCTTATACACTCCTGATGGGAATGCAGACTGGTGCAGCCATTATAGAAAACAGAATGGCGTTTCCTCAAAAAATTAAATATGAAACTGCCATTTGACCCAGTAATCCTACTTCTAGGAATATATCCTAAGAAACCCAAAGTCAATCAGAAAGAATGTATGCACCCCTATGATCATAGCAGCACAATTTACAATAGCTAAGATCTGGAAACAGCCCAAGTGCCCACCAGTAGATGAGTGGATAAAAAGCTGTGGTACATTTACACTATGAGTACCATGCAGCAATAAAAAAAGAAAACTCTCTTACTCTTTGAGACAGCATGGAGGGACCTGGAGAGCATCATGCTAAGTGAAATAAGTCAGTAAGGGAAAGACAAGTATCACATGATCTCACTCATATATGGAATCTAATTAACAAAGTAAATTGATGGATGGAGTAGATCTACAGACAGGGAAGCATGGGAGAGAGTGCAGAATCTTGGAGAGAAGGTGGAGGAGGGTGGTGGCTGGGAGGTAATCAACCAAGAACTATATCCATTCCATGGACGCAGTCAGTGGGATGGTGAGGGCCTGGGGTAGGGGGTAGGGTGGACTAGAGGGGGTGGATGGGAGAAAAAAAAAGGGACATATATCATACTTCCAACAATAAAGTTGTTTTGTTTTTTTTTAAAGTCAAGTCTTCTGATTCATCACTAGATCTTAAGGTTAAGCTTTTAACTAGGAAAATGCCTGTTACAATGGGAATGCATGCCAAATAAAGATAAGGGCCCTGCTTCAGTGGGCCTGAGAGACTCTGAGGTCCCACCAGTGGCCCTCTCTCTCCATTACCACTGCTCACTGTCCAGAGCCCAGTGTGGTTCCTGAGGCAGGAAAGGCCACCCCAGCCAGCATGCTGCTCATGAGCTAACATGTGAACCCACAGTTCCTGCCCTTGGCAGCTCCCCAGACTCTGTCTTTGGGTCGCTTTTCTAGTTTGGCACTAGAGGTGGCTCCTGGCTCCTGGGGTGGATACTTAATGCCCTGCCTGCCCTGTGCCTCTCCCTTCTCCTGGGCACAGTACCACCTTCTTTTTGGGAATTACCCTGCTCCTCTTTCTGCCCCTCTGATGTGTGAGCTGGCTACACTACTGTAATAGAGAAACACTGAACTACCCATGTCTTAATACAATGCACCTGTCAAGCTCAGAGTGGGGGTTCCCAGTTGGGCACTGTCTGTGGTGTCACTTATGAACTCCAGTTCTTCTCATCTTGTAGCTCTGCCCTCCTCTAGGTCCTAGAGTTCTCTGTATTAGGCTGGTAGATGGAGAGAGACAAAGGGAGTATGTTCATGGGCAGGCCTACGTTCTATTGGCTGAAGCCCGATCACATGGCTACACCTAAGTGCAAAGGTAACAGGGAAGCGCCCTGACATGTGTGGCTCAATTAGTTGTCCCATGCACTAATAGGTCTCGTGTTCCATTCATGGTCAGGGCACATGCTCGGGTTACAGGCTCCATCCTGGTAGGGGGTGTGCAGGAGACCACTGAAACATCGATGTTTCATTCCCTCTCTTTCCTCCTCCTCCTTTCCTCTCTCTCTAGAAAAATCAATAAAAAAAAATTTTTTTTAAATAAGAGTAAACAGGGAAGGGGGTCAGAGAGGAGGGAAAAGTAGGGGTTCAGAGAGTAGGGAAAAGAGACTCCTAGGGAAGGATTCTGATTGATCCAGCTGGGTTCTGAGCCTGCTTCCTGGACTAGTCATGTGGACTGGAAGGGAAGGCTGAATCAGTGCCCATGGATTTGATCAATTCTGAGCCAGTTAACTTTTGCTTTGTGACAAACAGCTGTTTATTATTAATGGCTTAAAATTACTATTTTGTTTGTGCCCAGAAGTCTGTGGGTTGAGTGAGCAGTTCTGCTGATCTGGGTCAGACTTATCCAATCTCAATTGGCTCGCCATGTGTCTGCAGTCAGTGAGCAGGTTGGTTTAGGATGGCCTCACTCATGTGTTTGGTAGTTGGCCCGTAGTCAACTGGGGTGATGGCGTAACAGGGCCATAGGTGCCCCATCACCCATCAGACTAGCCTGGGCTTCGTCAAATGGTGGTGGCAGGTTCTGAGAGATTAAAAAAAAAAAAAAAAAGTGCACAAGGCTTTGTAAAGCTCAGAATTGATACAATATCACTTTTACCTCATTCCATTTTCAAAACAGGTCACAAGGCCAGCCCAGATTCCAGACAAGCAAAAATAGACTTCACCTCTTGAATTGGAGACCTTGACACCACATTGCATAGAGGTACGGAGGGAGGGAATGCTGGGTAGACTACCACAGCCAGTTTCTTCCATGGCTCCGTGGAGGCTGACACAATCCTACTTTTCAGGCAACAATGACTAGTTAGGGGCAAGCCCAGAACCCAGCTGGACCAATCAGAATCTTTCCCTAGGATTTCTCATTCTGGTGCTAGGATGGAGAAACCTTTTCCTCTGGCCATGGAGGTAGTTGGAGGTAGTTGGTTGTCATGGAGAAGGAGGCCTACAGTTAGAGACCATGAGACTGCCATGCAAAGAGTGTCATAGAAGAGTGACAGGGAGAAAGAGGCAAGTAGCACGGAGACCCTTGTCCTAGTATTTCCCAGTCACACTCACGTCTCCCTCAGTTTTATGAGCCAGGGATGCTTTTCTGTAAATGAATTTGAATGGGTCTCTGCCAGGCACTGCTTTAGCCACTAGAGGAACAGTCTTGACAAATGCTGCTCCTGAAGTTTTGGTTAGTTTAAGCCCACGCGTGCTGCACTGATGGGGGCAGGATACATTCATGGAAGAGCCCTGAGAGAGATATAACGTGGATGGGCTAGTGCCAGCCATCCCTTCTCCCAGTTGTGCCATCCTCCACCCAAGAAGAAGGGTGAATTTCCTGGAGTCCACAGAAGAGGGAACTTGGGGCTTTGTAGACAGACTCCAGGGTCCAGTTGGGTAAAGTCTCTGGGCCTGGTATCACAGCACCATCCCAGGGCTGAGGATCACGAGGTCCAGCATCCTGGGCTTTTTTTGTTTGTTTGTTTGTTTGTTTGTTTGTTTGTCTGGGGTTTTTTTTGTTTGTTTGCTTGTTTTTGTTTCTATACCCAGAGTGCATGCTCAGAAAATGTCATCCTGGCGGTACAGAGTGACATTACTAGTGTATATGTCAGCCAGGGAGCTTTGGGTGCCAGCAACAGAAACCAGCTCTGATTACTGGAAAGAAAAAGGCATTTGTTGATAAGATGTGGGTGAGTTGAGAGGTTGAGAGGAAAGAATGGAAAATGAGCTTATAACATACAGGAGCACTGCTCCAGCTTGGCTTGGGAGCAGAAATGGTAGCATTATCAGCCACAACCTTAAGAAAAAAAATAAAGAATTCCAATTCTTTTTCCTGCCCTGGTATCACAGTCTTCTAAAGAGCACCTGATGGGTCAAACTGACATCACAGACAAACTGTCCTTCACCTCACCCCACACCCACACAGACCTCTGAGGGAGAGTCGAGGGGAAGGTACCTTAGGGGCCCCTTTGGTTTATATCAGGGGCCTGCAAATGACAGATCCAGGACCAAATCCAACCAGGCTCCTGTTTGTAAGGCCTATAACCTGAGAATAGTCTTCAGATTTTTAAGTGATAACATTTTAAATTATGTAAGTCCCTACATCATAGCCTCAATGTTGCCCCTTGGCCCATAAAACCAAAAAGTATTTATTTTAATATATTTTTATTCATTTCAGAGAGGAAGGGAGAGGGAGACAGAGAAAAAAACATCAATGATGAGGGAGATCATAGTGCTGCCTTTTGCATGCTCCACACTGGGGGGTTGAGCCCTCAAGCCCGGCATGCGCCCTTACTGGGAATTGACCCATGACCTCCAGGTTCATAGGTCGATGCTCAACCACTGAACCATGCCAGCCAGACCTAAAAGTATTTATTGCCTGGCCCTTTATGAAAAGTGACCCCTGGCTCAAGCATCTGGCTACATTGATCAACAAAGATAGATGTAGAGGGAGAAAGACTCCATAGTGTTGTTAGGAAGAGGGAGAATTGTGCGAGGCCAGACATGACAAAGATCTACAAGGTGTGTGTGTGTGTGTGTGTGTGTGTGTGTGTGTGTGTGTGTCTGTCTGTCTGCCTTCAAATGGAGATTCTCCCCACCAGCTCTGTGGACTAGGAAGAAACCCAGGAATTAAAGGGAAATGATTTGGACAGGCTGCCCTTCATTGCCATTGTTAACAGAAGAGATGTGTCACAATGCAATTCAGATCAGGGTGGAATGGGAGCTCTCTAAACATCAAGTAATCAAGGTGATTGTCAGGAAAAAGGTCAAGTCTATGTTAGATGCACAACATGGATGCTCCTTACAGATCTGGGAGTCACCATGTAGGAAGTCTATCGATCTGAAGCCTCCACGTGGGAAGGCCACATGGAGAGACTGCGTAGAAAGTGAGAGCGGCCCTGGGGCCCCAGCTGCTCCAGCCCCATCTGTGTGAGCCTGTCAGCCTAAGAACTAAACCTAAACCTGGGAGGAAAGAAGCCTGTGGGATGACCGCACCCAGCTGCCATCTGGCTGAGCCCGGAGACTGCATAGCTGGGTTAGTTAATCCCCCGATCTGTGATCAGAATCAGTGATTCTTATTGACTGAAACTGCTGTTCTGGGCAGGGGTGTCATGCACCACACGTCACCAAGCCATTCCAGGGAAGGAATCATCTTGTCATGCAGGATGTGCTGTGTCTGTCGCCATCTGAGAAGAACACAAGCTCAGGGATGGAGGGATAGGGTAGTCCTCCTAATTAGCCCAGGACTAATACAGACTGGATCTCTGGGCTCCATAATGGGCAGGGACACAGAAGAGTCCAGGCCCATAGTGGCTTTGGGGAAAGACAGGGTGTTCCGGGAGAAGGAGAAAGAGAGTGAGAGGGCGGTGGAAGGACTGTGGAAAGATGGAGAAAGTGGCGGAGGGGTCTACTGGCAGCTTTCCAGAGGCCTGGGGAGGGTCCCCCCAGGCAGGCAATCCCACCAGTCACCAGGGGCTTGATGCTAGGCAACCAAAGAGAAATAGGCTGGAGAGACCAAGAATGCGGGTCACAGGGAGGTCCCGCCTCCCAAAGACCCAGCCCTGCCCCTGCTGCTGCCAGAACAGACCAGAAGGAACACAGAGCCGAATGTCTGTGGGGCCCTGGAGACGTCCCAGCAAACGGAGCTTTGAGCAACTGTCACCACCTGAGCATTAATCACACCCTCCTGGAGGCTGCCTGCAGGTGCCTCTGCAGCTTCCCTGGTAAACTGCACATCTCCTGGGAGAGGAAGCCCTGGGTGACTGCATGCTCGGGTGTTTGTGCGCACCTGAGCCAGGCGGAGGGTGAGGAAGGAGGCTCAGGAGACGCTACTGCTCCTTGACACTCCTGCCAGGTGCTGCCCCAGCCTGGGTGACCCACAGCACCAGCCCGTGGGCCATGGTCCCGCCTGGTTCTGGAATCACTGCCTCATGTGGGGACACCAATTCTGAGCCTTCAGAGGTAGCCAGGCCATAAGGAACCTGGCCAGGACAGAGAGAGAGAGAAGCCAGCTGTGTGACCTCATGCCTCTCAGGGCCTCAGTGTCCCCATCTGGGCAGTGAACAGCCCTCATCTCCTCTTCCCAGCTCCTCACCTGCAGAAGGGAAGGTGAGCAGGCAAATGAGCTCAGGGCTGTGGAGGGTTCTACAGGCTGTGGAGGGATGTGGGGATGGAGTAGGCATCATCCTTGATCCAATGCCCAGGAGGGTTAGTCCTACGTCCACATCCCATAGAGCCCCCAACCTCATGGGGGAGGCACACCCACCATCGACTTGTAAAAGTTTAAAGGGGTTAGTGTTGAAGCAGACCATAGAGAGCCCGGCAGGGCGGGGCAGGGACACGGGCTTCACTTTCATTAAGTGCTCAGTTAGATTTGTTCACGCTGTTACAGACGTGCCATGGGGCTGTGCTGTCTGTGGGGTTTTGTTTTTGTTGTTTTTGCTGCTGTATCTTCAGTTACTAGAATAGAGCCTGGTGTAATAAGTGGCTAATAATGACTTGTTGGAGGGAGGGACAGGAGGGAGGGAGGGAGCGAAGTGGGATAAGAGAAGGCTGTCAGGTAAACCAGACCACTAAGAATGAGTCAGAATGCCGTAAACAACAATTGGGAAGAGATGCAGTGCGTGCACACACTCAGGCACGCCAGCAGACAGCGCATCTGGAAAGGGCAGAATTTCCGCAGTGCCTGCAGAAGAGGGAGATGACGTGGATGAATCCGGGTCTGGGATTCTGGATCTTTACCCTGAGGACTCAGGGGAGCTATGGGGTGTCACTGGCTAATTAAACATGGTGGGGTTTTAAACAGCTTTATGGAGATGCAACTCACAGGCCATGCAATTCACCCACTTAGTGTGTTCACAGAGTTGTGAATCACCACAATCAATTTTAGAACATGTCATTACCTCATAAAGAAATCCAATGGCCATTAGCTATCACTTAACCCGCCCAGCCTGTCAGCACTAGGTAGGCACTAATATACTTTCTGTCCCTATAAATTTGCCTATGCTGGACATTTTATAGAAACAGAATTATACAGTACATGGTCATTTGTTACTGGCCTCTTTCACTTAGCAAACTGTGTTTAAGATTCATCTGTGTTGTACCATGTCTTGATACTTATTTCTTTTTGTTGACGAATGATATCCCATCGTATGGATTTACTGCATTTTGTTTATCCACTCATCAGTTGATGGGCAATAGATGTGTGTGTGTGTTTTTATTTATTGATATTTATTTATTTTAAATATATTTTATTGATTTTTTACAGAGAGGAAGAGAGAGGGATAGAGAGTTAGAAACATCGATGAGAGAGAATCATTGATCAGCTGCCTCTTGCACACCCCCTACTGGGGATATGCCCGCAACCAAGGTACATGCCCTTGACTGGAATCAAACCCGGGACCTTTCAGTCCGCAAGCCGACGCTCTATCCACTGAGCCAAACCGGTTTCGGCAGATGTGTGTGTTTTTAATTCAATATATGTTTTTATTGATTTCTAGAGAGAGAAAGAGAGAAATAAAGAGGGATAGAGATACTTCTATCGGTTGCCTCCTGTATGCACCCTAACCAGGCATCAACCCAAAACCTAGGTATGTGCCCTGACCAGGAATCAAACCCACAACTTTAGGTGTAAGGGATGACACTCTAGCCAACTGAGCCACCCAACCAGGACTAGATGTGTTTTTTAAAAAAGATCTTTTTATGGCTAAAATTAACAAAACTCACAATATCAAATGTAGGCATGGATGTGGAGCAACTGAAACTCTCATTCATTACTGGTGGGAGATTGTAATGGTACAACCATTTTGAGAAAGTTTGGCAATTTCTTAAAAATATAACATATATCTATTACATATCCTAGCAAGAGAAATAAAAGTATATATTCATACAAACACTAATAGCATTGTTATGTAATAGTAAAAAGCCTACCTATCCATCAAGAGGAGAACAAATAAATTGAGTTAAGTTCATAACATGGAATCTTAATCAATAAGTCACAAAATATGGATGAGAGTGAAAAACATGTTGTTGGAAGAAACCAGACATAAAGAATCATTACTGTGAAATTCCATTTTATGTAATTGAGAACCTACAAAACTCATATGTAGGCTAAAAGACAGGACAGAGATGATTTTTGTGCAGAGTGGGTGACTGGAAAGGGTACAAGGAAACTTTTCAGGGTCATGAGAATATTCTGGACCTTGATTGGGGTGCTGGTTGCACAGGAATGTACATTTGTCAAAACTCTTCAAACTCTACTCTTAAGATCTGTGCATTTTATTGACTATAAATTATACTTGGAAGCTAGTGGGGAATGGCTCCTGGAAGCAATAAGGAAGTTGGACTGAGAGGCCTCCTGCAATCTCTAAGGCGAGGGCAGGGGCCACAGAATGGGGAGGGAGCTTGAGTGAGGGGGATGCTCAGGAGGTGGCAGGTCAGGATGGAGAGGGCACTCCTGATTGGCAGGAATGGGGCAGTGGAGAGAAGGAGAAAGAGGAGGAGGAGGAGAAGGAGGAGGAGGAGGAGGAGGAGGAGGAGGAGGAGGAGGAGGAGGAGGAGGAGGAGGAGAAGGAGGAGGAGGAGGAGGAGGAGGAGGAGGAGGAGGAGGAGGAGGAGGAAGAAGAGGAGAAGGAGAAGGAAGAGGAGGAGGAGGAGGAGGAGGAGGAGGAGGAGGAGGAGAGGGAGAGGGAGAGGGAGGAGGAGGAGGAGGAGGAGGAGGAGGAGGAGGAGAAGGAGAAGGAGAAGGAAAAGGAGGAGAGGGAGAGGAGAGGAGAGGGAGAAGGAGAAGGAGGAGAGGGAGAGGGAGAGGGTGAGGGAGAAGGAGAGGGAGAGGGAGGAGAAGGAGAGCAGTTACAGGAAATTACACTGCTAAGTGTGATGCGTGGGTTCCTTTCTCAGCACCTGTCATGGGTTAGCTCTCAGCCTGTTTCCGCTCCATCCCGTGAGCTTCCTGCCCAGGCTGCTCCACTTCCGGTTGTGGGAGTGCCCTGACCTGACTGACAGCTTCACCAGCTGTCACCTGTATCAGCTTCTTGTGATGTTCCCTGATTCTTGGGAGAAGAAGCACAAATGAGCAGCTCTGTGAGGTAAGAGAGCAGAGCCCTCAGGCTTCCAGATGTGCTTGCTGCGCTGTGAGGAGGAGGATTTGGCAAGCCACCTCAGCTCCCGGGTGACGTGGGGCGTCCAGAGAACCAGCAGAACCTCCAATAAGAACCACCTTACAGGCGTCACCCAACCTTCCCATGTCACAGAGGAAGGACAGAAGAGGAGCTAAGGCCATTTTTCTTTCACCTCCTCCCATGCAACTCTGATTTTAGCTGGGTGGGCAGCTGCTAATACAGCAGACAAATACCCATTTCTCCTGGACACCAGTGGGCAGGGAGCTCCCGAGGAGTGTCCCTGCCCCTCAAAGGACAGTTCAGTAGGGCCAGGAGTCACCTGATAAGCCAGTCCCTCTGTGTGCCTCCACAGTGAGGTATGAGCTGGCAGGAAAGTCACAGTTGTGTATTGCCTGTTGACATCTAGCCCACTCTGTGGACTCCTCTTAGGAGCATTCTCTCCTCTGATCCGGCCCCTCACCTCAGCAAGGACTCAGCCTCTTCTCAAACAATTCCTCTTAGGTGTTTTGTTCCAAGAACTGTGCCTCTTTGAGAGTGTTGGGGAGAAAAAAAATATTCCTCTAGCCTTTAAGGTTCTTCTGGCTGGGCTAATGATCTAATTGACATGGGACAGATTATCAGGAGAAAAATCAATTCAAGCTTAATAGCATGTATCCCTGTATACATGGGAAAGACCCAGGAAAATGAAGTAATTGCCAAAATGGCAGAAGCCATCATTGTAAATACCACCGTCAGCTAAAGACAGGAGATGTGTATAAGGGGGAGAACAATTACAGGAAGTTACAGGCTAGGAGTGTTAGGCAGACTTCAGTCCATGCCTTCTCCATTGCTAGAAGGCGGGCCCAGGTGCAGTGAGGGAAATCCTTAAGGTGGAGATGTCCCTTAGAAATGTAAATGTCCTTTATAAAAGGTAACTTATGCTTGTTTTCCGTGCTTCTCCCAAGTGTGCTGTTTCTTAAAATTAATGAACCTAAAATAATCAATGTCCCAAAGGGCATACTTTGGGGTGACAAACTCTGCCGCTCCTCAGGAGCCATGTAGTGCTTCATTGGGTTCCTCCCTTTACCCCACTTCCATGCTGGGGTAAGGGAATCCTTCCAGAATAAACTAAACTTGGGTGTAGTCTTTAAATGTTTTACTGAGGTATACCAACTATAATAACAAAAACATAATATGCTAATTAGACCAGACATCCTTCCGGATGACCTTCCAGACAAAGCTGGGGCTGCAGCTGCAGGATCCAGGCAGTCGCTGCAGCTGTGAAGGCCTACTCTTGCATGAATGTCACGCTTCGGGCCTCTCATAAACACATAATGACCACACACATCTTCAGTGCAGAGGCTAGTGAGTTTTTCCCATGTCCACTACTCAGACCAAGATACAGAGCATTTCTAGAACTCCAGAGGCTCCTTGTGTCCCCTTTCTTACCAACCCCACCCCAGATATAATCCCTAGTCTGACTTCTCTCATCATAGATTAGTTTTGTCTACTCTTGCACTTCCTGTAGTCACACCCTGACTTTTTTTGTTTGATAAAATGTCTGTGAGATTCACCCAAGTTGCGTAAGCAGTTCTTTTTTCATGGCTGAGTGGTATTCCATTGTATGGATGTACCACAGTGTGTGTATCTATTTTACTGTTAATGGGCACAGGATTGTCTTCAGTTTGGGATTCTATGGACAGCATATAACGTATTTATGCAGACATACATGCTCATTTCTTTTCAATTTAGGCCTAGAGAGAAATTTCTGGTCATAGGTAAGCATATTTTTATATCTACTAGGTAACTGACAAACAGTTTTGAAAGTACTTGTACCAATTTACACTCTTCCTCACAACATATGAAAGCTACAGCCACTCCATTTCCTCACCAACCCTTTTTATGTCCAGCCATCCTATTGGCTGTATAACGGTATCTCACTGGGGCTTTGCGTGGCTTTCCCCAGGTGACTGACGATGCTGGGTGTCTTTTTAGACGCTATGGGTCTTTGGATACCTGCCGCCTTTTTGGAAATGCCTGTTCGAGTCTTTTGACCACGGTTCACTGGTTTACCGAGCTGTTTGCCTTTCTGTGTTACTCAGAGGAGTTCTCTACATGGACTGGGTATGAACTTTTGTCAGATGTGCGTACTGTGGTATCTCCTCCTCATTTGTAGCTTCTTTATTTCATGTTTGTAATGATGTCTTTTGATGAACAGAAGTTACTACTATTCCTTAGACTTAGTGAAGTCTAAGTTATCCATTTTTTTCTTTTTGTTTAGTGCCTTGTGCTTGCTTTGTAAGAAACGTTGAGAAGCAAGGCTTTGTGTGGGTAAGGGGCATGCCGACTTTCATCCGGGCCTTTTTCCAGTGCAGAGTCCCGCCAGTTATTTACTTGCCAGTCCTGTCTGTGAGGCCAGCTGCTTATCAGATTGCTCACCCACCTATCCATCCACTCACCCCATTCACCCTTTGCCACCACACTCATTCATCCACCTACCCATTACTCCACCCATATCTATCGCCATCACCATGAGCTGAGTGAGGACAGGTAGTAAAAAACTGAGATGGTGGCAAAATTCCTGAAATGAACATGACCCCCAAGGAGCTTGGGACCTGTGGGAAAAGCACAACATACACAAAATCCTCAGCAGATTTCTACCTATCCTCATGCTGCCCCAAAATCCACAGCGTTCATTCATGACTCTGAAACTTCCATTCATTGGTCCTGTGCTGTGGCACTCCCAGGTAGTCTCCTTGCCACAAGTCTGAGTTGCAAATAGCAAAGGTGATTCTCACCTCCCTCATTTTAGAGACTTGCCTTTATTGATGAAGCCTGAGATGGCAAGCAGCCCTGGCCCAATATTAGCTTAAATTCTGCTTGTAACCAGCCTGTACTCAGAGAAGTATTTCCCAGTTGGGAGATGGGGTACCTCCAGGGCTGATTGGCCATCAGTAACGTTTGAAGGCTAGGCCTGTGGGACCAGCAGATGGCCCAATCTTGAAACAGATGGGTAGGCAGAGGGCCTGAGCAGGAGTTTCAACAATCCAATAGCACTGCCAAGAGGGGACTAGAACAGGGAGTGGGGGTGAGGGTGGGGGGTTGGGGTGGAGGCACAAGCTGCCACGCAGAAGGGTGGTCTCCTTCCAGGCTAAAGGCAGGGGTGTGTGTGCTAGCTCTCTGTTGCTGGTTTCGGGTCAAGCTGGGGCCTAAGACTTGAGGTGAGGCCTGGGCTAGCAGAAGGGAGGGCAGAGAACTTGTCCCCCTTCTGGGGTCCCTCATCTAGCCTCCAGCCACTGACTTGGCAAATGTACCTCAGCTCCCAGGCTGAGCCTCTGCCTGTCCCTCCCCTGACCTCTTCCTAGGGATACTGGCTCAGGACCAGCACAAACAAACGGAGAGCCCACTGGCCTGGCCTGCCTCCTCTCTGTGATCTGACCGCCGAGCCCCTGGCAGGCCTGGCTGCCACCCTGCCTGCACAGCCTGCCCTCCGAGGACACTGGCCCTTTGTTGGAAGACAGCTCGTGGGGACAGCCCCGAGGAGGGGCTCCCTGAACAGGCCATCCTGGTGCCAGGCGGGACCGGAGCCTTTGCAAACAAGGCCTCCTACTCAGAGGCCTCCAGGGCGGGCCGGGCCATGCTCTGAGCAGCAGTCCCACCGCAGCGCCCGCTCCCCACCTCCCTGCCCAAGTTTCGCCCCTCACACGGAGACCCTGCCAGCTCTGGACCAGAGCACCACATCTTCTCCTGCTGGAGTGCCTGAACCTGCCTCTCGTCCCTCCACGGGCAGAGACAGCCCCAGACCTCCCCTCTGTGCATTCTTCTCCCAGAGCCTAGGGGTGACAGAGACCCCTGACCCGAAGCCAGCCCCTCACAGCCCCATGGCTGTGCTGACCGAGAGGCGGGCCTGGGCTGAGAACACTCCCACGCCTTCTGTGGCGGACACAGGGTAAGTGCTCTGCCTGCAGCATCTTGTGAGAGCCCACCATAACCTGCAGAGGGGGACGGACAAGAGCGATGGAAAGTGGCCCCCCAAGGCCACCCAGGTAGTCAGCAGGCCCAGGTGTGAGTCCAGCTGTTGACTCAGAGCCCCTGTCCCCCTGTGGTCGCTGCAGTGGTGGAAGGTGTCAGGTGGGAGGTAGAGGCCTTGATGGTCAACTCAGGAATCTCTCCTCATCCCGCAGGAGGCGGGCCTTGTCAGTGGATTTTACAGGGGAGGGGTGTTCGTTTTAGGATGATCATCCAGAAGCAGTTTGGGCAGAGGGACCAGAGAGGAGCAGGCTTGATAATCCAGCTGGCAGCATGGGGGCACCCTGGGCTCTCTGTTTGGGAAAGAATCCGTGTCTGGGGGGGAGTGAGCCTGGAGGCCACCTCCTCGGACAGCCCCTGTGACTGCGTGCAGTGGGGATGGGAAGGCCTGGCCGTTTCAGCCCCAGAGGGGCTCCTGTGGCCGGGAGCTCCCTCTGAGGGGGCCCAGGCCTGGGCAGATCTGCGTGGAAGTCTGGACTGTCCCTGCGTCCTGCTCCCCTCCTGTCTCTCACAGGCACACCCACACCTTTCCCAGGAAACCTGGGCCTCAGCCTCTGCTTCCCAAGCCCCCTGGGACCTCAGCAGCAGTGGTGGGAGGGAGAGTGAGGGGCGGGCAGGGCGGAGCTGCATCGCAGTGCTTCTGCTTACCAACGCTCAGCCTGGGACCCCATCAGCCTGTGGGAGCCCCAGTTTCCTCATCCGAACATGGAGTTAATTATCTCAGGAGCTAACAGTCTGTCCCTCGTGGAGTAGTTGTGGGGATTCCATGACTGAATGAAGGCGAAGCCCTCAGCACAGTGCTTAGGTTAGGAATGCGCACAGCTGTTAAGATTTTAGCATTTGACCTGCTTGCAATGAGTAATTTGCTTTACTGTAAGCTCTGAAATCAGGGGCCAGGTTGATCTCACTCTCCAGCAAATCTAGAACAAATCTAGCTCGAAGCTTGACAGAGTGGGTGCTCCATAGAGGTGTGTTAGTCTCCTGCCTGCCTCTCCTTGCCTCCCTGTGCTCTACTCAGAGCATGCTCTGCCCAGCCCCATGTGGTTCCTGGAAGCTAGCAGAGAGAGGCTGATGCGTTCACACTGACTTCGTGAAGGCTGGGGGTGCTGGGGGGACACCCAGAGAGTGCAGTGATCCAATGGGATTTTCTTCTGGGGTCCTTGACAGATGTTCTCCTGGACCCCCACATCCCTCAAATGGAGCCAAGAGATGAAGTCCAAGGCTCCTCCCACCTCAGGCACACAGTCCCAGCGACTGACACTGGCAATGACATTCATGAAAACCCCGCCTGTGCCCACCCCCAGCCCCTCCTGGAAGGCTCTCCAGGACACAGAACATCACAGCCCACGACAACCACAGCATCTGCTCCTGCCACACGTGGGCACCTGGGAGAGGCTCACTCAGCGACACCGGTCATCATGGGGCACTGTAACCGCCCTTCCCTGCCTTTGTCCTTCTGCAGCCCTGGGGCGAAGCTCAGCCTGGCGCACAGTAGGTGCTCTGAAGACATGTCTGCTGAGTGAGTCTTGCAAGAGTGGAGAGGAATGTGACCGTAGTCCCAGTACTTCTGGTCAAGTGACTGTGGGCAAGGTCCTGTCCCTCAGCCCTGGTTCTCTCCCGTGCACAGTGCAGATCAGAGCTTGCAAACTACTGGCCCAGAGCGCCCCAACCCCCCCCCCCCAAGTTGTAGAGATGTTGTTTCTGGTTCATTCGGTGTTTAATTTCATTTATAATTAGTTCCCAACATTTAAGCATTGGCCCTGTGAGGGCTAAGGACTGGTGTTCCAGGACCCACGGGTGACGAAAACCCTGGATTAGCAGCACCCTGGCTAAGAAGCCACTGGGGCTGAGTAATGGAGAAACTGCTGTTTCTGAGGATGACACAGAGCCAGGTGAGTGCTGAGACCTGCCTGACCACCTGGGCCACGGTCCCCAGGGCTGGGCATTTTCAGTTGATGGCTCAGCCCAGGCACCGTGCCTCTTCCTGATGCCACTGAACCCAGTCAGCAAGAGCTGGCCACACCGCCGAGCCTGTGGGGGAGGGAAGCTTTCCTCTTTGGAAGAAGGAAATGGTGATGCTTGGGTTTCTGAAGATGGTGGAAGGAGTAGCACGAGTGAAGGAAGCCGGTCCTCGGTCCAGGTGCTGGGGACCGGGGGTGGGGGTGGGGTGGGGGGAGACATCGCACCGTCAATGGATCACCAGTTCTAGCTATCCAGCAACGTCAGACCTCAGCCTGGTCTCCAGGGCCCCCTGTGCTTCCCCCACCTCACCCCCTTCTAAGCCTTTCAGCTCACGGTCAATGTCACAGCTTTTGCTTGAAAGTGCCCTGATCTCCCCTGGCTCTGGGCTGGTTTTGACTCATTGCCCTCCTCTTCACATCTTTGTGTCTCTGCCCCTCAAATGTGATCCCCCAAGCAGCTATCTCCCCGTTCCTGTCTTCCACAGCCGCCTGGCTATTTCCTCGGCTTCTGTCTTGCTGTGCTGCCTATTCAAGGCTTGTTTCCCTTGCCTTTCTCACCCAATAACCAGCTCCTCAGTGACAAGGGAGAAGGCCTTGACATACCTGATCGTGGAGTCAGACAGATTACAAGTGAATGAAGGCAGCTCTCCCCAGCTAGGGCTGCTCATGCTTCAGTGAGTGGGGATAAACTGCGGCCTCCAGGAGCAGCTTGATAAGCGGTACCATGAGGGCGGGTGAGCTGAGGGCCTGAAACGGATGCGTGGGGTGATTCCTCTCTTCCTCTTTCACATTTACAGTCGGCCCTGATACCGGGTAACCTGGGAGATGAACTGGGGGACCCAGTGGGGCAGGGAGTCAGCAGGCTCCCCCTTCAGGTCACAATTGTGAGAAAGGGAGAGGCATTTCCCAGGAAAGAGTGAGGCCCCATCCTGAGCTGACCGGGAGAGCTGGGGCTTCACCGAGTGACTGAGTCCTCCTCGACCAGGAATACAGAAAGCGGACTGCGGACCTCCATAAAAGGCGCGAACTAGCATTCTCACACGGCTAGGACACTCTGCTCTGCCTTCATGACGTTGCTCTGGTGCTGCCCAACCCGTTCCCAGGAGTTGGTTCCGTCTGGCAGGAAAGCCCAAAGTTGGTCCCGCTCAAGTCCACCTGCCTCCAAATCTGGCTCCCACCCTCGTCTCCGGCCCCTCAGGCTTCTGAGCCCCTGCAACGGAGCCCCATTGCTGTCTGAGCCCCACGCCCTGAGCAAAGACTGTTTAGACTCTGCCCGTCCCTGGCGGCATAGTCCTTAACAGGTGACAGATTCCTCTCATTCATCTTATCCCTGGAACAGATCGGGAAAAGGCAGAGTAAGGATTATCATCACACCCTTATTCTCATTCTTCAGAGAGGAACACGAGGCCCAGAGCGGTCTGAGAGGACTGGTGCAGGCTGGTGGTGGGGACTGCAGGGTTTCTTCAAACCCTGGACAGTGCTTTCCTCTCTCTGGACCCCAGTTTCCCACCTGGAGGGTACAGAGGCTCTCCTAGGACCCTGGCCTGTTAATCACTTGCTGTGGGCCCCCATGCCTCCCAGGCCTCTGTGAAGTCCACCTCAGCATGTGGGGTCAATCCTGCCACCGGCAGTTCCTCCCACCCAGTTCCCTGTCTCTTCCTGTCTTGCTTTTTCACTTTTCCCTGCACTCCCTATGCAGTGACCCCTGTGCAGTCAACAAGAGGTCTGTTTTGGGGCAAGTGGGGGTGAGAAGGGGGAGAGGGTAAAGAGGCAATGTACAAAGACCCTGAGACCTCAGACCCAGGGGGAAAGTTATGAACTTGGGTGCTGCTGTGAGACAGAGAGGGATGGGAGAGACGCAGGAAGCGCAGAAAACATGTTCCAGTTTTGCAGGAAGATCTGACCTCTAGAAGCATGTGCGGGCAGGACAAGCCTCTTGGTCACCATGGGAGCTGTCTCCTCCTGCCACTCCTCACTCTATCGGCCTCTCACCCACCTTCCTTTGACTGACTCTCAGTGCCACTATTTCCCTTGGTCTATGTCTGCAGGGCCAATGGGGGCGGAGGGGGGCAGGGAAGGGGGACGCCCTACACAAATGTAGACATTTTTGTTACAGTCAGATAAAAACATACAGATGCTCATATTTTGGAGTTAACCACTTTTTTAATTTTTCTTTTTTTATTCTTTTTAACCACGTTTTAACATTTGTTCTCTTTTTAAAGTTAATCTATTGGGACTCTCACAAAATGGAACTGGTCCCCTTTCTTCGCGGTCTTACCTGTCCTCAGGTCTCTGGCCCTGGTGAAGTTCAAAGGATTTCAGGCTCTGCCGCCCCACCAGTCGGCTGCATTTCTCACCGAGGCCGGCAGGGGTCGCCCGCGGACAGACCGAGAGGGGGCGGGGCAGGGGCGGGGCGGGGGCGGGGCCACGAGCTTGCGGGACCAATAAAGGCAGCGCGCAGCGGCGCGGGGATTATACCTCCCGGTTGCGTGTGACCTTCGCGGCCGTTTCCTCTGCCGCGGGAACATCCCGACCCGACCCCACCGACCCGCATCGCTATGCTGGCGCTGCGCTGCGGCTCCCGCCTGCTCCGCCTGCGCCCGGTCCCGCGCTCCTCGCCGCTGCGCCTCCCCGCGGCCCGCACCTGCAGCGGCGGCGGCGCCCGCGACCCCTCCGCCGCCGCCGGGAACCCGCTGGTGTACCTGGACGTGGGCGCGGACGGGCAGCCGCTCGGCCGCGTGGTGCTGGAGGTGAGGCCAGACCGGACCGCGCCGCACTGCGGGGGGGCGTCCTCAGGAGGGCCCTGCACCCCGGACCGGCGCGGTGCCCGGCTCTCGGGGCGCCCTGGCCTCCCCCTCCCGGGCTCTGGCCTCAGTTTCCCCACCTCTGGGAAGGGGCGTCGGATCGGCCTCCGCTCTCCTCCGGGAACTTTGGAGAAGTGGAGGCGGGAGGAGGGGGGAGGTTATGTGTGGACGGGAGAGCTCAAGGTCAGGTCGTAGCCTGTGAGGGCCCGGCCCACTAGTCCGCCCGGGGGGAGGGGAGGGGAAGGGTTCCCCGGCCGCTCCGTGTCGGAACCTGGACCAGAACTGCGAGGTGGGTAACGGGGGTCCGGATCCTCATGGCGCAGGGGGCCGGCCTGGGCGCGCACGTGGCGGCCTTTGCCCCGGGCGAGCGGGGACCTGCCCCGCCCCCACCCGGCCTGCCTTCGGGCTCCCGGGCCTCCGGGCTCTTTGGTCACCAGCCACCCCTGTGCTCGGGCTTCTCAGAGGCCAGGGGCTCCCGGTCGGCGGGCTTCCCCCCAGGCTCTGGGGAATGAGTGAGGTGGTTAGGAGCACCGCCCGCGCGTGGTGCGGGGCTGCGGGGCTGGGCAGGCGGCGGGCTCCAGCCACCAGGCGGACCCCGATGCTGAGTCTGGGCAGTGTGCCTGGAGCCCAGTTCCACCCCCAGCCGCCCTTCCAGCCAGTTCCTGCTCCTGATTCTTTGGGCCCTTTTTAAAAAATGAAAGCAAGAAGCAAAGTCCTGAAGGTAACAGCGGGCAGGTAGCAGAAGCTCCGTGTGACCTTCAAGCTTGGCCCTATTTTGAGCAAAGGGGGCTCAGTGAAGCCTCAGCTTTCTCTGCTGGAACATGGAGATCACCGTTCCTGCTCCCGTTTACTTTCTTGGTGTCTTTTGAAGCTGGAGGACAAGGAGACCAGCTTGGCTAGGGCTCCACCCTCTCCTTTTTCCCACCCCTCTTGCCTCTCTCCGAGCCTCAGTTTCCCATCTGCGCATTGAGAAGCGTGGACTGGCTCCTCCTGGGCCCTGAGGCTGATGCTTTGGGCTCAGCTATAAGCCCGGGTGGCCCTGTGGTCTCTCCGGACACATTAGGAAACAGACTGCCACCTCCCCACCAAGAATTCAGGAAGCAGCTGGCAGAAATGATAGTTGCTAGGCTGCCTCCTACCCGGCACCGGGAGTAACAGGAATGGAATGGCACGTGTTGATTTCTCAGTCTCCCTGGCCTCTGTGGAGGTTGGGTGTGAGAGGTTCCTTCACTAACCATCTTCTCTCATCTCTCCTCTCTCTCTACAGCTGAAGGCAGATGTCGTCCCAAAGACAGCAGGTAAGCGAGGGGCAAGGCCAGGGGGTGGGCTGCCAGGAGGGGTTTGGGCAAGCAGGCCCAGAACCAGACGGGAGTTCCGTGTGTGGCTCAGCCACTGTGCCCCTGGGGCCGCCTGCTTTCCCTGTGGGAGCTCAGTGTTGGCCCTGCCACCTGACCAGTATCAATAGAGGGCACGTGTACGTTTCCCCGGGACAACTTCCTCCCTGGTGGTGTCCGGTGTGACAGGCTGGTGGCTCACTACCTTGAACTCCCTACCCCGCTGGCCTGGTGCTGGAACAGCGAGGATTGTTTGCTGCCACTGAGATCAGAGAGGGAGATGGCATGTCCCAGGTCACAGCCAGAGCAGACTTGGGGCGGGCTAGGGTCTTCCATGCCCTGCTTGCCTGGGGGGAGGAGAGGGGAGCTTGAGGGGATGCTGGCTGGAAGGAAGTACCACCCTTGGGGCTGAGCTGAGGCCTGGCCTGCTGACCTGCCTCTCCCTTGCACCCTCAGAGAACTTCCGGGCCCTGTGTACCGGGGAGAAGGGCTTCGGCTACAAAGGCTCCACGTTCCACAGAGTGATTCCGTCCTTCATGTGCCAGGTACCGGGGCCTCGCTGCTCAGGGTCCTCCTCTGCGAGGGGCAATGGGGGCCACTTCACAGCTGTGTTCTGAGGGGTGATGGGGAGCATGTGCCTGGTGCTTGGAAAGTTCTGAGTAGAGGGCAACTGGAATTACTCTTCCTGGCCTCTCACCCTATCTGTGCTGCCACAGCCCCTCCTGCCCCAGAAGTTAAGCAACAGGGCAAGTGGCAGGTGGCCCTGCCCTGCTGGTTGGGAAAGTTGGGCCTGTGGAGGGAGCACTGGCATTGGGTATGGACGTGCGTGGGAGGTGGATCTTGAGGCTTAGAGGACTAGTGTGTACAGTCTGAGGTGCCCTGTGTGTCACAAGCCGGGGCATGGGGGAAGAGGAAGAGGAAGAGGAGGGAGGGAGAGCACGAACAGGAGCGTGCAGGTCTGGGCTTGGAGCTTCCATTTTCAGAGAAGAGCATCTCTCAGTTGGGTGAACATGTTCTTTAGTCATATATCCTGCCCATTTGTCAGAGGCGTCAGTATTGCCGTGTCAGGTTTTAGGGAGCTGTCGACTGCAAGAACTTCCTAGGGGTCAGGACCTGTGCTTCCGTGGAGATTGTCCCTTCTAGGGCAGGAGGCTGTGTCCTGAGCCAACGAGCCCAGAGGCAGGGCATGGAAGTCCCTCCGCCCTGGGGGCCGGAATCATATGGCAGCGAGGGGCAGTGGTTGGAGCAGGGCTTGCTGATGTGGTAAAGTAGCCACAGGAGGGGCAGCGAGGGACAGGCGTGGCCAGGCCCTGTGGCTTTCTGCTTCAGAGGCTCCCAGGAGCTGCAGTGGGTGTCCTGAGCCGGGCTAGCGTCTTCCTCTGAACAGCGGCCTACAAGGCGGGCACTTCCAAAGCTGGAGGCTCTCGGAGGCTGAGGTGGCCGCACCGAGGGGCCCAGACCAAGGTTTAGAGTCATCCCTCTTCGGGAACACCTTATTGGCATTTGTGGATGCTTCAGCTGGGCTGGCCAGGTTACCCCTGTGACCTGAGAAGACCCCCCTCTCGGGAAAATGGCAGCAAGCCCTGAGGTGGGGGCCTGTCCCTGCAAAGGCACCGGGGAGCCAGGGAAAGACCGGGACAGGGAGGGGCTCAGCATGGGAACTGGCTCTGTGCCAGCTGCTGCTCTCCACATTCCAGACCTGAGGTCGGGCCCCTGGACACCTCCCTGCTTATCCTCTAAGACTTGTGGGTAGAAAAGTCTGGGTCAGTAAGAATCTTCTTGTCCTTGGTTGTTAAGTCCTTGGAGGGTTGTTTAAAAACTTCAGACAAAAAGTGAGTCATTCGGAGGTCAGGAGAGTTATTGTCAGAATTATTGAAGCTTATTTTACTTTTGCTTATTTTCCTTATTATTTTGTCAGTCCTTATATAATTGGATGTTTTTGACCCCTTTGCCTAAGGCTTCCAGCGGGTGGGCCTGGTGGGTGGGTTTGGGGGGGCGGGGGTCTCTGGTGAGGCGAGGGCTCCCAGCACTGCAGCAGTGTCCCCCTGGCGCCTGGCAGCCACTCAGAAGGTGCTCTGTGCTACAGGCTGGCGACTTCACCAACCACAACGGCACAGGGGGCAAGTCCATCTACGGAAGCCGCTTTCCCGATGAGAACTTCACTCTGAAGCACGTGGGGCCAGGTGAGTGGGGGCCGCGTTCCCTGGTCCGAGTGCCCAAGCTCTGACCCAGCCTCCGCCGTGCCCTGCAGGCCTGGAGGCTGCAGTGTGACCCCTGACAGCTCTGTCCGATCGCACGCCTTCCTTCAGTGCTCAGTTGGCTGGGTTTGCCTTCTGAGCTCTCCATTTAAAAACCAACTATCCTTTGGGAACTTGGTAAGGGTGAGGGCCTTCTAGCCAAACCCCCCCAGCATTGTGTCGTCTCTAAGACCCAAGGTGCTTGGTGAGAAGCTTGGAGTCAGTGGGTCCTGCCTGGCTCTACCTGAGAGCTTCCCAGCCCTCTGCTTCCGTTGGAGGCGGCCGGGGCTGCTCGTCCTCAGGGCCTGGTCCTCCTCTGGCTCAGGTGTCCTTATGTCGTTTGAGCCACCTGCTCTCTGGAGTGACATCCAGGTGAGATGCTTCCCGGGGCAGCGAGGCTCACCCCTGCCTATTTCTCAGGTGTCCTGTCCATGGCAAACGCAGGCCCCAACACCAACGGCTCCCAGTTCTTCATCTGCACCATCAAGACCGACTGGTGAGTTCCCGTTCCTGGCCCCAAGCATGAGGGGCAGCCTGGCAGTGGAGGAGGGGCTGTGTGCTTTGGGAGGAAGGTGGTTTGGGGCTGCACTGTCTGCTCTGGGATAGTCGCCCTCCCGGGGCTGTGCATCTGTTTGAGAGAAAGAGGAAGTTCCTGAGAGGATTGAGGGAGAATGTGGGTGGTTTTTGCAGCTCTTGCAGTCAGCTGGAATTTTCTCGGTGTGTTTTGCACACACATAAAAAGTACATTCAGGAAGTGCTGCGGAACATATCAGACCCCAACGTGGCCTGTCCTAGAAGCTGTCCCCACTTGCCCGGGGTACGCTGCTGTTCCCCAGGCTCATCTGGGCCGTGGGGAACCGCTGTGGTAGACGTGTGGGTGTCACCCCGTTTTCATCAGGCATGAGCAGAGGCCTGCAGGCAGCCCAGCCCCCTGGAGCCCCTTTTCCCACGTGCCTGTGGATTTTAGGGAGTCTTCCCGGCAAGGGATGCGTTTCTCTGCCAAAGACCCTTGTGTTCCAGCTCTGGGGCACCTGAGGTGGAGGGGACAACAGCTGGCCAGGGGCTAAGACTTGCATTTCTGAGGACTTTGGGGAGACCTGGGTGAGGGTAGATCCTAGTTGTCTCCAGCCTCCAAGCCAGAAGGGCCTGGTTGTCGGGCTGGGCAGGAAGTGGCTGGCTCCCCTGTGGAACCCTCACTGGGCTCTGAGGTTCTGCCCATGGCTGAGTGGCCGTGGCCCTGCTGGCACTGGACAACGCTGCTCTTTAGATTCTCTCTGTCAGGTTGAGGACTGCTCAGGACTCAGTCTCACACACTTGTTACCTTGGCTCTCACCTCATGACTTAAAACAGACCCATTTACACAGACCTTTTATACCTTCCGAGTGGCTCAATATTCTGAGCAGAGCAAGAATAGCTCCGTCTTCCTGGGTGAGGATACCAGGCCAGTCACACATGTGGGGCCCTGAGGGAGGCCCTCAGGGACTCGGCAAGGCTGGTTAATCCCGGGAGCGATGGGGAGCAGCTCCCCCTTCTCAGTGTGCGCCCCTTTCAGAATGGCTGTTTCTGGTAGATAGTGCCATGAGCAGGTGACCGTGATGTTGGCTGACATTGCACTGTTCTTGCTTCTGTCCGCTTGTCCTCACAGGCTGGATGGCAAACATGTTGTGTTCGGCCACGTCAAAGAGGGCATGGATGTGGTGAAGAAAATAGAATCCTATGGCTCCAGGAGCGGGAAGACGTCCAAGAAGATTGTCATCACGGACTGCGGCCAGTTGAGCTAACCCTGTGGCCGGTGCTGGGCCTGCAGCAGCTGCTCCTGGGTGCTAACGCACCAGGTGGCTGCCTCGGGCTCCGGTGGAGGCCTCGCAGAGTTACCTGTGCTTGCTCCATCGCCATGTGCTTGGAGGAGGAGGCATCCGGACGTCTGAGCTCCCTGGGCCCCCAGGCTGCTTCCTCAGTGCCCGCCCTTCAGGACCCTGTCCGGGTCCCCGTTGTGGACATCATGTCACTACTCATCACTTGACTAGCCCGAGTACACGTGTGCCTTGGACACTGGGGTGGTGGTGATGGGTTCTGATTTCTGCCTTTTCCTTAACCAAGGGGGAAAGCCAGATGCTGCAAAAAAAGGCTGTGAATGTCTGTAATGATACCTTCCTAACAGGAATAATTTAGTTAACACGACTACCTGGAGATGAAGCTGTGACACTACTCCATGCTGTGAGGTGGCCTCTGGAGGCAGGGCTTCTCTGAAGGGTCTCATGGCCCAGGCCTGGCCCAGCCCCTGTGAGTCCTGGCGGCCTGCTGCTGTTCCTGAGGAGAGTCCGTGGGGCGGAAGCAGATGAACCTGGGAACCAGGCCATTGCGAGCTGAGCCTAGTCGATGTGAACCCCTGGGTGCAAACTAGAAAAGGCCCATGAGTGCCGTGGGCTCTGGGAGAAAGTGTATTTCCTGGTGGGCTTTGGTTTGTCTATTTAATAATTTAATCAGTAATTTGATTCTACTGATTATGTGTATAGTAGACTTCAGGGACATATATTTGTGTTCTCCTTAAATGTGAAAAATAAACCCTATTTTCTATAAAGACTGGTGTGTGAGCCTCCTGTACTGAGTTACCCTGTGTCTGCTGCTGTGCCGAGTGAGGGCGTTTCCATGGTGTCAGTCATCCCAGCCACCACGAGGGTGTTACTGCCCTCTCATAGGTGAAGGAATGGGCTCAGAGTTCAGCACCCACAGCCTTTCCAGGAGCACTGCTTCCACCCAGCATGCCAGCCGCCCTTGGTGACAGCCTCAGTTCTCAGCTCACAGGGGAACAGGAGCGCTAACCACCGGGTGAGGGTCCCATGGATGCACACAGAGCGTGGCACATCTTAGCAAGGACGATACTTCTGTGTGTCAGGATTTTAGAGAAGGCTCAGTCATCTAAGGTTAGGCATGGACTCCACTCTCTGAGACGTGCCATTTACATTTGGAATAGCTTCTAGGTGTTTCTGAATCCACAGGGGAGGCAGGCCAAGGGGGTAAGAGGAAGACTAAGCATCCCTCATCAGCCAGCTGTGGCACAGTCCACACAGTGGAATAATCACCTTTTATTCATAGTGTGAAAGGAATTGCCTGTCAGATCACGTGTGGTCACATGTCCTGATAGTCATTTTGAGGTCAGCAGCTGGATTGGGTCACTGGGCAGATGGGGCTGTGAGTCGGGATTTGTGGCGTCACATGTTGACACAGTCCATGGAGTCATGGCTGGATTGTGTCATGTGGTGTCATGGAGTGTTTCCATGAAGTCAGTTGGTTGGGAGCTCAGCCCACCCAGCAGTTTTTAAACAATGAGAGCCTTAGGGGTCCTCAGCCCCGAGGCAGGTTCTGTCTGAGGCTTTTCAGAAAGCACAGGCCTTCGTCCTCAGGTCACACACATCTGAGGTCACAGCTTCAGTCCCTGCAGTTTCCCCTTGACCCCCGGGGACTAGGGACGCAGAGGAGCTGTTGACAAGTTTGAGGAGTGCCCTACCCTTGAGGTGTGACCTGCTGGCGCGTTTTGATTTCCGAGGTGGGTCTCGGTGTGTGGTGTGTCCATCCAGGGGAGTCTGATGTATGGGGACAGGGCCAGTGTGCAGGGATTTCCTGAACAGTTTCCTGAAAATGGGGCCATTTACACAGCTCCATTCCCAGCATAGGAACCGGGGCCTTGTCTTATATGAGCAGAAGCCTAAGCAGCACACAAGGAGGACACTGACGCACTGCTGGCGTGAGGTACCTTAGGCATGAAAAGGCAGTGAGTCATGCACATACTCTCAGAAATCAATGATGTGGTGCCGTGTGAACATGTGTGTAAATACCTGGAATCACATTTTTCTCAGACATTTCACAATGACTTCATTGCATCGTTTGCTTACAGTAAACTTGACACATTTGAAGTGTATAGTCGATGACTTTACACTTAAAGTCATCGACTATACACTTAAAATGTATACATACACTAAGGAACCACCACTCAAATTATAGGACAATTCTATCTCTCCAGAATGGACCTGCCTGGCCCTCCGAGGCAGCTACTGAAGGAGAGATTAATTTTGCCTCCCCTGGGATTTTGTCAATGGAACCACAAGTTTTACTTTCGTGTCTAACTTCTTAGTGTAGCAGGGGTGAGAACGGAGAGTTTCATAGCCCCTGGGCTCTGTGGGATGCTGTACTGGGATGAGCAATGCCCACCGATGTTTCTCGGGCTGGTAAGGCCTAAGCAAAGCTCCCGGAATCGCAGGGACTGATGAAGAATGCAGATCCCCGCGCCGCTCCTGACGCCTGCTGAATACAGAGTTCCTAGGGTGGCATCTAGGACCCTAAATTTTTAAATAACAAATCTGCTAAAATGAGACTATGTGTGTGTAGGCCAGAGAGGCAAGATTGAAAGGGAGGTCATGGCTCACCACTCGAGTCATTGTTTACTTCTGGGCACATACCTGCTGGATGCTCTGAGGGTCTGAGGAGACCCTCTACCTACCGTGTTTCCCCGAAAATAAGACATCCTCCGAAAATAAGACCTAGCACAACTTTGGGAGAAAAAATTAATATAAGACACTGTCTTATTTTCAGGGAAAACCAGGGTAGAAAGATGCCTCACCCTAGGAGTCAGCACTCTCGGATGGAGGCAGCTGTGCCCTCTATGGCCCCGAGGGCAGCTGCCACTGCCTCCGTCGTGGGCCGCATGTGAGGGAGGAGTCCCACGGTGGCGCCTTGGCTGTTCCCTTACCATCACGGAGGAGTGGGCCCATGATGGAGAGAATTTCTCAGTGAGTGAGAAATGGGGACCAGAAGTCAGGTCCATGTTCAAAGCCCACTGGAACGGGGTAGGTAGAGAAAGTCTTGGTTCCACTCTGCACCCCAGATCCGTCTCAGCTTTTATTGTAGAATTATGATGGTAGTATTATTATTTATTATTTGTTATTATATTGTAATGGTTAACCTGGCTGGACCACGGGGTACCCAGACATTTAGTCAAATATTATTCTAGTTGTGTGTGAGGGTGTTTCTGGGGAGATTAAAATCTAAAGAAAGCAGGCTGCCCTCCCTAATGTGGGTGGGCTTCACCCAGGCTGTCGGCCAGTGAGGAGGAAAAGGGAACCCCTCCTCCCTGCTGAGCTGGGATGCAGATTTCTCTCCTTTGGACTTGAACTGAAGCATCAGGTCTTCCTGGGACCTGAGCCTGCTGACTTTTGGACCTGAAGTTACCCCAGGGGTCCTCCTGGTTCTCAGTCCTCCGGACTTGGACCAGAACTTACACCACTGGTCCTGGCTCTCAACTTGCTGCCTGCAGGTCCGGGGACTTCTCAGCCTCCATAATTTCATGAGCCAATTTCTCATAGTAATTTTCTCTCCCTCCCCTCCCCCATATTGGTTCTGTTCCTCTGCAAAACCCTGGCTAATACATATATACTCATTTCTCCTACTTATAAACCAAAATGTACTTGTAAAAATTCAGATGTTATATAAATAAGTCATATAGACAATTAAATTACCTATAGCCCTATTGTATTAGTAATTGGTAATTACTAATTGCATTTGCTTAGGATTTAGAAAGGATTTATTCCTATCCCAATAAAAAGAGAAGGCTGAATAAGTAATAAAGTCATAACTTCCTTTGAGTTCATCAGAAAGGCAACCTGGTGACGTGAGTTCCAAAGAGGGACGAAGCCCTAGAGGGAGAGACAGGACACGAGGAAGGTGCAGCCACAGGACAAGTGGGTGAGATGAAGGTGTGGCCACGGGACAGTGGGTGAGGTGGAGGTGTGGCCACGGAACAGTGGGTTAGATGAAGGTGTGGCCACAGGACAGTGGGTGAGGTGGAGGTGTGGCCACCGGACAAGTGGGTGAGATGAAGGTGTGGCCACAGGACAGTGGGTGAGATGAAGGTGTGGCCACAGGACAAGTGGGTGAGATGAAGGTGTGGCCATGGGACAGTGGGTGAGATGAAGGTATGGCTATAGGACAGTGGGTGAGATGAAGGTGTGGCCACAGGACAGTGGGTGAGATGAAGGTGTGGCCACGGGACAGTGGGTGAGATGAAGGTGTGGCTATAGGACAAGTGGGTGAGATGAAGGTGTGGTCACCGGACAGTGGGTGAGCTGGAGATGTGGCTATAGGACAGGTGGGTTAGATGAAGGTGTGGCTATAGGACAAGTGGGTGAGATGAAGGTGTGGTCACCGGATAGTGGGTGAGGTGGAGATGTGGCTATAGGACAGGTGGGTTAGATGAAGGTGTGGCCACGGGACAGTGGGTGAGATGAAGGTGTGGCCACGGGACAGTGGGTGAGATGAAGGTGCGGCCACAGGACAGTGGGTGAGATGAAGGTGTGGCCACCGGACAGTGGGTGAGATGGAGGTGTGGCCACGGGACAGTGGATGAGATGAAGGTGTGGCCAGGCGACAGGTGGGTGAGATGAAGTGTGGCCACAGGACAAGTGAGTGAGATGAAGTCAGGTAAAATTTTAATGAATTCCTGAAGGCAGATGAGCTGGTGTGTCTGTTTGAAATAGCTGGGGCTCCCCATGGGTTCACTCACGGTCCAGGCCTCTCCCCAGGCTGACTGGATGCTCAGCAGAAAGGCTGGGCATTGGAGAATGGCTGGGCATGGGAGGGGGCTCAGGAGAGCCTGCCCTGGTGCGCAGGCCGTGGCGGTTTCAGCTCCTGGAGAAAGTGAAGCCGCGCTCACTCCCCAGGTGCTTCTCTCCTACGAAGCAAAATCCTTACTCCACTGGGGAGGACCGTGGTCCCTTCTCCCCTGAAAGAAGCAGAAGTTCACTGTGGCTCGGGGCCCGGTAGAATAAAGAACTCTAACCCTTGGGGAGGGGAGAGAACATCCAGGGCCCAATAGCCTCCACTGATACCAACCAGAAATCAGCTGCCACAGCGGAAAGGGCAAATGCCCACGGAACACATGCCTAAGACGGAGGCTGGACCAGGACCGCAGCAAACACGTCCCCACCACTCTTTCCCATCAATGCCCTTGCACATGATGAATTTATTGTGACTATGAATTCGGATGATACTGTAATTAATCTACCTACACAATTAAATTTCTGTTTGATTTTAAGCGATGTCGTCCAGTGCCTGCAAGAAGTGAGAGAATCTTTTAGAGTTGTAATGGAAGCTTTGTGGTCACACCATAATTTAAAGGACATGAGTTTGTCATTTTCTTTTGGTAAATAATCAAGCATGCTCAAAATAGTTCATTCCACGCCATAGTCCTTACGGTCATCATCACTGACATTAACAGCCAAGTGCTGCAGCCACGTGGCCTCCCATGGCACACGCTTCCCTCATCACTTAATCACAGGTGATAGCATGATAAATTGTGGTGTCACTGCATGCCATACATGACCAGAATTCCATTTCTCATTGGCAGGTAATTCAGCCTTGCTTCAAGTCCAAGAGCACAGCCAAACAAATCTCTAAATCCCATCTTGATGGGGTTATCTCCAGTGTCAATTCTTTATTGGACGGGTCCAAACAAGATACTGGAACAACACAGTAATTTCAACAGGAGAAGCTCCATATAAAAAATTACTAACCATAGCATGTGTTTACCTTCTGAGGGAAAAAAGAGAGTGCTGAAGAGTAAAGTGTCCCTCCGGTGCCCTCTACTGGTAAAGCTTAATGTAATTTCAGGTGGCAATTACATTGTCACAAAGGACAATGGAGGAGGATTTACAACTAGAGAAATGGACTCATAAGGTGCATTGAGCATTGCTTTCTTATCCAATCTGATGATCTCTGCCATTCAATTAATTATTTAGACCATTTATACTTAACTTGATTATCAATATAGTTAGATTTAAATTGTGCATCTAGCTATTATTTTCTTTTTGTCCCATCTGCTTTTTTGTTCCATTTGTTTACTTCCTTTTAGAATGCGTTTTTCCCCCTAAATGATTCTATTTTATCTTTATTATTGACTTACTAGAGGCCTGGTGCATGAAATTCGTGCATGGGGGTGTGTGTCCCTCAGCCCAGCCTGCACCCTCTCTCCAATCTGGGATTCCTCAAGGGATATCCAACTGCCCGTTTAGGCCTTATCCCGGTAGAATCGGGCCTAAACGAGCAGTCAGACATCCCTCTCACAATCCAGGACTGCTGGCTCCCAACTGCTCACCTGCCTGCCTTTCTGATTGTCCCTAACTGCTTCTGCCTACCCCCCTTAACTACTCCCCTGCCAGCCTGATTAATGCCTAACTGCTCCTCTGCCATCCTGATTGCCCCTAACTGCCCTCCCCTGCCAGCCTGGTCATCCCTAAATGCTTTTCTCTACTGGTCTGGTCCCCCCTCCCAACTACCCTCCTCTGCAGGCTAGGTCCCCCAAAATTGCCCTCCCCTGCAGGCCTGGTATCCCCTAACTGCCCTCCCCTGAAGGCCTAGTCATCCCTAACTTGCCTGTCCTGCAGGCCTAGTTTCCCATCCTCCCTCCCCCACCCCAAACTGCTCTCCCCTGAAGGCATGGTCCCTCCCAACTGCCCTCACCTGCTGGCAAACTTGTGGCAGCCATTTTGTGTCCACATGGAGGCAGCCATCTTTGACCATATGGGGACAGCCATCTTGTGTGTTGGAGTGACAGTCAATTTGTATATTACTTTTTTATTAGATAGGATAGACGCCTGGTGCATGGGTGGGGGCTGGCTGGTTTGCCCTGAAGGGTCTCCCAGATCAGGGTGGGTATTCCCTTGGGGAATGGGGTGGCCTGGGCAAGGGGGCTGTGGTGGTTTGCAGCCTGGCTGCACCCTCCGGTGACCCAAGCATAGGCTGGAAGCAGGTATCTGGGGTTTATTTATCTTCTATAATTGAAATTTTGTAGCCTTGAGTGGAGGCCAGGGCAGGCCAGGGAAAGCTTGGTTTCCTCCATCGCTGGGGGAAACCCAAGCTCCCTACTTGTTCCAGCTCCATGGCCACCACCATCTTTGTTGGATTAATTTGCATACTCTTTCCTGATTGGCTGGTGGGTGTGGCCTGCAGATGTAATGGAGATATGGTCAATTTGCATGTTTCTCTTTTATTATATTTAATTTTTCATTTTATATTACTAGTGGTTTCTCTGAGGTTTATAATATGTAGCTCAACTTATTACAGATTACCTGCAAATGATACTATACCACTTTACATGTAGTATAAAAATTGGTGGGCCAAATGGCAATTCAATATTTAATGTTTTGAGGAAATTTCAAACTGTTTTCCAAAGTAGCTACAAATATTTACATTCCCACCAGCAATGTATGAAGGTTTTAATTTCTTTACAACTTCACTAACACTTGTTATCATCTGTCTTTTTCATCCTAGTCACTCTAACAGATCTGAAAGTTATCTCATCGCAGTTTTGATTTGCATTCCCCTAGTGACTAATGCTGTTGAGCATATTCTCCTGTGCTTATTGACCATTTGTATATCTTCTTTGAAGAAATGTCTATTCAGATCCTCTGCCTGTTTTAAGTTGGGTTGTCTTTATTGTTGAGTTGTAAGAGACCTTTATATGTTCTAGATACAATGCCTTATCAGAGACATGATTTGCAAATATTCTTCCCATTGTGTGAGTTAACATTTTACTTTCTTAATGGCATCCGTTGAAGCATAAAACTTGTACATATGGATGGAGTCCAATTTATCTATTGCTTTCAAAATGACCATAGACTTGTATTTGGGTTGACTGCGTTTACAGGTTTACAGTTTTCAACAACTTTTATCAATTATCTCTTTGAATATCTTTCTCTTGTATCTTACGCTGCCCTGTCCTGCTATTTATACTAATCTGACAGGAGTTGTCTCACAGCTCATGGGTGCCCTGTTCTTTTTGGGGTTCTTTTCAGTCTTTTTAGATTTGTGTTTCATTTTGAATAGTTTCTAAAATGATGTCTTCAGTTTCATTAATCTTTTCTTCTTTTCATTTGCTGTTAATCCCATCTAGTGTATTTTTTTCATATCAGAAATTTTATTTTTTACCACTAAAGGTTTGGTATAGGTCTTTAAAAAGATAATTTCCAGGTTTCTTTTTGACCTGCTTATGCTTCCCTTCTTCTCTTGAACATTTGGAATACAGTTATAATAACTGGTTTTATATCCTTGCCTACCTGTCATCAGTGTTGTGTCTGTTTTTAATAATTTTTCCTCCTCATTATGGGCTATACATTTCTGCTTCTCTACATACCTAGCTTATTGGATGCCAGACATTTCAAATGAAGTCCTGAATATTTTTGTGTTCCTCGAACTACTCATAAGCTTTATTATGGAAAGCAGTAAGTCCTTTGGAAACAGGTTAGTTCTTTTGAGCCTGGTTAGAAGAGACCAGAACACGTTAGTCAAGGACTGAGTTTGCCCACCGCCAAGGTCAGATCCTTCTGAGTACTCTCCCTGTTTATTATGGGGTTTTGCAGTCTGGCTGATGGGAACTCGAACTATTTCTGGCCCCTGTGAGCTCTGGAGGTTTAGTTCTGCTTGTTCCTTGTTGAGGTCTTTCGCCAGCTGAAGGTAATTTCCTCACGCATGCTCGTCAGTTTCCAGCTGGAGCTGAGGGGATCACGTGCACAAGCCTGGAGCCCTCTCTCTGCAGCTTCCTCCTTTCAGGGCCGTTCTCTATTCTTGGTTCAGCTCTCTTCTTCCCAGCACTCTGGTCTGAGAGTTCTACCCATCCCTTGCCTCCCCAGATTCCCAGCCCTGTCTCGGCAATGCCTGGCTCTGGGGCTCCCCTTCCCTGCACAGCGACCTGGAAACTCGGGGGGCCAGGCAGAGCACTCTGCCCCTCTAAGGCTCACCTCTTTTGCTTTCCTTTCTCAAGAACTCCTGCTCTGTTCTGCCTTGCCCATGGTCTGAAAACCATTTCTTTATATATTTTGTCTTTTTTTTTTAGTTGTTTAAAGCAGTAGGGTGAATCCTGCGTTTACTCCATCTTGGCCAGAAGAAGTCATCTTCTGTATGGTTTGAAGTGTTTACAGGAGAATACATTCTCAGTTGCTTGTTAACATGCAATGTCAGCACAGGGCTGGGGGAGCCAGAAATGGATGCCAATTCCCCTCCGAGAGAAAGCAGCCAGCGGGGCCCTGGGTGCACCAGGATTGTGGGTCAGACCTAAGTGTTCCTCTCTACGTCAGCCTCTCTCTTGAGGGGCAACAGGCCTCGGATTTGAGCAGGCAGCGCCCCAGACTGTTTCTCTCCACAACTGTCAAAGTGCTCAGTGGCCTAGGCCTCAGATAGGTTTTGGGCTCACAGGCCCCCTCGTTGCACCAGGCCCCAGACTATACGGGTGACCGCAGAGCAGCCTGTAGGCTCTGCCAAGCCAATGGGAATCAGCTCAGAGGGATTGCCAGGGTGAAGTTTCTACGTGGAGCCCAATGCCCTAGTGTGCGTGCGGATGGGGAAACGGAGGCCTTGGGATGGGGCATCAGGGTGTGATCAAAGACAGTGGTCTGAGACCTATGAAGTCAGACCTTGGCTTTCCGGACTCCAGATCCTCCTACTGCACCAAACAAAAAGGTGGTTAAAAAGAAGATTGACTTTTAAAAACAACGTGCTTCAATAGGGAATTGATTAGTACGTCACTCAACAAAGGAATGCAATCAGCTGTTAGACAAATGAGGCAGACCTCCATGCTAACAGGCAAAGATGACGAAAGCAGGTGACAGAGCAGTATGTCAAGTGTGATCCTGTTAATCTATGTGTGTACATCACACACACATCCTATATAATAAAAGGCTAATATGCAAATTATCCCCTTAACTGGGAGTTCAACCAGGAGTTCAACCAGGGGGTGGGACTGACAGCCATTGGCCCCTCCCCCTGGTCGAATGGGGGCTAGGGGACCGACGCTGGCCTGCCAACTATCCACGACCCCTCCCACAGCTAACCCTGCTCCCAATCAGCCCTCCCACCCCTCCCACCCTACCAACTGCCCGAGGCCCCTCTCCCCGGCCCAGCCTGATTTGCCCCCATTTGGGTGGGCTGGCCAGATCCCATCAGTGAATGAATTCATGCACTGGGCTGCAAGGATATTTATACAAGCAAAAGACTATGGAAGCAGACTCTGGACGTAGTGATCTCTGGGGGAAGTTGGGCTACTAGGAATTTTCAAATCCTGCTTCCTGTTTTTCTGTACTGTTTCCACTTCACATTGTGTGTGCATTTTCTTATAATTGACTAAGGGACCCAGATATTACAACGTGACACTCTTACCCAAGATAGATATATGAGGCCTGGGTAGCCCTGTGCTGGAAGGTCAGGACTCACCTGGGATTTGGGAGAGAAAAATAATTCTCTTTGGTCCACCTTACAAGCTTGCAGCTTGCAGCTTGCAGGAAAATTGCAGTTCTCAGCTTCAGCCACCAGGGGGAAGCAGGGGATCAGTCCATCCCTGAAAGAGGAAAGCTGGGAATTTCTGAGCTGGCCAGGATGTGGGGGAGCGGGACCACATTGTTTGTTGCCAGTTCCACCGTGGGGCAGGGCTGCGGCAGGCTCCAGGGAGAGGAGGCCCAGTTACACGCCAGGGGAGGTTCCTTTGCTTCAGCACAAAAGGGAAACTGAGGCAGAAGCCAGAAATGAACTAACAGAGTGTGGGTGCCTGAGGAAGGAAGGGGAATGGCCTATAGGCCAGGGACTAGGCAGACCCAATTCCCCAGGGGAGCAAAGGCCCCTCACTCTGGCTACCTGGTTCCTGGGGGTGACAGGTGGGAGGCAGAGCAGAGGGGAAACTGTGAGGGCCATTTTCGGGGCAGCACAGGCCCAGGTAACTGTCCCTGCCTCTGTGACGGGTGCATTGCTGGCGCGGTCTTGAGCACATCCCAGTGCCAAGCACTTTGCCTCGCGTGTGGTCCTCACGCAGATGGGCAGCCACATCATTCCCGTTTCCCAGGGAGGGAGTCAAGGCCGAGAGGAGAGGCGACTGGCTTAGGGGGAGGGTCCATCTGACCCACAGTCCTTGCCAGGATGAGGATGGGGAGGCAGAGGTGGAGGGCACGGCAGGTGCCACGGTCCCGGACACACGATGCAGGACTTGGACCCCATATTGCCCCACGGGCTGCAGGGTCACCCCAACCTCAAGGGGTGACAGAGGTGGGGGTGTGGGGTGTTGAGAAGGTTTAGGGGAGGGTGCTGCTCGGCTCTCAGCATAGGGCGTGTGGGGTGAGGAGAAAGCCCCTCCACTTCTTAGACCAAGAGGGAGGAGGTGGGAGGGCAGCTGACCTGAGTCCGGGCACTGGAGGTTGTGGGCCGGATGAGGAAGGCAAGAATGAGCGAGCGCCAGGGGGGAGGTGCAGGTGTCAGGCCCGGTCCCCTGGAGGCAGTGGAGGCAGCAGCACCGGGGTTTGGGGGCTGTGTTGGGGGCCACGTTGAGTTCTTCCTTTCATGCAGGCCTGCAGAACCACCCGGGGCTGGGACTAGTTGGTT
This sequence comes from Pipistrellus hanaki, assembly GCF_964339955.1. NCBI lineage: Eukaryota > Metazoa > Chordata > Mammalia > Chiroptera > Vespertilionidae > Pipistrellus > Pipistrellus hanaki. The sequence continues at coordinate 9,950,715 of NC_140516.1, read as the reverse complement.
CTGGGCTCTGAGCTACAGCAGGAGGCCGGCCGGCCAGGCTGGGCAGGTGTGAGGGCCCTGGGCAGGGTGGAGGGCCGAGGGCAGGCACAGTAGGTGTTTATGAGTGTGTGGCAGGGTAAGGGCAGGGGCAGGGGCAGCACAGGGCCTCTATCATCTCTGATAAATAAGGGTTTGGAGGGGTCTTTGTCCCAGGACAGGCTGCTCCTGGCTCTGGCCACAGCTCTGGGGAACTGCCAGAGAGAGGCCTGACTCCAGAGGGGGAGAGCCTCCACCAGCTGGTGGCCCCCATGGTCTCAGCTCCTGCAGGCCCTTCTCCCCCTCCAGACTGGGGGACAGGGCATCTGGGCAGAGGGGCTGATGCCAAGCGCTGGGCTGGCCCTCGAAGCGCCATAACGTTTGCCCAAGGCCTCCACAGGCTCCCGGGAGACCCTGGGCGTCTCGTCAGGGTCAGGAACAGCACGGAGCTGGGAGCTGGGGTGCAGCAGGGGACCCCAGCTGTCAGTCTTCTGTATCAGGCCTCTCCCAGGCCTCTGCTTCTCCACCGGTCACGTTGGCATATTGTTCCGTGCCCTCGCTCCTGCCAGGACTGTTAGGAGGATGCAGGAGAGACCTGGGCCTGTGGGTGGGACCCAGCGCAGAGCAGGAGGGCCACCGGGGCCCAGCCCGGGGAGTGAGGAACTGCAGGGTGGGTGGGTGGGAAGGGAAGCAGCCACACAGAATAGCTGGGTGCAGGCGCTGCCTGTAGCCACTGCAGCCGCAGGTGCATCCCGATGGCCCGATGGCAGAGAAGGGCTCAGGCTCCACATCGCACGTCGGGAAGGGGTGGTGGCAGGAACCTGGCCTGGGGCACCGGAGGGGCCCGCTCCTGCTGTTCTGGTGCTGAGGAGCGACAGGGCCGGGGGAGGAGAGGTGGTGGTGGTGGGGTGAGCATGGTGCCCTCCCCCGCAGGCCTGGGCCCGGCATGGCCGCCTTCCCTGTGTCTGGAGCAGGCGCCAGGGCCCCTTATACCATGGCCTTCGTGGGTTGGAGCTGCCTGTCCCTCCAGTGTCCCTCAGCAGGGGCCTTCCTTCCTCACCTCACCTTTGCACCCCTGGGAGCAGGGCTGCCTGGGCCCCACCCAGGTCCGCCTCTGAGACTGCACTGAGTGAGAACTGGGGTTCGGATCCAAGCTCGGTCCCTGCCCATGGGGTGCCCTCCTAGCCCTTACTCACTGGGGACCTCAGCTTCGGTCCAGACAGAAATACAGGGTGGGTGTCAGTTTCGAAGGAAGGTGGGCCGTCCTCTCTGGGTCCCGACACCCCTTTCTGCGGCGGACTCTGCTCTCTCCCAGCCCTCGGCGGCTGGCAGCCTCTGGACGTGGACATGAAGTCCAACCGGAAACCCTTCCTGTCCAGGGGAATTACTGGTTTCCACGGCTCTGGGAGATGTCGAAATGCAGACTGTTTGCCTTGGGTTTGTTTTGTTTTTTCCATGGAAAACAAAACAAGCACAGGGGCGCCTGCACACTGACACGCAAGGGCAGACGCGCGAGCGTGAACCTGGGGCCTCGGCCCAGCACACAGTGGGCACTCGGAGAACCTGGCACACAGTGGGTGCTCCCTGAACCCAGGGGCCCCGGGTTGGAGGCCCACTCCCGCTCTGACTTCCTGTGTGACCTCTGGCAAGGCTTCTGCCTGAGCCACAAGCAGTGGGAGCAGCAGACCCACTAGCCCTGGCTCCCGGTGCCAGGCGTGCACCACGCCCTGTGTGCCCTGCCATCTGATCTGCACACTAACCCTGGGGCTCGGAGAGGCGAGGACCTGCCACCTCTCACAGCTGGGGCAGGTCCTGGGAGGACAGGGCGCAAGAAGCAGACCCATGCTCTGTCCTCAGCCTGTCCCTGGAGGGCAGCCCTTCCTGGCCCCTGGCCGTGTCTGTGGAGCAGCAGGGGCAGGTGGTTATCCTCTCCCCTCCCACGCTGTGGGCCGACGCCCCACACCGCTCATGGCTGGGCCAGCTGAGGCCACCTGCCCTCAGTCCTGGCCCAGCGCCTGCACACGCCTGAGGGAAGGCCACAGAGGCTGTGCTCCCTGTGTGCCCATAAGCAGAAAAGGGCCGGTGGCTTCCAGACTCGTTGTGCGCCCCAAGGGAGACAGGGGTCCTGCTTCTGGAGTGTGTGTGTGGGGTCTCTGTTCATGCCTGTGCCCCCTCCTCCATCTCAAGAACTCACATGTTGTTTCTCTGCCCCATCTCCGAGGCTGAACTCAGGAGCTGGCCCGCAGACACACTGTGATCTGTACACGAGGTAAAACTAGCTGCCAAAACTAAAACGGAAAATCTCACATAAGAACCTGCGTTTCCAGCCTCCCTCCCCCGACACACACAACCCGGGCAAGCACATTCCCGGCACCACTGGCCGGAGCCAAGGATGCAATGCCCCCAGTGAGGCTGCCCCGCCCACCCGCCTCCACACCCATGTCACTGTCACCCCCACAGGCCCACGAGGGACCATTGCAGAGTCCGGTGCTTCTCAGCCTTGCCCATCGGACTGACCAGGGGCTTTAAGAACCAGAGGACATGTCCAGGCAGACATCGCGAGGGTCTCGGGTGAGAACGAGACCCCGTAGGTGCTCCTGTGAGCAGCAAGGTTGGGGATGGGCAGCGTGCTGGTCCTGGGCTGAAGGCTCCGGATGCAGGTCGCTTTGAGTGGCTCCCAAGCCGCTGAGCGTGGCTCCCTGTCTGTGGCCGCAGCAACAGCCCAGCCCCTCGGGGACTTGCTCAGAAGAGGGACCCTCTGCTCCTTTGCCTGGCGCCCCAGGAGGCCAGGACACTGTGCTTTGCTGACTGTGATGCCCAAACCCCAGCCCTGGCACGAGGGCCAAGTGTGAGCAGGGGCGGCAGGGCCAAGGGCGGCCCGGCTCTGCTCCGAGGAAGATTCGCTCCTATATATGGTCACCGGGAGCCCCATCGCGAGCTAACGTGTGACCTAATGTGCCGACAATCTCACCCGCCGCGGGGAGGGCTCTCGGCCTGGAGAGTGTCCGCCTGGGGCAGAGGGGCTGGGAGGAGGCAGTCAGCGGGGCGGAGGCAGTCAGCAGGGCACGGACAGTTGACCCAGGCCCCGGAGAGCAAGTCCCTCCCTCCCCTCCGCCCAGAGTCTGCGAAGGCGCCCAGCTCCCCACCGATGCTCTGTGCAGACAAGGAAAGCCACCAGCCGCTCCGGCCTTTCAAGTCCTTTAATACCGCAGGAAAAGACTATACTTCTAAGGGCAGGTCGCATACAGGTTTTCCAGGAATAAGGCACACAACGGAATGCCATCCCGAGGGCGACCCTCGGAGAGGTCGGGAGCCTTGCCGTGCTCTCCGGGCGGGGCCCACGGGCCATTTGTCTCTTTAGCTGGACACACACGCATGAATGGATACAGACACGGACAGGCCGCCCCACGGAAGCGGAGGAGGTGAGCCGTGCAGCTGGCAGCGGACAGCAGCCAGTCTGCTGCCCCCGGCCCCGGCGACACCTCCCCCGCGCCAGGGCTGCTGTTGGGCTGGGCTACAATGTAGTGATGTCGGTTAAATACTCGTTTAGAATAGATTCAAGTCTACTAGACATTAAAGGGCAAGTGAGGGCTCTGGTTGACAAATCCAAGTTCAAAGAGCCTGGGGCCCCGAGGCATGGCTCAGATGGCCACCCAGAGGGTGTGAGGGCTGCCTCCCTTCCTCTCGCCCTCCTGGGGCCCCGCTGGCGGGCCCTTCCTCAGGCCAAGGCCACGGGGCTGGCCACAGGGGGCTGGTTAGTCCCATATCCCTTTCTCCCCCGGCCCACCTCCTCACCCCCTACTAAACTAATAACCATAATAACGAGAGAATAATAAGAAGGCGCGCGGGGACGGGTTACAATGCTGTTTGTTATCCTCAGCCGAGGAGGCTCAAAGGGGTTCCATCCCCTTTCACTACAGACCTAAGAACAGCTTCCCTTACAAGGCAATACTTGCCAGATACACACATGTATAAATACAGGACAGACACAGACCAATGCGTCTAAGCACTTGGGTAATATGCTGGCTACTTAATACTGATATTTTCATCCAAGGAAAAAAACAAACAAAACAGAATAGCAACAATATGGCTTAAAGAATTGCAAAGGTTTTTGTTTTGTTTTTCCTCGTCAGAATTATGTACCAACTTCATATAATATTCTATGGAGACAATATTTCCTTCTTAATGTAGTTCGGTTGCATACTTTTTACAGACCAAAGTATAGTAAAAAAAAAAAAAAAAAAAAAAAATCAAAAGAAAAACAAAACCAAACCCAGGAGAAAAAAGTTCTCACCATAAATATTTTTCTCGCACCTCAACAAGAAGGTTTGCAAAATACTTCCAGACATTTTGTTTGATATTCTATTGCCCTCCCGAAAGCTCCGGAGCTTTGAAAATGCCTCTCTCTGTTTGTGTTTAATGTCAAAAATCAAACAATTATTTTTTTTCTTTTCTTTTCTTTTTTCTTTTTCTTTTTTTTTAAAAAAGGCCTTCCAATATATACAGACAAAAACCACTGTGAGGGTTTTTCTCAGGAGAAGGTAACAAATTCAGTGTTGTGAGAATGATTGGTAACTATGCAGAAATTTTAACATCTATGATTTTTTCCCCTCAAAATACACAAATAGTATTTGTCTTTTTTAAAAAAAAGGAATTCTGTGTCAAGTATAACTCAAAATAAATACAAATTCACAAGTAGAACTACTGAATACTTCCACGGGGTAAACACTGTGATCTCCCAGCTACATTTCTAGACCTACTCACTACGAGCGATTGTCCCTTTCGAACGTCCTCAGCCACACACTGCCCGTCCCCGGGGCTCCGGGCCTCTGAGCACGTCATTCCCACGGCAGCCAGCCTGGGCACCAGAGGCTTTTGCTGACCCCGGAGAGCTCCCAAGTCCGGCCAGAACAATACAGAGGGCCCAGCCCTCCATGGCCAGCCGGGCACAAATGGCAGGGGCAATGGCTGCCAGCCGGACAAGCCCACTGGGAAGGTCGCTGTGGGATGATAGCCCATCTCCTGTTGGCCCGTGGGGGGCCCTGGCCTCCGGAAGCCTGGGGTCCCGGATCTTTTAGGGTTTGGGCTTCCCCCACCTCTGCAGCGGATTTGGCAGGTCCCAGCATCCTGGGACCAAGGTCCCACGATGGGGCCAGGTCCCTGGCAGAGCTGGGGCCCAGTGCTGGCAGCCGGACAAGCGCACTGCCCACCACCGGGAGCATTATCTCTGGCTGCGCACCAGGATGACTGGCAGCGACAGCTTCTCCTCGGGGCACAGTGCCTCCCGCTAGGGTGACTCCGCTCGCTCTGACCCAGGGAGACAGCCGGAAAGAGCCAGGCGAGGACTCCCTGTGGGCGGGGAGGGGGGTCCCAGCCACGGCCAGGTGTGGCTGCTGTGGGTGGGAGGGAGGCAGCCTTGGGGCTCAGGTTGGAGCAAATATCCCCCTTTTAAGTGCTCAGAGGCCGTGACCCCCTGAAATCTACTCTGCAGCGCCCCCTGGCTTCAAACACACGCACTCTATCTTCTCGACTTGCTCCCTGGACCCCTGGCTAACGTGACTGTGACTCCTCAGCTGTACAAACACTTTCATTTGAAAACAAAGGCACCGGACCCCAGCTGGGCGTCCCTGAGCCGCGGTAAACACTGGGTTGCAGGCCCATTTTGTGGTCTGACTTCTTCCCGCAGAGGCATCATGTTGGGGCAAAAGTGACTGGGTCCTGACAACGAGCTTTCTCCCGCCCCTGGGAGAAAGGAAGGACACACGACAATCAACACAGGCTCCTCCCTGAAGAGGGGGTCCTCCCGCTCCCCGGGAGGAGAGGTTCTGCAGGGTGCCTTGGGGCTGCCCCGTGCGAGGGGGAAGGGGACTTTCTCCTTCCCTTTGGCAGGGGGAGGGACAACAGGCAGGGGAGGGGCTGGCATCCATCAGCTTGACCTCAGTGATGAACTGGTGGGGGGTGGTGTGAGTGCAGGACCTGGTGACACCCTCCAAATTCAGTCCTGTGCCCAGGAGGCGCCCCCGGCCACGCCCGCCCCCCACACTTACTAGTGTTATTCACTGAACTAAAGGGTAAACTGAGGCCCGAGATGCAACGTCCTCCCCAAGTTCCAACCCCAGTCAGCGGCCAGGCCAGCACTTGAACAAAGGTCTCTGGCCTGCCAGACCCATGCCCTTCCTGCCACACAGGGCCCTACGGCCTCCATCGGGGATGGGCTGTGGGTGGGAGGTGGAGGAGAAAGGGAGGGAATGGCTGACAAATGCCAGCGCGTGGGAAAAATGTGTGTGTGTGGGGGGAGGGGGTGGCGATGCCTGGTGTGCCCCAGGCCATGCCTTGGGACTCTGTCCGACATTCAGGGCCCCCCCCCCCGCCCCCCGCCTCTGACCTCTGGGTCTCTGGGGAGGGGGTGATGCCGAACCCCTGGGTCTTCGGGAAGGGGGTGTAACATCAGTGACGGCAGAGGCAGTCCGGTTTGGGGCTCCAAGTGGGCCAGGGGCAGAGAGGCCCACTCCCAGCAGCTGCTGGCACAGGTGTCAGCTCGCCACAACTGCGGACCTGAATGGGACGCAGACACGGGCTCTCTGAGGGCGCTCCGTGCACGGGGCAGCCGGGAAGGCCTCCGGGGGGGAGGGGGGAGCAGGCGCCGGCTGGTCTTGGGGAGACAACCCCGCAGGCTTTGGGATTCACAGTAAATTTAGTGCACTTGTGGCCAATGCAAGGCTGCTCACCAAAGGGGTCTCAGCGGAGCAGAGCCTGCAGGGGACCCCGAGGGCTCTGTGGGTTCTGTGCATCGGCCCCTGCTCGCCCACGGTCCCCCCCAGACTCAGCCCACCTGGAGAGTCCCAGAGACCTCACCTCCTGCGGGGCAGCTATGTCAGTAACACTGTTTGTCAGCACACACGAGACAAGAACCTAAGACCCCCTGCCCAGGCCCGCACGCGTGTGAGGACTCCCGCACACACATGGGGACACGCAGCCACGCGGACGGACACGGGCGGGCTTCTCCGGTGGGGGCGGCAGGCCGGTCATTGTACTCGGCGGCAGTAGTAGCCCAGCACCTTGCACTTCTCGCACAGGTGCTGCGGGTGCTCCTTGCTCTGGTCGGACACGTCCAGGCCGTCAGGCTTCTCCAGGGGCCTCTGCGGAGAGGAAGTGGGAAGAGGGCTCAAGGTGGGGAGACCACGGGGCAGCGAGAAACACAGAAACACAGAGCGAGCAGGAGAGAGAGAGAGGGAGGGAGAGAGGGGGGAGGAAGGAAGAGGCAGGAGGAGTGAGACATACACAGAGGGAGCCCAGAGGGAGTGTGCGTGGCCACAGAGATTGCTTCCCAAGGCACCAGGGCCCTTCCTGCCTCTCGCTGTCCCCAGAGGTTCGGGCAGGGGCCTTGGGCTGGGGCCAGGGCAGTGGGACAGGGGCCAGAGCCCGGGTCCGGACACCCTTTCCCACTCCCCAGTCCTCTCTGAGCAGCCACCGTAGGAAGCTCACAGGGCTAGAGGCAAGACAGGTGCACAGACATTACCCGAAACGAAGGGAGACCCCAGCCCACGCCTCCGGACCCCCGCCCAGCGCTTCCTCCCTGGCTGCTGTCACCCCGTGCCTCCACGCACGGCCTCAGGACTCAAGTGGAGTGTAACCTGGTCGCGAACTCTTCGGGTTCGAGGGAACGAGCCCTCAGTTCTGTGAGGGGTCGGCAGCCGGTGCTCTGGATCCCCCACTTCCCAGGGCCAGGCACCCCCTCTGCCACGTTTGTTGAGTGGCCACATGAGCGGAACCTCCTTGTTTCCTAATAGGGAAACAGAGGCCCAGGGCAGGGAGCGGACGTGCCAGGCCTATGATGCTGCTCCCTCCTTGTGTGACCTCAGGGAGCCTCAGTTTCCATGTCTGTAAAATGGGCCATCATTGCACCTCATTTACAGGGCACCGGGAGGATTCGGAGGCCTTGGGGTTTGTAAACCGAGCAGAGCAGGCACCTTTCTGTTACCAGGGGCATGTCCCTGCTACCCCTCCCACCCTCCACCTCCTGCCCCCGCCCCCCATCCCCAGCCTCACTGCCAGCCAAGCCTCGTCTCCTTGCAAGGTTTACGGATGCTATTAGGTGCGCCTCCCGAACAGTTTCTTGGCACAGCCCTGACCCAGAACCCTGCCTGCAGAGGGGTCCCCTGCCAGGATTTGGGGGGACTCAGAGGAAGCTGGCCAGGGCCAGCTGGGAGGCCCATGCTGAGGGTGGGGTAGGAGCTACAGGCAGGTGGTAGGGCAGGGAGTCTTAGCGCCATTGACCATGACCCAGGATGGTCCTGGGAGGACAGAAAAGGTGATTGCTGGCCCCCTGCTAGACAGCCAGCCACTCAAAAGTAGAATACCGCCTTTTCTGCCCCTGGCCCCGAGGCGGCACTCAGAGCGAATTGTTCGGGGATGGGCGGCAGGGGCTCCGGGAGATGCATAGGGACAGGGTGGGCAGGGTTAGGGTCCCGGGACAGGAAGCCCATCCCTGTGCTTCCAGGCCTGGAGCCACACGGACGGACTGGGAAAGGACGGGAGCATTGACCTCACGCACGGGGCTTACAGGCGACCGGCGTTCCCGGCCAGAGAGGTCTGTCCCCAGGGCACCGGGGTGGAACACCAGCTCTGCCGCCCTCGAGCCCAGTGACCGTGGGCAGGCCACCGACCTCCCTCCGACCCTCCATTCCCCATCGGTGAAAGGAGATGTTACAACACGTTTCTCATGAGATTGCTATCCCAACTCAATGAAGACCAGGAATAGAACAAGATGGCATACAGACGCTATGAATGCTGCCGCTGCCACCAATGATGATGATGATGAAGAAGAAGAAGGAAAAGGGACACCAGCTGGTAAAGTCAACACAAGTTGAAGCCAGGATGCCAACTGAAGGGCCCAGGCCGGTCACATCCCCTGTCCTCGCAGACGTCTCCCCAAACACCTCCATCTCCATGGCCTGCAAGCCCGAGGGCTGGAGCTCTCTGCAGGCCCGCCGAGCTTACTGCCTGAGCTGTAGGAAGGGCTTCCCAATCTTACACTGACACCCGTTCCTGTACCCCCATTCTAGTCACCCCGGCCACACGGGGTCACACAGAAGTCTCCCACCCCCTGACCAGACCCAGCCTGGGTCTGTGCTGGCCAGGGCCCCTTCCCTGAACTGGCCTTCCAGGTGGGGCCAGAGAGGCAGAGTAAGCAGCAACACCCCCTCGCTCCCCATAGTTTATACTTTGCCAAGTGCTGCCATATAAATCGTAGCCCCTAACCTCACCCTTCCTGGGAGGGGCATACCACCACCTGCCTCACAGACGAGAAAACTGAGGACCCGGGACATCAAGGGTCTTACCCAGGGGCCTGCAGCCCCACCTCTTTCCCGAGGGCTGGTGGCCAAGACCTTTCTCCTCTAGGGTGGGAGGCCAACAACATTTGCTGTGTGTGTGACAGAGACAGCACTGAATGAGATCACTTTATAACCACAAAGAGCTTGGCAAGACTTGTTGCTGTGTGACCTTTAGCTAGTCACTTCACCTCTCTGTGCCTCCATGTTCTCCTCTGTAAAACTGGGCTAATAAGAGGAGCCCTGGATAGGGTTGTTGGGAAGCGTAAATAAGCTAACATATGGAAACTTGTTAAGACAGCGCCTGGCACATAAAAAGCGAAGTGTTGGCCAGTATTAATATCATATATTAATTATTACTATTAGGGCTATGGAGGGCTGGGGGCAGGCTGGGAACAGGGGAGCCAGCTACGACACGAACCACCCCCTGCAGCATCCTCTGCATCCCCCTCGCTGTGATCCTATCGGTGCCCTGCCCCCCTCTCTGCTCCCCCTCCACGGTCCTGGCTCAGCCGGCTGTGCGAAGGGGCAGGGAAGCTGTCAAGACGACTCCCCTCCACCCTCCACGGAGGGAAACACTCCGCAGCTGGGACTAATCGCCCGGGCCAGCCCCACCCCTGCAGCGAGGCAAAGCCCAGTGTTCTCTTCCGTGGGGGCAGGGTGGGAGGGGGCTCCGCTGGAGCCTGACAGAAAGCAGATGTGGCCGGGAGGAAGCAGCGGGGAGGAGGGTTCTCAGGAGACGCTGCACCCATGGTCAGAGCTCAGGGGGCAGGAGAAATAAAGCAGCCCCTCCACCACTCTCCCCACCACTGGGACCAGGCGTGGGACGCCAACCCCTACCCTCTCCGCTCTTCAAAAGCTCCTGACACCCCCTCACCCTCTACCCGGGCTGCAGCCTCCCAGCGGGAGGAGACCCCTGGGATAGGGACTGGGCTGGGCGGGGACCGGGGCCTGGTCCCGGGCCCCCCGATGCTGGCTGGCTAAGTGACCGAGCTCACGTTCCGGACCGGTCTGGGCCTCAGTCTCCCTGTAGCACACAGCGAGTCCTCAACAGACAGGGGCCGGATGACTGGGGGAGGGTTTGGGGACAGGAAAGCAGGCCACACGCTCTTGGAAGGTCATTCCAGGTTGGGCCAGGGACTCTGATCTGGGCATGGAGACGGGGAAGGGGTCAGAGAGGCTGTGCTCAGACTGAGCTTGGCAGGAGAGAAACGAGGAAGCTGACGAGGCATTGCCGGCCCGGGGAAGGTGGCACCAGCCTGGATGGGCCTGGCACGGAGGAAGGGATGCTGGGCAATGCAGGGGCAGGGCCCAGGAGGCTGGAGCCACTGCAGGAAGTTGGGTCCCACCCGCCTTGGGGCATCGGTCATGCCTCTCTGCTTAGGTCACAGGACAACCCCCAGCACAGACCCTCGCCCCTGCCCACCTGAGCCCCTGCAGGAACTGGCCCATTCCGGCTCCCCAGCCCGCCAGCCACGTGACCTGTCCTCCGGGGCCCCCTCATCCCCACCCAGGATAGTCATCTGCCACCGGCAGCCCCGGACTTTCTCCCTCTTTCCTACTAACCTGTGGTAAGTCGCATACACCCTTTGCCTCATTTTGCTCCTCTGCAGTTTGGGGAAATAAGAGCTGACTTCAGGGTGGGCTGAGAGGACGAACGTGTAAAGTACTCGGAGGAGTGCCCGGCCACTGCTCACTGTGTTCCTCATCTTCCCCATCGCTGCCTCTCCCGGCACCAAAACCCACCTGCGGCCGCCTCCTCTCTCCTGCACCGGGAACATGGCACAGGGGCCCGCTCATGGGTGCTGAGCCGGGACACAGACCGGGCCTGTGTGCCTCAGGGCCAGGCTCCCGGCAGTTCCATAGACCGCTCTGGACCCACTTCCACCAGGGACCTGGGGACCCATGTGCCTTCCCTGCCTGCGAAATCGGATGAACAGAACCCGGGCGGAGGGCAGGGCACCGATGGAGGGCATGCGGGGGCCTGGCACATGGTACCTGGTTGGCCCGCCCGCGATTCTGAGTGCCAGTGGCCAGCCCTGTCTGACTGTTCTGTTCGCTGGAGAGGAAGCTCCTGGAACGCCCGGCACCCCCGCCCGCCCCCCCCCCCCCCAACCTTCACCTCCTTTCAGCGCCTACACAGACCTGGCGCTGAGGGCCCAGAGCCTTCCCAATAGCATTTCCTCTGACTGCCATAACGGGGCATGTTTGTGCCCTGTGCCCAGGCCTTGTCAGGAGGCACCAGCAGAGCTCAGGAGCCAGGATGGTCTCCTCCAGCTGCCCGCCCCACCCCGGCCCCGACATGCTCCCCAGACACTGTGTGCCCTGTGCCCTGTGCCCGCCTCCCCTGGTCTCCGGGGCCTGGGCCTCTCCCCCAGCGCCCTCAGCATGTGGGCCTGCCCCTCGGCCACGGCCAGTTTCCAGTCTGTTCGCCTGCGTGTGACTGTGGGTGATGGGACCATGGAAACCTGGGACCATGGAAGGGGTGGGGGAGATGGCGAGCTTGCAAACAGGAAATGGAGGCCAGCATGAGGGTCACACAGTCACAGAGCGTTTGGACCACGAGCACCCTCTCCTCCTCCTTCTAGTAGGATGGGGCCAAGTTCTCTCCAGCGGCCGGGCAGCCCCGCCCTCCGCTCTCTGCTCCCCCAGCTCGTCCCACGCTCCGTGCCAGCCCTGTCCCCTACTTGCACGTGCTGCCCCTCCCCAGCAGTGCCCGTCGCGCCCCCCCCCCCCCCCCCCCAGCCAGCCCAGAGTACACAACCCTCCACTCCCCGTCCGAGCTCAGTCTGAAATCACCGCCTCAGGGGGGCCTCTGCACCCCTCTGCCTCCCTTTCCCTCAGGCCCCTCCGCCTCCTGCTGCCCTCCCATCCCTCTGTCTCACAGCAGCAACCAAGTTCATCACTTCCCCAATGCACCAGGCTGCAGCCTCAGGGCCTCGGTGCTTTGCCCCTTATCCTCCACCCCTTCCCCCTTCCCCGGGCAGCGGCCCTCTCTCACCCTGTCTCAGAGGAGACAGGAAAGAAAACTCTCTTGGAGGGGTCTGGTCTCATCCTTGCCATAGGAAGGCCTAATGAGAGACAGAGTCACCCTTCCTCAGCCCTTCCGGGACCGAGCCCCCCGCCTCCCGCACCCCCGCCCGCCGGCCTGCTCACCTGCTTGTGCGGGTACACATTGATGTGGCACTTGATGCACTCCTGCCCCATGTTGGCCCAGGAGTTCCCGCTCATCCATTTTCGCTTGCACTTGGGGCACTTGTACTCGCCGAAGCAGCGCTTCTTGCCCTGGTATGGGGTCAGACCCTCGCCTTTGGGGCGTGCCTGGAAGACAGGAAGCAGACGTAGGGGGTTGGGGTCCACCTGGCCAAAATGCTGCCCCCCCTGAAGTCCCCCTCTTCAGCTCTCATACCCCATGTCTCCGTGTGCAAGCACTCTGTCCCCAGTCCAGAGAACACCAGCGTCACCCCAGAGCACACACGAGGACCTGAGGCTGGGAGGCAGAGGACAGAGGCGGTGGGGTGGGGTGCGGGTGACGTCTTTTTCAGTCAAGGGCACAGAGTCCTCAGTGGAGCCAGGAGTCACCTCCTCAGCTCAGCGGTCACAGAGGCGCGTGAGCCTGCGCACAGGTGCTCGTGGCCCTGTGTGTGGTGTGAGGGTTACTGAGGAGGCACCCCCCGGCTTCGTACACACAGAGTGCCTCACCCCTGCTTCCCACCACCCTCTCCCCGCCCTGGAGGCACATGGCCCCGAAGATACACTCCGCGTTTACGAACACCTGCAACCTATGTGCACACATGCTTTCTGCCCTGGCTCGTTTTACTTAATGTATCATGGACATATTATTGTAAGATATATACAGGGTGTCCCCAAAAATGTATACGCACGTAACAGGGGACAGCTTCGTTGATTTTTCTTTCTTTCCACATGTAACCCATTGGAATGACTATTCAAAGTGTGTATATCTTTTGGGGGTCACCCTATGTCTAATCAAGTATCCTTTTCCCTCAGGAGGACAAACAGAGCTACTGTCTTCGAACACTGGCACGGTATTCCCACACTTGCAGTTCCAGTACAGCCACAGAACATCTGGGTGTCTCTACTCTTCCACTATTACAAACAATGCTCCAGTGAATAACATGTATGTGTGTGCATGTGTGTGTGCGTAGAAAGAGAGACAACAGTTGTGGAATACATTCCTAGAAATAGAAGTGGACGTGCACTTTTAGGTTTTAAAGATAACGACAAACCACCACTGCCTTCCCCTGGGTGTCCCGGCTTAACCTCCTCACCAGCATCCTCATCACTGCCGACCCAAGAGGCAATCTTCTGAGAGTAGCTTTGACTCGTGTGTCTTCTATTGGGAGCTTTCCCCATGCATTTAAGAACCATCTGCAAACTGTTAGTCCGAATCCTTCGTAAACCTCTTTCCCTGCTGGGGTTTGGTAATTTTCTTGTCTGTAACTGCACTTTATATATTAAGGAAACTAGCTTTTTCTTACATGGAATTTTTAAAAATAGCTTGATTGAGCCATGACTCTACATCTTACTTATTTAAGGTATACAAGTCAACGTTTTGCAGTATAGTCACAGTTATACAACCATCACTACAATCTAATTTTAGAACATTTTATCACCCCCAAAAGAAATCCACCTCCTCACCACTCAGGACGAGGCAACCCCTAATCTACTCTCTGACTCCAAAAAGTTCCCTATTCTAAATATGTCATGTAAGTGGGATCATACAATAATCGCCCTTTTGTGTCTGACTTCCTTTACTTAGTGTAATGATTTTAAGGTTCATCTATATTGTGCCATGTGTCAGTACTTCATTCACTTTGTTACTGGAAAATAGCCCATTGTGTGGGCATGCCATGCTTTATGTGCACTCATTCATCAGAGGCCAGACACTGAGTTACTTCCAGTTCTCGGCTGTTAGGAGTAACGCTGCTGTGAACACTCATGTATGAAGCTGTCTCGTGCTTATAAAGTTGAATTCATTGCCCCAATACTTAAAAGTAAGAGATTTCACACAGAAAGATGGCCCATGGGTCTGGAATGCTATGGCATCCATCAGACGAAGTTGCGAAGTGGCCACCCCACCAGACCGAGGCCACCGGCACCGTGTCACCTACATGGCACATGCAGGCTCAGAGTCGGAGACAGGCTGGCCCACAGGCTCTGCACTGTGACCACACCCGTCACCTGTCCCTCCTGGGCTGGTCTCAGCAGCAACTTGGAGCCCATTAGAATCGCAAAATCACAGGCCCCGCCGCGGATCCACTGACTCGGAATCTGCACACAACCAGATTGGATCAGAGGCCCGGGGGTTCACATGCCTTAGAGTTTAAGAAGCATTGGGTTATGAGATGATCTGTTTCCATAGTGACGTTTACCTGGGAAACTGCCTGTTTATGAGGTTGTGCACCAAGGTCCAGAGCACAGACTCTGATCCAAATCCAGCTCCGTGGTCAATGGCAGGTTACTTCACATAAGAGTGGTCTCAGGATTAAATGAGATAATACACGTAAAACACTGAAAACTGTGCAAACCATCGACCTCTGAGTGCCTCGGCTTCTTCGTATGGAAACCCAGGGGATGATGAGGGAAGGCCTGCCAGTGGATGGATGGTTGGTTGGATGGATGGTTGGTTGGATGGATGGATGGTTGGATGGATGGATGGATGGATGGATGATGAGGGAGGGCATGCCGCCGGGCTGCTGGAAGGATGGCTGGTCCAGTGCATGTGGACGTTTTAGCTCAGTGGGTGAGCACAGCAAGTGCTCTGACCCATCGGCAATTTAGTGTGATTCTCTCCTGGGCCTATCCAGGGAGAGGGAGCAGGCTCGGCCCAGGAAAAGGGAGGCTAGAGCTGAGGCCAGCGGGTGAAAAAAACATAAGAGGAAAGTTCCCAGGATGGGGGGAGGCCCGGGTAGAGGTGGGCTTGCTCCCCTGGGTCGTGGGAAAAGGGAAAAGGAGCAGCATTAGGTGCCTTCCCCTCCTGGAATTCTCAGGCAGGCACCCAGGCTGCGGAGGCTGCGGAAGTTCTGCAGACTGGGCTGCCGCCGGAGGAGGGCAGAGGGAGGGCGAAGAGAGCAGACATTTACGAAGCACTGTGTGTGCTGCATCCTGCAGGCCCCATTCACCTCTCCCCATAACCCAGTGGGCAGGGAATATCACCAACCCATTTACCAGATGGTGAAACTGAGGCCCGGGGAAGGAACAGGACTTGCCAAGGAGTTTTCCAGTGTGAGGAGCAGGAGGTGAGGCCCCGTCTTGGCTCCCCTTTTCCGTCACCCCCAAGTGTGTACCCATTATGAAGCTGGGGCCTGTGCTCAGGAGGAGAAAGCCGCCAGGCCCCGCCCCCCTCCCCCCCCCAGCCAGTGGCTCTGTCCTCCTGCAGGCCAGAGGAGAGACGTGGCCTGGCGAACAGAGGGATGGAGGTGAGCAGCTGCCTTCTGGAAGGGCTCGGTCCCAACGTGGCTTAGCCTACAGATGAGATGGGGCCATGGGGAGCAGAACTTTCTGACAGAACACAGGCTTCTCTACCCCCCACACGGTCCTGCTGCTTTGTCTCAGAACGGCCTCTTCTCATAAACTTCGCATGAAACAGCTGGTTCTGCCGATGGCTCTGCAGGGGCCGCCGCCGCCTCAGCCGGGAAGGGTGCCAGGCCCAACCAGGTTCTCCTGACCCGGGCCCCTGCCACGTCCCCTCCGGGGAATCAGATCTGCCAGGAGCCTGGGCAAAGCTCTCTGGGGCTCAGAAACCACCGCGTCAGGCACAGACAGGCCCTCTGGAGACCAGAGGATCAAGAGGCTTGCTCACGGGCACACAGCAAACCGGGGACTGAGCTGGGAGGAGGGACTGGGCCCCCCTGGCCTCCGAAGCTGGGGCAGAATGGCTGTGGGCGGGGGGCGGGGGGGGGCATGGGAAGTGGGCCCTGGCGGCCTGCCTGGGAGCAGGAGGAGCAGTGAAAGCGGGGCTGCGTTGGGGGTGGGAGAGCCGTCCAGGCGGCCAGTGTCTTGGGAAGAGACACAGATGATTGATGCTGATACTATTTGGATGCTTCTTCAGTTTTCTTTTCACCAACTCATGAGATTTCCAGCCATTGGCCATAAGATGGTGCATTCCCGGTCACTGGGGATCGGTAAGCAGAAGCTGGGTGAACAACTAACTACCAGGACAGCTGCCCCGGGGCCTTAGGACCTGTTCAGGCAGTGGGACCGAGTCACATTGAGGGCATTTCCAACTCTCTAGTCCTTCCACTCTTGTTGCTGATGAAGGGCCACCAGGCAGGTGTGAGAGGGGCACTGGGCTGAGGGCTGAACAGGTATGTTTCCTACTGTATTTCCATCATGCAACTTGGCAGTAAGCCTTCAAATGTAAAAAAAAAGTCCAGCCCTTCCCCTCACAAATCCAGTCCTGATCAACCTTCCTAACTGTGACTGGAGCTGTGGACCAGAGTCCTGCTTGTTAGGACAGTGAGACACTGGAACAAGCTAAGCGTCCAACAGGATGCTCTGCTTCCCCGCCCGATGTCACATCCATTGGATGAGTGACAACAGAGCCATTAAAATACGTATGAGGATTCTTTAAGGGTTTGGGGAAACGCTCACAAAGAAAGCAGGGTAAGTGATCCAATATCGGCTTCTTTCAGAGTGAAACTGGGAAAAGGAAAACGAGGCCAGGAATGGGCTGGTGGGAAATCAGCCGGAAGGGCTCCGAGGCCGCCTCCAGAGTCTGCATGCTCTGCTCTAATTAATGAACAGTCTTAACCAGCAGGTACCAGCACACCTTTGACAAAGGTAGTCAGTCAGCATGCTCCCTGGCCTGCAGGCTCCGCCTGTCCACAAGGGGGTGCCCTGCACTTTCCCAACAGAGATGGTGGCTCTCCCGCTTTGCCTCTGCGGGCGTGGACCCTGGGCCCTGGGTTCAGGGCATTGGTGACCTCTGGCTACTGGTTCCGTTGGACTCTGCTCGGGTCCAGAGAGTTGTCCTCCTGCCATCCATGGAGTGGACTTCCTACTCCTGGATGCCGCCTGCTCCCTGGATTTGAGGATAGCCAGATAAGTATCCATACTGGCCACAGGACACAGAGCCCAGCTGGTCTCTGCCCATTAGCATCCCTGCCCTGCTTCCCAAAGTCCCACCAGGAGGGAGCCAGCCTTTAGGGTGAAGCAAGTTAGAGGGAGCCCCTTTTGTGGGGAGAGACAGTCAGCTTGGCAGCTTGAGGCCAAGCACTCCAGGGAGCCTGGGCTCGGGAGGTGACAGCACCCGGGGTGCTGAAGACCTGTGGCAACGCCCTGCACAGCATGACCCCAGGCCGATTCCACCCCAGGACGCACAGGGTCTGCTCTCAGGGTACAGTCCCGGCTGTGGGCCCAGCACAGGGCTGTCCCAGCCTGGCCGCACCACCTCCACCTGCCCAGGAGAGCAGGCTGTGCCTGGCCAAGCTCTGGGACAGACGAATAGCCACACGAATGAGGTGTCTAGTCAGGGCCAGACCCTCTTTGAGTCACTTTATGAGCCAAATAAGTTTAGTCCCAGGTTTCGGAGAAGAACACTGAGGCTCGAGGAGATTAAGGAACCTGCCCAAGGCTACACCATCAGCAAGTGGCAGAGGCTGGATCGGAACCCTGGCCATCTGACTCAAGTCCACTCTCTCAATTGCCCTGCAACATGCCAGGATGGCACGGAGGAGGAGCCCGCCCCGCCAGGATGATGAGAAACAGGGGAGGGTTGACACTGTCGTGGGGACTGGCACCCTGGGTGGCCTTGGAGTCAGCCTTCCCCTCCCTGGGCCTCAGTTTCCCCATCTCCGGAACGAAGGTGGCCCTGACCGCTGGGCAAGGTCACTTTCCTCCTGAGGTCCAGAGGTCAGCAGCCTCCGCCCCCTCCCCTCACACCCTGCCTCTGCCATGGGGCTCCAGGCCGGCCCCACAGTGCGTCCAGCTGAGAGGCCCTGGCTGGAGCCAGAGGTGCAGGGAGGAAACAAGGAACAGATGGGCTGCCCTGGCTGCTGTCCGCCCGCCGGCCTGCTCTCCAGCAGCTGGGCCGTGGAGGTGGTCCTGGCCAAGAGGAGGGACAGGAAGAGCCGGGCCCCAGGCCTTCACAACGCCCTTCCCGCCGATGAGGACGCGAGGCTGAGAGGCAGGGGGTCCGGCCCACGGGCCCAGGGCTCTCTGCACATCCCGTTGGCCCTTCCTGGACAGTCCACAGGTCAGGGACCCTTTCTGGAGGCCAGGGGACCGCCATGGGAAGACTGTGTTCTTCTCTCTTTTGAGGGATAATCGATCCTTTTGAGCCCCACCTCTCGGCCCACAGGCGCCCCTCTGCCCTCCTGTGGGTATCCCCGAGCCTGGGCCAGCGGGGAGGAAACGGGCTGCGGCCAGAGGCCCCCATGTGGGCCGGACTGCCTCAGACCCGTCTTAGAGCCTCAGTTTCTTCATTTGACAAGGGAGGGGCTGCTCTAAAGGAGCTGGGACACTGACCTTTCATGACACTCACTATGTGCCCTCCACTCCCGACCCCTCCATCTGACGGGAGAACACACGGAGGCCCAGAGAGGCCCAGCACCCCCTGCAGGCCCCACAGCCCCGCAGCTGGGACCCGCGCCCTGTCTGCCGACTCCAAAGCAACACGTTCCACCTCACACACACGGCCTCTCCCGAAAGGTTGGGAGAGAATCAGAGAACAAGCCCGTTCCGGGAACACGGCCCACCTCTCTGGCCTCCGACCCAGGCCACCGCCTCCATGATTTCTTCCTTCAGCGAATGGTTATGGAGCGCCCGCTCCACACAAGGGTCTGAGGGACCTTCCAGGAATGTGGACGTAAGCCAGGCAGGTGAGGAATATGCCCAGACTCCCAGGCCTCCCCCAGGGGCCAGCCCCCGGACCAACGGTGGCCCATGCCAGTCACCAACACCTCTGGCCGCACTGCCAGACCCGAGCCCCAGTCACTCACCCCCACAAGCTCCTCTGGCCGAGGCCGCTCTCCCCCCACCCTCCTGCCTGACAGGCGTGGGCCCGCGAGGGGCCCATCCAGTGCTCGCTCATCGATGCAACAGCCCGTGCGACGAGAACTCTTAACCTAATGGCCGGTGGGAGACGGGCTTGGGCGAGGGGCGATGACTGGGCGGAAGTCATGGTCAGTGAGCGGCGGGGCCGGTTTCTGAGCTCCAGTCCGTCCAGGGTCAAAGCCGCGCTTTTCCTCCCCATGTGCTCTGTGAGTGACACTGTTGTAGGGTCACTCAGGAGACGCCTACACCCCAGCGTCCGCAGACACGGCCCCGGGGGCCGGCGGGAGGACGGTCCCGGCAGCTGCAGCCTCCGCGGAGGCCCGGAGGAAGCCGTCAGAGGACAGGTGGGCCGGGCGGCCTCGGCTGCTGGGAGGGAGGAAGGGAGGACGCTGTGAGGCCCCGGGCTTCCTCCGGGCCTCAAGGGCCCCTTGTCTGAGCACAGGCGTCCCCTCCGCCCGCCCCGACCCCCTCCCTCCCCGGGTTCCTGCCGCAGCCCAGCAAGGGCCCCGAAGGCCCAGCCTCCGCGCACGCCTCCCACCGGCTTCCCAGGCCAAAGCGGCTGCAGAAATGCCATCCTGACTCCACAACACTGGGCTTGTCAGCGCGCGGGGAACAATGGGAGCTTTCACAGTGCCAGGAAAAGGGCGCAGGAAAACCCTGGGGAGGGGGCACGGAGGGGTGTGGAGGGGAGGGAAGGGCCGTGAGAGGGGAAAACAAGGGAGACAGAGGCAGGGAAGAGAGGCAGGGGATGGCAGGAGTAGGGGCGGGGGTTGTGAGAGCCGAGAGCATGAGCAAGACCGAGGACAGAGTGGGAAGACGGGGCCGCTGCGGTGAAGGCGAGGTGAGAGGAGGTGGGAATGAACGGAAGGGGCAGAGGACACGGCACAGGGTGAGACTGTGGCCCTTCCAGGACCCAGAGGGGCCCGAGGCCCCAGCACCCCCACACGCCTCGGGGTGCGTGGCCCCGGGGTACCCCGGCCCAGAAGTGAAAAGAAAGCACTCTCTGCAAACCCAGCCCCGGCCAGGCGATTGGAAGTTCTCTGGGCAAAACACTGTGGAAAGCGAAGACTTTTTCATCACATGACCCGCCACTCCCTGAGTTATCTGTTTCCTGCTTCTGGCTTCCCTCCACTGGCAAACCGCACGGAGCAGAGCTGGGGCGGGAGGGGAAGAGGGGCCATCCACAGGGCGGAAAACATCCGAATCCCAGCGGCTGCCTGCTGAGGCCCGGCCTCCCATCCCCCTGCGGCTGCCGAGCCTGTGCTGCCGGGGCTGAGGGTGAGCCTGCAGCCAGCAGCGGTGGGCAGGTAGCGGAGTGCTGCTCGGACCCCGAACACCACTGTTGCCCTGAGTAGGTTTCCAGGTCCCTGTCTGGGGGCCCTTAGCTCAGTGAGCCCTCTCCTCTGCCCGTGGCCTCCACCCTGCTACAGCCACGGCCCCCTTCGGCCAGGCACTTCCGTGGGACTTCTGTGGCCATTTCAGGCTGGAGGGCCCCTGCCATGAGCAGGGCTGAGGCAGGCTTCTGGGCCCCTTCACCTCTGCCCCAGCTGATCCTCTAACCGTGCTACTCCCTCCTACAAAACTCATCCTCAGACAACAAAGTCAGTTCCTGCAAAAGATGCATCCCACCCCCAGCCCTTTCCCTGGCATTTGCTGCTCCCTGTACCCCAAACATTTCTCTGCTGGCCGCATGCCCGTGTTAGCCTTCAAGGCCAAGCTCAAAGGGCACCCCTCTGGCCTCCCACATCTCAGACAGAGCTTGCTCTTCTCCGGCTGCTCACCCCCATCGTCTGAGGCCCAGCCCCTGGCTCTGGCGAGAACCCCCCCACCGCCTCCCCAGAGGAGGTCCTGGCTCCCTGAGCTCCCAGGGGGACCCTGTGGCCGGCACCACTCACTTCGCTCCGGTCATGTCCTGCCCTGACCCGGCCTTCGCAGGCCAGGGATTTCACCCCAAATATAAAGACTTCCGCACGCTGCTGGTTCTGCCATCTCATTTCCCACCGGCCTCCGAGCGCGCTGCAGCCCCACGCGGCCCTCCATGTCTCCCGCTCCCCCAGCACCCAGGGGCCTCAGCACGTCAGGAGCTGCAGGGGACACGGCAGTGTCCAGGAAGGGTGGAGAGTGCGGGCCAGAGCCAGGGTCACCCCTGCAGGAGGCGGTGATGCTGGTCCTCAGCCTGGCTCCATCCACAGCCTGGATGCCCTCCTCGGCTGTGCTGGTCGCTCGGGTGGACCACCTCGGGCAGGGTTTTCACAGACAGCCCGGCTGGCCCCTGGGTCTGCCCCTGAGGCCGCCCCCGGTGAGGCCTGGGCAGACGTGGCCCTGCTCGATGAGGCCACAGCCAGCCCAGTCCTACCTGGGGGCGGGACCGGGGCAGGAAGGCGGTGGGCTAAGAGGAAGCAAGGCCAGCACCTGGAGCGAGGCTCTGGGTGTGAGGGCCACAGCCCCAGGAAGAGGGGACAGGCAACTCAGCTCAGAATAGCGATGGGGAGGCTGTGGCGTGGCTGCGTGCCAGGAGAGAACTCTGATCTGCCCTGGCCGGTGAAGCGCTGAAGTCAGCAGTTTGGGGCCACTCTGGCGGGAGCTGTGGGGGCTGGGAGGCTGCGGGCCTGATTCCAGCTTGGGCTCCGTTCCCCCATCCGTTCCTCCTTTCTCGGGGCCCAGTGTCCTCCTCTGGCCACTGAGGGAGAGGGAGGGGCAAGCTTCTGCCTTGGAGAACCTCCAGCAGGTGTGTGTTGGAGCCACGACAGCCACAGACACAACGTTGTGTGCCAGCGGCACTGTGCACCTGCCTTGCAGGCAGCTTCCCTGTGACCCCATTTCCAGATGAGAAAATAGGCCCAGAGAGGTTAAGTCACCTGTCCAAGGTCACACAGCAGGTAAGTGGCAGGGTTTGAACCCCGGCTTGTGGCTGTTGTCTGACACCTTCATTGCGGAGTGAGGTCCAGAGGCTGTGGACTGGTTCCAGGGTCACCTGAGGCAGCTGTCGTGAGGCAGGAGTTAAGAGATTCCTGGGGGCCGAAACCAGCTTGGCTCAGTGGATAGAGTGTCAGCCTGCGGACTGAAGGGTCCTGGGTTCGATCCCGGTCAAGGGCATGTACATTGGTTGCAGGCACATCCCCAGTAGGAGGTGTGCAGGAGGCAGCTGATTGATGTTTCTCTCTCATTGATGTTTCTAGCTCTCTATCCCTCTCCCTTCCTCTCTGTAAAAAATCAATAAAATATATTAAATAAGAGAGAGAGAGAGAGAGAGAGAGAGAGAGAGAGAGAGAGAGAGAGAGAGAGAGAAATATTCCTGGGGGCCAGTATTTCCAATACTCTGGTATTAGAAATCAGCGGGAGGAGCACGTGTGGGCATGCCAGTGTATGTGTGCATGTGTGTGCCTCTAACGGTCACAGCAGGGTGTGGCGGGCAGAGGGCGTCCCACAGTGTAAGAGCTGCTCTGACGTGACTTTTGGGGGGTACCAGGGGGAAGCAAACCTGACATTTCCCGCCCCCACAGCCCAGGCTGCCGCTGACCCCGCTTCCTCACCCAGGGCCTGGACAGGTCTGCAGAGCGGCCCCTCCCACACAGGCCCCAGGGCAAGGCGCCTGTGTGCAGCCCTGCTGGGTGCCTTGGACGCTCCATTCCTCTCCCTGGGCTCCGGCGCCTCCGCTGTGCAGCCCGCACAGCCGCTGCCATGTGTGGCATCATGTCCACCCGCCCGTTCCATTCCCCCACGATGCCTTCAGAGGCACGCCAAGGCGCGGCGGCTGGGAGCTGTGCCGGAGGCCACACAGCCAGAAAGCAGCAGACCTGGGATCCCACCAGGCCTGGCTGCCTTCCACATGGTCCGCAGCTCTGACCAGTGAGGTGCCCTGGCCCTTGTCTGTGGGCGGCCTCACGTGACCATAACCTTGCCGTGCCCCAAGGACGGAGGAGGAGTGTGTGCCGGGCAGGGGAGGCCTAACTGGTGGTGCTCACTCTCACACCCGCTTCCGCACGTGCTGGTCCACCATCCGGCAGACCCCTCCGGGAAGCCCTCCTTGGCTGCTCCTGTCTGCGGGGGCCCCTCTGGTCTCTGCTCCCCGGGGGGCTCCCTCTCTGTGCCCCCGGCCCTCAGCAGCCCCGGACCCACAGCACCGCCGCGGAGGAGAAGTGGCGGGTGCCACCTATTACCGGTGCTCACACCCTCAGCCAGGGCTCCGAGGTGGCTCCTCCGACCCCAGTGCTGCGGCCCAAGCCTGGCGACAGGGCCCTCCCTCCCGGAGCTGTGTTCCCGGGAGCTCCGGTAGGGGAGCTGGGCTGGCCGGGCTGTGCGCAAACCGTCTCGTGTACTGGGCACAGTGACCTACCACCCACGGCGCTGAGAACACCGGTCCACTTTCCTTACCAGAAAACTAAGCCACACGGATGCCAAGACTGCATTCCACGTTTCTGACTCCAGATGCCCAGGCTCCTGGTTCCAGAGCCCAGGCTGGCCCTCGCCCTGGAGCAGGCATCCAAACCACTGGGGCTCCTGCCCTGGCCCAGATGCTCTACCCCTGGGTCTGGGTGGGCCTGAGAATCTGCTCCTGTGTGAGGCTGACTCTGGAGAACATGGCTCGGTCTAGATGATTCTGCTAAAGCAGGAGTGTCAGCCAGGGACCATCTTCCCCCCACGCTGCCCACTCCCCACATTCTGCCCCGGGCACAGAGGAGCAGGGGCCTGTCCACTCCAGAGCGTAGGGTCATGGCCAGAAAGGGAGCCCGGGCGCCTCACTGCAGAGCGGCTGATGCGGGACGGCGGGGCGGCTGCACTCGGGTGTGGCGGTGGTGTGGTGGAGGTGGTGGCAGGCAGGGTGCTGGGGGAGGGCCAGCCCGGCCCTCCTGGACCAGCCCCAAACCTGTGACTCCTCCTCGGCATCTGGAAACTATCACGGGGAACAATGAAGGGAGTGGGGAGCCTGGCTGCCTGGGGCTCGGGCCTTGTCTGTGTGGGACAGCAGAGGAAGCTGAGGCCTGCAGGCATCCCCCGCCCCCTCCTCCACCGCCACTGTTTGCCTTGGCGCTGGACACACAGGTCCCCAGGGCCAGCTGTCAGGAAAGGCCAGCCCCTGCGCTGCGGTAGGGGCTGCGGGCCAGGCTGGATGCCCAGGAGCCTGGCCAGGAGTCAGGAGGTCCCAGCCGGCTCGGTTTCCTGCTCAGCCTGCAGGATTCCAAGCTGATTATTGTGCCTCCCTGGGCCTTGGTTTCCCCCAAAGGAAGCTCAGGTACCATCCGCCTGGCTGGCTGCTCAGCGGGGCCTATGTCTCAGGTGCCCGGCCTGCCACCCAGTCCTCCCCTCATGCCCTCAGCACCCAGGAATCGAGTGCCCACTACCCACAGGGCACTGCAGCAGGTGGAGCAGGGTCAGTAACAAGAACTTACAGTTGGGAGGGAAAGAAGCAAGTATTTCATTCAATAACGTTGTGACGAGGCTGTGGTGGACCTGGGTGCCACCACAGACAGAACGGGAGTCCCCTCTTCGGAGAGGGCATATGCTGCCGTTTCACAGCTTACACCGCTGCACGGCGGGTTTTTGTTGTTGTTGTTTTTTACATGCTAATGTTTTTATTTTATTTTTTAAATTTTAAATAAATTTTTATTGTTCATATTATTACAAATGTTCCTTACTTTTTCCCCCCTCTATTGCTCCCCTCCACCAGGTTCCCACCCCACCCTCTGCCCTTTCCCCACCCCCCATTGTCCTCATATGGCGGGTGTTTTTACCGGTGGCCTGGGACGCGTCCTCTCCCTGCCTGCATCTCAGAGTCCCCGTGTGGGAGCATGGTGGCAAGGAAAACATTTGTACGTGCTGCCTCTCACAACCACATCAGTGCTGCAACTGGGGATCTTATCTGAGACCTGAAAAAACCACAACTGTGGGGGCCCCGACTGGTGCAGACACATGGATTCCACAGAAAGGAGAGAGAGATCTACATAACCAGACATCCTGAAAAGAGAGACCATGGGGAGACGAAGAAACAGCCCACAAATGAAAGAAAAGCAGGCATCACTAGAAAAGGAAATAAACGAGTTAGAGGCAAGCAACCTACCAGAGCAAGAATTCAGAGTAATGATCATAACATGGCTAAAAAGAATGGAAGACAAATTTGACAATATGAGTAAGACCCAAGAGGAAATGAAGAAGAACCAAGAGGAAATGAAGATGAATCAAGAAGAAATGAAAAATGACATCGCTACTATGAAGAACTCAGAGTTCCCGTGTGTCAGTGAGGGGAGGGAATCGAACCCATAAAGGCAAATCCTTCCTCTTGGGTGTCCATGCCCATTACTTGCTGCCAGAATGCTGTGTGGAGAAGGATTCTGCCACTCGTGAGCCACATGTGGCTCTTTGGCCCCTTGAGTGTGGCTCTTCTACAAAATACCACGTACCCTAATTAAGTTAATAACAATGTAGTCTGAGTTAAAAAAATTTAACTATATAGTCTGAGTTAAAAAAATTTGGCTCTCAAAAGAAATTTCAATCCTTGCACTGTTGATATTTGGCTCTGTTGACTAATGAATTTGCCGACCACTGTCCTAGCTCCATAGGCCAGAATGGTGTGGCTTTGGTGATGTCGCCTCACCATGGCTACGGGCAGGGGTGAGAGGCGCCCACGACCTGTGTTAGCATTCCAACCAAGGTGATCCCTAAAGATCCCCCCACCCCCGGTGCAAAGGCTCCCCACGTAGACAGCACGCAGGCTGCAGGCGTGGGGTTCGAGTCCTGGGACGGACCCTGACCCGTTGTGAGGAAGGGGCCGTGGTTTCTCCCATCTTGTCACAGATGCTCACCTTGCCCTGCCTGTGTCACGTGGCTGCTGTGCCTCAGACAGGACCTGGCTGTAGAAGCTCTCTAGAATCCTGACACCTGCTCTGGAGCGTCCCCTCCCTGCCCTCCCTGCTGACACCCGCCTCTGGGGCCCCCGGCACTCTGTCACTGCCGGAGGCACGTAGGATGCTCCCCTCAGGTGGTGTGTGTTTGCTTCCTCGCCAGGGACAGAGGCCATGTAGGACTCCTCTCCGATCCCCGGCCCAAATGGGTCTGGCACTGAGCACGGAGCCCCTGGGGAGGAGGGGAAGGGCAAGGTGACCCTGTAGATGTGACTTTCAGCCTCAAGTAAGTGGCTAGAGGAATGAGTTGGGGAGAGCTGGGGTGGCCTGGGGAGGGGGCAGGCAGCAGCCTGGTGACTTCCTGGGCAAGCATGCCAGCCCATGTCCCCGGTCCTCAGTGTGGCTATTGTCCCTGCTGGCCCAGAGAGCAGGCTCAATGGGGCCTCTGTCCCTCCCCGGGCAAGCCAGCCCAGCTCGGCGGCGTCCCACCCAGGCAGCTGGGAAGCGAGGGCCGACACTTCCTGTCCCCACTGCAAGTGTGCGAGTGTTCGGAGAGGCAGGGGGCAGGCAGGGGGACTCAAAGACAAGCACACATCTGTGTCCCCAAAGAAGGGCGGCCCAGCTGGGGGATGAGGCGGGAGAGGGACAGCAGAGCGGAGGCCGTGCTCACCCCTGGGCTCAGTCCCTCTCCTTGAACCCGTTCTCCTCTGAGCTGGAGCTGTCGGGAGGGCTCTCTGGCCCTCTGGCTCTTCCTCCCCAGGCCCAGCACAGCCTTGCCTCCCCGAGGGGCCTGTGCGCTTGCTGTGCCCTGCGCTGGGAACACGTTTCCCCGGGATCACCACATTCTCTGTTCCCGGCCTCACTGATCTCATTCAATGGCCCCTCCCCAGAGAGGCCGGCCCGGCAACCCGGTGTGGCCATGACCTGACACCACAGCATCTGTTTTTACGTCTTTACTCTCTGACATCCCTCAGAAGGTGAACTGAATTCTCCCCTTCTCTTTCATGGTCCTAGAACAGTACCTGGCACATAGCAACTGCTCAATAAATACGTGCTGAGTGCGCAAAGGAACACACATTAATCTACATACATACCCTCTCTCCCCCTTCAGCCCGAGGTTCACACAGTAGGTGACTGATTCCCAGGGGCTGGGGGGGAAGGGAGGGGACACCAGCATCGCAGCCTTGCAGGGCAGGACAGAGCTCAGACTGCCTGGATCCACGTCCAGTGCTAGACAACAGTGTGAAGCAGAGGCAGAGAGGAAGGAAGGGCGCCCAGTTCCCGGCAGCTCTTCCCGGACCTTCTGGAGCCACTGGCTCAGGCAGGGCTCCCGCCGGGCTGCCAGAGGGCTGCCATGCCGCAGAGAGGGCTGGTCAACCCAACACGAATCATCAGGGGCACAACTTCCTCCAGGGGTGACGCCAGGACAGTACTCGGTTCAGGGGCCCAAGGCAGGCCCCTGGAAGGCCACCATCCCCATCCCTGGAACCCATCTGTGTGCCCCTGACTGGTCCCTGACCATCTCTCACATCCTTGCTTTGCTCCCAGCAGTCCAGAGGGCAGGACAGCAGGAGGGAAGGAAACCCCGGGCGACCTGGGCTGTGGGAGCCCCGGAGCAAAGCTTCCTCGCTCTGCCCACCAAGGGGCATTGAGCCTGCGCACTGAACTGGGCCTGGGCGGGCATGCAGCTGCAGACTGGCACCGGCTGGCAAGGCCCACAAGGAACGACGCACATAGCTGGTTTCCACGGGCACACACTTTGAGATGACCTGCCAGCTCTATTTTAAGTCAAACAACAGGGAAAGAAGTGGTCCAGGAGGCAGCAGCGGCTCCTACGCCGGTCCCGGGACCTAAGCAGGAGGGTTCCTGAGCTTCCTGTCCCCCTCGGGGCTCCCTGGGCTTGGCGGCAGGTGCAGCGGCACGGGCCTCTCTGTGGGTGTGCGCACCGCCACATCGGTGAGGGCTCCATGCTGTGTGCATGGCTAGGCAGAGCCCCCCACCATACCCCACCTCCACAAGCCTCGGTAGGTTGGGGGTACGTCAGGGCTTGTCAGCCACAGGCAGCTCTGGATTTCTCAAAATGATTGAAGGTAAATGCATGAGCCAGCTGAGGGTCATCCTGGGCACCAGAAGGTTGAATTTCTGGACAGGTTTGGGGTTCAATACCCAGTTGGGGAACTCAACATAAACACACCTCAACCCCCACAGTCACTATATGGATCCTTAACCTAAAATCTCAGATGTCCAAGGCCTTTGTATTTTCTTCTCGATCTTGCCAACCCTCTGAAAACGCAAGTCTGAACTCCAAAATGTCACCCTCAGCCAATGTAAATAAGTCCACTCAGTCTCCTTCAACAAACACGGTTGCTGGTCAGAGCTGGGCTGAGTGCGAGGTGCTGGTCAGGTTTGCCATAGAGAAGCTCGTTTAACCCTCACGGTCACGGTCACAACCCCCCACTGCCAGCATGGGGAGGCCCAGCGAGGTGAGGGACTTACTCGAGATCTCACAGTGAGTACGTGGGGGGCTCACCCCCCGCCTGTCTGTCCCCAGCCCCCCTCTGCTTCCTGGCCTCAGCCTGACATGCACGGGCGCACAGGACGTGGCCAGAGGAGGTCGCACAGGGCAGGGAGAGCCACGCCCAGGCCTGGGGAAGTCCCCCAGGCTCCGTCATCCTCATCACAGGCGGTCCCTGTCACCTCCGGGAGACCCAAGGGTCAACTCGGTCCTGCAGAAGGTCAGTGTCCTGGCAAAAAGCAAGGCCTGGGAAGGACGGACGAAGACACCGTGGGACAGCTGGACACTTAGCGGGGAGTCCTGGGTTCGAGCACAGGCTCTCTCAGGCAAGTCACTGTCTCCTCTGGGCCTCAGCCTTCCCATATGAAATCGGGATATGTGTGCTTTTAGGGGAACACAACAGACTCGAGTCTGAGCCAAAACTGACCCTGGGCAAACTGACGGCTCCGCTGTGAGACGGGCTAATGAACGGAAAGAGATGCTGCTCCTCGAACCCGCGGCCCTCCCGCTGCGGGCAAACAGGCCCCATACTCGCTCCGCCTTCGCTCCACCTTCCACTCCTCTGTCCACAGCAACGGAGCCAGAGCCTGAGCAGAGCGCTCTGCGGGTCTCCAATCGCCCCTTCCACGCTCTGTCCCCCGAGAGAGGCCGCCCAGGCCAGGCAGGGGAGGGGCACACGGCCAAGCTCACACAATCGCCACCTTGTCTCGGGGAGGCAAAGGCCAGGCTCCAGGCCTTGGCGGCCAGCTGCCCGGATGGAGCGGCAGATCACAGAGCAGCTGAATTTAGAATTAAAAAAAAAAAACAACATTAGACCTCAGCAGCTTAGGTCCTTAGAACCTCTGAAACCCACAACAACAATGGACGGTGGAGAAGCTTCCCCTCAAAGGCCTGAGGCAGATGGTTCGGAAGGTCCCTAATCACACGACTTAGATACGGAACCTCAGGCTTGAAAAATCCAGAACCACCAACATCAGAAATACCCAATGTTTCAGAAGAATACAACTGTGTCATCGCGCGGTCTGAGAAAGCTGGGATTGAACATCCGATATGTCAGAAGTGGGGACCCCTGGAACATGGATTTGGGAATCTCGCGGAACCGGTAGTCTTGCATTCCTGGGCCTCAGAAGGACCTGCAGCCCCCCGCCCCTCCTCCGCCCTCCCTGCACACACACACCTGCCTGAGCACCACAGCACTTCAGACCTGGGCAAAGGTGTGTCCGAATCATCCAGAGAGCTAAGCAATGCCCGTAGCCAGGCCCACGCCAGATCTCCTGAATCAGAATTCCTAGCACCAAGCTAAAGAAGGCGCCCTCGGTAATTCTGATGGGAAGCCCCAGTTAAGAATCACTGACCTGGTAACCTCTCCTCCATGTTAAAAATGGGGAAACAGAGAATGCGTGTAACGGGCCCAAGGACACACAGCCTCCCTGGGTCAGACCCCTCAGGCCTCTCTCTGCCCGTTTCCTCTGCCTGGACCCCTCTGGCTCCAGAGGTCCTGTCCCCAACTCGCTGCACCTGCCTCTGAGCCCCTGCTCCAGGGCTGCTCCTGTGGTCCAGGGTGGGGAGACACCTGGAGGCCGCTCGGCTACCAAAACCAGCCCCTTCCTCCTCCACCCACAAGCTCAAAGCCCTTCCGGTCGCTCCAAAGCCCAGGCTGCTGGGCTGCTGTGAGATCACCTCTAGGGAGGGCTGTAACAGAGAAAGACCCCGGCCTGGGTCATGAGCCAGTTGTCACTAGCTTTCTGTGTGGCCTCAGACAAGTCACTCAGACTCTTTGGGTCCAAATGGTCTCAAGGCAGAGGCTGGACAGAGAGCAGCATGGCCACATCCTGACCTCACACAGCATGGCCACACATTCAAGGCCACGGGAGCCCCTCGGCATCCTTTGGCTTATTCCCGATCACTCAGGAAGTTCCTTCTTCTTCTTCTTTTTTTTTTAAAATATATTTTATTGATTTTTTTTTTTTTTTTTACAAGACCAGTGCTCTAACTCCTGAGCTATAGGGCCTTATTGATTTTTTTTTTAGAGAGGAAGAGAGAGGGATAGTTAGAAACATCGATGAGAGAGAGACATCGATCAGCTGTCTCTTGCACATCTCCTACTGGGGATGTGCCCGAAACTAAGGTACATGCCCTTGCCTGGCATCGAACCTGGGACCCTTCAGTCCGCAGGCGGACACTCATTCCACCAAGCCAAATCAGTTTCGGCAGGAAGTTCCTTCTTACACCTAACTTGAAACCGCCCATCTACGGTTTCAGCCCTTTGCCTCCTACATAAAGATGGAGACTCTCTGGGCACAGATGCCCTTTCCTTGCAGGGAGGAAATCTCAGCCTTCTGCACCTGGCTGAGGGGCCCTCCCCGTTGCCCCAGTTGCAGGTCTGCCTGGCCTGCTGACTCCCAACCAATGGGGGTGGGCCCTTGTGGGGCTGCCGGAGTGAGAGGCTGTCAGACCCAGTTTTAACCGGATGGGCTCACAGCTCCTGAGCAGCTAAGAGGGCAGGGGTCCTGCTGGCCGGTGCGTTTCCTCCAGCCAACAACCCCGTGGGCCGTGGAGAGAAGGAGAAGCCTCAGGAATGGAGAAGCAGAACCCAGGCAGGCCTTAGACCAGTGCTTCCCAGATTTTACCAGGGCCATGTGTCCTGGGAGCTTGTGAAAGTGCTGATTCTGGCTCAGCAGTTCTGGGGCTGGGCCCTCAGTTCTGCATTCTGATAAGCTCCTGCTGAAGCAGCTGCCGGCCCTCGGACCACACTGTGCGAGGCAAGCCTAGATGTTCGCAAATAACCATCTATTCATGCCTAGGAGCCCTCGCTCTTGCTCAGCTTGGCTTACTCATTTCCAGCTCTGTCAGGTCCTGAGACCCACAGGGCAGTCCCGAGGGGCGGACAGAAGGCGTATTGCTGAGCCCATTGCACAGGAGGGGAAACAGGTGTAGCAAAGGCAAAGGGCTTGTTCAAAGTTCCCCACCTGGCTATGCTCCCTCCTCTAGACTCCTCCTCCATGACGGGTTAGAACCATATGCCTGGCAATGACTTACCTCAGCCAGCAGCTCCCTGTCCTGCCTCCCCACTCTGCAGGCCTGGAGGTAGCGGCCAGCTCCTCTGCCCCGAGGCCTCCCAGGGGTCTGCAGGGAACCTTCCCTGACCTGTGCTGGCTGCTGCTCTGGCTCCCGGCGGGCTGAGTTGGTGAAGCGGAGAGTTAGGAATCGGCTGGGTTCACTGGGCCTAAACCCCAGCTGTGCCCTTGGCTCCTATGTGACCCTGGGGAAGTCCGGGATTTCTCTGAGAACGTCTTTGGCCCCAGTACATGGAGGGGACTCAGCCCACGTCAGCTCCCTGCCTTCCTTTCCTTCCCCACATCCCGACTGAGTCCTGTTCATTTTCCCTTCCTTATGTACATATTTATGACAGCGCGGCCTCTGAAGCAAGACTGCCTGGAGTGCGACCCTGGGCAAGTCACTTCCCTCTCTGGGCCTCAGTCTCCTCCTCTGTGCAATGGGGATGACAGGGGGATTAGTGCTCAGAGCAGCGCCTGGGATACTGCCAACGCTCCCTGAAGCAAGAGCTACCACCCTGTTAGCACCTTCTCCATCCGACGGGCCGGCTCGGCAGCTGGTGCCCTGGAGGACGCTGGGGCTGCAGCATCGAAGCAGTAGCGAAGGCTGGCGTTTGCTGGGCACTCAACATGTGTCAGGCACTGTGCTAGCGATTTTGTCGATTTTCCTGGCTCCACTCTCCCTACCCCTTAGATCACAGTCAAAAGAGAAAACCAAGTACTAAGCTGGGCCCTGGGTGGAGTCAGACAGACCTGGCCTGATACTAACCAGCTGTGAGACCATAGGGGAGTTACTGACCCTCTCTGTGCTACTTTGTCACAAAATAAAAGTAAAAAGAAAGGGAGGGAGGGAGAGAGCGATAGAGAGAAGGTGAGCCAATGGACTGCAGGCCTGGCCCAGGCTGGACTAAGACTCCGATGACACCGTGAGGGGGAGGTGCTCTCAGGCCGCCCGTGAGGGGGGTCTCAGGCCCCCCTCACCCCACTCCACCCCACGCCACGGAGCCCCTCGCTGTACCTGCGGCCTGATTCCTCTGCAGCCTAAACCTTAGGATGGGGGCAGGAAGCCTGGCTCGTCCAGGCAGGCCAGGTCCATGGAGCCAAGTCCTCAAACCCAGAGGCTGGGCCACCTCCGGCCTAGACCAAGCTACAGGCGCAGAAGGGACTCAGCGCAGGCCCCATCCCCACCTGGGAAGGGGCCTCGGGACGCTGTGCAGGATCTGCCTTCATAAGTGTGCCAGGGACCCCCCGGTAGGCAGGGCAGGGCCTTGGCAGCCCCCTGGCTCACACCCACCCCAGAGGCCCCTAAACCCTCATTTGCTCCCCTCCAGTCATTCAGCAAACACGGAGCGCCGGCTGAACACAGGGCCTGCGCCTGGCTGCTCCCGGGCAGAGGGGCTCATAGTGCACTGGCTGCTTTTGAAGCACGTTTGCTTGTCCCATCGCCTCCGGGTCTCACAGAGGCCCTGACGGAGGGGCCTCGTCCATGACCCCATTTCACACACTGGAGGATGTGGGGGTTCAAGGGCAGGGTCAACTGGGCCCAGGTTGAACAGCTACGGAGGAGCAGGCCTTGGATAGGAGCTCAGGTCTTCGGACCTGAAAGCCCATGTGCCCTCTGCCTGCCAAGCAGACACAGACCCTGCCTGGATGGGCCCTCGGGAAGCAGGAGGCATGGCTGTGCCAGGGTCAGCCCCAGGAGAGGTAGGGCCCAGCAAGGCAGTGCCGGGCACCGGGGACACCCTGAGTGGTGTGTTTGGGATGTGAAGATGTGCCTGAATGCTGGCAAGGGCACAGCGCAGCCAAGTCCTGGCATGTGGAGCCCAGCAGAACTCAAATGGCAGAGAGCCGAACCCGCTCCGGGTGCCCAGGCTGGGGCCATGCTGCAGGACCGGGGCCGGGCAGAGTGGAGCTCACATAATGAGGGGGCATGAGGGGGCAGCCCCTGTCCTCCAGGGACCAGATGGGGAGGCAGAGAGGTGAGAGGCCTTAGAACCGGGTCCGGGGTGGAGGTGCTGGTCATGAACAGTGGGGTTCAGAGAGGAGAGCCCGTGGGCCAGGGTTGCAGGGATAGGTGTCCCGAAGATGAGGGTGGGAGTTCAAGCTGGGCTCTGAAGGAGGGGCCAAGGAGGGAAAAGGCTAGAGAAGGGCACACAGGCTGCACAATGGCATGAGCAACAGCCCAGAGGCTGGGAGTCCCGGTGTGCGTATGTGCACGCAGGTGTGTGCATGCAGGCGTGTGCATGCAGGTGTGTGCATGCAGGTGTGCTCGCACCTGCCTGGGGTGAGCTGCCAGCCTGGGAGGGGCAGGGCAGGAGACTTCAATGCCCTGGCGTCCAGGCTGAGTCTTACCTCCCTCACATCAACCCCACAAAGCCAAGCTCCAGATCCTCACTTTACAAACAAGGGCACACGGGGCTGGGGCCCAGCCACCTGACATGTATACTAACAAGAGAGCTGACACTGCGTGCTGCTGGCCACCAAACACTGAGCCTGCTGCTCTGCCCACACATTTCCCACGAACTCCCACAGCGGGTGAGCCCCTTTCACAGATGCCGAGGTGAAACTGCGCAGCCAGCGCCCACGAGGACACAGGGGGACAGGGCACAGGGAGGTCTGCGGCCACCTCGGCAGCCTCGGCCGAGGGGAGCAGAACACGGCCCAGTCAGAACTTCCACCACCCTGCACTGCTCCAAGAGAAAAGCATGCTGTGCGAGAGGCTCAGGCCGTGGTGTGGCCTATAGCAGGCCACGGGCAGGGGTTGTTAATGAGTGAGTGAGTGAGTGATTGAGTGAGTGAAGGGGCTCCTTCTGGAGTTCGGAGGAGAGCAATCCTTTTGAGTTTGAGGACATGTGAAATCAGAGAAGGCTGCCAGGAGAAAGTGACACCAGGCAGCTATTCAGCTCAAGGATGCAACGGCTCCACTCCAGGTCTCCATCCACTAAGCCTTGCGGGTGATTCAAGGACCAGGATGGGGCCCAGGGCCAGAGGAATGAGAAGGGGAGGCCCATCGATATGGCAATATCCTGGGGGCTCCAATAAGTACAGGGACACAGGCACACTGAGTCACCATCTGTGGTCCATTTTAAAGGAGAACTGCCTGGCCGGCGTGGCTCAGTTGTTGAGCGCTGACCCATGAACCAGGAGGTCACGCTTCAATTCCCCGGTTTCAGGGCTCCATCCCCAGTAGGGGGCGTGCAGGAGGCAGCTGATCGATGGATGATCCCCTCTCATTATTGATGTTTCTATTTCTTTTTCTCCCTCCTTTCCTCTCCTTGAAAATCAATAAAAACACTTAAAAAAAAAAAAAAAAAAAAAAAAGGAGAACTGGCAGCTGAGGATGTGAAAGTGGCCCTCTGGGACTCTTTCCTGCCGGTCTGGAGCAGCAGGAAGGATGTACAAGTGACTGCCTGTGAGCCCCACGCCCTGTGCCCCGCCCCTCCATCCACCCCGCAGCTGCTCTCACACGTCTGTGCCAGGGAGAGCACTTGGCAGGGTCACCCCCCTGCCTGGCCAGAGCGAAGCTGACAGGCCACAGGTGGCACTGGGCACCTTCCAGCCATGCCCCTCCACCCCTCCTCCTAGAGCACTCACCCTGTGCCAAGCAGAGCCTCCAGGACCCGGTCCCTCCCTCCTCACCCTTCTAGCCAACCTGGGTGACCCAAAGTTGCCAGAGCCTGCCCCTGCCCCTGCCCCCGCCCCAAGGCTCCTGAGGAAGCACAGCCTTGTTGCATGGCCTCCCTGCAGCCCGTCCCCAAGGTAGCCCCTCTGTGGGATGAGGGTGTGATGGAGGACCAGGGCCCCCTCTGAGGGCCCCCACAGCCCTGAAGTGCCTCTGGAGCTTCTCGAACCATCTGAAGCGTAATAATAATGACAGCCAGTAACACAGTCACAACAGAACTCGCGGGGACATACGGGGTGCCAGGCTCTCTGTCAAGCACTTTATGCAAAACAACTCTGCCCTGATTGTTGCAGCTCAGTTGGTTGGCGCATCATCCTGTCCACCAAAAAAGGTTGCGGGTTCCATCCCCAGTCAGAGCGCAAACAGGAGACAACAGACTGATGTCTCTCACATCAATGTCTCTCTCCCCTCACCCCCTCTCTAAAATCAATAAGCATGTCCTCAGATGATCATTTTAAAAGATAACGAGGTAGGTTTTTATTATCCTCATCTTATGGAGGAGAAAACTGAGACCTAAAGACATTGATGATTCCCCAAGGCCCTTGTTAGCTCGAGGCAGTGTGTGTGTGGAGGGGGAGAGGGGGAAGGGGCTGGCTGCAGGCTGTGCTCGCCTCCCCACCTCGCAAGGAGAGGCCCTCGGAAGGGCTAGTGCCAGCAGTCAGCACACCATCCCCAGCAACACCCAGCCCGGCTAGCATTCCCTGAGCTCTCGCGACATTCCAGGTTCTGTGCCAAGCGCTGGAGCGTCGCAGCCCAGGGCCCCTGGGCCAGCGAGCCAGCCCGGTTCCTGAGGGGCCCCTGCAATGCACACAGGCCCACCCCAGATCTTCCTCCACGGAAGCTATCATGACACTGTCCTCTCTCCCTCCCTCCTTCTCCCCAGCATTCCTTTCTTCCTCCCTCCCCACCTCCTTCCCGTCCTCGCTCTATTGATCTTTCCTAACATGTAGTCCTGGCCCCATGCAGTGAAGAGACCTGTTTTCCCGGCAGCACATGGATGGGTCTGAACCAATCGGCGGCCCCGACCCGGGTTCTGCGGGGGAAATCCCAGCACCCTCATCCCCCTCAGCCTGTCACTCCCCAGGCTGCAGCCACCCTGGCCGGCCGCTGGCGATGAGACCCAGGCCTGCAGTGAGGTCAGCACCTGAATGGGAAATTGGAGACCCAGGCAGGGGGTCAGACACGGGCTGATGGCCTAGGCACTGTGGGCCTCCTGGGGACACCCACAGGGGCCAGGCTGCTCGGACCTGGGGCCAGGCAGCAGGGTCTGGACCGGTCTCGGCCTCCTCCCCCTTGCCTCCTGTCCCTCCCCCCGGCGGGACCCTGAAACGATTTACATCCCTCCTCTAAGGTTTCAGCTGTTCTAGGATTTGATTCTTTCCCCGTTCTATTTTTCTTCTTCTTTTGCAATCTCCAAGAAACCCGAGCCGCCAGATGGGTGGGGGTGACGATTGTTTTTTGTCTGACATCTGGATTCCATTAGTGGCGCCGGGCATGCTGACTCAGGACCAGCAGCTCCCGGGGCCCAGGCCCACCCCAGGCCCCTCACAGCGCCCATCCTCAGCTGACGTGGGAGTACAGGACAACACCCTCAACCACCCCTCAAAGCAGTAACCAGCCCCCCAAGGATGCCTGGGGAGTGGTGGAGGCTGAAGCTTAAAGAATTCCTGTTTTTGGCTCCGTGGATGGCTGCCAGGCCGGGTGTGGCTGGGCCTGGCTGCCGTGGAGGGTGGACAGAGGGATCAGAGAAAGGATGCCAGGACCTGGAGGTACTGCCCCCGTCTGCACCCCAGTCTCCATTCCTACAGACAGGCCAGGTAGGCCGATGGGCAGGAAGCCCTGACTGACCCCAAACCGCACATGCATTTTGGAGATGAGGAATGGTGGCCCAGAGAGGTGAGATGGCTTGGTTGAGGTCGCACAGCAGGTAAACAGCCGAGCTGGAACTTGAACTCTGGCTGCTGGGTTATAAAACTGAAGCTGCCTCCTTAGGCCTCAACAAGATGTCCCCTCCCTAAGATCAGGGTCCTTATGTGGGCATACGGACCCTGAATCTATCTGACCTTCAGGTGGTAGGTGAGAGCTGGGGGCCCCCAATCTAAAGCAGCCACGGAGACTCTCCGGGGCCACAGTGTGACTCCTGTGGGCCAATTCCTCCGTAAAAAAAAGTTGTTAAAAATGGTATTTCATTACTGCATTGGTATAAAGACAAACATTACCCAGGCTGGATCCATGATCCGTTTAGTTATTCTTTTCTTCCGGCTTTAGAATAAGAAAACACTAACACATCTCTGTGGGCCCCTGACGTAGCCTGGGCCTGCTGTTTGTCCGTCAGGGCCTTCTGTCCTGCAGAGCGAGGCTCCTACCTGCCCACCCCTCGTCCTCTTAACCTCTGCTTGTTGTCTAACTTCACCGAATGGAGGGTGAGCGCCACGAGACGGGACCGTCCTGGGCTGTTCCTTGCGGCACCCTTCCATGTTGGCCCGTAACGGTGTCCAGTGGATGCTTGCTGAATGGATAGAGGAAGGAGCGCCTGTCTTTTCAGGCAGGTGTATGTGAACCCCAGTTAGCACCCCGCCTGCCAGGTGGTCGCCTCAGAAACCTGGCAGCCCTTCTGACCCCTTATCCCTCTGGCCCTCCCCCTCATGGTCACCTGCCCCACAGATGTTACAATTTGATGGTGTCCAGAATTTGTCCCTCACCTCCAACTTTTGCTCACTCTTGCCTTGTATCTGGCTTTATGTTCTATCCATGTTCCTGGACTGGTTTTGTCTGGAGTCTTGCCTCCTCTAGCCAGCCTCTAACCTGCCACCAATGTGACCTACCTTCCTTCCTTCCTTCCTTCCTTCCTTCCTTCCTTCCTTCCTTCCTTCCTTCCTTCCTTCCTTCCTTCCTTCCTTCCTTCCTCCCTTTGTGATATTTCAAGCTGCCAGCCTGGGCAGGTCACCTAAAACCCTTGGGTGGCTTTTCCCTTCCCTCCAGATAAAGGCCAAGTGTGTGCAGCCTGGCATGCAGGCCCTTCCCACAGCTGTGGCCACACCTCCTGCTCCTCCCCTCAGGCATCCAGAGAGCCAGCTGTCACCATGGCCTGCACTTCTCCTGTTATAAACATAATTGCTGGAAAGCCATCCCCACCCCAAGCCTATCTCCTCCTTTCAGAGGTCTCCCAGAAGCTCAGGCAGAACTGGTTTCTCACTGCAAACCTCAGACACAGCCCTGATCACCCTGAACGGCCAACAATGTCTCTGTCTGTCCCATGGAGGACGGGGGCAGGGCCTTATCTAGCCTTGGCCTGGCACACAGTAGGCGCTAAGACAGGCCTGGGAGATTGTAGTGAGTCCTGGCCTGGCTCTGTCCTAAATAGACTGTGTCCTGGGCACAGATGTGACAGTGCCAAGTCCTCACCACAAACCCACATACCTGTGCAGGCAAGTGCAGCTGGCTGAGCACGGTACAGTTGCTCAGGTCCTCATGGTCCTGCCACATGGGTGTGCAGAGGCCAGCGGGAGGTGCCAGGCAGACAGGCCCAACAGGTAGCAACCATGGCTCTCCAGCAGCCACCTGGGGTTCCTATAGCTGCTACAGCAGACAACCCCAAACCACCCTGGCCTCTTTGACTGCACTGGGGCAGCAGACACCCTGGAGCTGGACCAATGGTAGAATCTACTGGCCAGACCAGGCCTAGTATGACCTCTGTCCATGTTGTCCTGGTCCCTCTTTATTTCCAGTAATCTACCTTTTAAAAAGAAACAAACAAACAAAACAAAAAAACATTTTCTGAGAATGACAGTGGAGAGCCAAGTTTGATGCAAAGGTAGATAGTGGAATCTATTTTAAAAGCATGGGCTCTGCAATTGGGAAGACCCAAGTTCCAACTCCTGCTATGTTATTCATTAGCTGTGAGACTTTAGGCAAGTCACTTAACTTCTCTGGGCCTCAGTTTTATCAGCTGGTAATCAATTGATAAGAGTTTTTTAAATAATTGAATGAGCTAATGCATATTACACATTAAACTCAATGGTAAAGTCAATGCTTAGAAACTATTATTGTTGTTTTTAAAGTTATTACTAGTCTTGAACTAGAGGCCTGGCACAGTGTCTGTGGACAGCAGTAGAGGCAGGCTTTTCAAGAACTGAATGGTAGACATTCTTGGCTTCCTAGACTTCTTGAGCCAGTCCTGACACTGGCTGGAGATGGACCCTGGTCCATGCACAGTCTCACAGGGGCTGCCCTTCGGTGAATTGGAAACTGGTCTCCAGCACCTTCCATCTCTGCTTTGAGTTCTTCCAGTCTTCTTACAGAACCCAATACCCTGAGACTACCCCAGGATCTATGAGAAACCCCATTGGTCTGATAAGCTGAGCTCTGGATACCGCTATCCTACCCTTATGAAAAAGAATAGGTTTCCATCCCCTGGATCCTGGTGGCACCACAGGACATTGGCAGTGAGCGCTTTAGCAGCACTTTCACTGCTGCCTTCCTCAGAGCCCATGTCAGCTTTAGGAGCTAGGCAGGGCTGACTCAGGCTTCTGCTCCCAGTTAGTCCATTTAGAAGTTTAAGGCATTTAGATCATTTAAAAATTATTCCACAGGAGAGGAGAAAGGAGCAGGAAAAATATTTGAAGAAATAATGGCTGAAAACTTTCCAACCTGATGAAAAACTGTAATCAACACATCTAAGCAGCTTCAGAGACTCCAAGCAGGAGAAAAGTGAGGAGAGTCACAAATGAACACACCAGAGTACAACTGCTGAAAGCTAAAACAAGAAGGATATCTTGAAAGCATCAAGAGAAAAATGACACATCATTTACAATGTAATGTCAATAATATAACAACTGACTTCTCATAAGAAACAATGGAAGTCAAAGGGCAGTAAGATAACATATTCAATGCACTCAAAGGAAAATAAAACAAATCAGCCAAGAATTCTATACCCAGCAAAGCTATCTTTAAAATGAAAGTGCGATAAAGACATTCCCAAATAAACAAAAATAGAGATTTCAATGCTGGCACAGAAACCTTTCAAGAAATGCTAAAGGAAGTTCTTTAGGCTGAAAGCAGTAATGTAAATACATGAAAAAAATAAAGAGCACTGATTAGGGGATTGTATAATGTAAATAAATTTTTCTTTTGCCGCTTCTTAACTAATGTAAAAAGCAATTGTAGCCTTGCCAGCATGGCTCAATGGTTGAGCATGGACTTATGAACCAGTAGATCAAAAGTTCAATTCCTGATCAGGGCACATACCCCAGTTGCAGGCTCAATTCCCAATGTAGGGTATGTAGGAGGCTGCTTATCAGTGATTATCTCTCATCATTGATATTTCTCTCTCTCTCTCTCACTCTGTCTTCCTCTCTGAAATCAATACAAATAAGTTAGAAGAAAATAAAGCAATTGTATAAAACAATATGGCTCTGGCCAGTATTATTCAGTGGATAGAGTGCCCTGAAGGGTCATGGATTCAGTTCCTGGTCAAGGGCACATACCTAGGTTTCAGGTTTGATCTCTACCCCAGTCAAAGCACATGGAGGAAGCAACCAATCAATGTCTCTCTCTCACATTGATGTTTCTCTCTCTTTCCCTCTTTCCTGTCCACTCTCTCTAAAAATCAATGGAAAAAATATACTTGGGTAAATATTAACAAAAAAATAAAGCAATATGTATATAAATATATTATTTGTCCTATAATATGTAGAAATGTAATATATTTGCCAACAACAGCACAAAGGATGCAGGTAAGCGCAAATCTGTCTTGGGCTAAGAAATAAACTCAAAATGGATAGAAGACTTAAATGTAAGATGGGAAACCATAAAAATCTTAGAAGAATCCATAGGCAGCAAAATATCAGACATATCTTGTAGCAACATCTTTACTAATACATCTCCTAGGACAATGGAAATTAAGGAGAAAATGAACAAATGGGACTACCTCAAAATAAAAGCTTCTGCACAGCAAAAGAAACCATCAACAAAACAATAAGAGAGCCCACTGCATGGGAGAACATATTTGCCAATGTTATATCCAATAAAGGTTTAATCTCCAAAATTTATAAGGAACTCATATAACTTAACAAAAGGAAGATACACAATCCAATAAAAAAAAATGGATAAAGGACCTAAATAGACACTTATCAAAACAGGACATACAGAAGTCCAAGAGGCACATGAAACCATGCTCAAAGTCATTAATCATCCCAGAGATGCAAATCAAAACGACAATGAGGTACCATCTCACACCTGTCAGATTGGCTATCGTCAACACATCAACAAACGACAAGTGCTAGTGAGGATGTGGAGAAAAAGGAACCCTTGTGCACAGCTGGTGGGAATGCAGACTGGTGCAAAGACTGTGGAGAATGGTATGGACTTTCCTCAAAAAACTAAAAACGTAACTGACATTTGACCCAGTGATCCCACTTCTAGGAATATGTTCCAAGAAATCAGAAACACCCATCAGAAAAAAATATATGCACCTTATGTTCACAGAAGCACAATTTACAATAGCTAAGATTTGGAAACAACCTAAGTGCCAATCAGCAGATGAGTGGATTAAGGAACTGTGGTACATCTACACAATGGAATACTGCACTGCTATAAAAAGGAAAAAAACTCTTACCATTCGCTACAGCATGGATGGACCTGGAAACCATTATGCTAAGTGAAATAAGCCAGTCAGAGAAAGATAAATATTACATGATCTCACTCATTTGTGGGATATAATGAACAACATAAACTGATGAACAAAAATAGACCCAGAGACATAAAAGCATAAACAGACTTTCCAACCTCAGAGAGAAGGCAGGTGAAGGTGGGGAAGGGTATAAAAGATCAACCAAAGGACTTGTATGCTTGCATATAAGCACAACCAATGAACACAGACAATAGGGGGGTGAGGGTATGTGCTGGGGGTGGGAGAGGCTGGGGAGAGGTCAATGGGAGGAGGACTTATGTAATACTTTCAACAATAAAGAATTTAAATAAATAAGTAAATAAATAAAATGACACCAGGTGGTAATTTGAATCTACAACAACAAATGAAGAGAAATAGGAAATAAGAAAGCTAATCTGACGAAAGTTCTAGCTCTCTCATATATATAGAGCTATATAAGAGTGGCAGCCCTGTATCTCCTTGGTGTTAAATCGGTAACCATCTGAAGCAGACTCTGGTAAGTAAAGAATTTAAGATATATAAGAAAGATAAGATAAGCCCTGGAGCAACCACTAAGAAAATAGCTTTAGAAATAGTAAAAATTTTTCATTAAAGAAATTAAAATGATACATTAAAAAAATACAATTTAATGCAAAAGGAAGAAGTAAAGGAAGAATAAAAGACAAAAGAAAAAAACAGTAGTTTGGAAAACAAAAAGTAAAATGGCAGAGCCAAATCCAACTATATCCATAATAGCATATCTCAAAAGATCATTAACAATAGCATTATCAATCATGTGAATAGATTAAAAAAATCCAAAGAAAAGGCAGAGGCTGTCAGATTGGATAAAAGTAAACCAAGATCTAACTGTAGGTTATCTATAGGAGACACACTCTAGGGTCAAAGATTTGAACAGATGGAAAGTTAAAAAAAAAATCTATCCTATAAATGGCAACCATAAAAACAGCTGGCTACACTAATATCAAACAAAATAGACTTTAAAACAAAAAGTGTTACTAGCAATAAAAAGGGCATTTTATAATGATAAAAAGGATCAATCAGGGACATGCAATTACAACATAGATGTACCTAATAACAGAACACCAAAATACATGCAGCAAAAAAAAAAAAAATTAAAAAATGGCAGAATTGAAGAAAAAATAGGCAATTAAACAATAATAGAGCTTTCAGTACCCTTACTTACTATACTGACAGAGAAGTAGGCAGAATATCAAGGCTTCAGAAGATGCGAACAACACTATCAACCAAGCAGACCTAGCGGACTTCTATAGAATGTCCCACCCAACAATGCAGCCACATTCTTCTCCAGAGCACGCACCATCCTCCAAGGCAGCCACATGCCAGGCCACAGAATAATCCACAGTCAAGTTAGAAGCATTGGAATAACATAAAGTGTGCTCTGTGACCACATTAGAACAAAATTAGAAGTCGTTTTAAAAAGGTAACTGGGGAGCTCATAAATATGTGGATTTTAAACAACACACTTCTAAATCACCAGTGGGTCACAAAAAGGAAAAAGGGATATCAGAAAACACCCTGGGATAAGTTAAAATGAAGATAGGCCATTCCAAAACCTATAGCATGCAGCTCGGAGGAAAACGTGCAGTTGTGAACATCAACGTCATTGGTGGGGTTACGTGACTTTAAGTGAGACACGAATAACAAAGCCAATTTCATCACGGGCTAATTGGTACACATAGGAGTTAACTTTCGATGGCATCTCCTCGATGTTACAGTGAAGGCACATCCAAGGATGATGTGCTGTACATATGAGAAGGAAGAAAGAATGCAAAGTCAGTAGAAAGAGAAAATAAATTCAAAGCAAGCTGAAGGAAAGAACTACAATGATTAGAGTGAAGACTTAAAAGCAAGGACTCAGAAGAATATTTGTATACCCATGTCCATTATAGCATTATTCACAATAGTCAAAAGGTGGAAACATTCCAGTTTTTCATTAATGAATAAATGGATAAACAGAACATGGTAATCACACACACACACACACACACACACACACACACACACACACACACACAGGAATATTATTCAGCCTTAAAAAGAGAAGTAAATTGCCCTGGCCAGATGGCTCAGTTGGTTGGAGCGTTGTCCATGCACCAAAAGGTTGTGGTTCAATCCTGATCAGGATGTGTACGGAGGCAACCCATTGATGCGTCTCCCTCATATCTCTCTCCTTCTCCTTCTCCCTTTCCCTCTCCCATTCTCTCTAAGATCAATAAAAATTTATCCTAGGATAAGGAT
Source organism: Pipistrellus hanaki (assembly GCF_964339955.1). NCBI lineage: Eukaryota > Metazoa > Chordata > Mammalia > Chiroptera > Vespertilionidae > Pipistrellus > Pipistrellus hanaki. The sequence continues at coordinate 9,906,330 of NC_140516.1, read as the reverse complement.
ATAAAGGAAGGAAGGAAATCTTGTCACATGTTATGTCGTGAATGAACCTTGGGGACATTACTAGTATAAGTGAAATAAGTCAGTTACAAAAGGACAAATACTGTATTATTCCACTTATAAGAGGTTCCTAGAGTAGTCAAATTCACAGATACAGAAAGCAAAATGGTGCAGGGGTTGGGGGAGAGAAAGAGATGGAGTTATTGCTTAATGGGGACAGAGTTTCAGTTTTGCAAGATGAAAAGAGGTCTGTAGATGGTGGTAAAATAATGTGAATGTACTTAATGTCACTGAACTATACACTTAAAAATGGTTAAGATGGTAAATTATATTTATTTGTATTTTGCCATAATTTCTAAAAGAATAAACTGGAAAGCAATATAATAGAAAATAGAAAAATAATAGAGGAAAGTAACTAAACCCAATGTTGGTTCTTAGAAAAGTTCAATGAAATTGACAAAACTTTACCTGGCTTGACCAAGAAAAAAAGAAAAGACTCAAATTACCAGAATCAAAGATGAAAGAGGGGTACATTAATACCAAGATTACAGATATAAGAATTATAATAGAATAGTGTGAACAACTGTATGTATAGTTTATGTCCTAGAAAGACACAAACTACAGAAACTGACTCCAGAAGAGTTAGAAAATCTGAGTAGACTTGTAACAAGAGAATAGATTGAACCAGTAATTTAAAATACCGGTACCTACCCACAAAAGAAACCCCACGCTCTGATGCTTTCACAGATGAATCTCATCAAACAATTAAGAAAGAATTAATATTAATTCTCACAAAATCTTCCAGAAAAAGAGAATGGAATACTTCCCAAATTGGGAACTGATGAATGAAACTTGAAAATGATATTTAAGTGAAAGAATTTAGGCACCAAAACCACATAGTATATGATTCTATTTATATGAAATGTTAAGGATTGGAAAATCTATAGAGACAGAAAGTAGATTAATGGTTTCCTAGAGGCTGGGGAACAGAGGGTGACAGCTAAAGAGTGTGAGGTTCCTTTCTGAGGTGACGAGAATGTTCTATAACTGAATTGCACACTTTAAATGGGTAAATTATATGGTAAGTAAATTATATCTCATTAGTTATTACCAAAATAAGCATTCCACTTTTAAATATTACATATTCTGAGATATTTATAATATTTTGTTTGAGCAAAGATTTCCAGACCTTACAAAAGCCTTCTTCACACATCCCTTCATGCAGGAAGGTTTGCGCTGAGCACCTGCTGTGTGTGAGCTCTTGGGCTGGCATGGGGGTCAGACAGTGAGGGATACAGAGCCAAATCTATCCCAGCACTGCCCCTGAGCGTGTAATCAGGTGAGGACTGGGGAGCATCCAACCACATTCCAGCCTGCCAAAATACCTAGTACCTTGCCAGGAGGTGTAGTGACCGACAGCAGAAAAAAAATGCTGGCCAACATGTATTAAATGCCCACTGTGTGCCAGGCACTGCGCTAAGCACTTTCATTGGATCCTCACAATCCCATGAGTTAGTGTCCTCATTGGCTTCCCTTTACGATGATGAAATGGACATTTCCAGCCTTTGCCCTCCACCTCTTGTGAAGGGTGGAGGGCGGTCCTTGGGCCTGCAGGAGTCCCAGGTAGAAGCAGGCTTGTGATGGGCCAGAAGGGGGCCTCTGCCCGTTCAAGGGAGAAACTGAGGCTCCACAGGCCATGGGTGTCTCACCTGGTGGCACGGGTGCTCTGGGAGGCAAAGGGCACAGAGGTCCCAAGACTGGGTTGCCCACATTCCCTGCCCTCTCCTCAGCACTCCACCTCCCTGGGGCTGTTTCTTCAGCTGTAAAATGGGGCTATCACTCCTAATTCTGCCAGAGTGTTAAGAGCCGTGCACAAGGTAAGGGAACACACCCTGTATAATCCACACAAAGGAAGAACCAGGTTAGCCCTGCGCTGGCAAGAGAAGCACCAAGGGCAGGGACCCCCTGCCCACATTTAGAAGAGCCCTGGCCCTGTCTGGAGAGGGCAGTGCGGTCACACACACACACACACACACACACACACACACACGCCCTGCCCCAGCCCCCACCTCTGGCTCACCACCCCGTTGCCTTGGGATACTGGTCATGTTGTGGGAGGATCTGCCGCTCTTTTCCCATCAACCTGGCAGCCCCACTCAAGCCCTCCTTCTCCTGGATGCCTTCCCAGGCTGAGCCCAGCGTGAGCACACCTCCTCGGCCCCAAGTCTGACTGTCACCACCTCGGGGGAGGGGATAGATTCCTGAATCCTCCAGGCCAATGGTCCTGTGCTGACCCTGACTCACACGAAGCATCAGGTAGCATAAGGCTAATGGAGCACTTGGCATGCTGGGTAGTTCTGAGACTGAATGAGATGATGCTGGAGGACCACTCATCCCAGCGCCTGTGTCCTGCTCTGCCCCCTCCCAGGCTGCAGGCGGGCAGGATGGAGGGAGGTTTTGAGGTGTTGCTGTGCATGACTGAGAGCGGGAAAACCCCTCTGCGGGGGGCTCAGCTGGGGAGGGCACTAGGGGGTGCTGTCTCTGGGTGAGCCACGGGCACTACTCTGACCAACTGGGTCCTCGGTTGTTCGTCTGGCCCTGGAGGGCGGGGCCTCCCTTTCTGCTGAGATCTCGGGCCAGGGCCCTGCTGACTCCGTGTTGAGGGGAAGACAGGCCCACGGGATGTGGATGTGGAGAACTGCCACCGTGGGTCAGCTGCCCCTACTCAGGAGCCAGGGAGGGCCTCCCGTGCCTGGGGCCGAGGGAGGCCAAGGCCCCTGACATGAATCACAGGGAGGGGGTCTCACTACAGTGCCCGGGGCCGAGGGAGGCCTGCGCGTCTGGGCTTTTCCCGCTCCCAGGCTGCACTGACGGGCCACGCCTGGCGGTGCGGGAAGCAAGGGGACAGGGCACAGGGAATGGTGAGCGAGAAGCACATCTCAGCCTCCCTTGCCTGCGGGGCCAGCCCCACCCAGCCATGCCCTCGGCTTCCAACATCTGGAGGGTGAGACAGCATGGGTTTTCTGAGTTTACAGGATTCCATTTCCATTACATACACAGAGTAAGTAGTACCACATCATAAAAACACTGGAAAATATGAAAAAATAATGGGGGGAAATCACTGATAATCTTGCACCATATTTAAAACAACTGATGACCTCTCTCCCCCGGATTCTGGCTCACCTCGTGGGTGGGAGCTGCCCCAGCGCCCCACCCTGACTCGGCAAAGCATTTGGTGAGAGACCCCCAATCTCCTACTCCCCTTTCCTCCCCCACAGCGCCTTCACCAGCCCCCTGGTGGGGCAGCCCCCTCCGAGCTGCAGGCTGAGGAGGAAGCCTGGCGCAGAGCAGGCAGAGGTGGGCCTGGGGGAGGGGCGCACATCTGGATTCCTGGCCCAGCGCCCGCATTCCTTCCTTGTGAGTGTGAGGCTTTGGGGTCTCAGGAGAGAGCTGTGAGGAGGCTGCTGGCCCCTGTCCCACCTCACGCCTCGCGGTAACAGGACCCACCCTGGCAGGAACACGGGTAGGGACTGGAAGGTCCAAAACCTCATTTTGGGGTCCCCCCACCCAGACTGCTGCCTAACTAGAACAGGTCCACGCTGGGCTTCCTCCCCACTCACACCATCCAGGCCTGCTCAGGAATACCGGAGGGGGAAAGAAGGTGGAGACCTGGGAGGGGGCAGAGCAGGGCTGCCCGTCCACAGGAGCTGCCCACAGGGCACAGGGGCCCACGGGCCGCCCCGGGCCAGGCTGCCTTACCTGGGGGCAGTCCTTGATGTAGTGTCCTTTGTTGAAGCACAGGTGGCACAGGTAATTGGGCGGCGGCCTCTTGCTGGGCTTCCGGGTCTCAGAGGTCAGGGTCAGGTCGGAGAAGTGCTCGGTGAGGGAGCTGAGGCCGTCGGCGATGTTGTTGAGGGAGCCATAGGGCGAGGCGCTCTTGTACACGCTGCTGCTCAGGGCCTGTGGGGGGGACAGAGGCTGTGAGGGCCCAGGAGGCCTGACACACTCAGTCACAGCCACGGCCAGGGCATGTCCATGGGCCCACGCACTCACACACACACACAAATTCACAACGACCCCGATGCCCACGGGCTCAGGCCTCCTGGAGCCTGGGTTCAAATCCAAATCTAGTCGTAGGTCCATGGGCAAGCCAGTTAGCCAACCTGGGCCACAGTGGCCGTCTGGAAGACAGGAATAATGATGTTTGTCTCCTAGGGTTTCTAGAAGATAACAGGAAGTCACAAACCTATGGCACTTGAAACCACTCGGTTAGTAGAGGGTGGTGATGGCGATGACAATGAGAATTATTATTATTTTTATTTATTTATTTTTTTTTACAGAGGGGAAGGGAGAGGGATAGAGAGTTAGAAACATCGATGAGAGAGAACATCGATCAACTGCCTCCTGCACACTTCCCTACTGAGGATGTGTCCACAACCACGGTACATGCCCTTAACCGGAATCGAACCTGGGACCCTTGAGCTCTAACCACTGAGAAAACCGGTTAGGGCCACAATGTGAGTTATTATTACCATTAGTTCTCCTCCCACTGCCAGAAGATACGCAAGTCAGCAGAGAACCACCTGCTGGGTTACGAGCTCTTCCACTCACAGGTGGAGGGCTGGAGACAAGTCCCTTATGTCAGTGGTCGGCAAACTCATTAGTCAACAGAGCCAAATATCAACAGCACAACGATTGAAATTTCTTTTGAGAGCTAAATTTTTTAATCTTAAACTTCTTCTGACACCACTTCTTCAAAATAGACTCGCCTAGGCCGTGGTATTTTGTGGAAGAGCCACACACAAGGGGCCAAAGAGCTGCATGTGGCTCGCGAGCCACAGTTGGCCGGCCACGGCCGTATGTCAGAGCTGACTCCACTTGTAAGGAAGGAAGCGGAACGACGGGGGCAGCATGGTTTCCAGCGGGCAGAGAGCCAGCGCTCTGCCGGGTCTCCGGCAGCACCAGGCCTGTGCAGACTGTGTCTGGGGAGCCCAGGGCCTGGCCTGGCCGGCTCTCTGGGAGCCAGGGAGGAAGGGGCCCGCCTCTCTCACCTCTCCCACCTCTCCCACCTCTCCCACCTCCAGCTGACAGGAGCCAGATGTCTCGCCTGGCTTCAAAGCAGACGAGGCCCAGGCCGCCTCCTGCTGTATACACCCTCTATTTATAGGAGTCCCCGCTCTGCGGCCAGGCACACTGGAATTTGGTGAAGGTGGGGCCTGCGGTGAGGCCATGGCTCCTTTTCCTGGGTCAAGGCCAAGGCTGGAAAGAGGCAGCTTTCTCAGGAGGGTCAATGACAGGCCTGGGCACGGGCTTGGGCACCCTGACCCCAGCTCAGGTGCCCGAGAACTCCGGGAGTGAACGGTGGCCTCGGGGGGCCTTGGGTCTAACGGAGAGACACAGCCTGTTCTCAGGAGTCCCCGGGCTGATGGGCGAGGAGAGGCCTGAGGGGAAGTTGCCTCCAGCTCCCTTACTAAAGTGAGGCAGACAGCGGCCCAGGGTGGCGGGGTCCTTTCTGTGTCCCCTCAATGTGAGGAGGGGAAGGAGGTGAGCTGAGAGCCGCCCCAAGGGAGCAGGCACCCCCACAACCAGGACAGACCCCACTGCTCACACTTGTCTACCTCAGCTTCCCTACATGTTCCATCTCTGGGGTCTGGACTCCCCTTCTAGAGGACATAGTCTCACCATCTGGGTGCTACCCTTTTCTAGACCCCTTCCGGGCCCCCCTCTCTGAGCCTCTGTTCCCTCAGGCAGGTCTTCCCTGGAGCCTCGGCCTAGAAGGGAAGACATAGACCATGTCCCAGGCAGCCCAGGCCCCACACAGTCGCCTCCAGCCACTGGGCACGGAACTCGAAGGCTCCCAATGGTCATCTCTGCTCTGCCACTGCCCAGTGCTACCATGCCACCCTGGACCAGTGGAAGACACCGCCCAACCCCGCAGGTCTGAGGGCAGCTCTCCAGGCCCAAGATGGGGTGGTCCACCCTGAGAAATGGAAGGTCCCCATCCCTGGGTGGTGGGAGCCAGTACGGAACCACCTAGGGCTATGGGAGGGCTCCGGTGGGAATGGGGTGAGATGATCACTGAGATGATCACTGAGCACCTACTTTGGACCGAGCCCTGAAAACTTCACACATGTTAAGATAGCTGATGCTCACAGCCCGATGAGTCACTGTCTCCCTTTACAGATCAGATGAGGATGTTCCAGCTTGTATTGAATGGCCTGGGAAACTTTTCACAAATGCAGTTCTCTGGGCCCTGCTTCAAACCTAGCAAAGCGGCCACCTGGGGCCGAGGGCCTGGGCTCTGCTCTTGTTATTGTGCTAAAGTTTCCAGGGGTCTTCAAACTACGGCCCACGGGCCACATGCGGCCCGCAGAGGAGTCTGATCCGGCCCGCCAGGTTTTTTGGGCAGTGAGCGCAGCCGAGGTGTTACAGTAGGAATTAGTAGTTCATATAGTCCGGCCCTCCGGCTCTCTGAGGGACCGTGATCTGGCCCCCACTTTAAAAAGTTTGAGGACCCCTATAAACGATACACGCATAACATCTAGCATTTGGACAATTCTTTTTTTTTTTTTTTTTTAAACACATTTTTATTGATTTCAGAGAGAGAAAGGGAGAGGGAGAGAGAGAGAGAGAGAAACATCCATGATGGGGGAGAATCGCGGATCAGCTGTCTCCTGCATGCCCCACACTGGGGATCGAGCCCACAACCCAGGCATGTGCCTTGGCCGGGAATCAAACAGTGACCTCCTTGTTCATAGGTCAGGGCTCAGCCACTGAGCTGTGCTGTCTGGGCTCGAGTCTGCCTTTTGAAAGCTCCCCCGGGCAGTTCAGTACAACCAGCCCTGCGTCACCTGAGGGAGCACCTGAACTTTCCAGCTGTCAGATCTCTCCTCAGATGGACTCTAGGCCTCTCCCCAGCCGCTGGCCTGAGGCAGGGCAGCCCGGCCCAGCCTCCCAGAGAAAAGTTCATCCAAACAGAAACTTGAAGCTCCAAATGCGTGAGTCACCCTCACGGCTGGGAAATGCAATTTTCACAAATAACAACCCTCTTTCCCCCCTTTTTTTCTTTTCCTTTTCTTTTCTGGATGCGATTTAAGGAAGTCCACAGGCATCGGGACTGTTCTGGCAGCAAGTCGGCGAGAGGAAGGGGAAGCGTGGTGGGTGCCAGAAAGTGCACGAAGTCTCCCCTGCAAACCTCTCCCTCGTCCCGTGGGCACACGCCCCTGCCCATGGCCCTGCTGGTACCCCTGGGCGGCCTGAGGCCTCTGAGCAGCCTGCCCTCTCGCTGGCAGCTCGACACCTCACGAGGGTCACGCTTGGCCCCCGCCACAAAAGCAGCTCCTGGTCCGAGGGCGAGGCAGAGCTCCCTCCTCTCTGCTTCTCCCACCCCAGCTCCGGGCTCCGGCCTGTCCCTCTCCGCGCTCCGGCCCAAGTCAGGATGGTACCACCTTGGGGCTGGAAGGACGTGAGCTGACACAGCCTCGCCCTCACAGATGGAGAAACTGAGACCCAGACCCGGGCACACGGCCAGCCCCAGGGCCAGGAGGCCTGTCCATGTCGCAAGGGCGGGTGGGGCAGCAAGCTGTTTCCTCTCCAAAGTCCCAGGAGGAGCTCAGGCCATGGAGGTGAAAGGTGAGTTGGCCCCGTGGCCGGTGGCGACTGATGGAGAGGAGGCCAGGACACCGCTTCCTCCCTTCGGGCGGCAGAGCTGGGCCCTGCCTCTCGGGTTTCCCACGTGCAGAATGGAAAATGGAGCAGGGGAGGTGGCAGGCTTGGCAATCCCTGCAGCCCCCCTTTCTTAAGGTCCGACACCCAGGAGTTGACAGATACCCCGGAGCCCAGCATGCAGCCAGCACTCAGTCGGTTCTAGGTCCTGCCATCTCAGGCCCAGGGCAAGGCTGGGTAGCCCTGCCTGCATCCACCAACCCCTAACTCTGCAGCAGCCCAGCTGCTCCTTTCTGCATCCCATGGAGCGACTGCTGTCCTACCTCCGGTTCTGCCCTTGCTGCTGGCCCCCAGAGGCCCTCTCTGTGCCCATCCAAACCTCCTCCAGGACAAGGCTGCTGACAAGGTTCTACCCAGTAGAACCTTATCTTACCTGAGTAAGAGGAAGTGGGGCCTGGAAACCACCGCTTCCTCTTACTCAGGCCTCGGGACAGTATGAAAAGCCCGGATTCAGGTTCTCCTGAGGCCACACTAGTCCCAGAGGCCCGAGCCTCCTCCAGGGGGCTCCGGGCCTCCCTGCCTCAGCCCTGCCCCTCACTGCCACAGGCGGAACACCCATGATGCCCCTGCCCTTGCCTGGAGGAGCTCTGGAGTCTCTGATCTCTTTGCAAGGTGATGGATGCCTCCTCGTGTCTCCACGAGGCTGGACATCCCTGAAGGCAAAGACTCTGCAACCCTTGTCAGACGGTTGGGCTGCTCCTTACACCGGGACGGTCCTGGGTGCCGATCCCCCAGGCAGGGGAGGGCCTGGGAGTCCCACTTGACAGGAGAGGGAATGGATGCCTTAATACCTTGAGGGGTTTAGGTTGAGGCCTCTGAGTTCCTGTGGACTAAGTCAAAGAGTGGTCTCACCCCAGATTCACTGTTCTGGGCACTGGTTGGGAGCAGCCCCTCGTGTGATGGGCGGAAGCCTCTGGGCCATCAAGGCCTCCTCACCAGCCTGGGCAGGGGAAACCATCGTCTCCCTCCCTGTGTCAGCGGGCCAGGCAGCTAGCGGGAAGAGAGGGATCCCCACACCACACCGGGGGACAGAGTCAGACTCCTGCCCGTTGCTGGAACCTCTCCGAGGTCTGGCGTGGCTGCTGGAGAAAGGTAGATAGGAAGACACCCTACTTGTGTCACATACTTGACTAGAAGCTCTTCTGTTCTTAGTCCTCGGCATTATTTTACTGAACTGGAAACTGAGGCTCAGCAAGCTGCCCAAGCATGTGGACGGCCAAGAGGAGATTCACACACATACGGGTCTGGTGGCCTGTCCTGCGTCAGCCACCACTCGGCCTCCAGGGCTTGGCTTCCCCTCCGGGAAGGGGAGCCAGGGGAAGGCGCCAGGTGTGAACCACTCTTCTTGGCACAGAGGCCTCTGACATCATACTGCCAAGCCTCTGGGCACTGGCAAGATGAGGCACCGGCGTTTTGGGGCTACGTGAGGGATCTGGGCCCTGGGGTTGGGGTTCTGCTGAGGGATTTGGGGTACAGAGGCAGAGATTTCCAGGGCTGACTTAGCCTGCCAAGCTGTGCTCTCTCTCTCCTCTCACCCCCCACCCCCTTCTACCTGCACCAGGACAGCAAGAGGGCAAAGTGGGTGGGAGACAGGCCAGGATCAGGGCAGGTGGGCAGAAGCTTCCGAGACCAGCCTAGAGGGAGAAGAGCCCATGCAGGGCAGAAAGGTAGGACTGCTGGCGGACACGGAGCAGCACCTGCAGGGAAGGGCATGGAGGGGCCAGGCAATGACAAGGGCTGCGTCCGAGGGGGCCTGGCACAAGCCAATAATGAGCTCTGCCCCGCAGGCCTGAGATGGGTCCGGAGCGGGAAGCACTGATGCTAATCTCCAGCTTTGTGGGGTCCTTTCATCAGCGGAACAACTGCTCTCTTATCCCAAAAGTCTCCCCTGTATGCTCAACACAGACGCGCGCGCCCTTGCTTCTCTCTGAGACAAGAAACCATTCATCTCACGAATGACTCCGGCGTCATTCTCCAAGGGGTCTGCACATCTACTCCTCGCATCTTTCTGGGGCTCCAGGCCCGGAGTCAAGTGCACGCACGCAGGCACGCACGCACCCTGTACACACAAGCAGAGGCGGATGTGGGCTGGGCTAGGTGAGAGGTTGTCAGGGCAAGGAGTCGGCCGATGGGAAAGTGAAGGCCCACCTGATGGAAGGCTTCCCTGGCCGAGGTCAGACCCCAGCCCTGCTCCTGTTTGCTTCTGGGGTTCAAGCTGACCTGTCGGTCAGGAAGGTGGCAGAGCTGGCAGCCTCACCCGGCAGCCCTTCGCCCTGGTCCCCCACGGACACCATTGCCTCCTGAGGTCCATTCTCCTGGGACGTGCAAAATACAGTTTTCCAAACACAGCCAGTGCTCAGTGACAGGCTAATGTTAAAAAGCGACCCGTGTTCTTTTTGGTAGGGGAGGAGCAGAGAGAGAGAAATGGGAAAAGGATCAGAAAGTGAAGGAGCAGCTGCAGCAGGACAAGGCATAGAGGACACAGGGAGACCCCCTCCCCACCCAGTCATTCCTACTCCAGCCCAAGCACCAATCACGTGACAGGTGCTCAGGTTTCACAGCCATATGCCCTCTGCCAGCTTGAGCATCAGCAGTGGGGACCAGGCTGCCTCTCCTGGAATGCATTCGCTGAATGAAAGCAGAAAGTGTGAGTGAATCTGAGACCTAGAAGGGACCCTAAGGTTTGCTCAGTGTGGGCTACCACTGAGGCTTGCAGCTCCAATAGCCAGGGGCCTTGATTAGGACTTCATTGTTGACTAAGGTGCCAGGATCCTCTTGAAATCATGCACAGCCATGTGTGTCTGCATGTGCATGTATGCTGTGCTCTGTGTGTTGTGGTAAGGCAGTGGTTGGCAAACTCATTAGTCAACAGAGCCAAATATCAACGGGACAACGATTGACATTTCTTTTGAGAGCCGATTTTTTTTTTAACTTAAACTTCTTCTAAGGCCACTTCTTCAAAATAGACTTGCCCAGGCCATGATATTTTGTGGAAGAGCCACACTCAAGGGGTCAAAGAGCCGCATGTGGCTCATGAGCCGCAGTTTGCCGACCACTGTGGTAAGGAGAAAGACTAGCCATCTTCAGACTCTCAGAGAGGTCGATAACCAAGAAGGTTAAGAACCGTCAGCATTATCTAGGCGTCTGCTGGGACTGCTCTAGGGACAAGATTTCACCATCTCCAAGTCACCTCTTTCCAATTAATCAAGATTCCATAAACCGTCTGTGAGATAAAGCAAGAGGTTAAGGGACTGAGGAGAGCTTTCACATAATCACATGTCTGGAGGGAGAAAAGAGGAGAAGGTTCGATTCAAGTCATCTTCCCACACATCCACCCGGTAAACGTTAACTGAGCACTTAGAATGGCCTGGGCATTGACTAAGCATCGGATGCTAGGACTGCAAAGATTCCCACTCTCAGAGTGCTGACGAGAGTGCTATTGAGACGGACACATACCGTGTGCGTTTCATGGCAAGACCAAAGTTAAGACATGCTTTACCAGAAGTGTGTACGATTCTTCTGTCACACACAGAACCTGCAGGGACAGAGAAGCTGGAGGAGGTGTGCTCCCCGTGAATGCCAGATACAGCCTCCCAGAGTAGGGGCTTGTGGCATAAGAAGTAATCTGGGGTCTGTCGGTTGTACAAGGACAGGGAATAGCGTTTTAGGTAGAAGCAAGAGCAAGTGCAAAAGCTTTGAGAAGTGGGACTGCCTGGAGTTTTTAGAAACCTCGAGCAGACCAGTATGGCCAGAGGACAGAATAAAAGATTATACACCACTACCACCACCACCACCACCACCACACACACACACACACACACACACACACACACCAGCATCCTGAGACCTAGGCTGGTGCCTTGGGTCTGCCACCGGTTTCCTGTTTCATTCTCCTTTTGAAGAGCCTTAGTTTCCCCATCTGGACAATGGGAATACTGCTGCTGATTAGTAATTAATAACGCTGCTTGCTTTCCTCACTCCCACCTGACCCAGAAGGTCCCTGCGGTGAGGGCTCCTCTCTGAGGCTAGGCTCACCCAGTTAACTCAATTTGATGGGAAGGTCAGGCCACCTCAGCGAACAGGGCCTCAAATGATGGTCCTCCTTGCTTGAGTCGGAGCTCAGATTCCCAGGGGGAGGCTGAAGGGAGCCAAGTATCCTCTCCAGCTGCTGGACCTGCACCCTCACCCCACCCACACAGGCTGCAAGGGCTGCTGGGAACAAATTCAGCTCCTGAAGCCCCACTCTTAGGCTCAGTAAGGCTTACGCTCATCCTCATACAGGTACATGGCTTTCTTCTACACATCCACACCGGTCAGGTGATCTCTTGGCTCATCTGTACCTTGGAGGGCACAGGTAACAAGTCAAAACCTTCAGAAGACTGTCAAGACCTGAGGCTCTTGTAAACAGGAGCCCCCAGTCGCTCCTCCTGGGGTACTAAGAGCCCTGTCGATGCAGAATTGCTGTTAAGCCTGTGACACCCTTGCTGCTGTTCTCAAATCTCCCACAGGCGGGCAGGCGGGTCAGAGTGGTAAAGGGGTCCTCGGGGCTGCAGAAGACAGTGCTGGGACCTCGGTTCACAGCTCCAGGAGGGGCCCCCTAGGGGAGGAACTATCCAACAAGGGAGAGGTCTGCCCGATGGAGCATCTCCTGGGCTTGGAGATGTCCTGGCGAACGCTGGTAGGTGTTCCATGCCAAAAATGTGCTCCAGTCAATAGGTGTGGGAAATGTGGGGTTGAAGAAAGGTTCATTGGTTTTGTGCCACAGGACTTCTCAGAGCCTTTCTTTACTGTGCTAGAGGGCACCATGTCTCCAAAGGAGGGACAAATGCATTTGAGCCCAAAGTCCTCCCCTGACCCCCACAAAGCATCACTGACCTTAAGGCCACATCGTCAAGCCATGCCTGTCCTGGAGGAAGAGGACAAGAAACTGGCTGCCCTAATCGAACCTGGGCTGGCACAGGTAACAGCCACAGCTCCCCTGCGGGTGCAGGGGCTACCCACGAGGGTCCTGGGCTTCCCTCTGAGGAGCACCAGAGCTAGTGCTCTGCAGGGCGGTACGGACTTCTCTGGAAGAGGGGTCCCACGGGACACACACTGCTGTGAATTTTAATTCCAAACAAAACCTGGCAGAGAAGACCCCAGGCCTCCCAGCTGCCTCCCTGTAGAGCTGCCTTCCTTGGGTACCTGGGGAGAAGATGTGCTGAGCCAAGGCACTCAGGACTCTCTCTCCAAGGACATTAGTTGTCACTGGGGTTCATAAGGCCCAGTTACTAGACCCAGTTGCCTTAAAAAAATAATAATAATAAACTGCACAAAGGGCCTGTGCCTGCTTTGACCTGGCACCCTCACCACGAGCTGAGAAGCTGAGGAGCAACCCAGGCATCCAAGTCACCTGCTGATGCTCCTGCCCTCGCCAGTGAACTCTGCCATCTCTCCCTCACTCTGCCTCCAGGGCCAGCGCTCCGCTCAGAACCCTTGGCTTATCTTCAGCTTCCAGAGCTGAGGTTCCGGGGGCACAATGGGCTTCTGTGCCCCCGGGTCCCCCCCCCCCCCGGCCCAAATCCCAGCTGCATTCATGGTGTTTTGCTATTGTGGTGGGAGCAGCCTGGGGGTGGTGCAGGAGGGGGTGGGCTCTTGGCACAGAGACTGGCGCAGACAGGCCGTGGTCAGCGGTCAGCATGCCAGTCACATTCGCAGGCACTGCCACTGGGCCTGCCAGCCTCGCACAGAATGGCGACGCTCCTGGGCCCCTGGGTCCCTTCGGAGCGTCCCCTCCGGGCCACACACGACCCGCTTCCTCTCCGGCCAGCCCGTTGGTAGCACTCAGGTGGGGAGGACTTTCTCTTGCCATCCCAGCCAGTTGCTATTTTGGAGCCACATGAGGTCACCGGCCAAGGCCAAGGTGCAGGAAAGGCCTGTCTGCAGCAGCACAGCTGGGGCTCCATGCGGGGTCAGGAGGCAAGTGGCCGGGAGGGAGAGTGGGTGAGCCCAAAACCAGGAGGGCCTTCTGCGAGTCAGCAGGCACAGCCTCCAGCCGCTCCAGGGAAGCCACCGGCCTCGGAGCTCAGGGGGGGGCCTCTGCTGCCTCCCCTAATGCACCCCCTTCCCTGTCCGTACAGCTCTCAGACCATGCACCCTCTCTGAGAACAGCAGAGACGGCATGTAACAGATGGGTTAACTGAGGCTCCCTGAAAGTCAGGTCCTGAGAGACTCTTTGGGCCTCAGGGAAGGAATGTGCCTCTTCGGAGGGAAACTGAGGTAAGCAGCAGGGAGCCTGGTCTCACTGAGAGCCAGCCAGGATCCTGGGCCGCAGAAATTTCCGAGAGGAGGCACACCAAACTCCTCCCACAGGGGACTCCCGATGGCCCCAAACTCCTTGTTCTCACTGGGCGACAAGGCCACACCATAGGGTGGGGGGCAGTGAAAAGCTAGCAGGGGCTGATTAGGGACCCCCATTTGTCCTCCGGGTCACAGTCACCCTCCACCCTTCGGGCTTCCACAGGACCTGCAGGAAACCCCACAACCATTCACCCTGTATCGTCCCGTCCGTCTTCTCACCTGGGCCCCGTGAGCCTGGGAACGAGTCCCCAGGGGCCCGCACGGAGCTCAGCGCATGTTTGGTCAGAGAAGTCCCACGCCCTGAAGAAAGACCCCACACACCGTCCCTCCAGATCACTGATCCCCGCAGCCAGTTCCCTGAAGAGGCAGCAAAGCCTCTTACAAGAAAGGAAGATTCCCAGCCAAGAATAATTCCTCGTGTGGAGAGTGCTTTACAATTTACAAAGAGCTTTGGCATACAAATGCTTTCTCCTGGCACCAAGGCTGCCGCTCCACGCTCCTCTCCTTCAGCGGTGCCCAGCCAGCCCGGCTCAGGTCAGCCAGCGCTCCTCTCCGCTCCCGGGCGCGGGCCCACCTCTGGCCCCCAGGCCTGCATGCTATACGCCCTGTCTCCCCTCGCCAGGAATGGCTGAGCTGAACGCCGGACGAGGCCAGGGAGGGTGACCCTCTGTCTCAGCCTTCATCCCCAGTGCACTGGCCTTCTCCCCCAAACGGCCAGGCCTCTAAAACTAACCGGTGTGCTCATGTCTTGAAGGAAAATTACCCTCATGTGTGTCCTCTCCCTCACCCCTTCTCCCCAAAACCTTTCCAAGGGGAGCTGCCAGAGGGGAGGGAGGGAAGGCCACAGAAGGGTGTCTGCAGTTCACAAACGAAGCAGGAGCAAGTGGGAGTGGGGGAGAAGGAGGGGCCCAAAACGGAAGAGCGGGGAGTGGGATGCAGAAAGACTCTGAAGACCCTCAAAGGGGCTGGGAGTTCCTGGGAGCCTGTGTGTTTACGTAGCTGGGAAGATGCACTGCCCCTCCGACTCCGTGTAACCGAATCCACCCAGGAGCAGACTTTGTGAGCAGCCGGCCCAGGTTTGTGGGGAAGGCACTGGCAGCTGGAACCTCTCCCGCTACCAGCCCCCCTCCCAAGAGCTCAAGAGGATTTCCCTTTCATTTCCTTCCAGGCTGGGAGGGCGGGGGACAGCGCAGTCTGTGGGGTCAAGCCCTCAAAAACCACTTCCTATGTGGCTGGGGGAGGACGGATCTGGGGGTCCCAGCGTGGGAACAACAGGTAAAGTCCTCGGGGCGAGTCACTGCTCCCCAGGGTGCCCTTTGGGTCAGAAACCGCCCAGGTAGATGGAGAAAAGATTTTAGAGCCGCCCCCCCTCCTCCCTGCAGAGGAGCTGGGAGCAGAATTTGCACTGTCCGGCCCGGCGAGCGGTGGCCCAGAAGGGGATGGGGTTGGGTGTGGGAAGAACACTTGGAAGGGGCTCCCCGCCTGGCAGTCTGGAGAGAATCCGGAGCCCCCCGCCCCGTCGCCTCCCTGCTCCCCCACCCCTCTAGAAGAACGCGGGGGGCTGGGAGAGGAGCCGGGAGGGCCCCGCCCGCGCCCGAGCTGCTCCCGGCTGGGCTCAGCCGGGAGGTGACGCGCTCCCGGCGCCCCGGGGACTTCGGGCAGCGAGTTTGGCAGAGCTGAGCTAAGCCAAGCCAAGCCAAGGAGGGCCGGCCGTACGGAGCCGGGCCGGGCCCCGCCAGGAAGAGCCGGGCAGATAGGAAAGGGCCCCGCGCTGCGGACGAAGAGCGGGGGCGCGCGGGGGCACCCACCTCTCCGCGCTGCAGCTGGAAGAAGCTGTTGAGATAGCTGGAGTGCAGGGGCGAGCCCAGCTGCTCCGGGCGGCCCTTGCCGAAGGCCAGCTCCGGGGGCGCGGCGCCGGCGGGCGGCTCGGGCCGAAAGGCATCGAAGGCGCTCGCCTGGTGCGTGTCCTGCAGCGACAGGTAGACCCAGTTGAGCAGCTGGGCCGGCTGGTACACCGAGGCGCTGGTGTCGATGGCCGACAGCAGGCTCATTTTGCGGCGGCGGTGCCGGCCCCTCCCCGGCAGCCCGCTCGCGCCCCCCACCTCCAGCGGAGGGGCGGGCACCGGGGAGCCTGAGCCCGCTGCCCGCCGCCCGAGCCCCGACGGCGATCGCCCCGCGCCCTGCGCGCCGCCCGCAGCCGCCACTGCCGCCGCCGCCGCCACCTCCCGGGACTGCGGCCGCGGCGCGCGGGCGGAGGAAGGAGGCAGCGAAAGTTGGGCAGGAAACTTTGGGGCCCGCCCCCTCCGCGCCGCCGCCCCGCCCCGCCCCGCCCCGCGCGGCGATCCGCTATCTGCCTCTGCGCTGACCCCTCCGGCGACCGCTCCCGGGGCGGCGGGGCTCCAGGAGGCCACGCCCCTCGGGCTCCGTCCTCGCCTCCCATTGGCTGTATCCTTGAATAGGGAAATGAGGCAAAGCCCGTCTAAACGAGCAGCGGGTGCTGGCCCGCCCCTGGGCGGCCCCTCCCGCCCCCCGCCCCCCGCTCCCCGCGGTCCTCCGGAGCCCGCGGGAGCCCAGCACAGCCCCGTCCAGATCCAGTTCCTCTCTTGCTGCCCTCAGCGCTGCTCTGTTTCGCGTTCGTGCCAAATCCTCGCCAATTATGTCATTTTCACTCGTTTTCTGTTTTTTTTTCTTTTCTGTTTCCCCACTTTTCTCACACTCTGCCTTCTCCCTCAGACTAGTATCTCCTGTGCCCCTGGTCTCTGTCTGTCTCCGTGGCTGTGTGTGTCTCTCTCTGTGTTTCTCCTTCGTCTTTCCCATTTCCGTCTAGTCTGATGTGTCTGCCTCTCCCTCCCCTCCCAGATCCAGACACACACACACACTCTCCTCCCTCCTTCCTCTCGCTATCACCGTGGGACCCTCCCCCGCCCCGCTAATTCCTTCCATCTGCAGAATCGCTTTGCAGGGCCGGCTCTGCCAAGGGGGGCCCGGGTTCCTGCCCCAGGAAGGACTCCCCACCCCCTTCCCTCGCTTTCCCCCCACCCCCTCTTTCTCTCCTGTTTCTCCTCTGGACCAGCATTGCTTCTCCCTCTACCCTCCACTCCCCACCCTCCACCCCCCACTCCCGCTTCAAGGTGCCCTGCGAGTCGCCAAAACACCAGATGGGTCCGAGGGAGCTCCGAAGACTGCCACCACCATTCCAGGATAACCCAACTAGTCCAAGTTTGCCTAAGTGAGCCCTGCCCGCCATCCTACCCTACCCCCACTCCACACCGCACCCCTGATCCCACTGATGCACCTGGAAGCTCTGCGGCCCTGTCACTCCGGGGTAACCACCGCTGCACCAGGGCCAGATTCTGACTTAGAAGCTCCTGGAGGGGACCCGAGTCACCTCTCCCACCTGAAACCTAGTGCCACTCTTCCAGCATCCAAGTGCCAGCTCTGCCACCTTCCAGCTAAGTAACCTAGGCCTGGCACCTAACCTCTAAGAGGGAACCTGTAAAATGGGGACAGTCACCGTCCTGCCTCGAGATGTTCGGGAGTTTACCAGCTGAGCCTGGTAATCAGAAGGTATGCCATAAAGGTCAGCTCCCTGCCACCCCTTCCCGGGATTTCTCCCACGACCTGCATCCACCCACCCCGGTGGGTGCTTGGGCCCGAAAGGCCTTCGGTGATGGCCAATGAAGCTCGTTCCCACCAGGTCACTAACCGAGAACCCCTTTGACTTTTTCCTGTCTTATTTGGTCATATTTTTAAGATTTTGTATATTAGTAAGTGATTTACAATTACTGATAGAAACCATATCAATCATAAGTAAATTTATTTATCAGAGAAACACCTAAACTGTACTCTTTCTGTTTTAAAACAGTATTAAACCTATTGGTTTAAAGAGAAGGCACACATTTGTTAGGAATGTGTGTGATAACCATTTTACTCCTGAAAATATCGGGGGTCATTTCTGGAACTCTGCTGCTATCTTTGAGGTTTAGTGGTAGATAGGATTTGGAACCACCGAACTAGGCTTTCCTTGGGTTTTATAGAGAAAACTGCTGTTCAGAGAGGGGACATCTTGTGATTATATGAGACACACGGCCTGTGTTCCCTGTCCTTCAGAGTGACTTGATGCTGTGAGGTTGCTTGTCATGCCTGGGGACCAGACTGATGCCCTCTGTCCCTTTCACTTTCCCCTCCAGCCCCCACCCTCACGCAAGGCCTGGTGCATACACAGGAAATAATCCAAAACTGTTGGCTAGGTCTGTGGTTAAATAGCCCATTAAAGGATGGTCAGATTATGCCTCCCTTTGAAGACTGAGTGGCTCCTTAGGTTTTGTACTTTTCTCCCTCCCCTTGCCCACGGCCCACCTGCTTAGCACGTGGGCTCTGTACTCCGTGGGTGATCAATAAATTTGAGCAACTGACAGGTAATTCGTCTGGATAGCAGCTGATTGACCTGAAGTCAGCTCCTTTGCTGGCCTCTCATGATCCCCTGAGACAGCACCTCCTGTGGGGTGGGGACAGGGTGATGGGGAGGGTGGCCCCATGGGCATCAGAGGCCTGGGTACAAGGCCCAGAAGAGTGGGCCATAGCCAGACTCTGCATTTAACCTGTCAGAGGCCCTAGCACATGCCTTCACTTTGCAGAGGTGGAGGCACTACAGCCAGAAAGGGTCTTATTCAAGCTCACCCAGGAAGCCCGAGGGCTAAGCCACCTGCTGTATCCCACTCCACTTCCTAACTCCCATCTGGGCGTCTGGTCTGGCCGCCTCCCGTGTGGCAGCAGTGTCCTCAGAACTGCAGGTGGGAGGGAACTCCCAGGTGCGGCTTGAGTCCCTGCCTCTTTCCTGGTGACTCTGCACACCCCATGGGCTCCAGAATAGGACAGTGGAGAGAAGACGGGATTTGGAGAAAAGAAATCTGGCTGAGTAGCCTTAGGCAAGTGCCTGCCCTCTCTGTACACTTCAGTTCTCTCAGTGACTGATGGGGTCAGAGGAGGATGAGAACAGGAAGGCAGTTTGCTAGCCGTGAATAAGCAATCACGTGTCAGTATTAAAAATTTCAATAAGAGTGGTATTCCATTTATCTAGAGTAGTGGTTGGGAGGAGGAGGGTGCAAGTAAGGAAGTGCCTGGCCGGCCCTGAAGTTGCCCAGGCAACAGGTCTGATAGGTGTTTGGTGGCATTTCAAACCAAGAGCTTTGAGTCCAGAGAAGTAGGAAGAACTTTAGAAAGAAGAGCAAGCGGGTCTTGATGAGGGAATCAGCTATTTTTTTTTTTAATATATTTTATTGATTTCTTACAGAGAGGAAGAAGAGAAGATAGAGAGTTAGAAACATCGATCAGCTGCCTCTTGCACCCCCCCCCCCCCACTGGGGATACGCCCTCAACCAAGGCACATGCCCTTGACCGGAATTGAACCTGGGACCCCTCAGTCCGCAGGCCAATGCTCTATCCACTGAGCCAAACTGGTTTTGGCTCAGCTTTCTGTTTGGGCTTGAAAGGCAGGCAGAGATGAGCAGAAGAGGGGGCTTCCCATCCCTATGCAAATGGATGCTGCTTGTTTCTCTGAAACATGCCTCTCAGTGGCTCATAACACAGAGCACTCCCGGGCCCTCCTGCACTTGCCCGCACTCCGTGCCTCAGGAATAAACGGCGGCGAAGAGCACACTGGGAGGCGGAGGTTCCCTCTCCTCTGGCCAGGCCTGGGCACTGGGCTCCTCGGGGCTGTGTGTTGACACAGCAGGTGTCAGTTTACAGCAGTGATAGCAAAATGGCAAATCCTCTCCCTGCAAGAGCCACGGCCCACCTCCGACTTAGGACACAAATCACCGAGTGCAGACTCCTTCCCAGGCGACTTCAGATCCCTCCCAATACAGCCATGTGCGTTGCTGCTAAGGGTGGAATGACCCAGTGGGTAAAAACAGACCTTCAGTCCTTGACTTATATCCCCACTCCCAGGATCCTTTCGAACCTGTATGGTGACTTTGTGCAGATTAGAAAAGAGGTTGTTCTAAACTGCAGTGGGCTCAAAGCTTGTGTACTACGTAGTAGAAGGCACCTTGGTGGCCCCATTGCTGCGCTGGTATATGATTTCAGCACCACTAACCCAGATACCTTTGTGAGGTAGTGCTAGGATGGAAACCTTAGGGACAACCTGATCCCTCGAGCCCCAACCCAGACTCTTTACCCTGAAAGCGCCACCTTTTGTGAGACCCAGGAATCTTAAACTCCACAGAGGTGCTGAGCTGTGGAAAGTGCCCCTCCCTGGCTGTGTGACATTGGCACGTGGAGTATCCTTTGCTGGACAGTTTCCTCGTGTGTAAATTTTCCCACGGTGGCTCGACTCCCAGGACACAGGAAGGCATGGACGCTCAGAAGGCCCTGGCGTCTGCGAGGCCCTTGGGGAGGGCTTGCTTGTGAAGGCTGGACACTGTGAGGACACCATGAGGGCTGTCAGCCCGGGAGTCAGAAGCTCAGAGTCCTTCACCCAGCTCCTTATGCATGGCCTAGGGCCGTGGTCGGCAAACTCCGGCTCTGGAGCCACATGCAGCTCTTTGGGCCCTTAAGTGTGGCTCTTCCACAAAATACCATGGCCTGAGCGAGTCTATTTTGAAGAAATGGCGTTAGAAGAAGTTTAAGTTTAAAAAACTTGGCTCTCAAAAAGAAATGTCAATCGGTGTGCTGTTGATATTTGGCTCTGTTGACTAATGAGTTTGCTGACCCTAGGGCAAGCTGGCAGATCCCCTGGACCTCTGATTCCTAGAAGTCACAGAAATAGGCCTAACAGCATGCCCTCCCACCCCACTCCCCACCCCCATGCTCCCCAAGGAACAGCCCTCAGAAAAGTGATGGGGCGGACATGGGCCCTTTCTCACGTAGGAGCTGTGGGCAGAAATGACTTTCTTCTTCACCTTCCAATTTCATATCCACTTTTCTTAAAAAATAAAACCAAAAAAAGCAACAACAAACCATATAGATTTTATCAACAGCTTCAACCTGTGGAGAGACCCCAGGCCTTGGGGCTGGAGAGATGCCTAATACTCCGGACCAGTGGTCAAGCGTGATCATGTCTTCTGTGGGGGACAAGGGAGAGTGGCTTTGGAATATGAATGTTTTTAGGCTTATTGGGCATCTGTTTGGAAAATGGGGTTAAGACAGTCACCCTAAAGTTGAGTGTGCAGAGCTCCCTACGCTGGGAAAAGTCTGACCCAAATCAAATAATGGCCAGGAAGCTGGCTAACGGACATTTTGGAAGGAGTGGAAACTGTCCCTTGGTCTTCCAAGAACCTTTCCCTGGCTGCCCATTGGATAAAGTCCAACCACCTACTGGGCATGACAGTCAGCCCTTTGTCCCCTGACTCCTGCTTACCTTTCTACCCTAATGGCAGGTACAACCTACCCTCCTATCCCAGTACCACCCCTGACCTCTAATGAGACGGAACAACTGGCCTTTCCCCACTCAAGCAAGGCCTTCTTTGCCTCCACGCCTTTGCACATGCTGTTACCTGCCAGGAAGAGTCTCCTTTTTCAGGTTTCCTGGCAGTCCCCTCTCACCCTTGAAGACTCCCCTGAAAACAATTACTTTCTCAAAGAAGCCTGTTGTCATCACACCACCAACACCCACTCTCACACCCCCATTAGATATTCTCTTTTACTCTCAGCCATAGGATGTTCGATGCTTGTGAAATGGTCAGTTCTCCCTTTCACACCCTCATCCCCCAGCACCACCTCTGGACTGTGAGCTTCTGTGCCTGGCCCAGTGCTGGATCAAAGCAGGCCCTCTGCTTACCTAATGAATAGGTAAATGAACTAAACTCAGGCAGGAGACTGTCAGATCTGGCCCCAGGGACTCCATGGATTGTAGAACTGCACGGGCCTTGGTAGCGAGAGCTACTATTCACTCCATTGTGCAGCCTCCCTTGCAGTTGGGCTGGGACCGTGGGACTCGTTCTCCATCAGAGGAAGGTGTGTAGAAACAGTGTGTCTCCAATGAGGCAGCAAGAGTAGGTGTGGGTTCTCCACATTTTAAATCTCCCATTCTGGTGTGTGTGTGCGTGTGTGTGTGTGTGTGTGTGTGTGTTGAGGGGTGAGGGATGTGGTGTGAAAGACTCCAAGACAGCAGAGGCCAGACCTCTAAATCAGCATTGCAGGGGAGCTGGCAGAAGGACCTCTCAGACTTGCAGGGTGAGCTAGAAACAGACCTTCTCGAGGTCAGCCACTGAGGTTGGGCTTATCTGTCACAGCAGCAAAGCCTGCTCTAGCTCAGCTAATAGAAGGGCTCAGAGATGATCTGGTCCCAAAACCTCTTTTACCTGTATGAAAACTGATGCTCAGGAGAGGAAAAGGACATGGCTTCCGGTTCTGTGATTTTGAGTTGTCCCTCTGAAAACTACTTGGTGGCAGCAGCCAAGTCTTCTGATTTCCAATGCCAACCTTCCCTTCCTCCTCAGCCCAGACTCAGAGAAGGCCATTAGCCATAAACCCTGGTTGGCAATATTTTTATTTATTTGTTTGTTTATTAATATAATAAGTCCCTGTGAACAAACCAGCCAATATAAAAACAGACCCTGACCACAGCACATTTACCTCTGAGGTCTGCCTCCAGCCAATTCCCCAGGCTCCCCCAGCCCAAGAGAATCACCTTGTAGAATCATTCTCTTGCTTTCCTATTTGTACAGTTTTGTCATATGTATTTGTTTGTTTGTTTGTTTAAAAGTATATATCTTTGATTTGTTTTTTTAACTTTCTTAAATGAGTATCATGATGTTGGACATCTTTGTGACTCACTTATTCCATTTAATATAGCTCTGCTAAACTTTAATCCTATGAAGGCATGCCACTATAATTCACTCATTCAGATAGCTGTGCTCTATTCCGTGTAAGACTATGGCACAGTTTATTCAGCCTCTCTCCTCTTGGTGGTTTGCAGCAGTGCCACCAGGACTCTTCCCGCTGCCCTGCAGGAGATGTGATTGTGTATCTTTACAGCAAACACCTAAGTGATTTCTAGCAGCAGAGTCCTGTGGGGCCACACCCTCCCGCCACTTTTTTATTTGGCCAAGTGTGTGTGCGGTTACTTCTGTTGACAACATGGCAGGCTCCCTGACCTCCCTGGACCTCAGTTTCCAAATCTGCTAAAGGGAGATGACATGCTCAGCACCTATACAGCTCCTGGCATGAAGGCGGCAGGAAGGCAGCGTGGAGAACAGATGGCAGCCATGCGGGACACCTGAAGCCAAGGACCCAGAAGGCCGGCCTTGCTCCTGCTGTGGTCTTCGCGGTGAAGGCAGGCAGCCGCTGCCTCTGATGTTCCAGGTCCTGGCACAGGAGGCCAGTTAGAGCAGGGGAGCGGAGACTCGGCTGTGTGACCAGCTGCTGGGAGGTGGGAAGCAGAGGCAGGCCGCGTGAGAGTTTGGGGCTGGGGAAGGGCTCCAGGCCCACCCGATTGGCCAACTCATCATAGACCCTGCACCCGGGGCTTTTCCTGTCGGCTCCTGAAGTGATGTTCAGTCAGGGGTATTGTTTTCCCTGGCCTCTGCCATTGATAAGACGGAGAAAACAGCTCCCACGATTACATTGAGGCCGCCAGCCCTTCCTGCCGCTCATCTTCCTGGTTGGCGTCCCTGTCTCCTGTGCCCTTTCCTCTTTCTCCTTCCGGAAACTGTGATTCAGGCCAAGATGTCTGTGGGGCCAAGGACTCAGTGGGCGCGTAGCTCCTCTGAACCTTGGACCTTCGGCCCGTCGGACCCGCAGACTCCTAGGCAGTGGTGTGCCGGATGCCGAAGAGCCAACTGCTAACTGTTTTGGGATTTTGTCAGCCACTTGTTAAACACAGTCATTATTAAAAAATCCAATTATGTAAGATTACAAAGGAATAAGTTATATTAAAAACAAAAGTAATAAATACTCAGAATGCATCGCACCCTAATGATTTGATTACGTTTTGCTCTTACCTACGCTGTGAGGTGGTCTACGCATTTTATTCATGGTGGGTGGCTGTGTGGTGTGCTGCCAGCATGCCTCCCCTATCTGTCTGTCACCTTCGTACAAACTTGAAACTGGTGGGAGTATCTGTAGTACAAAAATAAGCTGAAGCTGAAACCGGTTTGGCTCAGTGGATAGAGTGTCGGCCTGCGGGCTGAGGTGGTCCCAGGTTCAATTCCTGTCAAGGGCATGTACCTTGGTTGCGGGCACATCCCCAGTAGAGGGTGTGCAAGAGGCAGCTGATTGATGATTCTCTCTCATCAATGTTTCTAACTCTCTATCCTCTCTCTTCCTCTCTGTAAAAAAATCAATAAAATATATATATTTTTTAAATCAGCTGAGGCTACACGTCAAGAACTGTTTTCTGAGAGCCGGTTGCTAAAAATTAGCCAGGACACCACTGCTCCCAGGCTCTGTCCCTAGAGTCCTCCTCCGAGGACCTGTGGTCCAGAGGAGGCTCGAGATTTGACCAAGGCCACTCGGTGAGCCGCAGGCAGTCCTGAGATGAAAGCCCAGATCTGAGAATTCCACCAACACACACACACACACACACACACACACACACACACACACACACACGTCGCTTGTCCCATGTGTCCGCATCGCCTACTCTTAGATGCACAGAACACTGTCTCAATTTGGTTCCTATTTTTAAAAGAAATTCTTTTACGATGGCTGTCTTCTATCATTGTCGTAAATGCAAACTGCCTGGAATCCCGCCAGCCAGTGATAATCAGTGTTAGCCCTGTTACATGCATCATTCTAGTCTTTTCTCTGTGCACGTATACAAACATAATTTTTACCACGGAAGCAGATAAAAAGTTGCATGCATTGCTTATGGCCTGAATCCTGCTTTTGTTTTTCAACACTGCGATAGAATGTGGTCATTTTCTGAGTCGATATTCAGCCTCCTCCAGAGATGGTGTACCTCTTCCCTTGGCAGAGCTATATTTTGCCGTCAGGGTGGTGTAGTTTAACTCTCAGCTGTGGCATATATTTGCTGTGTAACTAAGAACAAGTAAAATAACCTCTCTGTTCTCTTCTGTAAAATGAAGACAATAAATGAGAGCACCTATTTTAAAGCATTACCTTAAGAATGGAATGAATATGTGTAACACTTTTTAAAAAATATATATATTTTTTATTGATTTTTACAGAGAAGAAGGGAGAGGAATAGAGAGCTAGAAATGTCGATGAGAGAGAAACATCGACCAGCTGCCTCCTGCACCACCCTCTACCGGGGATGTGCCGCAGCCAAGGTACATGCCCTTGACCGGAATCAAATCCGGGACCCTTCAGTCCGCAGGCTGAAGCTCTAGCCACTGAACCAAACCGGTTTTGGCAACATTGCCTGCCACAGAGTAAGTCCTGAGTAGATATTAACTAAGTTTTTTGTTTTGCCTTAACATTGCAGGTAGGGTTGTTTTCTACCTGTTGTGTACCTTCTCTGCAATTGATTTTAAGTCTAGAACAGAAACAATTAAGAGAAATGAAATTGACATGCCCCAGCCCCTACTGGCATGGCTCAGTGGTTGAGTGCTGACCTCTGAACCAAGAGGTCACAGTTTGATTCCCAATTAGGACACATGTACAGTTGCAGGCTGGATCCCCGAAGTGTGGAGCATGCAGAAGACAGCCAATCGATGATTCTCTCTCCTCATTGATGTTTCTATCTCTCTGTTCCTCTCTGAAATAAATTTAAAATATTTTTTTAAAAGAAGAAGAAATTGACATGGCCCAAACAGAAGTCTTGGTTATCTGCAATCTACTCCTTCCCTGGGTAACCCATGTCACTAATCATCACTACTATTCCCCGGAAACCAAAGCCTAAAACCAAGTCATTGTTAACTCCTCCTTCTCTCTCCATTTTCATCTAGTTCATTAATAAGTCTCATCTGTGCTGCTTCCAATATATATAGCCTGTGTCTGTCCACCTGCTTCAGTCCTTCAGTCCTCACCTCCCACATGCCAGCCCAGTCTTCTCTCCTCTTATGCTTGGATGTGTGCAACTCCCTCCTCGCTGCCCTTCCTTCTGCTTCTCCTGCCTCCCTCCACGCTCCCACAACATACTTTACACCCAGGGGTCAGTGATATTCTAAAAGCAGCACAACATGTAAGTCACCATCAATGAGGAGGCTGTGAAATCAACTTAATGGGTCTTGACCTGATTTTTATTTTATTAAATTAGAAGAATTGAGATTATCAGAATACATTGTGCAAAATATATATTGTTTTGTGATACTTTTATTTATTAAAAAAAAAAAAAAAACAACACACACACTTTTATACATCTTTGGTCATGATACATTTCTTTCTTCTTTTCTTTTTTCGTGTGTGTGTGTGTGTGTGTGTGTGAGAGAGAGAGAGAGAGAAAGAGAGAGAGAGAGAGAGGGAGAGAGAGAGAGAGAGAGAGGATAACACAACCTAAGATCTACCCTCTTAGCATATTTTTGAGTTCACAATACAATATTGCTAACAATAGGCACTTTGATGTACAGTGGAACTTCAATCATCTTGTATACTTGAAAATGTGTACCCTTCAACTAATACCTCCCTATCCCCCATCCTCCCCCCAACTCTGGCCATCATTATTCCACTCTCTGAGTTAGTGGTATCAAGTAGTATTTGTCCTTCTGAGTCTGGCTTTTTTCACTTAGCACAGTATGTATTCCTTAAGCCACCTTTTAAAACATCTATCAGATGTTGCCGAAACCGGTTTGGCTCAGCGGTAGAGCATCGTTGGTCTGCGGACTGAAAGGTCCCAGGTTCGATTCCGGCCAGTGGCATGTACATTGGTTGTGGGCACATCCCTGATAGGGGGTGTGCAAGAGGCAACTGGTCGATGTTTCTCTCTCATCGATGTTTCTAGCTCTCTATCTCTCTCCCTTCCTCTCTTTAAGAAAAACAATAAAATATATTTTTTTTTAAAAAAACAACATCTATCAGATGCTATTATAATGCTGCTCAAAATCCCTAAATAGCTTTCATGCTCAAAAAAAGCCCAGAGTCCTTACCTGTGCATGGTCTTGCCCCCCCCCCCCCCCAACACACACACACACACACACACACACACCCCTCACTTCACCCACTTTCTTTCTAGTCACTGGCCTTCTTTCCACTCTTCTAACACCCTCAGCATGGTTGCCCCTGCGGACCTTTGTCCTGGCCAGCTCCACTGCCTGGCCTCTAGGCCCAAATATTTACATGCATAAATCATTCAGGCTTTGGCTCAAACGTTCCTCCCTACCTGCTTGTTTGTTTATTTATTTATTGTCTGTCTTCCCCCACTCCACAAAGCACACCCCAGCGTGTTGGTATTATGAAGGCAGAGACCTTGCCCAGCATATGCAAGCTACCCGAAACACAGTAGGGCATCAGTTCATGCTGGTGAATGAATGAACTAACCCTAGTATCTGGGGTAACAACTCATTGTCTCCTGACAATTGGAAGGTACTTGGAAGGTCTCCAAGCTCCTCTGAAGAACCCTTGCTATTCAGCTCACCCCTGTGCTTTATGCCAGAGGAATATGAGCCCCAGAGAGATAAAAGATGCCATAAGGTCACCGCGGGCATGGCTGCCTGGTACCATTGTCCCTTGCTGTCCTGGCTTCCCCATCTGTAGCCAAAGGCTTTATGCTGAAGCCCCCTCAGGCTCTCCTGAACCGACATCACAGGGTTTGACACATTGGTCTTTTTAGTTTTGCTATTTTATTTTTGCTGCACTTCATTTCATTTCATTTGTTTATAAAGCAGTTCACAGCTTCTGTGTTCTGGCGAAGACAAATCATTTACCAGTAGATCCTGAGCTTTGGTCATTTTTCTCCTCCCGCCTCTCCCTCTCTCTCCAAGCTGGCTCTCAGAGGCTCAGTATCTTCCTCCCACCCCCTCCCTGCCCCCTTAGTGGCCTCATGCTTCCCAGGGCTTGGTGCAGGGCTTGCCAGGATTCTTGCATGAGCTAGTTCCCTTTCCTAAGAATCCAACTACAGAACCTCCACAAAACCTCCCTGAACCACAGCGTCCTCTCCAGAGCTCCAGGCATAGGGATCTGTGCTGTGCCCACTTCCCAGAGCTGAAGGATCCAATTAGAGTAATAGCTCTGAGCGCCCTCTGTGAGCTCCACGGCTCTACCTGATGTGAGCCAGTGTCAGAAAGCAGCAAAAGAAAGGAAAACTGTTACCTACAAAGGAGCTCCCGTAAGGCTGTCAGCTGATTTCTCATCAGAAACTCTATGCCAGAAGGGAATGGCATGAAGTACTCAAAGTAATGGAAATCAAGGATTTGAAACCAAGATTACTATATCCAGCAAGGCTATCATTCAAAATAGATAGAGAAATATAGAGCTTCCCAGACTAAAAAGGCTAACGGAGTTCATCACCACCAAGCCAGATGCTAAAGGGACTACTGTAATGAGAAGAAGAAATAGAGAAACTTAGGCATACAGATTACTATGGCAATTAATAAATTATCTATAAATAATAACCTTAAATGTAAATGAATTAAGTGCTCTAATCAAAAGACATTGGGTAGTTGAATGGATACAAAAATATCTCCCAACTATTTGCTATCTACAAGAGCCCCACCTCAGAACAAAAGATCCATACAGGAAGAGAGTGAAGGGATAGAAAAAATTCTCCATACAGATGGAAAAGAAAAAACAGATGGGTTAGCAATACTATTATAATATCAGACAAAATAGATTTCAAAATGAAGGCCATCACAAGAGACAACAAAGATCACTACATGATACTAAAGAGATTGATCCAACAAGAGGATATAACCCTGGAAAACATATGCATCCAGTGTAAGAGCACCTAAATATATAAAAACAAAACTTCTAGAGGATTTGAAGGAAGAGATTGACAGTTCAGTCATAGTAGGGGTCTTTAACACCCCACAGACTTCACTGAATAGATTTTCCAGACAAAAAAAAATTAACAAGAAAACAGTGACTCTAAAGGATACACCGGTGCAGATAGATTTAATTGACATTTATAGAACATTTCACCCCAAAGCTGCAGAATATACATTCTTCTCAAGTGCACATAGGTCATTCACAAAGATAGAACATATGTTAGGACACAAAACAATTCACTACAAGTTCAAGAAGACTGAAATCTTATCAAGAATCTTCATACTGTCCAAGGCAATATACAGATTCAATACAATCCCTATTAAAATACTAACAGTATATTTCACAGATTTAGAAAAAATACTCCAAAAATTTATATGGAACCAAATATAGCTGCAACAAAGTTGGAGGAATCACAGTATCAGGTGTCAAGTTATACTACAAAGTCACCATAATCAGAACTGCTGGTGGGATTGCAGACTGGCACAGCCATTATGGAAAACAATATGGAGTTTCTAAAAAAAAAAAAAAAAAAATAGATATGGATCTGCCATTTGATCCAGTGATCTCACTTCTAGGATTATATCCTAAGAACCCCCCCCCCCCACACACACACACACACACCACCGCAAAAAAAAGAAACACCAACAGAAAGAATGTATGCGCCCCTATGTTCATAACAGCACAATTTACAATAGCTAGGATCTGGAAACAGCCCAAGTGCCCACCAATAGACTAGTGGATAAAAAAGTTGTGATACATTTATACCATGGAATACAATATAGCCATAAAAAAAGAATCTCTTACCCTTTGAGACAGCATGGAGGGACCTGGAGAGCATCATGCTAAGTAAAATAACTCAGAGAAGGACAAGTGTCACATGTCGTTCATATGTGGAATCTAATTAACAAAATAAACTGATGAATGGAGTGGTTCCAGAGACATGGAAGCATGGAACAGAGTGCGGAATCTCAGAGGGAAGGTGGGGAGGGTGGGTGGGTGGGAAGAGTTCAACATAAGAACTTGTATATATATATATGTAACCCATAGACATAG
The DNA here is from genome assembly GCF_964339955.1 of Pipistrellus hanaki. Lineage (NCBI taxonomy): Eukaryota > Metazoa > Chordata > Mammalia > Chiroptera > Vespertilionidae > Pipistrellus > Pipistrellus hanaki. The sequence continues at coordinate 9,876,390 of NC_140516.1, read as the reverse complement.
ACAATAGGATGATGAAGGCCTAGGGCAGGGGCAGGGGTGAGTCGGAGAGGGTCAATGAGAGGGACGGGGGGCATATGTAATACTGTCAACAATAAAGATTTTTTTATAAATAAAAAAATAATTAAAAAAACAAACAAACATAACATGATTTGTCATTTAACTGAAATTCCGATGTGGCCGGGTGCCCTGTGTCTTATGCGGCACCTACTTCAGGAGTTTCCTCGATTTTACTTCGGACTGTTACCTAATCCACACTCGGCCGTGGTTTCACTAACTGAGATCGGGAAGCACAGTAGCTAACTCTTAGGGAAGTTATGAGGCAGCAAAAACATGTTTGGGAAAGTCCAAAAGAGTGTGACTCCTGTGTGAGGTTGAAAAATCTCACTGTCTCGCTCAATGGTCGGCAAACTGCAGCTCGCGAGTTTGCTGACCACTGTCATATACTACCCTTTACCTCTTTGCACACAATATTCCACAATTGCCTAATCCTCACAGCTTCCACTTATACGGTAACATTTAGTCTAGCAATCGTCAGCAAACTCATTTGTCAACATAGCAGTAAACCTCGGCTCTCGAGCCATATGTGTCCCTCCAGCCACAGTTTGCCAACCACTGGTCTAGCTTAATAACCCCTCCGGGTCTGCAGGGGTTATTAAGCTATTTGGGTCTGTGCCCTCCACCTCCGCAGCAAAGTTTCCCATTCGGGCTTCTGCCACTGGGTGAGCTTCTAGGCCCACCACCTTTCCCAACTCTGGGCTCTGCTGCCTGCAGGCCCCTCCGTCCCTGTGACATCACGCCAGGGCACTGCCTTTTTCTGTCCTGAGGCCAGCCATCAGCCCAGGGCCTAAGTGTTAGGATGGCTGTGTCTCAGTTTGCTCCGGACAGTCATCCCTGTGCAGACTGTAAATGAATGACACCTCCTTTCACTGCCAGAGGCGGACCAGAAGCAATGTGATGGCTCCTCACCATGCTGCCCTCAGTCCTGGCCGGCCTCATTTCAGCGACCTTCATTCTCTGCCCTCCAGTCCTCACACTGCCCAGCCGCATTCCGGCCACGTCACTCAGTGTCACCCGCCTGTGCCAGTGCAAATGCAAACATCTCTTTTTGACCGTAACTCTTCTCCTTCCAACGCCATCACCCACCTTCTCTGACTCCAATTTTTCTTCTTTCCTCATATCCCTTACTTGTCTTGGTATATCTTGTCTATCAATCTTGTCAGCATCCCACTGGTCCCATTGGCCTGGCATCTCACCTTTCTAGAAAATTTCCAGTGTAGATTCATCCGTCATCAGCCTTCTCTGGATTGGCTGGACAACTTCAGACAATCACACAGTCTGAGGCCACTTCGTTCTTGGTTGAAGGTATGGCATGATTGGCAGACGCTTGGCCACAATGTGGTAGCCTGGGGAGAGGGCCTGACAAGCAGGGACCAGAAAGGAGATATTCACTCACCAAAACTTTACCGAGTACCAGCTTTGTGCAGGCTCTGTTCTAGGAACTGGACACAAAATAGTCCACAAAACACACAAAACCTTTGCTCTCAGCAAGCTTACATTTTTGTGAAGGAATTTAGACACTAGACAAGTGCATTAGTACAAGTTCTCCAGAGAAACAGAACCAATAGAAGATACCCAAACCCCTATATTTGTATCTCTATCTCTCCATCTGTGCCTTCGTCTAGTCCAAGTCTGAGTCTACAGGAAGACCAGAGTCCCAGCAGAGAGAGAAAATCATTATTTAGCCTTTTATTCTCTGAGGCCCTCGGGTTGGATGAGGCCTGTCCGATAGGGGAAGACAACCTGCTTTCCCTGGCCCCCTGCTAACCTCCTCCAGAAACACCCCTCAGACACACCCAGAGTGTTCTTTTACAAGTACCTGGGCACCCACTCAAATTGATCCCCCAAATTAGCCATCACAGCAAGTAAATAAGTAAATAACATGTTAGGAATTATAAGTGCTAAGGAGGAAAAAAGAAAGCGGGAAAGGAGGCTAAGAAAAGCCAACAGTTGGTGTTCTAAATGGGGCAGTCAGGGTAGGCCTCTCCGAGGACCTGAATGAAATGAGGGAATAAAACCGGGAAGATATCAGGAGGAACCGCATTCTAGGGAGAGGAAACAGCAAATTTATTTTATTTTTAAATATATATATTTTATTGGTGTTTTTTTTTTTTTTTTTTACAGGGAGGAAAGGAGAGGGATAGAGACTAGAAACATCGATGAGAGAGAAACATTGACCAGCTGCTTCTTGCACACCCCCTTCTGGGGATGTGCCCGCAACCAATGTACATGCTCCTGACCGGAATCAAACCTGGGACCTTTCAGTCCACAGGCTGACGCTCTATCGACTGAGCTAAACCGGATTCGGCGGGAAACAGCAAATTTAAAGGCTCTGAGGTGGGATTAGGCTGGCCATATTCAAGGGACATGGAGTAGGACCCAGGACAGCAAGAGGGAACGTGAAAGACGATAGGTTCGGAGGGGGAAAGGGGTCCCACCAGAGCCTTGAGGGTCATTGTGAGGAGCATGGCTTTTATTGGGTGTGATGTGGAGGGGCACTGGAGGGTTATGAGCAGAGGGACATGATCTGAATCTTACTTAACTTACTGGGGTGGGAGCATGGACACCGGTCGGAAGCCACTGTGGTAATCCAGGCAAGAGATGATAGTGGCTGGGACCAGCTTCTTAGCTGGTTGGGGTGGGAATAGGTTGGATATATTCTGAAAGTAGAGCTGGCAAAACTTCCTGACAGATTTCTGGTGGAGTGTGAGAGATAACACCAAGCATTTTTTATCCAAGCAACTGGAAACAGAGTTGCCATTAACTGAGATGGGAAAGACAGACTGCAGGAGAGTGGGCTTGTGGGAAAGATTAGGAGCTCAGTTCGGGGCATGGTTCATTCAAGATGTCTGCTTGACACCCTAATGGAGCTGTCAGGTAGTCAGGTAGAGATACAGATTAAAGCGACTGGTCTGGACTAGAGCTGGAACCATCAACATATTGCAGTCCTCGGGACAGGAGAGATCACTCTGGAGTACACATAGGCAGAAAATAGCAGTTAAGAAATGAGCTCCTGCCCTGACTGGTTTGGCTCAATGAATAGAGTGTCAGCCTGCAAACTGAAGCGTCCCAGGTTCAATTCCAGTCAAGGGCACATGCCTGGGTTATGGGCTCAATCCCCAATAGGGTGTGTGCAGGAGGCAGTGATTATCTCTCATTATTGATATTTCTATCTCTCTCTCCCTCTCCCTTCCTTTCTGAAATCAATAAAAAATATGTTTAAAAAACAAGAAAGAGAAAGAAATGAGCTCCAGGGAACACCAACAGCTAGAAGTTAGTGAGATGGGGGTGAACCAGCCAGGCAGACTGAGGGATGCAGCCTGAGGGTCAGGAGAGGCAGACGGTATCTCAGGACAGGGAGAGGCTACTGGGTCAAATGCAGGCCGTGGGCGAGGGAGGTGAGCACTGGGAATTGCTGGATTGGCTTGGTGGAGGCCCTGGAGATCTTCTCGAGGGCAGAGAGGGGGGTCAAAGGCCTGCTGGGGTTGGTAGGAGAGACACCAGGGAGACACGGAGAGAGTGGATGATGTCGCAGTGTCCCAGAAAGCCGATGGCCCCCACTGCACATGGCCCTGGGACGGGAAGGATGCCATCAGATGCCCAGGAGGGTTTGTGGCCAGTGGGTGTGGGAATATGGAAGAGCAGAGCTCTGGGGCGCCGCCCAGCTTTCTGGCGTGGGGCGCGGACTGGATAGTCAGGTCTCCCCGAGACGGCAGCATGAGAAGAGCAGCAAGTTTTCAGGGAGGAAGTTCAGGATGGACATGCCGAGCTCGGGGGCCCTGAGGCTCCAGGTGGACAGGCCTGGGATGGGTTGGCTATTCAAGAGTTCAGGAGAGAAAGCTGGGACGAGGTGCCCATTTAGGAGATGAAGGAAGACATTAAAGCCAGACCGGGGCTGCAAGCTTGCTCTGCAGTAAATGATGTAGGACCTTCCATGTATCAAACCCATCCAGGCGACATTCGACCCTGTATGCCTCCCCCACGTTTGCTCTCGCCGCCCAGTGACATCGTTTTCCCAGAGGTGGGACAAACGTTTTTTTTGGTGGTGGTGTTTGGTTTTTTGGTTTTTTTAAAATATATTTTATTGATTTTTCACAGAGAGGAAGAGAGGGATAGAGAGCTAGAAACATCGATGAGAGAGATACATCGACCAGCTGCCTCCTGCATACCCCCCACTGGGGATGTGCTCGCAACCATGGTGCATGCCCTTGACCAGAATGGAACCTGGGACCCTTCAGTCCGCAGGCTGAAGCTATATCCACTGAGCCAAACCGGTTTTGGAGGGAACAAACGTTTGAAAGTGTTAAGTGACTTCCTTAAATCACACTTGAACGAATGATAAGTCAGCATACAAACTGTCTTGACACCAAAACTCAGGCTCTTCACAGAGGGCCTATAAGTTTAGCAGGGACATTGAACTCCCACCCAAACCCCACAGTGTGCAAGGCTGGTGCTGAGGTCCTGGGTGAGGGCCCTGTGGTGGCACCGGCACACAGTAGGAGCTCTCTAAGTGATGCTGGGTTGGAATGTGCTGTTGAGTTCTGCCCAAGTCCATGAGAGCGGGCAGCCCGGGGCTGGGAGCGGACCAGTTGTGGTCCCTGACCACTGGATCTGTGCCTGGTCAGGCTGGCTTGCCCTGGCAGAACCAAGAAGAGCCCCAGAGACAAGCTCCCACAGGGAACAGCTGACCAAAAGCAGCTGCATGGAGACCAGGAGCTGAGCGGCACCTTCCCTGCTTCCCTGCGCCTGCCTGCCTTGCCCATGTCCCCACCCGTAGCCAGAGCTGCCAGTGCTAGAGACCGGGTCCTGCCCAGGCATCACTGTCTTCCTCTCTTGGAGTGGGGGAGGCGTGACATGTCCCAGCCCCCATCGCTGTCCCAGCACAACTGCTGCCCTCGGCTTGGTGGAAAGCCAGGCTCAGTGGAAATTCTTGCTGTCAGTGGATAAGCTCCAAGCAGGTCAGCCACTGCTGGCCCCTTCCGTTGTGTTTCGGTGTCTCCCCTTTTTTGTGGGGCCTTCACATCAGAGCCCCCTCAGAACCTGTGAGAGGGAAATGGATTTGTTCTGCCATAAGGGGTTAGACCCAAAGAAGGACTTTCTGATCCCTGGTCATGATGGCAGCCATCATTAAAACTTTAGTTAGTTTCACCGTGTGGACTTGTTTTTCAGAATTGGTCACAGCCCCTGAGAATCTATCCTTTGAGACGGGTAGTCTTGCTGAAGATGCAAGTAATAGAAAAGAAATTTGCAAACACCAGGCAAAATTCGGAACTCCACAGAAGGAAAGAATTTGGCCTTAAGGTAAAAGACTGAATATTCTTAGAGAGCCCACCCCAAGCAGAAGTAACAAGAGAAAAAAAATTACATAAATTGGGCTTCATCAAAATTTAAATTTGGGGGTGCTTTACAGGGCACAAGAAAGTGAAAGGGAAACTAATAGAATAGAATTTTTTTTTTTTGCAATTCATACATCTGATAAGGAATTTGTATTTGGACTATGTAAAAACTATTACAACTCATTTATAAAGAGACGGATAGCCAATATTTTTAAATAGACAAGGATCTGAATAGATATTTCTCCAAAGAAGACATGCAAATGGCCAATAAGCACATGAGATGCTCAACATCATTAGTCATTAGGAAAATGCAAATCAAAGTCACAGAGCGATACTGTTACACAGCCACTAAGATAGCTTTTTTAAAAAAAGAAAAGAACAAGCATTGGTGAGGATGTGGAGAAATCGGCGGTGGAAATGTAAAATGGAACAGCTTTGGTGGTTCCTTAGAAGGTTAAACATAGAAATTACCCAGCAATCCCTCACCTAGGTATACACCCAAAAGAATTGAAAATGGGTACTCAAATAAATACTGTACATATATGCTTGCAGCAGCACTATTCACAATAGCCAAGCAGTGGACACAACCAAATTATCCATCAACTGGTGGATGGATACACAAAATGTGATTATTATCCAGCAATAAAAAGAAAAGAAGTAATGATACATGCTCCAACATAAATCTTAAAAACATTTCACTAAGGGGAAAAAGCCATACACAAAGGCCTCATTTGGTATGACTCCATTTATATGAAATATCCAGAATAGGCAAATCTATATATAGAGAGAAAGCAGTTTAGGGGGCCCCAGGGGCTGTGGAGAGTAGTAGAAATTGGTGTGAAGGCCCAGCCAACATAGCTCAATGGTTGAGTGTTGGCCTATGAACCAGGAGGTCGCTGGTTTGATTCCTGGTCAGAGCTACTTGCCCGGGTTGCAGCTTGATCCCCTGTGTTGGGTGTGCAGGATGCAACCAATCAATGGTTCTCTCTCATCGTTGATGTTTCTATCTCTCTCTCCCGTTCTCTTCCTGTTTGAAATCAATAAAAATATGTATATTTATTTTAAAAGCAAGTGCAAATTCCTACGTCATGTAGACTCCCATTCTCCAGCGCCCCCTATGGATGAATACAGACTCTTTGTTGCCTCCATCTTGGACTATGCTGAAGAAACAGGAAGTGTGGGGATAGGGAAAGGAGCCCTCTCAAAGCAGCTTGAGCAGAAGGGAAGATTTATCAGGTGCAGAATAGTTCGCGATGCCAGTGGGCAGGCAGGGCAGGATGGGGGGAAGGGGGAGGGAACTGGGGACGGGGGTGAAAACAGGAAGGGAGAGCTGTTAGGAACCAAGGCAGGCATTCTCCCTGCCTCCCTCTTGTCTCTTCTCCAAGCTCTGCCTCTGCTTATGTAAGAATCCGTGTGACTGCCCCCAAAGGCTCTGTCTGTTTCCCTGTGGTACTGGCTGCTGTCTGACCCTGACACTCTATGCTCCAGTTCCAGGACGTGTACAATCTGATCGGACCAATCCTGCTTCTGGTCCTTCCCTTTCCAGTCGGCTGGACTTCAGAGAGGCCGGGAAGATAGTCCATTTCTTTTGTATTCTAAGGATGGTCTGTGCCACCCCGCAGCGGGACAGAAGGCTGAAGAACACCTGACCCATGGACTCAAACATGCTGTGGCATTTGCCCCTGCTCCTGCCTCTGTGGGTCAGCCTTGCTCCCTCGCTCTACTGGTGTTGTTACAGAAAACTAAAGAAGAACAAAGCAATACCAGAGAGATGGAGTTACATTTATTACATTTGGGTCCAGAGGAAAATGTCTCTCAAATTCTGGGCCTCAACATGCAGAAATTTTCCCCATTTATATGTTTTTACATTCTTTTGTCTCCCAAATATGGAGTGTTTCTGGCCCCTTTTGCAAGTTCTTAAAGAGCCCATATGTACTGGGGCCTTGAGATCTCAACCAGAGGCCTGTCCTGACACCAACACTGATACCCTTGTCTGGGGAAGGTTTAATGGCTTCTCTGAAGTGGGAGTAGTCTTAGCAAGCAAGAATTTACAGAAGCCAAATAGCAGGGTTAAAATTTCAAACAGCAGTTTTTATATAAGATGGATGCTCCAGTGTTTGCCACCTGGCTTCCAGCAGCTGCAGGTCCATGAACCTTGGAGAAGGAAGGATTCTTCCATGTCCAACATGAAGAATCTCAGAGAACTGTTTAGCTCAGCGTAGGTCATAGAGAAGGGAATGAGAGCCAAGGACGGGTAGTCACCCAGCAAGGGGCTCCCTCCACAGCCGTGTGAATGGGGTAAGCACCTCCAAGAAGAAGCAGGCAGGACAGCACTGCAATGTCATCCATGGCATCTATAAAAGTTGGAGAGGGACAGTGCAGGAACACTGTTGGATGTGTTTCCATGACAGAAGAGTTGCCATCTGGTGCCTGCAGAGGTGCAAGGTTAATGCAACAAAAGACCAGTGGTCAGCTCAGCAGATTCTGTCAATCAGGGGAGCATCAGCCTTCACAATCAAGCACCATAATACACCCCTGTTAGGAACCCAGTGTATGCTCGCATTTGCGTTCCCTGAGCACCTTTGCAAATGAGTTTTCCCCCTGTTGTTCAGATAAAGGAAACTGAGGCTCTGAGAGCAAAGTAGCCCATCCCAGAGGAGCAACATTCCCTGAAGGACTCCTGACTCCAGCTCGGACTCCTTCCATTGTTGTGTACACCTCACCCTTTGCAGCACTCTGGGATTGGGGGGGGAGGAGGGGTGGAGCCTAGATTGTATGGCCAGATGGGAGCAGCTTAGGCCTCAGAAACTACAGCTACAGGGCACATGGCCATGGCCAGACACTTCAGAGCTTCTGCGGGAGCTGCAGGGAGGAGGCAGGCAGAGCGTCTGTGTCTGCGTGTCTGGGAGATCACATCCTCCAAATAAGCACCCCCACCCCAACCCTCCCCCCACCCCCCCACCCCCACCCCCGGGAACTAAGGCTCCTCCCTGTGACCCAGGCATTGTTTTGAGCAGTAAACTGGCGACCTGGAGACTGGCCGATGCTTCCAGGAGGAAGCTCACCTGTGGCTCCACCAGCTCCAAGGTGCCTGCCCTGAGGGCCCCCCAGACACACACACCCCTCCCTGGGCCCTTCTGTGGCCTCCACCTCTGAGGAGACAGGCCTGGGAGGGGCTGGCTTGTGCAGAGGAGACTTGGAAATGCAATCACTGTTTATACTTCTCTGAGAGCCTGAGATTTAGGGCGGATGAAGCAGGTGTGGGCTAGAAACCCAGGGAAGACACAGAAAGGAAGATTCCAACCCGCTATGGGAGAGACTTGGATCTTGATGTCTCCAGAACAGATGTGGGTTGCTCTGAGTGTGGGCACCTGTCGCTGGAGGTGTGGGAGCTGAGACAGAATGCCGCTTCTGAGCACCACTGGCTCAGGCTGTGCGGCCTCCAGAGTCCTCTCCTGGCTCCGGGCTTCTGGGCCTCTGCACGCCTCTCCCAAGCTCCACTCCCGCCACATTCCCTTTGTTCTAGGGAATACTTACGGGATGAACATTGTCCTTTGCTTCCTGGCATCCTTCCCATCCTTCACACCCCCGGCCCTCCGGGACAGCCGCCAGGCAGGCCTGGTGGACTGGCCGCCCCTCCAACCCTAGAAGGGTGTGGGGAGGCCCCGTCAGTGTGACCCCATCCCATGCCACAGGGAAGAGTTGCTGGGTGGCAGTCACTGAAGACCAAGCCAGTCAGGCCGAATGGGCCCCCGGACGTAGGTCTTAGTTCAGGGGTGGCAGAGTAGCGTGCAGGCTGCGGTGTGATGGCTGTGGGAAGGGTGGCATCCTCTCCCTGTGGGCACGGCTGAGGAAGCGCACACCAGTATGACAGGTGTGCTCGGTGCCCCCCAACTACTCGTCTTGCTTTGTGTTTGTTTGGTTTTTGTTTAGGCCTGAGGCCTTTTCTGGCTGCCGGAGCACACCCTGCCTGCTCCCAAGGTTTCGGGGATAACTCTGACACATGTTTCTACCGTTCCCCCCAAATTCCACAGTAAGATGGCTCTAGTTTCCCAGGGTTATTTTCTAGATAGTGCTTTCGGCACTATTTCCCTTCCCTGTCACAGGTTTCCATTTATCCACTCACGTTTCCTGAGATTGCTTCCCAAGTGAACTATGTATTCTTACATCCCCGTCTCAGGAGGTGGGGAATCCATCCCAGCGTACCCGATTGCTGACAGCCATCCGGAGGCCGCGGTGGGGGAGACCAGGGCCTGGAAGAAGCAGTCAGGGGAGCCACAAAAGTGGGCCCTAAGGCCCTCGGTGAGCCACGGGACGAACCCCGGCTCCAAGTCTGCCTTTCCTCTGACAGTTCATCTTTCTGAACAACAAGTTCCCTCTCTGGTGTAAGTCAGCTTGAGTTGGGCTTCCGACTGCAACCAAAATCATCGTGAGTGACTTAATCCACTGCATGGAGGGCCCCAAGCGTGGCCTTGCAGGGTGGATGGCCGGCAGCGGGTGCTTGATAAGAAGAAGGAGAGACAGCCTGCGTGGAGGACAGAGCCAGGTGGGCACAGTTCAACTCTCAGCCTTGCCTCTGAGCAGAGCCACTTCCTTTTCCTTTCTCAGGCTTCGTTTCTGTATCTATTAAACAGGAGTGACATTGCCAGCCTTTCATGGTTACTGGGAGTTTTGAAAAAATGACACTTCAAACGTAACTAGAATGTGGCAAATGTTCAATAAATGGTAGTTATCGTTGATAATAGAGGAGAAGAGGAGGGAAGAGGAGGATTTCACCTGCCCTGGGAGGCTCTATGAAAGGGACGTTCAGAGCTGGGGAGGGAGCAGGGACTGGCCCGGTCTGAGTGGGATGCAGAGAGATCATGTAGGAACTGGCAGCCACAGAGCACTTTCTGAGCACCAGGCACTGTGCTGAGCCCTTCCCATTTATCCATTCCTTTAGTCTTCACCAAAACTCTCGGGGCATATACTATTATTACCATCATGTGCCAGGAAGGAAACTGAGGTATGAAGAGGTGGAGTGACTTGCCCAAGGTCTCCCAGCGTCAGACGGGAACCAGGAGGTCTGGCTGCAGAGCCCACATTCCTGACCTCACTCTACTGACCCTTTGCAGCCTCCAGAGAAGAGCACTAATGCTGCGGGGTTGGGTGGCTCTCAGGACAAGGCATTCGGGCTCTGTCCCAGCAACTGTTTACTGGGACAGGCCTGGGGACGGTGAGAACATTGCACAAATCTGCTAAATAACTGTGGAGTCATCCCAGGGAGCAGATTTCCATCCCATTCTTCCCATGGGAGCAAGACCTCCAGTGCATTTTCCAAAGGGAAACCAGGGATCTGGGAAGCTGTTCTTATCCCAGCGCGAGAGGAGCTATGATGAAGGAGAAGATGACAGCCAGAATACACTTGTGAGTGTGTGAAGGTGGAGCCAAAAAGCCAAGTGCTTGTGAGACCCGAATCTGTGCAAGAGGTTGGGAAGCATCATTCTCCGAGGAAGGCAGGCTTTAAGTGGGGGCACTGAGTGATGACTCGCCAGGGAGAAGGCACTCTGGGTGACAGAGATAAAGGCAAAGGGTATCAGGGGGTGTTCGGGGGGGAGGTGATTCTACTCAGTGACCTGTCATTCCATTTCTTGACTCTCACCCTGAAGGCACCACCCCTATCACTTCCCCCAGAAGGTTCGCTGCAGGACAGCATTAGGGAGATGAGGATGGAGGTGCCAGAGACAAGTTTATTGCTGGGATTCTTGCTCTCTTTGCCCCTCACCCCCACCCCACTGTTTGTGTCATTTCCCCAGCTGAGCAATAGACCTTGCTCTGAGGCCTTCAGCCAATACCCCTCCCTTCCCAGCAGGTTTGGGCCTTCAAAGCCCTAAGGAAGGACTCACCAAGGGCAGGGATCGGGACTCAGACCCTGTCTGGCACAGAGATTTGAAACCGAGGGTCTTCTCACATGACTGGAGTTGCGGTCTCCACAACTTTACCAGCACTCCCTCCTCCGTCCCCAGGGAGATCCCGTTCCAGCCTCTGAGAAAGGAAGGGGAGGAACTTCTGGTGGAACTGGGTGGGTTGAACACTGACATTAGCTTTCACTCCATCATTTTCTAAAATGACAGTAAAGGGTCAAGAAAAGGTCGACCCACAAAATAATGGGACTAGAGGAGGAATTATGCAACATAATCTTTCAGGCTGGGAAGCAGCTGTAAGAGGGTAACTTGACTTAGTAGAACAGAGAAAGCTGAATTGAAAAAGCACAGGTAGAAAGCCAAGAAGCGGGTTAATTTACAGCGCCAAACCTCAAAGGCCTGGGGGCAGGCGACATCCCTCTCCTCTGGAAGTGGGTGTGAAGGTGGAGCCAAAAAGCCTATTTAATTACCCAACTGATTTGAAAATTTATGCCCACGTGAAAAACCCGCATGCAAATGTTTATAGCAACTTTACTCATGATTGCCTCAAACTGGAAACAGCCAAGATGCCCTTTAATAGGTGAATGGACAAACAAACAAAATTGTATACTTATAGAGTTGAATAATATTCAGTAGCTTTAAAAATGAGCTTGGGCCCTGGTCGGGTTAGTTGGTTAGAGTGTTGTCCAGACACACAAAGGTTGCAGGTTGATCCCCAGTCAGGGCACATGCAAAAAAAAATCAGTGGATGCATAAATAAGTGGAACAACAATCTGTTTCTCTCTAGATACTTTCTCTCTCTCTCTCTCTCTTTCTCTCTCTCTCTCTCTCTCTCTCTCTCTCGGTCAATAATTAAAAAATTAATAAAATAAATGAGCTATAAAACTGTGAAAAGACATGGATGAATCTTTATTGCTAAGCAAAAGAAGCCAATTTGAAAAGGCTACCTACTGTACGAGTCCAAATATATGACACTCTGGAAAAGACAAAACTATAGAGAAAGTTTAAAAAAATAAAACAGGAAGTAGGGATTAAGTAGGTAAAGCATAGGGAATTTTTTTAGGGCTATAAAACTATTTTGCATCTGGGAATATTTATGGACATGTGTATATACATGACTTAGTACACACTCCTACATTTTTTGTTCTATCAGCTGAGCAAGCCTACAAACATCAGCCCAATGTCAATGAGCACCCTTAGCACTTGGATTTCGATTGCTAACATCACTGTCCAATAAAAGGAACCAGAACTCCTTGGAGAAATTGCTGATCTATAACTGGTGCAGAAAAATGTACAAATGAGCCCAGATCATCTTGTTGTTTTAAAAAGTAAGGAAGTATACACACACACACATACACACACACACACACACACACACATACACACACACACACACACACACACCGCACCCATCTGGACAATGTGACGAGAATAGCCCTGTACCTTTGTGGCCTTTCTCTCAAGGACACCTAGCCCGGGTCTAATCATAAGAGAAACATCAGGCAAATCTCAACTGAAAGCCATTCTACAAAACACCTAACCAGCACTCCTCAATCTCTTCAGGTCATCAAAAACCCAGGAGCATCTCAGAAATTCATAGCTAGGAAGAGCCTAAGGAGACATGACTACTAAATAGAAAGTTTATTTTTAATAAATACTTGGAAACTTTAACTAGATAATGCTAGCCTGAATACCTTGAATAATCCACCCAATGAAAATATATAGAAATGTCTCCTAATAGAAATGTTTGTCCAAGTTCCATCATTCTAAATACAAATCTTTGGATGAACAAATGAGAGAAATGCATAAATCTTAGTAAAATCTGATAAGGTGACAGAAAAATAACTTCATCATATTTTTCTTAAAAGAGAGCATTGGAAATTAGTGCAAATACACAGAAATCACTATTCCTGATTTTAAAATGTAACTCCACATGTAACATGAAAAGACATTAATGCTCTCCTTGTAGAATACTATTGATAAAACGCTGGGGAAAATGAAATTTCCCTTTGGAATCAATGCAATACATAATGCCAAAAATGTCTAAGAGGAAGTTTAACACCCAGATCCATTCCCTCCCTCATGACACAGGTGGGGGACTGTGTGTTCTCCATCTCAGCTGGAGCCTGGAGACCCCTTATCTCGAGAGGCAAAATGAGGCTGTCCAGACAGGAAGATACCAGGCACAGATGTGTGGGGGATTGAAATGGAGATTTAATGGAAGTGTATGTACTGGATGTTCAAACCTCCCGTCTTCTCCCCATTCAAATCCTAAACCACTAGCAGCCAGGCTTAGCAGGTCCAGTCAGGCTCCCTACAAAATGTTCAGCCCCATTACCCTAGGAAGGCACCCCCCGAAACACACACACACACACACACACACACACACACACACACACGCACAGCATCCAGTCAGATCTTTGGTGTCTTTCTCAGACAAGAAAACAGCCAAAAACCACCTCTTGTTTACAGGAAGCCTATACTCCCTAGCTAGGTTAGCTCAGTGGATAGAGCATAGATCAGCCTGTGGACCAAAGTGTCCTGGGTTTGATTCCTGTCAAGGGCAGACGCCTTAGACCACCCTGAGCCTGGTCAGCATTCATGCGGGATCAATGTGTTTCTCTCACACTGATATTTCTCTCTCTCTCTCTCTCTCTCTCTCTCTCTCTCTCTCTCTCTCTCTCTCTCTCTCTCTTCCACTCTCTAAAAAAAAAATAAAAATAAAAAATTAATGGAAATATCCTTGGGGGAGGATTTAAAAAAAATAAAGAGAAGCCTACACTGAGAAATAAAAGCAACTTGGAAGAAGCAGAGGCTGTTCAGGGAAAATTGTCAGGAACATCTCCAGAGAGACAAGAATTACTGCATCCATGAAACAATAAAGAAGGAACTCGAAGAAAGAACATCCAGAGAACAAAAACTGCCTCTTAGAAATTAAACTCATAATAAGAATAAAAGCTCAGTAGATTAAGAGAATGAAAAGACATGCTGAACACTGGGAGAAAATATTTGCAAAACACACATCTGATAAAGGCTTGTATCTAAAATATAGAAAGAACTCTTAAAACTGAACAATAAGAAAACAAACAACATAATTAAAATTGGGCAAAAGGTCTGACCAGATACTCCCTCAAAGAAGATATACAAATGACAATTATGAAAAGGAGCTCACCATCATACGTGATTAGGAATTATAAATTAAAACTAGGGGCCTGTTGCAGGAAGATTCCTGCAAGTGGCCGCTGTGGCCCGCACGCCTGCCCCACCTGCCCTGCCCTGCCCCACCCTGCCCGCACTTTCTCTCTGGCAGCCACCTTGCTTTCAGCTTTTCCTCCCTTTCTTTCTATGCTGTCTTCAGTCTTCACTCCTCCGTCTCTCGTCGTATGCAAATTAACCGCCATCTTTGTTGGATTAATTTGCATACTCGCTCTGATTGGCTGTGGGCATAGTGAAGGTATGGTCAATTAGCATTTTTCTCTTTTATTAGTATAGATAGCAAGGTAACACTGCACAGCTATTTGAATGGCTAAAATCCAAAACCCTGACAATACCCAGTGCTGGTGAGGATGTGGGGCAACAGGAAATCTCACTGCTGGTGGAAATGCAAAATTTTACAGCCACTTTGGGAGACAGTCTGGAAGTTTCTCACAAAGCTAAACATACTCTTAGCACAGGATCCAGAAATCATGCTCCTCAGTATTCACCCTAATGAGTTGAAAACTTATGTTCACACAAAAACCTGCCCACATGTGTTTATATCAACTATATTTATAATTGCTAAAAACTAAGAGCAACAAAGATGTCCTTCAACAGATGGATTTTAAAGGTATCAATGCAGGCCCTGCCAGGTAGCTCAGCTGATTAAAGAGTTGTCCCAATATATCAAGGTTATGAATTCAATCCCTGGTCAGAGCACATACAAGAATCAACCAATGAACCCAGCTGGCATGGCTTAGTGGTTGAGTATCGGTCGACCTATGAACCAGGAGGTCAAGGTTCAGGGCACATGCCAAGTGCCAGCTTGATCCCCAGTAAGGGGTGTGCAGAAGGAGGCAGCCTATTGATGATTCTCTCTCATCATTGATGTTTCTCTCTCACTCTCTCTCTTCCTCCTGAAATCAATTAAAAAAAAAAAAAGAATCAACCAATGAATGCATAAACAAGTGGAACAACAAATCTCTCTAAAATAAGTAAATAAAACTTAAAAATGAAATAAATAAAAGTATCAATACAAGCAAATTATTTTTAAATGTGGAAGTAAATACCAAGAGAACTGTTAAGATGAGTTGAAAGTGGTTGCCTCCAGGGAAAAATAAATAGAGGACAGGGTGGGAAACAGTTGTAACAAAAGAATAAGTTGCCTCTTTAAGTCCATGATAAAAATCAATAACAAAAACAGAGAAAAAGAAAACAAAAGACTAGAGCGGAAGGAAAACAGCATGTGCTCTGAGCCAGCGCTGTTCCTGACAGCCCCTCGCGCCTGGTCTCGGTGAATGCCCACCACCACGCAGCAGGTGTCACCCCTCCTGTTAGCCGGTGAGAACACGGAGAACCCACCAGGGGAACGCTCTGCGGGGGCGAGCTGCTCCATCCGCCCACCCCCTGCTCCAGCCCTTTGGGCAGCATTTACCCACTGACTGCCGTCACTTTTCCTCTGATGTAGTTGCTCTGAGGGGAAAAGGTCAAAGCCCTTCCCAAAGCCTTGCTCTAGCTAGCCCCTGCTGACTCGGGACATAGCTCTGCCCGTGAGTTAATGCGATCCAGATGGGAGGCTCCACTTGGCCCCCAAAACATGCCTTCGGCCGTGCTGAGATTTGCAGATAAGCCCTGGGATGCAGGAGAGCAGGAAAACTGGAGGGTGACGGAGTATGAAGGCTGGCGGTAGGAGAGTCATTTAGGGATGATTTTGAACCCAATAAAGCAGCCTCCTCCACAGCTGTCAGGCTGTGGCCGGGCTCCAGCGCCTTGGGCCGCCAGCCCAGAAGCTTAGAGGCAAAGCCACATGCGCTCCACCCATTCACAGATTCCCCCAGACACTTCTGGAAGCCCAGGGGCAGGCATTGGGGTGGGCCCCGGGGTGCAATGTGGAATTGGACCAAACCTCTGCCTTTGAGGGGTTCACAGTCAAGCAAATGAGAGAGTAAGGTGGACAGACAGATGGATAACCAAACATTTACATAAACATTATCTGAAGGGGGGACAGAGTACAGGGAAGGACAGGAGAGAGTAGGGGTGATGAAGGATGGCTGGTGAGTCAGAGGAGCAGGAAGTTCTGGGAAGAAGCTCAGGTCATCTGGAGCTGGCCTCGTAAAAATGGTGTCCATTCCCGGCCCCTCCTCGGTGTCTATGAAATGGGGAAGGTGGATTTTAAAACACGAAAATAACCAACTGCATTGTATTCTTCTAAAATCAAGAAATGTCCTATACAATGTGTGTAATAAAAAACAAATTTTTTACCCTCCCTACCCTGACTCACTTCCCCAAGCTCACTTTTTTTAAACAAATTATATTTTTGCTTATTTAGGGAGCTAGCCTCTGTAATTCCAAATAAAATGCTATGAACCTATTTCTTGATTGACCAACTTTAGGTAATCTATTGACTCCATGATATAAACAACAAGAATTTAGTTGATATAAATTCATTCATTTTCCTCTTCAGGTCTATCTATCCATCTATCTATCTACATTTATCTATGTCTACTGGTTACATTTAAACATTTAAATAATGTACTTAGGAGATCCAAGATGGCTGCGCCCAGGTGAACACCTAGCCGCTGCCGCACACAACAATTTCAATAAAAAACAACTAAAATATAAAACAGACATTGCCCAGAACTACAGGAAGGTTGACTGACTGGAAATTCTACAGCGAGAAGCAAGGAGAAAACCAGAAGGAGGCGTGGAGGAGCTGGAAAAGCCCAAGGTACAGAGACGCGGATCACGGAGAGGATGGAGCCAGAGAGGAGGGGGAGGCGGAGTGCCTGGCGGGCGTTCCCTAGCGGAAAGGAGATAAAACTCCGACTGTGCTGGGCCCCCGACTGCTCTGAACCCCAGTTCTAGGCCAGACCCTGGGGACTCAGGCTCAGCCATAGGGAGCCGGGCTGTAAGGCGGAACCCCGGGGAAGTGGCGAAAGGAGGTCCCGGCGGCACGCACACTGCGCGCAGAGAAGGGACAGTCGGCTGTGCCACGGGATTGCCCTGGCCGGAAGGAGACTGGGGCTCCAGACTGCTCTGAACGCCACCTCCAACTCCACTTCCAACTGAACTGAACCCCAATACCGGGCTCATTGTGGGAGAGCATAGACTGTTTGGCAGCAGGCGAAAATCAAGGGCACCTTTCTCTCAGAGTTGCAGGCAGCGAGCACTGAAGGACCCGCATAGGGCGGGGCTGGCGGAAGCCAAAGCTGCAGGCTCCACCCTGAAACCCCGTCCCATCTGTAACTGCGAAATGCAACAACGAAATAGATTACAAACGAAAGAAATGGAGGACAAAAAGCGTCTGGATATAGAGTTCAAATCTACGCTTATAAGGTTTTTCAAGAATTTCCTAGAAAAGATGGATAAGACCTATGAGGATATGAAAAGAGATCAACTAGAATTAATAAGGAGTCAACAAGAAATGATAAGGGATCAACAAGAAATAAAGAATACATTGTCTGAAATAAAAAATATTTTACAGAGTCCTAAAAACAGAAGGGAAGATCGCAAGAATCAAGTCAAAGATTTGGAACATAAAGAGCCAGAAGACACTCCTCCACAGAAGCTAGAAGGCAAGAGAATCCAGAAAATTGAAGATAATGTAAGAAACCTCTGGGACAACTTCAAGCGAACCAACATCAGAATTATGGGGGTCCCAGAAGATGAGAGAGAGCAAGATATCGAAAACATATTGAAAGAAATAGTGACAGAAAACTTCCCCCACCTGGTGAAAGAATTAGACTTACAAGTCCAGGAAGCGCACAGAACTCCAAACAAAAGGAATCCAAAAAAGACCACACCAAGACACATCATACGTACTTAAAATTCCAAGAGCAAAAGACAAAGAGAGAATATTAAAAGAAGCAAGAGCAAAGAAGGTAGTTACCTATAAAGGAGCACCTATACGATTGTCAGCTGACTTCTCAACAGAAACCATGCAGGCCAGAAGGGAATGGCAAGAAATATTCAAGGTGATGAATAGTAAGAACCTACAGCCAAAGATAATCTATCCAGCAAAGCTATCACTCAGAATCTAAGGTCAGATAAAGAGCTTCACTAATAAAAAAAAAGCTAAAGGAGTTCATCAACACCAAACCAGAATTATATGAATTGCTGAAGGGGGTTCTTTCAGAAGAGAAAGTAAACAAAGATAAAAATTATGAACAACAAATACGTAACTATCAACAAGTGAATCTAAAAACCAAGGAAATTAAAAAAAAATCTGATGAACAATAGTAACTGTTGAATATAATAGAATCAGAGGTATGGAAGGGGAGTGAACTGACGATTCTTGGGGAAAAGGGAAGAGGGGGGCGTGGGAAGAGACTGAACATAAACTGTGCACCTATGGATGAGGACAATGGGGAGTGGGGAAAGGGATGAGGGTGGGGTGGGAACCTGGTGGAGGAGAGCAATGGTGGGGGGGGGAAAAGGAACATTTGTAATAATATGAACAATAAAAACTTATTAAAAATAAATAAATAAATAAATAAATAATGTACTTATACTTCTATCCCTTGTTTTATCAACTCAATTCAGTATGAGCATTAGACTATTAACTTCTCCATCTTTATTTCCCTTTCCCCCTCCCCCCGACTTAACTATACCTTTTTTTGGTAAGAGAACATTTATTTGGTAAGTTACAGAGGTGGAAGAAGTAATTCCTAGAAGAAATGAGCTTAGGAAATAAGTTGTGAAGGTAAAAGAAGGGCCCTTGGAGCTTGGAAGAGGGAAGCTAATGGTAATGTGCCTGGTGGGAGAAGGGGTAGGGAGAGGGGAAAGGGGATGGCATGGAGTGCTCCCAAGAGGAGAGCCTCCAGTACACACTTATTATACATTCATTTTTATATTGGCAAAATTGCTAACATTTTCATTCTCTCTTTAATCATCACTAAGCTTCTATGCTTTGTTGGTAAGTTTTTCTAAAAATAGAAACGGTGTTTACATGCTTATAACTACATAATATTTACAATATAATCAATAGTATGCTATGATTACATTGCCTTCATTGTTTTTCTTGATTTTTTTTCTTGGAGTTTATCATTGCCTTTCTTTTTCTCTTGCATTGTCTTAGTCTACCCTATCCTCAAGTTCTTCCAGGATCCCCAGGACAATATAAAGTCTGTCGATTTTCTCACTGTAAGCTCCACAAGGGCAGGCATTTTTATCTGTTTTGTTCAGTGCTGTTTATCCTCCACCTGCCATCTTGAACCTGAGGTCACAATAATTTTTATCTACCTGTTAAGACTAATTTAGAACTCAGCTGTACCCAAATTACTTATTAGCTGTCGAGTACGATAAACTTAAAATTATTGTTTTAATTTTTTTCTATTTAATTTTATTATTTTCATTTAAATGCAACATCTTTTCCATCACCTCCCGGACAGTGACTGTTCCGCCTCTGTATGTCGTAATGAGAAGCTCACTTGCTGTACTTAAGCATCTCTGATTCCTAGAACTTCTTTCCCCTGTTAAGTTCAGATTTGCTTCTCTGTGATTTCTTTCCATTGGACCTGGCTCTTTTTCCTAGTGTCTCAGAACGAAGACAGCTTCCTGGGCCAGGCCTTCAGAGACAGATGGCCAAATGATAACCTTCTTGGGGCTCATCTTCTGTAGCGTGTACTTCCAGCTCCTCCCTTCGCTCCCCCATGCAGGTCCCCACCCTTCACCCTCCTGACCAGGCTGCCCAAAGGGCAGTGCCTAATACTGCCCACAGAAGCTAAGCCCTTCACAGTAGACACTAGATGTATAGATGCTATCACTTTCTTAAAATTTCTTCAACTCTCAGTCTTTGGGAAAGGACCAGATATAGAAAGCAATGGCAATAATACCTCCTTTGCCATGAAAATGTCAGGTCTTAATATTTCACAAAAAATGTACTGAGTGCCCAGTACCGACACCACCTTACTATTGCAATCCCAACATGGCTGGAGCTACGCTCAAACCAGGTGCTCACGCTGGCCTGCTCCCCGAACCCTGGCCCAAGGACACAGCTGCTTTGTGGTCAGTTTTTCACTTGTTTGTGCAAAACAGAAAAAAATGAGAAAAATATAATGACTGTCCCACAAAGTTAAATTTATTAACTGAGAAGACTCTTTATTTGGACAGTCTGTTTCTCTTTCTTGTTTTGGTATTAAAGTAAAAATATTGATATTAAAATGTGTGCCCAGCAAGTGGCTCAGTTGGTTGAGCATCGTCCTATGCACTGAAAGTTGCCAATTCAGTTCCCAGTCATGGCACATAGCTGGGTTTCAGGTTCAATCTCAGGCCAGAGCATGAATGAGAGGCAACTGATCAATGTTTCTCTCTCACATCGTTGTTTCTTTCTTTTTTTTAAAAAAAATTTTAAAGTATATTTTACTGTTTTTTTACAGAGAGGAAGAGAGAGGGATCGAGAGTTAGAAATATCGCTGAGAGAGAAACATTGATCAGCTGCCTCCTGAACGCCTCCCTCCTGCACACCTCTCACTGGGGATGTGCCCACAACCAAGGTATGTGCCCTTGACCAGAATCGAACCTGGGACCCTTCAGTCCGCAGGCCAACGCTCTATCCACTGAGCCAAACCGGTTTCGGCACATCGTTCTTTCTTTATCTCTCTCTCACTCTCTCCTTTCTTCCTCTCTCTAAGCATGTCCTTCGGTGGGGATTTTAAAAAATAATAAAAAGAATGCTTTTAAAATATTTCATAAAAAATAAACTAAAATTAGTAATAAAATTATTTTATAAAGTGATAACTTATTCCCATTCAAAGTCTCCAGGAACTACGTTTTAGGAACAAAGAAGTGCAGATCAGATGATTTTTTAATGGGCTTCTTGGCAAAGTTAAAAGTTGGAAACTTGATTTGGCCCTACAAATTGAGAGTTGCTTACAGGCCCTTGAATCCAAAAGTCTGAGAACCACAGAGCTAAATAAATGGAGGGTAGAAATCCAGTTGGCCTCTGACTTTATTTATTTATTTTT
Organism: Pipistrellus hanaki; assembly: GCF_964339955.1. Lineage (NCBI taxonomy): Eukaryota > Metazoa > Chordata > Mammalia > Chiroptera > Vespertilionidae > Pipistrellus > Pipistrellus hanaki. The sequence goes on along the minus strand of NC_140516.1, from coordinate 9,854,934 downwards.
TATTTATTTATTTTTAAATCCTCACTGAGGATATTTTTCCATTGATCTTTTAGAGAGAGGAAAAGACAGGGAGAAACACTGGGCCTGCACGGAGAGGAGCCTGCAACCAAGGTACGTGCCCTTGACTGGAATCGAACCTGGGACCTGTTGGTCCCCAGGCCAACGCTCTTTCCACTGAGCCAAACTGGCTAGGGTGAGGTGGTCTCTGACTTTAGATGCAGTGACTTTTAGCTCCCTCTGAGCATATGCTCTTACCTTTACTGCTCTGGAGGTGATGAGTGAGCTGGTGGCTTGCACCAGGCAGCATGGTTGATGAGATGGTGAACTGGGAAGGGACCAGGCTAACTTGCTGGGCTCAGGCTATGGGCTGGGTTGAACTTGTGGGGGATTGGAATGAGTCTCATCTTTCTTTCTCTTGGAGATGTTGTCCAGAGGGCCCTGTGTCTCCACTTCTAAAGAATGAATGGAGGAAAGAGGTTTTGTTATACTCAGATGGTTAGAGCTGAGCATCCAGAAAGTGACCCAAAAAATGCAATATAAGGGGAATAGATAGTGAGGCTGTTGCCCCCAAAAGCCCTGGGTTTGCTGCAGAGATCTAGGATACTTTTTTGGGGGGAGGAGGAGTTAGTTCCCTGGTGTCTCAGGGAGAGTTAGAGTGCGGTATGGAACTGGCGAAGTGCATGGTGGTTGCAGGGAGCACAGAGAGCAGCTGGCTCAGGGTGGCGGTAGTCAGGGTGACCTTCCTAAGATGTGTTACGGGATGTAAGTAGATATTAAACATGGGAAACGGGGTTTCCCTGTCCATTAATTAGGAAAATGCTAATTTCACAAAGTCATACAGGGCTTTTAACAGAGTGGTATGAACTACAACTCTCCAGGAATCAAATATGCCCAAATTACAGATCCTTTACCTGGAAAGTGATGTGGAAAATAGGGGAGAAAAGGGGGAAGAGGTTTGATGGGCTAAGATGGTGGAAAGCCTCAAACCTGAGCTTCTGTCTCTTCTGTATATGATAGGAGCAAAGGCCAAGTACTAAGCATGCAGATTCCCAGGCCCTGTCTTCTGACAGGAGGGCTAGAGCAGGACCCAAGAATCCACATGTCTACAAACCGATTCCTATACAAGCTGTCTAGGGAACACAGTTTGAGAATCTGGAGGGCAGATGAGTCAGTATCAATGGACAGAGACCTGGAAACTACAGTATATTCGTGGATTCAAGCCTGTGCTGGCATAGAGAGCTGACAGCTGAGTCAGCTCCTCCTCTCCCTGCTCAAAGGGGTAATGGTGGGGAGAGCCCCATGGGCCTTCTTTCCATCTGAGCATAGGGGTCCCAGCAAAGCCACTTGTCTCCCCCCTGGTGTCCAGATGAGGTACTGCAGGTCAAGACGTGCAGCCACAGAGAGCAGGTTGACCAGGCGCTGCCCTAGGCAAGTAGGTGTATGAGGCTCATACCTTGCCTGTTCCAGAAAGCCTCTCTCAACTTCCGCCTCCTCTCTAAGCTCCTGCAGCACTCATTCCTGAAACACTCTACCCCCATTTGCCGTCCCTCCTCCTGATGCCTCTAAAGTGGTCATGGTAGACACTGAGAGTTTTGTCTCAGAAAGCGTGAAGCCGGAGGGACACGATCTACAGATAAAGGCCACACATGCTAACTAGGGTTACAGAGACAGCAGCCAAGGAGCAAATACCAGCGACCAAGCTGGACAAGGAGAACGCTGGAGGGGACAGAGTCACCTCCCATCTACTGTGGCCAAACCTCAACAAAGCAGATAAACAGATAGACCACAGACAGCTTGTGGGAAAAGGCTTTTAACATGATGGGGATCATAATTACATCAATTGTTGTCAAAGAGGATTTGGGGGTGAACTGAGGAAGATAATTGCTTTGCAGCCAGGCCTGAAGGCAAGAGGAAAGGGAAATGTAAAGGGGGAGGGGAGGCCAGAGAAAGTCCTAGAAGGCACCCCGCCTCTACGGGCCATGTGACAGCTGTGGGGGAAACAGCCTGCTTATCCAGAGCATAGAACCCTCCCAGCTCTGCCCCGGCCGCTGACTAATGTCTTAGGGATGTGAGAGGCCTGGGAAGGGATGCGGCCAAGGATTCCGGGAGAGGAGATCACAGGATCTTGGGTAGGAATGAGACCAACAAAAGCAACTGACTTGATTAAGTTTCCCATGTGCCAGCATGGTGCACAATAGGTTTTACATATACTATCTCACTTAATTCTCACAGCCATCCTGTGGGGCTGTTAACCACCCCACATCACAGAGGAGGAGACTGGAGCCCAGAGAGGTTGGGTAATTTGCACAAAGTAACAGCTACTAAGAGAATGGGGTGTGAATGCAGGCGCCTCTGGCTCCACAGCCCTTGCCTTTATCACCACTGCCCTTTGCTGCCACACGGGTTGTCTCCCCTCACTCCAGGGATGGCGCAGTCGCTTCCACCACCTCCCTGTAATACATCCCTCCTGCTTCGGCTCGCACACCTCTCTGTACCCTGGGAAGCTCATGCTAACATGGACTCAGGGTCAACTTCGTAATGCATTCACCCAGAGCCCCAGGGACACCTTTGGACAGTCAGGGCTGCCCATCCAAGAATTCCGTTGCTCCTGGGCACTGGGCAGGACTGAGTTCCAGGGACTCCTGAACTTCAATATTCCCTTCATCCCATGAAGTAAGAAGCTCCAGGAGCCAGCGCCTAGTCCCACTCTTTCTTGCGCTGCAGTGTTTGGGGGACTCGCGATGGAGGAAGCCAACTTGGGTTGGATCCCGGACTGACTGGAACAAGCAGAGCTTTCTCCTGGCCTGTGCCGAACATGTGATAGGAGCAAGAAATAAGCCTTGATTGTGTAAGCCACTGAGATTGGGGGGCTGTACGTTATTGCAGCAAAACCTAAACTATCCTGGCTGAATCCGTCCCACAGAACAAGTCTGCTCAGGGCCCACAACAACCCAGCCTCCACCAAGTCTTGTCTAAGCCAGAGCCTCCTGTGACGGTTAGTCAACTTCTCACCTGACCTTTCCTTCTGGACAGAATGCAACATGAGAACTGGACGTGACAGTCCGGGAGCAATTTGCAAAACCTGCTGCCCTTCCCGCCTCAGCAGGGCTCTACCTCAGGGACGCAGCCAGTGACTGCCCTGAGCCTCGGCTTCCATCTGACCTGCCTGGTTCTAATCTAATTCTTCGGGGCCCAGATGAAGAGAGGGCTCAGGGTTCCGAATTAGATTGGCCAGGGTTTTTATCTTGGCCCTGCTCCCAATTTACTGGGTCACTGTGGGCAAGTTACTCAGTCTCTCTGAGCCTGTTTTCTCAACTGAAGGATAGAAATAGCAAGCCCGACCTTGAGCCCACCGGTGCAAGGATCACCTTTTCTTCTTGTCTCTTCTGCTTGGAGCTCACAAATGGGGGAAGGGATGGCATTTCTGGAATGAAGCCCCAGGCGGCCCCTGTACCATGGCTGTGTCCTAATCCCTGAGTTTTAGGCCCTTTGGGGCCCCTCCAGGTGGCAGCTGTCTGCTTCCCCTTCCCCCACCACAGGGGCTGCCCCGTGGGGCTGGGAGAGAGGGAAGTGGTCTCCTGCAGATGTTCAGAGTGGGGGTGGGGAGGTGGGGGGAGGGGGAGAGTGGGGAACGGGGAGGCTGCTGAGCTAATCCCGGGGCTGCTGGGGAGGCTGGGCCAGCGCCTCAGAAGCGCCTTCCAGGAGGCCCTCCCTGCCTGCAGCAGCCTGTGGCTCGGCTTGAATTTCTGAGGCCCCAGCTCAGGAACAGCTGCGTGCCTCTAGCTTTCTCTCCTCTCTTCCCCCAAATAGGCGTGGAGCAGGGCTAGCCGGGCGTCTGGACAGAGTCCAGGAGGCTCCCAGGCCCTCAGGCCAGGTCTCTGCAGCCGCAGGCAGCTCAGACACAGCTCGGAGACATTCCCTGCTGCTCTTCCTTTGGCCGAAGCCTTGGCCCCAGCTTTGATGTCTGGATTCTTATCCATCCCTTTGCCCCCTGGCTGGCTGGGCTGCCCAAAAACCTCTCCCCAGTGTGGGGGCGGGACCGGACGTGGGGTGGAGCCTCTTGATTCAGCATCACCCCACCTGCAAGCCTCCCAGCTGACCCTACCCAGCTCCCTAAATGTCTTTTCCAGCTGCCTTCCTACATAAAGGCACTGTTTTGTGTGTCCTTCCAGGTGTCTGACCTCTGACCTCCCTGTCCATGTCCATCAACACCTGCCACTTCACAGAGGTGTGCGTATATGTGTGCGTGTGTGTGTGTGTGTGTGTGTGTGTGTGTGTGCGCGCACGCGTGCGCACAGACACATACATGCACAATGCTTATTACTTGTATATGAAAAGCTTGCTTTATTTTATCCTCAACTATCTTGCTTTTTCTCTTTGTCAAAGAAGGAAATACAGAACCAGAGAGGACAAGAAACTTGATTTACTCACAGAAATAGGATATGGCTAAGCCAGAATTTGAACGCAGTTCCCATGGTCTAATGACGTTGGAGCCCATGCTCTTTCTCCCCTCACCCGCATGATCTGGTAAAGGCCAGCCCGTCCTATTGCCCAGGAGCATCCAGGGCAGCTACACGGTCCACCTCCACCGACAAGCCTCCTCCCTCCCCCCCTCCAAGTTCCCTAAATGTCTTTTCCAGCTGCCTTCCTACATAAAGGTACTGTTATGTGTGACCTTCCAGGTGTCCGACCTCTGACCTCCCTTTCCATGCCCCCATCACCATGTGAGCCATGGACCTGAGCCAGGTCAGCTGAACACGTCTGACCAGGCTGAGCTGAGATGATGGCGCCTGCACGGGAGACCTGTGACGCCCGTATGCTGGGAGGAAGTGTGCGGCGGGAGGACTGGGTCTGTCGCCCTCGGCTGAATCCCGTCTCTGGCACAGTGCAAGTTCCTCTTTGTGATGGGCGTGACTCCGGGTGAGCATAAAGGTGTACAAGGACGTGGCCAGCCCTGGCCAGTTTGGCTCAGTGGATAGAGTGTCAGCCTGCGGACTGAAGGGTTCCGGGTTTGATTCTAACTAGGGGCGTATGACTGGGTTGTGGGCTCAATCCCCAGTGGGAGGTGTGCAGGAAGTGTGCAACGATTCTCTCTCATCATTGATGTTTCTATCTCTTTCTCCCTCTCCATTTCTCTCTAATCATACTGGGCAAGGACGGGCAGATCTTTCCCCACAGTCCTATTGCATCCAGGTGTCACATCCGGTGCTCTTCCTGGTGAAGCTGGGAGCAGGGGGCCCTCTCTGAAGCCCTGGGATTCTATCTCCGGGGGAAGGGAGTCAGGAGCTGGTCTTAGGCGGGTGTCCCAGGAGGGCCTGGCCTTGCCCAATGTCAGGACATTCTGTAGCTGGGGCGCAGGTTGACAGTAGATGCGTGCCTGCTAGGACTGCAGTTATGTGGCACCCTGAGGTCCAGGCTCGTGCCCACAGGGCCCTGTGCATGGCATCAGGTTGAGGGAGTAGGACAGAGGGGAAGCTTGTACTGGGGTATCTGGGGTAGGTTTGGGCGGTGACAGGCCTTGTGTGGCAGTGCAAGGGGCCTGGCCTAGGTTCAGTCACCCACGAAGGAGCTGCCACGTGTCAGCACTGGGCACCTCACATCCCACCATCATGTGGGACAAAGGTCCTGCCTCACAGGGGTGCCGTGCATATCACAGGGGCTGATGTACAGCAGGTGCTGGCGACACGGGGACTGCCCACGGGGGCTGCGGTAGTCCGTTTCGTGGAGCCCCGTGGGGAGTGCTGGCCGGGCGCTGAGGGGCGGAAGCTCTGACAGCAGAGGAGGGTGGGATCTGGAGGCCACAGGGGCTGGGGGAGGGGAGGAGCAGGCACCCTGGGGCCGGGGCATTAACCCAACTTTTAAAAATGAAGTGAAATTCATATAACATACAATTAACAGTTTTTTAAAATATATTTTATTGATTTTTTACAGAGAGGGATAGAGAGTTAGAAACATTGATGAGAGAGAAACATCAATCAGCTGCCACTTGCACACCCCCTACTGGGGATGTGCTTGCAACCAAGGTACATGCCATTGACCGGAATTGAACCCGAGACTTTTCAGTCCACAGGCCGACACTCTATCCACTGAGCCAACCCGGTTTCCGCCACAATTAACAATTTCAGAGTTAAAATTTTGTGCCACCACCGCTTTTATCACGTCTTCATCACAACAAAAAGAGACCCCGTGCTCATGAAGCAATGGATCCCCCTACCCCTTCCCAGCCCCTGGCACCACTAACTGTTTCTGTTTCCTGCAGTTACCTGTCCTGCTGTCTCAGATACATGGGTTTGCACGGCACGTGGCTGTGTGACCGGCTCCTTACACTCGGTGCTCGCTTCCCGAGGTTCATCCCGTTATAGGACGAACCCGCGTTCCCTTCTTCTTATGGCCGGACAACATTCCGTGGCAAGGGTTGCTACATCTTGTCTCCACTCATCCACCGGGGGGGCCTTGGCCCCATTTGGAAGTGACAGTATTGACATCCTGGGGCCCCCCCATCATCACTCAGACCTCGGGGTGAGCAGAAAGACCCTCCCCGAGCTCCCCTCACAAAGGACTGTGCAGCGGGGAGGGAACAGGGGGCACCTGCCCCCCAGCAGCTGCTGTGGCGGCCACGGCAGCTTATGGAGCAGCTGCTGGGCGCTGGGCCCTGAGGAGCAGCTCTGAGTGCTCTGGCCTTTGTTCAGATCACATGGCCCAGCAGGGGGACAGGAGGGTGGGATGAGAAGGGGAAGATGGCAGGGAAGAGAAAGGGCACCGGGGAAAGCCTCTGGAAGCTTCTGGAAAGTGAGAGGAGTCTGTGGAGTACAAAACCTAGTGTTGTCTGAGTCTCTCTGAAGCCCACTTGGGCACCGTCAACGAGACAGGCCTGGTGCCCAGGTGGGGAAACTGAGTCCCGGGAGCAGCGGTGGCTTGCCCAATCTGCAGCCAAACTGGAGACCAAGCCTGGGCACTCTGATTCCCAGCGTCATGACATCAGCATGGGCCTGGGTGCCACCTCCCTGGCGGCCCATTCCACAGTCTCCCTCCATCACAGCTGCGAAGGCAGAGCGAGCCCCTGGAGCCCTGAGTCCCCCCCACCCCCACCCCTCACCAGCTGCTCCTGCAGGCCTCGCTCTCACACCTCCCTCTCCTCACCTGTAAAGTGGAAGCCTGAGTTCCCTGGCAGGGGGTTGTGGGGCCCAGGTGAGACCACACTGTGAAACGGGTGTGCAGGCTGTTCTGCCCTAACCTGCTGTGCTGACCCAGCGTGGCCTGGGCAGGGGAGGCCCAGCCGGCCTGTCCTCCTGGAGGAAGAACTGTCCCAAGGAGGGGCTGGCCTCACGCCCGCTGGGGCAGGCCTCAGGTCCCTGTGGCCAGTGCCACCTTTGAACCACACGCTGCCTCCCAGCCACAGCCTCCAGCCTGGAAGAGAACGACATCCATCCTCCCAGGGCCAGTCTCCAGCTAAAGCAAGTCTGCCCCAGGCCGGAGCTCTGTCCCCAGACACTGACCACATCCTCCCTCCTGCTCCCCTTCCCCCGCCCCCCAGCGGTGCCCTCCCTCAGGCCCCACCCGCGGCCCAGGCTGCCCTTGCCCCTGGCTGTGCCAGGTGGTAAGCAGGAGGACCAGTGGGGAGAGACCGCTCCCCCATGCCCCTCACCACAGGCCCAGGCCCAGCGGAAGGTGGGTTAGGCCCCCTCCCTCCTCTCAGTGCCTCTGAACGTTGCACACTCCCTGGTCCAGGCCGAGCGGAACCCTGCCCTCAAGGAGCTTGCCTTCCAGGGAGGAGCCAGAGGGTACACAGGCAGCGTGAATGATCAGGAGGAAAAGGGGCCACAAAGGGGTCAGGAGTGAGCTGGGGGGAGGGGGCTCTGCAATTCCAAAGAGGGGGAGGCTGTCTCCCCGTCAGGATGACAGCTGAGGCCACCCGCGCTCAGCCACGGATTTGAGTGCTTAGCATGCTGGCGTCAGGCGCTCCGCTTGACTTTTTCGGGGGTGGGGAGGAAAGTGGGTGTTGGCTGGTGACTGGTCCCGGCCGGGGGAGCGGGGGTGGGGTGGGGGGACACTCTTCTGTGGGGGAAGGGCCTGCTGGAGCTTGGACAGCTGGTGTGGCCCAGACAGTGTCTGCATCAGGGACGGGCCCCGTATGAAACCCCGTTGGTGCCAAAAATGTGACAGTGTTTAAAACAAAAGAACATGCAGCGACACATGGAGCAGGCCTCAGCTGGGCATGCAGACCTCGCTGGGAGGTGACACCGGGTCAACTCCTGGGGGCCGTGAGCCTGACACATGTGTTCCTAGGGGTGCGGTGTCCTGCTCGGCCCCCCAATCCAGCCTTGCCCTCCCCACATGCACACACTAGCCCACATAGATTCACACAGGTTGCACATCACACATCTGTCCACACTGATGAGAACATGCCCACCACACACACACACACACACACGCACACACACTAATGCACACTCACACATACGTATCATCACACAGCACAGACACATAACACACACACACACAGTCTATACACACACAACATATCACACATACCAACTATCACATCACACACATTACACCCCACCCCCACATACCCTAAGTGAACACACACACACACTAATTCACACAGACTAGTGGTTTGATTCCCAGTCATGGCACATGCCCTGATTGCGGGCTTGATTCCCAGCCAGGGGCATGCAAGAGGCAGCTGGCTGATGATGTTTGTCTCTCATTGATGTTTCTTTTTTTTATTTATTTTTTTATTGATTTTTACAGAGAGGAAGGGAGAGAGATAGAGAGTTAGAAACATCGATGAGAGAGAGTCATTGATCAGCTGCCTCTTGCACACCCCCTACTGGGGATATGCCCGCAACCAAGATACATGCCCTTGACCGGAATCGAACCCGGGACCTTTCAGTTCCCAAGCCGACGCTCTATCCATTGAGCCAAACCGGTTTCATCTCTCATTGATGTTTCTATCTCTCTGTCCCTCTCTCTTCCTCTCTCTCTAAAACTCAATAAAAACATATCTTTTTAAAAAAGAATGAAAGTGGAAAGAAACATATCAGAAATAAATAATTACTGGGAACAGCAAAAGAACAAACACTGGAAAACTCAAAAAGAAATGGGGTATTTCTTTATCTTACCCAAAATCAAGTGACATGTGCTTGGAATGAATAAACAATAGATTAGAGAGAAAAGTATAGATATGGAAGACAGATGAGGAACATCCAGTACAGGGAAATGTATCCCAAGACATAATAGACATGGAAAGAACCTGAAGGAATGCTTGCAGCTGCCATTGGGAGCATGACCCCGCTGTGAACCATCTCAGGCCCTGAGGGCACGGCGACCTGCCCAGGCTCTTACCGCACAACAGAGGGAGGAACCTGCATCACCTCTTGTGGAAAAAACACCGTCCTCGCTTAGTCTCTGCAGTTCAGACACCTGGTCTACCAGGAGACAGGCCGAGGAATGGGAAACCAACAGAGAGAAAAATAGCAAGAGACCCACAAATGATCCCGCTTCTTGTCAGAAGTTATAACCATGACTAATAGTCATCAGAACAGATGAAAATGTGATGGATTTCATCAATACCTGGAATTTGTTTTTAAGAGGAATTAAATAAAACTAGAAACTAGAAAATGAATAAGCCTGGAGAGCCAATGCAGGCATGGCGATGATAGTCAGCATTGCTGTAGTACATACTTCAAGGTTGCCAAGAGACCAGGACTTAAATATTCTCTCCACTTTTTTTAATTATCAAAAAAGAAATAGTAATTATGTGACACAATAGAGGTGTTAGCTGGGCTGCAGTGGAAGTCATATGACAATATACAATATTAATGTATGAGAGCAGCACACTGTACACCTTAAACTTACATCTCAATTTTCAAAAGGAAAAAAGGAGAATGGAATATAGGGAAACCTGTAGTGACTGCCAACAAACAAATAAGTAGAAATTACAGGATTGAAAAAAATAATTGAGATTAAAAATCCAATAGTTATCTTTAACAGCAAGTTAAACAAAACAAAAGAGATTGCCTTAACCGATTTTGCTCAGTGGATAGAGCGAAGGCCTGCAGACTGAAGGGTCCCAGATTCAATTCCAGTCAAGGGCACATGTCCAGGTTTTGGGCTCAGTCTCCAGTGGGGGGAGGGGGGAATGCAGGAGACGTTTCTATCTCTTTCTCTCTCTCCCTTCCTCTCTGAAATCAATTTTAAAAAATATATTAAAAACAGAAGAGTTTAAAGAAATGAAAGTTAGGTTGGTAGAAAATACTGAAATTGATACTCAGAGAAGAAAAAAATGAAAGATATGGAAAAGTGAGTGAGAGATGGGGAACATGTTGCAAGTGTTTAACATGTGAATAATGCCAGCGCCCATTTGTTTGTTCACAGACCGGAAGTCTGAGCGAGACGCAGCTGGGTTTCTGCTCAGGGTCTCACAGGCTGAAATCAGGGTGGTGGTGGGACTGTGGTCTCCTCCGTACTTCTGGGTCCTCTTCCCAGCTCCTGGGGTTGGGGCAGACTTAGCTCCTTTAGGCTATGGGACTGAGGTCCCCAGGTCCTTGTTCGAGGGTATAACTAGGATCACTAATAACGGAGGATGAGTTCGTCCAGAGGGAGATTGTCCAGATGGGCCTGACCAACGGACGTGATCCTGTGCACCTGGGTCTGGAGGTCAGAAAGAGAAAAAGTCAGAGTCACAGCATGAGACAGGCGACTGCCACAGCCAGCTTTGAAGAAGGAGGGGGCTCCGGGGAATGCAGGCTGGGCCTAGACAGGGTAGATCCTGACTGATAGCCAACAATATGACATCATCTGCCGGGACCGGTTTGGCTCAATGGATAGAGCGTCGGCTTGGGACTGAAGGGTCCCGGGTTCGATTCCGGTCAAGGGCATGTACCTTGGTTGCGGGCATATCCCCAGTAGGGGGTGTGCAAGAGGCAGCTGATCAATGACTCTCTCTCATTGATGTTTCTAACTCTCTATGTCTCTCCCTTCCTCTCTGTATAAAATCAATAAAATATATTTTTAAAAAAACAAAAAAAACAATATGACATCATCAACATGATGCCTGTCACATTCCCAGGTTTTGTCCACTCTCTGGGTAGGGGGCAGGGACAATATACCATGGTGGGGTTCCGGGGGATCATCTCAGAATTTTGCTACCACAATTGTATTATAATTGCTAACTTCTGTCTTCAAGAAACATAAGAAAGTGGAAAGATAGGCTACCGAATGAGATAAGAATTTTACAATATATATAAACAATAGAGTAGTATCTGTAATATATTTTAAAACTCTTACATGTTAATAAGAAAAAAGACAAAACAATAGAAAAATAGAAATAAAGAGTTATGTCATAAAAGGAACTCAAAATACCACAAACATGAAGACATGCTTATTATTAATTGGGGAGAAGTGAGTCATCACCCCACCAAATGATTAAAACTTTAAAATACCTGACAATCAGTGCTCATAGTGAATTTAGAGTGATAGGGACTCATACACGCACCTCTGGTGTGAGTTTGAGTTGGTACAACCTCTTGTGACAGTAAATTGTCATCATCTACGAAGCTGAAAATGCGCCAGGTCTACTCCCCACAATCCCACCCCCTGGGTGCACACTGGACAGAAATGCATGCTCATCGATGTCTAGGCAGCCGAATACTGGAAACAGTTGGAAATAATTCAAATGTTCAGTCACAATAGAATATGTAAATAAATTATAGCATATTCATATTATAATGGAATACTTTTAAGGTAACAATATGGTTCTATTTCTTAAAGTTGGTGGAGACTACGCAGGTGTTTATTTCCTCCTTTCTTCCAGAAGTCTTTTGATGTCTCTGTCCCTTTCCCTGAGCAGATGTCAGAACAGGACGGGCACTTAGAGATCTGTAGTCCAGCCCTCAGCTTCACAAACAAGGAGTCACCGGAAGGGGACACGTGGCAGGCTTCCCAAGGGCATGTCTTGAAACCTTCTCTTCGTCTGCCTAGGACCCCTCCTCCTTTCCTTGTCGGAGCCCCCTGTAACATCCTCCTTCTGGATCTCACAGATCGTGCTGGTCCATCCACGCGTCTTCCTCTTCCCTTAGCTACGTTTAAATGAGAGCTTTGTGGAACTGTGAACATTTCGATGCTGCTACACAGAAAATGACCAGCAGGGGAGAGCATTTAGCTTTCTGGCTCCTAACTTCCCGTCGCAGGTCTAAGGAGAGAAAAGTTGGTTTTTCTTTTCCTTTCGCCAAACCCTGCTGTCCGTGCCACGGAATGCCCGCTGCTCCTGTTGGAAGCACCCACCTCCGCCCCCTTTGCTGAGGAAATGCCCTGAGCATCTTCCAGAAGCCCCAGTTTTGGACACGGTGGTGGAGGAGAACACCGGGATACACCACAGGAGCACGAACCTGTCTGCCTGAGGGAAGGCTGATTCCCACAGGCTGGGAAGGCATCTTAAGAATCCAATTTTCAGTTGGAAAACGGAAACTCAGCCTCCCATTACCATCAAGGGTTCCTGTTACCACACGGATCTCAAACCTCCCCCAGGCAGTCCCTCTTGCCCCTCAAACCCCTCAGCATGATCAGTAAACAGCCGGCAATGAGAGTTGTCATTATGGAGCACAAACTTCGCACAGGAGCTTTATACGGATTATGAGCCCCATTTGCAGATGGAAAAGTTGAGGAACAAAGAAGTTACAAGCATGCCCAACGTTGCACAGTTGGGCAGGGAAGAGCTGGAATGTGAACCCAGGTACATCCTTTCCCAAGGCCAAGCTCTTAGGCACCAGAGTGTGTTTCTTCATAGCCAACAGCCATGCTGGGCCAGGATCCGTGCGAGGCGGTTCACGTGTAAGAGCCCGGGCCTCCTGTAGCAGCTGTGTCTGGTGAGCGTGCTTTTGTTCCTGTCCACAGATGAAGAGGCTCAGGGTCTCACCCCGGCCACTCCACTAGCGAGTGTTCCGCTAGCGAGTGTGAAGGCAGGATCTGAGATTGGCCCTCTGACCCAAAGCCCACGCTTTTAACGTCTATAGCGTCCCGCTTCCCCGGCTTACATTCCAGAAGCGAACTTTGGGGATGTGATGGTGAAACAGTGGAAAGCACACAGTGCTTGGTTTCACATGCAGTGCCCACGGGGTTCCAGCAATGCCGTGTGTGTAAAAGGAGGTAAAGTGGTGAGAGAGATGTACCTGACTCCCATGTCACCGCCCTCCCATAGCTGATTCTGACCCTAACCCTAAGGGGGCGGGATGCTGTCTGCAGGCACCTCTGTGAGACTGGTTTGGAGGGACCTGTGTTCATCTCCAGCCTTGTCCAGGGAGGGGTTCCCCGGCACACAGCTTGGCAGCACGGCCCTAGGGCATCTTGCCAACACCCCATGTTCTGACTCCATAGTCACCAGAGGCACCAATCTGAGATGTTTAGTACCCTTTGTGGGGTCTCATGGTTTTTCACCAACTTAGCTCTAAGACCCTAGCCTCTGATGGGGTGGGGGATGTGACCATTATAAGATCCAGTCCTTTCAGGTTGCTAAGGAAAAACAACCATTCCACATAGTGAGGCCAAAGGACATGTTCACTTCTCTGAGGGGTTCTAAGAGGGACCCTGTGGATATGAGAAGTGATACCCTCAACATCGCTACACAGAGAGGGGATCAATGTTACAGACCAGACTTTGTATAACGTCCCTACCACCAACCAAGGCACAAAGCACTAGCAGTTGTTATGCCCAGACTTCGTGATCCCCCAAGGACCACCAGGGAGCCAAGTCCGATGCAATAAACAAAAGAGCCTTCACCATGCTAGCATGTGCTCCTCCCACCCACGCCAGCAGCATGGCGGAAGAGAGCGAATTTCTCCCAGTCCAGGGGTTTTGAGGGCCAGGGATAACTCCGCCCTGCGGGGTGGAGTCGGGAGCTCATCCTTGCCCCGCCCTGCCCTCTCATTCCCCCCTTGTCTAATGTGCCTAGTCAAATCATTGACTCAGCCTACTTTCTTTCAGCATAAATAACAAATACAGTTATCAAGACCCTTAGTACCACAGTTCCCATTAGTATTGTCCTCACTGAAGTCTAGTTCTCCTCCTGCAGGCACCAGTTCTCTTCCTGGCCTGTAGTTGCCAGGATCCAGGCCATGCAGCTGGGAGTCATGTAGTCAGGTCTGGGTGCCATCTACTTCAATAGCAGTGGGCGTGCTCAGGATAACAGTGCAGCATCCCTTTGAGTCCTTGGGCAGCAAATTTCTTTACCCACATTGAGTTCCGGGGCTACAGGGTCTGCGGTGGGCACTGGCAGTGCATCTGGAACAAGCAAACTGCAGAGCCTGTAAGGACTTGAGCAAGGAAATGGTTACCATACATGATCCCCTCCCAAAAAGGGGAACCTTGTCCCAGTAAGGGGTACACCTGGCCCTCAAGAGGGCAAAGGACAGGGGGTTGGTCCAATTTTCATCGATTCTAAGACACATTTAGTTAAACCCCCTTCCTCCCGAGTCGCACCTACCTGTCCTAAGGCTAGGGCTATACTCTGAGATACCTTAGCTAACAAGGTGGGGCTGTTATCTGATAGTGGGGTACACCTCAACCTAATCTGAAGTGTCTATAAAAACTAGACCTTAATGCTGGTGGTTTAATCTCTGAAATCCACCTACCAATGCTCTCCTGGGGAGGTTCCCTGGGACCTGAATTCCCAGGGGGGATCCTTTTACCTTGCTTAGCATTTACCTGTGCACAGACAGTACTTTTAGCAACTCTGCCTCACAGAAGTTCAGAAGTTGGTGACACTTAACCTGGTGTCACCGGGCAACTCTGACCTAGAGCCTCTGGGACCAACAGTCTTGTCATCTGAAGGGTCCATCAACCATCTGGTCCTTCAGTGGCTTGCTTCTGTTCAGCCAATTCCTTCTGGCTGCAGTTGGTAACCTTCTTTCCTCTGTGGATGGCACAGTGTCTCCATCAAAGGGCCTGGATTAAGGCCAAAAGTTCTGGAACTGTGCCCAAATGGTGTGGTCCAAGGTGACTACCACTGCCCCTGCATATCAGGTCCCATCCTGAACGTAACTGCTCTCATCCGTGAACAGTACCTTGTCATCTGTTACCTCTGTGCAGTCATGAATGGGTTCTCTCATCATCATCTGGAAGCAGGCCGGCAGGGTTGATGGTCAGAGTCTTATGAATCCAGACATAGGGCTGGTCCAGGAGAAAAGCCTGACCCATAGCTCCTGGTCCAGAGTCCGCTTATCTGCCTCCTTCCTTCACCAGCAATGCTGTGGTGGCCACTGCCTGGGAGCATGCTGGCCACCCTGCTGCCACAGGGTCCAATCTCTTAGACAGATAGGCAACAGGTCTCTTCCAGGGACCTAGAGTCTGAATGAGAACCCCTTTGGCAATGCCTCTTACCTTACTCACGTAGAGGTGGAAGGGCTCCGCGTCGTCCAGCAAGGCTAGGGTAGCTGCTGAGATGAGAGCCTTCTGTAGCTCCTCAAAGATCCGTTGTTCCACTTTGGACCAGTTCAACAGCTGCATTCCCCCAGTACGTGTTCCTTCCGAGGACCACAGTCCTTCTTGATGTCCAAGGAAAACAGGCAATTTGTCCGGTGGCTTCCTGGGCTGATGTACGGGTCCTATTGGCTCTCTCAAGACTAAATAGGGTGCCCCAATGCCCATCAGGAAACTAACAGGCTTGCCTCGCCTAGCTAACCTGCCAGGACATAATCTTTATAATTTTTATAAAAATTTTATCTTCCAAAAATACATAACCATGCCTCAAATTTTAAAGAAAAGGCAAGGGAGGAGGGAGCAGGTCCAGTACCTGTTCCCAGGCCCCCAGCCTCTTGAAACTCAAAATGCCACATTTTTCCTACAGATACAGATCTATCTGCATTTCTAAGCCCCCTCTACTTCCCCCCTCCGCAGAACATCGGTGAAAATTGTCCAAGCAGTTGCAGGGGGTTAAATCATACAAATAATTGTTTTAACACAATTCTAAATAAATTATAAACCTTTGTGATGAAGTCTACTCAAACCTATAAAGTAGATACACATGATTGAAATTAAAAACGATTCCCAAAGTTTAAACAAAATACAAGATGCAGGTACAAGCCCAAATTCAACAGCAATGGCATATGAGAAAAGCAAAACAAAACAAATCAAATATAAAAGTTTTATGTTACATTAAACATTACTTCAGAAAAACTGACAAAATAATTTTTTAAGTGTAAGCATTACATACTTTTTCATCTGACAAATGAGAATAAATCAACCTTTGAGATTTTTGATCATTACTGCTTATTCTTAACACATATAATATAGTTTAGTCTGCCATATACTAGGCATCTAGTTACTGCAATTAACTTTTCCTAATTCAATTTATACTTTGAGCTTTTAAAGCTGGCAAGTCAAATATATTTGGCATTTTTTTAGATTAATAATATTACATTTTTAATACATCCTGCTTATTTAGGGTAAAGTTTCAGCAACAAATCTAATCATACAGTTTTTTCAGATCTCAAAATTTTTTTTTCTGAAGTTCAAACAAAGCACTGAATAATCTCTTTGTAGGAGAGCTAATAGTCTTGCGCTCTCCGGCCTCCCCTAGACCTCTTCACACCAGAGGCAGTTTACTAGGATTTAAGACAATGTCAGGAAATCATAGGTCAATCACAATTCATACTTAAGTAGCTATTTGACTCTGCTTAGTTGATACCAATGACAAGGAAGAGGAACCATTGTGGGCTGCTTCACCACCAATCACCTGCTGCTGGAGCAGCGTTCAAATGCAAATGAACACATTCTTTACCTGAAGACTCTCAGCCATTACTACTTATAATAGTTTCTGCCTCAAGGCTGGGAATTTCAAAAGTTGCTTACAATGACTTGGGAAACTAGTTTTAATTTATCTCTCGGTTATCTTTACCATTTTTAAACCTCATTCTGGCTCATTCTGTACACAGAAAAGTTTTAAGCACAGCCCAAAACTATGCGCACTCGTTTTGAACTGGCCTTTTCACTTTACTGAGCACAGAGATTCGCCCTTGAGCTCTTCTCCAGTACCCGATGTCGCCAGGGACCAGATGCCTCCATGCCGGCCCAGGCCACCAGAGCCCAGGCCCCCGGAGCGAGGCTGCTGCCACTGCAGCCCCAGCCACACTACTCAGGCGGCCCCCAGAGAGAAAGCGCGGGTCGCCCCAGCGGCTTCCCGGCTCCACTTCCCCTTCTCCGGGCAGCCAGCAGATTAACCCAGGTGCCTGCTCCCCGAGCCAGGCCACCACTGCCCAGCTGCGCTCCACCGCGCAGACTGAGCCCCGCGGGAGCACCCCCTCCGACCCAACGCCGCCAGGGGGCCCCGCACCGCCACGCCGGCCACACTTCACCGGCTCCATCCTGGGGCGCCATGTCGCCCACAGATACCAAACTCAGACCTGGGAAAGGCTCACTTTCCACAGGTGAGGCAACGGCTCACGCCGCTCACCTCGTCCTGGAGAGGATTCATTCCTCTCCCCATGAGGGTCCCTCTAGGGCCCTCCAGGGAGGTCAGAACGTCTTCTGATCCTCCTGCCCGTGGCCTTCATGGTGCGTCCACCAGGCGTCTTCGGGCATCAATTCCATGAGGGGTTTTACGTCCCTCCAGAGCGCTCACACACCTACCGCGGCCAGTCAGACTCTCCGGATTGGGGTCCCTCATGGTCCTGGGTGGGGATTCCGGACGAGTTCCCCCATATGTTATGCCCAGACTTCGTGATCCCCCAAGGACCACCAGGGAGCCAAGTCCGATGCAATAAACAAAAGAGCCTTCACCATGCTAGCATGTGCTCCTCCCACCCACGCCAGCAGCATGGCGGAAGACAGCGAATTTCTCCCAGTCCAGGGGTTTTGAGGGCCAGGGATAACTCCGCCCTGCGGGGTGGAGTCGGGAGCTCATCCTTGCCCTGCCCTGCCCTCTCACAGTCATTCTTCGAGAAGCCACGGGAGGCAGGAGGCACACAACCCAACTGCTTTGGCTAACACGGCAACATTAAAAATTCTCTCTCAAGAGAGAGGGAGTCCAGGGTGCACTCTGCAGGCCCTCGGCCGCGAGCAGCATCTCTCTTAGCCAAGCTTTATTTATTTTATTTATTTATTTATTTATTTATTTATTTATTTATTTTTGTGTGTGTGTGTTTAAGTAACCCTTATTTTATTTATTTTTTTTTAAATCAATCTTTATTGTTCATATTATTACAAAGGTTCCTCATTTCTTCCCCCCTCTACCAGGTTCCCACCCCACCCTCCGCCCCCTCCCCATCCCCCATTGTCCTCATCCATAGGTGCACAGTTTATGTTCAGTCTCTTCCTCCCTCCCTTTCCCCGATAGTAAATCCCTTTTCAGATAGTAAATCAGTTACTTAGCATTTTCTCATATCAATAATACCTCCACATGCCCAATGATACACTTCACACAAAAGACATTTCCAAATAGGTCAACCAGCCTCATCCAGGCCCCACCCAAGGTACTCACAGATCAACACCCCAGCGCTATACTAACTCAACACATCCAGATCTAAGCCTTCATCACTTGATTCAGCAGACCCTCAAGTTCCTACAAAAGTTTCCAGCCATGTCTGAGAGGCAGTCGTGGGGCAGGGGCAGGCGAGGAGCGAGCTGTTCCGGGCTTGGCTGCTCCGGGCCTGGCCTCTGTTGCTCTGGTTCGTTCCACAACCAGCTGCTCCGGGTCTGGTCACTGCCGCTCCCAACCTAGTTGCTCTGGACTTGGCTGCTGCTGCTCCGGGCCTGGCCGCTCCCAGCCTGGCAGCCGCTTCTTAAAAAGCCAAGCTTTTTAAGCCAAGCTTTAAAAATCACATGTAGCTGTGAGGCTGAGATTTTACCTGAAGTGTTGGCACCTCCCATTGCCAATTAAGAAATAGGCCACCGAGCCGCGACTTCCATTAGATCCCCTTATGCATCAACACTTTTTAAAAATATATCTTTCTACTGATTTCAGAGGGGAAGGGAGAGGGCAAGAGAGATAGAAACAGCAATGATGAGAGTCATTGATCAGTGGCCCCCTGCACGCCCCCTATTGGGGATCGAGCCTGCAACTCACACATGTGCCCTGCCTAGGAATCAAACTGTGACTTCCTGGTTCATAGGTCAATGCTCAACCACTGAGCTACACCGGCTGGGTTGAGCCACACCAGCTGGTTGAGCCACATCCTCTTACAAAAAGTCAGGCACCAGCAAGGACACCCCCCCTGTAACACGCAGCAAGGCAGCCTCTGTGGGTAAAGCCGAGCTCTGTGCAGAGGGGATTTTGCGAGCTCTCTAAGGATGCCCCGGATGAGTAATTGAGGCCCCACAGCTCCACACCAGAGAGTGCCGTACCAGTCAAAATTGGCCTGGAGACACTGCAAAGCCGGTGTGTAGCCATAAACCCTATTTGACCCAGGACCCACTCCTGGGTGGATGTCCTTGTACTTGGCCTCTGGGGCTTAGCTGCTGCCCAGTACTCCCTGGCTTTGCCTTCCATAAGGGCCCTGCCCTGTCCCCATCTCTATCACTGCTCCTACCTGGAGACAGAGGCTCCTGTCTTGGCCATCTTGTCTGCAACGGTGGGGTTCAGGTCCAGGGTGATACTCAGGAGTCAACTCACCTGGCTACTTCCAAGGAGAGTTTGTTTGACTCACCAATGGGTACGAAGTTGGCTCCCTCTTACTCCAGGCCTCCCCTGCCTCTGGGCACGAGTACCCTGTTTTATAGTATATATTGTAGTATATACATTCAAGAATATACATACTATATTCTCTTTTTCCCCAAAAATATAAAGGAAAGTTTATTCAGAAAGTTACAGAGGTAGTAGAAGTGAGCCAGCTGGGCTGCATGGGCTCAGGGAACAAATTACAGAGGCAGGAGGGCCCTTGAAGCCTGGGAGAGAGAAAGGCAAAGATCACACATTGCGGGAGGGTGGGGGGGGGGGGTGAGCATGCTCCCGAGAGGAAGAGCACACCCATGATGTAATTCTTTTCCTTTTCTAAAATATATACATTTTTTAATTTATTTCAGAGAGGGAGAGAGAAATGGAAACATTAGTGATGAGAGAGCATCATTGATCAGCTGCCTCCTGCATGCCCCCTACTGGGGATCAAACCCACAACCCAGGCATGTGCCCTGACTGTGTATCAAACCCTGACCTCCTGGTTCATGCCAGCTGGGCCCGTGCTGTATTTGTGACCACTGCCCATAAGCTGGGCTGCCATGTTAAATCCCATCCTGCCTGCTTTGGGCTTCTCAGAAATTCCCCAGCATTCCTGCCTCTCTGAACATTCTCAGCCATCCTTTTTGAGGTCATGCTTTTCCCCCTTTCCTGTCATTTCTGGGGTGTGGAGCTGAGGAGAGACTGGAGCATGCGTTTTGTCCACTATGGTGCAAAGAGGAGTCAGAGAGTTCCTGCTCCATAAAAAAAATGACAGTTAAGCAGAATCTTAGAGAAGGAGAAGGAGCTGCCAAAGTGAAAAGGGGAGAGAAGGGCATCACCTACGAGGAGACAGCATGGGCGAAGGTAGGGGGACAGGACACGGTATGGCCGGTGAGGAGGTGAGGAGGGATTACGAGCAATTTGACATTTCCAGAGTCAGGAGGTACACGGGCTGCAGACGGAGAGGCCGGGTCCTATGTGTCAGGTTAAGAGGTTCACCCTTATCCCGAGGGCCCCTGCAGGTTCTTGAAGAGTCACATGTGCAGTGGCCACAGCAACAGAGCCACCAGGTTCTCACAGCTTGGCCCTGAGCCAGGGAGAAGTCCTGCCCAGAGGGCCCACAACCCTCCGGTGACCAGGAACCACTTGGTACCCTGGGGGTCTGGGAGCTGCAGCCAAGCTAGTTCCCTCCCGTTCCACCTCAGCCAAGGCTTCCTCTCCCCCTTCTATTGCCTCCTCCCCACCCCACTCCCCAGCAGTGTCAAACTGAAGTCCCTCTCAAATCCTGTGGTCTCACCCTGGCTAGTGTGGCTCACCATGGCTAGTAGTGGGTGAACAGGAGGCAGTTCATTGATGTTTCTCCCACATTATTTTATCTACTTTCCTCTATCTTTCTCTTACTTTCTAAAATTAAAAAAAAAAAATTAAAAGAATAATTAGCCTGGCTGGCGTGGCTCAATGGTTGAACACTGAGCCATGAACCAGGAGGCCACAGTTTGATTCCCAGTCAGGGCACATGCCCAGGTTGCCTGTTCAATCCCCAGTGAGGGGCATACAGGAAGCAGCTGATGGATGCTTTACTCTCATCATTGATGTTTCTATCTCTCTCTCCCTCTCCCATCCTCTCTGAAATCAATAAAAATATATTTTTAAAAAAAGAATAACTATTTGGGAATCATTAATTCAGGCAGAAGCCCAAAAAACATTCTGATTAAGAGACGGAGGCAATGGGTATTTGTGAAGGGGAGGGGAACAATTACATCAATAGAAGAAAGGCATTTATGTAGTAAGTACCCTGTTTCCCCAAAAATAAGACAGTGACTTATATTAATTTTTTCCCCCGAAGTTGCATTAGGTCTTATTTTCGGAGGATGTCTTATTTTCGGGGAAACACGGTAGGTAGGTAGGTAGGTAGGTAGGTATACACAGAGCAGAGTAGAAACAATAGGCCAGGTGCAGAGGGTTGCTAGGGCGGGGAGCTCTGGCTGCCTGGCAACGGCAAAACTACAAGCTCTTGCATGACCACTTCCTTAAGCACTAAGCCCTGGAGGTGACATCTAGGCCTCAGTTTTGTCTCAGCTCCAGGCCCAGAGAAGCAGCAGATGGCTGACATGAGGACCAGCTGCACTGGTTAGTGACCCCTGCCCTGGTGCCAGTCTGTTAGACCACCACCCTGACCCTAAGGGGGCACACCTGGAAAGCTGGTGAATGTTCTTGAATGTTCTCCTGAGATCCTCCACTACTCCTGATAAAAGCCCTTAAGAGTGCTCTCTCTCTCTCTCTCTCTCTCTCTCTCTCTCTCTCTCTCTCTCTCTCTTCCTCTTTCTTCCTCTCTCTCTCTCTCTCTCTCTCTCTCTCTCTCTCTCTCTCTCTCTCTCTCTCTTCCTCTCCCTCTCTCTCTTTCTCTCTCTTCTTCCCTCCCTCCCTCTTTCAACTTTCAATGAGAGCATCTCTCTCTCTCTAACTCATTTCCTGAGTCCATTTCTTCTATGTTCACTTGTTCACTTCTGCCTCTGGGACTTTCTCAATAAACTTTATCTTATAGTTTGGGGGGAAAGAATCAATGAATTGAAATTTAAAAAAATAACAACTGGGAAAACAATGTAAACATCCAGATTAGCAAACTGGGTGAAGAGCTATAGAGAGAGAAACGTGCATATAAAGTGTGAATATATATTCACAAAAATTGCGACATTAAAAAAAGTTCCATATATAGGCCACAAAAATATCTCTATAAATTCTAAAAGTACCACATTTTCTCAATTTCAAGCATTAATGTTAGAAATCTATGACAAAAAATTTTAAAGCCATAACTTTTTAAACAAAAAAAGAAAAACACATTTCTAAATAATTCATGAGTTAAGGATGAAATCTTAACAGAAAAAAATCCCCAAAATATTTATGAATGAGAGATAACAAAAGTGTGGCATATTAAAATTTGTGCTATGTAGCTAAAACAGGATTTATAAGGATGATTATAGTCTTGTAAACATCTACTAGAAAACAACAACAAATAAATTTGAAAATAAATGCCCCTAATATTCAACTCTAAAAACTAGAAAAAGAACACCAGGAGAAACCCAAAGAAAGTTTTAGAAGGAACAGAACTCAAAGACAAAATAGAAATTAAAACAATAAACAATTAAAAAAACAAAAAGGTTTAACATAATTTTAAAAATTAAAAGTCACTTCTTTGCAAAGTCTGGCAAGCCTTTCTGAATAAGATCCTCTCACCGGCTTCTCATTGACACCAGGGACCCTTTGCAAGCCTCTGCTAGGTGAGGTATTTACGATTTGTTCTTCCATTAGACCAAGACCTTTATTTAGAGCAAGAGAGGGTTCCTCTGCGCCCCTGTCAGTGGCACCAGGCACAGGGCCAGTCTCATTGGCTGTGCTTAACCATTGCTGCTGAAGAAGCCAACGTAGGAAACATTCTAGTACTGTGCTAGTCAGAGCTCTACAGCACATGGCCTTTGCATAAGGCACCCACCGTTCCTTTCTCATTTCACGTGTGGGGGCCCAACATATTCCACAATGGCATACTTTTCTAATTAAAATCAGCTAAGAAGCACCAATGCAGAAGGAGTTCTCTGACTTTCCTCTGTCCCCCTTAAAGCTGGATATAAATCACCATGATAGATTTACTTGTTCCTGAAGGACTGAGAAACAACCTTATCACAAGAAACAGAAAGTCCATGCCCTGGCCAGGAGCTCATTTGGTTAGAGTGTCATCCCAATACATCAAGGTTTCGGGTTTGATCCCCAGTCAGGGCACATATAAGAATCAACCAGTGAATGCACAGGTAAGTGGAACAACAAACCAATCTCTCTCTCTCTCTCTCTCCCTCTCTCTCTCTCTCTCTCTCTCTCTCTCTCTCTCTCTCTCTCTCTCTCTCTCTTTCTCTCTCTCCCTCCCTTCCTCTTTCTAAAATCGATTTTAAAATTTACAAAAATAATCCAGAGCCAAAAAATGTGTATAACTATACCCTGTTACTCCTTTACTACTCTAGACCAGTGGTCGGCAAACCGTGGCTCGACAGCCACATGCGGCTCTTTGGCCCCTTGAGTGTGGCTCTTCTACAAAATACCACAGGCAAGCACGTACAGTGCGATTGAAACTTCGTGGCCCGTGCACAGAAGTCAGTTTTCGGCCTGGAGGAGTCAATTTTGAAGAAGTGTTTCTAACGCTGAGCCACACTCAAGGGGCCAAAGAGACGATCCTCGGTGTGCCGACCATTGCCCTAGACCAAACTTTGTTAGATTCCTCACTAATAAATATCCAAACTTTGCTTATATTCCTTTTGATTGAGCACTTTCTACTGTCAGGTTCCCACAAATTTGTTTGTCTAAAAAAATTTAAAAAAATGAAAGGGGAGAGCCTACCGAAACTGGTTTGGCTCAGTGGTAGAGAGTCGGTCTGCGGACTGAAAGGTCCCAGGTTCGATTCCGGTCAAGGGCACGTACATTGGTTGCGGGCACATCCCCGGTAGGGAGTGTGCAAGAGGCAGATGATCAATGTTTCTCTCTCATCGACGTTTCTAGCTCTCTATCCCTCTCTCCCCCTCTCTGTGAAAAATCAATAAAATATATATTTTTTTTAAAAAAAGGGAGAGCCTGTTCAATAATTTCTTTGAGCCGCATTTAATGTTTGTTTGTTGTTTTTTGTTAATCCTCACCCCAGGATATTTTTCCATTGATTTTTAGGGAGAGTGGAAGAGAGAGGGAAAGACAGAGAGAAACATCGATATGACAGAAACACGTTGATTGGCCGCTTCAGAACGTGCCCCAGCCAGGCCCTGACGAGGCGGAGCCTACAACCAAGGTTCATGACCCCGACCAGAATGGAACCTGGGACCCTTGGTCCACAGACTGACACTGTAGCCACTGAGCCAAACCAGCCAGGGCTAATTTTATTTTTATTGTTAATCCTCACCGGAGGATATTTCTCCTTTGATTTTTAGAGAGAGTGGAAAGGAGGGGGAGAGACAAAGAGAGAAACATTGATGTGAGAGAGGCACCTGCAGCTACCTGCAAATCACTCACTCTCACTCCTGCAATCTAAACACCCCGTCCCCCTGCATTCTCCTTTGTCCAAAATGTCCTTTCCCAAGATGCCTCACTGTCGGTGGAATTTCCATGCCTATATGAATTCTCCAGGAGCCTGTTTTGAAACTTTGATTTTTCTCTTGTTAATATCTCTGTTAATTTAATTAGCCCAGCCAGAACATACAAAGTGGAAGGGAAAGTATCTTTTTTAGCCCCCACTCTAATAATCCTCTGCATTTTTTGAAGATGAGTGGGCGAGTGAGGGCTAAACTGAGGCCAAAGATTCCAGAACAGCTTAGAGAACACAGCAGTCACTGGGAGGGAGGGGGAGGGGCAGTAGGTATAGTTAGAGCTCAGTTCTGAGGCAGGAAAGTGTGTGCTACATACAGAGGAATTCCACCCTAAATGACCTGGTCATTCAAGAGCCACTCACTCAGATGTAAAAATGGAGTCATTCAGAGAAGCTCGCCTTAGTGGTTGCGACAGCGGTGGGGGTGGTGGGTGGGTGGTGCAGGGTGTCCAGGCAGAGGAGCTGGGTGGGCGCCAGGTGGCCTTCACAGACCAATCCTCCCTCTCCCTCCGCCAGAGTGTGGGGGGGAGTGTGTGGGGAGATAGATAAATGTTCCCTCTAATGCTGTGGGTTGGATGGTTAGATGGGGGCCTCCCACAGGCCCTGCTAGTCCGGCCAGCTACTATACCTACCTGGCCACTGCACCTCCCCCCTATGACTGCTGTGTTCTCTAAGTTGTTCTGGAATCTTTGGCCTCAGTTGAGCCCTCACTGGCCCAGTCATCTCCAAAAAATGCAGCCCAGGCTGGAACAGGAGCCACGCCTTGGGGGAGGAGGGGTTGTTGGAGAGGCTGCGGCAGATCACTGGGTCCCCAGGGCTCCTCACAGGCTCTGGCTAGCTGCCCAGAGGGCGCGGCTCCCCAGTACCTGCACTCCTGCCAGGGCAAAGCAGAGGCCAGGGCCTTCCCCTTCAGCCGGCCGCGTCCAGTCCTTCCTGCTCAGCCAGCTGTATAAGGGCAAATGGGGCCTGCAGCACTGCTTTGCTGGTAAGAGCCCAAAATAGCCAACAACCTGAATGTCCTCCCGTAGGGACTAGGTGATAAGGAATGGTGACGCGCATGAAGACTCATACTGTGCGGTCACTAGGAGGAAACAAGTTGGTCCGGCTCTGCTTGCACGGAAAGACTCTCCAAGATACAGTGTAAAATGCCCGTGGCAGAGAAATACTGCAAGGCCGCTCTGTGAATAATACATCTACGTGAATATGCACCAACAAACTGAATATACACACTTTGAGTAATTATAAAGGCAATATTTATTAAAATACATTTCATTTCCAAAATTGAGCTATCAGCTGTTACCTTGTGTATACATTTTTGGGGACACCCTGTATGTACATAGAATGTGCTGCAGAAAGATCTGCAAGTGCACCCCTAAAAAGTGGGTTGAGGGACTAAAGAGTGGATCTCAGTATAAAAACATTTTTTTTTTTTTTAATTATAGGACAAAATGTCCTTTTTCCAGGAGCCCATCCAGTATACCACATTACATTTCATTTTCACATCTCCTTAGTTTTCTCTTGGCTGAGACAGAGCTATGTCTCAGACTTTCCTTATTTTTTATGACTTTCACAGTTTTAAGGACTACCAATTAGGTATTTTAGAGAATACTAGAGGCCCGGTGTATGAAATTCTTGCGGGGGGTGGGGGTGGGGGATTGTCCCTTAGCCTGGCCTGCATCCTCTCTCCATCTGGGACCACTTGGGGGATGTTGGACCTAAACCGGCAGTCGGACATTGCTCTCACAATCCGGGATGCTGCAGGCACCAGTGACCATCTTTTCATACAGGTGAAAGGCATCTTGCTATTGTATGGGCAGCTACATTTTTTTTGCCCTAGTTATATAAAAAGTAGCACATAACATGATCCTTCTACGGTCGTAGTACCATTTCCCCACCTTATGGGTGGAAAAACTGAAGCAGAGAGAAGTTAAGTAATTGGCTTTGCCACACAGTTATGTGTCAGAATCAGGGCTGACCACAAAATGTGCAAGCCAGAGTCCATGCATGTCATCATTGTATCATCCTGTTTTTTCAGTGTTAGAGTAGCCTTGCCAGGTTTTAATTTTTAAATATAGGAGACTGTTCCCAATATATACGGTAGGGACCCTAGCCTGGCCAGTGATCAGGGCCATCTGTGGAGTGACCGTCGGGAGTGATCAGTAACAATAGGGCTCATGTTTGGATCAGTAACAGTAAGATCAAGCCTGTCTGATGAGGTATGGGCAGCTATGCATCCACGTGGCTCCCTCCTCAGCTGACTTCTGTATAGAAGACACCCCTCAATTTTCTGTCAAATGGTTTTAGAAAAAAAGCGTCTTATACATGGGAAAATATGGTACTTAATGAGGAAACATACACAGCTATTTTTAAAAGGCATCTATGTTTATAAGATGGGTGTCTATAAAATATAGAGAGAAATTAAATCTTGCTTTTCTGATGTCTGATACACTCAACAAATTAAAATAATCATTAATAGAAATATTATTGTACCAGAGACACTTTTATTTTTTTAAATGTTTTTTATTTTCTTTTAGAGGGAGAGAAAAATGTCATTCATGGGCTGCTTCCTGCACTGCCCCCTACCGGGGATCCAGCAGGATACTGTACTGGAAATCAAACAAGAGACCTCCTGGTGCATGGGACAATGCTCAGCCAACTGAACCACACTGGCCAGGGCACCCAGACACTTTAGAACCAAATCTTGGTAATCTTCAGGGACAATAGTAATACCTTTCCTGGATCATCATTTTCAAGTTCTTTATAATTTATTAATAGTATGTTTGCCTTGTGCTGTTTCTCATTTTCTTACTTATGAGAATGAAACTGGGCAACCAATAGATCTGGGCTGCCTGTCACTTCCTGAGCCAATTAAGCAGAGATGGGGTTGAGTCATATATGAGCATTTATTCCAATAATGCCGGCAGTGTGGGAGAGTAGCAGGTCCTCCACGAAATTTTGCTCTGCACCCCCTTCCCCTGCCCCCCCTCTCCCCGCCCCATAAACCAGCTGCTTTCTTTGGGTAAGACAAAGATGACATGAAGTAGACAAAAGGAATAAAAATGGGTGTGATTGTTACAGGTTACAGGCTTGAGGGCAGGAGGCCATTGTTTAAGCAATAGGGTGGTTAATCTTTCCATGATAATAGGATAATAGGCTGAATTCCAAGGTTGACTTCCAGGCCCTGGGGGTGAACGACTCCCAGCTGGGTTAGAATGTGCTTTCTTTCATCAGAACAAAACAACCTTGGTTAATAGAGTATGTTTAATATTTCTCTTCTTTTTTAACTGTTTAGTTTTTATTTCATAATCATAAACTTAACTTTGCAATCCAGCTAGACTGGGGAGGGGTAAGGAAATGATGGAACCCGATAAACTGGCAAGAGCACAAAGATTATAGAACACTAGAGGTCCGGTGCATGAAATCCGTGCATGGGAAGTGGGGATGGTGTCCCTCAGCCCAGCCTGCACCCTCTCCAATCTGGGATCCCTCTCACAATCCAGGACTGCTGGCTCCCAACTGCTCACCTGCCTGCCTTCCTGATTGTTACTAACCACTTCTGCCTGCCAGCCTGATCACCCCCCTAACCACTCCCCTGCCAGCCTGTTTGCTCTCAACTTCCCTCCTCTGCCTGCCTGGCCACTCCTAACTACCCTCCCCTGCAGGGTTGATTGCCTCCAACTGCCCTCCCTTGCAAGCCTGGTCCCTCCCAACTGCCCTCCCCTGCTTGCCATCTTATGGTGGCCATCTTATGTGTTGGAGTGATGGTCAATCTGCATATTACTCTTTTATTAGATAGGATTCCAAGCAAATCGGGGTGCTTCCTTGAGCTACAGAAGGAATGGTCTGGTGGTTAGGATAAAACACAAGTCAGATTTATTAGAGATGTCCACAGTCAGCAATGGTGATCGTCTTGCTAGTCTTGCCATTTCCAGACCCAAAGTGCTCCATGACTGTCACAATATGCTTGCCTTCTGTCACCTGGCGAAGACCACATGCTTGCCACCCACCCACTCGGGCTGGGCAGTGCAGATGAAGCACTGGGAGCCGTTTGTGTTAGGCCCAGCATTGCCAAGGGCAAGATGCCAGGACCTGTATATTTCAGGATTTCTCCCCATAGATGGAATCTCTGCCTGTGTCATGGCGTGTGGAGTTGCCACCCTGGCACATAAATCCCGGAATAATTCTGTGAAAGCAGGAACCCTTTCAGTAACCAAAATCTTCCCCCCAACTCTCAGAGCATGGGAGTTTTCTGCTGTCGTTGGGACTTGGTCTGCAAACAGCTGGGAGGAGATGAGGCCCAGAGGGGATTACCATTGATGTCAAGGAACACCTTGGGGTTCACCAAGGCTGAGGAGCGGCTTCGGGGCGTCGTCGTCTGCAAAGCCTGATATTTTTTATAACCACGTCAGTCCCCAATGTGTATTCTATTTATGCCCTAACAAGAATATGAATTATTTTTCTCATTGACTTTCTCTTTGGGATGTAAGTTTCTCTTTTCAAAGCATATTGTGGAATCTTTCAATTCTCTTCTTATTTTCCTCCATTTTTCTATAATATTTGCTATCTTTAATAGGAAGTAGATCTATTCCTTTGTCACCATCTGTTTTCCCTGTGGCTTAATAAGCCCTCTGTGCTCCGGGCAGTTTTTTTCCCCTCTTTCCCCGCTGTCTTGGAGAGTTCTGGAACCAGACTCTGCAGCCCCAAAGGCCCAATCTGTGCATCCTGTAACCGGAGATGCTGCCCGCGAAGAGCAAGGGGTTCGCATTTCAAAGTGGCATCACCGATCGCTTTCTTCAGAGCCACAATCACATCATCCTGTACACAGGGTTTGTAACTATAGTAGCCGGCAAGTTTTGTTTCTGAACCTCCAGCCATTCACACGCCCTCCTGGGAGGATGCGGCCCGCGCAGGAGGTGAAAATCGATTGCCGAAACCGGTTTGGCTCAGTGGATAGAGCGTCGACCTGCTGACTGAAGGGTCCCAGGTTCGATTCCGGTTGGGGGCATGTACATTGGTTGCGGGCACGTCCCCGGTGGGGGATGTGCAGGAGGCGGCTGGTCGGTGTTCCTAGCTTTCTATCCCTTTCCCTTCCTCTCTGTAAAAAACCAATAATATATATATATATTTAAAAACAAAATCGGTGCCGCCCATTCGGGAGCTTCAGGAGCACAGCCAGTCCTGGTCCTCACGGCCCCTACGGTCGAGGAGCGCTTTTGGCTCCGGTCCTGCGCCTCCCATTCTGCGCCTCCCATTCTGTGAACACTCTCCCTGCCCCCACGCCCCCCGCAGCGGGAGGGATTTAGGGCCCGGACTTGGGCATTAGCTCTCGCCTTCCCCTGGGGCCGCCGGAGCGAAGCCCATTCCCTCTTAGGGGGACCCGGTCCCACCCTTCCATTTCCGCACCACTGTGCGCCCTAAGTAGACAGTCACCCTGGAGAGGCACTAACTGTGGCGCCCTGGCCTGGGGGGATTTGGGGAATCCCCACCCCGGGAGGGCGGCTCTATCGGAGATGGGGGGATCCCTACCCCCAGACCTCGGCGCCCGAAGGCCACGCCTCCCTTCCTCCCGCTCCGGAGGCCCCGCCCCGCAGGCCCTCCCCGCAGGGGGCCCAGAGGGCTCCCGCCTGGGGGCGGGGCCGAGAGCAGACCACGCCCCTCCACGGCCCCGCCCCCACACCAGAGGCCCCGCCCCCGGGGCGCGGCCCGCGGCGCCCCAGAGTTTTCCGCTGAGCTGGCCCCTCCTCCGCCCCGCCCTGCGGCTGCGGAGCCCGCCGGCGGAGAACCCCGGGAGCCGGAGCGGACGGAGGACCGAATTCACCCCGACCGGAGCACCCCCCTCATCTCCCGCGGCTCCACACCGGTGGCCGGTGCCAGGTGAGTGAGGGTCTCGGCTGGCCCGCGGGGGGAGGGGGAGGACGGTGTTCGGTCGGTCCCGGACCGGCTGCCTCGGCTCGGTCAGCTGCGGGGACTCTCCTCCCCGTGGCCCCCAGGCCCGGGCTCCTGACAGCCTGGGCCGGCGTGGGACCGACCGGGTGGTCCTGAGCCGGGTGGTCCTGGGCCGGGTGTCCTGGGCCGGGTGGTGACGGGCCGGGTGGTGACGGGCCGGGGTGGGGGGCCGCGGGCCCGTCCGCTCTGACCCATCTGGGCTCTGGGTGTGCGTGCGCCCTTCCGGGAAAGGCTGCCCGGGAGAGCTGGGGGGGTGGGGGAGGCTGCCTGCAGGAACTCTCTCCCGGAACCGGGAGGACGCCGATTCCCGGGAGTTTCCCAGCTGCTGCTGGAGTTTATGTGTGAGGCACTTTATTGGAAAGAGCGGGGTTCATCCCGGGCGCTGTGTTCACCTGTGTTCGCCTCCCCCGCCTTTCCACCTTCTCCAACCTTGGCGACAGTTCCAGGGAGGGATTCGTGGACTTTTATCTCCTCCGGGGCCCCAGCTCAGCCCCTGAAGGCTTCACCAGGTAGACATGCGTCTGAGGTAGAGAAGAAAGTTCTTCACCTAGAAACGTGGAGGGCAGACGCCGAGCCAGGCGGTTCCAGCTCAGGCAGGAAGCTGTGCGCCCGGGCCCTTTCTTGTCCCCGCCCATCTCACCAGCCAGTGGCTTTGTGTGGAGATGGGTGCTGAGGACCGAGCCTGGGTACTGAGGTAGCTAGCCACTCTGCTCTCTCCCCAGGCCCTTCACTTTGTCCTCTTCTGCCCTGGCCCGGGCATGGGGTGGTGCTCTGAGGGGTAAGCCTCTGCTTGCCCACACAACAGGAGCAAAAGCTTGCAGGGCAGTGCCAGTCTGAGCCCAGGAGTCGCTCATCCCTAACTGGCTCTCAGTAAGTCCCTTCCTTCCTTTCTTGAGTCAGTTGTTGGGAATTCCGGGAGGATTAACGGGTACCCTTCCCTCCAGGCACTTTCTGTGCTATGAGGTGTTCCCAGATTAGCATGGTTAGGTGAGGTGCCAGGGTAGGTGGTTGCCCTGGCCTTGGTGCCTCACCTCAGGCTCCTGCATCCCTCCCTAATCTTGTCTCTTAACTAGTCTTCAGACATCGGTTTCCTCATGTTTAAAATGGGGGTGATAACAATACCTCCCTTACAGAGTGACGGCGAGGAATAAATGAATGAATACATTTAACAACCCACACAGCTCAGGCACTGACCCGAATAGGTGGTGACTCATACCATACGTGTGTGTCCCAGGTGAATATCCCCCAGTTTGGACATAAGGTTTATAGCAGGGCCTTGTGCATAAGTAATCATCTCTGTGTGTCACTGATAATGCAGTAGTAATAGCTGTCACTCCCTCATGCAGTTGAAGGGCCAGCCAAGTTGAAGTGCTCTTCTGACCTGTCCCTCTGCCTTGGCTCATGCTGTTATGCCCTCCTCCCCTCCACTCCTTTGGCACTGACCCACTTCTGATACTGGCCTTTCGTGGTATTTCTATGGCCGCGGGTCTTTCCTCTGCCCTATCCTTTGTCTCTGGAGGTTGAGGGGTGTTTCTTACAGATCTCTGAGCCGCATCGCACCAGGATGGGCCTTCCTAATGTGGGTGCTCAGTAGATGTCAGCTGAGTGAAAGAGGCAGGCCAGGGAAGCAGGGTTAGACCTGGAGATGGAAATGAGTCCAGAGTGAGGGGTGGCAGTAGGAGCTGCCCAAGAGGCCAAGTAGGAAGGCCTTTGAGTTCATTTATGAGGCCAGGGCAAGGGTAACAGTCAGGGCCCATCCTGGATTGCTGTTCCTAGAAGGCCAAGATTGATGAGGGTGCCTTGGTCACGTGATTTTGAGGAGGCTGGGTAGTTTGGAATGAAGGTGGGAAGACAGCCAGAATAGGTTAGTGTGGGCTCTTCTTGAGAATTCACTGTAGAATAAAGAGAGAGAGAGAGAGAGAGAGAGAGAGAGAGAGAGAGAGAGAGAGAAAGCCAGTGTGGGAAGGCGGTGAATATAGAAATGAAATTTGTTCAGAGGCCCTTGGGCCTTCCTCGAGCTCTCCCTCCCTCCCTCCCTCTTAGCTGCCATCATCTCCCTGTAAGCCTGGAGCAGTTCCTGGCACTTGGTTCCAAGGGACACTTGGGGAAGAATCTGTATATGGGTGTGTGTCACAGTCATAGCCAAATAGACTCAGGTTTCTCTGGATTTTTCTCTACACCACCTCTGATCTCATTTCCCTGGAACATCAGGAATTTGAATGCTGCCTGCATAGGACATCTCTTAGGTGAAAGGAAGAAACGGAAGTTTCCTTGGTGCGAATTTGCATTTTTAAAAGGAGTTGCTGAAATTCAGTGGCATTCTCTACCTATCTATAATAATAAAAGTATAATATGCTAATTAGACTGGATATCCTTCCGGACGTCCTTCCAGATGACCTTCCAGGGGCTTCAAGGAAAGCCCGGGTCCTAGGTGCCAGAAAGAAGCAGGTGCCAGCAGCCAGGGGAAGGAACGCCTACTCTTGCACAAATTTCGTGAATTCTAGTCTACCTAATAAAAGAGTAACATGCTAATTGAACAAACCTTTATGACACCCACCAGCCAATCAGGAGTGAGTATGCAAATTAACCCACAAAAAGAGGAAGGGTTAATTTGAATACACAGGCACCTAGTGGCCAGGGACAGGGCTGGATGCAGGCGTTCCACACCATCCCAGCCACTCAGGGCCTCTGGGCAGCGTGGGAAGGCAGAAAGGCTGCTCCAGCCAGAGTGAGGGCGATGCTGGCAGCCCGGGGAACGAAGGCCCATTCTTACACGAATCTTCATTTGTGCTTCAGGCCACTAGTATCCAATAACTACCGAAGCCATACATTCAGTCTACTGACCCTAACCCCGAAATTAAAGGCCACATGGTGTGAGGATCTTAACAGTAAAGCCAGAATGGTGACTCGAATCACAGCTGACCATGCTGCACTGATGTGAGAACTTAATGAGTGAGGGCAACCAAGGAGTCAGGAGACAGCTCATTCGTGTTAGATGACCAGGCACAAGCCAGGTAACCACACAGACTCTGTGTTCTGCATGGTAAGATGCCTGCCTCAAATGGTTGTTTGCAGAATCCAGTGAGATGTTTGCAAAAGGGGTTTGAGCTCAGTTAGGGGGTGGTGATACCTTGGGTGTGTTACTGCAAGGAACCTTGAAGCTGGGAGTGGCACGCTCAGGTCTGCCAGGTGCTTGTGCTCCTGAAGGACCCACTGCCTTCGCAGAACAGAGGGAGGAATTGAAACCAGACAAGGCTGCCTGCCACTACTTGAGGCAATTAAGTAAAAACAGAGTTGAACCATTTATGAGTGTTTATTCCAATAACGCTGGCAGTGTGGGAGAGCAGCAGGTCATCCACAAAAATCTGCTCTGCACCCCCATAAGCCACCTGCTTATATTGGGCAGAACAAAGATTACATGGGGAGTAGGCAACAGGAATAATGGGTATGCAAAACAGGAAATAGGGACTCCATTATTTGGGCAACAGTAATTAATCTTTCCATGATAATAGGCAGTTCTTGAATGAGAATGGACCCCTTTGTGGGTCCATTAATATTAATATTAAAAAGTCCAAGGTTTACACCCAGGTCCCTGGGGCATACAACTCCCAGCCAGGTTAGAAAATCCTTTAACCAGACCAAGGCAATAGAGTTAACGGAGCATGATGATATTTCCCATAACCGGAGCTAGTTCCCAATACTCTGTTTTTGCCCCTAACAAGATGAGAGCGATTAGAGTGAAGGGAGAGAAAAATTCAGAGGCTGTAAACAGGGAGGTGGAGGGAGTGTCTGGCAGATGAAGCCTGGGGGAGTGGCATCGTGGGGAAAGGGTGTGTCTGTGGGGTGCGTGCTGGTGATAGTAGATGTGAGCCTGATGTGTCTACCTAAAAGGTCACGGCTATTTTTAGGAAGTGGGTGACAGGCATGTTTCTGTCTAACTCCTTATTGTGAGTACCCACTGTTCGCCTAGCCCCATGCTGGGTGCACCAAAGCGGAGGCCAGCCCCACCCAGCCTGGGTTGTTCCCTGCATTCCCCTGAGACACAGGATCTGGAAGACACTGGATGCGAACTAGTCTGGAGAATGGGGGAGATCATGAATTCAGTTTGGGACATGTTGTGCTTGAGATACCAAGTCGGCAGATGGGTCTGGGGCTCAGGAGTCTGGGTGAGAGGGACATTTTTGTCTAGGTTGTAACTTATGTTGAAGACATGGTGAGAGGAGAATCCAAGATGGCTGCTCGGGTAGGCACCTAGCCGCAGCCGCACGCAACAATTTCAATAAAATACAACTAAAATATAAAATGGACATTACCCAGAACTACAGGAAAGTCAACTGACTGGAAATTCTACAACGAGAAGCAAGGAGAAAACCAGAAGGAAGCACGGAGGAGCTGTAAAAGCCTAAGGTACGGAGACACGCGGCGCGCGCGGAGAGTACAGAGCCGGAGAGGAGGGAGGCCGAGTGCCTGGCTGGCGTTCCCTAGCGGGAAGGAGATAAACACTCGGACTGTGCTGGGCCCCCAACTGCTCTGAACCCCCGTTCTAGGCCAGACCCCGGGGACCCAGGCTCATCCAGAGGGAGCTGGGCTGTAAGGCGGTACTCGGGGAAGCAGTGAAAGGAGGTCCCAGAGGCACGCACACAGCGCGCAGAGAAGGGCCGGCCGGCTGTGCCGTAGGACTGCCCTGGCGGGAAGGAGACAGGCTCCAGACTGCTCTGAACGCCACCTCCAACTCCACTTCCAACTGAACTGAACCCCAGTTTCGGGCCCATTGCGGGAGAGCTTACACTGTTTGGTAGCAGGCGAAAATCGAGGGCACCTTTCTCTCAGAGGCGCTTGCAACAAGTACTGAAGGACCCTGAGTCTCAGGAGTCGCATAGGGCGGGGCTGACGGAAGCCAAGGCTGTAGGCTCCACCCTGAAACTCCGCCCCCATCAGGAAAGCTGCCTGCGAAAATGCCTAAACCAAATAGATCACAAACGAAAGAAATGGAGGACAAAAAGCGACTGGATATAGAGTTCAAAACCACACTTATAGGGTTTTTCAAGAGACTCCTAGAAAAGGCCGATAAAATAAATGAGACCTATAAGGATATGAAAAGGGATCAACAAGAAATGCTAAGGGATCAACAAGAAATAAAGAATACATTGTCTGAAATAAAAAATATTCTACAGAGTCCTAAAAACAGAATAGAAGATCGCAAGAATCAAGTCAAAGATTTGGAACATAAAGAGCCAGAAGACACTCCTCTGCAGAAGCTAGAAGGCAAGAGAATCCAGAAAATTGAAGATAATGTAAGAAACCTCTGGGACAACTTCAAACGATCTAACATCAGAATCATGGGGGTCCCAGAAGATGAGAGAGAGCAAGATATCGAAAACATACTGAAAGAAATAGTGACAGAAAACTTCCCCCACCTGGGGAAAGAATTGGACTTACAAGTCCAGGAAGCACACAGAACTCCAAATAAGAGGAATCCAAAGAGGACCACACCAAGACAAATCATAATTAAGATTCCAAGAGCAAAGGACAAAGAGAGAATATTAAAAGCAGCAAGAGCTAAGCAGGTGGTTACCTATAAAGGAGCACCTATACGATTGTCAGCTGATTTCTCAACAGAAACCATGCAGGCCAGACGGGAATGGCAAGAAATATTCAAGGTGATGAATAGCAAGAACCTACAGCCAAAAATACTCTACCCAGCAAAGCTATCACTCAGATTCGAAGGTCAGATAAAGAGCTTCACTAATAAAAGAAAGCTAAAGGAGTTCATCACCACCAAACCAGAATTATATGAATTGCTGAAGGGGGTTCTTTCAGAAGAGAAAGTAAATAAAGATAAAAATTATGAACAACAAATACGTAACTATCAACAAGGGAATCTAAAAACCAAGGAAATTAAAAAAAAAAATCTGATGAACAATATTAACTGTTGAATATAATAGAATCAGAGGTATGGAAGGGGAGTGAACTGATGATTCTTGGGGAAAAGGGAAGAGGGGAATGTGGGAAGAGACTGAACATAAACTGTGCACCTATGGATGAGGACAATGGGGAGTGGGGAAAGGGCAGAGGGTGGGGTGGGAAGGGGGGGGAAAGGAACACTTGTAATAATATGAACAATAAAAATTTATTAAAAAAAAAAATAAATAAATAAATAAATAAATAAATAAATAAAAAAGAAAAAAAAAAAAAAGACATGGTGAGATTGAGGAACTCAGCCTAGAACAGCTGAGTCAAGGAGGATGCCCTGTAAAGGAGCCAGAAAAAGAGCAGCTCAAGAGCAGGAAAGAAAACCCGGACAGCGTCCCACACAGAAGCCTCTGGCAGTGGCCACAGCTGCGGTGGGAAGAGACTGGTCACTTTTCTGGGGCTGTTTTGTGGGATGATAGTAGCAGCAGGCTCGGGGAATGAACGGGTAGGGACGTAGCCTGAGGTGATGATCTGGGGTTACTAACTATAGACAAGCTCTGAAGATGTGGGCTTTGAAGGGGAGGAGAAAGATTGGGTGATGCTGGAGGACACCTTGAGGGGTGTTTGTTTTTGTTCCTCAGCCCATTCTCCTCCCATTTCCCCTGAGAAGTTCATGTGGATGGCCTGCAGTCAGGATCCCCTCTCTCCCTGTCACAGACACACGCAGCTGTGAAACTGCCTGTTTCACCAAGTGGATTCATGTACATACTGCACTCCAGCTTGTGCTTTTGATTAATTTATTGTGGCCAGTCACTTCAGGTTACTGCTCTTCCACGCCAGTAGCAGATCTATATTTAAT
Organism: Pipistrellus hanaki; assembly: GCF_964339955.1. Taxonomy (NCBI): domain Eukaryota; kingdom Metazoa; phylum Chordata; class Mammalia; order Chiroptera; family Vespertilionidae; genus Pipistrellus; species Pipistrellus hanaki. The sequence goes on along the minus strand of NC_140516.1, from coordinate 9,817,452 downwards.
GTTCAGATGTACCATCGTTTACTAAGCTTTTCCCTTATTGATGGGTATTGAGACCATTACTCTTTTTTAATAATTCTTCATTATTGCAAGTATTACATATGTCCCCTTTTCCCCCCATTGGCCCCCTCCTGCCCACCCACACCCCATCCCCAGGCCCTCTCTATCCCCACTGTCTGCGTGCATATATGCATACAAGGAGGCTCTTTTTAAAACCTGGAACAGTTTTTAAAACCTATAGGATCCTAACTGGGATGTCATTGAATGTATTTAGTATTTATATGGAAGAGTAGATATTAACTTTTCTAAATCAGGGACAGATTACAGACCTTGTAATATGTCTTTACTAGATGTTGTGGATGGAATTCTAACTGATTCTAACTGGCTACACACACACACACACACACACACACACACACACACACACGATGGAATTCTAACTGATTCTAACTGGTTATGCTAATACACACACACACACACACACACACACACACACACACATATATATACACACACAAGAGGCCCCCAGGTACACAAAATTTGTACATGGGGGGGTGAGGGTGTTCCTAAGCTCAGCCTGCACCCTCTCCAATTTGGGACCCCTTGGAGATGTCTGACTACCGGTTTAGGCCCAATTCCTGCGGTCTGATTGACACCTAACTGCTCCCCTTCCAGCCTGATCGCCCCCAACTGCCCTCTGCTGGCCCGATGCACACTAGAGGCCCAATGCATGAAATTCGTTCAAGAGTAGCCCTTCCTTCCCCTGGCTGCTGGCACTGGCTTCCCTCTGGCACCTGGGACCTGGGTTTCCCTCTGGCACCCAGGAGCTGGGGTTCCCTTTGGCCACTGGCAGCCACCCAGAATTTTTTGTGTCCTTTCTATTTTATGTCTGGTCATTAAATTCAACCTCTATCTTTCTTCATTCCTTCTTTCTTTTGGCATATTTTGTTGCTCTACTTTTACAATATACTGTAAATTGGTTCATTTATTTTTAGTCTTTTAATTTACAAAGCTCCACATTTTCTTTTGAATGCAGCGTAGCTAATGGGCTTTTGCATGAAATGCTCACCTTTCCATGATGATTGTGTAGATAAGTTTTGATCCAAGGATTATTTATAAGATGGGGTTTTGAATTTCTGACTAGTTTTGTGGGGGTAGATGGTATGTTCATATTTTATTGTGAACTGCTACATTTTTTGGGTTACTAGAGGCCCAGCATATGAAATTTGTGCACTGGTATGGTCCCTAGGCCTGGCCTGTGATCAGAGCCATCTTCCTCAGCTGCCCACAGCCGGCTCCACCCTCCCACTCCCCCACCCCCCTGCCACCATCACGGGTTCCTCATTGTGACTGGTCCAGTGGTTGAGTGGTCGTTCTGCCATTAGGGTCAATTTGCATATTACCCTTTTATTATATAGGACAGTGATTCCCAAAGTGGTCTATATCGACCCCCAGGGGTCTATGACAACCTGCAAGGGGTCTGTCAGCGAAAAAAAAATTTGGGGGTCCATGAAATGAAAATGGGGGTCCACGATAGTGGATCTCAACATACACTGATAGTACCTATTTACTTACATCATATTATCTTATAATATAAAAACATATAAATTATTTATAAAAGTACCTATGAAGTAAAAAATTTATTATAAATGTTTATAAAATTGTGTAAGTTGTAGGATAAGAACCTGCACATAATGATATACCAGTATCATCTTGTTACAAGCATACGCGCAGTAAACATTCTTGCCAATTTTTGTCTCAAAGCTTCTCGAACTTGCACCGACTTGTTCAATTCGTCACTCTATAAATATGAATGTGAGAAAAATACGTTCATTCGTTTCCTGAATCTTGAATAGGAAAGTGCTGAGAAAATATTTTAAAAAATATAAACTGGTAGTTTATCATACAAATTATAGTGAATCAGTGTTATTTTGTTTGAGAATGCCGGAGAAAAGTAGGTACTTTATTTTGAAACTAGATTTGATGATGTTTTGACTATGGTAATACCACCGTGGATAATTAACCCATATGGTGAAATAGAAGAAACGAATGTCATAATACAAGAGGAACTGACTGAAATAAGTACAAACGAAGAACTTAAGGTTCAGTTTAAAAACGGATATCAGCAATTCTGGCTGCAAAAAAACATACCCGTTACTTATCCCGTATTATGGAATATAACGAGGAAATTTTTTATTTCCTTTCCATCGTCATACCTTGTGGAAAGGGGGTTTAGCACTGTTACCAATCTCCTAACGAAAAAAAGAAACAGACTGGACATCATTAGCCGAGGAGATTTAAGATTAAATCTTACAAAATTGACACCAAATGTTGATAATTTAGTATTAAAGCATCAGGTTCATCCTTCCCACTAAAAACATTTACTTATTGCTTAGTTTATTTTATGTTACGTATATTTTATATAACAGATACAAAATTTTATTTTGAGTAGTTTTAATTTAAATTCAATAAATAAATGTATAAAACTTAACATGTGTTTTTATTTCAAGTTTTTAACACTAAACTTCACTACAGTTAGAAATTTACAAAAAAATCAATATCAGGTAAGTAGGGGGTCTACCCAAAACTGAAAAACATGGCAAGGGGTCTACGGCACAAACAAGTTTGGGAACCTCTGATATAGGATGATTAGTGAATGGGATCAGCAAAATCTCTTTATCGGGCTGTACTAAGATCTTCTTTGTGGCCAACTACATGATTAATATTAAAAGGTTCATGGACATGAAAGAAGACTATTTTCTGTAGGAGACCACTTGAGATTTTTCTGTTAACTTGAGCTTATCTTCCTCTATCCTTGCTTATTTATCTGTCTGATTCTGAGAAGTATATAAAAAGTCTCACTATAATCTATTTTTAAGTCAAGCCCCACTTGTATTTGTTCTAGCTTTATGAATTCAGCCTTTATGTTTGACGTGTGCAGTTTTATCAAGCTTATCTTTGTGCATTGCACCCTGTGTCATTTGTTGCTTATTTAATGCTTTTGACCTTTGGCCATTAATTCCATATTATGTGTGCTTAGGAAAACATATTGCAAAGGATCTTTATAAAAAGAGGAACCCCTCTTTTTACACAGTCCTAAAGTTAATAAATAAGAGCATTTTATAAAACAGTGAGAGGCTCAGAAATTTAGAGGCAGGTGTCATTGGCAGAGAGGGGTCATCCATGCCCCTTTGTTTTCAATTCAGGCTGTGGAGTAGGTAGTAATCGGGTGTCCCCCCACCTTCTTCTCAGCTCTCCATTATCATGAGCTCCCCGTCCTGCACTGAAAGCCGGGTTTGGAGGGATGGATAAAATGAGATTTGTGGGTTTTGTCCTCTTTTTCTCTCTTCTGGTTCCCACCTGCTTTTGTTTAGTTTCAAGGAGATGGTCCAATTGTTCTGATTGTAATTGTGTGTATCTTTCCTCATTTGTGGCAGCAAGATAGACTTTCTCTGTTCCCCAAGAGATAAGACAAAAAAAAGTTAGTGCACAACCAGGACCCCAGGGCCAAATGTCATATGTAAAGACTTGGACCTCCAAGTCTTACGTTCTTTTCTGTGGTGTGCTAAGTCACATATACTATTTAAAGGGAATAGCTAAGCCTTGTTGTGCCATGAACTCCTAGTGAGTAGTTTTCCAAGTTCTGTTTTTCAAGATGAAGGCAAATGGCTGAAAAATGGCTGGAAAAACCCTCAGTTTACTGAGGCAGAATTATTGAAAAGTCTTCAACATATTTTTAATGTTAATATTTTCACTTCTAGTTTTTCTCTGTTTATCTAATATGTTTTTGCCCAACCCTTCAAATTATTATTATTTTATTTATTTATTTACTTATTTTTATTTTTATTTTTTGTTAATCCTCACTCAGGGATATTTTTCCATTGATTTTTAGAGAGAATGGGAGAGAGATGGAAAGACAGAGAGAAACATTAATGTGAGAGAAACACATCGATTGGTTGCCTTCTGCAAGACCTCTGACCAGAGAGGAATCTGCAACCAAGGTACATGCCCTTGACTGGAATTGAACCCAGGACCCTTTGGTCCACAGCCAACACCCTATCCACTGAACCAAACCAGCCAGGGCTCAAATTAAATTTTTAAAAGCAATTTTATTTTTCAATTCTAGTTGACATACATTATTACATTAGTTTCAGGTATACACCCTGGTGATTAGACATTACATAACTTACTAAGTGATCATCCTGATAAATCGCGCACCCATCTGACACTGTACATAGTTATTACAATACTAGAGGCCTGATGCATGAAATTCATGCAAGAGTAGGCCTTCCTTCCCCTGGCTGTCAGCACTGGCTTCCTTCTGGTACCTGGGACCTGGGCTTCCCTCCGGCCGCTGGCAGGCACCTAGGACCTGGGATTCCCTTGAAGTCTGGGCTTTGCCTGAAAGGTCGTTGGGTCTAATTAGCATATTATGCTTTTATTATAATAGATTAGTGGCCTGGTGCATGAAATTTGTGCACGGAGGGGGTTGTTCCCTCAGCCCAGCCTGCACTCTCTCCAATCGGATATCCCTCTTGTAATCTGGGATCGCTGGCTCCTAACTGCTCACCTGCCTGCTGCCTGCCTGCCTGATTGCCTCTAACCCCTCTGCCTGCTTGCCTGATTGCCCGTAACTGCCCTCCCAGGCTGGCCTGATCCCTTCCCCAACTGCCTCTGCCTACTGTCACCCCTAACTGCCCTCCCCTGCCAGCCTGGTTGCCTCAACTGCCCTCTCCTGCTGGCCAATTTGGTTCTGATGGATTGATTTCTATGCTACCCTGTTTCCCCGAAAATAAGACAGAGTCTTATATTAATTTTTTCTCCCAAAGTTGCGCTAGGTCTTATTTTCAGAGGATGTCTTATCTTTCCATGCGCTAGGTCTTATTTTCGGAGGATGTCTTATTTTCGGGGAAACACAGTAATCAGCATCAAAAGTTCCACCTCCTAGGCAGCCATTGGCTCCTCACAGTTCACCCAGATTTGGTTCTGATTGATTGGTTTCTATGCCATTCAGTGTCTACGGGCCTGATCAGAGAGGCAGAACTGATCAGCAGCCTCCATGGAGAGAAACAGAGGTGCAGAGAGAAACAGAGGTGGGACTGCTGGCAAAGCCTGGAAAGAAAGAGAGGCAACAGCTGATCAACAGTTGCCACGGAGGCTGTGGATCAGACCCTGCCTTTCTCTTCAGGCCTCTCTCCGGGCCTGATCCACAGCCCCCTCTGGCAGTCAGTGCTGGGTTGCCACTAACTATATTCCCTGTGCTGTACTTTATATCCCCATGACTATTCTGTAACAACCGATTTGTACTTCTTTTTTTTTTTTTTTTTAAATTATATTTTATTGATTTTATACAGAGAGGAAGGGAGAGAGATAGAGAGTTAGAAACATCGATGAGAGAGAGTCATTGATCAGCTGCCTCTTGCACACCCCCTACTGGGGATATGCCCGCAACCAAGGTACATGCCCTTGACCGGAATCGAACCCGGGACCTTTCAGTCCCCAAGCCAACGCTCTATCCATTGAGCCAAACCGGTTTCGGCTGATTTGTACTTCTTAATCCTTTCACCTTTTTCACCCATCCTCTCAACCATCTCATTTGGCAACCATCAAAATATTCTGTTTCTTTTTTCTTTTTTTTCTTAAATATATTTTATTGACTTTTTACAGAGAGGAAGGGAGAGGGATAGAAAGCTAGAAACATCGACCAGCTGCCTCCTGCACACCCCATCAGGGATGTGCCTGCAACCAATGTACATGCCCTTGACCAGAATCAAACCCCGGACCCTTCAGTCCACAGGCTGACACTCTATCCACTGAGCCAAACCAGTTTCGGCTATTCTCTGTTTCAATGAGTCTGTTTCTGTTCTATTTATTCATTTGGGTTTTTATTTTTATTTTTATTTCATTTATTTATTTAGTTAAAAATTTTTTAAGGGAAATAGTATTTTTTTAATATATATTTTATTGATTTTTTACAGAGAGGAAGAGAGAGGGATAGAGAGTTAGAAACATCGATGAGAGTCATCGATCAGCTGCCTCTTGCATACCCCCTACTGGGGATGTGCCCGCAACCAAAGTACATGCCCTTGACCGGAGTCGAACCTGGGACCTTTCAGTCCACAGGCCTACGCTCTATCCACTGAGCCAAACCGGTTTGAGCTTATTTGTTTGTTTGTTTTTTAGATTCAATTGTTGCTAGATATGTATTTATTGCCATTTTGTTGGTCACATTTTTATCTTTTTGTCTTCTTAAAGAAGACCCTTTAAAACTTAATACTGGTTTAGTGGTGATGATGAATTCTTTTAGGTTTTCCTTTTCTAGGATGCTCTTTATCTGTTCTTCAGTTCTAAATGACTAAGGGCCCAGTGCACAAAGATTCGTGCATGGGGCGGGGGGGTCCCCTCAGCTCAACCTGCACCCTCTCCAATCTGGGAGCCCTCAGGGGAGCCCTCTCCAATCTGGGAGTTTCTGTCTTTGCAATCAGATGAGTGAATTGTCTGAGACCCCAACCCAGTTTGGTTTGGTGCTCACAGAATAACAGAGGTGTTTTTTGTTTTGTTTTGTTTTGTGGCTTTTTTTTTTTTTTTTTTACTTATGTCTCTCACCTTTGTTTTCCCTCCATCCCCCACCTGCAACAGTAACTTGCTCCAGGCTCACTTTGCTCTAGTCACTAGTGTCTAGGAGATCCTGCAATGCGTCTGCCACCAGAACAACAATTCCCAGCATTTCTGGTGCTCCCCGCGCTCTAGGCTTCCACTTCCGGTCCAGGGGCTACCACCAGAATTATAATTCCCAGCATTCCTGGTGCTTCCCATGCTCTTGGTTTTTGCTTCTGGTCCAGGGGCTGCACAAATGAAAAAGACTGCGAACTCCAGCTGTCCATAGGCCGGGCTAGTAGGACCGGACACTTCAGTGGTGTCCCCAGGACCTTGCCCACTCAGCACAGGTGCGCACGTGTGCTGGCCACAAACTTGAAGTGGGCAGGGTCCTGGAGACGCCCACCCTGCCCCAGCCGCTGGGCTGGAGGGGCAGGAACGCCTACCACGTTGCTGTAGTGATGATGTGGCATCCCGCCCCACTCCTGGCCACTTGGTGCCTGCATACCTCCATGACACCCACAAGTCAGCCATCTTCAATGGGTTAATTTGCATACTCGCTCCTGATCTGTGGGCATTGTGGAGGTATGGTCAATTTACATATTAGTCTATTATTAGTGTAGATAGTTTTGCTGGGTAAATTAATTTTGGTTGTAGGTCCTTGATTTTTATCACTTGAGTATTTTTTGCCAGTCCCTTCTGGCTTGCAAGTTACTGTTGAGAAATCAGCTGACAGTCTTATAGGTGCTCCCTCATAGGTAACAAACTGCATTTTTCTTGGTGCTTTAAAAATTCTCTTTGTCTTTAACCTTTGGCTTTTTTTTTTTTTAATGTGTCTTGGTATGGGCCTCTTTGGGTCCATCTTGTTTGGGAATCTGGATATTCTGGACTTGTATGTCTATTTCCTTCACCGAGTTAGGGAAGTTTTCTGTTATTTTTTTCAAATGGGATTTCAACTATTTGCTCTTTCTCTTGTCTTTCTCACCCCCCCCCCCCCCCCATGATGCCAGTGTTGGCATGCTTGAAATTGTCCCAGAGGCTCCTTACACTATCCTCATTTTTGTAGATTCTTTTCTCTTTTTGTTGTTCTGATTTTTTCCCCCTATTTCCCTATCTTCCCTATCTCTGATTTGATCCTCTGCTTCATCTACTCCACTGTTAATTGCCTTTAATGTATTCTTCATTTCAGTTAATGTATTCATTTCTGACTCTTTTTTTTTTTTATGTTTTCTTTTTGTTGAAGTTCTAAGTTCATCTACTCTTCCTCTAAGTTCATTGAACATCCTTTCAACCAGTGTTTTGAACTCTACATCTAGTACATTGCTTGTCTCTATTTTGTTTAGTTCTTTTTCTGGAGTTTTCTTCTGTTCTTTCATTTGGATTATGTTTCTTTGTCTCCTCCTCTTGGCTGCCTCCCTGTGTTTGTTTCTAATGGTATGCATTAGGTAAAGCTGGTACATATCACAGGCTTGGTAGAGTGGCTTTCTGTAGTCAGTGTTCTGTAGGGTCCAGTGGCACAGCCTCCCTAATCACTCAAGCTGAGCACTCGAGGTGTGCCCCCGGTGTGGGCTATGTACATACACCTTCTTGTAGTTGAGCCTTGATTGCTATTGGCATGTCATTGGAAGGGATTTACCCCCATGGTGATCAGCTGCCAGGACTGGCTGTGACCACTGTGGAGGACAGTTGGGCTCTGGTGCTTACTGAGTGCACCCCTTGAGTGTGTTGCTTGTGGAGGTGGTTGGGTAGTGGTGCTTCCATGTGGTTTGAAGCTGTCCACTAGGTGTGCTGGCTCGGCCAACCTTAATTTTTAACCTTTCTTTCTCAGTTACAAATAAAATGTTTCTCTTGTAATCAGCACATGACTCAGATGGGGAGGGAGAAGGGATAGCCGAATGTTATTTTTTAAAAGAATGTTTTTCTTAAAAGCATCACATGACTGGTGCAGGGGAGGGAGAAAGGAATGCAGAAGACAGTGATGATAACAAGAAACTGAAGGTGGTGGCCTGTGTGTTTGGTAGAGAATTCAAACTGTTCACATAACCAGTATCTTGATTTTATCCCTTGCATCTTGTTTTCTGTTGATCATTTATTATACCTGGATGTTATTTCTTTCCTGATTGCTGCTATCTTGGTTAGATTTCTCTTCATTCTTTTTCCCCACCTGGCTGTATGAGGATTCAGATTTGGTTATGAATTAAGAGAGCTGCTTACCTCTCTTTCTTCAGAAGTTAGAGGGTTAGTGTCTGTTCCATGAGGTTGTGCAGGCACCACACTCCCTATGCCAAGTTGCTCCCAGCATCCTATAGGCAGGGCTATGGTTTTCAAACTTGAGCACATATAAGAACAACTTGGGAGGTTTATTAAGACACCTGGACCCCACACCCAAAGGTTCTGAGGTGGGAAGTCTGTGGTGGGGCCTGAGAATATCCTTTCTTTCTTTTATATATATTAATTATTGATTTTTCACAGAGAGGAAGGGAGAGGGATAGATAGCTGGAAACATCAATGAGAGAGAATCATCGACCAGCTGCCTCCTGCACACCCACTACCGGGGATGTGCCCGCAACCAATGTACATGCCCTTGACCCGAATCGAACCTGGGACCTTTCAGTCCGCAGACCGACAGCTCTGTCCACTGAGCCAAACCGGTTTTGGCGAGAATATCCTTTCTAACAGGTGCCCAAGTTGTGCTGATCCCGCCAGTCTGGAGACCAGACGTTGAGTTGCCCTGCTCTTCCTCATTTGCAGCACTTCCCTTACCTGCCCGAACCAGGACAGCTGACCTTCCCATTTACCTGACAGGCCTGCCTGGCTGCTAGGGAGACTTCAACACAGTCCTTATTTGGGACTGCCATGTGCCTCAGTACAGCTAGTGTTCTGTGCAGAAGGAAGAGGGGACAAATGGTGTTTGTGGAACACCACCCACTGCTGTCCTTAATTTGAAGCTACTACTGTGCTTGTCAGTGTTGCTATTGGCTAAGCCAGTACTCCTCAGCTTAGGAAGTGGGATGGTGGGTGTCTCCTGCAGTGGTGAGCCAGCAGGCAGTGGGAGTCCTGCGGCCTCCAGTCCTGTGACTGGTGAAGAAACGGGCAGCTGCTGATGGGCCGCTTCCCACTAGTCAGGTCTGGCAGCCACACATTCTGCCACTGCAGCCACCGCCCACTTTTACAGGCCCCGCAGCATGGGAGGGGGCTCCACCACCCCAGCCTTGGGGTGCAGAGGATCTTACTGTGCTCCTCCCGCCACCCGAGCTCTCCCAACCTCAGGTATTTCACATAGGTGACTGGGAGAGCTTGGGGGCAGAGGCCATTTGAACCCTGAACTGAGCTGGGGCCAGTGGTTTCTGCAGTTACTGGTACCCCAGTGGCTGCCAACCCTGCTGTCGGCAGCTGCTAAGTCTTAGGGAGGTGAACTTGGGGGGACACAATGTCAGTGACTTTCCTGGAGCAGATGGCACCTCCTGGGTGGCTCGGTTCTATGGGTTTATTTGGGAGGCAGCAGAGTCACTTTCTCATCCTGCCCTTCCCAGGGCACAGGCTTTACATTTCCCAAGTCCAGTCTGCAGCCAGGAAGGTGGAGTGGAGCCCAGGAAGTGTGCTGAGTGGAGGGGAGCCAGCCTGGGTCATAGTGCCTCTGCCTGGAAGTGGAGAGACACGGTTCTGGAGTCTTTCCTGCCCCAGCCAGTCCTGGAACACTGGGCTGGACTCTGGGCCTGGGCTCCGGGCCTGGGCTCCCACCTGAGTAAAATGAGCCAGTGGAACCAAACGACTTCACGGAGCCCCTTCCAGCTCCGATGTTGTACGATCCTTGAGTGACTAATGTTTTATTTCTGAGAGGTATCTTTCAGAACCTGCTTGCTCAAGTGCAGCCCCTTGGTCACGCCTAGACACTGCCCGGTTGCCATGCTGTGCCCGGCCTTCTCCCGGCTGGGCAGCCCCAGGTGCCAGCCCTTGGAGGGCAAGGTCTGAGGCACTGCCTGGCTAATGATTGACGTAGGCTCCGGCTATTCTTAGTTCCTGGCGTGTGGGTAGGGAGCTGACTGTTTAGCAGCTCCTCTGTGGGCTTTTTGTTCCCTGCGTGAGAGATACAGTCAGGGTCGGGGGAGTGCTGCCCTGGGGCTCCCTGGCTTGTTTCTGTGGCTCAATGGCATCCGTGACCCACACCTCAGTGGTGAGACAGAGCCCAACAAGGGCAGGGCACGGGGGCGCAGAGAGTAGGCCACCTATGCCCTTCTCAGCAGTTAGGGATGTTCAGACACCCGTGAGGTCCTGCCTTGGCATGGGAGGGAGAACTGTCCTAGATGTGTCGTCTGCCCCCACAATTCCTGGAGCCTGCATACCAGAAGCTCTGCCCAAAGAGGCCTTCAGAGCAGGTGCCACCCAGGGTGTGGAAGAGATGAGTCAGGGTCCACGGGTGTCTTGTTGGCGTGTGTTGGGCCTCACTGTGCCCAGCCCTGTGCCAGCCGGTGGCAGGAGAAGGAGAGGCCTGTCCTGGACATTGGGAGGCCGAGGAAAAAGGAACCCTCGCCAGGGCACAAGTCTGACCCTTGCTTGTCAAGAATCACTTCTGAACCTTAGTTCCCTTGAGGTGATAATATCTTGTAGGAACATAGTCCTTCTTTGGGGCTGCCATGTGCCCCAGAGTAATGAGGTGTATAATAAAGTGACGTATGTACTCATCGTAGGTATTGGAGAACAGGGCTGTCATTAGAACATTAGAGGCCTGGTGCACAAAATTCGTGCACGCGGGGTGGAGGGGAGGGGGGGCCGTCAGTCAGGCCTGCACCCTCTCCAATCCGGGACCCCTCTGAGAATGTCCGACTTTAACAGATGACAGCTCCATTGTTTGTTTCTTTTCATGCTTAAACCCATTGGAATTAGCAGGTATTCAGTGTGTATACATTTTGGGGGGATACCTGTATATCTCTAGTCAGTGGTGAAAGGAACCAAAGGCAGGTTTGGAACCCCCCCTAACCTCACTTACTCCCCGCATGTCTCCCCACTCCACTTTCCACCTTCGCGGCAGCGGGAGAATCAGAGTTTCCTCTCATTAACTCGGAAAAGCGCCCTGTCACCCGCTGCCCTGTCACCCGCTGCCCGGCAGGAGTGCGCTAGGCCCCCAGCGAGCGAGGCTCAGTCAGGGCAGCCTTGGCTCATGGGTGCTGGCACCCAAAGTGCACCTTCCTCCTCTGCAGTCGCCCCGACTATCCAGGACTGACACAGGCTTAAGAAAGGTATAAAGGAGACCGGAGGACAGAGCAAGTCGAGGGACTTTGATACAAAATGCTGAGGAATCGGCTTGGTTGAGCTATGGACATGTCAGGACCTCCTTGGTAGATACTAGGGAACTCTGCTGCCTTCAGGTCCTTAGTCTTACCCTGGCCACCACCCTATCCCCCCATTTCATTCTGGGAGGACCTATGACAGACGGTCATATGGAGGTGAGATGGCTGAGTGACATCTATTCCATTGACTACAGGTGCCTTCAGACACCACCCAGGTGGGGATGGGGCAGCTGCAATGCATCAGCATATTGCCGGTCTCCTATTTTTCCATCACAACAAAATTAAGTCAGAGAGTCCCTCTTGCAGCAGCACCCCTCCCACAGAGAAATAATTGTTTGTGAATTTTAAAACCTTCACAGAGCCCAGGTTCTGGGAAGCAGGGTTAAGAGCTCAGATCTCCACAGGCCACTTACTTGAGAGGCGACATGCTGGCTGAGCCTTGGTTCGATGGCAGAGAGAAGTTTCTAGACACTCCCCTCACCGCTCCCAGCTCCAAAGATCCTGTTTGCAGATTGTTAGCCTTATCTCCATTCTCCCTGGGAAATGGCTCTGAGCAGAGGTCTTTGTGGGGTTTTCCTAAAACTGCTATTGTGCTTCCCTCCCCAGATAAGGAGCCTGAACCTGGGCAGGCTGAGCCTTTGTTTTTCTCCCTCTGTCCCGGGAATCTAGTCTGCAGGTGGTCTAACTGTGAAGCTAAGCAAAGTGAAGCTCCAGCTCAGACCCCTTGCCTTGCCTGTGGGCCTCCCAAGGTCCTGCCCTGGAAGGGAAATAATAAAATTATGTGCTTTTGTAAAATTTAACAAAAAGTGTTCTGTATTCATTTTCTAAAGAGAGCCCCTGATATTGTACAGGCTCCTGGGCCCACGTAGCCTGGACCTTCCCAGTAGATGCTGTTATTTATTATTATTATTTTAGAATATATTTTATTGATTATTTACAGAGAGGAAGAGAGATAGAGAGTTAGAAACATCAATGAGAGAGGGAGACATCGATCAGCTGCCTCTTGCACACCCCCTTCTGGGGATGTGCCTGCAACCAAGGTACATGCCTTGACCGGAATCGAATCCGGGACCTTTCAGTCCGCAGACCAACACTCTATCCACTGAGCCAAACAGGTTTTGGCCTATTATTATTTTTTAATGAGTAATTTACAGATAAATTTTTAAGTTTGCTTCTCTTTTTAATAATTTTTTACAATAACAGAAGTAAACATGTCAGACACTTATATAGCACTTGCTTTATCACACATTGTTTTCACAAAAGATCTTTTTTTAAGACTAAAATTTATGGTTTATGTACTTATCAGATGAGTCTACTGTAGCTATGATGCTGGTCTTGACCAGCCATTGGCTGGCCTCCAGCCTTTTGGACAGTGACCTCTTGGCTTGGGGGCAGGAGGTGAGGGTCCTGGGCAGCCCATTAGGATCTTGCTGTGTTATTTGGCCCGTCACTTCCTCCTCTCTGATGGTCTGTTTCCCCATTTGTGAAATGAGTGGCGGTGGGGTGAGTTGGAATGAACTGAGTCATCTCCAGGGCTGAGTGGCTCTGGGTCATAGATGCAGGGCCCCAGCCCACTGGGCGTGGTTGGCTGGCTCAGGTGGATCACACTGGGACCTTTTCCCTCCCTAAAGCATTTGCATTGCCTGCTGGGTGTGCCTGTTCTGGCCACAGGGAACCCATTCAGAGTCTCACCTGGTGACTGTTAACTGACAATGGGAGTGAGCAAAGCTTTTTTGAGCTCTTACTCCCAGCCCCGATGAGAGGTGAGTTCCTTGGGCCCTTGTTCTCTGTCAGGATGGTTTTTGTGTGGCCTTGTACTTCCCTTGTCTGAGAAAGCTTGCTGAGTGCACAGAGCTCTTACACAGAGGGCAGAGGCCTTTTCCATATGGAGGGATCTGGAGGGAGGGAGAGAGCAGTGCTCACTGCATTCATTTCTGTTGCTGCTGTTTAACAAATTACCACAAACTTAGTGGCTTAAACGCACTACTTATTTATTTATTTATTTATTTATTTATTTATTTATTTATTGTGGTAAAATATATATATTACAGAAAATTTACCATTTTAGCCGTTGTTGGGCATGCAGCTCCGAGATATAGAATACATTCACATTGTGCAGCCGTCAGCACCGCCCTTCTCCAGGCTCTTTTTGTCTTGTAACTGGAACTCTGTCCCCATGAAACAGTAATCATCCTTTCCCCTTCCCCAGACATTTGACTACTCCCGATAGAATGGTTTATCTTTTGGGGACCAGTGTTAACCCAATAAACTTGATGCAATTCACGAATCCAGCATCTCATCTAGCAACTAGAAGGACACTCCAAGTTGTGTTTTCTTTGGAGGAAGAGAATGGAAATGGAAGGGTGTTTGTGTGTGTGTGTATGTGTGTGTGTTTTAATCTCCCTCCCCCCATTCATGAGAGTGGAAAACAAACAAAAAATTGCCTCCCATGATCTGGAATTGAACCCAGAACTTCCATGTATAGGACCACGCTAAGTAGCTGAGCCACATCATCCAGGGCAAAACTGGAAGGTTTGTTGTTTTCTTAAGGTATGTTTTTATTGATGTTAGAAGGTGAGAGAGACATCGATTGGCTGCCTCTTGCATTCCCCTTACTGAAGAACAAGCCCACAACCTGGGCATGTGCCCTGCATTCCAATTATTGGCCCTGGGAATGGCGACACCAAGTGTCTGACTGGTGGGGTCAGACCAGACCTGGGTTCAGCAACCTGAGTGCTTGAGTTCTGGCTAGGAAAGAAGTCAGAGCCGAGGCAGACGTGCTATAGAAGATGTATTAGGCAAGCAAAGGGAAATTGGAGCAGGTTCCTCAGAGAGCGGCCCGGGGAGCGGGCCAGGGCTCCTTCTAATCCCTGGAGGGGGTTAGGCGGCTTTCTTCTCCACTGGCCAGTCAGGGTCTGTCCAGTCGTCTTCCGTCCTCGTGTGGCAGTTAGGTGGGGCTTTCCTCCAGCCCCCTTGTTCTCTAAGGGTGGGGGGCTCCCACAGGGCTTCACCATGAGCCAGGGGAGAAGGGTCAGGAGAATCCCACCTGCATGACCCGAGGCATTCTAGGATGGACAGGGGGTCTCAGCAGCAAGGTACTGAATGATAATACTAATCTCCAATATTTGCTCCACCAGTTTTGTTTTGTTTTTTCCCCAATGGGGACATTGTCCTGGAGACCTTCTATAACTGGCCCATTGCCCCTGCTCTGCTCATGGCTGTCTAACTCTGCTACAGAATGGGTGCCCTCTCATGCCAAAGCCGGTTTGGCTCAGTGGTAGAGCATCGGTCCGCGGACTGAAAGGTCCCAGATTCGATTCCGGTCAAGGGCATGTACATTGGTTGCGGGCACATCCCCGCACATCGGCAGCTGGTCGATGTTTCTTTCTCGTCGATGTTTCTAGCTCTCTATCTCTCTCCCTTCCTCTCTGTAAAAAATCAATAAAATATATTAAAAAAAAAAAAAAAAAAAAGAATGGGTGCCCTCTTGGTGCTTGGGGTGATGCTCAACCAGCTGAGCCATACCGGCCAGGGTAAATGGGAGGATTTTGATGGTGTACAGACCATCCTGTGTGGTTACTTTCAGTCTCAGAGATTGTAAGACTGCCATGCAGGCCTTCCCTGAGCTTGTCAGTTTAGTGTGTAGGCTCTTTTTTTGTCCACATGAGTAACATTGCTATGAACATGGGTGTACAAATATGTTTGAGTTCCTGTTTTCAATTGTTTTGAGTAAACACCCAGAAATGGAATTGCTGGATCAAATTTTAATTTTTTGAGGCACCACCCTACTGTTTGCTACCTCAGCACCATTTCACCACGGGATCTTTGTCTTGTAGTTCTGTCTGTGAAAAACAATTAAATTTTTTTTAAAAAAGGACAAGGAGACACAAAGTGAGGCATTTAATGTCGATCTTGCAAGATCAGGTGTTTGGTGGGCAGACACGTTCAAAGCGGTTACCACCAACGTTTTATTCCCTAGTGTGCAGGTCCCTCCCCTGGTTCCTCATTGGCTGGGTACCATGGAGTGTACAATCTTCCTGGAGGTCGCTTAAGTTTCATTATTTCCTTACTAGAGGCCCGGCGCACAAAATTCATGCATGGAGCAGGCGTGTCCCTCAGCCGGGCCTGCACCCTCTCAAATCTGGGACCCTACAGGGATCCGGCCTAAACCGGCAGTTGGACATCCCTCTCACAATCTGGGACTGCTGGCTCCTAACCTGATTGTCCCTATCTATTTCTGCCTCCCAGCCTGATCGCCCCCTAACTGCTCCCCTGCCAGCCTGATTGACACCTAACTGCTGGCTTGATGGCCCCCAACTGCCCTTCCCTGCAAGCCTGGTCACCCCTAACTGCCCTCCCCTGCTGGCCTGATTGCCCACAATTGCTCTCCCCTGCCAGTCATCTTGTGGCAGCCATCTTGTGATGACATGAGGGAGGCCATCTTGCAATGGCCACCTTTGTAGTAGCCATCTTGTGACAGCATCAATAGGCTTTTATAATATAGGATAGGATATTCTCTCTTTCCCCTTCCCAATTTAAATTCTTTTGTCACTTGGCTCCTCCCCAACAACATCCTGTTTTCTGGGGACCTTCCAAGTGCATGAACTTTGTCACGTTTGCAGGCTAATGCAAGTAGACTACCAGTTATTTTCCATTCAGGGTTAAATGCCTTGCCTTGGAAATGGACCACCACTGACTTTTTAAAAAATACTTTGTTTTTCTTTAATATATTTTTATTGATTTCAGAGACGAAGGGAGAGAGAGAGGGAGAAACATCAATAAGGAGAGAGAACCATTGATCAACTGCCTCCTGCCTACTGGGTGGGAATTGATCCTGCAATCTGGGCACAAGCATTTGACCAGAATCGAACCCAGGACCTTTCAGTCCACAGGCCAACGCTCTGTCCACTGAGCCAAACCGGCTAGGAATGACTTTATTTCTAACGTGTCTCACAGGTCTCTCAGTGCTCATAGGCATGGATACATCTTTTCTGGAGGCTCTAGGGGAGAATCCTTATCTTCTGCCTCACAAGGCAAGGCATGTGGCCCTGGTCCGGTTCCTCCTGGGATGGTGTCTCTCTCATGCTTATCATTTTCTTTTCATCCTTAACACAATCAGGAAAGGACTCTTGTAATTAAATTGGGCCTACCCATCTGAAGGTTGGTAACTACAATCACATCTGCAAGTAACTTTTCTCACGTAAGGTAACAGTCACAGGTTCTGGGGCATCTGGTGGGGACTGTCTGGTGTGGTGTTTTTGAGGGACCTAATCAAGGAACGTGATGGTGCCTTGATCTTGGGCTTTCAAAAGTCTTCCCCTCTCCTCTTTCCCGACCCCCCAGTGTGAGCCAGACACCTGAGCATCCGAGCCTGTCCCTCTTTAGCCACTTGGGAGAGAACGATACTGGGTGAGCTGGTCACAGTGAGAACTTTACACAGGTCTTCCTTGTTCTCGCTTCATTCAGTCCTCGGGATGCACATCTCGGGATGGTCAGATGGGCTGTCAGTGAAAGTCACTGAGCAGGTGTTGGAGCTGGGACCTGAACCCTGGCTGCCAGGCCAGTAATGCTTCTTAGGATGTGAGAAAAGTCCAAGCCTGTAGAGAATTTAAATAGAAAGGTATTTGAGCCTGGAAGCCAGATCTCAGCAGGCTGAGGTAAAATGCTTCTGAGACTAACAGGACGTTTGCTGTTTCTTTTATTAAGGAAGGTTACCTGAAGGTGGGAGGAAGCCCTAGGGGTTACAGGATAAATTAAGATTATGTGCTTTCTTGGGGCTTATTTGCAAGGTGTGTTAACCTAGATGCACAGAAGCAATAGGCAAGCTTGCTTAAGGCAAAAATAGACCCTTTCCTAAGAAGTTGTATGCCTGGGGTTCGACTGCCCCCCTCGCCTGTCCCATTAGGAAGTTATGATCAGATCACCCTGGGAGGCTACTTTTCCCAGAACCACTTTCTGAAGTGGGTAAGTGAAAATGAACTGAGCACCTACTCTATGCCAATAAGCTACATGGCAGAGAGCTTTCTCTGTGGGCACCAGTGCATTAGACTCTCACAGCCACAGAGTAAGAGGGTGCATTTCCCCAATTTCACAGGTAAGAAGGAAGGCTTGGGAGAGGCGAAGTGACTTCCTGTCACACAGCCGGCAGGAGGTAGAGCTAGAATGTTGTGTCGCTCAGGCTCCCCAGCAGGGTGAGGTGATGGTATCAGATCTGGGGGCTGTGGATGAAACACAGCAGCACAGCAGAGCCAGGAAGTCTTGTGACTGCCCTGTGATGTTGGTGGCTCTTGCGGGGGAGGGGGAGCGTGGGTTGCGTGAAGAGGGGGAGTGTGGGTTGCGTGAAGAGGGGGAACTGGCTTCGAGATGGAAGAGAGTCACTGGGTGATGGGAGGATCTTGAGTTGGCCATTCTGAGGCCCAGTGTCGGTGCTGCTTGGCTGCATGAGCTGGGATGAACCACTCAGCTTCCCCTTTCCCCACCCGGACGAGGGAGGGGTTCAGAGAGGGGGCTCCCCAAGTTCCCTTCCGGCACAGCTGCGTTTGATGTTAACTGCAGTGGGGCCGGGAGTGTGCGGCTCCCCCGTGGGCCGAGGTGATCGTAGAGAAACAGCACTGGGGTTGGACTTCACAGGAGATGGAGGGACTTGAGAGCTATGTGGGGCGACTCGGGGGGGCGGGGGGGGGGCGGCTCAGACATCTCGGGGACTTGTGGTTGATTAACGTCTGCTGGTTCCTCCTACCTGGTTTCTCGGGCTGGTCCTGGAGGGCCCGCCGGCAGGTGGTGTAATTGGGAGGTGGTGTAACTGGGAGCAGCCTCTCTGGCGGAAGTGGTGAAGCAAAGACACAGGTCTGCCTCCAGCCTGAGCTGCACTTAGAAGCACAGCCCGCAATTTCCCCCCTTTTTTTGAGGGGGGAGGTGTTTCCTCATCCTGACCATACCTTGAACTCAGACTTGGGTGGAAAGATTTTTTAAAAATTTCTGCCATAGTCATAAGGACCTTGGCGTCTACAAGGACCACAACCTGAGCCCCGTCACATTCTGGCCTGGGCTTCCGCCAGATATGATTGGCACCATATCTGGATTCACCTTCCTCTGTTGTCTGCTTCCCACTCCTTCAAAATCTCTAATTTGGGTTGGCATTTGGCTACATGATGGCTGTTCCAGAAGCCCCTTTAGTGGGCAGGTGTCAGAGGGGCCTGTCCCCATGAACAGGGATGAGCTGGGTCTGCCAGAGCTGTGCGGTGGAGGGCTGGTAGAGAGACCTCCTGTATGAATCTCTGTGCATGTGACAGCGGTCCTTCCTGCCTTACTCCCTCCCCTTCTCAGTTCCAAGGACCTGGTCTGGAAAGGCAGCTGAGAGGAGAGAACATGATGTCTGTCAGGCGGGGGGCCCAGAGTGAAAGTATAGCTGTCACTTGGTATTTGCGGGGGATTGGACACCACAACCCAAGGATGCTCAAGTCACTGATATAAACCTAGAGGCTTGGTGCATGGATTCATGCACATTGAAAGGGAATTAATTGAAAGGGCCAGTGGGGTGGGACTGAGCAAGACAGACTGGACATGCCCTGGAGCCAACCTCCTGCAGTCCCTCCCCATGCACATGGAGGGCACCAGGGTTCAAAGGGCATCTGCGGAATGAGCGGGAGTCCCTTCTGCAGGTGGGGGGTCCCTCGGCCTGGCCTGTGGGGATCAGGCCAAAACTGGCAGTCCGACTTCCCCCGAAAGGTCCCGGACTGTGAGAGGGCACTCTGTAAACTTGCTGTCGCTTGGTAGCTCCTGCATTGAGCATCTGCATACTGGTGGTCAGTGTGCGTCATACCTACTGGCCTGCCAACCGGTATATAGATAGATGGGTTAGTATTTGCATATAACCTGTGTATACCCTTCCAAATACTTTCAATCATCTCTAGGTGACTTATAATACCTAACACAGTGTAAATGCTATGTAAAGAGTTATATTTTATTGTTTAGGGAATCACTTTCTGGAATTTTTTCTCCCCAAATATTTTTGATCAGTGATGGGATGAATGAGTGGATGCAGAATCTGCAGATACGAGAACCAGCTGCACTGACACCAGGCTCCGGGGTGCCCACAGAGCTGGGCCTCCGCAGGCCAAGGCCTTGCCTCCTCCAGTCCCTCTTCCCAGGCCGGTTTCCTCTCCTAGAGGCCTTTTCAGAGGTGCCTCCCCTCCCCCACAACCTTCCACTTCTGCCTCCTGCCTGGCCCCATTCCTGGAGCGTGGACCAGGCGTTGGCACTCAGGCATGCAGAGGATGGAAAGAAAACACTGCCAGTTTCCTGTTGGGGATTTCTCCTTGGGGTGATTGGAAAATCCAGCACAGCCATTCACAGGGCTCTGCTGCAGAGCTGGGCCTGGCCTGGGAGAAGGAACCTGCACCTTCACTCTTCCCTTCCTCTCTCCTTCGTGCTGTCCTGATTACCCACATCTCCTGTTGCTCCCCCAGCCCAGCCCCACCCTGACCCCACAATCACACCTGCTGGCCCGGTGAGCTGGTCCTTCCACGCGGGGCCCATTGGCTCCCAAACTGCAGGGCCCAGAGCCTGGGATTGGATGGTGCACTGTGTGTCCATGCACAGCCCGAGGGAGCAGGTCCTTTTCCGGTCCCGAGTCCCCTAGCTGCTCCGAGGCTCGGTTCTGATGGGATCCAGGGACACCCGGGCTCTGTTGCTTTTCCTCGGGCAACTGCTGCGAATAAAAGCTAGACGCTAGAAGGAGTGTTTCCTAGAGTGTGGAGCACAGAATCGCTGGGAGTGATGGCGGGGCTGGGGTGTCTGTTTAAGTTTCAGATTCCCGGGCTCATCCAGGTTGAAAGGCCCAGAATGACGGGGCCCAGCCAGCTGCAGCTTTTAGCGAGCTCTCAGGATGACTCTCCTGCATGGGGACCAGTGCTGCTCAGAGTGAGGTTCATAGTCAAGCAGCTTTTGGGGTCCTCTCCCAGCGCTGCTGTTTCAGACACTGGGGGAGGGACCCGGCAGTCAGGTGTGAGAAGCGCTGCTGACTGACATTTGAGAAGCGGGGGGACCACAGCTGGGGGAGGACCACAGCTGGATGAAATCGGTGTGCAGCTGCAGGTAGACGGGCCCCTCGAGGAGGGAGGGTGGTGTTTGCTGCAGCAGCCCCATGAGGCAGGAACAAGGAGGGGCCTGACATTCCCTGGAGGCTGCTTTCTAAGAATGAGAAGTCCTGAGAAGCCACATGCCGGCCAGCTATGAGTCCTGAGTCCCCGTCAGTCTGTGTCCAGAGCCACACAGAGCGGCCGCAGTGGAAGAATCCCACCCAGGCACCCTTCTCCTCTGTGAGAGAACGGGAATAGGAGAGGCCTGGGGGAGCGCAGAGGGATGCTCCTGGGTGCGGAGGAGAAAGCGGCCTGCTGGGTTGTAACGACCCTGTTCCCTGCTGTCCTGGGCAGTGAGGTTGGACAGGCATTGGGGGTGCGGGGTGGGGGGAGGTGGAGAGGGGCCCCTGGAATCCCTGCCCAGCTCCCTTCTGAGCCTCAGGGTCCCGGGAACAACTTTGCCAAGACAGCAGGCCCCGGTGGTGGCTTCTTTTGAGAAGAATCAGAGACCACAGTTACCCAAAGACTAGATGAGCAGATTTCTTAATTTTCAAAAAGGTGGGGAAGAGTGTGAATGCTGGGTTAGAGCAGCAGGAGGATCCCTGCAGCCTCCCAGCACATGCCATAGATGGGAAGGGAAGAAGGGGGGCACTGGGAGCCAGGGTGGTGCACCCCGAGGCTGCCAGCCTTTCTCTGGCGGTTAGGTTGGAAGGCTCTGGGCGTGGGAGAGTGTTACACCCTTACCTGATGGGGACCCTCTCACACTGCTGTGAGCGGGGGGGAACGTGCGCTGTTGTGTGCTGGGTTAGGTGGCCCGCTGGCTGCTGGTGCCTGTGCCGCTGTAGTGTGGCTGGGGGTGGTCAGGAGTGAGTTTGGCAGTGTCTGTCCTTGGCCCTTTCTGTATCGTGGATGTTAAATAAAGCTGAGTGAGCACTGAGATGTTGGAGGTTGGTCAGAATCCCAGGAGATCTCAGTAGGCTGAGCTCTGGCAGAGGTAAGGGAGGAATGTGACAGGAATCTGCCTGCCTCAGGGCTCGCTATCCAGAACACCCGTGTTGCCAGTACAGGATGTAGGAGGGGGAAGGGAGAGGACAGTCCCACCTTTACTCTCCAGCCCACACCTGGGCCTCTGAGAAACAAGGGAGTGGGGCGTAGCCCTGAAGCTACTCTGGCCGGAGATGGTAGGAAATGGCTGTTCTCAGGAGGGGAGCCTGGAGGTCTGGGGGGGAGAGGGAGACCCAGAGAGGAAGGACTGCTCCTTGGACGTGGAACTGGACCCAGCCTGCGGGCACCGAGGGCAGCGCTCATTGCCAGGGGAGATCCTGGCTCTTGCTGGGGCCTCGCCATGAGCACCCTGGAGGCAGGCGGAGGCTGACCAGCGGTCAGGGTCCAGGCCCCAGTCTGGTGTATTTATTTAGCCGTGCTAACCCCAGGCTCAGAGAGGGGCCGTCTTGGACTGAATGGACTCTGTGTGTGCTATACAGATCTTGCAAGAACAGCCGCAGCCTCCAGTGAGCTCATAAATCCCCACCTGAATTGGGCCTTTTTAAAGTTGTTTTTCATAGGCAATACTTATGTGGCAAAAATGCAAATACAAACAGTAAGCTTCATTTCTGTCTCCGCTTTTTTTCTCCAATGGCAACCAGTGTTACCCAGTTTCTTGTTTCTTGTTCCAGGGATGGTCTCTGTGCATGTGTGTATATATATACACACATCACTAAGTTTGTATGGTTAGGTTTTCTTTTTAAAAAATATTAGTATTATTCCTTGATTAATAATGGTGATCATTTCATATCCCCATATATAGAGCTGGCTGATTCTAAAAGTAGCTACAGAGTACCCACTGTATGGCTCCGTGGTGATGTATTTAGGGCACACGTAGGGGTTTGTTGTAACTAGTGCTGCCGTCGCCATGTGCGGATGCCCCCTCCCATGGTGTCCGTGTGTCTGCGAAAGTGTACTTCCAGAAGTCCAGTCTCTGGGTCAAAGAGGGTGTCATTTTTAAATTTGACACCGCTGTATTTTTCATTGGCGTTCTCAGCGTACAGTGAGAGTGAACATCTTTAATCTTCAGTTCCTTTTCTGTAATTGCCTGCTCACATCATTTGAGTTTTTCTAGTGGTCTTTTTATTATAAAACATTTTCCTTAAGTTTGTCATTTCTCTTGTCTTTAAAATGTGTGTATATGTGTGTGTGTGCGTGTGAGTGTGTGTGTTTCTTTGATCTCAGAGAGAGGGATAGAAATATCAATGATGAGAGAGAATCATTGACCAGCTACTTCCTGCATGCCCCCTACTGGGGATCAAGCCGGCAACCTGGGACCTAACCATGATTTTCCTGGTTCACAGGCCAGGTTGGTGTCCAGCCCCGGAGCCACACTGGCCCGGCTCTCTTGTCTTTAGGTTGTTTTCCTTATTTGTCTCTTACCATGCAGAACATTAATTTTATATCTTTGGGGTTTGACACCACTTCTTACATTTAAATCTTTGGTCTGGCCGAATTTTATTTTGGGGGATGGAACAGGTTAGTTTCTTGCTTTTGTGGTGTTTTTTTTCTGCCACCTTCCTGTGGGCCTTGGGCTTCAGTGCTCTGGGAGGAGACGAGGAGTGGACAGGGGTCTTTGGTGCCCAAAGCTTCAGCACAGTGATGGTCTCCAGAGAGAAGGATGTCAGGACACAACCGCAGCTCACCTGTTCTCTCTGCCTCCCATCACTCCCGGCTCAACCATCACTCAGATCCCGGGACCTGTCCACAGCAGCAAGGTCTGAGGTTCTGGCAGAGGGTCAGGCAGGACCTGGAAGTCTTTGTACTGACCACTCACCAGCCACAGGAAGATGAACCAGTCTTAGGGCAGCCCTATTGGGGTTCATGCTGTCCTGACTCTCACATCTTGACCATCAGACCACAGCGTACAAGAAAAGGGGTCTATGGTCCATGCGACAGGTAGCCAGTCCTAGCTCTCTCCAAGGTCACTTAGCCATCGTCTGGCCTCAAGATTGCTTTGCCTACCGTTACCGCTCTGCCCATTAGACCAAAACAAATGAGCTCGGCCATGAGGCTAAGAACCAGGCCACCCTGTGGGGATTGGTAGTACCTTAAGAAAGGCTTGCAGCCCCCATGAAAAGTGCATTCCCAGTTCTCAGGCACAGCCAAGAGCAACTGGAACCTCATAGGTAGGCAGCAGTGTCTCACAGTGGGGCCCTGGACCCACAGACAACATCACCTGGGAACTTGTGAGAAACGCAGATTCTGGTTCTGCTAACCCAGACTCTGTAGGTGGAGCCCACTGTGGAGTTGAACAAGCCTCCAGGTGGTTCTGGTGCCCACAGTTTGGGAACCAGGGGGGCCCAGCATGGAAGGAGCAGCTCACCGGGCCAGCAGGTGTGATTGTTAAGGGGGCCTACAGTTTGGTCACACTCCCTCGCCTGCCATTGGGTGCCTCTGCAAACCGCAGCAGCCACTGATTAGCAAGAGTGGCCGATGTCACGGCAGATCTGCGTCGCTCCTGGGCAGTTGAATTGCTGGGACACGGCAGAGGGGCTGTATTCAAAGCGGCCTGGCTTCCAGGCCTGTTTCCTCCTCCTACCTCTGATCTGCAAGTCGCTTACCCTTGCTGAGCTCCTGGCCTTGGTTCTTAGGAGCTGCCTGGTGCTGCCTCACTTGCCTGATTCCACCTCCTGGGTCAGGTGAGCTCCTGAGGTCCCTCCTTGTTCCTGGGACAGTGATTCCCTGCCAGGTTCCCTTGAGGAATGAACCAGAGGTTGGAGAATGAGAGTGTACCCAGGCTGGCCAATCCGCAGGTTGGGCACAGGGAGATGGGCTCTGGCCCCCTGCTGGATGGATGGTGATAAGGGCACTGGGAGATGGAGACAAACAGGTGGGAGTGAAGCTTAGGTGAAAGAGGTTTTCAGGGAAGCCCACCGCTCATGGGTGGCAAGTCCTATAGTGTGAGTGTAAGTGTGTGAGTGTGTGGATGTGGGTGTGGGTGTGGGTGTGCTGAGCTGGAGGCCCTAAAGCAGGTAGAGGGTAAACTGGTTGCCACAGTCCAGACTGATGCAATCTCTCCTGCAGGGGCTGGCTTGTGGTTGTTGGTGTTCTCCTGAGAAGTTTCTGGTTAAGCTGGTGGGAGCTCCCGGCAGAGCCTGAGCGTTTTTTTTCTTCCTTTCAGATTTGACCATGAGCTACCCAGGCTACCCCCCGCCCGCAGGCGGCTACCCCCCAGTTGCACCAGGTAAGTGTGTGTGTGGGGAGGAGAGGAATAAGATTGTTCCCCACAGTATAGCCAGGTGGGGTGGCAGCTGGAGGAGGGCAGAGGCCCTGAGGCTTCTCCTGGCTCTGTTGTCTCCTTTGCAAATGGCTTCACGGATCTCTTCACCCACTGGGCTGTCCCAGATGCTAACGAGAGCCAGCTAACGCCTCTGGCACGGTGTCCTGGGTGCACTATCAGGTGGCTAGTCACTTCTGTGCTCACGGCTCAGGGTCCCTCTGCGGGGTCGGGGAGAGGGTGGGGGAGTGAAGGCGGACTCTGAGGGCCCCGCGTCCTGCAGCCGCACCAGCCATAGTGCTGCTCTGCACACCCAGAGGTCATCTTCTCTGGCCTGGCCCCCGGGTAGGAGGGACACCTGAGGGCTCCTGGGATAAGGGGGGAAGGGACCATTCTGGACTGGTCATCCTGAGGTGGCCTGAGCTGCGATGTCCCTCGCCCCATAAGATCCCTGAGCACATTCATTTCTCTAGAGCTGAGGCTCTGGAGTCTGAGCACTGAGGGCCCCGCAGGCCATTTGTGATGGTCAGGCCCAGCGCTGGGAGGCTCAGCCGCTGGCTCATCGGTGGACTGGGCCATTGCGCTCCGAGCCAGCCCTTGTCCTGATTTGCCTGTGCTGGCCTGAGTCCCCTCTCCCTAACCTGTTTCCCCGAAAATAAGACAGTGTCTTATATTAATTTTTTTCTCCCAAAGTCGTGCTAGGTCTTATTTCCAGGGGATGTCTTATCTTTCCATGTGCTAGGTCTTATTTTCGGAGGATGTCTTATTTTCGGGGAAACACGGTAGTAGGAATCCTATCGTCTGAGCACCTGAGCAGCAAGAGAGCAGGCAGGTGACTCGGGAAGGCTCTGTCCTGAGTGCCCAGAGCCCTGCAGCGCAAAAGATCGAGGCCCCAAGGCCCGTTCGCTGCCGAGAACAGAATGCATCCAACAGGCCAGCAGCCAGCACGATGACGCCAGCTGGGCTGCGAGCTGCTTGCAGTGACCCTGGCAGCATAGCGCCCTGGGCACCCAGCTAGGCCCTGGCTGGCGTTAGCTCAGCCTCAGCACGGCAGTGTGAAGCAAACACTAGTTATTGTCCCCTTGACCCCAGAGGAAACGGAACTTCGATGTGGGTGCCCGCCCCAGGACACAGCCCCTGGTTCTGCTGGCTCCAGAGCTGGGCTTTTTACTGAGGTCCCCCTCTGTCCCCACAAGGACGGTGTCTTGTTTAACGTGACTCAGGCCCATCTTCTTTCCTCCTCCAACCTGCTCCTCCCTGCCTCTTGCAGACTTACAGCCACCGTGTCAGCCTCCCCGCTCCACCACGCGCTTGCATCTCCCTGGATTCTCAGTCTCCCTGAGCTCCTGCTGTCAGTGTCCTAAAATGACCTGTCCTTGCGTCTGCACTCTTGCTCTACGATGGGGAGTCTGGGCTGGGGTGGAGGGGCAGACCTGCCCTTGACCTCCCGCACCCTCAGTACCCCACAGAGGGCTTGGGAGTGTTGCTGAACTACTCCTTCCCTCCCCGGACAGAGGCGAAGGGCCCCTCTTCCCTTCCTCCGGCAGGGGGACTGGGTTAGACTTGCTTGCCTGTGTGTTCTGTGTGGCCTGTAGTGCTGTCTCCGAGACCCTGCTTGGCCTGCCCCTGGGCCACCTGGGAGCTTGCCGTCTCTGCCTTTCCCTGTTGGGGGGCTGACCTGGGGCTAACGGGCTTGGTGTTGCTTTCAGGTGGTGGTGCCTGGGGAGGTGCTGGCTACCCCCCACAGCCCAACATGCCCCCTATTGGGCTGGATAACGTGGCCAACTACGCGGGGCAGTTCAACCAGGACTACCTCTCGGGAATGGTGAGTCCAGCCCTTCTGCTGGGCTGCCCTGGGCCCACTCCTGCATGGCCAGGGCGTAAGGCTGCTGGCTTCCAGGGTGTCACGGGGGCTGTGTGTGACGTGTGGATGCTGAGTGTACTGGGGGGCATCTTAGGACATAGGGGCTTTTGTCGGGGCTCTCACCTGCTCACTGTCCCTCTCTGTCTCTACATTTGCAGAGGCAGAGAAATTAGTGATGGGGGATACATTGGCGTGCAGTCTGTTAGGTCCTTTTTGGCTCTTTGGGGCTGGGTAGGGTGGTGCCTTTTGTATGAGCTCAGAATAGGACAAGTAGGGAGGTGAGGATGGGTATGTGTATGCATGCATGCGCTTTGTACAAATGTCCATCTGTGTGTGTGTGTGTGTGTGTGTGTGTGTGTGTGTATGTATGATTGTGTGGGTGGCTGTTCAGCTTGGGCCTGGGAGTGGGTTCCTGGTAGCATGGACAGACATGCTACTCTTACTTATTGGTTTGCTTTTGTAATCTAATCTAAAATGGCATACTTTGTAATCTAAGCAAATGTATGCTCAGTGTAAACAGTGCACCCAGTAGGCAGTCTAATTTGTGCCGGGCCCATCCTGGGTACTGGGACCTGTGAATGAAACACTCCACGGCCTTAGCCCTGGAGTACTTGTTAACCACTGGGAGGAGACGGGCAGTTGCCATGGTAACCGTGCGATGCTAGAGCCAGTGTGGGGGTTTTGGGCACAAGAGCAGGCGGGGTCAGCAGTGCAGGTGCTTGGGCTCCCAGGGCAGCGCCGGGGCCTGCAGGCGCAGGGCAGGGCAGAGAGGAGGGAAGGCTGATAGGGGACTGGGTTGACTTGCTCGCCCGGCTGTTTTCTGTGGGGCCTGCATGTTGTCCTGGGCCTGCTTGGCCTCCTCATTAGTCTTAGGCTCTTCTCTGCTTTGTGGACTTGCAGGCGGCCAACATGTCCGGGTCGTTCGGAGGAGCCAACATGCCAAACATATACCCCCCTGGTGCCCCTGGCGCCCCTGGGGGCGGTTACCCTCCTCTGCCGCCTGGGGGCTTTGGGCAGCCCCCTTCCACGCAGCAGCCTGTTCCTCCGTATGGAATGTACCCGCCCCCTGGAGGAAACCCGCCATCCGGAATGCCTTCATACCCGCCCCCTGGAGGAAACCCACCATCCGGAATGCCTTCATACCCGGCATACCCAGGGGCCCCTGCGCCAGGCCAGCCCATGCCGCCTCCCGGACAGCAGCCCCCAGGAGCCTACCCTGGGCAGCCGCCAATGACCTACCCTGGTCAGTCACCCATGCCACCTCCTGGGCAGCACCCGCAGCCGGTGCCAAGCTACCCATCATTTCAAGGTTCCGGGACCGTCACCCCTGCCGTGCCCCCATCTCGGGTGAGTGCCAGCCCTGTGCTACCCTCCGTCCCAGCCTGGCTCCAAAGGCCCTGTGTCCTGCCAGCAAGGCCGGGAGGGTGTGGGTGGATAGGCCTGGGCTCAGGCCTCCAGCTATAACTTCTTGTCTTAACCCTCACCCGAGGATATGTTTCCATGATTTTAGAGAGAGTGGAAGAGAGAGGGAAAGACAGAGAAATATCGATGTGAGAGAAACAACACATCGATTGGTTGCCTCCCACACGTGCCCCAACCAGGGCCAGGGCTACGGAGGTTCAATTGACCGGAATTGAACTCGGGACCCTTCGGTCCACAGGCCAACGCTCTATCCACTGAGCCAAACCGACCAGGGCTGTGACTACTTCTTGTTTTAACGAAGTGTCACTTTCTCAGACTCCCCAGGCCTGGTATGAATTCCTGAAGAGCAGGGAGCTGCCCCCTTTCCCCCGGTTTGGTTAGATGTTCTGAGTGCGAGTTGGTGAATGTCGGCTGCTCTCCATGCCTCTGTGCTGGTTACCTACTGCCTGGGCTCAGGCTTTATGCCCGACAGCTCTGAGCCTTCAGCTCCTGGATGGGCCCCCACCCCCGACCCCGCTCACTTGAGAGGATTTGTAAAACCTCCCTGTAGGGAACATGGTTGGCCCTTCCTCCAGAGCTGCTCTTGGCTCCTTTGGGAGAGCAGTTTGTGTTTGCAGAGCCTAGAATTCATTGTCATGGTTACATGGCCAAGCCAGCCAAGTGCAGTGCTAGTGATATGTGCTTGATGACTATTTTCAAACAGAGGGTCCCCTCTCTTCCCTACGTCCTACATCCCCCCGTCCCTGCCCTGCTCTCCTCCCTCCCTCCCTCCCTTCTACCTCATCTCTTCCCTGGGTTTATCTCCTTAGCTGTTAAAATCAGTGCATTAGCCACAGGAGCTAGCCCACCGCGAGGCGGCTGAGGCAGGGAAATGAAGTTTGCTGGGAGCACGGCTGCCAGCGTCGGGGAGTGAGGCGGCAGCAGGTTATAGAGTCTAGAGGAGGTGCCAGGAGCTGGTGCTGGTCCAGGAGGTGGTCAGGCTGCTGGGCCATCGTGAAGGGGGGCACCTACATCCCCCCAGAGGAGTCACCTTTTCCATTTTGCACAGAGGTGCTCCGTGGACCAGCCAGGCTCCATTAGCGATGCTTTGGTGGTAAGGCATCGAGGAGAAGCCTGAGGCCTCCCCTTCAGCAGGAGCCCAGGCCACCCCGGAGGACCTGGGTGTAGGGCCGATTTTCAGCACCAGGACTCGGCTGTAGATGGGCTCCTAGCATGGGAGTGAGCCAGGCAGAGCGTCAGTACCAGGACGCAGGACAGATAATGGCCACGTAGGATCACTCAGTGGGTTCCCCTGTGCTGTTCACTGTGAGCTCCTTCAGCTACCCCAACTTTCACATAAAGGTCATTCCCAGAGTCGGGCGGGGCAGTCGCATCTGGGGATGCTTCATCTTACCTGTCTGTTTGTCCCGCAGTTTGGGAATCGAGGGACCATCACAGATGCTCCTGGCTTTGACCCCTTGCGAGACGCCGAGGTCCTGCGGAAGGCTATGAAAGGCTTTGGTGAGCGTTCCCGATGGCTCAAATGCTCACCCCCCCGCACACACCCTAGGCAGTTACCCGGTGGCTGTGTGGGCGGGGGTCACTGGGTCGAGGCAGCCTGGCCTTAGTGGTAGTGGAGAGAAGATGGATGTGGAGGTACATTGGGGGACCCAGAAGAAGGAGAGTCTTCCAGCTGCAGAGCATCCCACGACCCCCAGCCCTGCCCACTCCCACCTCTGCCTCCCCCAGGGACTGACGAACAGGCCATCATCGACTGCCTGGGGAGTCGCTCCAACAAGCAGCGGCAGCAGATCCTCCTGTCCTTCAAGACGGCGTACGGGAAGGTGAGGGGGCAGGGGCGGGTCCAGGGAGGCCGATCTCCCTGACCGAGGCGGCCTCTAGCACAGCCCTGCTCACCCTGCTCTTCCTGGGGGCAGTGAGGCACATCAGGGTATTCCTGCTGCCCACGGCTGATGGCATCTCTAGGAGTGAAACTGGATGCTCTGAGGGGGAAACCGGAGTCCACAGGGAACAGAGATTTGATGACAGGCGCCAGAAATCGGGGTTCTTGTCCCAGCGCTGCCTCGATCACCGAGCCCCTAGGCAGGGGATTCCCTCCCCCCGGCCTGGTCCTCTCCTGGGAGCCTGGCTGCTGTCCTGCCCTCTTCTCGGCCACCCTGAGGCTCGGCTGGGAGAAGGGCTTGAAGGAAAAGGCTTTCAGGACTGAACAGATGCAAGGGGCATATTTGGAACCTTTGAATCTTAGGAAGGTAGAACCTGCGTAAGCATTGTGTAGGCTAGTATTCCAGCATCAGTGTGCGGGTGCGGACGCAGCGAACCTGGGACGGGTGCGGATGCAGCTCCGGTTCCGCAGGGCTGGGCTGGGGCTGGAGAGTGCTCCGTGGACCAGCCAGTGCTCCCTCCTCACATCTGTGAAGTAGTCCCTGTCCGGCACCTGTGGAGTCTCTAAATAGGGCTGTTGTTTGTTTGAATATCCAAACAGGATTTGATCAAAGATCTGAAATCTGAACTGTCAGGAAACTTCGAGAAGACTATCTTAGCGCTGATGAAGACCCCAATCCTCTTTGATGTTTACGAGATAAAGGAAGCCATCAAGGTGTGTAAGCATGCGTGTATGTGTGTGTTCATACATGTGGACATAGCCCAGGGGAGGGCCTGGATCACGTGGTGTGTCTTAGCCCGCTCACTAGCTACCTTTGTCATTTTGGCTCCGCCAGCCCCTCGGGACCTTCCGGTGACTCCCCAAGAGGAAAGCGGAGGGTCGTTCATTATCAGGGACCATCCAAGTGTCTCCACCTTAATGATGTGGTGGGAGCTGGGGCTGTAGAGGGGTATGAGGCACGGGTGGGCTCATCCTCATTCATTAGCAAATGGCAGAGGCACCCGGAGCACTTGTGGCAGAACAGAGAGGGTCGGTTATGAGCACAGAGAGGAACAGCCTGGCGTGGGGACAGATGGGACAGGGATGTCACTGCAGGCACCAGGCGGGCGCTCTCATCGCTGCTTCTGAGTCCACTCTGTGCTTCCGTCTGCTCCTGCTCCCTCCTTGTCTGCTGGGCGAGGCCCCTGTCCATTTACCCGCCCAAGGTCCAGCCACAGCGGCTCCTGAGCCCAGGTTTTGAATGGCTCGGTTTGGTTTAGTACCTGCCCAGCCTCTCAGTTGTGACCAAGAGGAGGGTTCTCTGCTGCCGTACGCCTGGGGATGCCCAGGCCCCCAGTGGGGATCCCTGTGGATGGGAGGGCAGCCCACAGAGGGGTGCTCTGGGAGGAATCGAACATTTCCTCCGTGGCCGAGAGGCGAGGCGGGAGGCGCAGTGACCTTGCCTGCCCCAGGAGGAGAGGGAGAGTGCTCGGTGTGGAGCTGGAGGGAGAGGCCCCCTGAAGCACCCTGCGTGCTTTCTTCTCCCGAGGGGTCAGGAGGCAGTTGCGGAGGGCACTGGGAGTGGCCCTAGACCTCTGGCCAGCCCCCGCCCCAGCCATTCATGAGGTGGTGTTGGTGGTGGGGTGCTGGAAGCAACCAGGCGTGGGGTCAGCTGTCACTGACTAGCGGTGTGTCCTTGAGCGCCTGTGAAATGGGACGGTGGCTGCCCAGTGTATGGACCGGTGAGCTGAGGCCAGGGGGGCCGAGTGGCGTGTGAGTTAACACAACCAGTCCGCAGCAATGCCCTGCCTCCCTCGTCCTCACTGTTCCCTGGACATCTGCCAATGCCCACGGTCCATGCTGAGGCTCGTTTTCCCGCCTGCCCACTCTCGCTTTAAACCATTCTCTCATTGTTCTCATCTCATTCATGCGCTGAACTTGAGAGAGCACAGTTCCGAGCCCCCACCTCAACCCACTGTGCCTGGGACAAGTCACTACGCCTCTGATTCTCAGGTTCCCGGTGCATAGAAGGGGGACGATCCTCCGTGTGGTCCCCTCATCGCCACGTCCCTGTCACCTGGGGCTGCGGAGGATGCGGGCTGCTCTCAGAGGGACAGCCGCACAGGGGCTCTGTGGCTTCTGTTGCTGGGATTTGTACCTGGGGAGCCGGGCAGTGGCACGGCGCTGGCTCTTTCCTGGATGCCAGTGAGGGAGCGTAACTAACTGGTTTGCGGTGCCCGCTGCAGGGGGCTGGCACGGACGAAGCCTGTCTGATCGAGATCCTCGCCTCCCGCAGCAACGAGCACATCCGGGAACTGAGCAGAGCCTACCAAGCAGGTAGGCTGCCCCAGGCCCAGGCCCTCCCAGATCCCTGTGTGTCCCTGGCCGGGTCACACCCTCTCCCAGGGCCTCTGTTTCTTCCTGGATTCAGGTTTGGGACAAGCCTGACAAGAGGCCAGGACAACCTGGAGTTCACCGCCCCTCCCCCCCCCCCCCCCCCCCACACACACACACACATTCACACAAAGATTTCCCAATGTGCTTGTTCCTGGAGAGCCTCGTGGGCCACCTGTCTTGAGCCCAGGACACCCGGGCCCTTCTCTGGCCGGTGACTGTGTGCAGTGGGCCGCTCAGTCCACCAGGCTACAAGGTGGGCCTTTCTCTTCTCCCAGAATGCAGAAAGACCCTGGAGGAGGCCATTCGAAGCGACACGTCAGGACACTTCCAGCGGCTCCTCATCTCTCTCTCTCAGGTGTCTTTCCCGCAGCAGAGAGGGGTCTCCCTGAGCAGGGAGGGGGAGGAGGGGAGCGAGGGGCAGCCCCACGCAGTGGCCTTGACCACACAGCTTGTCTCCTTTCAGGGAAACCGGGATGAAAGCACAAATGTGGACATGTCGCTCGTCCAGAGAGATGTCCAGGTGAGTGTGTGGCCAGATCAGGCACCTGCCCAGGCTTCCTGAGCTGGTGGGAGGCCATTCCTCTTCCTGAGGGCGGCAGTCTAGGATGGACCGAGAACCGGCAGGAGTGGTCCCGATGTGTGACTTCCAGAGGCCCCATTGGCGGCCGCCGCGGGGCGCATTTTCCTACCTGTAGAGGGAACTTCTGTGAGGACTGTCAGAGAGGTTGGTAGGTCGCGGTTATGAAGGTGGAACTTCGTGTGACCTGGCACTTCTGTTGGTTGCATTGCCATGATGTCTGCAAATGGGCAGAACCCACACTTGCTGGTGAAGCTTTTCAAGGTCTGAGCCTGGAAACCGGCTGTCATGTTAATTGTGCAGCCTTAGCATTCTGTCCTTGTGCCCAGTCTGCTGTGAGCTGCAGACAGAGGGGGGATGTCCCCATTTCCTCTCTTGGTCCAGGCACCTGAGTGCCCCTCTGGAGGAGTTTGAATTCAGAGCATCGAGTCTGGAGAGAGCTCAGCTCCCTGGTGGGACGGAGCGGCCCTCTGTCTCCCTCATCGCTGCTCCTGCCACCTCCGCAGGCTTCCCCGGGCACGGCCATGGTCTCCTGTCTCCCCCAGCGGTCAAGCTGAAGAGCACCTCTGTGGAGTGCCCTCTTGCTGGGGTTGGAAGAGAGCCACTCTTAGGATCTGGTCCATTTTGCTTGCCAAATGGGGAACTGAGACTCGAAAGGTTGACATTGTGCCCAGAGAAACATGGAGGCAGAGCCTGGACGAGGGCCCAGCCTCCTGGCTGTGTTCCTGCAGGGAACACGCTGGCCCCTGGCCCCAGATTCCCTCCTGAGGGTCTGCCTTACCCTCCCCCTGGCTGGAGACACCCATTCCCGTTTCTAGACTCGGACAATCTCACAGCTCCCGGGCTCCGGTTCTGGCCTCAGTGGGAACATTCCTGTTTTCCCATCTCTGTGTGGGCCGTGCCCCAGCTGATGCGGAAGTGGCCTCAGTCTCGAGGTCTCGTGCCTGCTGCTCTGCCTTCATGGCCTGGACCTGTTCCTGCCTCCCTGGACCTGTGGGGTCTTGGAGCCCCTGATGGCCACCCTCCCCCCTGCATGATGGTGCCTTTAGATCTAAAAGTTGTTACCTGAGGCTGGAAGGCACTTTGGAGCCATCTGTTGCAAGGACTGCAAATTGGCAAATATTTTGGACTCGTACTTTCAAAAGTTTAACAGGCAAATGCAGATTCTGCCCGTTTGCAAACATCATGGTATATGCAACCACAGGGAAAGCACCCTGCATATGAATCCCACGTCTGTAACTGACTTATCAGTTACTGTCATGCTCATCTCCATGTTCCTCTGAAAGATTGGGAACTTCACTTAGATCAGGATCTGGCTGCTCGTGTGCAGCAGGCCTGGCAGAGAGGGCCTGCATTGCTCCGTCACAGAGCTCGCTGGTGCTGAGAAGTAGCCGCCCTCTGTGGTTAGCCTTGGTCCCCACCTCTCTCTGGCCCTGTATCCTCAGGTTACATAGCTGGCCCTATTGGCTTTTGTGTTTGTGACCCCCAAACCTAACGCAGCGTTCACATTGTAGAGATGAGAGGGCCAGTGGCTGCCGAGAGCCTCGCGGCGAGTTGGCTGCGAGCGAGGACTCGGTCCCTCGTCCTTTATCCTGCGTGCTGCTGCTCCCTTGGTCGGATAAAGCAGCTCCTGCCCTTATCATAGCTCCCGTCGGCCTTGGTTCTCCTGGGTCCAAGTTCTCCCAGCTTCAGGACCCGTGGTGTTGCCGGGGTAGAAAAGTGTGGATGGCGTCCGGTCCTGCACAGTGAATGGAGCACAGCGGGGCACTGGCCCTAACCCTTCCCCTCGGGGCCTGTGGGGCCCGGAGTCTCTGCCCAGCTCTCGTGGGTGACCTGGACCTGGTGTCGGGTGAGCCTGCATGGGATGCTATGGTCCCCTCTGTCTGTCCAGGAGCTGTACGCAGCTGGGGAGAACCGCCTGGGAACAGATGAGTCCAAGTTCAATGCAATCCTGTGCGCCCGGAGCCGGGCCCATCTGGTGGCAGGTAAGGCAGTGCCAGGCCTCCCCGGGCCAGGTAAGGAGGGCAGACAAGGTACAACAGCAGCTCCTCTCTGCATGGGCTCCCGCCTCCTCATAGTAACGGGTAAAGGGGGCCAAATATTTGGTGACGGAAGATGATCTGACTTTGGGTGGTGGGCACAGTGCAATAGCAAGGTAGCCAAGATTTCAGGCGAACGATTAGCAAGACATTTCCCTTCACCTTAAAAGTTTATTACAAATCTCTTCCGACATCCTGTCTGGGTCTGTGTGACTATGGCCAGCTGATCTCGAGCAGGAAAAGAGATTTGTCCCTGGCTGGTTGGTTCAGTTGGTTGGAGCATTGTTCCATCGCCCCAAGGTTGCAGGTTCTATTCCTAGTCAGGGCACATGCAGGAATCAACCAATGGGCTCAGCGGGTGTGGCTCAGTGGTTGAGCCATTTATTCCTGGTGAGGGCACACACCAGGGTTCTGGGCTCAATCCCCCAGTAGGGGACGTGTAGGAGGCAGCCAATCAATGGTTCTTTCTCATCATTGATGTTTCTATCTCTCCCTCTCCATTCCTCTCTGAAATCAATAAAGATATATTAAAAAAAGAAAAAGACAAGCAGACAGTAACATAACCCCAAGCCTATTCACATGATCAGAAGCCACAGGATTCAGCTTTGTAGTTATTCTGGGCCAGGGTCCTCTGAAGTCAATAAAAATATGTTGTTTTTTTAAGTGTTAGAGGTTCTGAGATGGCAAGAGGTCAACTCAGGAGGTGTGACTCTCCCCAGAGCCTGGTCCCAGCCTTCTCTGCTGAAAGGCTCACCAAGGCCATGAGGGAGGTTACTTCCCCATGGAGGGGGGCTGTGTGTGCCACTTTCTCATCTAACCAACTGAGCCACCTGGCCAGGCAGACTCAATTCCCGCTTTAAAGGCAATTAGTTATCTCCAGATACAGCTGCATTCTGAGGTCCTGGGGGCTAGCACTTCATGTGAATTGAGGGAAGATGACAGAATTCAGCCCACAATGTGCTCCTTCTCTCTTCTCAAGTTTTCAACGAGTATCAGCGAATGACAGGCCGGGACATTGAGAAGAGCATCTGCCGGGAGATGTCCGGGGACCTGGAGCATGGCATGCTGGCCGTGGGTAGGTGTCCTGGGCCTGCGTGTCCGCCGCCTCTGTGCCCGCCGGGACTGGCACGTACTGGGAGCTTTCAGGGTGCTCACTGTCCTCTGGTTGAGGGCAGGCAGAGCAGTGAAAGAACCCCAGGACCCGAGATGGCCCAGTCCAGCGGGCCGATCGTGGGGGGGTCGCCCTGCTCCCCATCACCACGTGGTTGCGCCCTCAGCCGTCTGGAGATGTCTTATTTCTATTTCAAGCGCAGCCCTGGGGAGGGCATGCAGTGGGTATTCGTGGGAGAGAACCAGCTGCCCTGCTGGGAGAGATGACTCATCCTGCCAAGTTTCCTCTAAAAATACATCCCCGCGGGCAGTTGTCAGATGTTTGTGATGGAAACACGTGGTTGCAACAGCAACACAAGCCTCGCTGGAGGAGAGCTCCTAGCAGGCCCCGCCCCGCCCTCTGAAGCCAGCGCTCCAGGCCCCGCCCTCAGGGTTGGCTCCTCTTTAAACCCACTTGGGAGACACATGGTTTGTCCAGCTTTTGCTTTGCTTTTCTTGGAGCTTTCTGATGGGAGAAGTGACCGACCCTCCTGCTTCCCCGAGTGTCCCCTGTGGTAGGCCCCATGGCCTGAGCACACTGGGGAGACATCCCACTGGGCCATCCTTCCTCCACAAGGTTCTCAGCATCTCCAGTTCCCCCTCCCACTCCGGGTCCCCATCCCATTCTTCCCTATGTGGCTCCTTTCGCCCTACTGGTGCCAGGAAAGAGGCCGGGGTGCCGTCCAGGCTGCATGTTTATCCAAAGAACTGGAGCCCAGACCGAGGCTGACTGACCCTGGAGGAGAAGGGGGAGGAGGTGGCCCCTGGACTGTTGCCTGCAGAGCGAGTTATGCTGTTTCTCTCTTCCAGTGAAATGCCTCAAGAACACCCCTGCCTTCTTTGCTGAAAGGCTCAACAAGGCCATGAGGGTACGCAACTTCCCCCGTGGAGGGGCGGGGCGTGGGGGGCCAGCCTCACCTTGGCTGGGTCCAGCGCTCCTGGTAGAAGGCATGGGGAGCTCAGCTCAGCCAGGAGGACTGAGGGCACCAGGGGCCCGGGAGGGTGGGATGGTGAGGCCCGTGCTCACACCTCGGTGGACTCTCTAGGGAGCAGGAACGAAGGACCGGACCCTGATTCGCATCATGGTGTCCCGCAGCGAGATCGACCTCCTGGACATCAGGGCGGAGTACAAGCGGCTGTACGGCAAGTCGCTGTACCACGACATCACGGTATGGCCGCCCGCTGGCCTGTGGGCACCCTGCCACCACAGTCCCCTGTACCTCCCCTCAGCTCCCACGGCGTGGCCTCTGCAGGCCTGGGTGTCTTGTTTGTGGACCTTATCCTTTCTCTCTCAGCTTTTTTAAAAAATATATATTTTTTATTGTATTTTACAGAGAAGAGGAGAGAGGGATAGAGAGCTAGAAACGTCGATGAGAGAGAAACATCGACCAGCTGCCTCTTGCACACCCCCTACCGGGGAAGTGCCCGCAACCAATGTACATGCCCTTGACCGGAATCGAACCTGGGACCCTTCAGTCCGCAGACCGACCACTACCATTGAGCCAAACCGGTTTCAGCTCTCTCTCAGCTTTTACTTCTTCATCCAGCTGCCCCCAAATAGGTCCTCCCTGCTGCCACCCCACCCCTCAGCAGTGAGGAGGGCGGGGCAGAGGGCTCGGTCGGTCCCGCAGCGTGGAGCCCAGCCCTGGCTCCTCTGCCGCGCGAGATCTGTGTGATCTACCTCAGCCCTCCAACCCATTCCCATCGCACCGCAAGGCGCTGGTGCTCCCCTTGGAGAGGTGAACGTGGACGAGGCGGTCCCTGTAAAGCATAGCTTGTGACACATATATGTGTCTGACAGTCACCGTGTGCAGAGCCCGGACTGCATAGCCCCACAGTTACTATAATAGTAAATTCTGAACTCGCGTGAGCCTTGCAAATGCAGTCACCATGACCCAGTCCCAATTCAAACCCATGAGCATGTACTATTGGGCATGTCGCTGGGAGACGCTAACTCCGTTGCCCTGGCTATAGCGATGATGCTCTCTGTAAAAGAGAATTAGTAATTAGCCACAAAGGATCACTTCTGTGCCAGCAGGCTGTGGGCGTCTACAAGACCCCACAGGCCTTGCCTTCAATGAAGGACATGATTAGACATTAGCTAAGGGAGGCTGCACTTTGAAGGAAGTCCCGTGGGCTCAGGGGGGCGGGAGACAGCAGTGTGAACTGGGTGCCCAGATGATACAGCGCCCCCACTGTCAGGCCGGCACATTTTCCAAGTGGGGCCCCCTGCTGTTACAGTATAATCCCCATCGGGTGCCTCAGAAATGCACGGGGAAGTGGCACCAGCAGTTAGCCCTGGGCGGTGGTGTGTCTGACTGTTTAAAGTGTGTGTGTGTGTGTGTGTTTCAGAATCTGACTTTGATATTGGGGTGATGTCGCTTTCTGGTTTTTAAGAGGACTGGGGGAGGCCAAGCTCCATTGCCAAGGCCCTCGCTGCCTTTGTGGGCGTCGTGGCCGCTCTGGGGCATTTCCCTGGGATGGGCCTCCGCTCTGTGCGGGCACCTGGGGATTAGAAAATGAGGAGCCAGGAGGCCAGACTGGCCACATCTCCCTCACCGACGCACCCATTTCTGTGACAGGGAGACACCTCGGGGGATTACCGGAAGATCCTGCTGAAGATCTGTGGTGGCAACGACTGAGCGGTGACCGTGGCTCACTGTCCACCTGCCACAGTGATGCTAGGAAAAGGCCCAAAGAATGTCTGTCTGTTCCTACCAAACCCCAGTGCCGACAACCCGCAGAGCCTCGGCCCTGTCTCCCCCCCCCGCCTCCCTGCCCCTCCTGACCGTGCCCACCCCACCCCTCCTGACTATGCCCTTGGGCCTGGTTGACCTGGACGCTCAGGATACGTCTCCTTCCCCCCGTCCCCTCTCAGCCTCTTGCTGCTAAAGTAGATGTTTTGTCTCTGACTCATGCAGCCTTCCCCTTTGTTTGTAGCTGAGACACTCGGCTTATTTCAGTCACATGATTTTAATGTTTTTGGAGGCATTTTTTATAATCATTGCCAGCAGGCACGTCCACTCTGCTGCCGCCCGTTTCGGGAAGTGTGAGCAGTCGGGGGCCGTGCCATGTCCTCACTGCGGAGGAAGAGGGAGGACCTTTCAGGGCAATCTTTGAATCTGGTGAGAATGTCATGAGCTTTGTTAGTGCCAAACTCACTGCTTTTTAGAGGAAAAAAAACCAAAAAACAGAAAGTCACCTGTTCCTTCTTCATGTAAAACCAGGGACTAGAGCAGCTCTGGTTCAGGGCTCTCTGTAATGCAGGATGTG
The DNA here is from genome assembly GCF_964339955.1 of Pipistrellus hanaki. Classification (NCBI taxonomy): domain Eukaryota; kingdom Metazoa; phylum Chordata; class Mammalia; order Chiroptera; family Vespertilionidae; genus Pipistrellus; species Pipistrellus hanaki. The sequence goes on along the minus strand of NC_140516.1, from coordinate 9,777,644 downwards.
CCTTACGTAAACCTGGACGCTGATGGCCAAAAGCTGTTTCTCAATTAAAGCCAGCCAGCTCTGGAACATTCTGGAAATGGCCTCTTTTCTTCTGCTTCGTGATTCTGCCCTGTCCCCAGGGGTTCCAACCTTATTAGCCAGTGCAATTATGTGGCTTTACATAGAACTTGTGCTCAGGAAACCTGGGCATGAGGAGTTCACAGGGACCCAGGCTATAAGGATGCTTCTGAAATCCACGAGGGGCCCAGACACTGAGAAGGGCGGAGATTTGGATCACATGAGAGCAAGCGAGGGGAGGCGTGGGGAGGAGGGGTGTGCTCAGGTCTGAGGGATCTGAGAGGTGAACTTCTGCAGATGCCCCTGGCCCAGGCAACAGCTGGAGGGCCACACGATGCCCATTCTCTTACTTGGATGGGGAGTTATAATCCTAGCCGAAGATTTGACCCTAGTTCTACGGTCAGCTTCTTCCTGCCCTGGCTGATATGACTGGAGTCAGACCTATAAACAGAAATCAACTTAAACCTCTTTCCCAGGAGGGTAACAGCTTACATTTTCACCCACCACACCTGCCACCTGTGCTCTGAGAGGGGGGTCATCACCCAGGCTTCCACCTGACACATGCAGGGTCCCCTCTCAGCAAAGGATCCAATCAGGCCCCCAACTCTGCGAGGGGCTCTCGCCCTCAGCCCTGGCTCCTTGGAAAGCTCTCCTTTGCCTAATCCTGGCGTCCACCCTGAACCTGGTTTCTTCCCAACAAGCCAGTCCTAACGTAGAAAGAGCACTGGCCTGGGAATCCAGCATCCCTGTTCTGATCTCAGCTGAGCCACTGATTGGCTGTGTGATCCTGGGAAAGTCACTTCCCTCTTCGGGCCTCTTGACATTTGTAAAGCGAAGAGCCCCAAGTGAGTTTGAAAGGGAAACTGACAGGGAATAATAGTTCAACAATCCCAGGTGGAGATTTCAACACCCCACTTTCTCTATTAGAACAATTAGACAAGGTAGAAAAGGAAGCAGAAAACTTGAACACTACCAACTACCTAGACCTAACAGACAGAGAACAGTGCACCCAGCAACGGAATATACACTCTCAAGTGCACATAGGAAATATCCAGATAGACCACAAAAGTAAATAAATTTTAGAAGATAAAAACCATAGAGTATCTTCTATGACCACATGAATAGATGAAAACAGAACAACATACTCTTTAAAAAAAAAAAACCCAATGAGTTAAATAAATGACAGGAGAAATTAGGAAATACTTGGAGATTAATGAAAATGAAAACAATAACGTGGGCTGCAGTGGAAGCAGTGCTCAGAAGGAAACAGCTGTAAAGGCCTACATTAAAAAAAGAGAAAGATCTCAAACCAAAAACCTAACTTTCCATTTTAAGGAATTAGAAAAAGAAGAGCAAACTAAACCCAAAGCAACCAAAAGGAAGGAAATAAATATTAGTGCAGATAAACAAAATAGAGAGTAGAAGAAAAAGCAATAGAATCAATGAAATGAAAAGGCCCTTTGAAAAGATCCATGAAATTGACAAACCTTTAGTTAGATGAAGAAGAGAGAGACAATTCAATTACTAAAGTCAGAAATGAAAGGGCTATTGCTAGCAACTACATACAAATAAAGGATTACAAGAAGATACTGTTAACAATTGTATGACAACATATTAGGTAACCTAGAAGAAATAGAAGATTCTTAGGAACATACAAATTCTCAAATCTGACTCAAATAAAAAATCTGAATTGACTTATGAGATTAAATCTGTACTTTAAAAAACTCTCAATAAAGGAAAATAGACTGGTGCATTCTATCAAATGTTTAAAGACGTGACCTCAAACTATTCCAAAATATAGAAGTAACTATTCCAATAAATAGAGAATATTAAGAAAATTCTTAATTCACTCTGAGACCAGTGTTACCCTGATACCAAAGCCAGACAAAGACGTCACAAGAAAAATGCAAAAGTCCTCATTGAAATACTAGCAAACTGCACCTAGCAACATGTTAAAAAAATTACTTACCATGACCAAGTGGGATAAATCAAAGAAATTATTCAAAAATCAATCAATGTAATACGCATTATTGAGATAAAAGCCACATGATCATCTCCATGCAGAAAAAGCATTTGAGAAAACCCAACAACACTTAATGATTAAAAAACCCAAGAAACTATAAAAGGGAAAATTATCAAACTGAAATAGAGAGCATCTGTGGAAAAACAGCTGATATACTTCATGATGAAAGAATGAAGTTTTAGCCAGGCAATTGGGCAAGAAAAAAAAAAGGTATCGAAATTGCAAAGTAACAGATGACATAATCATATACACTGTGTGGCCAGATTATTATGATCTCTGAATGCATAATAATCTGGCCACTCAGTGTATATCCTATATAATAAAAGGCTAATATGCAAATTGTCCCCTTGACCAGGAGTTCAACCAGCAGGCAGGCCCATGTCCTCCCCCTGGCCAGGCTGGCCAGACCCCACCCATGCACGAATTCATGCACTGGGCCTCTAATATATATATGCACTGGGCCTCTAATATACAATATATACTGGCCAGATTATTATGCATTCAGAGATCATAATATAATAATCTGGCCACTCAGTGTATATATAAAATCCTAAAATATCCACACACAAACTATTAGAGTTAATAAAGGAATTCAATAAAGTTGTAAGATACATGATGAACATAACAAAAATCCGTTGTATTTTTAAACATTAGCAATCAACAATCTGAAAATGAAATGAAAACAATCCCATTTACAATAATATCAAAAAGAATAAAAATATTTCAGGATAAATTTCACCAATGTAGTCTAAGACTTGTACACTGAAAAACACAAAAATATAAAACATCCTGTGCTCATTGATTGGAAGACAGTATTGTTGACATGGCAGTATTCTGCAAGTTGATGTACAGATTCAGCCCAATCCCTATCAAATTCCATTGCCTTTTTGCAGGTATGGATAAACTGACCCTAAAAATCCTATGGATTTGCAAAGGACTGGTCCCCAAATAGCCAAAATGATATTGGAAAAGAAGAACAAAGTAAGGGAACCCATACATCTTCATTTCAAAACATGATGCAAATCTATAGTAATTTATATAGTATGATACTAGCATAAAGATAGGCACAAAGACAATGAGATAGAATTGAAAAATCAACCTAAATTGCTCAATTGATTTTGATAAGGGTCCCAGAACCATTCAATGAGGAAAGAATATTGCCTTCAGCAAGCAGTGCTGGGACAACTAGGTATCCCAAGCAAAGGAATGAGGTTGTATCCCTACCTCACATCATATATAAAAATTAATTCAAAATAGATCAAAGAACTAGATATAAGACCTAAAACTATAGAAATCTTAGAAGAAAACAACATCCATGACCTTGGATTTGGCACTGAATTCTTAAACATGACACCAAAAACACAAACAACAACAAATTGGACTTCATCAGAATTAAAACTTTTGATTAAGAACATCATCAAGAAAGTAAAAAGACCACCCATAAACTAGGAGAAAATACTAGTAAATTATATATCTGATAAAAGCCTAGTATCCACAACATAATTCTAACAACAACAAAAGGCAACCCAATTTTTTAAATGGGCAAATACTTGAATAGGCATTTAAAACCACATACATACCTGGATGGAATTGGAGAACATTATGCTAAGTGAAATAAGCCAGTCAGTGAAAGAAAAATACCACATGATCTCACTCATTGATGGATAATAAAGAACATTGTAAACTGAGGAACAAGAAGATAGATACAGAGACAGTAAAGCATCAAACAGACTGTCAAATTACAGTGGGAAGGTAAGGAAGAGGTGGGGGTAATAAGAGATCAACTGAAGGACTTGTGTGCATGCATATAAGCATAACAATGGACGCAAAACTCTGGGGGGTGAGGCATGTATGGGAGTGGGCTGGGGGGGCAATGGTAAGATATGTACACATATAATACCTTAACGAAAAAATTTAAAAAATATATTTAAAATTTTTAAAAATGAAAAAATGAAACCACACACATAAAGGCAGTGCCCTTGGTGTCCCGGATCTGTCTCCTGCTTCAACAGTGTTTGAACGGCCCCTTCTTCCAGCCTCCGGCCACTCTCCTACCTCTTACCTAGTCGCCGCCTTCAGAACCACCTCCGAGACCAGCCAACATGCCACACACCACTTTTTTTTCTGCCTTAACTCATTGCCGAGCAACCATGAGCTCCCAGATTCGTCAGAATTATTCCACCGAGGAGGAGGCTGCGGTCAACCACTGGCCAGCCTGCACCTTCGGGCCCCTCACCCTCCTCCCCTCCACCACCTACCGCTGTCTGGGCTTCTACTTTGACCACAACGATGTGGCTCTGGAGGCCGTGGGTGCCTCTTCCCAGGTCAGCACAGAAGCAGAGGGCACTGAGCGGCCCTTAAAGATGCAAAACCGGCGCGGTGGCCGCGTCCTCCTCCAGGGCTGGCAGAGCCTTCCCCACGTGAGAGGGTAACTCGGGAAGCCGCCATGGCCTTGGAGAAGAACCTGAATGAGGCCTTTGGAGCTGCAGGCCCCGGTTCTACCCGCACAGACCTCAGCTCCGAGACTACCTGGTGAACTACCGCCTGGCTGAGCAGGGGGGACTCACCAACAAGATGGGCCGCACCTGGCTCCCCTCCGCAGGCTGCGGCCAGGCTGGGCTGGGCGAGTATCTCCTCCAAAGGCTCACCCTCAGGCACAGCGAGGAGCCTTTGGGCCCAGAGGCCTTAGGGGCCCCTCTGCATCCCCCCTGGGGTCTGGCTTTGCCGAGCCTCTGCCTGAGCCTGTTAGGCATCCTTCTCACCACCCTGGAGCCCTCGCCCCTGAATTGGACCAAATAAAGCTTTTTGCTGCCAAAAAAAAAAAACACCCCACACAACAACACAAAAACACATAAAAATAGTCAACAAACACATGAAAAGATGCTCTGATCACTAGTCATTAGGTAAATGCAACCTAACACCACGAAATACCACCACACACCTAGTGTGACGGCTGCAGCAAAAAAAGACGGTGAGGATGCAGCGGCGTTGAAATCCTCACACAAACATTGCTGGCGGGAGTGTGCAGTGGTCCAGCGGCGAGGCGAACACGCTTGGTGGTTCTTCAAAACTTCAGCCGGCGTTCCTGTTTGAATTAGCAATTCCATCCCGAGTTATAGACCCGACAGGAATGAAAGCCTGTGTCCACACAAAAGAGAGCGAAGGACTGACACGTCACAACACGGATGGACCTTGAAAACAGGCTAAGTGAAACAAAAACAAACAAACAAAAGGCCCAAAAGATCACGTGTTGTATGAGACTATTTATTTAAAATGTCCAGAACAGGCAAGTCCATAGAGACAGAAATGTCAGTGGTTTCCAAGGGCCGGCGGGAGGGGAACAGGAAGCGGTGCTTCGTGGGGACAGGGTGTCCTTCCGGGAAGGACATGCCCTGGAATCAGAGAGGCGGCAGCGGCACAGCCTTTCGAAGGCCCTGAACTTGTACAGCTTAACGTGGTTACAACTCTGAAGGTTGTGCTAGGTGAATTTTACCTCCATAGAAGTCTCTTTTAAAACCTTAAAGGGCATAGGAATCCCCTGGTGGGTCTCATTAAAATGTAAATTCTGATTCAGGAGGTTGGATTGGGGCCCCAAATTCCGCATTTTTGACAAACTACCAGAGGAGCCCATTCTGTGAGTAGCCAGGCTCCCGCAAGGGCCCTTCCGCCGAATCATCTTAGGATTCTCAGCCTCAGGTGCCTCACCTCAGTGAACAATCCTGCCTTGTACAGAAGGAGGGCTGAAGCACAGCCGGGCTGGGGTGCCCAGGCCCACGCCTCCAGGGGGATGTGGGCCTCCGGGCATGGGGGTAGGTGGAGAAGGGCTGCCGCTGTAGGATCCACTCTGGCAGCGGGGTCGGAGGAGTAGCTTTTATTCGCGCAGAGCTGAGGACGGAAGGCCAGAGGCAAGGCTCAGAGGAGAGCTGTCGGCAGGGGTATTACCTCCAGCTGCTGGGCTTCTCCACCTCCCGCCTCACTGATGATCTGAAAGAAAGGGTGGCTCAGAGTGAGGGGTGCTGAAGGCACCCTGCCCCGCCCCCAGTCCCGGGAACTGTGCCGGGGAACACAGGGCTCAAGGAGGGAACAGGTGCAACCCCTCCACTGCCAGGTCGGAGGGACGCCGGTCTTTCTGGAAAGGGTTCCTGGTGGCACAGGAGTGGTCCCTGGAAGGGAGATGAGAGAAGGGGGGGAGTGTGTCCCATGGACCCTGATGGGACGCTGGGGCCGAGAACACTCGGCGTGAGCTGGGGGAAATGCCTGCCCCCTTCTGTCCGGAGGAGGAGCTGGAGGCCTGGCCTGTGCAGGCGGCACCAGAGCACCCATCCCACCCTGCTTGCCCAGCTCAGGGCTGTCTCCTCTGCCAACTGAGGCGCTCACCATCTCCCAGGAGGTCGGGCACCGGGCTGAAGGGCCCCGGGGGCAGGGTCCAGGCCAGCCCCTCCAGCTGGCTCAGCAGGCTTTTCACTTCGGCCTCCAGGTGTTCCACCGTCTTCTCCACCGTCTGGGGCAAGAGATATGGGAACAGGGTGGGGTGGTGCCCAGTCCTGCTTAGGCAGGAGCACCTGGTGTGCAGCGGGGAGAGAACTGGCTGCCAGGGGACCTTCTTGTTCAGTCCCTGCCCTGCCCGCCTCCGGGTTCCCTAGATGACAAAATCTTAGGGCCCCCTCTCTGGGGCTGCTCCTGGCACGGGTTTTTCTCTGTCATAGGATCGGAGTTACCAGGATTCCAAGTCTCTTTCAAGGACTTCATCACGGGAGCTCACATTCCTTTTGCTGCCTCGCCCCCTGGTGGCAACTCTGCCAAATGACAAGTTTGGGATTTTGAAATTTTCTTGATTCACTGTTAACTTTTTTCATGAATGAATCCCATTAATAGTCTGGTGAAACCTACAGACTCCATCTTAGACAAATGATCTAATTGAAAAAAAATAGCCGAAACCGGTTTGGCTCAATGAATAGAGCATCGGCTTGGGGACTGAAAGGTCTTGGATTCGATTCCAGTCAAGGGCATGTACCTTGGTTGCGGGCATATCCCCAGTAGGGGGTGTGCAAGAGGCAGCTGATCGATGACTCTCTCTCATCGATGTTTCTAACTCACTATCTCTCTCCCTTCCTCTCTGTACAAAATTAATAAAATATATTTTAAAAAAGAAAAAAAAGAAAATAATAATAAAACATATAGTAATTCCAAGGACACTAATTTCATTAACATATTATTCAAGTATTCAGGATTAAATTTTTTATATAAAATTTGTTTTTATTAACTCACTAAACAACATGATCCACCATAATGTCTAACAACTACTGCAATTTTGACATAGGGATTAAACTGACTGATCTGTTGAGATGTTCAAAATAATTGTAAGGGGATGAAATTACCTGATTTCTATTGATGACAAAAATCACAGTACTATTGATACTTATAATACTACTATGGTTTGTTATATCCTATATAATAAAAGCCTAATGTGCTAAGTGTCCAGTCAGCAGTTCAACCAATCAAAACATGATAAGGCTGCTCAACCACTCACTATGCCATACACCTACCACCAGGGGGCAGACGCTCATATCGGTAGGTTAGCTTGCTGCTGGGGTCCAGCCGATCAGGACTGAGCAAGACAGGCCTGACACTCCCTGGAGCCCTCCCACAGTCCCTCCCTGGCTGGCCAACCTCCCACATCTCTCCGCTCCCCAGCCCTGATTGTGCACCAGTTGGAGTCCCTTGGCCTGGCCTGCACCCTCTCGAAATCCAGGACCTTCCGGGATGTTGGAGAGCCAGTTTTGGCCCAATGGCGGAACGACTGGTTGCTATGATGTGCACTGATCACCAAGAGGCAGATGCTCAATGCAGGAGCTGCCCCCTGGTGGTCAGTGTGCTCCCACAGGGGGAGCGCCGCTCAGCCAGAAACTGGGCTAACGGCTGGCAAGCACAGCGGCAGTGGTGGGAGCCTCTTCTGCCTCTGCAGCAGTGCTAAGGATGTCTGACTGCTGGCTTAGGCCCACTCCCCACTTAAGCCGGCAGCTGGACATCGACTGAGGGCTCCAGGGACTGTGAGAGGGTGCAGACCAGGCTGAGAGACCTTCCCCCAAGAGCAAGAATTTTGTGCACCAGACCTCTAGTTTATAATAAATGTGAATGCTAAGGTTTTTAAAAAATAAAGTATAATTTTTGTTCCACATAAATTTATGAACCACAGGTTACAAACTGGCTGTATAATAAAACACAGTGATCAAATCTCTACCTTTTCACCTGGTGATTCTGCAGAGATTTCTGGCTGGGTCCCAGGGGCAGCAGGGTCCCCTGCAGCTGGTCAGCCTGACAGCCCAGGTAGGGCAGGGAGCAGGACTGGCCTGATTTCCCTAATTTTCCAAAGCAAGCTTGGCTGAGCCCTATAAAGCCAGCAGCCTCACAGGTGGTTCCGAAGGTGCATGTCCTCCCAGGTCACCCTTATTACCTCCTCTAGGACGTCCAAGCGGCTGAGGACAGCCATGTGTGTGTCACACCCCGTGCTCTGAGCTGTGTCTCCTCTGGAGGGGATGGAGGGGTCGGCGGCTGTGGGAAGACAAGTCCTGTCACTGTGGCCCGTTTCCCTGTAACGCCTGAGACTCCTGTAAAGCGCCGGGTTCAGTGGGGCGGGCCCTGAGCACAGTCACACACAGAGAAAAGCAAGGCAGCCTCAGTGGGGGTCAGGGCAAGAGAGGGGCTGCCCCCATCACTCCCTTGTCTCTGGGCTCACTGACAGGCCAGGCGGACTTCCTCCAGGAGGCGCTGCCCGAACAGGGAAGGAGCCCACCAGGGAGAGCGGCATGTGCAGACAGGGAGGCGTGCACAGCATGGCTCAGTGCATGAGCCCTGGCAGTTAGAGCGGCTGCAAAGTATAGGGCGGCTGGGAGATGGGACTGGAGAGGTGGGTCACAGACGCCAAGCCAGGGGCCCTAACAACCAGTCACGGTGCTCATTTGGGGATTAACAGAAGGGTCACATCTCCATAGATGAATTTTTAAAATACAGACACTGGATTGGAGGCATTTGTCTTTGCAGTAATCAGGGTGAGAAGTGAGGCAAGGGGGCAGTAGTAGTAGGGACTGAAAGGAAGAAAATGAGTGGAGAGCCCGGCCAGCATGGCTCAATGGTTGAGCATCGACCTATGAACCAGGAGGTCACGGTCAATTTCGGTCATGGCACATGCCCGGGGGGCAGGCTCGATCTCCAGTGTGGGGTGAGTAGGAGGCAGCCAATCAATGATTATCTCTCATTATTGATGCTTCTATCTCTCTCTCTCTCCCTTCATTTCTGAAATCAATATATATATATATAGATATATAGATATATAGATATATAGACATATAGACATATAGATACATAGATATATAGACATATAGATATATAGATTTTTTTTTTAAAGAAAATGAGTGGAGATGTTTGAGTAGTAGCACTGACATCTGTGAGCAGCTAGTAACAGCTGGCATCCATGAGTGTTTACACGCACACACAGTGCTAAACACATGTACTAACTCAGTCAATTCCACAACCACCTATCATCATCCTTAACATACACACAGGAAATGTAAGCACAGACGGGTGACATGAGGTGTCCAATGTCACGCCGCTGGTAAGTGGAAGATTTGAGGTTCAGCCTGCTCAACCCGATTCATCATTTTTCTCCCCAACGTGGATTCCTCCTTCGCTCCTCTTGGCACCGCCACCCCTCCTATGGAAGTCTTGGACCCCGGTCTGCGCTCAGGTGTCAGAGCTGGTGGTTCTGAGATGCCTGGGGCCCATTGGAGTCGGCTGGACCCTAGAAGAACCCGGCACTCAGCGGGGAGGAAATTGTTCCACAAACTACAAGAAGCAAAGAGCCTTGGGGAGGAGGAAGTGGCCACCGAGGCCCAAAGCAGCCAGAGGCCGAGCAGGAACAGGGAGAAACAGCCACAGGAGCGTCACTGCCAAATCCCACCCCAGCTCTTCCAGCGGCTGGTGGAGGGCCAGGCAGGGTTTAGGCTGCGGTGGGATGAAAAGGGAAGGAGAGGTCAGAGGGGGAACCGAGCTCCCGGGAAGTGTTTTCGGGGACTGACTGCGGGAAGGAGAACAGATCACAAGGTCTGGAGAAAGCTGATTGCTGTCCCTTCCGCTTTCTTACACTGGAGAAACACACCGTGCTTAGGGCCTGAAGAACAAGAAAGGAGAGCTGGGGGAAAGCATTTGAGAGAGGTCTTGCAATCCAGAAAGGGGTGGTGGTGGTTTGGGGAGGGGAGGGCGGGGGAGGGAGGAGGGAATGACAGGTAGGGACAACCCTTGAGGGAAGAGAGACAGCAAACAGCAAAGATGGGTGAAAAGGTTCTACTTAGAAGGCCGGAACGTTGAGCGGGTTCCCGCCTGATGGCCTCTGCTTGCTTTGTAAAGTAAGAGGAGAATCATTTGCGGACCACTCGGGTGGGGCTAAGGAAGGAGGAGAGAGCTGTGAGTGTCCAGGAATTCTGTGAGTGCGCTGTTAAACAGCCACTAAAACGGAAGCTCCGTGAGAGCACTGACAGCGTGCCCCTGGGCAGAGGGCTTGCGTGAAGAGGGGGTCCCGGAGGGGGCGAGGGAAACCGGAGGCCGTGCAGGAGGACTACAGGATGGCCTGACATCGGAGAGCAGCTCTGGAAGCATCTGCCCTGCCCCCGCGGCCCGCAGGCTGGTGCAGAGTAGCAGAGTCGGTGGCTGGATGGTGCAGGCCCTGGGAGTCTGCAGGATGTGTGCGGCCAGAGAACAAAGAGAAGAGAGCAGAGGAAAGAGAAGAGAGCAGAGGAAGTGCGGGTTGGACCAGCGAGGGGTGGAGGTGATGAGCTCTGGGGTCTGGCTTGGGTAGGGAAGAAAAGAGGCCAACAAGCAGAGCCATTGGGAGGTGGAGGGGCTGAGGGCCTGGAGGCCTTGATGGGAGAGAAGGAACAGGCGGTATGGGCGGAGGGACAGCATGCGGGCGTGGCCATGGGCGGGACCCTGGAGCAGAGCCGGTACTGTTACCCCATGGGTCTGTGTCCCTGCAAAACTCCTGGGACTGCCAGGCCTCGTGTGGGCCGGGTTGTCCAAGGGGACATTTAATTGCCCAGAAGTCGGCAGGTTTGAGTTAAGAATGGAGCTGCTACGTCCTTTTGCTGGTGATGAATGCCAGCGGGAGAGGTTGAGTGTCTTGCTCGAGGTCACACGGTCAGCAAATGCCTGGACCCCAAGCACTGGCCTTCTCCGACCCCCTCAGCAGGCTGGCCTTTGGGAGCTCCACCGGGGCGTCCCCCTGAGATCCTCTGGTTCCATCTTCCTCTGGACCCCAGCGGGAGTCCCCTCGGGGCCGGGACCACCAGCAGGGACAAAACTTCCTTCCACTCTGGGCATCTTTTGTGGGGAACCATGTGTGTCTTACATCCCCCACTCCACCGTTCCCTCCGCAGAACCCACAGAAGCCTCCCCCTGAGACAATGGGCTGCTTGTTGCCTTCGGGGTGTGTGTGTTAGAATGGAGCTCTGGTTACTGTTTTAAAGGGACGCTTTCTGAGATCTACACTAAAATATTTACAGATGAAATGCTAGGATGTCTTGGATTTATTTCAAAATAACCCAGGCCTGGGCGTGGAGGAGGCATGGGTGGGAACACAGAGCAAACAAGATTAGTGATTGTTGAAATTGGGTGATGGGGACCTGGGAGTTCACCACACTCGTGTGTGTGTGTGTGTGTGTGTGTGTGTGTGTGTGTGGTTTGAAATTTTCCATAAGAAAAGCCAGTTGTCTGATAGGGTTTAGTAAAACACAGAAGCCACGGAGGGCGGCATGCGTCGGTGGGAAATGTTCAGGATGACGGAGGGGTGGTCTGAGACCCCGCCTGAAGGGCTGTGCTCCGTCTGGGCCCCGTGCCCTAGGAGGCCTGGCCGCTCCAGGTTGCAGGGACCCACATTTGGATTCATTTATCTCAGCGGGAGGAACGGGGCTGCTCAGCCTGGAGAGGAAGGACTTGGAGGGGCAGAAGGCGCTGATCCTCCCGCGGGGAGGGCTGTCAGGGAGGGGTGGCTGACCCACCCGCCCAGTGCAGGTCTGCCCCGGGCCCTTTGGCCAAATTTCCCCTCTGAGCCTGGCCTGCCCTCTCCCAGGCCCTCTCCTCCCCTCCCCCAGCCCAGGCCGAGAGGAAGCAGCGTGACCCTGGGGGCAAGTGGGGCTCTGCCAGCTCAGTAAGTCCCAAACGCATGGACACGCTCCTCCCATTGGCCTGAGACCCACTGCTCTGTACGTGTCTGCGATGAGATCTCGCTTGGCTCCAAACCCATCCGGGGAGAAGGCTGGCCTGAGCTGCTCTCCATGGCGCACAGCTCTAATCTCTCACATCTGGACAGAGCCCCGCCCGGCTCCGCAGCCCAACAGCCCCTGAGTCAGCCAGGCCTCCCGACCAGAGAGGGTCCCACGGCACTGAGCTCAATGTGTGACGGCAGAAAACACACTGGACCTCGCGTTCTTGGCCCGGCTCAGCCATGGGCTGTTGTGGGCTTGTGGGAAACTTCCCTCCTCCATGAGCCTCTGCAGCCGCCCCTGCCACACGGGTGGGGTGGCCCCAAGACACTGCCGCCCAGATACAGCTCATCCTCAAGCTGCTGGTCTTCCAGAGCCTGCCCAGAGGCCGCAGAATTAGCTACAGGGAGGAGTCAATGCCAAGTGGCTTCCTGGACCAGACCCTCCAGCAAGGCAAGGCCTGGGTGCCTTCTTTTTTTTCCTTTTTTGAGCTTGTACGCGCACACACACACACACACACACACACACACACACACACACCTTGGAGCCTCGGGGACCTCATCAGGAGGAAGGGGCTCACGGTCAGGCCTGCGTCCTGGGGCTTCCAGAAAGGGAAGGGGCCGGGGAGGCTGAAGGATTGCCATGATGGACCCGGAGGAGCTGAGGTCCCGTCGTCCCTCCCTCCTTCTGCCCGCCCACCCTGCCCCGGCCAGCGGGGACATGGACCTTCTTGGATGCGGGGCTGTTTTCCCTGGCCTGGCTCCTGCTCAGCCTCTTTGCGCCCTGGACGGTGGCCAGGGGCGGAATTTCGAGTGCTGGTGAGAACACGCTGCAGCAGAGGCCAGAAGCCCAGGAGGAAGTGCCGGGCTCCGTTAAAGAGGCCTGGACACGGGGTCCCCTGGGGGCGGGAAGTACGGCCCCTCCACTTACAATCAGAGGAGACCTTTGTTACCTGAGACCCAAACACTGAGCAAGTGCCCACGACACAAATGATTTCTGCCGTGCCGGTGACACTGACAGGGACTGGGGAGCCCCCTGTGTCATCAAAGACACTCTGCTGGACCAGCAGCTCTTGTCACTGGGGGTTAAGTCTATTGGACCACATTAAGTATAATAGACTAATACATCTAGTCACTTTTGATATTTGTATTAAAATTTATGATTCATTTAAAGTCATCGGTGGGTTTTGATTTTTTTAAAATTTAAATTATTTCCAAATAATTATGTGAAGAACTCCAATCTGTGGAACTGCTCTGGCTGAAACAGGAGAGGGGTCCTCAGGCCCCGAGAGAGAGAGAGAGAGAGAGAGAGAGAGAGAGAGAGAGAGAGAGCGAGCGCGCTCAGGGTCTAAGAAACACCCTTGTTTAGTTTTGTTTTGTTTTGGGTGAGACATGTCCTGCTCCCTTGGTCTTTAGTCACTTTCCAGATGTGGCTGGAGCCTTGCCACCCACTCTGAGAGCATAGCAATGCCATTCTAATACCTTCACTATCTGGTCAAGTTAGTATTTTGCTGAGAATACAAGGTAGGCTGCTATAACAAAGAGCCCCCTCAATTATACACAAGTTAATGTCTTTCTCATGAATCAGTTCAGAGGCAGACTGGCTTGTGGTCAAGGCTGGCAAGCAGCTCTGCTCCATGAGGCCGTTCAGAAACCAAGTTTTCTTCTATCTCGGAATACTGTGCTTCTTAATGTTATAATGTGCTAGAACATTCCAAAACCCCCGTCATGTGGAGAACGTCTAAGAAGCTGTCCTGGATATCTAGCTTCTCTCCTTCCGCTTGCTGTGGAAAGAATGCAAGGCTGGGGGCTGGAGACGCAGTGCCCGCCCCTGCTCACGGACTGCGCTCTGCCTCTCGCTGGCTTCCTTGTCTGCCAGGGATCTGCCCTGCTCTTCCACTCTGTAGGATTACCGTGTGGATCACAGGGGATCCTGTACTTGAAGACGCCTCGGAACTGCCGAGGGATGTACAGATGCCACGCAGGGCATCGCCCTGGTGAGCTGACCAGTGAGCGGGTCGGTGAGAGCCCCCTGTGGCTGCCCCTCCACATGGAGTCAGTGCTCTTGGTTAGATCACTCCAGCAGGCTCTCCTCGCGATGGGGCAGCATCTGCCCTAGACCTCAACCCAAGCAGGGGCCCAAAGGGTGTTTGGGAGGGGCTTCTCCAGCACGCACCCACGGGCTCAGGGCCGACCCAGCGCTCCTTTACGCCAAGCCCGTGTTGGATCTTTGGTTTCTTCGCCTTTAGGATGGACATAAGCTTACTCTGTATTTAAAGCTGCTCTTTTTTTTTTTACTGTTGACACTATTACAAACGTTCCCCATTCCTCCCCGCTTTGCCCTCCTCAACGCTACTCTTTTAATATATTATTGATTTCAGAGAGGAAGGGAGAGAAACGTCAATGATAAGAGAGAATCATTGGTCAGCTGCCTCCTGCACGCCCCCTACTGGGGATCAAGCTTGTAACCCGGTCATGTTCCTGACTGGGAATTGAGCCGTGACCACCTGACTAAGAGACTGATGCTCAACCACTGAGCCACACCGGGCGGGCTCCTCAAAGCTACTCCTGACTTGTGATCACGTACTCTGTGCCAAGGTTTTGGTGAGTTCTTAAATGCATTATCTCATTTAATTCTAGCTGTGAGCTCAGAACTCTTGCATCTTATTTATTTATTTATTTATTTATTTATTTATTTATTTATTTATTTATTTTTACAGTTTAGAAAACCAAGATCAAAGATGTTGGTGCCCCAGATTACACAGCTAGTAAGTGGTGAGGACAGGATTGGAATCCAACACTGTCTATACTACGCCTTGACAGTGGTGTGACCTTGTGTAAGTCAAAGGCCTCCTATTTGGGAGGTGCCTCAGCTGCCTCTGGTGCCTCTTATATAAAATGAAGGGCTGGACAGGTGCAGGGGACCTATACACCTGACACCCTCACAGCTGTTTTAAGCCTCACAAAAGCCCATATGTGTGCTTTGGACCCACCTGTCTTTGAGTGCTTCACCCCCCACAACATCTAGTTTTGTAAGAAGAAATGCTGGGATCCTCACCACAGCCCTTCAGTATCTTCCTCTTCCACCCACAGCAAAAAGCAGGATCCAGCCCAGGTCGGTTTGGCTCAATGGATAGAGCGTTGGCCTGTAGACTGAAGGATCCCAGGTTCACATGCCTGGGTTGCGGGTTCCATCCCCGGAGGCGGGTGTGCAGGAGGCAGACTATCGGTGATTCTCTCTCATCATTGATGTTTCTCTCTCTCTCTCCTCTCTTCCTCTCTGAATTAATAAAGAAAAAATTAAAAAAAAAAAGCAGGATGGGAAGACAGATGCCCACAGGGACCTGGAGTGGTTGGTGGTGGAGAGTGAGAGATTCCGACGGGCCCCGAGGCATGGGTAACAATGGTTATACTGGCTGAAAGGGACTTCAGATCCCTCTGAGGGCAGAATAGGAAAGGAGCTCAGCCAAGCCTGAACCTAGAAAAAATTATCTACAAGTGACACAAAAGTTTGTCTCAATCAACATGTAAAGAGCTTTCACAGACCAATATGAACTATCCCAACACCACAACTGAAAAAGTACAAAATGATTTAGTAGAAATGCCCAATATGTATTTGAAGAAAAGCCCAATCTTGATATTAATCAAAGAAATGTAAATGAAAGCAATAAAAACTCTTAGCCCTGCCAGAGTGGTTTAGCGGTTGAGCGTCAACCTATCCCGGGTTGCGGGCTCTATCCCTAGTGTGGGGCATGCAGGAGGCACCTGATTGATGATTCTCTCTCATCACTGGTGTTTTTTTTTTTGTTTTTTTTTTCTCTCTCTCTCTCTTTCCCTTCCTCTCTGAAATAAAAACACTGTCTTTTTTTTTTTTTTTTCAAATATATTTTATTGATTTTTTACAGAGAGGAAGGGAGAGATATAGAGAGCTAGAAACGTCGATGAGAG
Source organism: Pipistrellus hanaki (assembly GCF_964339955.1). Classification (NCBI taxonomy): domain Eukaryota; kingdom Metazoa; phylum Chordata; class Mammalia; order Chiroptera; family Vespertilionidae; genus Pipistrellus; species Pipistrellus hanaki. The sequence continues at coordinate 9,761,364 of NC_140516.1, read as the reverse complement.
AAAAACATTGACCAGCTGCCTCCTGCACACCCCCCACTGGGGATGTGCCCGCAACCCAGGTAAATGCCCTTGACCGGAATCGAACCCGGGACCTTTCAGTCCGCAGACCGACGCTCTACCACTGAGCCAAACAGGTTTTGGCAAAACACTGTCTTAAAGTATTCTTGGGGGGGAAATTCTAACTGGAATTAGATTAAGTTTCTAGATCTAACTACTAGTTTAAAGACAATACAGGGTGAAAAGAACATTTAAATGACACCTGGGGTAAATCTATATGGGAAAGATACTGGACAAACAGCCCAGTTTCTTCAACGAATGAACTTTAAGAAAAAACAACTGAACAGGAGAAGAGAATTTACATATTTAAAGAAACTCATCAGACATCTCAACCAAAAGTAATGTATGCACCTTATCTGGACCAAACTAACCAAAGGAAAAAACATGACATAATCAGGGACATTAGAACACTGATTGGGTATTTGATGATAGTAAGGAATTTTTGTCCATTTTTACGTTATGGTAATGGTATCATACTTATGTTTATTAAAAGGTTACTTATCTTTTAGAGATACATCAGGAAATTTTTAGAAATAAAAGCAACCTGCCAGTGTGGCTCAGTGGTTGAGTTTGGATCAATGAACCAGGAGGTCACAGTTTGATTCCCTGTCAGGGCACATGCCTGGATGCGGGTTGGGGGGCATGCAGGAGGCATCCAATCAATGATGCTCATTATTGATGTTTCTGTCTCCCTCTCCCTTCCTCTGTGAAGTCAATAAAAATATATATTTTTTTAAACTAAAAACAATATATCTATACGATGTCTAAAATTTTCTTCAAAATAATTTGAGGGAGGAGAGAAAGGATGGGGCTAATAGATGAAACTTGTTGAAGCTGGGTGCTAGGTACATGGGGTTAATTATACGATTCTGTTTCACAGGCAGACCTCGATTTATTTCACTTAGAAGATATTGAGTTTTTTTGCAGATTGAAGGCAAGAGCCCCCACCAGCAAAAAGATTATGACTCCTTGACAGCTCGGATAATGGTTAGCGCTTTCTTAACAATAAAATATTTTTAAAGTACTGGGGTTTTAGACATAATGCTATTGCACACTTAATAGACTAAGAAGTAGTATAAACATACTTTTTAATTATATTGGAAAACCAAAAAAAAATTATGTGACTCACTCTTTTACAATAGTCACTGCATTGTGGTGGTCTGGACTGAGCCCACAATATCTCTGAGGTATGCCTTTATATCCAACGATTCCATAATTAAAAGTTAAGAAAAACAATGGTACATTGTCCGAAGTTTGAAAGGTTATACATAAAAATGTGTGAACTCAGTGTGAGATCGCTTTTAATGCATTTGTACTTTCCTCCTTTCTATTTTTAAATTTTAATATTTTTCTTTTATTTTATTCTTTTCCATTACTACCCTTTTTCTTACTTAATCTGTAGCAATGAGCATGCATAACCAGGAAGAAAATAATGTCTTTGGAATGGCTTTAGGTTAAAGGGTCTATCCCAGGCTAAGGGGCCACAGAATGTCAGCCATCGGTGGGCAGCTGGCCAGCCTCTCCCTGTGGGGACACAGACCCTGCCTTGTCTCCTCAGCTCCAGGAGACAATAAGTAAAATTTATATTATTTATTGGGGGAGAAGGACTGTGCTGAGCCACTCTTACACAGCCTTCCTAACATGGGAGGACACTGAGGCTCAGAGGGAGCAGTGGGGCTGCTGGGGGGACGGGAGAAGGAGCCAATGTGCTGACACACCTGACACTTCCTCTCTCCTCCAATCCCCGCAGACAGCCCTGTGGGGTGAGTACTTTCCTCCCCAACAGCCTCAGAGAGGTGGAATGACTCACCCAGGGCCACTCAGCCAGCGCTGCCCCGGATCAGGACCAGCTGATTCTTTCCCTGATGCTCACCCCCACAGCTGCTGTGCCCCGAGGGGGACCGGGGTTGGGGCCTTCCATCCTGGTGCAGGGCACTTGGTCTGGGGGACTCAACACCCACGGACTCCAGGCTGATGGGGGAGCAGTGTGGCCTGGGGCAGGAGGCCGGGTGCTTCGTGAGGGCTCTGCCTTGGCACTTTGGTGAGATCTGAGCCTTCCCCTCCCCTGGCCAACTGGGATGGGCACCAGCTGCCCTGGCTGAGGCCTTCTCGGGATATCGGAAAACGGGAATGTGGCTTGTAAACCGTAACATACTGTACAATAGGCAGAGCGTCTGTGTCCAAAAATAAATGCACTTGCAGACACCTGCCCTGAGCCTCACCTGGGAGGGCAGAGGGGACAGTGCAAGACAAAGCACCCAGCCCACAGAGCACCCTCCCCCTAGGCTCTCCGGGATGCCTCCTGCAGCCTGGACACTGGCTGCTCACCCAGTGACCTGCCCCCTCAGGCCACCGAATAGGTGAAGCAGGGGCCCTGCTCCTGGGCTGCCTGCCCCACCCTGACCAGCTGTCATGGGTGTGGAAGCTGGGTTTCCAAGGCCCAGGGAGCCAGGCCCCAGCCTCTGCTGACCCTGGGGGTGGGGGTGAGGGTGGGGGTGAGGGTGGGAGGTAAGAGCAGGTGAGGGGGCTGCCCCACCTGCAGACTGGCCTCCCACCCTGTGCTCCCTGTCACCTCCCCTCTCTCCTTCAGACAAGGGGTTTCCCCAACATTCTCTCTTCCTTTTGGTCTGGAATCTTTCTCTTTTCCTCTAGATTCTTCCCCACCCACTTCTCTTGCCATGTCAGGTCCTCTGTTTCTTTCCCTCTTGTTCCATTTGCCTCTCAAACTCCTTTCTTAGCCCATGGTTCACACCCACCCGTTATCTCCAAAGTCTCTGTCACAGTCCCCACCTTTCTCTCTGTTCTTACCCCCGCCCTCTTCTCTCACCGTCTGCCTTTATTTCTCTGCCCTTTCTCTCTCTCCGTTTTCTCTCCCATCTCCCTCTTTCTCCATCTCTCTCCATCTGGCTGTTTCCTTGTCCCTCCCTCCTCCATCTCCCGCGCCCGGCGCGTCTCTCCGGCCCCCGCCCGTCGGGGCCCCACTCACCGTCGGCGCCCGCGGCGCAGAGCAGGGCGAGCGCGGCCAGAGCGCACAGCAGGGGCCGCATGGTGCCGACTGCCCGCGCCTCCCCGGGAGGATCGCCGCCGCCTCCCCGGGATCTCACCGGGAGGAAATGCGCTGCCCCGGCCAAGATTCCTGGGCGGCTCCGGGCTTTCTGGCTCCAGCGAACCCGCCCCCTCCAGAGGCCCCTCCGCGCCCGCGGGCCGCCGGAGCCCAGAGACCCCGAGGGCGGAGGGCGGGCGTGCCAGCCTGGGCGCCTGGCCGGCGGGGGTTGCCCTCGAGTCCCCACTCTCCGGGGATGGGGTGGGGGGAGTAGATTGGGATGGGGGGGGGGGGCGCAGAGGAGAGGGAGAATGGCGAGGGGGTGAGGGTGCGGCCCCGCATTCGCTGTGAGCCCGTTAGGCAGCCTGGCTGGCCGAGGAAGCTGAGAGCAGGGCCTTCATCCCCGTGTCACCCAGAGCCCTGGCCCAGGATCTGCACGCCACGTGGGAGCTTCTCTCTGTCCCCCACGAACCAGTCATTCACTCTCATTGCATGGGACAGTGTCTGGCCCTGAGAAGTGCGTCTGCCTTCTACAGAAAAGTGCTGTTCTGCTAAAGGAGTCATAGTGATGTTAGAAGATAATTCAAAACAAAACAAAACAAAACAAAAAAACTAAAATCATGAGAGGTGAAAACGAGCATGTGCTGAAGATTTAATTTAAGTCACGAATGAGGGAATCAGTAAGGGGTGACAACAAGCCAAGGGACAGACACAGATCTGGAATATGGCTATGAATGTGCAAATAAAGAAAACTGGCTTCTTCCACGCCCCGGGGGAGAATTAACTGAGCCCATAACAGGACTGGTTTACGTACATCTGGACAAGCATCGTTTTGCATTCCTATCGATGACGTACAGACTCTTTAAACAGCTTAAAGGAATGGAAGCCCGGAGCCCTCATAGAATCAGAATCAGTGTCCAGCGCTGTGTTTGAATTCCGATTCTGATTCAGTGGGAGGTAGACTTGGATGAAAGACTTCTCATTCACGTATGTCTGCCCTCCAGGAGTTAACGGCCTAGGAACCACCATAATATTAAACAGTAGCTGAGCGTTGATCAACTAACTTCTCCATATACCCTTTCTCTGCAACCCCATCATTACGTCCATTCTTCAAACCAAGAAACTGAGACCCAGAAATGTTAAGAACTTTGCGGACAGCCACCCAGCTGGTATCTCTTTGCCAACAGTCGCTGGGATGGTACCTCCTTGCAGACAGCCCAGCTGGGTTTGGGGTTTGAATCCAGTCCTGCTGTCTCTGCAGGCTAGTCCTTAGACCAGCGATTTCAACCTTTTCACCTCATGGCACACGTAAACTAATCACTAAAATTCTGTGGCACGTCAAAAATTACACTTTTTTTTTTTTTTTTTTTTTTTTTGCTGATCTGATGATAAATAAATACAGATATCAAATAAAAATAAATTAGGCATAATTTTGATTCATTCATGTGGGATGGCTATTGTTGTGTTGGCTGTTGCCATTTTTATTATTTGAAGATCTAAAGGAAAAAAGGTCAGTGCCCCTGTCTAAATAGTCAGGTATTGCATGTTTTAAAACGTGGCACGCCAGTGTGTCATGGCACATGGGTTGACAATCACTGCCTTAGTTAATAATACTCACAACATTCCTGAGAACCAAGTTGTCTTTCTTCATGTAAGCACGCCCAGAGCAAGAGCTGGGTGGCTTTTTCAGTGAACTTCCAATTCACCTTCCTCCAGTTTAGAACACAATAGTCAAAGCCTCATTCATGGGATTCACACCCCCAAGTGCAAAACAACCCAAGTTTTAGTGAAAACAAAAACCAAAGCTGCAGCAGCCTGACATCTGCACTGCAGAGCCTGGAGCGCGGAGCCTGGTGTTAGTGGAGCGCCTTCATCACCAAGCCCAGGAGAAGGTATCTGTCCAGCCAGGGCCCCTCGGGGTTAACGGGAGTCCTTGCAGACAAGGCTGGTCTCTGTCTTCTCATTCCCAATCCCGGTCTTGTAGTTCTCCAATTCAGTTACCACACTACCCAGCAGTCCTCACTGCTCACTTCCTCCCCCCCAGATAATAGCCTTAGGCACAGAAATTCCAGTTCTGAAGCAGCAGATCTTGGACAGAGATGTGGATCTAGTTTTTAAGATGCTCTCATGGGGATTAGGATGCCCTGATGAGCTGCTCAGAAGGGTTTCTTTCAAGAATGTCTCACACTCCTTAGTAGGACATTCCTGGGTAGGTTAGTCAGGTGAGACGTTGTCCAAAGAACAGCCCAGAATCAGTGGGCTACCTACCTAATATTTGAATTTGCAATGAAACTGAGACACATGCAGTACTTTCTTGTGGTGAATCACAGGGTAGGACAGCAGGCGGAGGAGAATGTGAAACTCCTCCCTGGCACTAACGCCCCTGCACAGCGATTCTAGTCCATCAGCGTGACTCACTCTCCCCGCTCCTGCTGTGTGCACTCCCTATCCACCTAATGTATATTCAGACATACACAAGCATGTGCCTGGGACTGAAAAATAGGCATTTTTGGTACTTGCTTTCACATTTATGTTTATCTCACTCATAGCATCAAATCTTGAAGATCATCCTATGTCAGTACACATAAATCCACTTCATTCCTTTGAAGCCTTGCAAAATATATCATGAATGGATGCACCATTATTTGCCCAGACAATCCCCTACAATCCTCTACTGGTGGACAGGTAGTTTGTTTCTTTCCCCACCTGTGCTTCAGGGAACATACTTTTGTATATATTTTTATGTACATGTCTCGTACTCATGTATTTCTAAAAGGCTACATTCCTGGAAGAGGAATCACTGAGTCAGAGGGCCTTTTAGATTTTGCCGGATATGCCAAACTTTCTCACTAAGCCCATTGCAAAGGACTGTGGCACTGAGAGCTACTCTCAGGGTTCCCAATTAATCTCGCTCTGTGTTGAAGTTGTGCTGCAGGGGGCGCTATTTACATAAAAGAATTCTGTAGTGGAGAGACCTGAAGTTGTAGGTCGAGTAGCCTTGTACATTCTCCAGCACTGGATATATAGCTTTTAAAATATAGGCAGTTTGATTATGAAAAACGTTACCTTGTTGTTTTTATATATATGCTATTTATCATGAGTGAAGTTGAGCTTTATTTGCCAATTCAAATACTCCCCCCCTTTCTTTTTACATATTCTGAATATTAATTCAATGTCTGTTGTGTGTGTTGACAATGTGTTTTTTCCATTCTACCAATCTCTTTAACTTCCTTTGTTAGGTCTGTCATAATACAGAATATTTAGATATGTAGGTATTCATATCTCTATTTTCTTTTATGGTTTCTAAGTTTTACAACTTGTATATGATTCCTCATACCAAGACTATAAAAATTTTCCAATATTTTCTTCAAATAGTTTAAAAGGTGGTGTGTGTGTGTGTGTGTGTGTGTGTGTGTGTGTGTGTTTAAAGGCATAATCTCAAATCCATTTAGGATTTGTATTGGTTGTGAGGAAAGGTTAAAACTTAATTTTTTTCCTGAATGAACATTTAAAATCCTAATGCTCTTTATTGCATAGGCCATCCTTTAGACCCTAATTTGAGCATAAAATAAATTGTTGGTTAGCTGTTCATTCCTAAATGGAGTTCTCTAGCCATCATGTCTATCATTAGGTCAAGGAAGCTAAAATAAAAGCTTATCATTTTGATAACTACTGAAACTATTATTTGATGAAATTAAACAGTTACCCCAGACTTAAAAACAACAAAAAACTCTAAGAGGCAGGAAAAAAGGAAATAAAGGGGCATTTCCTTAACAAGGGAACTATTTTATCTTAAACAAATAGTTCACATGTGCATGCAAGGAGGATGGAGAGAAGGCACTTTTATTAAGCCAGGCATGAGGTAAAAATGCCATCATCACCACTATTAGTTATTCATGGTCTGATCAATGAAGCACAAATTAAAAGAAGAGCAATTCCAAAGGAGACAAAACATTGGTAATAGTGGGAGATTCTGTTGATTTTTAGAAAATTCAGTAGAACTAAAAGAACTGAGATAAGTGCTTGGAAGTCATTTATTTCCTCACAGCAACAGAAACCAGCCTGACCCCATGAAGGAACCCTTCTGGGCAAGATGACAGGAAGGACTCAGTTTGCTGATGTCCTCTTTCCAACATTCTCTAGAAATGACCAATGGAAACTGACACCAGTGCCAGGAACTTGGGAAATATGCCACCCACATGCCAGTTCTGAAAGCAAGTTGATGGCCAGCTGGGATTAATGGCAATAAGTACCATTCGTCTGCTATTTGCTAAACTTCTTTGAACCTGGCATTGCGCTAAGGCTGTACTTGTGTTAGCTCATGTATTCCTTGCACCATTAGACCTATAAGAAAGGTATCCTTATCTCCATTTTTCAAATATGATATATTTGATGGTCAGAGAGTGGCAGATCCAAGACTGGAAGCGGGTAGATCAGATTCTAAAACCCATGCTCTTAAGCATTATCAGGCCTGCTCATTCTCGGGTCCTAGGGGAGTAGCCAGGTAGTAAGGAGAAGAAGGCAAATGGGGCATTTGTGGGCTCAGAGTAGCAAGTTCTTAGCACTGAGGGGGAGCCCACCCACAGCCTCCTGCATAAATGAAGTGCCGTAGGCTCCTACCACCCTGGCAGGCAGCAGCAGGGTCCACAGTGAGCACCGTGTGAGGTCGGAGAAGTTGGGAGGTGCTCATGTAGAAATGTGATGGTGGTTTCCCAGGGCACCTATGCCTCCAGAGGCAATGGCACAGGATGCCCACGGGCCTCCCAGCCTGGCAGTGCTGAGGGCACCAATGTGGGGAGTCTGGCAGGCAGCCAGGGAAACAGGAAATAGGGGCTGGCCTTTCCTGTGCGGATGGAGGGGGGTGAGGGACAGCCGAGTGAAAGGGCCTTGGTGCCGGGAGGTGGGAGCTGCACAAAGCCTCCTTGTCTCCCTGTCTTGGCTCAGGCAAGACCGGGTCCAGGAGAACCTCAGCCCTGTGGGCCAGGCCTCCTCCTCCACACATAGATGCCGGGCCCAGGGCCACATAAATTATGGTCGGAGAAGTTGAACCAGTGGGGTGTGGGTATGAATGTCTCTGTTGGGGGAATAAAAAGAAGGGGGACTTGACATGTGGAGGTTTAAGAAGTGTGAGTTTGCCAAAACGGGTTTGGCTCAGTGGATAGAGCGTAGGCCTGCGGACTGAAAGGTCCCGGGTTTGATTCCAGTCAAGGGCATGTACCTTGGTTGTGGGCAAGTCCCCAGTGGGGGGTGTGCAAGAGGCAGCTGATTGATGTTTCTCTCTCAATGATGTTTCTAACTCTCTATCCCTCTCTCTTCCTCTCTGAAAAATCAATAAAAATATATTCTTTTTTAAAAAGTGTGCTTTTTTTGTTTGTTTGTTTTATTTTGTTTTTTAATCTAATACCCACTTACGTACAGTCCTGACTCCTCGAAAGTAGGGAAAATCTTTTGGGCCCAGGCGGAAGTGAAATGAGGAAGGAGAGTAGAGGTGTATTCTTAACGATTATAGTATTAATAGTCACAGACCTGACAGCCCAGGTTCATCGATTCTGAGTTTGTGTCAAGCACTGTTCAAAGCACCATGTGCTTCATTTCTCAGTTAATTGGGGCTACTCGCTGTATGAGGTGGGCTCTGTGGTTGCTCCAGAGTCTGGCAATAGCAGTTTCCCAGCAGTGTGCTTTTTAAGGGATGAATCTACATTTAAAGATGGCAAAATGGGTTGTACCTGCTTGGTTTGGAGATAGTTTTGCACAGATTCACATTGCTCATTGGCCATTCAGTTAATCCACGATTCCAGGATCCTCTGTGTGCCTGGGGGTCAGGGACACTGTTGACGTGTCCCTGAGCCATTTATTATACCTTGTTTGCAGGCTCTCTAGGAGCATCTCATTTTGCCCCTTTAGGTTGGAATTGCTTAAAATGTCAACTGTCTGAGGACTTGGTTTGCCTCCTGACTACTCAAAGCATTTCAGTTAGAATCCCTCGGTAAGGGGAGGCTTCAAACCCTGATTCTATCCTTACTGGCTGGGTAGCCTTAGGCAGGTCACATCCTTCCTCTGAGCTTCAATTTCCTCACCAGCAAAGAAGAATAACAACAACACCCACATCACAGTGGAAAATGTGAATTCTCTTGCCTGCCTCTGACCTGCTTTTCCAGCATTCCTGAGCGTCACTGTTTCCTTGCCTTATTTATTCACAGGTTGGGAGTTTCCTGAGGCTGGGAAGGGTGTGAGCAGTGCCTGACAGGTCTATGGAGGCCCTCGGACCTGTTCCCAAGGAGTAAGGAAAGTCAACTGCTGGCCAAGTTAAGAGCCAGCAGCTGACTCTGCTTCCTGAAGTAGGTGCAGGAGGATCACAGCCTTTGCTTCTTAATCTCTTTTGGAACACGGACTTCTTTTAGGGTTTGATAAAAGCAGAGGACTTGTGCCCTGAATACGCACCTACACTCACACATAAGCACATAACTTTGCATATAATTTCAAAGTCCTACTGACCAATCTCAGTGTATGAGACATGGAGTAAAAAGCCCAAACTAACCTTCTAGAGGATGAGATACCATGTAGAATCCTAAGTCTTTCTAGTCCTCCCAAACAGGTTCTCAAGTGAGTCCATCTGAGATCAGTGAAGATCAGCAGGAAAACCACCCAGCTGAGCCCAGCCTGAATTGATAATGTGCAGTCTCATGAGGTAAATTATGACTATTGTTTAAAACTATTACATTTGGGGATGGTTTATTATACAACAAGACCTAACTGATACAATCTCCATAACGAAAATTTGGAAATGTTATTGGCAGATACAAAAGAAGACTAGAACAAGTGGAAAGACGTACCATGTTCTTGGATAGGAAGAATCAAGATCATGGAGATGTCAATTTTAAGTCATTCTATATGTAAATAAACCACAAATGAAATATAAATGGAATATTGTTATTATCAGATAAGCTGATTTTAAAGTTGATATAGAAAAACACTCAAGAAGAACCACAGGGAAAAGATCCAAAAGAGAAAAGGAAGAGGAGCTATCTGATAGAATCCTGGATTCTAATCTAGACAATATCAAGTTCACTGACCCTTCCATGGGCGCCAGGATAAGAGCCTCTATTTCAGAACTGCTGGACAATGAAGTCCAGGTTCTTCTTTCTACATTCTGCAGGACAATCCTCTCCCAGCACCACCTCAGGGTCACAGGGTTGATTCAGTTCTCTGGGTGTGGCTTTTTGAGTGCCCAGCCCCCATTAGTCCCACCTTGATCTTAATCTTTACCTTGACTCTGCTTAAAGCTGCCTGGTCTCTGAGGCCCTGAAGGCTAATGTTCATTTACCTGCCCCTTCCACTAGTCCAGATGTAGCAGTTACATGTAGCTGACCTGCTTGGGGTTCTCTCCCCCTCAGTGACCATGGAAGAAAGATTTGGTACCTGCTCAGAGCTGGCGCCTGGCCACACCTACCACAGCAGCCCTCAGTGCCACTGACATGCCCTTGTATCATGCCTCCTGGCTGGCTCTGTGCTCCTGAGTGGCTCCTCCTCCTCCTCCTTCCTTTGAATTAACTCCTTGTGTGGTGAGAAATCAGGAAGGTCACTGCCATCTTTCACAGGGACTGAGCTTCTTTGGTGCCATTTCCCAAAGGCCCCAGCAGGGGGCGTTAGCCAATCTGTGTTCAGACTCATGTTCCAATGAAAGCGTCTTTTCCTGATACCATTTCAAATAGACATTTCAACAGGATCCCTTGCTTGAAATATAAATGAAATAATTTCTACATAAGGAATTAGTTGGTGGCATCCATTTTAAATATGTATTTCACGAGGGATGTATTTCACTGTGAAAATATTGCTGTCACAACCTGGATGGAATTGGAGAACATTATGCTAAGTGAAATAAGCCAGTCAATGAAAGAAAAACACCACATGATCTCACTCATTTATGGATAATAAAGAACATTATAAGCAGATGAACAAAAAGATAGATACAGAGGCAGTAAAGCACGAAACAGACTGTCAAATTACAGCGGGAAGGTTAGGGAGAGGTGGGGGAGATAAGAGATCAACCGAAGGGCTTGTATGCATGCATATAAGCATAACCAATGGACACAAAACTCTGGGGAGGGAGGGCATGTATGAGATTGGGGTGGGGGGCAATGGTAAGATATGTACACATGTAATATCTTAATAAAAAAAATTTTTTTTAAAGAAATTATTGCCGCCAGGGAGTGATTTTAGATGCTATGGCTCTACCTGTAGTTTACAACCAATAGGCCAGGAGCACAGATGTTACAGACAAGGTCTTTGGAGTCACAGGGATCTAGATTTGACTTCTGCTTTGGCCACCGCTAGCTCTGATTGTTAACAAGGGACTCAACTTCATTATGCCTCAGCGTTCTACCTGGAAAATGGCCAAGCACAATGCTTGGCATACAGCGCGTGTTCAGTTAGTGTTTGTTCTTATTACTGTTAGTAAAGGGGACATTCTGTGGGATTCGTGCAGTTTCAAAGGATATGATGAGATTATATAAGGGATTCCTGCCTCTGGCCAACAGTGTGTTTTGCAACCGGTACACCAGGCTGCCAGGACAATATTAGTGACATAATGAAATTGAAATTTTATAATTATATTTCTTTTGAGTTTCCTAGGAAATCCTCTGTAATCCTCTGACAAGCCAGCAAGCTCTGTAGCTGTGCAGATGTCACAGCTTCATAAATGCTACATATACCTCTATTCTGTGTGCATGTGCAACACGTTACTGCTGCACCTTTAACCAATGGCAAGAAACCCCTGGGTGTGCAGAGTGTTTACGGTATTTTTCCATTGCCATGGTTACAGTATCAGAGGCAGGCGCCAGGAACATGAACAGGATGGGATGCAGGGGGTTAGGGCAGCTAACAACGATGAAAAGTATTCTCACTCTTAATGGGTCATTCTTGGATAATATTTGAAAAATATTTGGGAGGTGAGGCATGCTGTTGAGAACATCTCTTTGGATGTTTCATCCTACACTGCTGAGAGGCAGCGTGGTGAAATATTGAGGAGTCAGGGACCGAGGCCTGCTGCCAGATTGTACTGGTTACCTTGCTTCCTAGGGCCTCGGTTTCTCCCCGTGTGGAGTAAGGGGGTCTCCCTGAAGATTGCTGCAGTCCCTTCCAGAATCCTGATTGCAAGTGGCCAGAGCTTGGTTTTATCTCACATCCTGTGTAGCTTAATGCGATTCTGATGAAGTCGAGCAAAATGAAGATAGATTTCTGGAGGCATCCAGGATGAGCTGTGCTACTTGGCCAGCCTGGGCTTTCTTTTCTGTTGTTATCTGTCTTGTTCTCAAACTTCGTGGGTCTCACTTGGCTCTCACACTGTCTTGGAGACAGATTTTTTCCCCTCCGCCAAGGGAGCAACATGGAATGTGGGCAACTCAGCTCTTGTTGGCAAATTGTCAAGAATTAAATTAAAATCAGATGAAGTAAGCAAACTCACACTGTCCTCAGCTTCTCAAGATGTCAAAGTTCAGCAGCAGTTGACATACAGGGTGGGGCAAAAGCAGGATTACAATTGTGAATAGGGGAAACACTTGTTTATTCTTGTATCATTATTTATTGATTATTGTATTATTTTCCATATGAACAATGCTAAACCTACTCTTGCCCCACTCTGAATGGCAACACGATGGGGTCTTACCACAACACTGTTTGTTTAAAACACTGTTAATTAGAAACACATGCTCACAAAACAACAGAGTACATTTTGTAAGAACATAGGCATAGCAAACACATTGGAATTGTTGCCTGGGAGTGGGGGCAGGAGGAAAATGATGACAAAAGGAAATAAATCAAGAGGGAAGTAGACACTGAGACTCAAAAAGAAGATAAAATTTACCCAAGATGATATAGCTAGTGAATAGTGGGTAACAATTTGAACAGAACTGTCACTCAAAAGCCCAGGACCCTATTCCATTACATTCTGTTGCCCCTCCTTCCCCCCCCCTTCCTCCCCCCTTCATTCCTCCCTCCCTTCCTTTCTTCCTTCCTTCTTCCCTTCCTTTCTTTCTTCCTCCCTCCCTCCCTCCCTCCCTCCCTCCCTCCCTCCCTCCCTTCCTTCCTTCCTTCCTTCCTTCCTTCCTTCCTTCCTTCCTTCCTTCCTTCCTTCCTTCCTTTTGTATGTACCACTAGGACTTTTTTTTTTTTTAATTGATTTTAGAAAGAGAAAAAGAAGAGAGAGAAACATTGATATGAGAGAAAAATATCAATCAGTGGTCTCCCATATATGCCCTAACTGGTTCTCAAACCTGCAGCCTATGAATGTGCCCAGATCCAGATTCAAACCTGCAACCTTTGGTGTATGGGATAATGCTTCCACAAACAGAGCCACCTGGCCAGGGCTCTACCATTTATTTTGAGAACATGAGGACTCTAGAGGGTTAGAAAGTGGAAAGTTTTTCAAAATTTATTTCTTTTTTTTTTTTTAAATATATTTTATTGATTTTTTACAGAGAAGAAGGGAGAGAGATAGAGAGCTAGAAACGTCGATGAGAGAGAAACATCGACCAGCTGCCTCTTGCACACCCCCTACTGGGGATGTGCCCACAACCAATGTACATGCCCTTGACCGGAATCGAACCTGGGACCTTTCAGTCTGCAGACCGACGCTCTACCACTGAGCCAAACCGGTTTCGGCCAAAATTTATTTCTTAATCTTGTATGCCACGCTCCCAGGGATGAACACTCAAAATACCACAGCAGGTGTTTGGTGAAACAGCCTCTGCCTATTTTTGTCTGGGGAATCTACACTATGGTGGCATCTAGAATAGAAATTGACACCTATGGAAAAAGCAAAATAAGAATATTAAATGTGTTTAGTTTTATTTGCAAAATTTCACACAGAAAAGATAAAGTAGAAATGAATAATATTTGTTATGTAAGGTAAATGAAAATAGGATTGAATTTTCCCTATTGCTAAAAGGGAAAGATCTTTTCAAAGAACATTTCCTTGAGAATATTTATGAGTCTATAATCTATTTGTATATATAAAAGCCTAAGCAACTGAACAACCGAATGACCGTTTGACCGGTTGCTATGACATGCACTGACCACCAGGGGGCAGATGCTAAACATAGGAGCTGCCCCCTGGTGATCTGTGCACTCCCACAGCCAAGCTCCCACAGCCAGTCAACCTTCTGCAGTCCCTCCTCCCGACTGGCCAACTTCCCGTGGTCTTTCCCCTCAGCCTGCCGGTCTCCCCCATTGGCCCCAATTGGAAGGGGGGGGGGGGGGTCAGCTGGCCAACCTCCCACGGTCCCTCCCTGCAGCTGACCAGTCCCCCTCCCCATTGGCCCTCATTACCAACCAGGCCAAGGGATCCCACCTGTGCATGAACTCATGCACTGGGCCTCTAGTTAATATAATATAATAAACATATTATGTATAACACTAGTAGCCCTACACATAAATCCATGCACCAGTATCTCTCTGTGGGGCCTGGCTGCTCTCCACACCTGTTGCCCAGAGGTTCTCTGTGGCCCAGATGCCTATCCATGACCAGGCGTGGAACACTTGCCTTGTTGCTGTGGCAACAAAGCAAGCATTCCGCCAGGCTGCTCATGCTGCCTGCTCTCAGCAGCTGCCCGCCCCCAGGGACTGGGGGACTCCAGGCATTGCCATTTTGTGGCTGTGGGCACTGCCATCTTTGTGATGGAGTGATGGTTAATTTGCATATTACCATTTTATTCCATAGGATGATATATTAATAACGTGTAACTAATCCTATCTAATAAACAGGAGATATGCAAATTGACCATCATACCTTCACAAAGATGGCGGCACCCACAGCAGAGGATGAGTTCCCCTAACAAGCCTTAATGAGCAATCAGCAGGGACCTGAGCTGCATGGTGCTGGGCTGGGGCAGGGGACCTGGTGGGGCTTGACAGGGAACCTCAGACCACCCCCACCCCCACCCCCAATGCCCAGCAGGGCTTGACAGGGAACCCCATCCCAGCACCAGGCCAGGGAACCTCAGGCTGCGCCCCCCACCTGGTGGGGCTTGACAGGGGATCTCAAGGCGTGCTCCCTGCCCCAGTGCTGGGCCGGGGACCACAGTTTGCATCACCTGCCCTGGCACCAGGTCGAGGGATCTCTGGTCATGCCCCCCACCCTAGCACTGGGCTTGGGGACCTGAGGCTGTGCCCCCTGCCAAGGAGGGCTTGACAAGGATGGAGTCAGAGGGGTCTGGATCTCGCACAATGAGGGTGGGGCCAGCTGGGTCTGGGTCTCAAGAGATTTTGAGTTGCTGTGGGTGGGTGGGGATTTGACTCTGGGTCCCATGGTGTGCCCCAGACTCTGATAGGAGGAAGATTTTCATATACATTTTACTAATTTTCTTTATTCTCTGAATAAAGAGAAAGGGCAAATAGCAATATTAAAATATTTCCTCTAATTAATCCCCCTTTAATGTGCACAAATTTTGTGCACTGGGCCACTAGTATAACATATTAAATAATATAATTGTATTTATGAATAAACCATACTTTTTTTTCTTTTTTTCCCCCCCCATTTTTTTTATTAAGGTATTATATGTGTACATACCTTACCAATGCCCACTTCACCCCCACTCCCATACATGCCCTCCCTCCCCAGAGTTTTTCGTCCATTGGTAATGCTTATATGCATGCATACAAGTCCTTCCGTTGATCTCTTATCTCCCCCATATCTCCCTACCCTCCCCGCTGTAATTTTACAGTCTGTTTCTTTTATTGTCTCTGTATCTATCTTTTTGTTCATCAGTTTATAATGTTCCTTATTATCCATAAATGAGTGAGATCATGTGGTGTTTTTCTTTCATTGACTGACTTATTTCACTCAGCATAATAGAATACTATGCTGCCATAAAAAAGGAATTCTTATCTTTTGCAGCGACCTGGATGGAATTGAAGAAACCATAGTTATAAGTCCTTTCCCTGTCCCTTTGATATGCATGAAAAACATATAAAAGCTAAATAAATCTCTTAACACCCAGGAATGTTTTCCTTGAGATGTAAATACCAAGGAAGATAGCTCTCTAGTGGGAGTATAGCTTTGCTTGAAGCTGTAACTACAAAAAGATGGAAGCAATTAATACAGATGACACCCAATTACCAGGGGAGTTTAGGAGCAACTGTGAAAGAATGTACAGAAAATGATCTTGCCAAGTACACTACGGGAGGACTAGCTACCATTTATTTTTTTTTCTTTTAAGAATATATTTGTATTGCTTTTAGAGAAAGGGAAAGCAAAACATTAATAAGAGAGAAACATTGATCAACTGCCTCTTGCATACTCCATACTGGGGATCAAGCCCACAACCAGGCATGTGCCCTGACTGGGAATTGAACCAGTGACCTCTTGGTGCACAGGGCAACATTCAGTCAATGAAGCCACACCAGCCAGGGCTTTACCATTTATCTTGAGAACATGTATGTAATGGTTGGTATCTGCTTTGCCATTTACAGGGTGATATTTCTTTCTGCCTTTGCAATCTCATTAGCAGACATTTTGCCTGTGACATATATCATAGTCTGGTTTATGGTTATTCAATAATAAAGCTGTTCTTTCTTTTCTACATTTGGAGAGGGTTTTCCGGGTTAGCAGGAGATTTTAAAGTACGGTTGTCTGTAGGCAGTGGGTGTGAATGAGCTGAAAGGACAGAGGATGGAATAGACTTCTCTGATGTCTTTTGATATAGTGTTGTCTTTTGAACCTTGTTGATGGATATAAGAACCATGTTAAATGATATAAGAGAAAATTATCAAGGATGGAGGGAAAAGAAAACTTTAAAATTGAATACAAATTAGCAAATGAACTTAAAACATAATACCAATGACTAGCATATTCACAAAAAGAAGGGGAAAAAAACTATAACTCCTATGACATATATTGTAAAAACTGAAAGAACTTCAAAGAAAGTTTGTATAGAATTCAGGGGTCTTCAAACTATGGCCCACGGGCCACATGCGGCCCGCAGAGGAGTCTGATCCGGCCCGCCAGGTTTTTTGGGCAGTGAGCGCAGCCGAGGTGTTACAGTAGGAATTAGTAGTTCATATAGTCTGGCCCTCCAGCTCTCTGAGGGACCGTGATCTGGCCCCCACTTTAAAAAGTTTAAAGACCCCTGGTATAGATCATAGTAATATTGACTGGCAAACTGAGATATTCAAAAGCTATTCTGTGCTTGCTGTAGGATTGAGTGATACGCCGACATTGTTCCAACTACAGTTCTCCCTTGGGAGGAGACACAGGAGAGGAAGAATGCTCTCTTGTGGGAAGAACTGGAATTACAAGGTGTCAGTATCTACCCTGTTTCCCCGAAAATAAGAAGTGTCTTATATTAATTTTTGCTCCCAAAGATGCACTAGGTCTTATTTTCAGGGGATGTCTTATTTTTCCATGAAGAAGAATACGGTACACACTTATTGTTAAATGAAAATAAAGGAAATTTATTACCTGTATATGGTAAGGTAGTACGGTAGTTGTTAACACCAACCAGACAAACTGAATCCTACAGTATCAAGAATTTACTCATTTATTCAATGACAATATGTCATCTTCTGGAACATCATCATAACAATCCAATTCCTAAATTTCCTGGTGAATTTCTTGTGACTCCATTTCTTTCAGAATCAGTGAACCAAATCTCTCATGTTTAGCCTAGGGGGGCCTTATTTTCAGGGGATGCCTTATATTTCACTCAGAAGGAAACCTGTAAGTAGGTTTTATTTTCGGAGGATGTCTTATTTTCGGGGAAACACGGCATATATATATATATGCCTAATATGCAAATTGCCCCCTTGGGAGTTCGACTGGGTGTTTGATTTCTCACTACGATGCGTGCTGTCCACCAGGGGGCGGCTTGGGAAGAAGGCAGGCCCTGGCCAGCAGCCAGAAGACTCTGATCGGCCCTGATCGCCAGCCAGGCATAGGAACCGTCCCCACCCATGCAGGAATTTCATGCACTGGGCCTCCAGTCAATTCATGATTAAAAAAAAAAAAAAAAGTCCATCCTTAGCTCTGTCCATTGAATAGTTCTAAAGCAATGACATCATTGACAACAAGGGACACATGTTGTTTTAAAATATTTTTCTCCAGTAAAAGGAAGCCAAACTGCTTGGGGAAATGGCTGATTCTACGACTAGGGCAGGAAAATGACAACTTGTTGAAAATACTCAAAACTGATGAAGGCATTTCAAAAGGACACAAAACCACTTTGAAGGGGCTCCCACTAGCCAAATTTGAGTATCTAAATAACTAATTAAGGAGGCCCCAGGAAGGGCTGGGGCAAAGATAAAAATATGATTGCTCTCTGTACTCTGACCTCAATGGTGGGTGATCTAACGTCTGTGATTTCAGACTCTCCATGTAAACACACTCAGGCTCTCAGACGACAAGGTGTTTTGCTAAAGACTTTTTTTAGCAAAATATATAACCTTTAAAATAGGAACATAACCTCTTAAACCCAAGACACATTTTAAAACCATGATTTATAAAACACATTTAGACTTGGATTGCCAAGTAATAAACTTGGTGAGTGTAGGAAATAGTATTAGTTTATAAATCTGGCCTGTTGCTGTTTAAGTTGTAAGGTCATTAGTTTTGTGGGGGATTTTTTTGGTGTTTTTTTCTAGTGACCCTTTCTTGTTCTTCCAAATTATACCAGTTCTTGACAATTATTTTGGGGTAGGAGGAGGAAGTGGGTAGGAAAACAGTTTAGTTTGGCCTCCACAGTTACTTCTGTTTCCGGACAAGGTCTGGGCCCAGAGAGGGTCTGCCTTGGGCCTGCTGGTAGTGTGTGGGTTCTTGACTTGGTGTAGGAAAGACTTCACAAAAAGAGCCCAGGTGATTTTGAGAGTATGTTTATTAGAGTACAACAAAGGAAAGGTTTTAGAAGCAACAGGAGAGAATCAGAGAAAATGGGGGCCCTGGAGACAGGTTCAGGGGGTAAGCCCGGGACGAGCTGCTGCTACCCACTAATACCCTGGTTGTAAGTCTCATGGGGACCCACAGAGTTTAGAAGAAATACAGCAGATATACAAGGCGTGGGTGTGCCCTGAGAGCCTGCTATGGGTCCTTGTCTTGAGGGCTTTCTTTTGTTGGTTAGTGAGAATCCTAGGAGAGGTCTCAGGGGAGGGTCTTAACAGAATAATTAGCTTTTAAGTGTGTCCTTTAATATGCTACTTTATCAAAATGTGTGCATAGATTATTTTCAGGGATTATTTTCTGGTTACTTTTATTACAATTTTTAAAATATATATTTTTATTGATTTCAGAGAGGAAGGGAGAAGTAGAGAGAGATTAAAACATCAATGATGAGAATCATTGACTGGTTGCCTCCTGCACACTCCCACCCCTCACTAGGGATCAAGCCCACAACCCAGCCTGTGCCCTTGACTGTAATTGAACCCAGGACCCTTCAGTCCACAGACAGAAGCTCCATCCACTGAGCCGAACTAATGAGGCTGGTTAGTTTTATTTTTAAAGAATGTCATGCCCTGGCCAGTGGCTCAGCTGGTTGGAGCACCATCCTGTACACCAAAAGGTGGAGGGTTAGATTCCCAGTCAGGGCTCAAATCCAGGTTGTGTGTTCGATCCCCGCTAGGGGAGTGTATGGGAGGCAGTCTATGTTTCTCTCTTACTTCAATGTCTCTCTTTGCTTCCCTTTCCTCTTAAAAAAAAAAAATTCAAGAATGTCATTAAGCAGGGACTAAAACCAAGGCCTGTCTGGCCTGAGATGGTCTGGAATGGTTCTGTGATGTACACAATCCTTCTGCGACTTTCCTAGTTCCTTTTAGTTGGAGTTAGATATAACTATCTTTTCACTATTTCCTTACAAATATATTGCCATAACTTACACTTTTAATTATCAAAGCCATAGTTTTTTCTAATTAGAATACTTAATTCTTAGAATTAATTCTTAATTTTTAGTGACAACAAAAAGTAATTAGTATTTTCAGATTGCAAAATTTACTAATATATTTCATAACTCTTAAAAACAGGATTTTTGTGTATTTTTTTTGCATTGGCAAATACACTTAAATTTTTAAGGCATATGACAGATAACATTAA
Source organism: Pipistrellus hanaki (assembly GCF_964339955.1). Lineage (NCBI taxonomy): Eukaryota > Metazoa > Chordata > Mammalia > Chiroptera > Vespertilionidae > Pipistrellus > Pipistrellus hanaki. Next base: position 9,741,193 of record NC_140516.1, on the reverse strand, counting down.
CTTTTTCTGTAAACCCAGTCAAAACAAACATGTTTTATGCTAATAACTTTAAGATATTAAATTATCTATTTGAACTCTTAGTGATTTCTGCATTTCTTTAGTGGGCTCAAAAGTGAGCTATTTCATCGCCTCGTGTCCTTGGTAACTTTTACAAGGTTGGAGAAGAGGCAGGAGAGATGCCAGGCTTGGGCAGCTTTAGCTGCTTAAGGTTCTTATTTTTAATATATTTTTATTGATTTCAGAGAGAAAAGGAAAGAGAAACATCAATGATGAATCATTGATTTGCTGCCTCCTGCATGCCCCACACCAGGGATTGAGCTAAAAACCAATCAGGAATTGAACTGTGACCTTCTAGTTCATAGGTCAATGTTCAACCATTGGACTGGTTAGCTTTATTTATTTATATTTTTAAAATATATTTTATTGATTTTTTACAGAGAGGAAGAGAGAGGGACAGGGAGTTAGAAACATCGATGAGAGAGAATCATCAGATTAGCTGCCTCCTGCACACCCCCCACTGGGGGGTGTGCCCACAACCAAGGTACATGCCCTTGACCAGAATTGAACAAGGGACCTTTCAGCCCGCAGGCTGACGCTCTATCCACTGAGCCAAAACGGCTTCGGCTGGTTAGCTTTATTTTTAAAGAATGTTATTAAAGAGGGGTCAGGACCAGGATGGTCTGGAATGTGTCAACCATTTGCTTCTAAGTATCCTTGGTTAGGGGAGCTAAAATCTTGTGACTCATTAGCTGGCTGTAAATTGCTCAAATTGTTTGGCCTTGTTTAATTATTTCACCTGTTCCTTTATTCCTGTCAAGGAATTTGCCTGGCTTCTTACTATCCTGCTACTTTCACCAAAATGCTTCTAGCCTTTTCTCATCCAAACTCATCATAAAGATGTTTCTCTGAATCACCACTATGACTGCCATTCAAAGCCAAGATGTCCCCATGTTTGTTTATTTTTTGCTTCACACACTTACTTCTAAGCACCTGCTGTCCAGTGAATAGTTCTAAAGCAATGACACCACTGTGGTTTGGGAAGGAGAGAAACACAAGGCCCAGTGAGAGGCTGGCCCCTCTGTGCGATGGCTACCTCACCTGGATGGGATGCATCCATGGGTCTGTAAAAGGAAGGACCAGCACCATTTGTCCACTAAGATCCTTTTGTGCTACAAGGCATGATAATGCCCCAAATAAGATGGCAGGATTTTATACTTTTGGCATTTAAAAAGTCAGACTAGTCAGAGGTTTGGATGAATGGAACAGAATATCAGATCTCAGGGGTGGGGGCAGTGGGAGGGGACAAACCAAAGAACATACTGTGTTTCCCCGAAAATAAGACATCCTCCGAAAATAAGACCTAGCACATGGAAAGATAAGACATCCCCTGAAAATAAGACCTAATGCAACTTTGGGAGAAAAAAATTAATATTGTATAAGACACTGTCTTATTTTCGGGGAAACAGGGTAGATACATAACCCATGGGCACAGGCAATAGCATGGGGTGGAGGGTGGTGAAGGGGGCAAAAAGGGAGAAAATGGGAGACATCTGCAATACTGTCAATAACAACAACAAAAAAGCCAGAATACTCTGCTCACTTGCTGTGTAGATTGTATCATAAGCTAAATTAAGTGTTAATGGAAACCAGAGAGTAATTCTGCAATAAAAGGAGACTCTCATGCCAGCCTGTGGCTCAGTGTGTGTGAAGTCAAGTGGGCTGTGGGCAGCTCTCTAAGCATAACAAGCAGGACACGAACCACAACCAGGGCTTCCTGCATTTCTCTCGGTGGGAAAAATACCCTGCTATCTGAGCTGGACAGACAGTCCTATAATAGAGTCTATTTGAGAAAAGGTAGGATGAAAGGTGTGACAACATATCAAAACTGACATATAAATACAGCATTTGAATGGAGAGACAATTCACAGCATTTTATTCCTTAGTCCATTTCATTCAATAATGCACCATATTGTTCCTGGCACCATTAATGCTACTGTCATTATTTCCCTTGGCGAGGACCCTGCTTTTACAAAATCGGAGTTGGATTTCCATCGATTAGCTCTGAAATATTTTACCTCACCAAAAAGCAACCCCTCATCAGCTAAGATGGAGATGGTATGGGTAAGGTGTTTTAGTCAAAGGATGGGAGCACAGGTATACCAACCAGCAAATTTAGTACGTGGCTTACACCAGATGGCGGGAGAGAGCACCAACACAGCCTAGGCCTTCGAGAAGGTAGCTAGAAGGACTCTGCTCAATAGGTTAGACTGCAAAATTGGAAAGTTAAACGTTTTCCTGTTATCTACTCAAACCCAACTAGAGAATATGAAATAATGAATACCAGAGGGTCATAACTTTCCAGAAAGGGGAGTAAACACACCGCCCCCAGATAAAAGCGAGGCTGGATGTCAGGGCAGGGAGAGCTTAGAGATCTCCTTTAAGTGCGCTTTTGGTGTTTTGGTCGGTAAGCAATCAGGATGGAGAGAGAGGCTATCCCAAAGAGGAACGTCTGCAGGAACCACAGTAGCTGAGCCCGACCATTCGTGATGCCTTTAGACCTTAAGAGAAGAAACAGTTTTAATATTATGGTTTCACAGAGTTATTATCTTCTATTTTTTTAACTGTACTCTTCTATCTACTTTCATTGGGTTTATTTTGCCTTTTCTTCCAGCTTCTTAACTCGAACGGTTAGTTCATTTATTTTCACTTTCCTTGTGCAGTTAGGATGGTACACGCTTTCCCAGGAAGCAGCCTGGCTACTGCCTAGAGCTGTATCACAGAACTGTTTCTCACATGATTCTGATGGCTGGATAGGTTAAACAGCACCGGGATGGCTTCAGAGCAAGTGTGTACCCAAGAATTATTATAACACAGTAGTAATAAAGTATCACATTTTCCACTTTTAGAAATAATCTACAATAATAAAAGTGTAATATGCTAATTAGACTGGATGGCCGAACAGTGGAACGACCATACAGACAATCTTCTGGACGACCATCCGGGACCGTGCTATGACACCCACTGGCGCCAGGCCAGCCAAGGTGAGTGCAATGCAATTGTTTGGGGGCCTGATCATCACCCCATGATTGCCCAGCAGAGGAGGCCCAGGCCACTGGCTGGTTGGGTGATCAATGGGATGGGGGAGGGCCCTCCAAACTGCCCCAAAGAGGGAGGCTCAGGCCACCGATAGGTGGGCTGAGGTGGGTGGATGGGGCCTCCCTCTGTGAGGGAAGCCCAGGTCCCCGGTGCCAGAAGGAAGCCGGTGCCGGCAGCGGGGGAAGGAAGGCCTAGTCTTGCAGGAATTTCGTGCGTCAGGTCTCTAGTACAGCAATACTACCGTGTTTCCCCGAAAATAAGACATCCTCCAAAAATAAGACCTACTTACAGGTTTCCTTCTGAGTGAAATCTAAGGCATCCTCCCCGAAAATAAGGCCCCCCCAGGCTAAACATGAGAGATTTGGTCCACTGATTCTGAAAGAAATGGAGTCACAAGAAATTCACCAGGAAATTCAGGAATTGGATTGTTATGATGATGTTCCAGAAGATGATGACATGATTGTCATTTAATAAATGAGTAAATTCTTGATACTGTAGGATTCACAGTTTGTCTGGTTTGTGTTGACAACTACCGTACTACCGTACTGTATACATGTAATAAATTTCCTTTATTTTCATTTAACAATAAATGTGTACCGTATTCTTCTTCATGGGAAAATAAGACATCCCCTGAAAATAAGACCTAGCGCATCTTTGGGAGCAAAAATTAATATAAGACACTGTCTTATTTTCGGGGAAACAGGGTAGAAGTGACAGTTAATCTTGACCAGAAAAAAAAATCAACTGCATAGCAATTTGGCATCAACACCTTTTTCATTCCACCATCCTTTCTGTATATGCTACATGAAGTACAAATGTAAAGAGAATCTTTTCTAGTACTTTCACACAGTATTAACCTACACTGGCATCTGCTGAGTGGAGTTTAATCAAGGGGCTTTTGGCTTGCATTGCACCCCAAAATGATTTGTGGAGCTTGTAACAATAACATTCCCATGTCTGAAGCAAGGCCAAGCAGACCAGGACCTTGTGGGTCTGGAAACCAGGCTTGTGCATTTTGAGAAAGCTCCGCAGGTGGCTCGGTTGTAAAACTAGGATTGAGAATCATCAGCCCTGGTCAGGTATTAAGCTCTTTTTTCAGGGGACCATACACAGACAGTTTTTAAAACATAAGAAAAGTCATCTAAATTAAGCAACTAAATAACTGATGAGCTATCACAAGTGAAATAAATTCATTCATTAAATATTTACTGAGTACTCCCTCTGGGCTAGGCCCAGCATTAGGTGTGGGGATTCAACTCTACCTGGAGAACGCTCTCAGTCTACAAGCCCATGAATGATTTAAATGTGGCTGCTCTCAAATTAGATACCGAGAGCAAAGCAACAAGTACCTATTACACACACTTACTTGCACAATACCATGGCATACATGGACTCTCCCACGTGAATCAGCCAGGCAAGCCAGTACCTGGAACAAAAGTCAGCCAGGTTTAAGGTGATGGTTATCTGCTGGTGAAATCTAACCCAGAAACCTTTATTTAAAAAAAAATGTTTTACTATGAACTCACACCACTCAGATATCTACAGGCCACTGCAGGCCTCCCAGGTCCACAGTGGGACTAGAACGGCAGTGCCCACACCCCACTTCCGCAGCCCTCCTTACCCATTACGCAGAAGGGTATGATGATGGTCCACCAAGTACCGAGTGAAGGAGCCCAGGGGCCCGAGGCTCTGATAAGGAATACTCTGAGGCCAGAAGACAACCCACTGAAAGAGAACCAGAGGCACAGGATACCTGTTAGGTCACTGAAACCAGCAAATGCTGCTTATTTTTGAGAGAGGCTAGGAAATAATCCTGACTCTACAGTAAGAACAGACCCAAGAAATGTGATCTGAGGCATCTTGACTTCTATTTCCTAAACACTGTTCTAGTGGGAGACTCATTCTGAGGAAACTATGTGGTTATCAGACTCAGTGCCCAGGCTGGATGGTTTCTGTTCTTAATGAATTCCGTTAAAACATTAATTTATACAGGTTTCTAACACATTTTAAGAGTTTATGTATCCTGACTCGTTTCTTTGCTGCAGAAACTATGGCTTGAGACAGATCCCCATTTAATTTACAATCCCATCGCCTCCTTTCACTTTTTCTGTGTCTAAAACTGGGACTGATCCACTGGAAAAGTGGTGAGATCAGGTTTGTGAAGTGCTCACAGCAACCACTTAGTCACATAAGGTTTTTGCAATCTTAGCAACTTTCCCTCAGTCTCTGTGCTGTGACCTCTGTCACCGTAGGCTTTTGAGAATAATTAAGTCCCAAGAGGTCCAAAATTTATTGTTCCATTCATATTCAGCCAAGAGCAATACTACTTCTCCTGTTATGTTGTTACATACCTAAAATTTAAGTAAAACATAAAATATCACTCCATTCTCCCAAACCAAGGGGAATGGAATGTGTAGCGTCTATCTACAATATCCCAATTTGAGGACTTCAAGCTTTCCTCAGTCTATATTCTAACTAATCAGAGATGCAGAATCATAGAACAGAAATGCACCTTTGAAAATTTTCAGTTCAATATCTCCATTATACATATGGGGAAATCAGGACAAAGGTGGCCCAGTTTCACAACACACACTGTGGACACAACAAACACACTTTCAATCCCCAATCACCAGCATCTACATGGCAACATCCAAATAGTTTTGCCTTCATTCAAAATTATACCAACTCAGTCCCCAACCTACTTTTAGAAATGCACTGTCAAACAAAAGTCACCCCTCTTCTCATCAGAGATCATTTGCCTTGGTTCCACATTACATCCTCTCTATCTCTCCTTACCAATTAAGTCTCACCCATCCTTTAGCTTTATCTCCGTTTTCTTTAAAAAAAAATATATGTTTTTATTGATTTCAGAGAAGAAGGAAGAGGGAAAGAAACATCAATGATAATAGAGAATTATTGATAGGCTGCCTCCTGCACGCCCCCTAAGGGGGATCGAGCCCACAACCTGGGCATGTGTCCTAGACCGGAATCGATCTGGGACCTTCAGTCCTCAGGCCAAGGATCCATCCACTGAGCCAAACTAGCCAGGGCTTTATCTCCGTTTCCTAAGCAGTTTTAACTGCCTCAACATTCTGCTTCGGAAGCCCTGCTCTGACTTGGCAGTCCCTAACCTTGGCTTCCTGGGTTCTGAGATTCCGGTAAACCGTAGTAACCCTGGAGCGGAGGGGATGCAAAGGCTGGAACCCTCCTAAGTAGAAACAGACCCGTGAGCCCAAGAACTTCCGCTTACTCCAGTAACCTAGGCAACCGCCCGGAGCGCAGGCGCAGAACCGCGCCCCCAGCCCCTCACCCAATGAGGGCCAGCCGGGCCCCGCCCCCCACGCCTCACCGCGAAATAGCCCAGCGCGAGGGCCGTGACCAGCGAGGGCCAGGGTCTGGCGGTGCGGAAGTAGGCGGTGGCAGCCCTGCCGCCCTCCGACCTGGCCGCCACCATCATGGGAGGTGAAGACACTGAGCCGCGGGGTGGAGAGCCGCCCCCGCCCCCGCCCCCATTCCGGGAGAGCCTGAGGAGCCGGTCTCGGGGCCCGGAGCGCCGGCGAGGGGCGCGGGCCGGCCAGTGCGCCTGCGTCCCGTTCCGGGCAGGTCGCTCCCGCGCCTCCGAGAGCGGCCGTGCCGAACTGCGCCTGCGCAACCGCCGCCTTCGCCTCCCGCAGGCGCGGGCCCTGCGTGCAACGGAGCGCCCGTTCGCTGCCCTCGCTGCCTTTACCGTGTAATAGCCGAAGGAGAGGGTGATGACCGTGAACCAGAACAGATTGCCCCTCTGGAAGAAAGCCTCCTCGCCGGCCGCCTTCCCCATCGCCGCAGCGCATCCCGCGAGTGCGCGGGGCACCGCTCGATCGCTCGGAGGTGGGGCGGGCGGGGCCGGGGGCGGGGCCTGGGTCAGCGCCCCTCCCACCTCCTCCCTCCGGGGAAGAAGCAGGTTCTGCGGTTCGGAAACTCCCTGGGCGGTTGTTGCTTGATTCTGGCCTGGTGGGCTGGACCTCATTTGCTGGGGAGACCGCTCTCTCAGCGTCACTTTCCCGCGTTTGAGATAAAGGCGTTGGAAATATGTGGTGCTTTACGTAGAAGTCTACTAACCACCAGTCTAATGTTTGAACTTCAGCTGGGCCGTGCCCTGTGAGAAATAATGCTCTTCCTTTTCATTAGATGTCTGAAACCTTAGGGCACAGCAGTTATGAAAAGGGGTTGAGGAGTATATTGCTGGGCTCGTTACCTAACCCTTCTGTGCCTCAGTTTACGGTAACTTCTAACTCACCCTCTCCACAAGTGACAGGGGTTGCTAAGTTTTTTATCCTCCAGGTATCCTGTATCGCCATCCCCATTATAACTTTAATCTCTCACCCCATTATAATTTAGCTCTCCCCCCTCTACATGGATTAGTGGCCTAAATATTGAAAATAATTCAGAAAATATGGAGAAGAGTTTTACAACTTTTGAGCAAGTTATTAAAATTAAAAGCCATAGAGGGAAAGATAGAAAATTTAATGGCATCTAAATTTAAAACTTTATTCTTGAGAGCTTGTTTGGAGGTTCTAGCAAGGAAGCGCAGCTACTCGTATACCCTTGACAGAAGACCGGTCCTCTCCTCTTGGGGGAAAGTCGTCCTCTTCGACTGAGCGCGCAGCTTCTGGAGGGGCGCACACGGATCGGTGAGGGAGGAGGGGGACACCCGCCTAGCCAGCCAGATCAGCCGAATCAACCCTGGCGATCAATGGGGTGACAGATGTCGCAGCCAGATCGCCCTCACATCCTAAAACTTTATTCTTATGAAAGGCACCATACAGTAGAAAGACCTGGAAGGAGGAATTCTTCAATATACAGAGTGGCTAGATTATTATGACCATCTGATGTTTGAGGGCAAATTAGCCGTACACTGCATCGTATGGGATATGGAACCCGAAGGCCTGGCCGGTTCGAACACCTTTGCTGTCTGCAGTTACCAAGATAAAACGTCTCCAATTCACACAGGAACACAAGGATAGGACAGTCGAGCATTGGAAAAAAGTCATGTGGTCCGATGAATCATGTTTCCAGTTGTATCATGCAGATGGCAGAGTGAGAATTTCGCAGAAACAGCATGAAAATATGCACCCCACATGCATGAGTACAACCCTTTAAGCTGGTGGGGGCAGTGTTATGGTTTGGGGCATGTTTTCCTGGCATGATCTGGGCCCTTTAATTCATGTGGAACAACATATGAATAGCACAACGTACCTAAGTATCGTTGCTGATCAAGTTCATCCTATCATGTTGATGGCATATCCCAATGGAAATGGCTTCTTCCAACAAGACAATGCACCATGCCACGGAGCTCATTTTGTGCAGGAGTGGTTTCAAGAACATGAGGGAGACTACCTTGCTTAGGTGGCCCCCACAATCACCAGATCTCAATCTAATTGAGCATTTGTGGGATGAAGTTAAAAGAGCCATCAGGCAGCTGGTTGCACAACCATCAAATTTCACAGAACTGGACAGTGCTATTCATCAGGCATGGTGTCAGATTTCTCGCATCACCTTTCAACATCTCATGGAGTCAATGCCAAGAAGAATCACCACAAGAAGGCAAAAGGTGGCCCAATGAAGTACCTATGGAGTGGTCATAACAATCAGGCCACTCAGTGTATATAATAGGTAAAGGATATGAATTGGACATCCTTAAAAGAGAAAACACGAATGGCCAAGAAACATGAAAAGGTGTTCAACTGTAGGGCAATTTGGGATGTGCAAAATAAAGTAAAAATAAGATACTGTCTACTCTCCCCCTCCGCATTAAAATTGGCCTACAAGGTATCAAGACACACTATAATGAACTATATAACAAAAAGCATCTGGCATTTGACACACAAGTCAGTGGAATTGACACTCCAGAGATAGACCTGACATTTATTTTATGATAAAGCTAACATTTCAAATTAAGGATGAAAGAATGATTATTCATTAAGCTATCTTTGGATGATTGGTTATTTATTTGGGAAAAATATTTAAGACCTTACCTCAACCCAACAGTAAAATGCAAACAATGTGGTAACGTTAGGTACAGAGATAATTGTCCCTCTAGAGAAGTTCTGATGATGGAGAGTGGGATGAGCATGTACTGATACAGCAAAAACCCCACATTTCCCCAGGATCATGGAAGGGGAGAGTGATATAAAGAAACTTATGGAAATATGGATAGCACTGTGTGTCCAGAGAATTAGCAGTGTATTGTTGCAAGAGGGAAAAATGTGAAATTGAGGGAAGGAAGGGGAGGCTGAAAAGGCAGGTAGTCGGGTCCTGGTAATTAATGGCATTCATTTTCAAACTGAGGAGTTTTGATTGATCCCTTAGCCAAGGTGAGTCAGTGGCACTTTTTTTGTATTTGTTTTTACATCAGTGGAGTGAAAATGTTTGGTGTACATTGGAAGCAAGGAAGATGAAAGGTTGATAAAGTAAAATTATGGGAGTGGAGAAAAAGTTATGTTATTCATTCAGATATTCAAAAAATATTTCCAAGGATCTGTTTAGTGTCAGGCTCGATGCTAAGGCTCTAGAGATAAACAAACGAACAAGACCAAGTGTCAAGTTGATACAGTGTATGTCTGATGACAAGCAAATCGTTAGGGATTTACTAGAGGCAGCTAACAATGTTTGTTTGTTTTTAATATATTTTATTGATTTTTTACAGAGAGGAAGAGAGAGGGATAGAGAGCTAGAAACATCAATGAGAGAGAATCATTGATCAGCTGCCTCTTGCACACCCCCTACTGGGGATGTGCACACAACCAAGGTACATGCCCTTGACTGGAATAGAACCTGGGACCTTTAAGTTCGCAGGCCTGGCGCTCTATCCACTGAGCCAAACCAGTCTTGGCCATAACTTAATGTTTTAATATACTGACCACTTTGACCTTCAAGTATGAGATCTTGCATACAGAGGTGACAGAGAGAAATATCCACAAGGCATTAAATCAACACCTGAATGAAGGGGCAGAGATAATCTGTCGTGTATGTGGTAAAAGGAGTGTGTGTTTGTCTAGCCTAACAGTGTTCAGATTCAAATAATGATGATTAATGATGACAGTGATGGTGATGATTAGGTTTTATATAGGATTTTGGCCTATGGAACACTGATTTTTTAAAATATGCCCTTTGAAGTGGTTAGTTTAGAGGTGGCATAAATTAAAATTTTAATAAACGTTAGCTATTCTTTTTACTACTGTTACTCTTTAATGAAATAAGTGCAGTGATACGGGAGGATGAGGCATGCAAATGGCTAAAGTTCACTGAGAAAATACAATTCAATGAACAGGCAATTTACACAAGATCATCTCAACCAAACTCAATGTGCTCAAAGCCAATTTGCTGAATCATCAGTTTGCAAAATTCATCACATTTATGGAGTGTGGCTTTAATACTTTAATAAAGATGTTAAATAGCTTTGTCAGACATGTTTACTCTTGGTCGTGGTGCGACTTTCTGTTTATAAGAATATTTTGTGAATCCTTTAACATGTCATTTCTTGTTTTGCTGACTTTTAGAATATTTAAAGCTATGTGTTTTTTTTTTTTTTGTGTGTGTGTGTTTTTTTTTTAAAGGATCTTTTACTTTATTTTTATTATTTTTTAAATATATATTTTATTGATTTTGTACAGAGAGGAAGGGAGAGAGATAGAGAGTTAGAAACATCAATGAGAGAGAGTCATCGATCAGCTGCCTCTTGCACACCCCGCACTGGGGATATGCCCGCAACCAAGGTACGTGCCCTTGACCGGAATCTAACTCGGGTCTCTTCAGTCCCCAAGCCGACTCTCTATCCATTGAGCCAAACCGGTCTCAGCTAAAGCTGTGTTTTTTAAGGCATTTTCTCAGGTGATATATTGAATTAGTTAGATTTAGCTATGGCTGTGAGAAGGTAAGCCCTTATTTTTCTTCCACAAATCCAGATGTTGACTTCCAGTAATGGGACTCCCATAGGGCCCTTCAGCCTGTTCCCAGTTTACTCCTTCTCACCTGTGCCCTGAGGGGAACCTTCCCGGCATCCTCACTCCTGGTGAATAATGCCACTCTTTCTTGTGGAATATTGCTGCAAATTGCTTACACTTCGACTAAGATCAACTTCTCATGAATAAACAGTATTTCATGATAGGGTAGGAGTGGAAGGAAGTGAAAATGCTTAATAATCTCCCTTTGAACACATATATCAGGAGAGAAAAGAGTATCACCTAGAGGCCAATGTAATGTCTTTGTAAAAATAAAAACAAAGAAAAAATGACCCAAATTTAGATATAACAAACACAATATTGCTCATCTCTGCATACAACAATTGTGGAACACAGTAGAAACTCAGAAATATTTATTGAATAAATGAATGGATGAAATACTGTTTCAAATACCTATATTTGAAATACCTATATATAGAAGGAAAATGTTATGTTTTTTAATTAGACAAACTTGAGGACTAACCAGAGTTGGGGGCATTTAAGTTTAATTTTTTAACATCACAAAAATGATGGGGAAAATGAATTAAAAATTCATGGCACCCAAAAAAGTGGAGAATGTGTTTCCAAATCCTTGGAGTGGGGAGACCTGGGAGAAAAACACTTAAAGAAAACAAAGCTACTCTACAGAACCCCAAACTCTTAAAATCACCTGTTGCTATTGTTGCCTTTTTCTTTTTAGCTAGATGATCATTTTTTATCAAATTGCATGTTCATCAACTTGCTTTTTTTTTTTTTTTTTTTTTAATTTTCCTCCAGGCCAGTCCTTCCCCAGGGAAGAGGTCCCCTAGCTCAGGGGGTCTTGCCCTTTCTCCAAGTCTAGCCTGGGCCTTGTTTGGATTTGGTGAGGGGAAGGGAGCATTGCAAAAGCTGGGGGACTTCATCTGCTTTACAGTGAAGGTGCCAAAGGCAAGTGGTTGGGAAGGCAGAAATAGGCACTGACAAAGAATTGGGGAACCCACCACTGTAGAGAGCCCAGGGTGAGTGGAGCTGCTCATCCACTCTGCAGTCATGCTGTTGTGCCAACAGAAATATCGGGTCATCAACTTGCTTTTGACTTAAGTATTTTTTCCTGAGGTAACCTGGAACTGGTATTTGTAGCACCTGAAGCAGATGTATAGGCCAGGACGTTTCTTAGTACCCAGAAATAGCCCAGCTTGGTTAGAGAGCTGAGCCTTAGCGGGAGATCACAGAGTTTCCAAGGTGATGCTGAAAGGGATGTAGTGGGCACGTCCTGAAACTCCTCCCTCTTAGCTCCTCAGGGAGTTCTGACTTCCCCTTGCTGATGGTAATTGGGAGTGGGAGCTTACTGAATGTTGGTTTGCAGAGAACAGAGACTGCATTCACAGGGCTCAATACACACTTAGTCTTTATGCAAAGAGCCGAGGTCCAAGAAAACATCAGCTTTTTCTTGCTGATTCTAAAGAAATGGGATGGAGGAGTGGCCATGAAGGGGAGTTTTATTATGACTTATGTGCCCACCAGTGGCGGCTGGCTGGTGAAGTTTTCCATAGCACAGCCCAGGTCAGGGTCATATAGAGTACAGAAAACAAAGCCCACGGTATGGGTGGTGTGTGTGTGTGTGTGTGTGTGTTGGGGGCGGGGGTGCTTGTGTGTAAGCTGTGTGAGATCAAAACGTTAACTGTTTCTCTGTAGTTGTTTACAGTCTAGAAGCGGTTTCTCTCTGGATGTACTGAGGAGCTGGCCAGGCTCCCAAGGTCTCACAGTCCACTCACAGACGGCCTTCATCAGATTCCCACAGTTTGGGAGGGGGCGTCGGAGCTTGGGAAGGGGCCATGTTCTCACATATCATACACTCCACCCCAACACGTACAATCTCCCCCTTACAACTTCCGCGTATATCCTGGGGAGAAAGGAGAATGGGTGAGACTTTGCATCTGTTTCTATAGCAACTATATACTAGTGGCCTACAGCAAAGGGATAACAACAGACTCATACATACCAGAATCAGAGTATATAAAACTAATTGCCAGTCCTAAGACAACTCTCCAAGCCATGCTGGGATAGGGTCAGTTTGTTAGGTTAACTGGGTTCGTTTTCCAGGGCAGTTCAGCAGTAGCAGAGAGAGGGCATCAGCAGACACTCCCCACAGTTTGAAACGGTGAGAGCCGTGCCATCAGCATCTCACAAAACAGCTAGCTGACTGAACTAGGGAGAGTAAGACAAATGTTAGCAGCATCAATAGAGGGAAATCAGTATACAGGCTGTTGCTCTCCTATGCCATACCTTTTGACTGGTGACATCCCCCTGTCCCCACCTCCTGTCCTAGCTGTGAGAGGAGTATGCGTCTGCCAGATGGGAATAATGAAGGTCCCTAGCCTGGTACGTGTCCAAGGGTTATTTACTTGAATAGTAGGTGGCCATTTACCAGTATGGCAGGTTGTATAAGCACTCCCTGTGCAAGACTCTCCCCCCATGGGGCCGGGAGAGTACACCAGTGGGTGCCAGTTTGAGTTTTCCAGGGCCAGGGTAATACATTGACTTTAGGGTGTATGTCCTGCGGTGCTGACAACAACAGGTTATTTTTCTTTCCCCAAGAGGGTCTTATCTTACCATCCGTTGTTCAAACTTGCCCTCTCAGTGGGTTTGCCCATGTCTGCGGCAGCATTTGGAACATGCAGGTAGACCTGGTTGGGGCTTTTCATTCATTGTTAGTAGAATTCATTGTTAGTAGAGTCTTGGGATCTGTCCTCATAATGATGGGCATTTTTCTTTTTATATTTTATTGATTTTTCACAGAGAGGAAGAGAGAGGGATAGAGAGTTAGAAACATTGATGAGAGAGAATCATTGATCAGATGCCTCTTGCGCACCTCCTACTGGGGATGTGCCCGCAACCAAGGTATTGATACATGCCCTTGACCTGAATCGAGCCTGGGACCTTTCAGTCCTAAGATCGACGCTCTGTCAACTGAGCCAAACCGGTTTTGGCTTCAGGGAATTTTTCAACAGTTCATTATAATGTCCTATCAGTCCAGCTCCTGTTGGATTATAAGGGAGGTGCACGTCTGCTTGGGGACTGAAAGGTCCCCGGTTTGATTCCGGTCAAGGGCATGTACCTTGCTTGCGGGCATATCCCCAGTAGGGGGTGTGCAAGAGGCAGCTGATTGATGACTCTCTCTCATCAATGTTTCTAACTCTGTATCTCTCTCCCTTCCTCTCTGTACAAAAATCAATAATATATATATAAATAAAAGGGAGGTGCAGTCACCATTCAATGTTGTGGCTCTCAGCCCTGTCTTGCATACAATGTCCTGTCATTGCTGGCAAGGACATAGATGCCACTCCACACATACAGACAAGCTGTTAACAAGCTGTAACATGTCAATCATTTTCAGGGGGAGGCCCAGGCTTTAACTGTTGCCCTTTGACTCAAAGAGTGCCACCTGCAGGTGTTCGGCAGCCAGCATCGCTTTCTTCTTCACCTTCAGTCAGGAAAGAGAGATGGTGGTGATGAGGGGAATGTTTCATCGTATATAGCAAATCAGACCAACCGAGAGTCTAAGAAAGATGCAACCCAGCTAGCCCTGATTCCGGGCTTGGGGGATGATTATGTGGCACCACCATAGCCACTCCAGCCCCTACAGACATCCAGGAAGCTGGACTTTCTCCTCAGTCCCTCCAGGCTTCTGGCCACTACAGACGGGAAACCCCATTCTTGACTGGGGTTGTCTTTGTTCCAGCCTGAGACTAACTTAGTCTGTGCTGGAGAAAGTCAAGACTCACTGGCTTGTTTCTTCCTCCAGGACTTGGAAAGTTCTTGCTTGCTGGACCAAAAGAAGGGAGAGAAGGATGGCTTCATGGGTGAGACTCAGTAAACCACCTGGGGGCAAGGGCCAACAGCCCTGGGACAAGCCTACGTGGGCACAGGTGTCTGCCAGAGAAAACAGGCAGGCCCCTGTCCTCCTTCAACATACAGGGAGCCTGGAGTGGAGAAAACACAGAAGCAGGAAGACAAAGGCCTTGTCCTGTTCCTATGGTTCTGGGACATGAAAAGAGTGACAGGGCCTCTGGGAGTCAGCTTTTCACTGAGGATTCTCAGGGCCAGCGGGTCATTGCTCAAGCCTCCAGAGTTCTTTTCTGAGAGGCAGCCAGGGCTTAGGGCAGTTTCTAACAGCCCTTGGGCTCAGTGCCAGGATAGGCTCACTCAGTTAAACCTGCAGCCTGATTCGCTCCTTTTCCAGGACTCTGATGGTCATCAAGTTATCAGGCACCAAGTCTAACTATCTTTGAGGGTTTTGGTTTTAAAAATGCTCGGGGAGGTATAAAATGAAGCTATTGCTGTTGAATATTTTCTTTGTGTAAATAAAGCCGGTGGTGACACCTGTTGAGACAATATATATATATATATATATATATATATATATATATATATATATATGTATGTATATATTACCATAACTTATACATTCCATTACCAAAACCATATGCTTTTTTTCCAACTTCATTAGAATTCTTAATTTTTAGAAAACTTAACTTGTAGTGACATCTAAAAGCAAGTAATTAACATTTTTTACATTGGCAAATTTATGAATACACTTCTAGAAATAGGTTTTTTCATTGGCAAATAGACTCACATTTTTAAGAGACCTTCTTCAAATAAAGTACAAAATATATTCATTTACAGATTCAAATGTATTTGTTCTTACCAACTGTATGAGATTTTAAAGTTAATTATTACCAAGCCATTTTATTGACAAATTTTGTAACAGAGATAAATAACATGAACTTTGTTTTGTAAACCCAGGCAAAACAAACATCTATGTTATGTTAATAATTTTGAAAGACATTCACTAACCTTAAACCACTATTTGAATTCTTGGTGATTTTTGCTTTCCTTTAGTGTGTTGCTTAATTACCTAGTGTCCTTGACAACTTTTAAGAAGGTTGGAGATGAGGGAGGGTATTGGGTTGGACAACCTCCACCACTTCAGTTTTAAAAGTGTCGTTTTTTTCCATCTCACATGGAGGTGGGGCAGTCACCCCTACTGCCCACACAGAGTTTGAGGGAGGCACCAATTCCTACACTGTCCCAGGGACCACAGCATCCTCAGGGCCTCCAAAAGATTTTAGGGTGCTTAGAAGACCCATTTTCTTTTATTTTTAAAATATTTTTTTTTATTGATTTGAGAGAGAGAGAGGAAGGGAAAGAGAAAGAGAGAGAGAGAGAGAGAGAGAGAGAGAGAGAGAGAGAGAGAGAGAGAGGAAAAGGGAGAGAGAGAAAAAATATCTATTAGCTAATCCTGCACACCCCAGTAGATGGAGCCTGCAACCCAGGCATGTGTCCTGATCAGGAACTGAACTGGGGATCTTTCCATTCATGGGATATGATGCTCAACCAGCTGAGCCACTCTGCCAGGCAAATGACCCTTTGTCTTCATTTTCCTTTCATTTGCCAGTAGCAGCTTTCACACCACTGATTCCAGGACCAAAAACAGTCCGATTGGCATTTTCCAGGTGGTGTCCAACTGTCAATCAGGGTTGCCACCTGGGATTTCCCCCACTACATTCACACCACCTCCCATCCTGCCTCCACCAACAGGACTATGCAACTTGTTCTACAAAGAACTGAGGTCTGAGAAAAACAGCAGTGTGTTGCTTGCTGATTTTATTTTTTAAAATAATTTCAGAGAGCAAGGGAGAAAGAAAAATCAATGATGAGAATCATTGATTACCTCCTGCACACACCTAGTAGGGATCAAGCCTACAACCCAGCCATGTGCTCTGACCAGCAATCAATCCTAGGACCCTTTGGTCCACAGACCTAAGTTCTATCTAGTGAGCGAAACTGACTAGAGCTTGCCTGCTGGTTTTAAAGAAATAAACCAGAGGACTGGCTGTGAAAGACACTGGTTTATTAGACTTATGAGGACACCAGTGTGGACTGCAGGTGAAGTTTTTCGCACCCCAGGCTTTCACAATTCACGGTTATATAGAGTCCAGAAAACAAAGCAAGCAGGTGTGGGCAGGGGTGGGATGTGCTCGTGTGCAAACTGTGTGAGATCCAAATGGTGGCTGTTTCCCTGAAGTTTGCAGTCTGGGCTCACACACTCACCAGGCTCCCAAGGACCCGCAGTCCACTTCCACTTGGCCTTCCTCACATTCCCACAGGGTGGGAGGCTCACATACCACACACTGGTATATGATATGGGATATTTTTCAAAAGCATAAAGGACTCGGTGGATATACCATGAAGCTAAGCTTAAAATAAGAATCTGAAGTAACAGATTTTTAAAAAGTTTTGATGACTTAGGGAGGCAGATTGACCATCAGACTGGGCAACTTAGGGCCTTTGTTGGCCTTTGCCAATGAGATTGAAATAATGGAGTAGGAACAGAGGCACTGCTGACTGGAGTTGAGAGGAGAATGTAAAGCAAGGAATTGAAAGTCTGGTGGAAATGTGTTTTGGAAGCAGCTTGATAGAGGAGGCACAGGGAAGGTTGCCACCTGGTGTGAATTCAAGGTACTGAGAAGAAAAAAAACTCATGTGAAGTTCGGATTTTTGGGGGAGGGAAAAGCAGCCTAAATCAGTTCAGGTTGAACATTATTTTGGTTTGCTCTCCCCAAACTCCTTCAACACTTCCAGCTTCGCACATGTCGCTCTCTCCTACTCAGAACACCTGGTGCTGCCCAAATGCACTGGCTGAGCTCTCAAGGCCTCTAACTCCCAGCAGCAGCCAGGACCCATCTGCAGGCATGGCTCATAGGCCTCCCATGAGGTCATCTGCCCATCAAGTCTGTTCCTCGTGCTTCTCCTTCATTTGGGTTGGGGAGGTATGATCTATGCTGGAATCAAGCCAGACACTCCCTCCGCCTGCACCTCAGCCATGGACTTCCCCCTTAAAAATCGTATTTTCACCTTCTTTATGTTCCTCTGGCCATATTCCTCTTTTTAGAGTTTGACCTCAGGCAAGGTCATCTCTGGGCTTCAATATCTTCAGGTGACCAAGACCCTTGTGATTTTAATGCCCCTATTATTTTGGCAACTAGAATGAAATAATTTAATTCTTTTATTCCTTTTGAAATTTATCTATTTATTATTCTATTAAATATATTGGGATAACATTAGTTAATAGGATCATATAGGTTTAAAATGTATATTTCTCTGAAACATGATCTTTACATTCTATTGTGTGCTGTGAATGCCACATCCATTTGCAGCTAGGGTTCAGGATCTGAAGAAGGAGCCGCACACAAATGAATACATTAGACCAAAAAAAAAAAAATGAATTTAGAAGCCATGGGGGAGCCAGGTGGAAACTTCCCTCTGGTGGGGAAGTTCCTTGACTTCTGGGTCCCTTTTGCTTTTATTCACTTGAATACACATTTGCCCTTTAGAAATGCATACAGGCATAGCCAAAGTGAAGTTTGGTAAACAGTAAGAAGATCATCAGGTTAGGGGATTGCCTTGAGCCATTTGGCCAACAGCAGGGCAATATTATGCTGATTTTTAGCCCTGCTGAATATTGCATTAATATGCTAACTACTATTGGTCTTAGCCTTCAGCATTTCCCCCTTTTTGTTTTCTTAATAAATTTCAAAAGGTGTATGCCATCTGCAGGGCTTGGGTTCTTTTAAGACTTTTCAGTCCACGTATGAAGATTAGAAATAAACATATAAGAGAATGAAAATGGTTGAATTCTTTTATGTCCTTTTTAAATTGCTTCCAGGCATCTAAGGAACTAGTTTGCAGTAGGCTCCTTTCTGGGCCAACAGTTCTTTATGAGTTCCCTGCCCAATCACTGTCCCTTGTGACATGACAGTAATGATATTTGAGTTCTGGGTTGTGGACAAATGGAGGGAAATGCCAATGCAGGTCTGACCTTCTTTGACTCTGTCCAGGGCAACCTGCCCCATTGTACACCTGATGACTGCTGGCATGACAAGGCTTCTTCACCATCCCCCAGGACATCTCTGGACTTTTCCTCCTTGTCTTGTTCTCCTCCCATCTTCAGCATGTTGTTTGAGGCTTCTGCTATCTGTGGCTGGAATAGTCTGGTCAGTTCCTTGCTCAGATCCATGTTGAATGTTCCTTGCAGGAGTCCACATGGTCTTGGAGGAGTTTTCTGGAAATACCCAAGCATATCTTCAACCAAAGGTTAACAAGGGGTCATGACCCTTCCATAAACCAGACTTAGGACCTTTTCATTTGACCAGATCATTTTCCTTTGGCTTATTCTGACTCTAGTGTAATTCCATGGGTGTCTTATCATAAGCATTACAAATGAAAAATTTAAAGTAAATTTATCTATTTCTGATGTAGTTTATTTAAATAAGATCATATAGGTTTCAAATGTATATTTCTTTGATACATGATCTTTACACTGTATTATGTGCCCACAACCCTTTGTCAAATCATCTTCCATTACATACATTTGGCTTTTATTTTTACCCTTTGCTACCCTCCACCTTCTTTTATCTGGTAACCACCATAGCGTTGTCTGTGTCTATGAGTTTCAGTGTTATATTTCACATATGAATTAAATCATATTGTTCTCAGGTTTCTCTGACTAACATTTTTTTTTCTTTCTTAATGCATTTTTATTGATTTCAGAGAGGTAGGAAGAGGAAGAGAAAGAAATAGAAACATTAATGATGAGGGAGAATCATTGACCAGCTGTCTCTTACCCACCCCATTCTGGGGATCAAGCCCACAACCTGGGCACGTGCTCCGATGGAGAATTAATCTATGACCTCCTGATTCATAGGTCAACACTTACACACTAAGCCATGCTGGCTGGGCCTGACTGACATTTTCTGCATAGGATAATAATCTCAAGTTCAATTCATGTTATTAAAAATGGCAGTAGCCAGGCACAAGGCAGTGGCAGCTGGGCCCGGAGCAGCAGTGGCCAGGCCCCAGAGCAGCAGCAGCCAGAACAAGAGCATCAACGGCCAGCACTGGAGCAGCCAGACCTGTGGCAGTGGCGGCCAGGCCTGAGGCAGAGGCAGCCAAGCCCAGGGTGGCCAGTCCAGGAACACCCAGACACGGAGTGGCCGGGCCCGGAGAAGCCGGGCCCAGAGCAGCTGGGTTGGGAGCAGCCAGGCCAAGAACAGCAGTAGCCAAGCACGGAGCATCCAGGCTGGGAGCGGCCAGGCTCGGAGCAGCCGGGTCTGGTGCGGCCAGGCCCGGAGCAGCCGGGTCTGGTGCGGCCAGGCCCGAAGCAGCGGCTGCCAGGCTGGGAGCGGCCAGGCCCGGAGCAGCCGGGTCTGGTGCGGCCAGGCCCGGAGCAGCGGCTGCCAGGCTAGGAGCGGCCAGGCCCGGAGCAGCTGGGTCTGGTGTAGCCAGGCCCGGAGCAGCGGCTGCCAGGCTGGGAGCAGCCAGGCCCAGAGCAACAGCTGCCAGGCTGGGAGCAGCCAGGCCAGGAGCAGCCAGGTCTGGTGCGGCCAGGCCCGGAGCAGCAGCTTCCAGGCTGGGAGCGGCCAGGCCTGGAGCAGCAGCTGCCAGGCTAGGAGCGGCCAGGCCCGGAGCAGCTGGGTCTGGTGTGGCCAGGCCCGGAGCAGCGGCTGCCAGGCTGGGAGCGGCCAGGCCCAGAGCAACAGCTGCCAGGCTGGGAGCGGCCAGGCCCGGAGCAGCTGGGTCTGGTTCGGCCAGGCCCGGAGCAGCAGCTGCCAGGCTGGGAGCGGCCAGGCCCTGAGCAGCCGGGTCTGGTGCGGCCAGGCCCGGAGCAGTGGCTGCCAGGCTGGGAGCAGCCAGGCTCGGAGTAGCGGCTGCCAGGCTGGGAGCAGCCAGGCCCGGAGCAGCCGGGTCTTGTGCGGCCAGGCCCGGAGCAGTGGCTGCCAGGCTGGGAGTGGCCAGGCCTGGAGAAGCGGCTGCCAGGCTGGGAGTGGCCAGGCCCGGAGCAGCAGCTGCCAGGCTGGGAGCGGCCAGGCCCGGAGCAGCCGGGTCGGGTGCGGCCAGGCCAGGAGCAGCAGCTGCCAGGCTAGGAGCGGCCAGGCCTGGAGAAGCGGCTGCCAGGCTGGGAGTGGCCAGGCCCGGAGCAGCCGGGTCGGGTGCGGCCAGGCCAGGAGCAGCAGCTGCCAGGCTGGGAGCGGCCAGGCCCGGAGCAGCCAGGTCTGGTGCGGCCAGACCCGGAGCAGTGGCTGACAGGCTGGGAGCGGCCAGGCCCGGAGCAGCCAGGCCCGGAGCGGCCGGGACCGGAGCAACCTGGCCCAGAGCAGCCGGGTCGGGTGTGGCCAGGCCTGTAGCAGCAACAGCCAAGTCCAGAGCAACTAGGTCGGGAGCGGCAGTGACCAGACCCGGAGCAGCTGGTTGTGGAACGAACCAGAGCAACAGAGGCCAGGCCCGAAGCAGCCAGGCCTGAAACAGCTCGCTCCTCACCTGTCCCTGCCCACGGCTGCCTCTCAGACATGGCTGGAAACTTTTGAGGGAACTTGAGGGTCTGCTGAATCAAGTGATGAAGGCTTAGATCTGGATGTGTTGAGTTAGTATAGTGCTGGGGTGTTGATCTGTGAGTGCCTTGGGTGGGGCCTGGATGAGGCTGGTTGACCTATTTGGAAATGTCTTTTGTGTGAAGTGTATCATTGGGCATGTGGAGGTATTATTGATATGAGAAAATGCTAAGTAACAAATTTACTATCTGAAAAGGGATTTACTATCGGGGAAAGGGAGGGAGGAAGAGACTGAACATAAACTGTGCACCTATGGATGAGGACAATGGGGGATGAGGAGGGGGCAGAGGGTGGGGTGGGAACCTGGTAGAGGGGGGAAGAAATGAGGAACCTTTGTAATAATATGAACAATAAAGATTGATTTAAAAATAAATAAGTAAATAAAAAAATAATAAAAATGGCAGTAGTTCATTTTTTCTTATGTCTGAGAAGTATCTATAGTATGTATGTACCACATTTTTATCCAATCCTCTATTTAAGGACACTAGGGTTGTCTCCATGTTGCGGTCTCTATGTATAATGCTGCAATGAACACAGCAGTATATACATTTTTTGCGAATAAATGTTTTTGAGCTTGATGGTAGATACCTGGAAGAGGGACTGTTAGATTCTACAACTCTATTCTTATTTTTTGAGAATCATCCATACTGTTTTCTATAGTGGCTATACCAGTTTACATTCCCACCAGCAGTGAATGATGTTAGGTCACTGAAGGAGGAACACACGAGGCCAGAGTGGTGAGGGATTATGAATTTATTAGATCATCCGCACACCAGTTGGCTGAGCCTAGATCAGAGGTTCCCAAACTTGTTTGTGCCGTAGACCCCTTGCCATGTTTTTCGGTTTTGGGTAGACCCCCTACTTACCTGATATTGATTTTTTGGTAAATTTCTAACTGTAGTGAAGTTTAGTGTTAAAAACTTGAAATAAAAACACATGTTAAGTTTTATACATTTATTTATTGAATTTAAATTAAAACTACTCAAAATAAAATTTTGTATCTGTTATATAAAATATACGTAACATAAAATTTAATAAAAAATAATGTACCTACTTTTCTCCGGCATTCTCAAACAAAATAACACTGATTCACTATAATTTGTATGATAAACTACCAGTTTATATTTTTTTAAATGTTTTCTCAGCACTTTCCTATTCAAGATTCAGGAAACGAATGAACGTATTTTTCTCACATTCATATTTATAGAGTGACGAATTGAACAAGTTCGCGAAGCTTTGAGACAAAAATTGGCAAGAATGTTTACTGCACGTATGCTTGTAACAAGATGATACTGGTATATCATTATGTGCAGGTTTTTATCCTACAACTTACACAATTTTGTAAACATATATAATAAATTTTTTACTTCATAGGTACTTTTATAAATAATTTATATGTTTTTATATTATAAGATAATATGATGTAAGTAAATAGGTACTATCAGTGTATGTTGAGATCCACTATCGTGGACCCCCATTTTCATTTCATGGACCCCCAAATTTTTTTTTCGCTGACGTAGACCCCTTGCAGGTTGTCATAGACCCCTGGGGGTCGATATAGACCACTTTGGGAATCACTGGCCTAGATGGTGCCAGCACCAGTGAGGAGAGTCAGAGCCTTATAAAAGTCTTTGGCAGGATTTTTCTGGGCAGAGATTTCTTTATGCATACTTGGAGTGAGAGAATGGAATGTGGTCACCGCATGAGAGTAGTAACAGAGCCTTGGAAGAGAATTCAGACCCAGGCCCCAGTAGGAATATTAGATACAGACAGATGGGCCAAGAAGGTCTTACCAGATGAGAAACCCAATTGGAACCCAAACTCAGAATATGGAAGGACTAAGCTAGAAAGATATCGGCTGTCCTTCCTCTTGGGAATCAGGGTTGGAGCCAAGAAGCCTACCAACATGGCTAAAATCTCTGAGGTTTTCCAGAAGCCTGATGAAAATCCAGTAGCTTTATATGAGAGACTATGTGAGGCATATCGGATCTGCATCCCCTTTAGACCTGAGGCCCCAGAAAGTCAAACCATGGTAAATGCCGTTTTTGTAGGCCAAGCCCAGCGTGACATCAGAAGAAAATTATAGAAACTGGAAGGGTTTGCAGGAAAGAATGCTACTGAACTGCGAGAGATAGCTAACAAGGTTTTCATCAATAGAGACAGTGCAGCAAGGAAGGAGGAAGAAAAGAGAATACAAAGAAAGGCCAATATAATAGCAGCAGCTTTTAGAGGCTCAGGCTCCCAGACAGATCAGCAAGGATACAGACCAGGGGGAAAAGGAAGAGCGAGCATGAGAGGAGACAAGTGTGCTTAATGTAAGGAAACAGGACAATGGAAGAATAAATGTCCCAAATAGCAAAGTAAAAAGACTGGGCCCCCCTTTCCACCCAGTCACTATTAACCAGAGCCACGTGAAGCAGATCTCATTGAAGTAGCAATGGCTGATTCCGACTAAGACAGACCAGGCTCACTTCAATTAGGCCCCCATAAGCCCATGGTCAGAATGAAAACTGGGGGCCAGACTGTGGACTTTATGGTTGATACGGAAACTGAGCACTCAGTAGTCACTCAGAAAGTAGTGCCTTTCTCACTAAAGGAGGTCACCACTATTGGAACTACTGGGGACCAGGCCTGTAAACCATTCTGCTGCCCTTGGCAGTCATCAGGAAATTCATGAATTCCTGTACTTGTTAGACTGTCCAGTGCCTCTAATGGGTAGAGACCTTTTAGCCAAAATGGGGGCTCCAGATGGCTCAGCACAGCTTTGCCTAGGTGAGGAGACCTCCCAAATGATCCTGTCCTTAGCAGTGCAGAGGGAGGGAGAATGGAGACTTTATACCTGAAAGACAAAGTCCTCACCATTAGAACCTGAATTAGAGAAGGAATTCCCACTAGTCTGGGCAGAAAGGAATCCTCCAGGTCTGGCTAAGGACCACTAGTCAAGTGAGAGCCTGTAAAAATCCGCCAATTTCCAATTCCAAGGGAAGCACACCTAGGAATCTAGGAATCTAGGTCCACTTAGACTGGCTGCTTCAGTGGGGACTTGTTAAACGATGCAGGTCTTCATGGAACACATGACTCTTGCCTGTCAAAAAGCTTGGGACTAACGACTACTGCCTGGTGCAGGCTCTATGGGCTGTTAATGAGGCTGTTATAACTCTACATTCAGCACTGCCAAACCCCTACACTCTTCAGGCCTCAGACTTCAGGGAAAGTGGAGAGCATGAACCAGACTCTAAAGCAGACTATGGCTAAGTTATGCCAAGAGACAACCTTTCCCTGGACAGATATCTTGCCTCTGTACTCCTGCTGGTACGCTGTGCCCTGAGCACCAGGGTAGGTTTCTCTCCCTTTGAAATTCTATACAGTAGGCCCCCTCCCTTAATTCAGCCAAAGGGAGATTTAGGGAAAATAGGGAACTTAGAAACCCAGAAACAACTATAAGGTCTTGGAAAAACTGTCTTTGAGCTCCACAGGTGGGTTATTGACCCACTACCCATCTCTCTAGGAACAGCTGTACATCCTTAGAAACCTGGAGACCAGGTTTGGGTAAAGCATTGGAAAAAGAAGCCCCTCAAGCCTACCTGGAAGGGACCCTATCCAGTCATATTAACCACCCCCACAGCTCTTAAGGTTGTAGGACTAAACACCTGTATTCACCACCCCTGGGTGAAGGCGGCCCACCTGCCAAATGACACCCAATCTGAGTGGAAGGTGACCTCTGACCAGAAACACCCCATTTGGAACACCCTCAAGAAGACAGCAGACCTGGCAGAGCAACCTGCTCCAAGGAATTCAGATAACACCCTGCTGAATTCTCCCTAACACTAATCTTTCTTTCTTATCTCCTCCTAATGTAACATGCTCTAGTATTTCTGGATAATCACTGGTTTTATCTAGTAATTCTTATTTTGTCTTTTTATGAGTGCTAGTGGAATCCGAGAACTCATAGTACCAGGAGGAGAACTCATTTGTTCTTGCTGGGACACAGAAGCACTATAAAATTAATGCTCCCCACACAGCAAGGAAACAAAGGCCTTATCATAAATTGTTGGATTACACCTTGTCATGCCATCTTTTGCTCCTTGCTTAGAAACTTGCTACCCAAATATGCTAGACAGGGTAGTCCACGAGAAAACCCAATCAAACCAGACTTTTGTTAGCTATACTTATCAGCCTGTGACATGTTATGACTCTACTACCAAATGCACATGGGGATGGGGGGGATTGTATTGGACAGGAAAAAATACTAATAAGACCTGTCATGGCCAATATGCAGCTAACTATTATTGCTCCTATTTGTTTTAGCAGTACACATGATCAACATCCAACAGGTCACCTCCCATATGAACTATGCAACTCTATCCCCAAGGCTGAAAATACCACCTACCCTTGGTGCCCCCTGCAGGAGCATTCTACATGTGTGGGACCTCTGCTTACCTCTGCCTGCCTGCAAACTGGACAAGAATGCCTTTAAACTTCAGATGGTCTTACAAACCAGAAGAACTCAATAAAAACCCCTCTGAGAGAAAGAAGCAGGATGCTAACCCCTTGGTCATCGTCCCTTAACAGCAGGAAGTAGCTAAAAGCTATCATCACCCCTGTTCACCATAACCTCCCATGGTCATTGCTCCACAAGGCTAAAAGAAGCCTGAGGGACAAGGGGCCTTCCTGTCAGCCCACAAAAGAGAGCGGAACCATATCTGTAAGACAAAGACCCCAGAAGGTTATAAAAAGTGAAGTCTTCTGCGTATTTCTTCATTCTGATTTGGAAATTATTCCTGGAGTCCACTAATGCTAATAAACGGGGTCCTTCCCTTTCTCTAGGAAACATGCTTAATATTTTTTTGGTCTTCTGTAACACCTTGATTGTGTTGGTTCTGGGTCTACTGGGGTGGGTTTCATCTGCAGGTTGCCCTCAGTCATCCTTTGTGTCTGTGTGAGCTAGACCTGCATGTGTGTGGGAGGGGCCATATTTTGTAAAGGTTCAGCTTTTCCCAGCTTAGAGCTGCTGACAGATCTGTCTCTAACAGTCAGTTCTTCTGACCCCTTCGTCCCCAGAGTTTGCATCAATGAGGGGAAATTAGGTTCTTGTTTCAAAACCAAACCCCTCAGTTTCTGCCAGAGTTTCCAACTCTAGTTTCCCCTAGAAGGGCCTGCTCTACTGTAGGTTCGGTTTGGGTGTAGCCAGCTGTCTCCTCTTCAAGATCAAGTTCAGCCACCCTTGGCTAAGGGGTACAGAATCATCAATTGAGGATGATTCTGACCCAGCCTGCAGGAATGGGCTAAGCATTTCTTTCTGGTCCCAGACAATAGCCTCCTAGGGTCTCATACTTTGAATATCCTCCCCTCTGAGCCATTCTTCCTCCACAGAATTTCACCCATTGTGGATATTTGGGATTTGGCTGGGCTCATTCAAACAGTTTTTCACTGGAGACTGTAAGAGGCGGGGTAGGCACTTCTTCTTCCTGGGACACTAGGGGAGCTCGGATTTGCTTCCCTGCAATGCAGCCTCAGAGACCAGCCCTCGCTCAGTTGGCTTCTAGACAGAAACCTTCTTGGGAGACACAATCCAAAAATCACAGCTCTGAGCAGCTCCCTGGAACCTTGTGAATCAGGAATTTTAGGGGAACATAGGCAAGCTTAGGGAATTTTTAGAATGGGGACCTTGGAAAAACACAGGGTTACAGTTTGGGAGAAAGTATATCTCCAGGACACAAGGAATCCAGGTGCAGTTACATTTCCATAAGACAAGGAAGCAGCAACAGGTACATCTTCATGACACAAGAAAGCCAGGTGCAGTTACATTTCCATAAGACAAGGAAGCCAGGTTCGGGAAGCAGCAACAGTTACATTTACATAAGACAGGGGAGCTGAAAGTAGCCAAAAAAAAAAAAAAGTCTATATTTATAAAATAAAGAAGAAGGAAGAAAGCCAGAAAGAAAAGAACAATGACGAAGGAAGGCATCTCTAGTGTGGTGTTTGACCTTTGAGCTCAGGAGTTACTCTAGTATAACTATAATAACCAGTCTAAGGGAATAGTGACCAATCAGAGGGGCAATCAAGGCACCAGGATCTGCAGCCTTCATAAGCCATAGGGAAAAGAAACTCAGTGGGACCCTTTTCCCCCTCTCCACATGGGAGTCTGTACTTGTTCTTCAATAAATCTCCACTTCTGCTATACTACTCTCTGTCCATGGATTCATTCTTTGACTCTGGTGGACAAAAAATCCGAGTTCCAGCTCAAAAATTCTGTTTCACTTGTGTTGTGAGGTCAAACCCTGGGTTCAAAATAAGACCACTGGAGGCTGATGATTGATTTTAAAAAGCAGGCAAGGATTTATTGAACTGTCCAGGATGGCTGCAAAAGCACCACATGCAGGTGGCCACACTCACAACTGCACTGTTGCAAGTGTAGGCAGTCCTTTTAAAGGTCTAACCCACAAAAATTTTCCTTTGTTCTGAATTCTAAATTCTAAATGCTGGGAACAGCCTGCAAGGTCATTTCCAGCCACATCCTGCTGGACATTGGAATGTGGCCCTATCTTGCGATAGCAGATAATACCGAAGCAGAGCTCAGCGGTTAATCTCTAAAGTAGGGGTGTCGAACTCAATCAGAGAAGGGGCCAAAATCTAAAATCCAGCCTAAATCGCGGGCAGAATGGTTTACTGAACAGTCATAAACTGACAATGTTAACCAGAAATGTGAATTTAAAATGAGTGGAACTATCTTTTCTTTAACAGTGCTGTTAACCAACTCACATGCTATCAAGCAAAACAGTAATATTGGTATCAAGCAAAACAGTAATATTGGAATGTACCTAAAATGCTCATTGTTTTGTTTTCTGGCTAGATGTCTGACACCATTTTCCCCGGATCAATGAGTCAATGTTCGGTTTTATTTGTTGGGCTGTAGCAACCCGCAAAACAGCATGGAGGTTGTCATCGGTAATGCGTGATCTGTGCTTGTTTTTGTTTAGATTCATTATTGAAAACATCTTTTCACAAAGATAGGTGCTCCCGAACATGTATAGAATACGGGCAGCATGAAGTCGGAGCTCTGGCATTGAGTCAGGGGGCAGTAGAGGGTAGAAGTCCTCAATTTCAACATCCTGAAACCTTGATTTCAGGCCACTGTCAGACTGAAGCTCGATTATCTCCATCTGAAGGTGATGGGGCACATTGTTGACATCAACTGTAAAAGGATTGGCAAAGATGTCAAAGCCTGAGTGCTGTGTTCTAAAGTCAGAGAAGCGCCGCTCAAATTCACTTAGTAAACAGCTAACTTTGGTAGCCAGCCGACTGCAAGGAAAAGTACCAGAAATAGTGGTTGAGATACTCAAACAAACGGGAAAGTGGGCAAGATTGCCCTGTTCCAGTTGGGACTTCCATAGTTGAAGTTTACGCTGGAATGCTGTGATCATGTCAGACATCTTCGTGATGACTTGTTTGCGTCCCTGCAGCTTCAGATTCAGTTGGGCGAGATGCTCGCATATGTCACACATCATAGCAAAATCACATAGCCAGGCAGGATCCGACAGTTCAGGCAAGGGCTTTCCTTTACTTTCCATGAAAAGAGCAATTTGTTCTCTGAGCTCAAAAAATCTTTTGAGGACTGCGCTCTTGCTCAGCCATCTTACTTCTGTGTGGTATGGCACGTCTCCATGCTCTGCACCCACCTCCTGTAAAAACTGCTGGAACTGGCGATGATTCAGGCCACGTGCCCGTATAAAGTTAATAGTTTTAATGACTGTGGTCATTATGTCATTCATGTCCAGAACTTTTCCACACATAGCCTCTTGGTGGATAATGCAATGATAAGTAATCAAGGGTGTGTGGCAGTGACTTTTTTGCATTCTTTCCTTCATTAGTCCAACCAAGCCTTTCTTTTCTCCGCACATTGAAGGTGCGCCATTGGTAGTTAGCCCCACCAACTTTTCCCAGGGTAATTTAAAATTATTTATAGATTTCTCCACAGCCTCAAATATATCTCTACCAGTCGTCGTCCCATGCATGGCAGCTACATCCAAAAGTTCCTCAGTGACAGAGAGGTCGGTCTTCGTAGCACGTATAAAGATGGACAGCTGCGCTGTATCAGTGTTGTCTGTGCTTTCATCGATAGCAAGTGAAAAAGCGAGATAACTGCATGCCTGTTCGGCCAGCTGTGATGATAGATTTCCTGAGAGTTCTTGAACTCTATCTGCAATGGTGTTTCTTGACAAACTGACATTTTGAAAACTCTGTATCTGGTCTGGGCATACTTGCTCACACACTTTTAGCATGCATTGCTTCAAAAAGGCACCCTCTGAAAAACACCTTGAAGTACAGGCAATTTCTTCAGCCACTATAAAGCTTGCTTTCACTGCAGCATCATTTTTTTCTGTAGCCTTTGTAAACATTTGCTGCTGTGATTGTAGTTTGCCTTTTAGTTCTTTAACAATTTTATGCTTTTCTTCCAAAGTATATTTGCCATACTTAACATTATGTTTGGTGTCAAAATGACGACGTATATTGTACTCTTTCATCACCGACACTGTCTCATAACACAATATACACACTGGTTTGCCCTCTCTAAGCACAAACATGTATTCATTTTCCCATTTGTCATTAAACTGTCTGCCTTCACCGTCAACTTTTCTTTTCCTGGACATTTTGGGATCAATATTGGCAGTAAAAGATGTAGTGTATTGGAAATCTGCGTTAGAAGGAAAAAGTTGAAAACTGCACAGGGATAGCTTGATTTGGCAGATGGAGTGGAGAAAAAAAAAGTCAGTCAATAAATGCCTGGCTGGGTACAGATAGCAGATTCTGTTGCGATTTTTATGCCTGCACTTTATGCCAGGAACTGGCAGCTTCTGCTGTGTATTTTTTATGCCCGCACACTCACTCTCTCCTCTGCTCTGCCACCCGCACAACCACATCGGATGCCGGGCTATAGGTCACGCCTCCTGAATCTCGCGTGACTTGTTATCTATGCGCATGCGTAATAGATAGCAAGTACGGCGGCCGGCGAGTGGGCCAGCGAGATCACAAGCCTCCTATGTCACCGCGCGTCATTGTGATGGAACGCAGCGGAGTGCAGTGATGACAGCGCGGTGCGGGCCACATTGCAAGGCCTGGTGGGCCGGATTTGGCCCGAGGGCCTTGTGTTTGACATGTGTGCTCTAAAGGTTATCTACAGTTTCTACTCTTGAAGCTACTGAGTCAGTAGGAATCAATCTCCTGTGGTCCTGGTCCACAGACACAGGAAAATTGCCTTAGCCTCCAGGCCTCAATCTGGAAGGTGAGACAACTACCCTATGTTTAAGCAAGTAAGTGAGAATAGCAGGGTTAAAATTCAAATAGCAGTTCTTACCTAAGTATGGTTGCTACCATACTTCTCTTGTACCACCAGACCAAGAAGGAGGGGCTGAAAATCAGTCTTGCACAGCACTCAGATTTTTTCATACATCTGATCTTAAAGCATAGTAACCTTCATTTTGTGTAAAAACTGCTGTTTGAAATTTTAACCCTGCTATTTTGGCTTCTGTAAACACTTGTTTGCTTAAAAACAGAGAAAAATAAGACTACTCCCATTCCAGGGAGGCCATAAACAATATCCTAGACAGAAATGTCAGTGCTGGTGCCAGGCCAGGCCTTGAGATATGGTCTCACAGCCCTTTCCCAACACATAAGACTTCTTTCTCAGAAGGTCTGGAAGTCTCATTCCAAATCTGAAAGACAAAGAGCTGAAAAAGTATAAATAGGAAAGACTTCCACCATGTGGGGCCCAGAATTTGACAGATATTCTGCTTTGAGCCTGCTAGCTGTAGTGTAAAAAAAGACTCCAAATTAATTTGGCTTATTAAGGTATCTCATGTTGGCTCGATGATTTACAATATAACAATCTCAGCAAGGCAGGGCTGAAATTCTCAGCTGTGTTCAGCTCCTAACCCCACTGGACAGGCTGAAATTTTGGCTCTTCTGCACCACCTAACCAGCAGTATGGGCAGAAAAGTCCCAGTCCTGAGCTAGTTCCCTGTGCCTCTGCACCCAACAGGATGGGGCAGGCCTAGGAGCTCAAAGGTTGGGGCAGGGGTGCCAACTGTGTGCGTGAAGTGGGAGAGACCATTCCTCAACACCAGCCCACACAGTTTAATCACTGACTAAAGCCTTTCCAGAGAACAGAGGGCCCCTCAAAGTCACTGCCGGCCATAAAACCCAAGTATGGCAGAGTGCAGAGGGAACTCCAGGCTGGTACTGCAGCAATGGAAGCACTCCTTCCCTAGGATGGTGCGGTCAGAGTCTCCCAGGTGGACAGGATCCCCACTGATTCCCACTACCTGCTGGATATGACTCCACTCCTGTCTCTCTTGCTCTGGGTTGGGGATCCCTGCATGTGGTTGAGACCCCACATTCCTAGGGGGAGGGAGTTTGGCAGCTGTGCTGTCCCTCTGGCTTCCCAGCTGTCCCTGCATGAGGAGGATCTCCCTTTCTGCATCTCCACACCTCTTAGCAGTCTCTACCTGGCTTTTTCTGTGCTCCTCGGTTATACTATTTCAGCTCAGCTACAGTTTAATTTGTTTCTCAAGTCGATTGCTCTGTACTTTAGCTGTAAATTCGGTTGATTCTGGAAGCAAGTGACACAGCTTCCAGCTACTCTGCAGTTATCCTGGAATCCCAGCTGTTGTCATTTGTTTATTTGACAATCTGAGGGAAAAGAGGTCAGTGCCCCTGACTCAAAAGTCGGGTATTGCATGTTTTAGTTTTCTCTCAAAGCTAAGAGATCCTTGCTGTCTGTCAGAGGGACAATGAGGCATGGGCACAGAAGGAGGTAGGCTTATGGCCTGGCAGAGACAAACTGTAACAAATGGTCTGGTGGAAGGGAAAGAAAACATTTCAGTTTTAATAACCTCTATTGAAATAGAATTACCTCTATGTTTATTAAAAGAGCCCAATCAAGACCAATTTATCTATTGTATTCAATTTGGCCTAATCATTTGAATAAACAAAATAAGAATGGTAACTGACTACCTTTGCTGGAATTTCATGATTGAATCTTATTGTGCTCCATAGGGCCTGCCTGCAGTATCTGCTGAGTTAGGTGAATCCCTCACCTTCAGTGACTCTACCTGGGCCCATACCCTAGGCTTCAAGGCAGCTATCCTACTCGTTGAAGCCTAGAGTGCATGGGGGTCTGCAGGGATGCAGAGGAGCCCTTATTGCTCTCCTTCTACTCTGACCAACCGCCAGTGATGGCAGGGTATGGGCCTGATGCTCCAGCACCATCCATTTTCAGGGCTATCAAGCAGGATACCAGGCTTTCTCCATGGCACTCTTATTGTCTTCCAGTCTTTAGAGTTCAGACAGGGCTCTTTAAAACATGATACTCCAGTCAAAGTTTTTGGTCAATAAAACCACTATTGAAAACCAGTCTTATTGAATTTATGCAAAGAAATGTATTGTCATGATTTATTAAGCATTGCCAAATTCTGGAGGAATTATATAAGGAGAAAAATATACTGATCTGCTTTAAGATCTGATTTTCCTTGTTAGTCCTTTTCATGGACTCTTTAGAGCAGGGGTCCTCAAACTTTTTAAAGTGGGGGCCAGATCACGGTCCCTCAGAGAGCTGGAGGGCCGGACTATATGAACTACTAATTCCTACTGTAACACCTCGGCTGCGCTCACTGCCCAAAAAACCTGGCGGGCCGGATCAGACTCCTCTGCGGGCCGCATGTGGCCCGCGGGCTGTAGTTTGAAGACCCCTGCTTTAGAGTAATATAACTGTCTTCAAATGGCAAGAAGAAATTAAAAATGTGTCTATATTCAAGCTTACAGTTACAGCTGTTCCTGTAGTAGGGTTCCCCCTACTTGACTTGTCCTTAAACTACATATGGTCTCTGGGAGGGCTGACACGGACTAACAGAGCTTTATCCATTCACAGGGTCTCACATGTCACAGGACCTCACAGGGTCTATAATTCCTGTAACAGAGGGCTAGTACTCACCACTTCACTACTTCCCTCTGTTCCAAACAGGCCTCCCCCAGTTTCCTAAAGTTGAGGTTTGTGCCACCCCTGACATGGGCATGGTCTCAGAGGCCTGCAAGGCAGTATACAGGCTGCCAACTATCTTCCAATAGAGACCAAGACCAGCTGGGTATTTTCCTTGCCCATTTGGGCACCTGCCCTTTTGGCAAATGCATTCAGATCTGAAATGTTAATGCAATATTATTAACACAATGAAGTACAATATTGGCACCATAGCCACCTTAGGTAGCCAAATCTTCTGCTCCCATATATGACACGTGGTAGGGCTATACAAATATCTTAGGGAGGTGACTAAAATATATTATTGACTTTCCTACACAAAGCAAAATTGTCATTGCCTCTCTGGAGCCATGTCCATGAAGACTCAGGTATCATCGAAGTCTATTATACAGTTTTCTGCAGGTCACTGTCAGGGCTGTGCGTGGCAGCCAGTTCTTATTTCTATCCCCAAACACAGTCTGTCTGATTTCCCTAAAATGTATTCTGGCACAGGAGAAAGTTGTTGTGCCATACCCAGGCAGCTTATCCCCTACACAACTGGGCCTGGTCCTCTGCCTAGCCAACTACAGTCTATAAGTTCAATATGCAGCCTCCGGTCCTCCTAACCCAACAGGGTCTCAGCCAGTCCCTTAGTCAGACTCCTCCTCTCTTGGAGAATCTCAAAGTCCTGAAGGCTCCCCAGTCCAGGGAAAGTACCTTTCCTTTGCCCTTTAACTTTAAGCTGCCAGTCCAAAACAGCTAGAGTTGCAGTTAGAAACAGCTTTGCATATTTGCAAAGCACTTCTGTGGCAGTGGCTTGGGTATTAGGCCCCTTTGTCTTCACACCGGTCCCCTTTGTGGCAGACCAGGCCTCTCCCAAGGGAGTGCACTGGAAGGGATCTCAGCCCCTCCTCTTCCAGCAGCAACGTGTACTGAACCTTTTCAGTACATTTTCAAACAGTGAGCTTTCACTAGCTCTATCTGCTGCTTTCACAGATCCTGGGCTTGCTGCTATATTCTTGGGGCTGCAGGAAGGATAGTAGCAGTCACTGGCTTCTGGTTTAATGGCTGTAGCCAGCAAGCCAAAGGCCTAAGTCTTGTATTGCCTGTTGTAAAACACTCATTACTCACTGGACAGCAGCGGGGCAGCTCTAGTATCAGGTAAATGTCTGCTGCCCCCCGCTTGTCATAGTTGGGCTCTGGGTGTCTGACCTTCCTTTCGGCTCACTCTTCTTACCCCACCCCACCCATTTACCTTCCCACTCTCATTCTAGGCAAGGGTTCTGCTGGGGTTGAGGGATCTCTGGATTGCCTGGCGGCAACTTAAATATTTGACCTCTCTACCTTCTTTTGCCTGCTCTTGCTTCTCTGGCAAAGGTCTTTCTAAGCCTCTTGATTCCTCTGCTCTTTGGGGATCTGTTTCCAAGTCCTTAAGGGGTGGGGTGTCACAATCTCCCGACAGGGCACTTACCCCTAAAGTCCTGCCCTGGAACCTAGTATTGGGAGCACTAGCTCCTGCTAGAACATGCACATCTTCTAGATCCTGCCAGCAAAGCCAAGTGTCAGAGCAGCAAGGGCACAGCTGCATTAAGTTGTTCTGAGTTCCTATATTTTTCTTATGTAATTTCAAGTACTGTATATTTTATTGGTCTAATTTAGTATTGGAAGAGTTAAAAAGAATAAACCAGAGCAAAGAAAGATTAATTGTGCTTGTAGAAAACTTGCAACCTTGAATCTAGTGTAGTTCTGATAAGACACTTGGTGATAGGCTATGGACCAGGACCCTATGCCAGCAGAGGAGTCTGCAGCCAGTAATAATCAACAAGCACTTATCTCTGGAAAAACCAAGATGGCAGCCTAAGGTATACACCTGTATGTGCTGCCTAGCATAACCACACAAAAACTACAACTAAAAGACAAAACGATTATCACCCAGACCCACAGGAAAGCTGGCTGAGTGGAAGATGTACAACTAGAAGGAAAGAAAAAAGTATATTGAGACTGTGTAGGAGCTGCAGAGTCATGGAAAATCAGAGATGCGGAGGCATGCGTAGAGAGGGCTGACAACTGAGGACATGGGAGGGAGACATAAGCTCCCGACTGCTTTGAACTCGTTTCCAGCGAGACTCAGGGGACCCAGATGCCTATGGGGAGAAACTGGACTGTCTGGCATCGGGTTGGAAAGTGAGGGTGGCTTTCTCACACAGGTGCACACAGGAATCAATGTTTACTGTACTGGGGCACAGGACTCAGGGACATGGAAATGCAGAGATGCAGAGACAGCTGACTGTCAGCCATCGCTCTTTGCCACACCTTAGTGATTCCCTGAGGCTCCGCCCCAGACAATTTACAAACCCACCCAAGCTGCTTTTGCATATGAATGGCCTGCCCTATCCCAGCTTAATCTAACAAACTGCACCTGGGTAAGCTCCAAAACTTCCAAATCCCAAGCAAAGAGAAGAAATCTGCATATCTTGCTGTAGCTCCTGCTGGGTGGTCTCAGACAGGAGCTGACTTGCACCTCCTTGAAAATCCAGGAGCCAGTGTACTTAATGGTCAGTGTGAGATGACACAAGATTTCAACTCTTCACATCCATATATGACACACTCAAGAGACAAACTCAGTGAGCACCAAATCCCCACTGAAGCAAGTCCTGCCCTCTAAGGGTGTCTTCAGCACAGCAGTTCTTCCATCATAGACACAGCTGATCCTCACAGCCAATTGGCCTGAGGGTCAATTCCTCCCAGTGTACCAACAGTAGTCAAGGCTTAACTACAACAAGACTGTGCACCCAGCCCACAAAGGGGTGCACTAAGAGTGTTCATCTCAGGTGATTGGGGATGCTAAGCCACTGGGCCCCATAGGTCACCTACCATACAAAGTCACTCCATAAACACAGGGAAACAGCCAAAATGTGGAGACAAAGAAACATATCACAAATGAAAGAAATGGAGGAAAGCAAACTACTATAGAGTTCAAAACCTCAGTTATAAGGTTACTTAAGAATCTTCTAGAAACCGCTGAGAAACTTAGTGAGACCTCCAAGGAACTTAGTGAGACCTTGAAGTATCTTAATGAGAATGAAAAAAAAAAAAAAGGAAAAGGACCAGTCAGAAATTAAGTATACGCTGTCCGAAATAAAGAATAATATACAGAGCCGAAGCCGGTTTGGCTCAGTGGTAGAGTGTTGGTCTGCGGACTGAAAGGTCCCATGTTCGATTTTAGTCGAGGGCATGTACATTGGTTGTGGGTGCATTCCCGGTAGGGGGTGTGCAAGAGGCAGCTGGTCGATGTTTCCCTCTCATCGACGTCTCTAGCTCTCTATCTCTCTCCCTTTCTCTCTGTTAAAAATCAATGAAATATATTTTTTTTAAAAAAGAATAATATACAGAAATCCAACAGTAGACTAGAGGACTCCAAGTATCAAACCAAAGATTTAAAATACGAGGAAGCAAAAAACAAAAACAAACAAACAAACAAACAAAAAAACACACAACCAATCAGAAAAACAAAAAGAAATAAGAATAAAAAAATATGAAGATAGTGTAAGGAGCCTCTGGGACAACCTCAAGCATACCAACAACCAAATTATAGGGATGCAGGAAGAAGAGAGAGAGCAAGATATTGAAAACCTATTAGAAGAAATAATGACAGAAAACTTTCCCTATCTGGAGAAAGAAACAGACTTACCAGTCCAGGAAGCACAGAGAACCCCAAACAAAAGGAATCCAAAGAGGACCACACCAAAACACATCATAATTAAAATACCAAGGGCAAAAGACAAAGAGAGAATCTTAAAAGCAGCAAGAGAAAAATAGTTAGTTACCTACAAGAGAGTACCCATAGGACTGTAAGCTGATTTATCAACAGAAACTATGCAGGCCAGAAGGGAGTGGCAAGAATTATTCAAAATGATGAATAGCAAGAACCTACAACCAAGATTATTCTACCCAACAAAGCTATCATTCAGAATTGAAGGTCAGATAAAGAGCTTCAAAGACAAGAAAAAGCTAAAGGAGTTCATCACCACCAAACCAGGATTATATAAAATGCTGAAGGGTAATCTTTAAGAAGAGGAGGAAGAAGAAAAAGATAAAAATAAAAATTATGAACAACAAATACATATCTGTCAACAAGTGAAACTAAAAATCAAGTGAATTAAAAATCTGAGGAATAGAATAAACTGGTGAATATAACAGAATCAGGAGCATAGAAAGGGAGTAGATTGACAATTCTCGGAGGGAAGGGGGTATGAAGGGTGCGGGAAGAGATTGGACAAAAATCTTTTTTAAAAAAAATATATTTTATTGATTTTTTACAGAGAGGAAGAGAGAGGGACAGAAAGTTAGAAACATCGATGAGAGAGAATCATCAATCAGCTGCCTCCTGCACACCCTCCACTGGGGATGTGCCCGCAACCAAGGTACATGCCCTTGACCGGAATCGAACCTGGGATCCTTCGGATGCTCTATCCACTAAGCCAAACCGGTTTTGGCTAGACAAAAATCTTATACCTATAGATGAGGACAGTGGCGGGGGGTAAGTGCATGGGGTGGGGGGAGGGGCGGATCATGTGGAGGGGAGCTATTGGGGGAGGGGGGGGGAGAGGAACATCTGTAATAATCTGAACAATAAAGATTTATTGAAAAAAACAACAGCAACTTAACTCTCCCTGCTTCATAATTAACTGCTGATAGCCTCCCAACCCCCGTTCTGCATTAACCATTTACTCTGTCCTGAAACAAGGCAAATGGCCTGAGATACCATATATTTAGGTTTTTTACATTAAAGGATACTTTTTCCCCCCCTGTAACAATTGTTTTGCCTCATAGATTTTTCCTCTTTAAGCCCCTTGAACAGCGGTTCTCAACTGGTGGGTCAAGGCCCCTTTAAGGGTCGAATGACCCTTTCAGAGGGGTTGTCTAAGACCATTAGAAAATACAGATATTTACATTATGATTCATAACATTAGCAAAATTACAGTTATGAAGTAGCAATGAAAATAATTTTATGGTGGGGGTCACCACAACACGAGGAACTGTATTAAAGGGTCATGGCATTAGGAAGGTTGAGAACCACTTGCCTTTGAGGATCTTAAATCCTCCTCTTTTACTACTCTTGATTGATCTCTCCAACCATTCTCCTGTCCCCAATCCAGTTGCTTGTCTCCCTTTCCTATTGTGAGTCAGTGGAAGACAATTCCTACAAAGGGGAGAAATAGAAACAGTGGGAATTTTGGAGAAAACTACAGACTACCCCTGTAGTAATCCTCCCTCCCAGAGACTTTAGTCCAACCTGTTGAAAAATGACTCTTAGTTGGCCTGGAAAGATAGTAGATGAGGATAAGGGTGTGTAGGGAAATTTCTTTCAGACTGAAAGCCTGGAGGGACTCCTGAAATAAAAGATCTTTAGTCCAGTTACATCCTAATGCTATCAGAATTAGGATGTAGGAGGAAAGGAAAGACCAGGTTATGTCCTCTATGAGGATCCTAATAAATAACTGAAAATAGCAAGTCAAATAAAACACACAACCATGAATACAATAGACCATACAAGACACACAACCAGGGTTAATGGGGTCCATAGATAGTTAATAATAATTTCATCCTTAGTTCCACCTCCCATGGCTCACATTAGACTACCCTGTTTTCCCGAAAATAAGACAGTGTCTTATATTAATTTTTGCTCCCAAAGATGCCCTAGGTCTTATTTTCAGGGGATGTATTATTTTTCCATGAAGAAGAATACGGTACACATTTATTGTTAAATGAAAATAAAGGAAATTTATTACCTGTATATGGTACGGTAGTACGGTAGTTGTCAACACAAACCAGACAAACTGTGAATCCTACAGTATCAAGAATTTACTCATCTATTCAATGACAATCATGTCATCAGCTTCTGGAACATCATCATAACAATCCAATTCCTGAATTTCCTGGTGAATTTCTTGTGACTCCATTTCTTTCAGAATCAGTGGACCAAATCTCTCATGTTTATCCTAGGGGGCCTTATTTTCTGGGGGATGCCTTATATTTCACTCAGAAGGAAACCTGTAAGTAGGTCTTATTTTCAGAGGATGTCTTATTTTCAGGGAAACATGGTATATTTCACAGGCAGGGACAGGGCCCATAAATCTCCTCCTTGTGGAGCTGTAAGTCCTGCCCCTAGAAGTCTCTGATCACCAAAAGAGATAAGAAAAGCCACAAATAGAAGTTCTTTGTTCTTTGAAATTTCACAAATTTATACTTCAAAATTTCAATTTAATATAGCAAATTCACAACTCAGGGAAGAGCAACTGATAGAAATTTTTATTAGCTAAGTGGGCTGATTCCCTCTCTGAAGGAGAGCAAAATACTCTGAGAAAAATAAATCTCGCAGCTGCTAGAGACTTTTGCATTTCTTCACAGCACATCTGCCCTATTTTTAAACAAAAGAAAGAGATAACAAATATACTCATGTGTACAGCCTGAAGGCACAAAGTAACAGACCAGTTAATGAATAGATAATTATGCTAAGACAGACAAACATCCATACTCACACTCTCTCAGTAGACTAGCCTAGACTGGAGCTGAACAAATAAACAAAACAATGCCCAACTCCCCAGATGGGATTGGGGTACTCCGGGCACCCATGCCCCAGAACAGAAATCTCAACCAAGGTCTTGGTGAGAACCTACCGGAGGAGTTAAGACTGTGTCCAGTCTCCCTTCTTGGTAGCAAATTGGCTAGTCCCACACAAACAAACAGCAGAGTGAACTCATAATTCCTTAATTAAATCTGAATTCACTCACCTCCGGAGTCCCACATTTATATACCAGATAGTCCGAGTTTTTTACTTCTACCAGATATTTACCCAGAGTTTAAACAGTCCACCTGATTCCTGATTAATTTGCCTGAGGAAGTCCTCGACTTTTGGGGAGGTGATCAAGCTCCCCCTTCCACTCACTGAGTGGGCCTGACTTACAAGGGGCCCTACCTTACCAATTCTGTTACAGGTCCATAAGTGTCCGTCCACTCTTTCCAGATGCCGGCTGGGTCCTGAGCTGAGGTATGGAAGCACCCGAAGTCCCCCCCCCCCCCCCATTCAATTCTGCTAAGTCAGCAGAGCAGCACTTCCAGGAGGCCTATCCGGCTCCCATGGACTCAAACCCGGCCCACTCACCGGAGGGCAAAAGGCCAAGCATGGCTATTTC
The DNA here is from genome assembly GCF_964339955.1 of Pipistrellus hanaki. Lineage (NCBI taxonomy): Eukaryota > Metazoa > Chordata > Mammalia > Chiroptera > Vespertilionidae > Pipistrellus > Pipistrellus hanaki. The sequence continues at coordinate 9,700,482 of NC_140516.1, read as the reverse complement.
CCAGTTTAGAAAACCATTAAAGTTACAGAGAACCAGAGAAGAACCAAGCAATGCTTGGAGAGATGGAGTTACATTTATTATTATTACCCATGGGCCCAGAGGAAAATGTCTCTCAAATTCTGGGCCCCAACATAAAGAAACTTTCCCTATTTATATATATATATATGTTTTTACCTACTTTGTCTCCCAAATAGGGGGTGTTTAAGAACTTTGCAAGTTCTTAAAGAGCTCCTATATGCTGGGGTTTTGAGACCTCAACCAAAGACTTGGCCTGGCGCCAGCATTGATAACTTTGTCTGGGGAAGGTTTAATGGACTCTCTGAAACGAGAGTAGTCTTATTTTTCTTACTATTTAAGCAAGCAAGCATTTACAGAAGCTAAATAGCAGGGTTAAAATTTTAAGCAGCAACTTTTATATAAGATGAATGCTTCATTTTAGGGGGATCGCAAGGCACTGAGAGGGAATGCTTAATAGGCTAGAACATTGGTCGGCAAACTCATTAGTCAACAGAGCAGCAAACCACGGCTTGTGAGCCGCATGTGGCTCATGAGCTGCACTTTGCGGGCCACTAGGCTAGGATGTAGCAGTTAAGTTGCAAACAAAGAAAACATATAGGGCTTCTGAAATAAAAGTCACCATAAATAGGAGTTTGGCCACCAGGATAAGACTTGTCAGGAAGGCTCTGTGGGGAGTGGAGAGCAATGGTTCAGGTCAGTTCAGCCTCCATGCTGATCCACATCTCTGAGAGGCACATGAACATCCTAGCTTGGGGATGTTAATAATGAAAGAGTTTTATCATTTGGGGCAAAAATGGCTCTACTATGGGATCCTGCTTCAAAAAATTGCAGTATGGGAAACAAGAGCCTTTCCTATGAGCCGAGGAAAACTGGCATTATAGACTCTACAATGCACAAGAGATGCCACAGCAGCAACATAACCCAGGAGCAGTCAGCGCCCCCAATGGACGGGCCAAAGGAGAGTATTGCAGGCATTGGGCAGCTGGTATGTGGCCTTAGGCAAAGGTCCACTGATGCAAGAGATGAAGCCACAGGGACCAAGAAGGAAGCAGAGAGGACAGCAACAGCAGCAGGGAAGGCAGCTGCCCCATGGCCACTGGAAGTCAGAATTTCCTGGGGGAGGTCTGCAATAGTGTGTCAGCAGCTCAGGGGTCCAAACTGCTCATTAGAGCAACCCACAGAGGCAACAGCAGCTAAGGAGTGGAGAGATGATGGCAAGGATGCAAGGACATCCATCCTAGGAAGCAAAAAGTGCTCTTGCCAGGTAGCAGCTCCCCCAGCCACTATCCTCACAGAATGCTGCAACCTTGGCAACCCCTCCAGCTACTCCACCCCTGCCCAGAAATGCCAAGAAGATCCCAGCCCTTTCCCACTATCTGGATAGTAACGTTGAGGTGAAGGACAAAGAGAATGTGGCATAGTAAGTACTGTTCTTCAAATATGCAAATGCCTGTGCTTTTGCAATAGTTGTAGGTTATTGGGCAACTTGCTTCTTCATCTGCCCCTCATTCTGCTTCCTTAGCTTTGGTCCTCTCAGGACCTCAGATTCGTGGAAACCTGTAAAACCCAGACACTGATGATTCCACTGAACACCCAGAGCCCAGTGAGGGACAGATGATGTCATGTTCTGAGGGAGCTCTGTAAACTCTAAGGTGACATGTGTGTCATGGCAAGTATTCAGAACCCAGGTGGAAGTGAGTCAACAAGGAAGAAAGTTATCCAAAAGAGTTCTTAAAAGACCAACACGTGGTGGCTCAGGTCACAGGGCAGCATAAATAGCCCCTGCTTGCGGGCCAAGGAAGCGCTCATTGCCTCGAAGCCCTGAGCCCACAAGGAAGCAATGGTGAGTGTCTCTGGGCCTGCCTCTCCTTTTGTTTTCTCTTTGTCCAGCGAATGTCCCCCTGTCCATTTGGGGTGGTCTAATGCACTGATGTTGAAGAAGATCAGAGGGTCTATGTAGCTCTTCTGGTCTGGGAGGTGTGGGTGTGGGTGTGGGTATGGGCCTGAGAGGGCAGCATAGTGGGGGAAGAAAGACCGTTCTTCTCCCCTCACTCTGCTTTCTTTGCTCAGTGGGAGATTTGCCTGCTGGGCCGGGGAAGGCTGGGTGAGTGAGATATGACACCCACCTGGTCCATAGATGCCATTGTCAGGAAGCCTCAGGTAAGAATACAATTTCTCGCTTGTCTCTCTGCACCCCTGATTTCTTCAGAAAGGTAGGTGACAAAGGAGAAACAGCCCAGGCTTTCCCAGGCCCAGGGTCAAAGTCCATCCAGGTTCCAACTGCCAATTGGACATGGATAAACATCTTTCCTCTTAGCTTCAAATCTTTGTCTTAAAAATACACCCACATGACAAGTTTACTGATTTCCAATTAATTTTTAGAGGTGTCATTTTTCAATATACTTTAGTCTGACATCGAGGCATAAAGTGAACACTATGTGGTGGTTTAAGGGGATGTGGCTCTGCCCAATACCTCTATAGGCCCAGCGCAGAGGCCTCATCCAAGTCCTATGTCTCCAAACCTGTGAGGTGGCCCCTGCTCAGACCCCTTCCTGCCACAATGGTGCCTTCTGTGCCATCTTGAGCTATTGCGCAGAATGCCTGTTTCTTTTCATTCTTCCCCAGATGTGGGCTCAGGGCCCTTGAATTGTGGTAATGCTGTGGCTCAGGCTGGATGCTTTGTTGCTCCTGGCAGAGCCTCTGCCCCAGCAAGAGCCACGCTGCTGGCCTGTGAGCTTGCAGGCTGTTTAGAGACTCCTATAATGCCCGAGGATGTGCTAAACTCAGAATAAGAAAGAACTGATGCAAACAGGTTTCTCCACAGCCCAGAACCACCAGCAGGTGAAGAAGAAAGCACTTCTGTGCCAGGAAGGTCCTCCACGGCCTCCCCCTCAGGTTGCCTGGCAATTCCTTCTCTTTTGCTCCATCCCTCAGGCTTGTTCCCAATCTCTGCAACTCCCATGCATGCTTTCCTGACTCCTAACTGTACAGTTCTCTCAAGAGGAAAGAAGCCCACCATTGGGAGTGGCCAGGTCCTGCACCCACCGTGACCTCACTTAGCTGCGGAGTCCCTCTCACATGTCACTGGACACTATTGAACATCTGTTTTTCCTACACCGAAACCACCCTCTCCCTGACAGAGCGCACCTCACATGTCCTCCTCCACGAGGCCCCTCTCCCAAGTGGTCCCAGGTGGAGGGCCAGCACTCTAGGCATCCCAGGGTCTCTCCTGCTATTCTGAGAACCTTTTCTGGGTTCCTTCTGGATCTTTCTACATGGAGACAACGTAAATAGCAGACCACCTGGCATACATGTAGCCATGTGCCCATCTTGTGTTAGGACACATGGCACTGAGCATTCTGGCTCCTTTCCAGACAAACACTGAAACCGCCAGTGCTAGTCCATGCTTGGGTACAAGTGACAGGAAATGGATCTTCCCAGCTACCTTACTGATTCAGACAGGGAGAAGGAGGTTCAAAGAGGGGGACTATCCTGCCCAAAGGCACTTCCTGAGTCCCTCCTGCTGTGACACGTGGCCTCAGTGAGGAGTTCCCTAGTGAAAGTGAAGTCACTAGAAGGGACAAAACGGGGCTCTGAAAAGAGGTAGATGTTGCTGATAACCCATGTCAGAGTTCAGCTGGTAACTCATGCCCTCCCAGGCCAGACTGTATGGCCACCTTGTTTCAAGGTGCTTTGGGAGTCCTGCTGCTCCTGATCCCACAGAAGGGGTGAAGCGGTAGGAAAGTGCCTCTCTGACTTCTGGGTGGTGGGATAAGCGCTAAGCCGTGTCCTGGAACCAAGAGCATGTCCTTCTCTCTCTGTCTCCCCCTGAAGGCCATGCTTCTCCTCCTCTCAGCGCTGGTCCTGCTCACACAGCCTCCAAGGTCATGGGGAGAAGAGATGACGACAGTTTCCCAGAAACCTTTGAGTGATGCCTGCACCCTGGTCATATGTGGCCCTGTGGAGAATGGTCTGCCTGGTCGTGATGGACGCGATGGGAGAGAGGGCCCCCAGGGCGAGAAGGGGGATCCAGGTAGAGCTGGGACCATGGGCTTGTCCTGGTGTGTATGGAATTGTAACCAACTCAGCAACTCTGGGCATTCTGCTGTGGAAGCCCTGGAAATGGAAGCCCACTTCCTGGGGAAGAGGTCCCCTGGACATTCAGTCCACCTGAAATGCCTCATTACCAGTTGGCAAATAACAGGCTGCCCTGAGCCCCGAGGTGTTTTTGCCCCTGCCCTAGCGGTCGGGATTCCTCCCCTAGGACCTTCTGATCCCTCTCACCCCTAGAATGAGCAAATGGTGGGTAAATGACTGGTATTCAGGGTCCTCTAAAACCAAGCTGCGGCACTTACAATTGCTCATTGTGGTGGAATTGTTTTTGGGCAGTGTGTTAATATGTAACTAAATTCTACTGCATGAGAGGTAGGCAAAGATGAGGCCCTGTAGCCCCACACTCCGGCCTGATCAAAGGATTTTGTGCTGCACCAGCGCAGCCAAGGGTTCAGCGAGCCTGAGTGGGGGCGACAAAGGATGGAGAAATGATAGAGAAAGAGAAAAAGCTGGGTCTGGGTGGATCTTTGGTGCCTGACTGGGGCCACAGAACAGATCCAGACTGCAAAGCTGAAATCTTTATTTAAGGTTAGGGGTAAATAAGGTAATTTACAATGTTCTTGTAGGTTTCACTTGTTTTGGCAGCACTTGCTGTCACTCCCACAAGATCAAGCTTTATGCTTAGAAGACTGTGCCCTCTAAGCTGGGACTTGTTCTCCACTTACCAGCAGGTTAGTTCGAGGCTTAACCCTATAACCACTTCCTATAGGATTTACCTAAATACACTACATAGAGAAGGAAAGGGAACTCATATTTCATAACTGGATGTTTGTAGCTTTTGACTTTCACCCATTTTTCCCACCACCCAGATACCATCTTATGCAACCCCCAATAATCAGATCTCTGCATTTATGAATTCTTTGTTTTGTTTCTTCAAATCCAGATATAAGTGAGATCACACTGTATCTGTCTTAAGTTGTATGACTTATGGCACTTAGCATAATTCCTTCAAGATCCGTTTATGTGTGGCAAATGGTAGGATTCTTTTTATGGCTGAACAGTATGCCAGTGTGTGTGTGTGTGTGTGTGTGTGTGTGTGTGACATTTTTATCCATTCATCCATTATGGACACTATTAGGTTGTTTCCATCTCTTAGCTACTATAAAAAATGTTACAATGAACATGAGGGTACAGATATCTTTTCAAATTAGTGTTTCATTTCCTTTGGATAAAACCCAGAAGTGGTATTGCTGGGTCATACTTTTAAAAAATATTATCTTTTCAATGTCTTAAGGAAACTCCAGATTGGTCTCCGTAGTGGCCACACCAATTTACAATCCCACCAGCAGTGCATAGGGGTTCTTCTTCTCCACATCCTCAGCAACACTTGTGCTCTTTTGTGTTTTTAATAGTCGCCATTCTAGGAGGTGTGAGATGATATCTCATCGGTTTGATTTGCATTTCCCTGGTGACTCCTGTCAGGGACCATTTCTGATATAAAGTCTGGTCCTAGGAAGGGGAGATCCTGGAGTCCATGATCCAGGGTGAAAGCTGGCAGATCCCCTGCTGAAATTCTGCAGCCTGGGGGCAGGCAGGGTGCACTGCATGGTAGTCAAACCGTCCTTGGCTTGACCCCCTCCAGTTCTGGCAGGCCTGTTTCCTCGCCTGTGAAATGGGGTTGTGCTTACCCGTTTCCTGGGTCACCACTGGACTGAGGAGTGTGGAGGTGGAATGTCTACACCTGCGGAACCTGAAGAAACAGGACCTGCATCGCTGGCTCCTCCTAGGACCCGGGCCAGGTTTATGCCCATTTCTTCTGCTGCTACAGGTCCACCAGGAGCTCCAGGGCCAAGGGGGATGCCTGGACCTGTTGGCCCAGTTGGGCCCAAAGGGGACAACGGACCTGATGGAGAACCTGGACCGAAGGGAGACTCGGGGCCACGTGGTGAGCAGTGGGTGGGGACTGCAATGCCTGCCTCTAGGCCATGTTGGAGGATGCACATACCACCCAGGAAGGAGGGTGCCCTGCAGGTGGCGCTGGGTTCAAGCGGGGAAGGCCATAATCAGCAGCATCTGTAGGATGGTGCTGTTGTCTGACCTCTATGACTGCTCTCGCCTTTTCACACTCTCCCCCTTCGGAGAAGACTGAGTGGACTGATTGGCTGTTCCTTTTCCCAGGACCTCCGGGACCTGCAGGTGCACCTGGGCCGGCTGGAAGAGAGGGTCCCTCAGGAATGAAGGGGAATGTAGGACCCCAAGGCACACCAGGCCCCAAAGGAGAGCCTGGGCCCAAAGGTAGGAGGTTGGTGAGTGGTGGTTCGGAAGGGAGAGGGAGGAATGACAATGGCAATCCCTGATGTGACCTAAGGATGCTCAGGGTGCCAGGGAAGCCAGGCCTTCACCTCTGGCAGGCCTTGCTGTGGCCCCTGCCCCCCACACCCCCACATCGGAGGAGCCCAGACAGTGGGGTGCACAGCCCCCCAGATCTCCCTCTCCACGTGGAGCTGAGGAAATAACCCATGCTGCACACACTCTCAGCAGCCTTTATCCCAATCTGTTCCTTCCTCAGGAGAAGTTGGTGCCTCAGGCATGCAGGGCTATGTAGGGCCAAGAGGCCCCCCAGGTCTCAAAGGAGTGCAAGGTGCCCCTGGTGAGCCTGGAGCCCCTGGGAATGCAGGGCCAACAGGTGAGTGATGGGCAAAGCTGGGGCAGGCCTTCGGTTCTCCTGTGTCTACCTGAAGCTGTGGATGCCTGTTCCTCCCCCATCACCCGCCAGCTCAGAGCTGCAACACTGGGCATGGGGAGTCTGTGCAAGGAGGTGCCTCGCTGGGCTTGAGCTCTGTAACTGGGGAGAGTGGGGTGTGAGCAGCAGGGATGATCTGCATCCTGGGAATGCCGGGTGCTGGGTGCTGGGTGCTGGGACAGTAGTGCACAGGGAGGGTGCGTGGCTGGCTTTGGGACAGACTGTACGTGGGAGGGTGTATTGCTGGACAGTAGCACAGTCCATATGCTGGGAGGGGAAAATGCAGGAACATGTGTGCCGAGCTTACTCTCCTCTTCTTGTCTGATCTCAGGGCCTGTAGGACCCCCAGGCCCACCGGGACCACCAGGTGCCAGGGGCCTCCCGGGACTGAAGGGGGACAGAGGTGCTCCTGGGGAGAGAGGACCAAAAGGAGAGAGTGGACTTCCAGGTAAGGTCACCTCCCCTAGCTCTGGGGCCCAATCAGGATGCAGAGGGAAGGGGGTCCACTGCTCAGTGGTCAGCCCATTGAGGGGGCGGGGTGAGGTTGTGAATGCAGGAAAGGTTGTTGGACTGAAGGCAGGAAGATGAGATTCTACCTAGAGAGCCCCGGTACGCGGGTTCAAGCCTAAGAAGCTTCCCGTCTGGTCACTGGGACAGCTCAGCTCTCTTCCCAGCTCATCAGAGAGCTTTGAGCATCAAATAGCCCAGAGATGGGAATTACTTGAGGGACAGGCAATTCCCCATCCCCCCCAATCCCCTATAGTAATCTCCCAGATTCTTAGATTTTGCTGTGAAATGTCATCTGGATTAGCGTTAGTGGGGTGCCAGGACCTGCCCAGGGCACAGTGTGCTCACAACAGAGCCTCATGGAACTCAAGGGCAGGAGGGCCAGCTGGGGCCCAGCTCCTTCCCCTCCCCCAGGAAAGCTTGTCACTGAGCACCCTTTCCTTGGGACCTGGACTCTGAGCCGAGGCCTGGCTGTGAGGGAGTGGTCTTCACTGGGCCCCTCTCTCCTGCAGACATCGCTGCTCTGAGGCAGCAGGTGGAGGCCTTGCAGGGGCAGGTGGGACGCCTTCAGGGAGCCTTTCTTCAGTCTAAGAACGGTGAGTGCCTGGACTGAACCCGTTGCCAAGGGCAGGCCCCAGGCGGGGCCTGAGGCAGGCTGGTCCTAGGATCAGGGGCTCTAGGATGGTAGTGGGTTTGGATGATGGGCTGGACCTGGGATGGGGCAGGACCTGAGGATAAGCGTAGGGTGGGACGGAGCAGGGCAGCCACATGTTCCAGGAGCTGGAAGCAGATACAAGGGACATGTAGCAGGCTGTGGCCCCTATACCAGCTCAGTGGGCTGGCAACCCTCACCATCACAGCCACCTGGGACTCTAGCCAGATCAATGCACAAACCCAGCTGAACACCTGGCCCTCTGGGTTCCAGACAGGGCTCTCTCCAGCACCGACTCTCTCCTGTCCCTGATGCCCATGCACACCTCTCAGCTGTCTTCGGCCTCTCTCCCAGCCCTCTAGCCTCACCCACATGCACAGCTAGGTGACAGCATTGGGCTGCACTCAGTGCAGAGATTAGCACATGGCTGCCCTCAGAGGGCCCACCCTCCCCTCTTCTTTCCCACATCCATACATGGCTGCGAATGCCACATGTCCTGCTGTTACACAGGGTCCCAGTGAGAGGAGAGGGAGCTCCTTCCTTATTTATAGCTCTTAGAGGCCACACTATGCCAAAGCTTTCCAGTCCTGCCCAGGAACTGGGAAACCGATTCTGCCATGCAACATGGGGTGAGATAGAAAGAGCATGTCTCAGCTTTACTGTGAGATCAGATAAAGGTGACCCCCCAACTCTACATGGGATGGTTAATGAAGTTGAGGTCCCCTCTCTGAGCCCAGGGTTCTCACCTGTAAGTAGACAGGCGATCCACCTCCCAGAGTGCACCAAGGAGCCAGGGGTCTCACCTTTGTCTCCCCGGGTGTTCTGAGGTCCTGGGCTCTGGTTGGAGTTCAAAGTTTTCAGAGGCATGGAGCTTTGGCAAGTGCCCCCAGAACCCTAACCTGACTGTCCTCTCCTCCTAGTGGAGCTCTTCCCCAGTGGTCGACGTGTTGGCCAGAAGGTCTTCAAGTCAGCAGGCTTTGAGAAACCTTTCCAGGAGGCACAGCAAGTGTGCGCACAGGCTGGGGGGCAGCTGCCCTCCCCACGCTCTACAGCTGAGAACAAAGCATTGCAAGAGTTGGTTGAGTTTGAGAACAAGGGTGCTGCGTTACTGAGCATGACTGACTCCGAGAGGGAGGGCATGTTCGTCTACCCAGGAGGGGAGCCCCTGGGCTATTCCAGGTGGAACCCCGGGGAGCCCAACAACAAGGGCGGCAATGAGGACTGTGTGGAGATCCTCAACAATGGCAAGTGGAACGACATACCTTGTGAACAGCCGCGCCTTGTGATCTGCGAGTTCTGAGCCCTCCCCTGTGCTGCCCACATGAAAATGAAGAGCTGAGGGCTCTGTGGCCGGGCTTCTGCACAGAGCCTTGGGATGAGGCCAGCCAAGGGCTCCCATGGAACTCCTCTCTCAGAATAAAGTACACAGCTAGCTTCACACACTGCCTGCTCTGTCAGGAGGAGAAGGGGCCAGCCTGCTCTCCCAATTGCAAGGGATCAAATTAGGTCCCAAAACCCAAAGGCTCCTCCTCAGCCCTCTGCCTCCTCAAACTGTCCACCCAGCTTGTCACTCCCTACTCTGTCACTCCCTCCTCTGTCACTCTTCCTCCTCTTGCTTTGGTGTTCCCTAAGGGCAGTTCCTTATCATCCCTTTTGCTAGCCCCTCCTCCTCTTCCTGACCACTTAATGGAGATGTGCTCAAGCCTTAACTCTCCCTTCTCTCCCCTCCTTACCCTGCTCCAGGGATTAGCTAGTTCTGTCCAGGGCTCAGATCCCTGGCACCCACATTTCATTCCTGCTCAGGACCTCTCCCGGAGCCCCAGACTCCTCTGGCCGATGCTAGCGGGAGCCCCAGGGCTGGGAGGTTCGGTGACTGCTCCTTGCCTCAAGACCTGAGCCCCAGAAGGAGCACAGCACCGTGGTCTGACCTGGCAGGTCATCTGCTGACCTGGCAGGACTGTGTGGCCCAGTTGAGTAGCCTCCTCTGCATCCCTGCACACCAGCACCTCATTCTACCCTGTCATTGTGACTGCCTGTCAGCTCATGGGAGGGAGTCCCACCTCATAATACCCATTCCAGCTGAGATCTCAGGAACAGAGGGTCCAGCCACCCTCAGGTTCACCCCCAGCCTTCCCCTTGCCTTGTCCAAGAGGTTCTTCCCCCTCACCACCTCAGAGCCACCTGCCAGTTTCTCCTCCTCATCCCTCAGAGATGGGAGACTTGCTCAAGGCCCCAGGTGTGTCAGGGCTACAACTTGATCACATGAAAGGTCATATGATCCCAACCCTTACACTTGCTGCCTGTCAACTTCTGGGCCAAAGGCCTCTGTGTACCAGTTGACTTTAATGACACTCGTGCTTAAGAAATTTTAGGACACCTGGATGAAGCACAGGCTCATAGGAGAGGCAACAAGAAAGGAAACCAGCCCTCCTTTGTTCCCACATCCCTCTTCCCAACATTCCCCAGCCACACCTCAGATGTAGGACAGCAGGTCTGAGAACAAAAAGCCACATCTAATCACTATGGTGTAAGATGGTACGAGGTTGATTGGGATGATCACTTAGTAAGTTATGTAATGACTAATCAGGATGTACACCTGAAGTTAATATAATACAGTATGTCAGCTATAATTTAAAAATGAAAAATAATTTAAATAAATAAAGTGATTATCGATAGGTTTAAAAAAGGAAAACAAGGACCACACCTCCCAGCAGCACTCAGCTCAGTCTCTCTGCTGAGACCTTGTTCAAATTACTGAAAAAAAAAGGCCCAGGTTTTGGCAGCTTCTGAAATATGTCAGTTATCCAATGTTGAGCAAATAATCTTCAATTCAGAAGTCACACCTGGACACCATCCGCCAGGGAGCTGACAAAGGTATTTCATAACAAATGAAAAAGGAAAAAGCAGTGGATGTGGTTTAAGCCCAGGGAGGGATATTTCCCAAGAATGAAGAGTTCTGAGGTGGCTCAAGGACTGCGGGTACACACAGCGCTGTGCAGCCTCCCTGCTTCCGCCTCTGTGCATCTTCGCCTCTCTTCCTCCCTTTCCCACCACCTGCTTCTGCTTCTGGCTCTCAGTGCCCAAGCACAGAGTCATGTGTCACACAGAGATCAGAAACTCTTGCTTGATATCAGGTCAAAATTCCTGTGGAAGTGAATCGGCCTGGCCCAAGAGACTAGGCCTGGGGGTGGACCACACAGCACAGTATGGCCATTGGGACCCATGCAAGGTCATGGTGGTCTGTCAGTCCCTCTAAAAGTGACCACTTCCCACCCCAGCATGTAAGGCAACCTATTTCTTTGACACGAGTGCAGTGGAAATGACATACCTAACTCAATAGGAAGAAGAGAAGTGGCCTGTGGTGTTGAAGGAAAGGACTGTGGAGACCCCAAGCCCTAGGGGAAGCTTTAGATTCACCTCATCATGGGGTCTGGTTAGCTCTCCAGCACAGAGAGCAAGTAAGAAGGGCCATTTGGGTTCTGTAGACACAGCCCAACGAAAACCAAAAACTAAGGACAATATTTTAAAAAAAAAAAAAATCCAGGTTTTAACCCTTTCTGAGCACAGAGACCTCTCCCCCACTCCTACATGAGCAGAGGTGAACATGTGCAATAAATGACATTAGCCTTACCCCACCCATAGTAGCTTGGTCCTTAGGGGAGTAGCCTGGGTGCCACATGGAGCCAACACTGCGTCACTCTGACCTCTCAGGAGACGCTATGAACCTCACCTTGTCAGGCGACATCCTGGGAGCAGCCTAGGGTCCTTCCAGGTGTGGAGGGTGACAACCACAGCAGCTCCTTAGGGAAGCCCTGCTCAGTTCAATAGTATATTCTCAGATCAGCTCTTGGTTCTCAACCAGCCCACTTCCCATCAGGAACTGACAGTGAGGCGCACTGTGATGTTTGCAGGTTTAGGATCTTTTATCTTCGTCCTGAATTCCTTCCATGTAAAACTGAGTTGCTTAAGTTCAGGACATTCTCAATCACTCTTATCTTCTGGATATTCTTAATTCAGGCTTAATGGTGTGCTTGACCTTTTCAAGCTACCAGTGCTTATAAACTAGAGCCAAGAACCCAGGTATCTACTAGAGGGGACAACATATGTATAAGTTACATATTTATCCTGGCATCTCGTCATAGCCTCATAGATGCTATAATCATGAACATACATGATATGTTGAAGAACTCTGTTCCTGCACACAATAGAGACACTCAACAATAAAATCTGAAATGAGTGGATGATGGTAAAACCTTTTAACTAGGAGATTAGAGGTGAGCCATCTCTTTGTGGTTTCACCAAGCCACTGAGAGACCAAGACACTTCTTATTATTGTCCAAGCTATGTCTATTTGGCCCCCATATGGTCAATGGCAGGTGTCTTCTCATAGGCTTTACAGTTGTTGTTACTTTTGTGTGTCTGTGAATATTTCAATCCAAGAGGCCTTATGAAAGCTGGTCTGTGACCTGCGTAGAAAGAGATAAGGGCAAGTGCACTGTCTGAAATGCCCTGTTCTCTGCTGCCATGTGGGAGCAGCAGCATTGGTGGTTATAACATGTTGTATAACCCAGCATTCTGGAAACCTGAGAAAATGCAGGGAAAACATTGAAGATCACTTGGATGGATCTACCTGGGCCTTGAGTGCGATTTGGAGTTTGTCACTGCAGCATGTGTAGCCCATCTTTACGGCATAAAATTTGATTATTAACCTATTTGACTTTCAGTTACCTCAGCAATATAGTCTCTCTCAGGTTTCCTGACTCAAATAACCTGAGCCACTCACGAGGGCCCTCCCTACCTGATGAAAACAATACTTTTCATATTTGTTTAGTAAGAAGGCTGAGTGAAAAAACGAAAGAGTTAAGTGAATGAAATCCTGAATTCCTATTTGTAAGCCTGTTTGTATGGTTGAAGAAAATGTTTTCAACATATTTCCAGGCCGATTGACCTGAGGAAATAGCACAGTGACACCCCCCCACCCACCCCCGTCAGCCTCTCTGCACATTTATTAATTCCCTGAATGTTTCATTTCACATGTAAGTGGCTGGGGTCAGGCAGAGACCAAAGGTCAGATAACACCTTCAGGACAAGGGAATGCGTTCTGTGACCAAAGGGCTGCATCAGGGCAGGAAGGGGAGGGTACAAGCACTGCTGGGTTTTCAGCAAGCCTAGGACACCTGGCCTGGCCACAGAGGGCCTGAGAGGATAGTAAGAGGATAAGAGGGATGTGAGTTCTCCAAAGACTCAGTTCCAAGAGAGTGAGGCTGGGGGAAGCTCATCAGAAGGTCTTATGAGAGAATAAACAACCTAGAACAATCAGAAAAATTACTTAAAAAACAATGAGAATGCAGTTGGTCCTTTTAAGTTAAAAGGTTTTATAAAACTAATGTAATTGTAATAGTGTGTTACTATCATAGGACAGATGGGCCAAATGTAAAGTTTACCCAAGCCAGGCCCTAGTATGTCTATACATATATGTTATATATGCATGACAAAATAGATTGCCAAGGTTATAGGAAAATAATGAATGGTTCAATTAATAATTCTCAGTTAAATGGGTAAGCATTTAATGGAAAAATAAAATCCGATTTTTACTTACATATAAAATTTAAAATCAGAACTAAAATATAAAAGTTCTCTGCCAAAAAGTAAAGCAATGTAATATTAAAATTGAAATGCTCATTTATCTACAAATATATAACAGATAAATAAACATGAAAATGATAAATATTGAAGTAGGAATGAAAAGAGAAATATCTAAGAATGAGAAGAGAAAATTCATGAAATAAGATATACTGATGGCCAATAGTAATGAAACATGAAACATGTACAATCTTAGTAGTAATTAAAGAAACTCAAATTAGAGAAACCAAGATGGCGGCATAGGGTACACACCGAAATGCAGCCTTCTACAACAAATTTGAATTTAGAACTGGAAAACAGGGGAGACATTGCCCTGAAGCACCGAACTGTTAGCTGAGAGGAGGCTCTGCCATCTGGGAAGGAGAGAGAAGGCATGCTGACACTCAGAAACTGTGAAGGTACGGAGAACTGTGCACATGAAAAGGTGCTGGCTTAATCCAGTGTGCGGAGAGGAAGGGCCGGGCCAAGAATGCTGCTGGCCAACTCCTGGTGCACAGAGAATGCGGATAGCTAACGCGTGGCTGGCTTTCTTGTTCGAGAGGAAAACAGATTCACCCCATTGCTCTGATAGATGGCCCTAGTCAGGGAGAGGCCAGACTGTCAGGCAGCGGGCCAGAGGCCATTATTGTGGGACTTGGGGAGGAGCTGATGGGAAAACAAAGCTTGTCTGCTCCAACCCAAGACTCTGCCCCATCCAAGCTGAGCACAGAAGCTCTCCCAGAGGCTGGCTTTCTCTAAGGAGGAACTGGCAGGAATCCAAAGCTTGTCTGTGCCTTTACCAAAGAGGTGTGCATGCCTGCATCCAATCTAGTGAGACTCACCATGAACAGGACTTTTCTAAGGCAAGACTGACAGGGAACCAAAGATTGTCTGCACCACCCCTAGACTCTGCCCCATCCAAGCAGAGTACAGAAGCCCTCCTAGCTGAGAAACTGCTGAACCTCCCAACCAATTTGCTTGGAGATCCATGCTTCCGAGTGATACCAACAATAAACAAGGCTTAACAACAAGACTGCACACAAAGGGCTACACCAAGACTGTCCACTGCAGTTAACTGAGAAGGCTGTGCTATTGGGCTCTACCAGAACACTTAGCACACAAAACTATTCCATCAAATCAGAAAAACAACCACCCTGTTTTCCCGAAAATAAGACAGTGTCTTATATTAATTTTTGCTCCCAAAGATGCCCTAGGTCTTATTTTCAGGGGATGTCTTATTTTTCCATGAAGAAGAATATGGTACATATTTATTGTTAAATGAAAATCAAGGTAATTTATTACCTGTATATGGTATGGTAGTATGGTAGATGTTAACACAAACCAGACAAACTGTGAATCCTACAGTATCAAGAATTTACTCATTTATTCAATAACAATCATGTCATCATCTTCTGGAACATCATCATAACAATCCAATTCCTGAATTTCCTGGTGAATTTCTTGTGACTCCATTTCTTTCAGAATCAGTGGACCAAATCTCTCATGTTTAGCAATAGCACTGTCTTTAAATGAGTACTTCTTGTCAAGATAGCCTGTTCGCAGTGCATTTGCAAAGCAACTGTCAGTGATTTTCTCACATGAATTCTTCACCCAAGTCACAACTTCTTGTGGTCTAGGTTTCACAAAGTTTAAACGCTGATTTCTCTCCATTCATTTTTAATGTAGTCATTAATTTCTAGGTGCAAATTGTCTTTGAATGGCTTGTTTATTGCAATTTCAAGAGTGTGGAGATAGGCTATCATTCCTGCGGGAATCATTATCTGATCTATTTTTCTTTTGTGAAGAAATATCTTCATGTATTTAGCGTGGTGAGTGCTGGCTGCATCCCAGACTAGCAGACCTCTTTGGCTCCTTCACATAACAAGCAGCAGCATTAAATTGACCCACGCCCTTATAACTGCTTGTGTGGCCCAGGCTTTTTCAGTTTCAAGAATAAAAATGCCCAAAACACGTTCAATCTTTTCCTTCTTGCCCTTAGAAATGATTAAAGGTGGGATTTTAGTGCCATCCAGATGAATTGCCAAAATACAGGAAACACGTGCACTTTCGTAAGCAGTGGAGGGAATGTACACTAAGGAGGCACCCCGCTGTTCAATTGTTGTTTGAGATGATTGGCCCATAAACACTGCAGTTTCATCCATAGCAATCATGTTGGAAAGACTGTATTTAGAGAAGTCAGCATCATCAATAAAGGACTTGAATGCAAGTGCTCGCTTAATAAGTTGAGTATCTTCCAACCTAAACAATGTTGTAGATCTTCTTAAAGACAGTTCACTTCGCTTAAGGAAATTATCCAGCCAGTGTTGTGATGCTTTGAAGTCTTTGGGGGCTATGTCAAACTGTGGTGCCATTGCAAGGGCAAATTCTTGAATCAACCCTATTCATAACCAAAGCCTTTGCTCTCCTGTCAACAGCCCATTCACTGATCAGGTCTTCGAGCTCAGAAAATAATGGTTGCCAACCTGATCCACACTTGCGCTTTTTAGCATTTCCCTTGTCCACTTGTTCAATGAGGTTACCATACTCTGCTCACCATTTTCAGACCAATCGGATACTCAACATCTTCTCTTTGCAGAAAGCAGTAAGATTTTGGCCCCAAGAGTCTTCCATGATTCCTTTCTTGTACTCCATGGAGTAGCTTTTTCTTTTTGCGCTCATTTCTAGGGGTAAAAAAACGGAAATGGGGTATCAAGGTGTGGGGAGGGGGATGACTTAAAATGACACAGTGGGGATCAGAGGGGGGAATCAAAATGGCACAGGAGAATCAGAGGGGAGATTACCATTTTAGTAACCCCTTTTGATCCTCCTGTTTCAATTTGATTGCCCCCTCTGATCCTCCTGTGTCATTTTAAGTCATCCCCCTCCCCCCACTCCTGTGCCACTGAACACCTTCACCAGACATCCCCCCTAGCCCTTTATCAGACATTTACCCCCTGGGGCCTGCCTGGGGACTGTCACTGGGCTTACTGGAGCCTGGATCTGGGCTGGAGCAGGGTCTGCCACTGACTGAGAACCTTCAGTCATCATGAGGGCGGCCATGAGCATCAGGTAGTGTCATCAGAGACAGACCAGCACTCACCACCTTCGCTGCATCCTGTCCTCTCTAATACTCCTGTTCTTCTACACGCATCTGCGAAAGTCTCCTCTCTCCCACCCCACGCTCACTGCTCACTCCAACCTCCGCTCTGCCTCCACACAGCAGAGATGTCAGGACTCTGCATAACATAACTGGTTGCTAGACACCAGTCTGGGCGGCCCTAGCGACCAGTTTATGGTAAATTAATTTTTATTCTGAGACAGAGCCTGGGGGGCCTTATTTTTGGGGGGATGCCTTATATTTCACTCAGAAGGAAACCTTTAAGTAGGTCTTATTTTTGGGAGATGTTTTATTTTTGGGGAAACAGGGTAAAATGCAGACAAGAGGCAGGACACAAAGGAAGGAGATGGAAAAAAATAGACATTGAGTTCAAAACTACAGTTATATGGCTTTTCCAGAATATCCTAAAAAAGGCCGATAAAATAGATGAGACCTATGAGGATATAAAAAGGGATCAACTATAAATAAAAAGGGATCAACTAGAAATAAAGGAAACATTGTCTGAAATAAAAAAAATATTACACAGAGTTCTAAAAACAGACAGGAAGATCACAAGAATCAAGACAAATATTTAGAACACAAAGAGCCAGAGGACACTCCTCTGCAGAAGCAAGAAGATAAGAGAATCCAGAAAGTTAAAGATAGTGTAAGAAACCTCTGGGACAATTTTAAGTGAACCAACATCAGAATTATGGGGATCCCAGAAGAAGAGAGAGAGCGAGATACCGAAAGAATACTGGAAGAAATAGTGACAGAAAACTTCCCCCAACTGGGGAAAGAAATAGGCTTACAAGTCCAGGAACCATGCAGAATCCCATAAAAAGGAATCCAAAGAGGACCACACCAAGACACATCATAATTAAAATATCAAGAGCAAAAGACAAAGAGAGAATATCAAAAGCAGCAAGAGCAAAGCAGGTAGTTACCTATAAAGGAGCACCCATACGATTGTCAGATGATTGACAATCTCAACAGAAACCATGCAGGCCAGATGGGAATGGCAAGAAATATTTAAGGTGATGAATAGCAAGAACCTACAGCCAAAAATAATCTACCCAGAAAAGCTATCATTCAGAATCAAAGGCCAAATAAAGAGCTTCACAAATAAAAAAAAGCTAAAGGAGCTCATCACCGCCAAAGCAGAATTTTATGAATTGCTGAAGGAGGTTCTTTAGGAAGAGAAAAAAGATAAAGATAAAAATTATGAACAACAAATACGTAACTATCAACAAGTGAAACTAAAAACCAAGTGAATTAAAAAATCTGATGAAAAATATTAACTTGTGAATATAATAGAATCAAAGGTACAGAAGGTGAGTGGACTGATGATTCTCGGGGAAAAGGGGAGTGGGGGTGCAGGAAGAGACTGAACAGAAACTGTGCACCTATGGATGAGGACTATGGGTGATGGGGAAAGGACAGAGTGTGGGGTGGGAACCTGGTGGAGGGGAGAAATTGAGGGGGGTGGGGAAGAGGAACACATTTGTAATTATCTGAACAATAAATATTTATTATTTTATTTTATTTTTTATTTTTTATTTTTTTAAATCAATCTTTATTGTTCATATTATTACAAAAGTTCCTCATTTCTTCCCTCCTCCACCAGGTTCCCACCCCACCCTCTGCCCCCTCCCCATCCCCCATTGTCCTCATCCATCCGTGCAGTTTATGTCAGTCTCTTCCTCCCTCCCTTTCCCCGATAGTAAATCCCTTTTCAGATAGTAAATCAGTTACTTAGCATTTTATCATATCAATAATACCTCCACATGCCCAATGATACATTTCACACAAAAGACATTTCCAAATAGGTCAACCAGCCTCATCCAGGCCCCACCCAAGGCACTCACAGATCAACACCCCAGCCCTATACTAACTCAACACATCCAGATCTAAGCCTTTATCACTTGATTCAGCAGACCCTCAAGTTCCCCCAAAAGTTTCCAGCCATGTCTGAGAGGCAGCCGTGGGGCAGGGGCAGGCGAGGAGCGAGCTGTTCTGGGCCTGGATGCTCCGGGCCTGGCCTCTGTTGCTCTGGTTCGTTCCACAACCAGCTGCTCCGGGTCTGGTCACTGCCGCTCCCAACCTAGTTGCTCTGGACTTGGCTGCTGCTGCTCCGGGCCTGGGCACACCCAACCCGGCTACTCTGGGCCCGGCTGCTCCGGGCCCGGCAGCTCCGGGCCTTGCTGCTCCCAGCCTGGCAGTTGCTGCTCCGCGCCTGGCCGTTCCCTGCCTGGCAGCTGCTACTCAGGCCCTGGCTGCACCCGACCCGGCTGCTCCGGGCCTGGCCGCTCCCAGCCTGGCAACCGCTGCTCCGGGCCTGCCCGCACCAGACGTGGCTGCTCCGGGCCTGGCCGCTCCCAACCTGGCAGCTGCTCCGGGCCTGGCAGCACCCGACCCGGCTGCTCCGGGCCTGGCCGCTCCCAGCCTGGCAGCCGCTGCTCCGGGCCTGGCCGCTCCCAGCCTGGCAACCGCTGCTTTGGGCCTGGCCGCACCAGACCCGGCTGCTCCGGGCCTGGCCGCTCCCAGCCTGGCAGCTGCTGCTCTGGGCCTGGCAGCATCAGACCCGGCTGCTCCGGGCCTGGCCGCTCCTAGCCTGGCAGCTGCTGCTCCGGGCCTGGCCGCTCCCAGCCTGGCACCCGCTGCTTTGGGCCTGGCCGCACCCGACCTGGCTGCTCCGGGCCTGGTCGCTCCCAGCCTGGCAGCCACTGCTCAAGGCCTGGCCGCACCAGACGCAGCTGCTCCGGGCCTGGCCGCTCCCAGCCTGGCAGCTGCTGCTCCGGGCCTGGTCGCACCCGACCCGGCTGCTCTGGGCCCGGCTGCCCCGGGCCCGGCCGCTCCGAGTCTGGCTGCTCCCAGCCTGGATGCTCCGGGCTTGGCTACTGCTGTTCTGGGCCTGGCTGCTCCCAACCCAGCTGCTCTGGGCCCGGCTTCTCCGGGCCCGGCCACTCCGGGTCTGGGTGTTCCTGGACTGGCCACCCTGGGCTTGGCTGCCTCTGCCTCAGGCCTGGCTGCCACTGCCCCAGGTCTGGCTGCTCCAGTGCTGGCTGTTGTTGCTCTGGTTCTGGCTTCTGCTGCTCTGGGGCCTGGCCATTGCTGCTCCGGGCCTGGTTGCCACTGCCTTGTGCCTGGGCACTCTAGGCCTGGCAGTGACTGTTCCAACATTCTGCCCCCCCCCTTTTTTTTTAAACGCATATATGTTGAAATGTTGGCTGGTGAGTTGAGTTCTGACTTAGTCTTTGATTTTTCAAGATCTTCTTTGTATTCTTTCTTAAGTAATTTTACTATCTTTTGCTCTCACTTGATTTCTTCACATTGAGAACTTCTTTGGTTTCTTCCTCCTTGTCCTGGGAGCTCAGTAGGTTGGCCTGTGGCACCCCTTTGTTCTCCGCAGGCTCCCGCGCTGCTCCAGCCTGTTGCCGGGGTCGGCGCCGCCCAGGAAGCAGTCCCCAGCCTTGGCTCCGTTGCCAGCGCTCAGAGGTCGAAGGCTCAGGGGCACCCCCCCCCAGGGGCCCCGTCGCCCGGCTCCCTGCCAGCGCCCGGCTGGCCGGTGTCCGGCAGGGGCTCCTGCTCCCTGTCGCATTCCTCCAGTCTGGAGCTTTTTTTCTCCTTCCCGCTAGGAGAGTCTAGGATCAGAGTCAACAGACTCTCCTCTGCATGCAGTGTGCGCGACTCCGGGGACTCCGCTTTTCGCCACTCCCCTGGTATTCCACCTCACAGCCCCATCTCCCCCTGCCTGAGCCTGGGTCCCCAGGGTCTGGTCCAGGACTGGGGTTCAGAGCAGTCTGGACTGAGGCTCAGCGCCGCCGGAGGCCCTGTTCCTTCTGGCTAGGGTAATCCAGCATCAGAGTCAACATTCAGTCCTCTGCGCGAAATGTGCGTGTGACTCCGGGGGCCCTGCTTTTCGCTGCTCCCCTGGGATTCCGCCTGATAGCCCAGTCTCCCCCTGTCGGAGCCTGGGACCCCAGGGTCTGGCCCATAACTGGGGCTCAGCGCTGCCGGTTCGGGGGTTCAGCCCAGGCTGGGGGTTTCATTTCCTTCCTGCTAGGGAACGCCAGGCAGTACCCAGTCCTCTCCTGCTCTCTGGCTGCGACCTCTCCGCGCGCGTGTGTGTGAGCGTGCAGCATGTCTCTGTACCTTAGGCTTTTTTTCAGCTCCTCTGATTTTCCTTCTGGTTTTCTCTTTCCTTCTTGTTGTAGAATTTTCAGTCAGTCGACTACCTGTAGCTCTGGGTGATGTCCACTCTACATTTTAGTTGTATTCCATTGAAATTGTTGTGTGCTGCTGTGGTGAGGTGTCTACCCGAGCAGCCATCTTGGATCCTCCAACAATAAATATTTATTAAAAAAATAAAGAAACTCAAATTAAACAGCAGTAAAAATCCAAAAAGTTATGGACTAGATTTCAAGCTATACTCAGAGAAAATTATACTTTATTTTCATTATTATAAAATTTATATATATAAAACCCTAAATGACCGTTGCAACCAAAACAACTGAACGGATGAACAAATAGGCTGTGTGCATTGACTAGGTCGGCAGGGGGGTTAGTGAGGAATGACCAAACATCTGAACAGCGGGCTGTGTGGGGTGACCAGGCCAGTAGGGGGGTTAGGGAGGTACATCCAAACAACTGAGCAAGCAGGCTGTGTAGGGCAACCAGGACAGCAGGGGAGTTAGTGAGGGATGACCAAACATCTGAGCAATGGGCTGTGTGCGGTGACCAGGTCGGCAGGGGATTATTCAGGGGTGAGCAAACGACTGAACAGCAGGTTGTGTGGAGTGACCAAGCCATCAGGGGGGTGCAATGAGGGGTGACCAGGCCAGCAGATGGGGGCCTTGAAGGGCACCATGCAGGCAGTGGGGGAAGTTGGAGGTGACCAGGACAGCAGGGGGGCCAGTTTGGAGCAATCAGTAAGATAGGCAGGTGAGCAGATCCTGGATTGTGAGAGGGATGTCCATCTGCCGATTTTGGGCCTAAATCGGTAGTCAGACATCCTCTGAGCTTTCCTGGATTGCAGAGGGTGCAGGCGGGGCTGTGGGGATACACACCCCCCCCACTCCCCACCCCCCGCCCAATGCATGAATTTTGTGTACCAGGCCTCTAGTTACAAAATAAAAGCATGGACATTGAGTGTGGTATTAAGCTATCTCTGAAGCATCTGTCCATCCTCCATCTCAGACCATGGGTGCTTCTGCCTCTGGACTCCTCAGACTCCTTCCACATGGTGCACCCCAAATGTATTCCATTGTTCCTGGTCCCTGCCCTTGGAATGCTTGGGAAACAGACCTCATCAGTGTAAGGGGAGAGGATCACCTAGGAACTGCAGACAGAGCACAAGAAAGGGTCAGCACAGGTGGCTGGGTTTTCTCTCCAGAGGATGTCCTTGCTGGGTAAAGGGTCACAAGGCAACTCCCATGGAATCTGATCGTGCCTTCGTGGTTGCCAATGCCACGGTTTGTTAAGTGAACAAGAAGCTGAACTTGGCAGAAGCACCAGGAAGAGCTGGCATATAGGTTCCTTTCCACACACTATCTCAGATCCGTTGGTAGTCACTGCAGAGTTCAAATGGCCCCTGCGTTTCATTCCGGCTGAGACATGGTGTTAAATATAGAGAAGTCCCCAGTCTCTCCTGGCCGATGCTGAGTGGTGTGGAAGGGGGAAGCATAAGGCTTGATTCTGGTTGAACGTCACAGAGGTAGCTAAGGGGGATGCCCACACATCCAGCCTCCACAGAGGCAGTCCTGACCTGGCAGGGATTCTGACTTCAGCCTAGACACAGAGAGCTGAGGCGGGCAGACAAGAAGGAAGAGCTCACAGTGAAGGTGTGGACATGAGAGACACACAGACCCAGAGCAGAGGATTAATTCCACCAGTTCCAGGGATTGCTACCCGTGGGGGCTTCTGCTCACCCAGTGGGACAGTGTGTCTGGTCCTGGCTCTACAAAGGAGGGGCATTTAGAAAAGGCATTCTGACTGCGTATTGCAATCAGGGCAGCAGGGAAGAAAGCAGGAATATCTGAAGTTGCAGACCAGGGCCCCACACATCACCTGGCTCCCATGTTGGCTTTCTGAGTTTGCTCGCCTTGTCTTAGAGACACCAGCAGAGGGCAGCATGAAGCCACTGCTTTTACCTAAGAAAGAAAGCTGTGCCCAGAGCCATATTCCAAAGTAAGTCTCTCCAAGCAACTTCTCTCTTGGATCCAACTTGGAGCTCAGTCAAGCTCCTGAGAAGGTTTTGGGGTCACACATTTTTGGGAGCACTGCAATTTCTTTCTTTGTTTTTTTTTTTTTGTTGTTTGTTTATTCACTTATTCACTCAACAGATATTGAGAGTGACGTGGTCCCCAGCCCTGTTATGGGCCCTGGGACTTCATTGTATGAGTCAGCTTATCATACTAATCACAGAAACACCAAGAAGGAATGCTTGCATGGCATTCATCATGGCCAGAGCTCTTCTGGCCGCCTTAGTTGTGCTAGTCCATTTATTCCTCACAGCCTTGTGAGGGTGGTACTAGTCATAGCCCATGTTTACCATGAAGGGAACCTACACCCAGAGTGTGTGTGACTTGCTCAGGATCTCAGCTGCATGGGGTGTGAATCCAGGCAGTCTGGCTCCAGCATCCTCTCTTATTTTTTTAAACATATTTTTATTGAATTCAGAGAGGAAGGGAAAAGGAGAGAGAGATAGAAACATCAATGATGAGAGAGAATCATTGATTGGCTGCCTCCTGCACCACCCTACAGGGCGTTAAGCCTTTAACCCAGACATGTGCCCTTGATTAGAATCGAACCTGGCTGATGCTCTCTCCACTGAGCCAAAGCAGACAAGGCTCAGCATCCTTTTAATGACTTTGCTACACTTGACGAAAACAAACAAGTAAATGGTCAGGATGATTTCAATGTCTGCAACAGCCAATAAGAAAATAAACCTGGGCATTGTAATGGGGACTGGGGTTGGAGTAGCCATACATTCGATGGTCAGATAATGGCTTTGAAGGAGAGGACAATGGTGACAATAAGAGCCAGGCCCTGCAGGAGAAGGATCATGCTATCACCCACACAATCTCTGTTGAGCCCAGGGTGGTAGTGCTCAGCTCAAGGCCACTTGTGGACACTTTGTCCATGACCAAGCATGCACATACCTCACCTTGAGCCCCTGACACCACCCCCAACCAACACTCCTCATTGAGGGGTGTGCAGAGTAAAGCAACTGGATATAGGCTTGGGATAGGGGGTGGAGAGGTAGTAGCTGAGTCAGCTAACTGCAGGATGCTGGGAATTTCAAGCACTGGGTCTCCTGGTTTCTGTACAGAAACACACACTCACACATGCACAAAGACGCCAAATCATGTGCACACAATTCCCCACTCACGGTTTCACCTGGTATTTCACAGAGATGTTCCAGACTCAGGCCCATTGCCTGAAGCCAGGAGGCAGTTAGACCCTGGAAATGCAGAGGGAAGGATTTGGGTCAGCAGTTGCGTTTTACTAGTGTGTCATGAGCAGCTGAAGGAGATATTTGGGATCTGTAGAGTTAAGCAGCATCCCCTTCACCTGGTGAAGGTTTACATAGATGGAGAAGCCTTGGCCCCTGGCTTCTGGGTCTCCCTGTAAAGGTAAAAGGCAGTCAAAAAGCTACTCAGATGGTTGTATTTCCTTGAGCAGTGGTTTCCAAAACTGGCCAAACATCTGGATCACCTAGGGACCTCACTACGGTGAAGGACTCTGAGCTTTTGATGCACTGGGTCCAGAGCACAACCAACTTGACCTTATGACTCACTCTGCCAAGCCTTCCAGGTAGCTCTGCTGGCATGCCTCTGAAGAGCCACATAAGGTGGCACTCAAGGTTACAAAGACAGTATCACTTTACAAAGTTCACTTCCCAACATCCCCATGCTGACATTCGGTCTCTTCCTGGTTAATGGAAAATGAATCTGATTTTTGGGAGTTCTAATGCACAGATCAGTTACACAATTATGACAAACAACCTTCCAGTTCAGAGGCCCTCTGCCATGTGCAAATACAAGTCAAGGTCTGTCAGTGACCCAGCTCTGCTGGATCTCTGATGGACACAGGGAGGGAAGCACGTGGCCCAGGGCACAAGAGAGGGCTGAGGAATGTGAATGCTAGACCATTAGCCTGTACCCCAAATCCCCATCCTCTGGTATGGGCATGGCTGAGAGTGAGAACAGCAGAGTTGTAGGGCTCCCCTGAAAGATGATCCTGCAGGAGTCTTTCAATTCCAGATGCAGAGCTCAACTGCATCAGGGCGGTGAACATTGAAAGCTTTCATAGCCGCTTGCCCTCTGGTGGCAGAAGCAAATCTCACTGGCTGGGTCTATACTACCTTAGGAGACCATGGACTTACATGTCCTTTAAATTCCAGGTTCCCATCTTCAGAGCAAATTGAACACACCATTCTAACTTACTCGGTGTGGCTGTTGATGGACTTGAAAAACAGGTGATTCGTAGTCAGGCCACAAAGACTTTGCACAAAATGGCAGGTAACCAACACTGAAAAGGGTTCTGGGATCCTGCAGCATTTGCTCCTGGAATGGGCCCCACGGATCTGAATCTGTGTGACCATTGACTCCTCAGCTTTAGCAGGGAGAAGCCTTGACAGAGCAATTTAGATATAGAGATTGAGGCCACTCAATGCATTAGGCAGGGACATGCTTCCCAACCTTGCATTTCCCACCAACCTACTGCCTCTCCTCCTGCCTCAAGATGGCTCAGTCAGCCAGGCCTTGTTCTCCCTGGGGCACAACCCTGGAGTCAGGGCCCAGGCTCCACAGAGGTCTCATCACCTGTCTCCTGTTCAGGAATGCACTGAGCCATGGCCTTCGGGTCCTCACTCTTTGTAAGAGGCAGCAGAGAAAATTGTAGCTCAGATACACCTGTGAATTTCTTTGTCCAAAAGTCGTCCTGGGGAGGGATATGGCAACAGCAGGGCTCAAGAGGTCGCTCAGTTCTCCCCATCCCTGAAGCCCTAGGGGAGTGTGCTGCTTAAGGCCAAAGACGTGTCCTTGGTGTCCCCTGGTTTCATTAGGTTCCCTGTGCAAGAGATGTCATCATCATATATCCCTGTGTGAAGGGACCTGCCTGCCCTTAACCCGTGAGGGAGTGGGAGAGGATGTCTGGAGAGGCTCCTTGAATCCACATGTCCCTCTTGCTCCAGATCCTGGAAAGCCTGGATGAACTGTAGTTACTATCATTAGACTCATTAGAATAGTGTATCTTTACATTTATGCCACCCTCACCGGAGCTAACTTGCATGGGTTCCACTATTTATTGATATGAATTGGGAAGTGAATTTCAGGGAGGTGGTTGCCTCAATCCTAGATGGAGGCAGAATAGTGGCAGGCAGATGCATTTAGAGAGAGGAGCTCTGAAAAGACGATCAGGTGAGAGGTCAGGGGAAAAATAGGCAGAGGAGAAGGCTGGAAGGGGAATGGAAGAATTTAGCTTGTCCTGTAGATTTTTACTGTTTCCTTGACTAGGGGGCGACCATTACATACTGGGAAGAAATCCATGTGAGGTACAATTTTATATATAAAGATACAATTTAATGTATGACCATTAAATGGGGCGACCATTACATAGTGGGAAGAAATCCATGTGAGGTACAATTTTATATATAATTTTATATATAAAATTCTACAATTTTATATCTAAAGATACTGTCCTTTATGCAGAGTATAAACACGAAGACATTCCCCTCAGGGAAGAGCTTGATCCCCCGTCCATTACAAAATATAGAAATAATTATATAATGGTTACCAGTCTGTTTTCTCCTTGTTTTCTTGGCTGTAGGAAAATTCAGGCGTTAACTTTCATGCTTGGTTGCAGTAATCCTTCTTTGCTGAGTCATCGTTTGTGCATCTTCCTTTCTTCTTGAAAGTTTCTGGCCTTTCCTTTTTCTATTTGCCTTGACGAATAGTTTGATAGGTGCCTCTAAACCTGTAGTAGTCTCCCACTCCTCTGGTAAGCAGAATAGAGTTTAATTGAAAATAGAGAATTGTTCTGCTCTACGTCACAAAATTACTCTTGGCATTGCCCCCAGGTGCAGTGCTTGAAATAGAGAGTCTCATGGGATTGAAAATCCAGTGATGTGACCCAGGTCCTGCCCTGTCACCCCTACTTTCCAGCCTTCAGCATTTCCCAGGCCACCTCTCACCCTGCCCCACAGGCCTGCATTAGGAGGGCACCTGGGAGAGGCCTTTCTCTACATTCACTTGTCAGATCCAGTCCATGCGTCCACATGGGCATTTTTGGGGGTGTCCCCATTCAACAAATACTCATCAAGCACTTCCTAAGTTTATGGTGCTCCATCTGGGAGTTCAGACACAAAGAAAAACAGAATAGAAAACTAATTTTATTTATTTTTATTTTTTAAAATGTATTTTATTTTTTACAGAGAAGAAGGGAGAGGGATAGAGAGTTAGAAACATCAATGAGAGAGTAACATCAATCTGCTGCCTCCTGCACACCTCCTATGGGAATGTGCCCATAACCAAGGTACATGCCCTTGACCCGAATCAACCCTGGGACCTTTAGGTCCACAGGCCGACGCTCTATCCACTGACCAACAAGGTTAGGGCTAGAAAACTAATTTTAATAAAAACATCTTATTAAGTGGCCTTTGGCACGTTCATGAACTATATTCAACCTTATTTGGTGAATGGGCTCCAAGTGCAGCTGCAATTCACTGTCTCCCCAGTTTGCTACCTGGGTTCTGCAGCATGTCAGCTCCACCAACCCTGAGATTGCTACAAACATGCATGGTCATGAGCAGGACTGCGGGCTCACAGTGTCAGAATCCTGCTCAGAGGGAGGTCTGGTCGGCCTTCTGGTTGACGATATATCATTTGACCCATAGGGTGTGAAGCTCACTATTGGGGAGTTTCTCCTCTTGTATCTACTAATAATGGACCCACTGACCTGTAATGGGATGAGGATGTCCCCAAAGAAGGGAACACTGAACATGGACAGACTGATACTGGTGGTGCCCTGTGAAGAGGGAGGTCAGGACATTTTGCCCCCCAGCAGTGATGCTGGCACATGCCATATCAAATTACTGTCCTAAAGGTATGCTGGAAGGAAAGGCTGTCTTTGTCCTCCAGATTGCCTGGTGGCAGTTATGAGGCTGTAACCACTTGGGGATTCCTGGGACTAATCATGGTACCGTGTTGGTGTGGTAGCAAAAGGGGTTCCATGGAACATAAGCTCCCAGAGTGTTCTGATCACAGATTTCTAATTGGGCAGGTCACAGTGAGTAGTCACACTGCAGGCATCTAGTATTTTTAGTAAAAGGGTTAACACACCTTTGAACGGCCTCTTTTAAGAGAAACCACCCTCAAGAGATATGGAGAGAGTGCAGGGAAAGAATTCCATCTCATCCTGTGAGCCAACATTCGCTACCACCTCTGGTGTGTTGGACCCTGTGGTGGGACAGCAGACACACCAGCTTTGACTCTGAGTTTCTCCCAGGCTCCTAAGGAGACAGATAACTTACACATTCCATTACCAAAACCATATACTTTTTTTCCCCAACTTCATTAGAATTCTTAATTCTTAGAAAACTTAACTTGTAGTGACATCTAAAAGCAAGTAATTAGCATTTTCTAGATTGGCAAATTTATGAATACACTTCATAACTTCCAGAAATAGGTGTTTTTCATTGGCAATTAGATTCACATTTTCAAGAAATCTACTTCAAATAAAGTACAAAATATATTCATTCACAGATTCAATGTATTTGTTCTTACCAACTGTATGAGAGTTAAAGTTAATTATTACCCAAGCCATTTTATTGACAAATTTTGTAACAGAGATAAATAACATGAACTTTGTTTTGTAAACCCAGGCAAAACAAATATGTATGTTATGTTAATAATTTGTAAAGAAATTCACTAACCTTAAACCACCATTTGAATTCTTGGTGATTGATAATGAAAGAGTTTTATCATTTGGGGCACAAGTGGCTCTACTATGGTATCCTGCTTCCAAAAAGTGCAGTACAGGAAACAAGAGCCTTTCCTTTGAGCCGAGGAAAACTGGCATTATAGACTCTACAATACACTAGAAGCCACAGCAGCAACAAACCCCAGGAGCAGTCAGCACCCCCAATGGACAGGCCAAAGGAGAGTATTGCAGGCATTGGGCAGCTGGTATGTGGCCTTAGGCAAAGGTCCACTGATGCTAGAGATGAAGCCACAGGGACCAAGAAGGGAGCAGAGAGGACAGCAACAGCAGCAGGGCAGACAGTTGCCCCATGGCCACTGGAAGGCAGAGTTTCCTAGGGGAGGCCTGAAATAGTATGTCAGCAGCTCAGGGTCCAAACTGCTCACTAGAGCAACCCACAGAGGCAACAGCAGCTAAGGAGTGGCGAAATGATGGCAAGGATTTCAGGACATCCATCCTAGGAAGCAAAAGAGTGACTCCTGCCAGGTGGCAGCTCCCCCAGCTACTCTCCTCACAGAATGCTGCAGCCTCGGCAACCCCTCCAGCTACTCCACCCCTGCCCAGAAATGCCAAGAAGCGCCCAGCTCTTTCCCAATATTTGGGTAGTAATGTTGAGGTGAAGGACAAAGTGAAGATGACACAGCAAGCCTTGGCTCTTGAAATATGCAAATGCATATGCTTTTGCAATACTTGTAGGTTATTAAGCAACTTGCTTCTTCATCTGCCCCTCACTCTGCTTCCTTAGCTTTGTTCTTCTCAGGACCTCAGATTCCTGGAAATCTGTAAAACCCAGACACTGATAATTGCCGCTGAACACCCAGAGCCCAGTGAGGGACAGATGAGGTCATGCCGTGGGTGCTCCATAAATTCTAAGGTGACATGTGTGTAGTGTTGGGAGCTCAGTGGCAAGTTTCCAGAACCCAGGTGGGGATGAGAGTGAGTCAACAACGAAGAAAATTATCCAAAAGAGTTCTTAAAAACCAGCGCCTGGTGGCTCAGGTGACAGGGAGGCATAAATAGCCTGTGTGTGCCAGGAAGTGCGCATTTGCCTGGAGACCCTGAGCCCTCGAGGAAGCAATGGTGAGTGTCTCTGGGCCTGCCTCTCTTTTCATTTTCTCTGTGTCCAGTGAAAGTGCACCTGTCCATTTGGGGTGGTCTAATGTACTGGTGTTGAGGAAGATAGAGCCTATGTACCTCTTCTGGTCTGAGCGGTGTGGGTGTGGGTGTGGGTGTTGGCCTTAGAGGGCAGCATAGTGGGGGAAGAAGGACCGTTCTTCTCCCCCTCACTATGCTTCCTTTGCTCAGTGGGAGATTTGCCTTCTAGGCTGGGGAGGGTGGGTGAGTGAGATATGACACCCACCCAGAACCCAGAAGCCATTGTCAGGAAGCCTCAGGTGGGCATGCAATTTCAACTTCTCACTGGGCTCATTGAACTTCTGATTTCTTCAGAAAGGAAGGTGGTGGAGGAGAAATAGCCCAGGCCCGGGTCAAAGTTTACCACATCCTGGTACAAACTGCCCATTGAACATGGATAAACATCTTTCCTCTTAGCTTCAAATCTTGGTCTTAAAAATACACACTTTGGACAAGTTTAGTGATTTCTACTTAATTTTTAGATGCGTCATTTTTTCATTATACTTTAGTCTGCCATTGAGGCATAAAGTATACACTATGTGGTTTAAGGGGATGTGGCTCTACCCAGTACCTCTATAGGCCTAGCAAAGAGGCCTCATCCAAGTCCTTGGTCTCAACCCTGTGAGGTGGCCCCTGCCCAGGCCTCTTCCTGCTTCAATGATCTATGGTGCTTTCTGTGCCATCTTGAGCTGTTGGGAAGAATGCCCATTTCTTTTCATTCTTCCCCAGATGTGGGCACAGGGCCCTTGAATTGTGGCAACTGCACACTGGGGGGCAATGTCCAGTCTCAGGCTGGATGCTTTGTTGTTCCTGGCAGAGCCACTGCCCTAGCAAGGGCCACGCTGCTGGCCTGTGAGTTTGCCTGTTGTTTAGAGACGCCCAAGGTGCCCGAGGATGTGGTAAACTTGGAATGAGAAAGAACTGGTGCAAACAGGTTCCTCCACAGCCCAGAACCACCAGCAGGTGGAGAAGAAAGCACTTCTGTGCCGGGAAGGCCCTCCACAGCCTTCCCCTAGGCTTCTTGGCGATCCCTTCTCCTTTGCTCCATTCCTCAGGCTTGTTCCCAGTCTCTGCAACTCCCATGCATGCTTTCCTGGCTCCTAATGTACAGTTTCTCTCAAGAGGAAAGAAGCCCACCATTGGGAGTGGCCAGGTCCTGCACCCACCGTGACCTCACTTAGCTGCGGAGTCCCTCTCACATGTCACTGGACACTGTTGAACATCTGTTTTTCCTACACCAAAACCACCCTCTCCCTGATGGAGCGCACCTCACACGCCCTCCTCTATGAGGCTCCTCTCCCAAGTGGTCCCAGGTGGATGGCCAGAACTGTAGTTCCAGGGTCTCTCC
The DNA here is from genome assembly GCF_964339955.1 of Pipistrellus hanaki. Lineage (NCBI taxonomy): Eukaryota > Metazoa > Chordata > Mammalia > Chiroptera > Vespertilionidae > Pipistrellus > Pipistrellus hanaki. The sequence goes on along the minus strand of NC_140516.1, from coordinate 9,669,323 downwards.
AGCTATTCTAAGAACTTTTTCTGGGTTCCATTTGGAACTTTCTTCGTGGAGACAATATCTAGTCCAGGAATGGCAGACCACCTGGCAAACATGTACCCATGTGTCCATCTTGTGTTAGGATACATGTCACTGAGCATTCTGGCTCCTTTCCAGACAAGCACTGAAACCTCCAGGAAATGGGTCTGCCCAGCCACCTTATTGATTCAAACATGGAGAAGGAGGTTCAAAGAGAAGAACTCTCCTGTCCAAAGGCACTTCCTGAATCCTTCCTGCTGGGACAAGTGCCCTCAGTGAGGAGTTTCCTAGTGAAAGTGAAGTCACTAGAAGGGACAAAACAGAGCTCTGAGAAAAGGTATATGTTGCTGATAACCCATGTCAGAGTTCAGCTGGATAACTCATGCCCTCCAAGGCCAGACTGTATGGCTGCCTTGTCCTAAGTTCCTTTCAGACTCCTGCTCCTCCTGATCCCACAGAATGGGGGAGGAGGTAGGAAATTGCCTCTCTGACTTCTGGGTGGTGGGATAAGCACTAAGCAGTGTCCTGGAACCAAGAGCATGTCCTTCTCTCTCTGTCTCCCCCTGAAGGCCATGCTTCTCCTCCTATCAGCGCTGGTCCTGCTCACACAGCCTCTAAGGTCATGGGGAGAAGAGGTGATGATGGTTTCCCAGAAACATTTGGTTGATGCCTGCATCCTGGTCACGTGTGGCCCTGTGGAGAATGGCCTGCCTGGTCGTGATGGACGCGATGGGAGAGAGGGCCTCCGGGGCGAGAAGGGGGATCCAGGTAGAGCTGGTACCATGGGCTTGTCCTGGTGGGCATGGATGGGCATGAAATTGTTACCAGCTCAGCAACTCTGGGCATTCTGCCATGGAAGCCCTGGAAATGGAAGCCCACCTCCTGGGGAAGTGGTCCCCTGGACATTCAGGCCACCTGAAATGCCTTGTTACCAGTTGGCAAATGACAGGCCGTCCTGAGCCCTGAGATGTTTTTGCCCCTGCCCTAGCAGCCAGGATTCCTCCCCTAGGATCTTCTGTTCCTCTCACCCTAAGAATGAGCAAATGGTGGGTAAATGACTGGTATTTGGGGTCTAGAACCAAGCACTTAAAATTGCTCATTGTGGTGGAATGATTTCTGGGCAGTGTGTTAATATTTAACTAAATTCTACTGCTGCATGAGAGGTGGGCAAAGATGAGGCCCTGTAGCCCCACACTCAGTCCTTACCAAAAGGATTTACCTAAATACACTATGGAGAGGAGGAAATGGAGCTCATATTTCTGTGTCCAGCCCTCTGCTTAGGCATTCACTTTCGGAATTCATTTAATCCTATTTATTAGTGACACTTTAACCTCATTTCATTGGTTATGAAATTGTGAGACCCTATGTGGAAGGTGATAAGGACGTGGGCTTCTGTGTCAGGCAAATCTCTGCTTGATTGTTGGCTCCACTCCACAGCAGGGACCCCTGGGACAAGCCGCTCAGTGTGTACATCTGTAAGTGGGAAGTGTTTCACACAGTGACAAAAATTGAGCCAAGGCTTTAGTCTTTGTTGAATCTCCAGGATAAAGTTGTATTTTCCTCTGTACTACCAGGTGAGTTCTCCTGCGCTTTCTAAAGGTGCTACTATTAAGGGTGTTATGCAAGATACACCCCCTATAGGGGAGAGTCCAGGTCTGACTGACAAGATGAGAGAATTCAATAAACCAGCAACAAGGATGAAGGGACCATTGTGGCCCTGAGCTGGGCCAAGAGAGGGATCAAGTGTGATCTTTATCTTTGTAGAGTTTGCATTTTGATTGAAGGAAGAAGACATTTAAGTTGGAAAGAATAGGTAACTTTACCAGCTTTGTGGGGGAGGAACAGGGGAGTATTCATCTGTCCTTTCAGGAATGGGCTGGGGCTTAAGACGGCACCTGGAAGTGGACCCAGAAGAAGGGTGGTGTGCAAGGTGCCAGCTCTCTCTTGGGGAATCCCAGCTCTCTCTAGCTCCCAGTGGGGCCCTGAATTAGAAAGAGCCTTTTCCTCTGAACTGTTGTGTAGAGTATGGCTGAGACCTCCCTCTCTTCTGCAGGTGCCTCGTGCACATTGCAAGCCTGGCCTTGGGTTGGGGTTTCAAGAGAGAACGATGCCCATTCAGACTGGGGACCATGCTCCACACTGACTCCTTAACCCCAGGCACTTCAGACATGTGACCCTCATGGGTCCAGAATTTCCTAGAGAATTTGGAGCAGCCTTCGACCCTGATCCAAGTATGTGTGGGTGAGACTTATGACCATGTGCCCTGCAAATTCTGATGCATGTGGTCTCAAGATCAAGATGGATCTGAATGGCAGACCCTTGAGCAGAGGAGGAGGGTGGAGCCGGGTTCCTGTGGCGAAGACCAGATGTATCATGGAGGGCCAGTGAGACCTGGACTCTGTTTTATTTATTTTTAAAAAAATACATTGTATTGATTTTTTACAGAGAGGAAGAGAGAGGGATAGAGAGTTAGAAACACCAATGAGAGAAAATCATCGATCAGCTGCCTCCACAACCAATGTACATGCCCTTGACTGGAATCGGACCTGGGACCTTTCAGTCCGCAGGCGGACCTCTATTCCCTGAGCCAAATAGGTTTCAGCTGGACTCTGTTTTGGGGGCTGTGTTTATGGGCACAATTTCCTTCGTTCAGCATCTAGATACCTGCCTGGATGGGATCCCATGAGTGTCCCCCAAGGGGCATGCCCCTCCCTTAGAGGAAAACTGCACACTTCACAGCAGTGGACAGGGCCCCTCTCTCCCCTGCTTATGTCTCTGATCTCATCTCATTATCCTCCTCCCACAGTCACTGGGCTCTGACCACACCGGCTCCTCATTGGTCTGATTCCACCCCAGACCCCCTGCCTCCCCTGAGCCCTGTCACTGCTCTTCCCATAGGCACACCCCTCACCTCCTTCACAGCTTTACCCACAGACCTGGCTCAGTGAGTCCTCTCAGACCACCCGCCTGAGAAGACAGCCCCTGACAGCACTCTATGTTTTATTACCTCTGTGGTTCTTACGCTGACCCAGTAACCACATAATGTGCATTTATTTTTATTATCTGCTTCTATGCAGTTGAATTTAAGGTCCCTGAGTACGGAATCAGATTGGTTGTCCATCTCCTTCACCACTTCCCTGCACTTAGGACAGAATGAAGTAGAATGAATAAGAGATGCAAGGAGAGGCGGAATTTGGGTACAGTAAGGAGTGGCCAAACTGATGGTCCGAAAAGCTCCACTTCAGGCGGCATGAGGGTACAGGGCTAGACACCCTGGTGATACTGGGATGCAAAATCGGGCTGGGTGGACGGGGGCAAAGGGGTGGAATAGGGGACATCAGTTATACTGTAATCAGTTAAAAGAATTGGAAACAAAACAAACAAACAAAATTAGTGCTTTAGGAGGCATGTGTGCTTGGTGGTGAGGGTGTGACTTCCCCACCTCAGAGTTCTCATGGCCTCCATGGTTGGGTGCCAGGGATGGGCAACCTATAACGCTCCCTTCTAGGGAATGGCTTCTTCCCTTGGCCCATCTGATGCTGCCATCTCAGCCAGGGTGGAGCCCAAAAGAGGTTCAGATGGGGTCCCCGCAGCTCTGCCCCTGATGAATGTGGAATGTGGGGCCCATCCTCTAACCCACTGGGTTCCATTTCATTCCTAGGGAGGGCTGTAGCTGAAAGCAGGATACAATGCCCAGCACACAGCCTCTTAAAGTCACCATTGCCCCTCCTCCCTCTCCCTGTCCCACTGGGCCTGGCCCTCCTGCCCTGGGACCATGGTTTCCATGTCTTAAACCTCACTGCTCCTCTACAAATCTCTAAATCTTCCTCACCTTGGAGCCACATTTCCTCCATCAGGAAAAGTGCTCTGAGTACCGGAGGGTGTGCTGAACTTGGGGTGCTGGATGGGGCACCTCACACATTGTCTTCCACACTCATTGCTGTGTCTCATGGTTCAGTATTCTGCAACCAATCCCTTACAGAACAGGACCTGGTGCTCACACTTGCATCTCACCCGGTGCTAAGCATGACCTTGTTTCTAGTGAACAAAGAAAATAATGAGTAAATGGAAGTGAATGAACAGTTCACATTAACACCCAACTGTTCATTCAAGGAAGTTAATGAGCAGTTTGGTGTTATCTCCCTCTCTTTCCTTGCTTTATTACTCATAATAAATCAATGTTACTCATTTATTTGTTAATTGAATTTATGGGATGACATTGGTTAAAAAATTATCATATATAGGTTCTATAATAAATCATCTGTATTTTGTATTATGTGTTCATCACCTCAAGTCAAGTCTCCTTCCATCACCATTTATCACTCATGTACCCTCTCCTGCCTACCCCCACTCGCCTTTCCTTCAGGTGTTTTTTCTTTTCTTTTCTGTTTGCACATGAAGGTTCATAGCAGCTTAATTCACAACAATCCAATGTGCATCAACTGATGATTGGATAAGCAATATGTGTTTTATCCATAAAATGGTGTATTACTCACTTATACAATGGCATATTATTGAGCCATTCCATGGCATATTATTAAGTTATACAAAGAAGTGAGACATTCTTCAGAGTGAATAAACCTCAAGAACTCACTGCACATTAAAAAAAAAAAAAAAAAAGCCAGACAAGAAAGGTAACATATTGTATAATTCCATTGATAAGAATTATCTGGAGTAGGTAATAGACACAAGAAGCAGAGTTGTGATAGCCAGGGGTGGGGCGGGGGCATGGGGAATAGGGAGTGGCTGCCCAAAGCCTAGGAGGTTTTCCTTTGGGGTGGTTAAACGTTTTGAACTAAATACAAGTGGTTGTTGTATGACATTGTGAAGGTGCTAATTACCACTGAACTGTATACTTTTAAAGGGTTGGTTTTACATTCTAGAACTTTCTGCCAGGGCTGATTAGCAGACCCTGACTAACAGATGAACAGAATACTCTGACACAGGTTTTTGTGCTACAGGACTTTTTTACTTCAATTGTAAAAGCTGTCCTGTACGCTTGCCTCGTTGGCTTTTTGTTGTAACAACAGCTTGAGCTCAACTTAACCTCCAGATACAATCAGCAGGGCAAGTATCCTTGAGGAAGTATATGCTTCTACAAGGTCAGGTCTTTAAAGATTAAATACAGAGATTCTAGCAAAACACCCCATGATCGGACTTGTTTGCAAAAGTCAAGGTAGAGGCTGCTGCTTTCGGCAAGGTTCCCCCAGAGGCCCCTCCTTACAGACAGACATTCCTACCAAGTCCATGCTTCCCCATAACTTTCACTTCAATAAAAAGAAAGAGCCAAACTCATACAAGTAATGTAAAATCCTTAAATATTAATAGCCATTTGCTCCCTTTTGTGTCTTTTTTTGTTAATCCTCATCCCAGGATATTTTCCCCATTAACTTTTAGAGAGAGGGAAAAGGAGAGGGAGAGACAAAGAGACAGGAACATTGATGTGACAGAGACACATTGATTGGTCAGGTGGAGCCTGTAACTGAGGTACGTGCCCTTGACCAGAATTGACCTGGGACCCTTCAGTCTGTAGGCTGATGCGCTAACCACTCAGAAAAACTGGCTAGGGCCGTTTCCTTTTGTCTTTTTTCAGTAATTCTTGCATAATTTAAGACTTAAGCAGCCTGTCTTCAGATTACAGGTCTTTTTAAAATATTTGACTATTATTCCAATAGAAAAATACTATTTGGTCACTAAAGATAAACAAAAAGAAGCAAGTTGAAATTATCTTTTTGACATTTAGAACAAAAATTAACGTTTTGAATATATCTTTTCTGGTGTTTTCCAATAAGTTTGATGTGCACACCTATAATGTCTGTACATGTTTATAAAGCAGAACCATATTCAATATAATGTTCATAATGTCCTTTTCCCCTTAATGATGCAGTATACAATAATTTGGTCTGTTTTCTATAGGTACCAGAACATGTGACCATGCTTTTTCTATTTATCATGGAGATGTAATCTATCCTATCTAATAAAAGAGTAATATGCAAATTGACCATCACTCCAACACACAAGATGGCTGCCCCCATGTGGACACAAGGCGACTGACACAAGATGACCAACAGGAGAGGGCAGTTGGGAGGGACAAGCCTGCAAAGGAGGGCAATTGGGGGCGATCAGGCCTGCAGGGGAGGGCAGTTAGGGGTGAGCACACCAGCAAAGAAGGGAAGTTTGGGGCAACCAGACTTGTAGGGAAGGGCAGTTGAGAGGGACCCAGGCCTGTAGGGGAGGGCAGTTGGGGACACCAGGCCTGCAGAGGAGGGCAGTTAGGAGAGACCAGGCCTGCAGGAAAGGACAGTTAGGGGCAAACAGACTGGCAGGGGAGTGGTTAGGGGGTGATCAGGTTGGCAGGCAGAAGTGGTTAGGGGCAAACAGGAAAGTGGGCAGGTGAGCAATTGTGAGCCAGCAGTTTTGGATTGATGGGTTCCAGATTGGTGAGAGTGCAGGCTGAGCTGAGGAACACCCCGCCCTCCCCCCACCCCCCGCCCTGTGGGTAAATTTTGTGCACCGGGCCTCTATTATATATATAAAAGCCTAATATGCTATTTGCCCTACAAAGCAGTCAACCAAATCATTGACTGGTTGACTGGTCACTATGGCATGCACTGATCACCAGTGGGCAGACGGCTAACCAAAATTGCTAAGGCAAGTTCAGGTTCTTTGTTTTGTTTCTTCCAATCCAGATATAAGTGAGATTACATTGTGTTTGTCTTAATTTGTATGACTTATGACACTTAGCATAATTCCTTCAAGATCAATTCATGTGTGGCAAATGGTAGAATTCTTTTTATGGCTGAATAGTATTCCAGTGTGTGTGTGTGTGTGTGTGTGTGTGTGTGTGTGTGTGATATTTTTATCCCTCCATCCATTATGGACACTATTAGGTTGTTTCCACCTCTTGGCTACTCTAAAAAATGTTGCAATGAACATGGGGTTATCGATATCTTTCAAATTAGTGTTTTATTTCCTTTGGATAAAACCCAGAAGTGGTATTGCTCGGTCATACTTTTAAAAAATATTATCTTTTTAATTTCTTAAGAAAACTCCATATTGGTCTCCATAGTGGCTGCACCAAATTACAATCCCAACAACAGTGCATAGGAGTTCTTCTTCTCCACATCCTCAGCAACACTTGTGCTCTTTTGTGATTTTTATAGTCGCCATTCTAGGAGGTGTGAGATGATATCTCATGGATGTGATTCGCATTTCCCTGATGACTCTTGTCAGGGACCATTTCTGATATAAAGTTTGGACCTAAGAAGGGAAATCCAGGAGTCCATGATCCAGGGCAGTGGTCGGCAATTTGCAGCTCACGAGCCACATGTGGCTCTTTGGCCCCTTGAGTGTGGCTCTTCCAAAAAATACCATGGCCTGAGAGAGTCTATTTTGAAGAAGTGGCATTAGAAGAAGTTTCAGTTTAAAACATTTGGCTCTCAAAATAAATTTCAATCTTTGTACTGTTGATATTTGGCTCTGTTGAATAATGAGTTTGCCAACCACTGATCCAGGGTGAAAGCTGGCAGATCCACTGCTGCAATCCTGCAGCCTGGGGGCAGGCACTGGGCACTGCATGGAAGTCAGACGGTCCTTGGCTGGACCGCCTCCAGATCTGGCAGGCCTGTTTCATCGCCTGTGAAATGGGGTTGTGCACACCCGTCTCCTGTGTCACCACTGGACTGAGGAGTGTGGAGGTGGGTGTCTACACCTGCGGAACCTGAAGGAAAAGGACCTGAATCGCTGGCTCCTCCTAGGCCCCGGGTCAGGTTTATGCCCATTTCTTTAGCTGCTACAGGTCCACCAGGAGCTCCAGGGCCAAGGGGGATGCCTGGACCTGTTGGCCCAGTTGGGCCCAAAGGGGACAACGGCTCTGCTGGAGAACCTGGACCGAAGGGAGACTCGGGGCCACGTGGTGAGCAGTGGGTGGGGACTGAAATGCCTGACTGTAGGCCATGCGGGAGGTTGCACATACCCACCCAGGAAGAAGGGTGCCCAACTGGTGGCGCTGGGTTCACACAGGGAAGGCAGTAATCCTTCTGGGCGGCATCTGTAGGATGGTGCTGTTGTCTGACCTCTATGACTGTTCTCACTTTCTCACCGTCTCCCCCTTCTGAGAAGACCGAGTGCACTGATTGGCTGTTCCTTTTCCCAGGAATTCAGGGACCAGCAGGTGAGCCCGGGCCAGCTGGAAGAGAGGGTCCCTCAGGAATGAAGGGGGATGTAGGCCCTCAAGGCGAACCTGGCCCCAAAGGAGAGCCTGGGCCCAAAGGTAGGAGGTTGGTGAGTGGTGGTACGGAAGGGAGAGGGAGGAATGACAATGGCAATCCCTGATGTGACCTAAGGATGCTCAGCGTGCCAGGGAAGCCAGGCCTTCACCTCTGGCAGGCCTTGCTGTGGTCCCTGCCCCCACACCCCTACATCTGCCGAACCCAGACAGTTGGGACTGTGCATTGTCTCCCTCTCCATGTCGAGCAAAGGAAATGATCCAGTCTGCACACACTGTCAGCAGCCTTTGTTCCAATTTGTTCCTTCCTCAGGAGAAGTGGGTGCCCCAGGTGTGCTGGGCTCTACAGGGCCAAGAGGCCCCCCAGGTCTCAAAGGAGAGCAAGGTGCTCCTGGTGAGCCTGGATCCGCTGGGAATGCAGGGCCAGCAGGTGAGTGATGGGCAAAGCTGGGGCAGGCCTTCAGTTCTCCTGTTTCCACCTGAAGTTGTGGATGCCTGTCCCTCCCCCATCACCCGCCAGCTCAGATCTGCAATACTGGGCATGGGGAGTCTGTGCAAGGAGGTGCCTCGCTGGGCTTGAGCTCTGTATCTGGGGAGAGTGGGATGTGAGCAGCAGGGACAGTCTGCATCCTGGGAAGGCCGGGTGCTGCGTGCTGGTTGCTGGGACATTAGTGCACAGGGAGAGTGCGTGGCTGTCTTTGGGACCGACTGTACATGGGAGGGTGTATTGCTGGACAGTAGCATAGTCCATATGCTGGGAGATAAAAATGGGGGGAAATGTGTGCTAAGCTTACTCTCCTCTTCTTGTCTGACCTCAGGGCCCGTAGGACCCCCGGGCCCACCGGGACTTCCAGGTGTCAGGGGCCTCCAAGGACTGCAGGGAGACAGAGGTGCTCCTGGGGAGAGAGGACCAAAGGGAGAGAGTGGGCTTCCAGGTAAGGTCACCTCCCCTAGCTCTGGGGCCCAATCAGGATGCAGAGGGAGGAGGGCCTACTGCTCAGTGGTCAGCCCATTTTGGGGGCGGGGTGGGGTTGTGAATGCAGGAAAGGCTGTTGGGGTCAAGGCAGGAAGATGAGATTCTACCTAGAGAGCCCCGATATGCGGGTTCAAGCCTAAGAAGTTTCCCGTCTGGTCAATGTGACAGCTCAGCTCTCTTCCCAGCTCATCAGAGAGCTTTGAGCATCAAATAGCCCAGAGATGGGAAGTACTCGAGGGACAGGCAATTCCCCATTCCCCCAATTCCCTATAGTAATCTCCCAGATTCTTAGATTTTGCTGTGAAATGTCATTTGGATTAGTGTTAGTGTGGTGCGAGGACCTGCCCAGGGCACAGTGTACTCACAACAGAGCTTCAGGAAACTCAAGGGCAGGAGGGCCAGCTGGGGCCCAGCTCCTTCCCCTCCCTCAGGAAAGCCTATCACTGAGCACCCTTTCCTTGGGAACCAGACTCTGAGCTGAGGCCTGGCTGTGAGGGACTGGTCTTCACTGGGCCCCTCTCTCCTGCAGACATCGCTGCTCTGAGGCAGCAGGTGGTGGCCTTGCAGTGGCAGGTGAGAGGCCTTCAGGGAGCCTTCCTTCAGTCTAAGAAAGGTGAGTGCCTGGACTGAACCCGTTGCCAAGGGCAGGCCCCAGGCAGGGTCTGAGGCAGGCTGGTCCTAGCATTGGGGTTTCTAGGATGGTAGTGGATGATGGGCTGGACCTGGGACTGGAGCAGGACCTGAGGATAAGTGTAGGGTGGGTCAGAGCAGGACAGTCAAGTGTTCCAGGAGCTGGAAGCAGATACAGGGACATCTAGCAGGCTGTGGCCCCTACACCAGCTCAGTGGGCTGGCAACCCTCACCATCACAGCCACCTGGGACCCAAGCCAGATCAATGCACAAACCGAGCTGAGCACCTGGCCCTCTGGGTCCCGGACAGGGCTCTCTTCAGCACCGACTCTCTCCTGTCCCTGATGCCCATGCACACCTCTCAGCTGTCTTCGGCCTCTCTCCCAGTCCTCCAGCCTCACCCACATGCACAGCTAGGTGACAGCACTGGGTTGCACTCAGTTCAGAGATTAGCACATGGCTGCCCTCAGAGGACCCACCCTCCCCTCTTCTTTCCCACATCCACTCATGGCTGTGAATGCCACATGTCCTGCTGTTACACAGGGTCCCAGTGAGAGGAGAGGGGACACTTGTTTGCAGCTCTCAGAGGCCACACCATGCCAAAGCTTTCCAGTCCTGCCCAGGAACTGGGAAACTGACTCTGCAATGCAACATGGGGTGAGATAGAAAGAGCATGTCTCAGCTTTACTGTGAGATCAGATAAGGGTGACCCCCCCAACTCTACATGGGATGGTTAATGAAGTTGAGCTCCCCTTTCTGAGCCCAGGGTTCTCACCTGTAAATAGACAGGCAGATCCACCTCTCAGAGTGCACCACGGAGGCAGGGGTCTCACCTTTGTCTTCCCTGGTGCTCTGAGGTCCTGGGCTCTTGTTGGAGTTCAAAGGTCTCAGAGCCATGTAGCTTTGGCAGGTGCCCCCAGAACCCCAACCTCACTGTCCTCTCCTCCTAGTGGAGCTCTTTCCCAATGGCCGAGGTGTTGGCCCGAAGGTCTTCAAGTCAGCAGGCTTTAAGAAACCTTTCCAGGAGGCACAGCAAGTGTGCGCACATGCAGGGGGGCAGCTGCCTTCCCCACGCTCTACAGCTGAGAACGAAGCATTGCAAGAGCTCGTCAAGTTTGCGAACGAGCGTGCTGCATTCCTGAGCATGACTGACTCGAATAAGGAGGGCACGTTCGTCTACCCAGGAGGGGAGCTCCTGGGCTATTCCAACTGGGGCCGCGGGGAGCCCAACAATGATCCCGGCAATGAGGACTGTGTAGAGGTCTTTGGCAATGGCAAGTGGAACGACATATCCTGTGAAGAGCCGCACCTTGTGATCTGCGAGTTCTGAGTCTTCCCCTGTGCTGCCCACATGACAATGAAGAGCTGAGGGCTCTGTGGCCGGCTTCTGCCCAGAGCCTTGGGATGAGGCCAGCCAAGGGCTCCCATAGAACTCCTCTCTCAGAATAAAATACACAACTGGCTTCACACACTGGCTGCCCTGTCAGGGGGAGAAGGGGCCAGCCTGCTCTCCCAATTGCAAGGGATCAAATTAGGTCCCAAAACCCAAAGGCTCCTCCTCAGCCCTCTGCCTCCTCAAACTGTCCACCCAGCTTGTCACTCCCTACTCTGTCACTCCCTCCTCTGTCACTCTTCCTCCTCTTGCTTTGGTGTTTCATAAGGGCAGTTCCTTATCATCTCTTTTGCTAGCCCCTCCTCCTCTTCCTGACCACTTAATGGAGATGTGCTCAAGCCTTAACTCTCCATTCTCTTACCTCCTTACCCTGCTCCAGGGATTAGCTAGTTCTGTTTTGGGCTCAGATCCCTGGCACCCACATTTCATGCCTGCTCAGGACCTCTCCCGGAGCCCCAGACTCCTCTGGCTGATGCTAGCGGAAGCCCCAGGGCTGGGAGGTTAAGTGGCTGCTCCTTGCCTCAAGGCCTGAGCCCCAGAAGGAGCACAGTAGCGTGGTCTGACCTGGCAGGTCATCTGCTGACCTGGCAGGACTGTGTGGCCCAGTTGAGTAGCCTCCTCTGCATCCCTGCACACCAGCACCTCATTCTACCCTGTCATTGTGACTGTCTGTCGGCTTATGGGAGGGAGTCCCACCTCATAATACCCATTCCAGCTGAGATCTCAGGAACAGAGGGTCCAGCCACCCTCAGGTTCACCCCCTGCCTTCCCCTTGCCTTGTCCAAGAGGTTCTTCCCCCTCACCACCTCAGAGCCACCTGCCAGTTTCTCCTCCTCATTCTTCAGAGATGGGAGACTTGCTCAAGGCCCCAGGTGTGTCAGGGCTACAACTTGATCACATGAAAGGTCATATGATCCCAACCCTTACACTTGCTGCCTGTCAACTTCTGGGCCAAAGGCCTCTGTGTACCAGTTGACTTTAATGACACTCGTGCTTAAGAAATTTTAGGACACCTGGATGAAGCACAGGCTCATAGGAGAGGCAACAAGAAAGGAAACCAGCCCTCCTTTGTTCCCACACCCTTCTTCCAACAGTCCCCAGCCACACCTCAGATGTAGGACAGCAAGTCCGAGAGCAAAAACCACATCTAATCACCATGGTGTAAGGTGGTACGAGATTGATTGGGATGATCACTTAGTAAGTTATGTAATGACTAATCAGGATGTACACCTGAAGTTAATATAATACAGTATGTCAGCTATAATTTAAAAATGAAAAATAATTTAAATAAATAAAGTGATTATCGATAGGTTTAAAAAAGGAAAACAAGGACCACACCTCCCAGCAGCACTCAGCTCAGTTTTTCTGCTGAGACCTTGTTCTTATTACTGAAAAAAAAGGCCCAGGTTTTGGCAGCTTCTGAAATATGTCAGTTATCCAATGGTGAGCTAATAATCTTCAATTCAGAAGTCACACCTGGACACCATCTGCCAGGGAACTGACAAAAGTATTTCATAACAAATAAAAACGGAAAAAGCAGTGGATGTGGTTTAAGCCCAGGGAGGGATATTTCCTAAGAATGAAGAGTTCTGAAGTGGCTCAAGAACTGTGGGTGGACACACAGTGCTGTGTGGCCTCCCTGCTTCCGCCTCTGTGCATCCTCGCCTCTCTTCCTCCTTTTCCCACCACCTGCTTCTGCTTCCGGCTCTCAGCTGCCCAAGCACAGAGTCATGTGTCACACAGAGATCAGAAACTCTTGCTTGATATCAGGTCAAAATTCCTGTGGAAGTGAATCGGCCTGGCCCAAGAGACTAGGCCTGGGGGTGGACCACACATCACAGTATGCCCATTGGGAACCATGCAAGGTCATGGTGGTCTGTCAGTCCCTCTAAAAGTGACCACTTCCCACCCCAGCATGTAAGGCAACCTATTTCTTTGACAGGAGTGGAGTAAAAATGGCAAAAGTGACTCAATTGGAAGAAAAGAGGTGGCCTGTGGTAGTTGAAGGCCAAGACTGTGGAGACCCCAAGCCCTAGGACAAGCTTTAGATCCACCTCATCATGGGGTCTGGTTCGCTCTCCAGCACAGAGATCAAGTAAGGAGGTCCATTTGGGTTCTGTAGACACAGCCCAAGGAAAGCCAAGGACTAAGGCCAGTATCTCAAAAAAATTCAGGTTTTAACCCTTTCTGAGCACAGAGACCTCTCTTCTACTCCTACATGGGCAGAAGAGAACACAGGCAATAAACAGCATTAGCCCTGCCCCACCCATAGTAGCTTGGTCCCTAGTGCAGTAGCCTGGGTGACACAAGGAGCCAAGACTGCATCACTCTGACCTCTCAGGAGATGCTATGACCCTCACCTTGTAAGGTGAAATCTTGGGAGCAGCCTGGGGTCCTTCCAGATGGGGAGGGTGACAACCACAGCAGCTCCATAAGGAAGCCTTGCTCAGTTCAATAGCATATTCAGTATATTCTCAGATCCTGGTTCTCAACCCTCCTGCTACTCAACCAGCCCACTTCCCATCAGGAACTGACAGAGGGGCACATGCTGATGTTTGCTGGTTTGAAGATCTTCTATGTTTGTCTCAAAATCCCTCGATATAAAACACTGAGAACTGAGTTGCTTAAGTTCAGGGCATTCTCAATCACTCTTATCTTCCGGATATCCTTAATTCAAGCTTAATGGTATGCTTGACCTTTTCAAGCTACCAGTGCTTATATACTAGGACCAAGAACTCAGGTATCTACTGGAGGGGACAACATATGTATTTGCTACATATTTATCCAGGCATCTTGTCATACCCTTAGAGATGCTATAATCCTGAACATACGTGATATGAGGGATAAGTTGAAGAACTGTGTTCCTGCACACAATAGAGGCATTCAACAATAAAATCTGAAATGAGTGGATGATGGTAAAACCATTTAACCAGGAGAATAGAGGTGAGCCCTCTCTTTATGGTTTCACCAAGCCACTGAGAGACCAAGACACTTCTTATTATTGTCCAAGCTATGTCTATTAGGCCCCCATATGGTCAATAGCAGGTGTCTTCTCATAGTCTTTACAGTTGTTGCTTTTGTGTGTCTGTGAATATTTCAATCCAAGAGGCCTTATGAAGGCTGGTCTTTGACCTGCGTAGAAACAGATAAGGGCAAGTGCACTGTCTGAAATGCCCTGTTCACTGCTGCCATGTGGGAACAGCAGCATTGGTGGCTATAACCTTTTGTGTAACCCAGCATTCTGGAAACCTGAGCAAATGCAGGGAAAACATTGAAGATCACTTGGATGGATCTACCTGGGCCTTGAGTGCGATTGGGAGTTTGTCACTGCAGCATATGTAGCCCATCTTTACTGCATAGAATTTGAAAATTAACCTATTTGACTTTCAGTTACCTCAGCAATATAGTCTCTCTCAGGCTTCCTGACTCAAATAACCTGAGCCACTCACAAGGGCCCTCCCTACCTGATGAAAACAATACTTTTCATATTAGTTTAGTAAGAAGGCTGAGTGAAAAAATGAAAGAGTTAAGTGAATGAAATCCTGAATTTCTATTTGTAAGCCTGTTTGTATGGTTGAAGAAAATGTTTTCCACACATTTCCAGGCCCATTGACCTGAGGAAATAGCACAGTGACACCCCCCCACCCACCCACCCCCGTCAGCCTCTCTGCACATTTATTAATTCCCTGAATGTTTCATTTCACATGTAAGTGGCTGGGGTCAGGCAGAGATCAAAGGTCAGATAACACCTTCAGGACAAGGGAATGCGTTCTGTGACCAAAGGGCTGCATCAGGGCAGGAAGGGGAGGGTACAAGCACTGCTGGGTTTTCAGCAAGCCTAGGACACCTGGCCTGGTCACAGAGGGCCTGAGAGGATAGTAAGAGGATAAGAGGGATGTGAGTTCTCCAAAGACTCAGTTCCAAGAGAGTGAGGCTGGGGGAAGCTCATCAGAAGGTCTTATGAGAGAATAAACAACCTAGAACACTCAGAAAAATTACTTAAAAAACAATGAGAATGCAGTTGGTCCTTTTAAGTTAAAAGGTTTTATAAAACTAACGTAATTGTAATAGTGTGTTACTATCACAAGACAGATGGGCTGAATGTAAAGGTTACCCAACACAGGCCGTAGTTTGTCTATACATATATGTCATATACGAATGACAAAAATAGATTGCCAAGGCTATAGGAAAATAATGAATGGTTCAATTAATAATTCTCAGTTAAATGGGTAAGCATTTAGTGGGGAAAAAAATCAGATTTTTACTTACATATGAAATTTAAAATCAGAACTAAAATATAAAAGTTCTCTGCCAAAAAGTAAAGCAATGTAATATTAAAATTGAAATGCTAATTTATCTACAAATATATAACAGATAAATAAACATGAAAATGATAAATATTGAAGTAGGAATGAAAAGAGAAATATCGAAGAATGAGAAAATTCATGAAATAAGATATACTGATGGCCAATAGTAATGAAACATGAAACATATACAATCTTAGTAGTAATTAAAGAAACTCAAATTAGAGAAACCAAGATGGCGGCATAGGGTACACACTCGAATGCAGCATACTACAACAAATTTGAATTTAGAACTGGAAAACAGGGGAGGCATTGCCCTGAAGCACCGGACAGTTAGCTGAAAGGAGGCTCTGCCATCTGGGAAGGAGAGAGAAGGCACACTGACCCTCAGAAACCGTGAAGGTATGGAGAACTGTGCACAGGAAAAGGTGCTGGCTTACTCCATTGCGAGGAGACGGAGGGCCGGGCCAAGATTGCTGCTGGCCGACTCCTGGTGCACAGAGAGGGTGGACAGCTAACGTGCAGCTGGTTTTCTTGTTCGAGAGGAAAACAGATACAAACTATTGCTCTGATAGACGGCCCCAGTCAGGGAGAGGCCAGACTGTCAGGCAGCGGGCAGAAATCACTCCCAGGTGTGTGAAGCCGGAGGCCATTACTGCGGGACTTGGGGGGGAGCCAATGGGAAAACAAAGCTTGTCTGCACCAACCTGTGACTCTGCCCCATCCAAGCTGAGCACAGAAGCTCTCCCGGAGGCTGGCTTTCTCTAAGGAGGAACTGGCCGGAATCCAAAGCTTGCGCGCCTGCAACCAATCTTGCGAGACTCACCACGAACAGGACTTTTCTAAGGCAAAACTAACAGGGAACCAAAGATTGTCTGCACCACCCCGAGACTCTACCCCATCTAAGTACAGTATAGAAGCTCTCCTAGCTGAGTCACTGCTGATCCTCACAGCCAATTGGCTTGGAGATCAATGCTTCCCAGTGATACCAACAATAAGCAAGGCTTAACAACAAGACTGCATACACAGCCCAGAAAGGGCTACACCAAGACTAGCCACAACAGGTAACTGGGAAGGCTGTGCTACTGGTCTTTACCAGAACACCTAGCACTCAAAACTATTCCATAAAATCAGAAAAACAACTATCCTGTTTCCCCGAAAATAATACAGTGTCTTATATTAATTTTTACTCCCAAAGATGCACTAGGTCTTATTTTCAGGGGATGTCTTATTTTTCCATGAAGAAGAATACGGTACACATTTATTGTTAAATGAAAATAAAGGAAATTTATTACCTGTATATGGTACGGTAGTACGGTAGTTGTCAACACAAACCAGACAAACTGTGAATCCTACAGTATCAAGAATTTACTCATTTATTCACTGACAATCATGTCATCATCTTCTGGAACATCATCATAATAATCCAATTCCTGAATTTCCTGGTGAATTTCTTGTGACTCCATTTCTTTCAGAATCAGTGGACCAAATCTCTCATGTTTAGCAATAGCAGTGTCCTAAAATGAGTAATTCTTGTCAAGGTAGCCTGCTCGCAGTGCATTTGCAATGCTACTGTCAGTGATTTTTTCACATGATTTCTACATCCAAGTCACATCTTCTTGCAGTTTAGGTTTCACAAAGTTTCCATGCTGATTTCTCTCCATTCTATTTCCAATGTAGTCATTAATTTCCATGCACAAATTGTCTTTGAATGGCTTGTTTATTGCAATATCAAGAGTCTGGAGATAGGCCGTCATTCCTGCGGGAATCGTTATCTGATCTATTTTTCTTTTGTGAAGAAATGTCTTCATGTCTTTAGCGCAGTGAGTGCTGGCTACATCCCAGACTAGCAGACCTCTTTGGCTCCCTCGCATAACAAGCGGCAGCATTAAATTGACCCACTTCCTTATAACTGCTTGTGTGGCCCAGGCTTTTTCAGTTTCAAGAATAAAAATGCCCAAAACACGTTCAATCTTTTTCCTCTTGCCCTTAGAAATGATTAAAGGTGGGATTTTAGTGCCATCCAGACGAATTGCAAAAATACAAGAAACAGGTGGACTTTCGTAAGCAGTGGAGGGAATGTACACTAAGGAGGCACCCCACTGTTCAATTGTTGTTTGAGATGATAGGCCCATAAACACTGCAGTTTCATCTATAGCAATCATGTTGGAAAGATTGTATTTAGAGAAGTCAGCATCATCAATAAAGGACTTGAATGCAAGTGCTCGCTTAATAAGTTGAGTATCTTCCAACCTAAACAATGTTGTAGATCTTCTTAAAGACAGTTCACTTCACTGAAGGAAATTATCCAGCCAGTGTTGTGATGCTTTGAAGTCTTCGGGGGCTATGTCAAACTGTGGTGCCATTGCAAGGGCAAATTCTTGAATCTGAGCCCTATTCACAAACAAAGCCTTTGCTCTCCTGTCAACAACCCATTCACTAATTAGGTCTTCCAGTTCAGAAAATAATGGTTGCCAACCTGATCCACACTTGCGCTTTTTAGCATTTCCCTTGTCCACTTGTTCAATGAGGTTACCATACTCTGCTCACCATTTTCAGACCAATCGGATACTCAACATCTTCTCTGCAGAAAGCAGTAAGATTTTGGCCACAAGAGTCTTCCACAAGTCCTTTCTTGTACTCCACGGAGTAGCTTTTTCTTTTTGCGCTCATTTCTAGGGGTAAAAAATGGAATTGAGGTATCAAGGTTGGGGGAGGGGGATCACTTAAAATGACAGTGTGGGAATCAGATGAGGGAATCAAAATGGCACAGGAGAATCAGAGGGGGGATTACCATTTTAATAACCCCTTTTGATCCTCCTGTGTCATTTTGAATGTCCCCTCTGATCCTCCTGTGTCATTTTAAGTGATCCCCCACCCCCACTCCTGTGCCACTGAACACCTTCACCAGAGATCACCCCTACCCCTTTATCAGACATTTACCCCCTGGGGCCTGCCTGGGGACTGTCACTGGGCTTGCTGGGGCCTGGATCTGGGCTGGAGCAGGGTCTGCCACTGATTGAGAACCTTCAGTCATCATGAGGACAGCCGTGAGCATCAGGTAGTGTCACCAGAGACAGACCAGCACTCACCACTTTCGCCGTGTCTTGTCCTCTCTAATCCTCCTGTTCTTCTACATGCATTTGTGAAAGTCTCCTCCTCTCTCTCATCCCATGCTCATTCTGACTTCCGCTCTGCCTCCACACAGCAGAGACGTCAGGAGTCCGAGTAATGTCACTGGTTGCTAGACACCAGTCGGGGCAGCCCCAGCGACCAATTTACGGTAAATTAATTTTTATTCAAGACATAGCCTGGGGGGCCTTATTTTTGGGAGGATGCTTTATATTTCACTCAGAAGGAAAACTTTAAGTAGGTCTTATTATATTTTCGGAAGATGTTTTATTTTTGGGGAAACCCAGTAAAATGCAGACAAGCGGCAGGACACAAAGAAAGGAGATGGAAGAAAAGAAAAGAATAGACATTGACTTCAAAACTACAATTATATGGCTTTTCAAGAATATAATAAAAATGGCCGATTAAATAGATGAGACCAATGAGGATATGAAAATGGATCAACTAGAAATAAAAAAAGGATCAACTAGAAATAAAGAAAACATTGTCTTAAATAAAAAATATTGCACAGAGTCCTAAAAAGAGACTGGAAGATCACAAGAATCAAAACAAAGATTTAGAACACAAAGAGCTAGAGGACACTCCTCTGCAGAAGCAAGAAGATAAGAGAATCTAGAAAGTTAAAGATAGTGTAAGAAACCTCTGGGATAATTTTAAGGTTACCAATATCAGAATTATGGGGATCCAAGAAGAAGAGAGAGAGCAAGATACCAAAAGAATACTGGAAGAAATAGTGACAGAAAACTTCCCCCACCTGGGGAAAGAAATAGACTTTCAAGTCCAGGAAGCACACAGAACCCCAAACAAAAGGAATCCAAAGAGGACCACACCAAGACACATCATAATTAAAATCTCAAGAGCAAAAGACAAAGAGAGAATATTAAAAACAGCAAGAGAAAAACAGGTAGTTACCTATAAAGGAGCACCCATAGGATTGTCAGCTGATTGACAATCTCAACAGAAACCATGCAGGCCAGACGGGAATGGCAAGAAATATTCAAGGTGATGAATAGCAAGAACCTACAGCCAAAAATACTCTACCCAGCAAAGCTATCACTCAGAATTGAAGGCCAGATAAAGAGCTTCACAAATAAAAAAAAGCTAAAGGAGTTCATCACCACCAAACCAGAATTATATGAATTGCTGAAGGTGGTTATATAGGAAGAGGAAGAAGATAAAGATAAAAATTATGAATGACAAATACGTAACTATCAACAAGTGAAACTAAAAACCAAGGGAATTAAAAAATCTGATGAAAAATATTAACTTGTGAATATAATAGAATCAGAGGTGTAGAAGGGCAGTGGACTGATGATTCTCGGGGGAAAGGGGAGTAGGTGTGCGGGAAGAGACTAAACAAAAACTGTGCACCTATGGATGAGGACAATGGGGGATGGGGAAAGGACAGAGTGTGGGGGGAACCTGGTGGAGGGGAGAAATTGAGGGGGGGGGGCAAGAGAAACACATTTGTAATAATCTGAACAATAAATATTTATTAAAAAAATAAAGAAACTCAAATTAAACAGCAGTAAATATCCCAAAATTTATGGACTAGAGTTCAAGCTATATTCAGAGAAAAATATACTTTACTTTCATTATTAAAAATTTATATATATAAAACCCTAAACAACCATTGCAACCAAAACAACTAAACGGATGACCAAATAGGCTGTGTGGGGTGACTAGGTCAGCAGGGGAGTTAGTGAGGAATGACCAAACATCTGAGCAGTGGGCTGTGTGGGGTGACCAGGCCGGCAGGGGGGTTAGTGAGGAACAACCAAACAACTGAGCAAGCAGGCTGTATAGGGCAACCAGGACAGCAGGGGAGTTAGTGAAGGATGACCAAACATCTGAGCAGTGGGCTGTGTGGGGTGACCAGGCCGGCAGGGGATTATTCAGGGGCAAGCAAACGACTGAACAGCAGGTTGTGTGGAGTGACCAGGCAATCAGGGGGGTGCAATGATGGGTGACCAGGCCAGCAGATGGGGGTCTTGAGGGGCACCATGCTGGCAGTTGGGGATGTTGGAGGTGACCAGGCCAGCAGGGGGGCCAGTTAGGGCAATCAGTCAGGTAGGCAGGTGAGCAGTAAGAAGCTAGTGATCCTGGATTGTGAGAGGGATGTCCAACTGCCAATTTTGGGCCTAAACCGGTAGTCAGACATCCCCTGGGATGTCCTGGATTGCAGAGGGTGCAGGCTGGTATGTGGGGACACCCCCCCACCCCATGCACCAATGTCATGTACCAGGCCTCTAGTTACAAAATAAAAGCATGGACATTGAGTGTGGTATTAAGCTATCTCTGAAGCATTAGTCCATCTTCCATCTCAGACCATGGGTGCTTCCGCCTCTGGACTCCTCAGAACTTTTCCACATGGTGCATCCCATATGTACTCCATTTTTCCTGGTCCCTGACCTTGGAATGCTTGGGAAACAGACCTCATAAGCGTAAGGGGAGAGGATCACCTAGGAACTGCAGACAGAGTGCGAGAAAGGGTCCGCACAAGTGGCTGGGTTGCAGAGGATATCCTTGCGGGGAAAAGGGTCACAAGGCAACTCCCATGAAATCTGATAGTGCCTTTGTGGTCGCCAATGCCACGGTTTGTTAAGTGAACAAGAAGCTGAACTTGGCAGAAGCACCAGGAAGAGCTGGCACATGGGTTCTTTTCCACACACTATCTCAGATCTGTTGGTAGTCACTGCAGGGTTCAAATGGCCCTAGCGTCTCATCCTGGCTGAGATTTGGTGTTGAATGTAGAGAAGTCCCCAGTATCTCCTGGCTGATGCTGAGGGGCAGGGAAGGGGGGAAGCATAGAGCTTGATTCCGGTTGAACGTCACAGAGGTAGCTAAGGGGGATGCCCACACATCCAGCCTCCACAGAGCCAGTCCTGTCCTGACAGGGATTCTGACTTCAGCCTAGGCACAGAGTGCTAGGCGGGCAGACAAGAAGGAAGAGCTCACAGTGAAAGTGTGGACATGAGAGACACACAGACCCAGAGCAGAGGATTAATTCCACCAGTTCCAGGGATTGCTACACATGGGGGCTTCTGCTCGCCCAGTGGGACAGTGTGTCTGGTCCTGCCTCTACAAGGGAGGGGCATTTAGAAAAGGCATTCTGACTGGGTATTACAATCAGGGCAGCACAGAAGAAAGCAGGAACATCTGAAGTTGCAGACCAGGGCCCCCCTACTCACCTGGCTCCCATGTTGGCTCTCTGAGTTTGCTTGCCTTGTCTTAGAGACACCAGCAGAGGGCAGTATGAAGCCACTGCTTTTACCCAAGAAAGAAAGCTGTGCCCAGAGCCATATTCCAAAGTAAGTCTCTCCAAGCAGCTTCTCTCTTGGATCCAGCTTGGAGCTCAGTCAAGCTCCTGCAAAGGTTGTAGGGTCACACATTTTTGGGAGCACTGCATTTCCTTCATTTGTTTGTTTATTCACATATTCACTCAACAGTTATTGAGAGTGAGGTGGTTCCCAGCCCTGTTATGGACCCTGGGACTTCATTGTATGACTCAGCTTATCATACTAATCACAGTAACATGAAGATGGAATGCTTGCATGGCATTCATCAGGGCCAGTGGTCTTCTGGCCTCCTTGTGCCAGTCCATTTATTCCTCACAGCCTTGTGAGGGGGGCACTAGTCATAGCCCATGTTTACCGTGAAAGTAACCTACACCCAGATTGTGTGTGACTTGCCCAGGACATCAGCTGCATGGGGTGTTAATACAGACAGTCTGGCTCCAGCAGTCTCTCTTTTATTTTTTTAAACATAATTTTATTGAATTCAGAGAGGAAGTGAGGAAAGAGATAGAAACATCAATGATGAGAGAGAATCATTGATCGGCTGCCTTGTGCACCACCCTACAAGGCGTTAAGCTTGTAACCCAGGCATGTGCCCTTGATTGGAATGGAACCTGGCATCCTCTGTCCTCAGGCTGATGCTCTCTCCACTGAGCCAAAGTAGATAGGGCTCAGCATCCTCTTAATGACTTTGCTACACTGACAAAACCAAACAAATAAATGGTCAGGATGATTTCAATGTCCACAACGGCCAATAAGAAAATAAACCTGTGTGTTGTAATGGGTACTGGGGTTGGAGTAGCCATACATTCGATGGTCAGATTAAAGGCTTTGAAGGGGAGGACAATGATGATAATGAGAGCCAGGCCCTGCAGGAGTGGGATCATGTTATCACCCACACAATCTCAGTTGAGCCCAGGGTGGAAGTGCTTAGCTCAAGGCCACTTGTGGACACTTTGTTCATGACTAAGCATGCACATACCTCACCCAGAGCCCCTGACACCACCCCCAACTAATACTCCTCAGTGAAGGGTGTGCAGAGTAAGGCAGCTGGATATAGGCTTGGGATGGGGGGGGGGTAGAGAGTGGCTGAGTCAGCTAACTGCAGGATGCTGGGAATTTCAAGCACTAGGTCTCCTAGTTTCTGTACAGAAACACACACTCACACATGCACACAGACCCCAAATCATGTGCACACAATTCCCCACTCACTGTTTCACCTGGTATTCCCCAGAGATGTTCCAGACCCAGGCTCATTGCCTGAAGCCAGGAGGCAGTTAGACCCTGGAAATGCAGAGGGAAGGATTTGGATCAGCAATTGCATTTTACTAGTGGGCCGTGAGCAGCTGAAGGAGTTATTTGGGATCTGACACTGTAGAGTTAAGCAGGATCCTCTTCACCTGGTGAAGGCTACATGGATGGGGAATCCCTGGCCCCTGGCTTCTGTGTCTCCCTGTGAAGGTAAAAGGCAGTCAGAAAGCTGCTGGGATGGTTGTATTTCCTTGAGCAGTGGTTTCCAAAACTGGCCAAACACCTGGATCACCTAAGGACCGCACCATGGTAAAGGACTCTGAGCTTTGATGTACTGGGTCCAGAGCACAATCAACTTGACCTTATGACTCACTCTGCCAAGCCTTCCAGATAGCTCTGCTGGCATGCCTTTGAAGAGCCACATAAGGTGGCACTCAAGGTTACAAAGACATTATTTTGCAAAGTTCACTTCCCAACACCCCCATGCTGACATTTGGTCTCTTCCTGGCTAACGGAAAATGAATCTCTGATTCTTGGGATTTCTAATGCACAGATCAGTTACACAATTATGACAAACGACCTTCCAGATCAGAGGCCATCTGCCACGTGCAAATACAAGTCCGGTTCTGCCAGTGACCCATCTCTGGTGGATCTCTGACGGCCATGGGAGGGAAGCAGGTGGCCCAGGGCACAAGAGAGGGCTGAGGAATGTGAATGCTAGACCATTAGCCGGTACCCCAAGTCCCCATCCTCTGGTATGGTCATGGCTGAGAGTGAGAATAGCAGAGCTGTAGGGCTCCCCAGAAAGATGATCCTGCAGGAGGAAGGCCCTCCAATTCCAGGTGTAGCCCAGGTGGAGCTAGGCCATGAACATTGCAAGCTTTCCTAACTGCTTCCCTTTTGGTGGCAGAAACAAATCACACTGGCTGGGTATATACTTTCTCAGGAGACCATAGACTTACATGTACTTTAAATTCCAGGTTCCCATATGCAGAGCAAGGTGAACACACCATTCTAACTTTTTCAGTGTCGCTGTTGATGGAATTCAGAAACAGGTGCTCCTTGGTCAGGCCACAATGACTTTGCACAAAATGGCAGGTAACCAAGACTGAAAACAGTTATGGGACCCTGCAGCATTTGCTCCTGAAATGGGCCCCAAGGATCTGACTCTGTGTGACTATATTGACTCCTCAGCTTTAGCAATTTAGATACAGAGGTTGAGGCCACTCAATGCATTAGGCATGGACATGCTTCCCAATCTTGCATTTCCCACCAACCTACTCCCTCTCCTCCAGCCTCAACATGGCACAGACACCCAGGCCTTGTTCTCCCTTGGGCACAACCCTGGAGTCAGAGCCCAGGCTCCACAGAGTTCTCAGCACCTGCCTTCTGTCCAGGACTGTGCTGAGCCATGGCCTTTGGGTCCTCACTCTTTGCAAAAGGCAGCGGAGAAAATTGCAACTCAGATAGACCTGCAAGTTTCTTGGTCCAAAAGCCAGCCTGGGGATGGATATGGCAAACAGTGGGGCTCAAGAAGTCACTCAGTCCTCCCTAATGCTAAAGCCCTAGGGGAATGTACTGCTTAAGGCCAAAGGCCTGTCCTTCTAGCCGTTGGTTTCATTAGGTCCCCTGTGCATGAGATGTCATCATCATATATCCCTGTGTGAAGGGAACTGCCTGCCCTTAGCCTGTGAGGGAAGGGGAGAGGCTGTCTGGAGAGGCTCCTTGAATCCACATGTCCCTCTTGTTCCAGGTCCTGGGAAGCCTGGATGAACTGTAGTTACTACCTTTAGACTCTCATGAGAATCTTGTATTTTTATATTTATGCTATCTTCACTGGAGCTAACTTGCATGGGTTCCACTACCTATTGATAAGAATTGGGAAGTGGATTTTAGGGAGGGGGTTGCCTCAATCCTAGATGGAGGCAGAATCGTGGCAGGCAGATGCATTTAGTAAGAGGAGCTCTGTAAAGATGATCAGGTTCGAGGTCAGGGGAAGAATAGGCAGAGGAAAAGGCTGGAAGAGGAATGGAAGAATTTAGCTTGACCTGTAGATTTTTACTGTTTTCCTGACTAGGGCCGATCATTACATACTGGGAAGAAATCCATGTGAGGTGGCAGACGGGCAGCCATGGATGTTGGCCACACCTCAGCCAAGTGATGCCCTGAGACTCTGCCCTGTAAACCTACAAACACACCCAAGCTCTAAGCAGTGGCTTTTGCATATCAATGGCCCTCTCTGTTGCAGTTTATAAAATTGCAACCTGGAGCAAACAGATCCAAGGAGGACAGGACTGTGGTTCACACTGTAGCCCCTGCAATAGTACTGGCCTTGGACAGTAGCTGAACTGCACTTCATTGAGACCCAGAAACCAGAGTTCTAGTGCTCAGTTTCAATCTGTAACACCCATAAGTGACACATTCGGAAGACGGACTCAGTTAGCACTAAAGCCTCATTGAAACAAGGCGTGTCCCCAGCACAGCAGTTCTTCCTCTATGGACACAGCAGGTCCTCACAGACAACTGGCCTGAGTCAATTCCTCCCAGTGTACAGCAATCAAGGCTTAATTACACCAAGACTTTGCACTAAGCCCACAAAGGTATATAGCAAAAGCGACCACCTAAGGTGATTGGGGAAGCTGAGCTACTGACCCCTATAGGTCACCTGCCACAAAAAGCTACTTCAACAAACAGGGAGGCAGCCAAAATGAGATTCACAGAAGCATGACATGAATGGGAGAGATGGAGGAGAGTAAATTACTGGACGACACACAGTTCATAATCACATTTATAAGATTACTCAAGAATCTTCTAAAAACCTTTGAGAAATTTGATGAGACCTCCAAGAAGCTTGGTGAGACCTTCAAGGACCCTAATGAGAAAACAAAAAAAAAAATGGAAAAGGATCGGCCAGAAATTAAGCATACAAAGTCTGAAATAAAGAATATACAGAAACCAATATAGATCAACATGCCCCAAGAATCAAACCAAAGATATGGAATATAAGAAAGCAAAAATCACCGAACCAGAGAGGCAAAAAGAAAGAAGAATCCAAAAGTGTGAGGATAGTGTAAGGAGCCTCCAGGATGGCTTAAAGCGTACCAAGATCTGGATTTTTGGGGTGCCAGAAGAAGAGAGAGAGCAAGATATTGAAGGCATAATGGAAGACATAATGACAGAAAACTTTCCCTACCTGGTGAAAGAAATAGACCTACAAGTTCAGGAAGCACACAGGACCCAAAACAAGAGGAATCCAAAGAGGAACACACCAAGACACATCATAATTAAAATGCCAAGAGCAAAAGACAAAGAGAAAATCTTATAAGCAGCAAGAGAAAAACAACTAGTTACCTAAAAGGGAGTACCCATACGACTGTCAGCTGATTTCTCAACAGAAACTATGCAGGCCAGAAGGGAGTGGCAAGAAATATTCAAAATGATGAACAAGAACCTACAACCATAATTACTCTAACCAGCAAAGCTATCATTCAGAATTGAAGGTCAGATAAAGAGCTTCACAGACAAGAAAAAGTTAAAGGAGTTCATCAACACCAAACCAGGATTACATGAAATGTTGATGGGTATTCTTTAAGAAGAGGAAGAAGAAAAAGGTAAAGGTAAAAAATAATGAACAACCAAAAGGCATCAAATACATACGTACCAACAAGTGAATCTAAAAATGAAGAGAATAAAAAAAAAATCTGAAGAACAGAATGGACTGGTGAATATAATAGAATCAGGGACATAGGAAGGGATTGAACTAACAATTCACAGGGGGAAAGGGGTCTGAGGGGTGTGGGAAAAGATTGGACAAAAATCCTACACATATGGATGAAGAGAGCGGCAGGGGTAAGGGCGTGGGGTGGGGTTGGGAATCATGTGGACGGGAACTCTGGGTGGGGGAGAGGAACATCTGTAATAATTCGAACAATAAAGATTTAAATAAATAAATAAACAAACAAATAAATAAATATATAAACAAACAAACACAGGAAGTTCCTTTTAAAAAAAAAAATAAAGATACTGTCCTTTATGCACAGTATAAACACGAAGACATTCCCTTCAGGGCAGAGCAGAACCCTTACAAAAAATAACTAATTATATAATGGTTACCAGTCCGTTTTCTCCTTCTTTTCTTGCCTGTGGGAAAATTCAGGCATTAACTTTTATGCTTTGTTGCAGTAATCCTTCTTTTCTGAGTCATCGCATGTGCATTTTCTTTTTTGAAAGTTTCTGGTCTTTCCTTTTTCTATTTGCCTGGATGAATGGTTTGATACATGCCCCTAAACCTGTAGTAGTCTCCCACTCCTCTGGTGAACAGAATGGAGTTTAATTGAAAATAGAGAATTGTTCTGCTCTACATCACAAAATTACTCTTGGCATTGCCCCCAGATGCAGTGCTTGTAGGAGAGTGTGTCGTGGGATTAAAAGTCCAGTGATGTGACACACCTGCCCTGTCACCCCTACTGTACACTCCTTCAGCATTTCCCAGGCCACCTCTCACCCTGCCCCACAGGCCTGCATTAGGAGGGCACCTGGGAGAGTCCTCTCCCTACATTCACTTGTCAGATCCACTCCATGAGTCCACTGAGCATTTTTGGGGGGTGTCCCCATTCAACAAATACTCATCAAGTACTTCCTTAGTTTATGGTGCTCTCTCTGGGAGTTCAGACACAAAGAAAAACAGAATAGAAAACTAATTTTATTTATTTTTATTTTTAAAAATGTATTTTATTTTTTACAGAGAAGAAGGGAGAGGGATAAAGAGTTAGAAACATCAATGAGAGAGTAACATCAATCTGCTGCCTCCTGCACACCTCCTATGGGAATGTGCCCATAACCAAGGTACATGTCCTTGACCCGAATCAACCCTGGGACCTTTCAGTCCACAGGCCAACGCTCTATCCACTGAGCCAACACGGTTAGGGCTAGAAAACTAATTTTAATAAAAACATCTTATTAAGTGGCCTTTGGCACATTCATGAACTATTTTCAACCTTATTTGGTGAATGGGCTCCAAGTGCAGCTGCAATTCACTGTCTCCCCAGTTTGCTACCTGGGTTCTGCAGCATGTCAGCTCCACCAACCCTGAGATTGCTACAAACATGCATGGTCATGAGCAGGACTGCGGGCTCACAGTGTCAGAATCCTGCTCAGAGGGAGGTCTGGTTGGCCTTCTGGTTGACGATACATCATTTGACCCACAGGGTGTGAAGCTCACCATTGGGGAGTTTCTCCTCTTGTATCTACTAATAATGGACCCATTGACCTATAATGGGATGAGGATGTTCACAAAGAAGGGAACACTGAAGGGACAGACTGAGACTGGTGGTGCCCTGTGAAGAGTGAGGTCAGGACATTTTGCCCCACAGCAGTGATGCTGGCACATGCCATATCAAATCAGTGTCCTAAAGGTATTCTGGAAGGAAAGGCTGTCTTTGTCCTCCAGATTGCCTGGTGGCAGTTATGAGGCTATAACCACTTGGGGATTCCTGGGACTAATCATGGTACCGTGTTGGTGTGGTAGCAAAAGGGGTTCCATGGAACATAAGCTCCCAGGGTGTTCTGATCACAGATTTCTAATTGGGCAGGTCACAGTGAGTAGTCACACTGCAGGCATCTAGTATTTTTAGTAAAAGGGTTAACACACCTTTGAACGGCCTCTTTTAAGAGAAACCACCCTCAAGAGATATGGAGAGAGTGCAGGGAAAGAATTCCATCTCATCCTGTGAGCCAACATTCGCTACCACCTCTGGTGTGTTGGACCCTGTGGTGGGACAGCAGACACACCAGCTTTGACTCTGAGTTTCTCCCAGGCTCCTAAGGAGACAGATAACTTACACATTCCATTACCAAAACCATATACTTTCCCCCCCAACTTCATTAGAATTCTTAATTCTTAGAAAACTTAACTTGTAGTGACATCTAAAAGCAAGTAATTAGCATTTTCTAGATTGGCAAATTTCTAAATATACTTCATAACTTTCAGAAACACTCGTTTTTCATTGGCAATTAGATTCACATTTTCAAGAAATCTACTTCAAATAAAGTACAAAATATATTCATTCACAAATTCAAATGTATTTGTTCTTACCAACTGTATGAGAGTTAAAGTTAATTATTACCCAAGCCATTTTATTGACAAATTTTGTAACAGAGATAAATAACATGAACTTATTTTTGTAAACCCAGGCAAAACAAACATGTATGTTATGTTAATAATTTTGAAAGACATTCACTAACCTTAAACCATCATTTGAATTCTTGGTGATTATTGCTTTCCTTTAGTGTGTTGCTTAATTACCTAGTGTCCTTGCCAACTTTAAAGAAGGCTGGAGATGAGGGAGGGTATGAGGCTTGGACAACCTCCACCACTTCAGTTTTAAAAGTGTTGGTTTTTGGAGAACCAATATGGTGGCCTAGGTAAGCACCTAAGCTGTCGCCTTGCACAATTTCAAAAACAATAACTAAAATCAGAATGGACTTCATCCAGAACCATAGGAAAGCTGGTGGAGTGGGAAATGTATAACTAGAAAGAAAGAGAGAGGCTCACAGAACGGACTGGGAGCCGCAAAGCGCTGAGGTAGGGAGATGCTCAAGTGCAGAGAGGAAGTGCAGCCAAATGTCTGGCTGGCGGGAGGGGAGGAATTCCCAATTGCATTAAACGCTTTCTGTCTGTACTGAACCCCAACTCCAGCCAAAACCCCGTGGACCCAGGCTCATACGGGTGGAATCTGGACTGTAGAAAAAGGCACCCAGAGACTCAGAGACTGGGAGACTGGGGGAGCCCGGAGCCGCAGCAGTCGCACGAGAGTGAGTGTGAGCAGAGAGGTTCAACCTCGGAGGTTGCTGTGGACTCTCCATAGGGAAGGAGTCAGAAGCTCCAGACTATAGAGACCCAACCCAATTCCGGGTGAGCCCCTCGGGCACCAACACTCTGAGACTCTGCCCTATCCAAGCTGAGCACAGAAGTTTCTGCAACTTTGCAAGTCTGATCCTATAAGACTGTTTCCAATACAGAACGTATCCCAGAGTAGACACAGCTGATACCCACATCCAATTGGCCTGAAGGTCAATTCCTTTCAGAGATACCAACAACAATCAAGTCTTAACTGCAACAAGGCTGTATACGCAGTCCACAAAGGGGAGCACCAAGAGTGTCTACCTCAGGTCACTGAGGAGGCTGAACCTTTAGGCCATATAGGACACCAAACACATAAAACCATCCTACCAACTCTGGAAAGCAGCAAAAATGCCGAGACAAGGAAATAGATCTCAAATGAAAGAGATGGAGGATATAGAATTTAAAACGACGGTTTTAAGGTTATCCAAGAATTTCCTAGAAAAGGCTGATAAATTTCATGAGACCCAACTAAAAATTAAACATAAACTGACTAAATTGGAAAATATTATGCAGAGATCCAACAGCAAAATGGAAGAACACAAGAATAAGGTCAAAGAGTTGAAATACAAAAAGCCAATAGACACTTCTCTGGAGAAGCAAGAAGAAAAGAGAATCAGAAAGTTGAAGATAGTGTAAGGAGCCTCTAGGAAAACTTCAAATGTACCAAAATCAGAATTATGGGGGTGCCAGAAGAAGAGAGAGTGCAAGGTATTGAAAACATATTGGAAGAAATAATGACAGAAAACTTTCCCTACCTGGTGAAAGAAATAGACTTACAAGTACAGGAAGCTCGCAGAACCCCACACAAAAGGAATCCAAAGAGGATAACAGCAAGACACATCATAATTAAAATGCCAAGGGCAAAAGTAAAAAAGAGGATCTTACAAGCAGCAAGAGAAAAGCAGTTGGTTACCTATAAGGGAGCACCCATACGACTTCAGCTGATTTCTTAACAGAAACTATGCAGGCCAGAGGGAGTGGCAAGAAATATTCAAAGTGACGAATACCGAGAACCTACAACCAAGATTACTGTATTCAGCAAAGTTACCATTCAGAATTAAAGAGTAGATAAAGAGCTTCACAGATAAGAAAAAGCTAAAGGAGTTCATCACCACCAAACCATTGTTATATGAAATGCTGAAAGGTATTATTTAAGAAGAAGAAGAAGAAGAAGAAGAAGAAGAAGAAGAAGAAGAAGAAGAAGAAGAAGAAGAAGAAGAAGGAGGATAAAAATTATGATCAACAAATACATATATATATCAACAAGTGAATCTAAAAATCAAGTGAATTAGAAATCTGAGGAATAGAATTAACTGGTGAATATAATAGGATCAGGGGCAAACAAAGGGAGTGAATTGATAATAATCAGGGGGAAAGGGGTGTGGGGTGTGCAGAAAGAGACTGGATTAAAATCGTACACCTATGGATGAGGACAATGGGTGGGGGGTAAGGCCAGAGGGTGGAAGGGAGCTATGTGGTGGGGGGGGGGGGAGGAGAAAGAATTGTAATAATCTGAGCAATAAAGATTTATTTTAAAAAATAAAAAAAATTAAAGTGTCGGTTTTGGCATCTCACATGGAGGTTGGGCAGTCACCCCGACTGCCCACACAGAGTTTGGGGGAGACACCAATTCCTGCACTGTCCAGGGACCACAGCATCTTCAGGGCCTCCAGAAGAATTTAGGGTGCTTAGAAGACCCACATTCTTTTCTTTTTAAAATATGTTTTTATTGATTTGAGAGAGACAGAAGAAGGGAAAGGGAGAGAGAGAGAGAGAGAGAGAGAGAGAGAGAGAGAGAGAGAGAGAGAGAGAGAGAGAGAGAGAAAGAGAGAGAAACATCAATTGGCTAACTCCTCCACACCCCCTACTGGGGATGGAGCCTGCAACCAGGTATATGCCCTGATCAGGAACTGAACTGGGGATCTTTCAGTTCATGGGATGATGCTCAACCACTTGAGTTACTCTGGCAGGCAAAAGACCCATTGTCTTCATTTTCCTTTCATTTGCCAGAGGCAGCTTTCACACCACCGATTCCAGGTCCAAAAACAGTCCTATTGGCAGTTTCAAGGTGGTGTCCAACTGTCAATAAGGGTTGCCACCTGGGATTTCCCCCACTACATTCACACACCTCCCATCCCACCTCCACCAACAGGACTATGCGACTTGTTCTGCAAAGAGCTGAGGTCGGAGAAAAACATCAGTGTGTTGCTTGCTGATTTTATTTTTTAAAATAATTTCAGAGAGCAAGGGAGAAAGAAAAATCAATGATGAGAATCATTGATTGCCTCCTGCACACCCCTAGTAGGGATCAAGCCCACAACCCAGCCATGTGCTCTGACCAGGAATCAATCCTAGGACCCAGAAGAGGGACTATTGGATTCTATGATTATTCTTAATTTTTTGAGAATCATCCATACTGTTTTCCATAGTGGCTGTACCAGTTTACATTCCCACCAGCAGTCAATGAGAGTTCCTTTTTCTTCACAACCTCTCTAACACTTGTTATTACCTGTTTTGTTGATAATAGCCATTCTAACAGGTGTGATGTGGTATCACATTGTAGTTTTTATTTGCATTATTCCAGTAGCTAGTGAAGTTCAACATGTTTTCATATTCTCTTGACTGTATGTCTTCTTTGGAGAGCTGCTTGTTTAGGTCCTCTGCCCATTTTTAATTGGATTGTTTGTTTGCTTGGTGTTGTATGAGTTCTTTATGTATATTGGATATTAAACCTTTGTTGGAGCTATTTGCAAATATCATCTCCCATTGAGTTAGTTGTCTTTTTTTGTTGTCAGTTTCCTTTGCTGCACAGAGCTTTTCAGTTTGATACAGTTCCTTTCATCTATTTTTTCCTTTTCTTTCCTTTGGGGTAAAATTTTAAAAAATGTTCTCTACAACCAAGATCCCTATGCTTAGGACTTATGTTTTCTTCTGTGTAATTTACTGTTGGAGATCTTATATTTAGGTCTTTGATCCAATTTGTATTAATTTTTGTATATGGGAACAAACTGTAATCTAGTTTTCTTTTGCATCTGGCTTTCCAACTTTCCCAGTGCCATTTATTGAAGATGTTTTGTGCTCCTTTGTCAAAAATTATTAGCCCATATACATGTGCTTTTATTTCTGGGCTCTCCTTTGTCAAAAATTATTAGCCCATATACATGTGGTCTTATTTCTGGGCTCTCAATTCTGTTGCATTGGTCCATGTGTTTGTTTTCCTGCTAAAGTCATGCTGTTTTGATTATTAAAGCTCTGTAGTGTAATTTGAAACCAGGTAGTGTGATACCTCTGGCTTCGTTCTTTTTTCTCAGGATTGCTCTGGGTATTATGGGATCTTCGTGGTTCCCTGCAAATTTGATGTTTTTGGTCCTGTTTGTTTAAAAGAAAATGACTTTGGATTTTCATGGGCTCATATTAAATCTATATATTATTTTGGGTAATATGGCCATTTTTTCTATAGTGATTCTTCCAATTCGTGAATAAAAAAATATCTTTTCATTTCATTGTGTCTTTTTCAATCCTTTTTAATCATGTTTTGTAGTTTTCCATATATAGGTCCTTCACATCCTTTGTTCATTTTATTCCAAGTTATTTTATTCTTATGGTTGAATTGCAAAAAAACTATTTTTTCTTTTTCTTTCTTTTTTTTTTTTTTTGAGGTTTTATTGTTAGTATATAGGAAAGCAGTGGATTTTTTACATTGATTTTATATCCTGCAACTTTCAGTTTTACACCTTTGAGTATGATATAGGCTGGAGGTTTGTCATATGGTCTTTATTATGTTGAGGTACTTTCCTTCTATACCCATTTTATTGAGTATTTTAATCATACCTGGATGCTGTATCTTATCAAATGTTTTTTCTCATCTATTGATAAGATCATGTGACTTTTTATCCTTTGTTTTGTTACTGTGGTGTGTTTCCCTGATTGATTGTATATGCTGAGCTATCCTTGTGCCCTTAGAATGAATCCCACTTAATCATGATGTGTTATTTTTTAAAATGTATTATTGCATTCCATTCCCTGGTATTTGTTTAGAATTTTCACATCAGCATTTGTCAGAGATATTGGTCTATAGTTTTTTGTTGTTTTTTTTCTATGTTATTCTTGCTAGGTTTTGGTATTAAGGTTAGGTTGGCCTTATAAAATGTGTTAGAAAGTATTGCCTCTTTTTCAATATTTTGGAAGATTTTCAGAAGAATAGGCATTAAATCTTTGAATATTTGGTAGAATTTACTAGTGAAGCCATTGGTGCTGAACTTTTATTTTTGAGATGGTTTTTGATGGTTGTTTCAATTTCCTCACTGTTTATCACTCTATTTAGAGTTTCCAATTCTTCATGTTTGTTTTAGGAAAGTTATATAATTCTAGGAAGGTATCCATTTATTCTTGATTATGTGGCAGATGTCTTTTATAGTATTCTAGTGTGATCCTTTGTATATCTGTGTTGTCTGTGGTAACTTCCTGTCTTTTATTTCTGATTTTGTTTATTTAAGTCTTTTCTCTTTTTTCCTTAGTGAGTGTAGCGAGGAATTTGTCAACTTGATTCATCTTTTCAAAGAACTAGCTCTTTGTATTAATTAATTTTTGTAGAGTCCTCTTGTTCTTTATTTTATTCAATTCTGCTCTAATTTTTATTATTTCCTTTCTTCATCCTATTTTGGGTTGATTTTTTTGTCTGGAAGATCTCTTCTGTAATGTCAGTGGGGTGTTAAAATTTCTTACTATGACTATATTAATATCAATCTCTCCCTTAAAGTCCTCCAGGAGTTTTTTATTTTTTTAAATGTATTTGGGTGTTGCTATATTGGT
This sequence comes from Pipistrellus hanaki, assembly GCF_964339955.1. NCBI lineage: Eukaryota > Metazoa > Chordata > Mammalia > Chiroptera > Vespertilionidae > Pipistrellus > Pipistrellus hanaki. The sequence goes on along the minus strand of NC_140516.1, from coordinate 9,634,383 downwards.
TGTATATATGTTTACCAATGTTATAGTCTGTTAATGAATAGGTCCTTTTAGTATAATGTAATGACTTTCTTTGGCTCTTGCTATGATCTTTGTTTTAGAGTATTTTGTCAGATATAAGTATTGCTATCCCACTATTTTTTTTATTTCCAGGTGCTTGGAAAATCCTTTCCATCCTCTTTAATTTCATCCTGTGTGAATCTTTTGTTTTGAGGTGGGTCTCTTGTAGACAGCATATATATGGGTCATGGTTTTGTTTGTTTCTTTGTTTGTTATTTATTCAGCTATTCTATGTCATTTGATTGGAGTACTTAGTCCACTTACATATAATTTAATAATTGACTAGAGGTTTGGTGCACAGATTCATGCACCAGTGATCTCCCTCTGCCTGGTCTGCACGGATCAGCCAAAACCAGGTCTCAAATATCCCCCGAGGGGTTCCGGAGTGCAAGAGGGCACTCTGCATAGTTGCTGTTGCTTCGTAGCTCCTGCATCGAGCATCTCCCCACTGGTGTTCAGTGTCTAGTAGGCCCATTGCTTAGGCTTTTATATATATGTATGTGTATGTATGTATATATATATGTTTGTACGTATGTATATGTATATATATGTATGTATATGTATGTGTACACACACACACATACACAGACACACAGACACACACACACACACACACACACACACACACACACACATATATATATATATATATATATATATATATATATATATATATATATATATATATACTTGAGGCCCAACACACAAAATTCATGCATTGGAGAGGTGTTCCTAGCCCAGCCTTAACCCTTTCCAATCTGGGACCCTTCAGGGGATGTCTGATTTCCAGTTTAGGCCCCAACCCACATGGATTGAGCTTAAACTTGCAGTCGGACATCCCTCTCAAAATCCGGGACTGCTGGCTCCTAACCACTCACCTGCCTACCTGCCTAGTTGCCCTTAACTGCTTCTGCCTGCCAGCCTGATCGCTCCCTAACTGCTACTCTGCCAGCCTGATGGATGTCTCACTGCTTCCCTGCCAGCCCAATCACCCCCAAATACCCTCCTTGCTGGCCCGATTGGCCCCAACTGCCCTCCTTTGCCAACCTAATAGGCCCCAACTGCCCTCCTCTATTGGTCCAATAATCTCCAACTGCCATCCCCTGCCAGCCTGATTCCACCAACAGCCCTCCCTTGCCCACCTGGTCACCCCTAACTGCCCTCCCCTGCTTGTCTGCTCACCTCCAATTGCTCTACCCTGTTGGCTTGGTCACCCCCAACTGCCAGCCTGATTGCCCCAATTGTTCTCCACTGCTGACCCAATCATACCCAACTGCTCTCCCCTGCTGCCCTGTTCATCCCCAAGTGCCCTCCCTGTTGACCTAGTCGTCCCTAACTACCCTCCCCTGCTAGTCATCTTGTGGCCAGCACTTTGTGGTGGCCATCTTGTGGTGGTCATCTTGTGTTGATATGAGGGTGTCTTGTGAGGGTGCGAGGGCCATCTAGGCTTTTTTTTTTTTTTTTTAGTATAGATAGGTACTTATTTATTGTATTTACTGCCATTTTTAGTCTTTATACCTATGTTCTGTCCCTTCTCTCTCTTCCTCTTACAACAGCCTCTTTAGCATTTCTTGTAATGCTGGTTGGGTGGTAATAAAGTCCTTTAGGTTTTTGTGTGTGTGTCTGGGAAGCTTTTTATTTCACCTTCAATTGTGAATGATAGCTTTACTAAATAGAGTAGTCTTGGATTCAGATCCTTGCTATTCATGACTTTGAATACTTCATGCCATTCACTTTGGCTTACAGTGATCCTGTTGAGAAATCAGCTGACAAATTTCGGGAGCTCACTTGTAGGTAATGGACTGTCATTCTTTTGCTGGCCTTAAGAGTCTCCTAAAGTTTTCCAATTGAATTATGATGTATCTTGATGTTGGTCTCTTAGTCTTCATCTTTATTGGGACTTTCGGAACTAATATGACATTATACTTCTCCAGGTTAAGAATTTTCCTTTCATTCTTTCTTCAAACAGGTTATTTATTTCTTGCTCACTCTCTTCTTTCTCTGGTACCCCAGTTTGTGGGTATTGTTCTGTTTCATGTTGTCCCAAAGTTCCCTTATGGTCTTTTTTTTTTTTTTAAATTCTTTTTTGTTTTTGTTTTTGTTGCTCTAATTGGGTGTTTTTCCTAAATTGGGTATTTATCTTTTTATTAAAAAATAAATCTTTATTGCTCTAATTATTATAGGTGGTCCTCTCCCCCTTTCCCCAATAGCTCTCCTCCACCTGATTCCAAACCCCACCCAAGGCCCTTACCCTTGCCGCTGTCTTCATCCATAGGTGTAAGATTTTTGTCCAATCTCTTCCCGCACCCCTCAGACCCTTTTCCCCCTATGAATTGTTAGTCCAATCCCTTTCTATGTCCCTGATTCTATTATATTCACCATTCCATTCTGTTCTTCAGATTTTTTTTTATTCTCTTTATTTTTAGATTTACTTGTTGGTACATATGTACTTGATGCCTTTTTGTTGTTCATCATTTTTTACCTTTACCTTTTTCTTCTTCCTCTTCTTAAAGAATGCCCTTCAACATTTCATGTAATCCTGGTTTGCTGTTGATGAACTCCTTTAACTTTTTCTTGTCTGTGAAGCTCTTTATCTGACCATCAATTCTGAATGATAGCTTTGCTGGGTAGACTAATCTTGGTTGTAGGTTCTTGTTGTTCATCAGTTTGAATATTTCTTGCCACTCCCTTCTGGCCTGCATAGTTTCTGTTGAGAAATCAGGTCATAGGGGTATGGGTACTCCCTTGTAGGTAACTAGTTGTTTTTCTCTTGCTGCTTGTAAGATTTTCTCTTTGTCTTTTGCTCTTGGCATTTTAATTATGATGTGTCTTGGTGTGCTCCTCTTTGGATTCCTCTTGTTTTGGGTCCTGTGCGCTTCCTGAACTTGTGGTTCATTTCTTTCACTAGGTAGGGAAAGTTTTCTGTCATTATGTCTTCCATTAAGCCTTCAATATCCTGCTCTCTCTCTTCTTCTGGCATCCCAAAAATCTGGGTATTGGTACCCTTTAAGCAGTCCCGGAGGCTCTATACGCTATCCTCACACTTTTGGATTCTTCTTTTTTTTGGCCTCTCTGATTGGGTGATTTTTGCTTTTTTATATTCCATATCTTTGGTTTGATTCGTGGGGCATGTTGTTCTATAGTTGTTTCTGTATATTCTTTATTTCAGACTTTGTATGCTTAATTTCTGGCTGGTCTTTTTCCATTTCTTTTTTTTTCTCATTAGGGTTCTTAAAGATCTCACCAAGCTTCTTAGAGGTCTCATCAAATTTCTCAAAGGTTTTTAGAAGATTCTTGAGTAATCTTATAAATGTGATTCTGAACTGTGTGTCATCCAGTAATTTACTCTCCTCCATCTTTCCCATTCGTGTCATGCTTCTGTGAATCCTCATTTTGGCTGCCTCCCTGTATTGATGAAGTAGCTTTGTGTGGTCGGTGACCTATAGGGGCCAGTAGCTCAGCTTCCCCAATCACCTGAGGTGGTTGCTTTTGCTATATACCTTTGTGGGCTTAGTGCAAAGTCTTGGTGTAATTAAGCCTTGATTGCTGTACACTGGGAGGAATTGACTCCATGCCAGTTGTCTGTGAGGACCTGCTGTGTCCATAAAGGAAGAACTGCTGTGCTGTAGACACGCCTTGTTTCAGTGAGCTTTTGGTGCTCTCTGAGTCTGTCTCCCGAATATGTCACTTATGGGTGTGAGGGATTGAAACTGAGAACTAGAACTCTGGTTTCTGGGTCTCACTGAGGTGCAGTTCAGCTACTGTCTGAGGCCAGTACTACTGCAGGGGCTACAGTGTGAACCACAGTCCTGTCCTCCTTGGATCTGTTTGCTGCAGGTTGCAATTTTATAAACTGCAACAGAGAGGGCCATTCATATGCAAAAGCCACTGCTTGGAGCTTGTGTGAGTTTGTAGGTTCTGTGGGATGGAGTTGCAGGCCAGAGTCTCAGAGCTTCAGTAGGCTGGGGCGTGGCCAACAGTGATGGCTGCCAGTCAGCTCCCTTTTGGATGGAGTCCCCACATCCTCGAGTCCCTGCGTCTCCTCACTTCTCGAACCACAGCACAGCAAACAATCTCAGCTCTGCAAGCAAGCGAGCCTCACGTTCCGACCAGATGGCAGATAGTCTAGCTTCTCCCCAGAAACTGGATTTCAGAGAGACCAGGAGCTTGTCTCTCTTCGGGTTGAAGAAAGCACTGCCCTCCGCCAGCTGGGATCCTCCGCCAGCCCGTATTGCCTCCATGCCCTCCTACCTCAGTTTTTCAGTGCTTGTGCCCTGGATTCTCCTCTTTCTCTTTCAGTCTAGTTGTAGGACTTCCTCTCAGCCAGCTTTCCTTTGGTTTTAGGGGAGATTGACGTTTGTTTTATAGGGTTTTTTGAAATTGTTGTGCATGGCAGCCATTTAGGAGTGTTTATCTACGCCGCCATCTTTGTTCTCCGGGTATTTATCTTTTAAATCATTAATTCTATCCTGTGCTTCATCCAACCTTTTTTAACATTTTTTTCCACTGTTTTCTTGATGTCAATATGGTTATTTTCACTTCTGACTGGTTCTTATTCATGAAAGCAACTGTCACCATCACTTGAGATCTGACTCTTCTCACCTGTGTTGGTGTCACTGAGAAAGGCAAAGGTTATCATTGTAACAGGAATATCTGGGTTGGGTCATAAATAAAGTCAGACTCTGTTGCAATGTGGAGTTAGATGAAGGAAACACTATAGTCTGTGTTATAGGGAGATGTCAGGGCATTAAGAGTACTTATTAAGCCAGGAGGTAGCAGTTAATAGAAGCTAAGTTGCAAACAGAGAAGACATAGGGCTTCTGAAATAAAAGTCACCATAAATAGGAGTTTGACCACCAGGATAAGACTTGTCAGGAAGGCTCTGTGGGGAGTGGAGAGCAATGGTTCAGGTCAGTTCAGCCTCCATGCTGATCCAGATCTCTGTGAGGCACATGAACATTCTAACTTGGGGATGTTAATAACAAAAGTTTTATCATTTGGGGCACAAGTGGCTCTGCTATGGTATCCTGCTTCAAAATGTTGCAGTATGGGGAACAAGAGCCTTTCCTATGGGCCGGAGGAAACTGGCATTATAGACTCTACAATACACAAGGAGTTGCCACAGCAGCAACAAAACCCAGAAGCAGTAAGCACCCCCAATGGACAGGCCAAAGGAGAGTATTGCAGGCATTGGGCAGCTGGTATATGGCCTTAGGCAAAGGTCCACTGATGCAAGAGATGAAGCCACAGGGACATAGAAGGTAGCAGAGAGGACAGCAACAGCAGCAGGGCAGACAGCTGCCCCATGGCCACTGGAAGGCAGAGTTTCCTGGGGGAGGCCTGCAATAATGTGTCAGCAGCTCAGGGGTCCAAACTGCTCACTAGAGCAACCCACAGACGCAACAGCAGCTAAGGGAGTGGCGAGATGATGGCAAGGATTTAGGGACACCCATCCCATAAAAAACAAGTGAGGGGCACCCAGATCTAAACCAGCAAGCAAAATAGTGACCCCTGCCACGTGGCAGCTCCCCCAGCTACTCTCCTCACAGAATGCTGCAGCCTGGGCAACCTCTCAAAATCCATCCCTGCCTAGAAATGCCAAGAAGTGCCCAGCTCTTTCCCTATATTTGGTTAGTAATGTTGAGGTGAAGGACAAAGAGAAGGTGACACAGCAAGCCTTGTCTCTTGAAATATGCAAATGTGTGAGCTTTTGCAATAGTTGTCGGTTATTGGGCAACTTGCTTCTTTATCTGCCCCTCATTCAGCTTCCTTGGCTTTGTTCTTCTCAGGACCTCAGATTCCTGGAAATCTGTAAAACCCAGACACTGATAATTGCCACTGAACACCCAGAGCCCAGTGAGGTACAAATGAGGTCATGCCGTGTGTGCTCCGTAAATTCTAAGGTGACATGGGAGTAGTGTTGGGCGCTTAGTGGCAAGTTTCCAGAACCCAGGTGGGGGTGAGAGTGAGTGAGTCAACAAGGAAGAAAGTTACCCAAAAAAGTTCTTAAAAGATCAGCGCCTGGCAGAGAGGCATAAATAGCCTGTGCGTGCCAGGAAGTGAGCATTTGCCTGGAGACCCTGAGCCCTTGAAGAAGCAATGGTGAGTGTCCCTGGGCCTGCCTCTCTTTTTGTTTTCACTGTGTACAGCGAATGTCTCCCTGTCCATTTGGGGTGGTCTAATGTTCTGGTGTTGAGGGAGATAGGGTCAATGTAGCTCTACTGATCTGGGAGGTATGGGTGTGGTGTGAGGGCCTGAGAGGGCAGCATAGTGGGGGAAGAAGGACAGTTCTTCTCTCCCTCACTCTGCTTCCTTTGCTCCATGGGAGATTTGCCTTCTGCGCTGGGGGAGGTTGGGTGAGTGAGATATGACACCCACCTGGACCATAGATGCCATTGTCAGGAAGCCTCAGGTGGGAATGCAATTTCAACTTCCCACTTGTCTCTCTGCACACCTGATTTCTTCAGAAAGGTAGGTGATGGAGGAGAAACAGCCCAGGCCTTCCCAGGCCCGGGGTCAAAATCCATCCCGGTTCCAACTGCCAATTGGACATGGATAAACATCTTTCCTCTTAGCTTCAAATTTTTGTCTTAAAAATACACCCACAGGACAAGTTTACTGATTTCCAATTAATTTTTAGAGGTGTCATTTTTTCAATATACTTTAGTCTGACATTGAGGCATAAAGTGAACACTATGTGGTGGTTTAAGGGGATGTGGCTCTGCCCAATACCTCTATAGGCCCAGCGCAGAGGCCTCATCCAAGTCCTATGTCTCCAAACCTCTAAGGTGGCCCCTGCCCAGACCCCATCCTGCTACAATGAGCTCTGGTGCCTTCTGTGCCATCTTGAGCTGTTGGGCAGAATGCCTGTTTCTTTTCATTCTTCCCCAGATGTGGGCACAGGGCCCTTGAATTGTGGAAGCTGCACACTGGGGGGCAATGTCCTGGCTCAGGCTGGATGCTTTGTTGCTCCTGGCAGAGCCTCTGCCCTAGCAAGGGCCACGCTGCTGGCCTGTGAGCTTGCCTGGTGTTTAGAGACTCCCATGATGCCTGAGGATGTGGTAAACTTGGAATGAGAAAGCACTGATGCAAACAGGTTCCTCCACAACCCAGAACCACCAGCAGGTGGAGAAGAAAGCACTTCTATGGCCAGGAAGGTCCTCCACGGCCTCACCCTCAGGCTGCCTGGCAATTCCTTCTCCTTTGCTCTATCCCTCAGGCTTGTTTCCAGCCTTTGCAATTCCCATGCATGCTTTCCTGGCTCCTAATATACAGTTTCTCTCAAGAGGAAAGTAGCCCACCATTGGGAGTGGCCAGGTCCTTTACCCACCATGACCTCACTTAGCTGTGGAGTCCCTCTCACATGTCACTGGACACTACTGAACATGTTTTTCCTACATCAAAAACCACCCTCTCCCTGACGGAGCGCAACTTACACGCCCTCCTCCACGAGGCCCCTCTCCCAAGTGGTCCCAGGTGGAGGGCCAGCCTTCTAGGTGTCCCAGGGTCTCTCCAGCTATTCTGAGAACTTTTTTCTGGGTTCCATCTGGATCTTTATACATGGAGCAATGTAAGTAGTAAACCACCTGGCAAACATGTATCCATGTGCCCATCTTGTGTTAGGACACATGGCACTGAGCATTCTGGCTCCTTTCCAGACAAGCACTGAAACCGCCAGTGCTAGTCCATGCACAGGTACAAGTGACAGGAAATGAGTTTGCCCAGCAACCTTACTGATTCAGACAGGGAGAAGGAGGTTCAAAGAGGAGGACTGTCCTGCCCAAAGGCACTTCATGAGTCCCTCCTGATGTGACACGTGGCCTCAGTGAGGAGTGCTCATCTTAGCTGTGCCGATGGCAGTGAAAGTGAAGTCACTAGAAAGGACAAAATGGGGCTCTGAGAAGAGGTAGATGTTGCTGATAACCCATGTCAGAGTTCAGCTGGGTAACTCATGCCCTGCCAGGCCAGACTCTATGGCTGCCTTGTCCTAAGATCCTTTCAGAGTCCAGTCGTTCTCTGATTCCACAGAAGGGGCACGGTGATAGGAAAGTGCCTCTCTGACTTCTGGGTGTTGGGCTAAGCACTAACTCGTGTTCTGGAACCAAGAGCATGTCTTTCTTTCTCTGTCCTCCCCTGAAGGCCCTGCTTCTCCTCCTCTCCACGCTGGTCCTGCTCACACAGCCTCCAAGGTCATGGGGAGCAGAGATGATGAACCATACCCAGAAACATTTGGTTGATGCCTGCACTCTGGTCATGTGTGGCCCTGTGGAGAATGGTCTGCCTGGTCGTGATGGACGCGATGGAAGAGAGGGCCCCCGGGGCGAGAAGGGGAATCCAGGTAGAGCTGGGACCATGGGCTTGTCCTGGTGGGCATGGGTGGGCATGGAATTGTAACCAACTCAGCAACTCTGGGCATTTTGCCATGGAAGCCCTGGAAATGGAAGCCCACCTCCTGGGGAAGAGGTCCCCTGGACATTCAGGCCATCTGAAACACCTCGTTACCAGTTGGCAAATGACAGGCCGTCCTGAGCGCTGAGATGTTTTTGCCCCTGCCCTAGTGGCCAGGATTCCTCCCCTAGGATCTTCTGATTCCTCTCACCCTAAGAATGAGCAAATGATGGGTAAATGACTGGTATTTGGGGTCTAGAACCAAGCACTTACAATTGCTCATTGTGGTGGAATGATTTCTGGGCAGTGTGTTAATATGTAAGTAAATTCTACTACTGCATGAGAGGTGGGCAAAGATGAGGCCCTGTGGCCCCACACTCAGTCCTTATAAAAAGGATTTACCTAAATACACTATGGAGAGCAGGAAATGGAGCTCATATTTCTGTGTCCACCCCTCTGCTTAGGCATTCACTTTCGGAGTTCATTTAATCCTATTTATTAGTGACACTTTAACCTCATTTCATTGGTTATGAAATTGTGAGACCCTATGTGGAAGGTGATAAGGACGTGCGCTTCTGTGTCAGGCAAATCTTTGCTTGATTGTTGGTTCCACTCCACAGCAGGGACCCCTGGGACAAGCCGCTCAGTGTGCACATCTGTAAGTGGGAAGAATTTCACACAGTGACAAAAATTGAGCCAAGGCTTTAGTCTTTGTTGAATCTCCAGGATAAAGTTGTATTTTCCTCTGTACTACCAGGTGAATTCTCTTTCGCTTTCTAAAGGTGCTCTTAATAAGGGTGTTATGCAAGAAATACCCCCCATAGGAGAAAGAGGGAGATAACACCCAACTGTTCATTCACTTCCTTGTCCGTTTACTCATTATTTTCTTTGTTCACTAGAAACGGACAAGGAAGTGAATGAACAGTTGGGTGTTATCTCCCTCTCTCTCCTTGCTTTATTACTCATAATAAATCAATGTTACTCATTTATTTGTTAACTGAATTTATGGGATGACATTGGTTAATAAATTATATAGGTTCTATAATAAATCATCTGTATATTGTTTTATGTGTTCACCACCCCAAGGCAAGTCTCCTTCCATCACCATTTATCACTCATGTACCCTCTCCTGCCTTCCCCCACTCGCCTTTCCTTCAGGTGTTTTTTTTCTTTTCTTTTCTGTTTGCAATATGTGTTCTATCCATAAAATGGTGTATTACTCACTTATACAATGGCATATTATTGAGCCATTCCATGGCATATTATTAAGTTATACAAAGAAGTGAGACATTCTACAAAGTGAATAAGCCTCAAGAACTCACTGCACATTAAAAAAAAAAAAAAAAAAAAGCCAGACACCAAAGGTAACATATTGTATAATTCCATTGATAAGAATTATCTGGAGTAGGTAATGGAGACAAGAAGCAGAGTTGTGATAGCCAGGGGTGGGGCGGGGGCATGGGGAATAGGGAGTGGCTGCCCAAAGCCTAGGAGGTTTTCCTTTGGGGTGGTTAAACGTTTTGAACTAAATACAAGTGGCAGTTGCATGACATTGTGAAGGTGCTAAATACCACTGAACTGTATACTTTTAAAGGGTTGGTTTTACATTCAAGAACTTTCTGCCAGGGCTGATTAGCAGACCATGACTGACAGATGAACAGAATACTCCGACACAGGGTTTTGTGCTACAGGACTCTTTTACTCCAGTTGTAAAAGCTGTCCTGTACGCCTGCCTTGTTGGCTTTTTACTGTAACAGCTTGAGCTCAAATTAACCTCCAGATACAATCAGCAGGGCAAGTATCCTTGAGGAAGTATATGCTTCTACAAGGTCAGGTCTTTAAAGATTAAATACAGAGATTCTAGCTAAACACCACACGATCGGACTTGTTTGGAAAAGTCAAGGTAGGGGCTGCTGCTTCCGAGGTCCTCCCAGAGGCCTAGATCTTTCAGAGAATCCTCCTTAAGACAGACATTCCAACCAAGTCCATGCTTCCCCATAACTTTCACTTCAATAAAATGGAAGAACCAAACTCATATAATTAAGTGTAAAATCCTTAAATGTTAATAGCCATTTGTTCCCTTTTGTGTCTTTTTTTGTTAATCCTTACCCCAGGATGTTTTCCCCATTGACTTTTAGAGAGAGGGAAAAGGAGAGGGAGAGACAAAGAGACAGGAACACTGATGTGAGAGAGACACATTGATTGGTCAGATGGAGCCTGCAACTGAGGTACGTGACTTTGACCGGAATTGACTTGGGACCCTTCAGTCTGTGAGCTGATGCTCTAACCACTGAGAAAAACTGGCTAGGGCAGGTTCCTTTTGTCTTTTTTGGGTAACTCTTGCATCATTTAAGACTTAGGCAGCCTGTCTTCAAATAACAGGTCTTTTAAAAATATTTTGACTATTTTTCCAATAGAAAAATACTATGTGGTCACTAAAGATAAAGAAAAAGAAGAAAGTTGAAATTATCTTTGTGACACTTAGAAAAAAATTAACGTTTTGAATATGTCTTTTCTGGGGTTTTCCAATAAGTTTGATGTGCACACCCAATAATGTCTGTACATGTTTATGAAGCAGAAGCATATTCAATATAATGTTTATAATGTCCTTATCCCCTTAATGATGCAGTAGACAATAATTTGGTCTGTTTTCTATAGGTATCAGAACATGTGACCATGCTTTTTCTATTTTTCATGGATGTTTAACCTATTCATCTCATAAAAGGGTAATATGTAAATTGACCGTCACTCCAACACACAAGATGGCTGCCCCCATGTGGACACAAGGCGACCACCACAAGATGGCCAACAGGGGAGAGCAGTTGGGAGGGACCAGGCCAGCAAGGGAGGGCAATTGGGGGTGATCAAGCCTGTAGGGGAGGGCAGTTAGGGGTGAGCACGCCAGCAAAGAAGGGAAGTTAGGGGCAACCAGACCTGCAGGGAAGGGCAGTTGAGAGGGACCCAGGCCTGTAGTGGAGAGCAGTTTGGGACACCAGACCTGCAGGAAGGGCAGTTAGGGGTGACCAGGCCTTCAGTGAAGGGCAGTTAGGGGCAAACAGACTGGCAGGGGAGTGGTTAGGGGGTGATCAGGTTGGCAGGCAGAAGTGATTAGGGGCAATCAGGAAACCAGGCAGGTGAGCAATTGTGAGCCAGAAGTTTTGGATTGATGGGTTCCAGATTGGTGAGAGTGCAGGCTGTGCTGAGGGACTCCCTCCCCCCCTCACCTCCGCCCCCATCCTGTGCATGAATTTCGTGCACCGGGTCTCTAGTATATATATATATAAAAGCCTAATATGCTATTTGTCCGACCAAGCAGTCAACCAAATCATCGACTGGTTGACTGGTCACTATGACATGCACTGATCACCAGTGGGCAGATGGCTAACCAAAATTGCTAATGCGAGTTCAGGTTCTTTGTTTTGTTTCTTCCAATCCAGATATAAGTGAGATTACACTGTGTATTTTTTAATTTGTATGACTTATGACACTTAGCATAATTCCTTCAAGATCAATTCATGTGTGGCAAATGGTAGGATTCTTTTTATGGCTTAATAGTATTCCAGTGTGTGTGTGTGTGTGTGTGTGTGTGTGTGTGTGTGATATTTTTATCCCTCCATCCATTATGGACACTATTAGGTTGTTTCCACCTCTTGGCTACTTTAAAAAATGTTACAATGAACATGAGGGTACAGATATCTTTCAAATTAGTGTTTTATTTCCTTTGGATAAAACCCAGAAGTGGTATTGCTCGGTCATACTTTTAAAAAATATTATCTTTTCAATGTCTTAAAGAAACTCCGTATTGGAATCCATAGTGGCTGCACCAAATTACAATCCCACCAACAGTGCATAGGGGTTCTTCTACTCCACATCATGACCAACACTGATGCTTTTTTGTGTTTTTAATAGTCACCATTCCAGGAGATGTGAGATGATATCTCATGGATTTGATTTGGATTTCCCTGATGACTCTTGTCAGGGACCATTTCTGTTATAAAGTTTGGCCCTAGGAAGGGGAAATCCAGGAGTCCATGATCCAGGGCAAACTGCAGCTCATGAGCCACATTTGGCTCTTTGGCCACTTGAGTGTGGCTCTTCCACAAAATACCACAGCCTGAGAGAGTCTATTTTGAAGAAGTAGCATTAGAAGAAGTTTAAGTTTAAAAAATTTGGCTCTCAAAAAGAAATTTAAATCTTTGTACTGTTGATATTTGGCTCTATTGACTAATGAGTTTGCCAACCACTGATTCAGGGTGAAAACTGGCAGATCCACTGCTGTAATTTTGCAGCCTTGGGGCAGGCACTGGGCACTGCATGGAAATCAGACTGTCCTTGGCTGGACCCCCTCCAGCTCTGGAAGGCCTGTTTCCTCGCCTGTGAAATGGGGTTGTGCAAACCTGTCTCCTGGGTCATCACTGGACTGAGGAGTGTGGAGGTGGAATGTCTACACCTGTGGAACCTGAAGGAACAGGACCTGCATCGCTGGCTCCTCCTAGGACCAGGGCCAGGTTTATGCCCATTTCTTCTGCTGCTACAGGTCCACCAGGAGCTCCAGGGCCAAGGGGGAGGCCTGGACCTGTTGGCCCCATTGGGCCCAAAGGGGACAACGGCTCTGCTGGAGAACCTGGACCAAAGGGAGACTCGGGGCCACGTGGTGAGCAGTGGGTGGGGACTGCAATGCCTGCCTGTAGGTCATGAAGGAGGATGCACATACCACCCAGGAAGGAGGGTGCCCTGCAGGTGGCACTGGGTTCACACAGGGAAGGTGGTAGTCCTTCTGGGCGGAGTCTGTAGGATGGTGCTATTGTCTTACCTCTATGACTGCTCTTGCTTTCTCACTGTCTCCCCGTTCTGAGAAGACCTAGTGCACTGATTGGCTGTTCCTTTTCCCAGGACTTCAGGGACCAGCAGGTGAGCCCGGGCCAGCTGGAAGAGAGGGTCCCTCAGGAATGAAGGGGGATGTAGGCCCCCAAGGCGAACCTGGCCCCAAAGGAGAGCCTGGGCCCAAAGGTAGGAGGTTGGTGAGTGGTGGTCCGGAAGGGAGAGGGAGGAATGACAATGGCAATCCCTGATGTGACCTAAGGATGCTCAGCGTGCCAGGGAAGCCAGGCCTTCACCTCTGGCAGGCCTTGCTGTGGTCCCTCCCCCCACACCCGCACATCAAAGGAGCCCAGACAGTGGGGACTGTGCACTGTCTCCCTCTCCATGTCGAGCTGAGGAAATGATCCAGTCTGCACACACTCTCAGCAGCCTTTGTTCCAATCTGTTCCTTCCTCAGGAGAAGTTGGTGCTCCAGGCATGCAGGGCTCTGCAGGGCCAAGAGGCCCCCCAGGTCTCAAAGGAGTGCAAGGTGCCCCTGGTGAGCCTGGAGCCCCTGGGAATGCAGGGCCAGCAGGTGAGTGATGGGCACAGCTGGGGCAGGCCTTCGGTTCTCCTGTGTCCACTTGAAGCTGTGGATGCCAGTCCCTCCCCCATCACCCACCAGCTCAGAGCTGCAACACTGGGCATGGGGAGTCTGTGCAAGGAGGTGCCTCGCCGGGTTTGAGCTCTGTAACTTGGGAGAGTGGGGAGTGAGCAGCAGGGACAGTCTGCATCCTGGGAAGATCTGGTGATGGGTGCTGGGACAGTAGTGCACAGAGCGGGTGCTTGGCTGGCTTTGGGACAGACTGTACGTGGGAGGGTGTATTGTGGGACAGTAGCACAGTCCATATGCTGGAAGGGAAAATGCAGGAGAATGTGTGCCGAGCTTACTCTCCTCTTCTTATCTGATCTCAGGGCCTGCAGGACCCCCGGGCCCATCGGGACCTCCAGGCGCCAGGGGCCTCCAGGGACTGAAGGGGGACAGAGGTGCTCCTGGGGAGAGAGGACCAAAGGGAGAGAGTGGGCTTCCAGGTAAGGTCACCTCCCCTAGCTCTGGGGCCCAATCAGGGTGCAGAGGGAGGAGGGCCTACTGCTAAGTGGTCAGCCCATTTTGGGGGCAGGGTGGGGTTGTGAATGCAGGAAAGGCTGTTGGGCTAAAGGCAGGAAGATGAGGTTCTATCTAGAGAGCCCCAGTACTCGGGTTCAAGCCTGAGCAGCTTCCCATCTGGTCACTGGGACAGCTCAGCTCTCTTCCCAGCTCATCAGAGAGCTTTGAGCATCAAATATCCCAGAGATGGGAAGTACTTAATGGAAATGCAATTCCCCCATCTCCCCAACAGGCATCTACTAATGTGCTCCCAGATTCTTAGATTTTGCTGTGAAATGTCATCTGGATCAGCGTTAGTGGGGTGCCAGGACCTGCCCAAGGCACGGTGTGCTCATAACAGAGCCTCAGGGAACTCAAGGGCAGGAGGGCCAGCTGGGGCACAGCTCCTTCCCCTCCCCCAAGAAAGCCTATCACTGAGCACCCTTTCCTTGAGACCCGGACTCTGACCAAATGCCTGGCTGTGAGGGACTAGTCCTCACTGGGCCCCTCTCTCCTGCAGACATCGCTGCTCTGAGGCAGCAGATGGAGACCTTGCAGGGGCAGGTGGGACGCCTTCAGGGAGCCTTCCTTCAGTCTAAGAAAGGTGAGTGCCTGGACTGAACCAGTCTCCAAGGGCAGGCCCCAGGCGGGGCCTGAGGCAGGCTGGTCCTAGGATTGGGGTCTCTAGGATGGTAGTGGATTTGGACAATGGGCTGGACCTGGGACTGGGGCGGGACCTGCAGCTAAGCATTGGGTGGAGCAGAGCAGGGCAGCCACATGTTCCAGGAGCTGCAAGCAGATGCAAGAGACACGTAGCAGGCTGTGGCCCCTATACCAGCTCAGTGAGCTGGCACCAGCATGGTCAAGGCTACCAAGCTTCAGCCCCCACCAATCATAGCCACCTGGGACTGGAACAGTTCAATGCCCAAGCTCAGCTGTTCAGACCTTATCACCTGCTGACTTGTGCTGGGCTCAGGACACACCACTACCCAGGATGCATTTCTGATCTTTATGCGGCTAAGTGTGCTGACCCCCCAAGATGTTGCTGCCCAGCCCACAGCAGCAGTGACTCCAGACAACTGTCCTGAGAGTTGGGGCTGGGATGCTGTGCTAGGGTTCAAGGCTGTGAGGGTGTGACCTTGGCATTTGGCCATTGAGTGTCTCACCTCTGACAGGCCCTGGGTCCGCCAGGGGGAAAGCCGCCTTTGGGCTCTACCTAGTGCTAGGCTCTCCCATCCTCCCTGGGTGTTCATGGTGGAGACTCTTCCCTAACCTGGGTGCTGAGGAGTCAGAGGCCCCAGGAGCACAGCCAGTGCCCTGTGCCTGTGGGCATCTCCACCTGAGTCCCAAATTTGCTCCTCCTCCTCCCTGCTTTCCCTATGTCAGCTTTCAGCCCAAATCATTGAGCAAATGACATTGATCCAAAGAGAAGTTTCTGAAGGAGGAGGGCAGGCAGGGGTGAGACATAGGGTTGGCTCTTACATTCCTTAGGGCACTGAGTACCCATGTACCAAGGGAGAGGTTCCAAGCATTTGGTATGTCTCCCTCTCTCCACAAACATGCATGTGTGCTCAGTCCCTCACATGCACACTGATGCAAACAAAGGAAAATTTGTGTCATGCACCTGCCACAAGTGTGTGTATAACACACATGCCATCACTCACATCATGCATCTACACCCTTGAGCACACATGCATATTCACACACACCCAGGTGGGCCTTCAGTGCTCCCATGTACCTTCAGATGGACACGTGGTCATATTCCTGCCTGCACACACAGACCCTCCTGGGTGCATGTAATGAATGGCAGATGAACTCTTGACCAGGGCTGCTGTGGGTGCCCTTCTGAGCCTGTGTAGAGTCTGCCCCTTGAACCCTTGCGGAAGGGTCACGGTAGGTCAGGGTGCAGCCTGGGCTCCTCACCAGCCCTTTGGGGCTGGAGCACAGCCCTCTCAGGAGCCCTGAAGGCTTCTATGCACAAACCCAGCAGTCAAAGGGATGGAAAATGAGCCTGGCCAACATGTCGAAATGGTTGAGTGTTGCTCTATGAACCAGGAGACCATGGTTCAATCCCCAGTGAGGGCATGTGTCTGGGCTATGGGCTTGATCCCCAGTAGGGGGTGTACAGGAGGCAGCCAATTAATGATTCTCTGTCATCATTGATGTTTCTACCACTCTTTCCCTCTCCTTTTCTTTCTAAAATAATTAAAAATATATTAAAGTACACACACACACACACACACTCACAAACACAACAAAGGGATGGAAAATGAGATGGAATAAAAATATATAGTTGTGTTATTTTGTAAACCAGAAGATACCTTAACCAATAATCCAAATTAATTTGGAGTCTTTTATTATTACACTAGCGGTAGTGGGCTCAGAATAGAATATCCGTCAGATTCTGGGCCCCAACATGGTGGCAGTCTATCCTATTTATACTTTTCAGCTCTTTGTCTTCCAAATTTGGAACGAGACTTTCAGACCTTCTGAGAAAGAAGTGCTATGTGTTAGGGCAGGGCAGTGAGACCATATCTCAAGGCCTGGCCTGGCACCAGCACTAACTCCGTCTGGGATATAGTTTATGGCCTCAATGGAATGGGAGTAGTCTTATATTTTCTTATTATTTAAGAAAGCAAGCATTTACAGAAGCCACAATAGCAGGGTTAACATTTCAAAGAGCAGTTTTTACACAAAATTGAGGTTACTATGCTTCTGCTGAATGCCACACACATGATGCTTTTTATCAATTGTACTCCCATCTTAGAGATAAGGAACTGGTAACCCAGAAAAAGAAATGATTTTCTCTGCCACCTGGACAGGCATGGCCAAGGGGGGCTGAACACATGGCCCTCTGGTTCCCAGACAGGGCTCTCTCCAGCACTGTCTCTCTCTTGCCCCTGGTACCCATGCACACCTCTCAGCTGTCTTTTGGCCTCTCTCCCAGCCCTCCAGCCTCACCCAAATGCACAGCAAGGTGACAGCACTGGGCTGCACTCAGTGCAGAGATTAGCACATGGCTGCCCTCAAAGGGCCCACCCTCCCCTCTTCTTTCCCACGTCCACACATGGCACGGGCCTCCCTCCCAATGCCACAGGGTCCCAGTGAGAGGAGAGGGGGCACTTGTTTGAAGCTCTCAGAGGCCACACAATGCCAAAGCTTTCCATTCCTGCCCAGGAACTGGGAAACCGATTCTACCATGCAATATGGGGTGAGATAGAAAGAGCATGTCTCAGCTTTACTGTGAGATCCGATAAGGGTGACTCCCCAACTCTACATGGGATGGTTAATGAAGTTGAGCTCCTCTCTCTGAGCTTAGGGTTCTCACCTGTAAGTAGACAGGCAGATCCACCTCTCAGAGTGTACCACGGAGCCAGGGGTCTCACCTTTGTCCTCCCTGGTGCCCTGAGGTCCTGGGCTCTGGGTTGGAGCACAAGGGTCTCAGAGCCATGTAGCTTTGGCAGGTGCCCCCAGAACCCTAACCTGACTGTCCTCTCCTCCTAGTGGAGCTCTTTCCCAACGGCCGAGGTGTTGGCCAGAAGGTCTTCAAAGCATCAAGCTTTGTGAAACCTTTCCAGGAGGCACAGCAAGTGTGCACACAGGCGGGGGGCCAGCTGCCCTCCCCACGCTCTGCAGCTGAGAACGAGGCCTTGAAACAGCTGATCGAAGTTGAGAACTTGGGTGCTGCGTTCCTGAGCATGACTGACTCCGAGACGGAGGGCAAGTTCGTCTACCCAGGAGGGGAGCCCCTGGGCTATTCCAACTGGGCCCCCGGGGAGCCCAACAATGATCAGGGCATTGAGGACTGTGTAGAGATCTACACCAACGGCGAGTGGAACGACAAGTCCTGTGAAGAGAAGCGCCTCGTGATCTGCGAGTTCTGAGCCCTCCCCTGTGCTGCCCACATAAAAATGAAGAGCTGAGGGCTCTGTGACCGGCTTCTGCACAGAGCCAAGGGCTCCCATGGAACTCCTCTCTCAGAATAAAATACACAACTGGCTACACACACTGGCTGCCCTGTCAGCGGGAGAAGGGGCCAGCCTGCTTTTCCAGTTGCAAGGGATAAAATTAGGTCCCAAAATCCAAAGGCTCCTCCTCAGCCCTCTGCCTCCTCACACTGTCCACCCAGCTTGTCACTCCCTCCTCTGTCACTCTTCCTCCTCTGTCACACATCCTCCTCTTGCTTTGGTGTCCCATTAGGGCAGTTAAATATCTTCCACTTTTGCTAGCCCCTCCTCTTCCTGACCAATTAATGGACTTATGCTCAAGCCTTAACTCTCCCTTCTCTACCCTCCTCATCCTCACTCCAGGGATTAGCTAGTTCTGTCCAGGGCTCAGACCCCTGGTACCCACATTTCATGCCTGCTCAGGACCTCTCCCGGAGCCCCAGACTCCTCTGACCAATGCTAGTGGAGCCCCAGGGGCTGGGAGGTTCAGTGGTTTCTCCTTGCCTCAAGGCCTGAGCCCCAGAAGGAGCACAGCTCCATGTTCTGACCTGGAAGGTCATCTGCCTCCCTGGCAGGACTGTGTGGCCCAGTTGAGCAGCCTCCTCCGCATCCCTGCACACCAGCACCTCATTCTACCCTGTCATTGTGACTGCCTGCCAGCTCATGGTGGGAGTCCTACTTCAAAATCCCAATTCCAGCTAAGATCTCAGGCACTGAGGGTCCAGCCACACTCATGTTCACCCCCAGCCCTCCCTTTGCATCTGCCCAGGAAGTTCTCCCCCTTTGAAGCCTCAGAGCCATCTGGCCAGTTCCTCATCCTCATCCCACAGAGAGGGGAAACTTGCTCAAGGCCCCAGGTGTGTCAGTACTACAACTTAGTAATATGAAAGGTCATCTGATCCCAACCCTTACACTTCTGGCCTATCAACTTCTGGGCCAAAGGCCTCTGTGTACCAGTTGACATTAATGACACCTGTGCTTAAGAAATCAGAAGGACATCTGGTTGAAGCCCAGGCTCATAGAAGAGGCAACAAGACTCCTCCCCAGACAGGAAACCAGCCCTCCTTTGTTCCCAGGGACTGGAAGCCACACACCTCTCTTCCCAACACTTTCCAGCCTCACCTCAAATGTAGGACAGCAGGTCTGAGAGCAAAAAGCCACATCTAATCACTATGGTGTCAGATGGTACGAGATTGATCAAAATGATCATTTAGTAAGTTATGTAATGACTAATCACTGGGATTTACACCTGAAGTTAATATAATACAGCATGTCAGCTATAATTTACAAATGAAAAATAATTTAAATAAATAAAGTAAAACAAGGACCACACCTCCCAATAGCACTCAACTCAGTCTCTCTGCTGAGACCTTATACCTGTTACTGAACAAAAAGCCCCAGGTCCTGGCAGCTTCTGAAATAAATGTCAGTTATGCAACAGTGAGCAAATAATCTTCAATTCAGAAGTCACACTGGCACACCATCCACCAGGGAGCTGACAAAGGTATTTCATTGCAAATAAAAAGGAAAAGCAGTGGATGTAGTTTAAGCCCAGGGAGGGATATTTCCCAAGAATGAAGAGTTCTGAGGTGGCTCAAGGACTGCGGGTACACACACAGCGCTGTGCGGCCTCCCTGCTTCAGCCTCTGTGCATCTTCGCCTCTCTTCCTCCCTTTCCCACCACCTGCTTCTGCTTCCGGCTCTCAGTGCCCAAGCACAGAGTCATGTGTCACACAGAGATCAGAAACTCTTGCTTGATATCAGGTCAAAATTCCTGTGGAAGTGAATCGGCCTGGCCCAGGAGACTAGGCCTGGGGGTGGACGACACAGCACAGTATGGCCATTGGGACCCATGCAAGGTCATGGTGGTCTGTCAGTCCCTCTAAAAGTGACCACTTCCCACCCCAGCATGTAAGGCAACCTATTTCTTTGACACAAGTGCAGTGGAAATGACATACCTGACTCAATAGGAAGAAAAGAAGTGGCCTGTGGTGTTGAAGGCAAGGACTGTGGAGACCCCAAGCCCTAGGAGAAGCTTTAGATTCACCTCATCATGGGGTCTGGTTAGCTTTCCAGCACAGAGAGCAAGTAAGAAGGGCCATTTGGGTTCTGTAGACACAGCCCAACGAAAGCCAAAAACTAAGCACAATATTTCAAAAAAAAAAAAAAAAATCCAGGTTTTAACCCTTTCTGAGCACAGAGACCTCTCCCCCACTCCTACATGAGCAGAGGTGAACATGTGCAATAAATGACATTAGCCTTACCCCACCCATAGTAGCTTGGTCCTTAGGGGAGTAGCCTGGGTGCCACATGGAGCCAAGACTGCATCACTCTGACCTCTCAGGAGACGCTATGACCCTCACCTTGTCAGGCGACATCCTGGGAGCAGCCTAGGGTCCTTCCAGGTGTGGAGGGTGACAAACACAGCAGCTCCATAGGGAAGCCCTGCTCAGTTCAATAGTATATTCTCAGATCAGCTCTTGGTTCTCAACCAGCCCACTTCCCATCAGGAACTGACAGTGAGGCGCACTGTGATGTTTGCAGGTGTTAGGATCTTTTATCTTCGTCCTGAATTCCTTCCGTGTAAAACTGAGTTGCTTAAGTTCAGGACATTCTCAATCACTCTTATCTTCTGGATATTCTTAATTCAGGCTTAATGGTGTGCTTGACCTTTTCAAGCTACCAGTGCTTATATACTAGAGCCAAGAACCCAGGTATCTACTATAGGGGACAACATACGTATAAGTTACATATTTATCCTGGCATCTCGTCATACCCTCATAGATGCTATAATCATGAACGTACATGATAAGTTGAAGAACTGTGTTCCTGCACACAATAGAGGCACTCAACAATAAAATCTGAAATGAGTGGATGATGGTAAAACCTTTTAACTAGGAGAATAGAGGTTAGCCATCTCTTTGTGGTTTCACCAAGCCACTGAGAGACCAAGACACTTCTTATTATTGCCCAAGCTATGTCTATGAGGCCCCCATATGGCCAATAACAGGTGTCTTCTTATAGGCTTTACATTTGTTGTTGCTTTTGTGTGTCTGTGAATATTTTAATCCAAGAGGCCTTATGAAGGCTGGTCTGTGACCTGCGTAGAAACAGATAAGGGCAAGTGCACTGTCTGAAACGCCCTGTTCTCTGCTGCTGTGTAGGAGCAGCAGCAATAGTGGTTATATGTTGTGTAACCCAGCATTCTGGAAACCTGAGCAAATGCAGGGAAAACATTGAAGATCACTTGGATGGATCTACCTGGGCCTTGAGTGCGATTGGGAGTTTGTCACTGCAGCATGTGTAGTCCATCTTTACTGCATAGAATTTGAATATCAACCTATTTGACTTTCAGTTACCTAAGCAATATAGTCTCTCTCAGGCTTCCTGACTCAAATAACCTGAGCCACTCACGAGGGCCCTCCCTACCTGATGAAAACAATACTTTTCATATTTGTTTATTAAGAAGGTTGAGTGAAAAAATGAAACAGTTGAGTGAATGCAATCCTGAGTTCCTATTTGTAAGCCTGTTTGTATGGTTGAAGAAAATGTTTTCAACACATTTTCAGGCCCATTGACCTGAGGAAATATAGCACAGTGACACACACACACACACACACACACACACACACACACACACACACCGTCAGCCTCTCTGCACGTTTATTAATTCCCTGAATGTTTCATTTTACATGTAAGTGGCTGGGGTCAGGCAGAGGCCAAAGTTCAGATGACACCTTCAGGCCAAGGGAATGTGTTCTGTGACCAGAGGGGTGCATCGGGGCAAGAAGGGGAGGGTACAAGCACTGCTGGGTTTTCAGCAAGCCTAGGACACCTGGCCTGGCGTCAGAGGGCCTGAGAGGATAGTAAGAGGATGAGAGGGATGTGAGTTCTCCAAAGACTCAGTTCCAAAAGAGAGTGAGGCTGGGAGAGCTCATCAGAAGGTCTTATGAGAGAATAAACAACCTAGAACAGTCAGAAAAATTACTTAAAAAACAAAGAGAATGCAGTTGGTCCTTTTAAGTTAAAAGGTTTTATAAAACTAACGTAATTGTAATAGTGTTTTACTATCACAGGA
Organism: Pipistrellus hanaki; assembly: GCF_964339955.1. Taxonomy (NCBI): domain Eukaryota; kingdom Metazoa; phylum Chordata; class Mammalia; order Chiroptera; family Vespertilionidae; genus Pipistrellus; species Pipistrellus hanaki. The sequence goes on along the minus strand of NC_140516.1, from coordinate 9,611,966 downwards.
CAGATGGGCCAAATGTAGAGTTTACCCAAGCCAGTCCCTAGTATGTCTATACATATATGTCATATATGCATGACAAAAATAGGTTGCCAAGGTTATAGTAAAATAATGAATGGTTCAATTAATAATTCTCAATAAAATGGGTAAGCATTTAGTGGAAAAATAAAATCAGATTTTTACTTACATATAAAATTTAAAATCAGAACTAAAATATAAAAGTTCTCTGCCAAAAAGTAAAGCAATATAAGATTAAAATTGAAATGCTCATTTATCTACAAATATATAACAGATAAATAAACATGAAAATGATAAATATTGAAGTAGGAATGAAAAGAGAAATATCTAAGAATGAGAAGAGAAAAATTATGAAATAAGATATACTGATGGCCAATAGTAATGAAACATGAAACATGTACAATCTTAGTAGTAATTAAAGAAACTCAAATTAGAGAAACCAAGTTGGCGGCATAGGGTAGACACCCAAATGCAGCCTACTACAACAAATTTGAATATAGAACTGGAAAACAGGGGAGGCATGCCCTGAAGCACCGAACAGTTAGCTGAGAGGTGGCTCTGCCATCTGGGAAGGAGAGAGAGGCATGCTGACCCTCAGAAACTGTGAAGGTATGGAGAACTGTGCACACGAAAAGGTGCTGCTTAATCCAGTGTGCGGAGTGGGAGGGCCGGGCCAAGATTGCTGCTGGCCGACTCCTGGTGTACCGAGAGGGTGGACAGCTGACGCGTGGCTGGCTTTCTTGTTCGAGAGGAAAACAGATTCAACCTATTGCTCTGATAGATGGCCCTAGTCAGGGAGAGGCCAGACTGTCAGGCAGCAGGCAGAAATCTCTCTGAGGTGTGTGAAGCCAGAGGCCATTACTGTGGGACTTGGGGAGGAGCCGATGGGAAAACAAAGCTTGTCTGTACCAACCTGTGACTCTGCCCCATCCAAGCTGAGCACAGAAACTCTCCCAGAGGCTGGCTTTCTCTAAGGAGGAACTGGCTAGAATCCAAAGCTAGCCTGTGCCTTTACCAAAGAGGTGTGTACGCCTGCAACCAATCTTGCGAGACTCACCATGAACAGGACTTTTCTAAGGCAAGACTGACAGGGAACCAAGATTGTCTGCATCACCCCAAGACTCCGCCCCATCCAAGCGGAGTGCAGAAGGCCTCCTAGCTGAGACACTGCTGATGCTCCCAACCAATTGGCTTGGAGATCCATGCTTCCCAGTGATACCAACAATAAGCAAGGCTTAACAACAAGACAGTACACAAAGGGCTACACCAAGACTGTCCACCGCAAGAAACTGGGAAGGCTGTGCTATTGGGCTCTACCAGAACACTTAGCACACAAAACTATTCCATCAAATCAGAAAAACAACTACCCTGGTTTCCCCAAAATAAGAGTGTCTTATATTAATTTTTGCTCCCAAAGATGTGCTAGGTCTTATTTTCAGGGGATGTCTTATTTTTCCATGAAGAAGAATATGGTACACATTTATTGTTAAATGAAAATAAAGGAAATTTATTACCTGTATATGGTACGGTAGTACAGTATTTGTCAACACAAACCAGAAAAACTGTGAATCCTACAGTATCAAGAATTTACTCATTTATTCAATGACAATCATGTCATCATCTTCTGGAGCATCATCATAACAATCCAATTCCTGAATTTCCTGGTGAATTTCTTGTGACTCCATTTCTTTCAGAATCAGTGGACCAAATCTCTCATGTTTAGCAATAGTACTGTCTTTAAATGAGTACTTCTTGTCAAGGTAGCCTGCTCGCAATGCATTTGCAAAGCAACTGTCAGTGATTTTCTCACATGAATTCTTCACCCAAGTCACAACTTCTTATGGTTTAGGTTTCACAAAGTTTCCACGCTGATTTCTCTCCATTCAATTTTTAATGTAGTCATTAATTTCTATGCGCAAATTGTCTTTGAATGGCTTGTTTATTGCAATTTCAAGAGTGTGGAGATAGACCATCATTCCTGCAGGAATCATTATCTGATCTATTTTTCTTTTGTGAAGAAATGTCTTCATGTCTGTAGCACGGTGAGTGCTGGCTGCATCCCAGACTAGCAGAACTCTTTGGCTCCCTCGCATAACAAGCAGCAGCATTAAATCGACCCACTCTCTTATAACTGCTTGTGTGGCCCAGGCTTTTTCAGTTTCAAGAATAGAAATGCCGAAAACACTTTCAATCTTTTCCTTCTTGCCCTTAGAAATGATTAAAGGTGGGATTTTAGTGTCATCCAGACGAATTGCCAAAATGCAGGAAATACGTGCACTTTCATAAGCAGTGGAGGGAATGTACACTAAGAAGGCACCTCGCTGTTCAATTGTTGTTTGAGATGATTGGCCCATAAACACTGCAGTGTCATCCATAGCAATCATGTTGGAAAGATTGTATTTAGAGAAGTCAGCATCATCAATAAAGGACTTGAATGCAAGTGCTCGCTTAATAAGTTGAGTATCTTCCAACCTAAACAATGTTGTAGATCTTCTTAAAGACAGTTCATTTCACTGAAGGAAATTATCCAGCCAGTGTTGTGATGCTTTGAAGTCTTCGGGGGCTATGTCAAACTGTGGTGCCATTGCAAGGGCAAATTCTTAAATCTGAGCCCTATTCACAACCAAAGCCTTTGCTCTCCTGTCAACAACCCATTCACTGATCAGGTCTTCCAGCTCAGAAAATAATGGTTGCCAACCTGATCCACACTTGCGCTTTTTAGCATTTCCCTTGTCCACTTGTTCAATGAGGTTACCATACTCTGCTCACCATTTTTGGACCAATCGGATACTCAACATCTTCTCTGCAGAAAGCAGTAAGATTTTGGCCACAAGAGTCTTCCACGAGTCCTTTCTTGTACTCCACGGAGTAGCTTTTTCTTTTTGTGCTCATTTCTAGGGGTAAAAAAAAAGGAATTGGGGTATCAAGGTGGGGAAAGGGGGATCACTTAAAATGACACAGTGGGGATCAGAGGGGGGAATCAAAATGGCACAGGAGAATGAGACGGGAGATTACCATTTTAGTAACCCCTTTTGATCCTCCTGTGTCATTTTGAGTGCCCCCTCTGATCCTCCTCTGTCATTTTAAGTGATCCCCCTCCCCCCACCCCTTTGCCACTGAACACCTTCACCAGACATACCCCCTACCCCTTTATCAGACATTTACCCCTTGGGGCCTGCCTGGGGACTCTCACTGGGCTTGCTGGAGCCTGAATCTGGGCTGAAGCAGGGTCTTCCACTGACTGAGAACCTTCAATCATCATGAGGGCGGTTGTGAGCATCAGGTAGTGTCACCAGAGACAGGCCAGCACTCAGCACCTTCGCTGTGTCAGCTCTAATCCTCCTGTTCTTCTACAGGCATCTGTGAAAGTCTCCTCCTCTCTCCCACCCCATGCTCACTGCTCACTCCTGACCTCCCTCCGCTCCGCCTCCACACCACAGAGATGTCAGGACTCTGCGTAACGTCACTAGTTGCTAGACACCAGTCGGGGAGGCCCTAGCGACCAGTTTACGGTAAATTAATTTTCATTCTGAGACAGAGCCTGGGGGGCCCTATTTTTGGGGGGATGCCTTATATTTCACTCAGAAAGAAACAGTTAAGTAGGTCTTATTTTTGAAGATGTTTTATTTTCGGGGAAACACGGAAAATGCAGACAAGAGGCAAGACACAAAGGTAGGAGATGGAAGAATAGAAAAGAATAGACATTGAGTTCAAAACTACAGTTATAAGGCTTTTCCAGACTATCCTAAAAAAGGCCGATAAAATAAATTAGATCTATGAGGATATAAAAGGGGATCAACTAGAAATAATAAGGGATCAACTAGAAATAAAGAAAATATTGTCTGAAATTTAAAATATTACACAGAGTCCTAAAAACAGACTGGAAGATCGCAAGAATCAAGACAAAGATTTAGAACACAAAGAGCCAGAGGACACTCCCCTGCAGAAGCAAGAAGATACGAGAATCCAAAAAGTTAAAGATAGTGTAAGAAACCTCTGGGACAATTTTAAGCGAACCAACATCAGAATTATGGGGATCCCAGAAGAAGAGAGAGAGCAAGATACTGAAAGAATACTGGAAGAAATAGTGACAGCAAACTTCCCCCACCTGGGGAAAGAAATAGATTTACAAGTCCAGGAAGCACGCAGAACCCCAAACAAAAGGAATCCAAAGAGGACCACACCAAGGCACATCATAATTAAAATCTCAAGAACAAAAGACAAAGAGAGAATATTAAAAGCAGCAAGAGAAAAGCAGGTAGTTACCTATAAAGAATCACCCATAGGAATGTCAGCTGATTGACAATATCAACAGAAACCATGAAGGCCAGATGGGAATGGCAAGAAATATTCAAGGTGATGAATAGCAAGAACCTACAGCCAAAAATACTCTACCCAGCAAAGCTATCACTCAGAATCGAAGGCCAGACAAGGAGCTTCACAAATAAAAAGAAGCTAAAGGAGTTCATCACCACGAAACCAGAATTATATGAATTGCTTAAGGTAGTTCTTTAGGAAGAGAAAGAAGATAAAGATAAAAATTATGAACAACAAATACGTAACTATCAACAAGTGAAACTTTAAACCAAGGGAATTAAAAAATCTGATGAAAATTGTTAACTGGTGAAGATAATATAATCAGAGGTATAGAAGGGGAGTGGACTGATGATTCTCTGGAAAAAGGGGAGTGGGGGTGCAGGAAGAGACTGAACAAAAACTGCACCTATGGATGAGGACTATGGGGGATGGGGAAAGGACAGAGTGTGGGGTGGGAACCTGGTGGAGGGGAGAAATTGAGGAGGGGGGGCAAGAGGAACACATTTGTAATAATCTGAACAATAAATATTTATTAAAAAAATAAAGAAACTCAAATTAAACAGCAGTAAACATCCAAAAATTTATGGACTAGAGTTCAAGCTATACTCAGAGAAAATTATACTTTACTTTCATTATTAAAAATTTATATATATAAAATCCTAAGCAACCATTGCAACCAAAACAACTAAACGGATGACCAAATAGGCTGTGTGGGGTGACTAGGCCAGCAGGGGGGTTAGTGAGGAATGACCAAACATCTGTACAGCGGGCTGTGTGGGCTGACTAGGCCAGCAGGGGAGTTAGTGAGGGATGACCAAACATCTGAAGAGCGGGCTGTGTGGGGTGACCAGGCCAGCTGGGGATTATTCAGGGGAAAGCAAACGACTGAACAGCAGGTTGTGTGGAGTGACCAGGCCATCAGGGGGGTGCAATGAGGGGTGACCAGGCCAGCAGATGGGGGCCTTGAGGGGTACCATGCTGGCAGTGGGGGAAGTTGGAGGTGACCAGGACAGCAGGGGGGCCAGTTAGGAGCAATCAGTCAGGTAGGCAGGTGAGCAGTTAGTGATCCTGGATTGTGAGAGGGATGTCCAACTGCCGATTTTGGGCCTAAATCAGTAGTCATACATCCCCTGAGGTGTCCTGGAATGGAGAGGGTACAGGCTGGGCTGTGGGGATACCCCCTCCCCTCCATGCATGAATTTTGTGTACCAGGCCTCTAGTTACAAAATAAAAGCATGGGCACTGAGTGTGGTATTAAGCCATCTCTGAAGCATCTGTCCATCCTCCATCTCAGACCATGCGTGCTTCCGCCTCTGGACTCCTCAGACCCGTTTCACATGGTGCACCCCAAATGTACTCCATTTTTCCTGGTCCCTGCCCTTGGAATGCTTGGGAAACAGACCTCATCAGTGTAAGGGGAGAGGATCACCTATAAACTGCAGACAGAGCACAAAAAAGGTCAGCACAGGTATCTGGGTGGCAGAGGATGTTCTTGCTGGGTAAAGGGTCACAAGGCAACTCCCATGTAATCTGATTGTGCCTTTGTGGTTGCCAATGCCACGGTTTGTTAAGTGAACAAGAAGCTGAACTTAGCAGAAGCACCAGGAAGAGCTGGCACATGGGTTCTTTTTCACACACTATCTCAGATCTGTTGGTAGTCACTGCAGGGGTCAAATGGCCCGAGGGTCTCATCCCAGCTGAGATATGGTGTTAAGTGTAGAGAAGTCCCCAGTCTCTCCTGGCTGATGCTGAGGGGTGTGGAAGGGGAAGCATAGGGCTTGATTCTGGTTGAACGTCACAGAGGTAGCTAAGGGGGGTGCCCACACATCCAGCCTCCACAGAGCCAGTCCTGTCCTGACAGAGATTCTGACTTCAGCCTAGACACAGAGAGCTGAGGCGAGCAGACAAGAAGGAAGAGCTCACAGTGAAGGTATGGACATGAGAGACACACAGACGCAGAGCAGAGGATTAATTCTACCAGTTCCAGGGATTGCTACACGTGGGGGCTACTGCTCACCCAGTGGGACAGTGTGTCTGGTCCTGCCTCTACAAGGGAGGGGCATTTAGGAAAGGCATTCTGACTGGGTATTGCAATCAGAGCAGCAGGGAAGAAAGCAGGAACATCTGAAGTTGCAGACCAGGGCCCCACTACTCACCTGGCTCCCATGTTGGCTTTCTGAGTTTGCTCGCCTTGTCTTAGAGACACCAGCAGAGGGCAGCATGAAGCCACTGCTTTTACCCAAGAAAGAAAGCTGTGCCCAGAGCCATATTCCAAAGTAAGTCTCTCCAAGCAGCTTCTCTCTTGGATCCAACTTGGAGCTCAGTCAAGCTCCTGAGAAGGTTGTGGGGTCACACATTCTTTGGGGAGCACTGCAATTCCTTCATTTGTTTGTTTATTCACTTATTCACTCAACAGTTATTGAGAGTGAGGTGGTCCCCAGCCCTGTTATGGGCCTGGGACTTCATTGTATGACTCAGCTTATCATACTAATCACAGTAACACCAAGAAGGAATGCTTGCATGGCATTCATCATGGCCAGAGCTCTTCTGGCTGCCTTACTTGTGCCAGTCCATTTATTCCTCACAGCCCTGTGAGGGGGACACTAGTCATAGCCCATGTTTACCATGAAGGGAACCTACACCCAGAGTGTGTGTGACTTGCTCAGGACCTCAGCTGCATGGGGTGTTAATCCAGACAGTCTGGCTCCAGCATCCTCTCTTTTATTTTTTTAAACATATTTTTATTGAATTCAGAGAGGAAGGGAGAAGGAGAGAGAGATAGAAACATCAATGATGAGAGAGAATCATTGATCAGCTGCCTCCTGCAGCACCCTACAACATTAAGCCTTTAACCCAGACATGGGCTCTTGATTGGAATTGAACCTGGCATCCTCTCTCTGCAGGTTGATGCTCTCTCCACTGAGCCAAAGCAGACAGGGCTCAGCATCCTCTTAATGACTTTGTTACACTTGACGAAAACAAACAAGTAAATGGTCAGGATGATTTCAATGTCCACAACAGCCAATAAGAAAATAAACCTGGGTGTTGTAATGGGGACTGGGGTTGCAGTAGCCATACATTCGATGGTCAGATAAAGGCTTTGAAGGGGAGGACAATGGTGACAATAAGAGCCAGGCCCTGCAGGAGAAGGATCATGCTATCACCCACACAATCTCTGTTGAGCCCAGGGTGGTAGTGCTCAGCTCAAGGCCACTTGTGGACACTTTGTCCATGACCAAGCATGCACATACCTCACCTTGAGCCCCTGACACCACCCCCAACTAATACTCCTCATTGAGGGGTGTGCAAAGTAAGGCAACTGGATATAGGCTTGGGATAGGGGGTAGAGAGGTAGTGGCTGAGTCAGCTAACTGCAGGATGCTGGGAATTTCAAGCACTGGGTCTCCTGGTTTCTGTACAGAAACACACACTCACACATGCACAAAGACCCCAAATCATGTGCACACAATTCCCCACTCACTGTTTCACCTGGTATTTCACAGAGATGTTCCAGACCCAGGCCCATTACCTGAAGCTAGGAGGCAGTTAGACCCTGGAAATGCAGAGGGAAGGATTTGGGTCAGCAGTTGTGTTTGACTAGTGGGCCATGAGCAGCTGACGGAGATATTTGGGATCTGACACTGTAGAGTTAAGCAGGATCCCCTTCACCTGGTGAAGGTCTACATAGATGGAGAAGCCTTGGCCCCTGGCTTCTGGGTCTCCCTGTAAAGGTAAAAGGCAGTCAAAAAGCTACTGGTATGGTTGTGTTTCCTTGAGCAGTGGTTTCCAAAACTGGCTAAACATCTGGATCACCTAAGGACCCTACTACGGTGAAGGACTCTGAGCTTTTGATGCACTGGGTCCACAGCACATCCAACTTGACCTTATGACTCACTCTGCCAAGCCTTCCAGGTAGCTCTGCTGGCATGCCTCTGAAGAGCCACATAAGGTGGCACTCAAGGTTACAAAGACAGCATCACTTTACAAAGTTCACTTCCCAACATCCCCATGGTGACATTCGGTCTCTTCCTGGTTAACAGGAAATGAATCTCTGATTCTTGGGAGTTCTAATGCACAGAACAGTTACACAATTACGAAAAACAACCTTCTAGATCAGAGGCCCTCTGCCACGTGCAAATACAAGTCCAGTTCTGCCAGTGACCCAGCTCTGGTGGATCTCTGACAGCCATGGGAGGGAAGCAGGTGGCCCAGGGCACAAGAGAGGGCAGAGGAATGTGAATTCTAGACCATTAGCCTGTACCCCAAGTCCCCATCCTCTGGTATGGGCATGGCTGAGAGTGAGAACAGCAGAGTTGTAGGGCTCCCCTGAAAGATGATCCTGCAGGAGTCTTTCAATTCCAGATGCAGAGCTCAGTTGCATCAGGGCGATGAACATTGAAAGCTCTCCTAGCTGCTTGCCCTCTGATGGCGGAAGGAAATCTCACTGGCTGGGTCTATACTACCTCAGGAGACCATGGACTTACATGAACTTTAAATTCCAGGTTCCCATCTTTAGAGCAAGTTGAACACACCATTCTAACTTACTCAGTGTTGCTGTTGATGGACTTGGAAAACAGGTGATCCATGATCAGGCAACAATGACTTTGCACAAAATGGCAGGTAACCAACACTGAAAACAGTTCTGGGATCCTGCAGCGTTTGCTCCTGAAATGGGCCGCACGGATCTGAATCTGTGTGACCATTGACTCCTCAGCTTTAGCAGGGAGAAGCCTCGACAGAGCAATTTAGATATAGAGATTGAGGCCACTCAATGCATTAGGCAGGGACATGCTTCGCAACCTTGCATTTCCCACCAACCTACTGCCTCTCATCCAGCCTCAACATGGCTCAGGCTTGTTCTCTCTGGGACACAACCCTGGAGTCAGGGCCCAGGCTCCACAGAGGTCTCAGCACCAGCCTTCTGTCTAGGAATGTGCTGAGCCATGGCCTTCAGTTCCTTACTCTTTGCAAGAGGCAGCAGAGAAAATTGCAAGTCAGATAGATCTGCGAGTTTCTTGGTCCAAAAGCCATCCTGGGGAGGGATATGGCAACAGCAGGGCTCAAAAGGTCACTCAGTTCTCCCCATTCCTGAAGCCCTGGGAAGCCTGGATGAACTGTAGTTACTATCATTAGACTCTCATTAGAATAGTGTATTTTTACATTTATGCCACCCTCAACGGAGCTAACTTGCATGGGTTCCACTACTTATTGATAAGAATTGGGAAGTGAATTTCAGGGAGGTGGTTGCCTCAATCCTAGATGGAGGCAGAATCGTGGCAGGCAGATGCATTTAGAGAGAGGAGTTCTGAAAAGACGATTTGGTGTGACGTCAGGAGAAGAATAGGCAGAGGAGAAGGCTGGAAGGGGAATGGAAGAATTTAGCTTGTCCTGTAGATTTTTACTGTTTCCCTGACTAGGGGTGACCATTACATGCTGGGAAGAAATCCATGTGAGGTACAATTTTATATATAATTTTATATATAAAATTCTACAATTTTATATCTAAAGATACTGTCCTTTATGCTCAGTATAAACACGAAGACATTCCCCTCAGGGAAGAGCTTGGTCCCCCGTCCATTACAAAATATAGAAATAATTATATAATGGTTACCAGTCCGTTTTCTCCTTGTTTTCTTGGCTGTAGGAAAGGGCACCTGGGGAAGGCCTCTCCCTACATTCACTTGTCAGATCCAGTCCATGAGTCCACATGGCATTTTTGGGGGTGTACCCATTCAACAAATACTCATCAAGCACTTCCTAAGTTTATGGTGCTCTCTCTGGGAGTTCAGATACAAAGAAAAACAGAATAGAAAACTAATTTTATTTATTTTTATTTTTAAAAATGTATTTTTTTTTTTTTACAGAGAAGAAGGGAGAGGGATAGAGAGTTAGAAACATCAATAAGAGAGAAACATCAATCTGCTGCCTCCTGCACATCTCCTATGGGAATGTGCCCATAACCAAGGTACATGCCCTTGACCCGAATCAACCCTGGGACCTTTCAGTCCACAGGCCGACGTTCTATCCTCTGAGCAAAACCGGTTAGGGCTAGAAAACTAATTTTAATAAAAACATCTTATTAAGTGGCCTTTGGCACATTCATGAACTATTTTTCAACCTTATTTGGTGAATGGGCTCCAAGTGCAGCTGCAATTCACTGTCTCCTCAGTTTGCTACCTGGGTTCTGCAGCATGTCAGCTCCAACAACCCTGAGATTGCTACAAACATGCATGGTCATGAGCAGGACTGTGGGCCCACAGTGTCAGAATCCTGCTCAGAGGGAGGTCTGGTCGGCCTTCTGGTTGACGATATATCATTTGACCCACAGGGTGTGAAGCTCACCATTGGGGAGTTTCTCCTCTTGTAACTACTAATAATGGACCCATTGACCTATAATGGGATGAGGATGTCCCCAGAGGAAGGGAACACTGAACATGGACAGACTGAGACTGGTGGTGCCCTGTGAAGAGGGAGGTCAGGACATTTTGCCCCACAGCAGTGATGCTGGCACATGCCATATCAAATCAGTGTCCTAAAGGTATGCTGGAAGGAAAGGCTGTCTTTGTCCTCCAGATTGCCTGGTGGCAGTAAGGAGGCCGCAGCCAATTGGAGATTCCTGGGACTAATCATAGTACCGTGTTGGTGTGGTAGCAAAAGGGGTTCCATGGAACATAAGCTCCCAGAGTGTTCTGATCACAGATTTCTAATTGGGCAGGTCACAGTGAGTAGTCACACTGTAGGCATTTAGTATTTTTAGTACGTAAAAGGGTTAACACACCTTTGAACGGCCTCTTTTTAGACCCCTCAAGAGAAACCACCCTCAAGAGATATGGAGGGAGTGCAGGGAAAGAATTGCATCTCATCCTGTGAGCCAACATTCGCTACCACCTCTGGTGTGTTGGACCCTGTGGTGGGACAGCAGACACACCAGCTTTGACTCTGAGTTTCTCCCAGGCTCCTAAGGAGACAGATAACTTACACATTCCATTACCAAAACCATATACTTTTTTTTCCCAACTTCATTAGAATTCTTAATTCTTAGAAAACTTTACTTGTAGTGACATCTAAAAGCAAGTAATTAGCATTTTCTAGATTGGCAAATTTATGAATACACTCGATAACTTCCAGAAACAGGCATTTTTCATTGGCAATTAGATTCACATTTTCAAGAAATCTACTTCAAATAAAGTTCAAAAATATTCATTCACAGATTCAATGTATTTTTTCTTACCAACTGTATGAGAGTTTAAAGTTAATTATTACCCAAGCCATTTTATTGACAAATTTTGTAACAGAGATAAATAACATGAACTTATTTTTGTAAACCCAGGAAAACAAACATGTATATTATGTTAATAATTTTGAAAGACATTCACTAATCTTAAACCATCATTTGAATTCTTGGTGATTAATAATGAAAGAGTTTTATCATTTGGGGCACAAGTGGCAATACTATGGGATCCTGCTTCAAAAAAGTGCAGTATAGGAAACAAGAGCCTTTCCTATGAGCCGAGGAAAACTGGCATTATAGATTCTACAATACACCAGGAGAAGCCACAGCAGCAACAAACCCCAGGAGCAGTCAGCATCCCCAATGGAGTGGCCAAAGGAGAGTATTGCAGGCATTGGGCAGCTGGTATGTGGCCTTAGGCAAAGGTCCACTGATGCTAGAGATGAAGCCACAGGGACCAAGAAGGGAGCAGAGAGGACAGCAACAGCAGCAGGGCAGACAGCTGCCCCATAGCCACTGGAAGTCAGAGTTTCTCCTAGGGGAGGCCTGAAATAGTGTGTCAGAAGCTCAGGGGTCCAAACTGCTCACTAAAGCAACCCACAGAGGCAACAGCAGCTAAGGAGTGGAGAGATGATGGCAAGGATTTCAGGACATCCATCCTAGGAAGCAAAAGAGTGACTCCTGCCAAGTGGCAGCTCCCCCAGCTACTCTCCTCACAGAATGCTGCAGCCTCGGCAACCCCTCCAGCTACTCCACCCCTGCCCAGAAATGCCAAGAAGCTCCCAGCCCTTTCCCAATATCTGGGTAGTAACGTTGAGGTGAAGCACAAAGTGAAGATGACACAGCCAGCCTTGGCTCTTGAAATATGCAAATGCATATGCTTTTGGAATAGTTGTAGGTTATTGAGCAACTTGCTTCTTCATCTGCCCCTCACTCTGCTTCCTTAGCTTTGTTCTTCTCAGGACCTCAGATTCCTGGAAATCTGTAAAACCCAGACACTGATAATTGCCGCCAAACACCCAGAGCCCAGTGAAGAACAGATGAGGTCATGCCCTGGGTGCTCCATAAATTCTAAGGTGACATGTGTGTAGTGTTGGGAGCTCAATAGCAAGTTTCCAGAACCCAGGTGGGGGTGAGAGTGAGTCAACAAGGAAGAAAATTATCCAAAAGAGTTCTTAAAAACCAGTGCCTGGTGGCTCAGGTGGCAGGGCAGCATAAATAGCCTGTGTGTGCCAGGAAGTGTGCATTTGCTTGAAGACCCTGAGCCCTCAAGGAAGCAATGGTGAGTGTCTCTGGGCCTGCCTCTCTTTTCATTTTCTCTGTTTCCAGCGAAATTCCCCCTGTCTGTTTGGGGTCTAATGTAGTAGTGTTGAGGAAGATAGGGTCTATGTACCTCTTCTGGGCTGAGCGGTGTGGGTGTGGGTGTGGCTGCGGGCCTGAGAGGGCAGCATAGTGGGGGAAGAAGGACTGTTTTTCTTCCCCTCACTCTGCTTCCTTTGCTCAGTGGGAGATTTGCCTTCTATGCTGGGGAGGGTGGGTGAGTGAGATATGCCACCCACCCAGTCCCCAGAAGCCATTGTCAGGAAGCCTCAGGTGGGCATGCAATTTCAACTTCTCACTGGGCTCATTGAACTTCTGATTTCTTCAGAAAGGAAGTTGGTGGAGGAGAAATAGCCCAGGCCCGGGTCAAAGTTTACCACATCCTGGTACAAACTGCCCGTTGAACATGGATAAACATCTTTCCTCTTAGCTTCAAATCTTTGTCTTAAAAATACACACTTTGGACAAGTTTAGTAATTTCTACTTAATTTTTAGATGCGTCATTTTTCATTATACTTTAGTCTGAAATCGAGGCATAAAGTGAACAGTATGTGGTTTAAGGGGTTGTGGCTCTACCTACTACTTCTATAGGCCTAGCAAAGAGGCCTCATCCAAGTCCTTGGTCTCAACCTTGTGAGGTGGCCCCTGCCCAGGCCTCTTCCTGCTACAATGAGCTATGGTGCCTTCTGTGCCATCTTGAGCTGCTGGGAAGAATGCCCGTTTCTTTTCATTCTTCCCCAGATGTGGGCACAGGGCCCTTGAATTGTGGCAGCTGCACACTGAGGGGCAATGTCCTGGCTCAGGCTGGATGCTTTGTTGCTCCTGGCAGAGCCTCTGCCACACCAAGGGCCATGCTGCTGGCCTGTGAGCTTGCCTGGTGTTTAGAGACTCCCATGATGCCCGAGGATGTGGTAACCTTGGAATGAGGAAGAACTGGTGCAAACAAGTTCCTCCACAGCCCAGAACAACCAGCAGGTGGAGAAGAAAGCACTTCTGTGCCAGGAAGGCCCTCTACAGCCTTCCCCTAAGGCTTTTTGGCGATCCCTTCTCCTTTGGTCCATCCCTCAGGCTTGTTCCCAGTCTCTGCAACTCCCATGCATGCTTTCCTTACTCCTAACTTTACAGTTCTCTCAAGAGGAAAGAAGCCCACCATTGGGAGTGGCCAGGTCCTTCACCCACCGTGACCTCACTTAGCTGCGGAGTCCCTCTCACATGTCACTGGACACTATTGAACATCTGTTTTTCCTACACCAAAACCACCCTCTCCCTGACCGAGCGCACCTCAAACACCCTCCTCTATGAGTCCCCACTCCCAAGTGGTCCCAGGTGGATGGCCAGCACTCTAGTTCCAGGGTCTCTCCAGCTATTCTAAGAACTTTTTCTGGGTTCCATCTGGAACTTTCTTCGTGGAGACATCTAGTCCAGGAATGGCAGACCACCTGGCAAACATGTACCCATGTGCCCATCTTGTGTTAGGATACATGTCACTGAGCATTCTGGCTCCTTTCCAGAGAAGCACTGAAACCTCCAGGAAATGGGTCTGCCCAGTCACCTTATTGATTCAAACATGGAGAAGGAGGTTCAAAGAGAAGAACTCTCCTGTCCAAAGGCACTTCCTGAATCCTTCCTGCTGTGACATGTGCCCTCAGTGAGGAGTTCCCTAGTGAAAGTGAAGTCACTAGAAGAGACAAAACAGGGCTCTGAGTAGAGGTAGAGTTCAGCTGAATAACTCATGCCCTCCCAGGCCAGACTGTATGGCTGCCTTGTCCTAAGTTCCTTTCAGAGTCCTGCTCCTCCTGGTCCCACAGAAGTGGGGAGGAGGTAGGAAAGTGCCTCTCTGACTTCTGGGTGGTGGGATAAGCACTAACCCATGTCCTGGAACCAAGAGCATGTCCTTTTCTCTCTGTCCTCCCCTGAAGGCCCTGCTTCTCCTCCTCTCAGCGCTGGTCCTGCTCACACAGCCTCTAAGGTCATGGGGAGAAGAGGTGATGATGGTTTCCCAGAAACGTTTGGTTGATGCCTGCACCCTGGTCATGTGTGGCCCTGTGGAGAATGGCCTGCCTGGTCGTGATGGACGCGATGGGAGACAGGGCCCCCGGGGTGAGAAGGGGGATCCAGGTAGAGCTGGAACCATGGGCTTTTCCTGGTGCGCATGGATGGGCATGGAATTGTAACCAGCTCAGCAACTCTGGGCATTCTGCCATGGAAACCCTGGAAATGGAAGCCCACCTCCTGGGGAAGAGGTCCCCTGGACATTCAGGCTACCTGAAAAACCTTGTTACCAGTTGGCAAATGACAGGCCGTGCTGAGCCCCAAGATGTTTTTGCACCTTCCCTAGTGGCCAGGATTCCTCCCCTAGGATTTTATGATTCCTCTCACCCTAAGAATGAGCAAATGCTGGGCAAATGACTGGTATTTGGGGTCTAGAACCAAGCACTTACAATTGCTCATTGTGGTGGAATGATTTCTGGGCAGTGTGTTAATATTTAACTAAATTCTACTGCTGCATGAGAGGTGGGCAAAGATGAGGCCCTGTGGCCCCACACTCAGTCCTTATAAAAAGGATTTACCTAAATACACTACGGAGAGGAGGAAATGGAGCTCATATTTCTGTGTCCAGCCCTCTGCTTGGGCATTCACTTTGGGAATTCATTTAATCCTATTTCTAAGTGACACTTTAACCTCATTTCATTGGTTATGAAATTGTGAGACCCTATGTGGAAGGTGATAAGGACGTGGGCTTCTGTGTCAGGCAAATCTTTGCTTGATTGTTGGCTCCATTCCACAGCAGGGACCCCTGGGACAAGCCGCTCAGTGTGCACATCTGTAAGTGGGAAGAATTTCACACAGTGACAAAAATTGAGCCAAGGCTTTCCTCTTTGTTGAATCTCCAGGATAAAGTTGTATTTTCCTCTGTACTACCAGGTGAGTTCTCCTACGCTTTCTAAAGGTGCTATTATTAAGGGTGTTATGCAAGATATACCCCTATAGGGGAGAGTCCAGGTCTGACTGACAAGATGAGAGAATTCAATAAACCAGCAACAAGGATGAAGGGACTGTTGTGGCCCTGAGCTGGGCCAAGAGAGGGATCAAGTGTGATCTTTATCTTTGTGGAGATTGCATTTTGATTGAAGGAAGAAGAAGACATTTAAGCTGGAAAGAATAGGTAACTTTGCCAGCTTTGTGGGTGAGGAACAAGGGAGTATTCATCTGTCCCTTTCAGGAATGGGCTGGGGCTTAAGACAGCGCATGGAAGTGGACCCAGAAGGAGGGTGGTGTGCAAGGTGCCAGCTCTCTCTTGGGGAATCCCAGCTCTCTCTAGCTCCCAGTGGAGCCCTGAATTAGAAACAGCCTTTCCCTCTGAACTGTTGTGTGGAGTATGGCTGAGACCTCCCTCTCTTCTGCATGTGCCTCGTGCACATTGCAAGCCTGGCCTTGTGTTGGGACTTCAAGAGAGAACGATACCCATTCAGACTGGGGACCATGCTCCACACTGACTCCTTAACCCCAGGCACTTCAGACATGTGACCCTCATGGGTCCAGAATTTCCTGGAGAGTTTGGAGCAGCCTCTGACCCTGATCCAAGTATGTGTGGGTGAGACTTATGACCATATGCCCTTTAGATTCTGATGCATGTGGTCTCAAGGTCAAGATAGATCTGAATGGCAGACCCTTGAGCAGAGGAGGAGGGTGGAGCCGGGTTCCTGTGGCGAAGACCAGATGTATCATGGAGGGCCAATGAGACCTGGACTCTGTCTTATTTTTTAAAATATATTTTATTGATTTTTTTACAGAGAGGAAGAGAGAGGGATAGAGAGTTAGAAACACCGATGAGAGAGAATCATCGATCAGCTGCCTCCACAACCAATGTACATGCCCTTGACTGGAATCGGACTGGGACCTTTCAGTCCACAGGTGGACCTCTATTCACTGAGCCAAATAGGTTTCAGCTGGACTCTGTTTGGGGGGCTGTGTTTATGGGCACAATTTCCTTTGTTCAGCATCTAGATGCCTGCCTGGATGGGATCCCATGAGCGCCCCCCGAAGGGCATGCCCCCCCCCCTTAGAGGAAAACTACACACTTCACAGCAGCGGACAGAGCCCCTCTCTCCCCTGCTTATGTCTCTGATCTCATCTCCTTATCCTCCTCCCACAGTCACTGGGCTCTGACCACACCGGCTCCTCAGTGGTCCGATTCCACCCCAGTCCCCCTGCCTTCCCGGAGCCCTGTCAGTGCTCTTCCCATAGGCACACCCCTCTCCTCCTTCACAGCTTTACCCACAGACCTGGCTCAGTGAGTCCTCTCAGACCACCCACCTGAGAAGACAGCCCCTGACAGCACTCCATGTTTTATTACCTCTGTGGCTCTTACGCTAACCCAGTAACCACATAGTGTGCATTTATTTTTATTATCTGCTTCTATGCAATTGAATTTAAGGTCCCTGAGTACGGAATCAGATTGGTTGTCCATCTCCTTCACCACTTCCCTGCACTTAAGATAGAAGCTAGTAGAATGAATAAGAGATGCAAGGAGAGGCGGAATTTGGGTACAGTAAGGAGTGGCCAAACTGCTGGTCCGCAAAGCTGCATTTCATTGGCATGAAGGTACAGGGCTAGACACCCTGGTGATACTGGGATGCAAAATCGGGCTGGGTGGACGGGGGCAAAGGGGTTGAATGGGGGACATCAGTAATACTGTAAACAGTTAAAAGAATTGGAAACAAAACAAACAAAATTAGTGCTTTAGGAGGCATGTGTGCTTGGTGATGAGGGTGTGGCTTCCCCCACCTCAGAGCTCTCATGGCCTCCATGGCTGGGTGCCAGGGATGGGCAGCCTATAACGCTCCCTTCTAGGGAATGGCTTCTTCCCTTGGCCCATCTGCCTGCTGCCATCTCAACCAGGGTGGAGCCCAAAAGAAGTTCAGATGGGGTCCCCGCAGCTCTGCCCCTGATGAATGTGGAATGTGGGGCCCATCCTCTAACCCTCTGGGTTCCATTTCATTCCTAGGGAGGGCTGTAGCTGAAAGCAGGATACAATGCCCAGCACACAGCCTCTTAAAGTCATCATCCCCCCTCCTCCCTCTTCCTGCCCCACTGGGCCTGGCCCTCCTGCCCTGGGAGCATGGATTCCATGTTTTAAATCTCACTGCTCCTCTACAAATCTCTAAATCTTCCTCACCTTGAAGTCCCATTTCCTCCATCGGGAAAAGTGCTCTGAGCACAGGAGTGTGTGCTGAACTTGGGGTGCTGGATGGGACAAGGGGCACCTCACACATTGCCTTCCACACTCATTGCTGTGCCTCATGGTTCAGTATTCTGCAACCAATCCCTTACAGAACAGGACCTGGTGCTCACACTTGCATCTCAACCGGTGCTAAGCATGACCTTGTTTCTAGTGAACAAAGAAAATAATGAGTAAATGGAAAAGGAAGTGAATGAACAGTTGGGTGTTATCTCCCTCTCTTTCCTTGCTTTATTACTCATAATAAATCAATGTTACTCATTTATTTGTTAATTGAATTTATGGGATGACATTGGTTAATAAATTATATAGGTTCTATTATAAATCACCTGTATTTTGTATTATGTGTTCATCACCTCAAGTCAAGTCTCCTTCCATCACCATTTATTACTCATGTACCCTCTCCTGCCTTCCCCCACTGGCCTTTCCTTCAGGTGTTTTTTCTTTTCTTTTCTGTTTGCACATGAAGGTTCATAGCAGCTTAATTCACAACAACCCAATGTGCATCAACTGATGAATGGATAATCAATATGTGCTCTATCCATAAAATGGCGTATTATTCAGTTACACAATGGCATATTATTGAGCCATTCCATGGCATATTATTAAGTTATACAAAGAAGTGAGACATTCTACAAAGTGAATAAACCTCAAGAACTCAATGCACGTTAAAAAAAAAAAAAAAAAAAAAAAAAAGCCAGACAAGAAAGGTAACATATTGTATAATTCCATTGATAAGAATTATCTGGAGTAGGTAATAGACACAAGAAGCAGAGTTGTGATAGCCAGGGGTGGGGCGGGGGCATGGGGAATAGGGAGTGGCTGCCCAAAGCCTAGGGGGTTTTCCTTTGGGGTGGTTAAACGTTTTGAACTAAATACAAGTGGTTGTTGTATGACATTGTGAAGGTGCTAATTACCACTGAACTGTATACTTTTAAAGGGTTGGTTTTACATTCTAGAACTTTCTGCCAGGGCTGATTAGCAGACCCTGACTGACAGATGAACAGAATACTCCGACACAGGATTTTGAGCTACGCTACTCTTTTACTTCAATTGTAAAAGCTGTCCTGTACGCTTGCCTTGTTGGCTTTTTGTTGTAACAATAGCTTGAGCTCAAATTAACCTCCAGATACAATCAGCAGGGTAAGTATCCTTGAGGAAGTATATGCTTCTACAAGGTCAGGTCTTTAAAGGTTAAATACAGAGATTCTAGTGAAACACCCCATGATCGGACTTGTTTGGAAAAGTCAAGGTAGGGGCTGCTGCTTTCGGCAAGGTTCCCCCAGAGGCCCCTCCTTACAGACAGACATTCCTACCAAGTCCATGCTTCCCCATAACTTTCACTTCAATAAAAAGAAAGAGCCAAACTCATACAATGAAGTGTAAAATCCTTAAATGTTAATAGCCATTTGCTCCCTTTCGTGTCTTTTTTGTTAATCCTCACCCCAGGATGTTTTCCCTATTGACTTTTAGAGAGAGAGAAAAGGAGAGGGAGAGACAAAGAGACAGGAACATCGATGTGACAGAGACACATTGATTGGTCAGATGGCACACTGAGGTACGTGCCCTTGACCAGAATTGAACCTGGGATCTGTCAGTCTGTAAGCTGATGTTCTAACCCACTAGGGCTGGTTCCTTTTGTCTTTTTTGGGTAACTCTTGCATAATTTAAGACTTAGGCAGCCTGTCTTCAGATTACAAGTCTTTTTAAAATATTTGACTATTTTTCCAATAGAAAAATGCTCTGTGGTCACTAAAGATAAACAAAAAGAAGCAAGTTGAAATTATCTTTGTGACACTTAGAAGAAAAAAATAACGTTTTGAATATGTCTTTTCTGGTGTTTTCCAATAAGTTTGATGTGCACACCCTATAATGTCTGTACTTGTTTATGAAGCAGAACCATATTCAATATAATGTTTATAATATCACTTTCCCCTTAATGATGCAGTAGACAATAATTTGGCCTGCTTTCTATAGGTATCAGAACATGTGACCATGGTTTTTCTATTTATCATGGATATGTAATCCATTCTATCTAATAAAAGAGTAATATGCAAATTGACCACCACTCCAACACACAAGATGGCTGCCCCCAAGTGGACACAAGGCAACTGACACAAGATGACCAACAGGAGAGGGCAGTTGGGAGGGACCAGGCCTGCAAGGGAGGGCAGTTAGGGGTGAGCACGCCAGCAAAGAAGGGAAGTTGGGGGCAACCAGACCTGCAGGGAAGGGCAGTTTAGAGGGACCCAGGCCCGTAGGGGAGAGCAGTTGGGGACACCAGGTCTGCAGAGGAGGGCAGTTAGGAGTGACCAGGCCTGCAAGGAAGGGCAGTTAGGGGCAAACAGGCTGGCAGGGGAGTGGTTAAGGGGTGATCAGGTTGGCAGGCAGAAGTGGTTAGGGGCAATCAGGAAATTGGGCAGGTGAGCAATTGTGAGCCAGCAGTTTTGGATTGATGGGTTCCAGATTGATGAGAGTGCAGGCTGGGCTGAGGGACACCCAGCCCTCCCCACCGCCACCCCCCGCCCTTTGCATGAATTTGATGCACCGGGCCTCTAGTATATATATAAATATATATATATATATATATATATATATATATATATATATATATATATATATATATATATATATATATATATAAAAGCCTAATATGCTATTTGTCCAACCAAGCAGTCAAACAAATAATCAACTGCTTGACTGGTCACTATGACATGCACTGATCACCAGTGGGTAGACGGTTAACCAAAATTTTTAAGGCGAGTTCAGGTTCTTTGTTTTGTTTCTTCCAATCCAGATATAAGTGAGATTACACTGTGTATTTTTTAATTTGTATGACTTATGGCACTTAGCATAATTCCTTCAAGATCAATTCATATGTGGCAAATGGTAGGATTCTTTTTATGGCTGAATAGTATTCCAGTGTGTGTGTGTGTGTGTGTGTGTGTGTGTGTGTGTGTGTGTGATATTTTTATCCCTCCATCCATTATGGACACTATTAGGTTGTTTCCACCTCTTGGATACTCTAAAAAAATGTTGCAAAGAACATGATGGTACCAATATCTTTCAAATTAGTGTTTTATTTCCTTTGGATAAAACCCAGAAGTGGTATTGCTGGGTCATACTTTTAAAAAATATTATCTTTTTAATGTCTTAAGGAACTCCAGATTGGTCTCCATAGTGGCTGCACCAAATTACAATCTCACCAACAGTGCATAGGGGTTCTTCTTCTCCACATCCTCAGCAACACTTGTGCTCTTTTGTGTTTTTAATAGTCGCCATTCTAGGAGGTGTGAGATGATATCTCATGGATTTGATTTGCATTTCCCTGATGACTCCTGTCAGGGACCATTTCTGATATAAAGTTTGGTCCTAGGAAGGGGAAATCCAGGAGTCCATGATCCAGGGTGGTGGTTGGCAAATTGCAGCTCACGAGCCACATGCGGCTCTTTGGCCCCTTGAGTGTGACTCTTCCACAAAATACCACGTCCTGAGAGAGCCTATTTTGAAGAAGTGGCATTAGAAGAAGTTTAAGTTTAAAAAATTTGGCTCTCAAAAAGAAATTTCAATCATTGTACTGTTGATATTTGGCTCTGTTGACTAATGAGTTTGCCAACCACTGATCCAGGGTGAAAGCTGGCAGATCCCCTGCTATAATCCTGCAGCATGGGGGCAGGCACTGGGCACTGCATGGAAATCAGACGGTCCTTGGCTGGAACCCCCTCCAGCTCTGGCAGGCCTGTTTCCTCGCCTGTGAAATGGGGTTGTACATACTGGTCTCCTGGGTCACCACTTACTGAGGAGTGTGGAGGTGGAATGTCTACACCTGCAGAACATGAAGGAACATGACCTGCATCGCTAGCTCCTCCTAGGCTTTGAGCCAGGTTTATGCCCATTTCTTCTGCTGCTACAGGTCCACCAGGAGCTCCAGGGCCAAGGGGGATGCCTAGACCTGTTGGTCCAGTTGGGCCCAAAGGGGACAACGGCTCTGCTGGAGAACCTGGACCAAAGGGAGACTCGGGGCCACGTGGTGAGCAGTGGGTGGGGACTGAAATGCCTGACTGTAGGCCATGCGGGAGGTTGCACATACCCACCCAGGAAGAAGGGTGCCCAACTGGTGGCGCTGGGTTCACACAGGGAAGGCGGTAATCCTTCTGGGCGGCATCCGTAGTCTGGAGCTGTTGTCTGACCTCTATGACTACTCTTGCTTTCTCACCATCTCCCCCTTCTGAGAAGACCGAGTGCACTGATTGGCTGTTCCTTTTCCCAGGACCTCCGGGACCTGCAGGTGTACCTGGGCCACCTGGAAGAGAGGGTCCCTCAGGAATGAAGGGGGATGTAGGCCCCCAAGGCGAACCTGGCCCCAAAGGAGAGCCTGGGCCCCAAGGTAGGAGGTTGATGTTTGGTGGTCCGGAAGGGAGAGGGAGGAATGACAATGGCAATCCCTGATGTGACCTAAGGATGCTCAGCGTGCCAGGGAAGCCAGGCCTTCACCTCTGGCAGGCCTTGCTGTGGTCCCTGCACCCCACTCCCCTACATCTGTGGAGCTAAGACAGTGGGGACTGTGCACTGTCTCCCTCTCCAAGTTGAGCTGAGGAAATGATCCCGTATGCACACACTGTCAGCAGCCTTTGTTCCAATCTGTTCCTTCCTCAGGAGAAGTTGGTGCCCCAGGCATGCAGGGCTCTGCAGGGCCAAGAGGGCCCCCAGGTCTCAAAGGAATGCAAGGTGCCCCTGGTGAGCCTGGAGCCCCTGGGAATGCAGGGCCAGCAGGTGAGTGATGGGCACAGCTGGGGCAGGCCTTCGGTTCTCCTGTGTGTACCTGAAGTTGTGGATCCCTGTCCCTCTCCCATCACCTGCCAGCTCAGAGCTGCAACACTGGGCATGGGGATTCTGTGCAAGGAGGTACCTCACTGGGCTTGAGCTCTGTAACTGAGGAGAGTGGGGAGTGAGCAGCAGGGACAGTCTGCATCCTGGGAAGGCCGGGTGCTGGATGCTGACACAGTAGTGCACAGAGCGGGTGCTTGGCTGGCTTTGGGACAGACTGTACGTGGGAGGGTGTATTGTGGGACAGTAGCACAGTCCATATGCTGGAAGGGAAAATGCAGGAGAATGTGTGCCGAGCTTACTCTCCTCTTCTTGTCTGATCTCAGGGCCTGCAGGACCCCCGGGCCCATCGGGACCTCCAGGCGCCAGGGGCCTCCAGGGACTGAAGGGAGACAGAGGTGCTCCTGGGGAGAGAGGACCAAAGGGAGAGAGTGGACTTCCAGGTAAGGTCACCTCCCCTAGCTCTGGGGCCCAATCAGTGTGCAGAGGGAAGAGGGCCTACTGCTCAGTGGTCAGCCCACTTTGGGGGCGGGGTGGGGTTGTGAATGCCGAAAGGCTGTTGGACTAAAGGCAGGAAGATGAGGTTCTTTCTAGAGAGCCCCGGTACTCGGGTTCAAGCCTGAGCAGCTTCCCATCAGGTCACTGGGATAGCTCAGCTCTCTTCCCAGCTCATCAGAGATCTTTGAGCATCAAATATCCCAGAGATGGGAAGTACTTAATGGAAATGCAATTCCCCATCTCCCCAACGCGCATCTACTAATGTGCTCCCAGATTCTTAGATTTTGCTGTGAAATGTCATCTGGATCAGCGTTAGTGGGGTGCCAGGACCTGCCCAAGGCACGGTGTGCTCACAACAGAGCCTCAGGGAACTCAAGGGCAGGAGGGCCAGCTGGGGCACAGCTCCTTCCCCTGCCCCAAGAAAGCCTATCACTGAGCACCCTTTCCTTGGGACCCGGACTCTGAGTAAATGCCTGGCTGTGAGGGACTAGTCTTCACTGGGCCCCTCTCTCCTGCAGACATCGCTGCTCTGAGGCAGCAGATGGAGACCTTGCAGGGGCAGGTGGGACGCCTTCAGGGAGCCTTCCTTCAGTCTAAGAAAGGTGAGTGCCTGGACTGAACCAGTCTCCAAGGGCAGGCCCCAGGCGGGTCCTGAGGCAGGCTGGTCCTAGGATTGGGGGCTCTAGGATGGTAGTGAGTTTGGACAATGGGCTGGACCTGGGACTGGGGCTGGACCTGAAGCTAAGCGTAGGGTGGGGCAGAGCAGGGCAGCCACATGTTCCAGGAGCTGGAAGCAGATGCAAGGGACACATAGGAGGCTGTGGCCCCTACACCAGCTCAGTGAGCTGGCACCAGCATGGTCAAGGCTACCAAGCTTCAGCCCCCACCAATCACAGCCACCTGGGACCTGAACAGTTCAATGCCCAGCCCAGCTGTTCAGTCCTTCCCTCCTGCTGACTTGTGCTGGGCCCATGACACCCCACTACCCAGGATGCATTTCTGATCTTTATGGGGCTAGGTGTGCAGACCCCCCTAAGATGTTGCTGCCCAGCCCACAGCAGCAGTGACTCCAGACAACTTTCCTGAGAGTTGGGGCTTGGATGCTGTGTTAGGGTTCAAGGCTGTGAGGGTGTGACCTTGGCATTTGGCCATTGAGTGTCTCACCTCA
This sequence comes from Pipistrellus hanaki, assembly GCF_964339955.1. Lineage (NCBI taxonomy): Eukaryota > Metazoa > Chordata > Mammalia > Chiroptera > Vespertilionidae > Pipistrellus > Pipistrellus hanaki. The sequence goes on along the minus strand of NC_140516.1, from coordinate 9,587,351 downwards.
GACAGGCCCTGGGTCCGCCAAGGGGCAAGCTGCCTTTGGGCTCTATCTAGTGCTAGGCTCTCCCGTCCTCCCTGGGTGTTCATGGTGGAGACTCTTCCCTAACTTGGGTGTGAGGAGTCAGAGGCCCCAGGAGCACAGCCAGCACCCTGTGCCTGTGGGCATCTCCACCTGAGTCCCTAGTTTGCCCCTCGCCCTCCCTGCTTTCCCCATGTCAGCTTTCAGCCCAAATCATTCAGCAAATCTCATTGATCCAAAGAGGAATTTCTGAAGGAGGAGGGCAGGCAGGGGTGAGGCATAGGTTTGGGTCTTATGTTCCTAAGGCCACTGAGTACCCATGTACCAAGGGAGAGGTTTCAAGCATTTGGTATGTCTCCCTCTCTCCACAAACATGCATGTGTGCTCAGTCCCTCACATGCACACTGATGCAAACAAAGGAAAATTTGTGTCATGCCCCTGCCACATGTGTGTGCATGACACACATGCCATCATGTATCTACACTCTTGAGCACACAGGCATATTCACACACACCCAGATGGGCCTTCAGTGCTCCCATGTACCTTCAGATGGACACGTAGCCATATTCCTGCCTGCACACACAGACCCTCCTGGGTGCATGTAATGAATGGCAGATGAACTCTTGACCAGGGCTGCTGTGGGTGCCCTCCTGAGCCTGTGTAGAGTCTGCCCCCTGAACCCTTGCGGAAGGGTCACGGTGGGTCAGTGTGCAGCCTGGGCTCCTCAACAGCCCTTTGGGGCTGGAGCACAGCCCTCTCAGGAGCCCTGAAGGCTTCTATGCACAAACCCAGCAGTCAAAGGGATGGAAAATGAGCCGGCCAGCATGTCGAAATGGTTGAGTGTTGCTCTATGAACCAGGAGATCATGGTTCAGTCCCCGGTGAGGGCATGTGTCTGAGCTATGGGCTTGATCTCTAGTAGTGGGGGTACAGGAGGTAGCCAGTTAATGATTCTCTGTCATCATTGATGTTTCTATCTCTCTTTCCCTCTCCCTTCCTTTCTAAAATCAATAAAAATATATTAAAGCGCACACACACACACACACACACACACACACACACAACAAAGGGATGGAAAATGAGATGGAATGAAAATATATAGTTGTGTTATTTTGTAAACCAGAAGATACCTTAACCAATAATCCAAATTAATTTGGAGTCTTTTATTATTACACTACCGCTAGTGTATTCTGGGCCCCAACATGGTGGCAGTCTTCCCTATTTATACTTTTCAGCTCTTAGTCTTCCAAATTTGGAATGAGACTTTCAGATCTTCTTAGAAAGAAGTGCTATGTGCTGGGACAGGGCAGTGTGACCATATCTCAAGGCCTGGCCTGGCATGAGCACTGACAACTCTGTCTGGGATATAGTTTATGGCCTCTCTGGAATGGGAGTAGTCTTATATTTTCTTATTATTTAAGCAAGCAAGCATTTACAGAAGCCATAATAGCAGGGTTAAAATTTCAAACAGCAGTTTTTACACAAAATTGAGGTTACTATGCTTCTGCTGAATGTCACACACGTGATGCTTTTTATCAATTGTACTCGCATCTTAGAGATGAGGAACTGGTAACCCAGAAAAAAAAAATTATTTTCTCTGCCACCTGGACAGGCATGGTCAAGGGGGGCTGAACACATGGCCCTCTGGTTCCCAGACAGGGCTCTCTCCAGCACTGACTCTCTCCTGACCCTGCACACCTCTCAGCTGTCTTTGGCCTCTCTCCCAGCCCTCCAGCCTCACCCAAATGCACAGCAAGGTGACAGCACTGTGCTGCACTCAGTGCAGAGATTAGCACATGGCTGCCCTCAGAGGTTCCATCCTCCTCTCTCCTTTTCCACATCCACACATGGCACGGGCCTCCCTGCCAATGCCACCTGCCCTGCTGTTACACAGGGTCCCAGTGAGAGGAGAAGGGGCACTTTCCTTGTTTGAGCTCTCAGAGGCCACACCATGCCAAAGCTTTCCAGTCCTGCCCAGGAACTGGGAAACCGATTCTGCCATGCAACATGAGGTGCGATAGAAAGAGCATGTCTCAGCTTTTCTTTGAGATCAGATAAGGGTGACTTGGGATGGTTAATGAAGTTGAGCTTCCCTCTCTGAGCCCAGAGTTCTCACCTGTAAGTAGACAGTCAGATCCACATCCCAGAGTGCACCATGGAGCCAGGGGTCTCACCTTTGTCCTCCCTGGTACTCTGAGACCCTCTATGTGAGGCCCTGGGCTCTGGTTGGAGCACAAAGGTCTCAGAGCCATGGAGCTTGGCAAGTGCCCCCAGAACCCCAACCTGACTGTCCTCTCCTCCTAGTGGAGCTCTTCCCCAATGGCCGACGTGTTGGCCAGAAGGTCTTCAAGTCAGCAGGCTTTAAGAAACGTTTCCAGGAGGCACAGCAAGTGTGCGCACAGGCCGGGGGGCAGCTGCCCTCCCCACACTCTGCAGCTGAGAACGAGGCATTGCAGGACCTGGTCGAGTTTGAGAACAAGGGTCCTGCGTTCCTGAGCATGACTGACTCCAAGACGGAGGGCAAGTTCGTCTACCCAGGAGGGGAGCCCCTGGACTATTCCAACTGGGCCTCCGGGGAGCCCAACAACGAGGATGGCAATGAGGACTGTGTGGAGATCATCAACAATGGCAAGTGGAATGACATATCCTGTGAAAAGCAGTACCTTATGATCTGCGAGTTCTGAGCTCCCGTGGTGGGTGAGAAAGCTGTGGCCCAGGAGCCTGACCCAGACCACTGTGCTGGCCACATGACAATGAAGAACTGAGGGCTCCAGCCGGGCTTCTGCACAGAGCCTTGGGAAGAGGCCAGCCAAGGGCTCCCATGGAACTCCTCTCTCAGAATAAAATATACTTCTGACTTCACACACTGGCTGCCCTGTCAGGGGGAGAAGGGGCCAGCTTGCTCTCCCAGCTGAAAGGGATAAAATTAGGTCCCAAAATCCAAAGGCTCCTCCTCAGCCCTCTGCCTCCTCAAACTGTCCACCCAGCTTGTCACTCTATCCTCTGTCACTCTTCTTCCTCTTGCTTTGGTGTCCCCTTAGGGCAGTTCCTTATCATCCCTTTTGCTAGACCCTCCTCCTCTTCCTGACCACTTAATGGAGATGTGCTCTAGCCTTAACTCTCCCTTCTCTCCCCTCCTCACCCTCACCCCAGGGATTAGCTATTGTAGTTCTCTCCAGGGCTCAGATCCCTGGCACCCACATTTCATGCCTGCTCAGGACCTCTCCTGGAGCCCCAGACTCCTCTGGCCCCAGCTAGCTAGGAGGTTCAGTGGCTGCTCCTTGCCTCAACGCCTGAACCACAGAAGGAGCACAGCACCGTGGTCTGACCTGGCAGGTCATCTGCCTCCCTGGCAGGACTATGTGGCCCAGTTGAGTAGCCTCCTCTGCATCCCTGCACACCAGGACCTCATTCTACCCTGTCATTGTGACTGCCTGTTGGCTCATGGGAGGGAGTCCCACCTCACAATCCACATTCCATCTGAGATCTCAGGCACTGAGGGTCCAGCCACGCTCAGGTTCACCCCCCAGCCCTCCCTTTGCCTCTGTCCAGGAGGTTTTGCCTCCTCGCCACGTCAGAGCCACCTTGCCAGTTCCTCCTCCTCCTACCTCAGAGAGAGGAGACTTGCTGAAGGCCCCAGGTATGTCAGTGCTACAACTTGATCACGTGAAAGGTCATATGATCCCAACCCTTACACTTCCTGCCTGTCAACTTCTGGGCCAAAGGCCTCTGTGTACCAGTTGACTTTAATGACACTGGTGCTTAAGAAATTGGAAGGACACCTGGATGAAGCACAGGCTCATAGAAGAGGCAACAAGAAGGAAACCAGCCCTCCTTTGTTCCCACAACCTTCTTCCCAACACTCCCCAGCCACACCTCAGATGTAGGACAGCAGGTCTGAGAACAAAAAGCCACATCTAATCACCAAGGTGTAAGATGGTACAAGATTGATTGGGATGATCACTTAGTAAGTTATGTAATGACTAATCAGAATGTACACCTTAAGTTAATATAACACAGTATGTCAGCTATAATTTAAAAATGAAAAATAATTTAAATAAATAAAGTGATTATTGATAGGTTAAAAAAGGAAAACAAGGACCACACCTCCCAGCAGCACTCAGCTCAGTCTCTCTGCTGAGACCTTGTTCTTATCACTGGAAAAAAAAAAAAAAAAAAGGCCCAGGTTTTGGCAGCTTCTGAAATATGTCAGTTATCCAATGGTGAGCTAATAATCTTCAATTCAGAAGTCACATCTCTACACCATCCGCCAGGGAGCTGACAAAGGTATTTCATTGCAAATAAAAAGGAAAAAGCCGTGGATGTGGTTTAAGCCCAGGGAGGGATATTTCCTAAGAATGAAGAGTTCTGAGGTGGCTCAAGGACTGCAGGTGCACACACAGCGCTGTGCGGCCTCCCTGCTTCTGCCTCTGTGCATCCTCGCCTCTCTTCCTCCCTTTCCCACCACCTGCTTCTGCTTCCGGCTCTCAGTGCCCAAGCACAGAGTCATGTGTCAGAAACTCTTGCTTAATATCAGGTCAAAATTCCTGTGGAAGTAAGTTGGCCTGTGTCACTTGCCCACCTCTGGTCCAAGAGACTAGGCCTGTGGGGGTGGACGACACAGCACAGTATAGCCATTGGGATCCATGCAAGTTCATGGTGGTCTGTCAGTCCCTCTAAAAGTGACCACTTCCTACCACAGCATTTAAGGCAACCTATTTCTTTGACAGGAGTGGAGTAAAAATGGGAAAACTGACTCAATAGGAAGAAAAGAAGTAGCCTGTGGTAGTTGAAGGCCAAGACTGTGGAGAACCCAAGCCCTAGGACAAGCTTTAGATCCACCTCATCATGGGATCTGGTTCGCTCTGCAGCGCAGAGATCAAGTAAGGAGGGCCATTTGGGTTTTGTAGACACAGCCCAAGGAAAGCCAAGGACTAAGGCCAGTATTTCAAAAAAAATCAGGTTTTAACCATTTCTGAGCACAGAGACCTCTCCTCTACTCCTACATGGGCAGAAGAGAACACGGGCAATAAACGGCATTAGCCCTGCCCCACCCATAGTAGCTTGGTCCCTAGTGCAGTAGCCTGGGTGACACATGGAGCCAAGACTGCATCACTCTGACCTCTCAGGAGACGCTATGACCCTCACCTCGTCAGGTGACATCTTGGGAGCAGCCTGGGGTCCTTCCACATGGGGAGGGTGACAACCACAGCAGCTCCATAGGGAAGCCTTGCTCAGTTCAATAGCATATTCAGTATATTCTCAGATCCTGGTTCTCAACCCTCCTGCTACTCAACCAGCCCACTTCCCATCAGGAACTGACAGTGGGGCACACGCTGATGTTTGCTGGTTTGAAGATCTTCTATGTTTGTCTCAAAATCCCTCGATATAAAACACCGAGAACTGAGTTGCTTAAGTTCAGGGCATTCTCAATCACTCTTATCTTCTGGATATCCTTAATTCAAGCTTAATGATGTGCTTGACCTTTTCAAGCTACCGGTGCTTATATACTAGGGCCAAGAACTCAGGTATCTACTACAGGGGACAACATATGTATAAGTTATATATTTATCCGGGCATCTTGACATACCCTTAGAGATGCTATAATCCTGAACATACGTGATATGAGGGATAAATTGAAGAACTGTGTTCCTGCACACAACAGAGGCATTCAACAATAATATCTGAAATGAGTGGATGATGGTAAAACCATTTAACCAGGAGAATAGAGGTGAGCCATCTCTTTGTGGTTTCACCAAACCACTGAGAGACCAAGACACTTCTTATTATTGTCCAAGCTCTGTCTATTAGGCCCCCATATGGTCAATGGCAGGTGTCTTCTCATAGGCTTTACAGTTGTTGTTGCTTTTGTGTGTCTGTGAATATTTCAATCCAAGAGCCTTATGAAGGCTGGTCTGTGACCTGCGTAGAAACAGATAAGGGCAAGTGCACTGTCTGAAATGCCCTGTTCTCTACTGCCATGTGGGAGCAGCAGCATTGGTGGTTATAACATGTTGTATATCCCAGCATTCTGGAAACCTGAGAAAATGCAGGGAAAACATTGAAGATCACTTGGATGGATCTACCTGGGCCTTGAGTGCGATTTGGAGTTTGTCACTGCAGCATGTGTAGCCCATCTTTACGGCATAAAATTTGATTATTAACCTATTTGACTTTCAGTTACCTCAGCAATATAGTCTCTCTCAGGCTTCCTGACTCAAATAACCTGAGCCACTCACAAGGGCCCTCCCTACCTGATGAAAACAATACTTTTCATATTTGTTTAGTAAGAAGGCTGAGTGAAAAAATGAAAGAGTTAAGTGAATGAAATCCTGAATTTCTATTTGTAAGCCTGTTTGTATGGTTGAAGAAAATGTTTTCCACACATTTCCAGGCCCATTGACCTGAGGAAATAGCACAGTGACACCCCCCCCACCCCCCCCCCAACTCTCCCCCGACAGCCTCTCTGCACGTTTATTAATTCCCTGAATGTTTCATTTCACATGTAAGTGGCTGGGGTCAGGCAGAGGCCAAAGGTCAGATAACACCTTCAGGACAAGGGAATGCGTTCTGTGACCAGAGGGCTGCATCGGGGCAGGAAGGGGAGGGTACAAGCACTGCTGTGTTTTCAGCAAGCCTAGGATACCTGGCCTGGCCACAGAGGGCCTGAGAGGATAGTAAGAGGATGAGAGGGATGTGAGTTCTCCAAAGACTCTGTTCCAAGAATAAACAACCTAGAACAGTCAGAAAAATTACTTAAAAAACAATGAGAATGCAGTTGGTCCTTTTAAGTTAAAAGGTTTTATAAAACTAACGTAATTGTAATAGTGTGTACTATCACAGGACAGATGGGCCGAATGTAAAGGTTACCCAATACAGCCCTAGTATGTCTATACATATATGTCATATATGCATGACAAAAATAGATTGCCAAGGTTATAGGAAAATAATTAATGGTTCAATTAATAAGTCTCATTGAAATGGGTACGCATTTAGTGGAAATATAAAATCAGATTTTTACTTACATATAAAATTTAAAATCAGAACTAAAATATAAAAGTTCTCTGACAAAAAGTAAAGCAATGTAAGATTAAAATTGAAATGCTCATTTATCTATAAATATATAACAGATAAATAAACATGAAAATGATAAATATTGAAGTAAGAATGAAAAGAGAAATATCGAAGAATGAGAAGAGAAAATTCATGAAATAAGATATACTGATGGCCAATAGTAATGAAACATGAAACATGTACAATCTTAGTAGTAATTAAAGAAACTCAAATTAGAGAAACCAAGATGGCAGCATAGGGTAGACACCCGAATGCAGCATACTACAACAAATTTGAATATAGAACTGGAAAACAGGGGAGGCATTGCCCTGAAGCACCAGACAGTTAGCTGAGAGGAGGCTCTGCCATCTGGGAAGGAGAGAGAAGGCATTCTGACCCTCAGAAACTGTGAAGGTATGGAGAACTGTGCACACGAAAAGGTGCTGGCTTAATCCAGTGTGTAGAGACGGAGGCCGGGCCAAGATTGCTGCTGGCCGACACCTGGTGCACAGAGAGGGCGGACAGCTAATGTGTGGCTGGCTTTCTTGTTTGAGAGGAAAACAGATACAAACTATTGCTCTGATGGACGGTCCCAGTCAGGGAGAGGCCAGACTGTCAGGCAGTGGGCAGAAATCACTCCCAGGTGTGTGAAGCCAGAGGCCATTACTGCGGGACTTGGGGAGGAGCCAATGGGAAAACAAAGCTTGTCTGCACCAACCTGTGACTCCTCCCCATCCAAGCTGAGCACAGAAGCTCTCCCAGAGGCTGGCTTTCTCTAAGGAGGAACTGGCCAGAATCCAAAGCTTGCGCGCCTGCAACCAATCTTGCGAGACTCACCGCGAATAGGACTTTTCTAAGGCAAAACTAACAGGGAACCAAAGATTGTCTGTACCACCCAGAGACTCTGCCCCATCTAAGTGGAGTATAGAAGCCCTCCTAGCTGAGTCACTGCTGATCCTCACAGTCAATTGGCTTGGAGATCCATGCTTCCCAGTGTTACCAACAATAAGCAAGGCTTAACAAGACTGCACACCCAGCCCAGAAAGGGCTACACCAAGACTGTCCATAGCAGGTAACTGAAAAGGTTGTGCTACTGGGTTCTACCAGAACACCTAGCACTCAAAATTATTCCATCAAATCAGAAAAACAACTATCCTATTTCCCCAAAAATAACACAGTGTCTTATATTAATTTTTACTTCCAAAGGTGAGCTAGGTCTTATTTTCAGGGGATGTCTTATTTTTCCATGAAGAAGAATACGGTACACATTTATTGTTAAATGAAAATAAAGGAAATTTATTACCTATATATGGTACGGTAGTACAGTAGTTGTCAACACAAACCAGACAAACTGTGAATCCTACAGTATCAAGAATTTACTCATTTATTCACTGACAATCACGTCATCAGCTTCTGGAACATCATCATAACAATCGAATTCCTATATTTCCTGGTGAATTTCTTGTGACTCCATTTCTTTCAGAATCAGTGGACCAAATTTCTCATGTTTAGCAATAGCACTGACTTTAAATGAGTACTTCTTGTCAAGGTAGCCTCCTCGCAGTGCATTTGTAATGCTACTGTCAGTGATTTTCTCACATGAATTCTTCACCCGAGTCACAACTTCTTGCAGTTTAGGTTTCACAAAGTTTCCACGCTGATTTCTCTCCATTTCATTTCCAATGTAGTCTTTAATTTTCAGGTGCAAATTGTCTTTGAATGGCTTATTTATTGCAATATCAAGAGTCTGGAGATAGGCCGTCATTCCCACAAGAATCATTATCTGATCTATTTTTCTATTGTGCAGAAATGCCTTCATGTCTTTAGCGCAGTGAGTGCTGGCTGCATCCCAGACTAGCAGACCTTTTTGGCTCCCTCGCATAACAAGGGGCAGCATTAAATTTACCCAGTCCCTTATAACTGCTTGTGTGGCCCAGGCTTTTTCAGTTTCAAGAATAAAAATGCCCAAAACACGTTCAATCTTTTCCCTCTTGCCCTTAGAAATGATTAAAGGTGGGATTTTAGTGCCATCCAGATGAATTGCCAAAATACAGGAAACACGTGCACTTTCGTAAGCAGTGGAGGGAATGTACACTAAGGAGGCACCCCGCTGTTCAATTGTTGTTTGAGATGATTGGCCCATAAACACTGCAGTGTCATCCATAGCAATCATGTTGGAAAGATTGTATTTAGAAAAGTCAGCATCATCAATGAAGGACTTGAATGCAAGTGCTCGCTTAATAAGTTGAGTATCTTCCAACCTAAACAATGTTGTAGATCTTCTTAAAGACAGTTCACTTCACTGAAGGAAAATATCCAGCCAGTGTTGTGATGCTTTGAAGTCTTTGGGGGCTATGTCAAACTGTGGTGCCATTGCAAGGGCAAATTCTTAAATCTGAGCCCTATTCACAACCAAAGCCTTTGCTCTCCTGTCAACAACCCATTCACTGATCAGGTCTTCCAGTTCAGAAAATAATGGTTGCCAACCTGATCCACACTTGGGCTTTTTAGCATTTCCCTTGTCCACTTGTTCAATGAGGTTTTACCATACTCTGCTCACCATTTTCGGACCAATCGGATACTCAACATCTTATCTGCAGAAAGCAGTAAGATTTTGGCCAAAAGAGTCTTCTACGAGTCCTTTCTTGTACTCCACGGAGTAGCTTTTTCTTTTTGTGCTCATTTCTAGGGGTAAAAACAAGGAATTGGGGTATCAAGGTGGGGGGAGGGGGATCACTTAAAATGACACAGTGGGGATCAGAGGGGGGAATCACAATGGCACAGGAGAATCAGAGGGGAGATTACCATTTTAGTAACCCCTTTTGATCCTCCTGTATCATTTTGATTGCCCCCTCTGATCCTCCTGTGTCATTTTAAGTGATCCCCCACCCCTTTGCCACTGAACACCTTCACCAGACATACCCCCTACCCCTTTATCAGACATTTACCCACTGGGCCATGCCTGGGGACTGTCACTGGGCTTGCTGGAGCCTGGGTCTAGGTTGGAGCAGGGTCTTCCATTGACTGAGAACCTTCAATCATCATAAGGGCGGCTGTGAGCATCAGGTAGTGACCCAGAGACAGACCAGCACTCACCACCTTCGCTGTGTCAGCTCTAATCCTCCTGTTCTTCTACATGCATCTGTGAAAGTCTCCTCCTCTCTCCCACCCCATGCTCACTGCTCACTCCTGACCTCCCTCCGCTCAGCCTCCACAACGCAGAGATGTCAGGACTCTGCGTAACGTCACTGTTTGCTAGACACCAGTCGGGGCGGCCCTAGCGACCAGTTTACGGTAAATTAATTTTCATTCTGAGACAGAGCCTGGGGGGCCCTATTTTTGGGGGGATGCCTTATATTTCACTCAGAAAGAAACAGTTAAGTAGGTCTTATTTTTTGAAGATGTTTTATTTTCGGGGAAACACGGAAAATGCAGACAAGAGGCAAGACACAAAGGTAGGAGATGGAAGAATAGAAAAGAATAGACATTGAGTTCAAAACTACAGTTATAAGGCTTTTCCAGACTATCCTAAAAAAGGCCGATAAAATAAATTAGATCTATGAGGATATAAAAGGGGATCAACTAGAAATAATAAGGGATCAACTAGAAATAAAGAAAATATTGTCTGAAATTTAAAATATTACACAGAGTCCTAAAAACAGACTGGAAGATCGCAAGAATCAAGACAAAGATTTAGAACACAAAGAGCCAGAGGACACTCCCCTGCAGAAGCAAGAAGATACGAGAATCCAAAAAGTTAAAGATAGTGTAAGAAACCTCTGGGACAATTTTAAGTGAACCAACATCAGAATTATGGGGATCCCAGAAGAAGAGAGAGAGCAAGATACTGAAAGAATACTGGAAGAAATAGTGACAGAAAACTTCCCCCACCTGGGGAAAGAAATAGACTTACAAGTCCAGGAAGCCCACAGAACCCCAAACAAAAGAAATCGAAGGAGGACCACACCAAGACACATCATAACTAAAATTCCAAGAGCAAAAGACAAAGAGAAAATATTAAAAGCAGCAAGAACAAAGCAGGTAGTTACCTATAAAGGAGCACCCATAGGATTGTCAGGTGATTGACAATCTCAACAGAAACCATGCAGGCCAGACGGGAATGGCAAGAAATATTCAAGGTGATGAATAGCAAGAACCTACAGCCAAAAATAATCTACCCAGAAAAGCTATCACTCAGAATCAAAGGCCAGACAAGGAGCTTCACAAATAAAAAAAAGCTAAAGGAGTTCATCACCGCCAAACCAGAATTATATGAATTGCTGAAGGGGATTCTTTAGGAAGAGAAAGAAGATAAAGATAAAAATTATGAACAACAAATAAGTAACTATCAACAAGTGAAACTTTAAACCAAGAAAATTAAAAAATCTGATGAAAATTAACTGGTGAATATAATAGAATCAGAGGTATAGAAGGGGAGTGGATTGATGATTCTCGGGGAAAAGTGGAGTGGGGGTGCAGGAAGAGACTGAACAAAAACTGTGTACCTATGGATGAGGACTATGGGGGATGGGGAAAGGACAGAGTGGGGTGGGAACTTGGTGGAGGGGAGAAATTGAGGGGCGAGGCAAGAGGAACACATTTGTAATAATCTGAACAATACATATTTAATAAAAAAATAAAGAAACTCAAATTAAACAGCAGTAAACATCCAAAAATTTATGGACTAGAGTTCAAGCTATACTCAGAGAAAATTATACTTTACTTTCATTATTAAAAATTTATATATATAAAATCCTAAGCAACCATTGCAACCAAAACAACTGAACGGATGACCAAATAGGCTGTGTGCAGTGACTAGGTCGGCAGGGGGTTAGTGAGGGATGACCAAACATCTGAACAGCAGGCTGTGTGGGGTGACCAGGCTGGCAGGGGGTTTAGTGAAGTACATCCAAACAACTGAGCAAGCAGGCTGTGTAGGGCAACCTGGACAGCAGGGGAGTTAGTTAGGGATGACCAAACATTTGAGCAATGGGCTGTGTGGGGTGACCAGGACAGCTGGGGATTATTCAGGGGCAAGGAAACGACTGAACAGCAGGTTGTGTGGAGTGACCAGGCCATCAGGGAGGTGCAATGAGGGGTGACCAGGCCAGCAGATGGGGGCCTTGAAGGGCACCATGCTGGCAGTGGGGGAAGTTGGAGGTGACCAGGCCAGCAGGGGGGCCAGTTAGGAGCAATCAGTCAGGTAGGCAGATGAGCAGTTCGTGATCCTGGATTGTGAGAGGGATGTCCAACTGCCGATTTGGGGCCTAAATCAATAGTCATACATCCCCTGAGGTGTCCTTGAATGGAGATGGTACAGGCTAGGCTGTGGGGATACCCCCTCCCCTCCATGCATGAATTTTGTGTACCAGGCCTCTAGTTACAAAATAAAAGCATGGACACTGAGTGTGGTATTAAGCCATCTCTGAAGCATCTGTCCATCCTCCATCTCAGACCATGGGCGCTTCCGCCTCTGGACTCCTCAGACCTGTTCCACATGGTGCACCCCAAATGTACTCCATTTTTCCTGGTCCCTGCCCTTGGAATGCTTGGGAAACAGACTTCATCAGTGTAAGGGGAGAGGATCACCTATAAACTGCAGACAGAGCACAAAAAAGGGTCAGCACAGGTGTCTGGGTTGCAGAGGATGTTCTTGCTGGGTAAAGGGTCACAAGGCAACTCCCATGGAATCTGATAGTGCCTTTTTGGTTGCCAATGCCACGGTTTGTTAAGTGAACAAGAAGCTGAACTTAGCAGAAGCACCAGGAAGAGCTGGCACATGGGTTCTTTTTCACACACTATCTCAGATCTGTTGGTAGTCACTTCAGGGTTCAAATGGCCCCAGGGTCTCATCCCAGCTGAGATATGGTGTTAAGTGTAGAGAAGTCCCCAGTCTCTCCTTGTTGGGAGCCAGCAGAGTTGAGGCAAGCAACTCAGTCTTAAGAAAATAGAATTAAGTTCCTTCTAGCAGAAGTTATGCAGTGCCCTGAGGGCTTGGCCAGAAGATAAGATTAACCTGCTACTTAGCATCTTCCTGCCGCTTAGCAACTTCCCCTTACTGATCCTCCCCCCTAGATAGCCCAGCCTTGGAATGTTACACCTTGAAATGTTAACATCTTTGCAACTTCCCCTTCCTGATCCTCCCCCATAGACACTGCCAAAGACCCCTTTGCATAGGCAACCCTGCCCCCCTTTGTTTCTGCTGTATAAATACAGCCATTTCAGAGAATAAAGTTGAGGCTTGATCAGAACCTTGTCTTACCTCCATTCTTTTGCGTTCCTTGTTTGCCTCATTCTCTTAGGTGGTTCCTGCGTGCCCCCATTGTTGCCCCGCGGGTCGGGACATCCCCTGGCTGATGCTGAGGGGTGTGGAAGGGGGAAGTATAGGGCTTGATTCTGGTTGAACGTCACAGAGGTAGCTAAGAGGGGTGCCCACACATCCAGCCTCCACAGAGCCAGTCCTGACCTGGCAGAGATTCTGACTTCAGCCTAGACACAGAGAGCTGAGGCGAGCAGACAAGAAGGAAGAGCTCACAGTGAAGGTGTGGACATGAGAGACACACAGACCCACAGCAGAGGATTAATTCTACCAGTTCCAGGGATTGCTACACGTGGGGGCTACTGCTCACCCAGTGGGACAGTGTGACTGGTCCTGGCTCTACAAGGGAGGGGCATTTAGGAAAGGCATTCTGACTGGATATTGCAATCAGGGCAGCAGGGAAGAAAGCAGGAATATCTGAAGTTGCAGACCAGGGCCCCACTACTCACCTGGCTCCCATGTTGGCTTTCTGAGTTTGCTCGCCTTGTCTTAGAGACACCAGCAGAGGGCAGCATGAAGCCACTGCTTTTACCCAAGAAAGAAAGCTGTGCCCACAGCCATATTCCAAAGTAAGTCTCTCCAAGTAGCTTCTCTCTTGGATCCAACTTGGAGCTCAGTCAAGCTCCTGAGAAGGTTGTGGGGTCACACATTTTTTGGGGAGCACTGCAATTCCTTCATTTGTTTGTTTATTCACTTATTCACTCAACAGTTATTGAGAGTGAGGTGGTCCCCAGCCCTGTTATGGGCCTAGGACTTCATTGTATGACTCAGCTTATCATACTAATCACAGTAACACGAAGAAGGAATGCTTGCATGGCATTCATCCGGGCCAGTACTCTTCTGGCCGCCTTGTGCCAGTGCATTTATTCCTCACAGCCCTGTGAGGGGGACACTAGTCATAGCCCAAGTTTACCATGAAGGGAACCTACACCCAGAGTGTGTGTGACTTGCTCAGGACCTCAGCTACATGGGGTGTTAATCCAGACAGTCTGGCTCCAGCATCCTCTCTTTTGTTTTTTTAAACATATTTTTATTGAATTCAGATAGGAAGGGAGAAGGAGAGAGAGATAGAAACATCAATGATGAGAGAGAATCATTGATCAGCTGCCTCCTGCAGCACCCTTCAGGGCGTTAAGCCTTTAACCCAGACATGTGCTCTTGATTGGAATCGAACCTGGCATCCTCTCTCTGCAGGCTAATGCTCTCTCCACTGAGCCAAAGCAGACAGGGCTCAGCATCTTCTTAATGACTTTGTTACACTTGACGAAAACAAACAAGTAAATGGTCAGGATGATTTCAATGTCCACAACAGCCAATAAGAAAATGAACCTGGGTGTTTTAATGAGGACTGGGGTTGGAGTAGCCATACATTCGATGGTCAGATAAAGGCTTTGAAGGGGAGGACAATGGTGACAATAAGAGCCAGGTCCTGCAGGAGAGGATCATGCTATCACCCACACAATCTCTGTTGAGCACAGGGTGGTAGTGCTCAGCTCAAGGCCACCTGTGAACACTTTGTCCATGACCAAGCATGCACATACCTCACCTTGAGCCCCTGACACCACCCCCAACTAATACTCCGCATTGAGGGGTGTGCAAAGTAAGGCAACTGGATATAGGCTTGGGATAGGGGGTAGAGAGGTAGTGGCTGAGTCAGCTAACTGCAGGATGCTGGAAATTTCAAGCACTGGGTCTCCTGGTTTCTGTACAGAAACACACACTCACACATGCACCAAGACCCCAAATCTTGTGCACACAATTCTCCACTCACGGTTTCACCTGGTATTCCGCAGAGATGTTCCAGACCCAGGCCCATTGCCTGAAGCCAGGAGGCAGTTAGACCCTGGAAATGCAGAGAGAAGGATTTGGGTCAGCAGTTGCGTTTTACTAGTGGGCCATGAGCTGCTGAAGGAGATATTTGGGATCTGACACTGTAGAGTTAAGCAGGATCCCCTTCACCTGGTGAAGGTCTACATGGATGGAGAAGCCTTGGCCCCTGGCTTCTGGGTCTCCCTATAAAGGTAAAAGGCAGTCAAAAAGCTACTGGGATGGTTGTATTTCCTTGATCAGTGGTTTCCAAAACTGGCAAAACATCTGGATCACCTAGGGACCCTACTACGGTGAAAGACTCAGCTTTTGATGCACTGGGTCCAGAGCACAACCAACTTGACCTTATGACTCACTCTGCCAAGCCTTCCAGGTAGCTCTGCTGGCATGCCTCTGAAGAGCCACATAAGGTGGCACTCAATGTTACAAAGACAGAATCACTTTACAAAGTTCACTTCCCAACATCCCTATGCTGACATTCGGTCTCTTCCTGGTTAATGGAAAGTGAATGTCTGATTGTTGGGAGTTCTAATTCACAGATCAGTTACACAACTATGACAAACAACCTTCCAGGTTAGAGGCCCTCTGCCACGTGCAAATGCAAGTCCAGTTCTGCCAGTGACCCAGCTCTGCTGGATCTCTGATGGCCACAGGGAGGGAAGCAGGTGGCCCAGGGCACAAGAGAGGGCAGAGGAATGTGAATGCTAGACCATTAGCCTGTACCCCAAGTCCCAATCCTCTGGTATGGGCATGGCTGAGAGTGAGAATAGCAGAGCTGTAAGGCTCCCCAGAAAGATGATCCTGCAGGAGTGAGGCCCTGCAATTCCAGGTGCAGCCCAGCTGGAGGTAGGCCATGAACATTGCAAGCTTTCTAGCTGCTTCCCTTCTGGGGGCAGAAACAAATCACACTGGCTGGATCTATATTACCTCAGTGGACCATGGACTTACATGTACTTTCAATACCAGGTTCCCATCTTCAGAGCAAGGTGAACTCGCCATTCTAACTTACTCGGGGTGGCTGTTGATGGACTTGAGAAACAGGTGCTTCATGGTCAGGCCACAATTACTTTGCACAAAATGAGCAGGTAACCAAGACTGAAAACAGTTCTGGGATCCTGCAGCATTTGCTTCTGAAATGGGCCCCATGGATCTGAATCTGTTTGACCATATTGACTCCTCAGCATTAGCAAGGAGAAGTCTTGACAGAGCAATGTAGATATAGAGATTGAGGCCACTCAATGCATTAGGCAGGGACATGCTTCCCAACCTTGCATGTCCCACCAACCTACTGCCACTCCTCCAGCCTCAACATGGCACAGACACTCAGGCCTTGTTCTCCCTTGAGCACAACCCTAGAGTGAGGGCCCTGGCTCCACAGAGGTCTCAGCACCTGCCTCTGGTCCAGGACTTCGCTGCGCCATGGCCTTTGGGTCCCAACTCTTTGCAAGAGGCAGCAGAGAAAATTGTAGGTCAGATAGGCCTGCGAGTTTTTTTATCTTAAAACCTGCTTGGGGATGGATATGGCAAACAGCTAGGCTCAAGCGGTCACTCAGTCCTCCCCATTCCTTAAGCCCTACAGGAATGTGCTGCTTAAGGCCAAAGGCCTGTCCTTGGAGCCCCTGGTTTCATTAGGTTCCCTGTACATGAGATGTCATCATCGTAAAACCCTGTGTAAAGGGAACTGCCTGCCCTTAGCCACTGAGGGAGTGGGAGAGTCTGTCTAGAGAGGCTGATTAAATCCACATGTCCCTCTTGTTCCAGGTCCTGGAGAGCCTGGATGAACTGTAGTTACTACCTTTAGACTCTCATGAGAATCCTGTATCTTTATATTTATGCCATCTTCACTGGAGCTAACTTGTATGGGTTCCATTACTTATTGATAAGAATTGGGAAGTGAATTTTAGGGAGGTGGTTACCTCAATCTTAGATGGAAGCAGAATCATGTTGGGTAGATGCATTTAGAGAGAGGAGCTCTGTGAAGACGATCAGTTTTGAGATCAGGAAAGGAACAGGCAGAGGAGAATGCTGGAAGGGGAATGGAAGAATTCCAGCTTGTCCTGTAGATTTTTACTATTCCTCTGACTATTACATACTGGGAAACAATCCATGTGAAGTACATGACTGTCTTTTACAATGTTATATCTAAAAATACTGTCCTTTGGAGGAACGAAGATGGCGGCGTAGGTAAACACTCCTAAGCAGCTGCCGTGCACAACGATTTCAAAATAAAACAACAACTATGAAACAGACGTCTGTCTCCCAAAAGCCAAGAGAATGCTGGCTGAGAGGAAGCCCTACAACTAGATTGAAAGAGAAAGAGGAGAATCCATGGCACAAGTGCTGAAAAACTGAGGTAGGGGGGGCACGGATGTGATACGGGCTGGCTGCAGATCCCGGCTAGTGGAGTGCGGTGCTTTCTTCAACCCCAAGAGAGACAAGTTCCTGGTCTCTCTGACATCCAGTTTCTGGGAAGAGGCTAGACTGTCTGCCATCTGGTTGGAAAGTGAGGCTGGCTTGCTTGCAGAGCTGAGATTGTTTGCTGTGCTGTGGTGCAAGATGCGGGGAGACTTGGGGACCCCAGGACTCCATGGGAGAGGTGGCGGAGGGGCAGCCATTTATGTTGGCCATGCCTCAGCCTAGTGACACCCTGAGAATCCACCCTGCAAAACCTAAAAACACACCCAAGCTCTAAGCAGCGGCTTTTTCATATGAATGGCCCTCTCTGTTGCAGTTTATAAAATTGCAACCTGGAGCAAACAGATCCAAGGAGGACAGGACTGTGGTTCACACTGTAGCCCCTGCAGTAGTACTGACCTCAGATAGTAGCTGAACTGCACCTCATTGGGACCCAGAAACCAGAGTTCTAGTGCTCAGTTTCAATCTCTCACACCCATAGTGACATATTCGGGAGACAGACTCAGTGAGCACCAAAGCCCCACTGAAAGAAGGCGTGTCTCCAGTGCAGCAGTTCTTCCTTTATGGACACAGCAGGTCCTCACAGATAACTGGCCTGGAGTCAATTCCTCCCAGTATACAGTAATCGAGGCTTAATTACACCAAGACTTTGCACTAAGCCCACAAAGGTATATAGCAAAAGTGACAACCTTAGGTGATTGGGAAAGCTGAGCTACTGGCCCCTATAGGTCACCGACCACACAAAGCTACTTCATCAATACAGGGAGGCATCCAAAATGAGATTCACAGAAGCATGACACAAATGGGAGAGATGGAAGAAAGTAAATTACTGGACGACACACAGTTAAGAATCACATTTATAAGATTACTCAAGAATCTTCTAAAAACCTTTGAGAAACTTGATGAGACCTCCAAGAAGCTTGGTGAGACCTGTAAGGACCCTAATGAGAAAACAAAAACCAAAAAAATGGAAAAGGATCGGCCAGAAATTAAGCATAAAAAGTCTGAAATAAAGAATATACAGAAACTCAACTATAAATCAACATGCCCCAAGAATCAAACCAAAGATCTGGAATATAAGAAAGTAAAAATTACCCAACCAGAGAGGCAAAAAGAAAGAAGAATCCAAAGGTGTGAGAATAGTGTAAGGAGCCTCCGGGATGGCTTAAAGCGTACCAACATCCGGATTTTTGGGGTGCAAGAAGAAGAGAGAGAGTAAGACATTGAAGGCTTAATGGAAGAAATAATGACAGAAAACTTTCCCTACCTGGTGAAAGAAATAGACCTACAAGTTCAGGAAGCACACAGGACCCAAAACAAGAGGAATCCAAAGAGGAACACACCAAGACACATCATAATTAAAATGCCAAGAGCAAAAGACAAAGAGAAAATCTTACAAGCAGCAAGAGATAAACGACTAGTTACCTAAAAGGGAGTACCCATACGACTGTCAGCTGATTTCTCAACAGAAACTATGCAGGCCAGAAGGAAGTGGCAAGAAATATTCAAAATGATGAACAAGAACCTACAACCAAGATTACTCTACCCAGCAAAGCTATCATTCAGAATTGAAGGTCAGATAAAGAGCTTCACAGACAAGAAAAAGTTAAAGGAGTTCATCAACACCAAACCAGGATTACATGAAATGTTGATGGGTATTCTTTAAGAAGAGGAAGAAGAAGAAAAATGTAAAGGTAAAAAATTATGAACAACAAAAAGGCATCAAATACATACCTACCAAGAGAATTTAAAAAAAAAAAATCAAGAGAATAAAAAAAACCTGAAGAACAGAATGGACTGGTGAATATAATAGAATCAGGGACATAAAAGGGATTGGACTAACAATTCACAGGGGGAAATGGGTCTGAGGGTTGTGGGAAGAGATTGGACAAAAATCTTACACCTATAGATGAAGACAACAGCAGGGGTAAGGGCGTGGGATGGGGTTGGGAATCATGTGGAGGGGAGCTATGGGTGGGGGAGAGGAACATCTGTAATAATCTGAACAATAAAGATTTAAACAAACAAACAAACAAACAAACAAAGGATGTTCCTTAAAAAAATAATAAAGATACTGTCCTTTATGCACAGTATAAACACGAAGACATTCCCTTCAGGGCAGAGCAGAGCCCGTTACAAAAAATAGAACTAATTATATACTGGTTACCAGTCCCTTTTCTCCTTGTTTTCTTGGCTGTGGGAAAATTCAGGCATTAACTTTTTTTTTTTTTAAATCAATCTTTATTGTTCATATTATTACAAAGGTTCCTCATTTCTTCCCCCCTCCACCAGGTTCCCACCCCACCCTCTGCCCCCTCCCCATCCCCCATTGTCCTCATCCATAGGTGCAGTTTATGTTCAGTCTCTTCCTCCCTCCCTTTCCCCGATAGTAAATCCCTTTTCAGATAGTAAATCTGTTACTTAGCATTTTCTCATATCAATAATACCTCCACATGCCCAATGATACACTTCACACAAAAGACATTTCCAAATAGGTCAACCAGCCTCATCCAGGCCCCACCCAAGGCACTCACAGATCAACACCCCAGTGCTATACTAACTCAACACATCCAGATCTAAGCCTTCATCACTTGATTCAGCAGACCCTCAAGTTCCCTCAAAAGTTTCCAGCCATGTCTGAGAGGCAGCCGTGGGCAGGGACAGGCGAGGAGCGAGCTGTTTCGGGCCTGGCTGCTCCGGGCCTGGCCTCTGTTGCTCTGGTTCGTTCCACAACCAGCTGCTCCGGGTCTGGTCACTGCCGCTCCCGACCTAGTTGCTCTGGACTTGGCTGTTGCTGCTACAGGCCTGGCCGCACCTGACCCGGCTGCTCTGGGCCCGGTTGCTCCGATCCCGGCCGCTCCGGGCCTGGCTGCTCCCAGCCTGTCAGCCGCTGCTCCGGGCCTGGCCACACCAGACCCGGCTGCTCCGGGCCTGGCCGCTCCCAGCCTGGCAGCTGTTGCTCTGGGCCTGGCCGCTCCCAGCCTGGCAGCCGCTGCTCCGGGCCTGGCCACACCAGACCCGGCTGCTCCGGGCCTGGCCGCTCCCAGCCTGGCAGCTGCTGCTCCGGGCCTGGCTGCTCCCAGCCTGGCAGCCGCTGCTCCGGGCCTGGCCGCTCCCAGCCTGGCAGCCGCTGCTCCGGGCCTAGCCGCACCTGACCCGGCTGCTCCGTGCCTGGCCGCTCCCAGCCTGGATGCTCCGTGCTTGGCTACTGCTGTTCTGGGCCTGGCTGCTCCCAACCCGGCTGCTCTGGGCCCGGCTTCTCCGGGCCCGGCCACTCCGTGTCTGGGTGTTCCTGGACTGTCCACCCTGGGCTTGGCCACCTCTGCCTCAGGCCTGGCTGCCACTGCCCCAGGTCTGGCTGCTCCAGTGCTGGCCATTGATGCTCTTGTTCTGGCTGCTGCTGCTCTGGGGCCTGGCCGCTGCTGCTCCGGGCCCAGCTGCCACTGCCTTTTGCCTGGCCACTCTAGGCCTGGTCGCCGCTGTTCCAACATTCTGTCCCTTTTTTCTTTTTTTTTTCTTTTTTTTTAAAAAAACAAACACGCATTTATGTTGCAATGTTGGCTGGTGAGTTGAGTTCTGACTTAGTCTTTGATTTTTCAAGATCTTCTTTGTATTCTTTCTTAAGTAATTTTACTATCATTTGCTCTCACTTGATTTCTTCACATTGAGAACTTCTTTGGTTTCTTCGTCCTTGTCCTGGGAGCTCAGCAGGTTGGCCTGTGGCACCCCTTTGTTCTCCGCAGGCTCCTGCGCTGCTTCAGCCTGCCACCGGGGTCGGCGCCGCCCAGGAAGCAGCCCCCGTCCTTGGCTCCGTTGCCTGCGCTCAGCAGTCAAAGGCTCAGGGGCACCCCCCCCTGGGGGCCCCGTCACCCGGCTCCGTGCTGGCGCCCGGCTGGCCGGTGTCCGGCAGGGGCTCCTGCTCCTCGTGGCGTTCCTCCAGTCTGGAGCTTTCTTTCTCCCTCCCACTAGGGGAGTCCAGGATCAGAGTCAACAGACTGTCCTCTGCGCGCAGTGTGCACGACTCTGGGGGCTCGGCCTTTCGCCGCGCTCCCAGGACTCCACCTCACAGCCCCGTCTCCCCCTGCCCGAGCCTGGGTCCCCAGGGACTGGCCCAGACCTGGAGTTCGGGGCGGTCTGGACTGAGGCTTAGCGTCGCCGCCGGAGGCTTTGTTTCTTCCGGCTAGGGTAATCCAGCATCAGAGTCAACATTCAGTCCTCTGCGCGCCATGTGCACGCGACTCCGGGGGCCCCGCCTTTCGCCTTCCCCTGGGATTCCTCTTCACAGCCCCGTCTCCCCCTGCCGGAGCCTGGGTCCCCAGGGTCTGGCCCATAACTTGGGGCTCAGCGCTGCCGGTTCGGGGGTTCAGCCCAGGCTGGGGGTTCTATTTCCTTCCTGCTAGGGAATGCCAGGCAGCACCCAGCCCTCTCCTCCTCTCCTGCTTCGACCTCTCTGCACGCGCGTGCGTGCGAGCGCGCAGCATGTCTCCGTACCTTAGGCTTTTTTTCAGCTCCTCTGATTTTCCTTCTGGTTTTCTCCCTCCTTCCTATTGTAGAGTTTTCAGTCAGTCGACCACCTGCAGCTCTGGGCAATGTCCACTCTACATTTTAGTTGTATTCCATTGAAATTGTTGTGAGCTGCTGCGGCTAGGTGTCTACCCGAGCAGCCATCTTGGATCCTCTCCAGGCATTAACTTTTATGCTTTGTTGCAGTAATCCTTCTTTGCTGAGTCATCGTATGTGCATTTTCTTTTTTTTTGAAAGTTTCTGGTCTTTCCTTTTTCTATTTGCCTTGATGAATGGTTTGATACATGCCCCTAAACCTGTAGTAGTCTCCCACTTCTCTGGTGAACAGAATGGAGTTCAGTTGAAAATAGAGAATTGTTCTGCTCTACATCACAAAATTACTCTTGGCATTTCCCCCAGATACAGTGCTTGAAGGAGAGAGTGTCGTGGGATTAAAAATTCAGAAATGTGACACACCTGCCCTGTCAACCCTACTTTACCATCCTTCAGCATTTCCCAGGCCACCTCTCACCCCTGCCCCACTGGCCTGCAGCAGGAATCTCCAAGTGGTTATGGCCTCCTTACAGCAACCAAAGCAATCTGGAGGACAAAGACAGCCTTTCCGTTCAGCATACCTTTCGGACACTGATTTGATATGATGCATGCCAGCATCACTATGGGAGGCAAAATGTCAGGTGAACTCCTGACCTCCCTCTTCACAGAGCACTGCCAGTCTCAGTCTGTCCATGTTCAGTGTTCCCTTCCTCTGGGGACACCCTCATCCCATTATAGGTCAGTGGGTCCATTATTAGTAGTTACAAGAGGAGAAACTCCCCAATGATGAGCTTCAAACCCTGTGGGTCAAATGATGTATCATCAACCAGAAGGCCGACCAGACCTCCCTCTGAGCAGGATTCTGACGCTGTGGGCCCACAGTCCTGCTCATGACCATGCATGTTTGTAGCAATCTCAGGGTTGGTGGAGCTGACATGCTGCAGAACCCAGGTAACAAACTGGGGAGACCATGAATTGCAGCTGCACTCGGAGCCTATTCACCAAATAAGGTTGAAAAATAGTTCATGAATGTGCCAAAGGCCACGTAATAAGATGTTTTTATTAAAATTAGTTTTCTAGCCCTAACCGGTTTGGCTCAGTAGTAGAGCGTCGGCCTGTGGACTGAAAGGTCCCAGGGTTGATTCTGGTCAAGGGCATGTACCTTGGTTATGGGCACATTCCCATAGGAGATGTGCAGGAGGCAGCAGATTGATGTTTCTCTCTCATTGATGTTTCTAACTCTCTATCCCTCTTCCTTCTTCTCTGTAAAAAATAAAATAAAATAAAATAAAATAAAATAAAATAAAATAAAATATATTTCAAAAATTAAAATTAGTTTTCTATTCTGTTTTTGAAATTGTTGTGCGAGGCAGCAGCTTAGGTGCTTACCTAGACCGCCATCTTGGTTCTCCAAACACCAACACTTTTAAAATTGAAGTGGTGGAGGTTGTCCAAGCCTCATACCCTGCCTCATCTCCAGCCTTCTTAAAAGTTGATAAGGACACTAGGTAATTAAGCAACACACAAAAGGAAAGCAATAATCACCAAGAATTCAAATGATGGTTTAAGGTTAGTGAATGTCTTTCAAAATTATTAACATAACATACATGTTTGTTTTGCCTGGGTTTACAAAAATAAGTTCATGTTATTTATCTCTGTTACAAAATTTGTCAATAAAATGGCTTGGGTAACAATAAACTTTAAACTCTCATACAGTTGGTAAGAACAAATACATTTGAATCTGTGAATGAATATATTTTGTACTTTATTTGAAGTAGATTTCTTGAAAATGTGAATCTAATTGCCAATAAAAAACGCGTGTTTCTGGAAGTTATGAAGTGTATTCATAAATTTGCCAATCTAGAAAATGCTAATTACTTGCTTTTAGATGTCACTACAAGTTAAGTTTTCTAAGAATTAAAAATTCCAATGAAGTTGGGGGGAAAAGTATATGGTTTTGGTAATGGAATGTGTAAGTTATCTGTCTCCTTAGGAGCCTGGGAGAAACTCAGAGTCAAAGCTGGTGTGTCTGCTGTCCCACCACAGGGTCCAACACACCAGAGGTGGTAGCGAATGTTGGCTCACAGGATGAGATGAAATTCTTTCCCTGCACTCCCTCCATACCTCTTGAAAGAAGGAGAGAGGCTCACAGAATGGACTGGGAGTCCCAAAGCGCTGAGGTAGGGAGATGCTCAAGTGCAGAGAGGAAGTGCAGCCAAATGTCTGGCTGGCGGGAGGGGAGGAATTCCCAGTTGCACTAAACTCTTCTGACTGTACTGAACCCCAACCCTGGCCGAAACCCCATGGACCCAGGCTCATACGGGTGGAGTCTGGACTGTAGAAAAAGGCACCCAGAGACTCAGAGACTGGGAGACTGGAGGAGCCAAGAGCCGCAGCAGGCAGGTATACAGTCGCGCACAAGTGAGTGCGAGCAGAGAGGTCCGACCTCGGATGTTGCTGTGGCCTCTCCATAGGGGAAGGAGTCAGAAGCTCCAGATTACAGAGACCCAACCCAATTCAGGGTGAGCCCCTGGGGCACCAACACTATTACATGAAGAATCTGGGACGGTCAGGTGGAAACTCAGGATAGCCGTGAAAGGCAGAGGTCAGGTGGAAACTCAAGCGAGCACACAAGGGCAGGGCTGACGGAAGCCAAGAGTGTCAGCTCAGCTGAGACTCCGCCCTATCCAAGCTGAGCACAGAGGCTTCTGCAACTTTGCAAGTCTGATCCTATAAGACTGTTTCCAATACAGAAAGTATCCCAGAGTAGACACAGCTGATACCCACATCCAATTGGCCTCAAGGTCTATTCCTCTCAGGTATACCAACAACAACAACAAAGGGGAGCACCAAGAGTATCTACCTCAGGTCACTGAGGAGGTTGACCCATTAGGCCATATAGGACACCAAACACATAAAACCATCCTACCAACTCTGGAAAGCAGCAAAAATGCCGAGACAAGGAAATAGATCTCAAATGAAAGAGATGGAGGATATAGAGTTCAAAACCATGGTTTTAAGGTTATGCAAGAATTTCCTAGAAAAGGCTGATAAGTTTCATGAGACCCAACTAAAAATTAAACATAAACTGACTAAATTAGAAAATATTATGCAGAGATCCAACAGCAGAATGGAGGAACACAAGAATCAGGTCAAAGTGTTGGAATACAAAGAGCCAATAGACACTTCTCTGGAGAAGCAAGAAGAAAAAAGAATCCAGAAAGTTGAAGATAGTGTAAGGAGCCTCTGGTACAACTTCAAACGTGCCAACATCAGAATTATGGGGGTGCCAGAACAAGAGAGAGTGCAAGATACTGAAAACATATTTGAAGAAATAATATCAGAAAACTTTCCCTACCTGGTGAAAGAAATAGACCTACAAGTTCAGGAAGCTCACAGAAACCCAAACAAGAGGAATCCAAAGAGGACCATTCCAAGACACATCATAATTAAAATGCCAAGGGCCAAAGGCAAAACGAGGATCTTACAAGCAGCAGGAGAAAAGCAGTTGGTTACCTATAAGGGAGCACCCATATAACTATCAGCTGATTTCTCAACAGAAACTATGCAGGCCAACAGGCAGAGGCAAGAAATATTCAAAGTATGAATACTAAGAACCTACAACCAAGATTACTGTATTCAGCAAAGTTACCATTCAGAATTAAAGGGCAGATAAAGAGCTTCACAGATAAGAGAAAGCTAAAGGAGTTCATCACCACCAAACCAGTGTTATATGAAATATTGAAAGGTATTATTGAAGAAGAAGAAGAAGAAGAAGAAGAAGAAGAAGAAGAAGAAGAAGAAGAAAGATAAAAATTATGATCAACAAATACATATATATCAACAAGTGAATCTAAAAATCAAGTGAATTAGAAATCTGAGGAATAGAATTAACTGGTGAATATAATAGGATCAGGTGCAAAGAAAGGGAGTGGATTGATAATTATCAGGGGGAAGGGGGTGTGGGGTGTGCAGAAAGAGACTGGATTAAAATCATACACCTATGGATGAGGACAATGGGTGGGGGGTAAGGGCAGAGGGTGTGGAGGGAATCAGGTAGAAGGGAGCTATGGGGGGCGGGGGGGGGGAAAGAAACAATTGTAGTTATCTGAGCAATAAAGATTTATTTAAAAAAATAAAAAATTAGGGAGAAACCAAGATGGCAGCATAGGGTAGACACCGAATGCAGCCTACCACAACAAATTTGAATTTAGAACTGAAAAACAGGGGAGGCATTGCCCTGAAGCGCTTGATGGCTAGCTGAGAGGAGGCTCTGCCATCTGGGAAGGAGAGAGAAGGTACGCTGAACCTCAGGAACTGTGAAGGTATGAGAACTGTGTGTATGAAAAGGCGCTGGCTTACTCCTGGTGCGCAGAGAGGGCGGGCCAGGCTGAGTTCGCTACTGGCTTACTCCTGGCGCACAGAGAGAGCGGTCAGCTAACGCTGGCTTTCTTGTTTGAGAGGAAAACAGAATCACCCTATTACTCTGATAGATGACCCCAGACAGGGAGAGGCCAGACTGTCAGGCAGTGGGCAGAGATCTCTCGGAGGTGTGTGAAGCCAGAGGCCATTACTGCGGGATTTGGGGAGGAGCCGAACAGAAAACAAAGTTCGTTTGCACCAACCCGAGACTCCGCCCCATCTGTGGCTGAGCACAGAAGCTCTCCAGAAGCTGGCTTTCTCTAAGGAGGGACTGGCCGGAATCTAAAGCTTGTCTGCGCCTTTACCAAAGAGGTGCCTGCGCCTGCAACCAGTCTTCCGAAACTCCGTGAACAGGACTTTTCTAAGGCGAGACTGACAGGGAACCAAAGATTGTCTGCACCACCCCGAGACCCCACCCTATCCAAGCGGAGTACAGAAGCCCTCCTAGCTGAGACACCGCTGATCCTCACAGCCAATTGGCTTGGAGATCAATGCTTCCCAGTGATACCAACAATAAGCAAGGCTTAACAACAAGACTGCACACACAGCCCACATAGGGCTACACCAAGACTGTCCACCGTAGGTAACTAAAAAGGCTGTGCTACTGGGCTCTACCAGAACACCTAGCACACAAAGCTATTCCATCAAATCAGGGAAACAACTAAAATGCAGACAAGAGAAAGGACACAAAGGAAGGAGATGGAGGAAAAGAAAAGATTGGACATTGAGTTCAAAACTACAGTTATAAGGTTATTCAACAATATCCTTAAAAAGGCCGATAAAATAAATGAGACCTTGAGGATATGAAAAGGGAGCAACTAGAAATAATAAGGAATCAACTAGAAATGAAAAAAACATTGTCTGAAATAAAAAATATTATACAAAGTCCTAAAAACAGACTGGAAGATCGCAAGAATCAAGACAAAGATTTAGAACACAAAGAGCCAAAGGACACTCCTCTGCAGAAGGGAGAAGATAAGAGAATCCAGAAAGTTGAAGATAGTGTAAGAAACCTCTGGGACAATTTCAAGCAAACCAACATCAGAATTATGGGGATTCCAGAAGAAAAGAGAAAGCAAGATACCGAAAGAATACTGGAAGTAATAGTGACAGAAAACTTCCCCCACCTGGGGAAAGAAATAGACTTACAAGTCCAGGAAGCCCACAGAACCCCAAACAAAAGAAATCGAAGGAGGACCACACCAAGACACATCATAACTAAAATTCCAAGAGCAAAAGACGAAGAGAAAATATTAAAAGCAGCAAGAACAAAGCAGGTAGTTACCTATAAAGGAGCACCCATAGGATTGTCAGGTGATTGACAATCTCAACAGAAACCATGCAGGCCAGACGGGAATGGCAAGAAATATTCAAGGTGATGAATAGCAAGAACCTACAGCCAAAAATAATCTACCTAGCAAAGCTATCACTCAGAATCAAAGGACAGATAAAGAGCTTCACAAATAAAAAAAAGCTTAAAGATTTCATCAGTCCCAAACCAGAATTATATGAATTGTTGAAGGCGGTTATATAGGAAGAGGAAGAAGATAAAGATAAAAATTATGATCAACAAATATGTAATTATCAACAAGTGAATCTAAAAACCAAGGGAATTAAAAAATCTGATGAACAATATTAACTGGTGAACATAATAGAATCATAGGTATGGAAGGAGAGTGGACTGACGATTCTCAGGGAAAAGGGGAGAAGGGGTGCGGGAAGAGACTGAACAAAAACTGTGCACCTATGGATGAGGACAATGGGGGATGGGGAAAGGATAAAGGGTGAGTTGGGAACCTGGTGGAGGGAAGCAATTGAGGGGGGGAAGAGGATCACATTTGTAATAATCTGAACAAAAAAGATTTATTAAAAAAGGGGGGGGGGAAATAAAAATAAAAAAATTAAAAATTAGAAGTGTCCGTTTTGGCATCTCACATGGAAGTTGGGCAGTCACTCCTACTGCCCACATAGAGTTTGGGGGAGACACCAATTGAGTGAGAGACAGAGAGAGAGAGAGCGAAACATCAATTGGCTAACTCCTGCATACCCCCTACTGGGGATGGAGCCTCCAAACAGGTATGTGCCCTGATCAGGAACTGAACTGGGGATCTTTCAGTTCATGGGATGATGCTCAACCAGCTGAGTTACTCTGGCAGGCAAAAGACCCATCGTCCTTTCATTTGCCAGAGGCAGCTTTCACACCACTGATTCCAGGACCAAAAACAGTCCTATTGGCATTTTTCAGGTGGTGTCCAACTGTCAATCAGGGTTGCCACCTCGGATTTCCCCCACTACATTCACACACCTCCCATCCCACCTCCACCAACAGGACTATGCGACTTGTTCTGCAAAGAGCTGAGGTCAGAGAAAAACGTCAGTGTGTTGCTTGCTGATTTTATTTTTTATTTTCTTTATGATTTCAGAGAGCAAGGGAGAGGGAAATGTCAGTGATAAGAATCATTGATTGGCTGCCTCCTGCATGCCCCCTACTGGGGATCAAGCCCACAACCTGGCCATGTGCCTGACCAGGAATCAATCCTAGGACCCTTTGATCTGAATGCCTAAGCTCTATCCACTGAGCCAAACCGGCTAGAGCTTGCCTGCTGGTTTTAAAGAAATAAACCAGAGGACTGGCTGTGAAAGACACGGGTTTATTAGACTTATGAGGACACCAGCGTGGCCTGTAGGTGAAGTTTTCCGCACCACAAGCTTTCCCAGTTCACGGTTATATAGAGTCCAGAAAACAAAGTAAGCAGGTGTGGGCAGGAGTGGGGTGTGCTTGTGTGCAAACTGTGTGAGATCCAAATGCTGGCTGTTTCCCTGCAGTTTGCAGTCTGGGCTCACAAACTCACCAGGCTCCCAAGGACCCATAGTCCATTTCCAGTTGGCCTTCCTCACATTCCCCCAGGGTGGGAGGCTCACATACTACACACTGGTATATGATATGGGATATTTTTCAAAAGCATAAAGAACTCAGTGGATATACCATGAAGCTAAGCTTAAAATAAGGATCTGAAGTAAGAGAGATTTAAAAATATATATATGTTCTTTTGATTTTTTACAGAGAGAAAAGGAGAGGAATAGAGAGCTATTGGGTCGGCAGCTAAGTAATTGCGGATTTTTTTAAGAAAATCAAAGACAATTTTTTCATGGAACTAAATAACTTTATTCTGTAATGTATTGCCCATTTTGATCAATGCCCTTTTGCCATCTTTCAGGCAGCATCATAATCCCACGTTCAAAAAACTTCTGGTTTTTATTAGCAAAAAACTGAATCAGGTACGATTTGACATCATCATCATTATTGAAATTTTTACCATTCAAGGAGTTTTGTAAAGATCGAAACAAAAAGTAATCAGATGGTGCAAGGTCAGGACTATATGGTGGATGTGGCAAAACATCCCAACCAAGCTCCATTAATTTTTGCCGAGTGACCAAAGATGTGTGTGGCCTTGCATTGTCATGATGGAATACAACACCTTTTCGATTTGTCAATTCGGGCCGCTTTTCTTCAACTGCATTGTTTAATTTCATTAGTTGTTCAATGTAGACATCAGAATTGATCGTTCGGTTGGGTGGTAAGAGTTCAAAGTAGACAATTCCTTTGTAATCCCACCAAACTGATAACAAAACCTTCTTTTGATGAATATCAGCTTTTGATGTTGTTTGAGTTGGTTCACCTGGCCTGCTCCACGATCTTTTCCGCTTGATATTGTTGTAAACAACCCATTTTTCATTGCCAGTTATCAGTCGTTTTAAAAATGGATCATTTTCATTACGTTTCTTTAGCAAATCGCAGCTGCTAATGCGTTGCGTTAACTGTGATTCTTTCAGTTCGTGAGGAACCCATGTATCGAGTTTTTGAACATAGCCAGGTTGTTTTAAGTGATTTTCAATGCATGTATGTGATACATGAAGCTTCTCTGCAATCTCACGTGTTGTACTGTGACAGTCCGAATTGATTATTGCTTTGATTAGGGCGTCATCAACTTCAACTGGACGACCAGAGCGTCTTTCATCTTTGAGTGAAAAATCACCAGAACGAAATTTGGCAAACCAATTTTGACACTGCCGTTCTTTTAAGGCTTCGTCACCATAAACAGCACATAACTTTTTATGAGCTTGCGATGCGTTTTTCCCTTTGCGGAAATAAAAAAGCAAAATATGACGAAAATGTTCCTTTTGATTTTCCATTTTTCAACGAACGCCAAACAAAAACGACAAAACAGATCAAAAAACTTTTTTTACTGATTAACAGCTGAATAGCCAACTATCAAATACAAAATGTGTTTTACATTTGTACTACGTCTGCAAACCTAAAAATTCAACTGAAGCCATATATGTGTGAAACCCGCAATTACTTAGTTGCCGACCCAATAGAAGTATCGATGATGAGAGAAACATCGACCAGCTGGGGTTGTGCCCGCAACCAATGTACATGCCCTTGACCAGAATCAAACCTGGGACCCTTCAGTTGCAGACCGATGCTCTATCCACTGAGCCAAACTAGTTTTAGCAAGAGATTTTTAAAAATGTTTTGTTGACTTAGGGAGAAAGATTAACCATCAAGCTGGGCAACTTAGGGCCTTTGTTGGCCTTTGCTAATGAGATTGACATAATGGAGTAAGAACAGAGGCATTGCTGACTGGAGTTGAGAGGAGAATGTAAAGCAAGGAATTGAAAGTCTGGTGGAAATGTGTTTTGGAAGCAGCTTGATAGAGGAGGCACAGGGAAGGTTGCCACCTGGTGTGAATTCAAGGTACTGAGAGAAAAAATTAAACCAAAAACACCTCATGTGAACTTTGTATTATTGGGGGCGGGAAAAGCAGCCTAAATCAGTTCAGGTTAAACAATATTTTTGTTTGCTCCTTATTCCCCAAACTCCTTCAACACTTCCAGCTTCACACATGTCACTCTCTCCTACTCAGAACACTTAGTGCTGCCCAGATGCACTGGCTGAGCTCTCAAGGCCTCAAACTCCCAGCAGCAGCCAGGACCCATCTGCAGGCATGGCTCATAGGCCTCCCATGAGGTCATCTGCCCATCAAGTCTATTCCTCGTGCTTATCCTTCATTTTGGTTGGGGAGGCATGATCTATGCTGGAATCAAGCTAGACACTCCCTCCGCCTGCACCTCAGCCATGGACTTCCCCCTTAAAAATCATACTTTCGCCTGCTTAATGTTCCTCTGGGTATATTCCTCTTCTCAGAATTTGACCTCAGGGAAGGTAATCTCTGGGCTTCAGTGTCTTCTGGTGGCCAAGACCCTTGTGATTTTAATGCCCCTATTATTTTGGCAAATAGAATGAAATAATTTAATCCTTTTCTTTCTTTTGAAATTTATCTATAGTATTATGAAATTTATTGTATTACATTTATCTATTGTATTATGAAATTTATTGTATTAAAAAATATTGGGGTACCATTGTTTAATAGGATCATACACTGCGTGGCCATATTATTATGATCTCTGAACACATATTGATAGTAATCTGGCCGCTCAGTGTATAGCCTATATAATGAAAGGCTAATATGCAAATTGTCCCCTCCACCAGGAATTTGACCATCAGACAGGCTGGCCAATGGCCTATGTCCCTTTTCCCTGGCCAGGCTGGCTGGACCCCACCCATGCACAATTTCAGGCACCGGGCCTCTGACATATATATACTGAGTGGCCAGATTATTATGCATTCAGAGATCATATAGGTTCCAAATGTATATTTCTATGATACATGATCTTTACATTGTATTGTGTGCCCACAACCTTCTTCATATCATCTTCTATTATATATTTGGCTTTTTTTTTATTCTTTTTTACCCTTTACTATCTTCCACCTTCTTTTGTCTGGTAACCACCATAGTGTTGTGTGTGTCTATGAGTTTCAGTGTTATATCTCACATATGAATTAAATCATATAGTTCTTAGGTTTCTGCAACTGACATTTTTTTTCTTTTTTTAATGTATTTTTATTGATTTCAGAGGAGTAAGGAGAGGAAGAGGAAGAGATATAAACATTAATGATGAGAGAGAATCATTGATTGGCTGTCTCTTATACACCCCACTCTGGGGATCGAGCCCTGGGCACATGCACTGACTGAGAATTGAACCATGACCTCCTGATCGATAGATCAACACTTAACCACTGAGCCGTGCCGGCTGGGCTTGACTGACATTTTTTGCATAGGGTAATATTCTCAAGGTCAATTCATGTTATCACAAATGACAGTAGTTCATTTTTTCTTATGGTTGAGCAGTATCCATAGTATGTATGTGCCACATCTTTATCCAATCCTCTATCAAAGGACACTAGGGTTGTCTCCATGTCGTAGCCACTATGTATAATGCTGCATTGAACACAGGGTTATATATATATCTTTGTGAATAAGTGTTTTTGAGCTTGGGGGTAGATACCCAGAAGAGGAAGTGTTCGATTCTATGATTATTCTTAATTTTTTGAGAATCATCCATACTGTTTTCCGTAGTGCTGTACCAGTTTACATTCCCACCAGCAGTGAATGAGAGTTCCTTTTTCTTCACAACCTCTCTAACACTTGTTATTACCTGCCTTGTTGATAATAGCCATTTTAACAGGTGTGATGTGGTATCACATTGTAGTTTTTATTTTTATTACTCTAGTAGCTAGTGAAGTTCAACATATTTTTATATTCTCTGACTGTATGTCTTCTTTGGAGAGGTGCTTGTTTAGGTCCTCTGCCCATTTTTAATTGGATTGTTTGTTTGCTTGGTGTTGTATGAGTTCTTTATGTATATTGGATATTAACCCCTTGTTGGAGCTGTTTGCAAATATCATCTCCCATTGAGTTGGTTGCCTTTTTTTGTTGTCAGTTTCCTTTGCTGCACAGAGCTTTTTAGTTTGATACAGTTCATTTCATCTATTTTTTCTTTTTCTTTCTTTTGGGGTAAAATTCAAAAAATGTTCTCTACAACCAAGATCCCCATGCTTAGGACTTATGTTTTCTTCTGTGTAATTTATTGTTGGAGATCTTATATTTAGGTCTTTGATCCACTTTGTATTAATTTTTGTACATGGGAACAAACTGTAATCTAGTTTTCTTTTGCATCTGGCTTTCCAACTTTTCCAGTGCCATTTATTGAAGATTTTTCGTGCTCCTTTGTCAAAAATTATTAGCCCATATACACGTGGTTTTATTTCTGGGCTCTCAATTCTGTTGCATTGGTTTTTGTTTTTCTGCTGAAGTCATGCTGTTTTTTTTGTGTTTTTATTTTTAATAAACCTTTATTGCTCATATTATTACAAAAGTTCCTCATTTTTTCCCCCTCCACCAAGTTCCTACCCCACCCTCTGCTCTTTCCCCACCCTTCATTGTCCTCATCCCTAGATGCACAGTTTATGTTCAGTCTCTTCCCACAACCCGACTCCCCTTTTCCCCGAGAATCATCAGTCCACAACCCTTCCGTACCTCTGATTCTATTACATTCACCAGTTAATATTGTTCATCAGGTTTTTTAATTCCCTTGGTTTTTAGATTCACTTGTTGATAGTTATGTATTTGTTGTTCATAATTTTTATCTTTATGTTCTTTCTCTTCCGAAAGAACTCCCTTCAGCAATTCATATAATTCTGGTTTGGTGGTGATGAACTCCTTTAGCTTTTTTTTATTAGTGAAGCTCTTTATCTGGCCTTCGATTCTGAGTGATAGCTTTGCTGGGTAGATTATTTTTGGCTGTAGGTCCTTGTTATTCATCACCTTGATTATTTCTTGCCATTCCCATCTGGCCTGCATGGTTTCTGTTGAGAAATCAGCTGACAATCATATGGGTTTTCCTTTATAAGTAACTATCTGTTTCTCTCTTGCTGCTTTTAATATTCTCTCTTTGTCTTTTGCTCTTGGAATTTTAATTATGATGTGTCTTGGTGTGGTCCTCTTTGGATTCCTTTTGTTTGGGGTTCTGTGTGCTTCCTGGACTTGTAGGTCTAATTCTTTCACCAGGTGGGGGAAGTTTTCTGTCACTATTTATTTCAGTATGTTTTCGGTATCTTGCTCTCTCTCTTCTTCTGGGACCCCCATAATTCTGATGTTGGTTCACTTGAAGTTGTCCCTGAGGTTTCTTACATTATCTTCAGCTTTCTAGATTCTCTTGTCTTCTTGCTTCTGTGAAGGAGTATCTTCTGGCTCTTTATGTTCCAAATCTTTATCTTGATTCTTGCGATCTCCCATTCTGTTTTTAGGACTCTGTATAATATTTTTTATTTCAGAGAATGTATTCTTTATTTCTTGTTGACCCCTTATTATTTCTTGTTGATCCCTTATTATTTCTAGTTGATCCCTTTTCATATCCTCATAGGTCTTATTGACCTTTTCTCTAAAATTCTTGAAAACCCTTATAAGCATGGTTTTGAACTCTATATCCAGTCGCTTTTTGTCCTCCATTTCTTTCATTTGTGATCTGTTTCCTTGTCTCGGCATTTTCACAGCTTTCCTGAGTTGGTAGCCTTAAAAGCCTCTGTGTTCAGCTTAGATGGGGCGGAGTTTCAGGGTGGAGTCTACAGCCTTGGCTTCTGTCAGCCACGCCCTATGAGGCTCCTTAGTCTCAGTATTCCTCAGGGTCCTTCAGTACTCGTTGCAAGCGCTTCTGAGAGAAAGGTGCCCTCGAGTTTCGCCTGCTACCAAACAGTCTAGGCTTTCCCCCAATGAGCCCGGAACTGTGGTTCAGTTTAGTTGGAAGTGAGGTTGGAAGTGGGGTTCAGAGCAGTCTGGAGCTTTTGTCTCCTTCCCACTAGGGCAATCCAGCAGCACAGTCAACCGCCCGTTCTCTGCACATAATGTGTGCACCTCCGGGACTTCCTTTCTCCGCTCCCCTGGGTTTCTGCCTAACAGACCAGGCTCCCTCTGTATGAGCCTGGGTCCCCAGGATCTGGCCTAGAACTGGGGTTCAGTGCTGTTGGATATGGGGTTCAGCACAGTCTGAAGCTTTTATCTCCTTCCAGCTAGGGAATGCCAGCCAGGCACTCAGCCTCCCCCTCCTCTCCGTCTCCGTCCTCTCCACGAGAGCAACATGTCTTCGTACCTTTTACAGATCATCTGATTTTCCTTCGGGTTTTCTCTTTCCTTCTCATTGTAAAATTTTCAGTCAGTCGACTTTCCTGTAGTTCTGGGTAATGTCCATTTTGTATTTTAGCTGTATTTTATTGAAATTGTTGTGTGAGGCTGAAGTTAGGTATTACCTATGCCGCCATCTTGGATTCTCTCTCTCTAAATTCATGTTGTTTTGATTATTATAGCTCTGTAGTGTAATTTGAAGCCAGGTAGTGTGATACTTCTGGCTTCGTTCTTTTGCTCAGGATTGCTCTGGGTATTAGGGGATCTTCGTGGTTCCTTGAAAATTTGATGTTTTTGGTTCTGTTTGTTTTAAAAAAAATGACTTTTTAAAAAATATAAATATATATAGCCGGGACCGATTTGGCTCAGTGGGGAGAGCATCGGTCTGCGGACTGAAAGGTCCCAGGTTCGAATCCAGTCAAGGGCATGTACCTCAGTTGCGGGCACATCCCCGGTAGGGGGTGTGCAAGAGGCAGCTGATCGATGATTCTCTCTCATCGATGTTTCTGACTCTCTATCCTCTCTCTTCCTCTCTGTGAAAAATCAATAAAATATATTTTTTTTAAAATAAATTATATATATATATATATA
This sequence comes from Pipistrellus hanaki, assembly GCF_964339955.1. Lineage (NCBI taxonomy): Eukaryota > Metazoa > Chordata > Mammalia > Chiroptera > Vespertilionidae > Pipistrellus > Pipistrellus hanaki. The sequence continues at coordinate 9,551,070 of NC_140516.1, read as the reverse complement.
TATATATATATATATATATATATATATATATATATATATATATTATTTTGGGTAATATGGCCATTTTAGCTATAGTGATTCTTCCAATTAATGAATAAAAAATATCTTTTCATTTCATTGTGTCTTTTCAATCCTTTTTAATCATGTTTTGTAGTTTTCTATATATAGGTCCTTCACATCCTTTGTTCATTTTATTCCAAGGTATTTTATTCTTATGGTTGAATTGCAAAAGAACTTTTTTTTTCTTTTTTTTTTGAGGTTTTATTGTTAGTATATAGGAAAGCAGTGGATTTTTTACATTGATTTTATATCCTGCAACTTTCAGTTTTACACCTTTGAATATGATATAGGCTGGAGGTTTGTCATATGGTTTTTATTATGTTGATGTACTTTCCTTCTATACCCATTTTATTGAGTATTTTAATCATACCTGGATGCTGTATCTTATCAAATGGTTTTTCTGCATCTATTGATAAGATCATGTGACTTTTTATCCTCTGTTTTGTTACTGTGGTGTGTTACCCTGATTGATTGTATATGCTGAGCTATCCTTGTGCCCTTAGAATGAATCCCACTTAATCATGATGTGTTATTTTTTAAAATGTATTATTGCATTCCATTCCCTGGTATTTGTTTAGAATTTTCACATCAGCATTTGTCAGAGATATTGGTCTATATTTTTTTGTTGTTTTTTTTCTATGTTATTCTTGCTAGGTTTTGGTATTAAGGTTAGGTTGGCCTTATAAAATGTGTTAGAAAGTATTGCCTCTTTTTCAATATTTTGGAAGATTTTCAGAAGAATAGGCATTAAATCTTTGAATATTTGGTAGAATTTACTAGTGAAGCCATTGGTGCTGAACTTTTATTTTTGAGATGGTTTTTGATGGTTGTTTCAATTTCCTCACTGTTTATCACTCTATTTAGAGTTTCCAATTCTTCATGTTTGTTTTAGGAAAGTTATATAATTCTAGGAAGGTATCCATTTATTCTTGATTATGTGGCAGATGTCTTTTATAGTATTCGAGTGTGATCCTTTGTATATCTGTGTTGTCTGTGGTAACTTCCTGTCTTTCATTTCTGATTTTGTTTATTTAAGTCTTTTCTCTTTTTTCCTTAGTGAGTGTAGCGAGGAATTTGTCAACTTGATTCATCTTTTCAAAGAACTAGCTCTTTGTATTAATTTTTGTAGAGTCCTCTTGTTCTTAATTTTATTCAATTCTGCTCTAATTTTTATTATTTCCTTTCTTCATCTGATTTTGGGTTGATTTTTTGTCTGGAAGATCTCTTCTGTAATGTCAGTGGAGTATTAAAATCCCTTACTATGACTGTATTAACATCAATCTCTCCCTTAAAGTCCTCCAGGAGTTTATTTTTTTTATTTATTTATTTTTTTTTAATGTATTTGGGTGTTTCTATATTGGTTGTATATATGTTTACCGGGGTTATAGTCTCTTATTGGAATGGTCCTTTTAGTATAATGTAATGACTTTCTTTGGCTCTTTCTCTGATCTTTGTTTTGGAGTCTATTTTGCCAGATATAAATATTGCTATCCCAGTATTTTTTCATTTCCATGTGCTTGGAAAATCTTTTCCATCCTCTTTAATTTCATCCTGTGTGAATCTTTTATTCTGAGGTGGGTTTCTAGTAGACAGCATATATATGGGTCATGGTTTTGTATATTTGTTTATTTGTTATCCATTCAGCTACTCTATGTCTTTTGATTGGAGTACTTAGTCCACTTACATTTAATTTAATTTAATAATTGACTGGAGGTTTGGTGCACAGATTCATGCACCAGTGAGCTCCCTCTGCCTGGTCTGCATGGATCAGCCAAAACCAGCTCTCAAACATCCCCCGAGGGGTTCCGGAGTGAAAGAGGGCACTCTGCATAGTGGCTGTTGCATCATAGCTCCTGCATAGAGCATCTCCCCACTGGTTTTCAGTGTCTAGTCAGCTCATGCATATATATATATGCATACACACACACACACACACACACACACACACACACACACACACACACATATATATATAAAATAGAGGCCCACTACATGAAATTCATGCACTGGAGAGGTGTCCCTAGCCCAGCCTGTACCCGCTCCAATCTGGGACCCTTCAGGGGATATCTGACTTCCGGTTTAGGCTCCAACCCACAGGTATTGAGCCAAAACTTGCAGTCGGACATCCCTCTCAAAATCCGGGACTGCTGGCTCCTAACCACTCACCTGCATGCCTGCCTGGTTGCCCGTAACTGCTTCTGCTTACCAGCCTGATCGCCCCCTAACTGCTATCCTGCCAGCCTGATTGATGTCTCCCTGCTTCCCTGCCAGCCCGATCACCCCCAAATGCCCACCTGATCACCCCTAACTGCCCTCCCCTGCTTGTCTGGTCACCTCCAATTGACCTCCCCTGTTGGTTTGGTAACCCCCAACTGCCAGCCTGGTTGCCCCCAATTGCTTTCCACTGCTGGCCCAATCACCCCCAACTGCTCTCCCCTGCTGGCCTGTTCATCCCCAACTGCCCTCCCTGTTGACCTAGTCGCCCCTAACTACCCTCCCCTGCTAGTCATCTTGTGGCCAGCACTTTGTGGTGTCCATCTTGAGGTGGCCATCTTGTGCTGATGTGAGGGTGTCTTGTGAGGGTGCGAGGGCCATCTAGGATTTTTTTTTTTTTTTTTTAGCATAGATAGGAACTTATTTATTGTATTTATTGCCATTTTTAGTCTTTATACCTATGTTCTGTCCCTTCTCTCTCTTCCTCTTACAACAGCCTCTTTAGCATTTCTTGCAATGCTGGTTGGGTGGTAATAAAGTCCTTTAGGTTTTGTGTGTGTGTCTGGGAAGCTTTTTATTTCACCTTCAATTGTGAATGATAGCTTTGCTAAATAGAGTAGTCTTGGATTCAGATCCTTGCTATTCATGACTTTGAATACTTCATGCCATTCACTTCTGGCTTACAGTGATCCTGTTGAGAAATCAGCTGACAGCTTTAGGGAGCTCACTTGTAGGTTATGGACTGTCATTCCTTTGCTGGCCTTAAGAGTCTCCTAAAGTTTTCCACTTGAATTATGATGTATCTTGATGTTGGTCTTTTTGTCTTCATCTTTATTGGGACTTTCGGAACTAATATGACGTTATCCTTCTCCAGGTTAGGAATTTTCCTTTCATTCTTTCTTCAAACAGGTTCTTCATTTCTTGTTAAATCTCCTCTTTCTCTGGTACCCCAGTTTGTGGGTATTGTTATGTTTCATGTTGTCCTAGAGTTCCCTCACACTATCCTTATGGTCTTTTTTAATTCTTTTTTGTTTTTGTTTCTCTAAAAGGGTGTTTTTCCTAAATTGGGTGTTTATCTTTAAAAAAAAAATCTTTATTTTTCAAATTATTACAGGTGTTCCTCTCCCCCTTCCCTCATAGCTCCCCTCCACCTGATTCCCAACCCCATGCCACGCCCTTACCCCTGCAGCTGTCTTCATCCATAGGTGTAAGATTTTTGTCCAATCTCTTCCCACACCCCTCAAACTCCTTTCCCCCTTTGAATTGTTAGTCCAATCCCTTTTTATGTCCCTGATTCTATTTTATTCACCAGTCTATTTTGTTCTTCAGATTTTTTTTATTCTCTTGATTTTTAGATTCACTTGTTGGTAGGTATGTATTTGATGCCTTTTTGTTGTTCATAATTTTTTACCTTTACCTTTTTCTTCTTCTTCCTCTTCTTAAAGAATGACCTTAAACATTTCATGTAGTCCTAGTTTGTTGTTGATGAACTCCTTTAACTTTTTCTTGTCTGTGAAGCTCTTTATCTGACCTTCAATTCTGAATGATAGCTTTGCTGGGTGGAGTAATCTTGATTGTAGGTTCTTGTTGCTCATCATTTTGAATATTCCTTGCCACTCCCTTCTGGCCTTCATAGTTTCTGTTGAGAAATCAGCCCTGCAGTCGTATGGGTACTCCCTTGTAGGTAACTAGTTGTTTTTCTCTTGCTGCTTGTAATATTTTCTCTTTCTTTTTTGCTCTTAGCATTTTAATTATGATGTGTCTTCGAGTGGTCCTCTTTGGATTCCTCTTGTTTGGGTTCCTGTGCACTTCCTGAACTTGTAGGTCTATTTCTTTCACCAGGTAGGGAAAGTTTTCTGTCATTATTTCTTCCATTAAGCCTTCAATATCCTGCTCTCTCTCTTTTTCTGGCACCCCCAAAATCCAGATGTTGGTACTCTTTAAGCTGTCCCAGAGGCTCCTTACACTATCCTCACACTTTTGGATTCTTCTTCCTTTTTGCCTCTCTGGTTGGGTGATTTTTGCTTTCTTATATTCCATATCTTTGGTTTGATTCTTGGGGTATGTTGATTTATAGTTGAGTTTCTGTATATTTTTTATTTCAGACTTGGTATGTTTATTTTCTGGCTGGTCCTTTTCCTTTTTTTTTTTTTTTTTTTTTTTTTTTTTTTGTATTCTCATTAAGGTCCTTGAAGGTCTCACCAAGCTTCTTGCAGGTCTCATCAAATTTCTCAAAGGTTTTTAGAAGATTCTTGAGTAATCTTATAAATGTAATTCTGAACTGTGTGTTGTCCAGTAATTTACTCTCCTCCATCTCTCCCATTCATGTCATGCTTCTGTGTCTTCTCATTTTTGCCACCCCCCTGTATGATGAAGTGGCTTTGTGTGGTCAGAGACCTATAGGGGCCAGTAGCTCAGCTTCCCCAATCACCTGAGTGGTCACTTTTGCTATATACCTTTGTGGGCTTAGTGCAAAGTCTTGGTGTAATTAAGCCTTGATTACTGTACACTGGGAGGAAATGATTTCAGGTCAGTTGTCTGTGAGGACCTGCTGTGTCCATAAAGGAAGAACTGCTGTGCTGGAGTCACGCCTTGTTTCAATGGGGCTTTGGTGCTCACTGAGTCTGTCTCCCGAATGTGTCACTTATGGGTGTGAGGGATTGAAACTGAGCACTAGAACTCTGGTTTCTGGGTCTCAATGAGGTGCAATTCAGCTACTGTCTGAGGCCAGTACAGTCGCAGGAGTTATAGCGTGAACCACAGTCCTGTCCTCCTTGGATCTGTTTGCTTCAGGATGCAATTTTATAAACTTCAACAGAGAGGGCCATTTATATGCAAAAGCCACTGCTTGGAGCTTGTGTGTGTTTGTAGGTTCTGTGGGATGGAGTCTCAGGGTGGATTCTCAGGGTGTTACTAGGCTGGGGCGTAGCCAACAGTGATGGCTGCCAGTCAGCTGCCTTTCCAATGGAGTCCCCACCTCCCCGCATCTCCCCACTTCTCGAACCACAGCACAGCAAACATCAACTCTGCAAGCAAGCCAGCCTCACTTTCCGACCCAATAACACATGTGTCAAAAACAAGGCCCGCGGGCCAAATCCAGCCCGCCAGGCCTTGCAATGTGGCCCGCACCGCGCTGTCATCACTGCACTCCGCTGTCAGTTTATGACATCGTCAGTTTATGACTGTTCATTAAACCATTCGGCCTGCGATTTAGGCTGGATTTTTAGATTTTGGCCCCTTCTCTGATTGAGTTCGACACCCCTACGATAGCAGAAGGTCTAGCCTCTCCCCAGAAATTGGATTTCAGAGAGATCGGGAGCTTGTCTCTCTTGGGGTTGAAGAAAGCACCGCCCTCTACCAGCTGGGATCCGCTGCCAGCCCGTATCGCATCCATACCCCACTACCTCAGGTTTTTAGCGCTTGTGCCCTGGATGCTCCTCTTTCTCTTTCAGTCCAGTTGTAGGGCTTCCTCTCAGCCAGCGTTCCCTTGGTTTTGGGGAGATAGACATTTGTTTTATAGTTTTTTGTGTGTTTTTTTAATTGTTGTGCCCAGCAGCCGTTTAGGAGTGTTTACCTACATCGCCATCTTCGTTCTCTGGGTGTTTATCTTTTAAATCATTAATTCTATCCTCTGCTTCATCCAACCTACTTTAAATTTTTTTTCACTGTTTTCTTGATGTCAGTTATGGTAATCTTCACTTCTGACTGGTTTTTATTCATGAAAGCCACTGTCACCATCACTTGAGATCTGACTCTTCTCACCTGTGTTGGTGTCACTGAGGAAGGCAAAGGTTATCATTGTAACAGGAGTATCTGGGTTGGGTCATAAATAAAATTAGACTCTGTTGTAATGTGGAGTTAGACGAAGAAAACACTATAGTCTGTGTTATAGGGAGATGTCATGGCACTGAGAGAGAGTACTTATTAGGCCAGAAGGTAGCAGTTAGTAGAAGCTAAGCTGCAAACAGAAGACATATAGGGCTTCTGAAATAAAAGTCACCATAAGTAGGAGTTTGGCCACCAGAATAAGACTTGTCAGGAAGACTCTGTGGGGAGTGGAGAGCAATGGTTCAGGTCAGTTCAGCCTCCATGCTAATCCAGATCTCTGAGAGGCACATGAACATCCTAGCATAGGGATGTTAATAACAAAAGTTTTATCATTTGGGGCACAAGTGGCTCTACTATGGGATCCTGCTTCAAAATGTTGCAATATGGGGAACAAGAGCCTTTCCTAAGAGCCGAGGAAAACAGGTATTATAGACTCTACAATACACAAGAGATGCCACAGAAGCACAAAACCCAGGAGCAGTCATCACCCACAATGGAGTGGCCAGAGGAGAGTATTGAAGGCATAGGGCAGCTGGTATGTGGCCTTAGGCAAAGGTCCACTGATGCAAGAGATGAAGCCACAGGGACCAAGAAGGGAGCAGAGAGGACAGCAACAGCAGCAGGGCAGGCAGCTGCCCCATGGCCACTGGTAGGCAGAGTTTCCTGGGGGAGGTCTGCAATAGTGTGTCAGCAGCTCAGGGGTCCAAACTGCTCACTAGAGCAACCCACAGAGGCAATACCAACTAATGAGTGGTGAGATGATGGCAAAGATTTCAGGACATCCATCCTCGGAAGCAAAAGAGTGACTCCTGCCAGGTGGCAGCTCCCCCAGCTACTCTCCTCACAGAATACTGCAGCCTCGGCAACCCCTCCAGCTACTCCACCCCTGCCCAGAAATGCCAAGGAGCTCTCAGCTCTTTCCCAATATTTGGGTAGTATTATTGAGGTGAAGGACAGAGTGAAGGTGACATAGCAAGCCTTGGCTCTTGAAATATGCAAATTCGTATGCTTTTGCATTAGTCGTAGGTTATTGAGCAACTTGCTTCTTCATCTGCCCCTTACTCTGCTTCCTCGGCTTTGTTCTTCTCAGGACCTCAGATTCCTGGAAATCTGTAAAACCCAGACACTGATAATTGCCGCTGAACACCCAGAGCCCAGTGAGGTACAGATGAGGTTATGCCCTGTCTGATCTGTAAATTTTAAGGTGACATGTGTGTAGTGTTGGGAGCTCAGTGGCAAGTTTCCAGAACCCAGGTGGGGGTGAGAGTGAGTCAACAAGGAAGAAAATTATCCAAAAGAGTTCTTAAAAGCCAGTGCCTGGTGGCTCAGGTTGCAGGGCGGCATAAATAGCCTGTGTGTGCCAGGAAATACGTATTTGCCTGGAGACCCTAAGCCCTCGAGGAAGCAATGGTGAGTGTCTCTAGGCCTGCCTCTCTTTTCATTTTCTCTGTGTCCAGTGAAAGTGCACCTGTCCATTTGGGGTGGTCTAATGTACTGGTGTTGAGGAAGATAGAGTCTATGTACCTCTTCTGGTCTGAGCGGTGTGGGTGTGGGTGTGGGTGTTGGCCTGAGAGGGCAGCATAGTGGGGGAAGAAGGACCGTTCTTCTCCCCCTCACTCTGCTTCCTTTGCTCAGTGGGAGATTTGCCTTCTATGATGGGGAGGGTGGGTGAGTGAGATATGCCACCCACCCAGTCCCCAGAAGCCATTGTCAGGAAGCCTCAGAGGGACATGCAATTTCAATTTCTTGCTGGGCTCATTCAACTTCTGATTTCTTCAGAAGGTGGTGGAGGAGAAACAGCCCCTGCCCGGGTCAAAGTTTACCACATCCTGGTACAAATTGCCCGTTGAACATGGATAAACATCTTTCCTCTCAGCTTCAAATCTTTGTCTTAAAAATACACACTTTGGGCAAGTTTAGTGATTTCTACTTAATTTTTAGATGCATCATTTTTTCATTATACTTTAGTCTGACATCGAGGCATAAAGTGAACACTATGTGGTTTAAGGGGATGTGGCTCTACCCAGTACCTCTATAGGCCTAACAAAGAGACCTCATCCAAGTCCTCGGTCTCAACCCTGTGAGGTGGCCCCTGCCCAGGCCTCTTACTGCTATAATGAGCTATGGTGCCTTCTGTGCCATCTTGAGCTGTTGGGAAGAATGCCCGTTTCTTTTCATTCTTCCCCAGATGTGGGCACAGGGCCCTTGAATTGTGGCAGCTGCACACTGGGGGGCAATGTCCTGGCTCAGGCTGGATGCTTTGTTGCTCCTGGCAGAGCCTGTGCCCTAGCAAGGGCCACGCTGCTGGCCTGTGAGCTTGCCCGGTGTTTAGAGACTCCCATGATGCCCCAGGATGTGGTAAACTTGGAATGAGAAAGCACTGATGCAAACAGGTTCCTCCACAGCCCAGAACCACCAGCAGGTGGAGAAGAAAGCACTTCTGTGCCAGGAAGGCCCTCTACAGCCTTCCCCTAAGGCTTCTTGGCGATCCCTTCTCCTTTGCTCCATCCCTCAGGCTTGTTCCCAGTCTCTGCAACTCCCATGCATGCTTTCCTGACTCCTAACTGTACAGTTTCTCTCAAGAGGAAAGAAGCCCACCATTGGTAGTGGCCAGGTCCTGCACCCACTGTGACCTCACTTAGCTGCAGAGTCCCTCTCACATGTCACTGGACAGTGTTGAACATCTGTTTTTCCTACACCAAAACCATCCTCTCCCTGACGGACTGCACCTCACATGCCCTCCTCTATGAGGCCCCTCTCCCAAGTGACCCCAGGTGGATGTTCCAGGATCTCTCCAGCTATTCTGAGAACTTTTTCTGGGTTCCATCTGGAACTTTCTTTGTGGAGACAACATCTAGTCCAGGAATGGCAGACCACCTGGCAAACATGTACCCATGTGCCCATCTTGTGTTAGGACACATGTCACTGAGCATTCTGGCTCCTTTCCAGAAAAGCACTAAAACCTCCAGGAAATGGGTCTGCCCAGCCACCTTATTGATTCAAACATGGAGAAGGAGGTTCAAAGAGAAGAACTCTCCTGTCCAAAGGCACTTCCTGAATCCTTCCTGCTGTGACAAGTGCCCTCAGTGAGGAGTTTCCTAGTGAAAGTGAAGTCACTAGAAGGGACAAAACAGGGCTCTGAGAAGAGGTAGATGTTGCTGATAACCCATATCAGAGTTCAACTGAATAACTCATGCCCTCCCAGGCCAAACTGTGTGGCTGCCTTCTCCTAAGTTCCTTTCAGACTCCTGCTCCTCCTGATCCCACAGAAGGGGGGAGGCGGTAGGAAAGTGCCTCTCTGACTTCTGGGTGGTGGGATAAGCACTAAGCCATGTCCTGGAACCAAGAGCATATCCTCTCTCTCTGTCTCCCCCTGAAGGCCATGCTTCTCCTCCTCTCAGCGCTTGTCCTGCTCACACAGCCTCCAAGGTCATGGGGAGAAGAGGTGACGACAGTTTCCCAGAAACGTTTGGTTGATGCCTGCACCCTGGTCATGTGTGGCCCTGTGGAGAATGGCCTGCCTGGTCATGATGGACGCGATGGAAGAGAGGGCCCCCGGGGCGAGAAGGGGAATCCAGGTAGAGCTGGGACCATGGGCTTGTCCTGGTGGGCATGGGTGGGCATGGAATTGTAACCAGCTCAGCAACTCTGGGCATTCTGCCGTGGAAGCCCTGGAAATGGAAGCCCACCTCCTGGGTAAGAAGTCCCCTGGACATTCAGTCCACCTGAAACACCTCGTTACCAGTTGGCAAATGACAGGCCGTCCTGAGCCCTGAGATGTTTTTGCCCCTTCCCTAGTGGCCAGGATTCCTCCCCTAGGATCTTCTGATTCCTCTCACGCTAAGAATGAGTAAATGGTGGGTAAATGACTGGTATTTGGGGTCTAGAACCAAGCACTTACAATTGCTCATTGTGGTGGAATGATTTCTGGGCAGTGTGTTAATATGTAACTAAATTCTACTACTGCATAAGAAGTGGGCAAAGATGAGGCTTTGTGGCCCCACACTCAGTCCTTATAAAAAGGATTTACCTAAATACACTATGGAGAGGAGGAAATGGAGCTCATATTTCTGTGTCCAGCCCTCTGCTTGGGCATTCACTTTCAAAATTCATTTAATCCTATTTATTAGTGACACTTTAACCTCATTTCATTGGTTATGAAATTGTGAGACCCTATGTGGAAGGTGATAAGGACGTGGGCTTCTGTGTCAGGCAAATCTCTGCTTGATTGTTGGCTCCACTCCACAGCAGGGACCCCTGGGACAAGCCGCTCAGTGTGCACATCTGTAAGTGGGAAGTGTTTCACACAGTGACAAAAATTGAGCCAAGGCTTTAGTCTTTGTTGAATCTCCAGGATAAAGTTGTATTTTCCTATGTATTACCAGGTGAATTCTCCTGCGCTTTCTAAAGGTGCTATTATTAAGGGCGTTATGCAAGATATACCCCCATAGGGGAGAGTCCAGGTCTGACTGAGAAGATGAGAGAATTCAATAAAACAGCAACAAGGATGAAGGGACCATTGTGGCCCTGAGCTGGGCCAAGAGATGGATCAAGTGTGATCTTTATCTTTGTGGAGATTGCATTTTGATTGAAGGAAGAAGAAGACATTTAAGCTGGAAAGAATAGGTAACTCTGCCAGCTTTGTGAGTGAGGAACAAGAGAGTATTCATGTGTCCCTTTCAGGAATGGGCTGGGGCTTAAGACGGCGCCTGGAAGTGGACCCAGAAGAAGGGTGGTGTGCAAGGTGCCAGCTCTCTCTTGGGGAATCCCAGCTCTCTCTAGCTCCCAGTGGGACCCTGAATTAGAAAGAGCTTTTCCCTTTGAACTGTTGCGTGGAGTATGGCTGAGATCTTCCTCTCTTCTGCAGGTGCCTCGTGCACATTGCAAGTCTGGCCTTGGGTTGGGGCTTCGAGAGAGAATGATGCCCATTCAGACTGGGGACCACGCTCCACACTGACTCCTTAACCCCAGGCACTTCAGACATGTGACCCTCATGGGTCCAGAATTTCCTGGAGAGTTTGGAGCAGCCTCTGACCCTGATCCAAGTATGTGTGGGTGAGACTTATGACCATGTGCCCAGCAGATTGTGATGCATGTGGTCTCAAGGTCAAGATGGATCTGAATGGCAGACCCTTGAGCAGAGGAGGAGGGTGGAGCCGGGGTCCCGTGGCGAAGACCAGATGTATCATGGAGGGAAAGTGAGACCTGAACTCTGTTTTATTTTAAAAAATGTATTTTATTGATTTTTTTTACAGAGAGGAAGAGAGAGGGATAGAGAGTTAGAAACACCGATGAGAGAAAATCATTGATCAGCTGCCTCTACAACCAATGTACATGCCCTTGACTGGAATCAGACCTAGGACCTTTCAGTCCGCACTCTATTCACTGAGCCAAATAGATATCAGCGGGACTCTGTTTTGGGGGCTGTGTTTATGGGCACAATTTCCTTGGTTCAGCATCTAGATACCTGCCTGGATGGGATCCTGTGAGCGTCCCCCGAAGGGCATGCTCCTCCCTTAGAGGAAAACTACACACTTCACAGCAGCAGACAGGGCCCCTCTCTCCCCTGCTTATGTCTCTGATCTCATCTCCTTATCCTCCTCCCACAGTCACTGGGCTCTGACCACACCGGCTCCTCAGTGGTCCGATACCACCCCAGTCCCTCTCCCTCCCCGAAGCCCTGTCACTGCTCTTCCCATAGGTACACCCCTCACCTCCTTCACAGCTTTACCCACAGACCTAGCTCAGGGAGTCCTCTCAGATGACGCGCCTGAGAAGACAGCCCCAGACAGCACTCCATGTTTTATTACCTCTGTGGTTCTTACGCTGACCCAGTAACCACATAGTGTGCATTTATTTTTATTACCTGATTCTATGCAGTTGAATTTAAGGTCCCTGAGTACGGAATCAGATTGGTTGTCCATCTCCTTCACCACTTCCCTGCACTTAGGCAGAATATAGTATAATGAATAAGAGATGCAAGGAGAGACGGAATTTGGGTACAGTATGGAGTAGCCAAACTGCTGGTCCGCAAAGCTCCACTTCAGGTGGCATGAAGGTACAGGGCTAGACGCCCTGGTGATACTGGGATGCAAAATCGGACTGGGTGGACGGGGGCAAAGGGGCGGAATGGGGGACATCAGTAATACTGTAAACAGTTAAAAGAATTGGAAACAAAACAAACAAACAAAATTAGTGCTTTAGGAGGCATGTGTGCTTGGTGATGAGGGTGTGACTTCCCCTACCTCAGAGCTCTCATGGCCTCCGTGGTTGGGTGCCAGGGATGGGCAACCTATAACGCTTCCTTCTAGGGAATGGCTTCTTCCCTTGGCCCATCTGCCTGCTGCCATCTCAGCCAGGGTGGAGCCCAAAAGAGGTTCAGACTGGGTCCTCGCAGCTCTGCCTCCAATGAATGTGGAATGTGGGGCCCATCCTCTAACCCTCTTTGTTCCATTTCATTCCTAGGGAGGGCTGTAGCTGAAAGCAGGATACAATGCCCAGCACACAGCCTCTTAAAGTCATCATCCCCCTCCTCCCTCTTCCTGCCCCACTGGGCCTGGCTCTCCTGCCCTGGGAGCATGGATTCCATGTTTTAAATCTCACTGCTCCTCTACAAATCTCTAAATCTTCCTCACCTTGAAGCCCCATTTCCTCCATCAGGAAAAGTGCTCTGAGTACAGGAGTGTGTGCTGACCTTGGGATGCTGGATGGGACAAGGGGCACCTCACACATTGTCTTCCACACTCATTGCTGTGCCTCATGGTTCAGTATTCTGCAACCAATCCCTTATAGAACAGGACCTGGTGCTCACACTTGCATCTCACCCGGTGCTAAGCATGACCTTGTTTCTAGTGAACAAAGAAAATGAGTAAACGGAAAAGGAAGTGAATGAACAGTTGGGTGTTATCTCCCTCTCTTTCCTTGCTTTATTACTCATAATAAATCAATGTTACTCATTTATTTGTTAATTGAATTTATGGGATGACATTGGTTAATAAATTATATAGGTTCCATAATAAATCATCTGTATTTTGTATTATGTGTTCATCACCTCAAGTCAAGTCTCCTTCCATCACCATTTATCACTCATGTACCCTCTCCTGCCTTCCCCCACGCGCCTTTCCTTCAGGTGTTTTTTCTTTTCATTTCTGTTTGCACATGAAGGTTCATAGCAGCTTAATTCACAACAACCCAATGTGCATCACCTGATGATTGGATAAGCAATATGTATTCTATCCATAAAATGGTGTATTACTCACTTATACAATGGCATATTATTGAGCCATTCCATGGCATATTATTAAGTTATACAAAGAAGTGAGACATTCTACAAAGTGAATAAACCTCAAGAACTCAATGCACGTTAAAAAAAAAAAATCCAGACAACAAAGGTCACATATTGTATAATTCCATTGATAAGAATTATCTGGAGTAGGTAATAGACACAAGAAGCAGAGTTGTGACCGCCAGAGGTGGGGCAGGGGCATGGGAGATAGGGAGTGGCTGCCCAAAGCCTAGGAGGTTTTCCTTTGGGGTGGTTAAACATTGATAACTAAATAGAAGTGGTTGTTGCATGACATTGTGAAGGTGCTAAATACCACTTAACTGTATACCTTTAAAGGGTTGGTTTTACATTCTAGAACTTTCTACCAGGGCTGATTAGCAGACCCTGACTGACAGATGAACAGAATACTCCAACACAGGTTTTTTTGCTACGGGACTCTTTTACTTCAGTTGTAAAAGCTGTCCTGTACGCCTGCCTTGTTGGCTTTTTGTTGAAACAATAGCTTGAGCTCAAATTAACCTCCAGATACAATCAGCAGGGCAAGTATCCTTGAGGAAGTATATGCTTCTACAAGGTCAGGTCTTTAAAGGTTAAATACAGAGATTCTAGCAAAATACCCCATGATCTGACTTGTTTGGAAAAGTCAAGGTAGGGGCTGCTGCTTTTGGCAAGGTTCCCCCAGAGGCCCCTCCTTACAGACAGACATTCCTACCAAGTCCATGCTTCCCCATAACTTTCACTTCAATAAAAAAAAAAAAAAGAGCCAATTAAGTGTAAAATCCTTAAATGTTAATAGCCATTTGCTCCCTTTCGTGTCTTTTTTTGTTAATCCTCACCCCAGGATGTTTTCCCTATTGACTTTAAGAGAGAGGGAAAAGGAGAGGGAAAGACAAAGAGACAGGAACATCGATGTGACAGAGACACATTGATTGATCAGATGGTGTCTGCAACTGAGGTACGTGCCCTTGACCTAATTGAACCTGGGACCCTTCAGTCTGTGAGCTGATGCTCTAACCACTGATAAAAACTGGCTAGGGTCGGTTCCTTTTGTTTTTTGGGGGGTAACTTTTGCATAATTTAAGTCTTAGGCAGCATGTCTTCAGATTACAGGTCTTTTTAAAATATTTGACTATTTTTCCAATAGAAAAATACTATGTGGTCACTAAAGATAAACAAAAAAAAAACAAGTTGAAATTATCTTTGTGACACTTAGAAAAAAAATTAACGTTTTGAATATGTCTTTTCTGGTGTTTTCCAATAAATTTGATGTGCAGACCCTATAATGTCTGTACATGTTTATGAAGCAGAAGCATATTCAATATAATGTTTATAATGTCCTTTTCCCCTTAATGATGCAGTAGACAATAATTTGGCTTGTTTTCTATAGGTACCAGAACATGTGACCGTGCTTTTTCTATTTATCATGGAGATGTAATCTATCCTATCTAATAAAAGAGTAATATGCAAATTGACCATCATTCCAACACACAAGATGGCTGTCCCCATGTGGACACAAGGCGACTGACACAAGATGACCAACAGGAGAGGGCAGTTGGGTGGGACCGGCCTGCAAGGGAGGGCAATTGTGGGAGATCAGGCCTGCAGGGGAGGGCAGTTAGGGGTGAGCACGCCAGCAAAGAAGGGAAGTTGGGGGCAACCAGACCTGCAGGGAAGGGCAGTTGAGAGGGACCCAGGCCTGTAGGGGAGATTAGTTGGGGACACCAGGCCTGCAGGGAAGGGCAGTTAGGGGCAAACATGCTGGCAGGGGAGTGGTTAGGGGATGATTAGGTTGGCAGGCAGAAGTGGTTAGGG
Organism: Pipistrellus hanaki; assembly: GCF_964339955.1. Lineage (NCBI taxonomy): Eukaryota > Metazoa > Chordata > Mammalia > Chiroptera > Vespertilionidae > Pipistrellus > Pipistrellus hanaki. The sequence goes on along the minus strand of NC_140516.1, from coordinate 9,535,871 downwards.
GCACTCAGGAAAGTGGGCAGGTGAGCAATTGTGAGCCAGCAGTTTTGGATTGATGGGTTCCAGATTGGTGAGAGTGCAGGCTGAGCTGAGGAACACCCCACCCTCCCCCCTGCCCCTCGACCCCTGCCCTGTGCATGAATTTCGTGCACCGGGCCTCTAGTGTGTGTGTGTGTGTGTGTGTGTGTGTGTGTGTGTGTGTGTGTGTGTATAAGCCTAAAATGATATTTGTCCGACCAAGCAGTCAACCAAATCATCGACTGGTTGACTGGTCACTTTGGCATGCACTGATCACCAGTGGGCAGACGGCTAACCAAAATTGCTAAGTCAAGTTCAGGTTCTTTGTTTTGTTTCTTCCAATCCAGATATAAGTGAGATTACACTGTGTCTTCCTTAATTTGTATGACTTATGGCACTTAGCATAATTCCTTCAAGATCAATTCATATGTGGCAGATGGTAGGATTCTTTTTATGGCTGAATAGTATTCCAGTGTGTGTGTGTGTGTGTGTGTGTGTGAGATACTTTTATCCCTCCATCCATTATGGACACTATTAGGTTATCTACTCTAAAAAATGTTGCAATGAACATGACGGTACCAATATCTTTCACATTAGTGTCTTATTTCCTTTGGATACAACCCAGAAGTGGTATTGCTGGGTGATACTTTTTAAAAATATTATCTTTTTAATATCTTAAGGAACTCCAGATTGGTCTCCATAGTGGCTGCACCAAATTACAATCCCAACAACAGTGCATAGGGGTTCTTCTTCTCCACATCCTCAGCAACACTTGTGCTCTTTTGTGTTTTTTATAGTCACCATTCTAGGAGGTGTGAGACATCTCATGGATGTGATTTGCATTTCCCTGATGACAACTGTCAGGGACCATTTCTGATATAAAGCTTGGTCTTAGGAAGGGGAAATCCAGGAATCCATGATCCAGGGCAGTGGTCGGCAAACTGTAGCTCATGAGCCACATGTGGCTCTTTGGCCCCTTGTGTGTGGCTCTTCCACAAAATACCACGGCCTGAGACAGTCTATTTTGAAGAAGTGGCATTAGAAGAAGTATAAGTTTAAAAAATTTGGCTCTCAAAAGAAATTTCAATCTTTGTACTGTTGATATTTGGCTCTTTTGACTAATGAGTTTGCCGATCACTGATCCAGGGTGAAAGCTGACAGATCCCCTGCTGTAATCTTGCAGCCTGGGGGCAGGCACTGGGCACTGCATGGAAGTCAGACAGTCCTTGGCTGGACCCCCTCCAGCTCTTGCAGGCCTGTTTCCTCGCCTGTGAAATGGGGTTATGCACACCTGTCTCCTGGGTCACCACTGGACTGAGGAGTGTGGAGGTGGAATGTCTACACCTGCGGAACCTGAAGGAACAGGACCTGCAGTACTGGCTCCTCCTAGGCCCCGGGTCAGGTTTATGTCCATTTCTTCTGCTGCTACAGGTCCACCAGGAGCTCCTGGGCCAAGGGGGATGCCTGGACCTGTTGGCCCAGTTGGGCCCAAAGGGGACAACGGCTCTGCTGGAGAACCTGGACCGAAGGGAGACTCGGGGCCACGTGGTGAGCAGTGGGTGGGGACTGAAATGCCTGCCTGTAGGCCATGCAGGAGGATGCAAATACCCACCCAGGAAGGAGGGTGCCCTGCAGGTGACACTGGATTCAAACAAGGAAGGTGGTAGTCCTTCTGGGTGGAGTCTCTAGGATGGTGCTGTCCTTTGACCTCTATGACTGCTCTCGCTTTCTCACCACCTCCCCCTTTGGAGAAAACTGAGTGGACTGATTGGCTGTTCCTTTTCCCAGGACTTCGAGGACCAGCAGGTGCACCCGGGCCAGCTGGAAGAGAGGGTCCCTCGGGAATGAAGGGGGATGTAGGCCCCCAAGGAGCACCAGGCCCCAAAGGAGAGCCTGGGCCCAAAGGTAGGAGGTTGGTGAGTGGTGGTCCGGAAGGGAGAGGGAGGAATGACAATGGCAATCTCTGATGTGACCTAAGGATGCTCAGCGTGCCAGGGAAGCCAGGCCTTCACCTCTGGCAGTCCTTGCTGTGGCCCCTCCCCCCCACACCCCCACATCGGAGGAGCCCAGAGAGTGGGGGGCTGTGCACTGTCTCCCTCTCCAGTGGAGCTGAGGAAATGACCCATGCTGCACACACTCTCAGCAGCCTTTGTCCCAATCTGTTCCTTCCTCAGGAGAAGTTGGTGCCCCAGGCATGCAGGGCTCTGCAGGGCCAAGAGGCCCTCCAGGTCTCAAAGGAGAGCAAGGTGCCTCTGGTGAGCGTGGAGCCCCTGGGAATGCAGGGCCAGCAGGTGAGTGATGGGCACAGCTGGGGCAGGCCTTCGGTTCTCCTGTGTCCACCTGAAGATGTGGATGCCTGTCCCTCCCCCATCACCTGCCAGCTCAGAGCTGCAACACTGGGCATGGGGAGTCTGTGCAAGGAGGTGCCTCGCTGGGCTTGAGCTCTGTAACTGGGGAGAGTGGGGAGTGAGCAGCAGGGACAGTCTGCATCTTGGGAAGGCTGGGTGCTGGGTGCTGAGAGAGTAGTGCACAGAGCGGGTGCTTGGCTGGCTTTGGGACAGACTGTACGTGGGAGGGTGTATTGCTGGACAGTAGCACAGTCCATATGCTGGGAGGGGAAAATGCAGGAACATGTGTTCCGAGCTTACTCTCCTCTTCTTGTCGGATCTCAGGGCCTGCAGGACCCCCGGGCCCATCGGGACCTCCAGGTGCCAGGGGCCTCCAGGGACTGAAGGGGGACAGAGGTGCTCCTGGGGATAGAGGCCCAAAGGGAGAGAGTGGGCTTCCAGGTAAGGTCACCTCCCCTACCTCCAGGGCCCAATCAGGGTGCAGAGGGAGGAGGGCCTACTGCTCAGTGGTCAGCTCATTGTGGGGACGGGGTGGGGTTGTGAATGCAGGAAAGGCTTTTGGGCTGAAGGCAGGAAGATGAGGTTCTAGAGAGCCCCAGTACTCAGGCTCAAGCCTGAGCAGCTTCCCATCAGGTCACTGGGACAGCTCAGCTCTCTTCCCAGCTCATCAGAGAGCTTTGAGCATCAAATGTCCCAGAGATGGGAAGTACTTGAGGGAAATGCAATTCCCCCATCTCCCCAAAGCGCCCCTACTAATGTGCTCCCAGATTCTTAGATTTTGCTGTGAAATGTCATCTGGATCAGCGTTAGTGGGGTGCCAGGACCTGCCCAGGGCACAGTGTGCTCACAACAGAGCCTCAGGGAACTCAAGGGCAGGAGGGCCAGCTGGGGCACAGCTCCTTAGCCTCCCCCAGGAAAGCCTGTCACTGAGCATCCTTTCCTTGGGACTCGGACTCTAAGCCGAAGCCAGGCTGTGAGGGACTAGTCTTCACTGGGCCCCTTTCTCCTGCAGACATCGCTGCTCTGAGGCAGCAGGTGGAGGCCTTGCAGGGGCAGGTGGGACGCCTTCAGGGAGCCTTCCTTCAGTCTAAGAAAGGTGAGTGCCTGGACTGAGCCAGTCGCCAAGGGCAGGCCCCAGGCGGGTCCTGAGGCAGGCTGGTCCTAGGATCAGGGGCTCTAGGATGGTAGTGGGTTTGGGTGATGGGCTGGACCTGGGACTGGGGCAGGACCTCAGGCTAAGCATAGGGTGGAGAGGAGCAGGGCAGACACGTGTTCCAGGAACTGGAAGCTGATGCAAGGGACACATAGCAGGCTGTGGGCCCTATACCAGCTCAGAGGGCTGGCACCAGCATGGTCAAGGCTACCAAGTTTCAGCCCCCACCAATCACAGCCACCTGGGACCTGAACAGTTCAATGCCCAGCCCAGCTGTTCAGACCTTCCCTCCTGCTGACTTGTGCTGGGCCCACGACACCCCACTACCCAGGATGCATTTCTGATCTCCATGGGGCTAGGTGTGCAGACCCCCCAAGATGTTGCTGCCCAGCCCACAGCAGCTGTGACTCCAGAAAACTGTCCTGAGAGTTGGGACTGTTAAACTGTGCTAGGGTTCAAGGCTGTGAGAGTCTGATCTTGGCATGTGACCATCGAGTGTCTTACCTGAGACAGGCCCTGAGTCCACCAGGGTGCGGGCTGCCTCTGGGCTCTGCCTAGTACTGAGCTGTCCCACTCTTCCCTGGGTGTTCATGGTGGAGACTCTTCCCTAACCTGGGTGTGAGGAGTCAGAGGCCCCAGGAGTACAGCCCGTGCCCTGTGCCTGTGGGCATCTCCACCTGAGTCCCTAATTTGCCCCTCTTCCTCCCTGCTTTCCCCATGTCAGCTTTCAGCTAAAATCATTAAGCAAGTCTCATTGATCCAAAGAGGAGTTTCTGAAGTAGGAGGGCACACATCTCATAGGGTTGGCTCTTACATTCCTAAGGCCACTGAGTACCCATGTACCAAGGGAGAGGTTTCAAGCATTTGGTATGTCTCCCTCTCTCCACAAACATGCAGGTGTGCTCACTTCCTCACATTCACACTGATGCAAACAAAGGAAAATTTGTGTCATGCCCCTGCCACATGTGTGTGCATGACACACATGCCATCACTCACCTCATGTCATCTACACCCACTAGCACACACATTCACACACACCCAGGTGGGCCTTCAGTGCTCCCATGTACCTTCAGATGAACACGTGGCCATATTCCTGCCTGCACACACAGACCCTCCTGGGTGCATGTAATGAATGGCAGATGAACTCTTGACCAGGGCTGCTGTGGGTGCCCTCCTGAGCCTCTGGAGTGTCTGCCCCCTGAACCCTTGCAGAAGGGTCATGGTGGGTCAGGGTGCAGCGTGGGCTCCTCCCCAGCTCTTTGGGTCTGGAGCACAGCCCTCTCAGGAGCCCTGAAGACTTCTATGCACAAACCCAGCAGTCAAAGGGATGAAAAATGCTCCCGGATAGCATGGCCCAGTGGTTGAACATCAGCCTATGAACCAGGAGATCATGGTTCAATCCCCTGTGAGGGCATGTGTCTGGGTTTTGGGCTTGATTCCCAGTAGCAGGTGTGCATGAGTCAGCTAATCAATGATTCTCTGTCATCATTGATATTTCTATCTTCCTCTCCCTCTCTGAAATCAATAAAAATATATTAAAGCACACACACACACACACACACACACACACACACAAAACAAAGGGGTGGAAAATGAGATTTAATGAAAAAAGCTGTTGAATGTCACACAGGTGATGCTTTTATAAATTGTATTCCCATCTTAGAGATGAGAAACTGGAAACCCCAAAAAGGACGTGATTTTCTCTGCCACTTGGACAGGCATGGCCAAGGGGGGCTGAACATCTGGCCCTCTGGGTCCCAGACAGGGCTATCTCCAGCACTGACTCTCTCCTGCCCCTGACGTCCACCTCTCAGCTGTCTTCCGCCTCTCTCCCAGCCCTCCATCCTCACCCACATGCCAGCTAGGCGACAGCCTGGGCTGCACTCAGTGCAGAGATTAGCACATGGCTGCCCTCAGAGGGCCCACCCTCCCCTATTCTTTCCCACGTCCACACACGGCACAGGCCTCCCTGCCAATGCCACCTGCCCTGCTGTTACACAGGGTCCCAGTGAGAGGAGAGGGGGCACCTTCCTTGTTTGAGCTCTCAGAGGCCACACCATGCCAACGCTTTCCAGTCCCCCACCCAGGAACTGGAAACCGACTCTGCCATGCAACATGGGGTGAGATAGAAAGAGCATGTCTCAGCTTTACTGTGTGATCAGATAAGGGTGACCTCCCAACTCTACATGGAATGGTTAATGAAGTTGAGCTTCCCTCTCTGAGCCCAGTGTTCTCACCTGTAACTAGACAGGCAGTTCCACCTCCCAGAGTGCACCACGGAGCCAGAGGTCTCACCTTTGTCTTCCCTGGTGCTCTGAGGCCCTCTATGTGAGGCCCTGGGATCTGGTTGGAATTCAAAGGTCTCAGAGCCATGGAGCTTTGGCAAGTGCCCCCAGAACCCCAACCTGACTGTCCTCTCCTCCTAGTGGAGCTCTTCCCCAATGGCCGACGTGTTGGCCAGAAGGTCTTCAAGGCAGCAGGCTTTGAGAAACCTTTCCAGGAGGCACAGCAAGTGTGCGCACAGGCCGGGGGGCAGCTGCCCTCCCCACGCTCTACAGCTGAGAATGAAGCATTGCAAGAGCTGGTCGAGTTTGAGAAGGGTGCTGCGTTCCTGAGCATGACTGACTCCGAGACTGAGGGCAAATTCATCTACCCAGGAGGGGAGCCCCTGGGCTATTCCAACTGGGCCCCCGGGGAGCCCAACAACAATGGCGGCAATGAGAACTGTGTAGAGATCTTCACCAATGGCAAGTGGAATGACAAGTCCTGTGGAGAGAAACGCCTTGTGATCTGCGAGTTCTGAGCCCTCCCCTGTGCTGCCCACATGAAAATGAAGAACTGCGGCCGGCTTCTGCACAGAGCCGTGGGATGAGGACAGCCAAGGGCTCTCATGGAACTCCTCTCTCAGAATAAAATACACAACTGGCTTCACACACTGGCTGCCCTGTCAGGGGGAGAAGGGGCCAGCCTGCTTTTCCAGTTGCAAGGGATCAAATTAGGTCCCAAAATCCAAAGGCTCCTCCTCAGCCCTCTGCCTCCTCACACTGTCCACCCAGCTTGTCATTTCCTCCTCTGTCACTCTTTCTCCTCTTGCTTTGGTGCCCCTTAGGAGATTTAAATATTTTCCTCTTTTGCTAGCCCCTCCTCTTCTTCCTGATCACTTAATGGAGATGTGCTCAAGCCTAACTCTCCCTTCTCTTCCCTCCTTACTTTGCTCCAGGGATTAGCTAGTTCTGTCCAGGGCTCAGATCCCTGGCACCCATATTTCATGCCTGCTCAGGACCTCTCCTGGACCCCAGACTCCTCTGACCAATGCTAGCGGGAGCCCCAGGGCTGGGAGGTTCAGTGGCTGCTCCTTGCCTCAAGGCCTGAACCACAGAAGGAGCACAGCACCGTAGTCTGACCTAGCAGGTCATCTGCTGACTTGGCAGGACTGTGTGGACCAGTTGAGTAGCCTCCTCCGCATCCCTGCACACCAGTACCTCATTCTACCCTGTCATTGTGACTGGCTGCCGGCTCATGGGTGGGAGTCCCACCTCACAATCCCCATTCCAGCTGAGATCTCAGGCACTGAGGGTCCAGCCACGCTCAGGTTCACCCCAAGCCCTCCCCCTGCCTTCATCCAGGTGGTTCTTCCCCCTCGCCGCCTCAGAGCCACCTGGCCAGTTCCTCATCCTCATCCCACAGAAGCTTGCTCAAGGCCCCAGGTGTGTCAGGGATACAACTTGGTCACGTGAAAGGTCATCTGATCCCAACCCTTATACTTTTGGCCTGTCAACTTCTGGGCCAAAGGCCTCTGTGTACCAGTTGACTTTAATGACACTCGTGCTTAAGAAATTGGAAGGACACCTGGATGAAGCACAGGCTCATAGGAGAGGCAACAAGACTCCTCCCCAGACAGGAAGCCAGCCCTGGTTTGTTCCCAGGGACCGGAAGCCACACCCCTCTTCCCAACACTCCCCAGCCACACCTCAGATGTAGGACAGCAGGTCTGAGAGCAAAAAGCCACATCTAATCACCATGGTGTCAGATGGATAAGAGATTGATCAGGATGATCATTTAGTAAGCTATGTAATGCTAATCACTGGGCTGTACATCTGAAGTTAATATAACACAGTATGTCAGCTATAATATAAAAATGAAAGATAATTTAAATAAATAAAGTTATTATTGATAGATAAAAATAGGAAAACAAGGACCACACCTCCCAGCAGCACTCAGCTTTGTCTCTCTGCTGAGACCTTGTTCCTGTTACTAACAAAAAAGCCCAGGTCCTGGCAGCTTCTGAAATATGTCAGTTATCCAAAGGTGAGCAAATAATCTTCAATTCAGAAGTCACACCTGGACACCATCTGCCAGGGAGCTGACAAAGGTATTTCATTGTAAATAAAAAGGAAAAAGCAGTGGATGTGGTTTAAGCCAAGGGAGGGATATTTCCTAAGAATGAAGAGTTCTGAGGTGGCTCAAGGACTGCCGGTGCACACATAGCACTGTGCGGTCTCCCTGCTTCTGCCTCTGTGCACCCTCGCCTCTCTTCCTCCCTTTCTCACCACCTACTTCTGCTTCCGGCTCTCAGCTGCCCAAGCACAGTCATGTGTCACACAGAGATCAGAAACTCTTGCTTGATATCAGGTCAAAATTCCTGTGGAAGTGAATTCCTGGCCCAAGAGACTAGGCCTGGGGGTGGACCACACAGCACAGTATGGCCATTGGGAGTCACGCAAGGTCATGGTGGTCTGTCAGTCCCTCTAAAAGTGACCACTTCCCACCACAGCACGTAAGGCAACCTATTTTTTTTGACACGAGTGGAGTGGAAATGGCATACCTGACTCAATAGGAAGAAAAGAAGTGGCCTGTGGTGTTGAAGGCCAGGACTGTGGAGACCCCAAGCCCTAGGAGAAGCTGTAGATCCACCTCATCATGGGGTCTGGTTCGCTCTCCAGCACAGAGAGCAAGTAAGAAGGGCCATTTGGGTTCTGTAGACACAGCCCGATGACAGCCAAGGACTAAGGCAAGTATTTCAGAAAATTCAAGATTTAACCCTTTCTGAGCTCAGAGACCTCTCCTCCCCTGCCATGGGAAGATGTGATCATGGACATTAAACAGCATTAGACCTACCTCATCCATAGTAGCTTGGTCCCTAGTGTAGTAGCCTGGGTGCCAAGTGAAGCCAGGACTGTGTCACTCTGACCTCTCAGGAGACGCTATGACCCTCACCTTGTCAGGCAACATCCTGGGAGCAGCCTAGGGTCCTCCTAGGTGTGGAGGGTGACAACCACAGCAGCTCCATAGGGAAGCCCTGCTCAGTTCAATAGTATATTCTCAGATTACCTCCTGGGCAGACGCTGATGTTTGCAGGTGTTAGGATCTTGATCTTTGTCCTGAATTTCTTCGATGTAAAACACCAAAGTTGCTTAAGTTCAGGGCATTCTCAATCACTCTTATCTTCCGGATATCCTTAATTCAAGCTTAATGGTGTGCTTGACCTTTTCAAGCTACCGGTACTTATATACTGGAGCCAAGAACCCAGGTATCTACTAGAGGGGACAAAATATTTATAAGTTAAATATTTATCAAAATGGATCTACCTGGACCTTGAGTGTGATTTGGAGGTTGTCACTGCAGCATACATAGCCCATCTTTACAGCATAAATTTTGAATATTAACCTACTTGACTTTCAGTTACCTAAGCAATATGGTCTCTCTCAGACTGCCTGACTCAAACAGAGAGACAGAGGGACTCACAAAGGCTCTCCCTACCTGAGCAAAATGGTACTTTATATATTTGTTTAGTAAGCAGACAGAGTGAAAAAATGAAAGGGTTGAGTGAATGAAATACTGAATTCTTATTTGTAAGCCTGTTTGTATGGTTGAAGAAAGTGCTTTCAATACATTTCCAGGCCTATTGACCTGAGGAAATAACACAGTGATCCTCCAGCCAGCCTCTCTGCACTTTTATTAATTCCTTGAATGCTTCATTTCACATGTAAATGGATGGGGTCAGGCCTAGGCCAAAGGTCAGATGACACCTATAGGCCAAGGGAATGCGTTCTGTAACCAGAGGGCTGCATTGGGGCAGGAAGGGGAGGGTACAAGCGCTGCTGGGTGCTGGGTTTTGAGCAAGCCCAGGATGCCTGGCCCTGGCCACAGCGGGCCTGAGAAGATAAGAAGAGGACCAGAGGGATGTGAGTTCTCCAAAGACTCAGTTCCAAAAAGAGTGAGGCTGGGAGGAACTCATCAAGAGGTATTATAAGAGAATAAACAACCTAGAACAGTCAGAAAAATTACTTTAAAAACAATGAGAATGGAGTTGGTCCTCTTTTGTTAAAAGGTTTTATAAAACTAACATAATTGTAATAGTGTGTAACTGACACAGGAACAGATGGGCCAAATGTAAAGGCCACCAAAATGAGACCCTAGTATGTCTATACATATATGTCATATGTGCATGACAAAAATAGATTTCCAAAGTTATAGGAAAATAATGAATGGTTCAATTAATAATTTTCAGTTATATGGATAAGCATTTAGAGGAAAATAAAATCAGAATTAAAATATAAAACTTCTCTGCCAAAAAGTTAAGCAATGTAAGATTAAAATTGAAATGCTCATCTATTTGCAAAGTATATAACAGATAAATCAACAAGAAAATGATGAATATTGAAGAAGGAATGAGAAGAGAAATATCTAAAAACTAGAGGGCCAGTGCACAAAATTTGCGCACAGAGGTGGTGTGTCCCTCAGCCCACCCTGCACACTCTCCAATCTTGGACCCCGCGAGGGATGTCTGACTGCTCATTTAGGCTCGATCTGACTAAATAGGCAGTCGGATAGCTCTCTACTATCCAACTACTCAAAGGACTGCTGGTTCCCAACTGCTTGCCTGCCTGCCTGTCTGTCTGATTCCTCCTAAATGTTTCTACCTGCTGGCCTGATCAACCCCTAACTACTCCCCCACCAGCCTGATCGATGCCTAACTGCTCCCTTGCTGGCCCAATTGCTCCTAACTGCCTTCCCCTGCTGGCCTGGTCACCCCTTTCCCAGGCCTGCTCGCCCCCAACTGACCTCTGCTGCAGGCCTGGTCCCCCCCAACTTCCCTCCCCTGCCAGCCATCTTGTGGTGGCCATCTTATGTCCACACGGGGGCAGCCATCTTGTGTGTTGGAGTGATGGTCAATTTTCATATTACTCTTTTATTAGATAGGATGAGAAGAGAAAATTCATGAAATAAGATATACTGATGGCCAATAGTAATTAAACATGAAAAATGTAAAATATTAGTAGTAATTAAAGAAATAAATTAAACAGCAATAAGCACCCAAAAATTTATGGACTAGAGTTCAAGCTATACTCAGAGGAAAATATACTTTACTTTAATTATTAAAAATGACAAAATAAAAGCATAGACATTGAGTGTGGTGTTAAGCCATCTCTGAAGCATCTATCCATCCTCCATCTCAGACCATGGGTGCTTCCACCTCTGGACTCTTCAGACCCTTTCCACTTGGTGGATAGAGCGTCAGCCTGTGGACTGAAAGGTCCCAGGTTCAATTCCAGTCAAGGGCATGTACTTGGGTTGTGGGCACATCCCCAGTAGGGGGTGTGCAAGAGGCAGCTGATCGATGTTTCTCTCTCATCGATATTTATAGCTCTCTATCCCTCTCTCTTCCTTGCTGTAAAAAATCAATAAAAAATATATTTTTTTAAATGCACCCCACCTTTCCTGTTCCCTGCCCTTGGAATGTTTGGGAAACAGACCTCATCACTGTAAGGGGAGAGGATCACCTAGGAACTGCAGACAGAGCACAAGAAAGGGTCAGCACTGGTGGCAAGGTTTTCTCTCCAGAGGATGATCTTGCTGGGTAAAGGGTCACAAGGCAACTCCCATGGAATCTGATCGTGCCTTTGTGGTCACCAATGACATGGTTTGTTAAGTGAACAAGAAGCTGAACTTGGCAGAAGCACCAGGAAAAGCTGGCATATGGGTTCTTTTCCACACACTATCTCAGATCCATTGGTAGTCACTGCAGGGTTCAAATGGCCCCAGGGTCTCATCCCGGCTGAGATATGGTAGTTGAATAGCCATGTCTGGTGCTGATATGGGGGAGGAGAGGGGCAACACATATGCTAGTGTTTGCCCTTCTTGGTGTATAGGACACGGCTCCACAAGACCAGAGGGAACCCAACCAGAGGGAGCCATTGAGCTGCATCAGGGAGCAAGTGAAGGCTCCTTCAGGGTCCCCTGCAATAATCCCGGTGCTCCCATCAGCTGGGCTTCCAGGAGCCCATGGACAGTTACAACACACACTGACAGCTTGTGGGACAACAGTCATCTCCACTGCAGACCTGCAGGAGATCCCCACCATCTCCATGTGGGCTGATCCCTCCTCTGGTGTCCTCATGGGTCCCAGGGCCATCTCTCAAGTTTCCTTAGTTACAGGTCCTCAGCCTGAATGCCTCTGTACCACAAAAGCCACAGGTAAACACTTAGTAAAGTTATGAAAAGGAACCTCAGAGAGAAGTCCACAGTCTCTCCTGGCTGATCCTGAGGGGCGGGGAAGGGGGAAGCATAGGGCTTGATTCTGGTTGAACATCACAGAGGTAGCTAAGGGGGAGGCCCACAAATCCAGCCTCCACAGAGCCAGTCCTGTCCTGGCAGAGATTCTGACTTCAGCCTAGACACAGAGAGCTGAGGCGGGCAGACAAGAAGGAAGAGCTCACAGTGAAGGTGTGGACATGAGGGACACACAGACCCAGAGCATAGAATTTCAACAGTTCCAGGGATTGCTGGACATGAGGGCTTCTGGTCACCCAGTGAGAGAGTGTGTCTGGCCCTGACCCTACAGGGGAGGGGCATTTAGGAAAGGCATTCTGACTGGGTATTGCAATCAGGGCAGCAGGGAAGAAAGCAGGAACATCTGAAGTTGCAGACCAGGGCCCCACTACTCACCTGGCTCCCATGTTGGCGTTCTGAGTTTGCTCACCTTGTCTTAGAGACACCAGCAGACGGCAGCATGAAGCCACTGCTTTTACTGGAGAAAGAGAGCTGTGCCCAGAGCCATATTCCAAAGTAAGTCTCTCCAAGCAGCTTCTCTCTTAGATCCAGCTTGGAGCTCAGTCAAGCTCCTGAGAAGGTTGTGGGGTCACACATTTTTGGGAGCATTGCAATTCCTTTGTTTGTTTGTTTATTCACTTATTCACTCAACAGTTATTGAGAGTGAGGTGGTCCCCCGCCCTGTTATGGGCCCTGGGACTTCATTGTATGACTCAGCTTATCATACTAATCACAGTAACACGAAGAAGGAATGCTTGCATGGCATTCATCAGGGCCAGTGTTCTTCTGGCCGCCTTACTTGTGCCAATCCATTTATTCCTCACAGCCCTGTGAGGGGGGCACTGGTCATAGTCATATTTACCACAAAGGGAACCTACACCCAGAGTGTGTGCGACTTGCTCAGAACCTCAGTACATGGGGTGTGAATCCAGGTAGTCTGGCTCCAGCATCCTGAAATATATATATATATATATATATATATATATATATATATATATATATATATATACATACTAGAGGCCCAGTGTATGAAATTTGTGCACGGGGAGGGGTGTTGTCCCTCAGCCCAGCCTGCACCCTCTCGAATCTGGGACATCTCTCTCACAATCCAGGACTTCTGGCTCCCAACTGCTTATCTGCCTCTGCCTGATTGCCCCTAACCACTTCTGCCTGAAAGCTTGATCACCCCTGAACCATCCCTGCCAGCCTGGTCAATGCCTAACTGCTCCCCAGCCAGTTCAATTGTCCATAACTGCCCTCCCCTGTAGGCCTGGTCACCCACAACTGCCCCCGCCCCCCCCCCCCCCCCGCAGGCCTGGTCCCACCTCAACTGTCCTCCACTGCAGGCCTGGTCTCCCCTAACTGGCCTCCCTGCTTGCCTAATCACCCACAACTGCCCTCTCCTGCTGGCCTGGTCCCCCAACTGTCCTCCCCTACAGGCCTGGTCCCCCCAAATGCTCTCCCCTACAGGCCTGGGTCTCCCTCCCCAACTGTCCTCCCTTGATGGCCTAATCTCCCCAACTGCCCTCCTCTGCCACCTGGTCACCTACAAATGCCCTCCTCTGCTGGCCTGGTCACCCCTAACTGCCCACAACTGCCCTCTCCTGTAGACCATCTTATGGCAGCCATCTTGTGTTCACAGTTGGGAAGCCATCTTTGACCACATGGGGGCAGCCATCTTGTGTCTTGGAATGACAGACATTGGCATATTACTCTTTTTATTAGATAGGATACAGAGGAAAAACTCCCCAATGGTGAGCTTTACACCCTGTGGGTCAAATGACACAGCGTCAACCAGAAGGCCGACCAAACCTCCCTCTGAGCAGGATTCTGACACTGTGGGCCCACAGTCCTGCTCATGACCATGCGTGTTTGTAGCAATCTCAGGGTCAGAGAGAGGAAGGGAGAAGGAGAGAGAGCTAGAAACATCAATGATGAGAGTAAATCATTGATTATTTACCTCCTGCACATCCCCAACAAGGGATCAAGCCTGCAAAACAGGCATGTGCCTTTGACCAGAATCTAACCTGAGGCCCTCTGTCTGCAGGCCGATGCTCTATCCACTGAGCCAAACCAGACAGGGCCCCAGTGTCCTCTTAATGACTTTGCTACACTGACAAAACCAAACAAGTAAATGGTCAGGATGATTTCAATGTCCACAACGGCCAATAAGAAAATAAACCTGGGTGTAGTAATGGGGACTGGGGTTGGAGTAGCCATACATTCGATGGTCAGATAAAGGCTTTGAAGGGGAGGACAATGGTGACAATAAGAGCCAGGCCCTGCAGGAGGGTTGTCACCCACACAATCTCTATTGAGCCCAGAGTGGTAGTGCTCAGCTCACGGTCACTAATGGACACTTTGTCCATGACCAAGCATGTACCTCACCCTGAGTCCCTGACACCACCCCCAACCAATATTCCTCAGTGAGGGGTGTGTAGAGTAAGGCAACTGGATATAGGCTGGGGTGGGGATGGGGAGGTAGGGGCCGAGGCTGCTAACAGCACGATGCTGGGAATTTCAAGCACTGGGTCTCCTGGTTTCTATTCAGAAACTCACACACTCACACAGCACAAAGACCCCAAATCATGTGCACACAATTCCCCACTCACGGTTTCACCCGTGCGGTGCCTACCTCTGATATTCGGCAGAGATGTTCCAGACCCAGGCCCATTGTCTGAAGTCAGGAGGCATTCACACCCTGAACATACAGAGGGAAGGATTTGGGTCAGCAATTGCATTTTACTAGTGGGCCATGAACAGCTGAAGGAGATATTTGGGATCTGACACTGAGTTAAGCAGGATCCCCTTTACCTGGTGAAGGGCTATGGTGAAGCCCTGGCCCCCTGGCACCTGTAAAGGTAAAAGGCAGGCAGAAAGCTGCTAGGATGGTTGTGTTTCCTTGAGCAGTGGTTTCCAAAACTGGCCAAACATCTGGATCACCTAGGGACCTCACCACAGTGAAGAACTCTGAGCTTTTGATGCACTGGATCCAAAGCTAAACCAACTTGGACTTATGACTCTGCCAAGCCTTCCAGGTAGCTCTTCTGGCATGCCTCTGAAGAGCCACATAAGATGGCACTCAAGGTTACAAAGACAACATCACTTTGCAACGTTCACTTCCCGACACCCCCATGCTGACAATGTCTCTTCCTGGTTAACGGGAAATGAATCTCTGATTCTTGGCAGGTTCTAACGCACAGATCAGTTGCACAATTATGACAACGTTCCAGGTCAGTGGCCCTCTGCCACGTGCAAATACAAGTCCAGGTCTGCCAGTGACCCGGCGCTGGTGAATGTCTGATGGCCACACAGAGGGAAGCAGGAAGCCCAGGATAGAGGAATGCGAATGCTAGACCATTAGCCGGTATCTCAAGTCCCCATCCTCTGGTGTGGGCATGGCTGAGAGTGAGAACAGCAGAGCCATAGGGCTCCATAGAAAGATGATCCTGCAGGAGGGAGGACCTGCAATTCCAGGTGCAGCCTAACTGGAGCTGGGCCATGAACTTTGAAAGCTTTTGTAGCTGCTTCCCTTCTGGTGGCAGAAACAAACCTCACTGGCTGGGTCTATACTCCCTCAGGAGACCATGGACTTACATGTGCTTTAAATTCCAGGTTCCCAATTTCAGAGCAAGGTGAACTCGCCATTCTAACTTACTCGGTGTAGCTGTTGATGGACTTGAAAAATAGGTGATCCGTGGTCAGGCAACAATGACTTTGCACAAAATGGCAGGTAACCAAGTAACCAAGACTGAAAACAGTTCTGGGATCCTGCAGCGTTTGCTCCTGAAATGGGCCCCACGGATCTGAATCTGTGTGACCATTGACTCCTCAGCTTTAGCAGGGAGAAGCCTTGACAGAGCAATTTAGATATAGAGATTGAGGCCACTCAATGCATTAGGCAGGGACATGCTTCCCAACCTTGCATTTCCCACCAACCTACTGCTTCTCCTCCAGTCTCAACATGGCACAGACACCCAGGACTTGTTCTTCCTGGGGCACAACCCTGGAGTCAGGGCCCAGGCTCCACAGAGGTCTCAGCACCTGCCTCCTGTCCAGGACTGTGCTGAGCCATGGCCTTCGGGTCCTCACTCTTTGTAAGAGGCAGCAGAGAAAATTGTAGCTCAGATAGATCTGTGAATTTCTTTGTCCAAAAGCCAGCTTGGGGAGGGATATGGCAAACAGTGGGGCTCAAGAAGTCACTCAGTCCTCCCCATTCCTGAAGCCGTAGGGGAATGAGCTGCTTAAGGCCAAAGGCCTGTTCTTGGAGCCCCTGGTTTCATTAGGTTCCCTGTGCATGAGATGTCATCATCGTATATCCCTGTGTGAAGGGAACTGCCTGCCCTTTGCCCCTGAGGGAGTGGGGGAGGCTGTCTGGAAAGGCTCCTTGAATCCACATGTCCTTCTTGTTCCAGGTCCTGGGAAGCCTGAATAAACTGTAGTTACTGCCTTTAGACTCTCATGAAAATAGTGTATCTTTACATTTATGCCACCCTCACTGGAGCTAACTTGCATGGGTTCCACTACTTATTGATAAGAATTGGGAAGTGAATTTCAGGGAGGTGGTTGCCTCGATCCTAGATAGAGGCAGAATCGTGGTGGGCAGATGCATTTAGAGAGAGGAGCTCTGAAAAGACGATCAGGTGTGACGTCAGGGGAAGAATAGGCAGAGGAGAAGGCTGGAAGGGGAATGGAAGAAATTGAGCTTGTCCTGTAGATTTTTATTGTTCCCCTGATGATTACATACTGGAAAACAATCCATGTGAAATACATGACTGTCTTCTACAATTTTATATCTAAAGATACCTGTGGTGTGCTCCAGACTCTGACAGGAGGAAGGTTTTAATATACATTGTACTGATTTTCTATAGAGAAAGGACAAATAGCAATATTAAAATATTTTTCTCTAATTAATTCCCTTTTAATGTGCATGAATTTTATGTACCAGGTCACTAGTGAGCAATAAAGGCTATCCATGTCACAGATAGGACTGGTCTCTCCATGCGGAGGGACCAAGGGCATCTAGTGGTGGCAGCGCTTGGACAAAAGGAGTTGGGTATCTTGGAGGCTGAGGTCCACTGTTGACTGACACAGATGTGGCCCTCCATGAATCCCTGTGGCGGGCCTCAGTGACCTCACTGAGAAAGGAGAGGGCTGGACTGGCCCTTTCCATGGTTTTACTGTGACCCAGTGCCATGCTCTTAGGTAAGACAGAGGGTGTCCTCTGCCAACAACTGATCCAGAAACCCTCATGTCAGCCTCTTTTAATTCCCGAATCCCCATTATCAAACCCATTCCTTCATTTTCCTCTCATCCCCACCAAAGAATGAGTCAACACTGGGCATGAGGAAAACATCACTGAATTTTCTTTTAGGGCAGCAGAGAGCTCAGCAGAGCCAAGGAGGGTTGAGGGACCACCTCTTCAGGCTGAAAATTCACAGACGGCCACGAAGGAGGAAGAGCATGAGATGTCATTCCACACCCCATCCTTAAGAAGGATCACACAGTCCTCCCCTGAGCCAAAGTTATTAGGCTCATCCTTCTTCCAGTTGCTATAGGTCAGCCTCCCTCCTGTCAAATAAACAAACTGGCCTTCCGTCGCTTCATCTGTGATGCCCAGGAAGGCATGGTCCTTGGCCACTTCCATGATGGCTTTATTCTCCTCAGCATTCTTAGGAGTGGCCACGGTGGCCTGGAGCTCAGCGCACAGAGCCTTCACTTTGGAAAAAGGCATCTTTTCACCGTTGGTCACATAGAGCTTCTTTCCAGATCTCTTGCCCAAGGAGAAGGCTTGCACTGAAATCACAAAGGGTGGGTGGGATTGACTTGGCCTGAAGCCCAGGCCAGTAGGTGACCAAGCCCTTGTCAGAGCATCAGGACTCTGAAAAGAGCCCATGTGCAACCCCTCAGGTCAGGTCCTAATGAGGAGGAGCTCCTCAGCGTGGATAAGGCCCTGGGGGAGAGCTCGCCTCTCCTGGGGGAGATGTGCTGGGGACAGTCCCCAGCACACACTGCCCCAGTGCAGGTGGACAGGGAATCAGGAGTGGGCCCTGCTGCCAGGCTTGGATGCCAGGACAGAAAGGGGCAGGGTCAGCCATCTGAGAACAGTGTGTGCTGAGGAAAGAGTGAAGATTTGGAGGCTTCAGACTTCCATGCAATCTTTTCTTTGCTGTTTCCCCACCTGGGTGATGTTGATTGAATTATCTGCAACTCCTATTTCCTCTCACTTGTAAATTAAATAAGCATAATGGTCACAAACAGCAGTGACGAGAGGACAGAATGAAACCATATTGTGAGAACATGCCAACCTAGCACAGGCCCTGGTATATAACCGTGTTCACAATTGTCAGTTCTCCTCCATCCTCCTGAAAGCCCAGAGTGCTCAAGGACAGAGGGAGAGCAGGAACCCAGTGGGGCAGGAAGAGGCTTACATTTTTTGATGTGGTTCAGTTCTGTTTCCAAGCTCCTCAGCTCTCTCTCTAAGTTTGCCAACTTAGTCTCCATAACTGCAAAGCAATAGGAGAAGGGCAGATACTGAGAAAAAGACCCTACATTCAAGGACAGAGTATTTGGGGGGGGAATGAAAGTTTATTAAGAAGTACTAGAGGCCCAGTACATGAAATTTGTGCATAGGTGGGGGTGTTCTCAGCCCAGCCTGCACCCTCTCCAATCTGGGACCCCTCGAGGGATGTCCAACTGCCTGGTAGGATCGGGCCTAAATGGGCAGTCAGACATCCCTCTTACAATCCAGGACTGCTGGTTCTCAACTGCTCACCTGCCTGCCTGCATGATTTCCCCTAACTGCTTCTGCTTGCTAGCCTGATCACCCCTAACACTCCCCTGCCAGCCTGATTGATGCCTAACTGCTCCCCTGCCAGCCTGATTACCCCTAACTGCCCTCCCCTGCAGGCCTGGTCACCCCCAACTGCCCTCCCCTGCAGGTGTGGTCCTCCCAACTGCCCTCCCCTACTGGCCGTCTTGTGGCAGCCATCTTGTGTCCACATGGGATAGCCATCTTTGACCACATGGGGGCAGCCATCTTGTGTGTTGGAGTGATGGTCAATTTGCATATCACTCTTTTATTAGATAGGATGCTTATTCCATAAAAATAAGAAAACAAAAGGAAGTGAAAAAACAAAACATAACTGAATTCCTGCCTTCTCAGACAATTCATAACTCTTATAAGCTGTAACTCTGAAACTAGCAATAACAATAGCAGTAATGGTAACTTGCAAATTGTAGCTCTGGATCCTTTTCTTCCCATACTGCTTAAATACTGTTATATTATACTCATTTATAGGAAAAGACCGAAGTCATTCTCCTTTTTGAAAAATTTTCTTAATCATGCTTTCATTTCTTATTCCAGGCAAGCTCTTTATCATTCTCATAATAATGATGGGCCAGTGGGCAAATATTTATGTGAGGTCATCAGTTTTGTTTTGTTGTTACTATTTACTTTATTTCACTTCAGATAAATGTATTTAGTTACTCTATTCATTACTTTATTGACCAGGGATCTCATGAAGCAGACCATCTTCATGCTACTCTTGTGACAACAGGCTTAAACCCAACCCCTGAGGGGACCGGTTTCCTCCTGTGCATCCTGGAACCTGGAATTGGCTGCTCCGGCTGAGAGAGCTGGTCCCTCTGCAGGATATGCGAGGAGTGTCCGGCAGGGTTGCAAGTCTGTTCTCAGGCACCTGTGAGAATCCCTTCAGGCCCCAAGTAGGACTGGGTCAGGAAGGCAGAGGTGAGGTCTTCCAATGGGGCAGCAGAGAAGCCCGCATCCCCCACCCCACCTGGCCCTCGAGTTCCCGGGCTGGGCCCCTCAGCCCACACTGTGTTGAGATGTGCTCCTTACCTGAACTGTCTCCAGGATCTCCTTTTTGGCCCTTCACTCCTGGCGGCCCAGCAGCCCCTCTACTTCCTGGAGGCCCCAGTTTCCCTGGAGGACCCTGCAAGCCTCGGAGCCCCTGCCCTGTTGGAAGATGAAAGACATGTGGCCCAGTGTGTATCACTCATTCTCTTCCTCCAAAAGCTCAGCACTAGATTCACATTGACTCCAGAAACCACCAGCAAACTAGTGGTGACCTGAGAAAGAAAGACCTGCCTCCAGCGCCAGCTGCCCGGCTATAGATACTGCCTCTTCCCTGACAACCACACCCCACCCATTCCTGCGAGGAATGTGGGAGCCAGGTCACAGCAGTGTCTTTGTTTAGGAGAGAATGACAATGTACAAGAATTATCCTGAGTGATTCATGCCCATCAGCATGTAAGGGGAGCCTGCTCATGGCTCTGTCCCAGATCCCTCTGAGGAGTAAAGATTCAAGAAGTCAGACCAGCCTCGGATACCTGGTTCTCCTTTTTCTCCCTTGGCTCCGTCTCGCCCGTCTCTGCCTGGGGTGCCATTGGTAACCGGGATGCCACAGGCAATCACTGAGCAGGCCTTCTGGGCATCTTCACAGGTTGTGGGTTCTGAGAAGGACACTGTCACCACACACAGAAGGGTGGGAAGTGATACAAACCAGAACATGATCCTCATCTGGTATGGAGAGAGTGCAGGGAAAGAATTTCATCTCATCTGTGAGCCAACATTCGCTACCACCTCTGGTGAGTTGGACCCTGTGCTGGGGACTGCAGACACACCAGTTGTGACTCTGAGTTTCTCCCAGGCAACTAAGGAAACAGACAAGTCAGTTAGAATTCTACCAGTGCTAAAGCCAAAGTAGATGCAAGAGGACTTGGTAGGAGCCCATTCGCCCTGGGCCTCCAGTGCCCCCATGGGTACAAGGCTTAGGGCGTGAGTCAGGCCCTATGCATGAGAGCCTGCAGGGTCTGGAAATGACCTATATCTGCTCCTGGTGGCCTGGCACAAAGGCAGTGAACTTCGGCTCTTCTCTCAACTCCAGTCTGTGAGGACCAAGCGGACTTCAGTTTCCCTCTTGTTCCCTTCCTATGGACCTGAGAGTTAGACTCAAACTATAGCACGAGACCCAAGCTCCCACAAGGCCCATTTCTTGGCAGGACTTGGTTATGACATCCATTCTCTCATTTCACATAACAATCCCTTTTACACTTCGAGGTTCACTAACCTCAGAACCACAGTTGTTTCCCTAAGCCTGTCAATCATTTCATCTATGATTTTTTACTCTATAACAGGCCTTTGCTGGTGCTCAGGACTCAGAGGTTGGGCTCTGACCCTCCCAAGGAACCTTCTTTGATCATTGATCTTGGCTACATAAGACTTAGATTTGCTTTCTTCCCTTGGTTTGAAGTTTTCTCTTGTGAGGCATTTATTTATTTTTATTTCTTGCCAGCCAGAACCAAGCTCCTACAATTTCTGTTTATACTCGGCCTGGCCTGATTTCAGCTCATTCTTCTTCTACTGGCAGGCTTCTCTGCCTTCTGCCTAGAGGCCCCCCAGCTCTGTACCCCCATCCTGTTGTCAGAGTTCCCTCCAGTCTTTGCTCAAGCTGGTCCCTGTTCCAGAAAGTCTTTGTAGCTCAGCCCCATGGGCCTCTCTGCTCTTCTCTGGCCACTAATCTCAATATTGCTGGATACTGTTGCACAACTACCATCTGCCCTTACCTACCCCACAGCTCCCTGAATCCTTCCCTCCCTCCAGAACGCAATGAGAAGTAGTGAGCTGGAAGGAAACTTTATCACATTTTCTCCACCTTTCCTTTTTCTATCTTCTCCCACCCCGTCTACCCCCCTTCCCTGATTATACCAGAGACCAAGGTCAAGTTTAAACATACCCCACTTCCGTTCTTCCCTTTGACTGAAAAGACCACCCTTTAGTTTGCTGATAGTCAACTGGATCCAAGAATAACATAAATGGCACAGTTCAGAGAGAGACAGAAGCCCTGAGTGGGCCTGACAGCCCCACCAATGTCCCTGACTGGAACTCACAAGGATCAAGTCAAGTGGCCAGACTCTTGGCCCAGGACTCCACCTTTGTCCTCCAGAAATGACTTACTGGGGCCTCCTCAGAGCACGAAGGCTGTGGCAGGGAAGCTGTCCTCTAGCCCAGGCCTCTGGCAGATGCCTCAGCAATGTCAGGCCAAATAGCCCGGTGACTGGGACAGTGCTTGAATGGCCTTCACCCCAAGTTAATAAACAACCATTATTAGAACTCCTGTATGCTGGGCAGCTCTCCAGGACTGATGGTGGGCCCTTCAGCCACACTCTCCCATGCTTCCATCTTTATAGCTCGGAAACTGACCCTCTAGAATCATAGATTCTCAGGCTATTTTCCTACAGACATTTTTTACAGAAGCGACAAGCATAGACATTCTACCAAACACATGCTCACGTGTGCACATGCACACACACAAGAACACACCTCTGTATCTGTAGTTCAACCTCCATTTGTGTTTAGTCTACTGACAACACTGATTCCCCTCTTTCCAACCTTCTCATTCAGAACACTTACCAAATGTCTTCCTTGGGCATGTCACAGGGCTAGGCACAAGGAGAAGTATTTGTAGGTAAGTTACATTCAAAGCTGAATGTGGCATTTACACTCGCTGTTCCAACCCAGGACACTTGCCTCTATCTTTGCAGAATTGTTTGTTGTCATTCTGATTTCAGCTTAAACATTATCTCTAGAGAAAGGTCTTTCCTTAACCATTTAACTTTAAGTATCCACTCTATCAAAATTGTAATTCTCCACCTGTAATTTACATCTGCAACATAATCTTTATTTGGTTGCGTATTTAATGGCCACACGATTCCTTAGAGCAGAAGTCCTGTTCATCAGCTGTTGTATCCCCACCTAGAAGAGTGCCTGGAAACAGAGTCAATGGTCAACAGACATCAATGGAAAGACCGAATCCCTAGCATCATGTCCTCAAAGCAGCCCTCTTGATTTCTCTCCAGCCAGCGTGAACTCTTGTGGCATTGTTTCAGTATACTCACTTTTCTAAGAACATTTGATTCAGCTCCTTGTCTCCAGGGTGCAACCCAGGGCTGGGTACACAGAAGGACGTGCTGAGATAGTGAGAAGAGAAGCGGAGACCATGAGTGGGGCAGATACCAGATCAGTCCATGGCTCCTCCAGGCCTGGGTTTCCAGGGGTGTCCAGTTCTTATAGTCAAAGCCTGACCAAGTCACCTTTTCCAAGTCCCTGACATGACCTTTGATTCCCGCCCTCCCCGAAACTTACACTCACTCTCTGAAGCACTTAGTCTTATCAAATAACTCAAAAGGTTTTGGTTTCCCTGGTGGGGAACAGGGACTGCTCTTGCTTTGATCTTGCTTTGTGATTGGTGTTTTGACTTCTCAAAAGTCATCAGTCCTGTGTATTCAAGTCCTCGTGCCTGTTCAGCAGTCCTCCAAGGTTCCTGTTGTAAAGGAGCCTGCCAGGCACTACGAGTGGCCCTTTGTGAAGAAGACCCTTCTCAAGGCTATGTTTTCTGATGCCATTGACACAACTTTGAAGGGCCAATAGGTTCAGAGGACAAGGCGTATTCAACCCATTCAGCAAATGAGCAGACCTTCCAGAGAGGTAGAAATTTGAAACTGAGTGACTACATAAAACCAGGATCCTGAATGTGTTATAGACTTAGAGGAAGAGGAGCTTGGGACAGAGGGAGGGATGTGCCCGGTCAGCTAAGGCATAATAAGAAAGCTTTGACTCTGCGCACACATTTCTACAAGTCTGTATTCTCATAGATTGGAGGTTTGAATGTATGCTATTATTGTTGTGTGCTATGATTGTTATTAATACATTTTTCTGTTTATGCCAGGATGAAAATTTGTTTTTCAAGGGTCTCAGCTCATCACAACCTAGTGTGCCATGGGGACATAAAAGCAATGGAGGACCTTGCCCTTAACCCAGGATTTGTTCAGATGGAATCAGGTAAATTTAAATTTTGCAAAAATTGGCAAACCCAGTAGGAAATAAACAGAGTGAAAGCTGATTGAGACGACAAGCCTCAGAAATAGTCCTCTAGCAAGGAAAATCACCAACAAAATGAAAAGACAACCCACTGAATGGGAGAACATATTCACCAAGAGTACATCTGATAAGGGGTTAATATTAGAAATTTATAAAGAATTTACATGGCTCAACATTAAAAACAATCAATCCAATTAAAAATGAGCAAAGAACCTGAATAGACACTTCTTCAAAAAGGACGTACAGATGGGCAATAAACGTACAAAAAGAGTTTGTGACAGCATAGTTGGACCTGGAGAGTATTATGCTCAGTGAAATAAGCCAGTCAGAGAAAGACAAATACCATATGATCTCACTTATATGTGGAATCTAGTGAACAAAATAAATTAGCAAACAAAATAGATGCAGAGAACAAATTAACAGCTATTGTGGGGAGGAGAGTTGGGATGACTGGTTGAAGAAAGTGAAAGAATTAAGCAAAAAAGAAAACTCACAGACACAGACAATAAAGGAAAGGGGGCTGGAGGGAGGTAGAGGAGGGTAAAGGGGGGACAAATGGTGACAGAAGACTTGACTTTGGGTAGTGAACACACAATACCATATAGAGATGACATATGATAGAATTGTACACCTGAAACCCATATAATTTTGTTAACCAATGTCACCCACCCCAACAAATTCAATAAAATTTTAAAAATAAAAAATAAGTAGCCATTCAAGGACTGCTGACTCTGTGCAACAGATAAATTAATATATTTAAATAAATAGAAAATAAAATAAAAATAAATTAATAAAATACAAATTAAATAATATATTTAATGAACTTGAATAAGGAAATAACTATAGAGCTAATAATAAAACAAAAATGGTTCCTTGCAAAAAAAAATAATAAATTTGGCAAATGAGATCATGGTAGTTTGAATTATTATTCCTCATTTGAACCATCTTCTTATTATAGAATTTTATTCTTATCATAGAATTTTATATTCAAACCCTTTGTAGAGTCTCCTATTAGACAGAATACATGGAGTAAACACCCTATTGATGTTTGGCTTGGCTGTGTGACAGTGAGCAGACATGAAGGGAGCAGTAGCTTCCAACATACTTATAAGTTTAACCTGGCCTCTTCTTGCTTTTTCTAATTATGGGAAGAATATGTCCCTGGTACCCACTAATATCAGAATAATTTATATAACATGAAGTACCCACCTGAAAGCCTGAAGTAAAAACTGGCTATGAAAGTCCAGCCAAACATTAATGGTTAATGTATTTATAGACTTCCTGTATTTATAGTCCAGTTCTATCAGTAACTGGCTGCATGATCTTTGACAAATCACTTTAATATCTATTTTTATTCTTATTCTTATTTGTAAATTGGGGATAATAGGGCTAAAAAAAGATGACATGAGTTAATACAAGTATAGTGCCTGGCACATACTAAGTGTGAGAGTATCAGCCATTAGACCAAGGAAGGTATATCCTAGAAATGGAAGGATGGTTCAATATTAAAAAAAAATGAATTCATGTAACTCATTAATTTAATATATGCTGAGTGGCCAGATTATTATATCTCTGGACCCATAAAAATCTGGCCACTCAGTGTATATCCTATATAATAAAAGGCTAATATGCAAATTGTCCCCTGGACCAGGAGTTTGACCAGCAGACATGCCGGCCAACCGCCCATGTCCCCTCCCCCTGGCCAGGCTGACCAGACCCCACCCATGCACGAATTCATGCACCAGGCCTCTAATATATATATATACACCGAGTGGTCAGATTATTATGCGTTCAGAGATCATAATAATCTGGCCACTCAGTCTTTTACTGCAGATATATACAATCTTAAAATTTGAAGTTTACCTGGTCTCAAAACTAATACATGGTCTCAAAATTCTTCATACATTTTCTTCCTGCAATGAAAACTTTCTAGGGTTGATTTAAAAGAGTCCAAATGAATAGTTCTCCAGTTTTGTCATTAAGATCTCAGTTTCATCTCTGATTCATCATTACTCTGGCCATAGCGTGGTGGCTTCTTAAAGTGAAGTGTGGGCAGGTCTTCTCTCTTACTGCTTTCCATATGTGGGGTGTAGAGAAAATGATGATTCCTGCTCACAGGAGGAACTACATGTCAGTGGGGACAGTGCTGCTTCTTGGCCCATCCTAGCTGGTTGTTTGGTTCCTTTGATTATAAATGACAACCCTTCTCAAGAGCTAATTCTTCAGACAAGGGACCCTGTAAGCCTCTAGCTGCACATTTCCTACCCTCCATATCATGTCAGTGGACATTTCAATTCATTGTCTCTTGTTCTTTGAGCCCCTGTGTCCCTGCTTCAAGAGAAGCAACTTGCTCACAACTAGGACTTAAACCCCAGCTCACTTCTATGACACTGGCATTCACAAAGCCCCAGGGAAACTCCATACAAGTGATGGACATCCACATTGCCTTCAAACACTCCTGTTCCCAGCTTTATTCTCCTCTTTCTTCATCTCCCCATGCCTCAGCAACAGCAGTCCCTCTACTGGTTAAGTACTTCAGCAATTTCAGAACTGGGCATAATTCCTCCATTTCTGCATTAGATGACTTAATTGAGGAAGGTGAAGCAATTGGGCATCCCTACTTGCAAAGATTAGGAAGAGGACAGTACAGTCTCCTCCTGAACCCTGCAGGGAGTGAAGAGGAAGGGATAATTTCTACCCAAGGTGCATCAGCCTTCTTTCCTCTCTTTATCCCCCCCTTATACTGACCGGGGGGGGGTGGGAATTACTAAATCACTCATTCTGAACAGCCCCCTCCTTGTAGGTTCCATAGTGGGGTCCCTGGGGCATTTCTCCAATCTTAAAAGATGAGGCACTTAAAGCCTCTCATTCTCCCCTGTGGGCTCCACATGCTGGAACCCAGGAATTCAAGATGACTCAATCCATACTAAACATCAGTTTAGTGTTACTAGACTAAAGGAAATGCCAAAAATAATCTGATATAGTTCAATACATGTTAATGATTAAAATGAGTCACAGCAAACTAGAAAAAAAAGAAGGAACTTCTTTTCCTTGATAAAAGGTATCTATCAGCCGAAACCGGTTTGGCTCAGTGGTAGAGTGTCGGTCTGTGGACTGAAAGGACCCAGGTTCGATTCCGGTCAAGGGCATGTACATTGGTTGCGGGCACATCCCCAGTAGGGGGTGTGCAAGAGGCAGCTGGTCGATGTTTCTCTCTCATAGACATTTCTAGCTCTCTATCCCTCTCTCCTCCTCTCTGTAAAAAAACAATAAAATATATTTTAAAAATAAAATAAAAAAATAAAAGATATCTATCAGACTTAAAACAAGCAATATTTTCAATGATGAAATATTGAAAGTATTCCCATTTATAAATTCAGGGTCACCCAAAAAAACATAAATTTATCACTAAGGGTTTTCAATAATATATAAGATCTCCTGATAAATTTAAAATATATAAAAATGATTTTTAAGAAATGTAAATATCAAAATGTATAGGCAAAAAGTTCTGTCATTTGTAAATAGAATCTTATGCTTGTAAATTATAAGATAATCAATTATATTAAAAAATATTAGGAGATACATGAGAATCAAGAAAGATGGCTGAATATAAGGTCAATAAAAATAAATCAATAGTTTTCTTATAAAACATCAATAATTAATTTAAATGTGATAAAAATCATAACAATAGCAAATAAAACCATAAAGTAAAAAATTAATAAGAAATGAAAAAAACATCAATTTTTGGAGGCTTAGACTATTGATCTATAAAACAGGAAAAATATACTTCCTTCTTGCTCTTTTGAATTTTGGAGAAGGCTCAATAATTTGTGTGCTGGGCCCTAAGCACATGTAGCAAATGACCAGATTAAAAATTGCCATTCATGAAAAAATGAGAAATATTTCTGTACATTCCCATCTGGCTTTGTGGGTTTTGATCCAAAGCTCTCTCTTGCCTAAGATAAGAATTATATGCGCTGAAGAAGAGCATTAGAAGATTTGAAAGTGGAAGAAGTAAGGATCTTTCTGAATATGGGACACATATGTGGTTGCCTCCTCAAGCCAGTAGGGACATGATCCCATTCCCACGGAGCACTGGGATATGGTCCCATTCCTTGCACACCTGAGACTGGGGTGGCTCACTGAGACCTGGGACAGAGCCATGACTAGGGAAAACATCCAGGTGGCTCAGTAGGAAATGAACACATGAAATCACCACCCAAAATGGATACATAGACGTAGAGGAGGAGTTAGTTTAATGCCAGCCACCAACACTGATGTTCTTCCAGTTGTTTTCTGTAGCTCCTCATTCACACATATAACCAATGAGTGGAGAGCAAGGTGCCCTCTACTCAACAAAGAAAGCATAACCTGAGATTGAATTTTCAATTTTTTAGCTAAGTGGGGGGGCTCAGAGCCAGTTAAGTTGATTTATAAAAATACAGAAATGTGATGTGTCTTGGAACCAGAGCAATGGAAACTGATGTTAACACATTCATGATTTATTTAAATCATCTCTGTTCAGTAGGAGAGTAGGGTGGTTATGATCATGAGCTTCAGGTCCATGTAGATGGGTTTGAGTCCAGTCTCTGCCTCTTGCTCCATGTAATAAAACTCAAAAACATTTAACTTCTCTAAATGTCAGTGTCCTCAGACAGAAAGTAATGATGGTTCCATAGCAATGGGTAAATATTAAATAATATTTATTTGCTAAAATGCTTGTCAAGATGTTTGGTACATAGCCTGTGCTCAACAGATAGTCAATGGGGTGATGAGTAGTGTGAACACTTCATGAGATTTGAAGTTATATGGAGATACTAGTATGTCCATCAGACATACTTGGGTTATGTCTAAGGTGGAGTGAAGATCTTCTCTAGAGGTCCAGGCTTGCTGCTTTTAGGTCAGGGAGTTGAGTTGGTACCCCAAGACTCAAGAAAGTGGATCATATATGCCAATCAACTATAGTGGGTTGGCCTTCATCATGCTGGCCCTCTGACCACATGGGGAAACTGGCCCTCTGACCCTATGGGGAAACTGACCACTTGTGTCCTCAGAGGCCACAGACTGACAGGTAGTCCCCAAATTTGGAATATCCCAGAAGTCCACCTGTTTCTTTATGCTATACCAGAACTGCTAATCGATGAGACTGGACAGGGAGTGGGCTGCATAGAAAGAATAGAGGTAGCCAGGAAGCAGGCACCCTCTGTGTGATTTTGGAGGGATATTCCATCCCAGGACCTCACTGTTACCACCTATAAATGAAGAAACTGGACAAGAGAAGGAAGAAAGAAGTCTCCATCTCTCAACAAAGGGCAAAGGTAGCAGTGACTGCCTAGAGAGCAGAGCTGAGGGGGAGTGCCAGGGGGCATGTCAGACTGATTCGTGATCAAGAAGGAAGAGGGAGGACCTTAATGGGGAGTGGAGTGGCTAAGAATGCCTCCAACTTGAATAACCACAAATAGATGTTGTTGAAAAGGATATACAGGTGGATCCACCCACAGGTTGGCGACTGAAAGCTAGGTGGGACCCTATCTCTCCTGTGGCGTTGATGCCTGCTCAAAACTCACAGATGGTCAGTCTGTATTGGTTGCAGCTCTTGTCATTCCACTGCCCATCTGTGTACATCTCCACACACTTTTCTTTGCCCCGACCCTTGGGCTCCCCAGGGTACCATTTGGTGTAATTTATAGGCTTGTCATCCAGGTAGTAGAAGTCTCCAGGGGTGGGGCCCTCGGTCAGGCCCAGGTAGGCATAAGTGTTGTGCTTCTTCACGATGCTTGCAATGGCCTCATTCTCTTCTGGATTCTTCGGGGCTGCAATTCCGCCGCCAACTCTGTTACACGTCTCTTTAATGGCATCAAACTTGGCCGACTGCCCATTGGTGGCAAAGACCTTCTCTCCCACTATCAGCAAGGAACCCAGCAAACTGAGGACTGAGAGCAGAGGAATCTGGGTCAGGCCACTGGCCTCTTTGTCTCACTTGGGCTCTCTGCCTTTATACTCTCTCCAATTTCTCCACCTCTGCCTTTCTGTCTTCCCTCCGTCTTCCAATCCTAGTCTTTCTAAATTCTCCTCTGTGTTCTCATCATTCTGTTCATTCACTCATGCATTTAACAATTACTTATTAACTGTCCTATTCTGTGCCCCAAACTGCAATTTCTGGGATTCAATGGAAAACAAGATAGGCAGAGACCTTGTTTTCCCATGACGTAGGGAACTAATCTGTGCCTACCTTTGTCCCCTCTGGGCCATCAAAGACATCACAAAGGGAAGCATCATTATTTTCCCCAAGACATGCATATCCACAACTGTTTGTCAAGTTGCTAAGTTCTGGAGCCTGGGGCTGAGGATGAGGGGAACTTATGGGAGACCCTCTGTTCTGTGAGACCTTAAGCGGACCCTTACCTCCCTTTGACTGCGAGATTTGAAGACGGAGGTCGCGGAGTTTGCTTTGGAGCTCCTCATCCTCAGAAGCCGGAAGCCCTGTAGAGAAAACCCCATCCAAAATGAGGGCAAGCCAACAGCTGTGATACCAGCTGCGAGCCTGGCATTCTTCCCTCTACTTGTCCATACCTACTGCCCAGGACCCAAATCAAAAGTTTCCACTACACTGGAGTGTGCTTCCACACTCCCTATACACCTCTCCTTTCACACAGCCTTGCACCTGCAGAGCTCTCTCTGCTCTCCTCTCCTGCCACAGCCTTTGATGGCTGTCTACCCACCTCCGTGGGTTTTTCTGGTTTCTAGGCCGAGCCCCTCCCAGGGCAGGTGTGGTTTTCTGTGCACTCTCCTGATGGACCTGGATTACTACTCAGTGCTTCGGACTTTCTCTCTGCATGTGGGGCTTCCAATCACACCATCTGCTTGGATCTTTAGTCCACATATCCCCTACACCCTTCAGAATTCCCCTAGTGCCTCACCCCTAAGAAGTCCCCCCCAGGACCACCCATTTCCCATACCCAACATCCTGTGCCTCCTCTATGGCAGCCGTGATACAACACCCATCGGTCCCTGCATTGTGGCCTATCCCCCACACACCCTTTTAATGTCTCTTCTCAATCTCAGATTCTTTTATTTAGGTTGAGCAATATGCCCTCCACGGTTCTGTCTGATCCCCACCATCCCTCATGTGACAATCGCATGGGCACTGTGTCAATGTTGCCACTGCCTGCCTTCCCCACCTTACTCACCTGGAGGGCCTCTTTCACCAGGTTCTCCTTTGTCTCCACGCTCACCAGTGGGGCCAGGTGGTCCTTCCTGCCCATCACGCCCGGGAAAGCCTGGCATTCCTCCTGGGGGGCCTGAGGGGCCTGCAGAGAGAAGGGGACATGGATGCATGGCATTGATCACACACAACAGGGTTGGACTCACCTGATGGGACCTTCATTATCAGCCAGGCTGAGTCATCTATCAGTGCATCGGCACTCTGAGGAGAGAGCCTCCAGGGCTGCTCCAGTCTAAGGGCCCTAGGAAACTCCCACCATGCCTCACCATCCAGCTGACCCTTAGGCCCCCTCCAGAGCCCCAAACACACTGGGCTCCTGAAAATAGTCACTGTCCCTCAGATAAGGCAGGGGTCTCCCAGTCAGTACCTGGAGGTCCGGGGTCTCCTTTGACGCCATCTCTCCCATCTCTCCCATCTCTGCCTGGCGAGCCGTGGGATCCCGGAGTGCCAGGGATGCCCGGGCTTCCAGAACAAACATCCTTCACCTCACACTCGGTGCCAGAGACCACCATCAGGATGAAGGTGAGCGCCAACGGGCACAGCAACATGGCTCCTGCTCCAGCTGCTCCTCCTGCAGAAAGGAAGGGCTGTCAGCCACCTGAAGCATGTGCAAAGGTATTCCCCTCCCCTCATACCACTGAGCCTCAGGGCCAGGTACAGACAGGAGCTCTGGGAGGATCCTTGGAAACTCCCAACATCATCTGGCATCTGACACTGTCTCATGCCCAAGTTCTCTGCATGAGGTGGTGAGGTGCCTGCGCAAGTGAGGTACACAGTAGAGAGCTCTAGAGAGCCAGAGCCCTCAGCTCTAATGGGGTCTCTGTTTGCACCTGCTGGGCGACCAGGGGGAAGTCTCTCTATCACTCTTCATTCAGCTGAAACTTCCGTGCCCTGGAGACAATCCTGCCCTGCCCTCCCAGGCTGCTGAGCAAAGCGATGTGGCCACTTACTCACTCCATCTGCCCCTGGTGCTCTCAGCTACCCTCTTCTCAGGGCCTAGCAGTGGTTCTCAACCTTCCTAATGCCGTGACCCTTTAATACAGTTCCTCATGTTGTGGTGACTCCCAACCATAAAATTATTTTCGTTGCTACTTCATAACTGTAATTTTGCTAATGTCATGAATCGTCATGTAAATACCTGTGTTTTCCGATGGCCTTAGGCGACCCTGCTAGTGGTTCTCAACCTGTGGTTCTCAACCCACAGGTTGAGAACCACAGGTTGAGAACTGCTGCTGTAGAGCCTAAGACCATCGGAAAACACAGATATTTACATGACGATTCATTAGCAGTAACAAAATTACAGTTATGAAGTAGCAACGAAAATAATGGAAGGATCGCGGCATTGGGAAGGTTGAGAACCACTGGTCTAAGGGATCATGCTCCTGAGGATGAATGAAGATGACCAGTGTCCATGGCCTGGCCACTCCAAGATGGCCAATGATGAGGAGACCCCCTCCTACTCAGGTGACCCCTTCTTAGCAAGCTGTTCTCTGCTCCCTGTCAGGGCTCGCTGAGCTCCTGGTGGGAATGAGGAGCCCAGCAAGGTATGAGAAGGTGACTGCTGAGCTGGTTCCCACCGCCTGCGACCTTTGCCCTGGGCAACACAAGAGGATGGGGCTAAACTCACCCACACGGGGCCCACGTGGATCTCCACCTCCAGCTCAGCGTGGAGGGTGGACAGCAGCATTTATAAGGAGGTAGGTGAGCACCTTCCTCTCCCCCGGGGGAGGCTCCTGTCACAAGGGCCTCCACCCCAGTGCCGGAAGCAACCATCCTGTTTACACAGCACATTTCCTCGGGGGCACTCAGCCTGGAGGGGCACTTAGGAAGCCTGCGAAGAGCAACCGCAGGTCTGAAGAAGGGACACTCCCCTCCACCAGTTTCCAAGCAGTGAGGACGAGGGCATTCACCCAGGGCCCGGAGAGGCATGTGGCAAGGAAGCCCTCCCCTCTGGCCGTGGCACCCATCCTGGCTGGTGACACACCCACTGGCAAGCACCACCAGCCCCTGAATGCCCACCACTGGCAGAGAACATCCCAAGGCTGGGGTCTTCCCAGGAGAACAAAGGGGCAGCTCAGCCACCAGGGATCTGTCCATGGGTCCAGGCCGGCCCCAGAGCCTCCTCAGCTTGGAGGGGTCCACTTGGTTCCAGGAGGTGCAGAGGCCCTGGCTCAAGCTGAGGGTGGTCAGTCTGGCCTGGAACTAACTGCCTGTCATGGGGTGTGCCCAGCACTGACCCCCCCCTCCCCCCAGGCCTCCCCGCTCCTGCTTCCAGAGCCTGGGGCTGAGGAGGAGGGTGCATGGCTCAGAGTCACAGGTAGTGACTGTGGCATC
Source organism: Pipistrellus hanaki (assembly GCF_964339955.1). Classification (NCBI taxonomy): domain Eukaryota; kingdom Metazoa; phylum Chordata; class Mammalia; order Chiroptera; family Vespertilionidae; genus Pipistrellus; species Pipistrellus hanaki. Next base: position 9,502,341 of record NC_140516.1, on the reverse strand, counting down.
ACAGGTCACGCACGTCCCCTTGCTGCCCGCTGGCAGGTTCTGCTGTGGTGAGGCAGGCAGGGCCTGGAAGTCCCAGGAGAGCGGCAGCTTCTGCCTTTGGCCATGGGTGATGTCTGATAGCCTGCAAAGCTGATGTCTTTAAGTGGTGGAATCGTACACGAAGCCCTACTTGATGAAATCCTCTTTTCAAACCACTTGATTAGGAGGGAATCTCAAATCGTAGAGTTGGTGACATGGGAAACCAAGACAAGAAAACAGCCTAAATCAGTTTGGCTCAGTGGATAGAGCATCAGCCTGCGGATTGAAAGGTCCTGGGTTTGATTCCGGTCAAGGGCATGTACCTGGGTTGCGGGCACATCCCCAGTAGGGGGTGTGCAAGAAGCAGCTGATCAATGATTCTCTCTCGTCGATGTTTCTAACTCTCTATCCCTCTCCTTTCCTCTCTGTAAAAAAAAATCAATAAAATATATTAAAAAAAAAAAAAAAAAAAAGACAAGAAAGCATTGCCATGCTGACTTGTAAGTGGTTTGAAAAAATCTCAAGGTCCTTGGGAAGAGCTGGAGGACTTCCGGGGAGTGGGAGCTCAGCTGATGGAACCCCTCCTAGGGACAGGAAGCCAGTCAGAGCCACTCAGAGTGCTGAGTGCTTCCAGCTGCCCAGCAGCTGCCAGCCACGTGCCCTCAAGTGGTGCCAGGCCAGGTGGATGGGGGACAGGCTGGGTCAGTGGGGAGCAGTTCCAGCAAAAGGACTTCAGCGGAGCTTTGGGGGAGGCAGGCGGCTGCACAGGTGACTGACCAGGGAGAGACCTTCTAGGGCCGATTTCAAAGGGTCTGGAGAGGCAGCTGTGATGTCAGGGGCCCAGTGCTTGGTGAGGGAGGGTGTGGGTTCAGGAGCCAGACACACCTGAGTTGCAATTTGGTGCTGCCATTTATTATCCAGGGGGCCTGGGTCAGATCATATAAACTCTCAGCCTTGGTTTACCCTTTTTTATTATTATTTTGAAGGAATATCAAACCTAGAGAAAAGTTGCAAGTACAGTACAGATTTTTTTTTCTGAATCTGTTAGAGTAGGTGGCCAATATGATCCTCCATCTTGCCACAACTTTAGTTTATATTGCACATAAACGTTTGTTAATTAGTATGTTTTTCTATACAACAGCAATATAACCATCAAATCAACAAATTAGCATGATTCAGATATTATTATTTTTTTAAATATATTTTATTGAGTTTTTACAGAGAGGAAGAGAGGGGGATAGAGAGTTAGAAACATTGATTAGCTGCCTCCTGCACACCCCTCACTGGGGATGTGCCCACAACCAATGTACATGCCCTTGACTGGAATCGAACCTGGGACCTTTCGGTCCGAAGGCTGACGCTCTACCCACTGAGCCAAACCGGTTTTGGCTCAGATATTATTTTTATTAAAAAGTGATATAATATCATAGGGTATTTTATTTAAACATGTAAGTTACCTGTTTAATCATTGAAGTCGCTCACGTAGCTTAATGGCAATAAATAAACATGAGTCATACACAATTCTAATGAAATGACTATGCAATCAGCTACCTGGCCCTCCTCCTCCTTTGTCCTGGGTCCCAACCTCTCCCTCTGCAGCCTCTCTGAGGAGAACGCTGCAGGGCACAGAGCTGAGGCCACTTTCCATGGCTCTCTCTCTTTGATCATCATTTTTATCTCGTCTGGAGTGCTCTGACTGTCCTTTCTGACACACAAAAGAAAGAAGAGAGAGAGAATAAGAAATAAAGAGAGAGAGAGAGAGAGAGAGAGAAAGAGAGAGAGAGAGAGAGAGAACATTACCCAGGTCTCCTGGAATCCACTTTAAATTCTCTGCCATAATATCCCCACAGTCAGAAGGGTATGTCCATTTTATTTATTTATTTTTTAAATATATTTTATTGATTTTACACAGAGAGGAATTGAGAGGGACAGAGAATTAGAAATGTCGATGTGAGAGAAACATCGACCAGCTGCCTCTTGCACACCCCCCACTGAGGATGTGCCCGCAACCAAGGTACATGCCCTTGACCGGAATCGAACCCGGGACCTTTCAGTCCGCAGGCCGACGCTCTATCCACTGAGCCAAACCGGTCCCGGCTGGGTATGTCCATTTTAATTGTACCTAAAGACAAAGGGATGAACAAGGTAATTTACTGCTTATATGTGGATCAAGGTCTAATTCCAGAAATCTAGGGGAAAGCTCAACCACATGAAGGAAAAGAATTTGAGCCTGTTATTCCCAGAAACCATCAACACACTCACTAAACGCATGCATATTACACAGGTGCCTTTCCAAGGAATGGCATTTCATTAAAAACCATAATAAATTTATTTCTGGCACCTGAAAAGGACAGTTTGTTTAACAATTCACGTTATTTGTTTTTCTCTTAATTTTTTTTTTACCAGCACAGCTTTCCCACCTTCCTCTCTGCCCTCAGCATGTTCAGTACTGGCCTGTGTGCTTTCCAAACGCCAGAGAGGCACATCGTGTTTCAGGCGTTCTAGCCTTTATTGAAGTATAACTGACCTAGCACTGAAGTTTGAGTGTAGGTGTGGACTTGAGACACACATATGGTGAATGAGTCCCACAGAAGGTTAATACCTCATGATATCCAATAATTACCATTTCTTTTTTTGTGGTGAAAACATTTAAGATCTACTCAGTAATTTTCATATATAAGATCTACTCAGTAAACTTTCACCCAAAAGTACATATTGGGGTGCTGTTAACTGTAATCACCATGCCGTACTTTAGATCCCCAGGACCTGTTTATGTTTTAGCCGGATCTGTGCCATTTGACCACCATCTCCCATTTCTCCATCCAGCCCCTAGTAACCACCAGTTTATTCTCCGGGTTTTTCAGATTCCATGTGTAAGTGATATGCACAGTATTTGTACTTTTCTATCTGACTTATTCCAGTTAGTATAATGACTTCAGGGTCCACCCACATTGTTGCAAACAGCACGAGTGCTTTCTCCCTCGAGGCTGAATAAAAGTTCATTATATATACTAGTGTATATGCCCCACCTTTATCCGTGCGCACATAGACAGAGGTTGAGGCTGCTTCCATCTCTGGCTGTCATGGAAATGCTGAAGTGGGAGTAGGCATCTGTTGGAGAATCTGTGTTCATTGCTTACTTGGACTGTAGGCTAATATAGCTGTCTGGGCAGTCCCTCACGCCCAGTCCTGCTGTCCTCAAGCCCATTTTTGGTGCATCAAATAATGTGATCATTCTCTTAAAAAAAAAACACAAAAAAACAAAAAACAAGATGGGGTCTGAATTCAAATATTCTTAGAGTTTTCTGTTTTCATCATGGAAAAAACAAAATCTTACTGTGTTCGCAAGGGCCTTGTTACCTGACCCTTCCACGTCACCCCGCCTCATCCCCTCACGGAAGGCTTCATAGCAGATGGAAGAAGAGAGAAGGACCTACACACAGGGCATGCGAGTACCGAAGGGGGAGGGGCGGGGCAGGAGGAAGCCATCCACTGGATGCAGGAAGCAGGGTGCGCTCAGTCCCTTCCCACCGCATGCTCTGTGCTCCAGCTTGGACTCGGAGCGAGGAGGACCATGATGGCCCAGAGGCCGGTCCGCAGGTGTGCACGGGGAGATGAGGTGGGAGTGTGGGCGGCCATGGCGGTGAGGACCGAGGACTCAGAGGAAGCAGAGGCCCATCCAGGGGGGGAGAGCAGCTGCTGTGATGGCTCCTTGGCGGGAAAGACAGGAGCTGGTACGAGCGGTGGAAAACGGGCCTTCCAAGTCGGGGAAGCAGCCTAAACAGAGGGCCGGCGGGGAGCTAGACCATCATGTTCCACAATAACGTGACGCTGTAGTCAGCCATGAGTCTCCCCAGAAGTCCCTAGAGAGGCCTGCTCCCCCTGGTCCATGGCGGGACGGGTTCTGCTCTCTCTCTGTGCAGTGCCTTCTGCGAATCCCGTAGGAAATTAACCTCAGGCTAAGCAGTAATACCGGACCCATTCCTCACAGACGTCACGAAAGCATTTCAGAGGGACCACAGCCTCTCTGCATAAAGGCCCATGCTCTGGGGTGTTGGAGCCATACCTCCCTACACTGAGATTTGGGGCCCAATATTGGCTATGGCCTGGGTTTCATTTTCGAAAAGACCTGACCATCCAAGAGGAGAGGAAGGTCTCTGGAGCTATCTGCTTAAAGTGGCTCAAGACTGGGGCAGAAAAGGCCGTCTCAGCACTCGCCCTGCTCCCTCCCAGCGTCCCGGACCACCGGCCCTCCACAGGCAGCAGTGAGTCCAGGGCAGCACCAGCAGGGATCAAATACAAGCCATGCGTCTGATTTAAAGGTTCCTGGTATCCACCTGAAAATAAAAGTTTAAAAACGGTGACATTTATTTTAATGATTTTCTAAAATATTATTTTATTAGTAGTATGTAATTAATATAAAGCACTATTTGTTACAATATTTCTCATTCACTTTTTTTCTTACTGGATCTTCAAAATAGGTATGTTCGCCTTAGCAGCACGTCTCAGTTTGGGGAGAGGTATCTCAAGTGCTCCCCTTGCCCGGGTGGCCGGAGGTGGCGGTACTGAACAGCCAGGCGGGGCACCAGGCAGGCCTCGTCAGGGGAGCAGCAGAATGTGCAAGGAAGGGACCGATTTCAGGAAGGCTGGCTGGGAAGGTGCACCCCCAGAATAGGAGACAGTTCAGCCCAGACCTACATGACGAGGGGGAGGCAGCTGTTTGGAGAGAGCATACAGCTTCGACGGCAGAAAAGAGTGTGCGAAGGCCCTAGAACAGGACATGCGCCCTGGGGTGTGACCCCTGGAGCCTGATGCCAGCCTCTCCTCCTCACCTCAGAGCTGCCCAGCCACCCTCCCCTCTCCCGTTAAGGGCACCAGCCATTATTACAGCAAGGCGGGCCAGGGAGGGAGTGCACAGAGAATTCACACACATGCCGAGGTCCACTCTGCTCAACTGGGGCTCTGCTCCTCATTGGTAACGATGACTCTGCAATGGGCCTCAGTTTTTACATCTGTAAAATGGGCATGAGAACAGCTCCTAGCTGGGGGACGGTGGTTACAAGCACTGATGGGATAGCCTTCATGTGAATGATCCTTTCCCCCTGAGAAAGTCCTTTTCTAGCAGAGAAGGAGGGAGCACTCCTAGGACAAGAGGGGCACGGGTCACCACAGCCCTGAGAAATCTAGTCAGACTGGCGAGCAATTGTAACTGGACTGGCCTGTTCTGGGAAAATGGAATGTGGGGGAAGGAGTCCTGACCTCTCAGGGACTCTGAATGGCCTCTTGTATCCTTGGTGAGGGAGGGAGGTCCCTGAGCCCTGGGGCTGATCCCCACTGAACACCCAGACCACTCAGGAGGGAGCCCCTCCTCTCTCCCACAGGGAACGTGTGAGTCAGCTCTGCCCTCTGGTGTCCAGATGAAAAACTGCAGCCACATATTGCACCAGCCAATGTCACACATCACCCCTGAGGGCTCCTTGGTGTCAGGTGCTGTGATAAGATAGGGAACCCAGCTTCACCTCTGCCTCCCCCTCTGTATCCTCCCCCGCTGTATCCTCACCCATGACGAGTCTGATAGATACAGTCTCTGCCCTGAGCCCAGGGCCCTTCTGGCTTATCGTTTCTATTTGTCCTCAGAAGCTGGTTCAGAGCTCTGTACCCAGAGAAGCCTAATGGGAACCCTGTCCCTTCCTGAGCCCCTGCCAGGTACCAGGCAGCAGCTGGTAGACCCTCTACATCTACCACAGCTGCCCCAGACTCTCTGGGAGGAAAGCTCTGTGACAAGCCCCTTTTCCTCCCAGGAGTGGAGATCCACCGGCTAGCTACTGCCCAAGACTCTGCTTCTGTCCTACGTCCCTTAGTAACTGTTTAATTCTGAAGTTGTCAGCCTCTTTGACCTCTCAGCCCCGCCCTCCTTTGGAGGTCAGGGCCAGTGCACCCTGGGAAATTTCCCAGCACCAACATCTCATTTCTCCCACCCCCAGCCCTGGTCACCACCACTCAGTTGTTCAGCTTTTGTAGATTCCACAAGAAGTGAAGTCATACAGTATTCTTGCTTTGTCTGATATTTTATGTAGTATAATACCCTAAAGGCTCATTCAAGGTGTCACAAATAGCAGGATTTTCCTTCTTCTCACAGCTGAATGATATCCCAATACAACATCTTCTTTGTCCATTCATCCACTGGCAAACCCTTAGGTTGTTTTCATGTCTTGGCTATTGTGTCCTCCTGCTTCCTACACTGTGCCTGGGTCACACCCACTCCACTGGTTTTGCACAGGTGAAGATTTCTTCTGAAGTTCCCACCCCAATCCTTTCAACCCAACCACTGCTGAGCCTGCAATCCTTTCACCCAGAGTCTCCTCTCTTCCCCTACTCCTCCATCCACTACCAACTCCAAAATACCCCTCACGCCAAGCTCCCACCTCCCCATCCTTGGCACATGCCTCCTGAGTCCCTCCCCCACCCGATGTCACCTTCCTCTGGCACCTCTGTAGGAGATGGGATTTGTCATCGCATTGCCATCCCATGTTCACTTGCAGTGATGAACCATTAAAATGTGTCTAAATCCTCAATAGTCAGAGCTTTAAAAGACATCTCTTTGAATGACTGTAATTTACATCTCTGGGCTCCTGAGCCTGGCACAAAACCCACCAGAGGGTGAGTGGGACCCTCATCTCCTGCAGGACTTCTTTGTGAGGGCAGCTCGGGGGCCAGGAGAGACACACACACACTTATAATTCATTCGCTGATATGACCACTGTCCTACATTGAGCACCTACTGTGCCAGGACAGGTATGAAATGGCCAACAAAGCAGATAAGGCCAGAGCTCAAGAATTTCTAGTCCTGTGGGCCAGCAGGTATAAACAAACAAGCACTAACTTCCCTACAGAATCACAGCCTTTGACATAATAGATGATACATTTTTTAAAAATATATTTTATTGATTTTTTACAGAGAGGAAAGGAGAGGAATAGAGAGTTAGAAACATCGATGAGAGAGAAACATCTATCAGCTGCTTCCTGCACACCCCCTACTGGGGATGTACCAGCAACCAAGGTACATGCCCTTGACTAGAATTGAACCTGGAACCCTTCAGTCCACAGGCCGACTGAGTCAAACCAGTTTTGGCATAGATGATATTTTTAAAATGTATCTTCTAGTTGTTTATAGTAGATTCTAGAGGCACATGAAATTCATGAGCAGGTACGGTCCCTAGGCCTGGCCTAAGATCAGGGCCATCTTCCCCCACTGCCAGCAGCCAGCCTCACCCCCACTGCCACCCACCCCCAGTTCCCCATTCACCATTGGGCAACCGGAGCCTGATGGCTGGGTGAGGGGGGAGAAAAGTGGGAAGGGACCGAGAGGTTGGTCAGCAGGTCCCACCAATTATTTGGCCTTTATGCCTACTAAGCCCCCCATTCATTTACCATGTTCCCCACAGGCAAGAATTTCGATGTGTTCTGAGTGTTTCTGTTCATAGATGTGCTTGAGAAACATGTTATTTCCTAGGAAAAACATTTCCCTGAGTGGCTCACACAGTGGCTTCTCAGGGCACAGCAGGGACCCTCCTGGCGGTGGTTTTCTCCTCATCTCTGTCACATTTCTGTACCCCTGCCTTTCCTGGTACCCTGGGCCAGCCTGTCTCAGGTCAGGGCCTCACCAAAGCCTCCTCACCAGGCTTTGCCTCAGCCTGGGCTGTGGTGCTTCTCCAGAGCTGCCTCCTCCCACTGTGCGCTGGTAAGAAACAGGTCCTACCTCCTCACTGCTCCGTGCCGACCTCAGAACCACACCCGGAGGCTGCTGCGGTGACAGTCTCTACTGCCTGCCCATCCTCCTCACAGAGTGTGTGGCAGGGAAGTGAGCACCATTGACAGGCTCGCTCATCTCTCTGCAGGCCAAGCCCTACATCCACTCTGAGCATCCAGCCATCGGACAAATACAGCCCTCACCCCACCCCTAGCGCCAGGCTGTGTACATAATGCAGACGGGCAGAAGGATGAAACGGACCGAGCCTATGGCACCAATGCCTGGCGGTCAAGTGCACGCTCTGAGACGGAGGAGCCGCTTGGCAGCCAGGTGCCCTGGGGCACATTCCCAACCCTCCTTGGGCCTCAGGTTCTCCCCATGGCATATGGGTTTCTGCGGCCGTGTGCCTGGGTGGCCTGTGGTACGAAATGGCGATGGCAGTGCAGTGACAGTGCAGTAGCTGGTGGATGAGGAAATGACAATCCCAACTGGACGGGTGCCACGTGCCCAAGAACTGTAGGCCCCGGTTTGGGGGACTGCCAGGGGGGATGAGGAGGGGACCCCACTTTGCTGAGCCATGGGGGAACCAGGTGACGCCACTCGAGGGGAGGTTTCAGAGGCTTTGCAGACAAAACAACTAAGCGTAGAGTTGCTCTACTGGTCTTTATTCACGGCCCAGCAGGAGCCTACAGGCTCTGTATGAACAACAGAGAAAAGGAAGATATTGCTTTTCCACTTCCTGCAGACTGCACCTCCCTCTCCTGCCTCTCCTGAGCAGCACCTGCTCTGGGGTTGGTGGTAACTGGGGCTCTGCTTCTGCCCTGGGGCATCCTTTTCCTGTGGAGAGAGCAGCCCTGGGGCCTTGGGCCAGGCCCAGAGCCCAGGAGCAGGCTGTCCGCGCCAGGTGCGGCATCCGGCTGCTGCCCCGCCAGAGCCGGCTCCGTGTGCCCGGGAAGGAGCCTGGATCCCAGTGCCCACGGACCAATGGAGGCTCTCCCTGAGCCTGTGGTCTGGCAGCTGGGATGAAGGTAGAGGCCCAGGCTGAGGACAGGTGGGGGAGAGGGGTACCAGAGGCCCAGGCTGAGGACAGGTGGGTGGGTGGTACCCGCCATGGATGGAGAGGCAGGTGAGCAGATAGCTTCTAAGGAATGCCTTGGGTTCTTCGGGAGTGGACCTGCCACCCCAGAAGCCACCTGGCAACACGAAATCTCCCATAACATCTTGGCCAACTTGTCTACCCCTGGGATTCAAACCCTGCCCCCGAGGTCACACTGAACATTAGACATGTGGGACGTGGGACTGTACTGGACTCGAGTCACTGACCCGAGGCCCACACAGCCCAGCCTGAGCCTGGGCCTGAGCAGCAGGGGCTGGGTTATACGGTTGCCTCCTAACTCCAGACTCCAGCCCAGCCAGCTCACTCTGAACCGTCTCCAGGTGCCAATGTGGCAAATGGAACCACTTTGCTTCTGCCCTGACTTTGCAGGTTGCCCAGGGCTCCCCAGGAGCCAGTGGCTGATCCCTTGATTCCCAGCAACCTTGAGTCGGTAGGCCAGAGGCCCAGCCTTGCTGCACTCTGGGTCCCCGTGGCTCAGACCTGGCTCTGGAATGAGCTTGGGGGTGGGATCCAGGCTCCTGAGCCAGAGCTTCTGGGCTGTGCCGAGGCCCTGACGCTGGCTGTGGGACCGACAGTGTGAGAGCTACCTGGATGGTCTGTGTGTCATCTCCCCCTTATAAACGGGGTGACAAAGGTGTTTCCCAGCCAGTGGACTGAGGAAGAGATGGCACCAGTGGTTAGCTCAGACCATGTCAGCCCTGCTCCTGTGCCTGCCTCAGGGAGATGGGCTGACCTTGGCTCATGGGGAGTGGGAGCCGGTCAGGGCCTGGGCTTGGTGGGAGGGAGAAGGGTGGGGATTAACTCCTGGAGGGATGGTTTTTCTACTAAATGAGCATCGCCTTGGTCTGAGGGAGAGGTAGGGGAGCCCCGTGACTGTCCTCACGAGGAGAGTGGACCCTCAGCACCGGGAAGCTGCTTGCTTCCTGCCATTCGTGGTGACGATGATGGACAGGGCTCAGTCCAAGGGCCAGAAGGGAGCGTGGGGGAAGGCACCCTCCTGGCCGCACGCGGTGGCTTCGGTCTGGGAGACCGGGGAGCTGGGGTCCTGGAACAGAGGAACTCGGCCACCCAGATGCCTCGGGGGCCAGGCCAGCTCCCGGCTCTAAAACACCAGCTTCTTGGGAACCTCCCACGGGAACTCGCTTCTTCCAAAGTGGCCGTAGCACGCGGTCTTCTGGTAGATGGCCTTCTTCAAATCCAGATCCCTGCGAGGCCCGCAGAAGGAAGGGTCATTTCAATGGCAAGGCAACAGTCTCCGAACTTCAGGTGCAGGAACAGCAGCCTAGCCAGTCTCTGTGTGGAGTGTCACCACTCAGGCCAGTCCCCTAAATGTCCTGTCTACACTACACCATGTCTGTGGGGTGGCCCTCACTGTCACTGGCCCCTGGGAAGCAGGCTCAGGGAACCCCCATCAGGGGCCAGGAGTGCATCTAGCCCCACAGTGCCTTTCTCCTCTGCACGCCACTGACCTGGCCCAGACCAGCACGCGCTAGAAAGCAGGGGTGGCATTAGAAGTGAGAACAGACAAGACTGGACTTGCTGCTGAATCCTTAGCCATTCAGCCTCTTACTTTCCTGAGGCCTCCGCCGAGCCCCCAGGGCCCCTCAACCTGAGCACCAGACGCCTGGGTGTGCATGTGCGGGCCCAGGGCTCGAAGGCCCCCTGCTGCTGGGGCTGCACGTCCTTCCTGCCTCCCCGCCCGCTGAGCTGAGCTGAGCTGAGCTGTCCTGCCCGGGAGCGCAGGGCGGCAGACTTACCGGACGATGACGCCAGGCCGGAGGTCGAAGTTCTTATTCACAATGTCCAGCAGCTCTCTCTCCGTCTTCTGCGAGGTTCCATAGGTAAAGATGGAAATGGACAGCGGCGCGGCCACACCGATGGCGTAGGAAACCTTTGGGGGGAGATGAGGGTCAGGCACCAAAGCCTGGGGGAGGGCCCTGACCCCACAGAAACCCCATGTGCTCAGGAAGGGCAGCTGGAACCACGCCCCACACTCCGATCGCCCCACACCCTCCCCGCACCACTGTCTGTGCAGAAGCCCTGCCAGCCTCTGTACACGGCCCTCCCCCCGAGGCTCTGCCCTCTCCCTGGGCTTCCAGGCTCCCGGCCACAGTGCCCCACCCCACCCCCAGAGCCACATTCTGTGGCCAGAGCTGGGGCCGCGGGCGTGAGGACCCACCTGCACGAGCACTCTCCGGCACAGCCCTGCCTTCACCAGGGACTTGGCCACCCAGCGGGCAGCGTAAGCCGCGGAGCGGTCCACCTTGGTGTAGTCCTTCCCGGAGAAGGCCCCGCCACCGTGCGCCCCCCAGCCGCCGTACGTGTCCACGATGATCTTCCGGCCGGTGACGCCTGCGTCCCCCTGCGGAGGGAGAGGGGGAGACAGGGAGATGAGGGCCGAGCCCCAGGGCCTGGGAAGTGATGCTGTGATGGCCAGAACCACCACTGGGAAAGGGTGCCCTGCAGTGGACAGGGACATGTTTCAAAGACTCCTTAGCATGGCATCGAACAGATACCCAGGCTCAAGCTCAGACCAGTCACTGACCAGCTGGAAGTCAGAAAGCCCTCAGAGCCTCATAAGAACGTGCAAACCATGAGCCATCTGGGATTGCAGGCAGCCCCCACTGCCTCTGCTTTAGGAGCCAATCCTGGTGGAGAAATCCAACTGCAGGAGGCCACTGCCCTGTACTCCACATGCTCTGAGCCAGCGCCTCGCTGGTGCCACCCCGCAAACACCATGGCGCCAGTTTCCTCAGGGTCTGCTCTGTGCCACACCAGGCAGAAAGGACGCCAGGGCTCTGTGTTAAATGATCTGAGAAAAGTGCCTGCTGTTCCCCCGGTTAGAGGTCACGCTCACACTCATATTTCTAGCCTCGGAGAGGTCCTGCAAGAAAACACAAGCGGCGTGGCCTTCCTTCCGGCCGTGCTCCTGCCCTTCGCCTGGTCACAGGGCCCGTTAGGGGCTCCTGCTCGGTGGCAGCACAGCCACAGCTGCGGCCCCGACAGCGGCCGGCAGCCTCGCACAGAGGCTATGCCAATCCCCGCTGCCTGCTCCCGCGGGGCAGGAGAGAGGGGGCAGCAGGGGTCCGCATAGTAAACTCCCTCCGTGGTGCCCACAGGAATTGAAGGGAGCCTGTGGCAAAGACCCGTGAGCGCCACCTGGTAAAGGTCAGGCATTTGTGATGCGAGTTAGCACATTAGCAGGTGAGGCAGCAGCCATGGCATGGCATCAAGAAATGGGCTGTCTGGCCTTAGCCAGTTTTGCTCAGTGGGTAGAGCATCGACCCTCAGACTGGAGGGTCTCAGGTTCGATTCGGTCAGGGGTACGCACCTTGGTTGCAAGGCTCGATCCCCAGCCCTGGGCAGGGTACATGGAGGAGGCAATGAGGCAACCGTCAATGTGTCTCACATAGACATTTCTCTCTCTGTTTCTCCCCCTCCTTCCTCTCTCTCTCTCTCTCCCTCTCCCTCTCTCTCTCTCTCTCTCTCTCTCTCTCTCTCTCTCTCTCTCTCTCTCTGAAAATCAGTGGGAAAATATCCTCAGGTGAGGATTAACAACAACAAAGAAGAATGGGCTGTCTGAGCGGGAGGGCCAGGCCGCACAGGTGGAGGAGTCCTGGGGACACGTCCCCGATCGCTCAGGTACTGACAGGTACACAGCAAGCCTCGCAGAGAGGTAGCTGACTTCACAGTCCTCCAAGGCCAGACCTGGCTGAGCCACACAGCCCCCTACAGCCTGTGCTCAGGGAGGTAGCGCCCCAGTCACAGACAAACCAGGGCCTCCTCCGGAGACCGGGGCGCACCTGGGGACCGCCGATGACAAAGCGCCCGCTGGGCTGCAGGTGGTAGATGGTGTCTTCGTCCAGGTACTTGGCGGGCACCACGGCCCGGATCACCTGCTCCTGCAGGGCCTTGCGCATGTCCTCCAGCGTGATGTCCTCGTTGTGCTGCACCGAGATGACGATGGTGTGGACGCGCACGGGGATGACCGCGCCGTTGTTCTGCACGTACTGCACGGTCACCTGTCGGTCGGAAGGGCAGGAGGAGACTCGTGAGGCCCTGCCCTGAGCTCAGGACACATTGCTGCTGGGCACAGAGGCAGCCAGGGCTGCCAGGAGCCAGGGGCCTGCTGTTTTCACAGGGCCTTCAGGAAAGTTCATCTGACACATTCTGGTATCTGAATAGTGGCCTAGTGCTAGGCAATGGCTGGGCATCAGGAATAAGCTAGTCCCACCTGTGGCCACAGTTAGTGCCCCTTGGAGACTCAGGGTTTACACAGTTTCCTCTCTATGACCCACTGGACTCCTTTACTGCTATCTCAGAGGATTCTGGGTGCCAACAAATGTCCCCTGGCCTCCCTTGGCCCTCTATGTCCCAGGGCCAAGGACACAGGAGTCTGCGGGCCACGAACCAGCTGTCCTAGCCTCTTAGGGGAGGAGCTCTGGAGGCAGGCAGGGCCAGTGACTTTTGGCTGAGGCAGAGGGAGCTGCCAGCTCTGGGTATTCTGGCAAAGGAGAGGGAAGCAGAGAGCCCCCAAGGGACAGCACCTCCCCTCAGCACCTTCGCAGATCAGGCCACAGGGACAGATCCAGCATCTGCCACCAGTGGGGGCCAGTCTGTGCCCATTCTGAGCATGACCAATGACTCTGTGAGCCATTCCAGCAGGGCAGGCCTGTGGGCTCCATTTCACAAATGAGAACACAGCTATGGGAAGTGAAGCAACTTGTCCGAAGCCACATGCTAGCCACAGAAAAGCCCAAGAGCCAAACCCACTCTGCCTGGTCCACAGCTCGTGCCATTCCCGCAGCAGCATTGGCGAGATGCTTCTCCCACCCTCTCCTGACACCTCAGTGAGCAGAAGAGCCCATGTCCCCACCGGGCGGGCTGCGAGACGGAGAGCAGCCGGGGCGGCCAGGCTTGCGGGTGAGAGGGAGGAGTGGTGAGCACGGCAGACGAAGCTGGTTAAAGAGCCGGGCATGGACCGAGCATGCACTGTATGTCAGAAACCATGCCAAAAGCTCTAGGGGGCTGTTACTAGCCCCATCTTAAAGACAAGAAAGCTGAGGTCCAGAACATAAATGCCTTGGTCAAGGTCACACAGGCAGCAGAGCTGGGCTCTGACCTGAAGCTGTGTGGCCTGGCGGGGGCTCTGCCCAGCAGAAAACCGTCACTCAAGACCCTCAGGGCTGTGCTGGAGCCACAGGCCCCATTGCCACCCCGTCAGTGTGAACCCACAAGAGCAGTGCCCGAGGGGCTCTGGAGCGTGGGGGCCTGCGGGAGTGAGGCTATGCCAGGAGCCCCGGTAGAGACACTGTCTGCAGGCACAGCACTGCTCCCACCCCAGGGCCTCGACAGGACCATAGGGCAGCAAGCAGTGCCCTCCTGGGGCTGTGCCTGCAGCCAGTCTCTGCCAGCCCCAGGCTCTCGATGTCCATGCAACACTGGGCTTGTGTCCCACTCCCACTCTGTGTCCTTCCTGGTCCAAAGAGCAGCAGGGTGAGGTCAGGAGAAGGGGAGAAAGAACCCTGCCCACATGACGCCTTGTAAGATGGGGCAATGCACACCAACATCAGGAGACTGAAGCAACGCTTAACTGCTGGGCTGTGCACACTCAGGGCCCTGTGGGAGGGGCTGGAGTTGGGGGCTCCCAGGTGGGGGGCCCTGCTGGCTCTAGGACTAGATCTGCCCTTGAGGCCACAGGAGAAGGCTCGCATCCGAGGAACGGCTAAAGCCCGTCTCCTCTGCCCCTGCCCATGACCTCCCCTCTGCCGCGAGCCCCCAGGAGGTGGACAGGAGGAGGAGGACAGGGGGCCTCCAGGTGTGTGAGCGCTGCCATCACCCTGGGCCTCGGACCCAGACCTCCGTGGGGATCTCCACTCTGCAGGGAGCCCAGTGGTCAGGGCCCAAGAAGCCAGAGGCAGGAACAGCAAAGAAAAGGTGTTTTTATGAGAAAGAAAGGGAAAGGCCAGACAGATACAGATGATCCCTTGCTCAGGCGGCATCCAGATTTTGCTAAAGATGTGGAGACCTGTCTTGGTGGCAGGGTAGTAACAGCAAGTTTGAAATCTGCTCAGAAGTTTGTGGCAGGAACTGGGGAATTCTATGACCAGAGTCAACATATGCTAAGAAGAAGAAAAAAAAATTTTTTTTTCTTAAAAATCTTTTCTTCATTTTCTGGTACTTTTGAAATGTTTCATAATAAAATGGGCGGAGAAAACATCTGGAGCTGAAGGTTTTTCAGATAAATGGCTCTTTTCAAAATCCACAATTCCTTGAGTCCAGACTGCACATTTTGGCCTTAATGGGAATGAGAGCAGTGGGGGCTTGAACTGTGTGTCTGGAACCAGGAGGCGAAGGGGAGACCCACCTGAGTCTTGGAGTCGGGCCTGAGCCAGGGGAGCACCCCCGAGCGCCTCAGCTCTGCCATCCGGGCGTTGAGCTTGTGAGCAAGGATGATGGTGAGGGGCATGCACTCCTCCGTCTCGTCGGTGGCGTAGCCAAACATCAAGCCCTGCAGCGGGGAGAGCCCACCGAGCCAACCCGCTTCAGACAGGGCAACTGCCTTCAAGTCTACCCTCCGCCGCCCTCCAACCTCACTCGGATGCCTGAAGCAAGCAGCATTCACGCTGGGCCCTGAGGAGGGGATGACACGGACCCTGCCACCCGACATCCTAAGAGGGGAGGGAGACAGCCAAATCGGCATCGGCAACCCCAGCCTTCCACAGCCCGCGGCGCCCTCACACCCCTGCCCTGCAGTAGGGGTGTGCAGCTCCCTGGGATCCTCTAGGACAGTGTTTCCCAAAGTGCGGTACGCGTACCCCCAGGGGTACGGGAAGAGTTTGGTGGGGGTACGCGTTGCACCGGAGTTTGGTGGGGATATGCACTGCACCGTGCTCAGCTGCGCCTAATTCCACATTCTCATGAGTACGAGGGGTACTCAGCGTTACGAAAATTATAGAAGGGGTACACATATGTCAAAAGTTTGGGAAACACTGCTCTAGGAGAAGGGTCACCCCACAATGTGATGAACCCGTTATTCAGGAACTTCCCCAGCTAGCTCCTCAACACCGGGCAGAGGGGGGCCAGAGCGGCCACAGAGCCCGCGTCCTGCCCCCGCACCCGGTCAGAGCGCCCACCTGGTCTCCGGCACCGACGTCCTCTTCGTTCCTGTCCAGGTGGACGCACTGGGCAATGTCCGGGGACTGCTGCTCCAGCGCCACCAGCACATTGCAGGTCTTGAAGTCAAAGCCTGGGCGGAAGGGAAGCAGGCCCGAGGGGACACGTCAGACGTGGTGGCTGCGAGCGTCCGGGACATTCAGGTCCTGGCGGGCTCTTGTGCCGGGGATGGTCTCTGGTTAGCTGGGACCTGCCCGGGCCCAGAGCCAATGCCAGAATAGGGAAGGCCCAGTGTCCTCACCATCATATAAGACTCTTTAAGCCAGATGAAGTGCTGCCCTGCGCACTGACTGTACTAAGTCACAGCTTGGTTAGAAACAAACGCCCTACCGGGAACTGCTGTACAGGAAGCAGCAGCCCCAGCTGCTCCCCTAAAGCGCGGGGGAAGGCTCACGCCTGCCTGGGGCCACCCCCAGAGGCACCTCCCAGGACTCAGGCTGGATGACGGCACTGAGGGAACCCGGGCCCGGCCACCCTGCCACCCGAAGCCGGACACGGGCCTAATCCAAGTACGGTCCTCAACTTCACGACGTTGCCGAAGTGATACGCACTTAGTAGGAATTGCAAACTTTGCTTTTTCCCTGGGCTGTGGATATTCAGCACCTGGTATCTCAGATGCCGAGCGGCGAGCCTCGGCCCAGGCGGTCATGCCATCGGGAGGGTCCACAACCCATACTCTCCAGTCGCTGTTGGACCATGTGCCCGATGTGGCTACTGTAGGTGTTCTGAGCCGTGTGAGGCCGGCGAGGCACATGAGACATTCACAGGTTAGCTGCTCTAAATGCATTGTGATTTGCGATGTCTTCAGCTTAGGGCGGGCTTATCAGGATGTTACCCCATCATGATTCGAGGAGCATGTGTATTGAGCACACTGAACAATAACGTGTGCCTGACTGTTCAGAGGCTCCCAGCTCCAGGGCCTCTCATCCTGAGATGTGGTCCCAGGGAAAGGCCACACCTGCGGAGCGGAGCCCTGGCTGCCTGCCCTGCAGCTCGGCGGGCGCAGAGGGGGAAGCAGGTGCCACCGTCTGGGGCCTGGGCAGAGAGTCTGGGCTCGCAACAGCCCAGCCCTGGAGCCACAGGAGGGAGCACCGTGCACAGACAGCACATTCTTCTCCCTGCTGGGTCTCCTACGTGCAGGCCTCAGCCCCGAGTCCCTGTGACTGAGGAGCTAAGGCAAACGGCCCCACCAAAGGGCCAGGTATTAGTGACAAGCTGGCTGTCACCCTTTCCCAGTCTCTTCTCCTATCCACGCGGCCAGAGTGGGCCAGCTAAAGCAAACAGACAAGCCAACAATGCAGACCCGGTCTACTGTGTGTGCACACGCTTCAGGCAAGGCCCTGCCACCACAGGAAGTAAAACGGGCCTCCTCAGCGGGACCCCTTTCGCCAACGTGAACTCGGGGTAGCCTTAAAGAGGCCCTGTCCTTACCTCCCAGGTGTCTGTGGAATGCCCCTCCTCCGACCCCCACCCCACACACCTGAGTCAGGCGGCTCTCAGTCAGTATCCCTGGGCCCTCCGGCCACTCTTCCTGGTGAGTTATGCCACCGACTCCCTGCCGGGCACCTCATGCTGCATCATCTGATGCCAGGCAGTGCCCCGACCCCAGGGACACCTCTGTCCTGTGCCGCTTCCTGGGCCCAGAGACTGTGTCTAAAGGCACCAACCAATGAACAACCTTTAGAGAGCTGCCAACAACTCGCTATTTTGCAATAAACACCTCGCTTTTGGCCTAAATCACTGTCTATAATGACTCTTCTTAACCCTGAACACCAACCCAGGGTGTCACGTGACCTGGGAAAGCGGAGTGGCTCTCTCACTTAGAAAGGTGCCACGGGTCCCCCAGCCTGCCCTGACCCACCAAGATGCCACAAGCCACCCTAAACAGCCAGTAAGTGAGCCCTCAGCATCTGGCCCTCACCCTGCCTGCCCTTTGATGCCCCTATAGGAGGCCTTTCCTGGCCTCCGTTCGCTGCTCCTCCTCCACTCCTGCCAGGGCCTGTGCCCCTCCCTGGGTTTCGGCTCCTTCCTGCCTGCCTCCTTTGCCCACTCTCAGGACCAGTTCTGGGTAAAGTCCTCTTCTTGTCCAGAAGGGGCAGTGGCACAGTTCAGCAGAAGGACGGGAGGCCCAAAGGGGCAGCCACGCACTGTGTCACCTCACAGAAACCATTTACATCTGGAAGCCCGGATTTCCTCATCTCAGAGACGCACAGCAGGGTCCTCAAACAGCGCATTGGGACCAGGTGTTTTATTGCTGGCTTTACCCAGTGGCCAGGTAAGTTTCTAATGAACAAGTACAAAAAGCACTTGTTAAAGGCACACTTTAAAATTAAATACCTATTGCATTTTGAAGTTATTTACTACATGGTCTTACAAGCTAATACCTTTTTAAAGAATTCTCATGATTGGCTAGAAGCCTTTAGAACAGAAAACACGAGAATTCTCATGATCCGTCTGCAATGTGTAATTAAGTAAGATGACAGACCACTGCCAGTGCCAGCCCAGTTCTTTCTCTTGCAAAGCTCCCAGAGGGCAGGATACTAAGCAAGACCAGAGTTACGATGGATGGACTAGGCGGTTCGGTGGGCCGACACTGGGCTGCCTGCTGCTGCCAGGCTTTGGCCCCTGGTCCCTGACAGGCGCCCCGAGGACTTTCCCGGGGTGGCCTGTGCCCATCCAGATGCCTCCGATGTGACAGCTTGGGGGGGCCTCCCACAGAGACTGGGCCCAGCCTTACCCTTGGCAGAGTCGTCGTAGCCAATGTGCTTGATGGTGTCTCGCACCACCCGCTGGTAGTCCACCATGGCCACGGAGGTGATCTCCCCGCACAGCAGCACCATGCCTGTCTTGCACACCGTCTCTGGAAGGGAAGGAGAAAAGGGAGTGGCCAGCGCCAGCATAGGGATGCCCAATGGCTAGACCTCTCCCCGTGCTGATAAAGGGACTCACAGCCTACCTTACCAGACAGGAGTGAGTGCCAGCACAATTGCTGGCCATCTTCAATGCCCCGAGAAAGAATTGGTTACACCTGAGTTTTTGTACAGTTTTCGTATCACACTTACTACCGTACATATATGATCTTGAACAGCTTAGCCTCTCTATCTAACTCCTCGACTGTTAGGTGAGGCTAAGACTGCTGGGTGGGTTAAAGGGAGACCATGACGCATGCGGTCAGCCTGTGTGACACCCTTCCGCCCCTACTCCTAACCTCCACTGTGAGCTCCAGGGAGTGAGATCCTGAACAAAGGATTGGGTAACTAACTGTTCACAAAGATGTCAGGGTGAAGTCTACTCTCAAAGAGGCACGTAGTCCTCAATCCAGGGGCCAGGGTGGCACTGGAGAGGGAAAGCTTGTCTGTGCTACAGACAGGCCAGGGTACCAGCAGGACAGCAGGCTGTGGTCTCCATGGTGGGCACCCCTAACCTGTGACCATGGCCAACGCTCTCATGCAGCTGCACGCAATGTCCCTCAGCGAAGTGAGAGGACTCGCCCTAACCATCTCGGGGCCCTCCTGACTGCAGTGGTGAGGGCTTCACCTCAGGCAAAGGACTTGGGCTGCCCTGAGGGCTCCGGCGAGGGGCCCAGGCGCTTCTTACCGCAAGCCACCTTGGCATTGGGGTCCTGCCGGAGGTGGGCATCCAGCACCGCGTCGCTGATCTGGTCACAGATTTTATCTGGAAAAGAATGAACACGTGAAGGAATCACGAAAATATTAGGTACAACAAATGAAATGCTGAAAGAATTAGCTATTTTGTCAGTTTATATTTCAAATCTGCCTAAATGGACACTTTTTTTAATGTAAAAAGTTATTTCTGCCTAATTTTGTCTCATTTTGTATGATGTATAAAATTATAAAATTCCCTTAAAAAAAGAAATATATTCCAAAACTAGTTCTGAGTCTACAGCAATTTACACACATACACACACACACACACACACACACACACACATACACACACAAACACAAACACACTTCTAACTAAAAGTCCCTCATTCCTCAACATATTCCCTTTCATTCTAGCATCCAGGAATATCCTAGACATGGAAGTTAAAACGGCTACTAACATTGGTGCGATCAGGTGCCAAGGTGTGACGTCAGAAGGGACAGCCCGATGCAGGTTCCACAGAATGCAGCGTGTGGTGTAGAACACGCCAGCCCAGCCACCCCAGCATGGGCTCTCTGAGAGAACCTCGGAAGACCAGTGCTGGTTTGCGGAGCATCCCCTCCGGCAGCTCTCAGACCCTTCCCAGGCCACTCGGCCTCCCAAAGGGCAGATGTTCTAACAGCTGGGCCGACCTCCTCAGTCAAGGGGGACTGACAAGAGTTCAGCACGAGCCGGCATTTGACCTCACTCTGTGTTTGCCTTAAAGACCCTGCATGGCTGGGCTCATGGACCTTGGATGGCACCATGGAGAAATCTACTCTTGCTTTGGAGTCCTGTGAACTGTCAATGTTCACAAATTCCAAAATAAAAGTGACATCTATTTACACATATTAATCTCATTAATGTCCAAAATATCCATAGAGTCTACTCTTAATAAATTAATAAGATTTTTCCAGTTTTACTGAGAAACAATTGGTCTATACAAATGTTGTGTATAAACAATTTGATGAGTTTGGACATATACATGCATGCATGTTACTATTACCATATCTAGCTAATTAACATTTCTATCACCTCCAAAAGTTTCCTTGCATTTCTCTCTCTTTTTTAAAATTTTTAAATTAAGAACTTGGATCCAGAATTAAGCAGTTCTACTCTTAAAAGCACATTATGTGTTCTGTAATTAAAAATGTCAATTTGTCATTAAAGGTAAATTCCCCAATTTTTCCTTGCAGAAAGTGCTATTTTAAACCTTGAGGGTATTATGCTAAGTAATATAAGTCAGACAGAGAAAGCAAATAACATATCATTTTCCTAATATGTGGATCTCAAAAAAAAAACAACACACAGAAATGAACTCATAGATACAGAGAACAAACTGATGGCTGCCAGATGAGAGGAGGGTAGGGTGCTGGGTGAAAAAGGGGTAGGTGTTAAGAAGTACAAATTGGTAGTTACAGATGAGGATGTAAAGTACAGCATAGGGAATATAGTCAATAATATTGTAGCAACTATAAATAGTCAGATGGGTATAGATTTATCGGGTGATTACTTAGTAAGTTATATAAATGCCTAACCAGTATTCTGTATACTCAAAACTAATGTAATATTGAATGTCAACTGTAATTTTAAAATTTGTATAAAGAAAAATAACAGTACATTTGAGTTTTCCTATTCTCCTGCCAGTGGCAAATCTGGTTGTAAATTTAAATTTGTCTGAGTCATAGCCTCTGCACACCCTCCCAAGGAAGGCCCCCTGCTGCTCAAACATCCACTTTAGGCTGACCCATCAGGACTCTTGGGAGCCGGTCTCGATGACTCTGCTTACTTAAAGGACATGGGTCACATGTTCCCAATGCATACAGAGAAATGGGGTAATGGGATATTAGAGATTTTAAAGCTGGAGTTGAGCAAGGGTATCAAGATAGCTTGACAGTTGGCCAGTGTGGCTCAATGGTTGAAATTGATCTATGAACCAGGAGGTCAGCTCAATTCCTGGTCTGGGCACATGCCTGGGTTGCAGGCTCAATCCACAGTTAGGGGCATGCAGGAGGCAAGTGATCAATGACTCTCTCTCATCATTGATGTTTCAATCTCTCTCTCTCTCCCTCTGCCTTCCTCCCTGAAATCAATAAAGATATATTTTAAACAAAGATAGCTTGACAAGAAGGTTCTTCAGAACTTTTTCTTTAGGCTTTGGAAATTTTTATCATCACTTAGTAGCCTTAAGATAGCTAATAGTTGGTTTTGTTGGAAATTGAAAAAGAAGCATTAATTTTATCTTTCTGGTGGAGAGGAATTTAGCACTGGAATAACAAGCAGAAAGTCACCAGACCTTAGTGGACACTGATTGACTTATGTGGACAGTTAATTTTTAGTGGCAAGTGAAAGGAAAATCAGGCAAACTGAAGGTCTGCCATGCAGTAGACAACACAACTAACTGATTGGCTAGAATTTTCCTTCTCTGTCCACTGAGCACCTTGTTGTGAGTACCATGGGACCATTGGCCACTGCATACCAAAGCACCCACCTCCTCCAGGTGGAGCAAATCCTAGCCTACCGTATATATGGCTTTCAAAACCAGGGAGCTGTCCAGAATTTGCCACACATAGCAATGAAGCTGAGATTATGAGTACAGTAAACCTAGAAACTTTGTAAAATTATGCTTAATAAAAAAGATTCTTCACATTGAATTCACAAGGTTTCTCAACAGCGCCACTATGGACATTTAGTGATGGAAATTTTTTTGTTGTGGGAGATGGACTTGTGTACACAGGATGCATAGGAACATGCCGGGCCTCTATCCATTGAATGGCCATTACAAACCCCCTTGGTTGTGACAATCCCAAATGTTTTCAGACATTTTAAAGTGTCCTTGAGGGGAAGGGGACAAAATTGCCCCAAGTTGATAGCCACTGGCTAAAGCATATGGAGATATTTGAGTGTATTGAGATATTTAAAGCTGTGTTACAAGGTACAGAAGTTCAATCTTTCTGAGGAAGAACAAAAAAGAGAAGGGGCGGGGGGAGTAGACTTGGTGATGAGTTACCAAAAACTTCAACTGGCCCAATGGATTTTGGAGAAGAGCTTAAATACATAAATCAGTGAGTCTAGCCCCTGGAGCAATGGTCCTCACAGTAAGATTCCCACACTAAAGGCAGCAGTATCTCCTGGGAACTTATTAAAAATGCATATTCTGCTCAGTTTGCATGGCTCAGTGGTTGAGCAACAACCTATGAACCAGGAAGTCACCGTTCGATGTCTGCAACCATTGATTCTCTCTCATCATTGACCTTTCTATTTCTCTCTTCCTCTCCCTCCCTCTCTGAAATCAATAAAAAATATATTTTAAAAAAGAAAATTCTTTTTAAGAGTTTCTTTTAGCTAAAACTGACATTAATTGTCAGTTTTCAACTGCTCCCAAAAATGCATATTCTTGATCCTTCCCAAGACCTACTAAATCAGAGAGTTTGGGGGTGAGGCCCACCACTCTGCATTTTACTCCCAGAGTCTGAGAACCACTCTTCTAAACGCTGAGGTTCTGATCCTGGTCTCCACTGTCACCATGAAAGTCTCTCTCAGTTCCCCAACTCGCAGCCGACCTACTTCTTAGGTCCAAAAGAATGCTTGAATTTTCTTACTCTTCAAAAAGTCATCTGCACTTTCTTTTATAACACACTGGACACTTCCAGAACCTAGAGCTCCATCCCAATAGAGGATGTACTGCCACTTATTCCTAAACTACATGTGCTTTACACGAAAAACTTAGTGACCCTTGATCTTATTTGAGGGAACATTTTCTGTTGACTTAAGCTGCTCATTGATAATAAATTAAAGATTTACTAATACATACACACACACACACACACACAGTCTGAGTGGCCAGATTATTATGATCTCTGAATGCATAATAATCTGGCCACTCAGTATATAGCCTATATAATAAAAGGCTAATATGCAAATTGTCCCCTCGACCAGGAGCTCGACCAACAGGCAGGCCGGCCAACCACCTGTGTCCCCTCCCCCTGGCCAGGCTGGCCAGACCCCACCCATGCATGAATTCTAATACACACACACACACACACACACACACACACTGATTGGCCAGATTATTATGTGTTCAGAGATCATAACAATCTGGCCACTCAGTGTGTGTGTGTGTGTGTGTGTGTGTGTGTGTATATATATATAAAATGTTTGTATCTGATGATAATTTTCTGTCCATGACTATCTTCAGACAACCAGCTGCGTGGTCTCTGCTGCAGCCCCACCACGCTGAGGGCTGATGCCCGTGGTGGTGGCAGCAGGAACCCTCAGCTTCATTCACTTGCGATGCTTCACTGGCATGTGATGATCTGTTTTATAAAACTACAAATAGAGGGGAAAGTCACTTCACAGTGTTCCTCCAGAGACCCCCGAGACTCACTAACACAACTGCTTTAAGATCTCTAGCCAAAGTGACTCCCTCGGCACAGGTCACACCGGGCCGGTACAGCCTACTCACCAGGGTGCCCCTCTCCTACGGATTCTGAGGTGAACATGAAGGCCCCTTCTTCATTGAGAGAGGTGTCATACATGCCATCCACCGGCCCGTTCATCTTCTCACAGCTTCCTGAAGGCAACCAACCGTTCTTCTAATGCTGTGACTTTGAGTTCTTCTGTTTTCTTTACACCCAACAGGCCTGTGGTTGGCAGAAGCACAGGGTCACTTCTGCCTAACTGCTGGTGAGCATTCGAGAGCAAGGCAAGGATGCGGGAGAAGGGAGGGACTGAAGGTGGCAGTGTGGCTCCCTCGACTGGCCAGGGCTGGCTCCTGAGTGCCTCCTATATATGGAAAAGGGAAAGTGCCTGCACATCATGTGAGAGAACTGGAGGAGCCCATTTCCTGGGAGGGGTCACCTCACCTGGAGGGACTTCCATCTTGAGCTCTGACTTCCCGGCCCTGGGCATCTGGTCAGCGGTGGGAGAGAAGGCTGCGGAGACCCTGTGGAAGGGATGCTCTGCAGCCGGACTCCACGCTGCTCCAAGGTCAACATCCCACTTTGGAGGGTGGGGGCCGTGGTTCCTCAGGGACACACACAGGCAGCAAGAAACCCGTTTTCCAGAGATCTGGTTTAGGCTGCGATTGCAACACAGGGTGGCCTTGGCTTCTGGGTGCTCCCCTCCTCCCCCACAGCCTGTCTGGATGGGCTCGTCCCCTTCTCCCGCCTTCTCAGAGCGAGAGCATGCACCTGGACTCAGAGGCCACGGGGGTGTTACACAACAGGCTCATTTTGAGCCCACGTTTTTCTGCTAATAGAAATCACCCAAACTGTCAACGACTCCAGGGCGCTGGCAATCACAGGGAGAAGCAAGATGTTTAAAACGTGCCTGGGCTTTGGGGGGAGGACTCTGAAGAGACAGGTTTATTACAGGGAACTGGTCTGAGTCCCCTGTCCCAAAGCTTCCAGGTGTTAAGTTAGACATCTACATAGGCAGCCCCACACACCTGATAAGCATCCTGCTCACCTAACGCTGCATTATTTTTTGCTTTGACCAAAAAAGCAATAAGACAGAATAGTATCTTTAACCACTTCATGCACTAAATCATGGCATTTCTCCCTTCGTTCTCTGCCACTCTCAGTTCTCGCTGCACCCTCAGGCCCCAGGAAAAATAGGGAACCGAGGTCACAGGAAACCGGCAATGGGTGAAGAAACCACTAGAAAGCAATACAAAATAATCGACCAAAACCTGATGCATCTAAGGTTGGACTGTGGGAAGCAAAAGGTAGGATATAATCATCCCAACTAACAACTCTGGAGACCAAATCCCCTCTGTGCTTATGAGACTTAAAATCCTTGAGATTTATGAGACTTAAAATGGGGCTCCAAATCTTGACTTTTGCCAATTGCTCGGCGGCAGCAGCATTCTCCCTCCAGGCAATTTAAACCACGTTGACGTGACCTCTTCAGAGATGAAGTGAGAGACGGATAGATGGATTGAGTCAGAGGCATTGAACAAGTGACTGGAATGCTCAGCACAAGCTGCTGACCGTTCAGAGAGGAGCAAGCGAGAGAGGGGATGGAAGAAGGACGAGTCAAATAGGGACTTTAGACGACAGTGCCTGGAGTTCTCCTGTTTGCGCTTACTGTTTCAACATCGCTGTCCCTTTGTACATTCCTCCTGGGTACATTGGTTCCAGGCCTTGAGGCCATGTGAGCTAATGTTTAATATGAACTTACCCCAGCAGTCAGAACTGCCACCACTCTGTTCTACTAGCAAATGTGGTATAAGGGCAAGGTGAAGTTTAAGGATGACGTACCCACCATCTTTCCAAGAGCTAACAAGACGTCCGCAAACAAAGCAGCCCAACTGCCCTCTGAATCCAAGATGAATAGCATCATGGGGTGGGGAGCCCTGTGTGGGGGGCAAGGGGGGTACCACTTTCAGAAGGCTCCCACAGCCTGGACACACATTCGCAGTGCGGGAAGGACCTGGGAGAGATCTACCCTGTTTCCCCGAAAATAAGACAGTGTCTTATATTAATTTTTTCTCCCAAAGTTGCGCTAGGTCTTATTTTCAGGGGATGTCTTATTTTCGGGGAAACATGGTAGTTCAGTACCCGTCTCCTATGGCACCCCCACTAAATACCCCCACGCCACCTCAGTCCTTCGGCGGCTCAGTGCTAACAAGAAGCACATCCACATGGTGCCTCAGGGGGGAGGAGGGCAGGCGTCCTAACCCTCCCAGGCTGCTGGTTCCTCACTAATTAAACAGTGTTGTGAGAACTACATGGCATCATGTAGGTATGAGAGAAATGAGCGTAGTGCTACCCACAATAAGAGTCTGACAAATATCACCTAGTACTTGTAAGTACCTTCTGTACACAGATACATTTGTTCCTGAACAAAAGGAGATGATCGTACATGAGCATTTCTCGGAGATACTGCAGGATGGGCTCCAGGCTGCCCACCACCCCCACAATAAAGCGAGTATCGCGATAAAGTGTGTCGTCATTTTTTGCTGGTTGAGGGTCTTGCTTTCAATTTGTAAAAATACACATACACACAACATACTGGGAAGCATAACAAGGCAAATGCAGTATGTTGTTTTCTTCCTGTGCTTATGTCGCTCCATGTACACAAACCTTGTTTTCAGCACTTGAACGACATCCTCCAATAAGGTGACCATAAATTATCGAACCACACATCCCCTGATGGCTCCTTGTAACTTCTCTGCTTGCAGCCGCTAAGATGCGACAGGGAAGATGCTTAGTCGTTGGCATGCTTTTGGAAAAAGATAAAATGCAAGCCCCTGCCAACGCTGACCTAGCCCAAACATGTCCATTTTGTCATACATTTTTACCAGTCAGATAAAAGAATTAGCACTTCAACCAAGAGTTAAAACCACAGCTTCAAGCTGGCCCCTTTGGCAAGAACTGGAAGATCTTGGCAAAGATGTACTTACTTTGAGTTGAACCCACTAGAACTTCAGAGCCCTAACGTGTCATCACACACGCAAACGAAAGCCTGCCTTACGCACGCACTGTCCTGTCCTCCCTTACGCAGGAGCTGTCCCGACGCCACCCCGGCCGCAGCAGGACCGAGTCCAGTCCAACGTGCCAAAGGCTGCAGGTGATCGCACTCCACTCCGCGCGGCAACCTTCACCTCTGCATCCTCGCCACCTGGCCTCTGCAGAAACGTGGCTCCGAAAACAAATCCCACGTTCGGTCAGGTTTACCCCAAGGAACCTCTGGGTGTATAATACCAGCAGGAGACCCTGCTTCCAATGGGCAGGGTGTGCACACCACGCTGAGCAGCTCACCAGGTCTCTGAGAGCACCGGGCCCTGGCACTGCCTGGGGCCGAGCGCTGGTGGGTCCGTCCGACCCCTAGGCGGCCACGCCTGCCGGAGACCCGCAGCCAAGAGGACGCTCTGGGACCCGATGTCGGATGCACAGGCGTAGTGTGCACCCACCTCTTCAACACCGTCTCCGTGCAGACCTTGCTCTTCTTCGGTGGGAAGCTCCCCAGCTGACAGGGCATCACACCACTGAAGTATTTTCAACATTTACTCCTTTGCCCTCATTAATTTAAGCACAGACTTTCCCCCTATATGTTATCCTGGAGCATAAGTATTTATATAAGAAATATAAAATCGATCCAGGCAGTACATTTTTTAAAATGTTAGGTAATTTTAGCAACATGTCACCTTCCTTCAGTAAAAAATTCAAATAGGCACCCCCCCGTAGCAACTGTTCTGAAAAAGAATAAAGAAACATGGAATGGTTTCCCGGAAAAAGCAGAACCTGACCTGGACCCAAAGGAAAGAGATGATCTTAAAAAGCAGCAGGCAGCTGAAAACCGGTTTGGCTCAGTGGATAGACCATCAGCCTGTGGACTCAAGGGTCCCAGGTTCGATTCCAGTCAGGGGCATGTACATTGGTTGCGGGCACATCCCCGGCAGGGTGTGCAGGAGGCAGCTGGTAGATCGATGTTTCTAGCTCTCTATCCTTCTCCCTTCCTCTCTGTAAAAAATCAATAAAATATATTTTTTTTTAAAAACAAACAAACAAACAAAAAAAAAAACAGGCAGACAGGAAGCTGGGTGGGGTGGGAGATAGCTGGGCAGGGCAGTGGAGGGCTGGGAAGCCAGGCGGGCCAGGAGCTGGGCTCAGAGCCATAAGCACCCTGCAGAGGTAGTAAATGGGAGTTTCTGCCAGACAAGAACATCCATGCTAGAGTAAAGGAAGAAGATTCCAGATCAGATATAAGAGTTAAAGCTTCCCCTTGGGAATATTAAATGTTGACACCAAAATGGAAAACAGCTTGGCAGTCCTCCAGTAAGTTAAATATAGAATGATCACATGACCCAGTAATTCCACTTCTAGTTATATATCCAAGAGAAATAAAAGCATGTGTTCATACAAAACCTTATACAGTAATGTTCATAGCAGCATTATTCACAATAGCCAAAGTACAGGAACAAGTCACGTATCCATGACTAGACAACTGGATAAGCAAAATAGTCATGCAATGGAATGTTATTCAGCCATAAACAGGAATGAGGTCCTGACACGTGTTAACATGTGAACTTCAAAACAATGTGTTAAGTGAAGTAAACCAGATATAAAAGCCACATACTATCTGTTTTCATTTATACAGAATGGCCATGAAGGTAAATCCATAGAGACAGAAAACATCAGTGTTTTCCAGGGGCAAAGGGGGTGTGAAGAATGATTGTTTAATGGGGATGGGGTTTTGGGGGGAGTAATGAAAATGTTTTGGAACTAAATAGAGGTGACAGTTGCACAACATTGTCTGTGTACTAACATGTCACTGAAATGTGCACTTTAAATGCTTAGTTTTATGTTATGCAACTTTTATCTTAATAAAAAGGCAAAAGATTAATGAACACAGGATTCAGAATTATAACTAGTCTGAGTGGAGGCATGATGGTGAGTGAGACAGGGGGGAAGGGGCCTATTAGATATAGGTTAAGTCAAGAGTCAGTTTATATTCCCACAACTAACATCATACCCAATGGGGAAAAGCTGCAAGATCAGGAACAAGACAAGAACATCCACCTTTATCCAACATAGTGGCCCGATGCACGAAATTTGTGCAAGGGGCTTGGCCCTTGAAGCCCAGCTGCCTCAGCCCTCGTAACCCCAGCTTCATCTGGAAGGTCATTCGGAAGGTTGTTCTGCTGTTTGGTCTAATTAGCATATTAGCTCTTTATTATATAGGGTAGTATTGGAAGTCCTAGCCATAAAAACCAGACAAAAAAAAAAAGAAGAAGAAAGAAAGAAAAGAAAAGATATCCAAATTGGAAAGAAGTAAAACCATCATTATTTGCAAATGATATGATACAATATGTAGAGAACCCTAAAGATGGCACCAAATAGATAAATTCAGTAAAGTAACAATATACAAAACAAATATTCAGAAATTGGTTGCATTTTTGTACAACAACTAGAGGCCCAGTACACAACATTCATGCACTTGGGAGGGGGGTCCTCAGCCCAGCCTGCACCCTTTCACAGTCTGGGAGACCTCGGGGAATGTCTGACTGATGGCTTAGGCCTGTTCCCCAGAGGGACATCAGTTGGACATCCTTAGTGCTGCTGCAAAGGCCAGAGAGGCTCCTGCCACCTCTACTACATCCACAAACTTGAGCCCAGCTTCTGACTGAGTGGCATTCTAGCTTTATCCAACAGCCGTGGGAACGCACTGACCACCAGAGGGCAGTTCCTACTTTGAGTATCTGCCCCCTGGTGGTCTGTGTGTGCCATAGCAACCGGTCATTCAGCCATTCAGTCAATTTGCATATTACCCTTTTATTATATAGGATAATGAACTATAAGAAAGAGAAATTAAGAAAACAACCCATTTACAATTGTATCAAAAAGAATAAAATATCTAGGAATAAGTTTAACCAAGGAGGTAAAAGACCTGTACTCAAAAATTTATAAGAAATTTATAAGACGGGGGGGGGGGCGTGATGCGGGGACAATGTTAAAATATGTACACAGATAATAATTTAATAAAAAAATAAGTTTCAATAAATAAATTTATAAGACAAAAATTAAAGAAGCTAGAAATAAATAGAAGCATACACCATGAATATGAATAGGGAAAATTAACATCATTACAGTGTTCATACTACCCAAAGCCATCTATAGATTCAATGCAATTCCTGTCAAAATACCAATATCATTTTTCATAGAACTAGAACAAATAATCGTAAAATTTATATGGAACCACAAAAGAATCCTAATAGTCACATCAATAGTGAGATCGAAGAAAATTGGAGGAATTCTACTACCTGATATCGAATTATACTATAAGGCCATAATAATCCAAACAGCACAGGACTACCATAAAAACAGACATATAGGTCAATGGAACGGAATAGAGAGCCCAAAAAAAACCCATGCCTATATGGTCAATTAACCTATAACAAGAATATACAATGGGGTAAAGATAGTCTTTTCAATAAATGGTCTTGGTTAAAGTCGACAGACACACCAGGACCAGTTTGGCTCAGTGGATAGAGCATCGGCCTGCGGACTGAAAGGTCCCAGGTTCAATTCTGGTCAAGGGCATGTACCTTGGTTGCGGGCACATCCCCAGTAGGAGGTGTGCAAGAAGCAGCTGATTAATGATTCTCTCTCATCGGAGTTTCTAACTCTCTATCCCTCTCTCTTCCTCTCTATGAAAAATCAATAAAATATATTTTAAAAAAGAAAAGAAAACCATCAACAAAATGAAAAGACAACCTACTAAGCAGAAGGAAATATATGCCAATGATATATCTGTTAAGGCTTTAATATCCAAAATTTATAAAGAACTCATACAACTCAGCACCAAATAAATAAATAAATAAATAAATAAACAAACAATCCAATTTAATAATGGGCAGAGGACCTGAATAGATTTTTTTTTTTTCCAAAGAGGACATACAGATGAAAAGATGCTCAATGGCACTAATCATCAAAGAAATGCAAATTAAAACCACAATGAGATATCACCTCACACCTGTCAGAAGGTCAACAAACAGCAAGTGTTGCTGAGGATGTGGAGAAATGGGAACCCTCATGCGCTGTTGGTGGGAATGCAGATTAGTGCAGCCACTGTAGAAAACAGTGGAAACTCCTCAAAAAAAAAATAAATAAAACTAGAAGTACCTTATGACCCAGCAATTCCACTTCTAGGTATATATCTGGGGGGGGAAATCCAAAACACTAATTCAAAAGGAAACATACACTCCCATGTTCTTTGCAGCATTATTTACAACAGCCAAGATATGGAAGCAACCTAAATGCCCATGGATTGAGGAATGGATAAAGAAGTTGTACATTTATACAATGAAATATTACTTTGGCCATAAAAAAAGAATGAAATCTTGCCATTTGAAACAACATGGATGGACTTAGAGAATATTATGCTAAGTGAAATAAGTCAGACAGAAAAAGACAAATAACATGATTTCACTTATATGAGGAATCTACTGCAAAAATAAATAAATAAATAAATAAATAAATAAACAGAAACAAACTCAGATACAGAGAACAAATTGATGGGAGGAGGGTGAAGGGGGTCTAATCACTATGCTGTACAACTAAAAATCTAATATAATATTGTATGTCAACTGTAATTGAACAGAAAATTTTTAATTAAATAATAATAAATAAATAAACTGTCACCATTTGTCTCCCACCAGCCAAAAGAGTCAATTTGTGTTCTTGGTGATAGATTTTACATTATGCCACTATTATTCCATAAGGAGTGCTTGGTAATTACATTATAATTATAGATTAGACAGACAAACAAATTGAGTCATGTAAGGACCAATGAACAGCATGTATAATGAAACAGGATTACAATTAAACAATTTCCATATAGTTGAAGTTCAAGTCAAATATATTTTTAAAAATTGTCTCCATAAAGGTCAAAATAGTGGGCTAAGGAGGCTGGGAATCACTTGATAAATGGTGCTGTGAACTTCTAATCACAATATCCAATTGTATTAGGGTCCCCTTTGAAAAGAAAATTTATTGGGTTTTATTCTGGTGTAATGTATGGTGACTGTGGAAGAAAATAAAAATAATTATATTCTAATTCTGCTATTAATAGATTAATAACCATAATTAATATGTTGTACTTTCTCTTGAAGGAGATATATCCATTTGTCTATACACTGAGTGGCCAGATTATTATTATCTCTGAATGCATAATAATCTGGCCACTCAGTGTGTGTGTGTGTATATATATATATATATATATATGAGACCCAGTGCATGAATTCGTGCATGGGAGGGAGGGTCTGGCCAGCCTGGCCAGGAGGAGGGGACATGGGTGTTTGGCTGGCCTGCCTACTGGTCGAATTCCTGGCCCAGGGGACAATTTATATATTAGCCTTTTATTATATAGGATGTACACTGAGTGGCCAGATTATTATGCATTCAGAGATCATAATAATCTGGCCATTCAGTGTATGAAGTCCCCTGCATGTATTGCTTAGATGAAATTTAAAAGTTAATTAAACATATAGAGTTCCAGTTCCAGGTGAGATGCGATAAACACATAAGCATAGTCCACCCGTCTCTCCCGTTGAATGCAGTTATAAAATCTGGACAGAATGCACAGAATAGCTGTTGGAGAATCTGAAAATGGGGGAAGAAGATGAGAATTCAAAATACCACTGAAGAGGCAGTGAGGTTCCCAATATTTCCTTCCTGTGCCCCCTGGCCTGGACCCAAGACAGCACAGAACTTGGAAGGGGGACCAGGAGCAGGAAAGGGATTCCTAACACTTTGAGAGGGTGGAGGGAAATCCTCTGTTCTTTTTCCTTTTCCCATTTTCTCAAGCTCCAGTAGGCCCTACAGGCACCTAATATTTGGAAGAAGAGGAACCGTTCTCTCTGATTGGAGAAGCTGTGATCTGAGGAAGGTGGAGCCAGACTCTATTGCCTTTTCTCTCAGCAAGTCCTCCACCACCAGGCCTCGGAGGCAGACACCATGATGGGAAGGGCACAGAGAGTGGGTAACTGACACCCAGGTTTCCGGACAAAGGACACAAAGGTTTCTGGACACAGGGGAGGCCCAGATGGGAAAACACTGGGCAGATCTCAAAAGGAAGAGACCCCTCACTGTTGTGCCATACTAATGCACCATCATAAGAGAAGGGGAAACTGGGTTCAGGGTACACAGCAACTTGGTACCACTTTGTTGTCGGTAAAATTAAAGCTGTTCTAAAATTTAAAAAAAAAATTTTTTTTTTGAACTAAATAGTTACTCTGGCTCATTCATTCCTGTATTCATTCACTTCACTCACTGAATTATTTCCTGAGGACCTACTATGTGCCAGGTATTGCCTCTGGAGATACAAATAGCAAAAAAACAACATAATTCTTGCCATCAAGGAGCTCACAGTGCAGTGGGAAACAAAACAAACACCACCAAGGAGTTGTTCAACCATAGAAGGAAGATGTCATTCCTTTCAGGATTAAAAATTTTGAATCATGGGCACACCTATGTTTGTCCTTACTGTGTTCGGCCTACCCAGCTCCTGACACATAGTAGTAGGTGTGTAATCCGTGCTCAGAGGATGAATGAGTGGCATATGAGAATGGGAGGATGAATGGATAGGTGGACGCATGGATCCCTGTACTGCTGGGGTGGACCTGTACAGGAAAGTCACTACTTTCAAAATTAAAAACTATCTCCTTGAGTTCCCACGATAGAAAGGAAATCTCTGAGAAGTTAAAGGCGAGGCTGAAGACCATACAATCTGGCAATTTGACAATCAAGGATCAGGATTTCCAGAGAGGAGCAACAGGCAGCTCTGAAGCCACACGAGGCAAATCCATACCAAGAGGCCCCGCCTCTCAGCTGCAGCAGGAACAATGACCGGAGTCTAGTCTTACAGCAGAGGGCCTTGTTAGCTGTTGGATTCTCCTGGGGGGTGAGATGTGGAAGCAATGTGCCCTGTGGGTGCTGTCTCAGCAGGGGCTGTGCAGGCAGGAAGGGTAGATGGGCAACAGGACCAGGACAGGCCCCAGTCCAGATGCACAGGATGCCCCCATCACCCATCCTCCTATTATCTCACATTCCACTCATTCATTCTCGGAACATGAACTAGACACCTACATATGCCTGGAATGGGAAAGCCCTCCACCATGAAAACACACAGGTGTGCCAGGTGACACAGGGAGAAAGTGTTCCGGCAACAGGAAGAACATCTACTGAGGCTCAGAAGCTAATGAGAGCTGGAAACCCTCATGACATTTCATGTGTTTCCGTGAAGCTGGGGTGTACGTGTGGGCTGAGGATGGCATGAGAGAAGACTGGAGGTGGCGGCAGAGGGCAGGTCATGAAGGGCTCTACAGGGCCTGTAAGGAGCTTAGATATATATAAGCTTTTATATATATATATATATATATATATATATATATATATATATATATATATATATGCATATATATATATGCATATATATATATAGTTGATTTTTTACAGAGAGGAAGAGAGAGGAATAGAGTTAGAAACATCGTTGAGAGAGAAACATCCATCAGCTGCCTCTTGCACACCCCCTACTGGGGATGTGCCCGCAACTAAGGTATATGCCCTTGACTGGAATCGAACCTGGGACCCTTCAGTCCGCAGGCCTATGCTCTATCCACTGAGCCAAACCAGTTTCAGTAAGGAGCTTAGACTTTTGCTTGATGGCAAGAGAAGCCAAGGAAGGGATGTGCATGGGTGGGGCATATGATCAGAGGGACACAAACGGAAGCCATTTGGCGGCTGCTGCTGCTGCTATTGCTGCTATTGTTCAGACCTCGGCCTAGGAGAGGTACGCTGGAACAGGTAGGTTACATGGCATAGTCAGAAAGTAGAAGTGGAATTTGATACCTCACTGGATGTAGGATGTAAACAAGCAGGAGGATTCAGGGATGACTTCCAGGTTTCTGGCTCGGAGGAATACACAAAATGCCAGAGTAGACTGGTAATGACAATAACACAAACACCGTGTGTTGCCAGGATGTGCTAGGCACTGCCAAGAGGTGAGTGAGTGCTGGCGCCCTGGGGTGGGTGCCCAGTGACCTATTCTGGCTTCCAACCTGGCAAATACTAGTGTTGCCTTTCACATGCCATGTTCCAGGCCTTCCTCCAAGTAAGCATGTTAAATAAGCATACAGAATGTCTAAAGCAAACACTTTTTAGATATAAAATATGAAAACAACCCCATACCCTGATAAATAAAGAAACTTCTACAAGGATTTTAAAAAAATAAATATGTGATTCTATGTTAAATAAGCACTATTCTGAAGGTTGTGGTTATCGCTAAATAAACAGCTCTCATTTTACATAAGCGAACACACTCACCAAGGTAAATTATCCAACTGAAGTAAAAATGGAGCCAACATGGGTGTGTTTAAAATAGCCAGTAATTTCAGAGGAAAAAATCAGGAAGTTGGGTGGGATAGAAAAGCAGCATGAGATTGGCTAGTTGATTTCCCAAGGCAGGGTAACTTTGGTGCAGGTAAGAAAGAAGGATTACATAAACCCAACTATTTTTAAACCGGGAGTCACAAATTGTGAGTACTTCCATCAGATTTTCCACTTAGCTAATAATCATTGCCATAGAATGACTTTTAATCTTTTTTAAATTAAAAAAATGTTTTCAATTACAATTGACATTCAAGATTGTATTAGTTTCAGGTGTACATCATAGGGGTTACATGTTTATAGAACTTGCAAAGTGATCCCCCCAGTAAATCTTGGACCTACCTACAGTTATTACAATATTACTGACTATATTTCATAATTCGTGCTTTAGGTCCCCATAACTATTTTATAACTGCCAATTTGTACTTCTCAATCCCTTCATCTTTTCATCCAGCCCCCCAACCCCCTGGTAACTATCAGATTAGTCTCTGTATCTATGAGTTTGCCTCTGTCTTTTTTATTCACTAATTATGTTTTTTAGGTTCCATACATACTAGTAAGTGAAAACATATAGTATTAGTCTTTCTCTGCCCAACCTATTTCACTTAGAACAATATCTCTAAATGCATCCATGTTGGTGTAAATGGTAAGAATTCATTCTTTTTGTGGCTGAATAATATTCTATTGGTATATTTGTCCTTTCTCTTTATTTCTTGTATATTTTTGGTTTGTGGTTACTATGTGCTTCATATGTAACAACTTATATTAATGGCAGGCTATTTTAAGCTGATAGTTGCTTAAATTTGAACATATTCTATAATCACTACAATTTTTAAGCACCCCCTCTACATATATGTTTATGCTATTATTTGTGTGTATCTCTTAATTTATCTTTGGAATTATACATGATCATCCTACTTTTTTATATAAAGTATTTTTTTAATATATTTTATTGATTTTGTACAGATAGGAAGGGAGAGAGATAGAGAGTTAGAAACATCGATGAGAAAGAGTCATCGATCAGCTGCCTCTTGCACACCCCCTACAGGGGATATGCCCGCAACCAAGGTACATGCCCTTGACCAGAATCGAACCCGGGATCTTTCAGTCCCCAAGCCGACACTCTATCCATTGAGCCAAACCAGTTTCGGCTGATCATCCTACTTTTGCCTTTTAACTTTTGTACTGGCTTTATCTAATCTACTTCTGATTCCCTCCAATGTGTTCTTCATTACAGTTCTTGTATTCTTCATTTCTGACTGGTTCTTTTTTATGTATTGTATCTTCATTTTTATCTTTTTTTACCTCTTAATTAAAGTTCTCACTGAGATAATCTACACTGATTGGCCAGATTATTATGATCTCTGAATGCATTCAGAGATTGCATAATAATCTGGCCACTCAGTGTCTATCCTATATAATAAAAGACTAATATGCAAATTGTCCCCTGGACCAGGAGTTTAACCAGTAGGCAGGCCAGCCAACCACCCATGTCCCCTCCCCTAGCCAGACTGGCTGGACCCCACCTATGCACGAATTCATGCACCAGGCCTCCAATACACATACACACACACACACACACACACACACACACACACACACACACACTGAGTGGCCAGATTATTTTGCTTTTGGAGATCATAATAATCTGGCCATTCAGTGTATTCTTCCTCTAAGTTCATTGAGCATCCTTATAACCAGTGTTTTGAACTCTGCATCTGGTATATTGCTTGTCTCCATTTTGTTTAGTTCTTTTTCTGTAGTTTTATCCTATTCTTTTATTTGGAACATGTTTCTTTGTTTTCTCATTTTCACTCCCTCTCTGTGTTTGTTTCTATGTATTAGGATCTGCTATGTCTCCCAATCTTAGTTTCATGTAGTAAGTGTCCTATGGAGCCAGTGGTCCAATCTCTCTGACCACCTGAGCCAGGTGCTCCAGGGGCGTCTCTTGTTTGGGTTGTGTGTGCTCTTATGTTGTAATTGAGCCTTGATTGCTATTGGTTCATCAGTGGGTGGGACTGACTCTCAGGCTGACTGGCTGTGAGACTGGCCATGACTTCAGCAGACAAGCGGTTGTGTGGGGGCTGACCCCTGGAGCAGGATTTGTTTCGGGAGGGGGAGTGGTTTCAGAAGCTTGTTGACTCCACCCTTTGGATGTGTTATTCCTGGTACTAATTGAGTGGTGCTCTGGTGTGCTCTAAAGCTAGCCACTGGCTGTTATTTCTACAGCTTCCTGGGAGATGCTCCAGTGCAGGCCAAGGTTAGCCACTGCCTGTCTCCAGCCTGGGGCCACCTGGTAAAAGCTATAAAGTTGGTTGGCAATGGCACTGGGCTTGGACATACCCGGTATTGTATGCTGTGAACCAAGAACAGCTGCCACTAGAGCTGGACTTGGGCTGCTTAACAGGAGGTATAGATCATGCCAAGGCCATCTGCTGCTTTGGGGGATTTGAGGACCTTTGAGAGATTTTAGGAAAGTCTGTAGTGTGGACCCAAACTGGTCCCTTGGTTGGGTTAGCCTTCAAAAGAAGTTCCAGTGGGGCAAATGATTTGGGTGGGGTAGGATCTCAGAGAATCTCCTGGGTACATGAGAGTGGTGTTAGCCAGATTAATGGAGATTCAGACTTGGTACCCACCTGCATCAGCAAGCTGAGAGGATGGAGAGCTCCACAAAGGATCAGTGGTATCCACAGGCACTGGAGAGAGCTGCCCCTGCATCCCTGGCCCTGAAGCCAGACAATTCAGTTCCTCCCGATGCATATTTGTTCTCGCCTCTAGCTGCTGTTCCATCCCCTGGAATTTTGGGCAAGTGTTGTGATGAGTAACTTTGCATCCGGGCACTTTAAGAGGACACCAGGACTCCAGCTGCCCTCAATCTCACGTGAACCGAGTCCCCGCTGATCTTCACAGTCAGCTGTCATGGGGACTCCTCTTCCCAGCACTGGTGCTCCAGCTGAGGAGCCCTGTGTGGGGCTGGGAGCCTTGCTCCTCAGTGAATATCCCTGCAGCTGAGATAGCCCTATCAATTCATCACCACCATACCTGGGTGTAGGACTAGCCCATTTCACATCTCGCTCCTCCTCCCAGGGCTTTCTCTTTAGATCCTTAGTTATAGGAGTTCTGCTCAGTCTTCAGGTGGTTCTCCAGAATGGATTTCCATAAGTTAGTTGCAAATCTGTTGAAGTCTTGGGAGGAGGTGAGCACAGCACTTCCCTCTCCACCATCTTGACTGGCAGTTCCTAACTTTTAATATTTTTAAAGCACAAACAATACTGAGTCAAACCTATGAATCAATTCATAACTGTCAATATGAATGTTAAATATACTATACATGGTTTGAAGGAATTAACCATTACCTCTCAAGTCTAAACATCTTCACTTAAGAGAGAGCTTGGACGCAGACATCTGTCAGCATCCCGAAAGACAACATGTACGCACATAACTTCCATCTATATATATAAAGGCTTAAGCAACCAGCCAACTAGCTGACTGGTTTGACTGGCCAGTAGCTCTGACCCACACTGATCACCAGGAGGCAGACACTCAGCAGAAATGGAAACCACGGGCATGGAAACAGGAACAGACTGATGAATCTCAGAGGGAAAGAGGGAGGCAGGATGTTGGGGAGAGATTAAGCAAAGATCTTATAGTGTACTAGAGGCCTGGTGCATGGATTTGTGCACCAGTGAGGTCCCTCGGCCTGGCCTGTGGGGATGGGGCTAAAACTGGCTCTCCAACATCCCTCAAGGAGTCCTGAATTGTGAGAGGGCCTAGGCCAGGTGGAGAGACCCGTGCATGAATCTAATTTTAAAATAAAAACCTGATGTCCACAGCCAGTCAGTATTGATCAGTTCTATTATAAAAACTGAAGGTTATATCAACAGACCTCATTAATATGTGGAAACTTAAAATATCATGTCCTTCCCTCCTCTCCAGAAGGCATAAGTCAGAGATGTTACTGCCTATCTTTTCTTCTAGGAGTTTTATGGTTTCAGGTCTTACATTTAAGTCTTTAATTCATTTTGAATTTATTATTCTATATAAGAAGGTAGTATAGTTTCATATTTTTGCATGTATTTGTCCACTTTACACAGACCACTTATTGAATAGACTGACTTGACCCCATTGTATGTTCTTGCTTCCTTTGCACAGATTTATTTCTTAGCACTATCCCATTAACACAAGTGCTGTTTTTATGCCAGCACCATGCTGTTTGGATTACTAGAGCATTGTAGCATAGTTTGATATCAGGTAGTGTAATTCCTCCAACTTTGTTCTTCTTTCTCAAGATTGCTGTGGCTATCTGGGGTCTGTTGTGGTTCCATATAAGTTTTAGGATTATTTGCTCTAGTTACCTGAAAGATGACATTGGTAGTTTGATAGGAATTGCATTGAATCTATAGATGGCTTTGGGTAGTATGGGCAATTCCACAATGTTAATTATTCCTATTCATAAGTACGACATATGCTTCCATTTATTTCTATCTTCTTTAACCTCTGTCTCAATTTTCTGAGCACAGATCTTTTACCTTCTTGGTTAAATTTATTCCTAGGCTTTTTGGGTGTGCACAAGCTCTATTAGTAATAGATGACAAAATAGGGAGTGCAGTCCATCGCACTGCGATCTGTATATGTGGGGCCTGGTGGGTACCAGAAATATTTAGGGGGCACTTTACTTTGAGTATACCGGAAGTTAATACAAAATAATATTGAATGTAAACTGAAATAGAAAACTGAACATTTTTAAAGAGAGACTAGGTAAAATAAGAAAAAGAATGGTGTTCAGATGTTGAATGAATGAGAAAATAAGCCTGTGTGGAAGCAGCCTCCACCCCTACTTGGTCTCTGACGCCAACCTTCCACTTAGTGAATACACAGAGATGGTCTTGCCGTTTTGAAGGCACTCCTGCACTTGTCAGCTCATGCAGTTCTCACAACAACTCAGGCAGGGTGCTGTCCCAACTCAACCAAGAAGGAAGCTGAGGCTCAGAGAGAACGGTGACTTACTTAGGGTCACACAGCTAGTGGGTACACCTCACTGCGACCAGCACTTCCAACCCCACGTACTGTCTCTTTTCCCCACACTGTGCCCCTATTAAAACTACGTTAATTAAAACTAATTTTGTCCTAATTTAATATAACAAAAAGTAATTACATATAAACTGTCATTCCTCGTTTATCTGCGACCAGCTACTCGAATGCTTTCTGCTACCAGAGCTTAGACAGAAGCCTTTCAGAGCCTCCCTTGCAGAAAGCTTGCCATTGAACGCCCAGAACTAACCCAAAGGGTTCTGGGTAAGGAAGCAAACCCATCTCTAAGTCCACCACTCAGTGGGATCTGCTTCCACTGGCTTTTGAGCCATAAGGACCATTTGTACCGCAGCTGTGTCCAATGGGTCACCAGGCACCATAAGGAGAAAGGGACCCTGCTCAGCCTGATCTCAGGACCTGCAGCCTGACCAAAGGCATGGCCAGCACTGTGCCCACCACCCAGGAAGCCCTGCTTGCCATCCTTGGAAGGAAAGCACTAACCCAGGTGTCATCAAACACGTTTTCTCTCCTCTCCAATCCACTCTCCACCCACACGCCTTCTCTGCAAACGTGGGGCCCTTGTTATTCAGTCTGATCCTCTCATTAGGAGCCGCAGCACCTGGAGCTCCACCCTAAACTCAGAAATCAGATCTACACTTTAACAAATTCCCCCAGGAGTTTAAAAGAAATTACAATTTGAGAAGCACTACTCTAGGAAAATGGCAAAGCAAGAGAACTTACTCCTGTCTGGTTGCCACCTCATGTTGTCTTTGTTCATACCAATTCTCCAGGCCAAGTTCAAACCTTCCAGAACCAGCCCACCTGTTCATCTGTTACCCAAAGACAGTGGTCAGCAAACTCATTAGTCAACGGAGCCAAATATCAACAGTACAACAACTGAAATTTCTTTTGAGAGCCAAAAACTGACTTCTGCACATGGGCCACGAAGTTTCAATTGCACTGCATGTGCATGCCCGCACGTGGTATTTTGTGGAAGAGCCACACTCAAGGAGCCAAAGAGCCACATGTGGCTCGCGAGCCGCAGTTTGCTGACCACTGCCCTAGGATATCCTCCTATTCAGCTAGGTTTGCATTTTTAGCAAAATAGCTCGGGCTACTTTACATTAAAGTACAAATGGCTAACAGTGCCTGCAAGCAGTGGGCTCTAATGGAATGTGACTGAGAGACACAGTGGTACCAACCAAGTTTTCAAGTCAGAAAAATCTGGGTTTGCATCTTAGCTCTCTCAATGGTCAGCTGTGAGAGTCTCAGAGCCTTCAATACTCTCGGAGCCTCTGTTTCTGCTCTGTAAACTGAGGGTAACATCTGGCATGGGGGGGTTGGAGGGTCATAACTGTAAAGCACCTCGCACACTGTGCCTGGCTCACAGTGTTCTCTCTCCCCTTGGGATGAGTGGGCTATGCTGTCAGAAGTAACTGCATCTCAGCCGGGCCCAGAGCAGCCGGGTTGGGTGCGGCCAGGCCCGGAGCAGCAGCAGCCAAGTCCAGAGCAACTAGGTCGGGAGCGGCAGTGACCAGACCCGGAGCAGCTGGTTGTGGAACGAACCAGAGCAACAGAGGCCAGGCCCGGAGCAGCCAGGCCCGGAACAGCTCACTCCTCGCCTGCCTCTGCCCCATGGCTGCCTCTTAGACATGGCTGGAAACTTTTGTGGGAACTTGAGGGTCTGCTGAATCAAGTGATGAAGGCTTAGATCTGGATGTGTTGAGGTAGTATAGGGCTGGGGTGTTGATCTGTGAGTGCCTTGGGTGGGGCCTGGATGAGGCTGGTTGACCTATTTGGAAATGTCTTTTGTGTGAAATGTATCATTGGGCATGTGGAGGTATTATTGATATGAGAAAATGCTAAGTAACTGATTTACTATCTGAAGAGGGATTTACTATCGGGGAGAGGGAGGGAGGAAGAGACTGAACATAAACTGCACCTATGGATGAGGACAATGGGGGATGGGGAGGGGGCGGAGGGTGGGTGGGAACCTGGTGGAGGGGGGAAGAAATGAGGAACCTTTGTAATAATATGAACAATAAAGATTGATTTAAAAAAAAAAAAAAAAAAAAAAAAGAAGTAACTGCATCTCAAACTAGTGTTGATGCAAATGAAAACCTAGTTGGAGCTACTCCAGCTGGTGAGGCCACGTGGAGACCTCTTGGAGGAGGGAGCATTTCTGTGACTTACAAATGGCCCTGCCAGCCACCATTAGCTTAGTTTCACCCACACCTCCCCCTGATAACTTCTCTCGCGCTAACTTATACACAGAGTCCTCTGATTCATGCCGAAACTGGTTTGGCTCAGTGGATAGAGCGTCGGTCTGCGGAGTCGGAGTTCCATGTTCAAGTCCAGGGGCAAGGGCATGTACATTGGTTGCAGGCACATCCCCAGTGAGGGGTGTGCAGGAGGCAGCTGATTGATGGTTTTAGCTCTCTATCTCTCTCCCTTCCTCTCTGTAAAAAAAAATCAATAAAATATATATTTTTTTAATATTAGCAGTGGTGGGTAGGTCAAGGTGTTTAATAGGTTCATAGTTAGCATTTAAAATATCATTTTAGCAATATCACCAATGTATAAGTTATGAACTAGAATTGTTTTTATTATTCAGTGTAACTGGTAAAATTATGCTTTACCTGATTTTTAAATTTCCAGTCTGATTATTAACTTTATTTGAAGGAGATTAATTAAAAATATATCAATGAAGCCGAAACCGGTTTGGCTCAATGGATAGAGCGTCGGCTTGGGGACTGAAAGGTCCCGGGTTCGATTCCGGTCAAGGGCATGTACCTTGGTTGCGGGCATATCCCCAGTAGGGGTGTGCAAGAGGCAGCTGATCGATGACTCTCTCTCATCGATGTTTCTAACTCTCTATCTCTCTCCCTTCCTATCTGTACAAAATCAATAAAATATATTTAAAAAAAAAATATATATATATATATATATATATATATATATATATATATATCAATGAAAATAATTTTAAGACAATCAGGTTGAAAGAATTAATGTTGTAAGAATTAATAATGTTTCATTAACATATTAAAGACAAAAAACACAAAACATGAATTTTTTTAAAAAAAAGGTCAATTAGCTAAAATAAAAATTAAGCTGTGGCCAGTGTGACTCCAGATGGTTAGAGCGCAGGCTCGGTTCTCAGTCAAGGGCACATACCTGGGTCTGTCCATAGCCCAGGTCTGGGACACCTGTGGGAAGCAACCAATCAATGTGTCTCTCTCATCTCTCTCTCTCTCTCTCTCTCTCTCTCTCTCTCTCTCTCTCTCTCTCTCTCTCTTTCTCTTCTCCACCCCCCCCCCACACCTTTTCTACCCTCCCTTCCACTCTCTCTAAAAATAATGGGGAAAAATATCCTCGGGAGGATTAACAAAAATAATAATAAAATAAAAGCTAACATTCTTTGCCAAACAAGAGAGCATGAACCAAGCTAAAAGGCAACCTACCACCTGGAGCGATTTCCCAACACATGTAGCCGACAAAGTAAGTCAATAAGAAGTCACACAAATCAATAGTGAATATAAACAAATGATATGAGCATGTAGTTCCCAGAAGAGCAAACCCATTGTCCAATAAACACGGAAGATTTGTAGCCTCGCTAATAATCAGGGTGAATGCAAATTAAACCACAAAGAAGCTACCACATTACACTCCTGTCAGGGGCGAAAACACTGATGTGTGACATTATGAGCAACAGGAAGGAAACACACAGCAGGACCCATATTGTCCCCTAGCACACAGGCCCCTCTGTGAAGCACTGCAGGGCTGAGTGGCAGCCTGAGAACAGCACTGGACTGCACAGGTGGGCTCGGCAACCAGCGCTGTGTTTACCAAGGTGGCTGCTGAGCAGCAGTATGACCCCTGGGAGCTCAGGAGAAAGGCAAAGTCTCTGCCCAGCCCAGACTCTGCCTTGCTGGTGCATTTGCAGAGCCCTCCAGCGGGTTCTGATGTGCTCAAGCTGCAGAACCACTGCCCCAGAGAGACCCTCCCACTGTTCTCACCAGTGGGGCATGTCAGGACATTAGGGA
The DNA here is from genome assembly GCF_964339955.1 of Pipistrellus hanaki. Classification (NCBI taxonomy): domain Eukaryota; kingdom Metazoa; phylum Chordata; class Mammalia; order Chiroptera; family Vespertilionidae; genus Pipistrellus; species Pipistrellus hanaki. The sequence goes on along the minus strand of NC_140516.1, from coordinate 9,457,665 downwards.
CATGGTCCTCGACCTTCTCCAGGAAGGTCTGGCAGACCTTGGTTCACTGGGACAGTGTCGCCGAGGGGCAGGGGACAGGGTGCAGGCGGTCAGGTTTCCTCAATGCACACATCTGCACAATGAGGTGCATACAAGAGTGTACGTATAAAAATAAAACTTATACAAGTTAAACAGCTGCCAGCAGAAGAATGGGTGCAATGATACATCACACAGAGGTTAAGATCAACGAGGCGGTATACACGGATCAGCAGGGGTAAATCTTGAAAATATGCTGAATGAATAAAAGCAAGTTGCAGAATGACGCCTGTATGGCATGATACCATTTAAGTTCAAATCTCACCCCAAAATTGATCTTCTTTTGCATAAGTAGACATTTGTATGAAAACACCAGGGAAGTCCACCTGCTCACCTGTAGGTAAGGGTTATCTGTGGGCAGGAAATGAAAGGAATGGGATGGAGGAGTGCAAAGAGAATGCCAACTATAAGCTTCAGTGTTTTAAAAGCTAACACACACATGGTAAAGGTGAATATGTGTTAAATCTGGGTTGGGGTAAAAGATATGGCTTATATTAACGCATACTCTTACACATATTTGGAGAACTTCACAATTTTAAATTTTAAAGTAGTACATTCATTATAGTTGTGAATGCTAGAAAACCTTATTTCTGTACAAACAGAAATCTTTCAAAGCCACAGCCTCAAGAGATAGAGCTTCCCCCAAACTCCCACTTTATTGAAGTATAATTGATGAATAAAAATTGCATGTACTACTTGATGTACTACTTGATGTTTGGTATACATATACATTGTGAAATTATCACCACAATCAAGCTGATTAACACATCCACTTCGCAGTGTTACCGTTCATTTTATTGTGTTTTATTTGTGGTGAGAACACTTAAGAGCTACAAGAGGCAGAGCTTTTAAAAACTGAATCTTTGCGACATCTAGTGGTAGCAGAAATAGGTTCAAGGGAATACACAATTAGAAACAACTTTTACTCAATTATTATTGATACAGTATCTGAATTCTAATTGTCACAACATTTAAAAGCTTGTGCTTTTATTTTTATTGTGTTTTCGGTGGTCTGTACTTGAATATTTTTCATTAGGATGACACTTTGGAACAGGTTTCTTTTTTTCTTTTCTTTTTTTAAATATATTTTATTGATTTCTCACTGAGAGGAAAGGAGAGGGATAGAGAGCTAGAAACATCTGTGAGAGAAAATCATCGACCAGCTGCCTCCTGCACACCTCCTACCAGGGATGTGCCCGCAACCAATGTACATGCCCTTGACCAGAATCCAACCTGGGACCTTTCAGTCCACAGACTGACGCTCTATCCACTGAGCTAAACCGGTGTTGGCTGGAACAGGTTTCTTCTTACATATATTTATGTGGTTCAGCCATGGTTTCCTGAAAATGTCTGTCAGTTCTGGAGTCCCCCAAACAATACCCTGCTCCGCCCCCCTTCCCCTTCCTCTCTGGGTCAGTGGAGCAGCAGGAAGCAGCTCTGAGCTTCTCCCGTACATACTGCTGTACACCCAGCTGGCCAGGTCCCTCCCTGCCTCAGACCTGTACCTCTGCAGGATCTTTCTAAGCCATATATGGCCTCCTCATTGTGCCAGATCCCAGGCTCTTCTACTCTATATCCTTTTACACCCATACTGTCAGTTTCCAGGTAAACCTGTGGGCGGTGTCACACCACCATTGTTTTCTTTCTATCCCCACTAAACTGTGCGTGGCTTGAGAGTAGAAACCATGCTTTGCACATAAGTCCCCCCTGAGAGCTATTATAGCTCCTGGCATGTACCAAGTACACAATCAATGTTCACTGAGTGAGTTTCCACTTCAATGGACCAGTGTGCACAGTGGGTGGTGACCAGAGGGGCCTTCCTTATTGGGCTGGCTCAGTGAGAACCTCAGGATCTCTGCATAACCCTCAAGTTAGGGCAAAGCAGATAGCTTTACAATTCTCACATTGGAGAACCCTTGTAATAGCCAAGAATAAATCTCCCACTAGCCTTGCAGGATGAGTACATTGATTTCCTTAAAATTAAGCACGATGCTTTCTTTACTCTTAAGCTTTTTTTTTTTTTTCAGAGAAACAAAAACTGTGGGGATTAAAGAATAATGAAATGGTTACCTCTGTTCTTGCTCCCTAGCCTGAGAAATAGAACATTATTAGTAGCTCCACGCTCCTCATGCAGCCCCTTACCCTAGAGAGAACCATGATTCTGAATTTCGCGTTAATGATTCTTTGAGCACATAAATGTACCCCCAGGCGAAATATTTAGCTTTCCAGTGTTTTTCTCACTTTTTATGAATAGAATAACATAGTAACTATTTTCTCCTATTTCTCTTTCTGAGGTTCAGTCATGACACTGCTGCTGTACTTGAATGGTATGAGTGTAGCGCCGTTTAAGTATCCACACGTCTGCTAATAAAGACTTAGATGATTGGCAGGCATTGGCTATTGGCAACAATGCTCCTATGAATGTTTCCTAGGTGTCTTTCCGTGAACACATATAAGCGTTTCTCCATATTGTACACTGTGGAGTGTGTTCATGATCAACATTTCTAGGTAATACCTAACTCCCTTCCAAACTGGCTTGACCCATTCATAGCCCTGAATGTACGTGAACTCCCACACGTCTGCCTCCTTAGAAGATTTGAGATGGTCAGAATCTAACCCGAAAGGAAAAAGGAGCCTCTTCCTGGCATTTGCTTCTGTGCCTACACCCTTTCTTAAGGGACAGAAACACTCAGACTGCAGATCTGAGAGATTTCTATACCGGAAGCAACATGCTCCCTAAAGTTCAAGGCTAGGCCTGAAGTTCCCAAGGGGCCTGGAGGGTCCACAGGCAACCCACCCCTCCAGGAGGCACCCGCATGGCCCCTGGCTACTGCAGAAATGATGCTTCTCTGTCTCCTTACCCATCCTCGCCCCATCATTGAGCCTCGAGTCCGTGGTACAAGGGGGAAGCATCACAGCTGAGCAAACTGGGGAAGTCTTTGCAGTTCCCCGGGAGGAAGTGCCACCTCAGAGGCTGCCGGATCTTCCTGAGCCCCACAGGGCAGCCCCTTCCTCTTTTCACAGTGACTTTCCTCTCAGGCAGCCTCCGCCTCACATTCTTTCAGTTTCTCTCTCATTTGCACCTTTTGGTTGTTTGGGGGATTTATCCTGTTCTCTCAATGGAATCATATGAATAGCGAGTTGCATAGCGGCTCCAGAGCAGCATTTTAAGACCACCATTTATAAAGCTGGCTTGGGGGTAGGGAGTAGAGTTCAAGTTTGAGAGCAAAAACTACAAGTTGGATACTTGGTATTTTGAAAATTTTATTACTGTTAGCTTGGTTGATTCTACAAATCTTGATCAATGTTTAATGCGACCTAAAAGCAAAATTTTAAAAAAATTGCTTTAATACAAGTAGAACAGCGGAAGTGTAGGAGTCAAAGAAAATGGAGTGCAGGAGATTTCTGTGACTATGTAAATGATGCTTTTTCGTAATTTCAAATTATTTCAAATAAAATCCAAATTCAACATACCTGTGCACAGAGGGCTCACAGCTACCTCCGCCTGAGCTTCCAGTTACTGTCCTCCCCACCTTTCCCCTCCCTGGGGCTGCCACCTCTGGAAGGAGCCAGACCCTCGCCTGGGGCCAGCTGCCCACCTTCACAAAAGGGCAGAGGGCCAAGCAGGAGTACAGTCAGCACCTATTAGGGAACTGGTTTTCTTTCCATGGAGCAAAAGACCGATTTGCCAACCAATCCTGGTGTCACATGCACAGGCTTCCCACAGTGAGAAAATCTGGCTTTCACCAAACCGTCCCATAAGGACACTCACATCCGACAGGACCGGCTCGTCCAGCTCTTCCACTCGGCTCAGGTTAGGTGCCCCATAGCGGTCACTGATCTCCGCCAGCGTCTTGGCTGCTGCTTCAGCGGCTGCTGCTGCTGCTGCCTCCTGCAACCCAAAGCTCATTTTTACCTTTAAAGGGCAAAGTGAGTACATCTGGGCAGAAACTTCTGAATTACGACGTCAAAATTCAGCATTGTTCATTAGAGGAATGAATCACTATCTGTTCATGACAAGAGAATTCTAGAAATAAGTGCTAACCTTGCATAAACATATATTCAGAAAATTCAAATATATCACTGTAAATAATCACGTGGTCAATTTCTCACATTATTCTGGTTTTTAAAATTTTTTTTAATATATTTTATTGATTTTCAACAGAGAGGAAGGGAGAGGGATAGAGAGCTAGAAATATCAAGAGGGATAGAGAGCTAGAAATAATTTGAAATTAGAGAGCTAGAAACATTGACCAGCTGCCTCCTGCACATCCCCTATAGGGGATGTGCCCACAACCAATGTAGATGCCCTTGACCGGAATCGAACCTGGGACCTTTCAGTCCGCAGACCGACACTCTATCCACTGAGCCAAACCAGTTTCGGCTCACATTATTCTGGTTTTTAAAAACACAAACTGAATGTCCAATTTTTATCCACTTTGAGATTTTGCTTTAAATTTTAAGCACACCATATCTGTGGCTTATTATTACTAGAATTTATATCTGGCCTATCAATTTTGATAATTTCCTCATTAAAAATTTAGCTACTAATGCATCAAAATTAAGCTTTAAATTCCCAGATACTCATTTATTTCACAGAACATAGAATAACTTTTTTTCTCACCTCTGAAAGTATACCACCTTCACCCTTAGCTATATTTTCCAGATTCATTCTCATCTATAATACATAAAAAAAGGAAAATACTTTGAATATGCTTTTCATTTTGGTTACATGTTTACTTTTCAAGCATGTTTACTTCTACAAAATGCCATGATTGATTCAACAGTGAAAACGGTATCACTCTTAAAGAAGCGATTTGAACACAATTAATACAAAACTGCCAATCAGTCTCATTTAATACTCTACACTAATAGATGACCATGTTTTGTGTATAATTAAATACAATTTTTTAAAAATGAAATGGGCTGAGCACCAAGCCTGAAGTCAGATTATTAGCATGCATAAAAAGTGACAAAACCAAAAACGAAATAAGCTCTTAGGAGATTTTAGAGAGAACTTGCCGTTAAGTAGAACTGTGCCCATAGTAAGAAAGAGGTGAATATTTCTGAAGGAACTAATGTGGCCATGTTCTCCTAGGACCCTGCCCCCGGCCAGAGGATGAATACCTGACACAAATCAAGCCAGACTCCTTCCCAAGATGCTTTTCTAAACTGAAACCAAAAAGGAATCCACTCTTCTGAGATGGCAAGAGCCACAACATTAGTCCCGAGAGCTTTTAAGGACCAGGTGCCTCCCCCACGTGCAGCGAACCAGGCCAGTGAGAGAGACTGAAGCCCAGGCCAGAGAACAGCAGAAGTGAGAACCCACATAGCATGTGATTCTTGGGCTCCCAAGGCTCCAGAAGGCCCAATTGTACTAGAGCCTTCCACAGTTCAGCTGTAAAACCCTTCCTTCAACCCAGGAGCCTTCCAATCAATTTTCTTTTGCAAATGACAGTATCTCTGCAGCCACTAGAAGGCAGAGGCAAACAGACAAAAGGACTCATCTCCGAGCAATGGGTAAGGCAGGGGTGCTTTGAGGGGTGCTTACTGAGAGGTGGTAAGCAGTAGAAATATGGATTATTGAAGTTATTGTGGCTCTGGTCACAAGGTCTGACGATGCCCACAGGTAGTAAATAGTGAGTGCAACCCTTATGGAGCCACAGACAGATTGGAAACCCTCCTATAAATCATAGACTTTCAATAAGTCAAGTACACTGAGTGGCCAGATTATTATTATCTCTGAACGCATAATAATCTGGCCACTCGGTGTATATCCTATATAATAAAAGGCTAATGTGCAAATTGTCTCCTCGACCAGGAGTTCAACCAGCAGGCAGGCCAGCCAACCACCCATGTCCCCTCCCCCTGGCCAGGCTGGCCGGCCCCCACTCAGTGTGTATGTGTGTGTGTGTGTGTGTGTATATTGAGTGGCCAGATTATTATGCGTTCAGAGATCATAATAATCTGCCCACTCAGTGTATAGCGCGAACCCTGAGAAAAAAAGACATCTAGTAAGAAGGGCTTCTGGTGGCTAATGGAGCTCAAATTTTAAAAACAGAGCCTAGAAGCCATTCCTGCACAGGGGCCTCTCCTGCAAACTGCGCTTCATGAAGCTGGTGCTGAACTGTGTGCCTCTGCACAGAGCTGCCTACCTGCACTGTGAACGTGCTCAGGATGGTTACGTGGTTAAAGTGCAGGCTCGATTCTTGGTCAAGGGCATATACCTGGGTTGTAGGTTTGATCCATGTCCCAGTCTGGGACGTGTGTGTGTGTGTGTGTGTGTGTGTGTGTGTGTGTGTGTATGCATATCGATGTGCCCTGTTATACTCAGACTAAGCATCCGCATTTATATATTTTAAAATTATGTATTAGGCTTTGAATTTACCCTTTTAAAAACTCATCTTTTTTGTAGCCAATTCACTGTCCAACTTGTTAAAACTTATTTTAAGTAATGATGCTCTCATCTAAGCTGCTAATATACATATTCTGTAAAACCTGCTTCTGAATGTTTTTTTATTATGGAATAGAAGAGTAACATTTACATAACAGACATGGCTATAAGCATACAATATGAAATACTTAGTTGAAAAGTATAACTCGGTCACTCAGAAGTTGGTCTCTATGATACATACTTTGAGGAGACCAGGAAACACTGGCCAAACTAGAGGCTTAACATTTTATATGAACACAGTAACCAGAGATGAACTTTTTATTTAGCTACTGCATAGTTTATTTACTAAAAGACATGAAAAAATCCATAGTAACAACATTTAAATGTAAATTATTATTGATACTACATCTAACATAAAAAAGAGATGCATTACTATATCAGAGTTCAGTATATATCTCACTATTACAAAGAGCTTGACCTTCAACATCAATCACTATAATTAGAAACAATCAACTCTTAACTAACGTTGATATCACTATTACAGTATTATTACTATCACTATTATAAAACAGTTCACAAAGCAGTTTTGCATACACAATCTTATTTGATCTTAAAATGATCCAGTAAGCTATTGCTAATAATAATATACTGTTATCTCTATTTTCCCAAAAGGTAAACTGAGATTAAGAAGGTTCTAAGACTTGCTTAAGTCACACAGCTGTGTGGCAGGTCTTTGGACTATGAATCCCATGATATAGCATCGAGAAAAAAACAGACAATTACAAAACTTCAAATTACCTTCTCTAATTGTTCTTGAATTTTCAGTTGTTCTAGTCTCTGCCTCTCTTTCTCTTGCATTTCTAACTCCAGCTGTATGGCCAGCTGTTGCTGAATATTCAGGAGAAAAAAAATAAGTCATGTTAGAGTCAGATCAATTGCAGGAAATTAACTCTATCACTCTCAAATGTCCCAGGATAATTAAGTTTACACCCACCTAAATTTCAAAGACTTACAAAAATAAATGATCACAGCCACCTAATACTTTGGTTTTTACAAATATTTCCTGAAATATAAAATAAAAAAGGAAGCTTCCTTACTTGCTAATTTAGAAAAACACAATATGTACAAAATCAAGTCATTTTCTCTGTTTTTCTTGAAGCAACAGATGAGATTTTAATAATTTTTTCAGGTAAAATCTTGTTTAGCATAGCTGGATTGGTCTTCAAACAACCAAAACTTGATGAGAAACTCCTAAGTAGACTATCTGAAATTATTGATAACCAGCAATATATTTGGTCCCAACTCAACATATATGCATAGGGTCAGCAAACTAAATTGTGTGGGCCAAATCTGACCCAACTCCTGTGTTTGCACAGCCCTAAAGCTAAGAACGGTTTGTATATTTTTAGATGGAAGAAAAATAAGAAATAAAAATAATAAAGATCACGTGAAATTCAAATGTCAGTGTCTGTAAATGAATTGTGATTAAGATGCTGCCTTGGTCACTCCCTTGACTACCTGCTTTTGTACTAAACCGCACAGTTGAGCAACAGAGACCATAGGGGGCGCTCTCATCACTTTGCATCGCTGCTCATCACACTCCAGCTCAGTCTCTTGATTATACCTCAACAGTTTTGCAGGGCCACGGTCTCACTTAGTGCAATATTTATTTTTAATCAGTGTATACCCATCATGTAAAGACAAGAAGTGAATTTTGAATGCTGTCCTTTTAAGACACAGTAGAGAATGGATTATTTAATATCAAATTAAATGACAAAGGATCATGCTGGTTTTGTTTTGTTGTGTTTTTTTTCTTTTTAAGTATATTTTTATTGATATTTGAGAAGAAGGGAGAAGGGAAGAGAGAGAGAGATAGAAACATCAATGATGAGAGAGAATCACTGATTGTCTGCCTCCTGCACACACCACACTGGAGATCGAGCCCTTAACCCGGTCACATGCCCTTGACCTGAATCAAACCCGGGACTCTTCAGTCTGCTGACTGACGCTCTATCTACTAAACCAAACCAGCTAGGGCAAGAATGGTGTTTTTTAAGTAGTGGACACTATACTAAAAGAATACAGTAAGTATATTACCAGGTTAAGCACTCATCACAACATTATCGACTCACACAAGAGCAAACGTCAGAAATATTTTAAAACTTAAGACAATTATTTCATCACATCAGAATTTCTCTACAAAATTAAAAAATGAAAATGAGGCTGCCATAAAAATAAGTTTCTAAGTAGTCCATTTGTTAGTCAAGTAGAGAAACATGTTTTCTAAGCAATATTCAATTACAACATACTTGATTTCAGTGTCCAGAAAAACAAGCTTGCTTAACATTTTTAGCCTTTGGGCGAGAGCAGTTGCTCACAGAGCTGGTGACGTTGGGAGTGACATCGACAGTCAACTGAACACAATGGTTCTGAGTGGTTGTCCTTAGCTCTTGATGAGTAGACAAATGTTCCCAGCGCTGCTCAGTTGTTGTTTACTCAGGGGGTCAGGGATGAGTTTGAAGTGACTGAAAAATCAGCCACTGTGAATAGTTTTCATGGGACAACTACAAGCAATAATTTCTTCATAGAAGCCGAGAAACATTAATTCAGTACAACCAGAAGTGAAATCTGCTAAGATGTGTTACAGCAAATGATGATAAACGTATGTGTGGAACAGAAAAAGGCTTAGTTGGACAAATTTGCAAAGCTTGTGAAAATAGCGTTTAAAGCCTGTGAGGATTCATTGTATTATTCAGCAGCAGCTTCTATGCAGAAAATACTTGAATCGATTGTTATATTGTAAAGCAGCAAAAAGAACAGGGGAGGCCTTATTAAAGCCAAATTTTGGAGTCTTTTATTACGCCAGCAGGCTCAGAGAAATATTGTTTCCAGAGTCTAAGCAAAATCATGGAGGAAGCTTTCTCTTTTTATATTCTCCCAGTCCTTTGTCTCCCAAGTATAGGATTATATTCCCAGGCCTCTCATGGGCTTTGCCTGCAGCCTGAGGTTGTAACCTGAGCACAGTACATTTCAGATAACTGGAGCATGGGAGTAGCCAGAGCTGCTTGCAAGGTCAGATAGTTGAGCTTATTCTCCCCATTATCCAGGTAAGCAAGGGTGTTTTACAGAAGCCAAGAATAGCAGGGTTAAAATTTCAAACAGCAGTTTTTACAAAATAGAAGAAGCATAAACAAGAAGGCCTATGCTTCACTTTCATGCGTACTGAGCCAGTAATGTCAACAGTGTCCTACATTCACTCTTATGAACATCATCATCAGTCCTGTGAATTTTTGTCAGAAACCGAAGCTGAACAAATCTTGACTCTCCCTACCACACCAGTTTCCTGGCTTAACAGTGGGAATGCTTTACTATAATTTTTTACTATAAATGTTCCAAGATGAAAGATTTTCTGAATGAGAAGAACCATTCATAACCACTATTATAAAAAAAAGAAAAAAAAAATTTAAATGGCTCTGGCCATTGGCTTTTTGCTGCAGACTTAATTTTTTTTAAATAAATTCAACTTAAATTATAAGGCAAAATGGTAATTATATGTAAAACTTCTATTGCAGAAAAATCATTTCAACAATTAATGTGTGGCTCCCAATGTCAAGCTGCTTTAATATACTTCCAGTGCTGCCCCAAACAAAGCCAACAAAATAAGGAAATAGGCCTCCAATTCCCACACAAAGGTATATATTTTCCAAGCACAAACTGTAGCTCTAGAGTGTTTGTAAGCCATAATGTAAGTAAAAAGGAAATTCCCATATTTCAAAACCCATTTAACTGTGTAATGAGAAGCTCTTACCTTCAACTGGAAGTGATTTATCTACAAGACAGTGAGATGCTAAAAGGGAAATATCAAAAGAATTCTACAAATTGCTTCCAAGAGATGAATATGTTCAAAACTATATGTACATGGATTGGTATCAATATTTGGCAGGACCTATGTGTGAAAAGATACTTTCAAAGATAAATACATAAAATCTCGTTTCAGATCAGCACTAACAGATAAACATTTTCTATCAACTTTGATGATAGGAACATTAACTTTGAACTTCAACTAAACAAAATGTTCTCTTTATCAAAAGAATTTAATTCTGCCGAAACCAGTTTGGCTCAGTGGATAAAGCGTCAGCTTGTGGACTGAAGTGTCCCAGGTTCAATTCTGGTCAAGGGCATGTACGTTGGTTGTGGGCACATCCCCAGTAGGGGGTGTGCAAGAGGCAGCTGATCGATGTTTCTCTCTCATTGATGTTTCTAACTCTCTATCCCTCTCTCTCTTCCTCTCTGTAAAAAATCAATAAAATATATATTTTAAAAGAATTTAATTCTTCTCAGTAGTAAACTTATATCACAAAAAAAAATCTATTCAAATATTATTATTTATTTCATCAATAAAACATTTGTGGAAATTTGTTTTCTCACTTGCTATATCTACATAATACACCATAGTACCTATATAATATCTTCAATTTTTCCTCTAGAGTATCTACTTTGCAGAGTTTGTCAACCTCTAAGCCAGAAAATAAATTCTCACCATCAATCCAGTGCTACCTAATAAGCCCATCCTATTGAGCATTTTAAAACTACATTTTAAAAATAATATACTTGAATGAACAGTGATTAATACTTATGCACAAAGGGCTGTTAAGAGTAGTGTCCTCACATTCCTATATTCTCTCCACTAAGATAAGTAGCTGAAACGCAGGAACATGTCATTCAATCAACATTCAGACATTGGTAGAGGAAGTGAAATGACTAAACTCTCAACAATAATGCAAAGTGAAGTTGTTAAATACCAACCAATGTCTTAACATTCTCAGGAAATTTTCAAAACCCAATTCCTTTCTTCACACAAAGAAAGTAAAATCATTAGAAAGATATTCAGACAAAACAAAAAAAGCTTTTGCTTCTAAAATAAGTTCTTTAGTAGAAAACAGCAATACAATTATTAGTCTGTTCACAAGGACTTGGGCTTGCTGGATGGTACCTAACTTTTCAAGTAATTTCAAGTCAGTATTATTACTATGAGAACACCTGCTCTGGCAATCAACAGGTAGGTGACCGGAGATCTGGAACCCCAGCTCACTTGTCTCAGGGGGTATGGAGAGGCCTCTCTGTTTCTCTTCATCTCAGCATCACTCTCTTAAGCTTTTCTCTGTTGGCCCATCTCTCCATTCATCCCTTCTACTTCTTTCATCCGTGTCTGCCCACCAATCCACTTATTTGACCATAAAATCTTTTGCAGAATATTATTTTATCTTTCACTCTCAATGTAATGCTTAGGTTTTAATACACAACGAATTGCTTTATACTGATCAGCACAATGCAGCTAGAGAAATGGTTGATTACCAGTATTGATAAATTTTATCTAGGTAAGATGAAGTCGATGAGTTCATGACTGTTAGGTATCTCCTCATTCGTGGTGTAAGTTGTCTTGGGGGAAAAACTGCTGAGTTCTCCTTATTCTGATAGATGGGGGACAGACACCAGCCATAGGAGCTAAGAGGAAGGGCAGGTCCTCACTCCGTGGAGTACTGCAGTAGACGTGTGTCTGCTTGGACGGTCGTTTGATGTCCAACTCAACCGTTTGCAACTTCCCCACAACAATAAGCCAAATGACTGAAAAATGGAGGCTCGTAACGATAATATTTTCAATAGCCATATCCATCAAAAGTGCCTAGAATGTTCTACCCACTATGAAGAATGGGAGATTAGATTTTTTAAAAAGCTATTTTCATGTCTATATTTAACTTTTTAGCTACACACCCAAATACTAGTAATTGACTTCTTTCCCTTTTTAAATGCATAGACCTGAGTTAAGACTCTAGAGTTAAGTATTATATGGTAGAACTATAGAGGTGACTTAGGTTTAGTTGAGAGTCTCTCCATAAATTAAATTAGTCTAGACACCACTCTGGAACTTTCCCCTGTCTAGGTAATACTGACCCATCTTCCAACCATTCTCTTACCAGCATTTCCAGTTCCTCAATCCTGCTATCCCAACCTCTTCAGTCAAAAGGTCTCCTACATGCAGAAAATCACATAACCCACAAAGTCAAATCAGATGGAAACGATAAATGCTTGGTCTCCAACAATATCAGGGTACTCGACGCTACCAAGTAATGCCAAGTTTCCCTGATCAACTCTCTGCAACTCTCAAAACAACCGGTTCACACCCTTCACTGCTCTCCCCACCTGCTTTACCACCTCATTCTTGAAAGATGATCATGGTCCTACTTTATAAAGCAGAAAGTCATACAGAAACTGCTTTGTGCCACAAAACCGACACACCCTCATGTACCTACACCATTCTCTCCTCTTCCCTTGAATCAAGGGATCAACGAAGCGCCCTTCTACCTGCCTAACCTATGTTCCGGGCTCAATTTCCTTTTTTCTCCATGGAGAGCTGACTCTAGAAATCATCCCCTCTGTTTCTTATGAACCACTCCCATTCCACTATGTTTCTTAAAAAAGAAAAAGAAAAGGGAAAAAATAAAATCTCCTTCCCTGAAAATCTGCTCGAAAGCATTACCAACACTCACCCGCCCCCCCATATCTACCCCACCCACACTGCTCCCATCAAAGTCCCACTAGTGGCCTTGAGTGAGCACTTGGCAGTCCTGCTCCCACTCAGCCAGCCTACAGGTGGTTAAGCAGGGAGGGCTCACTGAGACACTCTCCCCTTGGCTTCCATGAGAGCCGGCTCTGGGTTTCCCTCTGCCTCACTGCTGCTTCTCCAGCAAAGACACTGCATGCACAGAGATGAAGATATAAGAAAACCAAATGTAAGAAACCAGGGATGGGGAGTCTTAGCGTGTGGGTTGCACGGTGCCGAGGCTGACACTGCTAGTTCCGCGGCCTCTGGCCCTCTCCCTTGTCTCACCTGCTGAAACAGGAGCTCCTCTGCTCTGAGCCTCTCCTGCCGCTCCTGCTCCAGCCGGGCTAGTTCTCTTTCATGCTTCAGGTCGGCTAATTCCTTTTGTCTCTACCATCGGTTAAAAACAGTATCACATGACTAATTAGCACAACATGCAAAAACAATTTGGGAAGCATCTTAATCACTAACAGTTGGGAAAGGATTAAGTATAGTCTATTTGAAAACTATAATAATTTGGGAGAGCTGTTTAATAATTTGGGAAGAGCTGTATTTTTCTTGGAAACTATATAATAATTTGGGGAAATGTGTGTTTTATTTGAATAACGAGCACAGAATTAAAATTATACACTGAGTAGGATCATAATTGTGTACAATAATCTACAGACAAATGTTTAGGGGGGGAAAGAAGAAATACTTAAAAATATAAATAATGGTCTTCTTTGGGAATTTTCTTCTTTCTACTTTTTCATGTTGTCCAAGTTTTTGTGAAATAAACACACTATTTTTATATTAGAAAACAACAGTAATGAACTCCTTTAGAAAGCAAACGAATGGGACCAATTATTTTACTCTTCTACATTTCTAAAAGAAGATCCATGCTTACCACTTCCTCCATGGTCACATTTTCCTTATACTTGTAAATCCACAATGCTAGATATTCTATCGGATCCACTGGGCGATGCTTTGCCACTTCTGCAAGACCTTGAGTTAGACATTTCCCAAGATGCTTTTGAAGATATGTTGACTCCATTTCTAACTCCGAACTTCTAAAAGATGTTTTTGCATTAATGCAGGAAATTTTCAATGAAGGCACAATAAAAGTAGAATCCAGTAAGGCCAACAAAGCATTACACTCTGTCACCAGTCATGGGAACCTCACATCATGATGGCACAAGCAAGCTGGCCCCTAATGGTTTCTAAAACAAGGCTCCACAGAAGTCACTACAGCTGAAATAGTTTCAAAATCCAGGAGAGCCCTCAAGTCCAAGAGCAGAAGAGGGATACTGTCTTTATTGATTGTGAGAGGACTATATGTCACACAATGCATGTCTCACCTAATCCTCACAACATACCTGAAGAATGGATGTCATTTTTCAAATGAGGAATCCCAGGCACAAAAGCATAAGTGAACAGTCTAGGATCACACAGGTGGCACATGGGAGAGGTGGGATTCATACCCAACTCCTGAGTCCAGAGTCGTCACCCTAATGTCTGTACTAACATGTTCCTCCCAAGCCATGGGAATCATTTTTAGAAAACATCACAACAGTCCACCTCAAAAAAAAAAAAAATAGTTCATGAATCGCCAAGTCCAAAAAATAAAAAAATTTAAACTTTCAAAGAATACCACATGAGGCTCCTGACACTTTCAAAGCTCAACTCCAGACAACTCTTCTTCTCCCACATACCCTGGGCTCTAGCTACATTGAACATCCTGCCATCCTGCTCATCACATCCTGCACATTTCCATCTCCACGACTTTTGTACATGATGGTGCCTCCCTCTCCCTCAGCGTGGACAGTATCTCCTCACCTGCAAGATATAGGTCACCTCTCCTTCCCTAAGCTTTCCCAGCAATGCAAACATGCCTCCTTCCCCAAGCAGATCACACAGCACTTGTCACACTGAGAACTGTCTGTAATACACCTGACTGTCCTCCCACCAAATGACAAGCTCCTCTAGCTCCTCCAGGAGTGTTTGAGTCACAGGGTGACACAGCCGGTTCTCCATCGTGGCAAAAGAATGAGTTCTCAACTCTCCCAGTCTATCAGTTATGAAGATGGACAGGAATAACCTTAAACCAGATATTTTTAAAAGAAAGAAATGTAGCAACCATTACATCTCAGATGCTATGAAAAAAAAACTGATCATTCTCAAATTATCCTTATGGAATCCAGACTCTGCTGGATATATATAAAATGTTATTTTTCAATTATAGTTGACATTCAATATTATTTTATATTAGTTTCAGGTATACTGCATAATGATTAGACAATTATATAATTTACAAAGTGGTCCCACAGTGACTCTAGTACCCATCTGGCATCATACATAGTTATTAAATATTATTGACTGTATTCCCCATGATATATTTTGCATTCCTGTGACTATTTTGTAATTACTAATTTTTACTTCTTAATTCCCTCCCCTCTGGCATATCTATATTTATCTATATACACTGAGTGGCTAGATTATTGTGATCTCTGAATGCATAATAATCTGGCCACTCAGTGTATTTCTCTTGAGCACCTCATTTATTAGATATCAAGGATACTATAAAGCGTGCACCTGATCAGGTTTCCCCTTTGCACTGGCTGATAGAAAGCTCAGGGCAAATAGGCGGTTGATCTCCAGCAAAAGTCTAGAACACTTTTGGTACCCATTTGAGATACAAATACACCGAGTGAGTGGCCAGATTATTATGCACTCAGAGATCATAATAATCTGGCCACTCAGTGTACATAGGTATATATCTATAGTTATCTATATTTATATGTTTATATCTATATCTATACATACAGATACTGATTACCTACTCTATGTCAGGCATGAGTATTATAACGGGTAGAATACCAGTGTATCTAGACCTGTCCCTGGACAAATGCACCTAACATTTTACAAAAATGTTTTCAAATTACTAAAGGGTATAATAATAAGTAAGTTCAGACAGAGAAAAACAAATATCATATGGTTTCACTTACATGTAGAATCTAAAAACAAAAACAGACTCATAGAAACAGAGATCAAACTGATGGTTACCAGATGAGAGTAGGAGGGACAGATGAAAAAGGTGGAGAACATAGTCAATACTATTATGATAACTTTGCACCATGGCCAATGTTTACTAGACTTAGTGTGGTGATCACAGTGCAAGGTATGTAAATGCTGAGTTACTCTGTCATACACCTGGAGTTAATAGAATATTGTATTTCAACTATACTTAATTTTTTTAAAAATGACCTCCTGATATTGGTCCGTAGACTCCAATACTGCTCTCCCTCACACTGTGGTGGTGAGAGTACAAAATGGTATAATCCCTAAGAAGAGGAATTGGGCAACATCTACAAAGTTACACATGTATTTACCCTTTGCCCATCCAGTCTCACTTCTAGAATCCCTGCTTACAAAAAGATGAAGTCAAATATGCACAGAGTTATTTTGCACCAGTACTTAGAGTGCCCAAACTGGAATCCCATCCAAAGGTCATCATCAAGGGATTGGTGAGATCAGCCACGCAATGGGTGACTAAAAGGAAAGGAGGAATCTCTAGGACACGGTGTGAAAAGAAAAGAAAAACAAGGTGGAGAAAGTGTATGCCACCTTTTATATTAGCAGCCACAGTGGAGGAAAGAATGAGCATGCGTGTGTAGGTCAATGGAATAAAAAAAAAACCTAAAACTCTGACTGACATTGGTATCTTAACCACACAGAGAAAAGACTTATCACAACTGAATTTGGAACACGGTATCTTCACTGTATTCCTTCAGTGGGATAGACTCTAAAAACAAAAATAACAACATTGACATCTCAGTATCATTGGAAGTGGAGTAAGATCAAATAACGAGGGGGGCGGGGGGGCGGGGGGGCGGATTCTTGCTGCTGCTCCATACAGATGACACACAGGAAGGGGGCCGGGACCCTAATGGGGAAACCTCTGGCCCCAGAGCGGCCCCGCTGAGGGTCAGTCTCAGATTGGTGGGCGCATCGCACAGGAGAGGACCCAGGTGAGCCTCCTGTCCCTGAAATCGCGATAACGCCCATCTCACCAAGGCTGTTTTAAGGAATGTTATTTCTCATATAAGAAAGCCCCTTTCCACAGCACCAGCCGCGTGGAACCAGGAGAAGTATGAGAAACAGAAAAAGGTCCCTGGCCCGCTGGGGGGGGGGGGGGGGGGGGGGGCCGCGGGGGTAGGCAGCCGGCTCAGTGGGAAAGGGACCTGTAGGCAGGTCCTCAGATTGAGCGAATCAGCACACAGATGCCCAGTTAAATTTGGATTTCAGATACACAACGACTGGTGTTTATTATGTTCCACTTGTACTCAGAACCATTCCTTGTTTCTCTGACATGCAAGTTTAACTGGGAGTCCTGTATGCATCAGGCCACCTGGATGGGGCGCTCGGGGTCCTTTGCCGTCGGGCCCCCCCCCCCCGAAGCGCCCCCGCCCCCACCGGCCCGGCCGCTCCTCGCTGCGGAGGAGGAGGAGGCGGGAGCCCCCCGGAGCGGCCGCCGAGCCCGGGGCGCCGCACTAACCCCCTGGGCCCCGGGAGCCCGGAGCCTACACCACCGCCAGGTCCACTCAACCGCCGCGCAGCCCCCCGAGGAGCACCCGCACCCACTGCGCCTGCGCTCTCCGCAGCTCTCCCCACGTGGTCCCCAAGTCGCGTCCCGTCGCTAGGCAACAAGCGAACGCGCTTTGTGTGCTAAGGAGGCGCAACGCAAACTGGAAACGAAGCACTGCTGGGTGAACAGAACGCGTCGGGGGTCGGGGGTCGGGGGTCGGGGGTCGGGGGTCGGGGTCGGGGGTCGGAGGTCGGGGTCGGGGGTCGGAGGTCGGGGGTCGGGGGCTGAGGGCCGGGGTCTGGTTTCGGGGGCCGGAGATCAGAGGCCAAGAGGAGGGGGCGCTGGGGTGGAGCAGAGACTTGCTCTTAAGAGGACCGGGCAGCCCGAGAGAGGAAGGGACAGGGGGGCGGCCCGCGCGCACCAGGAGAGAGAAAGAGGCAGCGGATTCCCGGGAGGAGGCTCCAGGGGCTACCTGGGTGTCAAAGGCAGGGTCCAGCCTACACCTCCCCCGGCCCCAGGACGCCTGGCCAGAGGAGACAATCGCTACAAGCTCAATGGTCCTGCATTTTCACAACTTGGAACCTTTGCACCTGCTGCCAACCTCTGCTTCGTTCCTTTCAGAACCAGCTCAGGTGCCCTCACCTCCGGAAGCCACAGGGGTCTCTGACTCAGCCAGAATGCCTGGTGTGCGGGCAGTGCTGTGCAGGAGAAACCTCACTAAACACTGGCTGAGGTCATCGGTGCCTGAGTGGGCACTGACCGGTGGAAGGAAGCATGAGCTCTTGCTTAGGCTCACAAGCATCAGAGTCCTCGCTGATTAAGTCAGCAAATATTTCCTGAGCACCTACTGTGTGCCTAGCATTGGGAACAGAGTGTGAACAAAAACCATCTCCACGCCAATTGCCCAGCCTACTGAGTGCAAGGCCGTGAACTGGGAGAACCAGCAGCCCTGGGAAACTCTGAAAACAGCACGCCCCCCCTCACCCCCCGCGTGAGTGGGCCCTGAGTTCGTGTGGAGCGGGCTGTACACGGCATCACTTTGCCACCTTCCTCTCCAAGCCTCGCTTTGTGGTCGTTACTGTGGCAAGGCTTGGGAACTGGCAGGTCAACAATATTTCACTGAGATCAGTGATGAACATGTGCGCTTAGGAGCAGACAGGGTGGCAGTCACCAGGGACTGGGAGTGGAGAGTCTTCGTGGGAATGCAAACTTGGTGGTTCTACCCTCGGGGAAGGGTCGTTCTACAGTGATAAAGGCAAAGTAGATTAGTAACCGCAAACCACCCGAGAATTTTGTTAAACTGTAGATGGAATCTGTAGGCCTGGGGTGGGACTTGAAAAATCTGCATTTCAACACGTCCCCAGGTGATACTGTGCTGTTGATCAGGAACCACCTTGGAGTAGACAGGGTGTAGACTGCAGAAGTAGTTATCCAGGTGCATTGGTTCCGGTGAGCCACAGTGTCAGAAGGAGACAAACCACACCCCCATCCCCACCTTCCACCACTACCTCTGTGAGAGAAGAAGTTTTATTCTTAAGGTTCTGTCAGCTGGTCTAATAATTAATTAGGCATGAAACCGATTAACAAATGTAAATGACCAACTTTAATTACATACATATGTATGGGAACCCTGCACATATGAGTCAGAGACCCCTCATACATGAGAGGTTCAAAGACAGAAAGGGGAGAATTAGGTATATATGACATTCTGAGCTAAAGATCACCGAGGGACTTGAGAAGGAGATGGGTCATTGCAGGACACTAAGAAGAGCAGATTTTCAGTAATTAGATGTTTTCCCTGCCCTCTGCATAGGTCAAAAATGTTATTTCTCATAATGTCTTACTGTGGGCAAAGTCCCTAATCTAAATTCTTCTAGGTAGTTGGTGGTGTTGGTGGTGAGGAAAATGGCACTAGGTGTTAGACTGGTGGGGTCAGACTGGACCTCAGTTCAGCAAGCTTGGTGCTTGAGTTCTGGCTCGTAAGGAATTCAGAGCCAAGACTCAAACTATAAGAGAACGTTTATTTAGAAAATCACAGGACGGTGGGCATGGGGAGGGTGCGGGGTGGAATCACGGAGGTGGAAGAAGTGAGTGCTGGAACAAATGGCTCAGGAAACAAGTTCCAGAGGCAAAAGAAAGGCCCTTGGAGCTTGGGATGAGGAAGGTAATGGTAGCTCATCTGGGGGAAGAGGTGGGGAGGGAAATAGTGTGGGCATGGAAAGCACTGGTCCCTGCCCTAACAGCTAGGTGAGGTCCCAGGGGAGAATCGCAATAGAATATTCATCAGTTTTCCAGGTGTGTCCTTTCAGGGCAGTGGTCTCCACTGATTGGTTGGTCCCAGGTTGGGGTCATTAGTTAATGTAGCTGGTCCTGAGGGCAGCATCGCTTGTCTGGTTTGGCTGCTTTTCTGGACCTGGAGCTGAAATATAACTGAGGTCTAGATGTAATCTCCAGGGAGGGAAGGTCAGGGAGTCCAAACCGCATGACCAGTGACATGCTAGGGGAAACTGCTACCCTGGGGATGAGGTCCCACCCTGCCTTTGTCCACTGCTAGGCACCTGGGGCTTTCCATCTTGCGACCTTCTCTACCTGTCCCTTCATGCTTGCTCTGCTCATGTCTAACTGCGTACTGGAGGGGGAGGGGGAGGAAGCTTCTCTGGAGCCCGATTGGTCTTGGTTGCCTTTAGCTGAAAACAATCTGCATATCACAGAGGCACATCTTGGGGGGACTCCTTCTGAATACCCCAAACTTAGTGGCTTCAAACACACATTTATTCTTTTACAGTTTTTGAAAGTCAGAAATTCAAAATGAGTCTCACGGGGCTAAAAACAGGGAGGCTCTAGAAGAGATCCATCTCCTCGCCTTCTCCTGCTGCTGGAGGCAGCCCTCGTTTCTCAGGGAGCTGGGTCACATCACCTGTCCTCCCTCCTCTTCCATCATCACATCTCTGTCTGACCTACTGTCCCTCTTATAAAGGCCCTGTAGGTACATTGTGACTAACTGGATAGTCTGGATAATCTCCCCAAATCAAAGTCCTCAATTTAATCACATCTGCCAAGTCCTTGTCATATAAGGTAACATATCATAGGTTGCAGGCATTAGGACGTGGACCCCTTTGGGAGCTGTTATTCAGCCTGACCACGCTGTGTATTTCCCAAGATCTAGGACATTTTCTTATCCATATTTCAACTACCAAAACCAGGAAATTTGACCTTGATGTAATTCTGGTATGTAAGCTATAATTTACATTCGTTTACCTAATTTTCCTAACAATGTCCTTTATAGAAAATGTTTTCTGCTCCAGATCCAATCCAGGAGCATGTGCTTGTTGTGATGCCTGTTTAGGCTCCTTTGATCTGGAATGGTTCCTCATCCCTTTCTTGCCTTTCATGACGTTGGCATTTTTAAGAGTTCAAGTTTGTCGTAAACTGTAGCTTAATTTGGCTTAGTTTAATGTTTCCTCGATCGGATTCAAGTTTTGCCTTTGGGGCAGGAATCCACAGAAATGTGCTATGTACCACTGAGAAGTGTATCCCATCAGGAGACACGGGCTGTCACTGTTCCTTATGGATGATGTTTGTTTTGATATTTTGGTTAAGGTTTTGTTGGCCAGGTTTTATCATTGTAAGGCTTCTGTTTCCCTTTGAACTTTGTCTATAATGTGTAGGGAGAAACTTTGAGACTATATAAATACTCTGTTCTTTTTCAAATAGTTTTATTATTCATTGATGATTCGGGCTTGATTCGGTTATACTATGATGGCTATAAAATGGTGATTATTTAAAGCTCCATTATTTTTTCCACACTTATTAGTTGGTATTTATATGCTATCTCTCCCATTCATTTACTTATTTACTTTTATATGGACTCATGGATCCTTATTTTACTCAGTTGTAATCCATTATGGTCATTATGTATTTTGATTATTACATTTCCTCCTATTTGGCCAGTAGCATCCCCTTTACGCTGGCTCTTGTGTCCCCAGCCATTTTTCAACTTTTTTTTTTTTTTCTGGGACAACAAAATAATATCTCCAAGGAGCCCTGATTCCTTTTAAGCGGTGACAGCCACTTAAAGACAAATGAATGCTCAGTGTGCTCATTGCCACTGTGGTGGTTTTGTATCTAGGCTTTGCAGTGGGAAGAGCTATGAAATATATTTTTTTCTATATTCATATCTATGTATCTAACTATATTTCCTTCTTTAAACTGCGAAGTGCCTCCAGAAAATGTTAAGACTGGACCTAAGTCTTTGTTAGTCACATTATTAGTAACTCTTTTGGAGTTAAAATATATAAACTTGAGGAATATGCAGTTGGTCAGGAACAGGCCAGATGTTAGGCCATTTCATACCACAAATTTCCATGGCAATAGCTAGTATTTATTAAACACTATGTTCCAGGCTTAGTGCTGTATATATACTTACTAGAGGCCTAGTGCATGAAATTCATGCACTTGGGGGGGGGGGGGGGCCTCAGCCCAGCCTGCGCCCTCTTACAGTCCTGGAGCCCTCTTGCAATCTGTTGCACTCGCCAGCTGTGAGCCCGGCTTCTGGCTGAGTGGTACTCCCCCTGTGGGAGTGCACTGACCACCAGGGGACAGCTCCTGCATTGAGTGTCTGCCCCCCTGGTGGTCAGTGCACATCATAGCAACTGATCATTCTGCCGTTTGGTCAATTTGCATATTAGACTTTTATTATGTAGGATTATCTCACAGTTAGGAGGCACATGCCTTATTACTCTGTTTTTCAGATAAGAAAAGCAAGGATCACAGAGGCTGGTGACTTGCTGAAGACCACACAGCCAATAAATGGCAGAAGCAGGATTGGAACGTGGTATGTCCAACCCCAGAGCCTGCGTTTGTGCTGCTGCATCCCAGGACCACTCCTACCTGTGGCCCAACTCAGGATATATTGTCTCGGCTCTTGAAATCAGTGAATCCCGGGGCACCAACCCAACCTAAAGCAGTTTCTTGCCTAAAATAGAGAGAGGAACACTGTGGTGGCAGCAGCAGCTACAGTGCCTGGCATTCCCCTCCCACTCCTCCGTGATCCCTGGTGAAATAAATAAGCCTGTCTTATTATGTCATAGGTTACTTCCTACCTCACAATAGCGCAGCTTGCTGGGTGCTCAGAGCCCCTGTGCGGTCCCATTTCTGCTCAGTTATTTCCTCTCCATGCAGGGGTTGACATGTGGGTAAGTGGAAAGGCCTTAGCCACCCTTAGCCATCAATCAAGTTCTTGTCATGCCTGAATAGCCCAGCACCTACTATCTGATCTAGGACTTTAGGAAAAAGGCCATTTCAATGTAAGAGCTATTGGCACGTATGTATTTATTGATTCTTTTGGGAGGGTGGGATCCAAAAACATCTCATATCTATCCTGAAATAAATTCTTATTGGCTAGAATGTGTCTATTTTAAAAAACACTGTGACTCTTTTGATGTGTCCCAAGCCCACAGGATGGAAGTCGAATACCTGAAGAAGTGCTTTGGGACTTTGCTTGCCCAGGGACTGGCAGAGGTGGCGAAGGTTCGGCCCAGTGACCCCATAGAGTACCTGGCTCACTGGCTTCATCATAACAGGAAAATCATTGAAGTTCAGGAAGAGGTGTGTGTGCCATGGATCAGCCTGAGGAGCTTTCCCAGAGTAACTTGAAATTCAAGGTGGAATTGTGCAGCTGGCTTGGGGAGTTTGGGGTTTCTCAGTTTGTGATGGTGGCTAGGCCCAGATATCCAGAATCTCAGGGAGTCCAGCTCACAGTGATGGAGCTGGTGGGTTTGGAGCCACCACCAGCCTAACTGATCCAGGAGCAGGCACGAAAGCCCTGGAGGGCTGGAGGGCTGGAGGCCAATCCCAGGGAGAGGGGCCCACTTGTGCATGCCTCCCAAGGGCTGATGTGATTTCCTGTCACATTACCCCAGGGCAGGCAGGAGAAGATCCAGCTGAAGGAGGAATATGATAATAGCCTCAAGGAAACCCGAATGACAGAAATGCTGAAGCAAGAAGAATATCAGATTCAACAGGAGTCTGAAAAGTGTCACCAGGTAGGGAGGTGGGACTCAGCACTGGGCACACATCCCAGAGCCGGTACCAGGAATCCACTGTCAGCCTGGCCACGGCGCAAGGCAGGCTGAGGCCCCCACAGCCTACTTTTCCTTCCTGTTTACAAACCCGTCTTATTGACAACCTTTGTCAATAAGATCATTATCAGTGGAAAAAGAAAATGTTTAAAGGCAATTCCATTTTTAGATTTCAGGAAATACCTTAGATGTTACTGGTTTAAAAGAAATTTTTTAAAATCTGATATGTCACTTGGAACAAATATGTTTTTTATACAAGATCCTTTGAGCCCTTTTCAAAAAATATTTATTTTTATTTTTTAAATATATTTTTATTGATTTCAGAGAGGAAGGGAGAGAGAGAGAGAAACATCAATGATGAGAATAATTGATTGGCTGCCTCCGAAACGCCCCCCACTGGGGATTAAGCCTACAACTCCAGGCATGTGCCCTTGACCAGAATCAAACCCGGGACCCCTTGCCCTCAGGCCAAAGCTCTATCCACTGAGCCAAACCAGCCAGGGCATTTTTCAATAATTATTAAATATTTTTCAGAAACCAAATATGGTTACCATTATATACTTTAGGTATATTCTTTTATTTATACTATTGACTTGAATGTCTCCTTTATTGCATACTATTTATTTATGATCAAGCCACAGATGCCACTTCTGTGATGCTGTAATGGTAGTCATAAATTCATAACTTGGAGTAATTGGACAAGCATCTCCATAATTTTTTGCCACAATCTTCTGGAAAATGCATCACTTGATGTTTTCTGCAAAGTATATGATACCCAGATAGGAAATTGACTTATTGGGCTTGATACCTGACAACTTTATAACTATGTTATATCCCATGCATTAAAACCTTTATACAATTAACTAGCTTTTGCTAGCTTCCAAAGTCCACTTTGGAAACATGAAAATATTAAGCTTATTTACATTTATACAATATGCTCAGCTTTTCTCACAAACAATTAATAGGTGTTTTTTTTAAAAGTCTAGCTGTGGTTCAGTTGGCTGAGCACCATCCCAGGCACAGAAGGGTCACTGGTTTCAATTCCCAATCAGGGCACATAGCCAGGTTGTGTGTTTGATCCCTGGTCGGGGCCATCTGGGAGGCAACCAATCAATGTTTAGTTTTGTTCTGGTGGGCAGTTAGATTATTGCTGAATCATCTTATCCTATCAGCTTTTTGTTTTATGCTTTGCTAGGGCAAGTCTGTTTCCATTTCATTCTTAGTCTTGCACATAAAAATGGCAGTATTGTGTTCTTGCCATACCAAGTGTGTTTTAGTCTCTGCTAATGACTTCTTCTTTTTTTTTTTTTTTTTTTTTTTGCTTTTTTTGCTTTTCTATTTAGCTACTAATGTCTGGAGCTGTTTCCACAAAGGAGACCATGTTCATGCAGGAGAGCATAAAACCCCTTGAAAATGAGACCTTGAAGAAGGATGGCCTGCCAGGTACCTCCAGTGTGACTCCAGAAATGCCTCAACAGATTCCTTCCTCTGATCCACCTGGCCAGACTCCACAAGAAATAAATTACTAGGCTTTTCAACATGAAGTGCTCCCGAGATGCATCATGGCTCTCAACCTCCATCTTAGGTTATCAGAAGGAAGATAATTTTAATGATGCTTCTCTCAAGGCTGAAGGCCAAGAACATGGCCATCCAGGAGAGCTCTTAACTAAAGATGATCATATGTGGATTAAATCCAGATTTGAGGTGTCTGTTGGGGACTCTCCAGTCCAAGTCCTGTTCTATAGCCATGAATATCCCTTAATCATGTGAAAATTTGAACTAGTTATAGGATAAAATAAACTCACAATAATGATTGAGATTAATCCAACCGATGAGCTGTTTTCCTTTTGTGTTTTGTTTTTTGTTTTGTTTTTTTTTTTTTTTTTTGGAGACTCGTGAAAACACAGCCATCCATGTGTTCCTGTCTTCACTCTTCTAAGCCTTGCAGTCAGGCCCCTCAGAGTGTGAGAGACATGGACGAGGGTGTACCTGTGCCACTGGCAACAACTCCAGTGTCAGGAAAACTCGAAGGTTTTAAGATCTTTAAAAATTATTTCCCACCTAGATTCACTCAAATATTATCTATATGCTGATGACTTTAGGTTTATATCTTTAATCAAGATTTTTTTTTAACTTGACTGCCTGCTTGACATCTGCTTGGATGACCAATGGACACCTCAAAACTTAACTTACCCAAATGGAATCCCTGATATTCTCCCTGAACCAGCATCTCTCCCTTCTTCTATTTGCCCAGGTTACAAACTCTTATTTTCATCCTTTACTCTTTTGTTTTGGTCACCCTACTTATGGCCTGTTGGCTTTCCATTTAAAATAAAACCAGAACTCAACCACTTGAGTGCCCAAACCACAATTATGTTTTACCTGGAATATTACAATCATCTGTTAACTGGTCTCTCTTCTCCTGCTTGACCTTCTCCAGTCTATCTTCATCACTGAAGCCAGGATCATCTAGTAAAACATGAGTCAGATCACGTCTAAAGTCTAAGGAATACCTTCCCATCTCAGTCACAGAAAAATTCAATGCCCTCCCTATAACCTGCCAGACTCTATAAGATCTGCTTCCCCGTCACTTTCACTCTCTGTATTATTCTCTCCATTTCAGACACATGCACTAAGCATGGTGTCTGCAGCTATTTCCTCAGAAGTTTCTTCTTTCCCTTCTCTCTGCTTGGAATTCTCCATCTATCCAGACCCCTCCATTTCTGCAGATTCTCTTTTCCTTCAGGTCTTTCTCAAAAGTTACCTTTTCTGTTTTTGTATTTACTTATTATTTACAAACCAGCATAATGCAGCTCATGGGCTACAGCCATCAGCTTCATGCAGGGTGAAATTAAATCTCTCTCCAATGTGCCACATTCTTATCAATGGAGAAGATTTTCCTCAGCCACGACATCAGAGGAAATGTGATCCAATAGTTCTGAAGTAGATCTCTAAGGCCAATAAAGGAGCTCCTCTTAAAACCTTAGCAGGATTTGTACATTCACCCTAGGAAAATGGCCTTATTTTTTCAATGAAGCCTTTCCTGGCACATATATACTGTATATATAGTCCCCCAGAATGTGTACACATTTTAACAGCTAGTTTCTATTACAGTTTGAAATTGAAATGTATTTTAATAAACACTGCCATTAAAATCATTCAAAGTATGTATACATTTTTGGGGACTAGACACACACACATATCCTATCTGTACTTCATATATATAAGTATTTATAAATTGATAGATAGACAAATAGATAGATATCCTGTCTATACATCCAGTATATATATATATATATATATATATATATATATATATATATATACCTTATACATCTTATCTGAGCTTCCTGAATAAACATATACATCCCATAGGAACTTCTACACACACTTGATTACCTCTTCCCTGTCAGTCCCCTTCAGTAGAATGTGAGCTCCATGAAGATGGGCATTTTATATGTGTGTGCCAGCACACCAAAGGTGCCTAAAACAGTGCCAGCAAACAAGAGGTGCCAAATATCTGTCAAATAACTGAATGAATGAGTTCATAGCAAATATGAAAATGGCAAGCTAGCCATTTCTGACTGGCACAAGAATTGGTTTGCAATTCCAGAACCTTGACCCCTTTCTCTAGCCTGAGATTGACTACATAATATGTGAGGCTCAGTGCAACATGAAAATATGGCTTCCTTGTTCAAAAATGATTATGTATGTCACCATAGTGACAGCAAAGCATTAAGCCACACGTGCTGCCCTTCCACATGCAGGTCCTGGACACCTGCACAGGCCACACACTCATGAAGCCAACCCTGCTCCGGCCAGAGCTGCTGTCCACAAGGAGCTTCTGTGGTGGGGCCTTAGGATGGACAGCTCAAATACATCAAAGGTCACACAACTACCCTCTCAAGGATAAGTGAGCTCTCCCACTGTCCTCCAGCGCACACACACACACACACACACACACACACACACACACCACACACACCTCAATAAATGCTGCCCGGGGCTTCCCATGTGCCAGGGTTAAGGAAAATGCTGAGAACTGTGGGACCCACTGCTGCATATGTCCACTCTATCTCATGGGTGTGGATGGCTAGTCCAGGTCAGAGACAGATATGGGCTCCTCAGGTGTGGCCTTTCCCATAATATGGACTTGGGAAGAAGAGCAGGTGTGGGAGTGACACATATGGAGCGCCTGTGCGAGGGACAGGCAGGTTGATGCCACAAGAGAGGGCAGCCTTGAGCCACTGCCCCTCCCACTGAGCCCCAAGGAAGTCTAAACCCCAGCCTAGCCCGATGCCAACACAGAGGATAAAGTTCACTGTATGCCATTTAAGGGGCTTCAGAAGGTTTGAATTTCAACTCTGAAAATGGTAAACTCTTCATTCCTGAGTTTATTTTGAATATCTGACATCCTGTGGGAGATACTCTTGGACATTAGGAGATAACAATGCTTGGCTTAGGAGGGCATCATTTTGGTAATTTTTTTTTTTTTGTGTGTGTGTGTGTGTGTGTGCCACGCCAGCACAGCCAAAGGTTCAGCGAGCCTGAGGAAGGGCAGTGAAGGATGGAGAGAAAAGAGAATAAGCTGGGTCTAGGTGGATCTTCTGTGCCTGGCTGAGGCCACAGAACAGATCCAGACTGCAAAGCTGATGCTTTTTATAGTCAGGGACAAACAAAGTAATCTACAATGTTCTTTTAAGTTTCAGTTGTTTTGGCAGCACTTGCTGCCCCTCCCACAGCCCACTAGCTACCCAGGAACGATCTAGGGAGCAGTTACTATATAATTGTCCAAAGATCTTTAAGAAATTGGAGTTCAAATATATAAAGAACTACTACAACTCAATGACAACAAAAATAATCCAATTTAAAAAATGGGCAGAGGACCTGAACAGACACTTCTCCCAAGAAGGCATACAATTGGCCAACAAATATTTGAAAAGATGTCCCAACTTCATTAGCTTAAATGAAAATGCAAATAAAAGCCTCAATGAGATACCACCTCACACCTGTTAAAATGGCTATTATCAACAAGACAAGAAATAAGTGTTGGAGAGGTTGTAGAGAAAAAGGAACCCTCGTATACTGCCGTTGAGAGTGTGGATTGGTCTTGCCACTGTGGAAAACAGTATGAAGGCTCTTCAAAACATTAAGAATAGCCGAAACCGGTTTGGCTCAGTGGATAGAGTGTCGGCCTGCGGACCAGTGCTTCCTATTAATGTGGAAAACCAAGTCCTGCTGATACCACTCAGAACAAGCAGTGGATGTACGAGAGCAGCACTTCTCAAGACTTAATGGGCCTCCAATCACCTGAGAGTGGGTTAAATGGCCAATTTCAAGTCACTGCATCTGGGGAGAACCTGAGAGTCTGCATTTCCAACATGCAGATTCTACATCGTGTCCAAACTGCTGGTTCAAGACCACACCTGGAGCAGGCAAGTGCCAGAGAAGAGTTTCTCAAACGCGGCACTACTAGCCTTGGGCATTCTTTGCTGTTGTGAGCTATCTTGTGTGTTGTAAAACGTTTAGTAGCATTCCTGACCTCTACTTACTGGGTGCTGATAGTACACACACACACACACACACACACACACACACACACACACATGCACATCTATACACACACACCAATCAAGCAACCAAAAATGTCTCCAGACGTTACCCAATGTTCCCTTGGGGAGGGTGGCCACCTGTCCTGTTTACCTGGGCCTGGGGAGTTTTCCAGGACACTGAACTTCAGTGCTAATGTTTGTAGGCAAAGAAACGTGAACACTTGTCCTCTGCCTGGAAGCCCTTATGTCTTTGACGTCACAGTCTGCGTGAAGTAAGCTGTAACCTTTGCCTACTTTAAATGTCTCTGTGCTCTTTGCTTCGGTGTTTGATGACCCTGAGGGCTGTGATGTGTATGGTGATTTCTTATTTACTTCAGGTCGTGGCTGTGGTAATGGAAGGTCCCGGGGAAAGTGGGACTGTTGGTCACCCCACCTCAGGGACAAGATGGCTTTCACTTGAGCCCACAGTGCTAGAGGAAAGTCAAGTCTTCACGTGGGTGATTAGTAATCATTTTCTTTTTTTTTTTTCTTTTATTTTTTTGTTGTTGTTGTTGTTTTTGTTTTTTTCCCAATTTTGAATCAATCTTTATTGTTCATATTATTACAAAGGTTCCTCATTTTTTCCCCCCTCCACCAGGTTCCCACCCCACCCTCCACCCCCTCCCCATCCCCCATTGTCCTCATCCATAGGTGCTGTTTATGTTCAGTCTCTTCCTCCCTCCCTTTCCCCGATAGTAAATCCCTTTTCAGATAGTAAATCAGTTACTTAGCATTTTCTCAAATCAATAATACCTCCACATGCCCAATGATACATTTCACACAAAAGACATTTCCAAATAGGTCAACCAGCCTCATCCAGGCCCCACCCAAGGCACTCACAGATCAACACCCCAGCCCTATACTAACTCAACACATCCAGATCTAAGCCTTCATCACTTGATTCAGCAGACCCTCAAGTTCCCACAAAAGTTTCCAGCCATGTCTGAGAGGCAGCCGTGGGGCAGGGGCAGGCGAGGAGCGAGCTGTTCCAGGCCTGGCTGCTCCAGGCCTGGCCTCTGTTGCTCTGGTTCGTTCCACAAACAGCTGCTCCGGTTCTGGTCACTGCCGCTCCCGACCTAGTTGCTCTGGACTTGGCTGCTGCTGCTCCGGGCCTGGCCACACCCGACCCGGCTGCTCTGGGCCTGGCCGCTCCCAGCCTGGCAGCTGCTGCTCCGGGCCTGGCTGCTCCCAGCCTGGCAACCGCTGCTTCAGGCCTGGCTGCACCAGACCCGGCTGCTTCGAGCCTGGCCGCTCCCAGCCTGGCAGCCACTGCTTCGGGCCTGGCCGCACCAGACCCGGCTGCTCCGGGCCTGGCCGCTCCCAGCCTGGCAGCCGCTGCTCCGGGCCTGGCCGCTCCCAGCCTGGCAGCCGCTGCTCCGGGCCTGGCCGCTCCCAGCCTGGCAGCTGCTGCTCCGGGCCCAGCCACTCCGAGTCTGGCCGCACCCAGCCTGGATGCTCCGGGCTTGGCTTCTGCTGTTCTGGGCCTGGCTGTTCCCAACCCGGCCGCTCTGGGCCTGGCTTCTCCGGGCCCGGCCACTCCGGGTCTGGATGTTCCTGGACTGGCCACCCTGGGCTTGGCTGCCTCCGCCTCAGGCCTGGCTGCCACTGCCCCAGGTCTGGCTGCTCCAGTGCTGGCTGTTGTTGCTCTGGTTCTGGCTGCTGCTGCTCTGGGGCCTGGCCGTTGCTGCTCCGGGCCCGGTTGCCACT
This sequence comes from Pipistrellus hanaki, assembly GCF_964339955.1. Lineage (NCBI taxonomy): Eukaryota > Metazoa > Chordata > Mammalia > Chiroptera > Vespertilionidae > Pipistrellus > Pipistrellus hanaki. Next base: position 9,426,653 of record NC_140516.1, on the reverse strand, counting down.
GCCTTGTGCCTGGGCACTCTAGGCCTGGCTGCCGCTATTCCAACATTCTGTCCTTTTTTTTTTTTTTTTTTTTTAAAAAACGCATTTATGTTGCAATGTTGGCTGGTGAGTTGAGTTCTGACTTAGTCTTTGATTTTTCAAGATCTTCTTTGTATTCTTTCTTAAGTAATTTTACTATCTTTTGCTCTCACTTGATTTCTTCACATTGAGAACTTCTTTGGTTTCTTCCTCCTTGTCCTGGGAGCTCAGCAGGTTGGCCTGTGGCACCCCTTTGTTCTCCGCGGGCTCCCGCGCTGCTCCAGCCTGTTGCCGGGGTCGGCGCCCAAGGCCTTGGCTCCGTTGCCCGCGCTCAGAGATCGAAGGCTCAGGGGCACCCCGCCCACTGGGGGCCCCGTCGCCCAGCTCCCTGCCGGCGCCCGGCTGGCTGGTGTCCAGCAGGGGCTCCTGCTCCCTGTCGCATTCCTCCAGTCTGGAGCTTTTTTTTCTCTTTCCCGCTAGGGGAGTCTAGGATCAGAGTCAACAAACTGTCCTCTGCGCGCAGTGCGCGCGACTCTGGGGGCTCCGCTTTTTGCCACTCCCCTGGGATTCCGCCTCACAGCCCCGTCTCCCCCTGCTCGAGCCTGGGTCCCCAGGGTCTGGTCCAGGACTGGGGTTCAGAGCAGTCGAAACTGGGGCCCAACACAGCCGGGGCTCCCGTTTCCTTCCCTCCAGGGCAATCCCGCATCAGAGTCAACATTCCTTCCCTTGCAAGCAATGTGCGCGACTCCGGGGCTTGGCCTTTCGCTGCTCTCCCAGGACTCCACCTCACAGCCCCGTCTCCTTCTACTTGAGCCCGGGGCCCCAGGGATTGGCCCAGAACTGGGGTTCAGAGCAGTCCGGACTGAGGCTCAGCGCCGCCGGAGGCCCTGTTCCTTCCGGCTAGGGTAATCCAGCATCAGAGTCAACATTCAGTCCTCTGCGCGCAATGTGTGCGACTCCGGGGGCCCTGCTTTTCGCTGCTCGCCTGGGATTCCGCCTCACAGCCCCGTCTCCCCCTGCCGGAGCCTGGGTCCCCAGGGTCTGGCCCATAACTTGGGACTCAGCGCTGCCGGTTCGGGGGTTCAGCCCAGGCTGGGGGTTTTATTTCCTTCCTGCTAGGGAACGCCAGGCAGCACCCAGCCCTCTTCTCCTCTCCAGCTGCGACCTCTCTGTGCGCGTGCGTGCGAACGCGCAGCATGTCTCCGTACCTTAGGCTTTTTTTCAGCTCCTCTGATTTTCCTTCTGGTTTGCTCTTTCCTTCTTGTTGTAGAATTTTCAGTCAGTCGACTACCTGTAGCTCTGGGCGATGTCCACTCTACATTTTAGTTGTATTCCATTGAAATTGTTGTGTGCTGCTGCGGTTAGGTGTCTACCCGAGCAGCCATCTTGGATTCCAAATGAGTAATCATTTTCTTTTATAAAAATGGTGGGTGGAAAAAAAAAAATGGTGGGTGAATTTGGGAAAAACAAACCATTTGTTGGCAAAGATATGTGAAATACTGTGGTTTGTATGTGGTTTCTGATTTGCTTCAGGTCGTTGCTGTGGTAATGGAAGGGAAATTTGTTTTGTTTTCTACTTGAGGTCAAGAATAGTTTACTAGGAGGATCCAAGATGGCTGCACAGGTAAACACCTAACCCCAGCCGCACACAACAATTTCACTAAAATACAACTAAAATATAAAATGGACATTGCCCAGAGCTACAGGAAGTCAACTGACTGAAAATTCTACAACAAGAAGGAAAGAGAAAACCAGAAGGAAAATCAGAGGAGCTGTAAAAGCCTAAGGTATGGAGACATGCTGCGTGCGTGCGTGCGCGAGCAGGCTGAGTACCTGGCTGGCGTTCCCTAGCAGGAAGGAAATAAAAGCCCTGGACTGGGCTGAACCCCAGACCCGACAGCGCTGATCCCCAGTTCTAGGCCAGACCCTGGGACCCAGGCTCAAACAAAGGGAGACAGGGCTGTGAGGCAGAATCCCAGGGGAGCGGCGAAAAGCAGAGCCCCCGGAGTGGCACACATTGCGCGCAGAGGACGGAATGTTGACTCTGATGCTAGATTGCCCTAGCGGGAAGGAGACAAAAGCTCTAGACTGGGAAGAACGCAATGAGGAGTGGGAGCTGCCCCCGGACACCAGCAAGCCAGGCACCGGCAAGGAGCCAGGTGACAGGGCCCTCGGCGGGGGGGGGGGGGGGGGGGGGGGGGGGGGGAGGTGCCCCTGGGCCCTCCACTGCTGATCGCGGGCCACGGAGCTGAGGCTGCTTCCTGAGCGGCGCTGACCCCACCAACAGGCTAAAGCCGCGCAGGAGGCTGCGGAGAACAAAGGGGCACCGCAGGCCAGCCTGCTGAGCTTCTAGGACAAGGAGGAAGAAACCGAAGAAGTTTTCAATGTGAAAAAATCAAGTTATAGCAAAAGATAGTAAAATTACTTAAGAAAGAATACAAAGAAGACCTTGAAAAATCGAAGATTAAGACAGAACTAAGCAGCCAACATTGCAACATAAATGTGTTTAAAAAAAAAAAAAAAAAAAAAAAAAAAGACAGAATGTTGGAGCGGCGGCAGCCAGGCCCAGAGTGGCCAGGCCCAGAGCAGTGGCAGCTGGGCCCAGAGCAGCAGCAGCCAGGCCCAGAGCAGCCAGACCTGGGGCAGTGGTAGCCAGGTTTGGGGCAGAGGCGGCAAAGCCCAGGGCGGCCAGGCCCGGAGCAGCCAGACCCGGAGCAGCTGGGCCAAGAGCAGCCGGGTCAGGAGCAGCCAGGCGCAGTGCAGCAGCAGCCAGGCCGGGAGCGGCCAGACCCGGAGCAGCCAGGCCCAGAGCAGCCGGGTCGAGAGCAGCCAAGCTTGGAGCAGCAACAGCCAGGCCCAGAGCAGATGGGCCCGGAGCGGCCGGGCCCGGAGCAGCAGCAGCCAGGCCCGGAGCAGCCAGGCCTAAAGTGTCCAGGCCTGGAGTGGCCGGGGTCCGAAGCAGCCAGGCCCGGAGCAGCAGCATCCAGGCCCGGAGCGGCAGCAACCGGGCCCAAGCAGCAGCGGCCAGACGCGGAGCAGCTGGTTGTGGAGCGGACCAGAGCAACAGAGGCCAGGCCCGGAGCAGCCAGGCCCAGAACAGCTCGCTCCTTGCCTGCCTCTGTCCCAAGGCTGCCTCTCAGACATGGCTGGAAACTTTTGGGGGAACTTGAGGGTCTGCTGAATCAAATGAGGAAGGCTTAGATCTGGATGTGTTGAGTTAGTATAGAGCTGGGATGTTTATGTGTGAGTGCCTTGTCTGGGGCCTGGATGAGGTTGGTTGATCTATTTGGAAGTGTCTTTTGGGTGAAGTGTATTCTTGGGCATGTGGAGGTATTATTGATTTGAGAAAATGCTAAGTAATTGATTTACTACTTGAAAAATTTAAAGTTCTGAAAGTTTAAGTTCTCTTGCCAAAAATAGGTTTTAAAGCTAACACCTTAATTTTAATGGAGAAAGGGGAGGACAAGCCCTTCCCACCCAGAACAGGTAATCCAATTCCAGCCAGCAGCTATCTTTAAACAATGTGTTCATTTACATTTGAATGGCTACGCCTTTTTTTTTCCTTTTTCTTGTTTTTTAATAAGTTTTTATTGTTCATATTATTACAAATGTTCCTTTTTCCCCCCCACCATTGCTCTCCTCCACCAGGTTCCCACCCCACCCTCTGCCCTTTCCCCACTCCCCATTGCCCTCATCCATAGGTGCACAGTTTATGTTCAGTCTCTTCCCACGCCCCCCTCTCCCCTTTTCCCCAAGGATCGTCAGTTCACTCCCCTTCCATACCTCTGATTCTATTATATTCAACAGTTACTATTGTTCATCAGATTTTTTTTTAATTTCCTTGGTTTTTAGATTCACTTGTTGATAGTTATGTATTTGTTGTTCATAATTTTTATCTTTGTTTACTTTCTCTTCTGAAAGAACCCCCTTCAGCAATGCATATAATTCTGGTTTGGTGTTGATGAACTCCTTTAGCTTTTTTTTATTAGTGCAGCTCTTTATCTGACCTTCGATTCTGAGTGATAGCTTTGCTGGATAGATTATCTTTGGCTGTAGGTTCTTACTATTCATCACCTTGAATATTTCTTGCCATTCCCTTCTGGCCTGCATGGTTTCTGTTGAGAAGTCAGCTGACAAACGTATAGATGCTCCTTTATAGGTAACTACCTTCTTTGCTCTTGCTTCTTTTAATATTCTCTCTTTGTCTTTTGCTCTTGAGATTTTAATTATGATGTGTCTTGGTGTGGTCCTCTTTGGATTCCTTTTGTTTGGAGTTCTGTGTGCTTCCTGGACTTGTAAGTCTAATTCTTTCACCAGGTGGGGGAAGTTTTCTGTCACTATTTCTTTCAGTACGTTTTCGATATCTTGCTCTCTCTCATCTTCTGGGACCCCCATAATTCTGACGTTGGTTCGCTTGAAGTTGTCCCAGAGGTTTCTTACATTATCTTCAATTTTCTGGATTCTCTTGCCTTCTAGCTTCTGTGGAGGAGTGTCTTCTGGCTCTTTATGTTCCAAATCTTTGACTTGATTCTTGCGATCTTCCCTTCTGTTTTTAGGACTCTGTAAAATATTTTTTATTTCAGACAATGTATTCTTTATTTCTTGTTGATCCCTTATCATTTCTTGATGACTCCTTATTAATTCTAGTTGATCTCTTTTCATATCCTCATAGGTCTTATCCATCTTTTCTAGGAAATTCTTGAAAAACCTTATAAGCGTAGATTTGAACTCTATATCCAGACGCTTTTTGTCCTCCATTTCTTTTGTTCGTGATCTATTTTGTTGTCGCATTTCGCAGTTAAAGATGGGACGGGGTTTCAGGGTGGAGCCTGCAGCTTTGGCTTCCGTCAGCCCCGCCCTATGCGGGTCCTTCAGTGCTCGCTGCTGGCACCTCTGAGAGACAGGTGCCCTCGATTTTCGCCTGCTGCCAAACAGTCTATGCTCTCCCACAATGAACCCGGTATTGGGGTTCAGTTCAGTTGGAAATGGAGTTGGAGGTGGCGTTCAGAGCAGCCTGGAGCCCCAGTCTCCTTCTGGCCAGGGCAATCCCGCGGCACAGGCGACCGTCCCTTCTCTGCACGCCCTCTGGGACCTCCTTTCGCTGCTCCCCGGGGTTCCGCCTTACAGCCCAGCTCCCTATGGCTAAGCCTGAGTACCCGGGGTCTGGCCTAGAACTGGGGTTCAGAGCAGTTGGGGGCCCAGCACAGTCGGAGTTTTATCTCCTTTCCGCTAGGGAACGCCGGCCAGGCACTCCGCCTCCCCCTCCTCTCTGGCTCCGTCCTCTCCGCGTGCCTTGTGTCTCTGTACCTTGGGCTTTTCCAGCTCCTCCGCGCCTCCTTCTGGTTTTCTCCTTGCTTCTCACTGTAGAATTTCCAGTCAGTCAACCTTCCTGTAGTTCTGGGCAATGTCCGTTTTATATTTTAGTTGTACTTTATTGAAATTGTTGTGTGCAGCTGCGGCTAGGTGTTCACCTGGGCGCAGCCATCTTGGATCCTCCTACATTTGAATGGCTACGCCTTTTGATAGCCTAAGGGCAAGTTTACATGTAAACAAGTTTGCTTCTCAGTTCCCAGGGCAGAAAAAACAAGGTTTAAAATTATTAGATTTTAAAATGTATTCTTAAAAATATAAAAGTCTATTAATTAAAAAAAAAAAGAAATTAAAAAACCTGATGAACAATATTAACTGTTGATTATAATAGAATCAGAGATACGGGAGGGGAGTGGACTGACAATTCTCAGGGAAAAGGGGAGTGGTGGATGCGAGAAAGACTGAACATAAACTGTGCACCTATGGATGAGGACAATGGGGGGTGGGGAAAGGGCAGAGCGTGGGGTGGGAACCTGGTGGAGGGGGAAAGAAATCAGGAACCTTTGTAATAATATGAACAATAAAGATTGATTAAATAATAATAATAATAATAGTTTACTAAAGCACTAGCCAGTTTGGCTCAGTGGATAGAGCATCGGCCTGCAGACCGAAAGGTCCAGGGTTTGATTCTACTCCATCCTTAATGGGGGGTATGCAGGAAGCAGCCAATCAGTGATTCTTTCTCATCATTGCAGTTTCGATATCTCTCTCCCTCTTCCTTCCTCTTTATTAAAATAATAATCATTTTAATAAAGAATATTTTATTAAAAGATAAAATTAAAAAGGTTAGACCTACTGGTTACTGGTGATAAAGTATTAAACCTTAAGTCAGGGATGGGTTATAGGAATAAATTTTAGTGATGGATCATAGGAATAGGGCCTCAGGTACTGACTCACTAGAAAGGGTGTGTGACCACCCACCAAGATGGTATAAGAAGACTTTTACTTCCATAATGAAGCTTTCCGGGAAAACAGGACAGGCTTCCCACGCTGGTTTGGCAAAGGCTTAAGAGAGCAAGGAGGAACCAGCCTGGGTTTGTATTGTGGTTGGGGAGTGGGCCCAGGTACGAGTTCCCGTGCCTGGGTAGTGGCTCACATGGTTTGAAACTCCAATGTTGCCAGCATCTGCTCTTATCACCTTGCCCAGATGTGGGCACGAGGGGAAGAGGGAGAGCTGAAGCCTAAGAGCCACCAGCAGTCAAACATCAGAAAGAGAACAAATAGTGGAGCCCGACCTGTTGAGGGTGGACCTAGGAAATAGAATGACCTACGCGATCCAGTCCCTCCTTTGGTAAAGCACTCCAGGCTTGCGCTGCGGTCATTGATGCTAATTTGCACCTGGTGGAAGGGTGCAGCCAGAAGTAGGCCCGGAGTAGCTGAAAAAGGCCCAAAGATCCCAAATCCTCACCCAGAAGCAAAGGAGACATCCAAGAAGCTTGTCCTCTACCCAAAGCCCTTATACCTTGGATGTCACAGTCTGTGTGAAGTAAGTCCTAACCTTTGTCTACTTTAAATGATTCCATACTATTTGTTTTAGTATTGATTACAATGACAACTGTGATAATGTAATCCAGAGGTTCCCAAACTTGTTTGTGCCGTAGACCCCTTGCCATGTTTTTTGGTTTTGGGTAGACCCCCTACTTGCCTGATATTGATTTTTTTGTAAATTTCTAACTGTAGTGAAGTTTAGTGTTAAAATTTAATAAAAAATAATGTACCTACTTTTCTCCGGCATTCTCAAACAAAATAACACTGATTCACTATAATTTGTATGATAAACTACCAGTTTATATTTTTTTAAAATATTTTCTCAGCACTTTCCTATTCAAGATTCAGGAAACGAATGAACGTATTTTTCTCACATTCATATTTATAGAGTGATGAATTGAACAAGTCGGTGCAAGTTCGCGAAGCTTTGAGACAAAAATTGGCAAGAATGTTTACTGCGCGTATGCTTGTAACAAGATGATACTGGTATATCATTATGTGCAGGTTTTTATTCTACAACTTACACAATTTTATAAACATATATAATAAATTTTTTACTTCAAAGGTACTTTTATAAATAATTTATATGTTTTTATATTATAAGATAATATGATGTAAGTAAATAGGTACTATCAGTGTATGTTGAGATCGTGGACCCCCATTTTCATTTTATGGACCCCCAAATTTTTTTTTTCGCTGACATAGACCCCTTGCAGGTTGTCATAGACCCCTGGGGGTCGATATAGACCACTTTGGGAATCACTGATGTAATCAATCGTACTAACGTGCTTTACGCTAATGCCAGGGTTGGTTTTGTTTTAATACTAAAAAATATTAAAGTGAACTTTGTTTTGTTTTGCTTTGTTTTTGTTACTTCTCACCCAAGAATACTTTTTATTTCCCCCATTGATTTTTTTTAACTGTATACAAAATAATTACAATTTATTAAACACACTGTTTTAGCACATCCTTCATGGATGGGAATGAGCACCATATCTTTTATGGATATATATTTTTCTCTCTTTTTTTCCTACCCCATTGATTTTTTAAAATATATTTTATTGATTTTTCACAGAGAGGAAGGGAGAGGGAGAGTTAGAAACATTGATGAGAGAGAAATATTAATCAGCTGCCTCCTGCACACCACCTATTTGAGAATGTGCCTGTAACCAAGGTACATGCCCTTGACCGGAATCGAACCTGGGACTTTTCAGTCCACAGGCCGACATTCTATCCACTGAGCCAAACCGGTTAGGGACCCATTGAATTTTTAGAGAGAGTGGAAGGAAGGGGGAGAGACAGAGAAAGAAACATTGATGTGAGAAAGAGACATCGATTGGTTGCCTCCTACACCAGCCCCGACAGGGGGCCGAGGATGGAGCCTGCAACTGAGGTATGTGCCCTTGACTAGAATCAAACCTGATACCCTTCAATCTGCAGGGCAATGCTCTAACCATTGGGCAACTAGCTAGGGCTATAGGAAACTTTTTTTTTTTATAATATATTTTATTGATTTTTTACAGAGAGAGAGATAGAGAGCTAGAAACGTTGATGAGAGAGAAACATCGGCCAGCTGCCTCTTGCACACCCCCTACTGGGGATGTGCCCGCAACCAATGTACATGCCCTTGACCGGAATCGAACCTGGGACCTTTCAGTCCGCAGACCGACGCACTACCACTGAGCCAAACCAATTTGGCGGGAACTTTCTTGTACATGTATCTTAGTAAATCTCTGTGATAGATCTATGGATTGCTAGATTAAAATGCAGTTGATCCTTGAGCAACACAGGGATGTTGACCCTCCACACAGTTGAAAATCAACCTCTAAATAACATTTGACTCCCCCAAAATTTTACTAATGGCCTACTGCTGACCTAAAGCCTTACCGTTAACATAAACAATCAATTAACATATATTTTGTATGTTTTATGTATTATATACTTTACTCTTAGAACAAGCTAGAGAAAAGAAAATGTTATTCAGAAAATCATAAGAGAGAGGAAATACATTTACAGTATTTATTGAAAAAGATCCAAGGATGAGCAGACCCAAGCAATTCAAACCCATGTTGTTCATGGGTAAACTGTATTTGCATTTTGGGAGGCAAAAGATATGAACAGACATTTCACCGAAAAGTATGTACACATGACACAAGCATATGAACATCTGTTCAACATCATTAGCCCTTAGGGTCATGCAGATTAAAACCACAATGACGCATCCCTCCATGTGGAAACAAATCAGTTTCACTAAAAGAGAGATGTTGACAGGAAGCCAGGAAGGCTGGTCAACAACCTTAATTGCTCTAACCACTCACCCTTTAGTTGAGACCTTGATAGCTGACACAGCCTCCACCTTGTTTGTCCCGTGTAGGTTTCTGTTATTTCCTGCCTAAGGGCTACATGTAAATTTCTGTTTATCTTACCTAAGATGTTTTCCTCAAAGCCTCAATAAAAGGGATGGCAGGGCCAGAGCAGGGAGTAGTTCTCCCACTTGAGTTGGACTACCGCCTGCCCCCCCATATCGCCAAATTGAATTTCTTCAAAACTCTTTTCATTTGTATGTGGCCCTCCTCCAGAAACCGAACCCTGAGTTGGAACCCTTTCCACGCAGGATATGAAAGAGATTCCTACACCTCCACACAGTTAAAAAGTGGTGACTCCACTGACAGGTAGCTCAGTTGGTTGGAGCATCATCCCGTATACCAAGGGTTCAATTCCTGGTCCGGGCACATACCTAGGCTTCGATCCCTAGTTGGAGTGTGTATGGGAGGCAATAGATCTCTCTCTCTCTCTCTCTCTCTCTTTTCCCTTTCTCTCTCAAATCAATAAAGATATCCTCAGTTGAGGATTTTAAAAAAATAAAATAAAAAGTAGTGACAACACCAAATGCTGGTGAGGATGAGGGCAAACTGGATAACTCATCCTTAGCTGGTGGAGATGTAAAATGGTATCGTTACTTCAAAAAATAATTTGGCAGTTTCTTATAAAAGTAAACGTGCAACTACTGCCTGACCCAGCAATTGTTCTCTTGGGCAGTTATCCCAGAAAAATTAAAATTTATGTTCACACATAAACTTGCATGCAAATGTTTATAAAAGCTTTATTAGGAATAGGCCAAAACTGGAAATAGCCCAGATATTCTTCAGCAGGTGAAGAGTTAAACTGTGATACATCCATAACATGCAATAGTAAGCAATAAAAAGAAATGAGCAATTGATACATGAACAACTTGGACGAATCTGAGGGAAATTATGCTGAGTGGAAAAATCTAATCCCAAGAGGTTGCATACTATATGATTCCTCTCATATAAAGTTCTTGAAAAGACAAAATTCCAGAAATGGAGACTAGATTGGAGATTGCAAGGTTAGGAACAGGGATTTGGGGGAGGAAGGAGAGGAATGTAGTGATGGAACTGTTTCATATTTTTATTATGGTGGTGGATACATGAACCGACACATCTGAACAACATTGCTTAGAAATAAATACACACACACACACACACACACACACACACAACTGTGGAAATCTGAATCATCTGAATCAGTTTGGTCCTGGACATCAAAGTTGTGGCTGGTTACCATGCTGTCACTGGCTTTCCCGAGGGCTAGCCTTGCCCAGGAACTGAAAGTGGCAAAGTAAAATGACCAAGTCCCTCTTCCCTCCCGGGGCAGTGTGTCAAGGTGGAGCCAATGCTGTGCTGCCCCCTTCTGATGGCCATAGTCTTCCAAAAAGGAGCGGAATGCCTCCCCTCAGGGACAGTCTTCCTCCCCTCTCTCCCAGAGAGCACTGTGTCGCTCACTCTGACCAAGCTTACTTTGTTCTTATTGAGCAACTGAGACTAAACTGAAGACAGCCTGTCTTATTTTCCCCGTCTCCTGGTTCTTGTGATTGGCAGCTCTCTCCACCTGTCCTGTCTCTCCATGAGGACAGCTGATGGGCGGGAGTGGTAAGGGATTCGGTGCTGAGCATGTGAGAGGTGGTCCGTGACACAGCACGAGTCCAGTGCAGGGACAGTGACGGCAGAAACAACGGCGGGGAGAGGCCAGAACAGCAGGTGCAAAGGCACGGAGGCAGGAGTGAACTTGAACAGGGCGTGTGTGGAGGAACCGGCGGCAGGGCTCAGGGTGAGAGAGGCTGGGGGAGAGGGATCCACAGTGAGTGGGAGGGAGGAGTTTCCACTTGCCACTCACATTTATTCCTCTACGCCTGTTTTAGGAAAGAAACAGACAAGGTTTAAAAGCATTATCTTAGCTGTCGATAACAATATTTGACTTATGTTAAATGTTTAATGTGTCAGGCACATCGCATTTAATTCTCACAATGCTCCAAGAGTTGGGCACTTTAACAATCCCCAAGTATGGATGAGGAAATCACCAAGGGTCAAAGGTTAATGGCTGGTCTGGGGTCAGATGCCCAAGAGGTGGCTCTCGGTCTCTCTGTCAGGAGCCACACATCTGAGCGCGAGGCCCTGCTGCCCATGCTTTCTAATAAAGGACGTCTGGCTCTCGTGTCCGCTAACATTTTGCTCCAAGTCAGTCAGTCTTTTTCTTACCTCTTACATTAAGTGAAATCTTCAAAGAGCTTCCAAAGGCTCATTTCCAGAAGCATTTAAGCTCACTCATGCATATTTCATTTGCTTGATTACCAGCCAAAATCAACCAAGGCTCTAAGCATTTACAGTTCCAAACAGGATACTTCAAAAATTCATGTGAGGTCTTTCAAAGACAGTTATAACCCTGTAAGTGATGAAGTCCATATATTCAAGTTCCTCCCGGTGACAGAATAAAATCTTCCAGTGAAAACATTCTTTTGAATAATTACTACTGAGTGATATCATTCTTATGATCCTTGTGTAGATTGTAAATATTTTTTTTCTAAAGGTTGAATAATATCCTGTAGGAAAATAAACCACCCTTTTCTATCTTTAGGAAGGAAATAAGAAGAACATGACTTTGGGGGAACTAATACAAAAGCTCTGATACCACACCAGATATTTTCAGAATCTGAGAATAAAATGGCTACACCACCGGGACCGGTTTTGCTCAGTGGATAGAGCGTCGGCCTGGGGACTTAAAGGTCCCGGGTTCGATTCCGGGCAAGGGCATGTACCTTGGTTGCGGGCACATCCCCAGTAGGGGGTGTGCAAGAGGCAGCTGATCGATGATTCTCTCTCATCGATGTTTCTAACTCTCTATCCCTCTCTCTTCCACTCTGTGAAAAATCAATAAATAAATAAATAAATAAATAAATAATAAAATAAAATAAAATGGCTACACCGACTAAAAATGTAGCTCTAAGAAGGTGCTTGTTGGGAAAGAAAGACTAGTGAGGGGTTTTCGTGGCAGGACTAACATTTGTGATTTGTCTGAAGACAGTTCAAGGATGCAGCCAGCAGTTCCGGGAGGATGGCTCCAGCTGAGTCATGTGGCCCATTTCCTATTAAAGGGAAGGTTCTCTGGGTCTTTCTGCTTTCATATTTGAGTTCTGCTTGCCAAGAAGAAACGTCTGATGTTTTCAACAAAAGGCAAGTCCAATGCATGGAGGGAGGAAAATCTCAGGAGGTGTCCCAGAAAGCCATGGTGAGAGTCGCCTGCACTCGCTGTGTTGGAGAGTGGGGATTTTTGAGCACGCTCCAGAGAGGCCGTGGACTGTGCCCCAGATGGAGTTGTCAGCGCTGACACCAGGCCAGGCCCTGAGATAGGGTCCCATGGCCCCTTCCCAGCACGTAGGCCTTCTTTCATAGATCACTGTTGGCTTTCTGAAGAACAGGATGATCCTGTGAATAACATGGTCACCAATGGCATAACTCTGACATTGCTTGGGAAAACTGTTTTGTCTTGGGTTACTTGTTCTGCAAAAGCAGGATGTGGTAAATGGGCTTTACGTGGTCCTACACAAAGGGTCGCTGCTGCTCTCTGTTCTCCCTGCGTGGAAAAAAGCAGAGCAGTTGCTGGTTGGCTGGCAGGCTAGCCGGCTGGCTTAATAAAGGCTCCCTAAATTTTAATTTGGTCTGGATTCCAGTGGTCTTTATTCACGTTTGCTCCACAATAGCTGGGGGCTCTTGGGTCTGCTGTCCTCTACTGCCCTGATCAAAGGGTACCCATTCCCAAGAAATCATTAGAAAAGGAAAAATTCTTTAGTTATGATCATCAGAAAAGATGACCCTCTGAAATAAAATGACAGGATACAAAGATATCATTGTCTGAAAATATCACACTTGTAGATAAGTTTAGCTGAAGTGAAATGGAATAATGAAAAAGGTCAGGAGAGCCGAAACCGGTTTGGCTCAGTGGCTAGAGTGTCTGCCTGCGGACTGAAGGGTCCCGGGTTCGATTCCGGTCAAGGGCACGTACCTTGGTTGCAGGCACATCCCCGGGGGGAGAGGGGGGGTTTGGAGGCAGCTGATTGATGTTTCTCTCATTGATGTTTCTCTCATTGATGTTTCTAACTCTTTATCTCCCTTCCTCTCTGTAAAAATTCAATAAAATATATATATTTTTTTAAAAGATCAGGAGAAATACAGTTCACAGATGAGGTTATAGGGGGCAAAAATTGCTTCCCAAGATGCACCAGAGAAGAAATGATCCATATATAATGCCAAGAATGGAGGAACTGGTGAGAAATCATTGTCCTTAGGGACAAAATCCAGCCATCTTCAGCCAGGCTACAGTTACCTCCTCACCACCTCACCCCCAAGGACACATAGTCCAAGACCATACTGGGCCAGAATGCAAAACTCCCAAGTCATTTGTTTGAAGAAATTAACTATGTGGATGCAACTAGCTAAGGAGAGACTGCAAGAATTATCGCCAGGGAAGGTAAATTCTTCAGATGAGCCAGGCTAAGGAAAACCCTCCTGAATGATGACCCATAGAAAGCAATGTTATGAGGAAAGCTAGCCAGAGGAAAATTCCTCACTATTCACCACTGTCACAGTCAGTGCATAAATCAGTGTTTATGAGACACCTCAAAATCCAGTTGCTCAAAAATGAGATTCCACGAGTAAAATCAGCCACAATATAATTAGCCCAGGAGGGTCCCTTGAAGGCCTAAGATCCTTGGTTAAAACTCTACAAGACAAGGCTCCTTAAAATTCAGCCAGCAAGGCTTACTATAGGAAGGAAGATTTAGGATGCTCACCTCAGCCTACCAATTTGAATTGAGAGAGATTTAGGCAGGAGCCTTTTAGCTAAATGCTCCCTGTATCATGGTTTCTTGAGTTGCCTGGCAAGAATTTGCCTGCATAATAAGAGGCCCATTGCATGAATTTGTGCATGGCTGGGGTCTAGCCTGCCTGGCCAGAAGGAGGGCACATGGCTGGGGTCTGGCCAGCCTGCCCAGGAGGAGGGCATTATGTGTGTTCCGCTCTTCCTCAATTATCTGTAAATTGCCAAATTCTCACTTCTAAAAACTGAGTACCCATTCCCCACCTTTATTCCTTTGTCCAAAACGTCATATATTGCCTCACTGTCTTTGGAATTTTCATGCTTATATGAAATTCCCATGTGCATGTATTGAAATTTGATTTTACCTGTTTTAAAAAAAAAGACAAGGCTCTTCAAAAAGCAATGTTTAAAAATATACACTGAAAAATATCCCTTTATTAACTTTTGGTTGAGAATATGTTTGTATATTTTCAGAAAACAACTCTGAGACCATCTGGAATCCTATAACAGAGAGGAATAGACAGAAATGCTCCAGCCATGAAGATAGAAGAGAAACAATTCAGAGATGGAAGATGCTGACGACGCCTCGCCATACCAGCAGACAGCAGCTGCGTGTCGCTGAAGGTTGCCCAGGACCTTTTAGCTAAATGCTCCCTGTATCATGGTTGGACCTGCATCTCCACCGTTTGGCCACCAACCAGATCTGAAATAGCATGGCTGACATGTATACATAAGGAACTATTTGACATTGAAATTGGGACTCAAAAGAACTGTTGGTCCAGAAAGGAACTCACTACAGACTGATTCATTTGCCTCTCAGCATAACCATTATGGCTTTTCTCAGTTTAGGTTCTTACAAGGGTATTTCTTAGATCACAAGATCTCACACATCTAGAGGAAATGATGAACAACATAGACTGATGAACAAAACAGACTCAGAGAAAGAGAAGCACCGAACAGACTTTCAAACCTCAGAGGGAAAGTAGGGGAGGGTGGGGTAAAGGGGAAGAGATCAACCAAAGGACTTGTGTGCATGCATATGGGCCTGGCCAGCGGCCATGGACAATGAGGAGCGGGGGGAGGGGGGGGCATATGTAGGGAGGGGTTTGGGATGGGATTGGGGAGCTGAGCACAATTATGTGATACCATAATCAATCAATAAATAAATAAATAAACGGGGGGAAAATATACACTGAGTGGCCAGATTATTATGATCTCTGAGTGTACATCCTATATAATAAAAGGCTAATATGAAAATTATCACCTCAACCAGGAGTTTGACCAGCAGGCAGGCCAGCTGGCTAACCGCCCATGTGTCCTCTCCTGGCCAGGCTGGCCAGACCCCAGCCAGGCACAAATTCATGCATCAGGCCTCTTATTATGCGTTCAGAGATCATAAAAATCTGGCCACTCGGTGTATAAATATATATTTATATAATACATTTTAATATATAATTTTATTTTTCATTTATATAATTTTAATAAACATATACTTTAATATATATGAAAATATGTTTGGCTCATTATACATGAGCTCACTGAAGAAGAAGAAAAAAGAATAGGCCCTGACTGATGTGGCTTAGCTGGTTGAGCATCATCTTGTGCTCCAAAGGGTCACAAGTTCAGTTCCTGGTCAGAGCACATACCCAGGTTGCAGGTTTGAGCCCCGGTTGGGGTGCATACAGGAGGCAGCTGATGGTTCTCTCTCACATCAATGTTCCTCTCTCTCTAAAATGAATAAAAATAAAGAATAAAAAATAATTTTAATTTTAATAAAAGGATGGGGACACATTACTCAAGTGATATCAATGGCTATCTCATCAATGGACAAATAGAACTGGGATCCCATTCCCCAAGCAGCTTTTTCAGGGGGATTACCATGTAGACAAGAGGTTGACGAAAAAATGATTCCTTACGTCTATTCCAGAACACTGAGTGAAAGTGACAGAGAAATCCTGGGGGAAATTCCCCAAAAATTCTGGTCTGGAAGAAGCATTTCCAGCGCTACATTTAGAACATAATTACTGAGAAAATGGCCTTAGAAAGAGAAGCCTCCACCAATAGAATTGGTCAGAAAGGAGATTTTACAGGAAAATAAAGCCTAAAGATGAAGATGTTCAGAACAAAACCTCAAAGGAGGTGGACTCTGAAGGGTGACTTGTTGACTCAATGAGAAACAATAAAACTAAGCAAAGCTTGAAACAGGAGGAGTAAAGCAACATGTCAGGGCGGCCCCGAGGCAGAGTGTCCCGGTATCACTCTTCGGAGACAGCCAGGTGCGGGGGAGCGTCTGCGTGGTGATCTTCCCAAGAACATGCCTTCAGGAACACCTCCAGACCCCTCACACACAAAATGTTAGGAGAACTGTCATTTTCACGGGTAAAGCTACTAACCAATAACCCAAAATAAAGAACCAACTTGTCAGGAAATGTCCCCGCAGGTAATAGAACATAAGCCTAGTCAAATAATGCCATATGGAGATAAAAAGATTCAAGCATACGATTGGTCAGGATGACTATCTTCCACGCAGTTCTTCAGGAGAGACACAGGACTGAATCCTGGGAGCCAGGGCATGTCTCCCCAGCAAAGGCTGCCAGGAAGTCTCTGGATAAGATCCAACTCAGTGAGATGCCCAGGCAAACACTGTTGGAGGGAAGAAACACAACTCCGAGAAAGAGCCAAAGCAAAATGGCAGGAATCAGGAGGCACCAGGATGAGACTGTGCTGGCGGTGAGCTCGCAATGCCGCTCGCCTGTGGGCCCCCAGGAGGAAGTGTCCTGCTTGCTCTCCTATAGACACGACCTCTCCTGGGCTTGGTTCCATGATCTATTCATCTGTCTTCAGGTAAAGCAGATCCAGGCCCATTATTCCCACGGATGTCATCCCATAAAGCCTTCAGTATTCTAAGACCCATTTCTAGACAGCCAGGAAGGCACCAAGATTTTCTCCACTTCACATTTAATTTGCTTATGTTTAGTGCTTCAATAGTACAGTAATCCTCCCTTCTCTATGGGGAAAAGGCTCCAAGTGGATGCCTGAAACCACAGATGGTACCAAACCCTGTTTGTACTATACCTGCCTACCGATGATAAAGTTTAATTTATAAATTAGGTGCAGTGAGAGATTAGCAATAATAACTAAAAATAAAATAGAACAATTAGCCAAAACCGATTTGGCTCAGTGGATAGAGCGTCGGCCTGCAGATTGAAAAGTCCCAGGTTCAATTCTGATCAAGGGAAAGTACCTTGGTTGCGGGCACATCCCCAGTAGGGGGTGTGCAAGAGGCAGCTGGTCGATGATTCTCTCTCATCGATGTTTCTAATTCTCTATCCCTCTCTCTTCCTCTCTGTAAAAAATCAATAAAATATTAAAAAAAAGAAAGAAATGTTTTGTTTTGCTTTTTAAATAGAACAATTATAATAATATACGGTAATAAACGTTATGTGAATGGCTTCGGGAACATTATTAAGCAAAATAAGAGTTTCTTGAACACATGCACTGTGATACCACGATAGTCTAATGGATGACCAAGGCAGCTCTAAGCACATACAGCACAGCGCACTGGACAAGCGGATGAGTCACACCAGGCGGGACAGAGCCAGATGGTTTGAGATTTCATCATGCTCCTCTGAAGAGCACCTTATTTAACACTTACAAACTGTTTACTTCTGGAATTTTCCATTTAGTATTTTCAGACCTCGATGGGGTGTAGGTAACTGAAACTGCAGAAATCGAAACCACAGATAAGGGGGACCACTATCATCTTTTCAGAAATTTTCACAGGAGGTAACTGCAGACAAAGATGAACAAAGATGATCTATCTTAGCAAACAAAAGAGAAAGTCACAGCATCAACGAATGAGGTCAGTGGGGATGAAACTGCCTGAGGAATGATTCCCAAAGACTTTCCTTTAGCAAGTGAAGACCTCCTCAATGTGTTTCCGCCTTCAGAGACCAGTTGGCAGCTGAGAGGGGATGTTTACCAGATTGTCCTTCCAGGAGAGGTGGATGTTGGAGGTCAAGCCAGTGAACAGACATCACTGGGAAGAAATAAACAATCCAGCCACACTCTTGAGCAAGCTCCATCACAAAACAGAAGTCCCCTGGGGCTGTTAATCAAAATTGAGTTGCTTCTGATATCCCCCAATCTGAGTAAAATTCCTTCTCAAGGGTGGTTATTCTATGGGGAAATAACTTTTCCACTGTGGTTAAGTGATATTCCTTAGACATGAGTAATGATGGCGAAATTATCTAAGAAATGATTGCTTAAGAGATTGTCAACAGCACAACAAAATGTCAGGCCTAAAGATGCATCCAATCCTTCAGAAACTCCAAAGAAAAATCAAATGACTATATGGGCCCTAACCGGTTTGGATCAGCAAATAGTGTTGGACTGAAGGGTCCCAGGTTTGATTCCAGTCAAGGGCATATACCGTGGTTGTGGGCACATCCCCAGTAAGGGGGTGTTCAGGAGGCAGCTGATGGATATTTCTCTCTTGTCAATGTTTCAAACTCTCTATCCTTCTCTCTTCCTCTCTGTAAAAAAATCAATAATATATATATATATATATATATATATATATATATATATATATATATATATATATATATCTAGTGGATAGATGAGGGGAGCCTGTTAGTTCCAGACCAAACAAAAACAAAGAATTGGTAAGATTGGTCAGTCAATTTCTATTTGATTTTCCCCTCAGTTGGGTTGACATTTGATTGTAACACAAACAACATAAGCTTTAAGAGCAATCATTTTGGCCTCAGCATGACCTGGATGCAAATGCCAGGCATGGCACTTACTAACTGTGTGGCCCTGACCAAGTTCCCTACCTCTCGGTGCCCTAAAGGCCCGCCTCCCCTAAAGTTAGGGACTAATAAGCTTTACTATTACACTTACTAGTTGGTCCGAAGGTTGTGGGTTATTGTTAAGCTGATTAACTATTACACTTACTATTTACATTTTTGTTTGCTGAGTTAGCTCCTCTCTGTTCATCTCTGTCTGGAGCTGCACTGCTAAGGTGGCACCATGTTCCCCAGAGGCAGAGCTGGTAGCATGGGGCATGCTGGCAGCAGTAGGGGAGAGGACCGCTTGCCACTTAGTGCTCCCTGCTGTCACATGGCTGTAAAAGCAGGTCCTTGTTGCCTCCCCCCATCCTCCCCCACCCCCATCTCTCAAGGAATTCTCTTTTTTTTTTTTAATAAATTTTTATTGTTCATATTATTACAAATGTTCCTTCCCCCCCCCTTCTCACCCCACCCTCTGTCCTTTCCCCACACCCCATTGTCCTCATCCATAGGTGCACAATTTATGTTCAGTCTCTTCCCACATCTCCCTCTCCCCTTTTCCCCAAGAATCATCAGTTCACTCCCCTTCCATACCTCTGATTCTATTATATTCAACAGTTAATATTGTTCCTCAGATTTTTTTTAGTTTCCTTGGTTTTTAGATTCACTTGTTGATAGTTACGTATTTGTTGTTCATAATTTTTATCTTTGTTTACTTTCTCTTCTGAAAGAACCCCCTTCAGCAATTCATATAATTCTGGTTTGGTGGTGATGAACTCCTTTAGCTTTTTTTATTAGTGAAGCTCTTTATCTGACCTTCGAATCTGAGTGATAGCTTTGCTGGATAGATTATCTTTGGCTGTAGGTTCTTACTATTCATCACCTTGAATATTTCTTGCCATTCCCGTCTGGCATGCATGGTTTCTGTTGAGAAATCAGCTGACAATCATATAGGTGTTCCTTTATAGGTAACTACCTGCTTAGCTCTTGCTGCTTTTAATATTCTCTCTTTGTCTTTTGCTCTTGGAATCTTAATTATGATTTGTCTTGGTGTGGTCCTCTTTGGATTCCTTTTATTTGGAGTTCTGTGTGCTTCCTGGACTTGTAAGTCCAATTCTTTCACCAGGTGGGGGAAGTTTTCTGTCACTATTTCTTTCAGTATGTTTTCGATATCTTGCTCTCTTTCATCTTCTGGGACCCCCATAATTCTGATGTTGGATCGTTTGAAGTTGTCCCAGAGGTTTCTTACATCATCTTCAATTTTCTGGTTTCTCTTGCCTTCTAGCTTCTGCATAGGAGTGTCTTCTGGCTCTTTATGTTCCAAATCTTTGACTTGATTCTTGCGATCTTCTATTCTGTTTTTAGGACTCTGTATAATATTTTTTATTTCAGACAATGTATTCTTTATTTCTTGTTGATCCCTTATCATTTCTTGTTGATCCCTTTTCATATCCTCATAGGTCTCATTTATTTTATCGGCCTTTTCTAGGAGACTCTTGAAAAACCTTATAAGTGTGGTTTTGAACTCTATATCCAGTCGCTTTTTGTCCTCCATTTCTTTCGTTTGTGATCTATTTGGTTTAGGCATTTTCGCAGGCAGCTTTCCTGATGGGGCGGGGTTTCAGGGTGGAGCCTACAGCCTTGGCTTCCGTCAGCCCCGCCCTATGCGACTCCTGAGACTCAGGGTCCTTCAGTACTTGTTGCAAGCGCCTCTGAGAGAAAGGTGCCCTCGATTTTCGCCTGCTGCCAAACTGTCTGCTCTCCCCCAATGAGCCCGGTATTGGGATTCAGTTCAGTTGGAAGTGGAATTGGAGGTGGCGTTCAGAGCAGTCTGGAGCCCCTGTCTCCTTCCCGTCAGGGCAATCCCGCGGCACAGCCAGCCGGCCCTTCTCTGCGCGCACTGTGCGCGCCTCCGGGACCTCCTCTCTCCGTTCCCTGGGGTTCCGCCTTACAGCCCAGCTCCCTATGGGTGAGCCTGGGTCCCCAGGGTCTGGCCTAGAATTGGGGTTCAGAGCAGTTGGAGCTGGGCCCAGCACAATCGGAGCTTTTCTCTGCTTCCCGCTTGGGAACGCCAGCCAGGCACTCGGCCTCCCTCCTCTCAGGCTCCGTCCTCTCCGCCCGCCGCGTGTCTCCGTACCTTAGGCTTTTGCAGCTCCTCCGCGCTTCCTTCTGGTTTTCTCCTTGCTTCTTGTTGTAGGATTTCCAGTCAGTCGACTTTCCTGTAGTTCTGGGTAATGTCCATTTTATATTTTAGTTGTATTTTATTGAAATTGTTGTGTGCGGCTGCGGCTAGTTGCCTACCCGAGCAGCCATCTTGGATTCTCTGTCAAGGAATTCTCTTGAAAGAACTCTTCAGCTTCTGTTTGCAATCTCTCTGTACCCACAAAGGTAATAGGCATGAGAAAAAGCTTTTTGATTTGTCAAGATGTGTAAAGATGTATGCACGAAGCTGTTCATAAAAATATGTCTACAGCAGTGAAAACCCCAAAGCAACCACAATGTCACCAACAAAGGGGAAGTGGTACAGCTAAACAATCATATGATTTGGGCATGTATATGAGTGTGTGTGTGTGTGTGTGTGTGTGTGTGTGTGTGTGAAAGAGAGAGAGAGAGAGAGAGAGAGAGAGAGAGAGAGAGAGAGAGAGGGAGAAAGAAGAGGGAGAAAGAGAGGGAGAGGGAGAGGGAGAGATGGGAAAACAAGAGGGGTTTTAAATAATTCAGTTCTTTTACCATTTTCCAGAACTTTAAATTCTAAATTTTTATTAGATTCAGAACCTACATGACTAAAAAGAAACCCCTCTCCCTTTTAGTATTTGTTCCTTCTGCCTAAGTAGTAACCAAGGGAGGAGATAAGACCCACAGGACTGGAGGTTGCTGGGCCAAACCATGCCTGTACACTACCACCAGGGAGCAGTATCAGAGAGACGAGGACAAACCAACAGAGAGGAACTCCAAGTTAGTGCACTTTGCCAAGCCCTGCCTGCGCACCCTCCCCTCGGAGGGTTTTAGGTAACTGGCTGAGCTCCAGAGTCTGTGCTACCCCATCCCGGGTTCCAATCTGCTTAGCATCTGAACTTTTCTTCAAAGACGTGAACATCTCCTCAACAACTTCACAGAACAAAAACACACACAGACTGACAGCTGACAGTAATTTTGAGAGCTGATTGCAAAAAGAGTACTTTGATTTGGTATATAATGTCTTGTATATTTCAG
Organism: Pipistrellus hanaki; assembly: GCF_964339955.1. Classification (NCBI taxonomy): domain Eukaryota; kingdom Metazoa; phylum Chordata; class Mammalia; order Chiroptera; family Vespertilionidae; genus Pipistrellus; species Pipistrellus hanaki. The sequence continues at coordinate 9,404,601 of NC_140516.1, read as the reverse complement.
ATAGCTAGGTAGATAGAACAAAGGCATTACTGCAATTCATCATGGAAATATCCCACTCTGACCATTATGCATCTATTAAAAGCAATAATGTAGAAAGATATGTGATGACAAAGCAAATGCATTATCTCAGGGTGTGTGTCTGTGTGTGTGTGTGCCTGCTTGTGCTCGCGCATGAGAGCATGCCTAGAGAAGCATGTAGAAGTATATAGAAAGATGAACATTTGAGTGATAGGATTACTGATGAATTTTTATTTTGTTATACTTTTCTATATCACTTAAACTTCTTTATAATGATCATGGCTGCTTTACAAAGTTAAAAAGAAATAGATATTTTTACCATTGGGGAAATAAAATCTATTTTTTAAATTGATTTCAGAGAGAGGAAGGGAGAGGGAGAGAGGAAGAGAAATATTAATGAGAGAGGATCATTGATTGGCTGCCTCCTGCACTCTATCTAATTGAAGATCAAGCCCACAACCCGGGCATGTGCCCTGACCAGGGAATCAAACCGTGATCTCCTGGTTCATGAGTCAATGCTCAACCACTAAGTCACGCCAGCCAGGCTATTTTTTTTTTTTTTTAAGTAAAATGTATACATGTGAGTCTGAGCAGCTCAATTTCTGTACATTTGTAACTTCAGCTTCACTGTGACTGCTAGATAGGATGCTGCACTCCCAGTGTTTGATTGCCAACAGGATTATTCTAAACCGGCCTCCAGAATGGGACAGTGATCTTCTGGTTGCTTCCTTCCCCGATCCTCCCTTAGGAGAAAAACTGGCTTCTCTGGTTGTTGAGATTGTTAGGTACCTACACGTCTTGGGGCAACATTTCTTTGCTGTGCAGACTATAATAACATATTAAATGTCATGCTGTTTGTCAAACCCCATCCCCCGTTCTCTTGAAGCTGTCCTACATGCCAGGATTCCAAAGTTCTTGGCCTGCAATCTGGTGGGAAAGTCAGGCTCGTGATGGGAGAAGGGCAACACTACCACAAACTTCAGGTTAACGGATTACCTGTCTCTCTGGACATAAGCCTAAATAAACAACTCTTTCATCAAAACACAAAAGAGCTCACTGAAACTGCGCTCTTGTCATAACACTGCTCTTCAGACTATCCTATATAACAAAGCCCAGCAGCCATAACGGCAGAATGACCAGAACTACCACTCGGCCAGTCACTATGAGGTGCACTGACCACCTCTTGATGCCTTTCCCAGGCTGGCAGGCTCTGATCGCTAATAGAGAATGGAAACCAGGGTGGCTGGTGGGGGTTGTGGGCAGTGCCAGGCCAAAGCCCCCATCCCAACAGTGGCCCCACACAGAGAGGGCAACCCACAGCATGGGGTGGGGCTGGTGAGTGGGTAGCAACAGCCGACCTCTCGGTCCCTCACCCGGCCATCAGGCTCCCACCACTGGATGGCAAATGGGGAACCGGGGTGAGTGGCGGCCAGATGGCCCTGATTGCAGGCAGGCCCCGGGACCGTAATCACACAGGATTTCATGTGCCGGGCCTCTAGCAATTATTACAACGGCCTTGGCAACTTCTGTTATCCACTGCTCATGGCCAGTCTTATGATCACTGATATAACCAGCATAAGCACAATGCTAACTCTTTCCTACCAGGCATAGTCCTTCAGGCACCTCAAACTCAAGAAGTCAGTCTCTGGTTATTGTACCCAACCATCCACCCCACCTCCCACTGCCCCCTGTGACACTTCAGTGGGTTAATTCACACAAAGCACAGAGTGCTGTGCCTGGGACCTAGGAGATCCTCAACAACACCAGCTGCCATCACCATTGTTGTCGTTATGCTATGCCCACATAACTGTATTATTTTTCTTAAATTTAGAATATATTTTTATTGATTTCAGAGAGGAATGGAGAGGGCGAGGGAGAGAGAGATAGAATCAAGAATTATTGATTGGCTGCCTCCTGCACACCACCTACTGGGAATCGAGCCTCAAAAGTCCAGGCATGTGCCCTGACCAGGAATTGAACCGTGACCTCCTGATTCATAGATCGATGCTCAAACACGGAGCCACGCCGTCCAGGCAGACCCACAAAACTGTCTTTGTGTTATTGCTGTGGGTTCTGGAGGCCCCCACCACCGCCACCATTTTCTCTCTACATTGACAGAAGCCCCAGACTGTGTTTCCTCTCACAGCCATGTGGTGTCACCAGCACTTCATAAACGCTCACCTGAAAAGGCTGCCTATTAATAAGTAACTTCAGGAGGCTGTTCAGCAGGGATTCCGATCCAGACACATGTCTGCTTATACAAAGAGCCAAGCCTGGACAAAGGGTCTTTCCATGGATTGCAAAAAGCTTTCCTTTTGTGTAAAATACCCCTGCTTTAATTTCTGAAATTTTCACTAATTACTCTAAGAAGAGATAAGTAGACCGAGGGACAACTTGAAAATAACAATGGTTATTTATTGAGCACCTAACAGGTGCAGGCATTGTCCTAAATGAGACAAGGTCCCTGCCCTCCTGGAGCCTACGGAGTAAGCTGAGGCCAGCTCTGAAGAAGCTAGAGAGAGTCCGGAAGCCACTGTGCAGACCTTGTGTAGTCCAGGGGCTTATAAACGGGGCAGCTCCGGCCTGGGTCTGTCCTGATGGCAGCCAGCATTATGATGCTGCACACGGATCGTCTGAAGGAAGCCAGCTGTCCTCAGGCTCACATAATGGATGTGATTTCAGGTGCAAAGTGGAAGTTTTCCAAATGGAAAGATGTGTCAATGTGTGTGTGTTTCACATGGCCATGCATGCATCTATCCATGAATTAAAATCCCTTTTTCTTACTCTGTGACTTTGTTATGTCATATCCTCTCTTTAAGGGGAGGATAGCAATGCTTCGTTTACAGAACTCATGTGAGGATACCTGAGATAATGCATGGAAAGCCTTAGCTCTTAGCCAGACAGATCACGGGCACACGGTAATTGGCAGTTACCGTGGGGGCTGTTTCTCTGTTTTCCCGAGTGGAGAAGCTGGGTATTAAGAAATTATAGAAGAAAAAAAAAGAGAGAGAGAGAGAGAGAGAGAGAGAGACCAGAGGCAGAAATAGAGACAAGCTGGCACCCGGGTGGGGGGCTGTCATTCTGATGGAGGGACAATCACACCCACCACAGACAACACAGCACATTTATTTATTACCAAAGGGGGGTTTAAGGTCAACGGAGTTTTGGGTGTGCCCAGGTCCTATTCATTCCTCATTCCTGGTACAAGTTGAGATTTAGTATATCAAGACCTGGGTAAGTCAAGGTCTATTCATTCCTCATTCCAAACACATGGAAAAGATAAGAAATCAGTACTGATAACAGTCTCCCACATTTTGGGAGGCTGTTTTCAGAAGATGGCCTTGCCAGTCACCTCGGACTCGGCTGACTTTAATTTAAAGATCATCCATGTACATTCCCAGGGGGTCCTCTACACTTCACTATTATAACAATTAAGTCAACACAAAACCATTGTGCACCAAGCATGAGCCAGGCCCCATGCTTGCCTCTAAACACAATTCTTGCCCTCAAAGGAGCTTCTAATCGAATAGAGGAGCAACTCTTATACCAAATAATGATCACACAAGCTGAATAGAATCACGTCCCAAGAGAGGAAGTACAGAACCTAAGAGACTTCAAGCAGATGTTGCTATGAATGTAGGCAAGGAGAGTTAGCCTAGACCTTTGGGTCTAAACACAGGTATGGGATGGAGGCACGGAGGCCAGATCCATGAATCCAAGACAGTGCAGAGGGAAGCCAACCCCACAGCCCAGGGTTCCATTTACTGGGTAAATTAGAGCTCAGCAGGCAGCCTGGCAGGAGGGACTGTGCAATATCCTCAAGAAAGCCTCCTTCTCCAAGGCTTGCAGTACCTGACACACTGGGTCATAAAGGTACTTCCCTGAGGATTCACAGACTTCCTGTGAGCAGAGGCACTATGCGGTATGCTCAGAGAGCTTCCCAGCCTGCCTGGACAAAGACTAAACCCCTATCTCAGGTCCTGAAGCCTCCTGCATTCCATGGCCACTTCTGAGGGCAAATTCAGCAAGACACATCTGAAACAGTGTCCTTATGACTACGTGACAGCCCAGAGCTCCACAAATCAACCTCCAGGACAGGTGCTTTCCTGCTGGGAGTGTCCGTGCAGGCTTCACAAAGCGGGTGGCACTGAACCTCGGCCTCAGTGGGACTGGGGAAAGATGCTCTAGGAAGGGAGAAGAGAAAAGCAAGACAGAGGCGGGGTTGGAATCCACAGACCATATCTAGATCTGGCAAATAAGCCAAGGACAAAGCTCCCGTTACTAAGGGCCTCAGGGAGTACTTACACTACGTGGTCTAGGCTAACATCTGGCATGCATTATCTCATCAAATCCTCAGCCTTATTATCTTCATTTTTCTTTCAGATAGGCTTAGTGAGATGAGTGACTATGGTTACAGAGATAACACCTGCTAAAACTGAAATTCAATCCTGACCCAAGTCCAACCTTTATGAATCATCATGCAGTGTTCGCTTCCACTGAGATGCGGTTAGCAAAGTGCCTCCGGCTTGGGTCCGAGTGGGCAGTGCACGCCTAGCAAAGCATTGCATTCAGAGACCCTAAAGTTCTGCAGTGAGAACATTTTGGTGGCCTCCAGGACTTGTCAGGGAGACTTCTTAAGCCTGAGCTTCTGGTGCATGCAGACCCGAGCCAACAAACAACCCAACATGGAGCCAGGGAAACTCCGTGTCTGCTGGGAGTGTGATTGCCCATCCGGGCACGGGAAAGGTCTTCCCAGATGCGGCTGGGCTCACTATGTCATTCTTTGGCAAAATTCTAGGTTTCCATTATCTTCAGGACCCTAGATGGCACTTGATTTGTTTCCATAGTTACAGGTATCTATTCCCAATAAAAATTAGCAGTTCAGCCTACTGCTGAGGGTATGCAAACAAAGAGCTTGAGGCTGGTGAGAACTTAGTGCCTCACAGGGTCTCTCCCCACTGCCCTTTGCTTGGGAGCATCACAGGGCCTTGGGGTCCTCCTTTCCCCAGTAGAGAAGGAGGAGGGAGAACTCACCAGAACTACTGGAGGTGCAAGGTGTGGAGCAGAAAACATCCAGCTGTGAGTCAGGTCACCTTTAATGCATGGGTAATGACTTTGGGCAAATCTCTGTGTCGTTTATAAAATAGTAGGTCAGATCAGGTGATCCTGAAGAGCCTTCAGAGTTTTGTTTTGTTGTCTTAATTTATTGTGGTAAAAATGCTTAACACAAAATTTACCATCTTAACCATTGTTAAGTGTATAGCCCAGTAGCATTAATATATTTTTGTTGTTGTGCAACAGGTCTCCAGAACGTTTTTAACTTGCAAAACTGAAACTTCATACTCATTAACCAATAACTTCCATGTCCACCCCTCGCCCTCTGGTAGCCACCATCCTACTTCCTGTTTCGATTGAGTTTGATTACTCAAAATATATAAGTGGAGTCATACAACATTTGACTTTTTGTGACTAATTTATTTCACTTAGCATAATACCCTCAAGGTTCATCCATACGGTAGCATGTAACAAGATTTCCTTCCTTTTTAAGGCTGAGTAATATCCCACTGTCTGTATATACCACATTCTGTTTATCCAGCCACCAGTTGATGGATATTTGGGTTGCTTCCACCTTTTGGCTACTATAAATAATGCTACTGAAATATGGTAGCAACCATACTTGAGTAAAAACTGCTGTTTGAATTTTAACCCTGCTATTCTGGCTTCTTACCTGCTTAAACATAGGGTAGTTACCTCAGCTTCCAGGTGGAGATCTGGAGGCTAAGGCAATTTTCCTGTGCCTTGGGCCAGAACTACAGGAGATTGATTCCCACTGACTCAGTAACTTCAAGGGTAGAAATTGTAGATAACCTTTAGAGATTAACTGCTGAGTTCTGCTTCTGTATTATCAGCTATTGCAAGATAGGGCCACATTCCAATGTCCAGCAGGATGTGGTTGGGAGCAACCCTGGGGGGGTGTTCCCAGCCTTTAGAATTCAGAACAAAGGAAAATTCTTGTGGTTTGGACCTTTAAAGGGACTGCCTATACCTGAAATAGTGCGGTCGTGAGTGTGGCCACCTGCATGTGGTGCTCTTGCAGCCATCCTGGCCAGTTTTTCAATAAATCCTTGCCTGCTTTTTTTTAATCAATCATCAGCCTCCGATGGTCTTATTTACTTATTTTTTAATGCATTTTATTGATTTTGTACAGAGAGGAAAGGAGAGAGATAGAGAGTTAGAAACATCGATGAGAGAGAGTCATCTATCAGCTGCCTCTTGCACATCCCCTACCAAGGATATGCCCGCAACCAAGGTACATGCCCTTGACCGGAATCGGACCTTTCAGTTCCCAAGCCAATGCTCTATCCATTGAGCCAAACCGGTTTTGGCCCAATGGTCTTATTTTGAACCCAGGGTTCGACCTCACAACACTAGTACGAACATGGATGTAAAAATATCTTTTGGATGGGGAATCGATGGGGGGGAGCTATGGGAGAAAAAAAGAGGAACACCTGTAATAATCTAAACAAAAAAGATTTATTATATAAAATAAAATAAAATATTTAAAAATATATCTTTGCCGAAACCATTTTGGCTCAGTGATAGAGCTTCGGTCTGCGGACTGAAAGGTCCCTGGTTCGATTCTGGTCAAGGGCATGTACATTGGTTGCAGGCACATCCCCAGTAGGGGGTGTGCAAGAGGCAGCTGGTCGGTCGCTGTTTCTCTCTCATCGACGTTTCTAGCTCTCTATCTCTCTCCCTTCCTCTCTGTAAAAAAATCAATAAAATATATTTTAAAAATAAATAAATAAATAAATAATATATATATTTTGGAGACACTGCTTGACTCTCAGGTTTAAGATGCAATCAGTTCAGTTGCATGCTTTATTGCTGCTTTATTTTATTTTATTTTATTTATAGTTATTTATTTATTTTTTTAAAATCAATCTTTATTGTTCATATTATTACAAAGGTTCCTCATTTCTTCCCCCCTCCACCAGGTTCCCACCCCACCCTCCGCCCCCTCCAATCCCCCATTGTCCTCATCCATAGGTGCACAGTTTATGTTCAGTCTCTTCCTCCCTCCCTTTCTCCGATAGTAAATCCCTTTTCAGATAGTAAATCAGTTACTTAGCATTTTCTCATATCAATAATACCTCCACATGCCCAATGATACATTTCACACAAAAGACATTTCCAAATAGGTCAACCAGCCTCATCCAGGCCCCACGCAAGGCACTCACAGATCAACACCCCAGCCCTATACTAACTCAACACATCCAGATCTAAGCCTTCATCACTTGACTCAGCATATTGCTGCTTTATTTTAATTTTATTTATTGATTGATGATTGATTTTGTGGAGAGGGGAGGGGAAAGGGATGTAACCGAATCCAGATTCAGCTGTCTGGTGCAACAAAAACTAAGCACACAAGACAGGTACTGGTGAAAAAGGAAGGAGGTTTTGAGTGCCAGCATCTCGACAAGATAGGGGGCTTTTCCCAGTCTTCAAAAAACCATCTAGCTTCTCAGTGAAGGCAGGGGTTTTTATTAGGAGGGAGAGGGAAAGCAGAACAAAGAGATCAGGGGAGGGGCTGTGGACATGCAGGCTGGTCCAATATGGATTTCATGGTCAGGGTCCTTGAGTCGGCCATCTGGTTGAATTCCTGTGACTGGGGGCCTTGAGGTCAGCTGCTCCTTAGGTTCACACAGGAACTGAAACTGCAGATTCTAGAAAAGAACACTTAGAAAAGAAACTTCTAACATGTAAGCTCTAGTTTCAGGAGGAAAATTCAGCTTAGAGTAACAAGCTGGATTTAACATGTGCTAAGATTAATATGGGTAGCTTTATATAAGTATAGAGTATTCATTTCCCTGTTTCAGGAAGAGAGAGAGAGAGAGAGAGAGAGAGAGAGAGAGAGAGAGAGAGCTGGATTTGTTGTTCCACTTATTTATTCATTCATTGGTTGCTTCTGATATGCGCCCTAGCTGGGAATTGAACATGAAACCTTGGTGTATCAGGACACCATTCTAACTAATTGAATTATCAGATAGGACCAATTATTGCTTTACTAGAGGCCCAGTGCATGAATTTGTGCACCAGTGGGGTCCCTCAGCGTGGCCTGCAGGATCGGGCCGAAACCAGTTCTCCAATATCCCCCAAGGGGTCCCAGTTTGCAAGAAGGTGCAGGCCAGGCTGAAGGACTCCCACCGGTGCATGATCGGGGCCAGGGAGGGATGTGGGAGGTTGGCCAGCCTGGGAGGGACCGAGAGAGAGCTCCAGGGCCTATTCGACCTGTCTCACTCAGTTCTGATCGGCTGCACCCCAACAGCAAGCTAACCTATTGGTCGGAGTGTCTGACCCCTGGTGGTCAATGCATGTCATAGTGAGTGGTTGAGCAGCCTTAGCATATCATTAGTATATTATGTTTTGATTGGTTGAACAAATGACCTGACGACTGGACACTTAGCATATTAGGCTTTTATTATATAGGATTTTAAAAAACAAACAAACAAACACAGAGTCTTTCAAAGAATGAACAAATTGAAATTAACATTTCACATACTGCATGGTGACATTTATTTAGGGAAGTCTGCTCAGTCAAACTAAGATTTTTCCACTCAATAGACTCCTAAAGTTGCAGCCCCAGAAGGAGCTAAAACAGTAAAGTTGGGCCTTGCAAAGAGAGTCCCGGCATGCTGTAGTATAATTATGAACTTCAGTTACAACATTATCTAGGAAACAAACGCTTTCAGCAGAGATAATGGGTACCTATAAATATAAATCAGTTGCTGAATGAGCATGCATTGACTTGTTGGAAAATATGGAGATGACATGCCAGGTGTGCAGAAAAACAGCCTCCAAATTCAGTAATGTATGCTGTGCCCCCAGGGAAAAGCATGTAGAATCCATACATTTTTCTTTGAAAGAAAGGTTTGCCTTGCTCTCCACGCTGAGCAGCATGGCTGAGAGATCTGGCTGAGGATCAGGCCCACAGACATGTTCCTGAATATCGGAACCTGCCCCTCGAGCACAATGACTCAGTGGGCGATGGGTGTTTATCCGAGGATTAATTTTTTCGTATAGGTGTGCCTGCTGGTGGGGGTGCAGGAGTAACTGAAACCACTCACCACAGACTCCTTTTTAGAGAAAACCGTGGTGAAACCTGGCTGAGCCATGGAAACTTATGTCTCCGGGTTTGTTTCCACACTCAGAATTCCTAACTCAGGGAGGGCCAGGCCACTCTTCACAGTAACGGTGGCCAAGCTCTTGTCTGGGGGTTTGGATATGATGAGCAAGTCTCTATATTCTTGAGATCCCAGTCCAGTGCAGGAGGCAGAGGGAAGCGGTGCCTGTTAGAAGTAGGAACTGACCGGGAGAGCCAGGAGAGGGGAAGTAACTCGGGCGGAGTGTGAGAAAAAGCCTCACACATATGATGTTTGCCTGCATTGAAGGACAAGGAGTTTTACAGGCAGAAAAGCACACGGAAGGGCCGTCAAGGCTAGGGGAACAGCATGTGTGCAAAGACATCTTGAGTTTGGAAATGTGGAAGAATGTCGGTGTGGCTGAGTAACAAAGGGGATGTGAGGCTGACCCTTGTGAAGGCCTCTTGGTGAAGTGGGACTACGCCAGAACAGGGCCACGGAACCCCGAGGAGCCCCTGCCAGCAGTCCTGGGCAGGCCCAGTTCCACTCCTGGCCTCCCACAGCTTTCACTCTGGGCCTGCGTGCCCAGAACCGAGGACGGAACAGCGGTGTCGCTTCGTGAGTAGCACAGGTTTCACTTCATGGCAGCTTGGGGTGGGAGGAGGATGCTCAGTCACCGAAGAGGCTACCTTACCGGATTTGAGCCGATGTTTCCTGGGGGGAGACCAAGGTGAGAGTGAAGGTTGCTTACCCCTCAGCTCCCTCCTGCAGTAGCCAGGCAGTCCCAGCCACCCCTGAAGCTCACCAGCATCCTGGGATACAGAAACAGCACCCATGGGCTCCAACCAGGTCCCCGTGTCCGGACAGTGTGCTCAGGAGGGGAAGCTGTTGTTACGCGGAGATATCAGCAAAAGAACACACAGCAAGGTGACCAGAGGCAGGAGGAGCCTTTGTCCTCTCTCAGAAGGACTAGCTGGTGGCAACACATTACCGTCTAAACCCAGTTATCTGTGCTTAGGAAGACAATGATTTTGTTTATTGTCCCAACAAAGGCTCTTCTTTGTTTTTTTTTTTGTTTTGTTTTTTTTTTCTTCTTTTTTTAAATGTATTTTATTGATTTTTTACAGAGAGAAGGGAGAGGGATAGAGAGCTATGAAACATCAATGAGAGAGAAACATCGACCAGCTGCCTCCTGCACACACCCCACCGGGGATGTGTCTGCAACCAATGTACATGCCCCTGACCGGAACCGAACCCGCGACCCCTCAGTCCGCAGACCGACGCTCTACCACTGAGCCAAACCGGTTTTGGCCGAAGGCTCTTCTTTCTGGGACACACACTATTCTGAATGGGACACTGGGAAAATAGACAACAATTTAGACAGTGTTGGATAAACCTGGAATCTCTCTGGGATGAGGCTCTAATGAATGAGCAGCCTGTCTCTTGAGACAGTTTCTCTTTGAGAGCTCTGAAAGGCTCTCCGGCCTCAATGGAAGTGCAGGTGATTTTTTAAAAATAATAATTAATAATTAAATGAGAGATAGAACTGGGAAGAACTACAGAGATCTCCTGAGTGGGGAGGGGGGTGCCCAAAAAATGGACACTTTTATTTTTAACATGATGCTATTTTTAACAAATTACATTGCTTTAAAAATGCCAACAGGAATCTGCACATTGAAAAATAAAATTCCCAGCCAAAACTGGTTTGGCTCAGTGGATAGAGCGTCAGCCTGTGGACTGAAAGGTACCAGGTTCAATTCCGGTCAAGGGCATGTACCTTGGTTGCAGGCACATCCTGAGTGGGGGGTGTGCAGGAGGCAGCTGATGAATGTTTCTCTCTCATCAATGTTTCTAAATCTCTATCCCTCTCCATTCCTCTCTATTAAAAAATCAATAAGCCAAAACCGGTTTGGCTCAGTGGATAGAGTGTCGGTCTGTAGACTGAAAGGTCCTAGGTTCGATTCCAGTCAAGGGCATGTACATTGGTTGAGGGCACATCCCTGGCAGGGGGTGTGCAGGAGGCAGCTGGTCAATGTTTCTCTCTCATCGATGTTTCTAGCTTTCTATCCCTCTCCCTTTCTCTCTGTAAAAAAATCAATAAAATATAAATAGCCAAAACCGGTTTGGCTCAGTGGATAGAGCGTCGGCCTATGGACTGAAAAGTCCCAGGTTCGATTCTGGTTAAGGGCATGTACCTTGGTTGTGGGCACATCCCCATTAGGGGTGTGCAAGAGGCAGCTGGCTGATGATTCTCTCATCGATGTTTCTAACTCTATCCCTCTCTCTTCCTCTCTGTAAAAAATCAATAAAAAATATGTTTTAAAAAATCAATAAAATATTTTTTTAAAAGAAAAAAATAAAATTCCCTCTCATCTTTTCTCCCTGCACTTTCTCCCCCCAAAAAGGTAAGTAACCATTGCTATCAATTTGCAGGGTTACCTCCTAGACCTTGTTCTATGTATATGTCAGTGTATTCCTGTGGACCTACACATAGCTGGGCATAGACAGAGAGAGACAGGACCAGAGTTGGGATAGAGACGGGGATAGAGACATCTGCTGTCAGTTATTCTTCCTGTTCACCAGGAACAGGGAGCCTAGCGAGTTCAGCTCTTGGGAATAGAGAGTGAGGAGTAAATGTTTTCTATTTCCAGCTGGCAAAGCAGAATCACACTGGAGCCAATGCATCGGGGGAGAGGCTGGGAAGCCAGGCCGTGGGGAGGCTGAGATTTCTGAGGTAACAGAAGAGATGAGATTAGAGGTACTTAACATGATGGGGGCTGAGCCCTCTCTGTCCCTAATGGCTGCAAGATCTTTGCAGAGACTGGACCATAGGCACTAAAGCATTGAGAGTGGCTTCAGGGTCTAATGGCAAGTGTATGTCAGTGGAGCAACTGCAAGGTGAGGTTGACAACTCAATACTGTGAGGATGTGGAGCAACAGGAATGCATACCTCGCTCCTGGGAATGAAAATCAACAGTTTGCAAGTGTCTTATAAAGTTGGACATACACTTACTACACGACCATTCCTAGATGCTGATCCAGGAGAAATGACATGTGTCCAAACAAAAGTTGTATAAAAATGTTCCTGGCAGCTAGATTCATAAATGAAAGAAAAACAAAAACAAAAAACAACAACAAACAAACAAAAAACTAGAAGCAACACAAATATACCCATCATCAGGTGAATGGATAAATGAATTTTGGCATACATTTTTAACATACAATGAACTATGCTTAAGCATTAAGAAGAAATAAAGTACTAATAGTGTACACAGCAACATGAATGCACCTCAAAAGTATAATTCCAAGTCAGTGATTTTCAACCTGTTTCATCTCATGGCAACATGAACTAATTTGCTAATATTTTGAGGCATAATACCAAAAAATAGGTTTTTTGCTGATCTGACCAAAAAAAAGAAGGATTATGATTCATTCACACCAAATGGCTATTGTTGTGTTGGCTGCTATCATTCTTATGTTTTATTTGACAACCTAAGAGAAAAAAGATCAGTGACCTCCACTAAATAGTCAGGCATTGCATGTTTTAAAGATTCTTGTGGCATACCAGTGTCCCTGCCACCGCACATCTGTGGAAAATCGGTGTTGTAAGTGAAAGAAGCCAGACACAGCCGAAACCGGTTTGGCTCAGTGGATAGAGCGTTGGTCTGCGGACTGAAAGGTCCCGGGTTCGATTCTGGTCAAGGGCATGTACATTGGTTGCGGGCACATCCCCAGTAGGTGGTGTGCAAGAGGCAGCTGATTGATGACTCTCTCTCATCTATGTTTCTAGCTCTCTATCTTCCTCTCTTCATCTCAGTAAAAAAAAAAAAAAAATCAATAAAATATATTTAAAATGCCAGAGTAATCTTCTTTAAAAAAAAGAAAAGAAAGAAAGAAAGAAAGAAAGAAAGAAAGAAAGAAGCCAGACACAAAATACAATATACGGCATGATCCCATTTCCATGAGGTACCTTACAAAAAAGAAACTACAGTGATGGAAAGTAGATCGGTGGTTTCCCGGGGCAGGGGGAAGGGAACTGATGACAAAGGGGCAGGCCAGGACTATTAGGGCAATAGAGGGGCTGTGTGATCATTGCGGCGTGGGAACATGGCTGTAAGCATTTGCCACAACACTTCAAATGGCACACTTAATTGGTGATGTCACCTTAACTGTCACTTAGTTAAAAAGTGTACTTTACTAAAGCCAACAATTTTTTTTTAATAATTCAAGCAAAAATAAAAGTGAGAAGGAAATTGATATCAGGATTGAGAAATGGATATAACTGGAAACAAAAGAGTTTTTGGAAAACAACTTTAAATAACTATACCTTAAAACACACATGTCAAACACAAGGCCCCCGGGCCAAATCCGGCCCGCCAGGCCTTGCAATGTGGCCCGCACCGCGCTGTCATCACTGCACTCCGCTGCGTTCCATCACAATGATGCGCAGTGACATAGGAGGCTTGTGATCTCACCGGCCGCCCTACTTGCTATCTATTACGCATGCGCATAGATAACAAGTCACACGAGATTCAGGAGGCGTGACCTATAGTCCGGCATCCGATGTGGTTGTGCGGGTGGCAGAGCAGAGGAGACAGTGAGTGTGCGGGCATAAAAAATACACAGCAGAAGCTGCCAGTTCCTGGCATAAAGTGCAGGCATAAAAATCGCAACAGAATCTGCTATCTGTACCCAGCCAGGCATTTATTGACTGACTTTTTTTTTCTCCACTCCATCTGCCAAATCAAGCTATCCCTGTGCAGTTTTCAACTTTTTCCTTCTAATGCAGATTTCCAATAAACTACATCTTTTACTGCCAATATTGATTCCAAAATGTCCAGGAAAAGAAAAGTTGACGGTGAAGGCAGACAATTTAATGACAAATGGGAAAATGAATACATGTTTGTGCTTAGAGAGGGCAAACCAGTGTGTATATTGTGTTATGAGACAGTGTCGGTGATGAAAGAGTACAATATACGTCGTCATTTTGACACCAAACATAATGTTAAGTATGGCAAATATACTTTGGAAGAAAAGCATAAAATTGTTAAAGAACTAAAAGGCAAACTACAATCACAGCAGCAAATGTTTACAAAGGCTACAGCGAAAAATGATGCTGCAGTGAAAGCAAGCTTTATAGTGGTTGAAGAAATTGCCCGTACTACAAGGTGTTTTTCAGAGGGTGCCTTTTGGAAGCAATGCATGCTAAAAGTGTGTGAGCAAGTATGCCCAGACCAGATACAGAGTTTTCAAAATGTCAGTTTGTCAAGAAACACCATTGCAGATAGAGTTCAAAGAACTCTCAGGAAATCTATCATCACAGCTGGCCGAACAGGCATGCAGTTATCTCGCTTTTTCACTTGCTATCGATGAAAGCACAGACAACACTGATACAGCGCAGCTGTCCATCTTTATACGTGCTACGAAGACCGACCTCTCTGTCACTGAGGAACTTTTGGATGTAGCTGCCATGCATGGGACGACGACTGGTAGAGATATATTTGAGGCTGTGGAGAAATCTATAAATAATTTTAAATTACCCTGGGAAAAGTTGGTGGGGCTAACTACCGATGGCGCACCTTCAATGTGCAGAGAAAAGAAAGGCTTGGTTGGACTAATGAAGGAAAGAATGCAAAAAAGTCACTGCCACACACCCTTGATTACTTATCATTGCATTATCCACCAAGAGGCTATGTGTGGAAAAGTTCTGGACATGAATGACATAATGACCACAGTCATTAAAACTATTAACTTTATACGGGCACGTGGCCTGAATCATCGCCAGTTCCAGCAGTTTTTACAGGAGGTGGGTGCAGAGCATGGAGACGTGCCATACCACACAGAAGTAAGATGGCTGAGCAAGAGCGCAGTCCTCAAAAGATTTTTTGAGCTCAGAGAACAAATTGCTCTTTTCATGGAAAGTAAAGGAAAGCCCTTGCCTGAACTGTCGGATCCCGCCTGGCTATGTGATTTTGCTATGATGTGTGACATATGCGAGCATCTTGCCCAACTGAATCTGAAGCTGCAGGGACGCAAACAAGTCACCACGAAGATGTCTGACATGATCACAGCATTCCAGCGTAAACTTCAACTATGGAAGTCCCAACTGGAACAGGACAATCTTGCCCACTTTCCCGTTTGTTTGAGTATCTCAACCACTATTTCTGGTACTTTTCCTTGCAGTCGGCTGGCTACCAAAGTTAGCCGTTTACTAAGTGAATTTGAGCGGCGCTTCTCTGACTTTAGAACACAGCACTCAGGCTTTGACATCTTTGCCAATCCTTTTACAGTTGATGTCAACAATGTGCCCCATCACCTTCAGATGGAGATAATCGAGCTTTAGTCTGACAGTGGCCTGAAATCAAGGTTTCAGGATGTTGAAATTGAGGACTTCTACCCTCTACTGCCCCCTGATTCAATGCCAGAGCTCCGACTTCATGCTGCCCGTATTCTATCCATGTTCGGGAGCACCTATCTTTGTGAACAGATGTTTTCAATAATGAATCTGAACAAAAACAAGCACAGATCACCCATTACCAATGACAACCTCCATGCTGTTTTGCGGGTTGCTACAGCCCAAGAAATAAAACCGAACATTGACTCATTGATCCGGGGAAAACGGTGTCAGACACCTAGCCAGAAAACAAAACAATGAGCATTTTAGGTACATTCCAATATTACTGTTTTGCTTGATACCAATATTACTGTTTTGCTTGATAGCATGTGAGTTGGTTAACAGCACTGTTAAGGAAAAGATTGTTCCACTCATTTTAAATTCACATTTCTGGTTAACATTGTCAGTTTATGACTATTCAGTAAACCATTCGGCCCGCGATTTAGGCTGGATTTTAGATTTTGGCCCCTTCTCTGATTGAGTTCGACATCCCTACCCTAGAGCCTTCCTGCGTCCCTCCCCAGCCCCGATCTTGCACCGGTGGGGTCCCTTGGCCTGGCCTGCACCCTCACACAATCCGGGACCCCCTCAGGGGGATGTCAGAGAACCGGTTTCAGTCCAACCCTGCAAGCCAGGCCCAGGAACCCCACTGATCCACGAATTCGTGCACCAGGCCTCTAGTGTCTTCATATTAATCTAACCCGTCTTCATAGCCTAAAACTGTAAATGACACAAATGATACATTTCCACAACAGAAGATCACACAACAATGAAAATGAATGCTACAACTACACACAATGGCATGAATGAACCTTACACACAATATTTAACAAACGGTGGCAGGCTAAAAGGATACAATACTGGTAAGGAAGGGCTGTGAATGGAACTGAATGCTTGCTGTGCTCCCACTTCAACTCCACGCGTTGCAGCCCTAGCCCCTGGGATGCCACTGGAGGTGGGGTTCTGGGAAGTGATTAGGGCTGGAGGAGGTCAGAGGGTGGGGCCTCCGTGACTAGTGTCCTGTAGGAGGAAGAGGGCCAGAGCACTCTGACATGTGAGGACACAGCCCGAAGACAGCCGTCTGCAAGCCAGGAAAAGAGTCCCCATCAGACTGCCCACGCTGGCACCCTCACCTCAGACTTGCAGTCTCCAGAACGGTGGGAAAATAAGTTCCTGTAGGGTACCTGCCTGCCTTGGGTACCCTGTTATGGCAGCCCAAGCTGAACAAGACAAGGAGAATACTTAGGTGAAAGAGCTGTACCTAGCATCTAGTCAAAGTTAGTAGCGAGGCAAAAAAAAAAAGGGGGGGGGGGGGGAATGTGACCTATAATAAAGGGGTAAACCAGTAAGGTATGATGGGAAATTGAATTAGCAAAGATTTTAAAACAAATATGGTAAATAGCCTCAGGGATTTAAAGGAAAAAATAAACAGAATGAGGAGAGAAATCAAAGCCTGATCGACCGTGTGACCATTCAAATGTCCCCCTGGTAGCTATGGCGTGCACTGACCACCAAGGGGCTGACGCTCAACGCAGGAGCTGCCCTCAAACTTTTTAAAGTGGGGGCCAGATCACGGTCCCTCAGAGAGCTGGAGGGCCGGACTATATGAACTACTAATTCCTACTGTAACACCTCGGCTGCGCTCACTGCCCAAAAAACCTAGCAGGCCGGATCAGACTCCTCTGCGGGCCGCATGTGGCCCGCGGGCCGTAGTTTGAAGACCCCTGTGCTAACCTGTGGTGACCTGACAGCTGGAGTTCTCGGATGATGCATCCGGAACCAGAGAGGAGGGCGCCCAATTCTGGGTTCACCCGAGAACCACCCTCTCACAATCTGAGACCCTTCGGGGAATGTCAGAGAGCCGGCTTCCGCCCAATCCCCACAGGCCAGGCCAAGGGATCCCACCTGCGCAGCACAAATCTGTGCTCCGGGCCTCTAGTAGAAATATAAAAAGGACCCAAATGAACTATTAGAACTAGAATAAAGCCCAGCCAGTTAGCTCAGCTGGTTGAGCATCATCCCATGCATGCATCAGGAGGTCACCAGTGAGATCCCGGTCAGGGCACATACCCAGGGTGCAGGCTCAATCCCCAGTAGAAGGCATACAGGAGGAAGTTGATCAATGATTCTCTTTCATCATTGATGTCCCTATCTCTCTCTCCCCACCTCCTTTCCTCCCTCTGGAAGAAAAAAAAAAAAAAAAGAAGAAAAAAAGAAAGTCAGAGTGAGCCAGAGGAGGAAAGAAAAGACATATTGCACACAGAGTATGCATGTATATTTTAACCACTGAAATGAAAATATGCCAAATGTGTGGGATGCAGAAAGCATATACATAAAATACTTATACTAGGAAAAAAAGATTTATAATCAATGGCCGAATCTTCTACCTTAGATGCTAGAAAAACAACATAACAATTCCAAAATAGGAGATAATAAAAATAAGAGACATCAATACAAATTTTTATTTCAAAAGAAATCAGTGAAGTTAAAAAAGAAAAACAACAGAAAAAAACATCACCCAGAGAAGGCAGATCCCCGAGTCACACTGCTTTGCGGTGGCAGGAGGCGGGCCGGAGGCGGTGGGCGGCTGCCTGCAGAAGGGGGGCCTGCAGAGGGCTCAGGGCAGCTTCCAAGTGGGACATGTTTTCTGTCTTCACTGGGTGACGATGGGGGTCCCCTGGGCACCCAGTTCTCAACACACCCAAGGGTACACTTGAAATGGCCAAATGTTACTGTCTCATTAACACCTCCACGGGGTGTTGTTTTCAAAACGCATTTCTGGGGGAAAGGTACTAACAAGATGGAAATGAGATTCCCCCAGCAGCCCAGGCCGTGCTGAGTAGGTGCTGGCAGCGATGCTGAGTCACAGGCACTCCAGACAGAGACCTGAGACCACCTGTGAGCCAGAGCCGGGGCCCCGAGCAGACCACTGCTCCCCAGAAATCCCCCGGGATCAGCCTCCGGCGCCCAGGCCCTGCAGCCCAGCTCCGCAGGCAGCAACTGGCCAGGAGAGCCTCCGGTGAAACGGCCATGGCCTCCGCCTTGGCAGGCGCTGGAGAACACGCACACACACAGTGATTAGCTGTTCTGCTTCTTAGGAACTGGGACAGCCCTTCTGGAGAAACGATCCGGACTGTAAATACGTCAGGCCATCGAAACAACCAACACACCTTCTGACCCATTTATCTCCCTCCTGGGACTCGACTCCAGCAAATCATCCCTGCCTCCCTCCCCCTCGCGGAAGAATCTGTATTCCACAAAGCCAACCGCCACATCCTTATCCGGGGCCATAAAAAAAAATGAAAACAACCTGAATGCGCAATCCGGGAGTTTCCAGAAGCACATTCAGGAAAACCGAGCACCTGGACGTGCTCCACGCGGGGACGAGGCGCGGAAGGCAGGCCCGGGCTGCTGCCGGAGGAGAGCTGAGCACAGGAGGGAGGTGTGCCGCGGGGGTGTCTCCTGCAGAACTTCCAAGCAATTACAAAAGGTTAATGAAATAAAACTTGAAGCCAAAACCGGTTTGGCTCAATGGATAGAGCGTCGGTTTGGGGACTGAAGGGTCCCGGGTTCGATTCCGGTCAAGGGCATGTACCTTGGTTGCGGGCATATCCCCAGTAGGGGGTGTGCAAGAGGCAGCTGATCGATGACTCTCTCTCATTGATGTTTCTAACTCTCTATCTCTCTATCTCTCTTCCTTCCTCTCTGTACAAAATCAATAAAATATATTTAAAAAAAAAAAAAAAAAAAAAAAAAAAAAAAAACCTTGAAGAGAAAACGGAACCACTTCTCAGCAGTGAAAACAAAAAGACACGTCACGAGAAAACAGAGACGGAAGGGGAGAGACATCTCCCCTCGGACCTGGGACCAGGCCTTGGGCTGTAACATTACACTCGGGCCATCTGTCAGCCCAGCATAGAGGCACTGATGGTTCCCCCGACCCCCCCCCCCCCCCCCCCCCCGGGGGGAGGCCTTGCCTCAGGGCAGGAAGGGGAGGGCACATATCCTGGTCTGCCTGGGACACCTGTTGTTCCGCAAAATTCTTACTAACTCTCTTAGCAAGGTAAACCTCAGGCTTCCCGGCTTGGACCACAGATCACAGGAGGCATCTCACCGGCTGGCGGCATCCATCACTGTGAAGGGCGGCGCCTCTCACTCAGCAGCAGGCTGCACGCCGGGCCCGGGAGCTGACCCTGCACTTTCTGAGTCACCGAGGCAGCCACGGCGGTCCCTGCTCTCTGGACGTGCACTGTCTGTGCTCAGGAGCGGCCTCAGCTCCTCACTGTTAACCAGTCCTCCTCTGAAGTAGATGCAGGCAAGGCCTTCACCGGACCCCGTGCCGATCACCCTCAGTGTGTGTGGGAAGCACCCTGGCTCTGTAGACGCCATCCGATGACGTCTGTACAGGACTCACTCGGGGGAGCGGGAAAGCGAAGTTCTCTGGGAGCCAGTGAGCAGAAGGCCGCCCACCACCCCTCCCGGCCCTCCTGCCTCCTTCGCCTGCAAGTCCAGGGGCGTGTAAGCATTTCTCACTGTGGCAAGTGGCATCATGTCAAACTGCCATTTTTAAGTGTACAGCTGGGTGGGACCGGCTCGTTCAAAGGGTTATGCCACCATCACTACCATCCACAGAACTTTTTTTAAAGTATATTTTTATTGATTTCAGAGAGGAAGAGAGGAGAGAGAGATTCATTATGAGAATCATTGAATGACTGTCTCCTGCACAACCCTTACTAGGGATGGAACCAGCAACCCAGGCATGTGCCCTTGACTGAAATCGAACCCGGGACCCTTCAGTCTGCTCTATCCACTGAGCCAAACCAGCTAGGGCCATAGAACTTTTTATCAGGCAAAACTGACACTGCACCCATTGAACAATAACTTCCCCATTCTCCCCTCCCCCCTCTCCCTGGCAACCACCATTCTACTTCCTGTTTCTATGAATCTGGCTGCTCTGGGGGCACCAATGAAATGGAATCACAGTATCTGTGCTTTTCTGTCAGCTTATTCACTTCCCACAGCGTCCGTCCTCAAGGTTCATCCACTTGTGTCGGGACTGCCTTCCTGTTTAAGGCTGAAAAATGTTCCAGTGCATCACAGCCCCCGTTTCGTTTACCCATTCATCTGGCAGGTGATACCTGGGCTGTTTCTGCCTTTGGCTACTATGAATAACACTGCTATGAACATGGGTGTACAAATATCACTACAGACCCTGCCCTCGATTCTTCTGGGAATATGCCCAGAAGTGGTAGTTTTATTTTTTAACGTTTCAAGGAGCCACCACACTACTTTCCACAGCAGCTGCACCATTTTACAGTTGCATGAATAGTGCACAAGGGTTCCAATTTCTCCACAACCCTGCCAACATCTGTCATGTTCCGTTCTTTTCGTAATAGCCGTCCTCATGGGTTTAAAGTGGTATCTCTGTGGTTTTGATTTGCATTTCCCCAAGTCAAAATGAGATTTTGCGCTAGAAACAGGTCTAACACAAACAAATGATGGTTATAATAATGTTGTAACATGTAAGAAATGCTGATGCCCTCAAAGTGCTGTGCTGGCTGGGAGCGCTGTTTCCGGACACACCTGTGATCGGAACAGGTGCCGTTCAGAACAGACACGGACATGCACATCCGCCTGTTTCACCCTAAGGAGCCAGGATTACCGTTCCCGGCTTGGAAAACATCTGTCCCTAAACTGGAGAGAAGCTTAAGAAAACTGCGGGAGTTACAGGTGTTTGTCATAGAGACTGTGGCTGTGAAAACAGTGCGAGGGGGACAGACTGCGAAATGAAGCCTGTGCTTGTTCAGCACCTGCAAGTGGTCTGAGCAACAGCAGGCTGCCCTCCGCACACGCAAACCGGCCTGCTGAGCCTAGGCACTGTGATCTCATCCAAACAAACCAAACACTGTAACAACTCCCTGACTGTGCTTGGCTTCACAACCTCCAAGGGTGTGGGTGTGGGGGTAGAAACGACGCGAGATTGGATGAGTTGGTAATTTTTGGAGCTAGGATATGGGAACATGGCGTCCATTATCCTCTTTTTTAAAAAGAGAACTACTCTAAGGAGGCAGGGGTTTTGCATATCATGAGACATCTCAGCAGCCTGTGGGGCAAGCAGCAGGTAGGTGAGATCAGTATTTCATAATGAAAACACGAAGCTCAGGAGGTCACTAGTTCTAGAGAGTCCAGACTGGCCCCATGCGGGTCCCTGAGGGCTCTGCAGCCCAATTCTTAGGTCTCACGCAGACTCCCAGCTCCTGGGCAGAGGACTACAAATCACCCAGAACGCAGCAGGGAAGGGCCAGGTAGCCTCCCCAGCCAGGTGCCTGGCATCCCTCCTCCCCTCCCCCGCCCCACAAACCTCCCCACCACCTCATTTCCTGAGGGTTCCTTTTTGTCCCTTCCTGTTCTGCCCAGTGCACACCAACTGAAAATGATGAACTCTCGACCATGAGCACTGCCAATTCTGCAAAACTCCCAGCAAACTGCAGCAGCCTTCAGCCACCAAACAAATGGCCACGATTCTGGACTCAGGAGCTCCACTCTGAATCTGGTGCTGCAAAGGTGCTACCCGCAAATGAGCACAGCTTCCCACGAGCAAGGACTCTGTTCCGAAAAGCCTCTGAAGACACGGGGACATCAGGACCCTGAGCCACGGCAGCGCTGGGAGAGGTTCCCTCCAGCTGCAAAAACCGGGATGAGAATCGGAGGTCAGGGCACAAGGCCAGGAGCACAGCCGGCGGGATAAGACAGCTGGATGTGCAAGTGGCCGCTGTGTGAGAAGGCCCGCCTGGCAGGTGGCGCTCCGCCATACAGCGGCTGGGGCTCTCCACACAGGGAGCATGCAGGTCTAGAAGCCGCACACCTCGAGGGTGGGACAGCCAGCGCCCCATGAGGAAGGGCCCTGAGACGTGTCTACGAAGGAACCACGTCCCAAGCCGGGCCCCGCCCTACTTCAGGGCAATGACGGCATTGGGGAAATGTCTGAGCTCAGGAAAGACCTGGGTGAACGCCCTGCCGCTGAGTTCCACCCTAATTCTCCCGGACAGAAACCCCACAACCTGGAGATACATCGTCAGGAGGTGGTGCTGCATAATCAAGGGTGGAGGCCGGGGAAGTGTCTGTAAGTCCGCCTTCTTCTCCAGAGCTTCAGGCCTAACAACGGTGACAGAGGTCACCAGAGGCTGCGGGGAGCACTCCATGAAGTGTACGGATGTTGAGTCGCTATGTTGTACACCTGAAACTATACGATATCGTCAACTACAATTAAGAGTAAGTTTCAGGAAGCCAGCTGGCATGGAGGGGGAAAAAATTCCAATCCCAACAGGAAATGCCAAAATCTACAGTGGAGGCGAGAGGTGGCACCGTGGCCGCTCGCTCTGTCCGTCCTTCTCCACCTACCCACACAGACGCTGGTCGGCAATACCTGCTACGGTTCTACAAGCCTCTTCATGCTGGTGCACTCGCCCTCCTGCCCAGCAGAACCAACGTCTGTGTCTCTGGACCAACCCCACAGGCATCACACCTGCGCTGTATCTTCCTTAACCCCCAGACCACCTCCAGCCAGTGCCCCATTGTCCTGCTCCCCTTCTGGGCCAGGGTCCTTGGAAGAAATGTCCTAAGTCACCAGTCTCCATTTCCTCACGTTCCACTGGCTCCTCGGCCAACTCCAGGGGGGTGTCAGCCCCACCCCCACCCCCTTCCCGGAGCAAAAAGCAGCTCTGGTCAAGGTCACCAACAACCCTCACCTTGTCAAAGCTAATGTCAACTTTACATCCTCTTCCTATTTCACCTCCCGGGGGACAGCTCATCGCTCCTTCCTACTTGGAAGGCTCCCTCTCGGGACTTCACAACATAAACCTCGTCTTCCTTTTACCTCAGGCCACTCGCACACGGCCAGCGGTGGAGAGGACTTGCCACCAAACCCTGCCTCCGCATCCCAGGGCTCAACAGCCAGGTCTCCCTTCGGTCAACAGGATCTCATCCTCATCCGTCCCACCCCTTCCTGTGATGGGGGTTTAGACTCCAGAATGGTCACTAACATAGGAGAGTGACAGCTCTATATACCTGGCTAGGAGGCCATCCAATCCCTCCTGCCCCCAAATTCCATCTCAGCACACGGCCCCACCATCCATCCCCTCACTCTGCAGCACCATTCCAAAATCAGATCATGCCATCCAACTTACAACATACCAAGAGTCGCTACAAAAAGTAGAACATGCCGAAACCAGTTTGGCTCAGTGGATAGAGCGTCGGCCTGCGAACTGAAGGGTCCCGGGTTTGATTACAGTCAAGGGCATGTACCTTGGTTGCGGGCACATCTCCGGTGTGGGGTGTGCAGGAGGCAGCTGGTCAATGTTTCTCTCTCATCGACGTTTCTACCTCTCTATTCCTCTCCCTTCCTCTCTGTGGAAAATCAATAAAATATATATATATTTTAAATCAATAAAATGGCCGAAACCAGTTTGGCTCAGTGGTAGAGCGTCGGCCTGCGGACTGAAGGGTCCCGGGTTCGATTACAGTCAAGGGCATGTACCTTGGTTGCGGGCACATCCCCAGTACGGGGTGTGCAAGAGGCAGCTGGTCGATGTTTCTCTCTCATCGACGTTTCTAGCTCTCTATCCCTCTCCCATCCTCTCTGTAAAAAATCAATAAAATATATTTTTTTAAAAATTTAAAAAATAGCCGAGACCGGTTTGGCTCAATGGATAGAGCGTCGGCTTGGGGACTGAAGGGACCCGGGTTCGATTCCGGTCAAGGGCATGTACCTTGGTTGCGGGCATATCCCCAGTAGGGGGTGTGCAAGAGGCAGCTGATCGATGACTCTCTCTCATCGATGTTTCTAACTCTCTATCTCTCTCCCTTCCTCTCTGTACAAAATCAATAAAATATATTTTAAAATATATATATATATTTTTTAAAAAAATTTAAAAAATATAAAAAATAAAAAAGTAGAACATGACTCCATCCTCACTGAGAACCGGATGGTCCTACCTGACCGGGCTCCTTCGTGCCCCTGTCCTCACTGCCTCCTCTCCTCTGCGCTCACTCAGCGCCAGCCACATGGCCTTCTCCTCGTACCAGGCATATGCCAAGCTCACTCCTGCCTCAGGCCTGGAGCTTTCTTCCCCAGATCCCCACTTGGCTGCCTCTTCACTCACATCCAGGTCTCGGTCCACAGGTCCCCTCCTCGGGATGTTCTTTTCTGAGGTCCCCAGTCCAGGAGCCGTTCCCCTCCCTCTCCACTGCTCAGGAGCCAATACCACTCCTGGTTACACACGGCACCGCAGTGCAGGGCTTTATGGCCCTTGCCCAGTCTAAGCTTCCAGAGCCAGGACAGGGCCTAGCCCACAGGCTGATGCAAACAAAGCACCCTGCCCGGATGACTCCCTGGAGCAGTGATGGGGGAGACAAAGTCAGAGAAGCGCCGATCAAATTCACTTAGTGTTCTAAAGTCAGAGAAGCGCCGCTCAAATTCACTTAGTAAACGGCTAACTTTGGTAGCCAGCCGACTGCAAGGAAAAGTACCAGAAATAGTGGTTGAGATACTCAAACAAACGGGAAAGTGGGCAAGATTGTCCTGTTCCAGTTGGGACTTCCATAGTTGAAGTTTACTCTGGAATGCTGTGATCATGTCAGACATCTTCGTGATGACTTGTTTGCGTCCCTGCAGCTTCAGATTCAGTTGGGCAAGATGCTCGCATATGTCACACATCATAGCAAAATCACATAGCCAGGCGGGATCCGACAGTTCAGGCAAGGGCTTTCCTTTACTTTCCATGAAAAGAGCAATTTGTTCTCTGAGCTCAAAAAATCTTTTGAGGACTGCGCTCTTGCTCAGCCATCTTACTTCTGTGTGGTATGGCACGTCTCCATGCTCTGCACCCACCTCCTGTAAAAACTGCTGGAACTGGCGATGATTCAGGCCACGTGCCCGTATAAAGTTAATAGTTTTAATGACTGTGGTCATTATGTCATTCATGTCCAGAACTTTTCCACACATAGCCTCTTGGTGGATAATGCAATGATAAGTAATCAAGGGTGTGTGGCAGTGACTTTTTTGCATTCTTTCCTTCATTAGTCCAACCAAGCCTTTCTTTTCTCTGCACATTGAAGGTGCGCCATCGGTAGTTAGCCCCACCAACTTTTCCCAGGGTAATTTAAAATTATTTATAGATTTCTCCACAGCCTCAAATATATCTCTACCAGTCGTCGTCCCATGCATGGCAGCTACATCCAAAAGTTCCTCAGTGACAGAGAGGTCGGTCTTCGTAGCACGTATAAAGATGGACAGCTGCGCTGTATCAGTGTTGTCTGTGCTTTCATCGATAGCAAGTGAAAAAGCGAGATAACTGCATGCCTGTTCGGCCAGCTGTGATGATAGATTTCCTGAGAGTTCTTTGAACTCTATCTGCAATGGTGTTTCTTGACAAACTGACATTTTGAAAACTCTGTATCTGGTCTGGGCATACTTGCTCACACACTTTTAGCATGCATTGCTTCCAAAAGGCACCCTCTGAAAAACACCTTGAAGTACGGGCAATTTCTTCAGCCACTATAAAGCTTGCTTTCACTGCAGCATCATTTTTCGCTGTAGCCTTTGTAAACATTTGCTGCTGTGATTGTAGTTTGCCTTTTAGTTCTTTAACAATTTTATGCTTTTCTTCCAAAGTATATTTGCCATACTTAACATTATGTTTGGTGTCAAAATGACGACATATATTGTAGTCTTTCAACACCGACACTGTCTCATAACACAATATACACATTGGTTTGCCCTCTCTTAGCACAAACATGTATTCATTTTCCCATTTGTCATTAAATTGTCTGCCTTCACTGTCAACTTTTCTTTTCCTGGACATTTTGGAATCAATATTGGCAGTAAAAGATGTAGTTTATTGGAAATCTGCGTTAGAAGGAAAAAGTTGAAAACTGCACAGGGATAGCTTGATTTGGCAGATGGAGTGGAGAAAAAAAAAGTCAGTCAATAAATGCCTGGCTGGGTACAGATAGCAGATTCTGTTGCGATTTTTATGCCTGCACTTTATGCCAGGAACTGGCAGCTTCTGCTGTGTATTTTTTATGCCCGCACACTCACTGTCTCCTCTGCTCTGCCACCCGCACAACCACATCAGATGCTGGACTATAGGTCACGCCTCCTGAATCTCGCGTGACTTGTTATCTATGCGCATGAGTAATAGATAGCAAGTAGGGCGGCCGGCGAGATCACAAGCCTCCTATGTCACTGCGCGTCATTGTGATGAAACGCAGCGGAGTGCAGTGATGACAGCGCGGTGCGGGCCACATTGCAAGGCCTGGCGGGCCGGATTTGGCCTGCGGGCCTTGTGTTTGACATGTGTGGCTTAGAGGAAAGAAAGCAAATCTTCACGCCTGAGGAAAGACTGGGTCCGGATGTGCTCAGGGGAAGGGTTTTCATCTATTTTCCAAGGTGGGAGTTTTAGGGGAGGTCTCTGGGAAAGGTCACAACAGAATATTCATCACCATCATCCCAGTGTGTCCTTTAGTATGCTGATGCAGCAGAATGAGGGTATGTGGGGCTTGGGATGGTTCTCTGGTCAGCTTCCCTTTTATCTTGGATTTGTCTGGTTCTAACTGGGTGTAGTGTTATTTATTCCCCTGACTTGTCTGTTCTGGGGTTTGGCTGGTACTAATGGCACCAACTGGGTCTGTGTTATCTATCTCCCTAAGGTGATTTAAGCTACTCACTCTTTGGTTGGGGAGGAGAGGTGAAAACCATTTGCTCTTAAGTGTCCCTGGTTAGGGAAGAAAAAAATCTTGCGATTTATTAGCTGGCTGTTAATTTCCGGGTGTTTTGTTTAGCTTTCCACCTCAGTTTCTCCATTTCACTTGCCAAGGAATTTCCTAGCTTCTTACTAACCTGCCTCAAAAGTACCAAGCTCAGAGCTTCCAGTTGTTGTCTAATCGTGGCATCATGGAACATAGTGATCACACGTGACAGTACACAGAGTGTTGGCAACCAGGGAAGCTCACCTGGCTAGTGGTCTCCACAGTCTTTATTGGGCATTAGTCAGGCAAACCTCGTTGACTGTTCATTTGGCTGATCTCAGTCTCCCCACCCTAAATCATCACATGGTTGGCGTGACTCAGAGTCCCCACCCTACATCACATTGTTACTACCTGGCAAAACTAATAGCATATTAATTTGGATTACAATGACTTTATAGTAATTCCAGTCTAGTTATAAAATTTGAATTCTTGTATTAGAATTGTTCAGTTGCATTCAGTTACAAGTACACATTGTTGATATTCCATGAGTTGAGTTTAATTGCTGTATAGAAATCTCAAAGGTTACATTATGTTTGGACACTAAAATGAAAAAGTGATTGTGAATGTATAAATTCATGGAAATAGCAGTGGAACATAAATTTGATAGTAGTAAAGGAAATTTTGTCATTAGAAGAATGATTTCATTTTCCTATTTTCTTGCAAACCAACAATTGAGCCTTTTAGAACAAAGAGAGAAAGCTGTCCCCTGCCTTCCACACCCCCCACCGCACACACACAAATGAAGTCTATCATGTTTTGCCACCAAGATGCATACAAACGTATTGTAGTGCAATGGAAAATTTGTCAAATCTCTTGAAATAGATAAAATAAATTCCAAAGTAATGAGAGGTTGGTATTACCAATTCATGTGTTTTGAAGGACTATCATTAAGATGTCAAACATCTATTTATCAAAACTTCCTGTGTCTTTGAGCAGAAGACAAGAGTTAAGACATTAAGAAATTCTACGCTACCCCTGTTCCTAATAGCCAAACGATATTGTGTGTGACAAATCCAGACTTCAGTGACTGAGTCCAAAAAGATAGAGAACAGTTGGACTTTGGATGTGAAGATGTCTTAGGAACACCTTCACACATTTATTTCACTCTCATTTTTACTTGTAAGAGTGTACTCAATCGTGTGTAAGATGCGAACTCACCCATATTTAAACCAATTCAAATGCAGTAGTACCTTGGCCACAGTGATTTGCCAATCACAGTGAGGCCCTGGGCTTTTGTTCACTCATTGGTTTAACTGCCTTCATCCTCATGCTGGATGCTGAAAGCCATTCTATAACCAAGAGGGACCAGCCTTAACATGAAGCCAGCACATAGATTGCAGATCAGAGTAGCTATCTATGTTGATGACATTACTGAACTGCAGGATCACCTCAAGGCCGTTTGAGTTGGAATTTCTGTTACTTGCAAACCAAAGCTTCCTCACTGAATGAGGGTTCAATAAATGTTAATGAACAGAGCAAATGATAAAGAGTGAGGACACTTGAGGAAGTCCCACTTCCCCAATCTAGGGCCAGAATGATCCTGCCACCAGCCCAGTCAGACGTTGATTTGCCTGGTGAGCCATTGGTGGTTGCTTATTGAGGGCTCCAGAAGTTAGAGCCTGAAGGGTTTGCTGTGAGGCACACTGTGGAAGCAGAGCACCTTTATATACTTTCCAAAAATTATGAAGAGTGGAGGTGGGGGAACTCGTCTGGGATCCCCACCCAGGACCATGAGGGACCCCAATCCGGAGAGTCTGACTGGCCGCGGTAGGTGTGTGAGCGCTCTGGAGGGACGTAAAACCCCTCATGGAATTGGTGCCCGAAGACGCCTGGTGGACGCACCATGAAGGCCACGGGCAGGAGGATCAGAAGACGTTCTGACCTCCCTGGAGGGCCCTAGAGGGACCCTCATGGGGAGAGGAATGAATCCTCTCCAGGACGAGGTGAGCGGCGTGAGCCGTTACCTCACCTGTGGAAAGTGAGCCTTTCCCAGGTCTGAGTTTGGTATCTGTGGGCGACATGGCGCCCCAGGATGGAGCCGGCGAAGTGTGGCCGGCGTGGCGGTGCGGGGCCCCCTGGCGGCGTTGGGTCGGAGGGGGTGCTCCCGCGGGGCTCAGTCTGCGCGTTGGAGCATGGCTGGGCAGTGGTGGCCTGGCTCGGGGAGCAGGCACCTGGGTTAATTTGCTGGCTGCCCGGAGAAGGGGAAGTGGAGCCGGGAAGCCGCTGGGGCGACCCGCGCTTTCTCTCTGGGGGCCGCCTGAGTAGCGTGGCTGGGGCTGCAGTGGCAGCAGCCTCGCTCCGGGGGCCTGGGCTCTGGTGGCCTGGGCCGGCATGGAGGCATCTGGTCCCTGGCGACATCGGGTACTGGAGAAGAGCTCAAGGGCGAATCTCTGTGCTCAGTAAAGTGAAAAGGCCAGTTCAAAACGAGTGCGCATAGTTTTGGGCTGTGCTTAAAACTTTTTTGTGTACAGAATGAGCCAGAATGAGGTTTAAAAATGGTGAAGATAACCGGGAGATAAATTAAAACTAGTTTCCCAAGTCATTGTAAGCAGCTTTTGAAATTCCCAGCCTTGAGGCAGATGGCTGAGAGGCTTCAGGTAAAGAATGTGTTCATTTGCATTTGAAATGCTGCTCCAGCAGCAGGTGATTGGTGGTGAAGCAGCCCACAATGGTTAGTCTTCCTTGTCATTGGTATCAACTAAGCAGAGTCATATAGCTACTTAAGTATGAATTGTGATTGACCTATGATTTACTGACATTGTCTTAAATCCTAGTAAACTGCCTCTGGTGTGGAGAGGTCTAGGGGAGGCCGGAGAGCGCAAGACTATTAGCTCTCCTACAAAGAGATTATTAGTGCTTTGTTTGAACTTCAGAAAAAAAAAATTTGAGATCTGAAAAAACTGTATGATTAGATTTGTTGCTGAAACTTTACCCTAAATAAGCAGGATGTATTAGAAATGTAATGTTATTAATCTAAAAAAATGCCAAATATATTTGACTTGCCAGCTTTAAAAGCTCAAAGTATAAATTGAATTAGGAAAAATTAATTGCAGTAACTAGATGCCTAGAATATGGCAGACTAAACTGTATTATATGTGTTAAGAATAAGCAGTAATGATCGAAAATCTCAAGGGTTGATTTATTCTCATTTGTCAGATGAAAAAGTATGTAATGCTTACACTTAAAAAATTATTTTAAGTCAGTTTTTCTGAAGTAATGTTTAATGTAACATGAAACTTTTATATTTGATTTGTTTTGTTTTGCTTTTCTCATATGCCATTGCTGTTGAATTTGGGCTTGTACCTGCATCTTGTATTTTGTTTAAACTTTGGGAATCATTTTTACTTTCAGTCATGTGTATCTACTTTATAGGTTTAAGTAGACTTCATCACAAAGGTTTATAATTTATTTAGAATTGTGTTAAAACAATGTGAAAACAATTATTTGTATGATTTAACCCCCCAAGACTGCTTGGACAATTTTCACCGATGTTCTGCGTGGGGGGAGTAGAGGGGCTTAGAAATGCTGATAGATCTGTATCTGTAGGAAAAATGTGGCATTTTAAATTTCGAGAGGCCTGGGAACAGGTACTGGACCTGCTCCCTCCTCCCTTGCCTTTTCTTTAAAATTTGAGGCATGGTTATGTATTTTTGGAAGATAAGATTTTTATAAAAATTATAAAGATTATGTCCTGGCAGGTTAGCTAGGCGAGGCAAGCCTGTTAGTTTCCTGATGGGCATTGGGGCACCCTATTTAGTCTTGAGAGAGCCAATAGGACCCGTACATCAGCCCAGGAAGCCACCGGACAAATTGCCTGTTTTCCTTGGACATCAAGAAGGACTGTGGTCCTCGGAAGGAACACGTACTGGGGGAATGCAGCTGTTGAACTGGTCCAAAGTGGAACAACGGATCTTTGAGGAGCTAAAGAAGGCTCTCATCTCAGCAGCTGCCCTAGCCTTGCCGGACGACGTGGAGCCCTTCCACCTCTACGTGAGTGAGGTAAGAGGCATTGCCAAAGGGGTTCTCATTCAGACTCTAGGCCCCTGGAAGAGACCTGTTGCCTATCTGTCTAAGAGATTGGACCCTGTGGCAGCAGGGTGGCCAGCGTGCTCCCAGGCAGTGGCCACCACAGCATTGCTGGTGAAGGAAGGAGGCAGATAAGCGGACTCTGAACCAGGAGCTAACCTGGATGGGTCAGGCTTTTCTCCTGGACCAGCCCTGTGTCTGGATTCATAAGACTCTGACCATCAACCCTGTCAGCCTGCTTCCAGATGATGATGAGGGAACCCATTCCTGACTGCACAGAGGTAACAGACAACAAGGTACTGTTCACGGATGGGAGCAGTTACGTTCAGGATGGGACCTGATATGCAGGGGCAGTGGTAGTCACCTTGAACCACACTATTTGGGCACAGTTCCAGAACTTTTGGCCTTAATCCAGGCCCTTTGATGGAGACACTGTGCCATCCACAGAAGAAAGAGGGTTACCAACTGCAGCCAGAAGGAATTGGCTGAACAGAAGCAAGCCACTGAAGGACCAGATGGTTGATGGACCCTTCAGATGACAAGACTGTTGGTCCCAGAGGCTCTAGGTCAGAGTTGCCCGGTGACACCAGGTTAAGTGTCACCAAGACTTCTGAACTTCTGTGAGGCAGAGTTGCTAGAAGTACTGTCTGTGCACAGGTAAATGCTAAGCAAGGTAAGGGGATCCCCCCTGGGAATTCAGGTCCCAGGGAACCTCCCCAGGAGAGCATTGGTAGGTGGATTTCAGAGATTAAACCACCAGCATTAAGGTCTAGTTTTTATAGACACTTCAGATTAGATTGAGGTATACACCACTGTCAGATAACAGCCCCACCTTGGTAGCTAAGGTATCTCAGAGTATGGCTCTAGCCTTAGGACAGGTAGGTGCGACTCGGGAGGAAGGGGGTTTAACTAAATGTGTCTTAGAATCGGTGAAAATTGGACCAACCCCCTGTCCTTTGCCCTCTTGAGGGCCAGGTGTACCCCTTACTGGGACAAGTTTCCCCTTTTTGGGAGGGGATCATGTATGGTAACCATTTTCTTGCTCAAGTCCTTACAGGCTCTGCAGTTTGCTTGTTCCAGATGCACTGCCAGTGCCCACCACAGACCCTGTAGCCCCGGAACTCAATGTGGGTAAAGAAATTCACTGCCCAAGGACTCAAAGGGATGCTGCACTGTTATCCTGAGCACGCCCACTGCTGTTGAAGTAGATGGCACCCAGACCTGACTACATGACTCCCAGCTCCTGCATGGCCTGGATCCTGGCAACTACAGGCCAGGAGGAGAACTGATACCTGCAGGAGGGGAACTGGACTTCAGTGAGGACAATACTGATGGGAACTGTGGTACTAAGGGTCTTGTTAACTGAATTTGTTGTTTATGCTGAAAGGAAATAGGCTGAGTCAATGATTTGACTAGGCACATTAGACAAGGGGGGAATGAGAGGGCAGGGCGGGGCAAGGATGAGCTCCCGACTCCACCCCGCAGGGCGGAGTTATCCCTAGCCCTCAAAACCCCTGGACTGGGAGAAATTCGCTCTCTTCCGCCATGCTGCCGGCGTGGGTGGGAGGAGCACATGCTAGCATGGTGAAGGCTCTTTTGTTTATTGCATCGGACTTGGCTCCCTGGTGGTCCTTGGGGATCACGAAGTCTGGGCATAACAGAGGTCAGGAATGTTGGCAAGTAGGAAGGTATTTGGAGCTGACCTATGGTTCATTTGTATTTTTAGAACTTAACTTGAGTTTCACTCATCTACAGAATGGGATTCAAAGAAGTCAAGCACTGTTTACTTTATTTTCACTTTCATGCTAACTGCTTCCCTTACTGTTTCCACTGAGCCCAGATACACTACAGGACATCAGCTTTAAAAAAATCATGTTTGCCGAAACCGGTTTGGCTCAGTGGATAGAGCTTCGGCCTGCGGACTAAAAGGTCCCGGGTTCGATTCCAGTCAAGGGCATATACCTTGGTTGCAGGCACATCCCCAGTAGGGGGTGTGCAGCTGATTGATGATTTTCTCTCTCATCGATGTTTCTAACTCTCTATCCCCCTCTCTTCCTCTTTGTAAAAAATTCAATAAAATATATATATTTTTAAAAATCATGTTACACCTGATGGGTGTGGCTCAATGGTTGAGCGTTGACCCATGAACCAGGAGGTCAGAGTTCGATCCCTGGTGCAGAAAGCAGCCAATCAATGATTCTCCTCATTGATTTTTCTCTTTCCTTCATCCTTCCTCTCTCCGAAATCAATAAAAATATATTTTTTAAATGTCGTGTTATGCTACTGGCATGGATCACTGCTGAGTGAGTACATGAAGCTAGCTGAATCTAGAGGTGGCTGTGATGCTGAAAGAGTCCTAAGTCTTTACCCACTTCTGCCTCCTGCTAGCAATGCTTTCTGCCTGCCCTACTAGGTTTGTGAAGGACAGAAAAGTTGCCCAGCTCCCGTTAAGAGGGTAACATATGTAAGTTACCTAAATTATCATATAGCTCCCGGTCAACCTTAATTCCTACCCCCTTAAATTCATGTGGTCTTTACAACACCAGAATTACTTCTATCTTTAAAACTTGACAAATTGTCCTGTTTTTGTTTTTAACCCTTGATCTTTGTAAGTTTTTCTGTGCCCTCTTGCCCATAACTTAGTCTTCTGGCATGATGACTGTTCTTTAAGGAATTCAGCCTGTGCCTTCTGGGAAACATGGGGAGTGTAAGGAGTGTGTTAGTGAGAAGTGTGATAATTAGCTATCAGATCTAGCCTAGCTTTTGAAATCCAGAGTTCTGGAATGTGGCAGAAGTGTAAATACAATCATGGCTTTTTGCATTTTGTAATTAGATCACAGCTGAAATCTCAGGACTCCTACTCCAGGATCCTGCTACCTTTGACCGCTGAATGGTTCTGTCATTAGTGTGAGTCCCTGGGGACCCATACCCAAAGGAAATGACTTCCTGTTTTGTTCTAAGTGGCATTGTTCCCTTCCTCACTGTTTCCTAAACATCCCATTTCGGGATAAAGAGACTGAGCTTTCTCCCCTTCCCTTTCACAGGAAAAGGAGGAATGAGGCAGGAGTGGGAGAGGTCCTCTGAGGGTAATTAGCCTTCTTATAACAGGCTCTTTTGTTTATTGCATCGGACTCGGCTCCCTGGTGGTCCTTGGGGATTACGAAGTCTGGGTGTAACACAGTGTGGACACTGATTATAAGAGGAGTAAAAGAATGAGTGAATGAATGGATGAATAAGTGGGGCCAAACTAGACCATGTTACTCAAAACCTGAGAGAAGTCGGGCAACATCCAGGAGCCAGTCCTCTAGGCTGCTCCTCATCACCTTCTGCCCACACTCTGCCTCAGGGCCAGTGTGGGAACCCCTTTCACGTCCAACGTAGGTTAGGGTTCCGGTTCTGGAGTATGGCTACACACAAATGAAAACAGACTAGAAAATATC
This sequence comes from Pipistrellus hanaki, assembly GCF_964339955.1. Lineage (NCBI taxonomy): Eukaryota > Metazoa > Chordata > Mammalia > Chiroptera > Vespertilionidae > Pipistrellus > Pipistrellus hanaki. The sequence goes on along the minus strand of NC_140516.1, from coordinate 9,369,772 downwards.
TAATTTGGCGATATGGGGGCCCAGGTGGGAGCCCACTTCTAGTGGGAGGACTGCAGCTAGGCTCCGGCCTTGCTATCCCTTTTATCGAGACTATGGGGGAAATCTTTACCCTTAAGCAGGTTTGGGATACACCCATAGCCCTTAGGCAGGTAATAAGCGAATTATCATATCAGCAAGGATTTACATGATTACAAGATGGGGAAGTTGCCTAGGTTACCATTATCTCAATTAGATAGGGAGTGGTTGACTCTGACCTTTCAGAGTTTCAAGGTTGACCAGCCTTTTACATCTTCCTATTAGTGAGACAAGGATCGGTTTCCAGCAGGCCAGCATTTTGGGATGAAAGAGAATGCGGGATGGGGTGAGAGACTGGCAATTCTGAAGCTGTTCCTACAGGTTGAAGGGACACTCATAGGAATGCGTTAGTCCTAAAGAGTCACCCTACCCATGCAGGGGGGAAAAGCATTAAAAAACAAAAAACAAAAAAAAAACTGCTCTGAGGACTGAAAGGTGACCGTCCTCAGCTACAGGACGGGTGTATGTAGACCCAATTAGGGCAGTGCTTTTGCTCCAGAAAGGGCCTCTAACGAAAGAATCAGGGGTCCAGGGTCACCACGCACAAAGGACTGAAGGAAGCTAGAGCTTCGAGAATGAGGGATGCACGCAAACACCCCTTGGGGCGGGAGGGCTGAAGTGCGCCTGCGCAGGTCCGGGCTCCGCCCACAGGCCTGGGCTCCTCCCTCGGGGCGGGGCCAGATCACGCGGGAGAGGGCGCGGCAGCGCAGGCGTGAGTCTGCGCAGGCGCCGGGCCCACCCAGGACCCCTGGGGCGGGGGAGAGCCGGTCCTCCCGCCCCCCGCGTCGGGCACCGGAGATAGCGGGCGGGAGGGGAGCGCGAGCAGGACGAGGTCCACGGTTCCACGCGGGGCTCTGCAAGGCATGTGACCTCCGCGAAGGTGGCTCCGCCTCGGCGCAGGTGAGGAGACCCAGGCAGAGCCGAGCCGCGGTGCGCGGATGATTAGCTGCGAGGTTTACTTGCTGCGAGGTTTACTTTGTGCTCCGGACGGGCGGGTCCTGACCTTCCCAGCCTCGGGCCCCCCGCCCCCCTTCCCGGGCTTGGCCGCACCTGCGGGCCCGAGGGTGATCCCCGCCGCGCTCGGCGGACTCCCCCGCCCCGCGGCGCCGGCCCGGCAGCCTCGGCGCGCGCTCAGTGGAAAAACCCCGCGTTTGGGGCCGGGACCCGGCGCCTCTGCCTCGCGAAGAGCCCTATTTACCCCCCCCAGGCTTAGAGGGCGCCGGTGGCACCGAGCCGCCTGCGCCGCTGAGACGGAGCTGAGAAAGGGACTCTGCCCCGCGCGCCGAGCCCGGGGCGGGCCCGGGGCTCCGAGGGCTGGCGGGCAGGACAGCCTGCAGGTGAGCGGGTGCGGATAATGCTCTGAGGGACCTGGCGTCCGCGGCTCTGTGCCTGCATAGGGGCTTGTGTTTTATGGGACCACGATTTCCAGCTTTTTCCGAATCTCGAAGGCACCTGTTTGCCTCCCTTCCCCAAAGGTTGCAAACTCCAGGCATACTTGGAAAACATAGCCCATGTGTACATTTTAAAACACGGAGCTGAAGTCTAGGAATGAAATGACGAACAAAGCACCATGCTCGGGGTTGTCGCAGGGACCGGGAGGGGAAGGAGGTGGAAAAGATGGGAAAGGCCCCGCCGGTCCAGGGCTGTGCGGAGGCAGCACTCCCCAGTCCAAAGCCTGACTGGGCGGCCCGCTGACTGTAGCCTCTTCCTTCCCACACCTGCGCCTTCCGCAGCCCCGTTATGGAGACCTCAGTTTAGGGGTTTTTATGTGTGTGTGTGTGTGTTTTTAAATTTTATTTAAATGTTTTTTATTTTGAGCTTGGCAGATAAAAACAAAAAAAAGAATAATTACTTAGGGTTTATTTTGAAAAGCATTGTCCCCGAGCCAGCTTGTCTATGTCTGGATGCTCCTGCTCTGGCCCAGCCTTGGAGACTGAGAATTGGGATTCAAAATGTGAACCCCAGCACAACTCCCTGGAACTTACCTGGTCTTGGAACTTGGAACTTACCTGCATATCGTGTACAAACAGCATATTAGGAGCAATTACTGACCAATCTAGAAACAAGACTTATACCTCACATTTTTGTCACTCTTTGTAAGGTGGCTTGCAAAGCACTGTATTTTGTCCTTTGATTCTCACAACTCTGTGAAAGGTAATCCGGGAATTCTTCCGGTTTTATTGATGCAAAAGAAAGAGTGCCTTGTTCACGTGCTTGCGGCTGGTAGGAATTTGAATTCGCCTTTATTGGTCCAGCCCTCCCCAGATCGCCCTCCTGGGTGAGGCATGCCACTTAGTTCAGGTGTTCTGCATTGCCTCTGATGGGCACAGAAGATGCTTGAATCACCGAGATGGAGCGTGGGAAGCTTGGTGAGGACGGGTGCTGGGCTCTGTCGGTGTCCCTGCCAAGGTACTTCCCTCTGTGGCGTGCTGAGCAGAGAGCCCTGAAGCCTCCCTGTGCCGAGCTGGTGTGGCAAGAACTGCCTTTGGCACTGACGGGACCAGCCTCACCTCTGAGCTCAGTGGCCTCTGGCACAGGGAGATTACATCGAGCGGTGCCCTCTGCCCTCCTTGGTGCTGCCAGCGGGGGAGGCAGTGCTGGCAGGCCGCGGGGGGAGCAGCAGGAATGTGCCCTGTGGCTCAGCAGTTAGGTCAGAGGGCCCCAGACAAGCCAGAGTTCCCTCCAGACCCGGGCCGCCCACACGGGAGGCCGGTCTGCCGTGGCACAGCTGGGGTAACGGAGCTGGAGAGGGGGTTCAGTGTCCGTGCTCTTCAGATGGCTGACCCTCAGGGGAAGGAGTGAATCCGAGCCCTGCGAAGAGAGAAATAACGCGGCCTTCCTTACAATTCGGAAGCACTTTACTGCATCTCACATGGTTTTGCATATATTCTTCCTGGCAACCCTTCAGAGTGCCCTTGTTTTTAAGGAGACACTGAGGTTCAGAGGGACAAGTGGCCTCTCCGAGTCAGAGTGAGAACCCAGGGTTTTCTCCTGAAGCGCAGTGTCTTAATGGTATCGCCCCTGCCTTCCCATCCGCGCCCATGCAACTTGGTAGACGAGGTGCTCTGCTTAGAGGAAAGCCTCTCCCAGCCCCACATCCCTCCCTCACCCAGGGCGGTGTCTCAGAGCCTCCCAGCAGCTGGTCACCCTTTGCTCTGCTTTTAGTGTCTGCTCAGAAATTTCTGAATCTGGCATCTGAAAGGCAGTCTGGGCCAGAGCTGGGCAGCTCGTTGCAAGTAGCTAATTCTATGATACTTGATGACAAGGGTGGGTAGGAACAGAGTCCCTAGTGGTCCTGCGGTCCCGGGTGCCTGTGCCACCAGGCTGCTTAACTGGCATTTCCAGTATCGGCAGGACCTTGTTACAAGCGCTTCCGAATTGTCATGGCTTCTCAGCTATATCCCCCTATGAAAACGTTTGCCTTTGGAGCATAAGCTGCTTGCAAAGCACTAGGCTTGAGAAGGGCTGGTGCTGTCAGATTCCCAGGCCCCTTTCCAAGTCCTGACCATGGTCCCTTCCCTCCCCCCATTTCCCACACACTCTGTTCTAGCCTCTGCGGGAGTGTCCACTGCACGATAAATAGTCATGGACTGGGAGGTGGGAGTCCCAGCTCAGTCACTGAGCAGCCTCCACCATGTGACCTTGGACTAGCTATCCCTTCTCCGTGCCTTGGTTTCCTTATTTACTCAGTGAGGGAAGGGCTGGTTCAGAGCCCTGAGGAGAGGGAAGGGGAGCCGAGGGAGCTGAAGCATCCTCTCCAGACTTGTTCCCTGAGGGCCCGGGGCGAGGCGGCCCACGTGCACCCTTAGCTCCCTTTGTTTCCTCGGCACCCCTTGGCACCCCTTCTTCCTCCGGCCCTGGCTCTGCCTCAAGCCAGCTCATTCGGAGAAGGGAGGATTCCCTGGGTGGGGCTGCACTGGGCAAGTGTCCCCTCCGTGTTTGGAATATGATGCTGTCTCTACTTGTTACAGGCAGGAATTAACCCACCCAGTGATGGTACTTTGTTTTATTAAGACTTGATCAGTTCCTGCCGGAGACGGGTCCTTGAACAGGGTCCTTGAACAGGCAGCAGTCGGGGCTGGATGAGGAGGTGGGGGTGGAGAAGGTGGAGGGTGGAGGGGGCCGGGCGAGAGCAGGGATTGGGAATACACACCCAGCAGCAGAATAGCACAGTGTCCGTAGATTTCTGGCCGTCAGATCCCAGGAATTGCAAGCATGCGTTACTTAAGTGTCTTTGGATGTTAGAACTGAGATAGCCTCATAGATTTTCTAGTTCCTTCCTCTGTGTAAACAGATGAGGCCTAGGCCCAGAGTGCCTTCAGAGCTTATGTCGATTGCCCTGCCAGTGAGCAGCAGAGCTAGGACCCAACCTAAGGCTACCTTCACCCAGGCGGGAGTGTGTTCTTTAAGGCCACGCCGGCGCTGTCCAGTTACCTTCAGTACTGAGCTGAAACTGGGTGGCTACAAGTCAGTTCCAACCCTGCCTCACTAGCGTCTAAAGTAGGGGTGTTGAACTCAATCAGAGAAGGGGCCAAAATCTAAAATCCAGCCTAAATCGCGGGCCGAATGGTTTACTGAACAGTCATAAACTGACAATGTCATAAACTGACAGCGGAGTGCAGTGATGATAGCGCGGTGCGGGCCACATTGCAAGGCCTGGCGGGCTGGATTTGGCCCGCGGGCCTTGTGTTTGACACATGTGGTCTAAAGGGTATAGTTCAGATCATTTTGTTAGACATGTAATGCCCACCAGTTACCAGGATTCGTGTTAAGTGCTGGAGATGGAGGAATGAAGAAGTGGCCCCTGCCCTCGTATTGATCCACTATTCTCCTAGACAGACATGTAAAGAACGCGAGTACACAAAGTCCATTTGCCTGTGCAATGTGCAAAGATACGTGTGTGTTTGCATTTGCACGCACGCTATATAATCAGAGGCGAGGGAGCAGTCAGCTGCCAGGGCTTTCCGGAGCGGCTGTGGAGAGAAAGTGGAATTTGTTCTGGGCCTCTACCTCGTTGGCATGGATGGGAGGGTGTCCTGGGTTAAAGAAGTGACAGGAGCAACAGTGGAGCCTGACAGCATGCTCTGCACTTAGAGGTCTGGCGAGGGTGGGAAGTGGCAGGGCTGAGGCAGAGGGGTGGGCTGCCCTGAGCTGTGGAGAGCTCTGTCCGCGTGCTGAGGCCATTGTGAGTCCAGACCCAGGGGAGGGCACTCAGGCCGCCATTCCGCCCGCTCTGGCTCCAGCGTGGAGAACAAGCTGTGAGGACCCGGCTGGAGCCAGGCCAGGCCCAGTGGTGTGGTTCCTGAAACTGGCCAGGCACAAAGTGGCAGGGGCCAGGGCCTGGACAGAGGAGCAGGCCTCGGGGTCAAGAAGAGCATGCAGCCAAAACCGGTTTGGTTCAGTGGATAGAGCGTCGGCCTGCGGACTGAAAGGTCCCAGGTTCGATTCCGGTCAATGGCATGTACATTGGTTGCGGGCACATCCCCGGTAGGGGGTATGCAAGAGGCAGCTGGTCGATGTTTCTCTCTCATTGACGTTTCTAGCTCTCTATCCGTCTCCCTTCCTCTCTGTAAGAAAAAAATCAATATTAAAAAAAAAAAAAAAAGAAGAAGAAGAAGAAGAGCATGCATAGCAAACACATTTTCCTGACTGAGTGGGTGTGGGCAGCGAGGGAGAAAGAAGGGTCAAGTGTGACCATCCGTTTCTGGCTTGAGCGGTTGGCTGGATGCTGTGTCCTTCAGTAAGCTGGGGAACTCCGAAAGAGAAACTGATAGTGGGGGTCACTCGCGGAGGTACTGCCGCAGAGATAACCTGCAGAGCAGCCGAGGGGAGCTGAGTCAGGAACAGTGGGAGAACTGGAAGCCAGTACCAAGGTGGTGGGGGAAGTGCTGGCAGTTGGTGAGGTTGCCCAGGAAGGGAGGAGGGTTCAGAGGAGTCACTTAAGTGGCAGGAAAAGAAGGGATGGCGAAGGAGCTATAATAAATAAGAGACAGCAGGTGAGGGGCCTCCGAGGTGCCAGCGACTTCCTGGGTGTGGGAAGGAACGGGGTCGTGGGTGAGTGCCGGAGGAAGGAGGCCTTCCTTTGATCTCGGTGAGTGGGCCGCAGGAGCTGCGTTAAGGGCTCCGCTTCGTTGGACGCACCGGATAGCAGGCAGAGCCGCCGGCACTTGACAGATGTTATAATCTGCATGACTGCAAATGACTCAAACTTTGCTCAGCTTTCTGAAGGGCTGGGGGGCGGGGGGGCGCCGCGCCAGCTTTCTGGAAATTGACTATTGGCAGCTGCAGGCGCTCCAGGGTTTCTGGGTGGCCTGGTCCTGCCCTTGGAATGAGGGAGCTCCGGGCCATAGGCAGGACTCGGGAGCTCCGCCCCCAGCCCTCCCCTGCTGCCTGCTGTGCCTGCTCACCGGGTGAGCCTCTGAGCTGTCGCAGAAGCAGGAGTGTGGACGCTGTGAATGGTGAGTGCCTTGTCCCCAGGTTTGAACTGTCCAAGGTTGGGCATCGGGGACCATGTGTGGGGGAGGGAAGGTACCTTGTGACTCTCTGGGCTGCAGCGAAGAAGCGCTGCAAGTTGAAATGGGCAGGAGAGGGTAGAGTTACGATGAGGAACCAAGAATGTGCAGACTCCCGAGTGAGCTGTTTTGGGTAGTCACAGGATGTCCCTGGGTGCTGCAGGATCCTTAGCATTCACCTGACCAGCCCCTCGTTTTGGAGTTGGGGGAATGAGGCTGGGTGGGGGGTGAGAGGGCTGCGGTGCTGGAATCAGCCCAGCCTGGCCGAGGGGGCCTCGCCGGGTCTCCTCCCCCGGTACCAGGCTCTTCCAGACTGGAGCTGCCACTCGGAGCTGCCACAGCTGGTGTTGGTTTGTGGTCTTTGTGGTCTTATCGTGCGTCACCTTCTTGTGTGGGAGAGGACAGATCAGATAAGCCCCAGCGTGGAGCACTGGATACTGTAGCTGCGGCAGGTGGGGGCCTGCTCTTCTGTAAACAACCTTGCTATTATCTTTCAGCGAAACTGACCCCTTCCTTTAGGGATGGGGCTGGGAAGGGAAGACAGAGAAGGGACATCTGTCACATGGTAAATTTCCTTTAGCCAAACATGGTTTGACTGTCTTTGATGACTGAAAAAATAAGTTGATCTTTTTAAATTCTCTTTAAGACAATGGGGAAGGTACCCCTTGACCTCCAGGAACCCCTAAGTAAAGGTGTGGGGAGGCAAAGTGTGACAGTAGAAGGACTTCCAGCTGTGGGGTCCTGGAGGTCTAGGTCCAGGGTACAGCCTGCTGCCTGCTGGCTGTGCGGCACCCGAGAGGGTATGAACGTCTCTAGCTCGGTGCTGTCAGCTACAACACAGAACCGGGTCTGCATCAGGAGGCGGTTGAGGGAATGAAATCAGGCCATGCATGTCCAGGGGCACCAAGTAAAGGCTGCTTCGCTGGCCCTGTGAGTAGCCTTGGAGACCCATGTGAACAGGCATTGTTCTGCTTAGCTATGGAGGCTCCCCCTACTCCCCCCTCCCCTTTTTTTGTCCGTGATTCGGGCTCAGAGTCAGCTCTCGCTGTGCAACAAGTTGCCATGGTGCATGCTCTGAGACAGGCCAGGATGGAAATTGCTTTGTAGTTCACGGGGCTTTGGCTGAGGGGCTGGACCTACATACTTCCTAGATGTTTCCGAAGTCAGTTTTCAGTGCTTCCACTGGCAGAAGAGCCAGCAGCCAGAGGCCTCAGGGAGCATATGAGGCCTGAATCTCACCTCTGGTGCCAGCAAGGTGCTTACTAACTGGCCCTACAGGCTGAGGCTGAGGGTCCACCCCCTGTTCCTGCTTTCTGGATCAGCCAGAGGAGGTGGTGGGGGGTGCACATTGCTTCTGGTGGTGCTGGAGTCCACATCCTGTACTGCACCTCCTGAACTTGAGGTAGAGAGTTGGGGGCCTTTGGGTCATTCTCAGAGTGCCTTCAGTGCTGACATTCACCCCCAGCTAGCCTGCTGCTCCCCAGGTTTATTCAACCCAGGCCTGACTGGCTCTTCCATCCTGCCCCCGGGTCCTACATCTGCTCCGAAGACACCTGCTCTGGGTGCTTCTGTGGCTGCCTGCACTGACATAGCCTATGCTCACCCCTTTCCCCAGCTGCCTTGCTTCTCCTCCAGAATTTCTGTTACCTGTGCCCTAGGCCTGTTTCCTTGAGGGCTGTGTGTTGTGTCATTTAGTTTTATTTGGAAAGAAATTCTGAGTCTGGTTGAGTCTGATCCCTTGTGCTCTTGTGCAAATACATGATTGTTGATGGAGCCTGTGCCTCTGAGAAGAGCTGTGGTGTGCAGCGAGGGCGTGGAGCTGACCGCAAGGGTCACTGGCTTCCTGAAGGGCACTAATGTGTTCCAGGAATGGAAGCAGGACCTTTTGTAGGGCAGATGTAAGCTGGCCTTTGAGTCCTGGGGCAGAAATGTTATCAGCTCTGTGATCAGAGGCCATGCCGTGTGCTTCTGAATTATACACACATGTCAGAGATCCAGGGACATTTCCAAGTGTGTAAACATGCAGCGATTGTTCCAGGCGCTGGGGGACCTCTTGTTTACAGCAGGCAGGTGAGAGCGATGGCTTTCCTGCTCATTGTTTTCTGGACTGTAATCCAGTGATGTGTGACTGCTACGTAGGAGAATTGGAAGCCAGCCTAAGAACTTCGGGCCAGCTTCCTGCTTGGCCAAGAACTTTGGTCTTCCATAAGTCATCATCTTCATCACTCAGTTCTATTGGACTCATTTTACTGCACACAATGGAGAGCCCACTGTTTACCACACAGGTATGTGCTGGCACAGGAGGTTCTGAGGTAAACTGAGGAACAGACCCGTCTCAATCTTGTGTCGAGCACATGAGACGGATCATGGGTGCAGTATGGGCACAGTACCAAGGTGGGCACCTCTTGGGCTGGGAGTGGGGGTAGGCAGAGCATCAGGGAGCTTGGAGAGGTGTTTTGAGTCTTGAAAGACAGAAGGAACAGGTTAGACAATCCAGGCAGAGGTATGATGTGTTCCGGTGTTGACTCTCACTGTCACCATGGCTGCCCTCCCACAGTGACCTGAGGGAACAGCCTGTCCTCATGGCCAGCCAAGCACTAGATCCCGGCTGCTTTGCTCCAAGACAATGCTTCTGAGACTTCATGTGCATGTGAATTGCCTGACTGATTACAATGCAGGGTGTGATTCCTTCGTTCTGAGGCCAGCTGCAGATTCTGTGTTCCCCACCGTGCCAGTGCTGACCCAGGATCCACATGCTGAGGACTGAGGTTATAAGGAACCTCTCCCAGCTGAGTCCTCCCATTGGAGATACCATAGTGGCATCTCTTTCCCCAACACACACACACACACACACACACACACACACACACACGTCGGCCTCTCCCTTTTCCCTTCTCCCCTAATATAGCAGATGCCAAATTCTTCTTTCTTAAATGCTGCTTTCATTTGGTCATTCCCACCCCCACCTAAAAATTCCTTTTTATTTCTTAATTCAAATCTGAGCTCCCCAGGCTGACCTAAACTCTAGTCCGACCTACCTTTCTTTTCCCCAAAACAGCACAACCAAGTTACTCCCAGCCCCGCTTCCTGGCCCTGGCGGGTCCCTCGCTGCCCCTCCCTTGGCTCCAGTGGTATGCAGAGTTCTGGGCATGTGTTTAATCCTTTGGAGAAATCCTCTCCCCAGCCAAATCCAGCAGGGAGAGCTGCCTTAGATTAGGAGGGCCTTATACACACACACACACACACACACACACACACACACACACACCAGGTCTGTACCTGCTGATCCCAGCACAATGAGTTATGCTGATATTCAGGGAAGAAGGCTCCAGTGTAAGTCTGGTCCATAGGATGGCGAGAGGGCCAATAGAAAGATAGGTTCTGTACATGGTTGTCATTTGAAGGAAGACTGGATGGGTACCTGCTGCTGCTTCAGGGGTGGGCTGCTTCCAGGAGCTCGCACCCCTCAGCACAAGGCTCCCCACCTGGAGGAGCCTTAGGGCGGCACTGGTGCACGAGCTCAGAACAAGGCTGGACGGCTCTGCAGGCCCCGCCGGAGCTCCCGCTCAATGGCAAACCCCGCCTGGTGCAGACAGTGCTTGCCCAGACCCTCTGCAGCAGACAGCAGCGCTGTGCTCTTACACATGCCCGCTCTCTCTGCTCTGCCCCCATCCATTCCTCAGGCATCTGTGCATTCTACTCATGGGGAAACTGTCAGATTGGATAACTGGTGTCTAATAGTGGTCATCTCTCTTAAACTGTAAGCGAAAAGGTGGTGGTCGCTCTGAAGATCTCTGTGTTCTGGTCGATGATGGCTTTGTGCATTACTTCTTTTTTGGTTTGGTTTTGTCTTCATCATGAGCCTGTTTTATCTGCATAATGAGTAAAAGGTAAAGCTGTTCTCAGATGGGAGAAATGTACCGAGATTGCCTGCCTACCGCAAGGGAGGCCCTGCTTGGAACTGTCTGGGCTGGATGGATAGGGCACAGTCTCTATTTCTGAGGGATTCTCAGAGGGAGAAGGATAGGGTTCCGAGACAGCGTGTGCGGTGGGATGAGGTGTGTGTCCTCTGATCACTGAAGAGAAGGCTGCCCTCAGGGGAATGATAGCCAAGACTCCTGGACTTGTGAGGGAAAGGCAGGCATTGACAGGGGAGAGAGGGCGCAGCGCGGATGGGCAGCACAGAGCTGGAGGGAGGCCTGGGCCTGGGCGAGGGAACTCCAGAGGAGCATCTGAGGGGCCTGCCGTTTCTCTCAGCGCTCCTGATTCACGGGTGAGCTCCTCGGGCAAGAACCTCCGTGTGTCGGTTGCATCCAGCTCTTGGGGTGGCAGGTGCTCAGCAGCCTGGTCCCATCCCATCTCTGCTGCCACGGCTCCCCTGCACTTTGCCCCTGGCCACCTGGTGGCTGCCGGCTGACCCTGGCAATTTGACAGAACACATCCCCGCCGTCTTGTGAGAGCGGTAACGTCATCTTCCTTCCTCTCAATCTCCAGAAATGTCTTTCCTCCAGGATCCAAGCTTCTTCAGCGTGGGGATGTGGTCCATCGGTGCGGGGGCCCTGGGGGCTGCTGCCCTGGCACTGCTCCTGGCCAACACAGACATGTTTCTGTCCAAGCCCCAGCGAGCCAGCCTGGAGTATCTGGAGGAAATAGACCTGAAGACACTGGAGAAGGGTAAGCGGTGACCCCTCTGCTCCCAGTACTTTTCCAAGGCACTGGGATGCAGGCTTATTTCTTCTTTGTAAAATAACTTTTTTTTTTTTAATTGGAAAGATAATATAACAACGTTAGGGAACATTTAATAGCTTTTTAAATGACTAATAATTCCATTGCCTTAATGATACTTGTTTTTATTTCTGCACATTTTTTGCATGTTTACTTACATATTACTATATATTTGTGATCAGGGTGTACACGCTGTTTTATAGTTTAGGGTTTTCTTACCAAATAATTTTTCACTTTCTATTGCTGACTCTCTAACTATAATGATAATTGCTCCATAACATTTAGTAATGTTGTGCCACTGATTACTAAACGAGCTGAGGAATCTGGGCTCCTGGATCTTCACAAAATAGGAGCTCCCCAGCCAAATACATTTGAGAAACACTGTATCCAATTCCGAGTTCTGAGGCTCAGCACAGGGCTTTGCTCATTGGAAGGAGGTGCCTGCACTGTTGCTGGCACAGGCATGCCAGCCCTCACCTGTGGTGCGGCAGTGCCCACAGGGGAGCCCAGGGTCACACTTTTAGAATGGACCTGCCTGTCTCCCTGGAGTCCCGGTGGACAGCTGGGGGCCACATGTTTGCATGTGGCAGCTCCGTTGCCTCCTGCGCTCTCAGCTGTGGGTCTGGAGCTCGGGGATTTCAGTCATGCCGATAGTGTGAGTAGAGCTGGCATGAGAGTTTGGTGAAAGTTGGGGTCACTGACTGGGCAGTCTCCAGGTTGGCCCCTCAAAGGGAGGCCATCGTCATCTCTCAGTAAGCGAGGAAGCCTGTCAGAGGACGGCAGGAACTGTGACTGCTGTTCGTGATGCAGATGGTCTTTCTCAGGGATCAAGGAGTCCTGCTTTGTTCATCCCAGGGATTCCCAGTCTCCTTCTCCTCTCTCTCTTTTTATACAAAATCCCACAGGGATGTGGATTTCTCTAAGAAATGTTAAAATAGTAAGGGTTCACACGTATTGACCCCTCAGTAACTATTATTAGACTAGAGGCCTGTTGCACGATATTCATGCAAGAATAGGCCTGCCTTCCCCTGGCTTCACTCCCAGCCGCCTGGGTGCCTGCACGACCCACTCCCGCCAGGATCCGGAAAGTCCCTGCTCCCCGGCTGCCTGGGAGCCAGCAAGTCCCTGCTCCTGGGCCACCTGAGGCAGCAGGTCCTCGCTTCTGTCTGGAGCACCACTCCAGTAGTTCCCTCTGCAGCCCTCCTTCCCCTCATAGCAGGCTTCACACCATTCCATACCTGCATATGCAAATTAACCTCCGTCTTTGTTTAGTTAATTTCATACTCATTCTGATTGGCTGTGGGCGTAGCCGAATGATGGTTAATTTGCATGTTTCTCTTTTATTAGGTAAGATACTGTGGTGAGCACTTACATAGCCATCTGTTAACACTCCCTTCAGCCCCATGCTGGACATCTGCTTTTATGACAGGGAAACTGGGGTTCAGGGGGAGACCCAGCATGGCCAAAGTCCCATGGCTGGATGCAGATTAGGTCTGGCCCCAGAGCCTGGCTCGAGCTTCACCACTTTTCTGCCCCAGCTACCCCCAGGGGTTTCCTCGTTAGGCATCTTCTACCCTTCCTGTGGATAATATTGTGGGGAAATAAATTTAAAATTTCTATTGATTTAATCCCTTTGGATACTTTTTTAAGGGATGGGATTTGCTTAACTGCCACTGTTCCAGAAATGTTTCAGTTTGGGATGTTCAAGTTTGCAAATAATTTTTTATGGAGGAAGGGCATTTGGAGTATATAGTGGGATCTTACACTGTGTGAATTTTCCTCTGAGGATGACTGTTCCCCATCTGTGCTTCCTGTTTGCTTTCCCACATGTGAAACGCAGATCCAGGCCCTCTGCGAGGCCTGGTACCACCGATGATCGGCTGAGCTCTAGGGCAGGTGGGCGGGGCTGGGCAGAGAGCATGCTGGACTCTTCTTTTCCCCAGAACCAAGGACGTTCAAAGCAAAGGAGCTCTGGGAGAAGAAGGGCGCTGTGATCATGGCTGTGCGGAGGCCAGGCTGCTTCCTCTGTCGAGAGGTGAGTGCGTTTGGAGATCTGTTCGAGAAGAGGACCCCAGAGGGCGGGGCCAGGCACTCCAGCCGGGACCCAGGACCTGCAGGCCCACTTTGGCCTTGGATCAGCACTGGTCCTTCTTTTGTCATTTGCTCTGGGATTTCTTAGGACTAATTCTCTGTTTCTGCTCATTTAACCACTCACCGTATCCTGGGGTTAGCAGCACACTTGACTGTCCTTTGTGAATCCCAAGCCCTATCACTCTCGCACTGTCTGAGTCCTGGACTACCTTCCTGTTGCATCAAGGACGGGGACCAGGCCCAATTCCGAGTTCCTGAGGCTCAGCACAGGGCTTTGCTCATTGGAAGGAGGTGCCTGCACTGTTGCTGGTACAGGCATGCCAGCCCTCACCTGTGGTGCGGCTGTGCCCATAGGGGAGCCCAGGGTCTCACTTTTAGAACGGACCTGCCTGTCTCCTGGAGTCCCGGTGGACAGCTGGGGGCCACATGTTTGCATGTGGCAGCTCCGTTGCCTCCCTGCGCTCTCAGCTGTGGGTCTGGAGCTCGGGGATAGTGTGGGTAGAGCTGGCATGAGAGTTTGGTGAAAGTTGGGGTCACTGACTGGGCAGTCTTCCAGGTTGGCCCCTCAAAGGGAGGCCAACATCATCTGCTCAGTAAGCAAGGAAGCCTGTCAGAGGACGGCAGGGCCCAGCCTTGTCACTTTACAGACAGGCAAGCCCAGGGCCAGACCCAGGTCTGAGAACCGGGCCCTGCCTGGGGAGAGCTGGGAGTGACGGCGCTCCTGCGCTTGAGACGGCTTTGCTTCTCCGCTGGCGTGGCCGCGTCCACGCTGTCCTCCTCCTCCTCTGGCTGTGCTCCCTGGCCCTCAGGCGTCCCTCCGCCTGGCCCATCTGTCCCTGCTTGTGTGGTCGGGCTGGCAGAGAAGCTGCTGACGGCGGGACATGGTGTGCTCGGCTGCACCTGCATTCAGGGCGCTGCCACGCCTGACGTTCCATCCGTGCCCCACCACATCCCTGGAAAATACAGCCGGTTGTTACTGTTCTCGTTTTGTAGAGGAGGAAATTGAGACACTGGGGCTGTGGCAAAGTCACCCCGCTGAGGGGAGGTATGTTAGCTTCCTGTTGCTGCTTGCACAAATTATCACAAACTCAGGGTTTAAACATTACAAATTTATTATCACAGTTAGAGGTCACAATTCCGAGGCAGGTCCCATGGAGCTACAATCCAGGTTTCAGCGGGTCTGCACTTCCTCCGGGGGATGTAAGAGGGAGACAGCTTCCGCCCTCCGATAGCTCCCAGGGCCGCTTGCAGTCCTGGCTCGTGGCCCCTCCTTCCATTTTTAATGTCAGCAGTGGCTGGGCGAGTTTCTTACACGCGTGACGGTGACACAGACTCTTCTGCTTTCCTTGCTCAATTTTAAGGACCCTGTGATTCCACGTGGGAACCACTTGGGTAATGCAGGATAGTCTCCTGTAAGGTCTGCTGATGGGCAGCCCAGATGTCATCAGCTGCCGTACTTCCCCCTTGCCTTGTAACAACACACATTCACAGGCTCCTGGGATCAGGATAGGGACCTCCTTAGAGGTCCTCCCGTAGTTCGCACTCAGCTTTTGATTCCAAACCTGTGATACCTCCACATAGCAGCACGAGGCCTGCTGTGACTGGATTGCTCACGGCAGGTTAAACCCAAAAGGTTGCAGCCTGCGTCCTGTGCACCGGTCTCTGCCCCAGCAGAGCATCGTGTGGGAACTCGTGTTTCTGAAAGGACAGTCCGATGGCAGTCTGGGCTATTCTGAGTGGCCTGGGGAGCAGGTCCGTGACTGTCCATTCATAGCTCTGTACAGGGTCAGACCAGAGGAGAGAGCCCAGGAAAAGGGAGTGAGACGTTTCCTGTCACACACATCGGGCCTGTGGCCTCTCTGCTCTGGGGCAGAACTTGCCAGCACCGAAGCCCGTAAGCACTGGAATGATTTCTGCTTCGTTGGCTGTGCTGTTGCTGTTGTTCTAGAAAACAAAGGAAAAATTAAACATAGTGCTGCTGTACTCCAGTGTGTTACATGGGAGGCGAGTGAGCTGCATTTGGGAGGGTTTCATGCTGTTTCTTTAATTCTGACACCGAGTGTGAGAAAGGAATTTGTTCTTCGCTTCAAAGCCTTCCCGTGGCACAGGCCGTTCTTAGTCACCCAGGCGGCTCCTGGGAGTCCAGGATGCTGTGCTGCTCAGCTGAGCTGCGTTGTCTGTGTCCACCTTCGCCTTCGGCTCTTCCCACCTGGCCCCTAGTCCCTTCTGTGCCCCAGGCCACGTGCTCGGCTCTGAGGGGGACAGGAAATGGAGACCTAGTTCCTAGGCATGAGGCACACGAATGAGGAGCCAGTGCTCAGCTTAGCGGTAACAGGCAGACTCGATACGGGAGTGGCCCAGCAGGAAGGATGGGATCTGCCCAGAGGATCGGGCCTTCCCCCCGGGCCGGCGGGCAGGGGCAGTGTTAGAACAGGGCTCCCTTTCTGCAGGGTAGGAGCTGAGCTGCAGAAAGGAGGCAGG
This sequence comes from Pipistrellus hanaki, assembly GCF_964339955.1. Classification (NCBI taxonomy): domain Eukaryota; kingdom Metazoa; phylum Chordata; class Mammalia; order Chiroptera; family Vespertilionidae; genus Pipistrellus; species Pipistrellus hanaki. Next base: position 9,353,888 of record NC_140516.1, on the reverse strand, counting down.
TTATTGCCAAGAGGGGAAGCCAGCTGAGCCGAAGTGTGGAGGCAGCTATCCCAGGCCTGCTCTTTGGTCCAATAGACCCTTGTGCTATTTTGGTGTAGTGCAGGGGAGGGGCTAGAAGATGAGTTAGGAGAGAAGCATCATAGCTATGAGTAAATGACCATGTTTGGCTGCAGTCTCTTAGATTTGGATGCTCCCTGAGGTTAGGACATCCATCACAGGAGCCTGCCCCACCCTCCCCGCTCTCCCCACCAGGCAGAAGACAAGAGGCCTCGTGCCCATGGGACAATGTCGTGCCCGTGGGACAGTGTCTTGCGGGGCGGCACAGGCCGTAATTGTTTCTGGCCTTCTGTTGCCTTTGTTCTTCCGCAGCATTCAGGGCCAGCCGTGCTCTGGGCTGGAGGGAAGTGGGCGTTGGCTGGCCACAGAGCCTTGACCTTTGCTCTTCTCTGCAGGAGGCCGCGGACCTGTCCTCCCTGAAGCCCAAGTTGGATGAGCTGGGCGTGCCCCTCTACGCCGTGGTGAAGGAGCAGGTCAAGACTGAGGTGAAGGACTTCCAGCCTTATTTCAAAGGAGAAATCTTCCTGGATGAAAAGGTGTGTCCCCGAGCCTGTGGGGGACAGCAGGGGACTGTGCTCAGGAGCGGAGAGCTCGGTACCGGAGGGTGTGGCCTGGAGCTGCAGGCCGGGCTGGGCGCCCTGACAGCTGCCCTGAACTTGCAGGGCCTTCCCAGCCTCTGAGCTGAGCCTGATCGGACACTGAGAAGCTGTCCCTCCTGCTTGTTCACTGAGCCCGTCCTGAATTGTCACCTGGGAAAGGTTGCCCAGGAAGTAGCTGAAACTCCACTGGTTCTCCCCACCCCATAGATGGGGGCCCAGCACAAGCCCCTGTTCCTTAATTCATTGCAGTCATATTTGTTTCCCCTCTGCCCTCCCCTCTGCGAATGTGGGGCTGAGTCACCCGTCAGGCCCAGGAGCCCTGTAGTCTCTACAGTAGGCAAGAGTCAGGGCTGACCGCTGTGGGCCAGACCCTCGCAGCCAGTTCTGGTGTGTGTGTGTGTGTGTGTGTGCGCGCGCGCGCGCGCGCGCGCACGTGTTGGGGGGACACGAACCAGCAGGCTCCGAGTCTGAAAGCCTGTGCCCTGCTGGGAGCTTGTGGGCCTGGGGAAGGCGGGCAGCCAGGTACTCAGAGGGTCTGTCCTCGCTGCTACAGAAGAAGTTCTACGGCCCCCAGAGGCGGAAGATGATGTTCATGGGGTTCGTCCGGCTGGGCGTCTGGAGCAACTTCTTCCGGGCCCGGAGCGGAGGCTTCTCTGGAAACCTGGAGGGCGAAGGCTTCATCCTCGGGGGCGTCTTCGTGGTGGGATCGGGAAAGCAGGTAACTAACGCCTGGGTCTGTGGGTGTCGGGGTCTGTGAGCCTGAGGCCCGATGGGGGCGACTTTCCTGCCTCAGCCTCCCAGAAAGCCGGGCCATGGGGGAGGGGGAGGGGGAGAGGAAGGGGGAGGGGGAGGGGAAGGGGGAGGGGAAGAGAGAGGAATTGCCGTTGATCACAGATCTCACTCCTCAGTTTACAGGCGAGGGAGGACTCCGAGGTGGCACTCTGGGGCTGAGCCAGGCGCTGTGAGGCCAAGTTCTGCTTTCTGTGCCTGAACAAAAGCCTAGGTTTTCCTGTGGAGAGCGCACTTCTATGTGGTAGTCCCAGGTCACCAAGGTGGACGGTAGAGAAAAGTGGAGGAGAAAGGACTCAAAACAGACCTGATTAGGGGAAATAGCAAGGAGGTGTGGGAAGAGACGCCTCTTCTTACTGGGGTCCTGGGGACAGAGCTGCCCCAGGTCTCTCAGGCCCTGGCTGTGAGGATCCAGAGTAGCTCGGGTACCCCAGGGGTGTGCGGGGAGATGAGGTCTCTGTGGCCCCGGAGGGAGGCAGGTGGGTGAGTGCTCCATGTCAGACTTTGGGCAGCCTTGAGCTGTGGTGGTTCCCCTTCGCCGGAGGGCAGTGCCTGCAGAGGCCGGGAGGACGCAGAGCAGGGAGGGGGTGATGGGGGTGCAGGCTCAAGGGCCTGGCAGAACCTGGAGACGAGGCTTGACTTCAGCCTGGTCTCTGACACCCTTAGCATGGCATTAACTCTTGGTTGCGTCTGTAAAAAGGCAGGTTGTCTACATTGGTGGACCTCACAGCTAACGCTGATCAGTCCCAGGACTTTTCCTGATTTGGGAGGGATAAAAGCAAATGGGAATAGAAATCCTTCCCTTTCTAATCCCGTCTTTAAAGCTTGGTAACTGCTGCTGCTGGTCTGAATTAGAATCTGGTGTGAGTTGATGTCGGGTTTAACGTAAACCTATTTGCTGGCTTTCTGCCAGTACCAGAATGGCATAGCGATATAATTGCCAGAGAAGGCCTGCCTTCTTCCCGGAGCTCAGCTCTGGTGTCTTCACAGCCAGGCTGGGACGTTAGGTGTGCTTATTCCCACCAAGGTGAGGAAATGGGCCCGGAGACATGAACCCGGGGCAGCAGCGTGCAGCTAGTAGGTGGTGCAGTGGAATCAAGACTCCGGACTTCGGTCTGTCCTGCCCTCCCCTCACCCCAGCCTCTCTTTAGCAGTGGTTCCCAGAGGCCCTTCCAGATGTCCTTGCACTTGGGCCGGCCACTTCCTCAGAGGATGGCTCAGGCCCTGCCCACTGTGGCTCTCTGGGATCCCTTCCCCACCCTCCCTCCTTCCCTTGGCCCCTGGGCAGGGCTTGGCTCACCTGCCAGCCTTCTCTTGCCTGGCGGTGACTCATGGGGTGCTCACGGGCTCCCCATTCTTGGCTGGCGTGCCCCTGGAGTTGCTAGGCGTGGTGTTTGGCTTTGTTGGTGCTCCCTGGAGCTCCTGCGTCCTTCCTTCCTGCTGGAAGCCGAGGAGCTGGAAGCTGACAACTGGCCAAAACTCGGGACTGGCCTCCAGGTTCCCTGAAGCAGAGCTCTGCAGCCCTTCTGTGCCAGGTGCCTCAGTGGGGTTTCCTTTGTAATCACCTTTAAAGCATGATTACTTCAGAGAATGAATGTGTTTTCCACATAAACAATTTGAAAATGAAACAGCATAAGGTAGGGAGAGCGTCCCTTATGCTCAGCCTTCACCGAAAACCGGCTGGCACAGAGCGGAGCGGCCTTTTGTTTTATTGTTTTCAGAAGATGGTTTTTTACTAAACTAGATGTTCTTCTTTACTTAATGGTGGATCATGAGCATTCCCCGTGTCGTGTATGCCCCTCCGCGGCACTGCAGTGTCTCATCCTGCTTTGCTGGCAAGTAGATAGTTTCCTGGTCTGCTTCCCTGTATCACCTGTGTGCCGGGACTTTCCCCTTGAGAGTTTGACATGCTTGGAAGAGGCTTTATAAACAACTAGAGGCCCGGTGCACAAAAATTTGTGCACTTGGGGGGGGAGGGCCCTCACCCCGGCCTGCCCCTTCTCACTGTTCGGGACCCTCAGGGGATGTCTCTGGGGAACAGGCCTAAGCTACAGCCTGCCTCCCTCTGCAGGAGGCGACCAGGTCCATCAGGGAAAGGCTCTGCCTCTATCACCCTGCTGCTGCTGCCACTGTCGGCTGCTGCAGCCATGAGGCCTGAGCCTGGGGCCTCGAAGCCAGATGGATGTCCGGAAGATGTCCACTCTAATTAGCATATTATCCTTTTATTAGTATAGATGGCACAACGAACACGTTTACAACTGTTTACTTTTTTTTTTAATTTTTTTAAAATTTTTATTGATTTTTATACAGAGAGGAAGGGAGAGAGATAGAGAGCTAGAAACATCGATGAGAGAGAGTCAACGATCAGCTGCCTCTTGCACACCCCCTACTGGGGATATGCCCGCAACCAAGGTACATGCCCTTGACCGGAATCGAACCCGGGACCCTTCAGTCCCCAAGCCGACGCTCTATCCATTGAGCCAAACCAGTCCCGGCCAACTGTTTACTTTTTAAATTTAAGATGAGTTCCCAGATATCATGGGTGAAAAAAAGGTTAACAAGGATGCCTTGATTCTGACCTCAAACATTATTTTATCTTCCTTATCACTTCAGGGTACTGTGGGTTACTCTGTATTTTAGTGCATTTTCCATCCCAGCATCAGAGGTGAGGGCCCATTTCTTAGGAAAACTCAAGTGAAGAAAGGACCACTTTTCAGCTGGCCATTCAACACCTCCAGAGTGTGACCTCTGAGCTCCCATACTTCCCAGCTCATTCATTCCTCTGTCCTGGCACATCCTTTTACCTCACCTCTCCCTGTGGACATCCTGGTTACTCTCCTGCTTTACCACCTGGGAAGTCTTCCCTGATCGCTGGATGAGATGTGATCACCCATGACTTCCCACTCCCAGAGGCTGCAGTACAATCCAGACATTGTGTCTTGGCTGTCCCCTGACACACCCCCAAGGACTGAATCCTCAGGGGGAAGAGCCAGCCTGATCCGGCCTCTGTCCCCTGCTGCTGGAGCAAAGGGCTTAGCGGACAGCTGCCGCACGGTGTCGTCTCATGAACAAACGACTCAGAATGAGGACTGATGTTCCCTCTTCTTTCCTTCCAGGGCATTCTTCTCGAGCACCGAGAAAAAGAATTTGGAGATAAAGTAAACCTAGCCTCTGTTCTGGAAGCTGCTAAGAAGATCAAACCACAGGCTGCAAGTTTAGCCTCAGAGGAAAAGTGACTGTGGGCTCTGCCCAGCTCAGGGATAAGAGGGGCTCACCTGCTGCACAGGAGGCCCGGGTTCCACTCGGTCACTTAGGCCATCTCCTTAGACTAGATCACTCCTTACTTCAACACTGTGCTCTGTTTAGGCTCAGTGAGACAAAATAGCCCCCAAATAAGACTGATAAAAATCTAAGACGTTTGTGAGGGGTATTTCAGCTAAACCCTGCAAAACACGAGGCTTAAAGCTGGCTGGAGCGCCGCATTACAAACATATATGGTGTGTGAGGTGCTGTTATTGGAAATTAGTTTACTTTCGTGTCTTTAAAAACCTAGGGGAATTTGGTGATTGACTAGAAGATTGCGGATTGAAGGCTTTTGGTTGTGTGTTTTCTACAATGACTTCTTACATAAGATTAAAGTAATAACATAAAGGAATGATGTGCTCTGGATGGCTTGATAAAGGTAGATCATAAAATGAAATTGAAATCTGTTGTCTTCCTTTCTAACCACAGAAGTTTGTTTTTCTAGAAGAAATGATCATCTCTGGCTTTACTAAAATTATGCAGCAGGAATTGCCTGTGATACAAGTTTTTCTGATAAAGCCAACAAGAAAAAAATTTATCATAATGATGGCTGAATTTAAATCGTCCGTGCCAAAGACGATTTAAATGTGAAAAGTCAGCATTTCCATGTGTGTGGGGTGAGTTGGCTGGGTCAGGCTGAGGCGGGGGCTGGTCTGACCTGTGGCGGTGGCAGCGGTGTGGTGTGTGCACAGGCCTGAGGGCTGGGCTCCTGAGCCTGCAGGGAACGCTCTTTAGGGCTTCACCTGGGTCATACTGTGACTCATCCCCGGGAGCGGGACCCCTGGTGCCTGAAGGCCCTTGATTCTGAAACGGCTCTCTTGTAACTAAAGAAGAGTCCACCCTATGAAGACGTTGCCGCAATGGATGCACAAGGGAAATGATGTGATTGTTAGGATTTCCCTCGCCAGCTGTTTTACGCCTGAGACCTCGAGCCCCGGGTCTTCCTTCTCTGACTGGGGTGGCGTTGTGCAAAGAGCGGCACATCGAGCCGAGAGATGGGCTCTCGTTCCAGTTTAACTTTGAGCAAAGCTCTGGCCCTCAGCTCTCTCCTGGGAAAAGGAGCATCATCATTCCTGTCTACCACGTGGGTCTGTTTGTTGAAGTCATTGAGGGGATGATAAATATTGTAAGTCAGTGCTGCTCACATGCAGATCACCTAGGGAGCTTGATGACATGGAGATGGTAATAAAAAGCCAGACAGAAGGCAGCAGAGGCAGGTGTTCTTCAGTAACGTGTGTGTGTGTGTGTGTGTGTGTGTGTGTGTGTGTGTGTAAAAGAGAGGCCTCTATAAAGCAGCGCAGCTGGGCTCTGCGCAGAGGTGCCTGGGTTTTAAGGGAGAAAGAAGAAAGTGGGGGGGTGGGGGAGACATGCAGGGGCTCAAAGTGGGAAATCACAGAAAGCAGGCTGGGGGTTGCTCCATGTGATCAGGCCTCTGTGTCTGCTAACTGGCCATCCCCCCAGGCCTCTCCCCTCCCACAGAGACAGGGGTGGGGCCCCCACTGTTCTCATGATTGCATTTCAAAGGATGGCTCCCAGTCCTTGAGAAAGACACTCCTGGGAGATACAAACTTACACATCTCAGAGACAGAGAAAGGATTGCAATGTAAGGTTTTTAAATGAATGCTCTTAAGAAAAGGGAGGTCAGAGACCTACAGTCAGGTGTTTGGCCTGAACAAGCTAAATTCTTCAGCCAGCCTAGAGCTTTCCCAGGCGGGGACTGGGGGAGGGCCTTGGGCTGCTTTGTGAAGGCTGGTGTAGGAGGTGGGCCGAGCCATTTGTGCTGCAAGTTTCACAGTTAAGAGTTTCTGTATTTCTAACAAGCTCCAGGGGATGCTGACCTCTACTGGTCTAAGGCGTACACTTTGAGAAAGGGAATCTCAAAGACCCTACAAATCAAAGACAATGTCTGTGGGCTTTGGGCTTGAAGCTTCAGCAAGTGTGTGACAAGCGTTGGCAGGTTCCTTTTCTTTATCTGAAAACCCGAAATAATACAAAATACCAGGAGAATGCAAGAGAGAGTCCTTGCTAAAAAGCTGCAGGTTCTCAATTTGGAACACAGCGGAACCACCTGGGAATGGATGTTTACATAAATCCTGCCCAGGCCACACCCACAGGTCCATTCAATCAGAATCTGGGATGAGACTCAGGCAGCAATATCTCTGAGCTCCTGGATGATTCCAGCATACAGCCAAGGCTGAGAACCATCCTAAAAGAACTCAGTGACAAGTTTGCTATGCCAGAGCTCCCACCTCAACTTCCCCAGAACCAGGCTGCTCCCAGTAATCTCCGATGAGTTTTGGAAAACAGTCGTTAGGGGGCAAGGGTCAGGAATGGTGTGGACGTGATTGTGGAGGGATCCTGGTCTGGAGCTGGACCTTTAAAAAAATATATATTTTATTGATTTTTTACAGAGAGGAAGGGAGAGAGATAGAGAGTTAGAAACATCAATGAGAGAGAAACATCGACCAGTTGCCTCTTGTACACCCCCTACTGGGGATGTGCCCGCAACCAAGGTACATGCCCTTGACCAGAATCGAACCAGGGACCTTTCAGTCCGCAGACCGACGCTCTACCACTGAGCCAAACCGGTTTCGGCTGGAGCTGGACCTTTAAAACAGAGACTATTTGGACGGATGCAGAGGGTAAAGAAATGGGTCCTTTCAGGCAGGATCGAGTCCCTGAGCCAAGATAATGGCTGGAGGGAAAGAACAGAGGTATGGATTGGAGAACAGGGAGGAGTCGGTCCACTTCGTTTATCTGATTGGCTGCCCTCTTCCCCAGTACACTGAGTCCTCAAAAGCAGTGCTCTTTTCTCATGGAGGACTATTTTAAAGTTAAAGACAAATAAACACCATTTTACTGAGGGGAAAAGCAGTCCTCTGGCTACTTTATTTCTTTTTATTTATTTTTTAATGTATTTCTTAATTAATTTTTAATTGATTTCAGAGAGGAAGGCAGAGGGAGTGAGAGAAACATCAATGATGAAATTGAATCATTGATTGGTTGCTTCCTGAATGGGGATCCAGCTCACAACTCGGGCGTGTGCCCTGACTGGGAATCAAACCGTGGCCTCCTGGTTCATAGGTTGATGTTCAGCCACTGAGCCACATCTGCCCAGCAATTCTCTCTCATACTTGATTTATCTTTTGCCAGAGTCACGCATCCCTGTGGGGTGGGGGTGGGAAAGGAAGGTGAGCTGGGGGAAGAGGCTGTAAAGGGCTGTGGTAGAAGAAATCACAGGGTCCAACTGAACGCTTCTCCTCATCCCAGGCCACGTTCCCTCACTCTGTTACCAATGTCCCATGGGACAGGTAGGTGAAAGATGACCGGGACCAGGACACAGGCTTTATTGAAGAGAGGAGTACCGCTGACAGCTGCCTTCCCAAGGAAGAGAGGAAGAGGGCCGGGCTGCAGGCACCTTTTAAGGGGAGGAAAGAGCCGAAACCGGTTTGGCTCAGTGGTAGAGCGTCGGTCTGTGGACTGAAAGGTCCCATGTTCTATTCTGGTCAAGGGCATGTACCTGGGTTACCGGCACATCCCCAGTAGGGAGTGTGCAAGAGGCAGCTGGTCGATGTTTCTCTCTCATCGATGTTTCTAGCTCTCTATCTCTCTCCCTTCCTCTCTGTAAAAAATCAATAAAATATATATATTTTTAAAGGGGGATGGGGAGGAAAGAGAAGGGACGGGGCTTAGGGCACTCGGCACACGCTGGTTGGTGGTTTCACATAAGGCATATGATTAGGGACCTAGGGACTTAGGAATAGGGGACTTAGGGTATTTGGCAGGTGCTGATTGGTGGTTCAGTGCTCAGGAATGTCTGGCTGCAGGTGGAGTTTATGTCATTCCCCATCTATCAGTTGGAGGAAGGGAGGATCTATCAATAGGTAGGTATGACTTTGTGGGTGTATGTGTGGGCGGGAAGGGGAAAGAAAAGTTGTCTTGTTCTGCTTTAACCCCTCAAATTCTTTCTAGGTTTAAAAGGGAATGGTCTTTTGTTTAGAAGGGATCCTTGGATTGGGGGTGGGGGTAGGAAGGGGGGATGATCCTTTCAAAGACAACACGCTTCTTTCCTGGTACCTCTGGTCATCTTTCTATGTAATCTAGTGATGGTCCGGGCCAACCCAACAAATTAAGAGTAGGATCAGTTTTTCCCATACTCAGGACAAGAACAGGGAGTAATGCAGACAGGTTGGCCCAGGAGGACTTTTCTTTCATAAAGTGGGCCCTTGGGCAGAGACCTGGAAGAAGTAAGGAAGTAGGTCTTATGAATTTTGAAGGAATGTTCCAAGCAAGGGGAACAGCAAGTAGAAAGGCCCAGAGGTGGGGGTGGGATTGTCATATTCCAGGGACATTTTGAAGGAAGTGTGGCTTGAGCAACATGCGTGAGGAGCAGGGCTTGGAAGTAAGATGCGAAGATGGTAGGATGGTGGATGCACACCATGTGGTCTGGCAGGCCATGGTGAGAACGGAATTTTACTGAGAGAGATGGGGATCCACGGGGGAGTCTGGCGAAGAGGAGCAGCCTGATTTGATTTATTATTCTGACTGCTTGAGACAATACATTGAATAGATCGTAGGTTCCACCAGGGAGACCACTAGAATGCTACTGCAATAGTCCAGGCAAGGGGTAACAGGAGGTAGACCAGTAGGTAGTAGTGGGGGTGATGAGAAAGTCAGGTGCTGGGTATATATGAAGGCAGAGCTAAGAGGATTTCCTGAACAATTAGATGTGGGTGTTAGAAAAAGAGGAGTCAAGGATGACTGCAAGATTTGGGGCCTAAACAACTAACTGCATGAATTTTGCACTGGAAATGATGGGGTAAAGGGAAGGTTTTAATGTGCTACAACAGTTACCGTGAATACACTGGAGGTGTCCATATCAATTCAGAGTGCATCAAAACAATGTTAGGGAAAAGAATAAGCTTAGAAATGGTACACTCAGGATACAATTCGCATAAAGTTTTAAGGCACACACAACAGTATTGTTTAGAGCTCCATGCATATGTGGTAAAGTGTAAAAACACATATGGAATGATAAACAACATACATCCAGGGTTGAGCACCATCTCTGGTTGCTTCACACTTCAAAAAACAAAAACAAAACTATTTCCCAGGCCAGTCCTAGTCCAGTTAAACCAGAATCTCTGGGGATAAAGCCAAGTGTCAGTATTGTTTGTAAAGCTCCCTAGGGCGTTCTAGTATGGCGGCAGGGTGAAAAACCACTGCCTTAAATTGAGAAACGACTGTAAAGTCTTACAGAATCACAAGGAATGTCCCCCTTTCATATTCAGGCCTTGGACAGAGTATGTGTTTTGGAGTTAGGCAAGAGACATAATTCTCATGTCTTGGCCAGGAAACATGAAGAAACTCTCCCAAGAGACAGATAAGCCCAGACTGTGGCCTCTTCATACCCCAGGAGCTCCTCGGAGAAACGGCTGGTTGCAGGTTTGGGGCAGAAAACGTACAAGATAAGCCTGGAACTTATTGTCAAACTAGATATTAAGTACGCTCTTAAAGACTCCTGAAGGCCCGATAGAAAGAAAGGATCCAGGATCTACCTCGAAAAGGCTCTCTCTTGCTAAAGATGGGACAATGTGGACATCTTTAATTGCATTGGATTAGAACACACTGGATGTGTTCAAATCCATGAATTCAAAATGATCCTTTAAAAAACATATTTGGATGCTAAAAACATCAACTCATTTTAAAACCTGGAAAATAAAGAAAAAGAAATAAGCATGTATCCTGCGTTTTTGTTACTTCAAAGTAACCAAAGAACTGACGAGGGAAATTTCTCAGAAGTACTCTGAGCCTGTCCAGCCAGTTAGAATGGGAGAGGTCGAGGCGTGGCCAGTGGGAGGGGCTGAGTCCCTGCAAATGCCTCTCTGGGTCTGTCCATTGGTCTGTCCATTGGGCAGCTCCCTGCAGAGCTTTTCTGCCAGCAGGTGATGTCTCTAACTCACTGCACTCTCTTCATCAAGATGTGCTGGCCCCACTTCCTACTCCAAATACTCCTCCTGCACAGACTGAGTTGAAATCCTGGGCAGGAGCAGCTTTTTTTTTTTTTTTTTTTTTTTTAATATTTTTTTTATTAAATTATTTTTTTAATATATTTTATTGATTTTTTTTTTTTACAGAGAGGAAGGGAGAGGGATAGAGAGTTAGAAACATCGATGAGAGAGAATCACCGATCAGCTGCCTCTTGCACACCCCCTATTGGGGATGTGCCCGCAACCAAGGTACATGCCCTTGACCGAAATCGAACTCGGGACCCTTCAGTCCGCAGACCGATGTTCTACCACTGAGCCAAGCCGGTTTCGGCTAAATTATTATTTTTGTACATATACCAATACTCCCCCCTCCCGTACATACCCTCCCTCCCCAGAGTTTTGTGTCCATTAGTTGTACTTATATGCATGTATACAAGTCCTTCAGTTGATCTCTTATCTCCCCCAGATCTCCCCAACCTCCCTGCTGTAATTTGACAGTCTGCTTGTTGCTTTACTGTCTCTATATCTATCTTTTGGTTCTTCAGTTTATAATGTTCTTTATCATCCATATATAAGTGAGGTCATGTGGTGTCTCTCTTTCATTGACTGGCTTGTTCAGGAGCAGCTTTTTGATAAAGAGAAAAGAGCTCTGAACTAAATCTCCAGAGCTGTGCCACCATGAAACCCTGGGCCAGTCTCTTCCTTCACTGAGCCTGTCTCTCCATCTGTACCGTGTAGGTGCTGCTCTAGGTTTGGCGGCCACAGGCCCTATAGTTTCTTCAGCAGGACCAAACCTGGAGTCCAGATCTCGGTTCACATCTGGTGCTGTTGTTACTGAACTGATCCTCCTTGCCTCAATGGACTGGACATTCCAGCAAAGCAGGGGCATGTTGTCTTATTCTTCCTGGTCTCCTTAGCTCCCAGCACTGAGCCCGGCCCTCAGTAACTAACACAGCTTGGATGGCAAAAGCAATCATAAGTAAAGTCCAAAGACCAACAAATAACTGGGAAACACATTGGCAACTCACACTACAAAGGGCTGCTTTTCCAAATACCAGCTCTTAATGCAATAGAAGGATAATGGTGGGAATGCCAGCTTCCTGCCTGTTTGGATGGGGCTTGGAAGTTAACCCCCTATCCTAACAACTAGTACAAAGGTGAACAAACTAGAAAATCAACAACTCTTCTGAGATCTGTAGGAGAAATGAGGAAACAGGGCACACTGCTGTCCCCAAAGCTGGGGAGACCAACAGGCAAATAGCATCACAGCTTACCAAAGAGAAATTCATATGAGATAGCTCTGTGAGTTCCAGTCCCTGATGGGAACACCTAACCTGTAACTGAGGGCTCACTGCTGGGGGCTCACTGTGGACAATGTGAGAGTCAAGAATGCCAAGGGGACTAAGTCATAGGCAGACCTCACACTTTATGAGTTTTACCCCCAGAAGCTTGACCAAGTTCTCACAATATTAGAAAAATGTCTCCTCGTGCTTCTGGCAGGGGGAGAAGAAAAGCAAGTATTCTGAAATATGTGACTATGGATCACACGTGTGTGTGTGTGTGTGTGTGTGTGTGTGTGTATGTGTGTGTGTGTGTGTGTGTGTACACACTACTAAATTGTACCACCATGTTACTAAAGGACTACTAATGGCAATTCCTTTAACTCAGTACATCATGTCCAGCAATCAAGAAAAAAAAAAGAAAAGGTATATATCAATAAAAGGCAAAAATATTGTTTGGAGCTTCCAGTCCAGATGGTAGAGTAGGTAAATGCTGTGCTTGCATCCTCCCACAACCACCTCAAAATTACAACTAAACTACAGGACATCCACCATTCAGAACCTCCTGAAATCTAGGTCAACAGAATTCCTACAAATAAGGATATAAAGAAGCCACACTGAGACTGGTAGGAGGAACAGAGTCTCTGAACAGGCCTGGTTAAAATCGGGAGGGATATCGTGGCTGCAGACATCCCCCGTGAGAAGTGAGGGGTCCTAGGCCCATACCAGGCCTCCCAGTTAAGGGTTCCAGTGTCAGGAAGAAAAGGCCCCATAACTTCTGGCTGTGAAACCAGTGGGGATTGTGGCTGAGTGAGACGGAGGGCTTCTCTAGCCCCAGGTGTTCCTCTTAAAGGGACTGCTCACAGGCTTACTGGGACTCACTAGCTCTGAGGTCCAGCACTGGGGCAGCAGCCCAAAAAACACCAGGACATACAAGAAAAACCTGAAGTGTTGGGCATCAGGGCAGAGCCAGAAGGGCAGCTTTCTCCCAGACAGAAGTGCTGGCAGAGACCATTGTTCCTTTGCTGAGCCCTCCCTCCACCGAGCCAGCAGGCAGGTGCCAAATCTGAGTCTCCCTCAGTCTCCATAACATTGTTAGCCCCGCCCTGGAGATTCCCTGAGAACCTGCCCCACCCAAATTTTGGGCACACCCAAACCATTTCCACTGGCTTTTCCAAACAGATGGTCTGTCTTGGCTCATGCTACAAACTTTCCTAAAACTTCCAAACAAGCAGCATCTGGCCTAAGAGTGCCTTGTACTTCTCGCTAAGTGGCCCCAGGCCTGGCACTACTGGCAGCCCAACTTGATTCACAGATTGGCCTCTCCTGGGCATCTCCAGGCCCAGCAAGAGAAACAGACATGCAGATCACTTTGCAACTCATGCTGAGTGGCCCGGTCAGGCCACAGGTGGTGGCTGACCTTGGCCTGCACCTACTGGAAGGCCTGAGAGCCAGCCCACCTGGTGGACAGCTTCAGAACATGCTGAAGCACCACCTAATTGCCTCCACAAGCAACACACTCAAGGGGCAGACTCAGCAGGCACCAGAGCCTCACTGAAGCAAGTCCTGCTCCGTGGAGTCAGACTCTGCACAGCAGCTTCTCTACAGTGATAGTGATCAGTCAGCGCAGCTGAATGGCCTTGGGGTGAATTCCTCCCAACAGCAATCAAGGATCAACTACGACAGCAAGGCGTATACAGCCCACACAGGTGTGTGTGTGTGGTGGGGAGGGGGGTGCATCTGAGGTGCAAGCTCAAGTGACCAGGGAGGCTGTGGTGCCACTAAGCCCTACAGGGCACCTGCTACATAAGGCCACTCTACCAAGACCAGGAGATGTAGCAGTCTACCTAACACAGAGAAACAAACCTAAGGAGGTAGACAAAATAAGGAGACAAACGTCCCAAATGAAAGAACAGAATAAAACTCCAGAGAAAGAAAGAAACAATCTACCAGATGCAGAGTTCAAAACACTGGTAATAAGTATGCTCAATGAACTTAGGGAGAAATCCATCAAAGAGATAGGAAACATAAAAATGAGGATAAAAAAGAACCAGTCAGAAATGAGGAATACACAAACTGAAATGAAGAACATATAGAGAATCAGCCGTGGTATAGGTAAAGCAGAGGATCAAATCAGTAATTTAAAGGTATTTAAGCAGAAAACACACAATCAGAACTCAGAACAGCAAAAAGAAAAAATAATCCAAAGAAAATTAGGACAGTTTAAGGAGCCTATGGGATAAATTCAAACAAACCAAACATTCACATCATGGGGGTGCTGGAAGGAGAAGAGAGAGAGCAAGGGATTGAAAATTTATTTCAAAAAATAATGACAGAAAACGTCCCTAATCTGATGAAGGAAATAGACATACAAGTCTAGACAATGCAGTGTGCCAACAAGATTATCCCAAAGAACCTCACACTAGACACATCATAATTAAAACACCAAAGGTTAAAAGCAAAGAGAGAATCTTAAAAGCAGCAAGAGAAAAACATAGCCTATAAGAGGGCTCCCATAATCCTATTTGCTGATTTTTTTTCAACAGAAACTTTGCAGGTCAGAAGTAATTGGCACAAAATATTCAAAATTATGAAAAGCGAGGACTTACAACCAAGATTATTCTATCCAACAAAGCTATTATTTAGAATTAAAGGATTGAGAATTTCTCAGTAAGAAAAAGCTAAAATTTCAGTACCACCAAATCAGTATTATAAGAAATGTTAAAGGATCTTCTTATAAAGAAGGGGGAAAAAAAGGCAAAAAATATGAATAATAAAATGATAAGTACACATTAATCAACAATTACTTTATTATTATTTAAGTTTTTTTAATATATTTTATTGATTTTTTTTTTTTTTTACAGAGAGGAAGGGAGAGAGATAGAGAGTTAGAAACATCAATGAGAGAAAACCCTTGAGTCCGCAGGCCGATGCTCTATCCACTGAGCCAAACCGGTTTCGGCCACTTTATTATTATTTAAAATTGATTTTGAGAGAGAGAGAGAGAGAGAGAGAGAGAGAGAGAGAGAGAGAGAGAGAAACATTGATATGAGAGAGAAACATTGATCAGTTGCCTCCTCATGTTCCCTGATCGGAAGTCAAACCCACCACTTTTTGGTAACAATTACTTTAAATGCAAATGGTTAAATGCTCTCATCAAAAGACAGGGTGGCCCCTGGCCAGTGTTGCTCAGTGGTGGAGCATCGACCCATGAACTTGGAGGTCAAGGAACATGCCTGGGTTGCATGCTTGATCCCCAGTAGGGGGTGTACAAAGAGGCAGCCAATTGATGATTCACTCTCATCATTGATGTTTCTTTCTCTCCCTCTTCCTCCCCGTCTCTGAAATAAATAAAAACATTAAAAAAAAAAATACATACAGTGGCTGAATGAATAACAAAACAAGACCCTTACTTACATATGCTGTTTACAAGAGACTCACTTCAGATTGAAAGACACACAGACTGAAAGTAAAGGGATGGGAAAAAGATATATAATGAAAATAAAAACAAACAAAAAAGATTGGGGTAGCAATACTTATACCAGACAAAATGGACTTTCAAACAAAGTACATAACAAGATAAAGAAGGACCCATCATTTCCACTTTTTTTTTTTTTAATATATTTTATTGATTTTTTACAGAGAGGAAGGGAGAGAGATAGAGAGCCAGAAACGTCGATGAGAGAATCGTCGATCAGCTGCCTCCTGCACCCCCCTCCCCCACTGGGGATGTGCCCGCAACCAAGGTACATTCCCTTGACCGGAATCGAACCCGGGATCTTTCAGTCCGCAGGTCGACGACCTATCCATTGAGCCAAACCAGTTTCGGCTTTATTTATGATTTTAATAAGTTGAGTATTTTTTTTTTGCCAGTCTAGCTAAAGATTTCTCAATTTTGTTGATATTTTCAAAGAATCAACTTTTGATTTTGTTGATTTCCTCTATATATTTTTTCTACTTTCTGTTTAGTTTATTTTGACATTAATTTTTATTATTTCCTTCCTTCTGTTTGTGTTGGGTTTAGTTTGCTCTTCTTTCTCTAGTATCTTAAGGTACAGAGTTAGGTTACTGATTTGAGATCTTTTTAAATGTAGGTATTTACAGTTGTAAATTTCCACTAAGCATTGTTGTTTTTATAATTTTTGGTATGCTATGTTTTCATTTTTATCCATCTCAAAATATTTTCTAATTTCCCTTGAGATTTTTTTCTTTGACCTTTTGTTTATTAAGGGCTTGTTGTTTAATATCTACATAATTGTGAATTCCTCTAATCTCCTTCTGTTAATTATTTCTAATTTCACTCCATTGTGGTCAGAGAACATATGTTGTATGATTTCATTGCTTTTAAATGTTTAGGACATATTTGACTGCCTAACATATTACCTATATTGAAGAACGTTTCATGAGCACTTGAGAAGAGGGTGTACTCGCTGTTGGGTGGAGAGGTCTATTAGCTTAGTTGGTTCACAGGATTGCTTTCATTATATCTCTCTCAGATAGTTTGTTGCTAGTAGATAAAAATGCAACTGATTTCTCTATCTTGATTTTGTATCCTATAACTTAACCTAATTCATTTATTAGTTTTAGCAGGTTTTTTTGTGGTGTTTTTAGGGTTTTCTATATCATATCATCTGAAAACAGAGATAATTTCATCTCTTCCTTTCTGGTTTGGATTCCTTTCATTTCTTTTTCTTGTCTAATTGCTCCAAGTAGGACTTGCAATACTATGCTGACTAGAAATGGAGAGAATGGGCATCCTGTCTTGTTCCTAGTCTTAGAGGAAGTACTTTTAACTTTATACCACTCAGTATATTAGCTGTAGGCTTGTCATGTACAATCTTTATTATGTTGAAGACAGTACTGATATTGCCAGTGGAAATGGTGTCTTTTCAAGGGGTCATGAGAAAAGCATTCCAGGGAGGAAAAGGCTCAGTGGTGAGGTATATACAAGAAGCTGGAGTAACGCAAAGGACTGTCCGGGGTCAGCCCTGGTGTCCTATCTCCACATCCTTCCATGACAACAGTCCAACTCTGTCTACCTCAAGCCAGGACACAGGGCCAGCGTCCAGACATTCTGCGCCATTGGTTCAGTCCATGTCTCTGTCCTCATCCAGCCAGCTTAGTCCATATTCCCAGCTGTGCTCCGGCCAGCGCTGTGCCCAGGCTTGTGTGGCCACAGGCCCCGGGCAGCTGCTAGGGCCATATGGCTGCCACGGAGAGGAAATGCTCGCTACTGAGCAAGCGAATAAGAGAGAGAGCTCTTTGGTTATATCGTCTCAGGCTTGAGACAGACCAGGCATCTCTGCAAACTAACCAATCAACTTCTCAATCCTTAGCAGGCTAGCACTGGGTCCTACCTCAACCAATCCATTTCCTAGATCTTCCAGGGTTCTGTGTCCCTTAGCCAACCTGATCCTTTTCCCAGGAGGGATGACCAGGCCTTTACGGTCCCCATCTTGGCTCCTTTGGTACAGGCCTCACGGTAGAAGCACCTCCCCTGGGCCATCGTGGCTTCTATTGGGCACGTGCCAGCAGCGGAATTCTCCTGTTTTTATCCTTCCCCTGGTAATGATCCTCACTGCCCGCTTAGGGCATTAGGTCCTGAGGGTAGAGGATGCCTTGGGGAATATGTGAAGCTGTAACTTCCGAGTGATTCAAGCAGGCTTATTGTCCAATTCAGCTTCCTACTGTATTATGCTTAATGATGTCTGCTTCCCTTTGCTCCCTTTCTTTATTAACATCTAGCTTTCTATGTGAACGTCTCTGCATCTAATTTGACGAGAGTTTTTATAAAGAAAAGATGTTGAATTTTATCAAATGCTAAGTGTACTTTTTCCACACATCAACTCTGCTTACAATCCCATTGAGCAGGACTCAGGGCTGCACTTGATTGCAAGGATGGCTGGGAAATGTAGTCTTTCTCATGGATGGTTCTGTATTAGCTAACCTTTGGTGATTCCGTCACTTAAAAAAGAAAACAATGAATTTGAGGGCTCAACCAAGCAAGTGTCTGCCATAAAAATCATAGTGGAAAAATATATGAAAAACTAGTAACAGTATTTGCCTCTAGGAATGGGGTGTTGGTGTCTGGGGACACAGGTAGAAGGAAAATGTCCCTTTATGCACTTTTGAGTTGTAAATTTGTTACATGTGAGTGAACTAACTAATTAAACATTTTAAATAATTTGATAAAAATAGCACCACCTTAGCTTTGGAAACGTCCACGGCTAGCTCACTGACCAGCGTCTTCCTGTGCTCTCATGCTCACACCCTCAGAGAGGGTTATGGCTGTGGCGTGAAACTCAGGCCACATCAAACCAGAGAAAATCGTTGGGTCTGCGGAGCTGGGGAAGCCAGGGCCAGCATGGGCCGAGGCCGGGGGAGGAAGGCTAACTCAGATAAGCATCTGGAAGAGCTGCTCCACGTGGACCCAGGTGGCCTTCCCTGTGCGAGGCTGGCTCACGGGGGAGGCCAATTCTGCTGCCAGGCTCTTGCCCCAGCGCTGCTCAGGCACAGAGGAGGGGAGGGCAGGAGGGGCTGGGGAGCAGGGCCTTGAGACACAGCCAACTCCTGAGTGGGCAGTGCAGCTTGCCCTTTGAAGCTGAGCCTTTGAAGCTTCTGCCAGGCAGAGGCTTTTGCTGCCCTGCCCTGGCTCGTGGGGGCAAACTTCAGTCCTGCATGGGTGAGGGCTGAGAGGCCATGGGCAGTGAACCCCTTGTCCCAGTGCATGGGGACAGCGCCTCCCACTGGCCGCAGCTGGGCTGTGGGCAGAACACAGGACAGACACCCTCCCACCCCCTGGTGCACAGACAATACAGGTCTGCTCCCGCCATGCACTCCCAGCACCCCCCGCAGAGCTCCCCACGGCAGTTCTTTGGTGTCCGGGAGCTCTGCCCAGAGAAACACGGCCAATTCCACACCTTGTCTAATATGCAGTATAGGAAAACTGAAACGGTTAACATGTCTCTAAATATGCACATACTATTTCCACAATAAATAAATTGAAAATTTATAATTTTCATAAAGTAGATTTCCCTGAACATTTAAGCATTAAATGTAATCAATTACACGCTTCCTAATCCTAATGATCCTGTCCACAAATGTTTCAAACACCCTTAAAAATTGGCAAATAGAAATATAACCATCACAAAACCAGATCTCAAACTCATAGTAAAACTGGCTACAAATGCTAATCCAGGCCGCAGTTTGTTTCTTTATAATTTGCAGTCAGCAGCCCTGGCAGCAGGAGGGACAGACATTCTGTACCCATCCACCAGGCATGACTGCCCTCTCCTGGGCATCTGATGCAGGCCACTCTCCACCTGTCATCCGGGCGCCTCTGCAGAGCTCCGACCTAGGAACTGAGACTGGACCCAGGAGGGTCCTGGCCTCCATCCAAGTCTGGATCTCATGAGCTGGCCAGGCACCTGCCCCAGAAGGGATGGGGATGGTGACAGCTGACCAGAGTAATCAGCAGCTCTTAGGGCGCCTGAATGTGCTGGCGGAGAGAGGCTGGGGCAAAATCCAGTGATCACAGAGGAGGCCGGGCAGGAACCCAGAGGGGACGTGGGGGACCAGTTGGCCGGAAGCAGCTGGAACAGTAAAAACAAAGTGAGACAACAGTGTTGTCATTAGCTAGACATCAATATTAGTAAAAGGAAGAGAGCGAAAGGAGAGTCAGGCATTGCTGAGCATATTCAGCTGGGGAGCATAAGCCTGTTTGCTTCACCAGGAAGCGGCAGCTTCACACCCAGGGAGGCAGCATTGTCCTCCGCGGGGATTAACACCCGTCCCCCATCAGGACTGACTGGTTGGGGTGAGAAGGGGGAGCTAGGCACATGCGCAATTGAAGTCTGGATGGCACATGGGAGGTGCTTGTCTGTCAGTCTAGCCTGGGGAACAAGGGATTGGCTAGGGCAGTGATCAGCAACAACAGAGCCAAATATCAACAGTACAACGATTGAAATTTCTTTTGAGAGCCAAATTTTTAAACTTAAACTTCTTTTAAGGCCAGTTCTTCTAAATAGACTCACCTAGGCTGTGGTATTTTGTGGAAGAGCTACACTCAAGGGGCCAAAGAGCCACATTGGCTCGAGTAGGGGGTGGACCCCATCAGAAGCGTGCAAAATCTTGGAAAGTTGATTGGTTGGTTAGAAGGAGCTCCTGTAAAATCCAAACAGATTTCCCCTGCTTCTTCCTCTCCCTTGCTCCAAGACCCACACTCTGCCCTTGCAGTCACAAGTTCTCTCTCCACAGCCATGACCTTAGCAGCCACAGGCCCACGGCCGTGAAGATGTCACACGCAGGATGTTGGCCTGCACTTTAAAATGGAGTGAACACTATGGGCAGTGGCCTTCACTCTGGCCCTGCTGAAGACACGGTCAGACTTCCTACATGAGAGGATGGAGGGAAATGGGACAAATGGAAACCCAGGAGTTTATTTTCATTCGAATTAATATTATCCCTGGTTCGAGTCTCAGAAAATTCTTTTCCTCATGACATTGCGAGAGCTCCACTTCCACCAATAACATGGGGAGCTGGTGATGTGGGGACACCTCCAGGCTTCTTCTCCTGAGGGTTTGTCTGGGTAGGATTCTTTTTTTAAAAAATATATATTTTATTGATTTTTTTACAGAGAAGAAGGGAGAGAGATAGTTAGAAACATCGATGACAGAGAATCATCGATCAGCTGCCTCTTGCACGCCCCCCACTGGGGATGTGCTCACAACCCAGGTACATGCCCTTGACTGGAATCGAACCTGGGACCCTACAGTCCGCAGACTGACACTCTATCCACTGAGCCAAACCAGTTTCGGCTAGGTTGGGTGGATTTCTACTTCCCTGCATGTCCTCACACAGGCAAAGACCTTGTAAGAGGAAGTGATGTCATGTGTGGAGGCCAAGGGCACAGGAAACAGAAGCTGATCCAGAGATGTGTGAGTGGGAAGTGAGGGAAGCAGGATGGGGTGAGCTGAGAAATGGAACCGTAAGGCCATTTCAAGGGAGGCTTCCACTGACCCCAACAGGCGCCTGGAGCTGGGACCACTCACCCGTTGTCTAGGAACAAGGAAAGGGGCTTTGGTGAGCCCTGGGCAAGGCAGTTCCCTCCTGACCTATCAAATCCCAACCCCTGGTCTTGAAGGGTGGTCTGTGGCCACCCGGTGCTAGGAGGTGACAGGCTGAGTCACCATATGTGGGGGAGGGGGGCTGAAAGGTTAACATGGTGGTTGGTACATGCGGGCAGGCTAAATGTATTTAAAGGAGAGGATGGGGGATAGAATATCCAATGGGAAGGGGACAGTGGGTCGATGATGGCAGCACCCAGGAGCTGGAGTTTCATCCTTGTATGCAGTTGCTAGCGGGAAGCTCTTATCCTCAGTGGAGTTGGGGGCCCAGTCCCTGGGCTTGTGATGTGGACGGAATGCAGGGTGCAATCAGGTGCCTTCGGGACAGTTTCAATTCCGTGTGTGGCCTGACTCTTGGTATCCAGCAAGTTTTTCTTTTCTTTTTTTAAAAAAATACATTTTATTGGTTTTTTACAGAGAGGAAGGGAGAGGGATAGAGAGCTAGAAAAATCAATGAGAGAGAAACATTGATCAGCTGCCTCCTGCACACCCCCCTACTGAGGATGTGCCTGCAACCACGGTACATGAATCAAACTTGGGGTCTTTCAGTCTGTAGGCTGACGTTCTATTCACTGAGCCAAACCGGTATTGGCTCCAGCAAGTTTTTCTTGGTCTTTCGTTCTCCTGAGGTGGGAAGCTGATAAAGGGCCTAGGGTTAGAGAGGTGGGTGCAGTGACCCGGCCAGCCAGCCTCTGTAGGATATTCAGTGAAATGAACTTCTAATAGTTTGGGGCAGGGGGATTTTGGGATGAGATTTTCATTCCAGGCTGGAGCTGGAGCTGGGGCTCTGGAGAGAGATCAATCCAGTGATAATCATGAGGTGTGACCAGGAGCCAGAAGATACCCAAGGGCTCAGGAGTGGCTGAGGCCTCAGAGGGCTCACAGAGATAGCGTGGGTGTGTTTGTGTCTGTGCATGTAAGGGAGGGGCTTAGTGTTGAGGGGGACTAAAGTTTCACCACCCCCAAAAGATGCTTTTGGGGTATTGATTTTAAACTGTTTATTTTTTTAAAGAAATTAAAGATTCAGAAATAACCTTTGACCCTCCCCTTTACTTGCCTAAAGGAATCCAGATAGAAAAACCTGATTAAATGAAGGGAGAATCAAGTTACCATCACAATATAAAGTAAATGTATATCACTGTGCCACAAATTCCCACGGTAAGCCAAGTTTGCTCTTCATTATCTACCTGTAAACTGCTGGCATTCCCTTTGAAAGCCTAGGGCCCTGCTCCCCTCACCTCTGTCCAGAATGGCAGATAAGCCTCAATGCCCAAGGCGTCCTTGGGTCTCTTATCCTTAGGACACTCCCGTGTATGCATCCGTAGTAAAATTTGGACATTTTCTCCTGTTAATGATCATGTTGATTTGATTACTCAAGCCAGACTATCTTAGAAAGGTGGGAGAAAAGTTAGTGTTTTCACCCCACAGTGCAAAGTCTGGGAAGTGCAGCAACACTTACAGGTGGAGGAAATGAGGATACTCAGAGGTCAGGATACTAATAGGAGTTGGGTGTGCAGTATGGGGTCCTCCCTGAGTGGGTAAGTGGAGGAGGAAAGAGAAGAGAACGTGTGCTCCAGGGAGGAAGGAGAAATATACAGTGTCAGACCAGGACTGAAGAGTCCTGCTTGTCTCCCCCCATCACACACACACACACACAACACACACACACACACACACACACACAAGGTGTCTTGTAAACGCAGCCATCCATCCCCTACGTGGCACTGTGCGCATGTGGTGGCAGCAGCCCAGTAAAGCTTCCAGAGAACCTTTAGCCAGGTTCCTCCAAGGAACCAGCTAAAAGCGGGGAGCTGTGAGAAGGACTGGCGCTGTCTGCTTCAGGTACCTCTCTCCCTTCCGGTTGGGGGTGGAGTGGGTCCTCTCTGGGTCCCTCCTGGTAGAGGCCCCGGGGACTTAGCTGATCCCCTAATCATGACTCCCCAGGGCAGTTTCCTGTGTCAAATGGAGACAAATAGGAGATTCAGGTCTGGACATAGAACTGATAGTTCTAGTTCTACTATGTATAGATTCCCGCTGAGTCTCCTTTTCACGTTTGTTTTACAAATTCAGAGCTTTGGGAAGGTTCGTTCACATGAGATTATTCCAGAAAAAACGGTTTTTAAACCGTCAGGTGACTTTCACATGTGTGCATATCCTGTCGCTCCCTGAGGGGACACAGCTTTCAGGGGCAGAGCTGGGGCTGAGCCCAGCAGTCTGACTGAGGGATCCCTGCTCTTAACCTCTCTGACTGGCTGCATCCTGCTGAGGTCTTTTCTGGCCACATTTGAGACTTCCTTCTTCGGCAAAACAGTCTTCTCCCATTTGGAGTGATTACAGTATGGTTGACTCACAGCCAGGGCGGAGGGTCCAACCTTCTCCTCGCCCACCCTTGGTTTATGGACAGGACAACTGAGTGAGAGAGATGATGGCTCTCCTTGTCACCACCATCGGTTATCGTGCTAAAATGTGCTCTGCTGTGTCTTAGGCTCACACATATCCATGCTCCTATCACAGATCTTTACAGTCTAGTAGGGAACATGGTCCGAGGACAGACGTCTCATGGCTGAAGATGCAAATGGGAGCAAGAGGCCCTTTGAAGTTTGCAGAGTCTTTAAAATAGATTGTTTTGGGACAAATAGGGCAGGCATTGGGTGACAGACTATAAAAATCATTTTTTTTTTCTCTGTTCGCTTTTCCCCAGGGCTCTCTGACCTCTTTTCCAAGACTGGCAACATTAATACAAAACCGAGCTTGGAATGAAAGGTCTACCAAAGACACTGCCATCTGGCTCACTGTCACTGCCTGCACTCCATACCTTCCTGGGGCGATCCACGCTCACACTGGCCTCTTGGTCCCAATTTCCTCCCCTCAAGGGCCACTGATCCCATCATTCCATCTCAACCACTCACTCCCATGGATACAGATCTCTGTCTGACCACAACTATCTGCTGCAGTCACCGAGGCCCCCAGCCTACCCTCATCTCCTTTCTCCACCTGTGTCCACCCCCGCCCCAGCTGTCACTTTTCTTTCTTACTAGCCAAGACTCTCTACACAACAACTCAAGTGCTTTCTTTCCAATACTCTTGAGTCCTCTGTACCACTGTTTTTCTATCATGCCTTCCTGGGAAAACCCCAAACTTTGATCAATCTTACTGTGTTCTCTACATCTGCACTTAGCCCAGCTGCTGAGTACTGATGAAGGGTCTCTAGCCCCTGGTGGGCTTCCTCAAACCCTCCTGCTTGCCCCTTCTTAGAAGCTTCTCTCATTTTCTCCTAAGTCTCTCTGATATCCTTGGATCTCAGCAAAATCTCACTTATATTTTTTCCTGGAAACTTGTTTCCAGGAAGAAATGGAAGCCTTCGTTCAGAAACTCACACCAAACTCACAAACATCTGCATCCTCACGGAATTTTTCCTCCTGTCTCCATCTGTCCGCCTCTGGCTGCCCTCTTGGTTCTGAACCCAATCCTTCTCACCTTCTCCAGAAAACATCTGGCTTTTCCTCCAGACACTTTAATCTCTTTCTGCTGCTGCCTCCTTCATCATTTAAACATATTCACATCTCTCCTTTTTTCAAAAAGTTCCCTCCCGCAGCCTGTTACCCTCATCATCTTCCAGCTAACAACCTGTCTCATCTTCATTGATTCTCCAGTGCACTGTTAAATGGCTTTGCTCAAACAATTCCAATGAACCAGTCCGTGGGAGCTGCCAAACCCAACAGTCATTCTCCAGCCTTGTCTAGTGGGCCCACCCTGTAGCACTGAAAACGTAAGACCACTGCTTCCTTCTTCAGACACTTGTTTCCCTGGACCTCCATACACACCGCCCTCTGGCTCTCCTCCTATCTCATGACCACTTTCTCAGTCTCCTTGGTCTCTCCCCTCCCTCCCTTCCTGATCCTCCCCAATTTTGTGTCCATCAGGATTCTGCCTCAGTCCTTTTCCCTTCTCTTCTCCCAGTCCCAGAATAATTTCCTCTACTCCCATGATTTTAATTATCACCCATGTGCTGCTTTCTCAATATCCACTATCCTCTTCTTTCTTTCTCACAGGCTCAAGGTCCTGATTTTTTTAAATTGCATTTCCCAGCCTCCCTTGGATCTAAGGCTTGCCATCTGACCAGACTTGACAATGGGGCATGAGTAGCCATCTGTGGGGATATCTGGGAAAGGTTTGCTTTCCCATAACAGGTGCTGCTCATTCATCCTTTTTTGTATGTCCTGTCCATCTGGAATGCAGGTGGGAAGCTGGAGCTGGAGCAGCCAATGGATTACCACCAGCTGACTCTGAGGATGAATGCTTCCCAGTAAGGGTACCCTACACAATGGATGGGGTCTGCATGACGTGGTGGAGTTACTGAGAGCCCTGCCCTGCTTTCCTTTATTATTTTTGAAATTTATTTTTAAAAATATTTATTATTGAAAGTATTACATAGGTCCTCCCCCCCAGCCCAATTAACCTCTTCTAGCCGGCTCCCATTCCCCTGCACCCAGGCCCTCACTATCCCATTGTCTGTGTCCATGGGTGATGCATATATGCATACAAGTTCATTGGTTGATCTCTTCTCACTCACCCTCCCCTCTGAGGTTCAACAGTCTGTTCATGCTTCTATGTTTCTGGGTCTGTTTTAAAAAAAATGTTTCTATTAATTTTTTAGAAAGAGAGAGAGAGAGAGAGAAACATCCATTGGTTGTAATCAAACTTGCAACCTGGGTATATGCTCTGACCAGGAATCCAATCTGTGATCTTTTGGTGCAAAGGACAATGATCAACACAGGCCAGGGTTCTGGGTCTATTTTTGATAATCAGTTTATTTGGTTCATTAGATTGCACATATGAGTGAGATTATGATACTTATCTTTCTTGGACTGGCTTATTTTGCTCAGCATAATGCTCTCCAGGTCCATCCATGCTGTTGCAAATGGTAAGAGTTCTTTCTTTTCCATTATCGTGTAGTATTCCATTGTGTGAATGTACCAGTATTTTTATCCACTCATCTGCTGATGGGCACTTAGGCTGTTTCCAAACCTTAGCTATTATAAATTACATTGCTATGAAAATAGAGATGCATATATTCTTTCTGATAGTTATTTCGGGTTTCTTAGGATATATTCCTAGAAGTGGGATCACTGGGTCAAATGGGAGGTCCATTTTTCATTTTTTGAGGAAATTCCATACTGTTTTCTAGGTTGCATCAGTCTGCATTCCTACCAGCAGCGCACGAGGGTTCCCTTTTCTCCACAACAGCACCAACACTTGCTTGTTGAGTTATTGATAGCCATTCTGACAGGTATGAGGTGATATTTCATTGTTTTTTCGATCTGCATCTTTCTGCTTACCTTTAGACTTTTTGTTATGTCAGAGTTTTTTCAATAGCAGCAGAAACAGCAACAAAAACCACTTGGCAAAAGGCAATGTAGTTGGGTTGCTATTATAGGAGTTGAACACAAATATCAAATTTATAGCTTTTGCTTAGACGTCTCTCCTGAACTCCAAACAGCAAACTGGGCTTCCCTCCTCTGTTCAGGGACGCTTCAAATGGAAGAAGCCCAAGCCGTCACACCTCGCCAAACACACACACACACACACACACACACACACATACATACACACACACACACTCACACACAGACACACACTCATACACACACACACACACACACACTCACATACAGACACACTCATACACACACACTCATACACACACACACACACACACACACACTCAATTGGATTCCTTGTCTCGGGGAACAGTATCACTGTCTATGCAGCCAGACTATGATTGTCTCATTATTTCTCATCTTCCTAAACAATTAGTCACCTCTCAATTCTACCTCCTAAATGTTTTTTTTAACCCATTCACCTCTTTCCATTTCCTCATCATCAACTTCCTGAATCATTGCAACTCCCTTCCTAACTATTCTTTACTCCAATCTTGTTCCCTCCAGTCCACTCTTCCTACTACAGCCTTAGGGATCCTAAAGCACAAATGGAACAATTTACTAGTCTGCTTAATATCTTTCAGTGACTGCTCAGGGCTGAAGGAATACCAGTCATACATAAATAAGTCTCTGTGAGGAATTATGTTGGTCCTACACATCCAACTATTGTCTTGGGCATAGGTGTTACTCTATGTGTCCCAGACCTGGTCCAGCTATGGAATCCTCTCTCAACCACAGTGATTGACCCAGGAGTAGGCATATGACCAGAGTTTGACCAATCAGAGTCTTTCCTTGGAAGTTGTTCATGCCAACCTAGAGGATAGAGTTATTCAGTCCCATCTCCTACACGGGGCAAACTTTGAGCATTAGGAGAAACAGAGGGAGGGGCTCCTGGTCTGGGTAATGAACGGTCAGCCCCCAGTTTCCCGAGTCACTCTGGTTCCAAGTTCTTTGGATTCTGTGAGTGACGTGAGTATCCTTCCAGCAGTCTCCCCTCCTTCGGCCTAAGCTAGTTCGAGTGGGATTGTCTTACTTCCAATCCAAACACTCTGGCTGATGGGAAGATCCTGGGTAGTTTGGCCCTCATAAGGCATCAATCCCAGATAACAAATAGAGTTCCTTACAACTTACCTGATGTTTTATAAACATTATTTCCTTTGATTCTTACTTGAAGTTTGTGATGTGGGTTTTATTATTATCTTGACTTTATAGGTAAGACAAGTAGGGCTCAAAGATGAAAAGTGTTTTGTTTAAGATTAAAGGGCTGAGAATTAGGAGAGAGTGAACAGCAAGTCCTTCTATTCAAGTTCCTTCCCCCTACACTCACCCTCGGCCAGAGGTGCTGCAGAGTGGAGCCCAAAATGAGTAAGAGCAGCACTGGGTAAGGGACCAGACCAGGACCAGAACAGAGGGTAAGAAGGAAGTCAGAGGAAAATAAAGGCAAAGCTCCTCCATTTAAAATTTTATTTATAGTCCGGCCAGCATGGCTCAGTGGTTGAGCATCAACCTATGAACCAGGAGGTCACAGTTCAATTCCAAGTCAGGACACATGCCGAGGTTGTGCGCTCGATCCCCAGGGTGGGGTGTGCAAGAGGCAGCTGATGAATCATTCTCTCTCATCATTGATGTTTATCTCTCTCTCTCTCTCTCTCTCTCTCTCTCTCTCTCTCTCTCTCTCTCTCTCTCTCTCTCTCTCTCTCTCCTTCCCTCCCTCCCTCCCTCTCCCTTCCTCTCTGAAATCAATAAAAAATATATTAAAAAATAAATTTAAAACAAAATTTTATTTATAGCCAACTCCAGGTCCAGGAAAAATGGAAGAAACTCTCCACTTCTTTCTTTTCCTCCTTCCTGTACTGTTTTTTATTCCCAGAATCCACATCTCAGGCTTGCAACATGCATTACAATTCAGCTACATTCTTGTCAATTACAATTCTAGGGGCTAGCCTGGAAACTAAGTCGCCGTTGTAATATAGCCCTTTTAGTTGGGGCTGCCCACAGCTCACTCCTCTTGCATTTTTTTTTAATTTTTATATTTTATTGATTTTTAACAGAGAGAAAGGGAGAGAGATAGAGAGCTAGAAATGTCGATGAGAGAGAAACATCGACCAGCTGCCTCCTGCACACCCCCCACCGGGGATGTGCCCGCAACCAAGGTACATGCCCTTGACCGGAATCGAACCCGGGACCTTTCAGTCCGCAGACCTACGCTCTACCACTGAGCCAAACCGGCTTCGGCCATCCTCTTGCATTTTTTAATAAAGGAAAATAAAATGGACTTGCTCTGCTCTGAATATCTCTGATGCTCTCTGAAGTCTTTCCTCCCCCACCGTGCTGCAAAAATGGGTCAGGTAAAGCTTAGTGGGTTGCATATGGCAGCTGGGAATGGTAGGCAGGTGTCATAAGCGACTGTGAAGTGAGGCCTGATTGGAAGTGGGGTGGAGGTCATGCTGGCTCTCTGAGCATTTCCCTCAACCTCTTCATACCTGCTGATCCAGAATGGAGCTATCTCAGGCTGGCAAGACCTCCAGTATCACCTAGTTCAGGTTGGCAAACTCATTAGTCAACAGAGCGGCAAACTGTGGCTCGAGAGCTGCAGTTTGCCAACCACTAACCTAGTTCATGATTCACAAAATTGGCTTCCCCCTCTCCTTCCTTGTTCTAAGCTCATGACTCCTTGACATCCAGGAGTCAGTAGAAATTATCAGGTGTGAATGATCATTTTTCCAATCCCAACCTTTACTGGAGCCATCTCTGCCTCCACCCTCCCTTCCTTAATAATGGCGGAGGTACCTCTCCATCACAGGTGTCCTCTCCCTTAGTGCTCACACCTCATTTCCTTTTCCCCTTTCTTCAGAATCATTCCTCCTGCCTTCTCTCCTATTCTTCTGCAAACCTGCTCTAGTAATCTCCACTTTTAGCAAAACCCTCTGTATTCTATCAAAAATAAGCATCAGAAAACAAAGGATTAAACAAGACATAAATATTTTTTATATACAAAGTCAAGAGGTAGGTAGCCCAGAGCAGGTATGCTGGTTCCCTACCCACAAGGAGCCAGATGTAGACTCACTAGTTCCACTGACATCCTCAACCATGGCTTCCATTCAAAATCTAATGCGGCCACCTGAGCTCCAGCTACATACTTAATATTCCAGTGAGCAGGAAAGAGCAATGGCTGAAGAAAACACACCACTGCCTTTTCAAGCCAGTTCTCATGGACATATCCACTTACCTCCTGTTGGCTGGATATGAGCCACATTACCATACCTAGCTGCAAAGGAGTCTGAGAAAGTTGCTTTTATTCTGGGAAGATATGTGGCCAGCTAGAATTTGAAATTCTATGCTGAATGAAGAGGGAGAATGACTATTAGAGTCATTTAGCAATTTCTGCCAAACCTTTCTGATGCCATAACCTTTTCTATACCCCTTTCTGTTCCCTGTTAGACAACTTGTACAAACACGATAGCTCTACAAGGCCTGGCTCCCACCCCTCTTAGAGACTCCAGGGACACTGCCCTTATCATATTCACTGCTTACTTTCATGTAGCAAGTCAATGGCTCCTTCCCTGTCAGTCATCTTACCTGATCTCTAAGTAGCATCTAACAGAGCTGACCACTACTTTCTGGAAACACTTTCTCTGTTTCTGGAATACAGCACTTTTGTGGTCCTCCTCTCACCTCTTTAGCCTCTCTTTTCCACTCTTCTTTCCTGCTCTGGCTCCTTTGTCTGACTGCTCTGAGTCCTTCCGGAACCTTCTCCCCTTCTGTATCTACTAGAGGCTGGTGCATGAAATTTGGGCACTGAGGGTGGGAGGGGGCCCTCAGCCCAGCCCTTTCCCTCTGGGAGTCTGGGAGCTCTCAGAGGATGTCCAATTGATGGCTTAGGCCCACTCTCCATGGGAGAGGCTTCTGCCACTGCTGCTACGCTTGCCAGCTATGAATCTGGCTTCTGGCTGAGCGGCACTTCCCCCTGTGGGAGCACACTGACCACCAGGGGGCAGTTCCTGCGTTGAGCATCTGCCACCCTGGTGGTCAGTATGTGTCATAGCAACTGGTCATTCCCTTGTTTGGTCGATTTGCATATTAACCTTTTATTATAAAAGGATCTCCTCACCCTAGGTGATCTCAGATCCTATGGCTTCAATGTCTGAGATGATGCCTCCCAAAGCCTCACTCTAGCCCAGGCATCTCTTCTGAGCTTCAGGCACCTCAATCTCAGCAGAGCTAAAACAGAATTCTTGGGTCCGAATCCGAGTCATGGCACCAAAAAAACAACAACAGAAAAGCAGAATTCTTTTTTTAAAAAAAATATATTTTATAGAGAGGAAGAGAGAAAGATAGAGAGCTAGAAATGTTGATGAGAGAGAAACACTTACCAGCTGCCTCTTGCACACCCCCTACGGGGGATGTGCCCGCAACCAACGGACATGAACCTGACCGGAATCGAACCCGGGACCTTTCAGTCCGCAGACCGACGCTCTACCACTGAGCCAAACCGGTTTCTGCCAAAAAAACAGAATTCTTAATGTTCCTCCCTGAGATGTAGTCTCTTTCCTCCAGGCCACCCCATCCAATAAATGAAGCACTGTGCATTCATTTGTTACAGCCAGAAATTTGGAAGTTATCTTTGGTTTTCCCATTTCCTCTCCCCACCCCCACATTCATCCTATCAACGTGTCCTGTCAAGTCTATGTCCCAAATAGCATCTCTCAACTAATCATCATAGTGTGGCCACCACTTCCGTCCAGACCACTACCATCTTTGGCCTGGAAGGCCACAGCAATCTAAGTGTCCCCTTCCTTTTACTTTAGCCTGCCACCCACCCAATTTATTCTTCACACAGTGGTACATGTCAGTCTTCTGTGTAAAACTCTTCAATGGTTTAATGACAAGTCTCCATTTCTTGACACAGTCTTGTATACCTTGGCCCCTGCCTGCCTCCCCATATCATCCCGATCCTCTTTCCTAGGCTGGCTATTCCAGTCATATTGCCTTTCCTTCAGCTCCTTGACACATCCAAAGCCTACCTTTTTTAGGGCCTCAGCACACACACTGATCTCCACCTGGAGTGTCTCTGCCGGCTTTTTCCAAGGCTCTCTCCTCATTCTTTTGACTTCGAATTCAGCATCACCTCCTCAGAGAAACTTCCCCTGGCAGCTCCATCGAAAGTACTAGCAGCTCTTATTCTCTCTCCCAGCTCTTTGCTTTTGCCCCAGCATTTACTTCAATTTGCAATTATTCGTCTTCCGCACTAACAATAAGCTTTATGGAGCAAGAGGCCTCAGCAGTCTTGTTAATTGCTGTATCCCCCATCATCAAAACAGGCCTGGCCCAGATCAGGCACTCAATCTAGCACTCATTATCTGCTGACATGAGTGAGTGGATAGGTTCCCCAAGGAGGTCCCTGAGCTTCTAGGGTGTCACAGACAGGCTGCAGCCTCAATAATAATAATAATAATAATAATCTATAATAATAAAAGCATAACATGCTAATTAAACCAAACAACCTTCTGTACGTAGCTGGAGCTGTAAGGGAAGCTGGTGCCGGCAGTGGGTTGGGGGTGGGGGGGTGGGGGTGGGAAGGAAGGCCTACTCTTGCAGGAATTTCATGCATCGGCTTCTAGAATAATAAACACACACACACACAAAAACTGGCAATGGATTGAATAGTCTTTGTTTCAAGATAGGCTCTCTACATTGACTTAACCTGATGGTTACTTAACCTGATGGTTGCTTGTACTAGAATGTGGTGCAACCAGTTTCTTGGCCCGGTTTTAATAGACCTACATTTTCTGTTGTCCAACAGAGCAAACCACTTCTCCCTCCTCCCCGTGACAGTTTAAGAATCAGTGGTGACCTTGTGCCTCATTTTACAGGTGGGCTAGGACCAGAACCCAGCCAGCAGGGTGAACACGCTTCCTCCAGATGGTTCCTCCAGCTTCCTGACCTCCTGCCTCAAGAATCCTCGCAGCCAGCACGTAGGCATGGAGGCGAGGAACCAATCTCAGCGGGCGATCCAAAGAAAGATAGGTATTTTTAGCCCAAGGCCAAAAGGCGGCGGGAGCCTTCACTGCCCAGTTCGCAAAGAAATAAAAAAAACACGTTAATTTACTACCCTTTTCCTGAAGCCTGCAGCCCCGGCCCTGGCCTCCCGGGCCCGGAAGGATTGCCAGTACAGCCATCTTCCTAATTCCGCGCCCACCTCTACCCGGTCACCCCCCTACTCCTCGAGATGGGGCCGCCCTGGACCCCCCAAAATCACGCCTTTCCTAGGCTCCGGGCGGGCCGGATCGGAGGCGGGGCCCGAACGGGATCGTGCAGCACACCCGGCGGAGCGCTTTCGGGGGCGGTTCCCGGTGCGCAGCGCAGCCCCTGGCCCCGGCCCCACCCCGCGCAGCACAAAGGGGCGGGTCGGGCCCACCACCGCTGCCGCCGCGCGGGCGGGGCCGGGGCGGATGGGGGCGGGGCGATAGGAGGGCGGGGCCTGGGCGATAGGAGGCGGGGCGATAGGAGGGCGGGGCCTGGGCGGGCGGGGCCTGGGCGGGCGGGGCGGCGCCGGGCCGGGAAGTGGCGCCCCCGCCGCCGCCGCGCCCCCGGCCCCGCCCCCGCGCCCCGCCCCGCGCTCGGCCGGCCGGAGTCGCGCCCTCCCGCCCCGCGCCGCCGCCGAACTTGCTCCAACTTCCTCGGCCGAGCCGGGCCCCGCCGCCGTCGCCGCTGCGCCCGGGTGAGTAGCGCGCCGCGCCCCGCCGGAGCGCCGGGCCCCGCGCCCCTCATTGTCTGAGGCCGAGCCTCTGGGGACGCGGGCTGCTCCCCAGGTCCGGCTCGGTCCCTGGCGTTCCCTCGTTCCTGCTCCGGCGGCCCCGCGGGCGGCGCTGGCTTTGTTCGCCCAGATCGCTCGCGAGGGGCTGGAGGCCCGGCCCGAACCCCGCGGCGACGAACTCGGGCGCCGGGCGGAGCCAGCCGCCGCGGGCCCCCCGCCGGCAGCCGGGGTTCGGGCGCCCTCGCCTGTTCTGCGTTTCCGGACGGGTGCGCGCCGGCCCGGTGGTGCGGGTCCGGGAGGAGGGGCTGGACCGTGCGCTTCGGGCTCTGCTGGGTCCCCGGCTGCGAGCCCGGGGTGGGTGCCCTTTCGGACCCAGGCCCCGCCGTCGGGGCCTGGGGTGGAGGGTGGCGGGGACCTGGGGGCCGCCCCCCCACTCCCCGAACCTGCCGTGGGTGCCCCTCTGCCCGGCACGAGCTTGGAGTTTGAGTCGGTGGGGACCCAGCTGCTTCGCGTGAGTCGTTTGGGATTGTGCCTGCGAGTGAAGTCCGACTCCTGACCTAACTGGAGCTCCGGTCGATTTGGGTCTGGCTACTGAGTTGGCTCGGAAGGGCAGGGATGCGGGTGGCTGGAAAGTGTGTGTATGTGCAGAGACTTTGGCTCTAGGACCGCTGGGACACGTACCTCCGGGAAGTGAAGTTGGTCTCTGGCTAGAAGCAGTCCATGCTGGGTGTGTGCAGGGGCCTGGCTGGGTGGGGTGGTGGGGGGGAGCAGTTGTCTGCCCTGGTGCTGGCCTGGTAGCTGGCTGTCCCCAGGCGCTGCTGGCATCAGGTTGTCCAGAGCCTTGAACGCCTTGCATTGGAGCCTCTGTAGTGCCCTCGCTCCTGTGGTCTGCTCGCTAGGGGTCTTCTCCCTTCAGAGATGGGGGCTGCCCTGGGGCTGATAGGGGTGGGGGGAGCTGTCTGCCAAGTCCTCAAAAGGAGCCTTCCCCCTGCCTCTGGACCTCGAAGTAGGGAGGGGAACTGAGTGCCTGCTGAGCGCTTGGGCCACCTTTGCCTATTTGTGGAGAGACCTGGGGCTAGGCCATCAGAGCACCGCCCAGTACCCCGGCACCTCCTCTACATTCAGCCAGCCTCTGGGGTGCCTTTCCCTTTAGGGATCCTCCTAGGCCCCGCCACTCTCAGAATGAAGCTCATGTTCCTCCATCATTGCCTGACACGCTCTTTTAGCGTCTCTGCCAGCTGTCACCGAGTTTTGTCCCGAGCTGAGGATCCATAGGGTCTGGACACAGGCCTCGGAAGCCCAGACTACCAGTGTGGTTTTCCCTTACTGTGTCCCCACTTTCAGATCTGTTCATCCCTACATCTCTGAACCCCACCGCTGGGTCACCAGAGGTGATCATTGATTTATTTAACAAAGCATGACTGAGACTGTGGGGGAGGGGGTGGTTAGGGCTGAAGCTGGGTGGTCTTAGAGCCCGGGCTGGACATGGAGTCGGTGCTCACGGTGTTGATCTGAACGCGAGTTCAGCTTCGCAGCAGCTTCCAGACCCACAAGAGTTCAGGCCGCTGCTGCTCTGGGGGTTTGAGGCTGCCTCGAGGCAGAAGGGTCATGGGAAGGAGCGGGTGCAGGTGCCATTCTCTCAGGACAGGTGAGGGAGGACAAAGCACATGCTCTCTGTGGGAGGGGAGGGGGCCACTGTGCATGTCTGTGGTGAAGTCCCCAGGAGGCCAGGGAGCAGGGCGGGCAGGGAGCCCTGGGTTCTGGAACATCTCCTGAGGTCTAACTCGAGGCTACCAGGTTTTGAGATTTGATTTGTTGCTTGTTTAACTTCAGCTGAGGTAGAATTCCGTTTGGCAGTGCCTACAGAGTGCCACTGTGCCAGTCCAGGGAAACCTCTGCTGTGTTTGAAATCTCATGGAGATGATAGACAAGCTTACAGCAATTACCTGGAAGGTTTAGCATTTAGTAATAGTGGATTCCTTTTTTAAAAATTTTTTAAAAATATATTTTATTGATTTTTTTACAGAAAGGAAGAGAGAGGGATAGAGTTAGAAACATCGATGAGAGAGAATCATCAGCCAGCTGCCTCCTGCACACCCCCACCGGGGATGTGCTCACAACCAAGGTATATGCCCCTGACTGGAATCGAACCTGGGATCCCTCAGTCCGCAGGCCGAGGCTCTATCCACTGAGCCAAACCGGTTTTGGCAATAGTGGATTTCTTGAGACTTATACCAAGCCCCATCCCAGAAACTTCACTTGTATTAACTCAGCTCATCCTTGAAAAGACAGAGTAGGGTAGATAATGTGAATGCCCCATTTTACAGTCCAGAGAGGTCACAGAGTAACTTGCTCAAGGTCTCAGTGTGACTGGGTTTCCTCACTTCTCATCTAGATAATGCTGTCTTCTCAGATGTGATTAAAGTTGATTCCTACACCGAATAAGCCTGGCCCACCTCAGAACTAGTAAGTCTAGTGCAGGTTGCCCTTATATCCCCCGCTTCTGAAAGCATCTCGTCTGTCTGGGCACATAGCAGGTATCCCTGAGCCCCTGCCCATGGGGGATGGAGTTTTTGTCTCCCTGTGCTGGGGGCTCGGGAAAGGGAAGACGCACGCTGCACAGAAAATTGGCGCGTGTCTGTGACTGTCTAGGTCGGTCAGGGTTTACTGTGGTTTCAGTCCCCACATTTCAGGGGCTTAAAGCAGCAGAGGATTATTTCTTGCTCACACCACACCTATTGCATATCTGCTTTATGTTCTCACTGTGGGACTCACGTGGATTAATTGAAACATTCCTATCCACATGGACAGAAGGACAGAGAGAATGCTGAATCTCATTCCAGCCCTTAAACCTTCCACCTAGAGGTGGCATTTCAGTGCCCAGAGCAGTCATGGCTACACTTCCTTACCTACTGAATTGGGAGGGCAAGAGGGTTGAAAACTTTTGGTGAGTAGCCGGAATGCTGCCATCTGCCTACCACGATGCCCTCCACTGGGACTTCTTCTCAAGGATCCAGGAGTTACATGTTCCTGTGGCATCAGGAACATTGATCGTGAGTAAATCAACAAGTATTGTTTAGGTCAAAGATGAATTGAGGTGCCACATTTGAACAGCAGGGCTGTGGTGGACAAGAATGTATGTTAGGGTAGCGAGAGAGAGTGTGCAGAAGCAGCTTGCTCCTGGGCCCTGGGTAAGTTATGTGAGTTGTTAGGGGCGTCAGGTTCCTTGGGTCATTCATTCATTCATTCATCCGTGGGCCCAAGGACTAGTGGTGTGTCCCAGGCCAGGAATTCATAACAAGCGGGCGCTCAGCGCCTAGCCCGGAGCTGTGAACTGGGATGATGATCCCTGTTCCTCGGTGGCCTGTGGAGTGAGATTAATGGCCTTGGGAAGGAAGCAGGCACCTGTTCCCCTCCCTGCCCTGGCACATCAGACCTTGGGTTTCCCTGTGCTCCTCTACCTGTATGTGGCCACGAGGGGCCTTGCCTGGAAGCAGGAGCATGTAGAGGCACCCCTGTGGCTTTGCCCTCCCACGTCCACTTCCGGGGCTGGGGCTGGGCTTGCAGGTCTGGGGGTGCGGAAAGGAGGGGTGGTAAGGTTAGGAAGGACGGAGTCACATGGAGAACAGGCGTGAGTGCAGGGTTGTCTCTCTGGCTGTAGAAGGGGGTAGAACCCCTTTGTTCATGGCATTTTTCGCTTGGATCGCCTTCGCAGGGTGTTGAAGAGCTGGCCACGCTCTGGTCCTTGCTTTGTGCTCTGTCACAGCTTGGTGACATCCAGCAGGGCCCGGAAACCCTGGTGGAATGGTGAGACCGCAGGCCTCTGCCCTGTGGGCTGCTCAGTGTCCTTACTTACATTCCCTTTTCTCTCAGGGCCCTGCTTTGTCACCGGGAATAGAGGGAGAAGTGATGGCTGTCTAAACAGCGGTCCCATTCTTGGTTGGTCATCAGAGACCCCAGGAGACTGTGCAGAGCAGTGCTCTGAGAATCTTTGGTGCAAACCTGTGTGCTGCTTTGTCTTAGCTCCCATGATAGCAGAGTCCTCTCTGCCCAAATCGGGTGGGGCATTCGTTGTCTCCACATCCATTTCCTCCCTTACACCATGAGTTTGGGGCCCGATGAAGCAAGGGCGGCCGTGCCGGAGCAGCAGGGCCCTGCGGCGGGAGTGCTCGGCGCCCCGGCCAGTGGCACGTGAAGATGAATAGCTCTGCTCAGCTGTGGGCTGGACAGTGAGGAGGCAGCTTTTAGCTGTATCTACTTTCTAGCGGAGTGACCTAGGTAAGTTGTTGACTTTTTTTTTTTTTTTTTTTTTGGTATTTTTATTGATTTTTTACAGAGAGGAAGAGAGAAGGATAGAGAGTTAGAAACATCGATGAGAGAGAATCATCGATCAGCTGCCTCTTGCACACCCCCCTACCGGGGATGTGCCCATAACCAAGGTACATGCCCTTGACTGGAATCAAACCTGGGACCTTTCAGTCCGCAGGCTGACGCTCTATCCAGAGCCACACCGGTTTCGGCTCGTTGACTTTATTTATCTTTCCTCCTGGACTTGGTGTTCCCATCTGTAAAATGTGAAGACTCTGCCCTTTCTGCCTCGCTTGGGGTCTGTGAAGCAGAGGCATGCCCTTCAGGTTTGAGGAGAAGAAGCTGGAGCCCCGGGGTAGGCCTGGCACTGGGACTCTCTGCAGCGTGCTCACCAGCAGCTGCTCTGGGGACCCCCCTCCTCCACTCTGGGGCTGGGCCCGGCTGGGCCGTGCTGTGGTCTTCCTCTGAGAGGCAGTGGGCCTGGCAATCTGAGCCTCAGCGGGCCCGGGCAGGCTGGAGTTAAAACTTCGCTCCTGGAGGACTGTTCTGCCTCCCTGGGCAGCGGGGAGAGCCCCGGCGTCCATCTCCCGCTTAGCTGAAGGGACCGACTCCTCCCTCCGTGGGCTCTGCCAGCCCGGCCAAGTGGCTGAGAGCCATTGGCTCTAAAGTGGCCCCTGGGGTCCTGGGTGAGAGGTGGGTTCCTGGTGTCGCCTCAGACTCGGTGTCCCTGGAGTTTGGGCTTTCCTGTCTCAG
Organism: Pipistrellus hanaki; assembly: GCF_964339955.1. NCBI lineage: Eukaryota > Metazoa > Chordata > Mammalia > Chiroptera > Vespertilionidae > Pipistrellus > Pipistrellus hanaki. Next base: position 9,315,486 of record NC_140516.1, on the reverse strand, counting down.
TGAGGCTGGGGAGAGGCAGGCCAGGACAAGGGGCGGCGGGAGTGAATCAGAGGAGAGAGACGGCGAACCTCCTCTGGGTTTCCCTGTGTGCCAGCTAGGGGAGCCTGTGCTCATCTTCTCTGCAGAGCCCAGAAAGCGCCTTTGAGGAGTTCCTAACCCTAACACCGTCACAGCAGCCAGAATTACATGAGTGTCCCCTTAATCTCTTTCATCTATACTAGGAGCCCGGGGTCTGAGTGGTGAGCCAGGGAGGGCAGCGGGCAGCAGCCTATCCAGGACACAGACCCAAGGTGTGGGGTGCGGGGCCCGCACTTACAGCATGAGAAGCCCGCAGGCCACCTCGGGACACCTGGGGTTATTGGGAAGCAGCAAGGGAAATAAGCAAGCGAAAACCTTAGCCTCAGATTTGGGCCTCCCTGGGAGGACCCCTGGGCCCCACACACCTGCTACAGCGGAGCCACCGTGATGGGACTTTCCTCAGCAGGAGTGATTTTTGTTTTTTAAATATATTTTTATTGATTTCAGAGAGGAAGAGAGAGAGAGAAACATCTATGATGAGAGAGAATCATTGATCAACTGCCTCTTGCATGCTCCCTACTAGGGATCGAGCCTGCAACCCAGTCATGAGCCCTTGACCGGCATCAAACCAGGGACCCTTCAGCCTGCAGGCCGAAGCTCTACCCACTGAGCCAAACCAGCTAGGGCAGCAGGAGTCTTTTGACCCCCAACTGGGACCCTGCTCCTTCTGTGCCAGGGAGAGGCTCTGGTTGCCCACAGAATGACCATGGCCGGGAAGAGACCCTGTTTCTCTCCAGGTGACCTCCCTGGGGTCTGGCTGGCCTGTGATTGGTTGTCTGGTTTCAGCCTCTCACCCCGTGGCCAGGTGGACAGGGTTTGTCCCTAAGGCTCTGTGGGGAGGCCAACCCCAGCTGCGGGGGTTCTTACACTCCCGGTGAGGGGGCCAGGAAGACGTGGAGCTCCATATTATTAAGAAAAGTTATTATGACACTTGGTAAAACAAAAGGCAGACTTTATTAAGGACTATTGTGATAGGTTTAAGGGCTATCATGGGGTTTTGTAGTGGAGAGAGATTGGGCTCAACCTCAAGTGTAACAAGCAAAAGTGGGAATTTATAGCCAAGGAGCAGAGTGGGAAGGGTCCATGGATGGAGATTTCTGAGAGGGTAATTCTCTGTTAATTGACCCAATAGGATTCTTGCCTATTCAACCCAATAGGCAGGCCAGGAGTTCAGGTTCCCCTGGGCCCACCAGTGCTGCCTCCCAGATCTGTTGGGTGCCAGATCACAGCCACCTGACTCTGGACAGCCCTCCCTCCTTGGCCTCTGTACCTTGTGTTTCCTGCTCTGCCTATTCTGGGCAAACCTGTCTGACAACTTTACGGAGCTCTCCCGCTCCCTCCTCTCCCCTAGGGACTCATTGTCTGCTTTGCTGAGTGAAGCCCAGGGAGATCTCCCCCTTCCTGACTGTGCACTACAGGGCCTTCTGGCCGGATACCCCTCTTCCTTCCCCTGTCTGAGGCCTTGTGATCCCTGCACCAGCCAACCTCACCCCCCACCCCCACCCCCAACCCCTGAGGCTCCTCCCAGCTCTCTGCCCCTCCTCCACTTGGCCAGACCTGCACAATTGACCCTGTTTGGTGTGTCTTCTGCTCCTGTCTCAACAGCCCGCTTTTTAGGAACCTGTTGTGAGAAAAAAGGGTGTGTGAAGAAAGCCTGCTGGCTGTGGGTGGGGCCTTCCTGATTTCCCGAAGGTTCCATTGGCTTCCGCTCCCGCAGGGAGGTAACAGTGGGGGTAACAGAGGCTGGCTCTGTGCGGCGTCCTGCCTGCCAGTCATTTTCTGCTGTCCTAGCTGCTTCCTGTGAAACACCAGTGATGCTGTAAGCCCAGATAAGTTGTTGAGGGGCATGGCAATAAGAGAGCTGGTGTTAGTGGTAGGGTATTCATTCCCAAGGGAGCAAGGGGAGGAGGTAGCATGTTCCCAGTACAGGGCTGGGGTGGGCAGGCCCGCAGCTCTCCGTGGGAAGACGGGTGCCACCTGACGTGCGGCAGGATTTGGTTTGTTGAGGATCAGCGCCTACTGGGGGTGGAGCCCTGTCCCCTCACGTGGAAAGACGGTCGGAGGGGCTGGTCTCGGTCTGACGGAGGGTTGTAGGATTCTGTGCATGAGCTGCCGAGGCCTCACACTACGGTGGACCTGGTGTGTGATGGGGGCGGAACTTATTCCCAGCAGCCGAGGTCTGAGGGCTCCAAGTGCCAGTGTGATTCTAAAGCTCCTTTGTGCTTCTTAGTTTGGGGGCTACTTACTGGACGTTGAGCATCAAAGAGCATCTTACGAGATAGGTAAGCCAAACACACACCTTTCTGTCCAGTCTCTGTCTCTGCGGCCTGGGCAGTCTGTGAGCCTGAGGTTATAGACCTTAGTGCCCGCTCTGGTGGCCTGGTGGGGAGGGAACGGACCGGGGAGTGCTGCTAGGTACTCACTCCCTGCCCCCCACATGGCCTCGCCCTGGTGGCCAGGCCGGGCCTGGTTCGAGCAGGCCTTGTCAGCCCAGAGAAGGGGACGGGAGCCTGGGATGGTTATTGTATTGTTCCTTAGAGGGAAAATCACTTGGAGGAAGTACATCAGGGCTTCTAGCGCAGCGCATTTATTGATGCGCCAGCTAGAGGAAGCTTTCAACAACATACTGCATCCCTTAGTAGGGAATAAATACAAAACCCCTCTCACGACTGCACTCTGCAGCTTCCATTTCCTGAAGGTACACGGATTTCATTGGTTACGGGACTGGGGCTCTGAGCTGGGATTTTGGAGAAACTGTTTTTAGCCGGCTCTTGGAGTTGGGCCAGGCGTAGAAATCTGTTGAAATAGCTGTCTCTAGCTGCTACCGTTGGGCTGGGCTCAGAACCCTCGGACCTGGGCCTCCTGCTGACTGGGAGAGCCCTGGGGAGGGTTCCTGCAGAGCCCTTTGCCCGAACCTGGGAGTCTTGCACTCCCCCCGCGGATCAGGCACAGATGGTCCTCGTGTGGAACGACTTCAGGTTTCCCTTCTGCCTTTGTCAGGATCTGTTCTTGGTCTTCCTAGGAAAACGTCTATTTTGGGACTCGGGGAGGAGTTGTGGGTAGGGAGCTAGTTCGCTCTCTGGAGCTGGTAAGTCTGTTCTGTCTGTTCTGGAGGCTGGTTCTCCCTTTCCCTCCGCCGCCCCCCCCCCCCTGGAGAGACACCAGACACTGCCTGCGGAGAGCTCCAGGTGAAAGTTTTGGTGTCTCCAGAAGTAAATGTAGGGATTTTACGTGTTAATTTAGGTTAACAGTTTTATTTTAAAAAACGCATACATGATGCCAAACCCGTGGATGCACAGTGGAATTTGTATTTCGTCCCTGACCCCTCAGTTCTGCTCCCCGGGGGCTCCATCACAGATGCTGGTGCCTAGCCATGCGTCTCTGCATGTGGCTCCTGCGTATTCCCTTGGGTTTGCTAACGACGCTGTCTGCACTTACTGTTTTCTCTCTAAAGTTTTCCTTGGGGTTGCCCCGTTTCAGCGCACATGGTTTAGGCCATGCCTTTCAGGAGCGGCATGCTACTCCTCTGTGGTAACTGCAGTCACTTTAGCCCCTATTGATGGGCACGGAGGTTGCGTCCAGTGTTTTGTTTCTGGGGCTGAGCTGCAGGAAGTGCTCCTAGCTCTGGCGTGGAGATAGCGAGCTGAGGGTTTTAGGCGCTGAGTGCTTCAGGGGAGAAGAAACACGCTGTTTTGAGTGCAGAAGGGGGAACGATAGATCCAGAGTTTTTCCTTTGGCGGGATCTTGTATGGCTGCAGTTGGAGCGTAGAGCTGGAGGGACCACAGTGGGTGCTAGGGTGCTGGTTCCCACCGCACCCTCTCTGTGTCAGCTCATGTCAGCCAGTCTCACAGCACCTGCTGTTTGCAGCCTGTGGCCGTGCCCTGTGGGCCATGCTGCCTGCGCATGCAAAATTGTGATAGAGGAGGGTAAAGAGGCAGCCGGAGCCAGAGGGAAGGGGATGAGGATGGGGATGGGAACGTGCTTCTCATCTTGTGGACTGGAGCAGCTGCAGGAGTGTGCAGGACGTGGGCGGGACCGGACTGGGGAGCCCTGGCTGAGAAACAGGCCGGAGCTGGGAATCAGCTTTCAGAAGAGCAGTGTCGGGTTGGTGTGAGGGTCAGGCCTCCCCTCCTGGCCTCCCTGGACCTTCCGCTGCTCTGGGGTTCCCCATCTCCTGCCTCTGCGCCATGGCTTCTAGCTGCTTCAGGCCTCTTTGGGTCTGATCGCCAGCCTGTGACTGTAAAAGCCTGGGTAGAAGGCACGTGGTGTAAATCTTAGATGGATTTTTTTGTTTTGAGCGGGCAGCTTTCTTTCAGGGCAGAAGCCAGGGGTGAGGGCAGATGAGTTTATCTTCCTGGGATGGGTTGGGCGAGGGAGGGAGGGAGGGAGGCCTGGGAGGAGGGACGCAAGCAGGCCTGGGAGGGAGGGCATATGTTGGAGCCATCTGCCGGGATCCTCCTGGGAGTCCCGGGAGCTCTCTGGCTGTCTCCTCGTCCCTGTGGCCCCAGTGTGCCTCCGAGGTGACCATCATCTCTCCCTGTGTGGCTCTGGCTGCCCCACATCTGACAAGGCAAGGCAAGAACCAGGGAGATTTTAGGGCTGGCTGGCAGATACCCCCCTTCACAGAAAGGTGGCTGGCATGACCCTGACCTGCTGGGTCTGAGGCCTGCGCCCTGCTCTGTCCCTCCCACCGCTGCTGTCACATGCTGCCCTGTGAGAAGCCTGCCGCTTCCCATGCCCACAGCTCTGTCGTGTGGGCTCGGGCCTTGGCAGCACAGAGGTTTCTATTGTGGTGGGGTGGCAGCTAGGACTGACCTGGGGAGGTGGGGCCTGGGACTGACAGTGGAGCTATTCATGGGCTCTGCCCGGGTTTCCTGCTGCCTCCCATTGTGGACCTTTGGGGGAGGGGCCGGGAGAGGGGGCAGTGTTGCCATTGTTGCTGGCAGCAGGAGCCTATTATGCTTAATCCCAGTCCTTTGGTGGAGGGATCTGAGCCACCCCAGGGCCCGTCATGTGTTCTCATGCTGGGTGAGCTGCCCTGCTGGGTCCTGCCCTCTCCCACTGGCCCCTGCACCCCTGGACGTTGGGAGGGCCTGTTCTTTGGGGTACCTCTGTTAAGATCTCTCTCCTGCCTCCACTCTCCCCCACCCTCGTCGTGGGTGCCCCACGCTGTGCCTGGAACCCCCCTGGGTAAGAGTTCTGAGCAGCTGGGCAAGGAGCAGGAGTGCCCTGTCTGTCCTGTCAGCCACCTGCCCGCTGCTGCTGGGAGTGGGTTCTGCCTGAGCAGTCCCAGCCCAGCTGCGCCCTTGGGTGGGGGCCAGGCGCGTGTCCGGGTTGCTGTAAGTCTTGCAGGCCCCCACTCTCCTTTGTATCTCAGTGTTCAGCTCAGTGTCCCCTGTTCCTCTCGAGCACTCAGCTGCAGAAAAGCCTGCTTGCTGGCAGGCTGGCCTGTCACCTCCCCCACTGCCTGAGCCACAGCCATGTTCCTTTGTTCTGCCCTCTCTGGGCTCTTGAATCGCAGGCAGCAGGCAGCAGGCAGCAGGCAGCAGGCAGCGGTCTCTTAGCGCTATGGAAGCCCTTAAGACTCAGGCATGAATCTTCCCACTGAGCCACTGGCATGCAGTCCCCTGGCTGCACCCTCAGCTCCCCCAGCTGTAACCCCATCTCCCCAGTGGTACCAGTACTGCATCAGAATGGTGGCGGCATGTGCAGTGGGGCACAGAGAGGCCTCACGTGACTGAAGGTGTGAGAGAGGGAGGGAGAACTGGAGGGGAGAGGGTAACCGCTGGGGAGGGGGAGCTGCGCTGGCCCCTTTGGGAGCAGTCGCCACCCGGATTTGGGCAGGAAAAGCCCCTCCTAAGCACAGAGATTGCTCTTCTTTTACCTCCTGGTCCTTCTACCTGATGTCTGTGCGGGAAGAGTTCTTAGCAGTTAGAGGCGGGAGTGGATGAGGAGACCTTTTATTTTGGCCTCTGTGGTTGTGGGAGCATCTGAATGTCTCTCCTCTCCCCTGGTTTTTGGTGGGCACACTTTCACCCCGTGTGAAGAAGGTGTGGCTGAGGACCACTCTCTGGAGGGGCCCACCCCACCCCGTCTCCCGCTCTCCACGCTGTAGCCGCCTGCCTTGGACAGAGTTGTTTTTATTTCCCCCGTTCAGAGCCCATTCGTCTTGAGGTCAGCCTGGCTGTCTTATCGGACGCATCAGCCAAGTCTCACACATGAGGATGACCCTTCGGGCTGCCCTTATTTCAGCAAAGCTTTCACAGGCCTCAGCACAAGGAGCTGGTCACTGTCAGACGCATGGACACACAGACGCCGTCTTTAGGGTGGCTGGCCCCAGAAGAGCGAGGCTGGGAAAGGTCATGGCCGAGGCCGCGTGGTGTCCTGGCAAAGCACGTGGACGTGGGAGGCTGGGATGAGGCCGTTGTGCCCCTGGACTCTGAGCGACCTTTCTGTGGTCATTTCCGTGGGCGTGGGTCTAGGAAATGGAAGAGCTGCTTAGAGGAACTTTGGGAACTTGCCAGCTGTGTGACTCTCGGTTCTGTGAATCTATCTCCAAATTGGCTGGTCCGTCCCCCTCAACCTCCTTCCCAGCTCAGGGGGTCTTTGGTAAGAGGTGTCTCAGGGGCCTCTCCTCCGGCATTTCTTCCTCTGGCTCCGGAGGGGCTGGCGGTGGCAGAGATCACCGTGCAGATGGGTGCGGCTTCCACGTGGGAACCCACCCACCCTGACCCCAGCCTGGCAGTTCGCAGGGGCCTCCTGATAAATGGTCTTGCCTCAGACCTTGGCACTGACTCTTTTCTTGGAAATGCCACATTCCCTTTCTGGTAACACTGAACCTGGAGGAAGGAAGTACAGCTCTTTATTTGACCTCCTGCCAAAGCGAGGGCAGGATGTTAAATGTAAAAACAACTACAGTAAGACAGAGATACCCTCTGCATCCCCTTCCCTCCTCCTGGGGCAGGGTTTAATCTGTGTCTGTTTTGTTAGGAGGCAGAATGGTCCTGTCGCTGGTGCCCCGTCGGTGGGTGTCTGGCCCTTTATGCGCCTTCCCCCCCCAGCTCCATCCGGGCCTCCGGTGCGGCTTCCCCCCTTTGTCTGCGGGGCCAGGCTTAGCGCAGCCCACGGCTCCGGGCTGTGAGCTTCTGCCCTGTGCCACGGAGGCCTGCGGTCCAGGAAGACGCCCCTGGGAACCCAGCCTCGCGGGTCATTGGGTTGGAGCAGCTTCCACAGCCGTGAAATGGGAACAAAAAGAACCCGTGCGGATCCAGAGGGTGTACTGAGGAGTGACAGAATGAAAGCGTTCCTCCGGGAAAGGCGAATGCATCCCTGCAAATGAACGCCCCCAAGATGGTGGGCTTTCCGCCCACGACTCCTCTGGCAGTTTTCCTTCCTCGGTGCTGGTGCTGTGCTCTCACTAGTTCACATCCTCCTTGTTCAGAGCGCGGCCCCCAGGCCCGATGTGGGCAGTATTGCACCACCGCGGGGCTGTGGCGATGCGGGCCGGGGCCCGGTGTCTCACCCCACACCTGCCGCAGCCGAGCACAGGTAACAGATTCCCGGGGATGTGCATGCACTCTCAGGTGTGAGAAGCCCTGGCTCACACGCCTTTGTCCAGCTGCCCCGTCACTCTTCAGTCTGTGCTGTGGTTTTGTAGTCTTCACACTCGTTCTCAAAGCTGTCGGCTTATGTGTCAGACAGCTCTGACCTCAGGGCCCCTGCCCTCCCAGGTGTGCAGTTACAGCAAGAATCCTGGGCACTCGGGTGTCTCAGGAGGGTTTGGCTGGCAGCTGCGGGCACCTCCCCGGGGCGCTTGCGAGGCCATCTTTGGAGCACAGAGCCAAGGAGTAGGGGGAGCTCTCCTTGGAAAAGGGTGCTGCAGAGCCGCCCAGGCCACTGGGTGCCCCTCGCCCGCCCCGCTGTCCCGGCTGGATGACAGCCTCCGAATCAGGTGGAAGTGTTGCTTGCTTTTTGTCCAAACAAAACGTTCTGTAAAGGAGTTTTGGAATACGTTGAAGTACAAGGAACTAGTCCAGCAGGGGGACTGTGCTCTTAGTTTTTGCAGTATTTTGCAGTGGAGGAAGGTTTGAGATGATGCCTCCCCGGTTTCCCCAGGAGTGCTGCCCACCGCTGCTCTCCTGGGGCGGGAGTGCTGGCTGCTAGAACAGTCCTAGGCACCCCTGTTCAGCTGCTGCGGTCCCCTCGCCTCGGGGAGGGGACAGGGATGGGGACACTGTTTTAGGGACTGAATTGCTCATCTTGAGCTGACTCTCCTTCCAGATTCTGCCCAGGCTTTATCAGCTGTTTCCCACCATTGATTTGCATTAAAACAAAACAAAACAAAACAAAACGAAACAAAAAACACAACAAAACTCTTCCACCTCATTTCTTTTCTCTTGACATTTTCTGTGCACTTTGCTGTATTTGTGTATTTTGTCCAGCAGGCTTCACTTTCGTAGCGGGTTTGGAAGTTTGTTTGTTTTGTTAGCCTGTGAACCTTTCCCCCCAGTGTTTGCATTGCTCTGTGGAGGCCAGGAAACTGGCTCTGCCTGGGCCGGGGAGCCAGCCCCTGTCCTGGGCTGGGTTTGAGGTGCTCCCAGTGCTGACCTTGGAACGGAGGAGGCTGTTTGCTTTAATACACAGTATATATAGCAGACGGCAGTTTTTGGAGACAAAGATTTTTAACGTCTTAGAGCCACAATCTCTGTGCCTTACAGGCATGGGAACATGGAAGAAAAGGAGTAAATGTGTAGAGTTCTAAATTCTCTTCTGTAGGTTCTTTGTGTTGGGGGAGAGGAGGGTGGAGGTAAGGGAACTCTTACAGAGACCATTTCAGATCCGCATTAGACATGAGGCCGGATCTTGCACCTACTGGAGCCACTCCCTCGCTGGCTGCGAAGACCCAGCTACTGGGGACTCATTTCTCCCCGAGAGTGGCCCCCTCACCACGCGGAACGCCTGTGGTGTTCAGGAGTGGCTCCACCCAACGGTGTCAGCCGCAAGCCGGGACACTGGGCCTGCCACCAATCAGACAGGGTTGTTGGCAGCTGTCAGGAGGGGCTGCAGTGTGGCGTCTCCATCTCAGGGCTCAGTCGCTCCTCCCAAGCTCGTGTGTCTACACGTGGAGTGCTCACCTAGTTCATGTTCAAGCTGTCTGCTCCGTGCAGCATTTCCTGACCAGCTTCCCGCCGCCTCCTTCCTTCCGGTGCCCGGGCCTGCCCTCCTACACCACCCCCCGTGAGCAGAGAGCACTGTGTCCTGAGGCAGGCTCGGGTCTTGCGCCACCTCTTCCTGGTCTCCACAGCCTTGTGCTGGGTGCCTTGCCCGCTGGTGCTCGGACATGTAGAGACGAGTCCCGAGGTGTCTCCCTCAGCACAAGCCTCTCCCTGAGGCCGAGCAGAGTGAGTGTGAGAGGGGTCTTCAGTCTTGCCAGTCTCCGGAGCCCTGGGCCTTCGGGTGCGGAGTTGAAAATTTCAGAGTGGACAAAAAGTCACAGCACGTTGGCCTCCTGGTTCTTGTCCATGTCGGGGATGTCCCTGCAAACTGGGCCCAGATTCTCCAGATCTTGTGTACAACTGGCTTCTGGGTGTAGGCATTTCATGTGCATGCAGGTTTTCAGAAACAGCCCTGCCGTGACCATCAGGGCACAGGGCTCCCTGGCCGCCTGGGCTCCATCCTCCCATGAGCTGGCAGCTCACCTTCCGCAGCTGCGAAGCCAGGAAGGTGCCAGGCCTCCTTTCACCCTGCCTCCTGCGAAGTTGGGGCAGCTCACGGGGTGACGAGGCCTTGTCTCACCTGGGCGAGCTGGTTCTGCCCTCATGAGCTGCTCCATGAATCATTCTCAAGATCTGTGTGTGGGGTCTGTGTTGCTCAAATGTTTTATCCCATCTCCAACCCCACTCCCACCCCCCACCCCTTTCTTAAAAGTATATCTTTATAGATTTCAGAGAAGAAGGGAGAGAGAGCTAGAAACATCATTGATGAGAGAGAATCATTGATCGGCTGCCTCCTGCACACCCCACACTGGGGATGAGTCCACAACCCGGGCATGTGCCCTGACCGGGAATTGAACCGTGATCTTCTGATTCATAATTGAAGAATGCTCAACCACTGAGCCATTCTGGCCGGGCCCCACCCCTTTTTTAAAGGAAAATGGCCACAAACTACATTTAGATTTGAGGCCAGTTATTTTGTAGAATCTCCCTTAATTTGGGTTCCTTTGACCTCTCCTCATCATGCAGGTTTTGCATTGTGTCAGGTGTGCCACCGAAGTGGTGTCCTCAGTGCATCCCCTCGGGGAGGGGAGTTGCGGGGGGGACTGGTGTTGGCTTAGCTCATCACGGGTGATGGGTGATGACATCAGTGGTCATTTGGCTAAGGTGATACCTGCTGGTTTCCCCACTGCTGAGTTACTGCTGTTCTCCTTGTAATTGGTAAGTGCCCTATGAGAGTCGGAGACCATACCAACATGCCGTTTCCTGTCAGACCTTCATCAACTAGTTTTAGAGCCCGTTATAGTCTGAATGTTCTGTGCCCTGGCCCCCTTCACATAGCATTGGCATCCTAATGCGCGATTGGATGGTCCCAGGCGCTGGGCTCTTGGGAGGTACTTATAGGACGTGGAGCCTTTATGAACGCGTGAGTGCCCCAGAGCTCCCTGCCCTCCCCCGGTGAGGAGGACACAGTGAACCAGGAAGAGCCCTCACCTGGTGTGCTGCTGCCTTGCCCTTGGACTTCCCAGCCTCCCGGACTGTGAGAAACTACATTTCTGTTCTTGTGTGATTTTGTTAGAATAAACTAAGCCAGAACCCACTGATGATTCTTAACAGAATTAGTTATTTCTGTTCTGGTTACTGGTGGTGGTGATTTAATTTGATTAGTTCCTTCTACATTTATTATTTGGCCTTCTGCTGTAAATAACTTTCCTGTCTCCCCTCTTGTTTATTAACCTAGCTATTTGCATATTGGAATGGACTCATGGATATTTCATTTATTTATTTATTTTTAATCCTCACCCAAGGGTATTTTTCCATTGATTTTTAGAGAGGACGCTGCAACCGAGGTATCTGCCCTTGACAGGTACCTCAGAATGGAACCTGAGACTCTTTAGTTCGAGGCCTGAGGCTCGACCCACTGAGCCAAAGCGGCTAGGGCTATTATGGTTTATTTTAAAGGTCAGATTGTTCCAGGTTTGGCCAGTGGTGGTCCCTTCAGACTGGTGGCTGTGAGGGACACCTCTTAAGGAGTTTCCAGGTCTGTCCGCCCCAGTGAGGTCTCCGCTTGCAGTCGGGGAGAGGCTGCGAGGGAGTCTGATGTGCTGTGGAATTTGGACCAGCCCAGCCAGGCCCATCCTTTTCAAGTGTGCACCTCACAGATCCGCCCTCTCCCCAGCCACCCGAAATGACAAGTGACCTGCTCTGTCTGCCTCCATGCTGGGTTTTTGGGTCAGAGTTGTTTTTGGACAAAGGTTCCTGTAGCTTAAAAAGTAATAAAAATAGTAAGTTTGAAAGTCACTGGATTAAGTGGCCTCCATTCCAGGCTCAGCATTTCTCCCGCTGAGCCATCACCACCCTCCTTCCCTCCTCTGACCCACATCCCTCCCTCCCTCCCTCTGCTTCTTTCCGATTACAGCACTGAGGTAACAGAGGTCTCCTCGCCAGATGCCAGATTCACGAGGAGGCCCCTCCGTGCTCCTTTGAACTCAGCAGGTTTGGAGCTGTGGGTTTTGCTGGTGGAAACTCACGAGGCTGTGTTGGCTGCATTCAGTTTGCTACAGGAAGCCAGGCTACTTAGAGCCCCAGTGCTGGCGGAGAGTCCTGTGGGGCTCAGAGCTGATGGCCTGGGTTTCCTCAACTCTACATGGAGGTCATCCCTGGCTGGCAGACAAGGGCCGGAGGATCTCAGAACCCTGGGAACCTCCCTCTCCCTACACCTGTGTGGCCCACCCTGACCCTGTGCAGCTCTGTGGTGTCTTCTTGTGAAGAGTCAGACTCCCTGGTCCCTGGGGGTGGTTGCCGCCACCCTGCTTAGTTTCGTGTTTCTGGTAGACCCTGGGCACGGGCAGCTAGGACCTGAGTGGTTTGGGTTTGAGTGGGACACAGTCACTTCTGACTCCGAGGGTGAGTCAGAGGGTGAGGGTGAGTCTGAGAGTGAGGAGGAGTAACTGACTCAGTGGGGAGGACCTTCCCCTCTCAGAGGGTGCTGGTGCCTTGGGGCTGAGGCAGTGCATCTGTCCTCGGGGTGAGATTCTCGTGTGCAATGAGGCGGCCTGCTTTCACCTGCCTTTGTGACCACGAATCCTTCCCTGGGAGTGGAGTCCATTCCCCTGGCATAGTCACCTGTGCCCTCCTAGATGTCCTTGGGCCTGCAAATGGTCCCCAGCACCCGGTGGACTCTGAGGACGCCCTTCCTGGATGGTAGGCATGTCCAGGGCCTAGGTTGTGTTCCTTGGAGGTGCAGCAGGATGCCCAGCTCCCTAGGGAATATGGCTGCCCTGCCCTGGGAGGGGCTGGTGACCAGCTCAGGTGTCAAGACTGACGCTCTCAAAGACCTGGGGGAAAGGTTGAATCTTGCTGAGTGACTGACTCTGGACAGTGAGGGGCAGAGGGTAAATTGGGCTGTTGCTTAGGACACGGTGATGGTTGTCCAGGTACAGTACTGTTCAACCGAGTTCTGTGCGTAGGGTCTCACAGGGCCTTGTTAATGTATTGGCAGGCACGTTTCTTTCTGGAAGCTCTGGGGAAGAATCCCACTTCGGAGCTCACTCAGGTTGTTGGCAGAATCCAATTCCTTGCTGTCGTAGGACTAAGGTGCTGTTTCCTTGCTGTCAGCCAGACTACCCTTCACTCCGGAAGCCTCTGTCTCTGACCCGCAGCAATGCAATTATGCACTTCTCATGCTCGCAGTCTCTCCACTGCTGCCCTCCACCGGGAGAAGACTCACACAATTACTTTGCAACAACTCAGATAATTTTCCTACTTTAAGGTTAATTGATTAGTCACATTAATTTGTCTGCAGGCTTTTTGCCCTTTTATAGATTACAAAATATACTTCTTGTGTATCTTTTTTCTTTTACTTTGCTCAGTAAGAATCTGGCAACTAAAAATATTTTGAAGATTTCCTAGAGACCTGGGTAAAAATGATGGATTGAGTGGATGCCCCTAATTTTGCTTTATCCTTAAACCCCACAAAAGTGAAGATTAAGGTGTTTTTTTTAGTTTTGTTTTTTTTAAAGGAATCAATCTATAAGGACAGAGAGAAGGGGGGAGGAGACAACAGGAAGCCAGGAATAGATGGATGAATGACCCAATTTAAAATGTAGGTGTTGGAGTTACCATTTTATTATTTTACTAGAGGCCCAGTGCATGAAATTCGTGCACTCAGGGGTGGGGGCCTGATAGAGGCTTGCGCCTTCTTGCAGTTCAGGAGCCCTCGGGGGATGCCTGCCATCTCCCGCAGCTGCTTTCGCCAGCTGTGAGCCTGGCTTCTGGCTGAGCAGCATCCTCCCTGTGGGAGCACACTGGCCACTAGGGCACAGCTTCTGCATTGAGCAGGATCTGGTCAAAACTGGCTCTGCAACATCCCCTGAGATTGGGAGAGGTCCCAGATTGGGAGAGGATACAGGCCAGGCCCAGGGACCCCACCAGTGCACAATCGGGGCCGGGGAAGGACACAGGAGGTTGACCAGCTGGGGAGTGACTGCGGGAGGGCTCCAGGGGGTGTCCAACCATCTCTCACTCAGTCCCAATCGGCTGGACCCCAGCAGCAAGCTAACCTACTGGTTGGAGCATCTGCCCCTGGTGGTCAGTGCATGTCATAGTGACTGGTCGACCAGTCAACCATCTTCCCCCTGGTGGTCAGTGCACATCATAGTGACTGGTTGACCAGTCAACTCTGCCCTCTGGTAGTCAGTGCACAGCATAGCAAGTGGTTGAGTGGCTTTAGTATATCATTAGCATATTATGTTTTGATTGGTTGAATGGATGACCATATACTTAGCATATTAGGCTTTTATTATATAGGATATGGGGGGGAGGAGCTTCAGAGGTGGCTAAATGTGAGAATTATTTGAAAGCAGTTGATACAGTTAGATGCCTACTTTTCTTCATGGTTCTTGGTGACTGCCTCTCCTCTAGCTGGACATGGGGGATTTATTCTGCAGAAAGGAAAACCAAGGGCCTGGAGGTATTCTTGGAGGTTTATATGAAGACCATCTTCATTCCCCAGTCTTCTACCTTCCCTTGGCTTCCAGAATACTGACAGCTAGCCCCTTACCTTCCAGGCAGAAGATGAAAGACTGGGGACCTGACTGGCCCAAAAGAAAAAAATTAATGATGCTATAAACTTTCCCAGCAAATGGCCTCACCACATCACACTGTCTAAGGACTCAGTCACTTTTAGTCATGAGGATTACCAAGGTTTATTAGTATACGAAGAAAGTGCCTAAAAAAAAAAGGAAAAACAGCAACTTAAAGTGTTAACTTAAGAAACATTCAAACCTATAAAGAACTTAAAAAAAAAAAGTATTTTATTGATTTTTTACAAAGAGAAATGGAGAGAGTCAGAGAGTTAGAAACATCTATGAGAGAGAAACATCGATCAGTGCCTCCTGCACACCCCTACTTGGGATGTGCCTGCAACCAAGGTACATATTGAACCTCGGACCCTTCAGTCCACAGGCCGATGTTCTCTCTACTGAGACAAACTGGTTAGGGCTCTATAAATAATTTTGTGAATTTATTTGAGCCAAAAATATTGACAATTGCCAAGAAGCACAATCTCAACATATTGAGGTAATGCTCCAGAGAATGGAGTTTTTTCACCTTGTTTTATACAATCAAAGGAGGAGACGTAAATGGGCTACATGAAATCCATTGGTTATTTACTAGGGAGGTGGGAGAAAGCAATGGGGGGACTTCTGGGATTGGATAAGAAGTAAAATGATAGACACATACTACTTTTATATAGGTGAGTCAACAATTAACAAGATAAAAATAACAATCAGGAGATTTGTGGTTTCTGTCCTGGCACGTTGGTTATATCCTGAGGGGTCCAGAAAAAGGGAAGTTACAAGTTACTCTGACATTCCACAGTACTGGATGAGTGGAATTCCACAGGTATATTATCTTAGATGGAAAAAAGATGATATGCTTAGTAAAGAGTGAAGTTGGTCTTTGTCAGGGAAAATACTGGCCTAGGACATGATTGCCTACTATTAACTGCTTTTTAATGAAAAGATTTTAATTTCAGACCATCCTTTGTGATTACTTTAGGTCTCTGAGTTTGCAGCACTACCATGCAGGCCTTCCCTGAGTTAGGTTAGCCTGTGATCCCTTTTTGTTCACAAATTAGTCAATTTAGAGAGAAGGGCATCTTGGAAACAATTAGACATATTCTCAGAGAGATAAGAGAAATATTATATCCGTGCAATGAGCATAAGATACTACAAAAATTTAGAAAACAAAAAAAGGATAAAAGTTAAAAACAAATAAGATCAGAGCAAAACTGTTAACAGAATCATCCTATCTAATAAAAGAGAAGCATGCAAATTGACCGTACCTCCTCTATGCCCTCAAACCACACCCACCAGCCAATCAGGAGAGATCTCCCTGTCAGAAGGTTTCATCAGATGCTGAGCCAAGTGGGTGGAGATAGACCCAGAGCAGGACCCTGAGTTGTCAGTGTGCTGCTCTTACACGGAGAGAGAGCGGGGCAGGCGCAGAGATCGGGGACCTGGTAGTCTGGGCTTCTCAGTACATTGGATTAGAGATGATGCCAAGAGTGTGATGGCTTCATCATTCAGTGCGATGATTTTTGACTGGAACTCCATACTCGGCCAGAGTGTTACTCAGGGAGGATAAAGCTGTTTTCAGACATAAGGGTCTGAGAAGCTTGCCTTTTGCACTGAGGGATTTCCCACAAGGTGAGCAAAGACTGGATGCCTCATGGGCTGTATCCCACAGGAAGGAAAGGGGAGGCTGGGCACCGGTCCAGGGGGAAGCAGCTCTGAAGGCCAGGAGAGGGTTCTTCTGGAAGAAGTAGAGGTAGAACATCTGATGTGAATGGACTTAACTGAGAGGAAATAAATTCACCGAAAAGTAAGCAAATAGAAAAATCAGAATTATTAATTCCAGAGAACAAAATGCTGTACACGAAAAGTAATTATGGTTTATATGGCTTGCTCATATGGCCATAATAATGTAAACTCTGCAAATTTCTCTACCCAAAGCTATAGTTTTAACCGTTGTAGGCAGTGGAACGGCACCAGGTTGTCTGACCAATGGGGTCTGACCAAACCAGGGTTCTACAACCGGGGTAGGTCCTGGCTGGGAAAGAATTCGGAGCAAGACCCAAATGTAAGAGAACATTGATTTGGTAAATCACAGAGGTAGAAGAAGTCATTCCCAGAATAAATGGGCTTAGGAAACAAGTATGGAGGTAAGGAAGGGCCCTCCGGCTGGGAGTGAGGAGACTAATGGTAGGGAGCTGGGGGAGGGGAAAGGGAAGGCATGCACATGCTCCCTGGAGGGAGAGAGCACTGGTCCTCCAGAAGGTTTTCAGGGTGGAGATTTTAGGGGAGGTCCCAGGGGGAAGATCTTCATAGAATATTCAGTGGCTTCCCAGGTGTGCCCATTCATTGTGGTCTCTCCTGATGGGCTGGCACCAGGGCAGGGGTCATTATTCATCTGGTCCTGACGTCAGCTGTGGCGGGTTTTGTTGCTTCTCTGGGCCTGGAGCCAAAATACAACTGAGGCCTAGCCGTTCTCTCTAGGGAGGAAGGTTCAGGGGTCCAAACCTCATGACCAGCGATATTCTGGGGGAGGAAAAGTCACCCTGGGGACAAGGTCCCACCCTGCCATTGATTGCTGGGCACCTGGGGATTTCCAGCCCCCCCCCCCCCCCCCCCCGTGACCTTCTGCACCGGGTCGTGTCCTTGCTTTGCTCTCATCTGTGTAACTGCCTACAACACAATTATAATTGGACTTAACTGTAATTGGGAAAGAAGTGTGAGGCGGTGATTTAGGGGAGAGGTGGTTTGTAGGAGTGAAAAGAGAGTAGTTATATTCTTGTTTTCCAGGGTAGGAAGTGGACAGGTAATAACTACAACGGAAAAATCAGGGGTAGTAATACAAGCATATTATATACAGAAATTTCTAAGAGATATTTGGGGTGTAAGCATTATTAGAAAAAAAAAATTCAACCCAGTGATTTTTGGAGACTTAATTGGCTTTATTAAGCGATTCATGAATCAGGCAGCATCCCATCCAGCTGCCTGAAGGGTGCTCTGAGGCATTTTACAAAGTGGAAGGTTTTTATGGGGGGAGGGGGAGGTGAGATGAGGGAGCTATTAACAAAAGAAATAATTATTTTAGGGCCTTTTCTTTGGAGGAAGTGAGAGGGTTTTTATCATGCATATTGCCTCAGCTTTCTATTGGGACCGGAGGGGCCCCTGTGACAGATTACCTTACTGGTGCTTGACCAGAAAATCCAGGCCTGGCTAATTAAGATCATGTTTCTGGCCGAAGTAGAAACTGCAGTTAGATCAGGTGTTAACTCTCGGTTTGGCACAAAGGGATCGGAGCACAAGTGAGGCCTGCAGGGCCTGTGATTTTGTCTCTGACAACATGGAGATCGGTGAGAAGCTGAAAGTGTCCGGGAAAGGGAGGCCTGGCCCGGGGCTTCGGACCTGCTCTTTCTCTCAGCACAGCTTTTACAATAGTTGATTCTTGGATCATGTGCAGGGATAATTTTTTTTCTCTGAAAAAAAGAAAAATTCAAACCACAGCAAGTCTAGAATGCATGCCATGTAATGAGGGGCAGTATTGTTTCATGAAACTCATTTTAGTTGAGTATGCAAGTACGTGTGCCCTGGATTGATTTTGTTGTTGCTTTCTGTGTGTGGGCCGTGGCAAACAGTGTGAGAGCCGTTTGCAGTGTTTTCTCATTGCCAGTTCACCTTTCACACTCCTGTTCTTTACAAATATTTTATGATTAAACGTGCTACTTTTGTAATTAAAATGATAGGAAGAGCCCTGGCTGGTGTGGCTCAGTTGGCTTGGAGTTGTCCCAAACATCTGAGAAGTTGCAGGTTTGATTCCCGTACATGCCTGGGTTATTGCAGGCTACATCCCCCAGTAGGAAGCGTGCTGGAGGCAGCTGACCAATATTTTGCTCTCACATCGATGTCTTTCTCCTCCTTTCCTCTCTCTCTCTCTCAAAATATCAGCAAAAATATTTTTTAAAAATGACAGGGAGGCCAAAACCGGTTTGGCTCAGTGGATAGAGCGTTGGCCTGCAGACTGAAGTGTCCCGGGTTCAATTCCGGTCAAGGGCATGCACCTTGGTTGCGGGCACATCTCCAGAACTGGGTGTGCAGAGCCACTGATCGATGTTTCTCTCTCGTCGATGTTTCTAACTCTCTATCCATCCCTCTTCCTCTCTGTAAAAAATCAATAAAAATATTAAAAAAAAAAAATGACAGGCAGAAGAGGAGGAGGGATTTTATAGGTTAACACAGTCCCAAGGTAGACAAGCCCTGTTCACAGTGACTGCTGAGGTCACCACACTTGGGGGCGGGGGGAGGCAGCGTCATCCAAGTGGGCATGCCCGCCTCCCTCCAGCAGTAGCAAAGGCTCCGTGTACACTGATAATACAAACGTCGTCATGGTGAGTGTATCAATGGAAACCTTTTTAGAAAATCACTTTTAAATGTACCACCCCATGCAGCCATGTTCATGTTCTCATGTTCCATTTTGGCCTTTAACCACATGCCTACAAATGGTTTCATAATTGCAAGCTGTGATGTGCAGATTTCATACTTGATGCATATTTTTTTTTTATTCTCTTGGTTTATTTTCTTGAGGCAAATTCTTAGTCATGCATTTATTGGATTAGGGGTATGACCATTTTGGGGAGGAGGGGGTTGAATGTCTCACCGTGTTGCTTACGAAAGAGTGGTAACAGTTTAGTCTGCTGCTTTGAACTAACCAGCCTCACATGGGCTGGCAGCCACAGTGGTGGTTATCTTCTTAAATTAAAAGGTGCAAAATAACATCTCTGGATTGTCTTTAAGTTTTATTTCCGGGGACGTTGCATATTTTTCCGTCTGGTAACTACATTTCAGTATAATATCCATTTCCTTTGTCCTTTCTAAAACTCAAGTGTTTTATTTTAAGTCTGAATTTTTGTTGTTAATTTTTACCCTTTGTTATAATTGCTGCTGATAACATCATTTATGTTTTCTTTTTTTATTTTAGTGTACCTTTTAATTGTATGGGAATGTTAAAACTTTTTGTTTTATATTGATATTTTTGTTCTTTGGCTTTTCCCCCCTCTTGACTCAAAAGTGAAGGTCAACGGAGGCCTGAAATACCTGCTCTCTCAGTGTACATGGGCGTGTGTGTGTGTTTGTATGTGCGTGTATGCATGCCTGTGTACCTATATGCAGCCTGCAGCGTTCAGAGGGATTCTGGCTTATTATTTAGTCCCAGCTATCTCCGAAGTTAAGTGATGTTAACTTTCCCTAATGTTTAGAGATGTTGATTTTAAACACTTGCCTTCTATTTGCCTCATAAATGGTTTATTCTGTTTTAATGTTTTGGATTTGGGAGACGGTTGGAGGATGTGACATTACATTTTTCTGAGAGTTGTTTTTTAATGCTAGAAGCCCCCACAAAATAGCTTTTGGAGAGCCTTCTGTGTTGGCGGTGGTAATGAGCTCATGCATCTTCTTTTAGGAAGCGCAGACTCAGTCTGCGTGTGCTCTAAGGTAAATGGGTTTGGTGTTAATTGAATTCATTAGCTGGGAGAGAGCTAAGTTCCTCTGATGTGACTCAGTTTAGCAAATGAGATGAAATGTCAGGGATGACAGCCGCTTTGGAGTGGTTTTCGCTGAGGTTTGGGTCTGATCTGGGTTGCAGTTTCAGCACCACGGCCTTTATTGGCTTCTTGGGGCTCTTTGTGAATGTGGCTCACACCTCAGGCTGGCAGCTCAGCGGTGCTCATCAATCTTTTATCCTTCGCTGAGGTTTGAAGGCACAGGGCTGAGCTCGGCGTTGGCTGTATTCCCTCAAACCGGCCAGCCAGCCCCGGGTAGGAGGATGTGGCTCGGGCTGGAGTCCAAACAAGTCTGCTTACCTCCTTCCATTTAAATTCTGGGCTGTGCTCATGTGGACACTCGGCCCCTCTTGTGTGCGACCCTGACCTTCAGGCTCTGCTTCTGCAGCCCTGGCCTGCAAAACAGAACAGAGCAGAGCAGGGGCGCGAGGCAGCCTTCCCTCCCAGCTCCAAGGTTATGTGGGGGAGGACTGGGCTGCAGGCTCGCCCCACCCTGCTAGTGAGTCGAGTACCTTCTCTTTCAACAGGGAGGAATCAACAAGTAGGGGAAGAACCTCTAGAGCAGGGGTCCTCAAACTTTTTAAAGTGGGGGCCGGATCACGGTCCCTCAGAGAGCTGGAGGGCCGGACTATATGAACTACTAATTCCTACTGTAACACCTCGGCTGCGCTCACTGCCCACAAAACCTGGCAGGCCGGATCAGACTCCTCTGCGGGCCGCAGTTTGAAGACCCCTGCTCTAGAGTGTAGGGCCCTGAAAACTGTGTTTATTTATTTTTATATTTTTATTGATTTCAGAGAGGGAGGGTGAGGGAGAGAGATAGAAACATCAGTGGTGAGGGAGGATCATCGATCAGCTGTCCCCTGCACGCCCCCTACTGGGGATCAAGCCTGCAACCCAGGCACGTGCCCCCGCTGGGAATCAAACCGTGATCTCTTGGTTCAAATCTGTGTTTAGAACCAATAATTCTGATGCTGCCAGCTGGTCTCCTCAACACCAGTGACATTAGGGACCAGCCACTAAGGTCCTGTTTTAGTTGGGGATGCTGAGGCCTGGGCTGACCAGGGGGAGGGTGGAGAGGAGGGGGACTTGCCCAGGCAGGCCTTTGACCATCTGACCATCGCCCATTCCTCTTGGAGGGCGGGGCAGGGCGGGGTGAATGGTGGTGACGGCTGGGGCTGTGGATCCCGCTCTGTGGCTCTGTGGGAGGGGTGGTGAGCAGTCACACCGCCCGTTTCTAGAGGGATGTGGCTTCACGTCCCTGCTGGGCACCGCTGTTCTGAGAAAGGGCGTGCACAGCAGCCACTCGGCAGCTTCTCACTGTGGTTGTGGGCAGGTGGTGTCCTCACTGCCAGTGTTTTGAAGCTGAACCTGCTGCCTCATGGCTCCCACATCTCTCCACAGGTCCTGCTTCTCGGAAGATGCACTATTATAGATACTCCAACGCTGAGGTCAGCTGCTGGTACAAGTACCTGCTCTTCAGTTACAACATCGTCTTCTGGGTGAGTGCATGGGAGCGGCTGCCTTCCCTTGCTTAGTGCTTCGCTAGTGAACCATGGTTCCTCATGTGCTTTGGATTTGCCAGCCCCTCTGAGGCTGTGTGGGATGGTGGGTAGGGCTGATGATCCCTGCTCTAGCAACAGGTTTTAAAAAGACCCTTCAGTGCTGTGATGGGGAAGGCCCCGGTGATGGAAAACCAGACTGAGCGGTCCAGGCATTCTGGTGATTGAATACCAGGCTACCCCAGCCTTGGGGGTTCAGGATGGCTTGGGGCTCTGGTCCAGATATTTGTCTCCCCCATCACTGCTCCAGGGAGTCATCCGGGCAGGGTGTTTTGTTTGCATCAGCCTGTGGGCTAGGCCCTGTCCTGGCTCTGGAAGCTTAGATTGGGCAAGGGCTATAAAGCCCTGCCCTGCGGTGCCGTGTGTAACCAGGAGTGGTATTGGCTCCTGAGCAGTGGAGAGGGAGGGGAACGGCTCCTGGACTGGGGACCTCAGAAAAGAACATCCCGAGGAGGGGACCTGTGGACCGAGACCTGGATGTGAGTAAAGAGGCAGCCACAAGGGGATCTGGGGAAGAAAGCTCCAGGCCTGAGGCAGGAGTGAGCTTGGCATATGCCCGGTACGAGGAGAAGGCCATGTGGCTGGCGCTGAGTGAGCACAGAGGAGAGGAGGCAGTGAGGACAGGGGCACGAAGGAGCCCGGTCAGGTAGGACCATCTGGTTCTCAGTGAGGATGGAGTCATGTTCTACTTTTTTATTTTTTATATTTTTTTAATTTTTAAAAAATATATTTTATTGATTTTTTACAGAGAGGATGGGAGAGGGATAGAGAGCTAGAAACGTCGATGAGAGAGAAACATCGACCGGCTGCCTCTTGCACACCCCCTACTGGGGATGTGCCCGCAACCAAGGTACATGCCCTTGACCGGAATCGAACCCGGGACCTTTCAGTCCGCAGGCCGACACTCTACCACTGAGCCAAACAGGTTTCGGCTATTTTATTGATTTTTAAAAAAATATATTTTATTGATTTTCCACAGAGAGGAAGGGAGAGGAATAGAGAGCTAGAAACGTCGATGAGAGAGAAACATTGACCAGCTGCCTCCTGTACACCCCGCACCGGGGACGTGCCCGCAACCAAGGTACATGCCCTTGACTGTAATCGAATCCGGGACCCTTCAGTCCGCAGGCCGACGCTCTATCCACTAAGCCAAACTGGTTTCGGCATGCTCTACTTTTTGTAGCGACTCTTGGTATGTTGTAAGTTGGATGGCACGATCTGATTTTGGAATGGTGCTGCAGAGTGAGGGGATGGATGGTGGGGCCGTGTGCTGAGATGGAATTTGGGGGCAGGAGGGATTGGATGGCCTCCTAGCCAGGTATATAGAGCTGTCACTCTCCTATGTTAGTGACCATTCTGGAGTCTAAACCCCCATCACAGGAAGGGGTGGGACGGATGAGGATGAGATCCTGTTGACCGAAGGGAGACCTGGCTGTTGAGCCCTGGGATGCGGAGGCAGGGTTTGGTGGCAAGTCCTCTCCACCGCTGGCTGTGTGCGAGTGGCCTGAGGTAAAAGGAAGATGAGGTTTATGCTGTGAAGTCCCGAGAGGGAGCCTTCCAAGTAGGAATTTTTTCCCCCTCCATGCCAGCTGGCTTCCTGAAACTTACTCTTAATTGTAGTTGACGATATCGTATAGTTTCAGGTGTACAACATAGCGACTCAACATCCGTACACCTCATGGAGTGCTCCCCGCAGCCTCTGGTGACCTCTGTCACCGTTGTTAGGCCTGAAGCTCTGGAGAACAAGGCGGACTTACAGACACTTCCCCGGCCTCCACCCTTGATTATGCAGCACCACCTCCTGAGGATGTATCTTCAGGTTGTGGGGTTTCTGTCCAGGAGAATTAGGGTGGAACTCAGCGGCAGGGCGTTCACCCAGGTCTTTCCTGAGCTCAGACATTTCCCCAATGCCGTCATTGCCCTGAAGTAGGGCAGGGCCCGGCATGGGACGTGGTTCCTTCGTAGACATGTCTCAGGGCCCTTCCTCATGGGGCGCTGGCTGTCCCACCCTCGAGGTGTGCGGCTTCCAGACCTGCCTGCTCCCTGTGTGGAGAGCCCCAGCCGCTGTATGGCGGAGCGCCACCTGCCAGGCGGGCCGTCTCACACGGCGGCCACTTGCACATCCAGCTGTCTTATCCCGCCGGCTGTGCTCCTGGCCTTGTGCCCTGACCTCCGATTCTCATCCTGGTTTTTGCAGCTGGAGGGAACCTCTCCCAGCACTGCCGTGGCTCAGGGTCCTGATGTCCCCATGTCCTCAGAGGCTTTTCGGAACAGAGCCCTTGCTCGTGGGAAGCTGTGCTCATTTGCGGGTAGCACCTTTGCAGCACCAGATTCACAGAGTGGAGCTCCTGAGTCCAGAATCGTGGCCATTTGTTTGGTGGCTGAAGGCTGCTGCAGTTTGCTGGGAGTTTTGCAGAATTGGCAGTGCGCATGGTCGAGAGTTCATT
Organism: Pipistrellus hanaki; assembly: GCF_964339955.1. Classification (NCBI taxonomy): domain Eukaryota; kingdom Metazoa; phylum Chordata; class Mammalia; order Chiroptera; family Vespertilionidae; genus Pipistrellus; species Pipistrellus hanaki. The sequence goes on along the minus strand of NC_140516.1, from coordinate 9,291,562 downwards.
TTCAGTTGGTGTGCACTGGGCAGAATGGAAGGGACAAAAAGGAACCCTCAGGAAATGAGGTGGTGGGGAGGTTTGTGGGGCGGGGGAGGGGAGGAGGGATGCCAGGCACCTGGCTGGGGAGGCTACCTGGCCCTTCCCTGCTGCGTTCTGGGTGATTTGTAGTCCTCTGCCCAGGAGCTGGGAGCCTGCGTGAGACCTAAGAATTGGGCTGCAGAGCCCTCAGGGACCCGCATGGGGCCAGTCTGGACTCTCTAGAACTAGTGACCTCCTGAGCTTCGTGTTTTCATTATGAAATACTGATCTCACCTACCTGCTGCTTGCCCCACAGGCTGCTGAGATGTCTCATGATATGCAAAACCCCTACCTCCTTAGAGTAGTTCTCTTTTTAAAAAAGAGGATAATGGACGCCATGTTCCCATATCCTAGCTCCAAAAATTACCAACTCATCCAATCTCGCGTCGTTTCTACCCCCACACCCACACCCTCGGAGGTTGTGAAGCCAAGCACAGTCAGGGAGTTGTTACAGTGTTTGGTTTGTTTGGACGAGATGACAGTGCCTGGGCTCAGCAGGCCGGTTTGCGTGTGCGGAGGGCAGCCTGCTGTTGCTCAGACCACTTGCAGGTGCTGAACAAGCGCAGGCTTCATTTAGCAGTCTGTCCCCCTCGCACTGTCTTCACAGCCACAGTCTCTATGACAAACACCTGTAACTCCTGCAGTTTTCTTAAGCTTCTCTCCAGTTTAGGGACAGATGTTTTCCAAGCCGGGAACGGTAATCCTGGCTCCTTAGGGTGAAACGGGCGGATGTGCATGTCCGTGTCTGTTCTGAACGGCACCTGGTCCGATCGCAGGTGTGTCCGGAAACAGCGCTCCCAGCCAGCACAGCACTTTGAGGGCATCAGCATTTCTTACATGTTACAACATTATTATAACCATCATTTGTTTGTGTTAGACCTGTTTCTAGCGCAAAATCTCATTTTGACTTGGGGAAATGCAAATCAAAACCACAGAGATAGCACTTTAAACCCATGAGGACGACTATTACGAAAAGAACGGAACATGACAGATGTTGGCAGGGTTGTGGAGAAATTGGAACTCATGTGCACTATTCATGCAACTGTAAAATGGTGCAGCTGCTGTGGAAAGTAGTGTGGTGGCTCCTTGAAACGTTAAAAAATAAAACTACCACTTCTGGGCATATTCCCAGAAGAATTGAGGGCAGGGTCTGTAGTGATATTTGTACACCCATGTTCATAGCAGTGTTATTCACAGTAGCCAAAGGCAGAAACAGCCCAGGTATCACCTGCCAGATGAATGGGTAAACGAAACTTGGGCTGTGATGCACTGGAACATTTTTCAGCCTTAAACAGGAAGGCAGTCTCGACACAAGTGGATGAACCTTGAGGACGGACGCTGTGGGAAATGAATAAGCTGACAGAAAAGCACAAATACTGTGATTCCATTTCATTGGTGCCCCCAGAGCAGCCAGATTCATAGAAACAGGAAGTAGAATGGTGGTTGCCAGGGAGAGGGGGGAGGGGAGAATGGGGAAGTTATTGTTCAATGGGTGCAGTGTCAGTTTTGCCTGATAAAAAGTTCTATGGCCCTAGCTGGTTTGGCTCAGTGGATAGAGCAGACTGAAGGGTCCCGGGTTCGATTTCAGTCAAGGGCACATGCCTGGGTTGCTGGCTCCATCCCCAGTAAGGGTTGTGCAGGAGACAGTAATTCAATGATTCTCATAATGAATCTCTCTCTCCTCTCTTCCTCTCTGAAATCAATAAAAATATACTTAAAAAAAAGTTCTGTGGATGGTGGTGATGGTGGCATAACCCTTTGAACGAGCCGGTCCCACCCAGCTGTACACTTAAAAATGGCAGTTTGACATGATGCCACTTGCCACAGTGAGAAATGCTTACACGCCCCTGGACTCGCAGGCGAAGGAGGCAGGAGGGCCGGGAGGGGTGGTGGGCGGCCTTCTGCTCACTGGCTCCCAGAGAACTTCGCTTTCCCGCTCCCCCGAGTGAGTCCTGTACAGGCGTCATCGGATGGCGTCTGCAGAGCCAGGGTGCTTCCCACACACACACTGAGGGTGATTGGCACGGGGTCCGGTGAAGGCCTTGCCTGCATCTACTTCAGAGGAGGACTGGTTAACAGTGAGGAGCTGAGGCCGCTCCTGAGCACAGACAGTGCATGTCCAGAGAGCAGGGACCGCCGTGGCTGCCTCGGTGACTCAGAAAGCGCAGGGTCAGCTCCGGGGCCCGGCGTGCAGCCCGCTGCTGAGCGAGAGGCGCCGCCCTTCACAGTGATGGATGCCGCCAGCGGGTGAGATGCCTCCTGTGATCTGTGGTCCAAGCCGGGAAGCCTGAGGTTTACCTTGCTAAGAGAGTTAGTAAGAATTTTGCGGAACAACAGGTGTCCCAGGCAGACCAGGATGTGTGCCCTCCCCTTCCTGCCCTGAGGCAAGGCCTCCCCCCAGAGGGGGGGGGGTCGGGGGAACCATCAGTGCCTCTATGCTGGGCTGACAGATGGCCCGCGTGTAATGTTACAGCCCAAGGCCTGGTCCCAGGTCCGAGGGGATATGTCCCTCCCCTTCCGTCTCTGTTTTCTCGTGACGTGTCTTTTTGTTTTCACTGCTGAGAAGTGGTTCCGTTTTCTCTTCAAGGTTTTTTTTTTGTTTTGTTTTTTTTAATATATTTTATTGATTTTGTACAGAGAGGAAGGGAGAGAGATAGAGAGTTAAAAACATCAATGAGAGAGTCATCGATCAGCTGCCTTTTGCACACCCCCTACTGGGGATATGCCCGCAACCAAGGTACATGCCCTTGACCGGAATCGAACCCGGGACCCTTCAGTCCCCAAGCCGACGCTCTATCCATTGAGCCAAACCGGTTTTGGCTTCAAGTTTTATTTCATGAACGTTTGTAATTGCTTGGAAGTTCTGCAGGAGACACCCCCGCTGCACACCTCCCTCCTGTGCTCAGCTCTCCTCCGGCAGCAGCCAGGGCCTGCCTTCCGCGCCTCGTACCCGCGTGGAGCACGTCCAGGTGCTCGGTTTTCCTGAATGTGCTTCTGGAAACTCCCGGATTGCGCATTCAGGTTGTTTTCATTTTTTTTTATGGCCCCGGATAAGGATGTGGCGGTTGGCTTTGTGGAATACAGATTCTTCCGCGAGGGGGCGGGAGGCAGGGATGATTTGCTGGAGTCGAGTCCCAGGAGGGAGATAAATGGGTCAGAAGGTGTGTTGGTTGTTTCGATGGCCTGACGTATTCATAGTCCGGATCGTTTCTCCAGAAGGGCTGTCCCAGTTCCTAAGAAGCAGAACAGCTAATCACTGTGTGTGTGCGTGTTCTCCAGCGCCTGCGAAGGCGGAGGCCAAGGCCGCTTCACCGGAGGCTCTCCTGGCCAGTTGCTGCCTGTGGAGCTGGGCTGCAGGGCCTGGGCGCCGGAGGCTGATCCCGGGGGATTTCTGGGGAGCACTGCTCTGCGCGGGGCGCCGGCTCTGGCTCACAGGTGGTCTCAGGTCTCTGTCTGGAGTGCGTGTGACTCAGCATCGCTGCCAGCACCTACTCAGCATGGCCTGGGAATCTCATTTCCATCTTGTTCGTACCTTTCCCTCAGAAATGCGTTTTGAAAACAACACCCCGTGGAGGTGTTAATGAGACAGTAACATTTGGCCATTTCAAGTGTACCCTTGGGTGTGTTGAGAACTGGGTGCCCAGGGGACCCCCATCGTCACCCAGTGAAGACAGAAAACATGTCCCCACTTGGAAGCTGCCCTGAGCCCTCTGCAGGTCCCCCTTCTGCAGGCAGCCGCCCACCGCCTCCGGCCCGCCTCCTGCCACCGCAAAGCAGTGTGACTCGGGGATCTGCCTTCTCTGGGTGATGTTTTTTTCTGTTGTTTTTCTTTTTTAACTTCACTGATTTCTTTTGAAATAAAAATTTGTATTGATGTCTCTTATTTTTATTATCTCCTATTTTGGAATTGTTATGCTGTTTTTCTAGCATCTAAGGTAGAAGATTCGGTCATTGATTATAAATCTTTCTTTCCTAGTATAAGTATTTTATGTATATGCTTTCTGCATCCCACACATTTGGCATATTTTCATTTCAGTGGTTAAAATATACATGCATACTCTGTGTGCCATATGTCTTTTCTTTCCTCCTCTGGCTCAGTCTGACTTTCTTTTTTTCTTTCTTTCTTTTTTTTTTTTTTTTTTCTTCCAGAGGAAGGAAAGGAGGTGGGGAGAGAGAGATAGGGACATCAATGATGAAAGAGAATCATTGATCAACTTCCTCCTGTATGCCTTCTACTGGGGATTGAGCCTGCACCCTGCGTATGTGCCCTGACCGGGATCTCACTGGTGACCTCCTGATGCATGCATGGGATGATGCTCAACCAGCTGAGCTAACTGGCTGGGCTTTATTCTAGTTCTAATAGTTCATTTGGGTCCTTTTTATATTTCTCCTAGAGGCCCGGAGCACAGATTTGTGCTGCGCAGGTGGGATCCCTTGGCCTGGCCTGTGGGGATTGGGCGGAGCCGGCTCTCTGACTTTCCCCGAAGGGTCTCAGATTGTGAGAGGGTGGTTCTCGGGTGAACCCAGAATTGGGCGCCCTCCTCTCTGGTTCTGGATGCATCATCCGAGAACTGCAGCTGTCAGGTCACCCCAGTTTAGCAGCTCCTGCGTTGAGCGTCAGCCCCTTGGTGGTCAGTGCGCGCCATAGCTACCAGGGGGACATTTGAATGGTCACACGGTCGATCAGGCTTTGATTTCTCTCCTCATTCTGTTTATTTTTTCCTTTAAATCCCTGAGGCTATTTACCATATTTGTTTTAAAATCTTTGCTAATTCAATTTCCCATCATACCTTACTGGTTTACCCCTTTATTATAGGTCACATCCCCCTCCCCCCCCCCCCCCCCTTTTTTTTTTTGCCTCGCTACTAACTTTGACTAGATGCTAGGTACAGCTCTTTCACCTAAGTATTCTCCTTGTCTTGTTCAGCTTGGGCTGCCCTAACAGGGTACCCAAGGCAGGCAGGTACCCTACAGGAACTTATTCTCCCACCGTTCTGGAGACTGCAAGTCTGAGGTGAGGGTGCCAGCGTGGGCAGTCCGATGGGGACTCTTTTCCTGGCTTGCAGATGGCTGTCTTCGGGCTGTGTCCTCACATGTCAGAGTGCTCTGGCTCCTCTTCCTCCTACAGGACACTAGTCACGGAGGCCCCACCCTCTGACCTCCTCCAGCCCTAATCACTTCCCAAAACCCATCCTCCAGTGGCATCCCAGGGGTTAGGGCTGCAACTCGTGGAGTTGAAGTGGGAGCACAGCAAACATTCAGTTCCATTCATAGCCCTTCCTTACCAGTATTGTATCCTTTTAGCCTGCCACCTTTTGTTAAATATTGTGTGTAAGGTTCATTCATGCCATTGTGTGTAGTTGTAGCATTCATTTTCATTGTTGTGTGATCTTCTTTGTGGAAATGTATCCTTTGTGTCATTTACAGTTTTAGGCTATGAAGACGGGTTAGATTAATATGAAGAAACTAGAGGCCTGGTGCACGAATTCGTGGATCAGTGGGGTTCCTGGGCCTGGCTTGCAGGGTTGGACTGAAACCGGTTCTCTGACATCCCCCTGAGGGGGTCCCGGATTGTGGGAGGGTGCAGGCCAGGCCAAGGGACCCCACCGGTGCAAGATTGGGGCTGGGGAGGGACGCAGGAAGGCTGTAGGGTGTGTCCAGCCCATCTCACTCAGTCCCAATTCACTAGACCCCAGCAGCAAGCTATCCTACCAGTCGGAGTGTCTGCCCCCTGATGGTCAGTGCACATCATAGCTACTAGTCGACTGGTCAGCTGTCTGCCCCCTGGTGATCAGTGCATGCCATAGTGAGCAGTTGAGTGGCCTTAGCACATCATTAGCATATTACGCTTTGATTGGTTGAACACTCGACCAGACAACTGGACACTTAGCACGTTAGGCTGTTGTTATATAGGATCCCAGGGTTGTGGACCTGAGTTGTAGGGATGTTCCCGGGATTCACGTGGCCGGCCGAGCTGAAGGAAATCCTGTTTTGTCTCCAGCTCCAGATGGTTTCAGGGTGATAGCTGAGCAGGACACACCTGGCTCTGCCTGTTGTGCTCACAGCTTCAGTGGACACAGTCCTGCCCGTGCATTTGCGTTTCATCTGCGGCCGCTTTCCTGGTGGAGGTGCGGCCTTGGAACAGCAGGCAGAGCTGCACGCGTTCACTCCCCGGTGCGGACCTGGCTCCGCATCTCGGCTCTCCGCCCCCTGCGGTCACTGAGCTGTGCCCGCGGTGGCAGGGACGGGGCGGGGCGGCTGGGTTGGGGTTCCTCCTCTTAGTGGCTTGAGGAGCTGCTTGTCACCTCCCCTAGATAAGTCTGCCCTCCTTCCTTCCTCCCTTTCAAAGGCCTTGACACAGTCAGATTCCTGGGCGGGGCTCGGAGGGGGGGCTCTGTTATCTGGGAAGGCAGAGGCCCCGGTCTGAACCCTGGGAGTCCTGCCGCTCGGGCGGTGCTGGGCAGGGCACAGGCGCTGCTTGCTCAGCACCGCCCTTCCGGCCGGAGGAAGGCCGCTGTGTGACCCTGTGCGAGGCACCGGCTGGCCGGGCCCTGCTTCTCCCCGTGAGGAAGCTGGGCCCCAGCGTCCCTTCTGGCTCCCAGCCTCCCACTGAGAGGTGTCTCGGTTTGGACCATTTTAATGTGGGACCATTTTGAAAGGAATATTCCCTGTTCTAATAGGGCTCAGCGTGGCCACAGTCCTGAGGGCAAGGCCTCCTGACCCCACGGACACCCTGGTGTCCCCCAGCCCACTGGCCTCTGGGCCCGGCTGGGCGTGGGCCCGGCTCAGGCGTCCTTTCTGGCCGGTGTGTGATCGTTGGCTGTTCACGTGGCACGAGCATCTCTGGTGCTCTCCCCGCTCCCCAGGCCTGGAGTCAGGGCTCCCCTTCTGGAGCCGCCGGAGCCACGGGCTCCACCCGCATGACTTGGGTGACAGTTTAGACAGAAGGAGGGGTGGCTTGCTCAAGGCCACGGTGAGTTAGGGACAGAGGTGACTGTGCTAGCTTCTCCCCCCACCCCTTTCCTTCCCATCAGTCTTTCCTTGTCCCCCTTGGGAAACCCCGGAAGGCTGTTCCCCTCAACTCTGATGTGCTGTTGTCTCCGGAGACCTAAGAGACAGGTGCCTCTGGAAGGAAGGACCTTGCCTTAGGATGGAGCCTCGTGCGGGGAGGTTTCTTGGGCAGTGCAGGGGCGAGGAGGGGCCAAGTATGTGTCCCGTCCGTGGATCTGCCCCTCGTGCCTCTGCTCTGTCCCCCAGGAGGCCGGGCCGCTCAGATGGCGCCGTGCCCCAGGCTTCCGTACATCACCTGTGACACTTCCCTCAGTCCTCCCGCCCTCTGTGACCCAGGGAGGGAAGCAGGCCTAGGGGGCTCCCCGACTCCCACGGTCCCCACGCAGGTGCCCACACAGGTCCCGTCTCTAGGAAGCTGTAGGGCGGAGGATGAGGGCAGAGGGCGGAGGGTGGAGAGAGGGGGGTGGAGAGCCAGGACCCTGCCCTGTGCTGCTTGCTTGTTGGTTCAACCTTCCCTTTCTTGGGGTTACTTCTGGTTTTCTCCAGGCCCCCGGGGGGGCCCAGGGGAAGGAAGGGCTTTATGAGTGTCAGCGCCAGAGGCCGGGGGTTGCCTCCAGCGGGTTGAGCAAGGCCCTCTGGGCCCACAGGAGAGGCCCAAGTATGGCCATACACTGGAATGAAATTTCGTAAGGAACCTCACTACACCGGCAGGAGAGGTTTGGGGACCTGCACCCAGCAGGCCGGCCGGGCAGGAGCCTCCGGGGCCCAGCAGCACAGCTCGCACGGCGGGTGGGTCTGTGCGGCACCCCTGACCGGGCAGGCGGGGCCTTGTCTCTGGCGGGAAGGCTGAGGCGGGACCTCTACAGGGCACCCCCTCCCTCCCAGGAGGCACCAGCCCTGGCTGGGACTCAGCGATCCCACCACCCTGCGGACAGTGGGGTCCTTGGCTTTAGAGTCGCACAGCTCAGAAGCCCCTTGAGAAACGGCCTCACCCCTGGCCCCTTGACCGGCCCCTCCGTGTGGCCAGAGAGAAGGGATGCGGGAACTCAGGTTTGGTCTTACCTCGTGGCTGCCAGCCAGCCAGCCAGCCAGCCGGGTGACTTTGGACAAATAACCAAGTCATTCTGCACCTCAGTTTCCTTGTTTGAACAGTGGGGGTAACAGTGCCCGTGTGATGGTTATGGAAGGGCCTCTCGGGTGCTCAGTGATTAACGGGGGGCCTGGCACCGAGGGAAGGCTGGTGCTACTTGCCCCCTGGCGCTGCGGTGCGTCCCCGCGCCCTGCCTTCGGGCGGGGGAGCTGGCCTTTGTCTGGGAGGCGCGGCCTCGGTTTGGAAGAGGGACGAGGAGGGCTGCTCCGAAGCCGGGGCCGGCGAACCGGCTCTCCCGTGAGCATGCCCAGCCCCACCGACCATCGGTACGAGAGTTTGCGGCGAGCCTGGCGGTCACAGGGCTGCCCCGTGAGCTCCCAGACAGGCCACTTCCCGTCTGGCCCTCCTCAGCCAGCTCGTCTCTAACGCAGTGCTGGGCCCAGACTGTCTGCCGGGTCAGCATTCCTTAAACCCGGGTCTGACATGTGACCCCGCTCCGGCTTTCCCGGTGCAGGTTCACGTGAGTCCTTCCTGTAAGCCGAGTGGAGGCAGCGCCGGCCCTTGGTCTGCGAGCACAGCCCGGAGAGGAGAGCTGTGCCCAGTGGGGGGCGCCGCAGTCACTGGGCCCAGAGGCTGGAGGGTGGGCTTTCCTCGCCGTCTCCCGTGGAGCCAGCTGGGTAGGCTGGGTGCTGGCTGGGGCCGCTGGAGGGGATCGGATGACAGCCTCCAGGCCTAACCTGCTCTGACCCTATGTCCCCGTGTGGGGCCGGCCTCGGACCCGGCTAGCTGGGCCTTTGCCTGGCCCGCTCCTGCTTGGGGTGCATGCAGACTGAGCTAGACCCGGAGTGTGCTGGGAGGGAGCAGCAGGACCAGGGCAGGCTGCTCCGTTCCGGGCTCTGGCGACTCACACGCTCACACCTGCTCTATACCTACAAGGCCGAGTCCTCGCCAAGCTCTTGGGGTACAACCCTGAACAAACCGAAAACCTCTCTGCCCAGAGAGCTTAAACGGGAGAGACACGAGACAGGTAGCTCCTGTGGTCTTGGCTGACGGCGAGGAAAGCAAGCACGGAGGTGTCAGGATTGGGGCGGGGGGGTTGTCCACCTGGACCAGGAAAGGAGGCTCCTGAGAAGGGGACCTGGGAGAGCCTGGGTGAACGGAGGGACGGGCCAGGGGGGGAGAGGGAAGAAGGACATTCGAGGCCAAGGAAAGCGGCCGTGAGACGGGCAGAATTCAGAACTGGTGCCGGTGCTAGCGTGGCCTGGGGTGGAGTGGGGAGGGGACACGGGTGGGAGATGACGGTGAGGGTGGGCTTGGCCCTGGTGGTCCTGGTGGGCTGTGTCGAGGTGTTTGACTTTTGTTCTGAGTGAGGGGTGACGGAAGCCATTGCAGGGTACGGAGCCGTGTGCTCTGTGCTTGTAAAAGATCATTGTGGTTGCTTGGGGACCTGTGAGGAGGCCCAGGTGGAGCATGGGCAGGTGGCAGCAGAGGCAGGAGGAGAACTGGCCACGAATGCTGGAGGGAGAACTAGCGGAGGGCCTGAAAGGAGGAACTTGGAGGGAAAGAGGCACCAAGCATGCGGCCAGGCTTTCTGTCTTAGTGACTGAGTAGGTGCCATGATGTAATGAGGGCTAAGTTGTAGAGGAGCTAGCTGGGGGCGGGACAGGGGCAGGGTCCAGTTGGGGGCATGTGCAGATTGACGACTCCTTCGAGCGCTCAGGTGACGAGGCAAGTAGATGCCGAGGTCTGACGTGGAGCAGCTGTGGCTGAGCCGGGGGTGTGGTCAGCGGTGTGCAATGTGGAGGGGATGGAAGCCTGTGAACCTCATCCAGAGAGCTGGGGCGGGGCAGGCCTGCGCGGGAGGACCGGCAGACTTTAGAGAGCTCTGAGGGGGAGGAGGGGGAGGAGGAGAAGGAGGGAGGGAGGGGGGAGAAGAAGGAGGAGGAGGAGGAGGGAGGGAGGAAGAAGAGGAGGGGGAGGAGGAGGAGGAGGAGCAGGGGGAGGAGGAGGGAGGGAGGGGGAGGAGGAGGAGGAGGAGGGAGGGAGGAAGAAGAGGAGAAGGAGGAGGGAGGGGGAGGAGGGGGAGGAGCAGGGGGAGGAGGAGGGAGGGAGGGGGGAGGAGGAGGAGGAGGAGGAGGAGGGAGGGAGGGGGAGGAGGAGGAGGAGGAGGGAGGGAGGGAGGGGGAGGAGGAGGGAGGGAGGGGGAGGAGGAGGAGGAGGAGGGAGGGAGGGAGGGGGAGGAGGAGGGAGGGAGGGGGAGGAGGAGGAGGAGGAGGGGGAGGAGGAGTGACAGGGACGATGCCTGGGAATGTGCCTCGTGGCCCAAAGCTGAGTGGTCTGTGGAGACGGAATGACAGCTCCTTGGAGACCAGCTGAGGGCAGCCTCCACGCCCAGCGGTGGCCGGAGGGAGTGAGACCCGGGGCTCGGGGTGGGGGAGCCTCCGGGCCCCCTGGGCAGTGACGCTCACCTTCAGGCTCACTGACCCCTGAGCCTGGGGAGAGGAGGAGGCTGTGCGCCCTCCGCCCCCGTTTGGCATTCTTTGTGGCCCGTGCTCCCCTCAGTGAGGTGGCGGATGGTCCCGCTCGGCTTCTTCACTCGGCCACAGGCTGTGCGGGAGCCACCGTACGGAGGCTGAGCCGGGAGCTCCCTCCGAAGGGGGCATGCCCACCTCTCTGAACCGCCTGTGCTGCCCAGACAGCCAGGGCTGCTCTCCGGGCCTCTCTTCCCTCCCAGGCGGCGTGGGCGGCGTGGTCAGGCCGCCCTGAGGCCGGAGGATCCGCATGGGAGAGGTGAGAGCCACGGACACCCTGGCTCTGCTCTTTCCCACGAGGACCTGGGGGACGGCAGCGAATGCCAGGCGGTGTGAGGAGTGAGACAGCAAGCAGGAGGCTGATAACTGCGGCCAGGAGGGCTGTTTCCCTCGGGAAAGTCCTCCCGTTCAGGAATCTGTGGGTGTGGGGGGCGGGGGTACACCTGAGGCAGCCTGACCCCAGTGGGTTCCTGCAGGTGGCTTAGCTCAGGCCTATTTTAACAGTAATGAGGGCCCCAGCCTATCCCGAGCACACGTGTGCGGGGGCTGGGGGGGAGGGTTTGGGGGAGTAGAGGAGAGGCGAGAAAGCTGCTTGAGTCTGTCCAGGCCTGAGGCCTGAGGCCGGAGCCGGGTGGGCTGGTGCCAGGCTGTGCTGCACGGAGCCTGTGGGGGCACCTGGGCGATGTCGTAACACAGACCGCACTGAAATGGGGTGCTTGTGGGATGGGGGTGCTTGTGGAAGGGGGTCCGCAGCCGGGGCCTGCCGGCTCTGACTAGTGTATTGGCCGGGCAGTGTGTTCTGGGACCTCTGCCTCCGAGTGGAGCCGGGGGCTGAAGGAGTTTGCTTAAATGCTCAGGGAAGGTAGCTGTGGTTCTCAGAGCCTTGTTCTGGGGTCCACACCCTGTCATCTGCAGGGTCCCGGGGCCCTGATCCACCAGGATGGACATGAGCCATTGCCACTCCTGCTGGCCCTATGGAGAGTCCATTCATGGTACTCTGAGGAGTCGGTTCATGATGCTATCTTCCAACCTAACTCTCTCTCTCCCTCTCTCTCCCGCCCTTCCCCCCACCCCTGCTCAGTTGGCTGGAGTTGCCTTCCTCGGAGCCGGACTGTGGGCATGGAGCGAAAAGGTGAGTGTGGCTGTCACTGGGACCCTGAGCATCGGCAGCCAGAGCCAGGCTGGTTCAGCGTCCACGGTCCCTTCCTCCCCGACAGGCATTTCCGTGCCAGGCCGTGATTTGCAGTCACCCATCTTTAGGGAGTTCTTGGATGGAGGCGGGTGTGTGGGTCCGGAGCCTGGAGTGGGCAGGGGCCGGGCTGGGGGCCGGGTTTTGAGCCCTGTGAGTGTGGAGAGTCCTTTTCCCGTTCCCAAAGCTCCCGGTCGCCCTGGGTGGTTGGCAGCTGTGTCCGGCAGGTCTGAGCCTCTGGGAGCAGGAGGTCCCTGTGTCTATTCCTGAAGCTCTGTCCTCCCCCAGAAAGACTTCAAACCGGGGAGCAGGGCTCTGCTACCAGCCCTGTGGGCAGGGGTCCTGGGCCTTGTGCGCCTCCTTGCGCAGCCCGTGGAGGCAGGTGAGAGACAGGCTCTGACTCTCCAGGGCAGGGCAGTGGGAACTCTGGGGACCTTTTGCTCTGTGGGCGGGCGGGTTTTGGGAGATGGTGAGGGCTGAACCAGGCCCTCGTAGCAGGGGAGAGAAGGAACAAGGCCCCGCAGGCCGGCAGGGAACAGTGGGGACTAACATTTTACCTTGAGCCTCTGGCCCAGGGCTCTCTTTCCTCAGTGGAGCCTCTCTAGAAGGTGGAGGTGGAGGATCGGAGGGCTTTCTTGCCTTAGGAACTGGAAAAGCCCGCCTTTGGGTTTGGACCCCTTCATGGTGGCCTGTGAACCCCTAAAGGGCAGGCGGGAGCTGAGGTGCACTGTCCCTTTGTCCTAGTGGCCTGGAAGCAGGTGCAAGCCATAGCCCATAGCGCCACCGTGTGGCCACCTCTGGAACAGCAGCAGCTCAAACAGCAGAGCCTGGCGCTTAGGCCTGGTTGCCCAGCTGGGTGGCCTGGTCTGGCTGCTGTTTTCTCCTTCCTCCTTAGAATCCCACAGAATTGCTGTGTCTGTTTTGGTTGCCAGGAATCTCATGTGATTTTATATTTAAATTAGTTAAAATAAAATACAAGTTAAAATTCATTTCTTCAGTTCCCCTGGCCGTGTTTCAGGTGCTCGGTGGCATCAGTGACCAGTGCTGCCATGTGGACAGGCAGCTATGTGTCTCAGGTGCTCGGTGGCATCAGTGACCAGGGCTGCCATGTGGACAGGCAGCTATGGCACCGTCACCACAGAGCTCCAGGGACAGCTGCCTTCCTGGCCTTGCTGCGTGTTCCCACGCCGAGGCCCCCTTCCTCTCGGCACAGTGGGTTCTCCGTCAGTTGAGTGCAGTCAGTTGCCAGATGTGGAGGCCAGGGCGAGGCTCCGGCTCCGCGTGACCTGACCACAGGTCCCAGGGCCCCTCAGGGCTCCCCTCACCCAGGCCTGGGCGGAGACCAGGGGCTGAGGTGGGCAGGGATCTGCTGGGCAGAGAGGCCTCTAGGGGCAGGAGGGCAGGGCCACACGCTCCCTGGCTTGCCAGGCAGGAGCCTGTCCTCACTCCGTTCCGTACACAGCCCAGCCTGCCGCACCAGGACTGTCTTTAGGCTGACCCCGCCCTGCTCTCTGCTCCTTTCAGGGGGTGCTGTCCGACCTCACCAAAGTGACCCGGCTGCATGGCATCGACCCGGTGGTGCTGGTGCTGGTGGTGGGCGTGGTCATGTTCACGCTGGGGTTCGCCGGCTGCGTGGGCGCCCTGCGGGAGAACATCTGCCTGCTCAAGTTTGTGAGTGGCCCGGGGGCAGGGGGGCGGGGGGGGGGCTCCGCGGGCAGGCTTTTCCTTACCGGGGCGCTGGCAGCAGCTCTCACAGCCTCCGTGGGCCCCGGTGCTGCCGCCCCAGGTGGTGAGATTCCAGGACACAATCCACGGAGCAGGCTCCTCCTCCCAGGAGAGAAGTTGCCCCCCCCCCCCCCAGCTCCCAGGGGACGAGTCTGCGCCACGCCCTCCCCTCTTGCCTTTTATCTTCCTCCCCCAGTTCCAGAGGAATTGTTTGTTTGCTGCTCACCCCTGCCCTTCCTGGCTGAGAGCAGGAGGTGCTGTCCGTGAGTCAGTGAGGAAAGCACTTCCCTCCTCCAGGGGGTATTGCTTGTGCTGGCGGAACAAGTCACGGGAGTTTAGCTTTCTATTTAGAAGCTCTCTTATTTTGAAGTGCATTCCGTTAAATAGCACCTGAGGGGGACACGCCAGAGTTGTGTTTTACAACATGCTATTTGTTGAATTCATTAGACCAAGCAAGCTTCCTCTTTCCTGAGCAAAACACGTGTGGTTTTTCCTAATTTTATTTTTCTTAAAAGCGTTATGTTTTGTATCTTGCTTCTGTGTGAAGGGAAATTCCATTTTGGAAGTCCTGTGTGCATGTGTGCATGTATGTATATGTGCATGCATGCTTGTTACCCTCTGTCCTAGGCTTCAGGAAGGCCAGTGAACATGGTGGGAGGGAGGCGTGTGGACCTTCTGGCGCCAGCTCTGTGCCGTTGATTATCCTACATACCGACTGAGCGGTGCCGAGCCCGCCAGGAAACTCACCGCCCTGGGTGAGGTCTGTGACCTCAGGCAGCCTGTGTGAGCCTTGGCTTCCTGCAGAGGAAATGGCTGACAAGTTGGTTTGGGACTTTCTCAGTATCTGTCCGGTGGCTCTCTCACCAGCAGTGCGTGGTGAGGGGAGGGATGAGCTAGTGATGCAGGTGGGGAAGGCCAGGCAGGGCCGGCCGCGGGGCGGGGTGGTGACTCCCGCTCTCGTCTCGTCCCCAGTTCTGCGGCACCATCGTGCTCATCTTCTTCCTCGAGCTGGCCGTGGCCGTGCTGGCCTTCCTGTTCCAGGACTGGGTGAGGGACCGGTTCCGAGAGTTCTTCGAGAGCAACATCAGGTCCTACCGGGACGACATTGACCTGCAGAACCTTATCGACTCCCTTCAGAAAGCGGTAAGTCCGCTGCGGCGCCCCGAGAGTGCGTGCTTCCGGGCAGGCGTCTGTGTGCTCTCAGGAGCCCGGAGCGTGGGGCTCGGAGGGCCGCCTCTGCCGCTGGTCCGCTCGGCTCTGCCTACTCATGGGTGCTGGGCAGTCAGGCTTCTCTTCGTGTGCCCTCTCCCCCTTTGGTTTGGGCAGGCAAGTCCAGCTGTGCCGTGGCCACCTTCCCCCAGGAGCCCAGTCCTTCGGGGCCCAGACCTCTCGATCCCTGCCCATGCAGGTGCTGCAGCCCCCTGGGCACTGTGGGTACCGAGGGCCAGGCCTTCCCCTCCCCAGTCACGTGACTCACTTTCCGGCTATTCTTGTGTCCTTCCTCCAGGGACCTTTCCCTTCCTGTCTGAGAGGACTGCGACCTGGAGCAGGTGGAGGGTGAGGGGTTGGGGGGGCGCGGTTGCCTCAGCAGCCCAGCCCAGCCTTCCCCTAGCTGGCCTCGCCCCGGGCCGTGCCCTTACCTGGAGGCCTGGACGGAGGACCACTCCCTGCCTCGCTGGCCTGTTAGCGGCGGCTCCTGCATGATCTGTGCTCTGTGCTCGGCCAGAAAGCCTGCTTCTCAGGCACTTTTGTATGGAACACGTTAGTTCTGGGAGAAAATGAGCAAGGAGCATTAAAAATAACTGTGCTCTGCTCCTACTATTTACCAACACGTGTTGTTTGCCTTGTTTCACGGATCTCGGGATAAAGCCAAACCCGGTCATGTGACCAGAGAGCCTTCCTTGTGCAGGGTTACCTGTGTGAGTCTGTGAAAGTCACCTCGCCCAGCCATTTGCTTTTCTTTCTTTTTTAAATTTAACCAAGTTTTGTTGATAAAAATGTACAGCTGTGGGCCTGTTCCTGCATCTTCACCAGCGGCGGGGCCTCCCCCACCCCCTGGCGTTGCTGGTGTAAGTTATTGGCTCTGGGCTCAGAAACAAGTTTACTGAATCCTGTCCTGGGAGCTCCCGCTGGGCTGCCCTGGCCACGGAGCCGCGTTCTTCTGCCTCAGAGACAGCGGCCAGGCACAAGCTGATAATAGCTGGGAGCCTCTTACGGTTTGTCCTGTGCTGCTGTCAGACAAAACTGGGATATTAACCTTCCCGGACTTGGCCTCTGGACCACGTCTTCCTCTTGGCCTTGCCCCAGAGCAGCTCACTGGGCCTTTGTTTCTTGGCCGACTTTCCCGCAGCTCCTCCTTGTTGTCCTTGGGCAGCAAGCAGAGCTCCAGGGGCAGCTGCTGCCCGGCTGCCTCACAGGATCCATCCCAGCCACTCCCTGTCTTCTCACTGTGTCTTTCACCAGCCTCGCGTCTCCTCTTTGCATTTCCTCGCTCAATGGCATCGAGCGGGCTGCTGGCTCCCCCCCACTGGCCTGGAACATGGTCGTTTCTCCCTTGTCTTCCTTTCCTTTTAAAAGTAGAATGTCCCTGAGGTTCCCAGTGAATTGTGAAACCTCCTCCTGGTGAATATCATGTGATCCTTAGAGCAGCTGGAGTCACGGAGGTGGGGGTGGGAGGTGGGCTTTATCAGCACATAAGAACCCAGCAGCCGGGGGGGGGGGGTGCTGTGGTCACGGCCACCCCTGCCGTGGCCACCCCTGCCGTGGCCACCGGGACGGGGCTGCTCCTGGACGGCGCCGCCAGGCACGGTGCTTCCCACAGGGTTGGTTTTACACTTTCAGGCAAAGGGGGTTCTCTCGGTAGCTGCCCCGGGTGGCGGGGTGGCAGGATGGCAGGGTGGCGGGGTAGCTGTTCTTGTGGGAGTAGGTGGGCCTGCGTGGGGGAGGAGGGGGAGGACCACACCCGTGTGCAGAGGGGCCTCCGAGGTCAGCGAGACCCCAGCTGTGGACCGAGGTGGGAGGGGAGGGAATGCTTGAGGTGGAGGAGGACCAGAGCGGGGCCTCTGCCCTGGGCCAAGGCGGGCCACGCGGAGCCAGTCTGTGGAAGCCAGGGTGTGGCTGCAGTTCCCTTCGCAAAGGGCTGCCTGGCACGTCGCTCGGCATCTCTGTGCCGGTGACGGCCGGGGCTGCCCTCCCCGGTGCAGCGGGGAGAGGTGCGCTTAGCCATGTGTGTGCCAGGGAGAGGTGCCCTGTGATGGCGGCCAGGCCGGCCGGAGCCTCACAGCCTGTCTTTGCTGCAGAACCAGTGCTGTGGGGCGTACAGCCCGGAAGACTGGGACCTCAACGTCTACTTCAACTGCAGCGGCGCCAGCTACAGCCGCGAGAAGTGCGGCGTGCCCTTCTCCTGCTGCGTGCCCGACCCCGCGGTGAGTGCTGTGTGCTCGGCGCTCGGCTCCCTGCAGGCGGACGGGGCCAGGCTCGCCTTCCGGGCTCTCCTGCATGCCCACTGGCTCCAGGTTCCGGGAGAAGCAGGAGAAAAGCAGGATTGTTCTCCCCGAGGGCTCGGACCTGGGTGCTGGGCACGATGTTCCGAGTGTACGCAGCCTGGTCTGCCCTCTTCCCTCTCCCTCCACAAGGGAACGCTCAGTCCTTAGAGAAAGCCCTCTGGCGCTGTGGGTGGCACTGGGGTGGCAGAGCACGCTGCTCTGTGGTTCCTCATTCACCTGCTTTCATTCCCAGCCACAGCCCAGCCCGTGGTGGTCAGAAACCTGGGAAGGAGCCGGGAGAGTGTGCCGGGGCTAAGCCTTCACAGGACGTCCGGTGACCACAGGCCTGGTGCTGCTGCAGGGCTGGCCGCCTCCCTGCTGAAGGGCCGGCTCCCAGCACAGGGCCGGCCAAGCCGGTCAACAATGTTTCAGCAGCTTATAAAATGGTTGAAAAATTTAAGGAGGATAATATTCTGTGACACGTGAAAATTATGTGAAATTTGAACCTCGTGTCCATACCCCACGTTCGACTGAGCGGTAGCCGCCCGTCGTGCTTATGTTGGCACTGGCTGCTTTCCTGCCACGTGGCCACAGCTGCACGGGTGCCCTTCGCCCGGGAGGACGGCGGCCAGGCTGGGATGGGTGAGGGGTTTGCGGTGTTTGGCTGTGACTCTTCCAGAGCCTCGACCACCAGCTTCTCAGGGAACAAGAGTGACTGATGTTTCTGCTTTTCTTGCAGCAAAAAGTGTTGAACACACAGTGTGGCTATGACGTCAGGACTCAGGTGAGAGCCCCGGTCGCTTCGGTCCTCTGGTTTGCCCCCGCTGCGGTGCAGCTGGAGAGGGGGGACGAGGGGAGGGGAAGCTCCGGGGCTACCTGAGGGGGGGGGGGGAGGCAGTGGCCAGCGCTCGCGCCCGGAGCAGCAGTGGCTGTGATTTCAAGCCCTCAGAGCTGTAGTCACAGAACTTCACAGTTGCTCTATTATTGGAAAGAGAACAAAGGTTTTGGGGACAAAGTCTACATTTTAAAAGAGATTTCTTGGGGCCCAGGGGTGTCTGTTATTTAGGGGCTCAGGATGCAGCTGCAGGAGCTCCTGACTCGGTCCAGCTGCCGATTGGAGGCCATGGGGCAGCGAGGAGGGAGGCGGGCCAGGCCTCGGGGGCTCTGTAGGCGAGGCAGGTTATTGACACAAACTGCCCGAGGCCACATTCTTTCTGTGTTCTGTCTGCCTGGGCACCGCTCCTGCCCCCGAGGGGCCCTGTGCAGGGGGGCCCATCGGGTCCTGGCTCAGGGGTCTGTGCTGTGTTCCTGCAGCTGAAGAGCAAGTGGGACGAGTTCATCTTCACGAAGGGCTGCATCCCGGCGCTGGAGGGCTGGCTGCCGCGGAACATCTACATCGTGGCCGGCGTCTTCATCGCCATCTCCCTGCTCCAGGTCTGTCCCTGCCCCCGCGGCTGCACCTGCTCCGTTCACCCAGACTCCACGGGGGGAAGGTGGTGGTGACCAGGGGCAGTGAGATTCGGGGGAGCAGCCTGGCGAGAGTCTGATGGGAGAACGGGCAGCAGAAAGTCAGGGATTCAGGGAGTCAGAGCTGTTTTCCCGGCGTGCCCAGAGCTGGGGCAAGCAGGCGCAGCCCCCAGCAGCCTCTGGCACCAGCCTCAGGGGCTGCCGTGCTGTTAGGTCTGGAGATGCACCTTTTGGAAAGCGCTGGCTCTGGCCTGGCCGTGAGGAAGATGTCTGAGGAGGGCGTGGGGCCGCCTGCCGCTTCCCACACACGCCTCCCTCCCTCAGCAGCAAGGCACCTGATCTCAGCAGAAGGCTGGGAGACAGAAGCATCCAGAAAAGGAAAGAAAACATTTACTTGCAAAGCGGGCAAAGGAATCAGCTCATCAAATACAAACCACGAGAATGGAAAGGGGAGATAAAAAGTAGAACTTCTGAGGAGGCCAGGGTCACGTTTGTCTGTTCCCATCAGCCTTCCCGGCCGGGGTCAGGCCGCCCTGGCTTTCTGTGGAGTCAGGTTTATAGGGCTCGGTCAGGAGTCACTCTTTGCGAATCTGAGCCAATCAGGGGGAGCCTGTCTTTTTCTTTGTTGAACCCTGGGCGCCTCTGGTGCCTGCTGTTCGCCCCTTCAGGGCCAGGGGTGCAGCCACACAGCTCGGGGCTCGCCATTCACTGTAGGCTGGTCTCGCTTTGCCCCCCGGCCCGCGGTTCCTCCTGCTGTGTCCTGTGTCGGGCTGTGGTGTGCGGCACCCTCATCGCCCTGCCCACGGGGCCCACACCCCCTGTGTCCCACGCTGACGGCTGCTGCCTCTGCCGGCCTTCGTTTCAGATATTTGGCATCTTCCTGGCGAAGACCCTGATCTCAGACATCGAGGCGGTGAAGGCCGGACATCACTTCTGAGGAGCCCCGTGTGGAGGCCAGAGCCCTCCATGTCAGCTTTATGTCCGGAGGGAGCGGAGCGGCCGCCCTGCCGGAGCCAGCACCGTCCTCGGCATCAGCGTGGGCGACCTCTGACCCTGCTTGCTGGTGCTGAAGACCCAGGGCCTCCTCTTCACCCTCTGAACGGAAGGAACTTGTGATGGGGCTCCCTGCGGGGTCAGCCCAGAGACAGAACAGTGGAGGTGGAGGTGGCGACCGAGGGACCGGCTCCTGTGGCTGCCGGAAGGCTGGCGGGGCCTCCTGGAGCCCAGTGTCTGCAGGCCCCTGGCCCCTCTCCACCCCTGACGTCGGTGCTCGCCTTTGGCCGCCGTGTCCTCTGCGAGTGGGACTTGGGTAGGGGACCAGCAGCACGAACGGGCTTCTCGGGAGGACAGGGCATCAGGTGGACCTCGGAGGTTGGCAGGGTCTGCAGGATCC
Source organism: Pipistrellus hanaki (assembly GCF_964339955.1). NCBI lineage: Eukaryota > Metazoa > Chordata > Mammalia > Chiroptera > Vespertilionidae > Pipistrellus > Pipistrellus hanaki. The sequence continues at coordinate 9,271,599 of NC_140516.1, read as the reverse complement.
TCGGCCGTGTCCAAGCGCAGTAAGCCTGAGCCAGTGCGTGGAGCGGTGCGGTGAGCCCGGCCTTCTGCCCTCCCTCCTGGCCAGCCCGGCCCAGAGCTGCTCCAGGCTCCTCAGCATCACGCCCTGGAGGCTCAGGCCCCGGAGGCACGAGGGACTGAGGCGGGGCTCTTCTCCGAGACTCGCTTTCCTTTTCTTAACGCGTGTAAATAGTTTATTTATAGGGGCCAGAATGTTCTCACTCCATCTGCTTCCTCGGGCATTCTCCCCGAGCAGCCTTACACTGTGTCTGGGACTGAAGCCATCCCTCCCGTTCCTGTGAGTCTCAGAACCAGCCCCGCCCGCCAGCTGCTCCTCCATCCCCAGACCAGGCGCCCCCGCCGCACCACTGCCCTCCGCTCGGCCGTACTGTCTTCCGGTCTTGGTGCTACTGAACCTGTCACCTGGAAGCTGAATGTGACCCCTCCCCTGCGAGGCCGGGAGCCCAGCCAGGGCGCCCGCACCTTCCCCGGCCCTCCGGCCACACGAGAGGAGCTCCCTGCAGAGCTGGCCGGCCTCTGCCCGCCCGGCTGCCGCTGGGAGAAGCCGGGACATTGTGATGGTAACTTCTGAGGTGACTCCTTTCTCCCCGACCGGGATCCTGTGGCCACGCCGCCGCCCTCCTGCCGGCTGCGCGGGGCTGGCTCTCGGAAATGAAATCGCCGTGTGTGCGGAGCCCGAAGGAGCGGTGGGCGGCTGCGGCTCGGGTCCTGCTCCTCCGGGCCGGGTCCTGTTCCATCCCCGTGGTGGACGGAGGCCGCCTCCGCCTGGTGGGCACGCGTGCCGCTGTGGGTAGCTGGTGGGTGTTTGTTGATGATACTGTTATAATGTCTCTCTCTCCCCCCCCCCCCTTTTTTTTTTTCCTACAATTTTCCCTGTAGACTAGGGGAAGAAGAATGCTTGCGTTTTGGGACGTGTGATGCTTTTCTTTGACTGCCAAGCTCTTTTATGGAATATATCTTTATAATAACGCTGTGGTTCTGGTGGTTCTTGTCTGGGTCACATCACATGGCACAGGCAGGATCCGCAGCTGCCAGGTGCAGGGTGTGGCGGAGCAGACTGGAGGGCGGGGGTGAAGGCACCCATCATGGGCACTGTGTGATCTGAAACGCGCTGTGTCGGGTGATTTAAGATGGCTGTCCACCGTGGAGGTTACCGCTGGCGCCGGCAGCTGGCGGTTAGCTCTGCCTGCGAGAAGCCCGGGGGAAGAACTTGACTTTGGAGGCTAGAGGGTCAATCTGTCCTGCCACAGGTTTGGGTCAGTCTGTCCTGCCCCAGGCAGGATGGTCCAGGCTACGTGGCTGGGGCATGGAGTTGGGCCCGGTGCCGGCTGGCCTCTCTGGCGGGGTCGCTGGCAGGCCCTCCTCAGCAGGCACCTCTGAGCCGCCTGCCTGGGGAGGTGGAGGCCCCTGGCCTTCCCTGTTGGGGTGTGGGCACCAGCAGCTCCTGGTCCCGTTTATTCAGGCAGACCTGGAGGACAGACCTTCACAGACCACAGCCCAGTTCTCCGGGAAGTCTAGTGCTGGGTTTGTTTTCCAGTTAGTTTATTAAGCATGGAGCCATTTTTAGCCACCTCATTGGACTCTGAGTAGTTATATGAGAACAGAAAAGAAGCCTAGAATAAGGGGTACACATGTGGGGTCCCCAACAAGCACGGGCTCTGTCTGCACAGAGCCTAGGCAGCTGTTTGGTCACCCCCCACCCAGCTTCCCTGGGTCCCCACCCACCCCTGTCCTCCTAGCTGTTTACAGAATGTCCTACAGCTCATTCACTTCCTTCGGCTCAGAGCGCCCCCCCGGGGGCCGCCGTCCAGGGGGCAGCCCGCGGTCACGCTGCCTCAGGACTGACCGCACACATGAGTGACGCTGGCTCTGTGCCAGGAGGGAGTGCGTACGGCCCAGGTAACAGAAACCCGGTTCAGATGGTCTGAACAATGAGAGGAGGGTTTTGGCTCCTGAAACTGGAAAGTCCAGAGGTGGGGTGAGTTTCGGGCTTGGTTTGATCTGAGTGGCTCGGTGACGCCAGCAGGATCTGGTTTCCCATCTGCTGTGCCTCCCACGGTGTCCCCATCACCCCGGGCAGAGGGGAGCCCTCCGCGGACAGCCTGGGGCCTGTGGTGGGCAGCATGTGGTGCGGCCCCTGTGCGAGTCCGTCCACTGAGCCGGGTGGCAGGGCAGCAGCTCCGTGGAAGGGGCCAGGCGCCGGGAGGCCGCCAGCCGCTGTTCTACTTCTGTGGGTGGATGTTTTGCTCTTTCCAGCAGTTATAAAAACCCAATAGACCCAGCCAGTGTGGCTCAGTGGTTGAACGTCCACTGATGAATCAGGCGGTCATGCATTTGATTCTGGGTCAGGGCATATGCATGGGTTGCAGTCTCGGTCCCTGTGGGGGGTGTGCAGGAGGCAGCCGATAGATGATCCTCTCATCATTTATGTTCCTCTCTCTCTCTCTCTCTCTCTCTCTCTCCCTTTCTCTCTGAAATCAATAAAAATATGACCCCCCCCCCCCCAAAAAAAAAAACAAACAAAAAACAAACAAAAAAAACACCCAATAGTATTTTGCTATTGGAATTACTTCCTAGGAAGGTTTGTAAGAAAAAATTATTATTATTATTATTTTGTTAATCCTCATTGGAGGATATTTTTCCTATTGATCTTTTTTTTTCCTTTTTTCTTTTTAGAGAGAGTGAAAGGGAGGGAGGGAGGGAGGGGAGGAGAGCGAGAGAAATATCAGTGTGAGAGAGACACATCTATTGGTTGCTTCATGCACACGCCTGACCAGTAAGTGCCCTTGACTGGGAACTGAGTCTGCCACCCTTCTGTGCGCAGGCCGGTGCTCTAACCACTGAGCACACTGGTCAGGGCAGTTTTTAAAGGAGTTCTTTCTGAAGGGTGGGCTTATATTGCAATGAATGGGTACTCAGGGCTGGGCCATAATTGGTCTTTGGTGACATTGCCCTGAGCATCTTCGATATACAGGCTAATTCTGGGCCTAAGGGGTGACCTACAGCAGCACAGACTCCACAGGGAGGCAGAGCCAGGCGGGCAGGGCGCCCAAGCTCTCCGCCTTTGCCTGCGGGGATGGCTGGTCACGAGCACAGTGGTTTAGAGGCACCCTCTGTGTAATAAGGACACGACTCAAATCCATGCAACCCTGAGGTTGTCGAGGGAATGGGCTGCAGAGTCTGAGCGGACACAAGCTGGCACCTGCCTGCTGGCCAGGCTGCAGGTCCAGGGGGTGGCGCCTGTGTCCTCGAGAAGCCTCAGGCCCTGAATGCCTCGTGCCCTGCGTGGGGCCTGTGGAGTCCAGACGGATCCCTGCCTGCCCGATGGCCGGGCTCTCCTGCTCCTGGGGAAGGTGGGCGCCGCCTGCTTGCGTGGGAGCCAGGTGAGTGGGGAGGGAGCGGGCAGTCCCGGCGCTGGGCCTGCCTCTCGGGAGACGGGTGAGGCCATGGAGGACCCTCCATTTCCTCCGCTCCAGGTACTCCTTTGGGTTAGGGCCTGTGCTGCGCTGCGGAAGCTGGGGCTCAGTTCCTTCCTTGGTAAAATGGAGAGCATTCTCCTGATTTCACAAGGGCTCCGGGAGTGAGTGTGAGTATGAGTGACAGAGCGTGGTGACCCTGAAAGGCAGTGTCCATCCTCGGTCACCTTACTCGCCAGCCCTGTGGCCTTTGACAAGGTTTTTCGCCTCTCTGAGCCTTTTCCATAAAACGGGGTAATAATGCCCCACGGGGGGTTGTTTGGAGGATTAAATGAGATGAGGAGGTAAAGCGTTCTAACACAGGAGCGGATTATTTCCTGCACATTCCCAGCGTTATTGCTGATTCGACTGGAAGAGGCACTGTCCGTAGATACGACTTCCCCCCGCTCCGGGGCTGGGCCACCTGGGTCCCATGTGACGCTGCTGGGCTCCCAGCCAGGCCGAAATAAACACCCCTTCCCTGTCCTTCAGGACAGGGCTGTGAGGTCTGCGGGAGCCTCAGGCACCTGGCCTTCAAGGTCTGTTCGCTCTCCGGGTGGGAGGCGGGAGAAGGCTTGCTTCCTGCCTGGAGTGGATCCTGCAGGAAACCAGCACAGCGGGAAGCGGACCCTGGAGCCTTCAGAGGGAGCAGTGGCCCTCACCTGCCCAGCGGCCCTGGGCGTCTGCAGAGGCCGGCAAGGGAGCCAGCCAGCGGGGGCCACAGCCTGCCTTGGGGGCCCAGGAGGGGTGGTTGGTAGGAGAAAGGGGTTAGGTCAAAGTAGCTTTGAATGGAAAAGAGAAAAGGGCCTGGAAGCAGGCACTGCACATGTTCTGAAGTGGCAGAAATGTGTTTCAGTGAGAGAGAGAAGGGGGGGGGGGGGCAGGCCAGCCCATAGGCCCGACAGTGCTTGCCCACGCCTCCCTCCACCTTCCTGGAAAAAACCTTTATGTCTGAAGCGTGCTGGAAGCTCCCCAAGGCCAGGAAGTCACCCGAGTAAACTGTCTCCATCCGGGCTCTGAGGCAGCGTGAGCCCGGCGTCTCCCCTTGTGGCCGGTCCCCCCGCCCAGCCCTCTCCCCGCTGGGCCTTGGCAGGAGCCCAGGGTTGTGGCCCGGTTTGTGGATCCTTCGGGCTCAGCAACCTTTCGCTGCGGTGGTGGGGGGAGCGTTGTGTGTTCTTTCAGTTTTATCTCTCTCTGTTTTCTTTCTTTTTTAAGATGCACACAGCTGTGGTCCAGCATGGGAAGAAGTGGTGGCCGCTGGGAGGGACCCTCCTGTTTCACGGGTGGGGCTGGGAGCGGCTGCTCTGCAGGGGCCATGGCGGGTCTTTCCTTCTCTGAGTCAGCAGTTCTTCCTGTGCCCTCTGTTAGAGATAACACCCCCACCCCCTCAAAAAAGGCATCATTCATATAAATACTATGTATGCACACATCAAATGGTTCATTTAGCCCATTAATGAAGCGAGGGAGCTGGCGGATTACCCACAGTTTAGAGGAGGAACCACAGTGAGCCTATGTGGAGTAAAGGAAGGTTGAGACTGCCTTTTTTCGGGGTGGGGAGAGGGGCCTGTTGAGTCTCGTTGGGATGTACTCTGTGTGTGTCCGTAGACAAGAAGTGTTTAGAGTAGGATGGGGAACCTCCTTTCTGCCAAGGGCCATTTGGGTATTTATAACATCATTTGCTGGCCATACAAAACTATCAACAATTAGCCTGCTATATCTGGCCAAACATCCAATAACTCAGCCCTAATGCCTTGGCAGGGCCAGACCAAATGCTTTTGGGGGCCGTATGTGGCCTGCCGGCCGGACATTCCCACTCCTGACTTAGAGACTTGTAGACGAGCTCAAGGGCAGTGAAAGTATGGAGTAAGAATCGGGTAAGTGGAAGGGTGTGTTCTAAACAGTGCACTGTTTTCCACCAGACACACCACAGTCTTCGCTTTTCCAAATTTTGCTCCACTCCTGCCGCCTGGCAGAGCTCACTTTTCAAAATAGGGCCCCGGCAGGGAGTCCAGAGTTCATGCAAAGCTCACTGCAAAGCAAAGCGGAGTCTGGGGGCTGAGGACCTGCCAGTGCCCGAGGCCAGGGTCCGCTGTGGGAGGCCTCCTGGGGGCACTGCTGCCCTCTCAGAGGGGGGTGGCTCAGGCTGTCTGCTGTCCAGAGAGCCCGGTGGCAGCAAAGCAGCTGTAGACTGTCCCGGTCCACTCCTGTAGATACTCAGTCACTGGATCCAAAAGGGAATCTGTCTTCTCTTCCCAATCCCAAATGCCACCCATACCCTAGCCTGCTCTTTCCGTCTTTCCCGCCTCAGCCAAATCCAGGTGTGTGAGCATCACGGGGCTCTGAGGGTGACATCAGCTCCAAAGTCAACAACACTGAGTCACCTGTCCTAACAGTTATACCTTTCGTCTAACCAAGGGATCCCGACATTTCACTCCTGGCACACCTGTCCCGATTTTCCTTCTGAGCGATTCCCAGGACGACTCCTGCTCGCGGTGCGTGCATTTGAATCTCTTTCCAAGCATAACTGCGTTTTGCCGTGAGCTTACCTCCCTTCTGTGGGTCTCAGCGGCTCCAGGGAGCTGCGGGAGGGGGCACAGGGGGGCATCCCCATGTGACAACCTGTATGGAGGCTCTGAGAAGCTGGCCGTGGGGTGCCCACCCTCTGGTGGGTGGTCTCTCCCCTCCTTCCTCCCTGAAACACAGTTCTTACACCTGGCAAAGGCGTGCATTTACCTTCTGTGACGGTGGTCTTTTTTTTCCTACCCCTCCCCTTGCATCCTCCCCAGGCTGCCCAGCTGCTGGCCTTGCACAGTATGGGCGAGCGCCCTCGGGGGCTCTCCTGTGCCAGGCGGAAACGGGGGGGCATCTCGGACCAGAGTTCTTTTCTCAGATCCCAAGTAGCTGCTACTAAAGTGTGATAGTCCCGTATCCTCATTGAAAGCTGCGTGGGCCCAGCACGGCTGGGCTGGTGGGTATGTGTGGGATTGAGGTAAGAGGAGAGAAGTAACCTTGTTTCCTCTATTTGGCATGAGTACGGACTGCGTTTGTCCAGGATCGGAACACAACTGGCCTTGCCAGGATAGCCGCTGAGTGGCAGAGCTGTGTTTCCAGCCCACAATTTCCACTCCGAGGAATGCCCTCCCTCCCTCTGATGACAGTAACTCACAGGACACCGTGAGCAAGAAAGTGGGCCGGTGCGGGGCACGCACTGACATAGCAGGGTGAAGGCAGCGGAGTGCAAATGAGAGAGCCGGGAACTGCCACCGATTCCTGGTGAAATGGAGAAGATAATCCCAGCCCTGCAGCTTAGCAGGTGGGCAGTGGTTCTAGGAGTGTGGTCTCTAGACCAGCAGCCGGGGAACTTGTTAAACATGCCAGTTCTGTGGCCCCACTCCAGGTCTATGGGATTGGAAACTTTGTGTTTAATGCATGCTCAAGCATGAGGACCATTGCATAAGGATAGAGTCATAATAGACTAACCACTATAGCCATATTCCCTAAACTTGGTAGCTTTAAAAAATAAATATTTATTTCTTGCTCATGTCAGAGTTGCTAGTGGGCTGTAATGCTCTGCTCCACACAGTCTTTCAAGGACTCCTTCCATCTTGTGGTTTTTCTTGAATTGGCTCTAGTCAGTGGGTGGTTGGGTAAGAGAGGGAGGCCTGGGTGGCCGGCACACCACTTGTGTCCGCATTCGTTGGCCAGGAATCCAAAGCCACACTGAACTGGCAAGTGTCCGGCTGTGTGCCTGGGAAGCAGAGGAGAGGTCAGGTGTAGGAGGACACCAGTGGTCTGTGCCCCAAGTCCCACGGCTTAGGGGAGTGAAGACTGAAACGGGATTTTCCTACTTCTGGAATCTTCCTTTGTAGCAGAACGGAGGGCTGGTCTGCTAGCCTGCAGCCTCTGCTGAGCCTCCTGGCTCCAGAGTAGCCTGGAGGCGGTGGGCACCTCATCCGCTGGGTGGAGGTGTGAGCTCTCGCAAGGCCAGAGCTATGGTCTGAGCAGTGGGGGACAGAGGGCACACTAATTCCTGCAGTGCCCGCAGGTTTGACATGGGAAGTGTGGGCACAGCTGTGTGACCCTAGAATGACTGTGCAGCTCAGAACAAGAGCCCTGGGGATGGGATGGAGGGAGGGCAGAAACCTGTTAGGGCTCAACAAGACCTGGGTTTAAGTCCTAGATTCAGTAGCAGCTATGTGACCTTGCCAGGAAAATTGGCCTTGGGATAATACAAATGCCTGCTTCACAGTCTTGTTCTGAGAATTAAATGAGATACAGAAACCCAGCTCTTAGCATAGTGCCTGCAGCCACAGTAGGTGTGTAGGGACTATTAGCAGTTCTTCCCTGGCTGCTCCTGAGGAGGGCGTGGGGGGTGGGCAGGGGGTAAGGACCTGCTCTGGAGCCGTGCTCACTTTGGGCACCGCTGCTGCGTGTTGGGTCTTATTGGTCGGGCGGCGGGGCCCTGGCTGGCTGGGTTAGCGGTGACTCTCGGCTGAGGGGCAGGTGGCGGGGCTGACAGACTGTCTTTAGTCTGAGCCAGGGGAACTTGGGACGCTGCCCAGAGGGTAATCCTGCTGGCCACCTGGGACCCCAGATTGCCTCCTGCCCTTTGGTTAATAAGAACCAGTCCTGGACGGGGGCAGCCAATCTGTTAGACTTTGCTGGGCCGCCCCATTCCAGGGAATGCGGGTGGAGTAGAGTGGTTTTTAGTTAGCAGGACTGGGGCTCCAGGAGAGGTTTAAGGGGCAGAAGGTGTGGGAAGGGCAGGCCCTCTGTCAGTCTGTGTAGACGGCAGGAAGAGAGACGACCACCAGCTCAGGACTGTCCCCGTTCCCCCCCCCCCCCCCCCCCCCCCGGACCAGGGCTTCCTACCCCACTAGCTATGTATAGGCACAAGGGACTCCGCATCCTCGGAGCAGGGACTCCCCCTCTAGAAAATCCTCTCTTCACTGCGTCCCCGGCTTTCCAGAGGCAGGCTGAGGAAGGGGCGGTGAGGAAGTGGGTCGGCTGCATTCAGAGATGGGGCCTGGGAGGACTGCCTTTCTCACTTCCATCCTCCTGTTCTTCTGTCAGAACTGAGATGTTTGATTTTACACATTTGAGTACTGACAGCAAAGTTCAACATGCCTCATTATTTTCTGGGCTGTTCTCAAGTTAATTCTCTTGGCTAACAGGGGGATCATTTTATCACGCCTCTTCCCCACCTCCCAGTTGATTTTCAGATTTGGCTTGAAATTGTATTAAATGTATAAATTAAGGTTTTATTACTTTCGAGGGACCTGTTGCAGGAATATTCCTGTAATACTTCCGGTGGGTTTCCCTCCGACCACCGCCATCTTTGTCTCCGCGGCCGCTTGTGCTGCCACCACTGCATGCCTCGACCCGCTGCTGCTGCTGCCTCTGCCACTGCCGCACACCCCACCCCACCCACCACGCCTGCTGCCCCCACTGCCGCAGCCTCCATGGCAGTGTGCCACTGCTGCACGCTTTGCCCCGCCCTGCCCCACCCACCCCGCACTTGCTGCCAGTGCTTCCCCTCCAGCAGCCGCAGCTGCCTTGCTTTCCACTTTCCCTCCCTCTTTCTTCTATGCTGTCTTCAGTCTTCACTTCTCCCTCCCTCCACACATGCAAACCATCTGCCATCTTTGGTGGATTAATTTGCATACTTGCTCTGATTGGCTGGTGGGCGTGGCTTGTGGGTGTAACAGAGTGATGGTTAATTTGCATATTACTTTATTATTAGGTAGGATGTGTTGATGCTTAACAAATTGAATGGATGTATATATATGTTTAACAAATTGGATGGATGTACACACACACACACACACACACACACACACACTGAGGGTTATAGGAACAGCCTTGCTGGGTGACTCTGGCTCAGTCCCTTGTGAGGTTTCAGTGAAACTGATGGCTGTTGGCCAGGGCTGCAGCCTCACTTGCCCAGAGTCTCTGCCACCCTCACCCACCAGACTGTTGGCAGGAGCTTCAGTTCCCGGCCTCGGGCGTCTCATGACATGGTTTTCCCTGAGAGAGTGAGGAGAGAGAACCCAAAGGGAAGCCCACGTGCCTACTGCCTAATCGCAAAGGGGACAGGTCGTCATTCCCGCATCATCTATTGGTCACACAGACCAGCCCCGATAGGAGTGGGAGGGGCCACAGGAGGTCAAGATGCCAGGAGGCAGGGTGCTCGGAGCCTCTTGGAGGCCCCCTAACAGAGATGAACTGTGCCGTGTTCCTATTCCCACGCACCCCCCACGTGTGTTCTCAGGGAAGATCTCCCCTCTCCTTCACACAGGTCCCGCTTCGTTAAATCCATCCTCAGTACCTCACATCTGTTTGGCTGCTATGGTGAACGGGATCTTTTCCTCTTGGCATTTTCTAAGTCATTGCTGTGCTCAGACAGCGACACTATTGATTTTTATGGCCATAATTTGTCAGTAGAGCTTAACTGGTGACAAGGCAAAAACCACTCCACTTTCACTGAGCCCTGGGATTGCGAAACCGAGACCAGCTGAGATCCCAAATGTGCCCTTGGGAGCGGCTCCCCACGTGACTCAGTGCAGGGAGGTGAGCACGCATAGGAGAGCCTTCCTGTAGCTGCTGCTCGCGTGGTGGCTGTGCCCAGGGTTTCCAAGCCGAGGTGATGGGGTTCTCTGGCCAATATGGACCCTGCCTTGGGGGGAGCCTGTGGCAGCTGTGAGAGGACAGCCGGGCGTGCCGCCTAGTGCTGCCTAAGCCCGCGGAGTCAGCCCCTCTGTCCATGACTTCAGTGCCTGTCTCCGGCAGCCTCTGTCCAGGATCCTGTTCTGGATGCCTCCCCGGTGTGTGCTCAGCTCTAATCAACTCACTTTGAAAGTTCCTCATCCGTTCCCCCTTCTTTTTTAAAAAAAATATATATTTTATTGATTTTTTATAGAGAGGAAGGGAGAGGGATAGAGAGTTAGAAACATCGATGAGAGAGAAACATCAATCAGCTGCCTCCTGCACACCCCCTACTGGGGATGTGCCCGCAACCAACGTACATGCCCTTGACCGGAATTGAACCTGGGACCTTTCAGTCTGAAGGCCGACGCTCTATCCACTAAGCCACACCGGTTAGGGCCATTCCTTCTTCTAATAGGCATTTATCTGGCACCTGCTGCGTGCCAAGCAGTGTTCCAGGCAGAGGGCATCAGCGGAGCACCTGGCCCTGTGGTACGTGCCATCTCCTAAGGGAAGAGAGACAAAGCACAAATAAGAAATACGATATTTTACAAAGTGAGGGGTGAGGGGAAAACAGCAGGAGGATCGGGAGTATAGAGGAGCTAAAGGTTTGAGCAAAGACTTGAAGGAGGTGATGGGACCACGTGGGTTCCAGGCAGAGGGAACAGCAGTGTAAGGGAGGCCGGGGCGTGGTGTCTGCAGAAAGCCAAGGACACCGGTGGGATGGGGCCAGGGAGGGAGGGAGGGAGGAAGAGAGGAGGGGCTGCCTGAGGCGTGAAGGAGGGAGGCAGATCATGGGCCCCTGCAAGGACTTGGCTTTGACTCAGTAAAATGAGCCATTGCAAGGATTTTAACGGAGATCTGATCCGATTGTAAGAGGATTTTAGGTGGAAGCAGAGACGCCTGAGAGGAGGCTTCGGGGTGAGGACTCTCCCGAGGCTGCGCTCCGTATTTCCCATGGGCAAGGCCAGCTCAGACTCCTCGCCTCTGTGGTAGGCTTAGGCGTGGGCCAGCGTTTGCCACTGCTCTCCTGCCTCCTGCCTCCCATCTCCTGTGCTCCAGGCTCCCTTCCCATCCAGCACCAAGGCTGTGTGAGCAATGCCTCCAGGCCCTTCTTCAGCCCCGAGCCTCCGAGTCACATTTGCAAAGGGCTTTTGAAATATCTCTTATTTCAGTCAGATGAGTCATGTGGCTGACTCATGGCATTGAACAATACGGACTTGTCTGAAGTGGTCTCCCTCCCTCTCCCCAGGAGAAAGCAAAGCACCATGTGTGTTCTTCGATATTTTCCCCTTTGCCTACACAAAATAAACACAGACTCTAAAAAGCGGATTACACTGTGCACAATGTTATGCATCCTCATGTTATCTGCCCCGGACGTTTTTCCTGGCTACACCTTTGGGAAGCCCTTACCCCCTGGGGGGACATTCGGGTGGTTTGCAGAAGAAACTGCGTTAGCATGCAAAATCAAACATACACATAGGCCAGCAAAAAATGAAACAAAATAAAACGAGTTGAAAGGCGGCAGAAACCCATGTCTGAGTACTCCAGGTGCCCATTTTCAGTCCTTTCCTGCGCGGCTCCAGCCCCTGGGGTCCGGGCCATTAACAGCGCTGTCCCCCTCGCTTGCCTGGCCAGGGGGGGTCCCCTCTCCTCAGGTCCTGGCATCTCCCTTAGCCACCCTACTGCGTCCCCTTGCACTTGGCCAAGTCTCCCCTCATAGGCCGTCCCTCTCCTCGAGGCCACCAGGGGGCGCCCAGCCCTGGCCCAGCGGCCGCAGCTCCGGGAAGGGCGATGGGCGGGAGGAGGCGCCACGCGGGCTGAGCAGCTCCGGGCGGCGCCCGCAGGAAACCCGACGCCGCCCCGCTGCCCTCCACGGCCTGGCCTCCTGCCCCACTGACCTGGGATTGCCAGGCAGCACCCGCCCTGCGGCACAAAGCGGGGTGCTTCCCGACTGACCGCTGCCCACCTTTTCCGAACGGGGTCACCGGAGTCAGCGCCGCAAGAGTGACCCCATTCCCCGCCCCCCGCCCCGGGACCTCCACCCCCCAAGGCCTGCGGGTCCTGCCACCGCACAGTGCCCTCTGCCCCTCTTGGGGTCGGGCCTGGGGGACCCAGAAAAGGGGGGAGGCAGCCAGCACTTTCTGTGCATCCTCTCTCCCCTCCGAGTCTCTGGGCTCCGGCCCCACCCGCCACAGCTCGCGCACCAGCGGGACGAGTGTGGGGAAGCAGGAGTCAGGGAAGGTTCTGGGTCCGAGAACCTCGGAGGCCAGGGCTTGGAGGTGGAGGACAGAGGAGAGGGCGCGGGGCCAGGGGCCAGGGGCCAGAACGGGGCTGCGTGGCAGGAGCCTCTGTGGGAGCGCCCAGGTCCGGGTCACGCGGGGACAAGCAGCCTGGCCCTGCTCGCTTCGCTGTGATGCTGTGGGTTTGAAGCTCATCTGAACCCCCTTAATGTTCCTTCCTGTTCCCTGTGGCCCGTCACTCTGGGGTGCCCGATCCGCCTCCGTCCTCAAAGGGAGGAAGGATCACCGATGCCACCAGGCCACAGTGCCAAGTGCTGGTGACTTATTTCCTCCTCCTTGCGTTACATTTTTGAACCATCAGAACATTCGTAGTTGGCGTGGATGTGAAATTTGAAATCTGGGGAAGTCCCAGTGTGGCAGCTCATGGGTTGGGGAGCCATAGGCGAGTCACTTACCGGCCCTGAACCCCAGTTTCCTTCAGGAGTGCCAGGGCAGCGGTGAGCAGCTCCGAGCGCCTGGCGGGCCGGTTCCATCCCAGTGACAGCGGCTGCTGCCCACCTGAACGCTGGCGGCATCTGCTCTGGCCCTGGGCGCCGCTCCCAGCTCCTGGCGTTGCGTTTCCTTCTTTTTGGTCACCGTCAGACACCTGCAGCAAACAACAGAAAGACCAGCGACAGCCACCCAAACTGCAGGTTCATCTGTCAGCCGTGCCCAGCTCAGAACCTCCCTCTCTGCCTCCGGCCATCCTTGAACTTCACGGAGAAGCCCCTTCCGTGGTCCCTCCTGATTCCACTCTGCTTTTTTTCTTGGCTCTGACACAGAGGGAGCTCTCTCCTCCCCTCAGGCAGAGTGTAAAGCGTTACCTCCGGATGCCAGACTCCTGGAGAAGGTGGGGAATGCGGAGCCATGGAGGGAAGGCAGGCCGGGGAGCTGGCTGCTCTGAGGCTGCTGGCTGGCTGGCTGGCTGCTCTGGCCGGTCTGAAATTGGCTCAAAAGACGCGGAATTAGTGGGCGAAGTCGCCCGCACCTCCTCCTCTTACCTGCGGAGGAGAGATCGGTTCCTGGCTGGCCGGGGCAGTGTCATCGATACAGCTGGTGTCATCGTTACCTTCCACTAACAGATCACTCGACACCCGTGGCCCCAGCAGGGCTGTGCCTGGCGCTGTCCCGGGAGCTGCAGCTCTGACCCTCCCATTGCCCCGAGCCCCGGGCAAGCTGCTGGGACGCGGTGCCCGGTGACCCAGCGGGACTAGATTGCTCCTGGTGCCCGCCTCCCCTGCCGGGTCCCAGCCGCCTCTCGGCTGGCTTCCTGTCCTGGGCGGAGGAGATGAGGTTGCCGCCTGCTGGGAGCTGAGGCAGAGGGACATGCTGCCCGGAGCAGGGGCGCGTGGGGAGGCCCTGGAGTGAGGAGCTGGGGGAGGAGCAGCCCGGGGTGGGGTGTCCGGCCGCCCGGGCTCTGCTGGCGTGGGCACCGGGCGGCACCATGCTGCAGCAGATCCTGCACGACATGTACATCGACCCCGAGCTCCTGGCCGAGCTGAGCGACGTGCAGAAGCACATTCTCTTCTACAAGATGCGGGAGGAGCAGCTGCGGCGCTGGCGGGAGCGCGAGGCCTGGGAGGCCCTGGCCCAGGCGGAGGGGCTCCGGCCCCCCAAGGTCAAGCGAGGTAGGTGCCGGGGAGTCGCCGAGGGGCTCTTTATCGGTGCTGGGCTAGGTTCTGCTTTAAGACGGGCACTGGTGGGAGGCGAGGTGGGAGCTTGAAACCCTTGTTCTGTGAGCGTCTGGCCCTTGGTCTTTGGTCCAGGTCTGCGGGGCCCTGGGCTGCAGAGGGGGCCGCCCAGGGGCGTGAGGATGCTGGGGAATGGGATGTGCTCTGTCCTGTGGGAAGCTCAGTCCTGGGAGGGCAGCGCCGGGGCCTCAGGTGGTCTGCGATCCCGTTGTTAGCTGCCTGGCGAAGAAGCCGGTGCCGCCAAGCTGTGCGGTCATTCCCTTTCTGGTGTGGGAGGCACAGTGCTCTGGGCGAGGCCAGCTCCGGGCACTGCTACCCTCCGCCCTGCCCTCCTGTGAGGGATACCCCGGGGGCATCTGGAGGGGGTGCCGGGGAAGGTCCTGCACAGGGAACCGGCCCCAAATGGCAGGAGCCACTGCAATCAGGCAGGAAGGACCCGGCCCACATTGAGGGGGTTTGCCTGCTGCCATGTGTGGTCGAGCCCAGGGACGGGCACCTGTGAGGGAAGGCGCCCTGAGGCCGGCAGCGGCTAGGTGGGGGCCGGGACTCGGGATCTGGGGGTGGCCCTCCGTGCATGTTGCCTGCAGAGTGCGCAGCACCCGTTCGTTCCTCTCCCCGCACTCCCCACCAGCCTGATTCTGTTCTCCAGCGTGAAGTGCAGCCTTGTTCTGTTTAGAGTTTCCAGTCAAGATGAAATCCTGCTTCTGTGCTGGGCATGCTGGCCCCTTGGGCACCTGGCTCCTGCGTTCTACCCCGGGCTCACTGGACAGTCCCTGCCATGTGCCACAGGGCACCTCTCACCCGTCCCCTCCCCCAGGCAGCTCGCTCCAGCCTCTGTCTTTGCACGAGTAGTTCTTCCTGTTGGAATGTCCCCCTGCTTTCATCCTCCCACCAAACGCCTTTAGGACCAGTCTCATCCCTAGGCATCTTTTGGGGACGCTCCTGGCACAGGGAAGTACTTACTCCTCCGCAGCTGCTTGGCATGGGGACCCACCCCTGCTCTACCCTTGCCACACTGGCATTCGCCATCTGCTTGCTTGGCTCCCCCAGGGACTCAGAGAGCAGGCCTTCCTCCATTGTCTTCCATCCTGGGTCCAGCCCCGCGCAGGCACAGAGCTCTCAGTCCTCCTCCTGCACACCATGCAGCGGGACCCCAGGGGGCAGAGCTGTGACTGGGCTCCGCATGGCTGGTGCCAAGGCTGGGCTGACGGCCGGGCTGCGCTGGCAGCAGCATCGTGAGCTGTTGAAATCGCAGGCCGCCCTGCCAGGCCCACCCGGCCGGCCCCGGGCCTCACATGGGCCGGGCAGTGGCTCTTTGGGGAAGAAGACAGATGCCTGGAAGCTTAGTTGCAAAAATATTTTTACGGCGATTTGTCACGCACGGACACCTTCGTTCTCCTGGATACATTATACCTCACACTCATTTGGGTTTCTGGTGCAGATGACTCTTAATTTTCTGACTTATAATTAATTTTCTGACTTACAAAGAATGGGAAAAGAGGAGAAAACAGAGGACTGTGTGTGTTCCAAGACAGCATCCCATCCAGATCCCAGCTCTTTGCTTCGATCCTGCCTATGGAGCCGTCGGGGCAGATAAGCCGGAGCTTTGGGGCCCCGCTGTGTCCCGAAGGCTGAGCAGCTTCCTGCGGCCGTCCCGGAGGCACGGTGCCTGTTTCCTGCTTCCTGTCCTCAGGTCCTGACGCACGTTTCAACCACCTCCCACCTCCCCAGTGAACTCCACGTTTCCCAGCTGCCCGCCCCCACGGAACCCTGCCTGCCATATTCCACTGACCCCGTTCCAGGGGAGCCATGGCTCACAGAAGTGCCGCAATCCATCACGTCGACACTAAGAAATGGAGTTGGGACCCATATCCCATGACTTTGACCGTTGGGTGCAGTTCCTGATGTTTTTCTATTCGTTCACTTTTGAATTATGACTCAAGTTCAACAGATCACCGGTGCACTCATTCATCTCTTCCTTCGCTCTCTTACCCAACATAGCCAAGGGCTGACTTTGGCCACCTGGACGGAGAGAGCTGTGCAGATCCCAGGGACACAGCCTGAGGGAGCAAGCCTTGGTGCAAAGCAGCCGCATGGGGGCTCAGGGGGGCATCTTTCCCTCTTCCTTACCTTAGTGGGCACTCCCTCCACCAAGTTTGCCCAAAGGTAGCATCTGCTGTGCCCCGTGGACCTGTGTGCCAGCCCCTGGGGTCCCCCGAGCACAACTTAGTCCTGGTAAACCTGGAAGGACACTTTGCTGCCTCCTGTCAGTCACCCCAGTGCTGCTTGGCCCTGAGGCCTCCACCCGCCCTCTCTTTTCCCTCCCAGCTCCTCCCAGGCCTTACTGGCTGCTTCTAGGACTGGGTGCTGAGGGCAGGGTGGGGCCAGGTGTCTGCTGTGGGTGTCTGCTCTCCAGTGGAGCCAGGAGAGGGTAAGAGCCAACACTGGTGATGCACACGGTGCCAGATCCCAGCGCTGAGCCTGGAGCACACATCGGGGCCGCAGACAGACAGCGCTGGGGTGGAAGGTGACAGTTATGACGGGAAGCAGCCCTCCCCTGAGGACACGGCCTGTCTCTTGTTTTCACTTTCTATTGGGTGAGGATCTCCGGACGTCCTGAGTGTCGTGGAAGACACACGTCTTCAGCGTAGACACCCCCTCACTGCCGCCACTTTTGCTGCTTTGCCACATTCCCACCGAAATCCGGGTCCTCAGGCTGGGAAGGCAGTAGCATTACGTTCCTGCTGGGCTTCAGCCAGGCCCAGCATGGTGATGACCTTGGCAACCTCTCTGCCTCCTGTGCTCTTTCACCCGCGCAGGAACCCGCACCCGGTCAGGGGCTGCAGCCTTCACAGCCTCCGGCCCCTCTGCGCGCTCAGCGTCTCCGCTTCCTGGGGCTGAGCTGCTGTGGCCTGGGACACAGGACTCGGGACACTTGTGTGCGAACTGCTGTTGTGACCCAGAAAGCTCCCCCTGGCCTGTCAGTTCTTCCATGGTTGGCAGTTTCTGTCGGTGTTAGGTCGGTTCCTCGGTGACCACCTCCCTATCCGTCCCTACATCCTTTGCCTGGGAACCAGGCATCTTTCCCACTTCCTCTTCCGTTACTGACCACAGCCACACTCAGGCCTGCACACGGAGCGGCTGGCTTGTTGTCCTCTGTGCTTCTTGCTCACACAGCCACCCCCATGGTAGCATCTCCACGGGCCTCCATGCTGGCCCCAGCCTGGCCCTTGCTCCAGCCTACGGAGCACTCTCACGCAGCTGGATCCAAGCCCCACGGCCTCTGTTCCCCACAGCGGGGATCAAGAGGTGGTTTCCTCCCTCCTAGAGTTCCCTCTCCCTGCCGGCTCAGCCTGTGCAGCTCCCAGAAGCAGCCCTGACCGGGGCCTGAGGGGGACACTCCTTTGCATCCTCTCTGTGTCGCAGTGTTAAGCTGCTCCTGCTGCATACCTGCCCAGGCTTTGGTGCCTCATGTGTGCCTGATCCACGCCCTAAAGAAGCTGTGGGACACAGTCCCCGCTGTGCGGCTGCTTTCATTCAGTAACCATGACAACCTTCCCTGGGGCCTGAGCCCTCCTAGCCTCAGTGTGTGGGTTCCTGTTCCCTTTCCCAGCTTGGAAGTCCTGACTGTAGACATCCTTAATGCAGAACTGTTCTCACGCTGATGCTGTGTGACCCTTTCTCCCAGTGCCCTTTCAACATGCTAATTAGCTCACGTGCTTTCCTTCCTCAGGGGCACAGAACGTGCAAATGCCTTTCACTGGCCTCTGCCCACTCTCCAACCCCATTTCCACCCATTGGGGTCCCTCTGCTCTTTCCGGAGCCCTCTCGAGGCCAGTACCTCCAGCATTCATTTCCCATTACAGGGTGAGCTTTTCACTGCCTGCCTTCCCAGTGAGCCCCATCCCAGTCTCTTTTCACAGCACTCTGCCCGTTTTCTTCATAGCAAGATGTGATTTTAAGCTGTTGGGTTCGTTGTCTCAAGAAATTGCCGAATGAATTCACGGACCAGGGAGGGGTAAGCAAGAGGGAGAGAAATTTATTAAAGCAAAAGTAACAAGGCTCTCGGCATGTGAGAGGGGTCCCTCCCAGAAAGGGGGTTTATATTTCCTGCACTTGTTTTTTCTTGGCTTTTTTTTTTTTTTTTTTTTTTTTTTTTTTTAGAAAATTTCCTTCCTTACCACCAGCCAATCTCCTCTTGCCCTTGTCTTCCCGCCTTTAGCTTCTGCTCTTGGGTTGGGTGGAGGTAGCCATAGAGTTGGCTGGTGCATTCTGCTGATCTTGCTCACATCCTGACCATCCTCTTGATCTGCTGTCTTCCCTCCCCGAGGCCCTTACCCTAAACTGCCTGATCCTAACTCCTCAACAGCAGATACTTTTTAATAAAAGAGTATCTTTTTTTTTTTAAACAAAAAAATGTGCTACCATCCACACCACATAAAATTTACCATTTTAGCCATGAGATGCTGTGCAATCTAGTGATAGTTAGCACGTTCAAAACTTTCTGTAACCACCACCTCCATATTGTTCCAAAACATTCCTGCATCTGTGAATCTGTCATTCCCCTTCCCCCCTCTCCTCAGCCCCTGGCACCACTGACTCCTTTCTGTCTCTATGGAGCCCTCCTTCTCTCCCTCCTCCCCCTCCCTTCCTTCTCCTCTCTCTCCTGCCTCTTCCTGCTTCTGAATCTGTTTGTTCAGTTGAGGCCGGTCTCCTCCATGAGCCTGAAAGTACCATGAGACCATGGGTGTTGCTTGCATTGTTTCTATCCGGACTGTGCACCCAGCCTAGGGCTTTGGTGGGTGTGTGGGCGGATGGGGGAGTAGCTGGTAAGACCTTTGCAGCCTCATGTGTCAGAGGGGCTCGATTGGAGGGACAGGCGTTACCGATTTCTTCTTGAGTGAAGGACTGGGTGCTGTGCTGTGTGACTAGACCTTGAAAATCTTTAGTGAAAGTATAAAAATCACAGTTTGTGTGAGTTACAAAATACAATCTGTAATATACAAGTAATGGGCTTTCTGTCACCTCTCCCCTCATACTTCTAACTCATTTCATTTCTTGTTTTAGGATTTTGACTTAGATTTTAGTTCCACAAGTTCTGCTTTTCGTCTTTGCATCTGCTTAATGTATATTGCCTAAATCTTTTCTTTCTCTCCACCTTTTGTCTCTGCTTTGTTTTTAGGAGAATCTATTGGAAAATGTAGGGCATATACTATTTTAAAACTTTTGAAAAGAAAGGGCCTCAAATTTATTTTCCCCATCGTTATCAAGATTGAACCATTATTTACTAACGATGAAAAAGATAAAGGTGTTTTTCAATTCTTCACTATTTTGTTGGATAAGCAAGGATTTTAAAATATTTTTATTGATTTCAGAGAGGAAGGAAGAGGGAGAGAGAAATAGAAACATCAATAATGAGAGAGAATCATTGATTGAATGTCCCCCACTGGGATCAAGCCCGGAACCCGGGCATGTGCCCTGACCTGGAATTGAACCATGACCTCCTGGTTCATAGGTCAATGCTCAATCATTGGATTTGGCTAATCAAGGATTTTAAAACTTTTTTTTTTTTTTAATATATATTTTATTGATTTTGTACAGAGAGGAAGTGAGAGAGATGGAGAGTTAGAAACATCGATGAGAGAGAGTCATCGATCAGCTGCCTCTTGCACACCCCCTACTGGGGATATGCCCGCAACCAAGGCACATGCCCTTGACCAGAATCGAACCCGGGTCCCTTCAGTCCCCAAGTCGACGCTCTATCCACTGAGCCAAACCGGTCTCGGCCTAATCAAGGATTTTAGATAGATTTTGATTATTTATATAATCTTTCTAGATTTGTTAAAATCAGTAATTTTTTTGGACATTAATTCTACTTTGCATTGGTTTCATTGCTGCCTGCGTTTTCTCCCTCTGAGGGGAAGTGATATGCACCAGCACCCCCTCACAGTTAGGAGTTTCAGCGCCTCAGAGAGAAGTCGTTCAACACCAAGAGAGCCCAGGCCTGAAGCCGTCTTCCGCCCACCCCGTGTTGCCAGCCGTGGTGTGGGCTCCGTTGATCTTGGCATGTTGGTTTTCTTCAGCTCCTGCATGAGATTTCCTGTTGGTTCCAACAGGTTTGTAGTAAATACACTTGGGACACCAAGTTGCCAGTGGACACCGGGGTGTTGGGGTGGGGGTGCCCAGATTTCTGGAGCTGTTCTCAGACCCCTTTCCTGGGTTAGATTCTGGTCAAGGGCACATGCTTGGGTTGCGGGCTCGATCCCTAGTAGAGGTCGTGCAGGAGGCAGCCAGTCAATGATTCTTTCTCTTCATTGATGTTTCTATCTCCTTCTCCCTTCCTCTCTGCAATCAATAAAAAAGCTGTAAATTAAACCAGATCCACCATTGTTTTATCAAAACAATGAGCCTGGAGGCATTGGCTAGAATGAAGTGACACAAATTATTCATGGTTCTTTGAGTTTGCAAACTGGACACATATCTAGGAATAAAGCCAGGCATGATCTGAGGAACAAGGGAAAAGCACTCGTTTGTAAAACGTGACTTTTTACAAAATTTGTAAAATGAACCACGTGACAGAAACGGCTCTGCCTTCATGGCCGTCACTGTGAGTTCACTGGTCACCATAACCATGCTGATGAGTTTCAGGGGCTGTCAAGTGGCCCCGCAGACTCCTCTGAGGAGGTTGCCGCTGGGCCGAGGCTGGCACCGGACATTCCGTCGTACTGGTGAGCAGCCATGAGCAGCCGGTGAGCAGCCGTGAGCAGCCATGAGCAGCCGTGAGCAGCCGTGAGCAGCCGTGAGCAGCCGTGAGCAGCCATGCTATCTGCTGCAGGGCTGGGAGCTACAGGGAAGTTCACAAGTTGAAATGTCACGATAAATTTATTGTTTTTCCTCAGGCTGTAAGCTCTGTTAATAACGCAGGAGAAAGGCTGGGTTGAGAACCCATTACTTCCCCCTCACTTCACTCTTCCTCATTGATAAGGCGTACCCTGATTTCAGAAATGTTAACATGTGTCTTCACATCAGAGAAAGAAATTATTAGTCCTGTTTGAGTACAAAGGTAAATATGACTAGATTTTTAAAAATCTTCATGATAAAAGCTATGAAGCTGAGTTTTAAAAAAGGAGAAAACAGGAGACAAAAGGAGAAATAAATATTTGCAACGTAGTAACAAGGGATTCGGATCCGGGGAACTTGGAGATGCTCCAAATCAGTTAGCAAAGGTAAACAGTGGAAAAATGGGAACAGAGAAGGAGCAGTCCACGGGGGTGAAATTTCAAATCACAATGACCAGGCGGAAAGGAGTGTGACCTCACTAGCAAACGGCATCAAGCAAATTAAACAGCGGGATTGGCAGAAGTTTAAAGGGTTAACAGAAGTGATGTTGATGAGGAACATAAGAGCTTGGGCATGGGGATGGGGTAGACACAGGCCAGGGCCTGAGGCCGTACACCTGTTCAGTGGCCAGTGGCCCGCAGAGAACTTGCGTTTCAGTGAATATAGTGCCCTCCCCTCCTCTTGTCCTCTCCCCCACTTTGTCCTGGCAGCTGGGCTGCCAAAAGCCCACGGACTGAACAGAGTGAGTTTGGCTCAGCTCTGGGTGGAGGGAAGCCGCTCTCCTGCTCGGTGCAGGGCCCGGGGGATGCTGGGCTGAGCAGCCCAGGGTTCATTTCTCTCCCCTGCCTCAGGGCCTGATGGCTGCCATCTCCCAGCTTCCCCACCTTCCCACCTCCCTGAGTCCCAGTCCCCTTCCTGCTGGGAGCCAGCAGGGCCCTTTCTGAGAAAGGCTGCCTGCTGGTTATCTCCTGACTCCGTGTAACCTGACCCCAGGTCCCAGTCCAGCTGCAGCTCAGAGTAGCTGGGCTGAGAAGTAGCAGGTTACCGACCAACTGCTCTCTGCCTGTCCCTGGCGGTCCCTCCCAGTGGCCAGCATTACTGCTTTCCAGGTTTTTCTCGAGTAAAAACTAGCAAAGCTTCTTAGGATTTTCCCAGTTGGAACCAGATTTTGTGTTAGACCTGGAGGCCTAAATTCTTTGGGTGCATTTTCATACTTATTAACCCCGTCCTTTCAAAATTACATGACTTTAGGTCTCAGCATTCTCTTATGTTTATCCTACTACTTCACTGAAGTGCTTATCTTTTGGCCACCTTGGCTGGGTTCTCATAACCAGACTTTGTGAAATGCTAAAGACTTAGTAGGTCTGGTCCCTGCCTCCAGTTGTGTGCAGCCCTTGCATTTTATTTTATTTATTTTTATTTTTAAAATATATTTTTATTGATTTTTTATACGGAGAGGACGAGAGAGTGATAGAAACATTGATAAGAGAGAATCATTGATCAGCTGCCTCTTGCACACCCCCTACTGGGGATGTGCCGCAACCAAGGTACATGCCCTTGACCGGAATCGAACCTGGGACCTTTCAGTCTGCAGGCCGATGCTCTATCCTCTGAGCCAAACCGGTTTCGGCATCCCTTGCATTTTATTGACTAAGCTGTGAGCTGTGGTAAAGAGGAGAAAACTGAGCTGGGAAGGAGAGGAGTAAGCCTGGGTGCAGAGACTCTCACTGGGCATTGATTCTGCTGTGTCTCAGCACTGAAGGGGGCTGGGCTGGAGGCAGGGCACTCAGGATTTCCCAGTGACCATTGCAGTGAGTGCCGCTGGCATACATGGGGCATATGCCCTGGTGGAAGATCTTGGGTTTGCCCCTTGTTAGGCTTCTGCAAGAGACGTGGCCTTGAACTTGGGGAGCTATTTCAGGAGCCAATGTACAGTCACAAGGTTGGAGGGAGTGATGGGAGGACGGTTGACGTGACTGATTGACCCCGTGCCTGTTTTGCTGATTCTCAGCGAGTGGTTCTGAGCACAACAGGAAACAGCCTGGCGGTATTGGCAATGACTCTTATGCCCACACCATGCTGGCCTTCACATTCTTTGTGCAAGAGGCAGTTGTGCAAAGGTCAAATCCCTATTTCAAAAGTTGGCACTGCCCTCTTCCTATTTTGCATTAGTTAATTTGAGGTTAGCAAGTTACTCAAGCCTCCCTGAAGCTCAGTTTCCTCTTACCATATGCAGATTGAGATGGTAATGAGAGACTTTATCTCAGATTTGTGGGGAAGATGAAATGAGATGGTCTTGGTTAAACCTGGTTTGTTGAAGGAACCAGAAAAACATAAGCACATTTATCATGTGCTAGTTGAGTTCTCCCTCTTCCCCACCCCCCAGAAGGTTAAGGCTCACCACTTAAAACAAAGGCACCTGGCCCAGAGGACACACAGCAGGGGCAGCCAGTCCCTGCAGGATTCACTGGAAGGCACCATTACACTGGAAGGGGCTAGTCCCTAAGGAGACTATCAATCATCTATCTATCTACCTATCTATCTATCTATCTATCTGTCTATCATCTATCTATCCATCTATTATCTATCTATTTAACTATCTATCATCTATTATCAGTCTGTCTGTATTTTAAGGAATTGGCTCACATGATTGTAGAGACTGGGAAACTCAGGTGCATTAATATGTCTTCAATTTCTCTCAGCAAATATTTTTGTGATGAGACAACACATTTTGTTAAATTTGTCTGTTTCATTTAAAAAAGTTTATTTATTTATTTATTTCTTTTATTGATTTCAGAGAGGAAGGGAGAGAGAGAAACATAGAAACATCATTGATGAGAGAGAATCATCGGTCAGCTGCCTCCTGCATGCCCCACCCATACTGGGGATCAAGCCTGCAACTCAGGTTTGTGCCCTGCCCAAGAATTGAACCGTGACCTCCTGGTTCATAGGTTGATGCTCAGCCACCGAGCTACACCAGTCGGGCTCAAATTGTTTTATAGGCTTATTTCTCTCCCAGGACCCCAGTAGAGAAAGATTGTTCTAGTAGACATTAATTAGTAGATACATGTAAAATGAGTTGAACTGTGATTAGCAGATAAGTGCTCTGTAATTGTTAGCCATTATTATTGCTTTTATTAATTGCTACAATCCTTTGACAGTTGTGTATTCAAATAGCTTCTCTCATTTGCTGGATTTTAATTGTCTCCATGGTGTGTTTTCTTGTGTGGAAATTTCGAATTTTAATCTGTATTCAAATTTATCAATAGTCTCTTGCAGTTTATTCTGTTTATGTCTTGCAGAAGAAATTCTTCCCTTCCACAAAGTTATAATACATATGCTTTTATATTTTCTTCTAAAAGTTTCCAGTTTCCAAGCATCCCTTTTCACAAACTCATAAAAGCACTCTTATCAGGATCACCGTGACCTCCATGTGGCTGAAGCAGTGGTCAGTTCTCAGTCTTATCCGCCCACATCAGCAGCCTGTGACACCGCTGGCCTCTCCTAATTCCTGAATTCTGTCGCCCCCTGGCTTCCGGGGTAGCGCTTTCTGTGGGCTGTTCTGCCTCACGGGCTTTGTCCTTGTCTCTTTTAGGGGACCTCTCCTAAGTGTGTGTGTGTGTGTGTGTGTGTGTGGGGGGGGGGGGTCCTGGCCTCTTCCTTGAACTTCATCTCTTTTCCATCTATACTCACTCTCTCTACTGCCTCACCTGTTTTGTGGCATTTAATGTCCATACACCGAGGACTCCAAACATATATGTCCTAGTTCCAACCTCTCCTCGGAACTCTGTTGTATCCAGCTGCCTGTAAGGTGTCTAATAAGCATCTCAAACTAATATAATCACAACAGAAATGCTGATCTCCAAGCTGTTTCTTCCACGTTACCCATTTCAGTAATATCACCATTCATCCTCTTGCTTAAGCTGAAATACTGATTCTGTTGCTAAAGATGAAACATTGGGGTTTTCTTTCTTCCTTTTTTTGCCTTTCACAATTCATATCTAAAATGTAAGCAAATATAGCCTTTTCCTTAGAATATATTATAAACCTTAAGCACTTTACACCTCCCCACCAGTACCGCCTCCATGCAAGACATGGTTGTTCTTCACTGGACTATCACAAATGCTAACTGGCCTATAGGGTTTCCTGCACTCATGTGTGTTCCACACAGCCGGGAGAGTGAGCTGTGAATGAGACTGTGTATGCTACATTCCCCATCCCCACCCCCACTTCTAGTGGCTTCCCGTCTCACAGAATAACAGCCAAGCCCGCACCAGGGCCTACAATGTCCAACATGATTGGGCTGCCACTGTCCCTCCAACCTCCTTTCCAGTTCTTGCTCTGCTCTCTGTGGCAGCCACAGGTCTTCTTCAGTAATGACCTGTTCAGGCCCCTGCTTATTCTGAGAGGCCCCTTTACCTGCAGGCGTCACACTCCTGGTGACCACAAGGAAGCCTCAGCTGCCACAGGCTCACTGCTCCACACTTTGGTTGGGTATGGATTCCGTGGAGGCATTGCTTATATTGCTATGCATTTTTCTTTTTTCTTTTGTATCTACTATTGTTACATGTTTGGCAAAGAGAGGTATATCTTCATGGGGACATCAAAAAGAAAAGGCCTTAAGCCTACAATTTTTCTTTTGAGCTCACTGTTAGTTGTGGTCATATTTGTTGCTACATTTCCACTGTTAGATAATGCATACTTTCAATTTTGATTTCTTCTGACATTTGTGAGTTTTCAAGCAGATATTTTTAAAAAATATAAGACAGTTAAGATTTTTAATGGCTCTTCCCCCCATTGATTTCTAATTTTTGTATTATTATTAGAGAATATGGCCTATCCATTTTTCTCATAATTTCAAGATCAAAATAAATAAAATATATTCTCAATATTTATGAAACAAAGTCCTTTAGTTGGTAATTAAAATTAGTTGACTATATTATTATTATTATTTTTTAAAAAAAATATATTTTATTGATTTTTGTAGAGAGGAAGGGAGAGAGATAGAGAGTTAGAAACATCGATGAGAGAGAGTCATCGATCAGCTGCCTCTTGCACACCCCCTCCTGGGATATGCCCGCAACCAAGGTACATGCCCTTGACCGGAATCGAACCCGGGACCCTTCAATCCCCAAGCCGACGCTCTATCCATTGAGCCAAACCGGTCCCGGCAGTTGACTATATTATTAATTTAAAATATCTATTTGGCCCACCGACTTCTGAAATAAGTGTGGTAAAACTCCCCACCATGAGTATATATACACTTTCAAATTCTTCTTGCATTGTTAGGGGGTTTTGTTTCATGCAATTGTCTGCTCTTTTGTATGTTACATAAAGTGTTGTGACTGTTGAATCTCCTTTGTGGGTTACATCTTTTATTGTCACATATTCTTCTTTGTATAAACACATTTGTCCTTGAATTTGCTTTGTCTGACCTTATCACTTCTGCTTTCTTTTTGCTTGTCTTTGCACTGCCTTTTATTATTGCCTACTTCTTTATTTTTAACCTTTTCCTCTTTTCAAATATGTCTTACATTTAAATATGCATAAATGGATTTTATTTTTAATCACATCTGATAGTCTCAGATTTTTAATTGGGGAATTAATTCTGTTCACGTTTTCATGTTAATAAGTATACTGAAGGTTTAGAGCTTCTATGTTCTTTTGTTTGTTACCTGTATCTGTTAGGGGTGTGCTTGACTGTAAATAACAGGATACATGACTAACAATTGTTTAAAAAATAAATCTTTCATATTTATAGAATCATATCTATAATGATAGAAGGGTAATATGCTAATTAGACCAGACATCTTCTGGACATCATTCTGAACGACCTTCCTGATGAAGCTGGGGCTGTACAGGGGAAGCCGATGCCTGTGGGCAGCTGGAGGAAAGCTAGTCTAGGTCCCAGGTGCTAAAGGGAAGGCCTACTTTTGCATGAATTTCATGCATTGGGCCTCTAGTTTTATTTAATAATTACAGAACTTGATTCTTCAAAGTTCCTTATTTTTCTCAAATGATGAGAAATCTGGAGATGAACTTTATATTAAATATTTTTTTAAACGGTCTTTTTAAAAAATATATATTTTATTGATTTTTTACAGAGAGGAAGAGAGAGGGACAGAGAGCTAGAAACATCAATGAGAGAATCATCGATCAGCTGCCTCTTGCACACCCCCTACTGGGGATGTGTCCACAACCAAGGTACATGCCCTTGACCGGAATCGAACCTGGGACCTTTCAGTCCGCAGGCTGATGCTCTATCCACTGAGCCAAACTGGTTTCGGCTGGAGATGAACTTCAATGGATAGACTTGGTTTATCTGCTTAACAAAATCGTCAGGGCCCGTCTCCCTCTATCTTCTTCGGCATGTGGCTTTCTTCCTGAGGGTTGCAAAGTCTTCAGCATCACTTTTTCATTCAGGGTGGAAGGAGGAGGTGAGATAAAAGAGTAAAATGTCAAGGTTTTCTCCTAAGGAGTCCTCACCTTCTGTTTAGAGAAAGAAATCCTTTGCTGGGACTTCTGTCTACATCTACAATACTTTGTCAGAAATGGGACATCTGGTCATCTAGATCAAATGTTTGCCAAGGAGAATCTTAGAATGTGATGGGCTTAGACCAGTTTGATTTGCCCTTTGAGGTGGGGTAGAAACGTGCCTGTCCTGGAACTGAGGATTCTCTGTTACTCCCTGAACAAATCTGGGTTTTCTGAGAAGGCAGGGAGGGGTCCAGCATGGATGGCGGGAAGGTAGTTGTGTGCTTTAATAGCTGCACACTTTTTATTGTTTTCACTTTTCTGTTTCCTTAGTTTTGCAGGATGGTAAGCCTCTTATCATTTACGTTCTCCCACTGTTAATTTGGAAGTTTTATAAATCTGGTAGTTGTAGCCTTCCAGCTCTATTATTCATACTCAAACTGGTGTTCCTCTATTACTATTGCTTTAACATCTAAAAATAACGATGGTCTATATTCGGGGGTTAATGCTGCCTTCTGCAGCGGGGAACACTGACATTTCAGTGGGTTAATGCAATGGAGGCTTATTTCTGAATACATCACAGTTTGACGTGGATTAGGCAGTTCTTCTCTGTGCTTTGCTTTCAAACATTGACTCACGGGTCAGGCTGCTTTTTCTTGCAATTCCCCCATCCTGGACAAGAGACAGAATGTGGGCAAGGCACGCTGGCTGCCACCAGCTTCAGCTTGAAAGTGGCACAAATCACTTCCCCTGACATGTCACAGGCTAAGATTCAGTCATATGACTCCATGGCACTGAAAGGAAGACAAGAAGGGTATCATCTGCTGTGCTCAGGAAGAGGAAACGGGGTGCTAGCATCGCAAGTCACTGTCCCAAGTTGTCACTGTGGTCACTCATGCATTTTGCTCTTCCCCCCAAATAAACGCATCCACCCTGCCCTTAAAGTGGACACCCTCAAGTCACATCCTGCCTCCTGGTCATCAAGGCTGTGTACCAGGTGGATGTTCAAGTCCTGAACAATCAAAGGCTTTTAAAGTCCAGACTCAAAAACTTAGGAGGCTTCTGATCTGTTTGCTTCGATGTCCCAGCAAACACATCTACCATTCATTTTTAGACACGTTTCACAACTGGTCTGTTCTTCTTTGCTTCTTTACCTCTATGCCTCTCCCTTTCAACTATAACAGCGGTTGCCAACCGGTGGTCCTCGGACCACTAGTGCTCCATGAGGTCTGAAAGGTTGGTGGCTGCTGAACTAGAGTACCTGCCTTAGGCTCTTTGTAAAAATAAGAGTGAGAAGATGGCATTTAAAAAAATATCTTTATTGTTCAAAATATTACACGTGTCTCCCCCTTTCCCCCCTTTGACCCTTTCTTAATGTGCTCGTGTTAGCCTGGCTCCTCTGCAGAGCAGCGACAAGGATGGGATTAAACACCCAGGCCTTTTACTGGGGAAATGCCAGTGAGTGAGAAAGGGCTGGCTGGGAGCTGGAGGAGGTTGGTTCAGGGAAGTCGGAAAAATCAGGTTGGGTGGAGGTGTTCTGGGCATATGTGCATCCATGGAAGGTCTGTCCAGGTGGAAGTGTTCCACCAGAGGCGTCTGCTGTCTCCCAGGACTAAGTCTGCCCTGCTCAGCCAAAGGCTGGGAGCTGCCTCTGAGCATGGCCTTGGGCAGACACTGGAGCTGGAGTGCTGGCTGCAGTATGCCCACTTGTTGGGTGTCTGGGTACATTCTCATGGCTGCCACAGGCTCTGTACCCAGCTCTCTTTATTCACCTGACAGGTTTTACCATTAAACCCCCCATCTCTTGGCCTACCCGGTTTGGCTCAGTGGATAGAGCATCGGTCTTCGAACTGAAGGGTCCCAGGTTCGGTTCCGGTCAAGGGCACATGCCTGGATTGTGGGCTTGATCCCCAGTGGGGTCGTGCAGGAGGCAGCCAATCAATGATCTTTCTCATCATTGATGTTTCTGTCTCTCTCTCCCTCTTCCTCTCTGAAATATATATATATATATATATATATATATATATATATATATATATATACACACACACACACACACACACACACACACACACACACACACATATATATATATATATATATATATATATATATATATATATATATATATATTTCATCTCTTGCAATTTGGGCTTTAAAGGAGGTGGTTTTCCCAATCTTACAAAGTCCCAAATATCTGTACTCTCTCTATTTCATTTCATTTCCACTTGCAAAGCATTAAATTCTTTCTCAAACTAGTTTCTTTCTCTTAACACCTTCTCAAACGCAGCCACTGGCAACCACACACACTGCAGATTTCCTTTTCTCCAATCTCTCCCCACAGAGTGACCCGTTCAGAGGCAGGGGTCCTGCCTTTTCCATTACAGTGCCCAACAGTTTCACCCAATGTTGTGTTCCTGCAGAACGTGGTTGCCAGCCACTGAGCCTGCTGACCATCACCGGACACCCACCTGCTTAGGTAGTGACCCGTAGTTTCTGTTTCTGTCTCGGTGGTACCGGTTTTGGGATAGATTTCCATTTTAGTCACGGTAATCAATAGGATCTGTTGCAGTAAGAAAACTGAAAAATCTCAGCAGCTTGATGACACATAGGTTTTGTTCTTGCTCATGTTACCGGTGGATGTGGGTCAGGGAGACTCAAGGCTTAGTTGCTTCACCTTGCAACGCCACCATCTCCAATTCCTTATTTCAGCCAGTGGACAGGAGGGGTGGGGGGCGGAAGGAGAGGGGTTTAGGGGAGAGGACACAGGAGAGGGCTCATGGCCCCTAACTGCCTTGGTCCACAGGTGGCATAGGCACTTCCTTCAGGGTGCTGCGCTGTCGTTGATGTTCTCTCTGCTGAAGATGTCAGGGTGCTCAGCCTCAGACACAGTCCCAGACTTGGACACCTGTTTCAGCAGGCTGATTTGGCTGCTGTGCTGCTCCCAGTGGGAGTGGGAGGGAGAGAGGGCCATGGACCTGCACTCAGGCCCGTGTCTCTCTGGAATCCTCTTTGATGATGATAGTACTGTACAGAGGTTGTGTACCATCGGCCAAACGAGGCCATTTCTTACTACTTAGAACTCAGACCCGTTCTTTTTCCTTTCTTGTTCCTCCTCCTGTTGTGAAGCAGCGAGTGACAAGCACATCCAGTGGCTGCTGGGGGAAGATGGCGAGGTCTGGGTCTGGATCATGGGAGAAGGCCCTGGCGACAAGCCCTATGAGGAGATCTCGGAGGAGCTGATTGCAGAGAAGGCGTGGCTGCAGGCACAGCGGGAGGCCGAGGAGCTCTGGTGAGGGGTGCCAATGGGTGTCATGTGGGCCTGAACTGAGGGCCTTGGGGTGGGTCCCAGACAAGGACAAGTGGTTATGGGTCAGAGGGTGGAGGTGCCAGGCAGTTGGCTGGCTGTTAGGTGACCAAACATCAAAGTCTTGCTTCAGACAGACCTTATGGATTCAAATCCTGGCTCCACCGATTAGAAAGCGAGCTATCAGTTTTCACATCTGTGGTATGGGTGTAACAACACTGCTTCTATTGGATGTGGCTTTTTCTCTCACTGAGTGGTTCCTGGGATAGTAGGCAGATTGGGTTCACTTTTGTTATTTACTTGCTGGTTTATCTTTCATGAACATTTGAGTGAGATTTGGAATCAGAATTCTTTTATAAACAACTTTTAACATCTTTTCGCCAAGCGTGGATGCCGACATCCCCTCTCTCCATCCTGCCACCCAATTTTTAGTAACATTGTTTTTAACCTTTTTATGCTTCAGTTTCCTCATCTTTAGTTTATTATTTTTTAAAATATGATTTAAAAAAATTTTTTTAAAGAGAGAGGAAGGGAGAGGGATCGAAAGACAAAAACATTGATTGAGAGAAAAACGTCATCGATCGGCTGCCTCCTGCACCTCCTCCACCGGGAATCGAGGCCACAACCCGGTCATGTGCCCTGACCATTGAATCGAACCTGCGGCCTCTTTGTTTGTGGGTCGCTCAACTGCTGACCTACCCTAGTCGGGCATAGTGACAGTGTTTTAACTGTAAAATTGTTAACAACAACCCAACATCTGACAACTAAGATAACCACAGTGAGCATTTAAGCAACAGATGCTCTTGACTTACAGTGGGGTTTTGTCCTGTCGTACTCATCGTGAATGGAAACTCTCATAAGTTGAAAATGCATTTGCTGCACCTTAGTGTACCGAGCATCACAACTTAGCTTAGCCCACCGTAAACGTGCTCAGGACACTTACATTGGCCCACAGTTGGCAAAGTCATCCAACACAATGAATACACCAGTGTGGTTGTTGACCCTTGTGATCTGAGAGCTGTGGCTATCCAGAGAGTATCTTACAACAAATCAGCAGTCCAGGAAAAGAGCAAAATTCAAAATTCAAGGTACAGTTTCTACTGAATGTGGATTGCTTTGACACCATTGTAAAACAAAACACACACACACACACACAAAATTATCACACCACCATAAGTCGGGGGCTGTTTGTATATGCTGTGTAAATGGCTTTGTTCACATAGGGATAAATTAATTAATATAGAGTCACAGTATTACTTAAGATTACTGTATAGTGTTCTCATTACATGGGAAACCCAGCTTACTGGTCCTGCTGGTGGACATTTAGGTTGTTAGCCATTCTTTATGCTCTGAAATCCTCTGGTGAACACCTTCTCCCTTTGCCTCTGTGAACTCGGGTGAGAGATGGGCTTTGGAGTCTTTTATTCCCTGGCTTCCAGAACAACTCTGCTGACTATACAGGAGAATGCCTCCTTCTCCCCACCTTTGCCAACATTGAGTTTTGTTGACCTTAGACATCGGTCATCCTGACAGGACAAGAAATAACTGTCTGTAGTTCTTAGTTCTGTTGTTGAAACCAGACAACTATTGGGTCTGGGCTGCCTGTCACTACTTGAGCCAATTTATTAGAGACAGGGTTGAATCATACATGAGTGTTTATTCCAGTAGAGCTGGCAGTATGGGAGAGCAGCAGGTTATCCACAAAAATCTGCTCTACCCACGCCCTCCCATAAGCCAGCTGCTTATATTGGGTAGAGACTAAGATCACGTGGGAAAGTGGGAAAAGGGAATTACAGGCCTGGGGAAGTAGGCACAAGGAATAAGAATGGGTATAAGAGCTATAGGCAATGTGGGCTGGTAGAGCAAAAGGTGGGCGCCTCCAGGACCAGATTGTTTCAGCAGCAACCTTGTTCATCTTCCCATGATGGTAGGCAGTTCTGGGAGGAGGAGAATGGACTGAATTTGGATGTTAACTCCCATGTCCAGGGACGTACAACTCCCAGCCAGGTTAGAATGGACTTTCTTTAATAAGAACAAACCATCACAGCTAACAGAACATGGTTAATATTTCTTATAACTATAGTTAGTCCCACTATCCTATTTCTGCCTCTAACATTGCTATGTAGACCTTCCGTTTCCCACATGCACTTATACCTTCTGGTGTTCTCTTGGAAGGAGACAGAAGGAGGCAGAGATCACCAAGAAGTTCCGGGATGCTCTGGCCAACGAGAAAGCCCGGATCATGGCGGAGAAGTGGAAAGTGGAGATGGAGGACCGCAAGGCTGCCAAGGTCCTGGAGGAGCGCATTCACGAGGAATTCAAGGTGAGCTCATGTGTGGGGCATCTGTGTGTGGCCACCTGCTTTAGCCCCCAGGCCGCTGGTCCCTGGTTTAGGTCAGTCCTTGGCTACTGGCCGCATCTGCTTTATGAGAACCGAAATCTGTCCTGTCTCTGAGAAGAAAGGAACTTGACGTGCCAGTTGGGCCAACCCACTTCTCATTGTACCGTGGAGGAAACTGAGGGTCAACAGGGAAGAGGCTTGCCAAGGCCAAGTGTAGTTAAGGACTGAGCGAGGATCAGGCCTCAGGTCTTCTGCCTCCCAAACCAAGATTCCTGAAATGAGGCAGGGAAAGAGCCAAGTTTGTGGTCGGGTCAACCTGGGACGCAGTTCTAACTCTACTGCTCACTGCTGGGTGACCTGGGGAAGCTTGCTGAACCCCTCTGAGCCTTCACTCCCTGGTTTGTAATATTAAGTAATAGCATCGCCCAGGTTTTGGAAGATTCAAGGAAACCAAGAAGGTATATTTCTGGGGGAGCTTGAAGCTGATAGAGGAGCTTTATAGTCCTCTATAAGAAGCTTAGGTAGCCTGAAGATTTTTTTTTCTACAGGAATTATACATTTTGGGGGCAGTAAAAAAACTCAGAAAATGCATATGAGCAAAAAAAAAAGAAAAAAAGAAAAGAACAAAGAAATAATAATCATTCTGAATCCCAACAATTATCCTATTTTGTGAAATGTAGGTTAATATAATTAAAAAACAAACAAAAAACCTACTTTTCCTCATAATGATTCCATAGTGAGGACATTGCCCTCTCCAGGTCATTTATGTTGCTGATAGTTTCCTTAGTGTTGTGTTGTTTTTTTCTTAAATTTGATTGTAGTCCTCTTAGATGTACAGAAGATTGAAATTTTTACTAGCTAACTATATCCATCTTTTTCTTTTTACTATTTGTTTTATGCTTTGAAAGATCAGTGCCACCACAAGCTTCTAAAATACTGATATACATTATTTTCTATCACTCTCATGAATTTGTTTCTTTGCACTTAATTTTCCTTCACTTGGAGTGTGGTTCGATATAGGGCTTTAACTTCATTTTCTCCCACGTGGTGAGCCATTGTCCCAGCCCTGTATGATGCCCCCTCCTCTCATGGACTTGCTGCCTTGATTCTTACTTCTTATATATCTCTTTACCGATTGTTCTTCTTTGATTATTCCTGAGCCAGATTTACTTAATTATTGTAGTTAAAATAAACCTTAACATCACTATGGTGAGAAACTTTTATTATTCTTCATTTCCAAAATGACCTTGGCTAATCGTACCCATTTTTCTACTAGCAATATATTGGAGTGATTTTGTCATTATTCTTCTCTCTCCAACAACAAAAACCACATGATGATTTTCATTGGAATTGCATCAACCTTAGATCTGTATTTGTGGAGGATGGACATTTTCACAATATTAAGTCATTGACACTTTTTGTTTAGGGATGTGGCATATTCTTCCTGTTACTCAAAGCTTCTTTTGGTCTTTGATAAATTAAAAAAAAATTTATTGATTTTCACACAGAGAGGAATTGAGAGGGACAGAGAGTTAGAAACATCGATGAGAGAGATACATCTACCAGCTGCCTCCTGCACACCCCCACTGGGGATGTGCCCGCAACCAATGTACATGCCCTTGATCGGAATCGAACCTGGGACCTTTCAGTCCGCAGGCCAACACTCTATCCACTGAGCCAAACCAGTTTCGGTGGGTCTTTGATAAGATTTTTTGTTTGTTTTTTGTTTGCAGGTGTTAATAATGTTCACATATGCTTATGTACTTCATATTTACTTCTGTGCTTCTAGTTTTTGGAGTTTGGTGAAATTTATTGTATTGTTTAAGTACTCCACAATTATTTTTTAATTAAACCTTAGGTTTGATTTTTTTTTGTTGCTATCATATATGAGATTGTTCTCATTGCCTTAAAACCCATTGTAATTGCTAGTTATAGATTTATATTGTTATTGATCTGCTTACTTAATTTTCCATTGAATTACATTTTTTAGGAGATTCTCTTGAGCTTTTAAAGTGAAATAATATTTACTCTCAAAACATTTTATGAAAAATAGTTTTAAACTTGCAGAAGGTTAAAAGAAAAATAAAATGAATACTCATATTCTCTACTTAAATTCACCAATTACTAATTTTTGCCACATTTGCATCTCTCTCTCTCTCTCCACACACACACACACACACACACACCCACACACACACAGGTGAGCCTTGAGCAACATAGGTTTGAACTGCTGTGTGGGTCCACTTATATGTGCATTTTTTCCAATAAATACTGTAAATGTATTTTCTCTTCCTTAGGATTTTTTTGAAATAACATTTGCTTTTCTGTAACTGACTTTATTATAAGAATATAGTATATAATACATTAATATCTGTGTTAATTGACTGTGTTAAGGCTTCCATTTAGCAATAGGCTATTAAATAGTTATATTTTTGCCAAGACAAAACCCCCACATCATTCAAGAGTATATGTACATACATATATAGGATGTCCCCAAAATGTATACACACATTTTGAATAATTACAAAGGCAGGGTTTATTAAAATACATTTCATTTTCAAAACGGAGCTACAAGCTGTTCAAGTGTGTATGCATTTCTGGGGGACACCCTGCATGTGTATAAATAGACACACACACACACACACACACACACACACACACTCACACACACACGCATAAGTGCAGTTTTTTGTTGCTGTTGTTTGGATGAACAATTAGAAGGAAAGTTGCAGACATCATAGTCTCACTCACGGGTGAGCAATCTATTTTCTATGAAGAGGCAGGTGGTAAATTTTGGGTTTGTGAGCCATATTGTCTGTGTCACCACGACCAGACCAGGCCACTGAGGCACAGAAGACACCATGTAAACAAAGGGGATGGCTGGTCCAATAAGACTTCCTTTTAAACAACAGATTGAATCCAGACTTAGCCTGGGAGACTTAGTTTGCTTACTCCTAGTCAAACCCTTCGTCCTCCCGCGGGCATGGCCCAGGTAATGACCTTCTCTGCACAGCCATGGAGATCATTATCACTCCTGTTGAAGTGAACAATAGTTCCATAATAGCATCTACAACCCAGTCCATAGTGGAACCGTCCATAGTTTATATTGCATATGATTATTTAAGGCTGCTGAGGAAGAAAACCAGTACTTTCTATGTATCTCTGACCCATTCCAATCTCTGCCCCTCCCCCCCCCCCCCCCCCCCCAGAGGAGGGCTGAGCCTCAGAGGCGGGGGCCAGGGTACAAGGAGATCCCAGAGGGACTGAGTTTCCACAGGGGTGTTTGTGATGGGCGGTCTCCTTCCGAACCTCCCTGCTGAGGGGCGATACATTGTGGGTCGCTTTGTGTTAGAGTTCACGGAGGGTTTAGTGAAGTCAGGCCCCCCTCAGGTTCACGGAGGGACCCAAATGCGGGCGTTTGGTGTTGTTTCCACAGAAGGTTATGGCCATTTTGTGTTCGTTTGCCATTTATTGGTTTATGTATGTGCTTATTAAAATATTGGGTTGGCGTTGGTCAACATGAACATGTAGGTTTCAGGTGTGGGTGTCTGTGTTACAGTCTTTTTTGTTTTAACAAGTAATTTGCTAAGGTTGACTGCTCAGACTTTGATACACACAGTAATCCTGATTGGCAGGTCTGTGTGTTGAGGGGCCTCAGAAATGTGGGCAGCATCTGCAAGGCAGGGGTTGAGGGGGCACGAAGGTGGGGGGCTGACCGGGCAGGGCGTCAGCAATATCCGCTCACGGATCAGGTTCGGGAGCCGGGATACTGCTGCCAGCCTGTCTGCGATGGTTCCCCTGTGTCGCCGTGAGCTCTTCATCACAGGAAACCGTTAAGCATCGCTGACAGCGCTGAAAAGGGTTTGCGGTGGATTAAAAGTGCTGGCAGCCAGTTCTTTGTGGTGCTCCTTTGGGGTCTCTCTCCTCCGGTGCCCAGTGGCAGTGTGGACCTGCAGCATGCACTTGGACCTGTGAACATGACCCTGTGGTTTTTGAGGCGATAAGGGAACTGCGGCTTCTACTCCTGCCCCTTTGGCAAAGGTCACTTTGCAAGGTGCCTGCGAGAAGCCCCTCAGCCTGCAATCACAGGCTGTCGGTACAGAAACAGCAGCCAGGGGAGGGAGTCTTCTGGGCTCTGGACCCCTGCCGTGTGGAGCGGAGGGCCCCCAGCCAGGCTCTGCTCGAATTATTAACCACAGACTCACACACAAGGAACGTGGGTATTGCTCTAAAGCACTCAGTTTTCTGGTGGTTTGTTAATCAGCATACATGCCTGAGACAGCTTTGCAAGAGGAGTTTATGCATCAGCTTAGAGATGGGCTTAGGTCCTTTTGCTTGTGTCTTTCAACACCAAGGCGCCGACGGCGTGAGTCTGGCGTTCAGCAGCACACCAACAGCATTCATTTACTTCCTTTTCTTTTCTGAGGATCTGAGTGCAGGTGTTTTGGGTGAAGGTAGAGTAATTGACTCCCGGCTCTCAAAAGGCTTACAGGGTGCCCGGGAGAGAGGGACCACTCTGTAAGCAAGCCAAGCCCCAGCCACCCCCTGGGGACCACAGTGGAGGCCAAGCAGCACCTTTGGGGCCTGGGCACAGGGCACAGCGCAGACAGGGGTGGCAGGAGATCAGTGGAGAGATGGACGCTGCGCTGGGGGAGAGAAAGAAGCCCATGGTGCTGGAGGCAGACATCACCCCAGAGGTGGCTGTGGAGCCCTTGGACGCTGCATTAAGGGTGGACTGTCTGCGTGTGTGAAGCCGAGAGTGAGGATCACATGGTCAGATCACGTTCTGTGAGGCCCGCTGGTGGCGATGGTGTGATTCAAGTGATGGGAGTTTGGGGGGAAGGACAGGCCAGCAGGAGGTCAGGTGGGAAATGGTCAGGTGGGAAATGGCGGGTCTGTGACTGTGGGGAGAGGTAGAAGAGGAGGGACATAGAGCCACGGAGGTGGTGTAGTCCATGGGCTTGGCATCACGTAGGGGGTGGGATGAGGGAACTCAGAGAGCACAAGTGTCTGAGCGCCAGGCTGCGGGACAGGTGCAGGCCCACTGTCGGCCTTGGAGCTGGAAGGAGAAGCAGACGTGGAGGAAAGAGGGTGTACTTGACTGGGTGAGCTGAGGCTTCACCCCAGAGAGGGAGCGGTGGGGGTGCAGGAGCAGAGAGAGCAGCATGAGGAGCTGGTGGGGGAGGGATGCTGGCTGGGCAGCCTGTGCTGAGGAGGAAGCCAGGTTCTGCATATTCTCCTGGTCCCAGGAAAATACCAGGGAAAATTCCTTTTAGAA
Source organism: Pipistrellus hanaki (assembly GCF_964339955.1). Classification (NCBI taxonomy): domain Eukaryota; kingdom Metazoa; phylum Chordata; class Mammalia; order Chiroptera; family Vespertilionidae; genus Pipistrellus; species Pipistrellus hanaki. The sequence continues at coordinate 9,233,188 of NC_140516.1, read as the reverse complement.
AGTGTGTGTGTGTGTCTGTGTGTGTGTGTGTGTGAGAGAGAGAGAGAGAGAGAGAGAGAGAGAGAGAGAGAGAGAGGGAGAGAGAGACTGAGAGAGAGGGAATATCTTGTGTAGGGATAAAGACAGAACTTCAAAACAGAACACACAGACAGCTGGAAACCTGTTTTTAAAAACCATTCTGTTGTGGCTGGTGCCGTTTCAATGCGATTTACATGCATAGAATGGCATTCCTTTAGAAAAAGGGGGTCAGGAGGCCAGATAAGATTTGCATTTCATTTTCCTGCTTTCTTGACTCATGAGATTGCTTTTGGGTGCTTCTTCCTGTGCTTCAGACCACAGAACATGGACAGCAAGGACCCCACTTCCCCTCTCTCCTCCTCCCCCCACAACAGCAGACACAGCTGACAGTTACATTGTCCTTTAATTTTCCTCCGTTTTCTATCAAAGCCATCTCTCTCTTTTTCGCTCTCTCCTTGAAGGTTGGGGTTCATTTTGGCCACACAGTGAAATCCTCTACAGCAGTGTTTCCCAAACTTTTGACATATGTGAACCCCTTCTATAATTTTTGTAACTCTGAGTACCCCTCGTACTCATGAGAACGTAGAATTAGGCGCAGCTAAGCATGGTGCAGTGCATATCCCCACCAAACTCCGGTGCAACGCATACACCCACAAAACTCTTCTCGTACCCCTGGGGGTCCGCGTACCACACTTTGGGAAACACTGCTCTACAGCTATAGAGACTATCCCTGCCTCTCTCCCAACGGAACCACAAGTGGTTGGAAAACTTCCCGCCTTTCGGTTTTCTCTTGAAAATTGTAGCCTTTACCTGAGTATCTCTTGGACAAGGCTGGCATCAACCAGAAGACATGATGTGGTTTACCCTTTCCCCATCACGGATCATCGCAAGCCCGATCTTATCCTCACCTGTTCATTAATTCATCCCCTCCTCCGGGGAGTGTTTGGGGAGCACCTACAGGCTGCTGGGCCCTGAGCTGGGAACCTGCTCTGGGGGAATGAAGGACACAGGCTCGGCCCTGCCCTGTGGGGTGCATCACCGCACAAAACGCAGTGGCTTTACCGGGGCCAGGCTGACCACAAAACCCGCCGTGCCTTCCAGAGAAGCAGGAGTCTTGGGGATATTTTCCACTGGGGCCAGGCGGGCCGCCTCCGTGGGCTCCTGCGGTGTCTGTTACCGATGGGTTATCAGGAGAAGGGGGTTGAGTAAGCTGGACCGCTCAGAGGGCCTCTCTTTGCCAGAAAAAGGCAGGCGGTTCCTACCGTAGAAGCGGGGGTATTTGCCTACCTGCCTTGTGGCTGCATCGGCCTTTAGCTGGGAAACGTAAGAAGGGCTTCTCTTGGGTGAGCGCAGGGGTTGAGGGTTCTGATTGCAGCACAAGGATAAGCGTGTTCAGCAATTCAGCCTGCGAGGGCTGAGCACGTCAGCGAGACCCCGGAGGGGAGAGGCAGCCTCCCGTGGGCAGCCGCACAGTGCGTCCTTCCGTCATCCTCCTCGCCGTGAGGAGCTGGCTTTTGTCGCAGGAGAGCCGGCCATGTCCCTTTGAGGTGGAGGTTGCTCAGGCTCTGGTGCTTAGGTGTCCGGCTCGCAGTTGAAGAGGAACGAGGGAACAATGGCCCTGCCAATTCCTTTGATTATACATTTATTTCACGTGATTTCCCCCAACTTTAATGAAGTTTAATGGACAAATAAAAATTGTATATATTTGCCTGGCTGATGTGGCTCAGTGGTTGAGCATCGATCAATGAACCAGTTGGTGATGGTTTGATTCCCAGTCAGAGCACAGGCCCGGTTTGGGGCTCGATCCACTGGGGTGTGCGGGAGGCAACCGATCAGTGATTCTCTCTCATCATTGTTGTTTCTATCTCTTTCTCCCTCTCCCTTCCTCTTTGAAGGCAATTTAAAACATTTAAGGTGTAGCCTTCGCTGGTTTGGCTCAGTGGATAGAGCATCAGCCTGCAGACTGAAGGGTCCCAAGTTCTGTTCTGGTCAAGGGCACATGCTCGATCCCCAGGAAGGGGGCATGCAGGAGGCAGCCAATCAATGATTCTCTCTCGTCATTGGTGTTTCTATTTCTCTCTCCCTCTCTCTTTGAAATCAATAGAAATATGTTTTAAAGAAACTTGAAGGTGTACATTATTTTGATATGTGTATACATTGTGAAATGACCACAGCCAAGCTAATTAACAAATCAATCACCTCAACTGTTACCTTTTTTTTCTGTGTGTGTGGTGTGAACACTTAAGATTTACTCCCTTAGCAAACTTCAAGTATACAGCACAGAATTAACTGGTCCCCAGGCTGTACATTAGATTCCCGGAATTTATTCATCTGACATAACCTAACCTTTGTACCCTTTTACCAAGCACAGCCTAAATGTTGACTGATGGATGGACACAGAACACACATACAATGGAATATTAGTTGGTCTTAAAAAAAAAGGAACTTCTGTCATTTGTGACAACACAGATGAACTTGGAGGACCTTATGCTAAATGAAATAAGCCACACACAAAAGACAAATACCGCATGATCTTACTGATACGTTGAATCTATTGGTCTTGTAGAGGCGGGGAGTAGAACAGTGGTTGCCAGGGGCTTGGGGGTGGGGCAGTGGGTGCTGTCCTTTAACTTGCTGCTTTTCGTTTGCCTCAGCTGGTGGGAATGGGAACACTGCTTTGTAATTTGTGGTGAGTGGTTAAATGCTACTTGTCCATTATATGCCAGTCATGATCTTTCTCTGGGGCACAGTCTCATTTTTACTGGCTGAATTGTGTCCTCCTAAGTATATATCAGAATCTCAGAATGTAAGCGCATTGGAAGATAAGGTCTTTAAAGGATGGTGATTAAGTGAAGTCTTTAGAGTGGCCCCAATTCATTATCACAGTGTTCTTATGAAAGGAAGTTTGGACAGAGACATGTGACCGATGAAGGTGGAATACGCTTTGGGGTAAAACGACGTGTTCTGCATTGGAGTTGGACTCTGGTTCCCACTTTGCATTAGTCATTAACTCTCTGTTCTAGTATTTCCCATCTTAAAACCAACCAACTCACCCCGACTCAGCCCATTTCAACATCCCCCCTGGCTGCTCCTTCCCGTTTCTGCTCCTTTCACAGGAAGGGTCAAAGGTTGTCTGTAGTTACTCTCCCCCCCCCCCGACTCTGACGCCCACCTGTGCTTTTCCCCTCCACTAGGACGGCCCTCCCCACGCTCCACATCATCCTGTGGCCTGTCCCTGCGTCCCTGTGGCTTCTTCGTCCTTATCTTTTTCGATGTCTCAGCAGCCTGCAGCTCACTTTACTCTCTTTCGCTCGGAATGGTTTCTCTCTTGGCTTCGCCTGCAGACATCGCCCCTCTGGATTCCTATCTTACGCCTTGGCCTCCTTCTCAAGCTGCTTTTCTGATTCCAACTCTTCCTCTCGAGTTTACGTGGAGGAGTGTCCCAGGACAGTTTGGGTGTTTCTCTTGGCCTTCACCCTTTCTCTCAGCGGCTACAGTAAGTCTGTGGCTGAGAGGTATCCTCCTCCACAGAGAGGCCTCAGCCAGTGTCTCCCCCCAGACTGCCCTGGAGCCCAGGCTCACACATCCCACTGCTGACTAGGCCTCTCGACATCCCATGTCATCGCAGACTCCTCGAGAATAGAATGTTGCCGTTTCCCCCTCCAGCCACAGAAGGTAATCACACACTCAAACCTGCTAAGCCATGTGCAGTTCTGGGGCCACTGCACTTGGGCTCCCTGGGCCCCAGGTTTCTCCTCCATGAGCTTCGCTCGCGGCCTCCTCCTAATGGTCAGGTCTCAGATCTCGTCACCTCTTCTGAGAGGACGTCTGGTCATGCAGCCGACGGCAGCTGCCTGTCCTCTCTGTCACTCACCCTGTCTTGATTCTCTGTGCACTGCTCCTTCCGGGTGACTACAGCCTCCCCCTGACCAGAAGGTGGGGTGGAGCTGGAAGGGAAAAGTTTGGGGCCCAGCAGGTGGAGAGTGCAGGGGAGGGCAGCTTGGGAACAGGAGGATTAAGTCAAGGTCTGCGCTCTGAACTGTGGGATCTGCAGCCACATCTGTTGCTCTTAGGGTCCACAAGGTCAGCAAATACTTTTTGTGTGGCATCTTTTTACACACACACACACACACACACTATATATATATATATGCGCAATTTGAGCCACATAAAATCAGCCTCTTATACGATCCTGTGATAAAGAAGCTACGTAGGATTCATTTGCTTGCTAGGCCACCATTCTGAAACTATGGCCAGAGTACTGGGCCTCTGAATGACTCCACAGATATGAGTCCCAGCTCCATGGGGCATCGGTTAACCCTCTGCATGGAGGTCAGGGTCAAAGAGTACTCTGAGGGGAGAAGCAGGGACTAGGCTCATGCAGGACGTGGGCTGGACTTGGACCACCTTACCTGTGTAGAGCTGCTGCCCCTGCCAATCCTGGGAGGAGTCTTTCTGGCCACTCCTGGTGAGACTTGGGGGGAAATTTGCACAAGTGGCACTTCAAATCCTGGTGATCCCATGAAGAGGTCCAGTCTGCTTGAGTCCCAGCACTGTCCAGACCACAACCTCCCTCACCACAGACTCCTGGTAGAACAGAGTGACGGATACTGAATAACCTCAGAAAGGACCCCTAGATTCTTTAAAATTATATATATTTTATTGATATTTTACAGAGAGGAGGAAGAGGGATAGGGAGTTAGAAACACTGATGAGAGAGAAACATCGATCAGCTGCCTCCCGCACACCCCATACTGGGAATATGCCTGCAACCAAATATACATGCCCTTGACCGGAATCGAACCTGGGATCCTTCAGTCCGCAGGCTGACACTCTATCCACTAAGCCAAACCAGTTAGGGCAGGACCCCTAGATTTTTATTTATTTATTTATTTTAAGTATTTTATTGATTTTTTTTTTTTTTTTTTTTTTTAACAGAGAGGAAGGGAGAGAGATAGAGTGTTAGAAACATCGCTGAGAGTCATCGATCAGCTGCCTCTTGCACGCCCCCTACTGGAGATGTGCCCGAAACCAAGGTACATGCCCTTGACCAGAATCGAACCCGGGACCTTTCAGTCCGCAGACCGAAGCTCTATCCACTGAGCCAAACCGGTTAAGGCAGGACCCCTAGATTCTTATGCTGGAAGGTTTCTCAGTGAGATGGCTGGTGCCTCACCCAGCATTCCAGAGTCTCCCATTCAGATCTTTACTTTCTTTCTTGAATGGGGTCAGGAAACATCTGAGGAGAGCCTCCCGCATGAATGACAGCAAATAAAACAAACTTAAAAAAAGATCCCAAAAGAAAATTCAGAGGAAAAGATGTAGGTCAGAAGATGGGGAAGGAAATACGCCAAAACCCTTAGAAATGGGCTATTGCATTCATGAAACAAATACGGGTGCGATGAAGCAAAGAGGAACATCCAAAGAATAAGAAAGAGGCCCTGGGGATTACAAGTGCAGGGGCTGAAATAAAACATTCAGTAGAAGGTGTGGAAGATAAAGTCAGTGAAATCAACCAGGGAAGAGATGGAAAACAAGAGGGAAATGATAAGGCACTTAGAAGATCAACTCAAGAAGACAGTTTTTGACAAGTAGGAGATGTAGAAAGCAAAAACAGAAACGAGAGAAGAAATTGTCCAAGAAACCCTAAGCCAAGATGTGTTAGGCTGGACGGACCTGAGGCTCTAGGTGGAAGCATCTCACATGCCCAACCAAATCAACGAAAGACAGTCCAAGCCAAGGCACCTCATTGGAAAAGTTCAGAACGTCCGTGACAAAAGGAAAAACCACTCCTTACGCAGAAGAATGAGAATGCCAGTGGCAGTGCTGGGTGGGAGAAGACACGAAGGTACAGGCTTCCACATTCTGCAGGAAGCGATTATTAATCACATTCTGTGAGCTCCGCGAAGTTTGCAGCGATAGGTGAGGGTAGCATAGAGATGCTTTCAGACAAGACTCAGAAAGTGTCCCTTGGAAAATCCTTACTTGTGTAAGCTCTGTAAGCTCTGAGGCTGCAAAGTGAGGAAGTGGCCAAGAAAGAAAATGTAGAACAACAAGCAAGGGCTTTACCTTAGGGAGGCTGAGGAGCAGGTCCTGAAAAGGGATGGACAGGAGACCGAGGCAGCAAGCAGGTGAAATAAGGGAAGAAGGTGAGATGGTCTCTGGGGCGGGGTGTTCCTTGGAAAAAGATAACGGCTGTAACAACTGATATAATAAACACAGAGAAATATCTGAGAGATGTTTGGGATTTCAGAGGCCTACTTAGAAAGTTAAGAAATGTACTTCATAGAACTGAAATATCACTCTGTTTGGCTTCACAGTGAGCCACGGTTATACTGCTTACTGCTTTAACCACAAACTGTGGTGCTGACCGTGTGGATGAGGGAGGGAAGTACGGGTGTGTCCCTGTTTGGGAAGTGTAAGTGCTACCTGCTCACGTACGAAAACAGAAAGGCAGTGATTAATGTCTAGAATCAGCAAGTTAAGAATTGGTGGCATTATTCAGACAAACGTAAACAGGAACAGTGAAAAATACCTTAAAATGGCGGCCTTGGGGCACCGACCAGGGGGGTCAGTTGGGATGAGGTTATTTGGAGAATTGCTGTGTTTTATAACAAGGTTGGGCTTATGATGAATATCTAACATACATATGTCACTTTGATGTAGACAAAGATGGGGGAAAACACACACACATACACACACACACACACACACACACACACACACATGACCTTTTTGGAGCTTAAAAATGGGACAAAAATGGGAGATTTGGGGCCCCACGCCGGCTCTCTCTTGGAGACATCAGGATAAGACATGACCATGTCCTGCTCAGTTGAAGCCTCTAGGAAGACCAGATGGAAGTGTGGCCCAGGCTGGCCCAGCATCCTCTTATCTTTTCAGAAAGCTGGAGTTTACAAATTGTTCCACGTATTTCAACCCACCGACCTTACCTCAGCGTGCTGAGGGTAACGATTGCCCTTTCTAGTTGCAGATGCTGGGACAGGAGTGGCCACACTGGCCCACCCCATCCCACCCCACCCTACCCTATCCTACCCCACCCCACCCCACCCCATCCAGCTCAGGTGGCCCTGCTGCGCACTCACAGATGCACTTCTCTGTCACCTAACGTTATTCTGTCCCATTTTAGAGGAAAGAGGAAGAGGAGAGGAAGCGAGGGGAAGAGCAGATCCGTCGCCAGGAGGAGCAGAGGGCCAGGGAGCTGTACTGGACGCTGAAGCAGGCCCAGCTGCAGAGCCAGGCCAGCGAGAAGGAGGAGCGCGAGTGGGAGGAGCAGTGTGAGTAAAGCCTGGTCCTCAGGGCCCAGACCCGCCTGCCTTCCCCGCCCTCCCCGCCCACTTGCTTATCTGCTCAGCCTCAGTCCAGTTCACTCAGCCAGAGGTCTTTACCCAGAACCATCCAGGTGTCCATCCTGCTAAGGAGCAGAGGCTGAGGGCTCTGAGCTAAGGTGGGGAGCCAGCATGGGTGCAGCATGAAGGCTGTGGTGTGCTGGGGCAGAGGGCGCTGTCTGTGGCGGGTGTGCAGCTTGGAGAGTGCTGGGTGTTGAGAAGGTAGATGGACAGGGAGGTAGGGTCAGGGTAGGCTGTGGTGGTTGTGCACCCAGGCTTGCTGCAGTAAGGGTCGGTGGGACCTGCAGACGCGGAAATGACTGTCTTGCAGGGAGAACTTTTTACTTCCGGTTCCTAGAAACAGAGGGCTCACCACTCAGGGCCACACAGGGAAGGCCCAGGGTTAATCAGGAGGCAGAGGGGGTGAAGGGGAATGGGGCAAGAGCCTGCGTGTGGATTCCGTGGGAAGGGGAGGCAGGCTTAGGCTTGGCTGGTGTGAATGGCTTCCGCAGGCTTTGGGGTAAGGAGCTGTCTCCAGTGGGCTGATACCTGGCCCTGGGTAATATTGGGGCAGCTGGATCATGACCCAGAGTGTAAGAACTAGCTACAGGAAGTGGTGGGACATGGGCTCTGGATGGGTTGGTTTGCATGTGGGAAGGCAAGCCAGTGCTTTATAACCCTTAGGAACTGGCTGGCGCTGGGAGGGGTGTCTCTAGGCCCCAAGGTCCCAGATGTCCAACGTAAAAATACAGAAAACGGAAAGCACGTTATACAGGTGCGCAGCGGGAAGCCTCTAAAGGGGAGTGACGTGACTGAGGCTGGGCATGGGAATGAGAAGGGAGGCTGCTTCAATGGTGCGCTTCAGAGACCACTGAACCACGGCCACAGCAGGGGGAGCGGAGATGGGAAGTGACGTCCACTTCCAGGTCTCTGGTCCTCAGCCTTTCTTAACCATACATCAGATTCATCACTCAGACTTTTAAAAAATTGAAATGGAACTCCCACAACAGTGTACAAATCCCTTTAAAGTATACAATTCAGTGATCACAGTCTACTTACACAGTCGTGCAATCATCACCATTATCTAATTCCAGAGCATTCTCATTGCCACAAAAAGAAACTCTGTGCCCACTGGTTACTCCTCCTGCCACACCCGGGAAACCACACATCTAGCACGAATCTAATTTCTGCCCTATGTGTTTGCCTGTTTTGGATATCCTCTATATAATAAAAGCCTACTATGCTAAGTGTCTGGTTGTCCGGTCATCTGGTTGTCCATTCAACCAATCAAAGCATAATATCAATGCTAATGACATGCTAAGGCCGCTCAACTGCTCGCTATGATGTGCTCTAACCACCAGGGGGCAGATGCTCCGGCTGGTAAGTTAGCTTGCTGCTGAGGTCCACCGACTGGGACTGAGTGAGATGGGCTGGACACGTCCTGGAGCCCTCCAACGGTTTCTCCGTGGCTGGCCAACCTCCTGCATCCCTCCCCTACCTCAGATGTGCACCGGTGGGGTCCCTCAGCCCAGCCTGTACCTCTCACAGCTGCTCTTTGAGTTTTGCTTGCTGTCCAAGGACAACAAGGAGGAGCTGCGGGGAAATTGGCCAAGAAACAAAGGCCCAGCGAGCTACTCTGGGGCAAGGCCAAGAGAAGACGTGGTCCAGAGGCCAAGTCCGGGACAGTTAACGTCCCAGTTTTGTCTGACAGCAGCACAGGACAAACCGTAAGAGGCTCCCAGCTATTATCAGCTTGTGCCCGGCCGCTGTCTCTGAGGCGGAAGTACGTCGCTCTTTGGCCAGGGCAGCCCTGTGGGAGCTCCCAGTACAGGACTCAGTAAACTCGTTTCCAAGCCCAGAGCCAATAATTTACACCAGCAACGCCAGGGGTTGGGGGAGGCCCCGCCGCTGGTGAAGATGCAGGAACAACAGGTCTCACAGCTGTACATTTTGAAAATAAAACTTCATTAAATAACACACACACACACACACACACACACACACACACACATATACACTACATCAAGCTAAAACATTACTGCACAGCAAAGGAAACAATCAACAAAATGAAAAAGGCAACTTATGGCATGGGAGAAAATATTTGAAAACCATATATCCAATAAGGGGCCAATATCCAAAATATAATATATAAGGAGTGCATACAATTCAATAGCAAGAAACAAATACTTGGATTTAAAAATGGGCAAAGAACCTACATATATATATATATATATATATATATATATATATATATATATATATATATATATATATATATGTATATTTTTTTTTTCAAAAAAAGATATAGCTGGCCAATGGGTACATGAAAAAGTGCTCAACATCTTTAATCACCAGGGAAACACAAACCAAAAAAAGGTACAACCTGTTTATTTTTGCTGTTGGTGTCATACTCCCAAAAATCATTGCTAAGGTCAAGGAACTTTCTCCCTATGTTTTCTCCTAGGAGTTTTATAGTTTCAGGTTGTACATCTAAGTCTTCACTCCAGTTTTGTTCTTTCGCATGTGGATATACAGTTTCCCCAACACTATTTATTGAAGAAATGATCCTTTCTCTCTTGTGTGTATTTGGTGACTTTGTTGAAGTTTAATGGATGGTATATGCATGGGTTTCTTTCTGGACTCTGTTCTGTTCTCACTGGTCAACATATCTGTTTTTATGCCAGTGACATACTGTTTTGTTTATGATAGCATTATAATACTTTTTATAATAATTACCAAATTAATAGTGATAATAATAACTATTAGGTGAGATGCCTCCAGCTTTGTTCTTCCTGCTCAAGGTTGCTTTAGTACTCAGAATCTTTTGAGGGTATATAGGGATTTAATGATTGTTTCTTCTATTTCTGGGGAAAATGCCATTGGAATTTTGACAGGGATTGCATTGAGTCTCTAGGTCACTTTGAATAGTATGGGTATTTTAACAAGATTGGTTCTTTCATTCTGTTAATGCAGGATATCTTTCCTTCTTCAGTTTTTGTCATCAGTGTCTTATAGTTTTTAATGTACAGGTCTTTCACATACTTAGTTAAATTTATTTCTAAGTGTAATTTTTTATGATGCTATTGTAAATGGGTTTGTTTTTGTAATTTATTTTTTGGGTAGTTTGTTGTTAGTGAATAGAAAGACAACTTATTTTTTTTGTATCCAATTTTGTTGATTTTAAAAAAATATATTTATTGATTTTACATAGAGAGGAAAGGAGAGGGATGAGAGCTAGAAACGTCAATGAGAGAGAAACATTGACCAGCTGCCTCCTGCACACCCCCTATCGGGGATGTGCCCGCAACCAATGTACATGCCCCTGACCGGAATCGAACCTGAGACCTTTCAGTCCACAGACGAATGCTCTATCCACCGAGCCAAACCGGTTTCGGCCAATTTTGTTGATTTTGTATCCTGCAACTATACTAAATTTGCTTACTCTAACAAGTTTTTGGTGAAATCTTTGGGGTTTTCTATATTCAAGATCATGCCATCTGCAAACAGAGACAATTTTACTTCTTTCTGATTTAGATTTATCTTACTTCCTTTCCTTTCCTAATTATTCTGCCTAGGACTTCCAATATTATGTTGAATAAAAGTGGTGAGAGTGGGCATTCTTATCTGTCTTGTTCCTTATCTTGAGGAAAAGCTTTTACTCTTTCACCACTGAGTATCATGTTAGTAGTGGTCTTGCCATATATGGTTTTATTTTATTAAAGCACATTTTTTTCTTTACCTAATTTGTTGAGAATTTTTATCATGAAAGGATGTTGAATTTTGCTAAATTTTTTTTTTTTTTGCATCTATTGAGATGATACTATGACTTATATTCTTCCTTTTGTTAATGTAGTGTATCACATGGGTTAATTATGTTGAGCCATCCTTGCATCCCAGGAATAAATCCTGCTTGCTCATGGTATATAATTATTCTAATGTACAGTTGACTTTGATTTGCTAAGATTGTATTGATTTTTCTGATTGAGAAATCTATTAATTATTAAAAGTGGGCATTGACATCACCTATTATTATTGTATTGCTGATTATTTCTCCCTTTATAATCAGCAGTGCAATAATCCCGAGATAATATTTACTTTATATATTTAGTTGGCATATATATTTATGATTGTTATATCTTATTAATGAATTGACCCCTTATCACTATATAATGATCTTCTTTTCTCTTGTAACCATTGTCTTAAAATATATTTTTATTGATTTTAGAGAGGAGGGGAGAGGGGAGAGAAAGATAGAAACATCAGTGATGAGAGAGAATCATTGATCAGCTGCCTGTTGCACACCCTGAACTGGGGATCAAGCCTGCAACCCGGACATGTGCCCTTGACTGGAATAGAACCAGAGAAGTCTCAGTCTGCAAGCCAATGCTCCATCCACTGAGTCAAACTAGCCAGGGTCTCACCATTTTTGGTTTCATGTTTATTTTGTCTGATACAAGTTTAGCTACCCCTGCTCTCTTTTTATTTCCACTTGCCTGGGATATCTTTTTTCACCCAAGAAAGGTGAGCATTTGGAAAGGCCTGTGGAGAAAATGACATTTGATTTGGGACAAGTAGGGAGGCAAAGAAGGCAGGGAAGGGCATGTTAGCAGAGGGAACAGCACCAAGCAAAAACAAGGAAGGTCATTGTGTGTATAAGACATGGCACATGTTTTAATGTGGCTGTAGCCTGAAGTTCAATGATGAAAATGAGGCCAGAAAGATAAGATGGTCAAGAGCTAAGAATACTTCATTCATTTAAATTCAGAATGGAAGGGAAAGAAGGGCAAAGGTTATACTGAAAAAATAATGGACAATTACAATTACAATGGACAATTATGAGGCTACTATGGTGGGGGAAGGAGACCCAGACTGGCAGTCCCCATTGGCAATCCGGTTCTAGCTCTGCCCTTGCTGGTGTGACTGAGGGCAAGTTCCTGCTCAGTTGCTCAGCCTCCTCATTTGTAAAACGGGGGCAGTCATTTTGAGTTGAGTCTTGTTGAGAGGGTGAAAAGAGAGGGAAGAAACCAAGGTTCTTTCTAAGCTGTTTCTGGTGAAGCATTTCTCTTTTCGTAGCTGTACGATGAGATGGAAAGTGTATGGGCGGGGCTGCTGTTTCGTTGGGATGGAGAATGGAAATCATCTGGCCGAGTGCGGCCTGATTGCGAATTAATGTGCTGCGTGGCAAGAGAAAGTGGAAAAAGCTCCCAAACCCAGAGGAAAGACATGATAATACAGGTCCCATGGTTTTGATTCCTCACTTTATGCCTTCTTAAAGATCGGTGAGCTAAATTCTGGAGCCTGCCATTCAAATTCAGCAAAGCCATTCTGGTCATTCAATTAATTTAATATGAAAGATAGAGTGGGCCATTAATCTACTGGGAACAGCAGTTTTTTATTAAAAAAAACTTAAATTAAATTCTTCAAGTTAGAAAAAAAAGGGAATTGTTCCCTCTCATATCACTTTAATACAGACTTAGTTATTCAGTTCAAACAGCAGAGCAGGCTCTGGCTTCTGAGAAGCAGAAATTCATTTAATTATTTCTCAGCTGTGAACTTGCTGGAGTGGGGAGTTCTGTAACATCTAGTTGCCCCGAGATTTAGAGATGAGCCAGGGTGACTTGGTTAGTGATATTATTTACAAAAATCGGCCCTGTATTATTGTGTGTTTTAAAAAAAGATATTTTTATTGATTTCAGGGAGGAAGGGAGAGGGAAAGAGAGAGAGAGAAACATCAATGATGAGAGAGAATCATTGAACAGCTGCCTCCTGCACGTTCCCCACCGGGGACTGAGCCTGCAACCTGGAATCAAACCATGATCTTCGGGTTCATAGGTCAATGCTCAACCACCGAACCACGCACTGTATTGTTAACCCCTTCCTTCCCTCCTGGAACTGTGTGGCCTGGCTGTGGCTCCTCACCCACCGCTGCACTCCAGTTGCCTCACTCCCGCTGGCATCGTCAGAGCCGAGTGAGGAGACATGCCCAGGCGCAGCACAGAGGCGGTGATGTGGGTCCCGTGCTTTTCCCTCCCAGAAAGGAGTGTGCTGTGCAATCTGGGCTCAACGTCAGTGATTCTGAAATACCATTTGCTGAGACAGGCCGAACCCGAGGGGCCTGTGGAGATGCCGTGTGGTCTGCAGATGGGGTGGGGGCAGAGCAGAATTTGGGGCTGGAGGGAAAGCTGAAGGATTCCACAGGAGGAGGGTCTTTTCTACCCACTGACGGGATGAGCAATTGTGCCCTTTCTCCTTTGTCACAACCCATTCCAACTGGCCCTGAACTTGATGCCACATGGTTTTGGTTTTACAGCTCAGAATAAGGCCAGTGTGAGTCCCACATGCCTGGTTTGTGGCCTGCTTAGGGTTCTCTCTTCTCTTGATCATCCAAGATTCCTCAAGGGCTCACAGTGGCCCCAAAGCAAGTCATTCTGAGGATTCTGGCCTTATGGGACTGCTGATGTTGCTCCTGATGGTCACGGGGCTCACTGTGGGAGCCATCAGGGATTGTGGGCAGGACAAGGACCATTGGCAGCTGACTTCAGAAGCCGTGGCATCCACGCAGCCATGGGTGGAGCTGGCTGGTGTTCCCCGAGGCTCACTTCTCAGGGTTCACTGTCTTGGTGACAAACCACCTCTTCCCCCAGGGAAGCTGCTCCAGCGGGTTGGGCCGCCAGAGGCCTGTGTGCATGCGCATCCTTCAACGCCTGCACTGCGTGCTTCCCTTCCCCAGAGGCCAGGGAACCTCTCCTTTTCACAAAACGTCAATGTTCCCATTTTCCTGACAAGGCTCTTGACTCTGCTCAGCTCTCATCCCACCCCACGTCCTCCCTGCACTCACCCTTTGTGCCTGGACCAGAAAGGCCCTTTCTAAAGATGGCATTCTAGTTCCCTTCTCACAAGTGAATACAACAACAACAGCAGCAACGACAACAACAACACCAGATCACACACAATGAACCTCCACATGTGTCAGGAGCTGTCCAACCGCCTTCTATGCACTCGCATTTACCTCTCAAAGCAACCCCATGGGCCCCCATTTACAGGTGAGGAAATAAAGAGGTGGTAATTCAAGTTGCCATGGTCACAATCCAGGGTCACATGGAGTGGAAAATGGAGCAGAATTTAAATACACCTGCTCTCATACACAATCTAAAGCTTTATTGGTGTCCTTTCCTGCATAGAGGATTACACACTGATTTCCAGGGACATTATTCTATTCCCCCACGGGGTTACTACAAACTGAAACTGCTTTGAAACACTCAGTTTCCTGGAGGTCGTAGCTAGACCATCTGGTTCTGTAAAGCCTGAGGCCCTTTTCTGTCTGGGCAGAGCTTGGGAGAGGGCCCAGGGACCGTGGGTAATTCTCTGGAGAGAGGTCTCGTGAAGAGCAGCAACGAAAGTTCTCCCAGGACCTTGTGCCCACAGGACCTTTCCTCCTGGGATCTCAAAGGCACCCCTACCTCCACACGTCCAGACTCAATCCTCCTCCTCCTCATCCTTCCATCCTGCCTTATCACCTGCCTGCCATAGGCAGAGGCTTGCGGCCAGGCTGGTCTCTACCAGCTTGTAAGGATTCAACCACCTTAATATTTTTTGAATTTATACCCCTCCTCCCCATTGTCCTGACTGCCTTAACTTTGACCCCTGTTGTTCTCTGCCTGGATTTCTGTTTTCTTCCTTCTTGTCCCTGTCGGATTCATTCCCAACAATGGAACCAAATCCATCTTGAACAAGTGCTCTCTCACTGAGAACTTTGCAGTGGCTGCCAAACCCTTGGGAAAGCATTCCGGTTCAGTAGCCAGGGTTGGTTGGTCTCCCAAAAGGCCTGTTCTGTCCCAGCATCCTCACCTCTTGTCCCTCCCTGCGCACTCTGTCTTTTAGCCACGTGACCCGTTCCAAGGGGGATGCCCGAACTCCCTCTTGCTCTGGGCCTCTGGCCCTGAGCTTCCTGTGCCCGGCATACCCTATGATCAGCCTCTCTTGATGGAATCTTGTGTGTCCACCAGCCATCAGCTTAGAGGCCCTTCTCTGGAGGATTTCTCTGCCTGGAGCTCCACAGCATCCTGGGACCCCTTCCTCCCCCCCCCCTCGCCCCCCACTCCGCAGCTCCACTCACCATTTGTGGGTGTGTCTCCCTACTACATGGAAAGATCTTTGAGGGCAGAGGCTGCTCTATCTGCATCCCCTAGCACCAGCCTGGCAGCCAGCGGAGATGGTGCCTTTGTGAAATTAGAAAAAGACACCCAGCCGAAACCGGTTTGGCTCAGTGGATAGAGCATTGGTCTGCAGACTGAAAGGTCCCAGGTTTGATTCCGGTCAAGGGCATGTACATTGGTTGCGGGCACATCCCCAGTAGGGGGTGTGCAAGAGGCAGGTGGTCGATGTTTCTTTCTCATTGACGTTTCTAGCTCTCTATCTCTCTCCCTTCCTCTCTGTAAAAAATCAATAAAATATATTAAAAAAGAAAAAAGAAAAGAAAAAGACACCCATTCCTCAAGACTCTGAGCAGCCGTCTGCCACACAACTGTTCCAACATCTGCACAAATCTACGATGGTCATGTGGTGACTGTGCCCCTGCAGTTGTGCAAGGCACAGCTTGTCCTGCCCGGCACAGAGCTGGCACACAGTAGGCACTCAGTACAGCTGGGCTGGGCAAATATGCACCCCCTGCCCCAACGTGTCATTAAAAGTGTAGAAACCCTCCCTCTCACAATGACGAGCCTGGTTGTGTCTGTGGCGCTCTGTCACTGCTCAGAGACTCTGGCGAGAGGAAGCCCACTCCGGTGTCGTCTCCATGTTGGGGAACTGAGCAGGAGCCATGGGCAGATGAGGGCCCGAGTCCAGGACAGCCTGGCAGTTTGGGCAGCCCTTGGGTGAAGGGAGCTGAGACCCAGCAGTATGCAAACTTGTCCTGATGGATGAACAGAGAAATATAAGGACTGTGTTAGGAGCCACGCCAGGCACAATGCTCCCCTCCCACTCCACCGCCCTCCTCCCCGGCTAGAGGCAGCTGAAATTCCCAGGTCTGATATGGGTGAGGGTGGACCCTAAACACTGTGAGATTTTGGTTTTCTTACTGAGCAGGGGGGTCCAGCTGGCATCCTGGAGAGCAAGGTCCCAGGTCTGAGGACGTGGCCTCAGGCTAGACAGGCATGGGCACATCCCTGACAGGAGGGCAGAATGAAAGGGACCTCTCCTTCTCACCAGATGAGAGATGGGGGGTGGGGGTGGGGTAGAAGGGTAGGGGGGAGAGGTCGAGGTGGACCCATAGCTGGGCACACATCCAGCCAACAGTGACATGCAGCTGCACTCCGGCCTTTTGATTCTCAGCCAAACTGGAGGTTATAGAATGTCCATTCTTAAAATCTGTGGTAAAATACACAACAAAATGTGCCATTTTAACCGTTGTAAGTGTAGAGTTCAGTGGCACTGGGTACATTCACGTTGTGCTATCGTCACACCATCCCCCGAACTTTTCCATCTTCCCAAACTTCAACTCTGTCCCCATTAAATACTAACCCCCTTCTTCCCCACCCCCTCCCCCTCCCCAGCCTCCGGCAGCCACATTCTACTTTCCGCTGATGACTAACTACTCCAAGTACCACGAGTGGAATATAAGCAGAATCACACCTTATTGGCTGCTGTGTCTGGCTTATTCACTTAACAATGTCCTCACGGCTCATCCATGGGCCAAATTCCCTTCCTTTTAAGGATGAACAACCTTCCTTTGTATGTATAGACTGCCCTGTGTTTCTCTGTTCATCCATCCACGGACGTTTTGCTCCCGCCTTTAGCACTGCTGTGAACATGGTGTGCAAATCCTTGTTCCAATCCCTCTTTCAGTTCTTTGGGGTCTATATCCAGAGTGGAATTGCTGGATTATACAGTAACTGTATGTTTAATTTTTTATGGAACTGCTATACTATTTTCCACAGCAGCTGCACCGTTTTACATTCTTAACAATAAACAAGGGTTACAATTTCTCCATGTCCTTGCCAACGCATGCTGCTTTCTGTTTTTTACAAAAAATATTTATCCACTAGAGGCCCAGTGCACAGATTTGTGTACAGGTGGGGTCCCTTGGCCTGGCTTGCACCCTCTTGCAATCCAGGACCCCTCGGGGGATGTCAAAGAGCTGGTTTTGGCTCAATCCCCACAGGCTAGGCTGAGAGACCCAACTGGTGAACAAATCAGTGCACAGGGCCTCTAGTATGCATATAAGATCTTTGGTTAATCTCTTCCCACCCTCCCTCATCTCTCCTTCCCTCTGAGATTCATCAATCTGTTCCATGTTTCCAGGCCTGTGGTTTCTGCTCCTGTGTTGAGTATCTGCCCCCTGGTGGTCAGTGTGCATCATAGCTACCAGCTGGTCAGCCAGTTGGCCAGTCACTTAGGCTTTTATATCATTCTAATGAAGGTGAAGTGTGGTCAGTCCATTTTTTATATCTAAATCCAACCTTCCATGAAAGTCTTCAGTGTTTCCATGCTTTGTCGTCTTTCGGCTATTTCTGTGAGACGAGGCTGACTCTCCCTTTGAGATGGAGAAAGGAGACCCCTGGCCCCCACTGCTCTGTGTGCAAAGTGGCCCTGGAGTGCCTGCTGAATAGGCCTGTGGGAGTCCTCGGGCGAGTGAGGGCTGTGGGAGGGGGCAGACGCCTTGGTGTGAGCCCTCACGGCTGGCTGCAGTGGGTCCTCGGGGCAGGAGGACAGCCCAAACCTTGCTGGCTTGTGGCAAACACTGCCGTGACTGCTCCCAGCGTGGCTTCTATGCGTAGTTTGTTGTATTCACTGGGTTAGATGAAAAAGCATTCCATGAATTCTGCTTTCTCACAGCAGATTCATGGGATACAGGCCAAATCCTTCCCTGATCCTGAGAAGGAACTAAAAGCCACCTTTTAAAGTTCTGAGTGTAGTTTAAGGGAAGCTAGTTACAAATGGTCACAGGACAGATGCCACCTGATGGACAAGCAAGGGTGCCCCCTCCTGGCCGGCCCAAGAACTGTTCTTGGCTCTGTTTTGGACTTCGCAGTGCCAGGGCTAATGAAAATAAAAATTTTAGTTAACTTGCCATGGTGCTTACGGATTCTAAGTGGCTTGTGTTGTTAGCTTCCCTCACCCTCACCAACTTTATGAAGTAGCGACTGTTACCATCTCCATCTTCCTTATGAGGAATGGAGGCCCAGGGTGAGTAAGTGGCTTGTTCAGTGTCACGCAGCTGGTAAGTGGCATTGCGATCTGCTCCTAGGCACCTAGCTCACACCTAGAGAGACTTGATTTAATAAGACGTTGCTTTTCGGAAGCATTTCATAGTGTTCTGTAAGTTTCATTTAACCTTTATAACTCAGTGAGGCAGGCATCCATGTCATTCCCATTTGGCAGAGGGGCAAACAGAGGCCTGGAGACTCCCTTAGGGAAGCCGTGGAGTGTTGGTGAGGATGAGGAGAAAAGGGAACCCTTGTGCACTGCTGGGGGGAATGCAAATTGGCTCAACCACTCTAGAAAACAGTATGGAGGTTCCTCCAAAAAATTAAAAATAAAACCACCATATGGTCCAGCAATGTTCTGGGTATATAACCAAAGGACATGAAAACAGGATATTGAAAAGATTCCTGCACCCTCATGTTCATTGAACATTATTCACATTAGCCAAGATAGGAAAACAACCCAAGTACTCAACAATGGATGGATAGAGAAAGAAGATATGGAACACACACACACACACAGAGACACACATGCATGCATACACATGCACAATGCAAAATTATTCATCCACAAGAAAGAAGGAAATATTGTTGCCATCTGCAACAATATGGTTGGACCTTGAGGTCCTTATGCCGAGTGAGATAAATCAGACAGAGGAAGACAAGTACTGTATGTTCTCATGGGTCTGAGGAGTAGAAAAAACCCAACTCACAGAGACAGAGTAGAATGGTGGTTCCCAGGGGCTGGGGGTGATGGTGGAGGAACTGGGGAGACGTCGGTCAGAAGGTGCAAACTTGCAGTTACAGGTGGGCAAGTTTTTGCCTGGCCAGTGTGGCTTAGTGGTTGAGCATCCAGCTATGAACCAAGAGGTCATAGTTCCAGGAGGTCACAGTTTGATTCCGAGGCACATACTTGGACTGTCACTGGGGGCCGTACAGGAGGCAGCCAATCAATGATTCTCCCTCATCATTGACGTTTCTATTTTTCCCTCTGTCTTCCTTCTTCTCTGAAATCTATAAAAATATTTTTAAAAAAGATGGATACATTTTAGAAGTCCACTGCACAGCATAGAATTATAGTGAACAATGTTGTGTTATATATTTGAAAGTTGCTAAGAGACGGGATCTTAAATGTTCTCATCACAAAAATGAAATGATAATTATGGGATGTGATGGAGATATTAGCTCATGATACAGTATCAATTATTAAATTATATAAATGTATCAAACCAACACATGTACATCTTAACTTACACAATGTTATATGTCAATTGTATCTCAAAAAAGGAGAGGGAATGTATGGAGAGAGAGAGAGAGAGAGAGAGAGAGAGAGAGAGAGAGAGAGAGAGAGAAGAAAGCTGTCTGACTCTATGAACCCGGTGCCATACTCTGGGCTGGGTGGCAGGGTTGGCTTTGCCAAGGTCAAGACCGAGTCCTGCTTTCTGCTGCAGCATCTCAGTGCCCTCAGGGCTGCTGCTGGCCTTTCTGAGCTGCCTCAGCTGCCCACGCATACAGAGAAGACTTTGCTGAAGGAGGGAGGAGGGTGGGAGCTTGGTGGGACCAGGGCACGAGTGTGGGAAGAGCTCAAAGCCCGGTGGGCTGGGAAGAAAGTGGGTGCGTGGGACACCTCTAAAGGGCCAAGGGGTTCTTCCTTTGCCCTGTGCACAGTGGGAGCCATGGAAGGCTTTTGAGGAAGACAGCGGTGGGATTAGCGCTGGGCCGGAGGCTGGTGTAGTCTCTGTGTGACCAATGATTCAGGGCCTCCCCAGCTGAGTTCCTCGTCTGCGTATGACTTCCTTCTGCGACCTGTCTGTCTGCCTGTCTGTCACTGAGCGCTGCGATCACCGGGGACTGTAATCTCTCCAAGGTCACTGGCTTTTGTAGGGCACAAATTTCTGGGTTCAATTTGCCCATAAGGGCCCTGGGCCCTGTCTGACATCACAGCATCTCAGGATCAGGCACTTACAGGCACGCCCACCGGGCTGCAGAGCCCAGGCTTCCTCTCAGGGATGGCGTCTGCCCGCTCTTCTTTCTGGAAAACTCCCACCGACCGAACCGTGGGTGGCCTGGCATGTCTGCCATGAGCTAGTGCAGAGGAGGCATGCGGCCCAGGGCCGGCACGGGGAACCCCGCAGTCAGAGTGGGCGATCACAGTGGTGTTTGGAGGTGCCGACCCCTTTGACCGGTGCCCTTGAAGCTGGGTGGGTGGGCAGCGGGTGTGAGAGGCTGCTCTGAGCAGGGCACTGCAGGAGGAAGTGCATATGGAGACCTAAATTTCCCTCCAGAGGCTTCCTGCTCATTCTGGAACAGGGCCCAGGAGCAGCCCCGAACTGAACTGTCATGTGTGTCCTTGTCCCCCAGGGACAGGCTAGTCCAGGGCTGCTGGTCCGGGCTGGGTGGCCTGCTGATCCGGCTCCGGCTCGGGCTCCGGGCTTCCGTGCAGCCCCATGGGGAATCCCGTGGGCCCTGGCTGACCTGGCTGCTCCCGTGTGGCCGGGCTGCGGCTCTAGAACTTCTCTCCCTTTCAGTGCGGCGGTCCAAGGCAGCGGACGAGGAGAGGAGGCGCCGCGCCCAGCGCGCCCGGGACGAGTACCGGCGCCTGTCGCTCCGCGCCCTCCAGAAGGGCGCCGTCGCCGGCCTCAGCTTCATGCTCCAGGAGCTTGGCCAGAGCCACGGGGAGGAGGCCAGGCTCCGCCACCACTTTCCCGGCCCAGGGCCCGTCAGGTGGGTCTGGGGGGGCTGGGGGCGGGGCATGGGGGTGCTGGCTGGGGCAGGGCCTTGGATGGGGGCACGGGGCACTGGGGTCCAGTCCTGGTTCTGCCTCCAACTTGCTGTGAGATTTGGGGCCAGTCATTTCCCCTCTGTGGGCCTCAGTGACCCAGGCTGTGGAATGAGGCAGGAGGGGAAAAGGGAGGTTGGAGATTTCTAATAACTGGAGTCCTGGGAGTCTTAACTTTTTTGGGGACTCGTATTCCTTCGAGAACCTAAAGGAAGCTGTGTACCCCCGTCACTCCCAAACGTGCGTATATAAATAGTCCCAGCTGCTTGCATGGAATTCCAAGCTCTCCAGGGTCCACAGGCCGCAGGTTAGGAACTGGCACTGTGAGACCTCAGGTGGAGTGATGCTGCCCAGTGGCCTGGAACCGGGCTGGCTGCCTCTAGCCACAGGCAGTGCTGGGCCATCCTGGGTTCTGATAGCAGCTTTGCAGGTGAGCGTGGTGGGATGCAGGAGGCACACACATGCTGGCGTCACGGGAAGAGTGTGGTGAGGGCACTTAGAGGACTGCCCATGATTGCCAGGACCCAGGGGGAAGTGGGAAGTGGCTGCCTGGAGCCTTCCACCTTATGCTCGTGCCCATCAGTCCCAGATTTGTGCCCCCATCACTGCAGAGCCACTGCCTTACCCTGTGCACTGAGGCTGGGCGTGAGTGCCTGCGGCTCCCTGAACCACAGCTCACCTGCAGAGAGTACTCCCCCTTGCCCCCCGCCCCCCCCCCCCCCCCCAGGTAATAGACAGCTGTCTGAACCACAGCTCACCTGCAGAGTCCACTCCCCCGCCAGGTGATGGACGGCTGTCTGAACCACAGCTCACCTGCAGAGAGTACTCCCCCCCCGTTACCCCCCCCCCCCCCAGGTAATAGACAGCTCTCTGAACCACAGCTCACCTGCAGAGAGTCCATCTCTCCCCCCAGGTGATGGACAGCTGTCTGAACCACAGCTCACCTGCAGAGAGTCTCCCCCCCCCCCCAGGTGATGGACGGCTGTCTGAACCACAGCTCACCTGCAGAGTCCACTCCCCTCCCAGGTAATGGACAGCTGTCTGAACCACAGCTCACCTGCAGAGAGTCTCCCCCCCCCCCCGTACCCCCCCCCCCCCCCCCAGGTAATAGACAGCTCTCTGAACCACAGCTCACCTGCAGAGAGTCCATCCCTCCCCCCAGGTGATGGACGGCTCTCTGAACCACAGCTCACCTGCAGAGTGTCCACCCCCTCAGGTGATGGACAGCTGTCTGAACCACAGCCTGCAAAGAGTTCCCCCACCCCCAGGAGATGGACAGCTTCTGAACCACAGCTCACCTGCAGAGAGTCCATCCCCCCACCCACAGGTGATGGACAGCTGTCTGAACCACAGCTCACCTGCAGAGTCCACTCCCCCCGCCCTCCAGGTGATGGACGGCTGTCTGAACCACAGCTCACCTGCAGAGAGTCCCCCCACCCCCAGGTGATGGACAGCTGTCTGAACCACAGCTCACCTGCAGAGAGTCCCCCCACACCCAGGTGATGGACGGCTGTCTGAACCACAGCTCACCTGCAGAGTCCACTCCCCCCGCCCCCCAGGTGATGGACTGCTGCCTGAGTTTTGCTTTAATTGGGATTAGGATTACTCATTCTCTGCGTCTCGCTCTCCCTGCAGGTAGGGAGGACTGACCTCGTCTGAATTTCCTCCTTCCTATCCTTCTTTCCTTTCCCCTTCCTGTCACTTATGTGATTCACAAACCAGGAAGTTAAAAGAGACAGGGAGGAAAGACCCACTCCCATCCTTGTCCTCTCCTCAGCGCCCTCTCCCCAAGGGAACCCCTTGTCCTCTCCTCAGCGCCCTCTCCCCAAGGGAACCCCTGTTCTCCGTGTGTCTGTCATTTCCTTTGGCAGCTGCCAACACAGAAAGTCACATTCTCTCCCTTTTTTTGAATAAAACTTTGCATGTCTACACAGGATTCTGGATTATGTCCCCCCCCCCCCATTTGTAGTGAAAGCTTGGAATTGATTTCTCTTTATGATGAGGTCAGGTATTTTGTATCTGTTTAAGGACCACTGCTATTTCCATATCTGTCTCAGCTTCCCTCTCCCCGGTTTTTATTGTGCTGTTATTTGTTCCTCACCCCCCATTTCTAAGAACTCTTCAAGTATGAGGGGAGAGGATCCCGTTGTTTGTGATAAACACGTTTCCCCTGTTTGCCATTTGTCCTTTGCCCTTTGCCGTGAAGTCTTCTGTCACGGGGGAATTCTTGGTTTTTCTGACGAAGTTTTCTGTCATGCAGGAATTCCTGACTTTTACGAGGTCAGGTTCTCTTTCATGTTTCCCGGCTTTGGAGACAGAGCTAGAAAAGCCTTCGTGGCATTTTCCCAGGAGAAGGATAATGTGCCATTTCACAGGAAACGGATGGCTAGTCCTGCAGGCCCACGTGTGGAGCTGCCTGGGCCGTGGTGCAGGGGCTCCAGGCGGCTGCCATCGCTCTCAGTCGGGGAGCATCGGCTCTCACCAAGGGGGGCAGGGGCCATGCAGATGGGGCGCCCCCCCAGGTGATGGACGGCCGCCTGAGTTTTTCTCCTCAGCGCCCTCTCCCCAAGGGAACCCCTGTATTCAGTGTGTCTGTCATTTCCTTTGGCAACTGCCAACAGAGAAGTCATATTCTCTCCTTTTTTTTTTTTTTTTTCATAAAACTTTGCATGTTCTACACAAGGTTCTTTATTATGGTTTTTAAATACAGAACCTGCATCAGCCTCCTGCTTGGCTGCCCCCGGGGCCCAGTGTCCTGACCGCACCGCTCTTAGCACTGCCGCCTGGGCACACCGGGTCTGGCTGTGCCAGGGCAGACGCACTGTTGCTGGTGCAGGAGTCAGGCTTCTGGCCGGTGACTCCCAGCATTCTGGCTCTGGCCAGTCTGCTCGGAACAGAGGGACGGGAGGAACTGTCTTTCTTGCTGTTATTGGTAGCCTCCTCTTGCCTTCTAAGGAACATGAGTCCTCACAACCAGACACGTTTCTCCGGAGCAGCTACTGATTGGGGACAGGAGTGTGGAGGAATACCAGGCTGGGCAGGGCTGCCGTGTGCTGGTAACAAAGAGGCAGGGCCTCCGAGGTGACTGCGAGGGGAACCCCAAAGTGGGGTCAGCAGGAGCAGAGCTGGCAGTGGGGTGCAGAATTGCCCAGGGAGGGGGGCGGGGGAAGGAGGATTTTTGGGAACAAACTCCAGGCTGGTGGCTGTAAGCCTGCGATGGAACCTCACCCGCTGGCTTCCGTGTGACCCTTTCCTCACGTCACACTGCTCGCTGCTGTGTATGTGTGTGAGGGGATGCATCTGAGGGCAAGTGAATATATGACCTCATCCTGGGGTTTGCAAGGAAGCGCTGAACTCGGCATCTGAGTGTTCGTGTAGGGCAAATGCAGGATACGTGCAGGGACAGCTCGTTTTATAAATAAAACAGTGAATTCTAAATGCCAGCACCATCGGAGGGTGGCAGTGACAGGCTGCTCAGGCCGGGCCGGAGGCTGCTGGTCAGCTGCTGTACTCTCGCCTAGCTACCACACAGAGCAGGGCACGTGGCCTTGCCATTGTCACCTCATGCCATTGTCACCATTTGCCTAGTACGTGTTCCGTGCTATCCAGCTCTAACTGTGCTTCCTGTCGGTGTAGCTCCAGTGCCACAGGGCTGTTCGGTGGCCCAGCCTCTATACACATTCAAGAGCCGCAGTTCAGACACAAACACACTAAAATCTGGGCTTGATTGTGAGAAAACATAAAAACTATGTAGCTCGTGACCCATAAATTCTTCAAGTGCCTCTCTTTGTCTCACACTCACTATCTTCAGCCCCTCCCCAGACCCCTTCAAATCTATCAAGTCAGCCAGCACACTGCTCTGTCCCCGTCCTCTGTCCCCCAACTTTGCTCTGTCCTTATCCTTTTTGTTTCTCGGTGGTGCATCTCAGCCACAGCCACAGCCACAGCCACAGCCACAGCCATAGTCACAGCCAGTCGGGTTCTCTCTGTTCACTGTCCTGATTCTGCCACACAGGAGCAGGGAGCAGCTGGCGAAGGCAGGTGTCCCCTGAGAAGGCTGGGGGAGGGGCCACCTGAGGGACAGACTGGAATTCTCTTTCTCGGGGTGTGTGTGTGTATATGTGTGTGTGTGTGTGTGTGTGTGTGTGTGTGTGTGTGTGTGTGTGTGTATGGGGGGATGGAGGACCCTCACACATTAATAATTTTGCTCCCGTTACATTAGGGTCCTTCTTCATGGACGCTCACACTCACACCTGGCCATCCTTGAGGGAAAAAGTGCCTTTTCCTTCCCCCAGACACCCCGCCCGTCCTCTTTCCCACCCCCACCTGGGTGGCTCTCTTCAAAGCAAGTGATCACAGTGTTCTTTGGGGAACGAGAGTCACAGCTGGTACATTCCAATCTGCAAAGTGTCTTCGAGTACCCGACTCTCGTTGCATCCTCTCCGCAGGCGTGAGTGTGGGCACTGTGCTTATTCGTCCTCACAGTGGCCTCCGTCCTTCCGTCCGTCCCCTCCCCCCTGACTCTCCCTCGCTCCCTCTCTCTTCTCTGCAGGACTTGGGAGCGCCCTCTGCGTCCCGTCTCCAGAGAAGTCATAGTCCGCTGGTTCAAGGAGGAGCAGCTGCCTCGCCAAGCTGGCTTCGAGAGGAACACCAAGTCCATCGCCCCCTGGTTCCACGGTAGGACGGCGCTGGGTCCCCCGCAGACCCTCCCACAGGCCCACCTCCTTCGGAGCCTGGGAGGAGGTCCCACAGGGCTGCTGTAATCAGGGCTGTAAAGGACTTACAACTGCTCATTTCACTCTCCCATAAAGATGGGCCCGTCTCCCAGGGGTAAGGATCAGCACTCCTGGCTCCCTTGGGTGAGACTGAGTGGACAAAGGTCCCCTTCCTGTCATTTACGTGCGCATCGAGTGTGCTGAGTTCAAGGCCCAGTTCTCATTTCCTCGGGGCATGAAATACACAGGGACCTTTCTCGAGGCCTTAGGACACCAAGGCCGATCTCTGAGCAGGAGCTCCGAGGCTGAGGCACTTGGGTACTGAGTGTGCCTCCCTCTTTCTGCTGGGAAGGGGTGAACATGGCTCTTGCCCACTGATCTCACCTCGGCCACCAAGAGCTCCTCAGAGGCATCCTCTCTACACTCACAAGACAGTGAGCTGTCAGAGGAGTTCCCGGTGGGCCCGATCTGACTCTTGTTGTCTGAGCCTGTGTCCCTAGACCTGGCCAAGGCCGGGTGCTCAGCAGGCTCTGAGCAAATGCTTGCTGAGTAAATGACAGAATGGCTGCAA
This sequence comes from Pipistrellus hanaki, assembly GCF_964339955.1. Classification (NCBI taxonomy): domain Eukaryota; kingdom Metazoa; phylum Chordata; class Mammalia; order Chiroptera; family Vespertilionidae; genus Pipistrellus; species Pipistrellus hanaki. The sequence goes on along the minus strand of NC_140516.1, from coordinate 9,206,558 downwards.
GAGGAGGTCAGAGTTACCCAAACATAGAACCTGAGAGCTGGGAGGCTCCTGGAAGTATTTCGTTGCTTCATTTTTTACAGATAAGAAAACAGTCCCGGAGAGGGGAAGACATTTTTCTAAGGTCACAAAGAACTTGTAGAGACAAGTTCATAGCTCATGACCCAGTCCAGTGAGCTGAACATGTAGAGGACTCGGACAGGGAGGCAGGAGTGTGATGCTAGTGGAGGCCTGCTACAGGGAAACAGGAAGGGCCGCTGGCCATCGTACCCTCTGTATCAGTCAGTGATTGCTCTGTAACAAATTACCTCCAAGCTCAGTGGCTTAAAATAAAGGAGCATTCATGATTTATGAGTTTCTGAGTCAACTAGGCAGTTCTTCTGGGATGGGCCAGCCTCAGATGATCTAAGCTGAGCTTGCTCATGTGTCACCAGACAGCTGTCAGGTCAACTGGGGCTGGTTTACCCAGGGTAGGCTCCGCTGAGACAGCTCTTCTCTGCTCCATGTGGTCTCTCACTGTCCAGCAACCTGGTCAGGCTGTCAGGTTCTCTGAATAAGTTGTGTCTTGGCCTTGCTCCCTCCTTCATCAATGTTGAGCCCAGATTTGCCTGAGGACTCCCCTGGTCAGGATTGATCTCTCTTGCCATAATTAGCACTTGTCTGACCTTTATCTGCCTCTATTTCCTTTCTGCTGGCCTCCTGGAAGCTTGACTGGCCTCCACATTACCCTGTATTTCTCATGCATTTGTCTTGATTCCTGGCCATCTCCCAGGTATTCTCAACTCCATCCAGAAGGAGAGACAAACCCATTGTCACGGTAGGCATTGAAGAATATGGGGTCTTGTGATTCTGGGAGACCTTCACAGGCAAGTTCAGGATGTTGCTCTAGCTCCAGGAAAGGCAGGTAAAGTGATTAGAAGGAACCATGCAGGGGTGAGCAAGGTCATGTGCACCTTCATTCCCACCCACCTCCAGGAGCCCAAAGAGTTTGTGAACTAGGAAGTGCAGACAGTAGGCACACTCTACAGATGGGATGACTGAGACGTAGCACTGTTAAGGGATTGCCCAAGGACACAAAGGTCACAGAGCCCCAGCAGGCTGCAACTGTCCTCACTGGTCTGTCTCTCTCATTGTGGCCCCTGAACAAGCCACTCTCCGCACAGCATCCTGAGACTCTTTTAACCAGAAACCAGGTCCTGGTGCTCCCTGCCCATGACCCCCTGCTTCCCTTCACACTTGCAATGAACTTCCAACTTCATGCTGGGGCCCACAAGGCCCCGATGACCGGTCTGCTTCTGGCCTCATACCACAATGGTTTCCTTGTTTTCCCAGCTCTGGCTTTTTCCTGTTCCTCAAACAAGCCATTTTTTTTTTCCCACCTCAAGCCCTTTGCACTTGCTGTTTCCCTAGTTTTTTTTTTCATGTCTAACACATTCATCTGAAATATCTCCTCCTCAGAGAAACCTTTCCTGAACCCTTACCCTAAGCAGCCTTTACCAATTTCTCTCAATTCACTGTATTTATTTAATATTCTTCACCAACTGGCATTTATCTCCTTTTTTGCTGGTGTCTGTCCTCCTATCTAATTGTGAGCCTGTGAAACGCAGGCCGTTGTCAATTTCCCCTGAGCCTACCATAGGAAGTATCCATGAGGAATGGGAGAAAGCAGAAATGAAGGGCCAGAGTCGGGATGAAACCCCAGTCTTTCAGATTCCAAAGAACAGCCCTTGCTTCTCCGCATTGGACCCTGGTGTGTGTGTGAGTCCCCTCAGGGCCCCATGAGTGAGACTAAGCCGAGAGCAATGAGAAAACCCAGAGCCACATGTGAGAGGTTAGGCTAGCCTTCCTGGGTGCCATGTGCTCATTGGGGCCAGAGCCGTACCCATGCCTTAGCATCTCTGTATTCAACCCTAGCCTCTGCTTTCTGTTTTAAATTCTATTTATTTTTAAAATTAAATTTATTGGGGCCTAACAAGTGGTGATGGAAGATTTTATTTCTGCTTTTCATCTTCCCCAAAACAAGGGCAAGGGAAACTCACTGTCTTTCTCTGTTGCACTGTTGTTGAGCTCTTCAACTCAATTACGGTGTCCCTGTGTGTGAGCAGATTATGCATGGTTCTGCCACAGTAACAAATAATCCCAAAGTCTCAGCGACTTCCACCAACCCAGAGGTTTCTTACACACCCATTTGCATGTGGAATTTGATATGGGCCCCAGACTGAAGGAGCTGCCTTTGTTGGAAATGCTAATGGTCTATTGGAAACTTGAATGGTCTATTGGAAACTCTAGTGGTCTCATGACAAAGGGAAAAGAGTGGCAAACCTCATGCCGGTTCCCAAGGCTTCTGCCTGGAGTGTGCCATTGCTGCCCAGGTTTCTTTGTCCAGAGCCAGCTTGGCACCTGTGCTGTGGGAGTAGAGTCGATTACATCCACCAGCCGCTTTTAGACCCCTTCTTACCCCCTGGCCTCCACACATCCCACAGGAGAGGGACTGGCTCTTTATGCTCAGAAAGAAGACAGTCCGCTTCCCTGAGTGGCTCAGCCACACTTCCCGGGAGCTGGTCCCGGGATCACTGCCTCTCACCCTTGTTCCATTACATGTCTCTGTAGCCCTCAGAGAGTTCCCGCTTGAATTGCCGCATTCTTTTTCATCCACACTTTCTTATAGTCTTATAAGCGTAGCACTAACATCTTAGGCACCTGTGTGGCGCAACTATCAGTTCTGTGGGGTGGGGGTCGGGCAGGACACAGGTTGCTCTGAGGCTTGAGGCAGACAATGGAGAAGGAAAGACAGAGGTGCTCACCTTTACCTTTAACTTTTTCTTTTTATCTTCACCTGTGGATGTGTTTTTATTGATTTTGAGAGAGAGAGAGAGAGAGAGAGAGAGAGAGAGAGAGAGAGAGCGCGCAATGTGAGAAAGAAACATTGATTGCTGTCTCTCATATGCAACCTGACTGGGAATGCAAGGTGAAGGGCAGTGTGGACAAGGAGCTGACGGTGCGGCCTGCTCTAGAATCGAGTGGCTCTGTGGCCTTGGCTGTGTCCTCTGAAATCCTCATCTGTGGAACTCAGATGACAGCATGGACTTCACGGATGCTTAGGAAGTTCAAGCCCACAAGCGTGGTTTGCCCCACTGAACGAGCCATGTCAGTGTGAGAGCTTACCTCTCCTGGCATCGGAGGTCCACCGCCAGGAGTGGGGTCACTCCTCGGGGGAGCAGAGTTTGGGGAGATGGGCGGGGATCTAGCTTCCTGCTGCTGCCTCGAGGTTCTTGATAAAGTTTCCCCTGTTAAAAAGCGAGATAAAGTGGCAAGGTCATTCCTCTTTTCTCCTTCGCTCATTGTTACGGTCCAGGGGTTTTAAGAGAGACTTCTAGTAATCTAAAAATACTCTGGAGAAAAGGGAGTGCGTGTAAGCTCAGCTTCGGGTTGGCAGGGGGGAGAGGGGAATCTATTTTTGGACTTTAACATATATCTAAAATTGATCATTTTGCCCAGTGGCTCAGTTGGAACCCGTTTCTCTTCCTGAGCGTTGCTTCTAGAAGACAGTCACCGTGTGGCCCGTGGTTGATTGTCTGGGCTGCAGCCCCCTGGCTGTCTTGAGGCTTGCCCTCAGGGCGTGGCGGGGAGTGGAGCCACGTAGTGGGTGGCAGTTGGCCTTGGAAGACGTCTTGCAGGGCCCTGCTCAGGGGCTGGGAGTCGGGGCCTGGCCGCTTTGCTCTGGCATCTGCGTTGCTGTGCCATGCTCTGTGCCGTTGTTCCGGGACCCTGGGCCTGCCCACAGCCCTGCGGAGCCTTCAGAGTTTGCTCAGGGGTCAGGAGCACTGCAGAGGTTGGCCAGGGTGTGGGAGTCTGTGGGCTGAGGATTGAGGGCTTGGCCTTGCTTCTCTGTTGCTGGGAGCGTTTGGTCCAGGGGCTGAGGTGCGGGCAGTGGTGACCCCTCTGCATGGCCCTCCCAGAGTCCTGCAGAAAGGAGCCCCCAGAGAGGTGGGAAGGGCTGTGCCCTGGGAGACAGTGCTGAGTGGGAGTGGAGTGTAGGCTCGACCCCTAACCACATGCACTGGGAGGTCACTTCCTCTCTGAGTTGCATGGCCAGGACGAGGTTGGACTGGCTGGCCCGTGCTGCCCATGGCGATACCCTTCCTCCCCCCCACCATGCTGCCCTGCAGTCTTGCATGTTGGCCTGGTCTTTGTGATGATTCTCAGGAGCTAGGGAGTCCAGGCTGAGGGGCAGAGAGAGCCAGCCCAGGCCCTGTCCTTGGCTCCCAGGGTCAGTAGGAGAATAGGAAACTGGTGACTAGAGGTGGCAGCTAGAATGGGGACCTGGCAGTGTGGATCCAGGCACTATGATAGATCTGTGTTAAACAAGGAAAAGTTGAAGAACCCAGAGGTAGAGAAAGTAATAATACTGACTTCATTGTGGTGTGATGGGGACTGGGTGCATTAATGTTAAAGAGTGTTAGAGCATGTGTGGCATGTGATACACGCTTCTATTTGTTACGCGGAATAGTGAACACCATAGTCTTTGGAGATGCACGCTCATGCACTGCTCTCACTTGGAAGGAAAGAGGAGGTCGACATCAAATGACTCCACACGAAGGAGGATGATACTTATTTACTCTAAAAATAAGCACAAGTCTGCCTGTTCTTTCATCATGAGAGGGCACTCATTTTGAAATGTCCCTTCAAAGCCACACGAGGTAACTCACGGGCTATTTGGAAGGATTGTTAGTGTGTCCCCATCCATCGTGTCAAGTCAGATTGGCCATTTTCCTCGCGCACAGAATTTGGAATGGAAATTTCCCACTAGCTCTGATCCCAAATGCGACATTTCTAAACAGGACAAAAGTAGGTCAGTCGACCTACTTTCCCCTCAAGTTCTTGCTTAAGCTGTTCCAGCTAAGAAATAAAGGAATCTTTTTTCTTCTTTTTTAAAAAAAAAATGGTGCACTGGCTATAAAGTCTCAAAAAAGGGTCACAAAGAAGAGTGACATGATTTTCTGCTTTAAGAAAGCATCAGTGGCCACAAGATTTAACTCTTTCCATCCTTCTGGCTATAGTTCTGCATTCTTGACTCCAGACCCTCTGTCTCCCAGGGACCTGGCCTTCAGTGTGGGTGTTCTGATGAGCTAGCTCTCTCTGGTTTCTGGCCCTCAGGGTGGGTAACTAAAATGTGGGGAAGGAACAGGGATTGGTGGACCCACATGATTTGGATTTCACAGAACTGATTTTTTATCTTCTGTCTGGATTCTAAGAAGCAAGGGTAACAGTAAACAAAGCTGTTTTAACTTCATCCTCTTCCACGGTGGAGTCTGTTTAGTTAACTCAGTCCCTCCGGGGAAATCTAGGTCGTTGCTGTCTCCTCCCTGTCTCCCTGCTTCTCTGCCAGAGGGCATCTGGCCTGGGAAAGTGGTGAGGGACGGTCCTGCCTGAGGGGGTGTGGCGGAGGGGATGAGAGAGGCTGAGACCCAGCCCCCTGCTCTGCTCCCAGCCCTGCACCCTGTCTGGGGCTGTGTCCATCTGGAGGTCACAGAGGCCACTTGACCTTGTTCCACTCCTTAGGGGCCACTGGTCGGTATCCGGGGGTGTGATGGATTGGCTGCACCTGTGGGGTCACGCTGGCTTTTGTGTTTTCACTGGTCATTTACTGAACATTACTTTGTGCTGACCTGTGTCAAGTGAACACGAAGCTTCCAAGATTGCATTTATTTCTCACGCTACTCCGGGAGAGGTAACCATACCGAGCATGGACACTCTTATGTGTGCTTCACACATGTTAACCCAGTGTTTTTCAACCTTTTTTGGGCAAAGGCACACTTGTTTCATGAAAAAAATCACGAGGCACACCACCATTAGAAAATGTTAAAAAATTTAACTCTGTGCCTATATTGACTATATATAAAGTAATTCTCTTGAATAGGAATCAAATAAACACAAAGAAAGTATTTTATAATTACTTTATTATGAAATATTAAGTAAACAAAATAGTGAAAAATTATAAAATTCTTGTCTTGTCTGCACCTACGGCACACCAGGCAACATCTCGTGGCACACTAGTGTGCCGCGGAACAGCGGTTGAAAAACGCTGTGTTAACCTATTTAATCCTCACATGTCTCTCTGCACTTGTTGCCAGCATTAGCCCATTTCACAGTTGAGGGACTGAGGCACAGAGAAGGGAGGCTGTGTGCCTGTGGCTCACTGGTCGTAAGTGGGGGGGTGGCGGGATTCAGACCCTGGTTGTCTGGCTCCAGAGTCCATGTTCTTATTCGTGATGCAGTGTGGCCTGAGGTCACCCCACAGGTGAGGATTAGAGACCCCAAAGGTTAAGTAACTGCCCTGGGGGGGAGGGTAATTTTTCCCTAGGCCAGGGTGTCTCCCTGAGGATGAAGAGATGGCTGTCCCTTTGGGAGACACCCAGCCTCCTCCAGATCACGGGGCAGCTGTTGGGGCAGCTGTTTTGAAAGGCTGCCGTGCCTTATTCCTGGCGGGACAAGTGTCCGCTCCTCTGAGGTCAGCACTGACCCTCCCATAGAATTCCTGAAGGTGGCCCCCACTCTCCAGACACTGCCAAGTCCTCATGCAACACATGGAGTGAAGCAGGACCCTGCAGTGTTTGGGATTTTGAGTTACCTGGGCAGGTTACACAGGCTCCCTGTGTAAGGCATTTAAATAATTAATTGGCTGATTATTAATATTAGGTTTCTGTTGTGTGTTAGGTACTGGGCTAAGTACAGGGTATGTGAGAAAGAACAAAAGTGATAATTTCCCTGCCCTTGCATAATTTACATTCACTTTCAGTTAAAAGAAAATCAGATCAATATAATAAATCATAGGACTGAAAAGAACAAAGGTCGGTCCAGCTTCAGGCCTTGCTTGATCCAGGCTAAGGAACCCGGCTCACTCCAGCTCTTGCTCTGTCACTCCCATGATGTTTTCATTCTCAAGCATCGCATCAGCTGTGGCTCCATGCCTGCGTTCTCCCAGCTCAAAGCCAGCAGCAGAGAGAGCACACCTTTCTTTCAGAATCCCAATATTAGTCCCATACTCTGGCTTCTTGGGTCTGGTTTGGACACAGGCCCACTCCTGAACCAATCACCATGGCCAGAGGAATGCGCTCTCTGATTGGCTAGGCTTGAGTCATATGACCCTCCCTGTGGTGGGGCAGAGTCCAACCATGGCAACTGCATAGACTGAGTGAGAAGGTGTGGTTTTCTAAGAAGGTCACCATCCCCTGTTCAGCGGAAGGACAGATGGGCAAGACCAACCGATGGCCACCACGGAGAGGGAATAACCTGTCGTTTCCCAGGGGAACTGACAGCACATCAGCAAGCCTGGCCGAATCAGGTGCTAAGTTCATACTTTCAGTGGAGGGTAGGGCTACACAGGGTCCTGTGTAGATGCTTCAGAAGTCATTTTGCTGGTAGTTGCACCCTCAGTTAGTGATTTGAACCTGGCATGTCAGCTCGGAGCAGGCAGTCGTGGGCATGGAAACTGCCTCTGGTGCATAAATATATCTGGAACAAGACGCTTGTCCAGGGAAGCCCTGTCTCAGCAGTTAGCCGAGGTGGAGTTTCATTTGGAGTTATAAAAATGAAGGCTTTCCAGCTCATTCATCACCATCTCCGTGGCTTTCCGATGCTTTGAGAAACTCTTGAGAGTGAAGCACTTAATAATTCCAGCCTCCTTAATGATCCCGTCTGCAAAGCACGGCAATAAGAAAGAAAAGTCACGGAAATGAATGAGGAATAGCGAGGCAGTAACGGAGGAGTTGTCAGCCAGCGAGGCGTAGCCGCAGTGAGAGCGGGGAGAAATATGCACATCAGATGAATTGAGACCCATCAAAAGTAAAAGGTCGTGCCTGGGCTGCCTGCATTTCTTTCCTTTCGGGGAGAAGCCCTGACAGAAATCCAAGGAGCTCATTTGGTTACTGAGGTTCAGCTCTGAGCTAATGATTTCAGGGACTGGCATGGAGGCGGAGGAGGGGCTGGGAACCAAATCCCAGGCCTGCTCCAGGTTTGCTAACACATGGATTTATGGGTCCATTATGGGACAGCATCCTTTAAACGTATGCTTGAAGTGCCTTCCCTTCCATCCCCTCCCTTCCCCTCCCCCCTCCTCTCCCCTCTCCTCCCTTCTCTCCCCTCCCCTCCTCTCCCCTTTCTTCCCCTCCCCTCCCCTCTCCTCCCCTCCTTTCTCCTTTCCTCCCATTCCTCCCCTTCCCTTCCCTTTCAGAGGGGCTGCTCATGAAGTAACTATTTTGATAGCAAATGTGAAGCCGCTGGCAGTGTTTGCGAGCATCTGTGTGGGCTGCAGGGGGTGAGTGGGGGGGAGGTCAGGTAGCACATCTGTGGAGTGTGTGTCACAGCAGTAGCAGAGGTGTCAGGAGCTGTGCTGCAAACAGACTGCTTAGGCCGAGGCCGGTTTGGCTCAGTGGATGGGGCGTCGGCCTGAGGACTCAGGGGTCCCAAGTTCCATTCTGGTCAAGGGCATGTACCTTGGTTGCGGGCACATTCTCTCTCATCGATGTTTCTGACTCTCTGTCCCTCTCCCTCTCTGTAAAAAAAAATCAATAAAATATATTTTAAAAATAAAAAATAAAACAAAACAAAAACAAAAACAAAAAACCCAGCCTGCTTGCATATTAAGGGGTGACACTGGGAGAGTGAGCGTAAACCTGGACTGGGCTATGCTGGTGCTCATCTTCCTGTTCCTCGCCTTCTCATCCTCACCTTGTGCAACCACAGGGGAGGGGCTGCTGCCCTCGGGCCTGTCCCGACCTTGGCCTTGCCTTTTTCTACAGAGGCCCGCCAGGGGGCGCAGCAGTTAGTCGGACTGAGTCTGATGCCCAGTGCCCCTGGTGCCTGGGCACCTTCGGGCTGTCTCAGGTGCACCTGCCCCCGTTAGCCCTCATCAGGAGCCCTGATCTGTGTGCTGCTTTCTGCCTCAGTTTCCAAAGTGCGGCTGTTGGCTTCTGCCTCACCCCTCGACCTGTGTGGCTTAGGCTGCGGCTTGGTCTGTGTCTAGCCTGGCAGTAGTAGCCACCATGGTCGAAGCTGCCATTGCTTTCCTGGCATTATTTCACTCCATTTGGCCGGCTTTGGATAACACTAATGTGAATCCGTCTTATTGTCCGCGGAAGAAATCCCAAATCTAAAGAAAGGCTTAAGGAGTGTATTTGAGCCAAGGGCTGAGGAAGCAAAATCTCAAAGGACGGAGAAAATGCTCCTGGAATAGCAGCGTGGCAGTTCTTTTTAGAATCAAAGGAGGAAATAAGGAAACGTGAAATCCGTTGGTGGCGGGTTAAGGAGGCAGGAGAAAGCAAAGCAGTGCTTTTCCGTTGGCCGTTGGTGGGTGCGGGATAGTTAACATCGAACAGTTACGAGTGGGAGTAGAGATGGTGTGCGGGGAACGAGATAACGTGAGCTTCCTGTAATTGTTCTGAGGCTAAGAAGGAAAATTGCTGACACTTGACACGCTCTTCACCAAAAGGCTGAGAAGGATCTTTGACATTTTAAAGGTTTGCTATCAGTGCACAGGAACAATGGACAGGGCATGCTCAGGTAAAGATTAACGTTTCACTAAGGACGCTTGCTTCCGGAGATGGCCAGGCTCTGCTCCCCTCCCCCACAGGGGTCTGACCCTTCTCCTTCTCTATTTTCTTTGTGCTTATCTTCCTGAATTTTGATCCCATTCCCAGTGGTGGAAGGTGGCCGTGGAGTGTCTTACCATGGGCTTTGTGCTCACCCGGGATGGGAAGGGCACAGCCCTCCTCCGGTTCAGCTGTGTGTTCTCACGTTGGCTCCTGCTCTCCAGTGCGTTCCTGTTCGCTGCTCTTAGCACCTCCATCACCTGATGGCCTCTTCCTCCTCCTGACGAAGCACTTGCTGTCTTGGAAGTCCTGTGTTGATGGTTTGTTCCCACCACCATCCTGGAGATCCCTCGGCACCTAGTTTTGTTGTAAACCTATCTGTGGACTTTTGGCTTTGCTCTTTAGTTGCTCTGCCCGGTTTTATTTGTGATTTGAAGAGATTGAAAAATGATGTTGCCACCACCACCAATTCCAGAATCCACCCCTCATACCCTGCACTTACATACGTGTGCATGCAAGGTGAGGAGTGTTAAATATCACTTGTGTTTCTTTAATAAAAATGGATCTTCACCTCCTTTTATTTATTTATCCTTTCCCAAGAATATTTTCCCATTGATTTTTAGAGAGAGTAAAAGGGATAAGGAAAGGCAGAGAGAAACACTGTTATTGATTGATTGCCTCCCGCATGCTCCCAACCAGGGCAGGGAGCCTGCAACCGAGGTAGGTGCCCTTAACCAGAATTGAACCCGGCACCTTTGAGTCCACCGGCCGATGCTCTATCCCCTGAGCCAAACCGGCTAGGGCTCACTTGTGTTTCTTGAGAGCTTGTTTGGAGGTTCTAGCAGGGGAGCGCAGCTACTCGTATACCCTTGACCGAAGACCGGTCCTCTCCTCTTGGGGGAAAGTCATCCTCTTCGACCGAGCTCGCAGCTTCGGGAGGGACGCACATGGATCTGTGAGGGAGGAGGGGGACACCTGCCTAGCCAGCCAGGTCAGCCGGATCAACCCTGGCGATCAATGAGGTGACAGATGTCGCAGCCAGATCGCCCTCACATCCTCACTTGTGTTTCTTGATCTCACTGAGCACTAGCTGTGAGGCCCATGCTCCGGGCACCTCTGGTATTCTGGTTCTAATCGTCGCACAGTATTCTGTAGGCCGCTGCCACCTAATTTTGCTCAACCCACTCCCTGAGTCTGGATACCCAGATTGCCTCCAACTCATCACCCCCACAACTTACTCTTGGTATCAATTGAGTTCCTTGCACTGGGTCCCTATGGACCTACATGAGGACTTCTTTGTAAGCGACCTCAAGATTAAAGTGGTGGGGCCAGAGGATATGCATGCACTTAATTAGACCAGTGGTGCCAGTGGCTCTCCAGAAGGCTGAGTCAGGCTCTGGTCCCCACAGCCACACAGGAGGGACGCTTTCCATGTTTCAAACCCCTCACTGGAACATGCTAGGAATCCTGGGTCCCCTCCGTGCTCACGGGAAGGTGGAGGCTGGCAGTCACCATCTTCAGACAGTTCTCTCTCCATATATACCATTTCTGCTGGGCGGTGGTCTTCTTACGCAGACACAGCACCTGCTAGTTCTCCACAAAACAGACTCCTCTACCTTCTCAGTCTCTCTGAGTGCAGAAGAGTAGTGAGGGCACTCCTTCCAGTCCTTCTAGCCCCCTGCCCCAGCCCAGCCCAGCTCAGAAGAGCTCTTTCTCTCCTGGCAGGGACTTCTCACAGGACCCACCCACCATCCCTCTGAAGTAGGCCTACAAAACCCCGCCTTCAAACTCTGTTCCCCTGAAAATACAGGGAGTTTCTAGATGTAAAACTCACGTTTAAGTTCTTTGTCTGTCCTAGCTCTCAGTGAATCTCAAAATGGCTACTTCTTAGAACTGCATGAGAAGATGTTAAACATTGCTGATGCTTGGCGTGCCCAAGAAGAAGTAAACCAGACCTTCTCCAGTGGGCTGGTGCTGAGAACCAGGCTCCGGAGACTCAGCCCACTTGGACAGTTAAAGCTCATTAGTGACCATTTATTTCCAGGTGATAATCTCCCCATCCGCCAAAGGACATGGACCCGCTTTGAATGACTCCCCACCAGCGATATGTGGGGAGCTGCAGAGCAACAATATTAAAATATTTTAAATGTTAAACGCTGAATATGTACAGTGTTTGCACATCTGCATGTGAAGGGAATAAAGGAAGCTCAGGGAGTGGAAAACCAGCTTGGGAGCCTCAGTGTGCTCCTCACATCGTTGCCCTCTTCCTTCCACCTGATATGATCCTCATCCTGACTTTTTGTCCATCATTTCATTGCTTTATTTACTGTTACTATGTTGATCTCCAAAAACTGTAGTGTTGAACTTTGTGGGCTTTTCAATTTAATACATGGAATCATGGTGTAGTTATTTTTCAGTTATTTATTTTCAGTCATTAGTTTGTTTCATGCATCATCGAAAACAATTTTCTCATTGTAGTTTTTCTTTTCCGTTGTTGGGAGGTTATACCACACTCAAACCTGTCTTTTTGGGGTTTACATGGGTAATTTAACATGTGTACTTAACATATTCTAAAGTTAATATATATCTTTACCCTCTTCCTAACCCAACTGAGTTTTATTTAAACTCCAATCCTCTTTTTCCCCGATAAGATGGTTCTAGTTTCTTAAACTCTCAAATTATCCACTACAATCATTTTGTAAGTCAATATGTATATTTTTTAAAAGTTGACCTACTATATCTATGCTATTTATCATTCCTTTTAGCATCTCAGGTTTTTCTATCCATGATCATATTTCTTCTACCTGAAGTACATCCTGGAATTCCCTTAGTCATCCACTCCCAATTTTTTTTTTCTGAATATGTCTTTATTTTGCCCTTCTTAAAAGATAGTTTAATTAAGCAGTTATTTTTTTTTTCTTGGCACACTGAAAATATTATCCTATTGTCCTCTGGCTTCAATTGTTGCAGCTAAGAAGTCAACCATTAGTTTAATTGTTTCTTCTTTGTAGGCAATCTGCTTTTTCTCTCTGGTTGGCAAAATGAGACATTGAGTAGCTTTGTGCAGTTTCACTATGATGAGTTTTCAATGAATTTTCCACCACTCACTCTTTAACTATTGCCTCTTCTTCATTCTTCTTTCCTCTTTGGGATTCAGATTATGCTAGTACATGTGTCAGACCTTTCATTCTACCCTCCATGTCTCTTAATCTCCTGAGACTTAGATTAAACTTCTCTTAGGTTACATTTGTATAAATGTCCCATGGATGTGCCATTCTTAGTCTTCACTGGGACTCTTCACTCTTCCTATCCCTTCTTACCATTCACCTCATCACCACTCCTTACTGCTCACAGAGTCTACTGGTCTTCCGGGCCCACTTCACACCCCCCTTCGTTGTCTCTGCAAAGCCTGTCCTGACTTTTGTTGGCTTCGTTAATCTTCTCCTTCTTGTGTTTTTTATAGTGCTTACTGTCCCCTGCATGAGATAACATGGTGTAGAGCAGAGAGCACTGGGCTTGGAGTCCGAAGACCTGAGTTCAAATTCTTGCTCCACCTTTAATAGCTCTGTGACCTTGGCCAAGTCACTTCTCCTGTTGAGCCTCACTGTTCTCAGTTATGAACTGATGATGGTGGGGTCATCAGGAAGACTAATGGGACAAGGGCCACAGAGTGCCCTGGTGGTGCCCAGTGCTGGCTCTGGCATAAAACGTCTCCCATGACCCTTACTGTGTCCTTTTGCCTCTCTGTCTCTAAATGGAAGCCACTTCTGGCAGCCCAGTGACCCGGGAGCTGGATTTCAAGGCCACAGCTGTGGAAATATACTACCGTGTTTCTCCGAAAATAAAACATCCTCCGAAAATAAGACCTACTTACAAGTTTCCTTCTCAAAAATTAATATAAGACACTGTCTTATTTTTGGGGAAACAGGGTAGTAGTTGCAGAGTAATCCTCAAATGAGGAAGCCCTCACTGGGCTGAGATCCTGGCTCATACACCTCCAATTTATGTCCGTTGAATCCGTTTTCCACTCTTGGGCATTCTCATATTCTCCCTCTAGGAAGCATCAGTATCTCCCATTGTCCTCAGTGTGGTGTCTGTATTTCTTTTATCGATAAGGAGAGTGCGTTGGGGCTTGACCCTAGCCTATCTCTGTGCATCTTCCCATTGCCCAACTGCTCAGTCAGTGCTCCATCCAGCCGCACAGAGCCCTGTGCTAATTCCTTTGGCAAGCTGCCCTCCTTGCCATGCCTGTCTGTTTTAACCTTTCTGTTCTCAGCTGTCTGTCACTTTCTTCCCTGGGCTCAGAGCTGGGGCACCTTCCCTAGATACAAACACTGTGGCTAAGGCCTTACCCCCTTCAGCCTTAATCACCATGGCTACAATACCCCTCCCTGCCCCTCTGCTTTTTAAATTTATATACACCAGTCTTTCTTTCTGTCCAGAGCCAGAGGTTTTGGGAAGCAGGGACCAGTTTTTATTCGGTGCTGATGTCCAGGTGCCCAGCCTGGGGCCTGGCTCCTAGGTTTTGTCTAATAAATACTTGTTAAAGGGAGGGAAGAGAAAAGGGAAAATAAAGGAAGGAGAGAAACTGCAGGGATAAACTACATTTTCCACTGTCTGGGGTGAGATTGGCTTGAAAGAATCTGCTGTTGCCTTCTCAGTAATCATTCTGAACCCACCATCCTGGACTGTTGTCTGGTAAGTCCACATGCCTCAGTCAGCCCTGGTCATTGGCTGAGCTGGAGTGTTTTCATGATCCCAGTGCTGTGCTCTGTCCTCAGCCAGGAGGGTGGGGTGGGGCCCTCTCCTCTTCCCTTACTCTGGACTGAAGAGTGCTTGAGTGCTTAGAAGGAGCAGAGGTGGGTGGGGTGGGATAAGATCCATGCATTGATCCCACAATACTTGGCTCAGAGGCAATTGGGGGTGGGGAGATAGGGAGGGCAGAGTGAACGAGACAGGAGAACACAGCAGGTTTTTCTTGCAAACATCCTGCATGCCCCAGCCACCAACCTGTTCTCTTGGGGCTGGTTTTCTGTGAAAAGGTCTTTGCCATCCTGACTATGAGGCTGTATCACCTTTGGTCTTAAGTCAAAATGATTTTGATTTCTAGGTAAGTATCAACGAAGGAGCAGAATACACACATGCCTACTGTTGAGACACCTGGAGAATCTCCTAAGAATGGCCCAGGCTAGGCCCAGGGCCAGTCCCCTTCAGAGGAGGTCCCCTCAGCAGCCTCTGTTTGAGAGGATTGGGGGTGTGGAGTGTGGGCAGCATAACCTGGCAGTATTATGAGCGTCACTGATAGCAGCACAAGGCAGCACCCCGCACAGTACATGTGTAGTGTGCTTAGTGTACCCACTGGAAACAAGGGACAATTTTATTACAACCCTATGACGTAGCTAGTGTTATCAGTACCACTTAATACTAGTAGATGAGGCCACTGAACTGGGTTTCAGAGGGGCTTAGGTAACCTGCCTAAGGCCGCCTGCTGATCAAGTCCCTGTGCTGTGATTAAAAAAATAGTTTATATTGATTTCAGAGAGAGAGTAAGGGAGAGGGAGAGAGAGAGAAAAAAACATCAACCATGAGAGAAAATTATCGATTGGCTGCCTCCTGCGTGCTCCCAACTGGGGATCAAGCCTATAACCTGGGGATGTGACATGACAAGAAATTGAACCATGATTCTAGTTCAGGGGTCAATGCTCAACCACTGAGCCACGCCTGCCAGGCTGTGTGTGTGTGTGTGGGAAATATATATATATATATATATATATATATATATATAATTGATTTTTTTACAGAGAGGAAGGGAAAGAGAGAGTTAGTGACATCGACTAGAGAGAAACATCGAGCAGCTGCCTCCTGCACACTCCCCACTGGGGATGTGCCCGCAACCAAGGTACATGCCCTTGACGGGAATCAAACCTGGGACCCTTGAGTCCGTAGGCTGATGCTCTATCCACTGAGCCAAACTGGTTAGGGCTGTGTTGTGATTTTAGTCTGTGCACTTGTTCTCTGCTCCAAACCAGTCCCTCTACATCCCCGACACTTGGGATATAACGTCACAGTTTTGGTGTCCATTTGAGTCTTCCAGAAGCAGAAGTACATGAGATTTATTGGAGGAAATGCCTAGGGAGCTAAAGAGGACACAGAGCAGGAGAGGGTAGCAGATTCCTCAGATGTGGTGCAGGTCTGACTCCTAGGAAGGGAGAGATGGCAGGAAGGACCATTGGGAGGGAGAGCCTGGTGCTGGAGAAAATTCCAGTCAGGCTGATGGTAAGCCTGGAGCAAAGTTTGCTTACTAGAGGAGACCCACATTGTGTAGGAACCCCTGTGCTCTGAGTCAGGGGGTCTCGGTCTGGTGTCCCCTGTGCTGGAAGCAGCCTGGGGGCAGCATGCCTCAGCACGGGTCCCGAAGATGCAGTAGCTGGAGGCTGCCAGCTCTCCACGTTGCTCCTGGCAGCAGGATTTGTCTTAAAGGGAGACCTGGGCCTCATGCTCCCAGGGCCACAGGCTCTGTCCTTGAGCTGCCCACAGACTGTACTAATATACTTAGAGTTTGGGCAGGATGCTGTGAAAGCCCCAAGATGGGCTGTCCCTGCAGCCTCCTGGGATAGAGCCATTTCCTGGAGGGTGAACAGGCTGCACCATGAATTAAGGGACCCTGCTGAGGGGTGAGGGGCGGGAGGGGGGTGGGAGGAAGGTTAGTTGGGAGGAGGGACTGAAATACAGAAATGTGAGCTTTGCCATTTTGGCCCAGAGAGGCTGCCCTTTCTAACTCAACCACTCAGAGGGACTATTTTTCTAACTTGCTGTTACACTGGGTAAAACCACATTGTGGAGGATTGTGGAATCGGAGAGTTTGTTCTTTGAGCTGAAGGGAAGCTTAATTACGTGCCTCTATTAAGAAATTGTTTGCCTACTGTCCGCAGGTAGACAGAGGAAGCCTTTTTACTTCTAAAGAGGAAGTGCTGTTTCCAGGTGCTCATTATAAGGAGGTGTGGGAGAGGTGGGGGGGATCATGAGTCATCCAGGTCTCACCATCAAGGCTCTCCACAGGGCCATGCTGCTGACTTGTGTTTGTAATGGATGGATGCTACAGTTCTGGGTCATTACTAATTCTCTGTAATGGATCCAGATGAGTGGAGCTTAATTTAGAGGAAAGTGTGCTAAACCCAGGCCTGTGGGAACTCCGCCCAGGCAGACAGCTGGCTGCTCTGGACCAAGATGGCCCCTCAGTGGCCTGAGGCAAGAGCTGGACAGCCAGGCAGCCCCTCCCTGCCTTTGACACAGGCTGAGGAGCAGGAAGAACCTGCTGACTTTGTTTGTTTGGTTTTTCTCTTTTAAACCAGGAATCATTAGCCGAGAAGATGCAGAAGATCTCCTTGAGAACATGACGGAGGGAGCATTTCTGGTCCGGGTCAGTGAGAAAATCTGGGGCTACACCCTCTCCTATCGCCTGCAGAAGGGGTTCAAGCACTTTCTCGTGGATGCCTCTGGGGACTTTTACAGCTTCCTGGGAGTCGACCCCAATCGCCATGCAACGCTCACCGATCTCATTGATTTCCACAAGGTAGTGCTCTTAGTGGTGCTGCTCAGGGGATAAAGCTGGTAGAGACGTGAGCTGAAGGGAGTGCCAGGCTGGAGGCCTTCGATGAGATGGGGATGGAGAGTGAACAGACAGGGCCCCAGGGATATGGAACTTGGGCTAGAAGAGACCAGAAGTTGTTTAGACCAGGCAATGCAGGTCTGTCTTCTCTCTGACCCATGTGGGCTCCTCAGGAGGGTCCCCATCCCTCTTCTTTCCTTGAGTACCTGAGTGGTCCCTACTGTCAACACGTAGGGGCTGGTTGACCAGCCTTCTGTCCAAGACCAGTTCTCATTCCCAACTCATCTCCAGGATGTCCCTCTTGGGGATATTCTAGAAAGGCCTCTTGCAGCTTTGTAGAGTTAGCTGGAGCCTAACAAGCAACCCCATGGTTAGAGAAGCTTTCCTTGTAGAGTTACCATGTCTCTTGTCCAACTATAGCTTTACCATGGAGTATGTGTGTGACCGTGGGCAACTTCCTTGGTCTCTCTGAGCTTTAGTTTCCTTCCCAGACCAATGGATGTAATAATACTTAGCCCAGATCCTCTGAGCATTAAAGGAGGGGATGTATGCACCAGGACTCTAACTACAAAGTGATAGGGAGTATCATTTCCCACAGCTCTGTCTGCTGAGGACTCACATTGAGAAAGATGGTGCCTTCTAAATAAGATATGTAGAAAGAAGCAATTTCTGTGTTACTGTGGCTACTGGCATCAATAGTAACTGAAAGAAAGACAAAGGTGGAACTTGGTGACTTGGAAGGCAGGACCAGGATTCTGAGACAGAGCTGTGGGACCTCAGAGGTCTACCCTCTACCTGAGCTTTGCAGGGGTAGAAAGTCCTGCAGAACTAGTTGGCTGTCTCACTGGGCTTTTCTTTAATAGGGACTCTTGGATTTGTATGGCTTTTTCTTTATGGATGTCCGAAGCTCTAGGGACTACTTTTAACCTGATCTTATTTGTAAAGCACATAGAAAATCACCCATTTACCAAATACCTAGACACTTGGAGGAGAGTACTGCCTGGGAGACTAGGCTAACCCGGATCAAGGCAGAGTTCTATTTGGGTTGGGAAGAGCCTTCTAATAACTACAGGAAAGAGAGAGGGAGGGGATGTGAGAATTTTGGCACCTTCTTTGTGTCAAGCGCTGTGCCTGCTGCTCTATATACATGTTCTCATTTCATCTTCACCATAGCTCTGTGTGTGAGGCATATCTGTGTGGGAGGCATATTAGTCCCATTTCACAGATCTGGAAAGGGAGCTTGAGCAGCTTGTCTAAGTTTTCAAGGCGGATACAGCTGGGTCTAGGAGTTAAGCCTCAGGCCGTGTTCCTCTCGAGCTTGTGCTTTCCCCACTAAATCACGTTGCTTCCTTTTCCTGTCCAAGGTAAGCTGCTTTGAGCAGTGATCTGTGTTCTTGGATGTGATCAAGCAAAGGGTAAATGCTCATCTCTCAAAGATGCTGTAGACAGGTTCCTGAAGGGGAAGGCTCACCCAGATGTCTTTGAAGGGGCTTGTTCTCTCCCAAATCTAAGGTTTGAGACTGACAATTTGGTTTCTAAAACTGAAGAGAGAGCTTACCTAGGCCCATGTGGAGATCTGGTGGCCAGTTTTACAAGTTAAAATTTTAATTATACAATTAATTTAAGATTACATTCTAAGAAAAATCAAATATAATACCAAGTGAAAGTCAAGTTTCCATCTTCCACCATGTACCTAGGCATTAATATAGAAATGTATGTATAAGAGGACATACATAGTTTTTATTTTTTATAAACTGGATAATCATTGTCCAATAGCCCAGCAATTTGATTTTAAACATGCTTAATATATTATAGAACAGGGGTCCTCAAACTTTTTAAAGTGGGGGCCAGATCATGGTCCCTCAGAGAGCTGGAGGGCCGGACTATATGAACTACTAATTCCTACTGTAACACCTCGGCTGCGCTCACTGCCCAAAAAACCTGGCGGGCTGGATCAGACTCCTCTGTGGGCTGCATGTGGCCCGCGGGCCGTAGTTTGAAGACCCCTGTTATAGAATGTATTTTGTAAAAGCATGGACCCTGGAATCAGGCTGCCAAGTTTTAAATCCCAACTCTATGGCTGTACTTGACTTTGGGCAACTACTCACACTCTTGTGCCTTAGTTTCCCTCTGAGTAAGATGGAAATGTCTCATGAAATGTGACAGATATGGCATATGTGCTATTGACCCCTGACCCAGAGCCCAGTGCGAGTGCACTTACCTCTTAGGGTTCCAGTGAGACATCACTGTGAAGTATTGGACCAATGTACCTGCCATTGTGAGTTATGGGGACACTGGCTGTCATTGAGCACTGAAGTATCTCCATGCCAACCCACGTGCACATCCTGGTAAAAACCCATGGTATTCCATGGCATGGATGTGTACTAGAATTCAGGCCCCCCCCCCCCACTTTTTTCCAGATCATGAACACTTTATTTTACTTTAAACAAGATTAAATTCTTTATTGTTGAAAGTATTACTCCCTCCTCATTTTGATGAGCACTGGTGGAGCTCCCAGGTTGTGATGGTCACAAACAGCGCTGCAGAGACTGGCTCACATATATCAGCTTGGGCTCATGTGTGGTTATTCTCTAGGAAGGACCCTCGAATTGGAATTTCTGGGAAGAAGACTGTGCACATTTTAATTTGAAAGTATCTGCCAGATTGCCTTCCAAAAATGTAGTGCCAACTCATGCCCCTGCCAAAGCTGCACGGGGCTGTGTTCTCACCCTGCTGCCAGCACGGGGACTGTCAGTCATTTGCATTTTCCCCATCAGATGGGCAGACACTGGGTCTCACTGTTGTTTAACTTGCATTTCTCGGATTACCTCTGATGCTGAGGCTCTTTTCATATGTTTAATGGCCTCTTAGATTCCTACTGTGAATTATCTGTTCAGATACTTTGTCTATTTTTCTTCTTGGGTGTCTCTTTCTTATTGATGTGCTGGTTCTTCCAGCGACTAAATTGCTCTATAGTTATGTCCATTCTATCTTCGGTTCTTCTGTTGAGATTTTCCTTGTGATTTAAATGTGAAGCTTTGTCATGTCCAGGCATTCTCTAATTGGCTCTTTTTAAATAATAGCCCATTCTTGTCTCATGGATGCTCTATCTTCTTAGTTCACTGCGAGGAGATTAATGCACATCTCTTAAAGGTTCTTTCTGTTTGTTTTATGTACTTGATCTTTTCCTGAATCGTAATTAGGAGCCCGTACTTCTCATTCCAAGCATTTTGATCTTTATACTCTCAAAGTTCTGTTGTCAAGGTTGCCATTTTTCTTTCATGTTTTTGATTTTCCTTAAATAGTTACAGATTTTGAATGAGGAGGTGATTTTTTTTTTTTTTTTTTTTTTTTTTTTACTTTGAGCTTCTTATTTATCCATCAGTGGATACAGTTCCTGTTTCCCAATCTCGTTCTCTTTATCCTGTCAGGGTTGGAGTTGATAGTGAGCAGTTCATCTTTTGGAGATGGGAGTGTTTGGAATGTGTAGGTCTCTTTGCCCCCCTAAGGAACTATGTGCCTCTCCTTACTCTCTACCCTGTAGAGAGGTCCTGGGGGTGCTCAACCTGCCCACTGATACTTGCCCCACAGCAATGCCTCTGAAAACCTCGTTCTGTATATCTTTTGGTTTTTAAGTTCTCCTCAACATTTTTGATTTGTTGATTGCCTTTCTTATTTTCCCATACTTTTATGTATTTATTTATTTTTTAAAAGCAGATTCTTCCCTCCCCTACCCTCCCCCCCCACTGTGATTTCTAGAAATTTGAATGAGGAGGAGGCAGGAGGCAGGTACATATGCTTAGTTTTTCTACCTCTAATTCTTTCTCTCTGGTGGATGCTTATTTCCCTTTGTTGATTATAAGTGAATATTTCTATTTTTTTTTTAGGAGGAAATCATCACTGTTTCGGGGGGAGAGCTGCTGCAGGAGCCCTGTGGCCAGAGGGACAGCCCACCAGACTACCACCTGCTGTTTGAATGACACTTGCCCCTTAGCCGCTGGACAACTTTAGGCATCCTTTCTTTCTTTCTTTTTTTTTACCCAAGAACTTCTCAGCTCAAATCCTTATGGCCTTCTGGAAGATTCACCCACCATCCGGAGGTTAAGTAGATTAGAATGTTTCAAGAGCTACAAAAGATAGGGCCTATGTGCTGCCGGCCCCTGTCCCAGTGCCCAGGCCAGAAATGGCTACTGGTTGATGCAGAGCTTGCATGAAGAGTTTGGATAGGACGTCAAACGATGAAGCCTGTTTGTTGTGGCTGCTCTAACTCAGCTCCTAGAGCCTGTGGATCATGTTTTTATGATCCACACTAATGCCAGTGCCGAACTCTGAATTCAACATATGGTGTCCATTCAATAAATGCCTGTTGAATGAATGTACTTTTTCTGAACATTTTCAGCACGAATCCCTGATTTCTAGTAAGGATTTCCTACTCGTCACTCTTTATTAAGTCATGGAGATGATGAAGGAAGCGCTGTAAAGGGTTTATGTGGGAAGCATAGATGCTGCTTCTTTAATAATGTTCACCATCACCTCAGTGACAGTATCAGTGGAATTGCTAAGGTTTCTGAGCCCCAACTTCCAGAGCAGGTGACTGATACTCCCCCGCCTTCCTTACTCACTTTTTCTTCTGCCTCCCCTCCTCTGACTGAAACCACATCTTGGCTCTCATTCTGCAATATGGAGGCTATGGTTTTGTATGTTCTTCTAGCTGCGCCCCAAACCTGGGGGAAGTATAATTTAAGAAAGACATCTGAAAAGTCCTTTGCTCTCTAGGATCTGGCTCTTTCCTGCAGGTTACTCTAATGAACACCTTGCCTTCATAGTCCTTTTATTTTTGATTCTGTTGTCCACTTATTTTAAATATGTTCTTCCCCTTAAGAAGAAGACTCTCCCAATAACGTCTGAACTGCTCTGAGGGATGAGGTCTGTGTGTGCACATTCACACTTAAGGACATAGACATAGAGACAGCATTGTGTTTGGTGAGAGTAAGATGAATGGACTCTGTGGGTGTCAATGACCTGGTTTACTGTACTTGACAGGTATCAAACATCCCTCATATCTGCTTCACCTCGTGCCTCACCTCTTCCTCACATCCTTGACCTCTTGTTTCACTCCAGTCTCCACTTGCTGCAGCCAATTTTGCACAGGCTCTGCTCTCCCCAGTCTGTCAGCTGCATGTGAGTGTAAGCCAGCAGCACCTTGCCCCGGGCAGTGCTCTGGGCCTCTCATCTGCTGTTGCTGCAGAGGCAGGAGCCACCATGCAACTAGGAAGAGCTGGGAAATGAACTCTCCATGCGGTGAGCCTTTATCAATGGGAGACTATGGCTGATAAGTCAATTTTCTCTCTTTCTTCTCCCCGAGGGACGTTTCAAACAGTCCTGAGTGATCAGCAACTAGTCCTAGAGAAGCTAAGCAGTGGTCAGGTCAGCACCCCGCCCTTCTGTCTGTTCTTCCTCCTTTGCTGCCTCACTCCCCTTTCTCTTTCCTCTGCTCCCTGGGGATTGCACTTCTGCATCAAGTAGCAGCAGGTAAGCACTTATCATAAACTCTGCCTGTTGGGCCCATCACCCAAACGTGTTTAATAATACCACTTGCACTCTGCCTCCGTGATTCCCCTCCTATCCGCCCGTCTCCCAGGCCCCTGGATGAATAGAATGCAGGGATGGGGCGACCTTGCTTTCTAGGCTCTACAGTGCTTTAAAACCATAGACAATATCATTAAAATTACCTCCTTTCTATGGGACTCAGAGGAACCGAATTTTAGCTTTGATTACACTACCTCCCCACTGCCTCACTGTTCAAGTCACACCAACTCTCTGTAGGATGGAGAAGAGAATGTTCTGTGTGGCCATTGCTAAGTTTTTTTTGGCAGATCAGTTCAATGATGAGTATGGAATGTCTGTCCAAGTGAGAGGTGTTGCTAATTGCAACACCACAACAGCGACAATCATTTCGTGCTCAGCGGTGAGGCGGCCAGGGGATAGATAGGATGTGCTGATTTTTCAGGTGTTAGAAGGAAGTTTTGATTCTAAGAAAGAGCAGCAGCTTTGAAAGCAGACCAAGCTGTGTTGAGAACCCGTTGCTCTGTCACCCCAATTAATATGTGAGAGACAGTAGCCAAAGTGTCCGTACATAACACCTTTGTTTCATTTTACTTGGGGTCTGCACTTTCTGCATTCTCATATATTTTAGGTTTTACCTGTCCCTAAAATAAATTTCTTGCATGTTGTCCTGCAAATAGAATCACATTCTGGAAAACTGCAATTTCATCTTGAGAATTTTAGTATGATAATAAATGTCAAGATTCTCAAATAAAGGAATTGCCTTTTTCCCCCCTGAGCCCTACAGATATAATAAAAAACAGCGACTACAAGCTCAGCCAGGGAACACTTATAATCTGTAACCAGAAAGAGGAGTTGTAAAGAACACTAATGAGTCAGTGGAAGATGCATTTCAAGGAGCGAACGAGGAGCTTTGGGTACAGACACAGGGAGGTCCCTGTATGGCGAGTGGGGAGCTGTGCCCTGGTGTTACAGAAGACCGAAGAAGAATCAAGTAACGCTTAGAGAGATGGAGTTACACTTTATCATTACGCGAGGGATGAGAGAAAACTGTATTTCAAATTCTGTGCCCCAACACGGAGGAACTTTCCCTATTTATATCTTTTTACCCTCTTTGTTTCCCAAATATAAAGTTTTCCAGTCCCCAGTTCTTAAAGAGCCCCATGTGTTGGGGCTTTGAGACATCAACCAAAGGCTTGGCCCAGCGCCAGCACTGAGAACTTCCTTTTGGGAAGGTTTATGGCCTCTCTGGAATGGGAGCAGTCTTATTTTCCTTATTATTTAAGCAAGCAAGCGTTTACAGAAGCCAAAATAGCAGGGTTAGAATTTCAAACAGCAGTTTTTATGTAAGATGAATGTTTCACTGGAAGTGGGTGTCTCAGGAGCACGGGCTGAAAGAGGCCTCTGAGAGTGAGCCATTGGAAGGGAGACATGGACGTGAAGACCTGGCACTGGGGGACTGTGTCCCCTTTTGTACCCTTGAGCCCTTCGTTACCCTCAGCACTAAATTTGGGGACAGGAAGACCTTTGCTCTATGACCTCGATTTTCTGGGCCACAGTTTTTTCTGTGAAATAGGAAAGAAAGTGCCTGTCTCAGAGGGTGGCTGTGGAAGTAACATAGTGTGAGCTTTTGTAATAGTAACGACAGATAACATTTCAGCTCTCTGTGTGTGTGTGTGTGTCTCACAGCCACGCTGAGGGAGACAATGCTGTCATCTTCTTCTCGCACACAGGGAAACCGAGGCCCGGAGAAGCTCAGAACTTTCCCCGGGGCCACTGTTCTGGGAAGTTGTATTTTATCAGTCTGTGTAGACTATAAGCCAGTCCTCAAACTGGGATGTGCAGATCAGACATGAGATGATGTTCTTATGATGCAGGTTCTCCTTCCGCCGACGAGGGTGGGGCTTGAGCTCTGTGTGTCCCTGGGGCTGCTGCTGGACTGTCTCCACAGCCTGGACAGCAGGGCTGGCTGACGATGGCCTGGACCACCCTCGGCCTCGGCCTGCGTTTCCCAGAGCTAAGCATGGTTTTCACATTTGCAAGTGACTGGAAGAAATTAACAAGAAGAATAACATTTTATGACCTGGGAAAATAAAATTATATGACATTCAAATTTCATTGTTCACAAATAAATAAAGTTTTATTGGAATACAGCCACGCTCATCTGTTTACGTCGTGTCTTTGGCTGTGACCTGCAAAGTCTAAAATGTTTATTATGTGTCTTTTCACCGAAAAGGTTTGCCGACTCCAGCTTTAAATTATGGTGCATAAATTAGGAGTTGTTCTGCTTTCTTTCTCTGCTTTTTGAAAGTCTATTTGTAGGAAAGACTCCAACACCATCATTTCTGCTTCAGAGACACCCAAGTCAATGTGTTCCGTGTTCCAGCAGTGCTCTCATTTTAAATTTAAATCTCATCTCATTGCTAGGGACCAAAAAGGAGGCCCGTTTCTTAATCAAAGGATTTTATTTAAATATATTTTATTGATTTTTTACAGAGAGGAAGGGAGAGAGATAGTTAGAAATATCGATGAGAGAGAAACAACGATCAGCCGCCTGCTGCACCCCCCCACCCCCCCCCACTGGGGATGCACCTGCAACCAAGGTACATGCCCTTGACCCGAATTGAACCCGGGATCTTTCAGTCTGCAGGCTGACGCTCTATTCACTGAGCCAAACTGGTTTCGGTAGTCAAAGGATTTTAACCAAGTGCAAGCGAGTACTGTCACAGATGAAGGTACTTTGTATGGGGATAGAATCCTCTGCGATCTGGAGTCTATCATACTTTCCGACACTTATCTGTATGAACCTGTTGCCCTTCAGTCTGTGAGGGCCTGGAGGTCAGACCCTGCATGTTTGCCTTGGGTTTCACGGAGCCTGGCTCAGTGACTGTTGAATGCCATTTGTTATAGATCCAGGACAAATGGACTGTGCAGATTCCAAAGATCTGCTTTAACCCTCAGAGGAGCCCTGCTGGGAAAAGCCCAGGCAGGACCCACTACTCTCAGTGTCAAGGGGAATAAACAAACAACCGACAAAAAGACAAACAAATGAGGCTGAACAAGTCAAAGACAGCTCTACTAACAGCCAGTCTTAGACGGGGCACTGAGACCTGGAGCAGCAGCACATCTTGGCAAAGGTTCCATGACGAGCAAGGCAGATGCAGTGGTCCCTTTATCCACATTTCGCTTTCTGTGCTTTCAGTTATCCGCAGCCACACGTGGTGAAATTGAAAGTCTAACACAGAAAACTTCAGAAGAAAACAATTCATACGTTTTAAAGTGAGAGCTGTTTGGAGTAGCGTGACAAAATCTTGCCTGCCAGGACGTGGCTCGTGCCTTTGCCCAGCCTTCCTCACTGCACATGCCCCTGCTTACAGTGATGTGCAGCCATCTGTCTGTCAGGTCTACTGCTGTGTGGTGTTGCAAGGCTTGTGATCAAATTACCCTACTTTACTTATAATGCCACATTTACATAATCTTTTATCACAGTATCTATCTACGTAAAAGCCTTAGCAACCATCACAACCAAACAGACGATTGAATAGGCTGCATGGGGTGACCAGGCCAGCAGGGGGGGAAGTTGGGGGCGACCAGGCCAACAGGCAGATGAGCAGTTAGGGATTGTGAGAGGGATGTCCGACTGCCAGTTTAGGCCTGATCCTGTCTGGCAGTCAGACATCCCCCAAGGGGTCCCAGATTGGAGAGGGTGCAGGATGGGCTGAGGAGACACCCTCCCACCCCCATGCACAGATTTTGTGCACCGGGCCTCTAGTATTGTTATAATTGTTCTATTTTATTATTACATATTGTTCATCTCTTACTGTACCTAATTTACAAATTAAACTCTATCATAGGCATGTACATATAGGGAAAATATAGTATATATAAAGTTTAGTACTATCTGTGGTTTCAGGCATGCACTGGGGGTCTGGAGACATATCCCTCGAGGATAATGGGTTACTGTAAATTGCACTAAGCTATAGCCTACAAGAGAAACTGCCAATCCTTAGACCCTTTAACCAGCTATCTGCATCCATCCAAATAGGATATTAGATGAACTGATTTAATAGAAACGTTATGAAATTTGTTTATTGTGGGAAAATAGACATAAAATCTACCATTTTTACATTTTTTAAGTGTATAGTTGAGTGGCATTAAGCAAATTCATATTGTGCAAGTCTCCATGCCTTCATCAACACAACTCCTCCTCTTGCTACACTGAATCTCGGGAACGAAACGATCACTCCCCATTCCTCCCCCAGCTCCTGGCAGCCAGCATCCTGTTTCTGCCGGTACTAATTTGATGGCTCTAGGTACCTCATATAAGTGGAATCACACAGTGTCTGTCTTTTTGTCACTAGATTATTTCACTTTGCATAATGTCTTTAAGATTCATTCATGCTGTAGTCTGTATCAGAATTTTTTATTTTTACTTTTTAGGCTGACTAATATTCGACTGTGTGTGTTACCATAGTGACTAGTTAGCTAATATTAATAATAGAAAGAGGAGCAAAGGGAAGACCAGACATATGAGCATGGTCATCTGTGCAGCTTCCCCAGGAGCTGCAGCTCTACCCTCTGCAGGAACCACACGTCCATTCCCTGGAGACCACTGCGGGGAGGAGCCCAGCAAAGGGGAGATGGACGGGTGTGCAGAGAGGTCAGGGTGCCCTGGGGAAGGTGCTTGCCTGCCAGTCTCACCTGGGCACAAAGAGCATCAGCTAGGAGGGCAGAGCCACTGCAAATCCTGAAGGCTTCATTGGTTAAGCGCCTAGTTATCTCCCAGACAAAGGACACTCTCTCTCTCTCTCTCTCTCTCTCTCTCTCTCTCTCTCTCTCTCTTCCTCTTTTCCTCCCTCCCTCTCTCTCGTTCCTCTTGCTTCCTTGCTCTTGCCTGTGCTCCCTCCACAGCCAGGAGCACTGGAAGCAGGAAGCCCCACACGCAATGGGCTGCAGCTGAGAGCACAGCGAGGCCAGCCAAACGCCCGCCCAGACTGTGCTTCATCGCGGAATGGAGGCCCAGGCGTGGCTGTCACCCCAGCTCTGCTGAAGGCCAAATGGGGCTTTTCCATGGTGGGTGTGGAGATGGGACTTGGGATCTCAGGGGCTTATTCCACAGAAATAAAACTTTCTATGACACCTCACCCTCCCGTGGGGCCTCTGGCAATTCTTCCAGTCGCTCCCCGAGAAGCCCACTTCTGCCTGCAGCCAGGGGACACCCACTGACAGATGACAGATGACAGATGTATTCGTTTCATTTCATGTATTCGTTCTTCTGCCCATGGGCATGTGGGCTGCTTCTACCTGTTGGCTGTTGGGCCCAATGCTGCTGTGCACGTGGGTGGGTGTCTTTAGGACTCATGTGTATGACTCATGTATGTCTTATGACTCACATATCTGTATGACTTGCGTGTGTCTGTAGGACCCGTGTGTGTGTGAAAAACTCATGTAGGACTCACGCGTGTCTCTAGGACTCCTGTATCTGTAAGTCTCCCCGGTGCTCCAGCAGCTCCGGACATCACTGGTTCTGACTGTCCCGGCTAAGGCTGTTCTGTGATCAGCTCCAGCTCCCCCCTCTCACTAAGTCCCCTTCCCTGACTCCCACCCTCAGAGACACTCAGCTCCTCTGGCACGTACTCTCCATGCTGCAGCAAGCAAATAAGCCCGCCTTTGCTCACATGTGTGTTCTGCGTGGGCTTCAGCTGATGGGCTTACAGTGTCAGGTACATGGTAACGGC
Organism: Pipistrellus hanaki; assembly: GCF_964339955.1. Taxonomy (NCBI): domain Eukaryota; kingdom Metazoa; phylum Chordata; class Mammalia; order Chiroptera; family Vespertilionidae; genus Pipistrellus; species Pipistrellus hanaki. The sequence continues at coordinate 9,178,059 of NC_140516.1, read as the reverse complement.
TGAGGAGAGCTGACTATCTTCTCTCCATTGGCCACACTAAGAGCAGCCACGAGTCCCTGTGATGGCAGTATTTTTGCTCATTTGTAGTCTCATCTCAGAGGATGAGTTCCGGGTCTGCTGGGCTGTGGGCTCATCCCCAGGAGACTGGAAAGCAGAGGGTGGTGAGGGTGCAGAGCCAGAGACTCACTCCAAAACAGCTCTGCTCAGGGCCCTTCTGAAGGGAATTTTAATATATATATTTTTACAGAGAGGAAGGGAGAGGGATAGAGAGTTAGAAACATTGATGAGAGAGAAACACTGATCAGCTGCCTCTTGCACACCCCCTTCTGGGGATGATGCCTGCAACCAAGGTACATGTCCTTGACCAGAATCGAACCTGGGACCCTTCAGTCTGCAGGCCGACGCTCTATCCACTGAGCCAAACTGGTTAGGGCTGAAGGGAATTTTTTTTACCCCGGAGGCACCCACGTCAGAGGCCCAGCCATCAAAGTGACCCCGGAGGGCAGTCGCAGGAGAGGAGGCCCCATGAGTGTCGGGGCTTGGGGGAGGCCAGCAGAGCTGAGCAAGGGGGACCCGTGACCATTCCACGGGCGTCTGCCCTCCGCAGACTGTCGTCCCGCTCTCCCCACAGGCAGGAGGCGGCAGGTACGGAGGGAGAGTCATTCTCTGGGGCTCAGCGATACAAATCTGACTTTAATTGGCAGGAGAAGAACAGAAGAGGTTTCTGGGAAGAGGAAACACCCGGCAGGAGCAAAGGTGTGGGGGCACGAAGGTGTATACGTGTCTGTGTGTGTATGCTTGAGGGCAAAATGCCTTAACCATGATCCTTAGAGTCCTGCAGACACAAACCCGTGTGTATGTATTCGTGTGAGTATGTTACATGCTTGTCAGCATCCTATACCCTCCATTATCATATAGATTAAACATGTGCACAGCCAAATTCCTCACAAGGCACACAGTCTGCCCAGGGTCTCGGCCCAACCAGCACCTCGGACACTTCTGGAAGCTTATGGGGCAACAGCAATTTGTGTTGGTAACTTGGGCATTCACCAAAATCTCAGCCCAGAGCTTCCCCAGCGCAGTTTATCCCCTATATCTCTTCTCCTGACTGTCCTATGCTGGCCCATCTCCAGTTAATCTTCATGGTTTTTTGGTGAGTTTTCCATGTGGCTTGTTCTAACTGCCTATAATTATAGCCTCTCATTTTGCCATTCTTTCCCTCGGGTGTGGCATGTGTGTTTGCAGCCTCCTATGTCCACTGGTAGTTGGCTGTTGCATAGAACCCCAAAAGGTTCTTTGGGATAATTGAGTCTGTCCTCTCACTTCCGGTTTCTAAGGATTTATGAAGAGCAAGAAGCACTTGTGGCTTATTCGCAAAGAAAACAAACAGAACAACCGAAATATTATACCGAACCACAAAAATCAGTATTCTAATAAACAGCTACATCCATAAAAGCACCCATGAGCTGGCAGCCCCGAGTCTGCCCTGGCACCCCGCTTTAGGAAGACATCAGACACCACCGGAGTCTGCCTAACAAAAGGTCGTTTTCCACTCGCAGCTTAGTTAGCAATTTGTCCTAGAGGCATGGAATCCCCGAGCAAATGGGCCATCGGGAAGCTAATTAATGACCCTGAGAAACATTCTTAACCTTAGAAAGCAGGCGCTAGTTCACAGCCGGGACAGAAACGCACAGTCATTTTAGGGACAGCTTAACTTTTATGACTTGGCACAAAGGAGGAATACTTTGTGTTGTAAGCACTTACCTGACACGCCTGTAAACAATGGAGCCCAGGCTGATGGGCGTGGCTCACTGCGCCTTTAAAGAGAAACCGTCAGTATTCCCAATAGAGATTTATGTTCGCAATTAAGCAATTCAATTATTGGCTTAAGGGAGGTACCCCAGCAATTTTTAAAGCCCCTGAACACAATTTTTAACCAATTGTACTCAAAAGTATAATGGTGGCTCAAACGAAGAAAAAGCTAGAGACACGAATCAAAAGCTCTTACAAGCCTCTCCTCTGTTATCTGATTCTTACTTCCAGTGGCATAATTCTTCTGCCCCATTGATTATGTAACCTGCCTTTTCCACAGGCCCCTGAGAACGGCAGGAAGGAAACGTTGGTGCCTGTATTAGCACCTGATAGGAAGGAATGGGACATTTGATGGGGTTCCATTTACAAGATGGGGTGTAGGAGCACAGGAAAATGCAGTGATCTGTGGCCAGGCAGCGTCACAGCTGGAACCCCCTAAGCCCCAAAGACAGGAAGGGAGGAGGTACGGTGTGAGGAGGGAGACACACAGGCCCTTGGCCATTTTGGAGGGTGGGGGCGGGTCAGGACTGTGTTCAGGGACAGAGCCAGCCTGAGGCGACCTCTCAGAGAGGCAGCCAGGGCCAGAAACAAATACATACCCCAAGTTCACCCACCTCTCCATCTAATTGCTGCGGAGCAGGCCAGTGTCATCTGTACAGGTCAGCCTCCCAAGGCGAAGGGGCCCAGAGTACCCCCTCTGGAGGGTGAAGCTAGTCTGACAGTGTCCCAGCTTTTGCTGCCTACCCTGTTACAGTAGACTGGAGAAGAACCAAGCAATGCTTAGAGAGATGGAGTTACATTTATTATTATTAATACACACGGGCTGAGAGAAAACTGTATTTTAAATTCTGGGCCCTAACATAAAGGCACTTTCCCTATTTATATCTTTTTACCCTCTTTGTTTCCCAAATATGGGGTGTTTTCGGTCCCCTTTGCAAGTTCTTTTAGAGCCCTTATGTCCTGGGGAAGATTTCACTTGCAGGTCACGTTCCGGGGTCTGCCCAGAGCACTTGTGAAATACGGTGCCTCCAGTATGACTGTGAGGCGACTTATCTCTCAGTGTCTGTCCAGCAGGGGGCGGGAGAGAAGAGGTACATTCATCAGGGATGCCTAGGACCACGCCTCTCACTGACCCAAAGCCTCAGGGCCCTCAGTGGTAGGGGCCCAGCCCTGGCAGCGAGGGGCTAATAGAGGAGGCAGTGGTCCATACACTGGAGATGCTGTGATTCCAGTGCTTGTGTGGATCAAGCTGTTTACTAGTGCTCATGAGCAGTGGGCCGCTGAGGGCACTCCTCCTGGAAAGAATTCCCCTGATGGTGAGAAGGCTAATCCTTATTTTGTAAAACTACTGTTTGGAATTCTCTGCTGTTTTCTTTAGACAGCCTCTTATTCTAAAACAATAACTTGGCTTTCCAGCCTGCTTTAGCCTGCTCGAATAATGAGGAAGATAAGCCTAGCTGTCTGAACTTGTAGGCCAGAGACTAGATATGCCCATACTCCCAATGCCATGCCAGGTGCACTTTTTAATTGGATAGAACTGTGTTGTTTTCGAGGCCAAGCAACAAGATAACCACTAAGCACACATGGGGCTGGCTCTTTAATAAAAAGGGAAGTTCTGCTTGTAGCCTTGCTTAGAATTTGAATTCATTTTCTCTAAGCCCACCAGTGAATAAAGTCCGACTCCAAACTCTTCAAGCATTGCTTGATTTATTCTGGTTCTCTGTAACAATGGCAATGATCACCATTTCCTGAAGGTCCACTAATGCAGGGTACCATCCTATACATGGCATCTTACATTCCAATCAAAATGCAGTGAGGCAGGTGTGGACATGCCCATTTTACAGACTTGGAAATCAAGGTTCAAGCTGGCTAAGCCCTGCTGAGAGCACACAGCTGGTGTGTGGAAAAGATGGGATTCAGACTATCCAAAGGCCACGCACCTTCACCGAGAACGTGATCCTTCAACCAGCAACATCACTTCACCGGAGACGTGTTAGAATACAGGATCTCAGGACCCACCTTAACCCAGCCAATCAGAATTTGCGTTTGAACAACATCCCCGGGAGATGTCTACTCACATGCAATTTCAAGGCGCTGCTCTGGGTTATGCAACCCACGCTCCATCCTTTCTGGACCTTGTGCTGGAATGCCTATTGCCGCAGACAATTGGGCATGAAGAGAACAAGTCTCATGGAACATTTCCCTTTCTATTTGGAGAATTGTTTCACTTTAGCTCCCTATGTTATGTACAGGTTTAAACTTCTGGAGGCCAGGCCAGAATCTGGAAAGGGGAGGGTGGCCAGGCCTGTGATAGCCAGTTTGGCCAGTAGGGGGCATTGCAGCATCTGCCACAGAGGCCTCTTTGGCGGCAGGAAAGTTCGGTGGGAAGCTGAGACCCGGTGACTTGGAGAGTGCCCTCAGGAGTAAATCACGCTTTGGTGAAAAAGCCTTGTTCTCTGCTTGCTTGGCCTGGGAGACCTGCCTGAGCAGCAGCGTGGTGCAGAGGTGGAGGGGGATTTTGTCAGTATGTGTGTTTCAGAGTAAGTGATGGGATTAACCTCCTGGAAAAAGCAAACACAGCTACCTCTGCAGCCCCTGCGGCAGGAGCCTGTGGACAGGGTGCGAGGGGCCTGAATGCTAATTCTGTCTCTGCCACAAACTCAGTGTGCGTCTGGGACTGGGTTCCTTTCCTTGGCCTTAGTTCCCTCAGCTCCCTGAGGAGTGGGGTGGGTGTGATCTCCTTGAAGGTCTTTTCCAGCTGTAGCATTCTGTGAAGTCATAATTAAAATGCCTCAGGAGAACACTATTTAAAAGGTTTTTTTTTTTTGTTGTTGTTGTTAAGTCAAACTGTGCAAAGCTAATTATCACTCCTAATTCATCTATTTTATAACTTTCACTGTTTTCTGCCTAAGATTTTTAGATACAAAAGTGAATTTAAAATATGAAAAGAAATGACAACAAAACACAAGTGTAAGTTGCCAAATACAGCAAACATCCTCCAAGCCAGAAAGGCGGCATCAGATGTTTACCAAATACCTGCCTAACACACCTCTGAGTACTTTCATCTTATACTTTTTTTGGCTTCATACTCTTTTAGAAGATTTTTATTGATTTCAGAGAGGGAGAGAGAGAGGGAGAGAGAGAAACATTAATGATGAGAGAGAATCATTAATTGGCTGCCTTCTGCATGCCCCACACTGGGGATGGAGCCCGCAACCCAGGTATGTGCTCTGACCAGGAATCGAACTGTGACCTCCTGGTTCATATGTCGACACTCAATCACTGAGCCACACCATCGAGGCTGGCTTCATATTCTTTCATCATCTCTCCAAAAACTGCCATTTTATAATGTTTTTCATACAAAGAATTAAACAGATAAGGTATTGTTTGCTCTAACAGGGTTAATAAAAATTTTATTCTTTTTTCAATCCTAACTCAAGATATATTATATATTTTTATTGATTTTGGAGAAAGAGAGAGAGAGAGAGAGAGAGAGAGAGAGAGAGAGAGAGAGAGAGAGAGAGAAAGAGAGGGAGAGAGAGAGAGAGAGAAAGAGAGGAAGAGAGAGAGAGAGAGAGAGATGTAAGAGAAACATGGATCAGTTGCCTCCCATACACGCCCATTCAGGGGATTGAACCCACAACCCACGTATGTGCCCTCACCTGTAACCGAACCTGAGAACCTTAGATGCATGGGACGACACTCCAACCAACTGAGCCATACCAGCCAGGGCTATGATTTTTTTCTAGATTTTGGGAATATATAAACCCTAAGACTTCAGATACAGACATGCTCATGGTTTGTAGTATTGCTATAGGATTGTGTTTTTCAAACAGGAAATCTAAAAAAAGTCATATTGCATCCAATTCCCATCAACACAGAGAAAATATGTGGTTCTTTTATAACTTCAGGATATTCTTGAGAGGAGAGAACTTTCATTTTGATTAAATATCAATGAGAAGTTTGACTACCACCATCCATCCTACACACCTGATAATTTGAAGGCTTTTCACCAATTGGCTTCTGGCTCAGTACATTTTACAGCCTGTGTCTCCTTCATTGTCAACTTACCTCTGGTGGGAGGTGCAGTAGGACCTGTCCCTAGGGAGGTAGAACTGGTGGTCCCGCCACTTCATGAGAAGTTGGCTGACAAGTCAGAATGAGGAGTATTCCTGGAGCCACTCGGTCTCTCTTCTTTCTCCAAAGCTCTGGAGAAGTCCGGGCTCCATTGTTGCTGTTGAAAGATTTTCACCTTAGTTTGGTCAGAAAACTGTGGCTCTCGAGCCACATGCAGCTCTTTGGCCCCTTGAGTGTGGCTCTTCCACAAAATACCATGTGCGGGTGTGCACGTACAGTGCGATTGAAACTTCGTGGCCCATGCGCAGAAGTCAGTTTTCAGCTCTCAAAAGAAATTTCAATGGTTGTACTGTTGATATTTGGCTCTGTTGACTATTGAGTTTGCTGACCACTGTCTTAGGGGGCAAGGCAGGCCTTGGCTGCAGCTGAGCAAGGCTTTGATCTTCCCCAGGAAAGGGGTCAGTGGAAGATCAGATGACTGGAAAAACGTATTTCATTGTTTTAATTTTTCTTCACCTCTTCAAACCGCGTCATTTCCTTCCTATCTGATATGTTCTTTCTTCCCATTAACTATTTTTTCTCACCACATTCCCAAAGTCTGGGACAATTAGTAGGCTTGGGATGGAAATAGTTGCATCCTACTTTTCCCTGTCACTTCAAACTACAAATGGGAGGATTAATAAAAAATGAAACTAATGTTCTGGTTATTCTATTCACCTAGAGAGTATTTTTCAGGTAGGTCTTTCTGCCTCTCAGCTGGGCTGGCCATCTCTGCCTAATTTTGTAAAAACTTAAGCTTCATATGAGGATGTAGTGAGCCAAATTCACAATGAGGCAACCTCCACAGGACAAATGCGCTGACTTCTTTAAGACAGAAATGCCATGAAAAAGAAACAGGGGTGGGAAGTAACTTTTAGATGAAAAGAAACTCAAGAGACAGATTAAACCCAATGCAATGTGTGGACAATGTGTGGACTTAGATCTGAATAAATCACCTATAAATAGGACATTGGACTGTGTTCTGAAAATTTGTTGATATTAAGGAATTTTTGCTAATTTGGCTCAGTGTGATATGGTGTAAGTTTGGATTATGGCCATCCCCCTACTCTCTACTACTCAGGTTCCCCAACTATAGGGACATACTGGGGAGCAATGACAATGAGTCAGGATAGTAAGAAGCTAGGGAAATTCCTTGGCAAGTGGAGTAGGGAAACTGAGGCAGCTAGCTAAACAAAGCTGAGAAATTTGCAGCCTGATGATAAATTGTTAGGTCTTATCTTAACCAAGGACACTTAGAAGCAATTGATTTACACATTTCAGACTGAGCAAGGGTAGATCTGCCTCAGTCCCAGCCCCTCTTTGAGTCATTTTTACATTCTTTGAATGTAAAACTGACCCAAGAATGACCCCTCTATATGCGCATTTTGATGAATCAGTTTATTAAAGGACACCCTGGAAAACTGATGAACATTCATCTTTCCTCAGGCATATATTTTTGCCTTTAAAAAAAAAAAAAATCTAAGCTCTAAAGGTTCCCAGGAGACTTGCAACCGGGGGAACAGTGGTCAAAGGCGGCCATCCTGGGGTTAACCCCTGAACCCGTCTCCAAGGGCCCTCTTTTGTTTCCTGAGTCCATGCGGTCCAGCTGGCTCACTTCTTCCGCCTCTGTGACTTTCTCAAGGGCCAAGGCCGTCTCGCCTGGGCTCACTCCTGTTGCTGTGATCTTGACTTTTCTTCTTCAGCCCTTCCTTTGTTTCACTGTGCTCAGCTTTAATGAACATACTCCAGTTAGCAATGGAGTGAATCCTTCCTCGGCAGTGTCTCATCAGTGCAGAGGCCGGAGAGAAGTCTGCCCTCTAGACTTGGAGTTACCCCTTCATACGATCATCCCCAGGTAACTCCTGGGTGAGTCAGAGTCTGATCACCTCTGATGTTAACATGGGCCCCCTCCCTCCCCTTCCTCTCTTTCCTCCCTTTTATCCTTTTCCTCCCCTTCCTCCCCTCACTTCTTGTCACTATTGTTGGTGTGGAGTTGAGTCCTTATGTCTGGGCAGAGTAAATTCAATCTCAGGGCATCTAGCCACCACCATGATTGTTGGTAAGTCTGCCCTCAGAATATAGGGTAAACACACCCAAAGGACTGTTCCCCGGTGGCTCTGGGGTGACAGGGTACCACACAAGCTAGGAACTGGTCACACCTAGTGACCAAATGGATCCACCCTGTTCTGCTACTGCCTTCTACAAGCATACTTTCTTTTAGTATCTTTCTCTTTTTGGGGGACCAGATATTCTTAACTTTGTTCAATGCTTAGCCTCCTGTTTTAAAAAGAAACCTCTTTGGGTTGTAACATAAATAATTTTTTGAATTGGAGCTGAGGTTGTCTTTGTGTTTAACCACTCATTCACAGCCTTTGAAATGTTCCTTGAGAGTCTCAACAGGTCTTTCTGTTGGGCAACTAGGAATGTAAATGAGGCTGAAGTAAGAAGGACCACCCACCTCCCTTCTCCAGCCTCCTTAAAAGTTATCAAGAACGAATGAAGAATCTTGTATTTTCTCTGCAAAATGAGTGATCTGGGATATGCACACGGTCTTTTTTTGTCATATGTGCTCATCTGTGATTATATGTGATGCATTTTCTGCTTCCCAATGGCATTGCTGGGGTACTACCTATGTAATTAGAAAAGTACCCAGATAGAAAGAAACATTCCAAAAACAGGTCCATGGATTTGTCAGTCCATTGCCAACATTTAGATAGCAAACTAATTTTTAAGGTTTAAAACAACTGTCCTTGTTTTACAAATAAAATCTTTACAGGGCCAGAGGTGTGGCTCCAGAAACAATTCAAAGCTCACCAGTTCCTTTTACCCTCCTCAACCATCTTCTATTCATTTCAAAAGGCTTGTGACCAAATGGATCACCTCTGATATTAACATGGGCCCCACATCACCATGATAGCTCAGACTCAAACAATCGTAGTATCTGATGCTGTGTGACCATGCAGAATTCACCTAAGCACCCGATGGCATCCTCAGAGACATTCACACTGCAGCCAAGGAGGCTCTATCATACTGTCATGGCCTGCTTTCATTCTGGCAACAGAAATGCTGAGTCTTCCATCTAGGAATCTTCTGACTGACAGCCTTACAGCCTTAGCAACTGGTTTACAATTTGCTCTGATCATTAACCTCTGTTCTTTCCTCTGTGTTCATAGGCACACACTTTATTAGATGCCTGATGGCTTGTTTACCCAATCTAGGTCTCACATTGGGCGCCTCTCTGCATCGCCGCCTCCTGAAATGAGGCTCAGCATTGTAACCTTCCCGGCTTATTTTCAGGACTAAGCAATTGACTCAATGAAATATGGAGCAATCTACCAACTTTGTCTCTGGGATGTAACATTTTATTGTTTAACAGGTGGGACTGAAGGTGCCAACCTTGAGGCTGCTTTTTTGGATATTGATTTTAAGCTGTTTATTAGGAAACAAAAGACTCAAAGGGAACTTCTGACCCTTCCTGCTCCCTTGCCCAAGAAATTCCGACAACAACCATCAACAATAACCCACTTCAGGAAGGAGATCTGAGGGTCCCAGTGGCTTTCTAGTGACAACAATGGCCATGGTCAAGGGGGTGGTGACAGAGTTAGTGGGAAGGGATGAGCCACAGAACCATTTTCATCTCCCTATTTGCCCCATCACCTGCTCTCCATCCAGTTACACCTTTCTTGTCCTCTTACACCTTACCACCACATTGGGTATAAGAGTTATACCTATGCCTCCTCCAGGAAGCGGTCCCGACTGTAGCGCACACTGCCAACCCTTCTCTGAAAGCCCAGTGCACACCCTGCATGCACAGACATCAGTGTATACGGGCAGCTCTTGGCCATCTGTTCATGTCCCCAGCTGGACAAGGGCTCTGTGAGGAAGAGTCAGGGCTGGGTGTGCTGTGTGCTGCACCCTCTGTCCTATGTGCTCAGGAAAGGTTTGCTGATGGAAAAGAACACCAGGCAGAGATAATTTATCTTGGGAAATGTATTTACATAGAGGCGGGGTAGCCCCAGCTGTGCCTGTACCAACTGGGTTTGAGTGTGGAGGCAGTGAGAGTGCCAGGTGGGAAGGTGCAGACCCCTGGGGGTAAGGGATGATGTAGCTTTGTTCCATCACGTCCCATCCCTGATCATGGCACTTCAGAGATGCTCTCCTTAGGGATGAGGCAGGAGTCCTGGCAGAGAAGGTGTCGATCTGCTCCATTGTGGTGCTTCTCAACCCTGGGCATACATTAGAATCACAGGAGGAATGGGGAGAGAAGGGGAAGGAGAGTGGGGGGTGGAGCTTAAAAGGCATATCCCATTCATGGCCCTTCCCACCCCTTGCAGATTAATTAAAACAAACTCTCTGGGGGTGGGGACCCAGGCATCTTAGTTTGAAAAATCCATCCAGATGATTCCAGCTGCAGCTGAGGTTGAGAAGCACCAGGCTGTGGAAATCTTTGCCCCACAACAGAGCTGGGCTTTAATGGAGTCACTTACAAAGCTGCCAGCTGTTCCGTGTCAGCTGTGCCAACAAAGAGAACAAGTGGCATTTTATTTTTATAAAATAGTCAATAGTCCCAATAACAAACAAGGGAAGGTTCCCAAAGCCTATGCTTCAGGAGAAAATTGGGGTCTGGGCTCAGCTGCCAAGAGGGGGCATTCAGAGGTCTGGGATGGAGGCCGCCTTGCAGAAGAAAAAGGGGCGGGGCAATCATTTCAGATGCTTCCAAATTCCTGATTTTGGGGAGGAGGCTGGTGCATAGGGTGGGAAGGGCAGGGGCAAGAGGGCAGGAGAAAGGGGAGCCTGAGGAAGGGCATCTACCCTTGGGGTTCAGAGTCAAAGGAAGGACTCTGACAGTCTAAGGAGGCTAGAGCTCTCCTGGGCCCTGATTAGAACTCTGTACCCTGCCAGCGCTGGGAGAGGCTGGGGTGGGGGGGCGGGGGCGGGGGGGCTGGCAGAGGAGAGAAGAACTAGGCAGCTCGAGGACTTTTGAGGACTTTCTCTGACAGTCTAAGGAGGCTAGGGCTCTCCTGGGCCCTGATTAGAACTCTGTACCCTGCCAGCGCTGGGAGAGGCTGGCGGGGCTGGCAGAGGAGAGAAGAACTAGGCAGCTTGAGGACTTTCCTCTGTGCTCCTGAGCAGGGTCTCCTCTCCTCTTAGCACTTGCTACCCCGTAGAACCATCGAATGGGTAAAAGTTACAAATTACTTACATATTTGTGTAAAAAAGTGACACATTTTCTAATTTTTCTAAATAATGCAAAGTCCAGCTCTGAGATTCAGCTTATGGAGAAGCCAGTCCAGTCATTCCTGGGCTCGGCTTAGGGCCCCAGGGCTGACCTGTCCCATGGTGGCTGCCTGTTCCCTTTCCTTTGCTTCATCTGCTAACAGCGTCCTGCTTCCCTGGAAAGGCTGCTGGAATAATGTCCTATTCTCAGTAAGGGCAGAAGCCCAGACCCTGCTGATCCGGGGGCCGGACAGCACTGCTTCCAGGCCCAATGCTCTGAGCTACAAACTCCTCACTGTAGACCAGCCATTCCCATTGGGGAATTTGAAAAACTACGATGCTTGACTCTTACCTCAAGAGTTTCTGATTTAATTGGCCTGAATGAGGTCTGGGCACAGGGACTTTTAAATGTTCCAGGTGATTGTAACCCGCAGCCAAGTTTGAGAGCTACAACCAGCCCCCGATTCCTCATTTCTGGGCATTGAGAAGGTTCACCAACCAGCTGCCTACAGAGTGGGAGTGGTCAGCATCAACAGCTGCCCAAGTCCAGGGCCGTTAAAAGCCTTGTGCAGTCTGAAGGCAGTGCTACAAGGTGGTTCTCAGGGACCAGTGTGGGACCACTTGCTCAGATTTTTGAAATAAAAGCTTATTGGGTAGAGGAAGCCCACACCTTCAGTACCGAAAGCCCTGCGTTTCTCTGGGAAAAAGACAGTTATTGCTAAGCCAGGTTATAATATAACCTGCTACACTAGCTTATTTGTCTGTATCACCTAGAATCAGTTCCACGGGACCAGGGTCCACATCTTTGAGTTTACTGCTACCTCCCTGTTCTCCAGGACAGAGCCTGCTGCTCAGCCAGTTGTCATGGCAAGAACAGATAGTGCCTAAAGGATGGATGGGTGGATACATGATACCTGTATGTGTATATGGGTGGATGGGTGGTTACATGATGAGTGCATGGATGGATTGATGATTGGATACATGAAGCGTGTCTATATGAATAGGTGAGTGGGTGAATACTTGATGAGTACATGGATGGATGGATGGTTGGATACATATACATGTATGTGTATATGGGTGGGTGGGTGGTTACTTGGTGAGTACATGGATAGATGGGTGGGTGGTTACATGATGAGTGCATGGATGGATTGATGATTGGATACATGATGAGTGCATGGATGAATAGGTAGGATACATGATGTGTATCTGTATGAATAGGTAGGTGGGTGATATTTGATGAGTACATGGATGGATGGATAGATGGGTGGTGGATACCTGATGAGTGTATGTATATATGGGTGGGTGGGTGGATACTTGATGATACATGGATGGATGAATGGGTGGGTAGGTGAATACATGATGAGTATATATATATATATATATATATATATATATATATGGATACATGAAGAGTATATGTATATATGGGTGGGTGGATACATGAATGAGTGTATGCATATGTGGGTGGGTGTGTGAATAGCTGATGATACATGGATGGATGAATGGATGGGTGAGTGAATACATGATGAGTGTATGTATACATGAGTGGGTGGGTGGATACAGGATGAGTGTATGTATATATGAGTGGGTGGATACATGATGAGTGTATGTATATATGGGTGGGTGGGTGGATACTTGATGATACATGGATGGACAAACCAGAAGCACTGCCTCCTGAGAGGCTCTGGTCAACCAGCCTCTCACTTGGGGTTTACGGTTCTTTTCAAAAGGCAGAAATGACAGGGGACCTCCTAAAGCAGGGAAACCTATAAATTCAATTTTTTAAAAGGCCAGAACCTCAGAGCCCTGTGAAGATTTATTTTAGCTATTCATGTAGCTGCAGTTTAAGATTTTATGAGCGGCCACTGCCGGCCTCTTTGTCTTGTGACATGCAGACTCCAGGACCGAGGAACAGAAAGAAAGGGCACCTAAGAAAGCCATCAACCTCAGAGGTGACCTTTCAGACACAATGGTTTATAAGAGAAGAAAATAAATGCTGCGAGAAAAGACTAAGATTTCTTCCTTTCACTCTTTTCTGGCTACCATTGTTCCCGGAGGAAGTGCCTTGGAGCTGCTTTTACCCCATCGCTGTGGAGGCCTCTCTGCAACCTGTGCAGAAGGGCAACTCCAGGCAGAGTGGCCTAAGCCCTGGGGGGGAGATGGGAGAATGTGAGGTGGCTGTCCTGGCCTGTTTCATTCCAGCTGTTTCCAACCAGCCCGCAGACCTGCAGGCCTTCGCCTCTCTTCCTAGTGAGTGAGGATGAGGAGGAAGCAGTTTATGTCCCTGCAGCTGGTCCACCTTCGCCTGGACTCAGAGCTCTAGGCCCGGCCTGAAAGTCTGGGTGCTCAAGAGAGCTGTGCTCTACTGGGCGAGATGGCAGAACAGGAGGGCAGGTGGGCGTTTTTGCTCCATGGAGATCTCTTTGGAGGGCTGGGTTTCACTTTTCAGAGAGCGCAGGTGTAGAAAAGCATTAATTTATGAGCTCATTCATTTGCTAAAAATTATTATCTGTCAGAGCCCAGCACTATGGGTTTCTAATAGAACATAGACACTGAAGGTAAGAGCAGAAATAAGACTGATTCAGATGCTGATGCGACGGAATTGAAAAGGGGTACAATGGATAGTGACTGGTGAGTGCAGGCCGCTTTGCATTGGGTAGCCGGGAAAGCCCTCTTTGAGGAGGTGACATCTGATCTGAGGTCTGAGGGATGAGAAGGAGCCAGCCATGCTGAGGTCCAGGCAAAAGGAGCAGCTGTGTCCAGCTGCGGCGGGAATGAACCCTGCGTGCTTGAAGAACAGAAACAAGCAATTGCGCTTTAGTCCTAGACTGACAGGAAGTATGGCAGGGGCAGCTAACTCCTCACCACACTTTTCTCCATGCGGTGCCCACGTCTTGTACATTTCCTGTACAAGACCTTGACATTCAGTGTGCTGATCTGATTATGTTTGGGCCAATGGATGTGAGGGCAAGTCATTGAGGCCCTTGCAGTCCTGGCCTGCTTTCCAGGTCCCCCTTCCTTCTGCCGGTTTGATGGGAATGAGCAAGGTGATACCGGGAGCCATGTTTTGAAAATTTGAAAAATATTGTCAGTTTATTTTTTGGAAGCACAGATGGATTCCTGTTTTGGATACCAGTTAGACACTGACAAGACTATGCCCACTGCCAATTTAGAAGGCATATAGACTACCCTCACTTCTGATACCAACTACAAGATCTGGGACTTTTTAACCCCTTCATGGTTGCTAATTCACTGGAAGGACTCACTGAATGCACTGAAGGCTGTTAAACTCATGCTTATGGTTTATTATAAGGAGAGGCACAGGTTAACATCAGCCAACCACAGAAGTTTACAGTAGAATCCGGATGAACCACCATGGAGCTTCCACTGTCCCCTCCCTGCAGAGTCAGACAAGACAGCATCGCTCTCCCGCTGTCGCTGGGTGACAATGAGCCCACAGAACTGCCAACCAGGGCAGCGCATCCAGACTCAGCATTGGGATTTTTTTTATTGGGGCTCCATCATGCAGGCATGATTGATTGCTCCTTGGTTGATCTTAATTTCCAGCCTCTCTGGTTGCACTGATACCACGTTACTTAATTCTCCCAGCATAAATCACATTGCTAGGCTATTCGGTGTGATCCAAGGCTCTCAGACAAATAAAGACACTTCCATTAGGCATGGCATTCCAAGGGCTTAGAGATAACCTCCCAGAAGCCAAGGGCAAAGAATAGACTTCTTTATAGGCAAGATGCCATTTCTTACTACTGCACATCTAATGCAAATGTGAAGCAAACAGTTGGCTAGGAATTGGGAGCTCAAGAGAAACAGCAGAGCTGGAGCTAAAATGGTTGGGGGGTATTAGACATAGGGATGTTATTAAAAGCCGGTGGCAGATAGAGGAGGCTTGAGAACCTAGGACAAAGCTGCGACACTCCACCGTTTGGAAGAGCCCCAGGAGCCCAAATTAACAAAGGACACTGAGTGGTATCAGCCACTGGGGTAGGAGGAAACTAGATATATTCAGAGAGCTTCCGAGGTACCTGGTTAAAGGTATCAGTCTTAAACAAAAGAGCATTTGAAGGAAGAACAACACTTAACTAGTCCTTAATGGAATTCTTGGTATTTGATGGAATTCTTAATATGTATTAAGACATGCTTTCATTGTACATAACACACTATGAGCTATCTTCTATAAATTCTCCATTTTATAAAAACCACTAACATTTAGTAAGTGCTGAATGTGAGTTAAGAGTGGTGTTCACTTGTGCACAAGATTCTATGAGGAATCTTCTCTATCAAATTCTCCACATTGGAGAAGAGGAGTTCAGGCCTGAGAGGGTAAAACCACTGGGCAAACTGGACTTTCTCCATGCTCTTCTGACTTCACAGCCCTTGTGGGTAAGAACCAGGCAACACAGTTTCAATCTGGGCAGCAGAGACTGCAAAAGGAATAAGGGGTCCTTGACTGGATTAAAGAGGTGCTTTCTGCAGGGCCCCGTTGGGAAGCAGAGGCAGGACTGCTCTGGGTAGCAGCAGAGGGCAGACGGAGAGCCTCAGCTGATAAGACACAGGAAGACCTTCCAGGAGCTCAGGCTCTGAGTCAGGCCCAGCTGTCCAGGCTGGTGAGCCAGGGCCAGGGAGGGTGGACCCAGGTTCTCCTTCCAGGTGGCCCTGCTGCTCCTCATATGTGAGAGGCTTCTACTGGGTCCAAGCTAGGTTTTCTTCTATGCTTTGTGGGCCACACTCCCCACTCCTCTCACGTTTTTCTTCCTGTGTCTTCAGTTTTCTTAAATGGAAGGCAGCTAAACAACAAGCTGCAGTTAGGTGCATGCCTCCTGGTCCTTGCTGTCCAGAGCTGTTCAGAACATGAATGGTGTGCCGGGGCTGTGTCAGGTGCATCACAGCAAACCCAAAGAGGTAGGTGTGTTTCTCCACATGTAAAGGAGGGAAACTTCAGGAAGGTTGCAGAGCCAGGATCAAACTCCAGCTGGCCTGGCCCCCTAGCTCATTCGCTTAACTGCTGTGCAGAACTCTGAGCAGGTTGTCCAGGCTAATGTGCAGTCTTGTCCTGTCAGCCTCATTGGTTAGTTATGGGATTGCTGCGTTTCCTCCCTGAGCCATTAGAGACAAACCACTAGGCTTCCATGTTTTGGTGAGGGATCAACAGCTGAAGCATGAACTGTTTCTATAAAACAACAGCTGAGGAATAATGTAGAAGGTCAGCTGTGAGAGTGGAAGACAGACCCTCAGCCACATCCTGGGCCTGCAGTGTTGGTGCTGACCCTGCTGCTCAGCCTGGCTGAGAGGTGTGTGCTGGGGTGGGTGGGGTATTTCTTCCCAGATACCTTTGTGTTTGGCTAGTGAGCCTAACGACCGAAGCGTTCAGTTAGGAAAGTGGAGATGAGGCTCCACAATCTCCTTTGATCCTCCTGCCAGCCCTGGAGACCTAGAGAGGCTGAGCCAGGCTCCCAAAGTCACCTAGTCCAGTGGTCTGCAAACCGAGGCTTGGGAGTCACATGCGGTTCTTTTGCCCCCTGAATGTGGTTTTTCCACAAATACCACGGCCTGGGAGAGTCTATTTTGAAGAAGTGGCGTTAGAAGAAGTTTAAGTCTAAAATACTTGGCTCTCAAAAGGAATTTCAATGGTTGTACTGTTGATATTTGGCTCTGTTGACTAAGGAGTTTGCCGACCACTGACCTAGTTAGTTAATGTAGAACAGGGACACCCTGTGCTTTCTGCTCTAATGTGCTGCCTTCACAAGGGACTAAATCTACAAAACAGCCTTGCCCATGGGCCCATTCAGAGGAGCCTACCCTCCTTCCAGAGGCGGAGAGAGGTGAGTGTGAGCAGAGTAAAAAGAAAGACAGTAACTATTGTGTTTCTCCGGGAGAAACACTCTACAAAATTTGTCCCCACATCCCAACCAGGCATGGAGGCTGGACTACTACGGTAGTTAATTCTGATTCTTGCCCAGGTGTGGAGGCCAGTGGGGTATCAGATGCTTAGGAGGCCTTATTGTCACATTAGTGCAGGTGCTGGGAGTGGTTTTGCTGTGAAATTTACGTGGCAGCTCAGCAGTGAAATTGCGGCTAATTAATTTTGCCTGACTTGATGGGATCCTCCTTATTCTCAATCCTCTCTCCGCTCTTTGAAGAAGAGGGAGGGGATGTGGATGGAAATGTAAGCTCTAACGTGCACAACCACTTCTTTGTGTGGCTACCTGGCATTTCCCCTGTAGGCCACACCGGGGTTCCAAGCACAGACATTCTCTTCTCCCAGGGTCTGGGTGGAAAGAAGGCTGAGGTTCTTAGGGTTTTCATTCATTTCCAGCAGGACTGCAGAGGAATGGAAAATAAGGAATCTAGCAGAGGAAGGAGAAAGGGATTGAAGAGTCCTGCTGTGCAGATTTGATGGAGAAATTTAGAGGACTTTTTTAGAGCTGGAGAGGTTCTTAGAAGTCAGCCATTCTATCCTAGCCCTGCCTTATAAAACCGTGGTTCTCCTTGAGTTACAGTGGACTGAGCCTTGACCTGAAAGGGGTAAGCTTGGGTAAGAACCCCTGGGGCTATTGTCTAGTGCTTGGTAAGGCCTGAGGCTGACATTTGAAGATAATTTGTGGCTGAAGGGATGGGCAGCTGGTCCAGGCAGGCCATTTAGGTCCATCTGAACCACACTACTATCTAGTTGCTTTGACAATATTGGGGCTCCCGCACCTCCCTAGATCTCAAGCTTAGGGAGAACAGCTGGAGTCCCTCCAGCTGAGACTACCTGTCCCCAAGGCATAGTCCCTTCGAGGAACTTTGTAGAAAGTTTTGCCAATCAAAACCAGGGCTCTTCTAAGCCCAAGACACTTCTCAGAATACTCTTTTCTTCCTTGTCTGGGCTCTGTCTATGCTAGTGTTCCCACCAGCCATTGCGACCCACAGCCTAGGTTGGAGGTAGAAGCAGGCTTTCCATATCTCTCCATTCTTGCTGTTTTGGTCACTGTTCTCTGCCCTCTCTCCCTTTCCACCCCTCCACCCTCCTCCAAGAATGCCAGCTCACACAGGGCTGCGTTTCCTGAGATAAGGTACTTAGAATTAGGAGTGTTGGGGAACCCCTAAAGGGTTTGTTCCTCCATTGCAATCTTCTTAATTTAATAACTTTTTATGGTACCAGTAGTTCTTAGATTTACAGAAGAATGGCCAAGATAGACGAGAGAATGCCCATATATACACCATACCCTGTGCCCACTGTTATTAACATCTTTTATTACTATGGCACCTTTGTCATGCTGAATGAACCAATGTGTATGTATCATTATTAACTAGAGTCCATACTTGATTGAGACTTCTAATTTTTACCTAATGTCCCTTGTCTGTTTCAAGATCCCATTAGGGACACCATCTTATGTTTAGTGGTCATATCTCTTAGGTTCCCCTTGACTGAGCAATTTCTCAACTGTACTGAAGGGCTTTAAATAGGGGTGTTATCTGGTCGGATTTGAGTTTTGAAAACTCTGGGACTAGAGAAATGGAGGGTTGCCCTTCAGAGATGGGTCTCAGGGAGTAAAGGCTGACAGGTGGGTTTCCTGGCACCTGGGCTCAGACCCTTGGTCTGTGAGACAGGGGTCGGGATTTGGGAGGCGGGCTATGCTGCTCGCTGGATCAGGGCCAGAAGCACTGTCAAAAATCTGGTCCTTTTACCGGGATTTTAGGTTTATTAAGGTAGCTCAGTTGTTCACTTATATTGGTCAGCAGGTATTGCCCATTTCATTCTATTGTTTATTTATTTTAATTTCCCCCCCTTTGTCTTTTTAAAATAATATATTTTATTGATTTTTTTACAGAGAGGAACGGAGAGGGATAGAGAGTTAGAAACACCGATGACAGAGAAACATCCATCAGCTGCCTCCCTCACACCCCCTACTGGGGATGTGCCCACAACCAAGGTACATGCCCCTGATCGGGATTGAACCTGGGACCTTTCAGTCCATAGGCCGACGCTCTATCCACTGAGCCAAACCGGTTAGGGCTTCCCCCTTTGTCTTTATAAGTCTTGTCAAAATTCTTCAAAGAACTTGCTTTGGTTTTATAAAATGTCTGTTTTGATAATCAATTTATTTTGCCTTAATCTATCTATTATTTTCTGCTTTCTTATTTTTTCTCTTTGTTCTGTTATTTTTTGCAACTGCTTGAATTGAATGTTTGTTTTCAATTTCTTGATGAATTTACAAATATATGAAAAGTCCTGCTTTAGCTATTCTTAGAAGTCAGCCATTAGATTTTGAAATTGAGTGACTTGTTACAGAGTTTTAACTATTATTAATTTCAATTATAATATTTTTATTTTTTATTACTTTATTGATTAAGGTATAACATATTTGTCATCATCCTCCTCATTCCCATCCCAAACCCCTCCCCACACATGTTCAGTTATATTATGAGTAGAGAACATATCTCTGTGATAGTGAGTCCTTAAAACTTATCAACACTTCCATGACCTAGTCCATGGTCATTTTTTGGATATGCTAATTGTCTAATTAAAAAGAATGCAAGAAAAGAATGCATATTCTATATTTATTGGGTGTGAATATTCAGTAATTGCGTAATTCAGATATTCTATATTTTCCCCCCAATTTTTATTGCTTTAGTTACCAGTTTCTGAGGGAGTATTAAATTCTCACCTGGAATTGTTGATTTATGTATTTCTTCCCACAGTTCTATGAGTTGCTGCTTTATAAATATTCATAATTATACTTCCGTACTCTATTATTCCTTTTGGTCAATATGTAACATTATTGTGTTTTGAATTCCATTTTTTTTAGATATTAAGATTGCTGTTCCAGTTTTCTTTGGCTTCATGTTTGGTGTATATTTCGCCATTTCTTTATATTTTGTTTTGAAATGTGTCTAAGACAAGCTATTGATGGATATTGTTTTCTTTAATCAATTGAAGTCTCATTTCAAATTGGTAAGTTTAACCTACTTGGTTTTTCTATTATTAGATTAGAACTTACTTTTAGCATCTTATGCCATATTTTCTATTTGTTGTGTGTTTTCCCTTTTTTCCTGTTTTTCATTGTGTAGGTTGACTTTTTTTGCCACTGATATAAAAGCCACACACTCTATTTTGCCCTCATTGTGATTTCTTTCTCTTGTCTAATGAGTTGGCTGTCATTGCCAGTGGTGTTAAGTAAGAGAACTGACAACAGGCATCCTTGTATCCAACTGTAGAAAGAATGCCTTCAAGTGATTCCCTATTAAATGTGATGTGTGCTGCAAAGAAGTATATTCTCTATATTATCAAAGTAAAGGATAAAACCCATTTCCCCTCTCTTCACTTAACCCCAGTTCATGAGGAATTTAAGTCATTCACTTTCATACATTACTACTTGCCAGACTTGTTAATACAGTCACATGTCACTTAACCTTGGGGATATGTTCTGGGAAATGTGTTGTCAGGTGATTTTGCCATCCTGAGAGCATCGCAGAGTGTATTTACACAAATGTAAATGGCATAGCCTATATACGCCCAGGCTGTATGGTATAGCCTATTGCTCCTAAGCTCCAAGCATGTTACTGGCCAGAATTCCATAGGCAATTGTAACAGAATGATAAGCATTTGTGTATCTAAACATAGAAAAGATACAGCACAAATATGGCGTAAAAGTCTAAAAGTGGTGCACGAGTGTAGGGCACTTGCTGTGAAAGGAGCCGGCAGGACTGGACGTTGCTCAGGAACCACCTCTAGGTGCTCCTCAGTGTCATCCTCATCCACCCCCATTGATTGAGTGGTTTGCCATCTCAATCACAGCCTTGTTGATTTCTGCAACTGCTCCTCCTTGGCAAATCCTTTGAAGTCATGGACAAAATTCTTAGGTGCTGTCTTCCGGGTGCCATTTATTCACTCCTTGGTGACAATGCGCCAAACCCAAGCAAGGCTCTTGATGCCATCGTAGATGTTTCAATCCTTCCAGACTTGTATCAGTGTTTTCTGACTGTCTTCCATAGTTGCAGCAATAGCCTGGTCAAAGTCATTCTCAAATAGTAGGCTATAAAAGCAGCTATAACTCCTCAACACATTCATGGGTTAAAGAGGTGGTATTTTTTTTCTTTAAAAAATCCCATATATATTTTTTCTTTAAAAAAATCCATATATATATGTATATATATATTCCTCACCTGAAGATATGCTTTATTTATTTTAGAGAGAGAGAAATGGGGAAGAGAGAGAAAGACATCTATGTGAAAGAGAAACATCAATCAGCTGCCTCCCATAAGCGCCCCAACCAGGAATCAAACCTGCAGTCTTTAGATATGTGCCCTAACTGGGAATCAAACCCACACATCTTTTTGGTGGATGAGACAACACTTCAACCAAATGAGCCATGTGGCCAGGGCAAAGAGGTGGTGTTTGAGGGAGAAACATCACTTTGATATTGGGATAAAGATTACCAAGAAATAGAGGAAGTCCAGAAACATCAGCAAGAACAAGCAGAATTTTGAAAAGTATGTTATTCATTTCACTGGCATAGCAATTCAGGGGGCATCTTGGAGGAGGAGCTGGTCATCCATGACTTCTTAGTACCCCTGTAGCACACTGGCAGTGTGTGCTTACTGGTCTGCTTACAGGCCCGGGGTTCTCACTGTGCCACCTCACCAAGGGTTTCCATTTGTAGTCTGCAACACTGCCCCAAGCAAGACTGTTATCTTATCCTTAAAAGCCTTGAATCCTGGCACTGACCTGGCCTCCTTATGAATGAAAGTCCTTTGGGGCATTCATTTCCAGAATAGAGAGGTTTCATACATATTGAATATGTGCTCTGGCAAGTAATTCTCCTCCACAAATATCATCTAATTTTGGCTTTCTTCACATCAGCACTTGCAGACTCACCACTCACTTTTGCATCATGTAATGGATAACAATTCTTGAATCACTTAAACCAGCCAGAGCTAGCAATAAATTTAACATTCTAGTTGGGTCCAGATTTTTCTTTCAACATCGCAAATAAACTCTTTGCTTTGATTGTGATCATCGTGGTGCTGAGAGGGATAAGCTTCAATTCATGCCAGTAGAATTTTCTCCATGTCTGAGAGCCCTTATCACATTGTTTTTAGTCTGTTGCCTTCCATGAAGTAGATTCTATAACAGTTTCTGTCCCTTTATTCTTGTTCTTCAAGATGGTACTGTGAAGTGGGACATGCTTGAATACCATCCACAATTTTTCAACTTTGCACCTTGAACTTTGTTTCCAGGTCAATCACTTGAAGTGGCCTCTCTCTGGCAATATTAGCAGTGGATGTTGGACACCTAGGGGCTATGATGAACTCAACAATATGAGATTAAGTCAAGCAGAAGAAAAAACGATGCAATCAATGCCAGGGTAACAGGGCATATCGTTTAATAGCAAATGGTGTGTGTTTTTTAAATAAGTAGAAAGAGTACACTCTAAAATAACAATAAAAACTATAGTAGTGTAAATTCATAAGCCATTATCATTACTTAGTGTTTTGAACTGTACATAATTGTATATGCTATGCCTTTATACGACTGGCAACTCAGCAGATTTGTTTATACCAGCATCTCCACAAGCAAGTGAGTAATGCCTGGTGGGATGATGTTACAATGGCTACGACATCACTAGGTGATAGGGATTTTTAAGCTTCATTATAATCTATGGCAGTGTTTCCCAAACTTTTGACATATGTGTACCCCTTCTATAATTTTTGTAATGCTGAGTACCCCTTATACTCATGAGAACATAGAATTAGGAGCAGCTAAGCACAGTGCAGTGCATAGACCCACCAAACTCCGGTGCAATGTGTACCCCCACCAAACTCTTCCCGTACCCCTGGGGGTACATGTACCACACTTTGGGAAACACTGATCTATGGGACCACCATTGTATATGCAGTCTATCATTGACCTAAATGTCATCATTGGCATGTGACTATAGAGCGTGGAGCTTTTCTGAATGAGCATACATTAATATGCAAATGTATACATTTTCTTTTGCAGAAACAGTGCTACTTAATACTAGGGGCTCAGTACATAAATTCATGCACATTGAAAGGAAATGAATTAGAAGAAATATTTTAATATCGACATTCGCCTTCTCTCTATAATAAAAGTGTCAACCAAATTCACAATCAACAATGACTGATGAAACACAAATGTGTGATTGGCTCCAGTGAGAGCTTTATATATATATAAACTTGCTTAATTAGACCTGATTTCTGATTTAGCTAAACTTTTTTCAGTGAAGCACCCCAACTTCTCTTTCAGGTAATTGTCAGCGAAACAGCAGTAAATATCAACATGAAAGCAGATTATTATTGTAGATCACACAGGGAGAACAAAGGGTAAAATATTTAACTGTAGCAGTGTTTGATTATATTCTGTTTAGTGAGAAAACCTGAAGTCATTTTCAATGTCCACCATGTTTTACTTCTTTTCAGTCAGATCAAATTTCTAAACTTCCCAAATCTACATTTTTCAGCTAATGAAAAGAAAATAGGATTCTACTGAGTCTCCTATCTACCTACTTGAGGACTTCTATGAGGATCAAATGGGATGAGGCATGGGAAAACCAAAACAGACATTTGGTTAAAGCATAAAATGTTTGCAGCTGGCTATAAAGCAAGTTGTGTTCCTGGGCTGAAGAAACTCCAAGGAGGCTAGTCGCTAGAGAGAGGAAGCCCGATGCTGCTACATGATGTCATTACCCAGTGCCCACAACCACTGTTCCTGGGCTGGGCTGTGGGCTGCATTTTGTGCCATGGGGTCTCAGCAGCACTGGTTGCAATTTGGTGGGATGTCATTCTGGGGTGATGGTAGGGCCTGTGTCCCACTTAAGGGAAGCTGAGTGTTGCTCTGTGGTGCTGTTTCTTTGTAAATGGCTAGTGCACATCATGGAAGTTCCTGCATTTAGCATCTGCCCCCTGGTGGTCAGTGTGCATCATAGCTACTGGATGGACAGTTAGAGGCACACTTAGCATATTAGCCATATATATATATATATATATATATATATATATATATATATATACACACACACACACACACACACACACACACACACACACACACACACACATTAGAGGCCTGGTGCACAAAATTTGTGCAGGAGGTGTGTGTCTGTCAGCCCAGCCTACACCTTCTACAATCTGGGACCTTCAAGGAATGTCCAACTGCCCGTTTAGGCCTGGGCAGTCGGACATCGCTGTCACAATCCAGGACTGCTGGCTCACAACTGCTTGCCTGCCTGCCTTCCTGATTGCTCCTACCTGCTTCTGCCTGCCAGCCTGATCACCCCCTAACCACTCCCCTGCCAGCCTGATTGATGTCTAACTACTCCCCTGCCAGCCTGTTTACCCCAACTTTCCTCCTCTGCGGGCCTGGTCACCCCTAACTGCCCTCCCCTGCAGAGTTGATCACCTCCAACTGCCCTCCCTTGCAGGCCTGTTTCCTCCCAACTGCCCTTCCCTGCTGGCTATCTGTGGTGGCCATCTTGTGTCCACTTAGGGGCAGGATCTTTGACCACATGAGAGCAGCTATCTTGTGTGTTGGAGGGATGGTCAATCTGCATATTACTCTTTTATTAGATAGGATAGAGGCCTGGTGCAGGGGTGGGGGCTGACTGGTTTGCCCTGAAGGATGTCCCGGATCAGGGTGTCCCTTGGGGCATGGGGTGGCCTGTGTGAGGGGCTTGTGGTGGTTTGCAGGCCAGCCACACCTCCTGGTGACCCAAGCAGAGGCCCCGGTAATCTAGGTTTATTTTTTATCTTCTAAAATTGAAACTTTATAGCCTGGAGTGAAGCCAAGCCTTCTGGTAGCTCAGTGTTGGCAGGGGATTTGTTTACCTCCTATAACTGAAACTTTGAAGCCGGCCAGGGTGTGGGCAAAGCTTAGCTTACTCCATTGCCTGGGAAACCCAAGCCTCCCTCCTGCTTTCTCTGTGTCTGCAGCCATCTTGGTTGGGTTAATTTGCATACTTGCTCTGATTGGCTGGTGGGTGTACAGGAGTGATGGCTAATTTGCATATTACTCTTTTATTAGATAGGATAGATTATAATCATGAAGAAATAGTTATATTTAATATTAAGTATTGTGGAAGTGTCAGTGAGTTGTTTACCTTAATATCCATTTTCATTTAACAGAATCTTTAATTCTTACCAGAAAACATGGCTGCATTGAATAAAGATTACATTTCCCATCATCTTTCACATTTAGGGGAGGGCATGTGATTAAATCCCAGGCAATAAGATGAAATGGCACTGCTGTGTAATAGCTTCTTGAGTGCTTTGCCCCTCTTCCTCTCCTTCATTTCTTGCTTCTTGGGATATGGATGTGATGGCTGGAGCTTCATGTTGGAACATGAGCAGGAGGACTGTCCCTGAGGAATGGTGGCAACGATGATTCTGTGGAATTCCTCCAGCCCTGCCTGCTTCTGTCAGACTTCGAAACAAGGGAAACATAAGCATCTACCTGCTTCAACCCACTGTCGTTTTGTGTCCCTGTTAATTGCAGCTGAACTTAATCCTAAGTGCCAGAGTTAAGATTTTGGGGTGTTTATTTCATCGCCCATCATTTTATGTTATGACTTTGCACTTGCATGTCATTTTGATTTTACATTTGGTCTGGGCAGCTGGACTTTGGCTTAGCAAATTTAAGTTTAAATTCTACTTTTGTCATTTATTTGCATAAAACTAGGACCATTTTTTATTTTTAACCTCATTTCTTGATTTGAAAATGGTTAATAACATGCATCTTGCATGACTATTGTGAGATTCAATCTTTGTAAAGTGCTCAACAGGATGCATATCACATAGTAGCCACTTGATGCATTTTTTTTTGTCATCCTCTTCTTTACTCCCTATGTTGAGGAGTCATATTCTGCTCCATAGAATAGTATTCCAAAGTACTTCCCATAAAAATGGTTATATTTAGTCACTGAGTGGCTTATCCTGTGATTTCTGCCCCACTTAATAACTTCTCCATCTTTCCCTATTAGTTTCGGGGTATCTGTGCCATTTGTCAGTATCTAGGGTGGGAGTGAGTTATTGTACCTTAATTTAAAGCATGTCATGATCTATTACCTTTAAATATAATTTTCAAGGAAGGTAGAAAATACGTACTCTTTTAGCAAAGTGACAAACTTCAGGGTTTCTGCAGCGCGTTAGTTTGGTGGAATCTTCTTCGGTTCCTTCAGTGGTGCAGGCCCTTTGGACACGGGTTGAATAGATCAGTGAGAGGTCGGGCACATGTTCTGAGTGGATACACCCACAGAGGAAGGACTGATTGGTGTCAAGGGGAGGCTGCAGGTGTAAGGTAAGTGTTCATAACCGAATCTGTCCCTGAAGAGGAGATTGAATAGGAGTAGGGCTTTTCTTGGTAGATGGTTGGAAATGTGCTGGGTAGATCTGGGAAGGACATTTGAAGGAGAGAGGGCCTGCTGAGGAGCACAGGTGTGAAATGGCCATGCTGCCTGCGCACCAGGAAGTGGCTCTGAACTGGTCCAGTACAGGTAAGAACATACGTTTTGTGCAGTTCTGGGGTAGAATGGATTAAAAGCTATAGGGAGACACCAGAAAATACAGTATTTTCAGAGGGTTGAGTAGGTATTTCCTAAGATCTCTGAGGCATCAGGGTGGGAGGGGGGAGGAGGATTAGATTATTCAAGGGGAACTGCCCCCCTTAGCTCCTTACCACCCCTCCCCCCCAGATAAGGCAGGAAGCTACTGCAGTCAGCCACATGAGAGGCAATGAAGGCTGGAGTCAGATAATGTCACCTGGTGTAGAGAGAGGGGAGTGTGTTTGAGACATATCAAGGGGACAGAATTGACAGTGCTTGGCTACTGATTGGATAAGGAAGTTCAGGGCTGACTCTCACTTCCCAAAGTGAGTGACTGAGTGAATGATAAGGTCATTAGCCCGGACAGAGCATCCGCAGGAGAAGATAGTGGGGAAGACACTGAGCTGACTGGGGACACGCTGAGATAGTGCTGTCTCTTCAGAAACTCTTTCCTCTCCACCTGCTCCTCATTTTTACAGGGTGCTTCTTGAAACCAACGGACATGCACCTGCCTCTGCTGTTAATGCATAATAGCAGCTCAGTTTCAAACGTGGTGAATGGGGAAAGGATTTCCCACGCTAGGAGGAAGCTCAGACTAGAGCAATATCTGAGAAATGGCATGGGAGGTTAGGAAGGCAGACTCAATGTACAAAAGTTCTTTGGGCTCAAATCCTCAGGAAATTCCTTGCAGGAAAGACACATGACTCTCAGTGGACAATACCTGCGGAATCTCTGACATATGGGAAACATGTGGGAACAGATGGGAGGTGGAAACCATGGCCCAAACTCATGTAGGACAGTCTGTGAACTGGTGGGAGCCCCACAGCCTGTGTTCAACCCCCGGAGGAGGCTGACTCGGGAGTCAGAGTGATTTCTCCGTAAGAGCATCCAGGGGGGACTGGGTCCTCAATGCCTCCCCCCTGCCCCAGTTGGCCCTCAGGACAAGGACTAGGGTATGTACTCCTGGTTCTCTTCCCACAGGAAGTCACCACATGAGTGGGAAAGTAAGACTGCAGGAAGGATGAGCCAAGGAAGTCTGTATCATTGCCTGTCTGCAAAATGAGCTAAACTCTTGATTTGTAGTGGGTACAATATGAGTGTGTTTTTTAATGAAATGTATTGGGGTGACATCTACAATATATTATAAAGAGGTAATATGCAAATCAGGCCTGGACTCTGTAATGGGTCACGACCAGACAGGATGAGGTTGCATGCACAGGTGAGGCTTAGAGCGGAGATGAAGACAGGCAGGGGGCCTGCTCGAGCTGGCGCAGTGGCTTGCGCAGTCTCAGAGTGGTCACAGGCAGGGGGCCAGGGGATGCTGTGAGTCAGGTATGGGTCCTGGCCCTGTTCTGGGTGCCTCCTTGCAAGGCAGGAGACGGAGCACCTCTTTGAACGATTTCAGTCATGCGCTGGGCCTCTAGTAGGTTAATGAAGTTGTATACATTTCAGGTGTACAATGCTATACATCATCTGTATATTGCATTGTGTGTTTACTAGCCAAAGTCGAAATCTTCTGTTATCATCTATTTGATCCCCGTGACCCTTTATAACCTCTTCTTACAACCTGTGTTTCAATAAAGGCTCTATAGATACAATTTCACAGTGGCCTCTTCAATTTCCAGGCACTCTCCTAGAACTTTGTCTATTTTTGGTGTTTTTATGGTATGGTGGGGCATTCAGCCCTGTATCAGAATGTCCTTGTTTGGACATCTGGCTGACCTTTAAGTTCTGTGGCTTTTCAGCTGAGAATGGGTGTGATGTTCCACAGACCAACGGCTCATGCTGCTCTATTCAGCTGGTTGGAAGTCCAGGCGTTAAAGCACCCTTTGCTGTTCATCCTTTAATTGATTAGGGAGGTGATTTGTTTATGAGGATTTCTTTTGCTGTAGTATGAGGGCTGGTTTTATAGAGGCAGTCACAGGATGTTTTCTACACGTTGGGATATGTGGTGAGGCGAAAGGGGCATGGGTTCCGCCTCTTGCTGACCTGAACTGGAATTCTGCCCCATCGGTTACTGGCTGGGTGACGGTGACAAGTTAGTTGGTCTCTCTGCATCTCTGTCACTTCCCTTATAAAATGGGTGTGATGACACCTGCTTTATGGGGCCTTTGGGAGGGTTAAATGAGGTAAAGCATGCCAGACACCTGGAACATAGTAGGAGCTTTCCCTCCTTCCCTCCTAGAGAGAGAGGCTGGCTTGAAAGAAGCACAACAACCAGGGGCAGAGAGCTTGGATCCAAGTGCTGCGCCCAGTCCTCCCAGCTCCAAGAAGCTCTGGTTCTTGGAGCATCACTTGCCTCCTCCGTGCAGGAGGATTGATGTGACTATTTCTCTAATTCATTCTCTCAGATGCTCTGAGGCCCCAACTAATATCGTTGAGAACCTTTGAGAACAAAGCCCTGAATCATTGTGATTTGAGAGGCTGTGCCTGAGGGTCAAGAAGGAGAGAGGAGGGCATGTTTGTCTGTATCAGTCTGTGTGGGCAGGATGTTCAGTCGATACTCACAGACGTTTGTTCGTGTGGGGCTCAGCTCTGGCCACGTTAGGTGTAGCAGCGTCTGTCTACATGACTCTCTGAAGGTGGGAGCTGGCCTGGAGCTAGATCAGAGGAAGAGACAAGAACTCCTCAGGGGAGACAGCATCCTGGGGCATATGCCGGCCTTTGACAGATGTGTGAGCCCTAAAGTAAATAAACCTCCATGGGCTATGTCTCTGTGATCTTCTGTGAACCGGCAGTGGCCCTGGTAGTAAGCAGGCCCAAAAAATGAAATCTGCAGCAACATGGAAGGACCTCGAGGGCATTGTGCTAGTGAAATAAATCAGACAGAGGAAGACAAATACCACAAGGTTTTACTTATAGGTAGCTCCTAAGACACAAAATAAATGAACAAGCAGGTCGGAAACAGACTCACGGTTACAGAGGATGTTTTGATGGTTGCCGAATGGGAGGGGACTTGGGGGGTGGGTGAGAAGGTGGTGGGATTCAGAGTTGGTTGTTACAGAATAGGTCGTGGGGAAATGAAATGCAGCCTAGGGAATACAGTCAGTAACATTGTAATAACTATGGTGTCAGATGGGTACCAGGTTTATTGGGTGCTCACTTTGTACGTTATATAAAGTCTAATCACTGGATTGTACAGCCGAAACTAATATAATGTAATTTTCAGTCATAATTGAAAAATTAAAAGTTATTTTAAAAAACAGAGAAGAGAGGCATGACTATTTGTGTGGGACCCTGCTCTAAAACCTTAAATGACTCCCAATTGCCTCCTTGTCACAAGACACCCCCTGTTCTTATCTTATGTAATAAAACCCTAATATGCAAATCAACTGAACGGCAGATCTACTGGCTAAATGACCAGCTGCTGTGACACACACTGACCACCAGGGGGCAGATGTGCAATGCAGGAGCTGCCCCCTGGTGGTCAGTGCTCTCCCAGAGGGGGAGTGCCACTCAGCCAGAAGCCAGGCTCATGGCTGGTAAGTGCAGTGGCAGTGGCAGGAGCCTCTCCTGCCTCCACTGCAGGCAGGCGGTAAGGAGCAAGGAGTCCTAGACTGCAAGAGGGTGCAGGCCAGGCTGAGGCAAAATCCCCCTCCCCTGATGCCATGCACAAATTTTGGCCTCTAGTATTAAGTGCCTCTAGTATTAAGTGAACACCTCTGTATTAAGTGAATACAGGCCTCTAGTATTAAGTGAACACCTCTGTATTTTGCCTAAAAGTATGTGAGCTACTATGGTGTACAACCAAGAAATCATGATTAACACAGGAAGAATACCCACAAGTCATCATTCCATTGTCACAGGTGCGCAGGCTGGTGAGCAGACTCGTACTTCCTCTGACCTTGTCTCTGAGCACGAGGTTCAGCTCCATCGCCCTCTCCTCCTGGTCTTCTCCCCTTCAGGCAGGGCAGGGAAAGTTGACTGGATTACAGAATAACTTGGACTGAATTCAGACTCATGTCTGCTGCCTGAATTCCTTCCAGAGCGAGTCAGCCAGGCCTCTGGTGTCGCCCATCTCTCCCTGGGCACCTGAAAAGACGGGGAGCTCACCCTGAAATGCGACAAGTGCGTATTTTAGAGTCCCGGTGGTTAAAATGTCACCCTTTCATCTGTCTTCATTGAGTCCAGATTTGCCCTCTAAAGTGACCCAGAACAATTCTGTTCTCTTTCTGACAGTACTTTTTAGCTATTTGAAGTCAGATACAATAAGTGTTTAGTTTTTTCTCCTGTAAACGGAACTTCTGGGCTTTTAAATGCAACTCCTCACATTATTATTTTGAGTTAGCCTGACTTCTCAGTTGCCCTTCTTCGGGAATACTCTAGTTTGTAAGGGTCTGCTTAGTATTGATGACCATCTCTGTCACTCTGGTATTGAAAGTTTGTTAAGCTAGATGTAAATATGTGTGTGTGTGTGTGTGTGTGTGTGTGTGTGTGTGTGTGTGTGTGTAATACATATATGTCATATCAAGTACTGTATGAATACTTTCATCTACATTTTTTTTGAATGTGCACCACAGTGTTGATTCACAGCCTCTTCTAGTCAACCAAAACCCTTGACCCTTTTCTTTTCTTTCTTTTTTTAAAAAAATATATTTTATTGTTTTTTACAGAGAGGAAGGGAGAGGGATAGAGAGTTAGAAACATCAAAGAGCCACCTCCTGCACACCCCCTATTGCGGATGTGCCCACAACCAAGGTACATGCCCTTGACCAGAATCGAACCCAGGACCTTTCAGTCTGCAGGCTGAAGCTCTAGCCACTGAGCCAAGCCGGTTTCAACTCCCTTATACTTTTCACAAGTTCTGCTAACCAACCAGGTCTACCAGCCATCACTCTCCGTTTCTAAGACATCTCAGGTCTTTAGAGAACAGTAGCTTATGGAATTTCCTTTTGCAGGAGAACAGTCTGGAATCAGCGTAGCACCAGGTTAGAAGTCTGTCCTTGACCTGCTCCCAACTCTGCCATGACTCACACTGTCCATGGACTCCACTTTCCTCTCCCTGGGCCTCAGCATTTTCTCTTCTAAATTACAGGAGGCTGGGACCATCATATTGGTGCCCGGCCAACTTCTGGGGTTTGGCAAAGGTCTATGGAAAGGAAAGGGGTACTTAAATGATGTAAGTTTTGCATGATTTGGTATTTTTAAATTAAATTGTACTATTTTCTTTTTTTTTTTTTTTTTTTTTTTTTAAACTTTTAAAAATGTATTTATTTATTTTTTTTTTTATTTTTTTTTAATATATTTTATTGATTTTTTTTTTTACCCCCTCCCTCCCTCCCACACATCCCCTCCCTCCCCAGAGTTTTGTGTCCATTGGTTGCACTTATATGCATGTATACAAGTCCTTCGGTTGATCTATTATCTCCCCCAGATCTTCCTCCCGTCCCCACTGTAACTTGACAGTCTACTTGTTGATATACTGTCTCTATATCTATCTTATGGTTCACCAGTTTATAATGTTCTTTATTATCCACAAATGAGTGAGGTCATGTGGTGTTTCTCTTTCATTGATTGGCTTATTTCACTCAGCATGATGTTCTCCAATTCCATCCAGGATGCTGCAAATGATGAGAAATCCTTCTTTTTTATGGCAGCATAGTATTCCATTGTGTAGATGTACCATAGTTTTTGGATCCAATCATCTGCTGACGGACACTTAGGCTGTTTCCAAATTCTGGCTATTGTAGATTGTGCTGCTATGAACATAGGAGTGCATATATCCTTTCTGATTGGTGTTTCAAGTTTCTTGGGATATATTCCTAGAAGTGGGATTACTGGGTCAAATGGGAGTTCCATTTTCAGTTTTTTGAGGAAACTCCACACTGTTCTCCACAGTGGTTGCACCAGTCTACATTCCCACCAGCAGTGCGCGAGGGTTCCTTTTTCTCCGCAACCTCGCCAACACTTGTCGTTTGTTGATTTGTTGATGTTGGCCATTCTGACAGGTGTGAGATGGTACCGCATTGTTGTTTTGATTTGCATCTCTCGGATAATTAGTGACTTTGAGCATGTTTTCATGTGCTTTTTGGCCTTCCTTCTGTCTTCTTTTGAAAATATTCTATTTAGGTCCATTGCCCATTTTTTAATTGGATCATTCATCTTCCTTTTATTTAGTTGTATAAGCTGTTTGTAGATGTTGGAGATTAAACCTTTATCAGTGGTAACATTTGCAAATATGTTCTCCCACACAGTGGGCTTTCTTGTTGTTTTGTTGATGGTTTCTTTTGCTGTAAAAAAGCTTTTTATTTTGATGTAGTCCCATTTGTTTATTTTCTCTTTAGCTTCCATTGCACTAGGGGTAGTATCAGTGAAGAAGTTTTTTTGGCATACGTCTGAGATTTTGTTGCCTGTGGATGCTTCAAGTATTTTTATGGTTTCCCGTCTGATGTTTAAGTCCTGTATCCATTTTGAGTTTATTTTTGTGTATGGTGTAAGTTGGTGATCTAGTTTCATTCTTTTGCATGTATCTGTCCAATTTTCCCAACACCATTTATTGAAGAGACTGTCTTGACTCCATTGTATATTAGTGCCTCCTTTGTCAAATATTAATTGAGCATATTGATTTGGGTTGATATCTGGGTTCTCGATTTGATTCCATTGATCTATATGTCTGTTTTTGTGCCAGTACCAGGCTGTTTTGAGAACAGTGGCTTTGTAATACAGTTTGAAGTCTGGTATTGAGATACCTCCTACTTTACTCTTCTTTCTCAGGATTGCTGTGGCTATTCGGGGTCTTTTATTGTTCCAAATGAACTTTTGGAGAGTTCTTTCTAGGTCAGTGAAATATGCCGTTGGTATTTTAATGGGGAGTGCATTGAACTTATAGATTGCTTTAGGAAGTATGGACATTTTGATGATGTTGATTCTACCAATCCATGAATATGGTATGTTCTTCCATCTGTTTACATCTTCCTCTATTTCTTTTTTCAGTGTCGTGTAGTTTTCCGCAAATAGGTCCTTTACTTCCTTAGTTAAGTTTATTCCTAGGTATCTTAATTTTTTTGGTGCGATCGTAAATGGAATTGCTTTTTTAGTCTCTGTTTCTATAAACTCACTGTTGGTGTATAGAAATGCCATAGATTTCTTGGTGTTAATTTTGTATCCTGCTACATTGCCAAATTCATTTATTAAGCCAATTAGTTTTTTAATGGAGTCTTTTGGGTTTTTTATATACAATATCATGTCGTCTGCAAATAAGGATAACTTTACTTCTTCTTTTCCAATTTGGATGCCTTTTATTTCCTCCTCTTGTCTAATTGCAATGGCTAGTACTTCCAGTACTATGTCAAAGAGGAGTGGCGATA
Organism: Pipistrellus hanaki; assembly: GCF_964339955.1. Lineage (NCBI taxonomy): Eukaryota > Metazoa > Chordata > Mammalia > Chiroptera > Vespertilionidae > Pipistrellus > Pipistrellus hanaki. The sequence continues at coordinate 9,144,047 of NC_140516.1, read as the reverse complement.
GTGGGCATCCCTGTCTTGTTCCTGTCCTTAGAGGGAATGGTTTTAGTTTTTGCCCATTGAGTATGATGTTTGCTGTGGGTTTATCATATATAGCTTTTATTACGTTGAGGTATGATCCTTGTACTCCCACCTTGTTAAGAGTTTTTATCAGGAAAGGGTGTTGGATTTTATCAAATGCTTTTTCTGCATCAATTGATATGACTATATGATTTTTATCTTTCAACTTGTTTATGTGATGTATCACGTTTATTGATTTGTGGATATTGTACCAACCTTGCATTCCTGGTATAAATCCTACTTGGTCATGGTGTATGATCTTTGTGATGCTCTGCTGGAGCCGATTTGCTAGAATTTTGTTGAGGATTTTGGCATCTATGTTCATGAGGGATATTGGCCTGTAATTCTCTTTCATTGAGTTGTCTTTATCGGGTTTTGGTATTAGGGTGATGCTGGCTTCATAGAAGGAGTTTGGAAGTGTTCCTTCCTCTTGAATTTTTTGGAATAGTCTGAGGAGGATAGGTTTTAGTTCTTCCTTGAATGTTTGGTAAAACTCTCCTGTGAAGCCATCTGGCCCTGGGCTTTTGTTTGCTGGAAGCTTTTTGATGACTGTTTCAATTTCTTCCCAAGTCACTGGTCTATTGAGATTTTTAGATTCTTCCTGATTGAGTTTTGGAAGTTTGTATTTTTCTAGGAATATGTCCATTTCCTCCAGGTTGTTCAGTTTGTTGGAATAGAGTTGTTCGTAGTATTTTGTAACAATCCGTTGTATTTCGGTGGGGTCTGTTGTTATTTCACCTCTTTCATTTCTGATTTTGTTTATTTGGGTCCTCTCTCTTTGTTTCTTGGTTAGCCTGGCTAGAGGTCCATCTATCTTGTTTATTCTTTCAAAGAACCAGCTCTTGGTTTTGTTGATCTTATGTATTGTTTTTTTGGTCTCTATGTCGTTTATCTCTGCTCTGATTTTTGTTATTTCCTTCCTTCTGCTTACACTGGGTTTTTCTTGTTGCTCCTTTTCTAACTCTTTGAGTTGTAGAGTTAGATCATCTGTTACTATTTTTTCTAGTTTTTTGCAATAGGCTTGTAAGGATATGAACTTCCCTCTCAAAACTGCTTTTGCTGTGTCCCAAAGATTTTGGATTGTTGTGCTTTCATTGTCATTTGTTTCCAGGATGTTTTTAATTTCTTCCTTGATTTCTCTGGTAACCCAGTCCTTGTTTAATAGCAAGCTGTTTAGTCTCCATGTGTTTGATTTCTTTGGATTATTTTTATTGTAGTTAATTTCCAGTTTTATGCCATTATGGTCTGAGAAGATACTTGATATGATTTCTATCTTCTTGAATTTGAAGAGACTTTGCCTATGTCCCAAAATGTGGTCTATCTTTGAGAATGTCCCATGTGCACTTGAGAAGAATGTATATTCTGTGGCTTTGGGGTGGAGTGTCCTGAAGATGTCAATTAATTCCATCTGGTCTAGTGAGTCATTTAGGATTGATATTTCTTTGCTGATTTTTTGTTTAGATGATTTGTCGAAGGGTGACAGTGGGGTATTAAAATCTCCTACTATGATTGTATTGCTATTAATCTCTCCCTTAATGTCCTCTAGCAGTTTTTTAATGTATTTGGTTGCTCCTGTATTGGGTGCATATATATTTACCAGGGTTATTTCTTCTTGTTGGATTGTTCCCTTTAGTATTATGAAGTGGCCTTCATTATCTCTTGTTATGTCCTTCACTCTGAGATCTAATTTGTCAGATATAAGTATTGCTACCCCAGCTTTTTTTTCATTTCCATTTGCCTGGAAAACTTTTTTCCATCCCTTCACCCTCAGTCTGTGTGCATCTCTTTTTCTGAGGTGGGTTTCTTGTAGACAACAGATGTATGGGTCTTGTTTTCTTATCCAATCTGTTACCCTATGTCTTTTGATTGGAGCATTTAATCCATTTACATTTAAGGTTATTATTGATAGGTACTCATTTGACGCCATTTTTATTCTATACCCGTGTTCCTTCTTCACTTCTTATTTCTTTATTTTTACAGTAGACCCTTTAGCATTTCTTGCATTGCTGGTTTGGTGGAGATAAATTCCTTCAGTCTTTTTTTGTCTGTGAAGCTCCTGATTTCCCCTTCAATTTTGATTGATAGCCTTGCTGGGTACAGTATTCTTGGATTCAGACCCTTCCTTTGCATGACTTTGTATATTTCATCCCATTCCCTTCTGGCCTGATAAGTTTCTGTTGAGAAATCAGTTGCTAGTCTGATGGGGGTTCCTTTGTATGTAACTTTCTGTCTCTCTCTGGCTGCTTTTAAGATTCTTACTTTGTCGTTGTTGTTTGCCAATTTAATTATAATGTGCCTTGGAGTCTGTCTTCTGGGATTCATTTTGCTTGGGACTCTGCGGGCATCTTGGATTTGTGTGGGTTTTTTCTTTTCTATTTCAGGAAAGTTTTCTGTCATTATTTCTTGAAATACTTTTTCCATGTCTACCTCAGTTTCCTTTCCTTCTGGAACCCCTATTATTCGAATATTATTTTGTTTTGTTTTGTCCCAAAGCTCCCGTAGGCTCTCCTCCTGCTTTTTAATCTTTTTTTCTAGAAGTTGCTCTACTTGGGTATTTTTTTCCATCTTATCTTCTAGCTCACTGATGCGGTCCTCTGCTTCATCTAGTCTACTCTTGATGCTTTCTATTGAGTTCTTCATGGTAGCGATGTCACTTTTCATTTCTTCTTGGTTCTTCTTCAGTTCCTCATGGCTCTCCTTCATTTCCTCATGGTTCTTTCTCATTTCTTCTTGGCTTTTGTCAAATTTCTCTTCCATTCTTTTTAGCCATGCTATGATCATTACTCTGAATTCTTGCTCTGGCAGGCTGCTTACCTCTGGCTCGTTTACTTCCTTTTCTGGTGATGCCTGCTTTTCTTTCAAGTGCGGACTATGTTTTTGTCTCCCCATGGCCTCTCTTTTCAGGATGTCTGGTTATGTGGTATTCCTTCTCCCGAGACCTGTGATCATGGAAGCATGGAATGGAGTCTAAATTGTACTATTTTCAATATAACATTTTGAATGTGTAATTCCCTACGATTGATTTCATCTAAATACATTTACAAATGAGAGCCATTTTTTCTTTTTACTATATTCTGGTAAACAGTGCAGCTGCCCTGCCTGTGGAGGGGTGGCCAGAGCACCCACGTGGCTGGGCCTGACCCGTCCTCCCCCAGCCCGACCCTCCCCACCGGAGCCCCCGCTCTCTGCCTGGAAGCTGCCCTCAGCAGATGGATGGGCAAGCTCGGCTCTGAGGAAATTCACTCAGCCCCGGAGCAGCCTGAGAAACAAATGCTTCTGTTGTAAACATCTCACACAGCCATGACTACAGCCTCCCTCAGAGCCCCACGGAGGGGCGCCCCGCCCTCTGTGATCCCTGTGGGGGGGACACTGTGCTTTATGGAGGGTTTCCTTTGCAAGGGGATTGGTGAGTGTAGCGAAGGTGGAGAGAAGCAGGAGTTCAGGCAGCATCTTCCCGGCCCTCAGGCATAGCTGACCCATGTGGATGTTTTGGTTCTGGGTCCAGGAGCATGGTAGGAAAGGAGATGTGTAGGTCCCAGCAGGCTCTGCCCTGCTGTAAGTTCAAGTTCACACCCAGGCTGAGCCTCCTGTCTGACCTCAGTGTGGACAAACACCCCATGTCAATGTCACTGAGCAGCAGCAGTCTGCATTGTACCAGACGGCAAATCAGTCTGCAAGGGCTGCCCCAGTAGCATGCCGCAGCCTGGGTGGGTGGCTCACCCACGGAATGGGACGTCACACCCTTCTGAGGGTAAAACATCCCAGGCCAAGGTGTTGGCTGTTTGGTGGGTTATGAGGCCTCGTTCCCTGGCTGTGCAAGGCCACCTCCTTGCTGCGTCTTCACGTGATTGCTCCTCTGTGTGCGCAATCCTGGTGTTTCTGTGGCCTGTTCTCTCTTCTGTTTTTGTCCTCTTCTTGTTTACTATGGCAGTAATTATACATAATGATGTTCATCCCTTTCCAAAGCACACTTATGTTAATTTTGCGAAGTATAGGCAGTCATGTCACCAGCACCCTAATCAATGCAAAGAACAGCCCCCTTGTGCTCCTGTGCTCTTGATCCCATTCCTCTGCTCCTCCCCCTCCCCCGGCCCCCGACAGTGACTGATCGGCTTCCTATCACTAGTGGCCTTTTCTAGAATTTCATACAAATGGGATCACTTAGTATACAATATTTTCTGTTTGACTTTAAAGTATATATATATATATATATATATATATATATATATATATATTTTTTTTTTTTTTTTTAAATTTATTTATTTTTTTCAGAGAGGAAGGGAGAGTTAGAGAGAGACAAAAACATCATAATGAGGGAGAATCATTGATAGGCTGCCTCTTGTATGCCCCACCTGGGGATCAATTCTGCAGCCCAGGCATATGCTCGGATCAGGAATCAAACCATGACCTGCTTTTTCCTATGCTGATGCTCAACCACTGAACTACACCATCTGGGCTCTGTTTGATTTTTTAAATTTAGCATATTTTTGAGCTTCATTGATGTTGTTGTATGTATTAACTTTTTGTTCCTTTTATTGGTTTGTTTATATGTGTGTAGACACACACACACACACACACACACACACACACACACACACACACGTATATCTACTAGAGGCCTGGTACACGAAATTCATGCACTTGGGAGTGGGGAGGGTCTCTCAGCCTGGCCTGCACCCTCTCACAATCTGGGATCCCTCAGGGGGATATCTGACTAATGGCTTAGCCTGCTTCCCTTAGCAGTCAGACACCCTTAGCACTGCTGCATGAGCCCAGCATGCCCCATGGTGGTAGGTGTGTGCCATAGTGATTGGTCATTCTGCCATTCGGTCGATTTGCATATTAGCCTTTTATTATATAGGATAGGGGTGTCGAACTCAATCAGAGAAGGGGCCAAAATCTAAAATCCAGCCTAAATCGCGGGCCGAATGGTTTACTGAACAGTCATAAACTGACAATGTCATAAACTGACAGCGGAGTGCAGTGATGACAGCGCGGTGCGGGCCACATTGCAAGGCCTGGCAGGCTGGATTTGGCCCGCGGGCCGTGTGTTTGACACATGTGATATAGGATATGTATACCTATGATGTGCTGTTTCCAGTTTTTGGCTATTATGAATAATGCTATTATAAACATTTGCACACATGCTTATATGGAGACATGTTTTATTTCTTTAGGTTGAATGCCTAGGAGTGGGATTGCTTGACAGTATGGTAGTTACATTTAATAGCACAAGGTATTGTCATATTGTTTGCAGGACATCTATGACCTGTGCATTCCCACTGCCATGCAGGAAAGAGTCCAATTGCTCCACATCTTTACCAACTCACTGACAATCTTCTCAACTTTATCATTAAAAATTGTTTTTTTCAATTAAAGTTTACATTCAATATTATTTTGTGTTAGTTTCAGGTGTACAACCTAGTGGTTAGACAATCATAGACCTTTCATAGTGTTTCCCCGATACCGTCTTTTAAACTTCAGTCATTCTAGTGAGTGTGTAAGGGTATTTCATTGCGGTTTTAATGAGCATTTCTCTGGGGACTAGTGACCTGGACACCTTTTCATGTGCTTATTGGCCATTTGACATCCTCTTTCTAAAATGTTCCCACCTTTTGTCCATTTTTATTAGTTGTATTGGTCCCCCCACTAAGTTGCAGTTCTTACACATTCTGAGTGCAAGCTCTAGGTCTTGAAAATGTTGTTTCCAGTCTGTGGCTTAACCCAGTGTTTCCAATCTCTTTTTATAAGGGCACCTGTCATGTTTTGAGATCTCTCCAAATACTGTGGCATTTTGGGATAGTGGGGGTCAGGACTTCAACATATGACTATTTTTTTTTGGGAGGACACAATTCAACCCACAAAAGATTGGAAGAAAAACAGGTTTGTAGGGAAGAAGGGGCAAAAGAGGAAAGTGAGGCAGAGTAGAGTTTGGTATTTAGGTATGACCTCATGGTCTGCTAAGACTTTGAGAGTCACGGATTCATAGTAATGTATTATTTTACTGGGACTTTGATTTGAGCCTCGCGCCCTGTGAGCCGGGGACTCTGTCCTCTGTATACACCTTACATAGGGGCTGGGATACTCCAGTACCTGTGAGAGCTTGAGAACACTCCGGACACAGGGCCTGCTGTGGCACTGCTTCTGCACATGGCCGCATTTAGGAAGGTGCTAGACATCACTGCTCCTGCCCCACCTCGCTGAGTGCCTGAAACAGGTGCATTCTTTAGTTCACGACAGCCCAGCATCTCACAGATGAAACTGAGACTGGAGGGTGCAGAGAATGAGGGTCCCTAATGAAGGGGTGGTGTGAGGATGTCTGGGAGGGGCGGTCAGAGCGCTGAGGAGCAGGAGGAGGAAAAGCATTGCAGATATGTAAGAGAGAACGCTGCTACTGACGGATCCCCTGGAAGGTCTAGGTGCGGATCCCTACTCACCGCACCAGCTTAGCTTTCCGTTGAAAGCTTCTCTCTGGCCAGGTTTAGGGGCTGAGGAGATAGGCGGGGAGGGTTGAGAGGTGGGAGCAGGGAAGTAACCACAGGAAACGGGTCACTAATGCTGCAGCCAGGTCAGAGATGACACTTTTAACTTTTTCCAGCAGGTGGCGCCATCCAGCTGATTATCCGCTGAGAGCTGGCGCTGGCTGGAAAAAAACGTTTGCCTGAGGTCTTCCCACACTGAGGTGGTCAGGAGCTGCCGGGGCACCGGGAAGGTGCCGGTCTGATGCTTTCTCCCCTCGGAGGAAGAAAGAGGGTATTCGTCCTTCCCTTGAACATCTGACCTCTGCATGTGGGCTTGCTGGAGAGAAGGGACGCTAGTGTGGCTCCTGGACTTGCTGGCCGGGGTGGCCAGTCGGCAGGGCTCCCAGAAGGCTCTGCTCCCCCGGCAACTTGGAGCTTTCTTGGGATCAGGGTGAAAGGCTCCCAGTAACACCCTGGCCCCTCCCCCAGCGGGCCCATTCCGTTTGCTGCCTTTTAGATGTGATGAACTGATTGTAAGCATTCCCCTAAATAATGCCCATTTGGATTGGAATTCATGTGTCTAAACGAAGAACTGAGGTCGTCCCCGTCCTGGTCTGGCACACGCTCCATAGCAGGCAGGGGCAGATGCTGCATTTGAATGCAGACACTTCCACCACCTGCTGTGTGACCTGGGCAGGCTTCTTCACCTCTCTGTGCCTCGGAGTCCTTTACTGTAAAACAGTGTTTCCCAACCTTCTCTCATGATGAGAATCACCTGGTGGAGCTGTTAAACTACAGATTCCTGAATCCCAACTAAGAGGTGCTAAACTAGAATTTTGGGGAGCATATAGGTAAAATTGTACAGAGCACTAAGTTAGGTATGCAATTTTACCTATATGCTCCCAAACATTCTAGTTTAGCACCTCTTAGTTGGGATTCAGGAATCTGTAGTTTAACAACTCCACCAGGTGATTCTCATCATGAGAGAAGTTTGGGAAACACTGCTGTAAAAGGAAGTGGTAGCAATTCATATCTCGTGCGTTCTCTCGGAGGGTTAGTAAACATCAGTAGGGAAGTGTCTGATGGGCAGTTACATCTAAGCATTGTCATTACCATCCGCTGAGCGGGAGAGTTTTCTCAGCTAGGTGATGCCACACGCACACCTGGCTGCAGTAGGTCCCATCAACGGGAACTGGATTCAGAAAGGGGAAATAGAGCTTCTAGCAGGGAGGGGGACAGCCCTGCTGTGACTGGAGGGCCACCGGGCGCCCACCCCTTCCCCAAGAGAGACCTGCTCTTCAGGTAACAGAGACTCAGGACCCAGGGAAACTCTGATGATGGGAAAGGGAGAGGGAGCAGGAGGGGGAGGGTGTGAGGGCCGCTGCTTACAGCTGGGTACCAGCAGCAGCGGGGACATCCAGCTGGGTCCGTGCATGAGACACAGGACCAGAGCCAGCCCTAGGAGCTGTGCCAGCCAGGAGCATGGCCCCCAGCCCACGGGGAGAACCCAGAACCAGGAGCCAAAGCTGGCCAGGCCTCAGGCCACGCGTGGTGGGCCCGGGGAAGAGATTCTGCTGGCATGAGGGGCCATGGAGGGCTCCACCTCCTTGTCACCTCGGACCCGCCTTGGAAGAGCAGCCAGCGAAGGGCTGAAAGAGTGAGTCCCTGTGGGCGCTTCTTGGGGCCCCTCCAGCCAGAGCAGCAGGTGCCTCGGACGAAGCGCACGAAACAGGGGTCAGCCCTTCATTCCGGGGTGGGGAACCTTTTTCTACTGAGGGCCGTTTGGACATTTATAACATCATTTGTGGGCCATACAAACCATCACCTTAACAATTAGCCTGAATAGCCTGATGTCTCACACTGTGCTGTGTCAGTGTGCCCACGGTATTTGAAAAAAAAATAAAAATAAATAAAAGCCTGCTATATTTAGTCAAACATTTCATTAATTCAGTGCCTTGGCAGGGCCAGAGCAGATGATAAGGCCCGGGAGTCGGACGTTCCCCACCCCTGAAGCTTCATTGCTGGATCCACGAGGGGGTGAGAGGAGCATTCTCAGGCCGGAGACCAGGCAGTGACTTTTTGCCAGTGTTTCAAAAATGTAACAGACCAGCAGGTCCATGCTCGACCCAGCTGTGCCCAGCCCTGGCCTTGCTTTCCCATCCCTGTGGCCACCGGAGTCTCATTGGCCCGCGGAGGGTGCTGAGGAGAGGGCAGCTGGGTAGGCTGGGAAGGCTGGCATGGCCTGACCTCGGCCTGTTATTCCCATGGCACCTGGAGTGCATCCCGGGCGGGAGAGGGGCTGCTGGGGAAGAGCAGGGTCGGAATTATGATTCCACCAACTGCATGCTGTGTGCCTTTGGGCAAGTTACTTGTCAGCTCTGTGTCTCAGGGCCCTTCTTTCTAAAACGAGAACATGAACAGTGCCTCCCTCACGACACACTGAGAGGATTAACTGAGGAATGCATGCCATGCATTTGGAATAGTTGTAACTATCCGTACAACATTTAGACTTAACCACCAAGCATTGCTTCTTATCACTAAGTACACATTCACTTTGCATCACACCTCAAACCACAGCGTTTGTGGCCTTTGGGACAGATGGACGTGTGGGAAGGTACTGTGAACTCTACGTCATCCTCTGCCCCAAGGGGGCGAGCTGTGAGCCTGGGATCTGGAGGGAAGGGTGGACCCAGGCCATGAGAATGGCTCACGGCAGAAGCCGTCAGGCCTCCTGAGGGGTAAGAGTCCTCAATGAGTGCAATGCTTTGCCATGGCAACCCGGGTTCTGGTCTGCCCTCTCCACCCAGCAGGTGCTCGAGCGCCAGTCTCCCGGGGTGAGGGAGACCTGGAAGCGGAAGTGACCAGAGTTCTTCAGGGGGTTATTTCCTGAGGCATGAGCCTTAAGGGCAGGAGATTGGAGGCAGACTAGAGCATCTTGGACAGAACCTGATTCTAGGGGCATCTGAGGAGAGAAGCAGGAGGCTGGGGAGAGTGGGCTGCGGCCGCACCCCTGCCGTGGGCCCCACGGCCGTGTTTCCCACGTGCTGCATCTCCGCAGGCCCAGCGGCTTCTGCGGCCATTTTCTGCTGCAGAGATGAGCCAGGCAGGAGCCTTCCCTCCGAACACACTCAGCAGTGACTGGCAGCCCCAGGGCCTGTTCTGACACCTCTCTCCCTGCTCCCCCACAGGATGATTCTAGGGACCTCCCGCTGCAGGTGGGAGTGGGCAGCTCTGAACGTGCCACCGGTGACCTGGAAGCCATTTCCCACCAAGTTACTGCCTTTGTTGCGCCTTCAGCCATGTACTGCAGCAGCCCAGGTTGGCTGCTTAACTATCTGGCGTGCACACACACACACACACACACACACGCATGCGCACACATGTTTTGTTCATGTCTCTGTGACAATCTGGTTTGGATTTGTGTGCTGGGAGCTTATGCGTACTGTTCCCTTAGTGTAGTGGTCGGCAAACTCAATAGTCAACAGAGCCAAATATCAACAGCACAATGATTGAAATTTCTTTGAGAGCCAAAATTTTTAAATTTAAACTTCTTTTAATGCCACTTCTTCAAAATAGACTCGCCCAGGCCGTGGTATTTTGTGGAAGAGCCACACTCAAGGGGCCAAAGAGCCACATGTGGCTCACGAGCCACAGTTTGCCGACCATGGCCTTAGTGGAATTGTTGTAAGACTTGGGGCTGCGTGAGGGGCTTGGGTTCCAGCTCTGTCCTCTCAGTCCCCAGAGCTGACTTACCGACCTTCAAGCTTTCTTGCCCCAAGTCCATACATTCCTATTTGTCACCTGTCACTCAGCACGCATATATAGTTTTTTTTAAAAAAATATTTTTATTGATTTCAGATAGAAAAGGAGAAGGAAAGCTAGATAGAAATGTCAGTGAAGAAAGAGAATCATTGATCGGCTGCCTTCTGCATGCCTACACTGGGGATCGAGCCTGCAACCCGGGCATGTGCCCTGACCAGGAATTGAACTGTGACCTCCTGGTTCATAGGTCAATGCTCAGCCACTGAGCCATGCCGGCCAGGCAGTATGCATATTTTAACCTGAGTCTCTGTGGGGCCCTTAGCAGGGAAAGAAAATGATAACACTGGACTGAGCAGAAAGCCAGGCCTCCAGTGGGATGGAATGGGGGTGAGTCCCAGGCCCTCAGAGGAAGCTGGACAGGCCAGCTTGAAACCTGCTTCTTTAAAGTGTTCAGGTCCTGTTCCTTTTCCTCTGCCTCCATTTTCAACAGCATGTAACCGTGATCAGGTCCCGCTCAGCCTCCCTCTATGCGTCATCTTAGACCCAAGAGGGGTTGGGGGTGGTCTGCCTGGGACCAGACCATGTGGACAGAGCTGATTGCCTGGCTCTGGCCCCCGAGTAGCTCTGCCCTCCCTGCCCCGGACGGAGGTCTGGGGGCAGGAAAGGTGCTGATGCTGTGGGCAAGGCCTGCTCCTGGGCCCGCGTGAGGTGGAGAGGGCGTGGGGAGGAAGGAAAGATACTGGCCACCAACCCCCTGTTAGCTGCTCTAACAATGTTTAGAAATAACGAGATCAATAGCAGCGGCTGGAGTTTTATTTGTTTTCATTTTCTCTTCAGGAACAACATCAGGTCTAAAAATAAGAATGGCAGACACCTACCGCCGGGCTGGAAGGTCTTTGTGGGAGGAGAGAGAAGCAGGGGCCTGGTGAGATGCAGTGGTGGGGGCCGGATCTGGAAGAACCCTGCGGGGGACCCCTCAGGCCATCTCCTCTGTTGTCACCATACAATTTGGCAGCCTGGTCCTGCCAGGAGGGAGAAATCGATGGTGCTGGCTGCACGCCGGGGCCTCTCAGCTTCTGACCACTTTGCCTTCCACAAAGAGGATCGAGGAGGATAAACAGAGCCCAGAGGGGGGCTGGCCTTCTCCACTGTGAAGTGTCTGTACGATCGGAAGGGACAGGTCCATGCTGGATGCTTGGAAACGATGTTGAAGGCCAATGCCTGCATCTATGGCGAGAAAAAGGGCTGTGGCTTGGACCAAGGTCTCTCTGACACACAGAAAAGGGGGTGCTGAGGTCTCCTGGTTCATCCCAGCGCCGGGGCCCTGAGAACCCGGATCACATCGCTGTGCACATTACTAAATGCACGATGCCCCTTCCCCTTGAGATATTCAGAACCTCCTCTGAATTATTATGTTGTTTGTCACGGACAGATTTTCTCATTCATTCATGCACGCACACAAGCACGTACAGGGAACTGCCCTGTTCCACGCACTCTTCAGTGAGCCACACAACTCGCAAGCCCCCAACAATGCCGGCCTCCTAGGCAGAGTGAACAAGCAGCTATCTGTCTGGGAGAGGCGGTGGGGCTGTGGAGAGGGAGGAGGGCACGGGGGCCAGAGGTAGATCTGGGGGCTGGTGGCTTTGGATACCCAGGCTGGGGAATGCCTGTTTGAGCGAGACCTGAGGAAAGGGATGAGTGAGGTTCAGACTCCTGGCGGGAATCTCCAGGCAGAGATGGAAGTTCAGACCTCCGAGGCATGGGCGAGCTGTTCTTTGAGGTCCACAGGAGGCTGGCCTGGCCAGAGCATGGAGGACAAGGGGGAGAGGGCCAGGGGCCAGGAGACCACCGCCTGGGGGGCCTTCTGGAACATGGGGCATGAGGTTTGTATGGCAGAGTGCTGTGGTTGATGTGTGTTTAAAAAGAATCATCTACTACTACAGCACAGTTTTAAAAAGTGCCTGTGGGAGGGAGGAGGCCGGGGTGGGGGCTTGGAGCAGCGTGGCCAGGGTGGCCACGGGCGGAGTGAAGTGGAGGATTCTGGGTACCATCTGGAGATACTGCTGGCAGGATATCCTGAGAGATTTGATATGGTTTGTGATGAACTTAACTCATGTTAAAAGCATAATGCCATATAGTCACTATGACATTAATATATAATGAGAACTATCTAATATAAACAAGAATGTATTGAAATATTACCCAACCCCTTTCACTTTATTGTGCTTTTACAAAATATTTTCACACATGAGCTCACTGAGTCCTCAAACCCTCTCCTTCCTGTCCCCAAAGAAGATTCTGGTTTGAACCTTCTAGGTGAGGAAACAGAAGCTCAGAAAGAGGAAACGGTTTTCTTCACGTCACACACATATTTTATTTTATTATTTTATTTTATATTATTTTTATTTTCAGGGTTCCTTCCCATACTGCAGAGTGGATGTTCTGACCTGAAACCTTGTAGCGACGTTTGCCTGTAATTGTTTTCTCCTCGGCCTCCTTCCCAGAGTTTTCTCCTCTCGGTGAGTTTTCTGAGCTCAGTCTCCGCCGGGTTGTCCCTGGGGGCTGGAGGCCTGAGCTGCCCATGGAGGGGGAGCTTAGGGGCGGCCCCTCTGGGGCAGTGAGGGTGACCGGAGGGCCAGGAGGCCTGGGTGAAGCAGAGGGCACGCAGCTGGGTCCTGAGAGGCAGGTAACCTGTGCACTTGAGGACTCCTCACCGGGCAGGGGGTTGGAGAGCCTGAATTCAGGGTCTCTTGGGACTTGGGGGTCAGCAAAGAGCGATGTAGGGGATGGGTGATGGGGAGCCCACGTGGGTGGCCCAGGAGGCATTAGTGAGCAGTTCCTAGGTGTCCACCATCCACCAGACTCCCTTTGGGAAGATTGTGGTGCTGACCACAGGGACAGACTGCTCCCCTTGGGCTTTTGAAGGCCGGTGCCTTAGCATAGCCCTCAGCACACACTGATGAATGTGTAGGAGCATGTGAGCACAGGCAGCCCCTCGGAATCCAGGATCCTCCCCGGCCTCCTGCTGCCCAGCGGCAACCTCGCTGCAGGCTCCGGGTGAGCCTGGCTCCCGAAGTGGTGAGCCTGGAAGGTTCTTCCCCTTTGGAGAGCCCTCGGCTGTGCCTGTGCCCATGCCTCAGTGTAGCACATCATCTCAGAGGGAGATACATGAACTCCCAGGTCGTGTGCTGATGTGGGGGAAGGGCAAATAGACCTGGGGAGAGAACCCACACACAGGAAACCCAGCACATGCGGGGGAAGCCAGCCTGTCTGTTCTGCACGGGTGAGAAGCAGGGACATAGGTGGAGCCACGCAGTCTGTTTCGGTGTAAGGTGGAAGCCAGGTGACCCGCAGCCTGCAGGTGACCATCTCAGAGGAGTAGAACCCAAGACCCGGAGGCCATGCCTAGGACCCTTTCTAGAACTTGGATCTTTGTAATTTCTCCATGTAGGTCCATGTCTTCCATGTTTCCTCCCAGCCCTCGGTGTTATCGGGGGACTCATCCTGTCTCATTGATGGAGGACCCAGTTTTGGAGGAATAGCCAGTGCTGTATTCCAGAACTGCCACGTGGCTGCGTTCCAAGCAAATGGCCGGGACCTGTGGGAGCCAGTCCGGGAGCTGTTTGCTGCCAGTCCGCAGTGACGCAGGGGACTGGGACCAGGCAGCAGGGCAGGTATCCCCCACAGTGTTTAGCGCAGCTGGCATCATTAACAGCAAGACTTTTAGGCGAAGGAAGCTCTGTCTAACCTACAACCCAGCACAAGCTCACCCTCCAGCTTGCTGGGACCAGTTGGAGTGACACTGTTTTGAGACACTGAAGCTTTCTTTCACATTAAGGGGAGGAGAGGAGAGGGAAGGAGAAACAGTGTTTTGGAAAGAATTTGGGGTGTCTGTTCCTCACTTGAAGCAGAGGAAAAGGTGTGACTACAGAACTGCCACGTGAGCTTAGCAAAGGTCCAGGAGGCATGCAGGGTAGGTGCGAGGGGGGATGATCACGGTGAGGAGAGGTGGCTGGATGACGTCTCTCTGTGCTCCCAGAGTTTATTAGAACAAGGGCTGCCTGAGTATTTCTGTTGGTTCACAGACTGGCCCCTGTCCACAGAGGACAAGGAGGGGCTGAAAAAGGGGGGAAGCCACCCCAGATGGGTGGTGACAGGATTAATAAGCAAAGGAATTTACTATACCTCTGAGGCTTCTCTTGGGCAGCTGCAAGATGGGTGGGTCTCTGCATTCGCTCACCAGAATCTTCCAAGTTCACATAGAGGCCTTGCCTGGGTCCCGTCATCTGTATGGTCCAGATGGTCTCAGTGCCACCTTCCTGTCTCATGGCCGTGCCCATGGGGCAGCTCCCAGCTCGGGGAAGGTGAGCAGAATGCAGAGTTCAAGGACAAGGGAGTGGGTGAGGAGCCGTTGATTGCTTGGGTCCAGCTGGTGGGTCAGCCGGCATACATGTTCTCTCTATGACTTCCTCCAACAGCTTCCCCTTGAGCAGATGAAGGCTCTGAAGTGAGGGAGCTGGTCTGGGTATCGCCACTGCCATGCCGGTGGGCTGCCCGCAGGGCTGATGGGACCTCAGCAGACAAAGGGACCCCAGGCCATCGATGCTGAGGTGCTGCCGAGAGAGTAAGTCACTCACCCACAGACGTGCCTGCAGAAGGATTCTGTGGAGAACCCACCACAGCTTTAACGGAAATGCTGGCCAGGCCCAGAGAGGACAAAGAGCGTACTACACTGTTACTCAGGCAAGAGCCTTTCCTGCTCGCTTCCCTTCTTGATGGGCTGATGCGGGGGCGGAAATTGAAATAATATTGGTTGTGAGCTGGTGAGGTATAATTGCTGAAGGTGACTGACAGATGTCTGGTATTACTCTTTTACCTTTGTGTGTTCTTGAAAGTTTCCATACTTAAAGTATTAAGAAATTAAAAGAAATAGTGGGTAACAGGAAAAAAGGATAGCAGGAAGAGAGCTTTGTAACTGCAGAAAACCCTAGCAGAAGAGGGTAAGTCTTCTTTTCAAATTAAGATTGAAGTGTTGATTATTACATAAAGCCAGACCTTCTAATTTCACAATCAAGACTGATCTTCATGACTTCAAATGACTACAAGCCTTTATAATAACCGGAAATGACTGGAAAGTCCTAGAAGTTAATCCTAGGGGCAGATGAAAAAAGTGAGTCCCACTGAGCAAATTTAAAGGCCACTAGACAGTTTTAGCTGGAAGAAAGCAATAGGGTTTATGTGGTTTTGGTCTGGATGGAGACAGTGGGTGTATGACCTTGGGACATTGCACATGCAATGTCTGTGATGATACCTGTAGAAGGAAGGTCATTGCGTTAGAGATGACACACACAAAGTGCTTTGTATAAAAAGTATAGATGTTCTTGTTAATCTAATGACTATGTTATCATGTTAATGTAATAATTACATAGCAATGGAATCAGTGTCAACAAATATTTATTGAATACCTGTTGTAGGCCAAGCCCCAGAATGAGCTCAGAGAATATGGACAGGAAGGAGGGAGGGAGAGAGATAAGTAGAAATAGAGATGAGAGAGAGAAAGAGAAAACCAGCCATGCCTGTGGGGCATGCAGCAGCAAGACTGTGGTGTGGATGAGTCATTAGCTCCTGGGAGGGTGAGGAAGGCTGAGTGGCTGGGGCTGGGAGAAAGAACATCCTGCCTGGACCAAGGAAGAGAGAGGACACTCCATTTCCCACCACACCAGGCAATTATAGCTCCACTCTACTCAGCTCTGTGGACAAGGGGCATGATTCTACTCTCATCCTCAATTTCCTTACTGCCAAGTGCGAGAAGGGCAGGGGAGGAAAATGGAGGACCTCAGAGGTGGTCAACGTAGCATGGCACAGAGCAACACTGCTGAACTTGCATCTCCAAGATCTGTCTCCAGGAGAGAAATCTCCCCCCCACGCTCCCCAACTATGATCACGGTTAAAAGGATGGTGACTATGGACGCCAGAGGAGACTTCTCATCAGGACTAGGTATCAGGTCAGGTGGTTCTACGGTTAGGCAGAGGGTTTGCCTTGAGGGTGGGGAGAGTATGGTGGCAAAGATCATTCTGACTCTGCATACTCATGTGGGCAAGAAAGTATTACTTTATTTTCTAAAATTTCATTTTGAACTTTTGTTCTGTTGGGCAACTGAGAAACTTTGATATTACATTTATTCTTTCCTTTCCTTTCCTTTCCTTTCCTTTCCTTTCCTTTCCTTTCCTTTCCTTTCCTTTCCTTTCCTTTCCTTTCCTTTCCTTTCCTTTCCTTTCCTTTCCTTTCCTTTCCTTTCCTTTCCTTTCCTTTCCTTTTTTCTTTTCACCTAAGATTGCGTCAGAACCCCGGGGCTTCCCTAGGACCCATGTTCAGTAGTGGTTGTCCACCTGGTCCCTGCACTATCTGTCCCTAGAGGCCAGGTACTGCTGGACACCCACCTGTTCATTTGACATGGCCTCCTATGTCCTGGACTCGGATTTGCTCTTGGTACCCCTTGGGGCATGCGGTTGTCTAGGGGGCTACCCACTTTGGCCCTGTGTGTCCCACTGCCTGTTCCTTCTGGGCCTTTTCAGTTATTGGACCTGCTGCCTGGATGCTTCCTGTCTTAGGACTCCGAGGTCATGCTCCCTCTCCCACTGCCGATCCTTTGCAGACCCGTTCCAGTCCGGGAGTGGTCACAAGAGGTTTGGGAAAAGTGTACAACAATGGCTTCTATTCTTTCTTCTGAAATGAGGCTCTTAGAAGGAAAAGCCCATGAGTGTCCCTGACTGTTTGGCTTTCTGTCCTGCTACATCTCCTAGGAGACAAAGAAGGCTATAGCACGCCTTGTAGAAATTACAGCAGGGCCCAGCTGGCAGCCTTCTCAGAATCGGAGGCTTTTCTGTTTGGAGCGGCCACAAATTACACCGTTCTCAGAGGATTTGCACCATCCTCCCACCTCTGCACACCTCCACCAGCAAGAAGGAGGAGGAGCACCACGGTATGCTGAACTGAAGGTGATTATATTTCTTATTCCGTTGAGGCTTTTTTCCTTCGAATTTCATTAGAAATGTGATTAGCAAGGAAATAGTTCCATTAGACATTTTTATGTATTTTTTTTTTATTACAAAAGTAATAGGAACACATTATAGAGGGTTTTGAAAGCGAAAAATTTGAGGAATGAGGGAAGAGAGTAAGTGGAGGAAAAAATGAAGACAACTAGATACAAGTCATTCGAGAACACTTACGAGGTGCTAGACTCCAAGGTGTTTTATGTGCATTCTTATTTAATCTTCAGCACGTGGCTGTGAGGAAGTGCTGCTATTATCACCACTTGAAATTCATGGGAAGGGGGCGTGTCCCTCAGCCTGGCCTGTAGCCTCTAGAAATCCTGGACCTCTGACTACTAACTACTAACTTGCTTGCCTGCCTGATTGCCCCAAAACACTCTTCCTGCCTGCCTCATTGCCCTAACTGCTTGCCTGCCTGCTCGATTGCCCCAACTGCCTCTGCCTACCTGCCTGATTGCCTCTAACATTTCTGCCTGCTTGCCTGCCTGATCACCCCTAACTGCCTCTGCCTTGGCCCCCGCCACCCCAGCTTCGTCTGGAAGGATGTCCAGAATGACGTCCAGAAGGTCTTTTGGCTGTCTGGTCTAATTAGCATATTACACTTTTATTATTATATATTATAATGCCATCATCAATCACAACACACACACACACACACACACACACACACACACACACATAGAGGCCCAATGTACAAAATTTGTGCAAGAGTAGACCTTCACAAATGTGTCAGCTGCCTGGATCCATCCCTCTGTTCCTTGCTGCTGTAGAAGCTTCCTCCATCCCCCAGCTGCAGCCCATGCTCCGGTCTAATTATCATATTATGAATATATTTTTATTGATTTCAGAGAAGAAGGGAGAGAGAGATATAGAAACATCAATGAGAGATTATCATTGATTGGCTGCCTCCTGCATACCTCCTACTGGGCACCACCGGGGCATGTGCCTCCCTAACAGTGACCTCCTGGTTCATAGGTTGCCGCTTAACCACTGAGTCACACAGGCTGGGCAAATATTTTGTATTTGTTTAACCATCACACCATCAATCCTGTTAGATGCTTTTGACTTTACATTGACATTTGCCTGATATTGAGATTATTGCTATTGCTCTCTGTTTGTCTGCTTGTCTGCTTACTTTCATTTGCTGGTATCTTTGTGTCTCCCTCTTGTTCAGTGTTTGTCACTCTGCTCTAGGTGTTTTTCTTGTGAACCACACAGAAGGCAGTGCTTTTAACAGCCTGGTCATCTGTTTATTGATCTGGAAATTCTGGATAATATGTGCTACCCTTGGTTTTATCCCTTCCATTTTATTTAAAGTTTACCACTTATTTTGTTTTTCTCCTTTCCAGTCTTTATTTCTGCTGACTTGGTGATAAAATATATTTTTATTATCTTATTCCGATTCTAATGGGAAGGTCTGATAAGCTATACGTCCTCTATTGCTTTCTCCCTTTTCTATTCTAAGAGAAATATTAAGTTTTTCTTCCCTCAAATGCCTTACTTTTCTACTTCTCTCCTTCACCTCCCTTTTCTGTTCCCCAACAGCTGGGCTTACATTAGCCACTTCAATAATTTAGGATTCTGGCTCTATGTAAAATTCTCCATTCTGTGTATCTCTGTGTTTCTAGACTCCTCTTGGGAAAGGAGCTCTCCTGACAGCTCGCTGCCTGCGAGAGGTCCCATCCCGCCTGGCGGTGCTGTGGCTCCCAGGAGCAGAGAGAGGCAGGCAGCTCTCAAACCGCCACCTCCACGTTCAGCACGAACATGCATCCTCCTGAATATTACAGAAGAAGGAGCGGGAGGAAGAGCTGAATTCTAAACAGATGTTTCTTTATCACATGCCATTGTTCCCTTTCCCAAAGATCCTTCCAAAATTAAGGAACAGCTTATAAAATATTGACAGGTGAAAGTCAGCTTTTTAAATTACATCTTTTACAGCATGCACACTATCAGCCACCTTCTGCTATGAGGGGTAATAAAAATAGCATTTTCCCACGTTTTTCCATCTCCATCTCCTTTATGTTTTCATTTTAGTTTGTGATATACTACTTTTACTTGGTTAAGGCTTGTAACATTTGTGTTCTGGTAATTACATTTTATAATTGTTTTCGTTTTAGTGGTATAATTAAATAAATTAAGTAACCACCACTGATCTTTTACACAACTCTTTATACCTGATCTTTATTTTTTTCTTGATTTTTAATTGTGGTAATTTCTTGAAAATTAAATCCATTATCAAGTAGTTTTTACATTAAGGGCTCAGAGTAATGTATATTCAACACTTAGCACAATTTCAGGCAGTAATCATTGTTGAATGTTATTTAATAACAATAAGTAGAATGATGGAATAATAATAACAATACATTTTATTCTATTGGGAATATTTTACTTATTCATCTAATTGTTTTCTCTTTAAAATTGATGTCTTTTTGTTCTTCACAGAATAAAATTATTACTTCTTTGTTTTTTCTAAAGATATAGTTACAGAAAATTTTTCTCATCTACCTTTTTATTTTGTTCTTTTTTCACTGCAGAAACTTTAATTGTATGTAATTAAATCTGATGATCTATTCTTTGTGATTTCTTCTATTATTTCTAAATTTACATACTTGATATTCAATTTTATAGCCTTATTTTTCTATGATTGGCATTTAATGTCTTAATATGTAGCTCTATAATTCATTTAGAAGTTTATTTAGTATCTGGTTTAAGGAGAAACTAAAATTAATCCCTTTCCCCCACTTCCCAAATTCATAACTAGCCTGATTTTTTGTCACGTTAGCCTCTTCCTTTATTTACTGGCGTTACATTAGAATCACCTCCCCTCAATGTGTTTTTCCCCCTGGCCGCCTTTTGTTTCATTTTTGGCTGCCAGTCCTCACACAATGACCTCTTTCTTACTTTCTCTTTTTTAATAAATTTTATTGATTTTTTTTTTTTTTTTTTTTTTTTTTTTTTTTTTTTTTTTTTTTTACAGAGAGGAAGAGAGAGGGGCAGATAGCCAGAAACATCGATGAGAGAGAATCATGGATCAGCTGCCTCTTGCACACCCCCTACTGGGGATGTGCCCCCAACCAAGGTACATGCCCTTGACCGGAATTGAACCCGGGACTTTTCAGTCTGCAGACGGACGCTCTACCACTGAGCCAAACCGGTTTTGGTTGACCTCTTACTTTCGTGATACGGAGCCTAATCCCCTGCCCTGCAATTCACATCAATTATGTCACTTGGAGGATTCTCTAAACCAGCTTTTCCCAAAAGGGGTTTCTTGTGTTTCAACGAAGTCTTTGCAAGATACAGTGCATACATCCTGCCACTGTTCTGACTTCAACTTCAGTCGCAGATCAAGCTGCTGCTTTCCATGTTTAACCTGAAAGCTCTTTTGTTCGTAAAAGGCCTCATTCAAACAAGGTTGGGAGACCAGCTGACGCCTCATTCACGCAAATAGATTCACTTTCCTCCTCTGAGCAAAGGTCTCACACCAGAGATCGTAAGCAGTGCAGACAGGATCCCTGAAGGACTCTTACACCACTGCTCTGGGGCAATGAGTGCAAACTCTCCGTACACTTGTTAAACCAAGGGAGTCCCTGGGTGGTATCTACCTCCACGGTAGTGTGTTTTTAAAAATATATTTTTATTGATTTCAGAGAGGAAGGGAGATTTCAGAGGAGAGAGAGAGACAGTAACATCAATGATGAGAGAGAAACATAATTGAATGGCTGCCTCCTGCATGCCCCGTACTAGGGATCGAGCCTGCAACCCAGGCATTTGCCCTTGACTGGAATCGAACCCGGGACCCTTCAGTCTACAGGCTGATAATCTATCCACTGAGCCAAAGCAGCTAGGGCTCCACTGTAGTGTTTAATAGTCTTTTTATGTTAATTAATTTTAAATGTCTATCTTCTCCAACATACTGTGAGTTGCTGAAGGGCAGGAAACATATTTTTATTCTGCAGAGCACAGAAGCTGTCAGGAGGTTGAGGCTTAAATATTATTCATTAATGAGTGATTAACTTTCCTAAGCCCAACCCTCTCCCCAAACCAGCCTACTGACAACCAAGCAATTGACCAACTATCACGCAATTAAATGGAAGCACTGACACAATTGTGAAGGCTATTTCCCAAATGTCCTTGTGAGCTGTGTTTGGATGCTATTGGCTCTCTCAGTTGTTGGATCTAGAGTCTGTGGCAAATCCAGAGATGAATCAGACAGACACAGTATTTCCCTTCAAGGAACTCAGAATTCCTGAGAATAGATGACACATTAGGTTAAATTTAATTTAATGGGAAACTGATTTGTGACACATAAGCTGTGTATCAGGAGGAGAGAGAAAGAGAAGAATACGTCTTCCCCATGAATCTTTGGGGAGAAGAAATATCATAATTTGTCCTTATTAAAGGCTGCCCCATGATTAATATTTCCATCTAAGAAGCAATTAAGGAATTATTATCCAGGGAGATTGTAACAAAAGGAATTAAGCCACATCAGCTCTGTTCAGGCGTAGTAAGGCTCAGCTTTCAGTATTGAAAGTTAACTCTAGTAAGACTAGAGGCTTTACATTTTGTCCTTAACTTTTGCTCAGGTTCTATATGAGAACCACTGCATGGATAAGTTATAAATTATCTAGCACTACTTAGCAAATACAATCCACAGTGCTAAGTGGAATATATATATATATAGTCATGACCAGACAAGAGGAAGTTGCATGCAGATGAGGCCCAGAGCAGAGATGGAGACAGAGGCAGGGGGCCTGCCCCAGCTGGTGGGGCAGCTTGGAGGTCCCAGAGTGGACACAGGCAGGGGGGTAGGGAGACGCTGTGAGTCAGGCGTGGGTCCCAGTCCCCCTCGGTGCCAGTCCAACCTCCCTCAGTGCTGGTCTGACCTGACTCCTGCAGCGGCCGGTGCTGCTTGAGTCAAGTTTGGGTCCTGGCCCCCTTTGTGATTTCAACCGTGCGCTGGGCCTCTAGTCTAGTACATTATAATCATGGTGCCATAACCAGAGTAGTAATAATTTCATATGTGCAGTAGACTCCAAGGGGTTATAATCTGTTTGAGTCCATTAAAGCACTTGCATTTTCAGATATAAAACTTTACTTTTCAGTGTTATAGGAAGTAATTATTTCCAATTATTAATGAAATATGGAGAAATCACCCTGCCTCAGTGCTATAATCATGTTATGTTAGCAAGTGCATCCAGTTATAAACATTGTATCAGAATCTTGTTTTGCAAACTCAGTTATTTTTTAAAGGCGCTAAGTGGAAAGGCTTACTACAACGCCTAAAAAACAAATATAAAAACATACAAAGCATCAACTCAAAAACAGGTGCATCTTCCCCATCTACAGATTCAGAGAAGGGTAGAGTGGGAAGGGACCCTCCCTTTATTTGGCAGAGAAGAGTGACCAGAGAGGCCAATTGTCTTGCCAAGTAGGATTAAGGCTGGTAGCAAAACTTAGGTTTTCTTACTTCCTGTCTAGTGCTTAGAACCCTACATGGTGTTGACTTTAGAGGATTTTTCTTTTTTTACATCGAAGAAGTGGGATATTTGTGTCCCCATTTGACAGATGGAGACACAGCAGTGCCAAGTCATGACACGACCTACCTGAGCCATGTAGGTAGCCTGTGGCAGGTCTCTATCAGAGTCAGAACCTGTTTACTACCGCTTCCTCAAAGCCATCCTACTGTTTCTCCACACCTTCAAAGAGGTGGCTGCTCCTACAGGAACCGCTGAGGGCTGTCAGGGCAAGGCAGGTTTGTGACCACAATGACCTTCAATTTAATAAATGTTTGTTAAGCACTTGCTATATGCTAGGCATTACTCTAGAAGTTGGAAACAATGACTAAATCAAGAATCTTCTCTCAGAGCTATGTGTAAAAGAGAGACCTGCCAGTGGAGTAACGAGGAGAGGGTTGTTGTCAGTCCTTGTCCTTGGGAGATGTCTCAGCAATGACAGGGATCTTTCTACCACACATGATAATGTCTGAATGCTCGCTGATCTCAGTGTAGTGACAGTCTACTCATTCGTTTAGTCTACCAGCTTCAAAATACTTGCTTGTCTACACCAGCCATTTCTCACAGCCCTTTTCAAGAAATTTTCCACATGATTAATGTTACATTAAAAAAAACCCCTCCACTTTGGATATGTTTGCGATAGATACTGCCCAGCTGTAGCTGTCAATGGGTCATGCTGTGTGATTAATGAGTCAAAACAGAGCTCTGGAAACGCTGTCACTTTCCTCCACGGATGCAAGAGCTATGGTGAGTCCCTGCACTGTCGCTGCTCCAAATTGCAGCTGAGATCCACATCAGAGACGTGCTCACAGGGCGTCCTCGGGGGACGGCAGGTACCAGTGAGCTCCTCAAAGAGGACCCCTCCACAGCAGTCGGCTGACAGTGGGACCCTAAATCACTTCTGGGTTTCTTTTTCTTTCTGCTACTATTCATGCAATGTGTTTCTATTTTTCTAGATGGTACAGTTGAGCACTGCATGAGGAACTACCTTCATCATACTCTGAGGAAGTCTGGAATTGTCCCACGGTGAGGCATGGCTCTACATGAGCCACAGCTCTCAATGTCCACGTGGTCTTCATGGATATGACTCAGTGCCAGGGAGGTTGTTACTGTGTGTCTGGACAACCTCTGCCTGGGCACTCTCTATTTCTGCCTTTTTTAAAACATGAAGGCTCTGGGTTTTTATCCCCTGCTGTCTACAGCCCTCCACAAAAGAGAGAACAAGGCAATGATTAGGTTTTGCTTACTGAGCTACAACCACAGCCACTTATCCTAGAGGTGTGTCCAGCACACCTTGGTAGAGTTGGCTGGTTCATGTATGCTCTGATCCAGGTTTCTTGGTTTGGTCCTGCAGTTGGCCTGTCATAGTGCTTGTCTCTGCTGGTTCTAGGGCTCTTCATACACTGAAAGGAAAACAGCTGCCATCTCGTGTGTGTGTGTGTGTGTGTGTGTGTGTGGGTGCAATTGATAAAGAAGGCCAGGGATTCTGAAGCTGGCTTTCAATTTTTGCTCCCCGGCAGGGGGAGATCATCAGACATGTGTGGCCCACTGAGCAGCGTCTCTTCAGGTTTAGTAGGACTTCATTTAAGTCTGGTCCTTCCTGTTCACATGCTCTAGGAGGCCTCAGATTTGCTACCTGACTCTTTGGCCTGGCCCTGAATGCATGTGTTCTCTGTCTACTATTCAACCAATTCTGGGCATTGCTTTATAGATTTTTGGGGTGCTCCCTTCTTTGCTTCATAGGGTGATGGGGAGACTCTCTGACCCATGTGGACAGGGAGAGCAATTGACTGATCGAGATGGAGCTGAAAGTAGAGCCTTTTGGAGCAGAAGCCAGGCTGCCATGACAGTCAGATCATTATTACTCTATGAAATATTAATGAACTATGACATCTGCTCCCTGGCCCAAGCAGTCAGTATTATATTGGCTTTTATAATTTGGCCAACTTGAGTGGGTTTCACAAAATGAGACAGAGGTTAAAATGTGGGTAATTGCTGGTATTAGGTTGTGGCTAAGTGGAAAAACCAATGGTTGTCATTGGAGGAGCTGCGTCCAAGGAGAGGGGACCTCTTCATGCTGACCTGGGGCCCCATGGAAGCAGAGCCCTTGTGTCCTTCCCAGGAGAGACTGGGTGGACAGGTGTGACTTTCCTTGGGGTGTCCTGCTGGCGGTCAGTATCCAGGAGAACACACCTGCCTCTCCATTCCATGGGTACAGCTCTGGTCCAAGCTGCCTCTGTCTCTGGGACTACTGCACGGTCTCCTGAGCTGATTTCTCTGCGTCCACTGGCCTTGTTTCCTTTTTGTCTATTTTCCACTCTGCAGCTGGCACACTGTAAATGAGACCATGCTTAAAATTCTTCAGTTGCATCCTTGCCTCAAACCACCTTGCTTTCCTGGCAAGATGGTAAATTCTTCCCTGTCACAGGTCCTTGATAATCACAGTTCCCTCTGGCTAGAGAGTATGGATCTGCTACATGCTTCATATTTTCTCACATGTCTGCTCTTCACATGAACTTTACTTGATGCTTATCTTATCTTAATTTCATTTTATCTTATCTTATATCTCCTTAACCCTGGATACTTTCCACAATGTCATTCTTTATTTTTTTTTAAAATATATTTTTATTGATTTTGGAGAGGAAGGAAGAGGAAAAGAGAGATAGAATCATCAATGATGAGAAAATCATTGATCAACTGCCTCCTGTATGCCCTGCAACCCGGGCATGTGCCCTCACCAGGAATCGAACTGTGACTTTCTGGTTCATAGGTCGATGCTCAATGGTCCAAGGCTCAACCGTTAGGCCGTGCTGGTTGGGCCACAATGTCATTCTTTGCCATCAGAGCTGATTATCTGAAATTATCTTTGCTGTGATTGTGGTTGTCCGTGAAGGAAGGATCTTGTCTGAGTGAGGACTGTTGTTCCAATGCTCATAACTCAGCATCCACTCAAGAAAATATCCTGTTGAACGAATCTCTTTACAGAGCTCTAGGTTTGTGGGTATCCCTGCAGCTTCTAGAGTCATTCCAAAGCCACACGTAGCCAGCAGCATGACAATGAGAAGAAGCTTCTCGAAAATGTCACCTCTGTCTATTTTGGGGTTTAGTTATCTCTTGCAGGTTAGGACCTCAGTTTCCTCATTTCTAAATAATAGTTTGAAATGGACTAACGACCTCTTATGATTCTTCTGCTTGAATTTTTATAATTTCAATGTGTGACCCCTGACCTTCAGGGACCCCCATCTGCTCAGATTCTAGAAGGGGATAAATGCACAGTATTTGTGGCATCCCTATAGATGCTGTGCATTTTATGGCAGCTGTTCTGACCTTGCATTTTTTGTTTTGAAGAAAACGTTTCTCTGATTTGGTTGTAGGTCTGGTTTAGAAAAGTTTAATTTTTTTTTTTTTTATGTTTTCCTACCCACACTTGAATGCAATTTATAACATATGTGATATCTATCATTGTTCATAGCTTAGAGTGAGTTTGTTCTGATTCACAAGATCATGCCCCTTCAGTGAAATTACAACTGATGACAGAGTCATGCTCAGGACCACTGCTGGGGCAGGGCCAGACATGTTTTACAGGGTAGGACTAGGTGGTTTGGGCAGGAGCCACACATGAGAGCACTTGTGTAAGGAGCCCACAGTACAATCACCTTGGGGCCCGTGTCATGGGGGAGAGTCAAAGGCAGGGTTCCCTGGAGGCCTGTGTACAAGGGTTCCTCTAGTCATGGCCACACACCAGCAACGAGGGACTGTCCCTCTGCTGTGCCACCCCGCACTGCCTCTGCTTCTGGAGCCCACGGACAGGGAGGAAGGCTTAGCCTTTGCTGACTGAGTATACAGTCCGGGACTCCTGCTCTGATTTGGGGCAGTAAGGTGCGCAGTACCCATTTTTTTTGTTTCTGGAAAAGCCCCGTAGAGATCGAGTGTTGACCACACCCTAATTAAGTGTGTGGAAGTTCACTATAGGGATCATTTTCAGGGAGAAGAATCCTTTGGAAAGACAAAGAAACCTGCTTTCGAGGCAACTGCAAGTGGAGTGTGGTTTCTCGGGAGCTAACAATCATTAAGGACAGGAGCCACACTTGCTTTAAGAGCAATCAGTCAGCATTCAGTCTGGCTATTTAGCTGGTCCCCTGAGGAGCTTGAGGTGCAGCTAAGATGTCAGCTATAAAAGTAGTGATTCCATAGACTTGTTAGGTTATTTCACATCCTTCACTCTTCTTGCGGCTATACTAAGGGAGAATGGATGAGGCCAAGGTTAAATAGAACGCCACTCCTATCCAAGTCACGTGCTCCTAGGAAGCTCTGCGGACTCTCGTTGGCGCCGCCCTGCTGGCGGAGCCCGAGATGCAGGGGCGACACTATCTTCCAGGGTTCTGCCAGCTCCGTGCCCCACAGGGGCATACAGAGGTCCCCAAACTCTGCCATGTCCACATCGTCATTGTGGGGGACATGCCAGCTTCCTCAGTTCTCCATGGAACCCCAGAGATGCACTGAATTGAGGTCCCTCACGAGGATTCAGAACTGAGCTGCTGCCGAGGTTTCTCAGGCTCTGTAGCGCCCATCAGGGTAAGCATGCGGTAAAGACAATTCCTTCCAAATGAAACCACAACTGATGACAGATGTGTGGTCCCCTCACCTTGACCAGAGAGCTTATGACATTCCCCCATTCCCTGTTTGAAAGCTTCAATCACCCATTCTCTTCATTAGGATCTTCTACCTAATACACACTGGGAATCGCAGACTGCTACCACACGGCTTGCTGGACAAGACTGGCTGATGGGCACACCTCCCCTGTGGGGTGCAGGCTGAGCAGCAGGCGTGGCTGTAGTTGGGAGAGTCCCTATCTCCCCTCAGAAACAGACGCCCCTGAGGATCACTTCCTGCAGAGGCTGCGCTTTGTCCGGATTGCCTGGAAGCAAAGGCCTTGCCCTCTCCTGTTGGAGAGTTGCCATGCAGATGTCCAGAGCTGTCCTTTGCTCTGGGCCCAAGGGGTGCAGGTAAGCACAGATTTCACACGGGTCTCCACGCAGACGTACACAACATCCCGCACCACACTCTCTGGCCCATGGAGGCAGCTGCTGCTCGCGCTTTGGGGGGGCGGGGGCTACGGGCCTCTGAGCAATCAGGGCCACTCCTCAGCATAAGGGCAGGACCCCGCTTCATCTCCGGGCTGCCCTGGCGTCACTGCCTCCTGGGGTACTCACCACACTGGGGCCAGCCTTCTCTTCGGCCAGGCTAGAGAGATCTGGTCTCTAAGTACCAGTGCTCTCTTCCCACCCTTTCCCGGCTCATGCAGGTTAGTTTTCACAACAGATGCAGTGAGGTCAGAGGAGAGAGACTGGGAGCCCGGGGAAGGCATACAGGTGGGCGCAGAGCCCATAACACCACCAGCCACGGCAGAGATCCTGTGCTCCTACCTGGGAGTGCCCCAGCGCAGCGGCCCTCCTGCCAGGACCTGCAGATGCTGGATGGCTTGCTCTTTGCCAAGTCCTGGGAGAACAGGCATGGGCTGCCTTCCTGACATAGGCCAGGCACAGCCCACCTGCAGGGACCTGCTTGGTGCGCATGGGGGTGCCTGTGCTGAGCCCCTGTGGCAGCCAGGCCGGCTTTGGCAACGGCAAGAGCAGGCTGTAGAGAGAGAAAGGGGTATCCTACGTGAAACCCCCACTCTGCCCTGGCTCCTCTCAGCCCTCCAGGCAACGAGCTGCCAACAGGCTGAGGGGAAGCGGCTCGGAAGGTCTGAGCCCTGCAGACACTGTGCTTTGTCCCCACTGGCCTGGGAGGCAAAGGGGGAGGTGAGGGCAGGAGCCTGACATGACGGAAGATGCAGAACACGTGTCAGGACACATGTAAGTCCTTTCTCACCTAACGTGGAGACTCACACTAGGAGGTGCTGGCCTGTGCTACACAATGTGCCATGATCCATCTTTCCTGCCTCATTTAGTCCTGGCAGCATTGTAGGAAGCAGGATTTTATTTTAATTTTACCATTGCATGCATTGGGCTCTTTAAAAAGGTTAACAATTTTGCCCAAAGTCACACAATCCATACGTAGAGGTGAAATGTTTCCGTTTTCACCTGCCCTGCCTGGGGAAGGTCACAGAAGCCCTTCCATGTGAATTGACCACACTGTGTTTTTCTTACCTGCCAGGCCGGCAGAGGGGTCGTAGGCTTTTATAACTGACATTGAGAGGGCAGAACAGTAACTCCTGACTCCAATTTGTACTGCGGGGCAGGGCGGGGCTAACTCCTGACTCCATCTTGTGCTGCATCCTCCATTTTGTATAACTATGTCACTATGTAACTGGACTCTAGCCCTCATCCAACCAATCGGGGTCAGCCAAAGCAGTGACCTCACGACCCCTTTAAATCCTTTGTTCTTGAGAAACCCTCTCTCTTTCTCCACCTTGTTATGTCGGTATGTGGGGGGGGGGGAGGGGGGGAGGGGGTGAGCTCGAGCTAGCTCAAAATAAAAAGACTCTTTTGCATCGGACTCGGCTCCCTGGTGGTCTTTGGGGATCATGAAACTGGGCATGACAACATAATTACAGCGTTGATGAAGAAAAATGGAATCAGTCAATTGAATTAAACATCTAAGGATAGCACTCCAAACCCAGGCTGTTCACTGTGGGCAAAGTTGATGCAGGAAGAGTGAGCTGGCCTGGGGTCTGGGGGCTCCTCTTTAGGAGGTTTGGAAGCTGAATAAAGTTTTTCAACAACTCACTTTGTCTATCAGGCACTCAACCCCACTCATCTAGGAAATGCCTGGAGATTGTTCTCCCCAGCCCGGATCTCTGCAGAGATAGAGGCCCGAACAGACTCATAGAGACAAATCCTGGTGCAGGCACATGTCTGAAAAATTCCAATCTGCTCTGTTTTTATTGTCATCAATAGATCTGTGCTTTAAACAGCAGGCATTTGTTAGGCTCCCACTGTGTGCTCTCACTGTGTCCGAAGCTATGGGGACTATAGATCAGGAGAAGCTGTCCCTGCATTTATGACACTCTTTGTGGTGTGTGTGCTGAGAAAACCTTTCAGAGCACAGTGCTGAGAACATGTGAGGCCCCACAGTGAGGCTGCAGGAGGGCATTAGGGTGGGGATGGGTCGGGCTATTGAAGGGAAAACGGCACAGGCAGTCAGCATTTGAGTTCAATTTCCTTCTAACTCCCTCTGCAATGAGCATGTTGCTTAACCAACTCGAGTCCCAGTTCCTTACCTATAAACAGTTTCGTTCGGAAGGAGAGAATCCAATGGGATCTACAGAGGGAAGCATTGAACTCAATCCAGTAAATACTGTGTGGCTCATTTGAGAAGAAGATTGGTGGGAGTTGCCCGGGGTGTCGTTTTGGTTATTTATGCCTAAAAATCTATCCTCAGACTTAGTGGCTTAAACAACAACCACTTAATACCTCATCGTTCCACGAGTCTCCTGGGGCTCAGCCAGCTGGTTTCTCTACTGCAGGGCTGGGGAATGTCTGGCCCACAGGCCACATAAGGCCCGCAAAATCACCTGGTATGGCCCTGCCAAGGCATTAGGGGTGAGTTAACTAAATGTCTGACCGAATATATAGCAGGCAATTTGTTAAGTTGGCAATTTTATATGGCCCGCAGATGATGTTATAAATATCCGAATGGTCCCCGGCAGAAAAAAGGTTCCCCCTCCCCATCTAACTGTGCTTGCAGTCAGATGGAGCTGGGCCCCCAATGCTACTCTGTGTGTCCTCTGTCTCCATGTGGCATCTCACCCTCTGGGTCCTCCCCATCTGGCCTCTCTCTCTATGTTAGACTTCTTACATAATGAGCCTGGAGCCTTAAGTGAAGGAGCTGAAGGAGGTTAGGTTTTCTTAGTGTCTGGGCTTGCAAGTTTTAGAACGACCACATTCTAGAAGTGAATGCGGTCACAGGCCCAGAATCATTTCTTGATGGGAAGGCATAGATGATTGGGGAGGTGTTACGGATCCCTTCCCAGCACCCTCCTGGTGATGAAGAGCTGTGCAGTCACAGTTTTGGAAGACCCATTGCTGACAAGGCGGCAGGTAGATCAACCACCCCACAGGGCCTTCTCAGTGCAGTTCTTTGGTGTGGATGTCTTCCGATTACGTAAAAGACAAAGCAGCTAGAGCTTTTCTGGGCTCTCATGGGCTTAATCATTAAACTTCTAACAATGTGAAATTTAGACCATTGATGTGTATATTTACAGTGGCATGTTTTCTTCTCCCTCAACAATGCATCTGGGAGGCTGAATTCTTCAGCAGAGAATTTCAGCTCTGGACCCAAACAAGGGGCTGAGGGATTCTTGAGGGATGCCTCATCCAGGGTAGGAAAACATTGGAGAACCATCGCAACCTAGTTCTCCTGGACACTTCTCTTTTGGCTTTTGCCCTTTCTTTTCCAAGGCACATTTGGATTCTGCCTCTGATCATAGCCCTACTTCCCCTT
This sequence comes from Pipistrellus hanaki, assembly GCF_964339955.1. Taxonomy (NCBI): domain Eukaryota; kingdom Metazoa; phylum Chordata; class Mammalia; order Chiroptera; family Vespertilionidae; genus Pipistrellus; species Pipistrellus hanaki. Next base: position 9,112,753 of record NC_140516.1, on the reverse strand, counting down.
CCCACACCCCCAGCTGTTGATAAAGGTATAGACTATCATACAGAGGCAGGTCTTGATCAGATTTGAACATCTGTTCTTTCTGCTTTGATGTGAGATGATTCAGACATTCGATGGTGGCCTACAGATGAATCATCTCTCCTATCCAGTGTCAGCTTCATTAAAGTAACTCATTGCCAAGTTCAGGGAATGAGGGTGAGCCATGAAGGCTTCCTGTACATTATCTGACAGGAATGCCAACAAAGTGCCACAGCTTAGGGTATGATGCTCATTGACACATGACAAAAACACTACCAGTAGAGCACATGAGAGGGGCACATTCGTTTCACATGGCCAGACGTGGGAGGACTTTAGTGAAGACTTTATGGAGGAGATATCTGGGAAAAAAATCAGGAAGCCAGGCTTTTTGAGGATAATGGAAAAGTGCAAAGAAATCAGGGGAGTGGAATGACACATGGTCTTTAGGGAATATGGTGGATTGGCATGAACTCTAAGGACCACAAATACTCAGGTTGTGATGATTGCTGTGATTATTGATTGTATCTTATTTTGAAATTCCCAACTAAGGTGGGTGTTATTTGAAGGTCAAGACCACCTCTTATACGAAGTTTTTTTGGCACTGACTTTTGAAGTAAGATAGCAAGGTGTTGGACACTCAAGGGGAGAAAATGGTGTGGTAGGCAGACTCATGAGTATTTTTTATTCTAATTTTTAGGACAGCAAATGTGATGAGACACTATACCTATAGATGTATTCTTGGGAAAAAGGGGGCTTTTACTAATCAGTGACTTTGAGATAGAAAAATTATCCCGGATCATCTTGGTAGGCTCAGTATAATGTTACCAGTCTCCAAAACAGGGGAAGAATAGTCAGAGATTTAAAATACAAGAAGCACTCAATACCTCATGCTGGTTCCACATAGCAAGGAAACCAAGACTTCAGTCCTACAACCACAAGGAACTGCCAATAACCCGAATGAGCTTCAAAGTGGGTTCTTCCTCAGAGTCTGTAGCTAGAGCCCAAGTTGGCTGACTGACACCTTGACTTTTGCCTTATGTCTTGAGATCCTAACAGAGAGCGCAATCATACTGTGCTAGACATCTGACCTGTATAAACTATAAGGGAATAAATTTATGTTGTTTTAAGTGACAAAGATAGTTGTAAATTATTACAGTGACAAATTTTCTTCTCTTTCATCTCTTCCCTTTTCTCTCCTCTCCTAATCTCATCCAGGCCATGGTTCTCTGCAGCCTCCAGGGGGAAGTGAATACCAGAGGAGTGTCACAGTGTCGATCAAGAAGGAGGTTGAGGTTAGATCACTCTTCCATCTGGGTTAAATGCCAAGCTCCAGGCTGCTGAGCTAGCTGGCTGAAGACACTCGGGAAATGGCTCTCACAGAAAGACTCCTGGGCTCCTTTCATGCCACGTTTAATCTCCTTGGACAATCTCATTGATTGAGCAGAAATCAGTGTTCTGCAAGTTCATCCTGGGCTCCTTTTTATTCCTCTTCCCCTCCCTTGCCTCTTGGTCCCTCTGCCAAAGTCCCTTCCCACAAAGTACCTGGAGGAGGAAGTGAGATTTGTTACTTACTCCTCTTTCCTTCCCAGAGATGGTCTTAACTTGGTGCAGGTCAGATTTGGGGAATTAGCACTAACATCTGAGTGCAATTTATCAGTCCCTATAGAGGTCTTGCAAGACCTCCAGAGGAAGTTTGTTAACTCCAAACTTTTTATTCATTCCATAGGTACAGTGTTTTAGTTATTCTTTTCTTCCTCTGTGGACACCGGGCGGTTTCCATTGCATTACATTCTCTACAAAATAACCAGCCCTTCATTTGTTCAGCACCCTCCTCAAGGCACCAAGCCAGCTCCCCTGTGAAATCTTCCCTGATTCACCGCAGTGCTGTTGGCACCGCCCCTATTTTTGCACATCCCACGGCCATAATCCTTATCAGACTGTACTGACTTCTCTGCTGATGTGTCGTCTCCCCTTCTGGCTGTAATTTCTTTTTTCCTCGTGTCCCCACAACACCCAGGGCTTGCTGGGCCCGAGGGTGGGGAAGAAGAGTGGATGCAGAAGCAGCCCACTGGAAACAGGCAGATGGGACCTGCCAGATTGCAGAAAGCAGCTGGGTGTGAGGCATAAAAACCAAGGCGGTTAATTAAAAACATTTTTATTTGACCTGATTAAAAAGAAGTTAAAACTATGAGAAGTTTCTGCTGAGAAATTAAGGAGGAAGATGAGTAAGGTGGAGGGTAATACGCACACTGCTTGCTCCAGAGCAGGCTGGAGATTAAGTAGATAACTAACAGCCTCTGAGGCCTTTAACTTGGGAGCTCAGATATGCTTTTCTCCTGGATACCAGGGATCAATATTCCCAGGAGAGCCTTCCTCCTAGACAAGGGGGTGCTTCTTGGTGGTGGTGGTGGTGAGATGTCTGTGGGGGGAGCAGTGGCAAGCGCTTTAAAATCCATCCTCTTGCACTTAATAGTCATGTGACCTTGGCCAAATTTTCTCTAAGCCCAAGTTTTCTTACTTGACAATTTGGAAAATTAACCTTCGCATCCTTGGTTTGCTATGAAGATTATTTATCATACAGAAGACTTCTACTTTAAACGGCCGCAGGCAATCAGCTCTTGAAAGATTTTCTCTCAGTTGCATATGAATGTTAATGAAATTATAGAAAAAACAGTTCTGAAAATAGGAACAATCATTGCAGCATTTGGGGGAAAACTTCCCTAACCAATTCTATTGCACTAGGTCGACCAGGTAACTCTATTGTCTCCTGGCCTATTTTTCTAATCCATCACAAGTGACTTCTATTGTTTGATAATTTAGTACCAAAATGGCCCCAGAATTCCCAACTTTGTGGGTGACACAGGTTCTCCCGCTGTCTCCTCTGAAAGGAAGAAGGAGGAAGAACAACCACCTCTCCTCCCACTACCTGGCTAGAGGTCAGAGACTGATTCGGCCTCAAGTAGGAAGCAAGCAGGCCCCTTTCTGAGGGGCCAGGGTCTTGCTTTGCATCTTCTATTTGCCTTGGAGCTACTCTGACCTGTTCAGAGTCTACTCTTTCCATATGTAGTGTAGGGAGGGGCTGGCTGTCATGGCTGCATCCTGGGGTTGCAGTGGAAAAGGAGGGAAGAAAGGCGAGCCCTGGGAACAGGGAGTGCTGGGAGGAGGTATAAGTTTACAGACATTCATCACTGCGGCTGCCTCTCACAATCAGGAGCTCTCATCTGCCCAGACCAGATAATCTGTATCTCTCCGTGTACTAAAGAGCTCACCATTTTACACCGTCTTTGCTTCTTGAAACATGGAGATGCTCTGGAAAGTTAAGAGCAGAGAGCAATGAGGATATTCAGCCATAGATATCCCAGGCCTGAGCGTGTGGATTGTAGCAAAAGCAGAACACTAAGTGATGGCCATTGGATTATTGGGCTTTGCCCACTATACAAATATTTAAAAGCTCAATGTCATTGGTGTCCTTTATTTCTCTAAATAGTTGCTAGAGATGCTTTGCAGCTAGTGTTTTCCCAGGCACCAATGTTCCAGCCTATGGCTTTGCCCCTGAGATAAGTAAAATGAAGGACCTTTAGATGTAACAGGATTGAAAGATTTAAAAAAATTATTGGTTCAGTTCAGGGTAAGGAGAATTTTTAAAAATCAAATTTGAACTTCTAGTTCAAGATGGCATATAAATCCTATGGATGAATTAGCCCTGAATCCTGAATACCATTGAATGACTAACAGAATACAGAAAACCAATAAAAGATGCTGTCCATTTTCCAGAATGTTGGTGAATTTTTCCATGAGAAAGTGTAGCCAAGTGCACACTGAGTAGAGTCTTGTGAGATGCTGCAAAGTAAGTAAGTAAATAAATAAACAAATAAACAAATAAAGTTGGCTGAGACTAGACTGTACTTCTAGTAGAAACTTCCTAATATTAGAGACAGACCAGAGCAGAGAGGCTACAGGTAAGTAGAGCCATTTTCCATCCACTTGAAAACCCTAAGGCAAACCTGTGCTGGTGAGGTAACATGTAATATGAGAAGGCTGGACTTGGTGTGCACTCAGTGTGCACTCAGCTCAGCTAAGGTTTTGTGGGAACTGGGGGCCATAGGATTGGCTAAGTTTTCAGGGGCCATTGTCCAAGTTAGGGAAGGACCACACTGTTACTCTGGTTTCAATGATAAACAAGGAGAAGTAACCCTGCCGCATAAAGGAGAAGCAAGTCACCCAGCTTCCTGTATGGATGCTGCCTCCCTTCTTCCCCAGGACACTAGAGTTCTCATCGAAGTAACATTGCAACGTCTGAGTATCCAGATGGATCTGTCAGAGGAGCAGGTGACTGCAGGAATCTGCACTTCAGGGAAATTGGGGCTGGAGTCAGCAGTACAGGGTGGTGAGTGTACCATGTTCATGGATGAAGTCATTGGGTGAGCAAAGTCTGCAAAGAGAGGGCCTAGACCTGAGCCAGAGAATTTCCAGCATTGAGAAGGATTTTCCCCGAGGTTGGACTGTGTACGGAACTGTAAAACACGGTCTAGAAGAGGCTCCAGAGAGGGAGGGAGGAGTAAAACCAGGACTGAGGAGTATTTTGGTTTCCCAGACACAAGTGTTTCAATAAGGAAGAGAGTGGTCATTTGTGTTAAGTGCCCTGGAAGCCAAGTAGGAAGAATCTGAAAAATATTCTTTGTATTTCACAGCATCTATGTCTATGTCAAATAAAGTCTCAGTTCATCTGCTGAGAAAGTGTGTGTGAAAGGTGGTAGCAGAAAGTGGGGATGATGGCTGTACCAGTCAAAGTTCTCCAGAGAAACAGAGCTGATAAAATAGATTAATCATTTATTATATTTAACAATATGCAATATTATATATTATAATATTATGTTGTATTGTAGTATATATATGTTATGTGATATTATATTATATAAATTATCTATAATAATAAAAGTGTAATATGCTAATTAGACCAGACAGCCAAACGACCTTCTGGATGTCATTCCAGTCATACTTCTGGATGAAGCTGCGGGGTCGGGGGCTGAAGCAGAGATGGCTAGGGGCAATCAGGCAGGCAGGCAGGCAGAGTGGTTAGGAGCCAGCAGATTGTGAGAGGGATGTCCAACTGCCAGTTTAGGCCCATTGTGGGATCGGGCCTAAACTGACAGTTGGACATCCCCGAGGGGTCCTGGATTGCGAGTGGGTCCGGGCCAGGCTGAGAGACACCCCCTCCCCAATGCATGAATATTGTGCACTGGGCCTCTAGTAACAAATATAATGAGAGAGACAGAGAAACAGAGAAGTGGAAAATCTGTAGAGTTTGCTGGCAGATTTGAGACCTAGGGAAGTGGTAGTATTGCAACTCTAGTCTGAAGATAATCAACTGGAAGAATTCCCTGTTCCTTTGGGGGCCTCAGTCTTTTCTCTTAATGTTTTTAACTGATTGAATGCGATTCATCCACATTACTGCTTCAGTCTATAGTCAAAGCTGATCTAAATGTTACTCTCATCTAAAGAACAGCTTCACACAGCATCCAAATATCTGGGTACCATGGCCTCGTCAGGTTGACACATAAAATGAGCCATGACAATGGTGCTGGTTGGATGAGGAGGAGAAGTTTTGAAGTGTTCCTAGTAGAGACGCTGAGCCAGCATAGTGTGGGCAGAGAGCCGAGCGCCACAGGCACAGCAGAGGGAGCGGTCATGGATCACGGTGATTACTCTTTTTAATTTTTTTTAATTTTTATTGATTTTTTAACAGAGAAGAAGAGAGAGGGATAGTCTTGATGAGAGAGAATCATCAATTAGCTGCCTCCTGCACACCCCCTACTGGGGATGTGCCCGGAACCAAGGTACATGCCCTTGACAGGAATCGAACCTGGGACCTCCCAGTCCACAGGCAGACGCTCTATCCACTGAGCCAAACCGGTTTCGGCAACTGCGATTCCTCTTTCTCCTGTTGTTTGGGTTCCTGGTAGCAATTACTGCCTGGGTACAGGGTTATAAAGGAAGGCTTGACACTAAAATAAAAATGAAGGAATGCTGCATTTTGGGGAAGGAATTTATCTTTTAATGAGTATGTAGTTTGTATGTGTGTGTGTCTGCTCACCTGAAAGTCTTTCTCTCCCACATGGATTACAATAGCTTCTGCATCTTGTTTTCACCATATTATGTTTGCTGCTCAGAACCCTCCTTCTTCTTAATTTTTCTTCATTGGCTTAGCAAACTATTCCTTGAATGTTTTCATGCCTATCAAGTAGGTTGCCCTAGAGTTTTAATTATATAAAATAAAACCCACATAACCCCAGCGCCAACTCCCTCACCAACATTCTTGCTCGTTTTCTGTATTTGTTTGTCACACTTTTGGGAGGCAGGTAGGGCAGATTCTAAGATAGTTTCCAAAGTTAGCTTGTAGATAGACACCTGACCTAGAATTAAGATCCAGGGATCCTGGCCCCCAATCTTTCTATACCAAACTAATTCTCTAGGTTTTATTAAAAAACATTAAACACTATAGATGTATTGATCTTGGGATTTAAAGATACAGGACTGGAGGAGAAAGTTGATGAATTCTCCATTCTCTGGTGAAATATTCAGAGCAGTTAATGTCTCAGGTTTCCTCCTAAATCCTTTGGAGGTAACAAAGGGTAGGGATTGGGGACAGCTCTCCTGACTGTATGGTTCGGAAACAATTATAATTCTAGGTTCAGCATCCACTAAGTTATAAGTCAATTCACTTGAAGCAAAGTTTTATTACATTCTTGTTTCAGATGGGAATACGGGTTTTGAAAGGACAGATAAAGGTTGATACGGGCCTGTTTTCTTTTCCTATAGAGTTTTGTGATATTTTGACAGAAATGAGGGAAAAATGATTGAAGAAAGGCCGTTGACATTCCCTTTGCTGATTCTGTAGAATTCACCTCCGAAGTCTGAAGGCAGCGTTGCTGTAGTGACTAGTCGCTAAGGCATTCCTTGAAGAATCACAATGCAATATGACCAGTTCATCTTTGAAGAGTTCTTACCCGGAGAAAAGAATGCATCACAAATGTGAAGGAGCTTCAAGTCAAAGTTGGGTACTTTTTTATTTTGCAAATATCCTGAACTTCAGAAGAAAAAGAAATAATACACACACACACACACACACACACACACACACACACATTACATCCTCTCACACACACTCACACACACTCACACACACACACACAGTTTTCTTGATTATTTCTTAAGTAAACCTCAGTGCGTTAGTGCCTAAATTGTTTTGTATTATAATTGAGTAATTAATTATGTTTTTAACAGTGAATGTCTAAATTGCAGCCAGCATATATAGACTAAAAGCTGGAAGCAGCTGTTTTCTGTCAGAGTCTCCGTTTGTCCATTTGCAGAATAAAGATGCTGTGCTGTAACTTCCCGAAGGCACAGGCCACGTGGGTGCAAATTGCCTTCAGGGAGGTTACCAGGCTTATATCTGTGCTATGGTCTGAATGTTTGCTTCCTCTCAGAATCCGCTGTTGAAACTTAACCCCCAAGGGATGGTATTGAGAGGTCGGCATTGGGGATGTGATTAAGTTATACGGGTAGAGCCCTCATAAATGAGATTAGTGCCTCATAAAAGCAGGGAGGATGCTCCCTTGCTCCTATTTTGTGAAGTTACAATAAAAATAGGGCTGTGTAGGCTCCCAACAGACACTGACTATGACGATGCCCCCATCCTGGACATTCTAACATCCGAACTGTGAGAAATAAATGTCTGTTGTCAACAGTGATATTTGGTTAGAGTCCTAACAGACTAAGTCAGTTTGTGATTGACCACAGCTGGCAGAGAGAGTTTTCATGTGTTTGGCAAATCTGAGAACCACTAATGTTCTAGGGCATAGTGATACCTCTGTGCAGTGTGGCATGGACCCGGGCCCAAATTTTGCTGTGGGTCTTGGGCAGTGAGGAATGATACTACACATGGGTCATGGAAGCTGTCCTCTGCCCTGGGCAGCCTCCTGCACTTCCCAGTAAGGAGTGGAGGCCCTCTCAGCTCTCCCCTGGGTACAGGAGGCCTGGAGAGACCTGGGAACCGGGGCCTGCACCCACGATGCTGGTGCCCACTCTGCACTTCAAAAACAGGAAGCATATTTTCAGAATTTCTTAATTTCTTTTTTTAAAGCTTTGGCTGCAATACATTTTTGTTTGCATTTGAGTGCTGTATGCTGCTGTTGTGCTGTATTCATTCCAGCGCTAAAATAAATCACATCTTTCATAATATTTAGTTAAATAAACATTCATTAAAGTTACCATTCAAACACGGGCTGAACACAAAGGAGAGGAACAAGAAGCCCTTGGGGCGACTTTCAGGCTGGTGTGGGGCTCCTTCCCCATGCAGAGACCTCAGAAGCAGAGCGCTGTCACTGACTGGGCCTCCTCTGAGGTGGGACCCCATCAGGGAGACACACGCATGTGTGTAGCCGTCACCCTCCTTCTGCTGGTTTCCCCTGCGCCTCCTGCACACTGCACCAGAGAAGCAGATCCCTTCGTCCCATGGTGTTCCTGGGTCTGCATGGTGACCACACAAATGTGCCAGGACATCATTTATCAGCTTCGATCTTCAACTTATGCAGCAGAAAATTTTAAAGATGTATGACACGTGGAAAAACTTTTCCCTAATTTTGAATCCTGGGGCACGTTCTCCAGTTTTTTGGTGGGGTTGATTCTAACATTCTTCTTGAGATGCAGAGTTGGAACATCAGCATTTCTTTAAGTCTCATGGGCCTATCTGGGTCTCATTCATAGTTTCATGATTATCTCCTTCCTCGTATTTCTCTCCCAATGGACTGTGACATCCTGCAGGCCGAGGCCCAGTCTCAGACATATTAGGGACCCTTCAGTATAAATGTATCAAAATATGTCTGAGACTTGTATACTGAAAGCTTCACAGCCCATTTTTTCTTTCATTCATTCTCCCCACCCCCCTGCAATTTCATTGATTTCTGCTCTTTATTGTTTTCTTCCATCTGTTTGCTTTGTGTTTGTTTAGATCTTTTTTTTCTATATTCTTAAGGTAGGAATTTAGATGATTGATCTTGACTTTTCTTTTAAAAAAAGATATGCATTTAATGCTGTAATTTTCTCTTTTAGCACTGCTATAGTTACATTGAACAAAGTTTCCTATGCTGTATTTTTGTTTTATTCAGTGTCCCTTTTAAATTTTTTCTTTTGACCCATGGGTTATTTTATCTTATTTTATTTTATTTTATTTTATTTTTATTTTTTAAATATATTTTATTGATTTTGTACAGAGAGGAAGGGAGAGAGATAGAGAGTTAGAAACATCGATGAGAGAGAGTCATTGATCAGCTGCCTCTTGCACACCCCCCACTGGGGATATGCCCGCAACCAAGGTACATGCCCTTGACCGGAATCGAACCCGGGACCCTTCAGTTCCCAAGCCGACGCTCTATCCATTGAGCCAAACCGGTCTCTGCCCCATGGGTTATTTTAAAGTATACTGTTTAGTTCTCAAATACAGTATTTGGAGATTTGTCTGCTATGGACTAATTATTGATTTCTCATTTGAAGTCACCACTGGGGTTGGTGATGCCACTCTGTATGATTTCTGTTCTTTCAAAATGGCTTTTGGTTTGTTCTGTGGCCTAGGAGATGAACTATATTGGTACACACTTTGTGGGCGTTTGCAAATAATGTGTAGTCTGCTGTTTTGTGGCGGTGTGCCCTATAAATGTCAGTTAACTCCTGTTGGTTTATGGTGCTGCTGAGTTCTTCATTATCCTTGCTGACATTCTGTCTCGCTGTTCCATCACTTGTGAAAGGACTGTGGAAGTCTCCAACCATAATCCTGTATTTGTCCCTTTTTGGTTCTACCAGATTTTACTTTACACATTGCTTTGAGGTTTGTTGCATACACATTAAAGTTTGCTGTTTTCTCAATTGACCCTTTTAGCCTAATATAATAGTACCCTCTTTTCTCTGTTTGTTTTCCTTGCTCAAAAGTTTATCTTACCTGAAATTAGTAAAGTCACACCTGCTTTCTTTTGATGAATGTTTACATAATATATCTTTCCCACCCTTTATCTTCCAATATGCCTATGCCATTACATTTACAGTGAGTTTCTTGTAGATAGCATATAAATGTGCAGTATTTTAAAAATCCACTCTGCCCATCATTAACTAGAATGGTGAAGACTAAATAATGACCTGGAAATGTTCAAAATATACTGTTAAATTGTAAGAGGCAAGTACAAAACTATGTTTGGAATGATTCCATTAAAATTATTAGAAATGGTATATATTGGAATCTTAGCTCTACTAAGTATCTAGCTGTTTAACCTTTGGCCAATTCAGTTTTCTCATCTGTAAATTGGAGATCACTATCTTACAGAATTAGCCTCATCAAGTTTTTTTTTTTTTGTATGAAATTACTTACAATAGTTAGAATTACCTAGGTTTAAGATTTCAAGGCATTTATTTCTTTTGTGCTTATTTTTTCCTAAAAAAATTGCAAACAATATTAATAAGAAATGGGTTTTTAAGTAAAAAATACACATGCACATCAAAATTTGGGGTAAATATTGATAAATGTATAAAATAGTGCATAGATGTGTGTATGCATGAATGTTGGAAAAATAGGAGAGAACCCAAAGGTTGGCTCAGCAACCCTTGTCATGCCTTTCTAGCCATTTCTATATTTTTTGCCCCTTCTGTTCTTTAATGAATGTTTGTTCATAGTTATATGAGCAAAAATAGAGTGTATGCATATAATATTTTTTTACAATAGATTACACATTTTTACTGTTGTTACAAACTATACATGTGATATTTTATGTATAGAACAGTAATTTATGAAGTTTATGAAGATTTATAGCACAAATCACATAGACATGTTTCTATTATTATAATCTTTGGATCTTTTCAATTTAAGTAATTATAACTATCTTATCCCTTTTAGTTCTTTTTTATTTTGCATCTATACTAATAATAGAGGAATATGCAAATTGTCTGGGAAGTTGTCACATAACGACCAATCAGGATGGGTGTGGGGCTGTGGCGGAGAGCTCTCAGCATGCTTACACCGGGGGGTCCGAAGGGCATGGAGAGAAAAGGAGGGCAGATAGGCAGTTAGGGGGATCAGGCCAGGAGGGGAAAGCAGTTAGGGCCATCAGGCTGGCAGGAGAGCAGTTAAGGGAATCAGGCAGGCAGGCAGGTGAGTAGTTAGAAGCCAGTGGTTCCAGATTTTGAGGTGTATCCTAGATGGAGAGAATGTAGGTTGGGCTGAGGGAAACCCTCCCATGCATGAATTTTGTGCACCAGGCCTCTAGTCATTACATAAATGAGATTATTGGCCTAACTATAAGATTGTAAAAAAAATCTGTAAAATTTATAGCAAAAATTCTCTTCAGAAGTCTCTATCAATTTATACTGCCTCCAGAAAAAGTATGAATACTTATTTTGCCACATCCTCTGAAAGCATTGGACATATTTTTAAATCTTTTAATAAAATTAGGTGGAAATTGGTGACTTGTTATTAGTTACATATTTTGTTTCTTCTGAGATAGAACTTTCCCATAGCACATGGGTTCACAGGTTGTATTTTATCTTTTATGGACCTCCTGCTGATAGCCATTTATTTTAATGTTTTCCTCATGGATCGGCATACTCTGTTTAATACAGGCATTTATCCTCCTCATATTTTCTGAAAACATTTTTTTTCAGTTTTCTGTTTGTCTTTATATGTTATTTGCTTTTTGTATACTGAAGTTTAAACTTCATTTTTTAATGGTCACATTCTTTGATATTTTTCTTATGTGATTGCTAGGTTTAGAAAATAATCTTTTTATAAAAAACTAGAGGCCTGGAGCACAAATTCATGCACCAGCGGGGTCCCTTGGCCTGGCCTGCAAGATCAGGCCAAAACTGCTCTCTGATATTCTCCTAGGAATTACAGATTATGTGAGGGCTTAGACTAGGCAGAGGGACCCAACTGATGCACAATCATTGAGGCTGGGAGGTTGGTCAGCTGCGGAGGGACCATGGGAAGGCTCCAGTTTATGTCCAGCCCATCTCACTCAGTCCTGATTGGTGGGACTCCAGCAGCAAGCTAACCAACTGGTCAGAGCTCTTTCACCTGGTGGTCAGTGCATGTCATAGTGAGTGGTTGAGTGGCCTTAGCATATCATTAGCATATTACACTTTGATTGGTTGAACAGCAAGCCTGTTGATCAGACACTTAGCATATTAGGCTTTTATTATATAGGATATGTCACTCTGTCTTCCAGTTTTTTAGTGATTTTTTTTCAAGGACAATATTTAAGTCTTTAATCTATTTGAAATTTATCTTGATAAATTGTGAAGGGTGGTGAGCGTCTTTTAAATGATAATAATAATAAAATAATAAAAGCCCAATGGGAACATGATGTTAAATGAATGAAAAAGTGTCTGCCAGCCCTCTTTTTCCCTGGAGTGCTATTTTTATTTCATTCTAGATTTACTGGCCCAAGTTCAGAGGACAATACCTAGGATGACAAAAGGAAGTCAGTTCAGGCGATGAGAAATGGCTTAGAGACCATAAGACTGAGTGATAGTTGTTTAAAAATGTTTGGATACTTACCAACAGGTGTGTAGTAAGTGGTTAAGAACTCAAGTTCTGAGGATAAAAGGAACTGGACTCCTGTCCCTGCTTTGCCACTTATGGGTTATGTGCTTTAGAGAAAGATGCAGAGCAATGTTAAGCCTCCATTTCTTCATCTGTTAAATGGAAATAATAGCAGTGCCCACCTCGCAGTTATGGCATTATGAAGATTAATGAGAAAATGCAGCTAGGCTCTCAGCAAGGTGCTTGGGTCAGAAAAGCCACTTGATAGATGCTGGTGGTACCGTTAATTTTGGTTCATTCTGTTTTGTACAAGTCCAAAGAAGACAGCGAGGATGAAGACTGACCAATTTCTGCCTGTATGAGACTCTGTGTTGTTTCAGGAGATTTTTTTGGGCCACAAACAGCTGGGCTGGGCTGATGCTGCCTGTGAGTGGCTCTGTGATGTTCGGGATTCTTCCATGCCATCATGCTGTGAGGCTGCCTGGGGAGTCGTGTGGTAGACTTGCTTCTTCCTCTCCCTTGGCGTGTTAGCCCAAGATATAAATGAAACTGAGGCTCAGGCCAGCCAGTGCAGAGTACAGTACTGAATGCCAATTAGCGTGTCAACACTGCAAGTACGTTTGAAGGAGGAAGGTCTGATGCAACCTCTACATTGGGAGAAAGATGCAGAGTGGATTGCCTGGGAGATCTGAGGCAGAGGGATGCAAAGGAAGTTATCCCATTGGTACAGGAGGAAGCCATGAAGATTGAGGGGGCAAGAGAAGGGAAGGAGGAGGTGGGGACTGGGGACAGGTGTCAGACATAGTGAGAGGAGATCTGAGGGGATTTGACTCCATTTGCATGGTAATAGATGTGTGTGTGTGTGTGTGTGTGTGTGTGTGTGTGTGTGTGTTGTCAAGAGAAACAAAGCCAGACACTAGTTAAACTGGGAAAGGGATTTTACTCAGGAACTGCAGATAGCAGGGAAAGAGTGAGCTCCATTCCGATTTGTGTAGAGGGGTCTGGTTGTTTTAAAGAAAGAACAAGAGGGTAGGAATGGAGGGGAGTCCGGCTCAGGTAGAACTGGGAAGTGAGCAGATAAAAACACACGCAGAGAAGAGGGTTGGTCACTGTAAATGTGATTAGATCAGCTGTGCTTTTACCTGGAGTGATATTACCTACCCCCAACTCCCCCCACTCCCTTCCCACACACACACACTTAGAGCTGGGGGACAGAGACCCTATTCTTCCTGATCATTACATTTCAAAGGACTGCTGTTCAAGTCCTTGAGGAAGGCCCTCCTGGGTTGCAGCATGTATCTGAAAGGGGTAGAGGAAAGAAAGGGGAGGCCAGGGCCAATGGTCAGGTATTAAGTTGAAAGAACAAAACATAAATTATTGTGACAGCCTTGAGCTTTTTCAGACAGGGGTCTCAGTCATCCCGGGCAGGTGGCTTTCGGCTGCAGGAAGCCATGCTGGGGCCAGTCAAGCCTCTGAGTGCAGGGTTTGGGCAGAGTCACTATGTGGCCAGTGTTCTTTGTGGTTGACAGTGTACTTAGGAGCCCTGGGCAGTACCGAGGGGGGAAGAGCTGGGGAATGCTGGGTACTACCTTTTCTCTAGTTCATGTATGGGAAGAACACTTCCCTCATGATCACCAAAAAGGACTTGAAAAATTGAAATGACTATTTCTAACACTGAAAATTACAATTGGAGAGCTTGGATCTCCTGGTGTTGGGAATTTGGGTAGCAGCATAAACAAATGGCCTGGTCCTTCAAGGGATGGGCTCTGCAGGTGGATGGCCAGCCTCCCCCATCACTCATTCCTGTGGCGAAGTAATTACAACTGGCTGCATCATGCTTGCTTCCTTGTTTTGTTTTGTTTTAAGACTTGTGTTCTCAGTTAAGGCATTGCAACCTAAAATCCATTGCCAACATATTAAAACACAGTAAAAAGACTGTGTATGCTCAAAGTGTGACCATTATTATTTAAAAAATGTTAAAAGCTGTTTTTGGTTTTAGTGTACTAAACCTGCAGGTTGAATTTGATATTTTCCACTACTTTTCTGTCCTGCATTCACGAGATTTGTTGCTTGGACAACAGTCAGCCCTTCGACCAAGGCTGTGGCTTCTCACGTGATGGGCCTGATGGAAATAGTCAAAGGAGGCTGGTGCATGTGCCTCAAAGCTTAATTAATGAAAAACACCTTCTGAATTTGGATGAAACCGTTAGTTGGAGTTTTGATTTTACTTAATCTGCTCTCCCCAGGGAGCCAGCTGCTGAAAGGTTTTTGAGAGCAATACTAAGGAATAATCTCTTTCTAGAATGCCTTCCTTCATCTCTTCAAAGTGCTTTTCATGATCTCATTTGATCTTCACTGCAAAGGGGAGAAGCTGTTGGAGCAAGGGCAGGTCTGCTAAGGGTGCAGATGAAGAAACACGGGCCTAGGAGTGCTGTGTGTCTGCTCCCCTGAGCGCACATCCTACCCACCACAGCGCAGCCAGGGGGCGGGCTTCCTGCAGACCACAGCTAAGATGGGATAACCAGCTCAAGTTCATGGCGGCCTTTTACCCGTTAGTCAGCCCAGTGCTGGGAGAACCCTGGTCTTGGGTTGAGGTGAGATGACGTCTCAACATGCTCAATATCCCATATAGAAAAAACTCCCACTTTTCTTTCATTCTTTTTTATTTTATTGTAGGTATTACATATGTGTAATAGGTATTACATATGTGTCCATATGTCCCCATGGCCCCCCAACTTTTTTGAAGGATTTAGAACTGAAGATGGTCTCTTCTGATACATTTCCTTAAAAAACAACAACAAAACAACCACACACAAAACTGGAATTGCTTTGTCGAGATATAATTTAATACGCCATATAATTTATTCATTTAGTGTACAATTCAATGATTTTTAGTATGTTCACAGCTGTATGAAACTATCACCACAGTCTATTTTAGAATACGTTTATCACCTTAGAAAGAAACTTCATACTATTTAGCTGTCACTTCCTCTTACCCCATCTGTCCCTAACCCTAAACTAAAATTAATTTATTTTATAGATTTTCCTATGTGGATTTTCATATGAATAGAATCATATACTATGTGAACCTTTGTGATTGGCTTCTTTCACTTGCATAATGTTTTCAAGGCTTATCTAAATTGTTGCAGACACCAGTATTTCATTCCTATTTATGGCTGAATAGTTTTCCATCGCATGAGTACATTACTTTGTTTCTTTCATTCATCAGTTGGTAGATATTTGGGTTATTTCCACCCTGGTTATTATGAATAATGCTGCTATACATTTTTATGTCCAGGTTTTTTTGTGTACGTACATTCTCATTTCTATTGGCCAAGTACCTAGGAGCACAATTTCTGAGTCATATGATAACTCTATGTTTGAGGAACTGCTAGACTGTTTTTCCAAAGTGGCTTTATCGTTTTACATCCCACTCACAGTGTATAAGGGTTCCCATTGCTGTGCATTGTGGTTTTGATGATTAATGATATGAGAATCTTTTCATGTGCTTATTGGACACTTGTCTATCTTCCTTGGGGAAAAAAATGTCTATTTGGATCCCTTTCCCATTATTTAATAGGGTAACTTGTCATTGGTATTGAATTGTAAGGGTTCTTTTTGTATTCTAGATACAAGTGTCTTGCAAATATTTTCACCCGGTTTATGCTATTTTGTTATAGCAGCCCAAATCGACTAAGGCAAGTCTATTTCCCCAGTCTCCTGTGAAGTCTTTGATGTTGCCCATCTGGAAGGCACAGCGCTATGCCATCCTGGAACCAGAATGGTATGAGAAAGGCTTTATTTTTCTATTTCTCTAACCACACTCAGCTGTTAAACTCTGCTAACTGGAGGCCGTTTGCTCAGTTGTTTTTAACAATGCCCTGAGGGCATACATTGCTCTACAAACGGATCCAGTCAAATTCTGGCTACTTTAAAGGAATATGTTTTTGAGGTCTCTGTTTGGTATTTGTTTTGATCCAGCAAGAACCCTCTCACAGCTTAGCCTACATCTTGAATCTCCTCTAATTGTCTGTCATCATAACTTGCATTGTTAGAGGGAACCTATACCCTTGACTTTCTCCAAACTCTGCTGTAAATAAAACCAGTTCCCTTGGTTTTTTTTTATACTCTAACTAGAGGCCTGGTGCATGAATTTGTGTAGGGTGGGGTCCCTAGCGGTGACCTGCAGGGATCGGGCCCCAGCTTGTGCCCCCGGGCTCGCAGCCTTGCCACCCACCTGGCACCACTCCCTCACCTGCTCTACCACCCTGCCTGCAGGGCGATTGATCAGGGCCAGGCCCCTGCCTGGTTCCCTCAGCACCTGGGAGCCAAGAGGAGGTCCCATCCCCTGCCACCATTGCTGGTCACCATCTGCTGGGTGATCGGTGGGGTGATAGGGTCCCCACTTGCACCCACCATGGCCTGGCACCACCCACTCACCTGCTCCACCATCTGCTGTAGTTCTGCTCTCCTCAGGGCCCATTGGGACTGGCAGCACCTTCACTGCTGTCTGCTGCCAGCATGGCATTGCTGGCACCCAGCATGTTCCACCCACCCCCTGGTGATTCAGCGCACGTCATAGCATAGCAAGCGGTTGAACTCCTGGTCTCCTAGTTGAACGACTGCCCGAGGGGACATTTGCATATTAGGATTTTATTATATAGGATGGGAATTATCTGTTTTATGATGATGTATGCAGTTGTCCCCTGTGTTTTGAGAGCCTGTATACTCTCAGACATCAGTATCTCAGAGACACTCCAGAGGAAGATTCCCCCACAGGTAGGATGTTGGGTAATGTGATCTGTTGGGTCCTTCCAAGCAAAGCTTTAAACATCATTGCAGGCTTTGCCTGGAGGTGCCTCAGGGCCCAGAGTCTCACAGATGGCTTTAGCCTCAAATACTTGTATTCAACAAGGATCACAGCACTTCATGCTTTATGAGAAAGGGAGGCCAAATCACTTTCTAGAAAGTATATATGTCCTTCAAACTCATATATGTCTGTGTATATAATTCAACTTATTTTTTTGATATTTTACTTTCAAGAAACCAAGATATCTTTCTACAGCAATTAGTCAGAGTGATTAAATGCAGATCCCTTTTTTCTTTAATACACACTTTGAGTAAAAATTTTTTTCTTTTTGAAAAATGACAATAGGAGCATTTTGAAAATTTGAGTGTTCCTCAGTATGTTAGTTTTGCTAGGGCTGTCCAAACAAAATAGACTAGGTGGATTACGAAACAGAAATTAATTTTCTCACAGTTTTATAGACTAGAAGTCCAAGATTACAGTGTCTCTTTGCCTTGCAGATTGCCACCTACTCATTCTGTCCTGTTCACCTCTTTGTCTCTGTCCAATCTCTTCTTTCTTTTTTGTTGTTGCTAATCCTCACCCAAGGGTATTTTTCCATTTATTTTTAGAGAGAATGGAATGGAGGGAAGAGACACGCACAGAGAAACATCAATGTGAGAAAGCTATATTGGTTGGTGCCTCCCACACATGATCAGGGCCAGGGATCAAGCCTGCAACTGAGGTATGTGGCCTTGGCTGGAATTGAACCCAGGATCCTTTGGTCAATGGGAACCCTCATTCACTGCTGGTGGGAATGTAAACTGGTACAACCACTATGAAATCAGTCTGGCTATTCCTCAAAAAATTTGAAAATAGAGCTACCATCTGACCCAGCAATCTCTCCCCTGGGTATATACCCGAAAACCTCGAAATCATGTATTAACAAATATATATGCATCTCTACATTCATTGCAGCATTATTCATGGTGGCTAAGACATGGACACAATCAAAGTGTCCTGAAAAAGAGACAGAATAAAGAAGATGTGTTATATATATACACAATAGAGTACTACACGGCCATGAGAAAGGATGAAATAGCACCATTTGCAACAATATGGATGGACATGGAGAATATTAAACTAAGTGAAATAAGTCACTTAGAAAAGGCTAAGTGACTTATTTCATATAATTTGACTCTCTGAGTGATATAAAACTAAAACTCCTGAGCACAAACAGCAGTACAATGGTTGCCAGAGGGAAGGCAGTGGGTGGAGAAGGGGGTCCTAATATATGGTGAGAGGAGAAGATTTGTCTTTGAGTGGTGGGCACACAGAGCCATATACAGATCTTGTAATATAGAAACCCACACCTAAACCTATAATGTTCATGTTGGCCAATGTCACCCCAATAAATTTAAGAAAAAAAAAAAAGCCTCACTTACCCTCTACATCATTCTATATTTATAAAATTATAGCAACAAAACCATAGTTTCCTTTTTAAAAATTACATAATGTTTTGTGTTGGGAATTAAAAAAAATATTTTAACACAATTTTAATGTTGAGTGGTATTCTAGGTTAAGAATGGATCATAATTATTTATTTATTTATTTATTTTTTAAAAATAAATTTTTATTGTTCATATTATTACAAATGTTCCTTTCCCCCCCCCCCTTCTCACCCCACCCTCTGCCCTTTCCCTACCCCCCATTGTCCTCATCCATAGGTGCACAGTTTATGTTCAGTCTCTTCCCACATCCCCCTCTCCCCTTTTCCCCAAGAATAAACAGTTCACTCCCCTTCCATACCTCTGATTCTATTATATTCAACAGTTAATATTGTTCCTCAGATTTTTTTTTTTTTTTTTTTTAGTTTCCTTGGTTTTTAGATTCACTTGTTGATAGTTACGTTTTTGTTGTTCATAATTTTTATCTTCATTTACTTTCTCTTCTGAAAGAACCCCCTTCAGCAATTCATATAATTCTGGTTTGGTGGTGATGAACTCCTTTAGCTTTTTTTTTTTTATTAGTGAAGCTCTTTATCTGACCTTCGAATCTGAGTGATAGCTTTGCTGGATAGATTATCTTTGGCTGTAGGTTCTTGCTATTCATCACCTTGAATATTTCTTGCCATTCCCGTCTGGCCTGCATGGTTTCTGTTGAGAAATCAGCTGACAATTGTATAGGTGCTCCTTTATAGGTAACTACCTGTTTTTCTCTTGCTGTTTTTAATATTCTCTCTTTGTCTTTTGCTCTTGGAATCTTAATTATGATTTGTCTTGGTGTGGTCCTCTTTGAATTCCTTTT
This sequence comes from Pipistrellus hanaki, assembly GCF_964339955.1. Taxonomy (NCBI): domain Eukaryota; kingdom Metazoa; phylum Chordata; class Mammalia; order Chiroptera; family Vespertilionidae; genus Pipistrellus; species Pipistrellus hanaki. The sequence goes on along the minus strand of NC_140516.1, from coordinate 9,093,062 downwards.
GTTTGGAGTTCTGTGCGCTTCCTGGGCTTGTAAGTCTAATTCTTTCATCAGGTGGGGGAAGTTTTCTGTCACTATTTCTTTCAGTATGTTTTCGATATCTTGCTCTCTCTCATCTTCTGGGACCCCCATAATTCCGATGTTGGTTCGCTTGAAGTTGTCCCAGAGGTTTCTTACATTATCTTCAACTTTCTGGATTCTCTGGCCTTCTTGTGTCTGCGGAGGAGTGTCTTCTGGCTCTTTATGTTCCAAATCTTTGACTTGATTCTTGCGATCTTCCATTCTGTTTTTAGGACTCCATAAAATATTATTTATTTCAGACAATGTATTCTTTATTTCTTGTTGATCCCTTATTATTTCTAGTTGATCCCTTTTCATATCCTCATAGGTCTTGTTTATTTTATCGGCCTTTTCTAGGAGATTCTTGAACAACCTTATAAGTGTGGTTTTGAACTCTATATCAGGTCGCTTTTTGTCCTCCATTTCTTTCGTTTGTGATCTATTTGGTTTAGGCATTTTCGCAGGCAGCTTTCCTGATGGGGCGGGGTTTCAGGGTGGAGCCTACAGCCTTGGCTTCCGTCAGCCCCGCCCTATGCGACTCCTGAGACTCAGGGTCCTTCAGTACTTGTTTCAAGCGCCTCTGAGAGAAAGGTGCCCTCGATTTTCGCCTGCTGCCAAACTGTCTATATGCTCTCCCCCAATGAGTCCGGTATTAGGGTTCAGTTCAGTTGGTAGTGGGATTGGAGGTGGCATTCAGAGCAGTCTGGAGCCCCTGTCTCCTTCCCGTCAGGGCAATCCCGCGGCACAGCTGGCCGGCCCTTCTCTGCGTGCAGTGTGCGCGCCTCCGGGACCTCCTTTCGCTGCTTCCCTGGGTTCCGCCTTACAGCCCAGCTCCCTCTGGATGAGCCTGGGTCCCCAGGGTCTGGCCTAGAACCGGGATTCAGAGCAGTTGGGGGCCCAGCACAGTCGAGTGTTTATCTCCTTCCCGCTAGGGAACGCCAGCCAGGCACTCCGCCTCCCCCTCCTCTCCGGCTCTGTCCTCTCCGCGCGCCGCGTGTCTCCGTACCTTGGGCTTTTACAGCTCCTCCGCGCTTCCTTCTGGTTTTCTCCTTGCTTCTTGTTGTAGAATTTCCAGTCAGTCGACTTTCCTGTAGTTCTGGGTAATGTCCATTTTATATTTTAGTTATATTTTATTGAAATTGTTGTGTGCGGCTGCGGCTAGTTGCCTACCCGAGCAGCCATCTTGGATTCTCTCTGGATCATAATTTTTTATATTTCCTTTTGTTGACCATTCAGGTAAAGAATAACATACTTACAATTTTTGCCTATATATTTCTTCACTCTTCCTCACTCATTTAAAGTTCCACACTTAGCACATTAAAAAATGCCTGGATGCAACTAGGTCTATTATGTGTTTCATCCATCTGTTTCTTTTGGCATCAACATTATTTAGCTTTAGTTAATAAAATTACAAGGTCAAGTTAAAAATCTTGCTTTGTGAATAAAAAGAATTTTATAGCCTGTTTTTACCTGTTTACTGTTCTGGGTGAAATTTAAATTAACTTGGTAAATTAAAAAATGAGTCCATGATTTCTATTATAATTGAATTTTTATACTTGTTATAATTTGGTTTTCCTTTTAAGCCTTCTTTAACTTCAACCTATAAAAGAGAAGACATTCATATTTGCTATAGGTCGATGACACTCTATGAACAAAATAGATCCAGAGGCACAGACCTCAGTGCGTGGTGGGAGGAGGGAACAGGAAGAGATTACACAAAGAACGTATCCATGTACGCATAACTCATGGACACAGACAATAGCATGGAGAAGGCCTGGGGTATCTAACATTTATGCAAATTAATCCGTGAGCAGATAAGATTTCTTTACAGGGATATAAGGATAGATCAAAATTAAGTAATTTCTCAACATATTTTATCACAATAGTTTTACCACTAAGTATTTTATTTTTATTTCCTATAACATATTTTATTACCGATGCAAAGAAAGACTATTAATATTTATGTGCTTATCTTGTATCTATCTCCCTTATTAGATTTAACATATTATTCAATGAATTGCTTGGGGTTTCTAGGTGGATAAACATGACTTCTGCCATAAAGCCAGCTTTCTTATTTGTCTATATCCATATCTGTGTCTACATAAATACGATTTAACTCTCTGTCTATTAATCTACTTAATATCTTTTTTTTTCCTTACCAGATTTCCTGGAACCTACATTACAGTATTAAATAATGATATTAGCTAACACCTTGATCTTGTTCCTGCGTTTAGTGGAAATACTTATAATATTTCTCCATAAATTTTGTTTACTGTAGATTTGCAGCATATTCACTTTATCTAATTAAAGTTTTCTTTTCTACCTAGCCTTTTGTCTTAAGAATATACATGGAATTGATAGAAAAAACTTCTAGTCATTATACAGGTCATGCAGTTATTTTTTTCCTTTAATATCATTTACTACATTAAGATTTTCCTAAATATATATATCATTCTTGAATTTTTGAGATAAACTTAAATATAATCATAGATTCCATTTGCTAAAATTTTATTTAGGATTTTTACTTTATTTTATTTTATATTGTTTCTTCTTTTTCTCCTCGTCTTCTCTCTTTGCTCCTCTGTTGATTTTGCTTCAGGGGCTCTGAGTTAATATGTTCTCACCGAGTGAGTTAAAAGGTTGTTTTATTTCCCCCTCTATGTTCTGGAAGAGCTCAGTGACATTTGAAATTTTAGATCTTTGAAAGTTTGTTAAAACTTTAAAAACCTCTGGGCTCTGTGATTTTAAAGAAGCAAATCTTTATCCTTGCAAATTTTTCACCTATTATTTATCTTTCCCAGGGAATCACCTATTTTGTGTAAAACCTTAAATTTATTATAAATCATACCTATTAAGCTCTTATAATTAAAAAAAGTCTGCCATTTCCCCCCCTAATTTGGTCTTTCTTGTTTGTAATATGTATGTGACAATTTTCTTTTGTTATTGTTCAGCCTGGCGAGGGCTTGTTTATGTTTTGAGGGATTTCCCAAATTTAATCAATCATGTCTACATCCTTCATTGGGTATTGATTTTTGTGTTCTCCATGCTGATGAGTTAAGCACTTGCACTGTCCGTTCTAATCTCTTTTATGGAAGAATTGGTGGTTTAGAATTTTCTAGGGCACAGGTTTATTTTTTTTGGCTTATCTTTTCTTTTTAACTTTATTACACTGTTTACAGAGAATATGGTCTCTATGATATTAGCTCTTTAGAAAGTAATGAGACTTTTCTTAGAGGCCTAATAAAGGATACACTTGTATCAATGTTTCACTTGTGTTTAAAGTTGGATAGATTTCTCAGTTGGGTTAGAAGTTGTATATATCTTCATCTCTACCAGTAACATTAATATTTCATACTATTTACATCCTATTTTTTTCTTGATTTCCACATTTCTGTGAGAGATGCAATTATCTCCTACTATAATGTTTAATTAAAAAAATTCCCCTTGTTTTTTATTTTTTTCCTGTCCCAACTCCTCCAGGAATGCCATATCTAAATTTTTATTATTTTAAAACTTGTATATAGAGAAATTGCATAGAATGTAATCTTTTATGATTGTTTAAACATTTTATTTTTAAAAACATGTTTTTATTTATTTTAGAGAGCAAATGGGAGGGAGAGGGGAAGGGAGAGAGGAAGAGAGGAGAGAGAGAAACATTGATGTGAAAGACAGACATTGATGTGTGATTATCTGCCACAGATATATAATTAGTTCTTCAGAAAAGCATACTTTAAAAAATGAGAATGCCCTACATTTTTGTATATGTACATTCTAAGATACAGTGGGATCTAATATCCTTCTTAAATTTCTTCTAAGAGACTGGTAATTATTTCTGGGCCATCAGTATGAGCAAGGGAAGACACAAAATTGATCATATTATTAAAGAAAAGGAAAAATCAAATGATTATCTTCACTAGAGATCAAAATGTCCTTTGAGCAAGTTTCACATTTATTTATAATAAAAATAACAAACCTGTCATAATATTATGTTTTAAATGATATTTTATCTATCTTACAGGTATGGCTGATTAGCAATATGTATCAAAGCCTTAAAATATGCTTACCATTTGCCTCAACAATTCCACTTTTAAGAATTGACCTAAAGGAACAGTTCAGAAAGGTACATGATATTTCTTTTTCAAAGTTGTTACCTATAATACTACAAAGCAAGCATGGGCTCCATACTCAGCATTTATACATTAAATCTTGAAAGTACAGAGCCCCCCCCCCCCCCCCCCCAATAATCACTGTTCAGTTTTTGAAGGCCATATTATGGAACAGGTGTTGTCAAACTTTTTCTGGAAAGACCAAGCAGTAAATATTTCAGGCTTTGGGGCCATCTGGTCTCCACTGCCACAATTAATGTTGCTTTGGTAGTGTAAAAGCAGCCATAGATAATACATAAATGAATGAGTGTGGCTCTGTTCCAATAAAACTTTAGTTATGGACCCTAAAGTTTAAATTTCATACAATTTTTATGTGTCATGAAATATAAATTCTTTTCTTAACTTTCCTTCCCTTGATTGGGTTCAATCAAAGTTTTCTGGATGAGGTAAAAAGGTTACTTTTTCAAGCTCCCCTGAGTTTTGTTTTGAATAGACTATAATCTGTGAGGGGGAACAGGATCTGGAGAACTCAGGAAAGCCCTGAGAAAAATGCGGAAAATAGGAGGACTTTCCTGTAGCCCAAGAGGGAAAGTCTTAGACAGTATAGAGAAAGTCTTCGCTCTTACCGACAGCAGGACCTGCCTTGACAATGCCTGGAGGACTGGTAGGACCTGAAGGAAAGTATAAATACTGTACTCGGGAGGTTGAGTCCAGCCTCACTAGAATTTCTGTCTGAAGTTTAGAAGAAAACAGCAGAGTCACCGCCTCAAATAGGCCACAGTGGCTGAGACAATGGTGTTTAAGCCAGAGCCAGTGGGGGCAGGTGACCAATGTCTGAAAGCGCTTCTTTGGTGCCTTAAAAGCTGTAAGGCCTCAGAACCTTGGCACAGCACTGGAATGGAACGGTGAGCTCTCAGTGGGATTGTTATGTCCCACTAGTTGAGTGTTGAAGTCTTAAGCTAATTTAAAGACAAGAAAGAAAAAAATTATTTCACATCATAGTTTGTTGACTGACACATAATAACTATATCATCAGCAGCAGCATCAGCATTATTATTTTACTATGTTACTAGAGACCCAGTGCATGAAATTCATGCACTTGTAGGGTCCTATCGGCTGCTGGCTGCTGGCTGGGTACTCCTTCCCTTCCCCTGGCTGGCCCAGCCCCCTGATCGAACTCCTGGACAATTTGCATACTATACTTTTATTATATAGGATTAATTTTCTCTGGAATGTAATCTTTCCCCATGTTCATAGCCTAAAAATGATCCATATTCTCAGGCTCAACTCCATTGCCATCTTCATGATACCTTGCCTGATCACTCACCTGCAATTGGATCTCTCCATGCACTGAATAAAGATTTGTAACTCTTAATCTGCATGTGTGGTTTCCACCAGTACCCTGGGGAGCTCCTGAGTGTGGAATTTACTTCTGGTCCAGCATTTATTTCTGGTGCTTGTTTAATGTCCTAAGTGTAATATAATATAAAATGGGGGAAATTATAGACACAAGCATGAAACCTCGGGAATCGTTCCCTCCTTTTTTGCTGTTAGGAGTTCGATATTATCTTAAGATGCTAGAGCTTGCATCTCAGAAGTAAGTGTTCCTTTGGCTCATTCTCTTTGTTAAATTATTTTAGGGCGCCTCTGCTAGTTCCTTGTAATGCTCATGGGCATCGTCACTAGGATTATGTCTTGGTATTTAAATGTTGAACAATTTTGTATCTTCAAAAGGAAGATTAGAGCTTTCATTTTAGAAACCAGGATAGTTTGTTACACAACCAATGTAGAGAATAGGGGAAGGGATTATATAACTTTTATAAACTTGAGGTATAAATGCTTCTTGACATGAGTTTGGGGTGTCTTAGCGTTCCTGTGCAGTTAACTTGATAAGTAACTTAGTACTAGCCAGTATTAACTCTGTCCTATTTAGGTAAACTTAAGATCCAGAGGAGACCCTGGTTGCTGGGTGCACAGGTCCTAGCTCTGCAATAGTGTGTATAAGACCTTGCAAAGCAGTGTGTGTGGCACCTTCAAGGATGGGCACCTCAAAGGATAAGAAGCTGCTTCAGATCTGACTAATGCACAGGGTTCTTCATTTTCAAATATTTTTTTATTCTTCTTTGGGAATTTAGCTATTAAGTCCCCACTGCCTTAAATAGCTATGAAACATTGAAGATTCATTTGTTTTTAAGCCCTATCTGAATAGCCAAGAGGTTCTATTCCTTCAGAAAATATATGTTTTATGCTGTCCTAAATGAATCTCCTAAAAGCTGTGTTTACCACATCCATATACAAATATTGACTTATGCATTGCAACAATGTAAGCTTGGTAGGTTTGGGGAGAAAAACATAGCACAGATAAACATTTATAAGCGATTCAAATATTAAAGAGCTTAAACATTTCAAAAGGCATTCATATATGAGTTTTTCTGGGATTTTGTTATGGTGCTGCAGTCATTTGCAAAATACAGTTACTGAACTATACATAGTTTTTATGTATGAAAATATGTGTTTATTTCTTACAGCAATAAAATCAATATGTTAGGTATTCATGCCATCCTTTACAATAGTCCTTAGGGAGATATATTCAGCTCTATATTCTCTTTTTAGGTGATAATATAGTGAAATGGGACAGTAAATTTTATAAGTTCTCATGAATGTTGTTAAACATTTCTGATAATCGTGGATAAGAAGGGTTTTATATGTTTATCTTGATGTTAAGAGGTATGTAACTTTGCAACAGAATGCTATTTCAGCCCTCTATTCTGGTATTTGTTCCTCTTATATGACTTTTATTAAAATATCTTCAAACTTGGTTAGTGTACATACCACCTCTTTGAATCTAAATTCTTTCTATTTTTTTCATTTTTATAAGCAGTGATATTGAAATGTAGTCTTAACTTGCTTTGAGTTATGAGGAATGACCCAAACTTGTAAATTCACTTCTCAAGACAAACTTCAGAAATGCCAAAGGGGTTCTTAAAGATCTGTTACTCCCTACTCCCAACCATATCACCCTTGGACCAAATTCTTCATAATGATGCTTCATAGTAAAACATACAGTGCTACCAGGAATTACTACCGGTAACTACATGTCAAGACTGCAGACCTAAATTTGTTTATGTCTTTGCTTATGTGACTTTTATTAAATAAGAAAACTTTATTTCTATGGAAAGAAATAGAGTTGACATTCAAACAACATTTTTGTTTGTTTGTTTAGCTTTCAATAGTAGAAACAAGGAGAAACTAGGATAAATAAGTGAGCATCAAGTATGCTAATTAACAGAAAGGGTACAGTTAATTTACTCAACAATTTTTGTGTGTGCACTTATTTTTAAAAGTCTTTGGCTCCCCAGGCAGCGTGGTTCAGTTGGTTGGAACGTCGTCCTGTCCATCAAAAGGTTGTGGGTTCTATTTCCAGTCAGGGAGCCTACAGGAGGCGACCAAGAGATGCTTTTCTCTTGCATCAATGTTTCCTTCTTTCTCTCTCTTCCTAAAATAAGTGAATATATACTCGGGTGAGGATAAAAAAAATCTTTAGCTAAGTCCTGTTTGGAATATGTTGTTATAAGAGACCTAGAGACAGCTCTAAAGGAAATTATATTCTTCAGGTTGAGCTGTGACTTGTATACATATATCAGCAGAACACAACAGTAAAATGTACCACTACAAGGGAGGTACCAATCAGAGCTGAGAATGTCAAGAAAGGGTCACTTTGACAGGGTCACCCAGAGAGTCAGCATGAAGGAAGGAGCCGATAAGATGGTCTTCAAAGAATGACAGGAAAACAGTACCTATGATGGTGGCTTAGGAAAAGCAAATGGCATGTGCTGAGGTGTGGAGGGGAGAAAGGACAAAACATGCTTGGTTACTATTTTGTGGTCTATTTTAGTCTCCAGCAGAGTGTTCATGAGTCAAATAGTGGGAAAGGAAGCTGCAATGCAAGGCTAGATGCAGTGAAGGGTCTCTAATCCTTCTAGGAGGTACTTGGTTAATTAATTTTCTTCAATAAATATTTTAAAAAGTTTGTAGTCTGGCCTTTACACCAGGCCAAGTACTGAGTTTCATAAGGAAGATAGTTGCACTCAGGACGTAAAGCAGAGTAAGGCAATTAAAGAAGCAATGGCAATAGAACAGGACAGTTGATGTGCTGACTGTCATCCATCTCTTCACCAATCCACTTTTCACCTTTGTGCTCTGTGCTCTGATTCTTACAATATATAAAGAGCCCTGGCTTCTGGTTCAACCAAAAGGAGGGAGAATAGAGGGTGGAGAAGGGTGAGGTGGAGCTATGTAACCCTTTGATTTTCTCCTTGCTGAGCACTTTGAGTTGGCTGTGTCCCCTTAGTAAAGGTCATGGCTCCTATTTCAGAGCCTTCTTGATTCAGCTACACTTGAGTTCTGATAACTGCTCCCCCTGTCCTCTCAGAAGTTTACCTGCAACTTCTTACCATTAGCCCTGGGCTGCTACACTTTCCCTTTAACTCTTTTCCTGAGCCATCCTGATAATGCCCTCTATGTCTGATGGGCCTCTGATGGATGGAGCTTTGATAGTGTTTTAGATTCTGAGGCTATTCTAAGAATCACCACCAATTCAGTGCCTTAAAACAACGTTTGTTCTCTTACCATCCTGGGGGCCAGGCGTTTAAGCCCATATCACTGGTCTGAAATGAAAGTGTCAAGACTGCATTTCTCCCAGAGGCTCTAGGGAAAGGAACAGACCCTCCCTCTCCCAGTTTTCATTTTCCCAATACCATTTCTTCTGTGTGTCTCCTCTCCTGTCTTTATGAAAGGTCCTTCAGCCTTCCTCTTTAAAGGACCCTTGATTGCATTTCAGGCTCAGCAAGAGGATCCTGGACAATCTCCCCATCTCAAGACCCTTAATTTAATCTCACCCTTTTTGCTTATCAGGTAACACGTTAAAGATGAGGACTGGAAGTACTTCAGACAGGGAAGGACCAGGTGCCAAGGGAGCACAAAGCAGAGAAACCCAAACCAGGTAGGAGATTCAGGAATGCCTTTCCATGAGTAAGGATATGAAAGCTGAACTTTCCAGGATTAACAGAAGTTATCTAGTAAAGGGGACCAGGCGATGAAAGTAAGTTGGAAACTAAGTGATGAATAAGGAGAGCAAAGGCCTGGAGCCTGGAAAAGGGATAGAGCACTCATGACCCTTTTGGCTCCTTTGAAGGCTTGATTGGCTTTGAGAATGGTTAGTGTATAGACCTGAGAGGGTAGGAGAGGCTGGTCGGGAGGTGGCTGGCAGGAGATGGGGCCAGGGAATGAAAGGCATTGTCAATTATGCTAAGGGATTTGGACATAGTTCAGTTGGCAAAGAGTATACATTACATATTTTTCAAGCAAGGGAATATGATAAAAGCAGAGCTGCAGAAAGATTAATTTAGCGTTAGAACACAAGGCAGATTGCAGCAGGGAGAGCCCAGAGGCAGGGGACCCAGTTGAGCAATGAGATGGAAATTTTACTGAGCTGGGCTGCTTGGGAAATATCTGACAGTTTTAGACTGAGTAGAGGGTGCTCAGTTTTTTATCAATCACCAATGAATATTTATTAACTTTCAACAGTATGTGAGATTATGAATAGTTGAAGATGGAAAAATGGCTTAGTGCCCCTTGGGTACAGACAATAGTGTGCTGAAGGCCTTGGGTGGGGGTTGGGATGGGGTCAATGGGGAAAAAAGGGGACATCTGTAATAATTTCAACAATAAAGATTTAATAAAAAGGTCTAATGTATGATCTAGCAACATATACAGTTTGCAATTTAATTGCACTGAGCTCTTTCCTCCTCAAAATATGACTTTCTTTTACTGTTTAGGAAACATTTGACCTACTTGTTATTATGAGTGTTTTGCCAAACACCACATTGCTGATTCTACAAAGAAAGGTTAGTGTCTGAAATTTAATCCTGGGGGTCAAAGGCCAGGAATAAAACATCCGTGGGCTCTTGGAAAGGCTTCCCAATGAAATTTTCAATGACATGAAGCAGAAAAATGTTAACCAGAAGATGTGATTTTGAGTCATGTTGAAAAAGACTGGAAAAAAATAAATGCCGTACAAGTGCTCTGTGTAATTTTAGAAATGAAATTTGGAATACCTGACATTTTCTTAAATGCCACAATAATAGATAAACACAAAAGAATGTTTATTAATTAGACAGGAGGGTATCTAGCAGACTGTGACTAACATGTATCTTCAGTTCTACCAAAGGGGTAGTGGATGAGTTTGCTATTGTCGGGCATGGGGAGAAGTGCCCTGGCTTCCACCCTTCTTTAGATCTTATGGCTGGGCTAGTAATCAAACTGACATGAGACTAGATTAACAGGAGAAAAACGAAATTAATACGTGCATTTGGAGAATCACAATATTATAAAATGAGGCTCAAAGATCTGATCAAACCAGACACCTTCTTATACTATTTAGACAAAGAAACAATACATTGGTGAGAAATCGATAGGAGAAAGTTAGTGCTTGTTAGAAATGAACCTAAGCGAGGTTTGGGTATTCATGAGCGAGGAATTTAAACAAAATGAAGAATTTGAAAAGAGGCAACAAGAGTAGTTTACCCAGACTTTTTGGCTCTGAGTGTTTAACTCTCAGGTGTCTTCCAGTGAGGGGAGGACACGGTTCACAGCGGAGATTTATTTCTTCTATCCAAGGAGACAAGGGTGGGTTAAGGTGCGCTCTGGCACTGGCTGCTTGTCAATAACTTTAATTCAAATGAATAAATATCCTATTGTGGAATATTTTGAGGCAGTCTGCCTTGGCCTTGACATTATATATGAATGATATGAAACTATATTCAGTATTTGAAAATTAGAAAATTATGAAGTGACAAGGAAAGGTAGCAACAAGGATGCCCAGAAATGTACCTGTAGCCAGAGTTGAGAACAAAGTTGAGCTGAGGTATGAATGAGCTCAGCCAAGGCCCCAGGAAAGAGAAATGTGCAGTACAGAAGGGAAAGCCTTCTATGTAAGTTACCCCATAACCTGATCCTAAAACAAGACTGCAAAGACAGGTGTACTGATGGAAAGTACCTCCCTAAATAAATAAATAAATAAATACATATCAAGGAGAATGGTAATGATTCAGTATTGAGAGAAAACAAGCTGATACAGTTAATGTATACTTTGGGCAAAAGTATATGAGATGAGGATTGGGAATGAGGAGGTGTAATTCTTGAGCATAACTGGAGGTTTCAAGATATAGCAGTTTAGCTAAGGTAGAACTAATTTCCCAGAATTCCCTCCCTCTTTGGCTCCAGGTTAGGGTTGGTCACAAGAGCAATGTGAGAGATTTTAAGTGGGGAGTGAAGTAGCCCTTATGCTCTGCAGCAGGGGTGGGGAGCATCTGGCCCGTGGGCCACAAAGACCCATGAAATAATTTGCTCTGGCCCTGCCAAAGTATTAGGGGTGAGTTAATTAAGTGTTTGCCCAAATGCAGCAAGCCAATTTGTAAGGTGATCCTTTTTGTATGGCCCTTGAAGGATGTTATAAATACATAAATGGTCCTTGGCAGAAAAAAGATTTCCCCACACCACAGAGGTAGGGCACCTGCTGCCACTGCAGCTTGCACAGGTCACTGACCGGATGGCTCATGATGTTAGCCTGGGCAGTGGCCTGTCTTGAGGATCCCCAGCCCCAATGGAGTTTTTCTTTTTATCTTTTATGAGTTCTGAGCAAGAATCCTGTGCAGCTGTGTGGGTAGAGGGTCCCCTTTTCTTGCAGATCCCTCACCATTGAGGTCAGAGGCAGAGAAAGACAAATGCAGGTTTCAGCCTCTCCTCACAGATTGTCCTTACAAGTCTCATTTTTCATACTCTTTTTTATTTGCTGTTTCGTTTTCAGTTTTTCTTCCCAACTGCTGGCACTGTTGACTTACAGCGACGCTGGGCCCACCAGCACATGCAGAGGAAGACCTTCCATAAGCTTCTTCTCCAGCTTCTCTTCGTGGTTTCTGGCTATTGACTTCCCTCTGATCTACAGCCATCCCCTCCTGGACCTCTGCACCCCTAGTTTCACCCATACTTGTGTGAAGTCTAGTCTTTATATTAAATTTCTTACATGCTATAGAGGTTCTGTTTCCCCAATCAAAACCTAGTGGACATAGAACTTTAATCCTTCTCTTTTGCAACATTGACCTCCTTATGAAAGAAAATATAGTGCTTAATTAAAAAAATATCATATGATAGGATTGCAAAAGAGAACACACACACTAACACACACTCACATGATAATGCTCTTCATTAAGAGATGAGGCCCTATATTCCCATGTAGCTTCCTACCCCAGTGAACTTGGCTTGACCCCTTTGCTTCTCCCTCAATTCTTACATGATTCTCTTTTGTTAAATTCCCTCCTTTCTAATAAGATGCATAAAACTTCAAAAGCAGAAGGAATGCCTATTCCTTCGCCCACATCACGAGCTTTGCTCTGGGTGGAGCAGGGGCAGCAGTGCAGAGGGATGAAAGAGCCCAAATTCTTGGTGGTTGGTAGATGGTGTAGCTAGATTCTTATTAGCTGAATAGACCTAACAGCAAGAGCTAATGTAAAACAGTGGTGATGTAATTCCTTATAAGGAAAGGGACTGGAGGACTGTCAGAAATGTTCAGTGTGAGCTTTCATTACAGTCTTTCCAAACCTTTTACTTTTTCATTATCCATCTGAAACCAATGCTGTGTGTGTGTGTGTGTGTGTGTGTGTGTGTGTGTGTGTGTAGGGTGGGGAGTGGGGAGGAAAGAGGCGGGTCGCGGAGATGCAGGCTTTCCTCCGCAGTTTTTACCAGATGTTCCTGAACTATGACAAAAATGCTTCAGTCAATTTTATTTCAAGGCCATTTTGCCTACCAAGCCAAGAAATGCCCTAGTCTATTTCCCAATTGTAAAGATTCTCAGTTATGTTGTCCAAGCAAATTCATCCAATGACCACCTCACTAGAGATACAAAATGCTCTATGCTGACCCCACCATATAAAAGTAAACATTATAAATACCCCCTCCCCATGGTGGCTTCCCTTTTTCTTAGAAGAACGAATGGAGCTCCCAAATGGGCACTAAAATATGTCACTCTTTACTTCCCAGGATCAGCTGGGTTTTAATGGGGCCTTGGCAGTGGATAGTCTCTTCCAGAACAGTGTTCTGGGCCATCCTTCCCTTCATATTCCCTCCACACCGTGAAAGCTAGGTTACCCAAATCCTAGTCTTTTATAGCCTCTCCCTCTTAAACTTCTGAAGAAGCATAAGGAATAAAAGAATATAGTGCCAAAAATCAAAATGCATAATATTTAGTGTTGAAAATTTATCAGTGTCCACAAAATAATAAGATATACACAAAGGACAAATGTCCTCAAACAAAACCCTAGCACTGTAGCATAGGACAGTTCAGCCACTGCTGTCCTTTCAGTCGCATTAACCAAAAAGAGACGTTTCCAGAGCTCAGGGTTTCTGGGAACCCAGACTCACATTTTGTTTTCCCTCAGACATTAGCAGATGGTTAGTGTCATGAGAGGAAGACGGAGGCTGGAGAAAATGGAGTAGAGAAAAAGAAAGGCTAAAGATTTTAGGTTTTTAAAAGTGATGATCAATTTGTGACAGTTTTCCAGACTCCCCACCATCTGTGAAACTAAAACTCGATTACAAGAAGTCTCCTATTGAGATGTAATTGGGGAGCTAAAATTCCCATCTCAAGGAAGAAAAACCCTCAGTCTAACCAGACACACTCTCTTTAAGAGTTTATGTATGACCACAATTTAGAAATTCATAATGAATTCACTCTGAATGCTTAGAATGTTCTTGAGTGATCCATCTTCTTGCATTTCTGGCTGTTTCTTTCTACTTTTTTCTTTGTATACCGTTCCATTCCTATTCATTCCTCTTTGCTCTGGGATCCCAATCCTATCTTTTGTTTGGGATTTTTTTTTTTTTTTCATAGATGCAACCTCATCTAAGAGTTGAAAATTTCTTATTAATAACAGATAACCTATAGCAGACTCACGGCCTCGTGGTCCTCATGATGATGGTCACCAGCCGATGGTTGAGAAACACGTTAATGAGGGAAAAGCTGGTTGGCAAAAATGTTCCAGCCACCAGTGCACATTGCTAAGAAAAGGTCTTGTTTTTCTCTCTCCAGTACATTTGCTGAACTTATTGGTGAATCTCTTACTTTTCATGAGTGCTGATTACCAGACACAATGCTGTCCTTGCTATTTAAGTAGCCTGGCCTTGGAAATGGATGCATCATGAATGCCTTAAAAATAAATGCATTGTGATTACCTTAGTTTATATAGTTTAATTTCTTATCATGAACTAACTCCACTTTGCCAAATTATTACAGACATTAGCTGTAATAATATTGTGAGACAGTCAGGACTACAACCCAAAATCCCAGAGGCCCCTGCTCTGTAGGCCTCCTTGCTTAAGTTCTTGAGAGAGCCATGCAGAGGACACTCAAGACAAAGACACACATTATTGCTTGCTGAGGGCAATAACTCTCTACCCTTTCAGATTCTGCTGGGTTGTTTTGCTTTTCTGACTTATAGTCCAAGCAGATTGCATGCTCTCTGGTCTTTGTGGCCCTTTCGGCCTTCAACGCAGAAAAGGGTGCCCTCTTTCTAACCAGGAGAAGAAGGTCTAGGTCCTCTGAGGGCATCAATTCATTTGTCTCTGTGGGAGGCTGAAAAGAAACCCCCTCTCCACAAAAGGAACTCCACCTGGGCGACATTTAACGCTCTTTGTTCTGCAAACCAGAGCTCCTTCTTGCAAATGGCACCTAGGCCTAATTGTTCTCGCTGTTTGCTTTTCATTCATTCATTTCTTCAACAGATACTTAAGAAACATTCCGGGTATTCTAAGTCACAAAGGATATAGCAATAAGTAATGCGGGCACATTCCTTATTCCTTATGCAATTTATATTCTGAATAGGATCAGACATGAAACAAATACACAGCAAATACATAATTGCAAATTGTGCTGGGTCCTTGAAGAACAAGTAGAAAGAGTGGTATGGGATTTTAACAGAGTAACTTAACCCAGGAGAGGGAAGCAGAGGATTCTCTGAAGAAGTGATGCTGTAGCTGAGGCAGGAGCGATGAATTTGAATTCACTGGCCAGTAAATGATGTGTGTCAGGAACATTCCAGGCAGAGAATAGAATATGCAAAGGTCTTGTAACCACCACCTCCTCAGAAGAAGGCTGGGGTGTGAATGACATGAAAGTTAGAGCACACGACTCAAAGTTACTTTGAGAATTTAGCTATTTATAATCCAGTTGAGTCACACCAACACACTACATATTTTTTTCTTTTTTAAAAAAATATTTTATTGATTTTTTTATAGAGAGGAAGGGAGAGGGATAGAGAGTTAGAAACATCAATGAGAGAGAAACATTGATCAGCTGCCTCCTGCACACTCCCTTCTGGTGATGTGCCCGGAACCAGATACATGCCCTTTACCAGAATTGAACCTGGGACCCTTCAGTCCACAGGCTGACGCTCTTTCCATTGAGCCAAACCAGTTAGGGTTTGGCTACAAATTTCTTGAAACCAAGTACAATTGTGGGCCTAACTTGGGAAGACATAAAAGGATAAAACACACCACATTCACTTTCTGTCTTCCAGAACTTCTATAAACTCTCTGCTCTGTTGAGAGTCTCTTCATCTGTCTCCAATGTACTTTTTAATTTAATTTTTATTTTTTATTGATTTCAGAAAGGAAGGGAGGGAGAGAGAGAGAGAGAGAGAGAGAGAGAGAGAGAGAGAGAGAGAGAGAGAGAGAGAAAGAGAGAGATAGAAACATCAATGATGAGAGATAATCATTGATTGGCTGCCTCCTGCATGCCCCACACTGGGGATCAAGCCCATAACCTGAGCATATGCCCTTGCCTGGAATCAAACCTTCAGGGACCCTTCAGTCTGCAGGCTGACATTCTATCCACTGAGCCAAACTGGCTATGGCTCCAATGTACTTTTAAATACCATTAATTTCATGATAACTTTTCTTCTTATTTGGTCCTGAGAGAATTTCAGGTGGGCTGGGTGCACCGGGCCTGCCATCATCACTTAGAAACCACGAGAAATATCCTTTCAATTTGTGCATTTTTCTTCATCTGCATTGCCCCTGGCTCAGTCTAAGACATTTCACTTCCGCATTAACCTTTTTGCATACAATTTTCTCTTCCTTCCATTTTTCACCTCCTTGAAGCTACAGTGTCTGACCATGCTGCAGCACTACTTAAAGCTAAGTGTCCAGCCGTGGCCATTGTCGCTGTTGGTTGGGCATCGTCTGGTGCACCAAAAGGTTGCCGGTTTTCCCAGTCAGGGCACATGTCTGGGTTGTGGGCTGAATCCCTGGTGAGGGCAGGTGGGAAGCAGCCAATCGATGTTTAGCTCTCTCACACTGATGTTTTTCTCTCCTCCCTCTCCTTTTCCTTTTCTTAAAATTACTAAAAATGCTTTGTTTTCAGGGTATTTGGTGATTGTCCATTTCTGGAAGGAGCCATGCTCTCCACCCACTCTGGTCAGCACCCTCTGGCTCGTCTCTGTCTGGATGCTACAAAAAGTAAATACAGTCAAGGGGGAACCTGATTGTGTCATGTGGGCCAGGAAGGGCTGGGTTCAGAGAAGGATGCTTAAGATGAAACCTGAAAAGTTGTTTCATTAATTAGTTGGACAAGGGTTAGGCTAGTTGCAGGCACAGGGAGAATAACCAGAGGTGGGAGGGAGTGTAACACGTGATGCCTCCTTAAGACGTGTCTGGCAGTGTCAGGAGAGTTGGAGAGGTCACGTTAGAGATTTTAGTCTTTTATCCTAAGGGCATTTGGAAGCCACCAAAGATAAAAAAGCATGTCCATTGGGATTGCTTCTTGTAGATAATGCCCAAACCTGGGGACAAAGAGAGCTTTTTACCCATATTCTAAATTCAGCAACCATCAGCGGACAGGTTCAACCATCTTGCCACGGGCTCTACTGAAAGGCTACCAATTCCAGCTTATATGTGAATAGTCAAGAAACGGGAGTTTCTTGGCGTGTTGGCATTGCTCAGGGAGAGAAGGGAGGGAGACTTTAGATAATAATTTCTAAACACCAGGGTTGCAGGGAGTATTGTGAGATAAAGGACCACCTAGAGAAAGAGACTGACATTTCCCCCTAACTTTTTGTTGGAAAAAAGCCAGTCCCTGCAAAGTTGCAAGACTTGTACAATAAACTCCTGTAAAACTTTCACTTGGATTTATTTACCAGTTGTCAACATTTTGCCACTTTTGTTTTATTTATTCCTCTTTCTAGAAATATGTGTGTGTGTGTGTGTATATATATATATATATATGTGTGTGTGTGTGTGTGTGTGTGTGTGTGTATGTGTGTGTATGTGTGTGAATATTTATTTGTGAAGAATTAGTAATGACACTTCTGCTAAATTCATCAGTATGGATCTCCTAAGACTAAAGGCATTTGCCTTTGTTATCATCATACAAATATCACTCTAATATCAGTGTAATACTTCTTTCAACGTAGAGAAAGACCTAGAAGCGGACACTTGGATTATGAGGGGGAAAACTTTCAATAGATTATAGGTGACCCTTGGATTGCCTTGTGCTTTGTTATACAAAATTTCTCAATCTTTGTTTTATCTACTTAAGTGAAATACAAGTGAAATAGGAATATAGAATCCAATACTAAGAGCGCAGTGAAACAGTCATCGTATTTTTGTTGTTGGTGTGAAAAGTCAAGAACGCCTCAAAAAGGAGGGCAACGAAAGGCCTTAAAAACGTGCACATTATTGATCCAGGAATTTATACAAATACACAGCAAAACTAGGCATGAAGATGTCACTACAGTGTTACATTGAGGTAAGATACTGGGATACCTTTAAGTTAAGCAACAAAATTTTGATCAAATAAATTATGATACATCCACACAATATAATACGATGTAATTCATTAAAAACTCTAAGTGAAAATAAGGTTAAAATGAAGTATAAGTATAATTCTGTAAACACACATACAAAATACAGTCTCACATACAGAAAGAAACTGGAAAAAAAATAAAAATATTCAAAGTGGTTACTTCTGGCTGGTAGAATCATAAACCATATTATTATTATTTTTTTACTAATGCTTCCTGAATTTTCCAAAATTTCCCCAATAAATAGATATTGCTGTTGCTTCTGAATGATTTCTACTACAAATTAAATAGATTTACATTGTAGGAAAATAAAGAAGGAATAAAATAGACATCTCCTAAAATCTTAAGCATGTTTTTTTTTTAAAAAAATATATATATTTTATTGATTTTTTGCAGAGAGGAAGGGAGAAGAATAGAGAGTTAGAAACATCAACGAGAGAGAAACATAGATCAGCTGCCTCCTGCACACCCCCTACTGGGGATGTACCTGCAATCAAGGTACATGCCTTTGACTGAAATTGAACCTGGGACCCTTCAGTCTGCAGGTCGATACTCTATCTACTGAGCCAAACAAGTCAGGACTAATCTAAAGCATGTTTTACTCAGAGAAATGTTGTAAACATTTCTCTATACCCTATCATCATAGACAGGGTGGGACACAAGTAGGCTTACAGTTGTGAGTATGAGAAACACAGTTTATTATTATTTATTAATCATTAATTATTGTATTATTTTTCATACTCACAACTGTAAACCTAATTGTGCCCCATGCTGCATATGTGCATGTATATATGTGTATATATGTGCGAAGCTATCTCTGTCATATTCATCATGGACAGGGTTCAATTTGCATCACAGATGATTCAGAATCATCTTTCCATAACTGTCAGATACTAACCAGGAACTGGAAATAACAAGCAACATATGGAGAATAAAATGATAATCAGGGGTCTTCAAACTACGACCCGCGGGCCACATGCGGCCCGCAGAGGAGTCTGATCCGGCCCACCAGGTTTTTTGGGCAGTGAGCGCAGCCGAGGTGTTACAGTAGGAATTAGTAGTTCATGTAGTCCGGCCCTCCAGCTCTCTGAGGGACCGTGATCTGGCCCCCACTTTAAAAAGTTTGAGGACCCCTGTGATAAGTGAATTGATCTGTGGCTATCAATTAGACATGTATACTCACAAAACACATAGATATAATTTTTTCAGTGAGATAATACTCTGCATAGTTTTATTTTTCATTAGTGACACACTGTAATCTTCCAACATCATTCCATATTTATTTCTGATGACAGCTATATATCATTGCATGGCTTGTCCTGTCACATCAGTATTTCTGATACATATTGACCTGAGCTCATCAAAGTTTATTACTTATTAGCGAGGAGATTACCAAGCAGCCATGGTCCTCAGGGGTGGTAGGATATTTGAATCACCTGGGGAGCTGGAAAAACTATGGCAGCCAGAAGCTCACTTCTAGTGACTCTGTTCTAGTTGGTCTGGGATGGGGTCCAGGAAGAAGTATGTTTACAAAGCTCTCCTGGATGGACAGAGACTCTGCTTAGGGCTGTGAGTGCACTATGCAGTGTGCGGATGACGTTTTATTGGGTTGTACACTTGAGATGCCTATGGTTTTACGAACCAACACCACCCCAATAAACTCAATAAAAATCTATAACAAAAAAAGTGTACTATGCTAATTAGACCAGACGTCCTTCTGGATGACCTTCTGGATGAAGCTGTGGCTGCGAGGGAAGCTAGTGCTTACAGCTGGGGGAAGGAAGGCCTACTCTTGTATGAATTTCGTGCATTGGGCCTCTAGTAAAATAAATAGAAAGGCGTCTTTAACGTGCAGCCAGAACTATAGACCACGAGGAAGATACGACAGTTTGATAGTGCGTGGGAGAAGAGGGACTTGCAAACCTAAGACTTCTAAGGCAGCACAGACTGCTGTGTTGCCGTAGTCCTTCCTGTGGCCCTGATGTGGCAGGCATCTGTGACAGGGACAGATCTGCAGCACGGACAATTCCAGGCCACCTTCCCACAGTGATCAGACATGAACCATTAACTGGAAATAACAAGTGGTATATGAAGGCGGAAATGACAAGTAAATTGATTCGTGGCAATTAATTAGACATATCGAGCATCACGTAGCTACTCTCTGACAGGAACCAATTAGTAAAGAGATGGCAACATGTGTCAAATGCAAGCCAGCTCTGGGGGCACAGTCTTCCTTTCCTTCGGCAGCTGGCAGAGAATTCTCCTGCAAGCCTCTAACACGATGAACGCTCAGTTTGCTTAATTCTCAGTATTTTTTGAGAAAACAGTTTCTTCCTCAGCACAGTTGTATATTCAACCAGCGTGCCATAATTCATCAATTCTCAGATGCACATTTAATTTTTTTAATGTCTCTGAAATTTGATTGAAGCTTAAAATGGAAATAATAAAAAATTATATTACTGTTTAATTGGCAGCATTGTTTTCTATCTTAGTGGCACATAAAACAGTAGAGTATCTTAAAATCAATGGTGCAATGAAATATGACATATTTATAACTGGTCAGAATCTAACCATTTTTAACACCTTTATTGCTATCTTCCTGGGATAAGCTTCCCTCATCTTTTGTCTCCACGATTGCAATAGCCTCCAAACCTGTCATTCTCCTTCTTTCCGCCTTTGCTCCCTTTCAATACATCTTCAGCACAAGGACCGAAGTACTGTATTCTGCTAACCCAGCTCAGGCCTCCCCTGCAGTCCTCTCCCCATGGCCCTTTTCTCTCCCGTTGTCCTCACATGCCAGGCCTGCTCCTGTTTGCACTTTCTACCATTTTCCCTGCTTTCTCCATCAAAGTCCTCAGCTTTCCATCTCATGTCATTAGACAACGAGATTAGCCAATCAGGCCTCATCCCCAGTGCTGGCATCTCTGGCTGACCAATGACCTGCAATGAAGGTGCTGGTTTCCGGTTCACTGTCATCCTCCCTAACATTCTGCTACTGTGTTTCTTCGTGATTTGATCAGACACTTGATGAGCCTTCCAATCCACTGGCCTTGTGCTTCCTGATCCTCTCTGTCCTTCCCCTACCTTAGCACTCACTTTCATGGTAAGCCTTGTTCTTGTCCCAAAATGGTAATTCCTCCAGAAGGGTATCTCCTCCATAATCATAAGCACCTTACAGCTCTCCCACCATATTTTCTGCTCACCCCTTTTTGTATGACTTCGATAGCCTTGGTCTCCACTGGGACCTTCAATGCACAGATGTTTCCATGTTAATATTCTCCATCATCTCTTCGTGTCTTTCTTTCTTTCCCTTGTGACAGAAGCATCAATTCTGTGGTCAATCATTTAAATCATTTCCTTGACCACACCCTCCACTCTCTTGACCCCTTTCACTAGAAACCACTGACGAAGCTCCTTCCAGGCCTGGGTCCGCAGCTCCTTCCAGGCCTGGGAGAGTAGCGGTGCTGACTGCTCTCCCGGTGCACGAATGACAGTAATATCTACAATAACCTCAAGTGTATCTGTAAAACTGCCAAGTGATCATGTCAGCTTTCCCAAATTTATTTTCTTCTTACTATTCTAGGTGGATATATCTTACTTTCCTACTCTCCTGGAACTGCTCATATTTTCTTCCTATCTTCACTTAGCTGATGATAGCAAGAAAAGTGAATAAATTAGAAAGAACTTCCACAAACTCCCACCATCATATACAATAGCTTACTAGCACTGGCATCTATATATTCCATTTAAAAATTTTTTTGGGGTCTTTCTGGATGAACTGCCAATGTTCCCAGCTAAAGCCAACCTCTCTTCCTATGCAGTAGGTCTCACCCTTTCTCAATTACATCCCTTCCATGAGTTTCCCATCTCTCTCCTGCACTACCAGCTTTCCCCTTTCTTCTGGGTCATTCCCATAAGTCATTTATGAGTCATTTCTCTCAAATTAAAGATAATCAAACAAACTTTGTGGAGCCCATCACCCAATATCTTTATCTTCCTATTTGCAGCTAAGCTCCAGAAAGTTCTCTATTCCCGTTGTCTCTAATTTCTTTTCAACTCTCACTGTAACCCACTCAAAACAGGTGTTCACTCCCACCCTTTGATACCATGAATAACCTGGTTATTTAACTGGAAAGGAGTAAGGGAAGACTAGACAATATAGGCATGCCATTTACACAGCTTTACCAGGAAGCTGCAGTTTAACACTCGCCAAGTCTATTCCCTGCAGATTGAGGGGGGAAATGATTGGACAAAGGCAATTTAGACATATGCCCAGAAAGCCCTACCTGTCAGTCACACCTGGAGCAAGTCACTGGCCAGAATAGGTATGGCCACTGCAAGGGTGTGAAACCAGAGATCCTTAAATTCCCGAACAAAGGAAGTGCCCTCTTCTGCTTTTATTGGTTTTCCTGGCCCTCTTAGGAGTCCGGCTGCAGAGGGCATACTCCCCCTCATTTGCCCACATGGCTCACGGCCATATGGGACCCCACAATGGACTGATGGGCTGAACCTAGCCTGGCTCTGTGACCGACTCAACTCCACCATGGAATGGAATCTCTGGACACTAGTCCTACTTTTACTAGTAGCTCTCTTAAAGCCCCAGCTACTAGTCTACCTTTTTTTCAGGACTGGGTTAAGGGACATGGGACTTCACAAACCAAGAAATGTAATTCCTCACCCATAAAAGCCATCCACTCTCCCATAGGAGTCTTAGAAAAGTCCTTTTCTGGAGATATCCCAAGAGCCACCTCTCTCCCTCTAGTGGCGAAGAAATCCATTTCTCAGGCAACACTTTCACTCTCAATATTCTTTCCAAGATCACTAACGCCTCCCATGTCATTTACACAACCCAGTGCCATTTCTCCATGTTTACCTTGTTAGTCAAAATATACATCTCCTCTTAGACACTTTCTTCCCTGGGCTTCGTGTTTGCCTCCCCACCAGCTGCTCCTTTTCAGCCTCCTTTGCTGATTTCTTCTCACTTCCCTAATCTCAAAATACTTCCCTGGGGTTCATTCTAAGAATATTTTCCCCCATGTATATACTGAATCCCTAGTTGATCTTAACTAGTTCCGTGCCTTTAAATATACTGAATGCAGATGTCTCCTGAAGTTTCTATATTCAGCTTATTACTTAACATCCCCATTGGGCATCTCAAAGTTAACAAATCGCAAATGAAACTTTAGATATTTCTCCCCAAGTTGCTCTCTAGAAAAAAAAAAAAAAGAAGTGTATTTAAAAGAGTCCTGCCTCTTTTATCTGGCAGAACAGGAAAGAAAAACAGCTTCTTATTCAGGTAAAAACACTCACATCAGAAAGAGAGAGAAAAAAAACCCACCAAACTTTAATTAATGCCGTGGGTGGATTCATATATTTGGAATGTAGCAGTTCCACCAAACAAGGAAGTATATTTTTACCTCCTCTAAACATCTGTGGGTTTAAAAATTACATTTTAACAGGGGATTTAGAAAAAGTAATTTTTTTTTCTTTACTTGCTTCATCAGCTTTCTGTGTCTTACATTTTTATTTGCAAAATGATTTATGCAATGTAATGAATTATTTCTTTAGTTTATGCTATTGGGCCATCTTTTGATCATTCATATAATCCCAAATGGTACAAACTCTTCCTCTGTTTCATGTCCCAATTCAAAATGTTCAACAATGTGGAGCCACACAATGGACTGATGGATTGAACCTAGCCTGGCTCTGTGTCCTACTCAACTCCACCATGGAACGGAATCTACGAAAGGTTCAATTATGACTTAGGAGTTAGGATCTACGAAAGGTTCAATTATGACTTACATAAAATTATAAACACAGCTAAAATTTGTTAATATGTGAAGTTGCTTGGAGAACTCATGGGAAAATTTTACAGAATTTAAGTAGTTTAAGTCCTAAACTGGGGGTAAATTTCTCTATGATTATGTGAAAATAAATGCACCTCAAACTCATGGGGAAATTTTACAGGATTTAAGTAGTTTAAGCCCTACATTGGGGACAAATCTCTCTCTGGTTATGTAAAAACAAATGCACTCTACGTACCACATGTCAAGGTGGGCACAATCCCTTCTCCTCTTGTTCACTCAAGGCTAGGACTGCAATGATTTTCTCTCTCTTGTATCAGTGACTTTTCTTCCTTACTGATACACAAAGAAGTATAACATGCTGCAAGACTTTCCAACTTAAAATGCAAAACAAACCCTCCTTTAATCCTTTACCTCTTCAGTTACTATTCCATCTCTCTGCTCTTCTGTATGGAACAATTGGTTAAGGCCCCACTTGTGTCCATTAGTATTAGGTTTAGCTGCATAGAATAGAAAATGGACATTAAAAAGAAAAAAAGTTATTTTTTTCATATAACATTGGGTCAGATTTAGCCTGGTCAGAGGTGATAGGGTGACTCGATGGGCAGAGGGGACACATCTTTCCACCCTTCGACGTTAGCTTGGTGCTTCTGAAGTCACACCACGACCCACAGGGCTGCTGTTGCTCCAGTCATCACTTTGGGGCTTGTACCATAGAAGGTACGAACAGAGGAAGGCGTGATGGATGTTACTATTGGCCCACATTTTTTTTCTTACCTCCACTTCCCTGCTATATTATATTTGGTGAATAATTACCCTTCTTATTGAGTTTGGGCCCAATCATGTACATTCTTTGGTCACTGGGTGAAGTGACCTTGTGGATTCTGAGCTGGAGCAGTAGAGGCATGGCAAAGTTCCACAGCCTTCTAGGAATTCCCATCCCTGCCGTGGGAACATGTTTTTCTTCAGCCCGGAACTGAAGCAGCCCTGAACCTGATCCAAAGCCTGAATTCACCCCTGAGCCCAGCTCAAATCAGCCAAACTACTGATCCAGAAGCATGAAATAGAATGTAAACCATTTATCTATCTATCTATCTATCTATCTATCTATCTATCTATCTATCTATCTCATGGAACTCTCAGAGTAAAATTCTGGCTGGATCAACCTCTTTTAAGTCTGCTTCCTAGAAATCCTTTACACACATCTACTTACTTGTCATATATGGTCACACATTGGGAGAAGGGAGATTAGAAAATATAATTCAGTGCATTAAATAATAAAACCAGAGAGCTTGTTACAAAGGAAGAGCAGTGCATGGCTGTTGTGTGGAAACCAGCAGTTGCTTCTGCAAGAATCCAGTCAGGCTTTTCCTCCCACCCGCCAACAATGCAGCTCTTGGCAAGCCAGTCCCAGCCATCACTGTCCTGTAAGCAGCCTTTGCCACAGTTCACTCTCTGAAACACTTTCTTACTTTACTTTTAGAATCCCAGTTGGTTCTTTCACTTCCCCATCAGGCCACCTTCTCTGTCTCCTTTATATACTCATCCTGCCTGAGCTCCAGAGCTCACTCCTCAGCTTATTTTGGTGGGTAGCCAGCTTTGTTCTTTCATGACTGACTCAGTCCTGAGGTCTTAAGTAACGTCTATATACATCGATGGCTCCAAAGTTTTTATCTTCAGCCAGATTTCTCCCGCAATTTCAGATTCACACATCTAACTGCCTCCTTCGTCTCTCCACTAGATGGCTAACAGGCATCTCATAAGTAGCACACCCCAAACAGAGCTATTTCCCATCCCCATGCATCAAACAGTGCTCCTTCCCCAGGGTAATTCCAAGTCTCTCAGAAGTAGAGACTAAAAATGATTTCTATCTTTCTCTCAGATTCCATTTCCAAACCATCGGCAAATACTATTAACTACATCTTTATAACTAAATCATGCTGTATTCAGTAAAGAGGAATAAACTCATTGTGATATGAACAACATGGATTAATCTTACAGACATAATATGTGAAATATGCCAGGCATAAAAGGATATATGTTATGTTATTCCATTTATATGAAGTGCAAAAACAGACAAATCTGTGGTGACAGAGGTTAGAAGAGTGGTTTTCTCTGGAGAGAATATTGATGGGGAGGGATTCTGGGGTTTACATCAGCATACACATGTCCTATAAATAAAAGCCTAATATGCTAAGTGTCTGACTGTCCGTTTGACCATTTGACCATTCGTTATGATCTACACTGACCATCAAGAGGCAGATGCTCCAATCGGTATAGGTTAGCTTGCTGCTGAGGTCTGGCCAATCGGGACTTGGCAAGATGGACTGGACATGCCCTGGAGCCCTGCCATGTGGTCCCTTCCTGGCCCTGATCACACACCAGTGGGGTCCCTCGGCCTGGCCTGCACCCTCCCACAATCTAGTGGGACCCCTTGGGGGATGTCGAAGAGCTGGTTTCAGCCCAATACACACAGGCCAGGCTGAGGGACCTCATTAGTGCACGGATGTGCACCGGGTCTCTAGTGTAAAAAATAATCAAATGGTTCACTTAAGACTTGCATACTTTAATGTATGTAATTTATACTCTATTAAAAATAAATATTTTGATTGGTTTCTTACCAATAATCCACAAATTATAAATTTTATGATATATAAGATTAAAAAAATTCATCAAAAGTATATTTTATAATACCATAATTTATGATAAAAAAATATATATTTGACCTTTGTCCCTGTTTCTGGTTTCTGGCCCAGAGCTCCCAAATCCCTTGGGATTTTCTAAGTGATGAGAGCAACAAAGGTGTTTGTTAAGTCGATGAGGTGATTGTGGTTGGCAGAAGAAACAGCCAAGCGATTAGAGGGGTGAGACTTTCATCCTACCCGCCTGGCCTCCAGGGTGAGAGAGGGGCTGGAGGTTGAACCAATCACCAATGGCCAATGGTTTAATCGAATCAACCCTGTCTAGGTAATGGAGCCTCCACAAAAGCCCAAAAGGACGGGGTTTGAGAGCTTGCAGGCTGGGGAGCCAGATGCTTCCAGGTGCTGCTGTGCTGCACCCAACCTCCATGAGTATAGACACCCCCTTGCTTGGGCCTTCACCCTCTATCTCTTCATTTGTGGTTTCTTGTCCTTTACCATCCTTTGTAATCAATAAGTAATCTAGTGAGTTTCCTGAGTTCTGTTAACTGTTCTAGAAAATTAATCAAACCCAAGAGAGGATCGTGGGAACCTTTGGCTTATAGCCAGTGAGTCAGAAATACAGGTAACAACCAGGACTTGTGATGGACATCCTGAGTTGGGAGGTGGGGGGCATCACTGGAACCTCCAATTTCTAGCAGATCAGTCCAAAGCACAGGCAATAACCTGCTCTTGGGATTAGCGTCTCCAGTGGAGGGTGGTCTTGGGGAACTGTGTCCTTTGCCTGTGGAATTTAATGCTGTCTCCCAGAAGATAGTGTCAGAATTGAGTTGAATTCTTAGACAACCTGCTCGCACCTGGGAATTGCTTATTCATGTATGAAGGCCTACACACATGCGTGTGTGCACAGACACATAACACACATACACATACATACACACATGTGCATGCATGCACACACACATACACTAGAATTAAGTTAAGAAATCTAAAAAGATATTTGTCGTTATGACTATATTCAGAGTACCTCTACTAAATTGGCCACTTAACACATTCACTTCCGTATCACCTGGTTCAAGGCACCATTAGTTCTTGACTAGATTATCAAAGTAGCCTCATAGTTACTATTCCTACTTCCCCTTTCATCTCCCCTTCAACCTATTATCCACATAGCACTGAGTATCTCTTTAATGTTTGTTAGCTCATATTAATCCTCAGCTGAAAACCCTCAAAGAACCTCCCAGTGTATCAGAGTAAAAGTCAAAATTCCCACGGCTCACGTCCTTAATGTCCCTGCTCAAAAGCCATCTAAACAGCGAGGCCTCCCATGACCACCTTTTTATTTATTTATTTATTTTTTAAAATATATTTTTATTGATTTTGTACAGAGAGAAAGGGAGAGAGATAGAGAGTTAGAAACATCGATGAGAGAGAGTCATCCATCAGCTGCCTCTTGCACACCCCCTACTGGGGATATGCCCGCAACCAAGGTACATGCCCTTGACCGGAATCGAACCCGGGACCCGTAAGTCCCCAAGCCGACGCTCTATCCATTGAGCCAAACAGGTCTCGGCCATGACCACCTTTTTAATACTCTCTACCCCTCTAATTGCTTTTTCTTTATGACTCAATCCACCTTTTTCTGGAGTAGATATTTAGTGGCTAATTTGTTTCTTTTGTCTCTCTCTTCCCACTGGAATGTGAAGTGACTTATATACTCCCCTCCACCCCCAAATCTAGAGGGACTTCTGACTGCTTAGCCAATAGAATGGGGTGAGTGTGGCAAGGTGCCAGTGCCTGGGCTGGGCCTCAAAAGACTGGAGCCTTCCCTTCCCTGTCTCTTGGAACACCCCCCCCCCCCCCCTGGGATTCCCAAGTAACTATCTAAGAGGTGCAGTTACCTTGAGCCCTCCATGTTTAAAGGCTATATGGAGGCACTCCAGGGGACTATCCCAGCGGAGCTTTCCTGGACAAGGAGAAGCCCTCTTGAGTCCTTAGATTTTCCCCTCTTCAATCTTCATACCAGTGGCCTGGGCCAATGTCACATGAGCCAGAACAATTGTCCAGCTGAGGTCTGCCTGAATGACTGGGCCCATAATCATGAGGCATAGTACAATGGCTGATAATGTAAGTTTCAACATTTTGGGATAAATTGAAATAGCTAATTAGACACAAGTTCTCTGTATGTGTGGGGGGACACCCACTAACATTTTATTTCAAGGTGTTTACACATGGAGAACATGGGCAGGGCTCCTCATCCCCTCAGGGACAAAGCCAGCAGGTTTCCTGCTGCAGCCCCAACACCACATCCAGAACTCGAGTTCTCTTCAGGCATATGGGTGTGGCCCAGTTAGTGAGGCATTGTCCCATGTACCGAGAGGTTGCAGGTTCTATTCCAAGTCAAGGCGCACTGGGGAGAAGGGTTGTACAGGAGACAGTCCATCAATGTTTCTCTCTCATTGATGTTTCTCTCTCTCCCTTTCTCTCTCTTAAATCAATAAAAACATATTTAAAAATAAAATTAAAAAAGAGAGAAATTTCAGACTTCAGTGTAGGGCTATGTGTCCCATATGTACTCCTCTATTAATCTTGATCACTAATTGGAGCTTGGAGGTGTTGCCGGCAAAGGAGCCCTGGGTCCCCATGGCCTTCTCTGGGAGTTCTGGGCTGCAGCTCCTTGCAGTCTGTTGATACACTCTGTCCACGTTCCTGCCCTTAGAAATTCATTGAAATGCCCAAGTCAACTCATGGGCTCCAATTAAAAAAAAATCAGAGCAATAATAGGTTTCTTTTTTATATCCTTGCTGTCATTTTAATGGGACTTGGGATGGTGGGAGGGAAATGCATGTGCTTTGTTTTCTCTTCTAAACTCAACCATATCTTTCTTCATTAAGAAATATGTAGCAGTGATTCTTCAAATTAAAGGATCTTCTAAGAAAGGTGTTTGAGGAAACACCGAGTTCTGGTTGTTCCAGAGTCACCTTCTTTAGATGCACCCTCAGAAAACAAAAACTCACTTCCTCTGCTCACTGGGAGGAGGCGGGCACAAGCTCAGTTCTAAGCTGCCTGTAAAGAGACACACACACACACACACACACACACACACACACAGAGAGAGAGAGAGAGAGAGAGAGAGAGAGAGAGAGAGAGAGAGCTGTCCCTAGATCAAGTTCCCCAAACAAGCCTCTGAGCTGTTCAGTCCGGTCAGTGAAGCTGACCTATAGATTTGAACTTCCTGGAATGGGAAGTCTAGGTAAAGTATACACGTGTTTCATTTATTCCCAAATCTTATTTTTTAATTAACTGAATTGCACACATTATTATTGTATAATTTAGAGTAGTATAGTATGTACTTTTACTGGACAACCAACTAAAATATTTATCAAGCATTTTTAATGATGTGAGAAAATGCTTATGACACCAATTTCATTTTACTTGTGAGTGTTTTTTATTCAAAAATTTGTTTTAATGTAAATAAACTTAATTAAAAAAAATAAGCAGATGTCTGACAGGATATAGAATTTTTCTAAATCTGGCATAAAATGGGTTCATAAGATTCTGTGTCCAGGGCTAAGACTGGCTAATAATTCAGATTGGCCATCCACTGGAAACAATTAGAAATGCTGGATAAAAATATGAAAAACCTTTTAAAAGTGACAAGATAGTACGGGGATTGCCAGGCCCAAGCCTCACCATGGTGGCAACCCTGAGAGGTTCCCAGCGCACCCAGGCCCTGGCTGTTGCCCTCCTGCTCTTGCTGAACTGGGCAAACTGAGTGGCAGTTTTTGAAAATTGCTGGGTGAGAGAGAGAGAGAGAGAAGCCCTGTGGCCACCCACGCTGGAGAGCCTAAGAGGAGAAATCCCCCCAAAGTTAGGCCCCCAGAATGCTCCTCTTCAGGGTAGGTTAACCAGAAGTAAGTCAACCCACCCCAAGGGGACTATATGGCCCGTAGTTTGGCTTCCAGCTGGGAAGAGGGTAGCACATGCTTGCCTTTTCTGGGATTCTGGTTTTCACCTTCCCTGGGTGCAGGGGTCTGTGGGAACAGATGCTTTCACAGTTTGGGGCAGTTAGTTTATTAAGAGAAAATAATACACAATTAAAATACATAATTGGGTACAAATTTGAGTATTCACTTGAAAAGGGTGTCTCAACAAATTCCAAATTTAAGAAACTAACAAATAATACAAACATCACAAAATCTGAAAAAATAAGATATTTTATGTATTAAAAGCTTGGTATCAATAGAACCATTTTTCCTATATTTTTGTTGTTTTGTTGCCCTGATAGTCTCTTTATATGACAATGATTTTGTAATGTAACTTTCTATGTAGAGAACATAAAGATGATTTAGTCTCTCCTCCAGCACGAGTGATAGAAATTATTTTATTATTGATGGCTTGGATAAATTACTTTAGGTTTCATACCTCATTGCTGGAAATGTCATATATAGTTTTAGGATTGCCATAAAATTTGGGAAATTCTTTCCAAGTTTTTTCATATATGAGCTATAAAATTTCAGAGCATTTCAAGTTTTCTTGACATTGACTAATTTTAAATATTCCTTAAATGAATGACACTCACTAATCAGTTTGTTACGGATGTCCAGGATATCGTGGCATATCATCCATTTCATGTTACCTTAGTTGTTATCAATATTTTGCTTCAAAGTGGTAAGAAATTTAAGTCTTTTTATATTTTACTTACTTATTAATTTTATTGTCAAGCTATCCAAAAATTCATTCCTTACTTTTTTTAAAATTTATTTTATTAAAAAAATATATATATTTTATTGATTTTTTACAGAGAGGAAGAGAGGGATAGAGAGTTAGAAACATCGATGAGAGAGAATCATCGATCAGCTGCCTCTTACACACCCCCTACTGGGGATGTGCCCGCAACCAGGTACATGCCCTTGGCCAGAATGAACCCTCTCAGTCCGCAGGCCAACGCTCTATCCACTGAGCCAAAGCGGTCCCGGCTCATTCCTTACTTTTACCTGGAATTGATGACTTTCCCTTAATCTTTCACTGTCCTAAAAAATTTTTTTTGCAACTATTTGCTTCTTGATGTCAAAATAACTTTTGTTGACTTCTTTACTCATCTTTATCACCTTTGTTGTATATATCATTAATGCTTTATCAAAATTTCCTTTCAGTTTTTTTTTTTTTTTAATTTGGACAGAAGTTGTAATTGGGGTGTGAGGCAAGACTGGAGATAGGGAGACCAATGACATGCAAGCAATGTTGTCCCAAAGGCCCTTAGACTTTGAAGTCCAACATACCATTATTGAAACCAGCTGGGTTATACATCTGGCTTGAATAGGTAGCAGAACATTCCCTACAGGAGTGAAGGGAAATGATGTCTGGGTTGTGTTTAACACAGCAGATATCAGGACATTTTCTCCTAAAAATCTTCCTGCACCAGCTGACCATAACAAGCTCCATCTGATCATGGCCCTGAAGACCACCAAATTCCACCGTCTCATCTTAATGAACAACTCTTCTACCCTTACTCTGCAACTATGATTTTTCTTTCTTTCTACATTCAATGTCAATTTTAGTGGGATTCTGATCCAGGCACACAGCTATAAAAAATATTTTTGGGAAAATTGGGGTACTTTGAATATATGTCAGATATTAAAATTATTATCAATGAGTAATTGTCTGACCATTATGATATGTATCTGAAACTAATATAGGATAATGTTGAATTTAAACTGTAATTGAAAAAAAGTCTTTCTCAATGTGTATACACATATATGCATTTTCTTGCTAAAACACTTGGTAGTGGTAAATATTCATTCTCATATTTACTTATTAAATGTTGAAGAATCTAGAGAATATTCTCTATGTAACTATAACACTGTTACTGCACCAAAATTTAACAATTTAATAACTTTTAAATTTATTTTAAAATTATACTTGACATACAATATTACAGTGATGAGAACTTTCAGTTAAAAAATCTTAAGGTGACAAGAGGTACCCATTATTTGGACCTAACTCATGATTTTTTTAATTTATCACTTGTTTCATTGAAACACTCCATAATGTTTTTTCCAAATTAAGGTTAAAATGGCATATTGAGACTTTATCAATGTTTGAACAAACTCTTTGGTATCTCATTTGTATCTGAGTTTCTCTGCGGAATATTTGAAAATATATATTTGAATTCTTAAAACCCCACTCTGCTGCTGCATGGTTGAGCAGTTTTATAATGGGAAAGACATCTCATTACACCCCTTAGATTATTTAAGAAAACACCATCCTGTCATTTATATTTAAAACACTCCATATACAGGACAATCTGAAAAGGAAAAGAGTAAATGTTGCAAAATACTGAAGGAGTCCACTATGTCAGCGACTGTGGAGGCAGCTTTTTGTCAGACAAGACGAAGGGAGTGAGCTGCTGATGGACATCAAGGCGCTATCAACCCACAGTCTGTTGTCATGGATTTGTCTGTGATTTATTTCAATTGATGAAATTGTTTTCAATGGATGAAGTTAGAAACTATGCTCAGAATTTTTTTTTAATTATGCTACTTGTGCTTAAATAGAGTTTAAACAATTCCCAGCTGATTAATGTATGTCTCATATGGCAACAAATTCACAATAATGTGGTGGTATTTGCTGTCTGGTTTGTATGATTTATCACTTTATTCTATAGATATTTCCCACTAATTTTTACTAATTACTCACTATTTTAGATAAATAGTTTATACTTTTTTCTTTTGAGATTTTGTAGGTGGTTATGAAAAAATGTATCAAATTCAGCAAGTAGATGATTCTTATCACATTTCTGTTATTTGAAGAATACTATTTTCATTGCCACCTCAAAACCACTCTCACTTAAACAAGTACCCACAACTCTACAGATAACTTAAAATTAATAAATATTCTTCATTTTCTGTTTGTAATTTTCACCTTGGACTTTAAAAATTTTGTTAAATCTTTTCTCTATGTGCTTTATAGTTTTGATTCTAACGTAAATGGTACCTTTTAATATATTATAACATTTTTCATTGTGACATTGCAATTTTGTTGCTAATTTTATATCTACAATCACTGCTAAAGTCTAATTCAAATAATTCATCTATAGATTAGATTAGTTTGAATTTTCTACAGATAATATAATCTAAGACAGTTATAGATTTATTTATTCCTTCTCAATCTTTATGCTAATTTTTATTCTTGCCTACGTTCCTGGCTATGGCTTCAACATATTGTTGAACAGATTTAGTCAGAATGATGACTTGGTTTTCTTCCTGACCTCAGGAGGAATTGTTCAATGTTTCCCCATTAGTATGATGAGCACTGTAGAATTTTTACCATGTACTTGAGTACTATATTGACACTCTGAGTTGGAAGGGTCTACAAGGCCCCAAGACTGGAAGTAGGAGGATGGGGAATAGCTATTACCATGGTTTAAGTTGCAATAGGGACTTCATGGGTTTAGAATGAATTGAAGTATTAGCATTGGGGTACAAGGGTCAGTGAGAGTTTGGGAGGTGGTAGAGGGGAGAGCACGTCGTGAGAGGAGGAGGCAAGGGCTGGGCGGTGCCACTCTCATCAATCCCAGGACTGTCTTTGCAAAAATCCATGGGCAGGAGATTCTCCACCTGGGCACAGAACCAAGGACAGTCAGCTCAAATCAGACTCAGAGTCTGTCCTGTTTGTGTTTTATTACACCAGATGTGAAGTGAAACGGTCACTGAACTTTCTTTAGGACTGTCAGTCTGACTTTTCTGGAAGTGGGGAGTGGTAGACAACCAATGCTCCAAATGGGAGACAGCTGAGTATACTTTTCCATGGGCTTCAGGCTGCAAAAATCCTAATACTGAGAGTAAAGAAGACTTTACAAATATTTCTTAATGTTTATTTTTCATTTTCTTTGTGAAATAGAAAGACATTTCAGATATCCCTTCATCCTTGCCCCTTCTACCCATTCAGAGGAAACTCCAGTAATCAGTTCATGTATCTCTACATTTGTTACGGTATAAATTTTTATTGATAGATATGGCTACCAGTATAAAAATGAAGAGTGCTGTTGTTATGTGTGTGTGGTTAATGTCAAGTCCACCACATTTACATTGTATTGTCTCTCTTTACCTTTTGGAGCATAAGTTTCTTTAGAGTAAATGCTGTAAGAATAAAACAATGTTCTCTGGAAATATTTGTCAGAGATGATAACAAACAAGGAGAAAGAAGATGCTGATGCCATAGAAACTCAGTATTCACATAGTTGAAATCCGATTAATTTACAAATGGTATGGCAGATAAAAGAAAAACAGTTGCCTCCAATTTCCTCCCTCCTTGGGTACCCACACACAGGGCACCCACACACCTTAGCAACAGGAGTTTGGGTGAGGGCTCTGGTTGGCATCCAAAAGGCTATTAATTGTTCCCTTTCCTTAAGATCAAATCTGAATGCGGCAGCTAAATGAGTTTCCTTCAAGCATGAAAAGGCTGTTGTTCAATAGCGATAGGACTGCTGCAAAGATGAAGGATGAATAGGAGGTG
Organism: Pipistrellus hanaki; assembly: GCF_964339955.1. Lineage (NCBI taxonomy): Eukaryota > Metazoa > Chordata > Mammalia > Chiroptera > Vespertilionidae > Pipistrellus > Pipistrellus hanaki. Next base: position 9,058,023 of record NC_140516.1, on the reverse strand, counting down.
TGTGTTTTAAGGACTGTGCTTCCCATTATCCCTGGCCCTTTATTGTTGAGAAGCAGTGCCTGTGGGAGAAGGATTGGGGACCGAATGCTCTTCAGAAATTCAATCTATGTAGCAGCCACTTTTTGACCTTTGCCTGCAAGTGATTTTTGAAATGCACCCATGATGGACACATTTTAAATTCTAAAGGAGAATGGAATTGCATTGTCAAAGCAGTAATGTCTATGGTGATGAGAAAACTGGAGTCCGGAATTTGAGTTCTCCAAGGGAGGAATATGAAGGAAAGAGTTAGAATGAATTGTGTCTTGATTTCCAATACATTAATGTATTCCAATAGCTTCATCTACTTAGATATAGGAGTCATAGGATCAAAAAGACATTAGAGACAATTCAGTTATTGAAATAAATTTTATAGATGTAATGAGAGAGGCAGCCAAACCATGTGAACAGTCCAAGGTCACACAGCTGGTTGGTGGAAGGAAAAAGAAAGCCCCAGGCTGCCTGAATTAGGGTGGGAACTGTAGGCTTTCTTTGTAATGTGCTGCCTTCCAAATGTAGTCATGCAATGACCCATTTATTGATTGAAAAATTACAACAGAATGAAGCTTTTCAGCTATGGCGTGCAATGGAGGAAGGGACATTAGTGAAGGTGTTAGATACCTGAATTTGAATTCTAAGTTTTCCACTTGGTGTGTGCTTTTAAGCCAATTCCTTTAAGGCCTAGACTTTGCATAGCCATAAGAAATGCAGTCGTGTCAGGTTTGTAGGAGAGAGAAATGAAATAATTTCAGGAAAGTGCCAACACAGAGCCCAGCACATTGCAGGTTTTTGATAAATAAAGATGTCACAATGGAGGAAATAAGGAAACAGAATAAAACCAAGCAACAACAACAACAACAAAAAAAAAACACAGTAATGACTCATGGGAATTACTCTCATCTTGACGTTTTTATATTTTTCTCATTTTCCCTTCCTCTTCTAATCTACTTGCCTCTTCAACACAAGCAATCATAACTCCTAATCTGCAAAGTGCTTTTAGGAAGTTTGGATTACCAGGAAAGGCTGCTAGGGGGTCTAACTTTACACAATGATCTAAGAAATGATGAAGAACCCTCTGGAACTTGAGGTTGGACCCTAGTTTACTTAGAGCCACGCATTCAACAGGAGAGAAGGCAAAGGTAACTCCTGACCATTAGGACCCGCCCTCAGTGCACAGGAAACTGACTGAAAGAGCACAAGAAAGTTTTTGTGTTACTCAGGGTGCTTATTGGTTGTGAGCAGGAAGGAATGTTTTTTGCTGTGATGACTTGATCAGATCATCAAAATGCCTTCATGAATACCAGCTTCATGCATTTTAAAACCTGCCTTCATTCTATGTTGGGGCTTCAAGGATGAACATGCCAGGAAATCTTGCTTCTGGGGAAAATGGTCTCAAATCCTTGAAAGAAGGGTTGTGAGAAACCAAGATAGAAGATCAATGTGAAACAGAGACTTATATCTATATCCATTCTCCCTCCAGTAACCCTGACCTCAATGAGCCAGGCAACAAAAATATGTCTTAAGTGAGAGAAGGGGCCGGCAGCATCCAGAACTGTCTGCACGACTAGTGGAAAGGATCCAGGTGCTTACATTAAGTCTATCCTGAAGAGGGTAGTATGATCTCAAGGGAATTGAGTAGAGGGGAACTCAGACATGCCAGGACAGAGGAGAGAGAAGGAGATAAAGTCAGGCTATCAGATATGGCAGAATGTATCACTCAGATTGGAGTCTAGAAACAATGTGTCAGGTAACAGTAGCAGCAGCAGATGCCTTTTTACAGACTTAAAGCCCTTTTTCTGAGTAAGGGTGGTAGGAGCTGCAAGGAAGCTTGAGAATTTCAAGGGAGCTGGACCAGGAAGCTGGAAGGAGGGGTTCTGCCTTGATCCACTGGCAGATGAACAGCAGGTGGCATCAGCAATGATCTGGGGTTCTTCCTCTGCATTGAACAGAGGCTCAGCTGAGAGTGGGGTCACAGAAGCCCAGGATGAAAGTTAGGTAGAATTGGGGTGCCATCCTGGGATGCCCAAACACAGCATGAGTGGGAAAGTGGCCACAGGCAGGGACAGTTGCACTGGGAAGGGTCTTGCCTTATGACTCTGGCCCCTTTCCACAGTGTCACTGCACACTAGGAGGAGGCCCAGAGATTGCAGGGATGAGGGCGACACCAGCAGGTGTCTAAGATCACCTCCCACCTCTGCTCACTCCAGTTCTCTTATCCCTTCCCCCACCTCTGCCCCTCCCTGAGTGTACAACTGACCCTCTGGCAGCATCCCTCTGGTAAGCAAATTTCAAACGCATTGTCTAGCTTTCTGGCAATAACTGAGGGGCTTTTGAATTGACTCTATGCACTTGAGCTAAGTGTCCCCTCCTTCACTTATTTGAGGTCCAGATAATATCCTTGAGATTGGAACCTGGATATTCAGATAAGATTACTACCAAGAGAAAATGAATGCAGGGTAGGATATGCGCAGACACCAACCATCATGGTGATGATATTGAAATAGAAAAGATAACCAGGTAAGAATCTGGAGATCTGCAGGAAAGATATTCAGAATATGCTTATACATGGGGGTTTTAAACTTTGAAAATTCATTGGGGTTTGATTCAGTCAAAACAAAAACTGATAGAAAATGAGTAACAGTACCCTTGGAGAGTTTCTATAATGTTTTGGGGAGGAAAAGCTATGTTTGCGTGGTGTAAGGAGGTAAGATGCGTCATTTCAGAGATTTTCAGGGTCCCTGCCCTCAGAGTCAGAAGGAAAATAGTTTCACGTGGGTACTCCTAGTCTAGGTAGAATGGGTGGGAAGCCCCAGGCACCATCAGCAGAAGGCTGGAACATATGATACTTGTGATGGTGCACCCCTTCTCTTCCTGGAGCTTTCTGCCCCTTGTTGGTGGCCAGTGGTGTACAGTGAGCCCATTAGCGAGTGGGCTCAAGGGGGTGCCTTCCTGTGGAGGGCACTGGAGCTTCCTATAAGTACTGACGACCTCCTAGGGGTCAGGGTCAATACTGTGTCCTCCCACCTCGCCTACCCTCACAGCTTTCCCTGTTGGCCACCACTCCTGTAAGCGGATTCTTCTTGAGTTTCTTTCATTAGCTCCCAGGAAGTCTTTTCCTTCACTCATCATGGGCTGGCCAAGCTTTCCCTTAATATGATCCTGCCTGTTCTCTATCTAGCAGAATTAATTGACATTTCTGACTCATGGTTTAAGGCTGGGTTTGCTATTAAACATCTAGATAAATTTTGCTCTTCTAGTCTGGGAACGATTGTCAAATATGTACAGGGTAGCAGAGATAGCCCAGTGCACACTTACATTTGAAAGCACCAATTATAAGAGACAAACAGCTGCTTTGCAGAGAGCAAGATATTGGGAAAGATGGTAAAATATTCTGCTAATTCTAGGTTTTCCGTATCGTCTCTGACTGCATTTCTCTCTTCTTCCATCATTTTGATATTATTTCTCATTGCTTTTGACTTTCTACCATGTTAATTGCCACTTTGATTCTGTTTTTCTGTTCCTTGTTTGGTTTGAACTATTATTCTTTTTTTAATGTATAATTACAGCTTAAGCCACAAGTCCAGATAATATTAAGCTAGAAATCCCTGTTAATATGCATTTGCACCCAAAAAGGAAATGAGCACATTTGTATGATAAATGAAAATGTGTTATCTTGCAGGAATAGTGAACATTAAGGTTATGCAATGTGAAGATTCAATGACGTTTTCCCAAGTTCAAGGATTGCATTTGGGAATTATATTTCCTGTGGGTTAGAGGCTGATGTTAAGTAGGCAGAGAATTGGAAGCTGATAAAGGAATTACTAATACTGCCATTTGTTTTACAGATTTCAATTAAAGGATTTAATATCATGGTTAAACTATAAATTACATTTAGTAAAGCTACGAGACTGGCATTTTCCTTAATTTAATATTCCTGCTTAATGCCAGGAGGCATTAATCCAAGAAGGCATTAGATGGTTTCAAATTCAACCCAAATCCCTCATATTTATGATTCCTGGTTACAGAAGAAATACTGTGCATTAGCGTAGTGAGAGGAATGCAGAATTATTTTGTTTTTTTAGAATTCAGAATCTAACATGATTCCATAGCACTTGAAACATTTAACAGATCTCAGAATGAATGAAATGTTTGGATAAACTACTTCAATTTCTCTCTTATTAGCTTGACAGTTGCAAATGAAGTAGGAATGAAGTAGGTGTATTAGATTTCCAGACCAATGAAAATGAACATTTACAGGCAACGAACATCAAGACATGAATGTGTATACCCAGTGTCACAAATTTTAAATGCTTAAAAAACAGTTTTGCAGAATTTATGGAGAAAATTCCATAATACCGTATTTCCAATTAGGTGAAGGAAGTTGAACATAATTTCTCTAGTTCTCTATATTTTCATTCACACTCTGTTAAAGGAAGCACTCTATCCAACTGTGTGTGTGTGTGTGTGTGTGTGTGTGTGTGTAAACTTTTCTCCAATTTATTTGTTTTTTCATTTGGGTTGCTTTCAGCGAGGTTGGTCACACGGAGAGGTAAAGGCTTTTAAGCCAAGTGTTCCATACCTTCTCTTGCTTGAGGTCCAGATAAGGCCCAAGTGATTTGAATCTGGCTAATATGAGTAAGAATACAATAAAGAGGAGATGGAGGTGGAGTAGACAGAATGTGCAGACACCAATGATGATGATGATCATGACAATGACATAGAAAAGAACATTACGTCAGAGCTTTCCAAAGAGACCCATCCTTGTGTATCCTGTTTACACATGGAGATTATAAAATTATGAAAACTTTTTGGTGGTTTGATAGAGCAGAAATAGTAGACATCAACCTTATAACAATACATTTTAACCTAAAATTCTTCTACTGATGCCATTGCTCTTTGAATAAAATTCTTTATAGCCATGTTTGTGGTCTTGGTAATTTGGCTACTTTCTATATAGGGCCCCTGTTCTTTCTGCTCCAGCCACAGGCCCTTCTTTTAATTCATCCAAGTATCTCTCTCCTTTCTGCTCCCAGGCACTCTGCATTTACTGGCCTGTGCCTTGATGTCTGCCTAACTCTCTGAACACCTTTGCTTAGATTGCTCTTGCTCATTTCCCAGTTCTTCATTTTTCTGGAAGCCTCTGTTTCCCAAGGCCTAGATTAAAGCCCCTTGTTATATGCTCTTATATCATCCTTTCACACACATTACAGTTGTGGTTAGTTGCTAATTTATTAGATTTTAAAAGAGTGTCTGTTTTTTTCATTAGACTGGTGTTTCCATAAGGGTAGGGGCCATTATTTATCCTATATAATTAAAGGTTAAAATGCAAACTGTCCCCTCAACTGGGAGTTTGACCAGGAGGTTGGGCCAGCTGGCCAACCTGTGTCCCCTCCCCCTGGCTGGCCAGGCCCAATTGGCCCTGATCGGGGCACCTGCTGGACCCCACCCATGCACAAATTTGTGCACTGGGCCTCTAGTCTTGTTTATAAGCATGTTGCATGTCATGTGATAAGAAAAAAAGGTAATTGTAGGGATAAATTACCTAGAATTTATCCCTACAGAAATTAATTGTTATGGTTGACTTATGTTCCCTCAAACATATATTAATGTATTAATCACATTATATTTGGAGGTAGGATCTTTGCAGATGTAATCAAGCTGAAATGGAATGATTAAGGTGCATTTTAATTCAATATAACTGAAATTCTTATAAGAAAAGAAAAATGCTATGTGAAGTCAGTGACACAGGAAGAATTCCATGTAATGACAGAGGCAAAGATTGGAGAGATACATCTATAAGCCAAGAAATACCATGGATCAACTGCCATCACCAGAAGTAGGATTCTGGTAAACTACTGTTATCTCCATTCACAAATCAGCAGTGGAGTCTCAGCACTGGAATGACTGTTCCAAAGTGGGACACCATGGTTTGAAGCTCAGACTTTCTGACAGACTACCAGTGTTTTAGAGGGAGCATGCTCTGGAGAGACCTCAATTTTGGGCTTCTAGCATACAGAATTGTGAGAAATATATTTGTTATCTAAGTTCCCAGTTTTTAGAACCTTGTTATGGCTGCCTCAGGAAACAATGCATCCAGCGGTTGGAGCTGGTGCCAAAGGTTACTACTGAACCAGCAGCAGAGGCACTGACTTCTACAGTGAGGGACTGTGGTGCTCAAGACCAAATTTGCTCTTGGAATTTGGGATTAGAATTATCTCCCAGATGAGGCATGAAGTAATTAAGTGGAGGGGAGAGGAGAGTTTAAGGGGCTTGACATTCATGAGAATAGTTAACAGTGATAGTTAACATTTAGTGGTAATTACATACACTACCAATACCATCAAAACCCTCTCCTTACATGATTTTATTCATTCCCATAAATAACTTGAGAGTTAGATTCTATACCCTTATTTATAGATAAGGAGTCTGGGGAATAAGGATATTATGAAATGGCACAGCCTTGATTTGAATAAACCACAGCAAGTATGAAGGACAGAAAGCAGGGAAAGACATCCTTGAAAGTGCCACTTGCAACAGAGCTAAAAGCTCCCAAAGGCATTTATGAAGGATACATATGGGTCAAGCCATTTCTTGGGTTGCTGTTGTGCACTGGGATTTAGCCTGTTTCAATACTGTTATCAACAATATAGGTGTATGCTTTCTATTTTTAAGTTTGTTTTTGACAATAGTGTCAATCAGTCCACATGTTTCATAACTCCCTTAGCAATGTGGTGTAATGGTGTCATCACATTCAAAATGTTGGCTTTATATCCACCTCATTAAACCCCAGAAGTACTGTAACATTCTAGTGCTGACTCCTTCCTCTATTACAGGCTCCTTTCCTTCTGCTTCCAAAGTAGGTCAATCAGCAGCCCAGGCTCAGAGAAGGAGAGTGTGGAGGAGTCAAAAGCTGGAAGTAGGCTCGATGGAGAAAGAGATCATTAATTCTCCCTCTAGAGAGTATTGCATCTCTCAAAGATAAAATCTATTCTTGGGATTCCCAAGAGAAAGAGGCTCTGTTGTGTCTCTGAGTGAGAGAATGTGAGATGGTGGAAACAGGGCAGGGTAGTCTGTCAGAAAGTCTGAGCTTCAAACCATGGTGTCCCACTTTGGAGCAGTCATTCAGCGCTGAAACTCCACTGCTGATTTGTGAATGGAGATAACAGTAGTTTACCAGCTGTCAGAGTTCTTTTGAGGGACAAAAATGAGAACAAGAGGAATGTATCTTTTCATCCAGGGCAATTCTACTAAAATAGCTCTATGAGGAGGGAACTTATTGTTATTATTTTTTTGGTAGGTGAATATTTTTATTACTGTTTCCAATGAATCTTTACTGTTTGCTTTTTTAATTTTAAGAAAAATATTTTTACACGAGTCATCTTTACTGGTCTTTTGGAAGTTTTTCAGTTTTTTTTGCTTGCTGTATACCAGGCAGAGGCTCAAGTTGCTCAGAGCATCCATTATCTATGCTACACACACTATTTTAGGTGTGGAGAGATCCTTGCCCAACCTGATGCTTCATGGGAGCGGGCTTCTTGTTATTTCTTGAGAAAAAGAATTTTCTGAGACTCGCATGGGAGGATACGATGTTGTAGAATGCATTTTTTGACGAAATTAAACTCCTGTTTCAAAGTCCCATTCGCCCTTGTCCTGCCAGGGGAGAATTGTAGCTATGACTTTAGGAGGCATAGAATCAGAGCCAGTGTCCAGAGTTTTTGCTCCGTGCTGGAGCTGTGTCCAGTCGAGCATTAGGCGAGCCTAGTTTGTGTTTCCAGCTGCAGTTCATTGCATATTGGGTCTGCATGGGGACATTGCTTGGAGGGAACATTGTCAGGAACAAAGAGACAGGAACAGGAGAGCCTTAGGAGCCAAGGAGAGGGATTATGTTTGAGGGATTATGCATTCCCAAATGTTTGTGGGCTTGCAATGGCCCTGCCTACAGAATGAGCTCTGTTCCCAGGTTTGACTGGCAGCAAGCACCTTCCCAGTGTCATCCCAATATCACTGTGCATGGAACTATCTCCCCTCTGTTGGGTGCCTTCCCCCAGAGTTTTATAGGAAATGGGCCGGTGGTTCCCTGGGGAGTGTGAAATTGCAGCTTCCTGGTGAAGGTGTCCAAATGACATGCTTATAATGTCTGGCCTTCTCTCCTTTCCTACAATTAATAACTAGTTGCTTACAATGGTATCAATATCTGATAAGTCCTATGTATGCTCACTAAGAGAAATGTTGAGTAGAGGAACTAGATGTGTTGGTGTATCCTATCTTAGTCCTTTAGATCCATAGGTTAATGATGGTGTTTTGAGCAAGGCAGCAATGTTCACAGTTCATTTTCCCTTTTCAGACTTTCCTTTGCCTTTAACCTGATTTTGGTAAGTTCTTCTTCTTCTGCTTCTCCTTCTCCTTCTTCTCCTTCTTCTCCTTCTCCTTCTTCTCCTTCTTCTCCTTCTTCTCCTTCTTCTTCTTCTTCTTTTTCTTCTTCTTCTTCTTCTTCTTCTTCTTCTTCTTCTCCTTCTTCTTCTTCTTCTTCTTCTTCTTCTTCTTCTTCTTCTTCTTCTTCTTCTTCTTCTTCTTCTTCTTCTTCTTCTTCAAGATCTGTCTCAAGTACTAATGGCGTAATACAAAAACTTAAAAAGTCCTATAAAAATACTGTGATGTTTGCCTTTAAAAACCCCCTAACCTGTTCATTATTCAAATAATAATTTTAAGTAATGGGATTATTGATCCCAAGTGTGTTATAGGAATGTTAACACATGGATACTAATAATTGATGGAAATAATAATAGTAATAAAATTAGGCAAAATTTGTTAAGGTTTCATCATGTGCCAGGCACTGGGTTCAGTATTTTTTTAAAAAAATTTTTCATAGGAATATGATAAATGTAATCTCAGAATAATTCTCCCAAGTGAGCATGATTATCCTTATTCTGCAGAGGAGAAGCTGAGGTTTTCATAAATTAAGTAAATTGCAGAAAAGCAATTTAGGTCCTGGATCCTGTGCTCTTGACAGTCTCATAGGGATGTTTGGGCCCATTAAGGACTGAAGAACTCTTGTTTTGGAGCCTGTATAGGCACAGGGCATCAGAACATGATAGTCTTCCCCCCAATATATGTAAATACCAATATCTGCTTCCTTGCCCTTTACAGTAGCTGGTATACCCATCTGCTCACAATAAATTTCTTAATTTCCTCTAGTGATGAGATTATGACTCCTCAAGTATTTTCTCCCTGCCACCCCCGGGGAATACTTATTGTTACAGCATCTGCTCACTCCCTTCCTTCTGGTAAGCTCCGAGGCAGGGAATTCACGGGAGGGCTTTTAGAACATCTACTTTTTCTGACTGTGAGGAGTTTGCCATCTGTCAGTGGTCATGGAGTACCCTTCACTGACCTCTTGCATTTCATCTCCTGGACGAGGGCTCACCCTTCCTCACTCCATTCGCTATGGTGATTTCTGCCTCTCTTTACTCAGAGGGGTTAAGGAATGATAATTTCTTCTAGAAGGACTAAGGCTATGCTTTTTAGCCAAGGGAAGAATATACTACTATTCCACTGTAATATGCTGCTGGCTTTCTCAAGGACAGTTTTATTATTTGTGCTTATCATGCTATTGACTTTCTTTGAATTTACTTATCATAATAGGGCACGGCCATCTGAATTATATTCTATAAAAGTATAGGTAAGAAATCCTTCTCTGCTCTCTCCACACCTTCCTTGAAACTCAGCATTTTTGGATGAATAAATTAGAAAGATGCGATTGTATCTTAAGCCAAGGAGTTGATTTTTTTTTTTAATCAATCTTTATTGTTCATATTATTACAAAGGTTCCTCATTTCTTCCCCCCTCCACCAGGTTCCCACCCCAACCTCTGCCCCCTCCCCATCCCCCATTGTCCTCATCCATAGGTGCACAGTTTATGTTCAGTCTCTTCCTTCCTCCCTTTCCCCGATAGTAAATCCCTTTTCAGATAGTAAATCTGTTACTTAGCATTTTCTCATATCAATAATACCTCCACATGCCCAATGATACACTTCACACAAAAGACATTTTCAAATAGGTCAACCAGCCTCATCCAGGCCCCACACAAGGCACTCACAGATCAACACCCCAGCGCTATACTAACTCAACACATCCAGATCTAAGCCTTCATCACTTGATTCAGCAGACCCTCAAGTTCCCGCAAAAGTTTCCAGCCATGTCTGAGAGGCAGCCTTGGGCAGGTACAGGCGAGGAGCGAGCTGTTTCGGGCCTGGCTGCTCCGGGCCTGGCCTCTGTTGCTCTGGTTCGTTCCACAACCAGCTGCTCCGGGTCTGGTCACTGCCGCTCCCGACCTAGTTGCTCTGGACTTGGCTGTGGCTGCTACAGGCCTGGCCGCACCCGACCCGGCTGCTCTGGGACCGGTTGCTCCGGTCCCGGCCGCTCCGGGCCTGGCCGCTCCCAGCCTGACAGCCGCTGCTCCGGGCCTGGGTGCTCCCAGCCTGGCAGCCATTGCTCCTGGCCTGGCACAACAGACCCGGCTGCTCCGGGCCTGGCCGCTCCCAGCCTGGCAGCTGCTGCTCCGGGCCTGGCCGCTCCCAGCCTGGCAGCCGCTGCTCCTGGCCTGGCCGCACCAGACCCGGCTGGTCAGGGCCTGGCCGCTCCCAGCCTGGCAGCTGCTGCTCCGGGCCTGGCCGCTCCCAGCCTGGCAGCCGCTGCTCCTGGCCTGGCTGCACCAGACCCGGCTGCTCCGGGCCTGGCTGCTCCCAGCCTGGCAGCCGCTGCTCTGGGCCTGGCCGCACCAGACCCGGCTGCTCCGGGCCTGGCCGCTCCCAGCCTGGCAGCCGCTGCTCTGGGCCTGGCTGCACCAGACCCGGCTGCTCCGGGCCTGGCCGCTCCCAGCCTGGCAGCCGCTTCTCCAGGCCTGGCCACTCCCAGCCTGGCAGCCACTGCTCCGGGCCTGGCCGCACCAGACCCGGCTGCTCCGGGCCTGGCCGCTCCCAGCCTGGCAGCTGCTGCTCCGGGCCTGGCCGCTCCCAGCCTGGCAGCCGCTGCTCCTGGCCTGGCCGCACCAGACCCGGCTGCTCCGGGCCTGGCCGCTCCCAGTCTGGCAGCTGCTGCTCCGGGCCTGGCCGCACAAGACCCGGCTGCTCCGGGCCTGGCCGCACCAGACCCGGCTGCTCCGGGTCTGGCCGCTCCCAGCCTGGCAGCTGTTGCTCTGGGCCTGGCCGCTCCCAGCCTGGCAGCCGCTGCTCCGGGCCTGGCCACACCAGACCCGGCTGCTCCGGACCTGGCTGCTCCCAGCCTGGCAGCTGCTGCTCCGGGCCTGGCTGCTCCTAGCCTGGCAGCCGCTGCTCCAGGCCTGGCCACACCAGACCCAGCTACTCTGGGCCTGGCCGCTCCCAGCCTGGCCGCCGCTGCTCCGGGCCTGGCCGCACCCGACCCGGCTGCTCCGAGCCTGGCCGCTCCCAGCCTGGATGCTCCGTGCTTGGCTACTGCTGTTCTGGGCCTGGCTGCTCCCAACCCGGCTGCTCTGGGCCGGGCTTCTCTGGGCCCAGCCACTCCGTGTCTGGGTGTTCCTGGACTGGCCACCCTGGGCTTGGCCGCCTCTGCCTCAGGCCTGGCTGCCACTGCCCCAGGTCTGGCTGCTCCAGTGCTGGCCGTTGATGCTCTTGTTTTGGCTGCTGCTGCTCTGGGGCCTGGCCACTGCTGCTCCGGGCCCAGCTGCCACTGCCTTGTGCCTGGCCAATCTAGGCCTGGTCGCCGCTGTTCCAACATTCTGTCCCTTTTTTCTCTTTTTTTTCTCTTTTTTTAAAAAAACAAACAAAACGCATTTATGTTGCAATGTTGGCTGGTGCGTTGAGTTCTGACTTAGTCTTTGATTTTTCAAGATCTTCTTTGTATTCTTTCTTAAGTAATTTTACTATCATTTGCTCTCACTTGATTTCTTCACATTGAGAACTTCTTTGGTTTCTTCCTCCTTGTCCTGGGAGCTCAGCAGGTTGGCCTGTGGCACCCCTTTGTTCTCCGCGGGCTCCCGCGCTGCTCCAGCCTGTTGCCGGGGTCGGCGCCGCCCAGGAAGCAGCCCCCGTCCTTGGCTCCGTTGCCAGCGCTCAGCAGTCGAAGGCTCAGGGGCACCCCCCCCCACTGGGGGCCCGTCGCACGGCTCCTTGCTGGCGCCAGGCTGGCCGGTGTCCGGCAGGGGCTCCTGCTCCTCGTCACGTTCCTCCAGTCTGGAGCTTTATTTCTCCCTCCCTCTAGGGGAGTCCAGGATCAGAGTCAACAGACTGTCCTCTGCGCACAGTGTGCGCTACTCCGGGGGCTCGGCCTTTCGCCGCGCTCCCAGGACTCCACCTCACAGCTCTGTCTCCCCCTGCCCCAGCCTGGGTCCCCAGGGACTGGCCCAGACCTGGAGTTCGGGGCGGTCTGGACTGAGGCTCAGAGCTGCCGCCAGAGGCTTTGTTTCTTCCGGCTAGGGTAATCCAGCATCAGAGTCAACATTCAGTCCTCTGCGTGCCATGTGCGCGCGACTCCGGGGGCCCCGCATTTCGCCGTCCCCCAGGATTGTCTCCCCCTGCCGGAGCCTGGGTCCCCAGGGTCTGGCACATAACTTGGGGCTCAGCGCTGCCTGTTCGGGGGTTCAGCCCAGGCTGGGGGTTCTATTTCCTTCCTGCTAGGGAACGCCAGGCAGCACCCAGCCCTCTCCTCCTCTCCGGCTGCGACCTCTCCGCGCGCACGTGTGTGCGAGTGCGCAGCATGTCTCCGTACCTTAGGCTTTTTTTCAGCTCCTCTGATTTTCCTTCTGGTTTTCTCCCTCCTTCCTGTTGTAGAGTTTTCAGTCAGTCGACTACCTGTAGCTCTGGGCAATGTCCACTCTACATTTTAGTTGTATTCCCTTGAAATTGTTGTGAGCTGCTGCGGCTAGGTGTATACCCGAGCAGCCATCTTGGATCCTCTCAGGAGTTGATTTTTTTATGATCAAGAATTCTTATTCTTTCAATGAGGAAGGGGAGAAGGGGACATCTGTAATACTTTCAACAATAAAGATGAAAAAAGAAGAATAGATCTTAGATGTATGTGTCTTAGATGTATCATCCACTCTTCAAATGCATACTTTCTCTCGCCTCAGAAAAGTTGCTAAGATCATTCTTGCTCAGTTTCAGGTGCATTTCTCTAAAAGACATGGAGTTAGTTAATACTGTGTTTCCCCGAAAATAAGACAGTGTCTTATATTAATTTTTTCTCCCAAAGTTGCGCTAGGTCTTATTTTTAGGGGATGTCTTATCTTTCCATGCGCTAGGTCTTATTTTCGGAGGATGTTTTATTTTTGAGGAAACTCGGTAGTACCCTGTCCCTTTAGATACATAAAAGTACAATCCAAAGTGATCAGTACACAAAACCTTCTTAGTTTGTCTGACATACACTAACAGAAGAGTTTTGTGAACAATAAAATTCTTCGCGATTAACACATGTGCAAAATGTGGCTCTTGCTGATTCTCTGCCTTGAAAATCTCCAGAAATTTGAGCCTAGTGATCTCTCCTTTATTCAGTAGGCTAGGATAGTCAGGCTTACATCCTCTCTCCAGTCTATCATCTGTTGCTCTCTTCTTCATTTCAAGTCTATAAGTGTTCTCTGTCATCTTATTTTAAGATGTAAACGTACAGGTGGATACTGAATTCTTTCCTCACACCTGGCAAGCAATGACTTTTTGATTTTTTACTGGGCACGAGCCATCTCTCCTGGCCTGCTTTTTGTAACACATGATACATTTTCCATTCCCGATTTTAATGGTCTCATCAGGGACTCAGAAATGGTGGTTCTCAAATATCGTTTATCCAAGTCCCACCCAGGTTTCAGTGGAAAAGAAACTGAAAGAAATAGAAAAACAATCCCATGTTTCTTGCATCTTCAGCCAGCCTTATCATGCTGCTCTCTCAGGAATGGCTTCCTCATGAGCATGGGCAGTGGAGGCTACTGAATTTCTGTGCCCCAGCCAGTCCCGTTAACGCTTTTATATTGCGGCAAGACATAAAGGTGGCTGACAGTAGCATTTTCATATTGTATTAATGAAGCAGTTTCTGAATGTGCTATACATTTACCTAATTAGCTTTAAAATGCCCTCAGACATGTTTTCAAAGGGACTTCGCTTTTGAAAAAGGATTCAGGAGCCAGAGACTCCCAAATGGCTCTGAGGCAGGAGAATAAGAAGCTAGAATTCCTGGGCAAGTGGCATGGGGAAGCTGAGGCAGCTAGCTGAACAGATACAGAGAGTCACCAGGATGGAAAGCTCCAGGTGCCTAGAAATGGGCAAAACTGGCACCAGATCTCACCCAGGATGGCCTTTCCTCCGCTGGCCTATCGCTGGTCACGTGGCTTAGATCCTCTGACCTTTCCTCCCTAGCAGTAACATCTAAGCCTCGGGTATATTTCAGCTCCAGGCCCAAAAAGCAGCAAAGCCAGGTGGGTGATGCTAGAACCAGTTGCAATGACTAATGAACCCCTTCCCTGGCGCTGACCAATCAGTGAAGACCACAACCCTGAGAGGGCACACACACTTGGAAAAGCTGATGAATAGGCTATTAAGATCCTCCCCCAAGACCTCCCTTAAGCCCCCAGCCTTTAAAACCCTCAAGACAAAGGACCTGGGCATGCTTTCTCTCCCAGGAGCATCTGCACACCTTCCCCTTCCCCTTCTCTCGCCCCACAGCTATATCTCCTAAACTCTAAGGGACTCCAGGAGACTTGCAACCAGGGGTGCAGCAGGCAGTGGCATCTTGTCCTGAGTTAACCCCCTGAACCTGTCCCCAAGTCCTCTTTTCTCTGACTCACCAGTGACCTGACAGCAGCCCCACTTTGGCTAACTTCTTTCCTGTAATGTTTCTAAAGAGCCAACGCAGCCCTGACCAGTCTCTTGTTGCTTCTTCTATCCTAGGCCCTCCTTGTTTCCCTGTCCCCAGCTTTAATAAGTGTCATCTCAAAATCGCGTTGTGAAATCCTTCCAGCACAAAGTTAAGGTCCCACACACTACTGGCTGGCCCTAGGGAGACCCACTACGAGCCTGGTCCCGTTTCTGGTAACAGCTCAATACTCTGGAATGTGTGAGGTCCATGTCCAACGAGGCTCGAGACAACTTTATTCTAGGAAACTTGAATGAGCATAAAAGTTTTCAAATATTTTTCCTCCCACAAAATAATACCTTGGGTTCCTTCTATTACGACTTCTTCCATCAATGACCTAGAAAAACAACAATCAAATGAAAGTGGGCCTTTTCTTCAGCTTCAAGTATTCATTGTTCCTGACATGTTCTCATGGTTGAGCAAATCACAAAGTCTGAGGAAGAGCCAGCATCCACTGCCAAATACAAAAGAGCTTAGCCAGAGCTTAGAGTTTGCTAATGTGTCCCGTGATGCTCAGGCTTTTTAGCTAAAAGTACAACACACCTTTTAGCTGATTGGCATTTCTTCCCTTCTTGCTCTCTTCCCTCTGTGCCCTCTTTTCCCCATTGGGTTGCTTGTTCCTTCCTTTCTCTATACCTGTTTTCTTTTTTTGTGTGTGTGTGGCCTTTAGACCTTGAGAATTGAGTTAATCACACTTCTCAGTATGTGATCATTAGCATGCGATTATTTTACTTTATTTTATCTTTTTGTCTTTCATTGACCATCTTTATGTTCATTTGTCTATCTTCCATAGGTGCCTGCTCTAAAGGATTTCATATTTGTACTTA
The DNA here is from genome assembly GCF_964339955.1 of Pipistrellus hanaki. Classification (NCBI taxonomy): domain Eukaryota; kingdom Metazoa; phylum Chordata; class Mammalia; order Chiroptera; family Vespertilionidae; genus Pipistrellus; species Pipistrellus hanaki. The sequence continues at coordinate 9,042,286 of NC_140516.1, read as the reverse complement.
GATATATGTCAGTGAAAACCATGAAGTTTTATTTGGCAAGTATGCATTTTTAATTTGTGTAAATGGTGTTATGTCACAGAACTTGCTGTTTCATTTATTTACTCAATCCTGTTGTTAAAAAGATTTCCTGGGGCCGCTGTTTGTAACCCTCTAGCTCCTTGGTCTGCTGTACCATCTGTCGGATGTCGGCACCACATTTCAGATGTCCATTTTTCTAGTGGTGGCATCTAGGCTGCTTCTGACTTTGGTACCATGAGCCATGTTTTAATCAACATCCTTGTATATGCCTCTTCCATTCATAGGTGAAATTTTTTTCATTGAGGAGAGGGAAAGTTAAGGTTGTAGGTATAAACATCTTTAATTTTGTTACTGCAGGTAGCTAGGAGTTAACAAAAGAGAAGGCAGCCGGACTGGTTGGGCCTGACTGAGTCTGGAAGTTACACTTAATCAGGTTTAAGTCTGGAAGTTACAGTTTCAGAAATGCCAGGAGACAGCTGAATTCCCACCAAGGGGATTAACATCCTTCTGTCTCTCATCCCTGTTCCCCATGGAGGGAAAGAATGGTGGGAAAGAATCTAGATATATAAAAAGCCAGTGACTGCAACAACCTGAACGACCGGAACAACCAGTTGCTATGATGCTCACTGCAGCTGGCCAACTGGGCTGACCGGTGGCAGGGCCAGCAGGCCCACCTCCCACACCCCTCCCCATTGGCCCTGCCCCCACTTGGCCCCCTGCAACAGGGTGGGGCCAGCCAACTGCCCATGGCCCCACCCCGGGCCATCCCCACTCCTGTTTGGTCCCTCCACCCCAATTGGGGATGGGGCTGGCCAACCTACCTCCTATATTTCCTCTCCCCCACCAGCCTTGCCCAAGGGCCCCAGTCAGCACCCATCGGGGCAGGCTGGCCAGACCTCACCTATGCATAAATTCGTGCACTGAGTCTCTAGTAAATTATAAAGAAGAGATTCCTCTGCTGAAGCATACTCAGTAGGATCCACAATGGGGCAGGGTCTGGCCTGGGGAAAGAACCAGGTTGGATAGGGGAGGGCCCAGCACAAGCCCTTAAAAAAAACAGAAAAGAGATTGGTTAGTTTGAAAGAAAGTCATCTTTTTCCCAAGCCTGAGAGAATATAATAAAAGCTTAACAAAGGTTTGTTTGTGCATCTGCTTATTCCTTCATTCTTGCATGCTCTCTCTAGGTACAGTCCCATGGCTCCAAGCACAGGCCTGGGTATGGCAGTGCAGTGTCAGCTGGAGTGCAGCTGGGAACAGAGACAAAGGTAGCAGGTGGGGCAGAGACTGAGTTGGACTAAGGTAGCAGGTGGGGCAGAGTCTGAGCTGGACTAAGGTAGCAGGTGGGGCAAGTGAGTAGCAGGACTAAGCTCTGGCATGGACTAAACCACTTGTTTGTGTCCTATCTTTTCTTCACAACCATGTGGCCTTAGCAGCTGATGTGCAGATGGGGAAATGAGACAGAGAAATTCTGCATCTCCTGGCCCTGGTCCTCATGGGTGTGGTGAGGACAAGAGTGGCTCTGAGAACCCAGAGCCTGAACTTATTCTACAGCAGGATGGAGCTAAGCCACCTGGCTGGGCATGAGACACCATGCATCCGGGGATAGCCCTTCATTTCCACCACAAAGCATCTTACCACTACACCTCATACTCCTATGCATGGAGCCCCAAAATGCTTTTCTCATGACCTGGTTGGTGGAAGAACCCTATTTTCACTGGCAGCAATTTCACCAAGTTTTGCTATTTTTTCCTCAAAAAATGTCTTCTTTACTGGTGATGAATAAAGCTTCTAATTTATCTATATTTTTGCTATTGGTATTCAGCTTAAAGTCCAGATCTTATCATCTAAGTCAGGTCTGGGTGAGTATGAGTCTCCTTGGACTGAGTCCTTTGAGTATGGTACTTAGAGTAGAATTTCTCTTCTGTGAAATTGAAGAGACAAGCAATTTATCCCCTCACATACTTGACATTTAGGATGGCAAAGCTAGGGCATTGCTTTGTAGACATTTTTATTAAAAAAGGAGGAAAATGGCTGGCACCAAGAGTCACTGGATCATGGTAATTATGAAATACTAGAGGCCCAGTGCATGCACTTGGGGGAGGGGGGAAGGTACCCTTCAGCTCGGCCTGCACCTTCTTGCAGTCCATTGCACTTGCCAGTCATGAGCCTGGCTTCTGGCTGAACGGGACTCCCCCTTTGGTGTCTGCCCCTTGGTGGTTAGTGCATGTCATAGCGATTGGTAATTTTGCTGTTTGGTAAATTTGCATATTAGCCTTTTATTATATAGGATAGCTGGGCAATTGTTGGAGTTTACTTTGGAACTCAGTTGTACTTCTGCTCAGGAGTTATTCTTCAGGGCCTTCAGCGACATGCTCTGGACTCTTGACTCTGCTCTCTACATCATCTTTTCATTGTTATGAAAGGAAGCTTATGTTTGCCTCCTATTCGTAGATGTTAGGTGTCATAAGACCCCTTTTCATTTGGTACTGCCTCTGTCTTTTGCAGTCTACACTGGTGATATTTCTGCATATGTCATTCTCTTAATACTGTATGCGTCTCCTGTCTTTCTTTTTGGATTTCACACCATTAGGCAAAAAGCATTCTGACAAATCTCTTCAAGACAACTCCTTTTCTACATTTGGCTTCTTTTGAGGAACAATACTCTTAAGCTTCATAGAAGCTCTACTCTTAGATTTAAAGAACTTGTGAGCAGAAACCGGTTTGGCTCAGTGGATAGAGCATCAGTCTGCGGACTGAAAGGTCCCAGGTTTGATTCCGGTCAAGGGAATGTACATTGGTTGTGGGCACATTGGTTGTGGGGATTGTGCAGGAGGCAGCTGGTCGATGTATCTCTCTCATAGATGTTCCTAGCTCTCTATCCCTCTCCTTTCCTCTCTGTGAAAAATCAATAAAATATATTAAAAAAAAAAAAAAAAAGAAACTGCGAGTCACACTCCTAAATCTGGAAGAGAGCTCCTCTGACTTCAGGGCAGTCTGAGGCACCACCTTTGATATTTCTGAGGTCTCAAAGGATTTCATGCTCACTCCTTCAGCTGTTTGTTTGTTTAGTTGTATGTAGAAGGTGATTTTTTTGAATGAAAATAATACAAAAATATTTTAAAATACAGAAAAGTATGAAGAACATAAAGATAACCACACTGCATCCTATCAAAGATACCCACTAATAACATTTTTTCATATACCTTATATATGAAAAATTATAAAGGTTTAAAAAATATATTTAATTGATTTTTTACAGAGAGGAAGAAAGAGGGATAGAGAGTTAGAAACATTGATGAGACAGAAACATCAATCAGCTGCCTTGTGCACACCCCCTACTGGGGATGAGCCTGCAACCAAGGCACATGCCCTTGACCAGAATCGAAGTGGAACCTTTTAATCTGCAGGCCGACGCTCTATCCACTGAGCCAAACCGATTTTGGCAAAGTCTGAATAATAATAAAAGCAGTGTTTATTAAAATACATTTCATTTTCACCAAAGCTGATTTGGCTCAGTGGTAGAGCGTCGGTCTGCGGACTGAAAAGTCCCAGGTTCGATTCCGGTCAAGGGCATGTACATTGGTTGCGGGCACATCCCCGGTAGGGGGTGTGCAAGAGGCAGCTGGTCGATGTTTCTCTCTCATTGACATTTCTAGCTCTCTATCTCTCTCCCTTCCTCTCTGTAAAAAATCAATAAAAAAATACATTTCATTTTTAAGATATAATAGAATCTCTGTTCTTTCCACTTTGTAACAACTTGAGGTTTTTGAGCATCACTTCCTGCTTGAACTCTGCATTCGGATTGTAGGAGGAACTCCAGCTTGTGCCCTCCACTAGGTCCTCTTCTCAGCTGTCTAATGAAGAAGGTTCAGGAAACCTTTCACCCCAACAGGACACAGAAGAATATGTACTGACGAGGAGTTATGGCCTGGTCTACAGGAGGAGACTTGGAGTGAGGACAATGGCAAGTCTTAAAAGAGACCTCAAAGGCCTGTTTCCAATGGCTGAGGAGAAGGAATGAGGCTATTCAAAACCGCAAGAAGAACAGGAATGAGCCAATAATTGATTGTGGCTGTGGTCATTGCCATCAGATCTAGGTCCTTTGGTATTATTAAGGATTATGAAGTAGTTTTGGCTGGCTTGCCTCAGTGGCAAGAGTGTCAGCCTGAGGACTTATGGGTCTTGGGTTCAATTCCAGTCAAGGACACGTGCTCAAGTGGGAAGCATTTGGAAGCAGCTGATCAATGATTCTATCTCATTGTTGATGTGTTTATCTCTCCCTCTCCATGCCTCTGAAATCAATAATATATGTATATAAAACAAAACTCACACCTTAAAAAAAAAGAATTATGACATGGCATAGACTGTACTCTTGTACTTATTTGAGATGTAACACATTTTTTGAGGTACTCTTTCAATTTTAGTAGCAAAGGTGTGTATAGGGCATCATTAATAAATGAGGCATATCTGAGACATAAAAAAAGATATAATAGAATCTACAGACATTGTATGTGTACATTTTTTGGAGCCACTCTATGTATAAATAGAATCTTGCCCTATATACAGTTCTATATTTTGTGCTTTACACTTAACATTATAATATTCTTGGATATTATGTTGTAATGATCATATAGATTGCCATCATATAGATGCATCATGACTGATTTGACCTTACCTCTACTTGGGGAGGGATCAGATTCAGATTTACAGTATTTTACTTGAGAGTGTCCTCAATTTGATCTTTATTCAGAGTTACTCGTATTTCTTAGTAAATTTATTATTGTTACTATCTGATGAGACTGGAATCTTTAAAACTAATAAGTTCTGGTTCTTTCTGTAGAATGGCCTTTTCTTAGCTAATCACCATCTTCTCAGATTTTACTATAAGTACCATTTATGTGGCATTTTTAGTCATCTAGCTAGCTACCATCCAGTTCACTAGGTACATTCTTAACTTTCACGGCACTTCTGGTTACTGTTGCGAATCTTTCTGCCACTTTCTGCCATTTCCTCCAGTTTTCAATAAGATTTTTTCTCATTTTTTTAAGACCTCACCGAAGCTTCCTTAAAGTTCAAAATTCTACCAACATTATGATCAAGGCAATTTAGACTTTCACTAATGCTCTCCTAAAAGTCCTTTAACTGACCAGTTTCTACCTTTCCCACTCAGTCTTTTGTTATGGTATATTCCACTTTCAGAACCAAAATCTGTATTAGTCATTTATTGCTATGTACCAGATTACTTTAAAGCCTAGTAATGATTAAAATGATTAAAACAAACATTATCACAGGTTTACAGAGTCCTGAATCTGGCAGCTTAGCTGGGTAGGTGCCTCAGTGCCTCTCACAAAGTTTCAGCTAAGCTCTTGGCCAGGGTTGCAATGATTTTAAAGCCTGGAAAATCTGACACAGGATCATTCACATAATTGCTGGTAGGCCTCCATTCCTCATTGACTATTGGCTGGAGGGTTATTACAACTTGTCATGTCAAGCTCTCTGGAGGGCTGTTCACAGCATGGCTGCCTGCTGTTTGGTAATCCATTGATATAGTTCTTTTTTTTTACAATATTTTTTTATTGATTGCAGAGAGAAAGTCAGAGGGAGAGAGATATAGAAACATTAATAACTTGAAGGCCTTCCAATGGGAGGGCATATTGCCAAGCAGCTTCCCAGGGTATTAGAATTTTCCTTATGATTTCAACGGGTGTTTACATTAAAGAACTAATAACTAATAATGAAAGACCCCCAGAGGGAGACCCTCACTCTGTCCCAGGGACAAACGGCGACCCCAATCAACCGCAGGAGGCGTCACTTGATGCAAACAGCAAGAGGCTTTTTATTCTAGCATGCTAGGGCTCAACTCGTAACTCACGCAGGAGCAGAGGAGTCCAGCCCCGAGCAAAAAAGCTCACAAGTATATATAGGCAAAAACTATACGTCGGGAGGGGTTACACACAGAGGGGGAAGAGGGGAACAAAGGAATTCTAAAAGGGGAGACTGGGTTAGTTAATAATGTATTTTATGACAGGGCTTGCGCTAAGTCAACAGTCCTGTCCTGTAATCTCGCCCCTATTTCACTGAATTGTCAAAGCAAGGTTTACTCTGTTATCCTGTTTCTCTTATCTTGTCGGAGTGAACCCTGCTCTGTTTACTCCCTGCTCAGGGCTGTTTCCTGAGACAACTTTAAGGGTCCTGTTCCCATCACTGGCGGGGGCCTTGGATAGTTGAGATAACATAGACAGCTTTTAAACATTTTTATTCTTTCATTCCCCCATTTGCTTTTTGGTAAGTTCTAATCATGGAACTTCTGTCTCTATATATTTTTCTTTGAGGCTATCTCCCTGGCTGATGGACTGGTAGTGCTGCCTGAGCATTAATACCTGTACAGCACTTATCCTCTCCCTGATGAAGGTGACTAGGCGATTTAGGATACAGGGCCCAAAAGTGAGAATTAAAAGCAGTATAATAAGGGGACCCATCAAGGTGGATATGGGGGTGGTGAACCAAGGGGACCAGCTGTACCAACTCTCAAACCACCCTTGATGCGCCTCTCGATCTCGTTGCTTTGTTTTTAATCTTTCTCTAAGTTGGCTGAGGCTCTCCTTTATGACTCCAGAGTAAAAACTAGGTCTAAACCTCGTCTATTCTGGAGGACAACTTTAGCTAGGGAGCTTAGTGACCTTTCTACCTTGCTGATTGTATTTTTATTAATTTTCTTTTTGTCTTTTCTATTCCTCTCTTTCTGCTCTCCTATTCCCTTGCACATGTAACTTTATTTAGCCCTGGACTTTCTCACTGGCTAGCAAAAATGTTCTTGCAGTTACCAAAACCTCCAGTACCATAGTTCCCATTAGTACTGTCTTCACTGAAGTTCAGTTCTCCTCCTGCAGACATCAAGTCTCTTCCTAGGCCAGGCTTGGGATCTCACGGGTGAGGCTGCTGGTTGCTAGGATCTAGGTTGTTTTCTGTGCAGGAGCTGGGAGCGGTGTAGCCAGGTCTGGGTGCTGTCCACTTCAACAGCCGTGGGCGTGCTCAGGACAGCAGCGCAGCATCCCTTTGAGTCCTTGGGCAGCAAATTTCTTTACCCATATTGAGTTCCGGGGCTACAGGGTCTGTGGTGGGCACTGGCAGTGCATCTGGAACAAGCAAACTGCAGAGCCTGTAAGGACTTGAGCAAGGAAATGGTTACCATACATGATCCCCTTCCCAAAAAAGGGGAAACTTGTCCCAGTAAGGGGTACACCTGGCCCTCAAGAGGGCAAAGGACAGGGGGTTGGTCCAATTTTCACCGGTTTTCAGAACAAACTTAATTAAATTTTTTAGAGTTCCACTCAGGCCTGTCCTAAAGCTTGAGCTATACTTTGAGATACCTTGCTATAAAGGCTGGACTGTTATCTGATCCTATGACTACTGGCAGCTCGAATCTAGGTATAATCTCCTGGAGTAATTTCTGGACTACTACAGAGGCACTTTCTATCCTATGCTTCAACCTAATCTGAGAAGGTGTCTATAAAAACTAGCATGTACTTGTATCTTAATGTTGGTGGCTTAATCTCTGTGAAACCCACCTTCTAATGCTCTCCTAGGGAATTTTCCTGGGGCCCAAATTCCTAGGGGGTCCCTCTATTCTTGCTTAGCATTTACCTGTATATAAACAGTACTTCTAGTGACTCTGCCTCACAGAAGTTCAGAAGTCTTGGTGACACTTAACCTGGTGTCACCGGGCAACTCTGACCTAGAGCCTCTGGGACAACAGTCTTGTCATCTGGAGGGTCCATCAACCATCTGGTCCTTCAGTGGCTTGCTTCTGTTCAGCCAATTCCTTCTGGCTGCAGTTAGTAACCCTCTTTCCTCTGTGGATGGCACAGTGTTTCCATCAAAGGGCCTGGATTAAGGCCAAAAGTTCTGGAACTGTGCCCAAATGATGTGGTCCAAGGTGACTACCACTGCCCCTGCATATCAGGTCCCATCCTGAACGTAACTGCTCTCATCTGTGAACAGTACCTTGTCGTCTGTTATCTCTGTGCAGTCATGAATGGGTTTCTCATCATCATCTGGAAGCAGGTTGGCAGGGTTGATGGCCAGAGTTTTATGAATCCGGACACAGGGCTGGTCCCAGAAAAAAGCCTGACCCATCCAGGTTAGCTCCTGGTCCAGAGTCCGCTTATCTGCCTCGCCTCCTTCACCAGCAATGCTGTGGTGGCCACTACCTGGAAGCACGCTGGCCACCCTGCTGCCACAGAGTCCAGTCTCTTAGATAGGCCACAGGTCTCTTCCAGGGACCTAGAGTCTGAGTGAGAACCCCTTTGGCAATGCCTCTTACCTCACTCACGTAAAGGTGGAAGGGCTTCGTGATATCTGGCGAGGCTAGGGCAGGTGCTGAGACGAGAGCCTTCTTTAGCTCCTCAAAGGCCCGTTGTTCTACTTCAGTCCAGTTCAGCGGCTGCGTTCCTCCAGTACGTGTTCCTTCTTAGGTCTACAGTCTTTCTTGATGTCCAAGGAAAACAGTCAGTTTGTCTGGTGGCTCCCTGGATTGATATCTTCCTAGAGGTCCCATCGGCTCTGTCAAGACTGAATAAACTGCCCAGTGCTCATCAGGAAATTAATAGCTTTTCCTCTCACTTGTAAGGTCACCCTTGGGAGCTTAATTGAAAGGAGCCTGGTCCTGTCAGTCTTTTTCTTTGAGGTTAAAACCCTTGGAATCTAAGTCTTCCTTTCTTTCAGATAGTCTCTGTCTCTTCTGACTTCACCTTCTGTCTCTCTCCCTCTCTACTCTCTGCCCTTTCCTGTCTCTTGCTCATGTCTTTCTCCCTCCCTTTCTCACATGCACATTTATACTTATACACCCATATCACTTTCTCTTTTAATCTTTATTTCTGCTTCTGTCTAAATCCTTCCCTCTCAGACTCCCAGAGTCTTTTTATTAAGTCTCTGTTTTGTTCTTTCCCTCTCTCCCAGTTTCTCCTTCTCATCACATGTACAACTTTCATAAAAATTTTTACTATTTTACACTAGCTTTTAAATCTTTTTTTATCTTAAAATATTTAGAAAAGGCAGAGGGAAGAGAGAGCAGGTCTAGCACTCTGTTCCCAGTAGCAGCTTGAATTTTAAACTGCCACATTCTTCCTACAGATAAAGATCTCAGATTCTGATAAGACTGAAAAGGGGAACGGGAGAATTTCTAACTGCGCCTTTAAGTCCCCTAATAGAACACGGTGAAAAGTGTCCAAGCAGTCACGGGGGGTTAAATTATGTTTTCACATTGTTTTAATACAATTCTAAATAAATTATAAACCTTTGTGATGAAGTCTACTTAAATCTATAAAGTAGACACACATGACTGAAACCAAAAATGATTCCCTCAGTTTAAACAAAATACAAGATGCAGGTACGAGCCCAATTTAAGCTTACAATGCAATTAGAAATGATAATAACAATGGCATATGAGAAAAGCAAAATAAAACAAATTAATATGGCTATCACTTCTTCTACATTAAGAGAAAAATATATGACTTGGCCTATTTCTTCACAAGAGGCACACTATAAATTCCCAACAAATTTACTTAGGTCTGTATGAAACAATCTGGATAGGGCTCAAGCATCATATAGATTCCTCATCTGACAAATAAAAATAAATTAATCCTTGAGATCTTTGATCATTATTGCTTATTCTTAACACATGTAATACAGTTTAGCCTGCCATATTCTAGGCATTTAGTTACTGCAATTAATTTTTTCCTAATTTAATTTATACTTAAGTAGCTATGACTCTGCTTAGCTGATATCAATGATAAAAACTAAACATTGTAAGCAAGGCCATGGAATCACCTGCCACTCCTTGCAGATCACATTCTTTAGCTGAAAACTCCTAGCCATTCATGTAAATTTGTTACCATTATCAACTAGGTAGTTTCCACCTCATGGTGGGGAATTTTAAAAGCTGCTTACAATGACTTGGGAAACCAGTTTTAATTTATCTGCTGCCTCCAGCTACTCAAACAACTCCTGGAGGTGAATGGAGGCAGGGAGCGAGCGGGTCCCAGGTGGTGAAGGCAGTGCTGCCACCAGGGCGTTTTCATCAGACTGTCCGCCGCTTGCCTCTTGCTAGCAAAGGTGCAATGGGGGAATCGGTGACCCTTCCACTGCAATCACACTCCTTGAACTTTCTGACAAGCTCTTATTGATTTTAAAATTATAACTTGAGTTGACACACATACAAGGACCAAGAGGCCCACAAAATATTTTCTTTTTCCTTTAAAGATTTTACAATGTACTGTAATCATTAATCACCTTAAATTTAAATGGCTAATTGAAACAAACAGTTCTGAGACCGTTCCTCCAGCACTGATGAAGACTGGGTGGAGGCAGGTGTCTGAAATAAGATTCATTTAGTTTTTGAGCTCGCTGGGCAGACTTGGCGACTTTGCCAGCTCAAGCTTCCTTCTTGTAAATAGTTACTTTTAGACTTTGGTCTTTGCTTTTAACCTTTTTAGACTATAATTGTTACAACCTCATACCTTCAAATCAATAAACATAGACATAAATCCTGTTAGGAGGGCCGATTCCCCTCTGACAGAAAGCAAAGCACTCCTGGGAAAAAGGAATCCCAGTGGCCACTCGGGGCGGTTTGCTAGCCATCAGAGCACTCAGCTTTAAACAAATTAAAGGTTTCTTTCTTTCTCTCTGCTCGCCTGTGGCCGGGCGAGTAAGACAGACCTGGGAGGTCTCTTTCCCAATTTTCCTTTGTCAAGGAGACAACCACACTCCTTCAGCCATTTGGGGTTATCAAAAAGAACATCAATCCAGATATCAATGTATGGAATTTGGTCCGGATGCCCAGGGCTCCTATAGACTATCCGCCGGACTCCCGTGCAGGGCCCCATGTCTAGGGTCCCTGTTGAAGGCCAATCAACCCCAAATGTCGGCCAGTCCAATTCACAGAGTCTCCAGAGAGTGAAGGCATCTACAGAAACACCATAGCCTTCACCTCGTTTTTAAGTCCAGAAAATTTTTAACCATGCATTCAAGGGGACTTAGGTGACTCTCTTTTGAGTTTCCTTGCCCCATTTTTTTCTTTCTTTCCAATTTATAAACAGTTAGGCAACAAATAAGTCCAAAACAAATCCCAAAGAGGAAAAACGAACACTTTTACCAATTCCCACACACTCGATTGCGGCTGCACTCTCTCAACACTCACAACAACACTCATTCAGACCAGAACAACACTCACTCAGACAGGAACCAGGGAGTCTCCAGACTCCAAAACCCAGACAGAACCAGGGAGTTCCTAGACTCCAAACCCAGACAGAACCAGGGAGTCTTCAGACTCCAAAACCCAGACAGAACCAGGCCTCGGTGGTCGTCAGAAGCACAAATAACAGAAATGTCACAGACACGAGGACCCACCTTGTCCGCCACTGACACACAACAGAATCAGACGGGCGCGATCTTGGAACAACACCTGATCCAAACAGTTAAACTCGAATAGCACCCTTACAGCAGGAGACTACCAGGCGTCCCTGGCTCTCCTCCTCCCTTGGGGCGTCCCCCAGGGTCGCAGCCTGTGGCCCTCCGGGCACGTCTACCGACCACTGTCTGGCCACTCTCACGAGTCGCCGAACGGCTGCCAATACAGAACCAGATCTGATAACAGAAGTGCGCACACAGATCCAGATCAGATAACAGAACACAAGACAAAGACAGACAACTTCGGGTACCCCTTCTTACCTCCAAGGTCGGCTCCGCGGATGAGGGGTGGTCGTCATATCCCGGACGAGCCCCCAAGATGAAAGACCCCCAGAGGGAGACCCTCACTCTGTCCCAGGGACAAACGGCGACCCCAATCAACCGCAGGAGGCGTCACTTGATGCAAACAGCAAGAGGCTTTTTATTCTAGCATGCTAGGGCTCAACTCGTAACTCACGCAGGAGCAGAGGAGTCCAGCCCCGAGCAAAAAAGCTCACAAGTATATATAGGCAAAAACTATACGTCGGGAGGGGTTACACACAGAGGGGGAAGAGGGGAACAAAGGAATTCTAAAAGGGGAGACTGGGTTAGTTAATAATGTATTTTATGACAGGGCTTGCGCTAAGTCAACAGTCCTGTCCTGTAATCTCGCCCCTATTTCACTGAATTGTCAAAGCAAGGTTTACTCTGTTATCCTGTTTCTCTTATCTTGTCGGAGTGAACCCTGCTCTGTTTACTCCCTGCTCAGGGCTGTTTCCTGAGACAACTTTAAGGGTCCTGTTCCCATCACTGGCGGGGGCCTTGGATAGTTGAGATAACATAGACAGCTTTTAAACATTTTTATTCTTTCAATAACTCCTTTAAAAATGCAATTCAACTTCTGCTGAGCCACGCCCTCCCCATTTTCTTGTGTTGCTATTGAGCTGTTTTTCAAAGAGAGGGGGAGTAATTATGGAAAAGAAGGGGTGTGAAAATCAGAGTAAGAATGCTACAAAGCTGTGTGGTTTGGTAGGAAATGGAGGGTTAAAAAAACAAAGAACGAGTGCCTGCATAATTGATCTACTCCTTTAGATAATTTGGAGGTAGGATTTGGAACAGTGTGGAATTATGGAGTAGTTATCCTGACAATGGTAGGATAATTTGTCCTATTACTGATAGTTTAAAATAACTCACATTATACAATATACCCAATTATATATGAACTATGAAATTGAAGGGTGGAAATCTGTAGGAATAAAACTCTCAAACAAAAAGGCCCTCTTCTCCAGTGTTGAGTATATTTTTCTCATCAAACTTGTAATCATCTCACTAGGAAGACACAGAGTGTATTTTGCGATATTAAAAGACATTTTAAAAATCAAATCTTACAAATACTTTTTTAAAAAAATTTGTTGACTTTATTGGGTTGACATTGGTTAATAAATTATATAGGTTTTAGGTGTACAATTCTATAATACATCATCTGTATATTGTATTTTGTGTTCATCATCCAAAGTCAAGATCCTTCCATCACGATGCATCCCCCTTTATTCTCTTCTGCTCCCCCATGCCCTTTCTCTCTGGTAATCACTATACCATTGTCTGTGTCTAAGAGTTATTGTTTTTTTGCTTAAAGCCTTCTCCTATTTCACCCAGTCTCCTAACCCTCTCCCCTCTAACAACTGTCAGTCTGTTTGTTCTTTTTTAATCTGTGAGTCTGTTTCTATTTTGTTTATTTTGTTAATCAGATTATACATATAAGTGAAACCATATAGTATTTATCTTTCTCTGACTGCCTTTATTTCACTTAGTGTAATGCTCTCCAGGTCCAAGCATGCTACTGCAAAAGGTAAGCTTTCCTTCCTGTTTACAGTTTAGCAGTATTCCATTGTGTGAAGGAACCAAAGCTTTTGTCTCCACTTATCTGCTGATGGGCACTTGGGCTGCTTTCAAATCTTGGCTACTGTAAACAGTGCTGCAGGATCATAGGGGTGCATATCTTATTTTGGATTAGTGTTTTCGGGTTCTCTGTATATATTCCCACAAGTGGGATCACTGGGTCATAAGGCAGTTTTTAGTTTCTTGAGGAAACTCCATACTGCTTTCCACAGCTGCTGTTCCAGTCTGCAGGGCATAAGGAGTCCCTGTTCTCCACATACTTGCAATACTTACTTATTGGTGGTAGCCATTCTTACAGGTGTGAGGTGATCACTCATGTCGTTTTCATTTGCATTTATTGGTGATTACTGATGTGAAACATGTTTTCATATATTTATATGTCTATGTTTATCTGTATGTCCTCTTTGGAGAAATGTCAATTCAAGTCCTTTGCCCATTTTTTAAAATTGGGTTTGTTGTTGTTGTTATTGAGTTGTAGAAGTTCTTTATAAATTTTGGATATTATCTCTCTCTAAATTTTGGATATTAATCCCTTATCAGATGTATAATTGGAAATAGGTTATGTTCTCCCATTCAGTGGGTTGTTTTTTCACTTCGTTGATGGTTTCCTTTATTGTGCAAAACTTATTAGTTCAATGTAGTCCCATTTGTTTATTCTTTCTTCTTGTATCCTTTGCCTGAGGAGATATATCAGAAAAAATATTGCTATGAGAAATGTCTGAGATTTTACTGTCTATGTTTTCTTCTAGGATTTTTATGGTTTCAAGTCTAACATTTCAGTCTCTCATCCATTTTGACTTTATACCAGCATTTTGTAGAGTGTAATCTGTGAAGTCCATGGGTTTCTCACAAATATTTTAAGGACTATGTGAAGCTAAAAATATTTTCATAATACTAAGGTGTTATTTGCCTTTTCACTGTCGTTATCTCATGAGTGTACAGTGGACTCTCCCACAGATACGTGACGTGATATTGCAATAGAAAGAATGCAGAAACAGCTGTGTTTTATTAAGCTATGCATTTTAACTGCAAAAAATAAAGCAATGACAATTCTGACTGTTTTGTTTCCATTTTTATGTAATGAATATTATCAATCTTTTTTTTTGAGTTTTACATGACATCAAACTTTTGCCAGTAACACTTAATGTATGAGGATAATAAAGAAATATTTTTTAACTGCTGAGGGAAGGAAGTTTGAGTTAGTGTTGCACATCTTATGAAACTATCAGAATGAGTGAGACAGGATATCTTTAAATCCTCAAACCTCAGGAAGTTTAGAATGTGAAGACCCTTCTGAAAACCACTTGGATGGGGAAGGTGCGGAGAGCCATGCCATCAATGTCTTTGATAAACTGAAGTGAGCAGACAATGCATAGGGTGTATGTGAGTGCAGGTGGTCTTGGAGTATGAACACCCCCTTTCAATGAGTTCGCTCTGCCAAGTGTTGTTGGCATAATTTTTGGTAGTTACATCATGCTGTTGATCCACATTTATGTTAAATTTATGTTTTCTTTCTACAATATCCTATAAATGATTGATCAGTTGCTCTCTACTAAGCAGATACTCCCTCTTTTCCCCCAGAAGAGCAATTCTAAGTTCAGGATTTTATTTTTTGAGCTTTGCATACTTACACCTTTTGGATATCTTAGGAAACCCTGTTTGGTCACTGTTGGGACTCAGGTATGTCTGGGCCAGTGTTCTGCCTGCAGGAGGTTATGTGCATATGGGAATGAGTGAAGATCTTGAGTGCTTTTGTGTCCTGATGACATGGTATAGCTCATACTTTAATTCCATGATCCTAACTCCCGAGTTACCTTCTTAAACTATAAAAAGAGCTGTGCAGAAAGACCGCGGCTATGAAAATATCAGGTTGCTTCTGAAAACCTGCTTTTCCAGGACCTGATCCCTGTGAGGTTAGCTTTATTTTTATGGAAAATAGCAGCTCACACTGAGGAGTCTCAACAGCCCCAAGCTGAGGATGCATACTGTAGCAGCACTGCAGGGGAATACAAATCAAAACAACCATCAGTTACTATAGTAACCAAACACTATTGTGCAAAAGCTTGGGAACAACCTTGAGAGCCGAAGTGTATGGGCTTCAGAGTTCATCCCCTAGCTGTGCCCTCACTTCTCATCATCTCTTCCCCCAGGGCTGGAAAGAGAACACAGTAATCTGCATACTGGTCCCTCATCTCCAGTGCCTAGGAGGTAAGCGAATTCTCTGAGGATGTCTGGCCCTCCAGCCACCAATCCTCCCCTGCAGTTTAATTTTGCATTTTTATTACTGGTGTTGTTGTTATTTATACAGTGGCAGAGATTAGGTTGGATTTAATGCTGAACTTCATAACTGCTTTTCAAAAATGAAATTTCTTAAAGAAGCCCAAACAAAGGAGGATTGTTCCTCAGAAGACGCTGACTTGGTCTTGGAATGGAACATTCATCCTGCACAGCTTCTAACTGTGGCCATCACTCTCCAGTCTGTGGGCACTAGCACTCCGTGAATCCAGAAGCATCATATTGGAGGTCTGATTACAAAATGATTAAAGGTGAGCAAGTATTTCTTGGGATATCTCTTTTATGAAAGTAGAAGAAGGAGTTTTGAAATGTGACTAGCTGCCTGGCTGCTTTAGAGGACAGGGACCTTGGCAAGTCAGCCAGAAATATCTCATCCTTAGGTTTGTGCCACCTGACATTGCCCAAATTAAGAGCTATATTGGCAAATGCCAGATCTTGATGTATTCAGTTACAGTGGGATATAATTTTTTATGGATTTTAGAACACAAGTCTATTATCCTGAGCATTGGAAGGAGTCAGATGTTGGAACTAGTGAACTGGGTTCCATGTAAAGGGGTTGGGTTACTCTTGCAGGACCCAGGCAAGAACAGAAGGGTCCTCTGCCAAGGACATACAATGTGGAAGCAGCACTCACTGCACTTGCCTTTTGGCTCTCCTCCATTTAACCTTCAATTCTGCACAGATTCTTCAATTGTTTTGCAACCCCAGAGAATGCTTTTCAGCTTTTTTATTTTTAAATCAGCAACACCACACTCGCATCCTTCTAGGTTTGTATTATTAGGGGTAGAGTCCATAGATAGTGCTCAGATAAGGAGACCTAGTTGAGGTAATTGTAACCTATGCTACCTAGAGGCTTTGGGTCCATTATCATAACCTTCCTAAATTGTATTTTCCACATCTCTAAATGGGCAGCATACTAATAACTATATTATCTCATGGGGTTATCCTAGGATCAAAAGCACTGGTTCCTGTGAAGTGTTAAGCATGTGTGGTGTGTAGCCTACATGGTGGACCCAATCACCCTCACTTGGTGGCATTCAGGTTTTCATGTAGTCCCTTTTCAGTCAGTAAGGCTGATATGTGTCAATACTCTAGTGTGGACATGATGGGGGTGTGACCTCAGAGGCTATCTCTTAAAAGACATGATGTTTTCTATCCTGCACAGGAAGAAGACCAAGGACACTCGAGTAATCCTTGTGGAGAGGTCCATGCATAGGAACCAATAGTTCTTGCCAAACAGCTATGTCAGAGAGTCATTTTGGAAATGGAGCCATCAGCCCCAGACAAGCCTTCACATGACAGCAACCTCATAAAGCCCAGAGCAGAACCACAAGACTGGGCCATGCCTAAATTCCTGATCCACAGAACTATCATACCTGTTTGTCACTTTAAATTGCAAAGCTTTGGGGTAATTTCTTATGTAGCCATAGATAACCAATAGAGGACAAATGGACTGAATAAATCATAGAAATTATTATTATTGCAGTCTAGACAATTAGATTAGATTAGATTTTACTTTCTGGTCTTGCTTTGATGTTGGAGAAGTGCCAAGCTAATCAGTATGGTTTTCTCCTGGTAAACCATTTCAGCGTGGGGCATTTTTCTAAGTGGCTAGTTTGTCTTTCAGTATACAGTAGTGATTTTTATTAGCTTCAATTATCTTGTGATACCTTAATATGGTTATTTGAGTACTGTTTACACACTTCAATTATACCAAACAAATTAGATTGACAGTTTCAAGATCAAACATTTTTTTTTTTTTTTTGGCCTCCAGTGGTATGTTCTGAGGTCTAGCTTCCCAAATGCATCATGATTATGAGACTGATATATAAGAAACTAAAATAAGTTAAGATAATGAAGAGCCTTATTAATGTTCCAACTAATAATTAAAGTTTTTTGATTATTTGTAAAACTAGAAGCCCAGTGCATGAATTTGTGCACAGGTGAAGTTCCTCAGCCTGGCTGGCAATCGGGGCTGATCAGGGCTGTCTCACCAATTCCCGATGGGGGCCAATGAGGGCAGGCGGCCAGAGAAAGACATGGGAGGGCTCCAGGGCATGTCTAGCCCTCTCATCCAGCTCCCATCAGCTGGACCCCAGTAGCAAGCTAACCAACTGATCAGAGCGTCTGCCCTCTGGTAGTCAATGCGCATCATAGTGACTGGTCAAGCAGTCAACTAAACTGATTGATTGAACACTTATATCATGCTTTTTTTTTTTTTTTTTTTTTTTTAAATAGGATTGGTTTAATCTCTGAAAATATGACTAGATTACAATATTGACTGAAGAGAGAAAAACTTTATCCACATATAAGTAAAGGAAATACAACTTATCTTGGGAGACTGGACTACTGAATAAACTAGCACTTGGGGTATTTTCTAGTGTCATCTATGTCCTCCCAGGCTGACCCCACAGGAACAATCACATAAGAGGTGAATCAGTGATGGTAGTGTTCACAATGATGGTACCTCAGGATAATCAATAGTCTTGAGGCAGGAGAATTAGATTAAATTATACTTCAAAGATTTTCCCAACTGTGTGGCTTAGAGGAAAACTTACCTCTATGAGTATGAGCTTTGCTTATATCACAAAGTCCTCCACTTTAAATAATGTGACTTATGTGACTGTGTATTCAGTGCATGGCCTGGCCTGGAAACATGGTAAAAACAGAGTCTGAAATGGAATGAATGGAGCGGTTTAAAATTGCTGAGGGAATGACCTTAAGTATTATTGGGAAATAGTTTTGGGGGTGGGAATTCCCAGGTTTCCCTCTGTCCTCATTGTTTCCATGTAATTGGTTTGACCTCCACTCACAGCATCCGTTTGGTCTCCACCGGTTTTGAGGATTTCTTTGAAAAGAGCTATGTCTCATTTATTTAAATTGTTAGTACTTGGCACATAGGTGTTTAATTATTTGATAAGAAAATAAATCTTATGCCGAGACCGGTTTGGCTCAATGGATAGAGAGTCGGCTTGGGGACTGAAGGGTCCCGAGTTCGATTCTGGTCAAGGGCATGTACCTTGGTTGCGGGCATATCCCCAGTGGGGGGTGTGCAGGAGGCAGCTGACCGATGACTCTCTCTCATCGATGTTTCTAACTCTCTGTCTCTCTCCCTTCCTCTCTGTATAAAATCAATAAAATATATATTTTTAAATAAAGAAAATAAATCTTAGAAACTTAAAAAATAAGAGTATTTTTGGAGACATGACACTCCTATGAATTTTCTACAGTCTAGAGGGCATGCGGCAATTGCTACTTTAAAAAATAAAGAAATGAAGTGGATGGTGGGTGAAAATGTAAATGTTTCTGTAGAAACATATCACTGTATTAGTGACCTTGACCTGAGTCTAATTATGTGGGATTTAATCAATGCAGATGAATAAGGTCAATATAAAAAGCCCAAAAAGCCTTGTGCCATAAGGATTTCTTAAATAGATGTGCAGATTGCCCAGGGAAAGGGCTTCCCCCAGGAATTAACCTAAGGTATGGATTTGTTGGCATAAACACTTTGCAGCAGTTAATGTGTGAGCATTTTAGGCTGCGTGGGCATATACAGGGGGCAGAAGAGAAGGCCCTGGCCCAGAGTGATGGACAACAGACATGAGAGTGGGTTGGAGGGAAATAGGTCCTCTGCAACCTAAACTTGGTAATGCAATGTGGACAACCTTAACTGCTTCGACAGAATTTAGCAAAATGCCAGGTAATAATTTAATTCATTAAAAAAGTAAATTACAGGTACTGATGAGTTTGTGGAGAAAAAGAAACCTCAGTACACTGGTGGGAATGCAGACTGGTACAACCACTGTAGAGAGCAATGAGGAGTTTCCTCAAAAAATTGAATATGGAACTGTAATTTGACCCAGTGATCCCACTTCTTGGGAACATATCCTAAGAAACCAGAAACACCAGAAAGAATGTATGCATCCTGATGTTCATAGCAGCGTCATTTACAACAGCTAAGATCTAGAAACAGCCCAAGTGCTCATCAGTAGATGAGTAGCTAAAAAAGTTGTGGTACATTTACACACTGGGATATTAAACAGCTGTGAAAAAGAAGGACAGCATGGTTATGCATGTGCATAACCCATGGACACAGACAATAGTGGGGTGTAGGCCTGCGAAGGGACAGGAGTGGGGAGGAGGGGGTCATTGTGGAATAAAAAGGAGATATTTGTAATATTTTCAAAAATAAGATAAATAAAAAATAAATAAGTTACATCAACAACATCTTTTCCCTTGCACAAGTAATTAGAAACGGCCATGGTTAAATCTTATTGAACACAGACATGGTATGCTTGGTAAACATTCAACTGGTATTCCTGTCAGCATGGTTTCCTGAGGAGGTGGGCCTGGTGACACAGCTGTCAGCAAAGTGAGGGGACCTGGGACAGGGAATCGTGCTGTTTTACTTCCTTCTCCCACACGCACTCTTTTCAAAAGAACACTAGGTCTTCGAAATGCTCTCCCAAACTATATTCCAGGTTCAAAGAAGCTTGGAGAGCCTTCAATACTAAAACCTTTAGAGAGACTGTTGATCTTTCTCTATGTCATATGGATTTTTTTTTGTAAAATAATTAAAGAAATACAAGCTCATTCTAGGAAGAAACAAACAAAAACCTACCAACAAACACAGAAAGGAGAGCCTTCTACAGATATCTTCAGAGACTTCAGTTTCTTCCTAACTGAAATTTCCATTGGAGAGTAGGACACAGGGGAGCCACCAGCCCAGGACTCTATATTCCAGACACAGAGCCACGTCCAGCAGCCTGCCTGGTAGCACAAGCTGTGGAGTCCGTCCTCCCGGAGCAGATCCTGGCTCCTCCACCCACTATGGACTTCAGAGAAGTTAAAAGATCCTTAACATCTTGATAACTCACTCTCCTTATTAGCAATATTGGAGAAACAACAACACCAACTTGGTAGAGTGTTGCGAGGCTTGAATAAAATAATAAAGGTAAAGATCTTTTAAATATTTAACATTAATGGACCTATGTCTGTAATAGTACATATAGATTTATCTTTTCATTTTATAATAGTTGCATAGAATTTAATTTTATGATATTTAATTTTTTAATGATTTTAAAAATATAATCTGTAGTGGAATAGGTATTTTAAACATGGCATAGAACTCAGAAAGCCTCAGAGAAATAATTGCTTAATTTGACTACACGCAAATTAACATTTGTGAATAAGAACAAACCTTATGAACAATGTTAGAAGATAAGTGGTAAAATAAAAAAATTGTAATTCACAGTAAAAGACTTAACCTCTTTAGAATATAAAGAACTTTTCCAAATAAGTAAGAGATGAACCCAATTAAAAAATGAGCAAAGACTAAGTACTTCTGAAATATACAAACATACACATTCCTAATTTGCAAATGAGAATCCTAAGGCACTATCCCTCTCCTATAAAATTAGCACCTATTAGAAGGTTGATAATACACAGGGCTACTGAGTACGTATAGGAAAATGGGAATATTCATTAACACGCTCTTTGTGAATGTAAGTTGGTTTAGTTTTTGTTGAAGTGCAGAATGTGAATTCGAATGAAAATTTTGAAAATGCAGATTTTCTTTGAATCAGGAATTCCACTTCTGGGACTCTACTGGCCTACTGATATGTTTGTGCACATGCCCAGAGGTTTATGTGTAAGCATGTTGTAGTGGGTTTGGGCTCTCAAGGGACTGGGCACAGCCTGTGGTAAAGGCACCTTGAACTATTGTAAAGCGGCATTTACTAAAGTGCTGGCCAATAAATCCTGATTTAAGAGTAATACTCATTCCAATCCATTAGGAAGTAGAATTCTGTAAAACACATTTTAGAAAGATGCTGTTTTTATAGTGAAAACTCCTGGCGCTGTGATTTTGGGAATCAGACTCAGGAATGTCCCCGAAGATGTGGGCCCAGGCTCCAGGCCCTCGCTGTTGTCTCCGTTTCTGGAGGAAGCTCTGCCCAGGGAAGAAAGGAAGAGGAACTATTTACCCTCCCTGAAGGGTGGGCAGCTTTAACATTTCCTTTAAAAGCACAGAGTGTCCGTTTCCCCCTGGTGTGGCGATTGAAAGAGCAGCTCCTCCCGCTGTCCGGGGAGAGACCAGATGTCCCCAGGTCTCCCCCCTCCCCCGCCCGCCTTCCCTTCAGCTCCCCAGGGAGCATGTCCAAGGTAGCAGGTGCGCTGACTTCCAGAGTGACAAGGAGCGTCGGACGCACTCACTGTCCCAGCACTAACACTGGGCGAGAAGAACATAGCTAAAGAAGGCCCCTCACAGCTGAGGGGAGACTAGGGTGGCAGTTTAGAGCCAGGGCGGCCGGACACCAGGCAGTCTGCAGGCCTCCTGGCCGCCTTCCCACGGGTGCCTTCCCCTGGGTGACAGGAACCTGCCCCAGCCTGGGGGAACAAGGACTTGGAAAGCCCCACCCCAGGCCTTGGTGCCCTTGGTTTGCTGGGACTGGACTATCCACTGGAGCTGGGCATCTCATGCCAGCTGCACCTGTAGGCCACTGCTGGGCAGAGAGGCCTATGGGTGGGCAGTGACCTCAGGCCTGGAGGTGAGTCAGGATGCTGAGAAAAAGCTGCTAATACCCACGCCAAATGCCAGGTAGCTGAGCTCAGAGCCCGAGGAACTCAGATCTGTGTTTTAACAAAAACCCCAAACTCGGTTCGGCTCCTCACCAGTCCGACTCCATCTCTACCCTCCACATCCCCCAGATGAGATATAGGCGAGGAAAGACACAGTGGACTTTGAAGATAGGCTGATAGAGATGATTTAGCCGAAACCTGTTTGGCTCAGTGGATAGAGCGTAGGCCTGCAGTCTGAAAGGTCCCAGGTTCAATTTCGGTCAAGGGCACGTACCTCGGTTGTGGGCACATCCCCAGTGGGGGGTGTGCAAGAGGCAGCTGATCGATGATTCCTTATCATTGATGTTTCCAACTCTCTATCCCTCTCTCTTCCTCTCTGTAAAAAAAAATCAATAAAATATATATATATATTTTTTTAAAAAAGAGAAAGAAATGATCCAAACGGAAACCCAGTGAGAAACAAGGGTGCTGAACAAAGAACAAGGGCTCTCCCTGAGTGTGGGCTTCGGCTCTAAGATGTAAGGTGATTTTAAGAAATCATATTCCAGATAAATCATTCTACCTTGGCATTGTTCCTTGATTATTTTTTGTTCTGTTGTCACATTGAAGGATGGCGCCCGATGCGTGTGCAGTGGGTGTGTTCCGAACACGTTAGGAGAGGAATTGTAAGTTCCCAATATGACACAGACACTGGACGATCATTAAAAGCCGAGGCCAACGTAATGAATGGCACAAAGTTTGGTAACTGTTAGGTCTAATCTCTGCTGTGACTGAAGCCCACAGTAGGGAGAGGATGGTTCGTCATCATATGTGACTATTTATATCATTTTCCTTTGGAGTTTTGTTGTTCAAACAAATCTGCTCTCTGCAAAGAATAGAACTACAGTCTTTTATGTAGTTATTTTTCTTTCCAGATCATTCATTCCGAAACCTACAACCATTTTCGCCTTTGTTTCCCTGAAATACTTGGCAGGGAGCAAGACATCACTCATATTCTCAGAGACAAGACTAAGGTTGAAGGAGGTTGTGAAGTTTTATGTTAAAGAGACACAGGAAAAAATATCCCCTGATTTGTTGTTTTTGACTAAACTATGAGGCTGCACAATTTTTTTTTTTTTTACTTCAGCAACAATCATTTTTCCCCGGGTCAATGACTTCTTGTGGAGAACAGTAAGTCTATATTTGCCCAAGGAAAAGATGTGATCTGAATACCAGAATGCCATTGGCACATGTAGGGATATCGGTCTCCTGTTTATAGTTGATATTTCTACATTAAGATGAAACAGAGGCCGGTTTCAGATTGCAGACCCTCAAGCAAAGCTCCACGGGATCATAAAAAAGCGTACACTCCCGGCTCTCTCAGCTGCCAGCACTGACTCGCACCTCTCTCCTTGCACTTTATTGTGGATGTTTTGATCAGGATTTATAGTGTGGAGCCAGGAGGGGAATTCACCTGTTCCCTGTCACAGAGCACCACACTGATGCGGCAGACACAGGTAAATCAGAGTGGAAGCTTGATCTCCGGAGAATGGCAATGCCTGGCAAGAATCTAAGTCTGCATTTCTACAAGAAATGGGATAGAGTGGTCAGGCTGAGAGACTATCCAGACCTCTCAGGGTTGGACTCTAGGAATCTCTGTTGACCAGCAATAAGGCCTTGGGAAAGTTATTTGGTAGCATTGTGCCTTAGTTTCCTTGAAACTGGGAAAAGATACACATCATATTGAGCCTGTAGTGTGGGTACATAAAATGTGTGTATGTATCCTTTAGAATAATCCTGGGGTCGGGGAGTAAGTCATTCTGTGGTTAGTTATCCATTGGCCCCGGAGAAGTCTGGGAAGAGAACATAGGGCTCATCAAGGGATAGGGTTAAGCCTGAAAATACTGGTACAAATAAGGCCACACATGGTGGGAAAGGGTACAGAGGAAGCTACCCTAGCTTATAGGGACTATATATGAGGCCTCTTGCAGGGGATGCTTTGTCATTGGAGTATAAGAATAGGGACAAACCAGTTTCTACCACTGGAGTCTGAGATAAAATCTAGACAGAACTAGCATTCTTTAAGCTCCTTACAGGTGAGGAGCATAGGGCCTGCTCGGGCAGAGTGAGACTGCCCGAGGATTGAAGAGGCTGCCACAGGGTAGGAGGGATCAGACAAGTTGTGCTGAGAGCCAGGCAGGCCTGCAGACTGACCTCGTACACTCAATCTCCGAATAATGGCGTGCTTCTCGTTCAGAAGCTAGTAACTTTCCTGTTTCCTGTTTCACGTGCATTGTTGACATTATGTTCTCTGCGAGATAGGGTACCTATCAATCATGGCCCATGGGTGGGTTATAATTGGGTAGGTTCAGCATAATTTTCCAAGGAAACCCTGCATTTAGATGCTGTCTCTTTTCGGGTCTGTTATTCTACTCCGTGGGGATTTCCTTCTATAAGCAGGGCTTTCTCTAGTGCTGCCCGTAGGGGTGAACTTGTAGATCCCACTCTACCTTTCAGGCAGAGAAACAAGGTGGTGCCTGATTCTTCTCAGGTGTTGTTTGTTCCGGAAACTGGCTGTGCGATTCATCACGGAAGAACTGCCTTCTGCTGACACGGGAGTCCTGCCCTTGGCTCTTGTTGCCTGGCAGATTCATGAGGACTGTTCAAACAGGCTGCTTGCCCGCCCTTGTTTTTGACTCCAGATCTGGTGATCTGATTTCTGCATCACAGATTTAAAATATGGATCTTTTACAGATTTATATGATTAAAATTCAAAACACATGCAAATATCATGTTAGTCAAGACAATGAAGTCTCTTTCTCTGAGAGATAAAAAGCAGATAAATTCTGTATGTTTCTCATGGCTGCAATAATAGCTGTACTAATGTTTATGGCAAATCTCAAAGGAGAACAAATAGCTTGGCTAACGGCGCGTAACAAAGAGCCTCCCAGTGTGAAACACAACGGGACTTGTTAGTTCATAATGTAGGGCACCTGGGAAGTGGATTCTGCCTTCTCTAGGATGAGCTGATCTGCTACCTTTTACACAGCCAGAGAAATAGCAGTTGCTTTGAAATGAACATGCTTTAAAGCCAATACCCTATAAAGTTTTACTTTGTCGAGGTAAAGTTTCAGTAATGAGAAGACATTTTGGTGTATTTA
Organism: Pipistrellus hanaki; assembly: GCF_964339955.1. Taxonomy (NCBI): domain Eukaryota; kingdom Metazoa; phylum Chordata; class Mammalia; order Chiroptera; family Vespertilionidae; genus Pipistrellus; species Pipistrellus hanaki. The sequence continues at coordinate 9,016,910 of NC_140516.1, read as the reverse complement.
TAACCTTCAATTGCAACAGATCAATTTTATGTCTGTGTACCCTGAATGCTGCCGAGTTAAGTGTATGAAATTGAGAAGGGATTAGTTTTCACCTGATTGGATAATTAAATGGAGTTGAATCATAAAACTTTATTTCCAGACTCTAAGGTATTTCAAAGGCATCATTTTATATTTGAAAATATCACTGTAGTAATATTATAAAACTTGTTTAATAGACTTTTAAGAAATCTTAAATAATTGCATAGGAGTGGTTTATTTTCTTTAAATCGCATATTTAAAGAGGCCAAATTGATGGATCGTTCACTTTCCTGCTCAGGATGATCTTGGGGACATAAGGCGGGACTCACAAAAAAGAAACTCCACCTTTATTGTTAATAGATTTAGCACAGGATGCTGTATGACACCCACTTTTTTTTTTGGAGTTAGCACATAGAAGAGAGGATATAGCTGAAATGATACTTCATATGCATATTCCTTACATTATTTATGATAACTGAGTTTAGTTCATGGATAGAATCCACAGTTTTGCTACTGGATGAACTTTTGCTTCCATTATAATCACCTGGTTATTATTTAACAGGAAAGTAGTTAAGGGGAGACTAAATAATTCAGGCATCCATATATGCAGCTTTGTCAGGAAGCTGCAGTTAACATTCTCCAAGTTTGTTCCCAGCAGATCGATATGCCCATTAAGGTCTGGGTGACATGGAGAGATGCTTACTGGTCAGTCATACCTAGGAACAAGTCAATGGCCACTGCAAGGGTGCAAAACCTGAATATTTAAACTCCTGGACAACAGAGCACCCTCTCTCTCCTTCTTGGCTTTCTCTGCAATAAACCAATGCTCCCCTGCACTGGTCCACAGCGTGCACAGCCATGTGGACTCTGCACAGCGGACTTGAACTAGCCTGATGCTGTACTGGACTCAATTCCATCATGGAACGGAAACTCTGGACACTGGCCCTGCTTTTGGCTCTGCTGGAACCCAGCCGCACCATTTTCAGGACAGGACTGGATTGAGAGGCATGGGATTTTGCAACTAGAGAAATATAATTCCATGCCAATAAAAACCATTCAGTCGCCTATGCAAGTCTTAGAAAATTCATTTTCTAAAGATCTCGCAAGAGCTACTCATCTCCCACTAGTATAAGGGAAATTAGACCCACTAATTTCTCTGGCAACACTGATAAGACAATGCAATAGGTTTTTATCTCTCCATAGTCTTGGCTGTGTCAGGTCTCATAGATTCATTGAATCCTATATAATAAAGAGCTAATATACAAATGGTTGTCATGCCCTTACACCATCATGAGGTAATGGCTCAGATACCCAACACTGGGGAGAGAGGAATGGGAACCAGCCAGGCATAAATGAGCTTGTGAGAGAGGAATGGGGACCAGACAGGCTGTGGCCAGGGAGAGAGACAAGCCACCCACCCTGGTCCTGGGTGCCAGCAGATGTGCCTGCACCTGTGGCCTGGGAGAGGGACAAGCCACCTTTCCTGTGGTCCCAGGCACCAGCAGCTGGGGCTGAAGCCCAGGAGAGGGACAAGCCACCTGCCTCATAGTCCCAGGAGCCTGCCCATGGTCCCTTACAGCTGTGGCTGGCCCCTGGCAAAGCTGGCCTGGGTCCTGGGTGCCTGCGGCCAGCCAGAAGAAGGGAAGTCTAGGCTTCAGATGCCTGCAAATGACTGGAAGAGGGAATCCTGGGTTCTGGTACTGGGCGAGGTAGAAGATATTAGGGATGATCAGGCCAGAAGGGGAGCAGTTAGGGGTGTTCAGGCTGGTAGAGGGGCAGTTAGGGGCGATCAGGCAGGCAGGCAAGTGGTAAGGAGCTAGCAGTCCTGGATTACAAGAGGCAGTTTTGTGCACTGGGCCTCTAGTATGTAATCAAAGGACTGGGTGTTAGAAAGCCTGCTGAGGGGTACTGATTAGCCTAATAATGCTCTCAATGACTATCCTAATATATAAAAACCTAGGGTCCATAACATCCAAAATGACTGAAGGCTCGACCTACCAGAAGTCAGTGCTGGGTTGCCATGGCGACCCAGCACTGACTGCTCACCACTGTGGGTTTCACAGCCCAGCACTGACTGCCAAGGGGGCTGCGGATTAGGCCTGATGAGAGGTCTGGAGAGAGAAGCAGGTCTGGTCCATAGCATCTATGGCAGCAGTTGATCAGCCCTCGCCTCTCTCTCTCTCTCTCGGGGACTGGTAAGCAGCCATGCCTCTATTTCTCTTGGGCCCCCACTGGGGCTGATGATCAACCCTGCCTCTCTGATCAGGCCCATTTATAGTCCTGGAGACACTGACTGACATAGAAACTGACCAAAAAGAACCAAATCTGGGTGAACTATGAAGAGCCAAAAGCAACCTAGGAGGCAGAACTTTTGACACTGACTAGCATAGAAACCAACCAATCAGAATATAATCTGGGTGAACTGCAAAGGCAGAAGCTAAGGTGGAAGCTGAGGAAAAGTTTTAAGGGCAACAGCTGTTTGGTGTAAGATGTAAGAAAGTGGTTCAATTTTTTAATGACCAGTTTGGCAGTATAGTGCATATGGCCGTCTATCAGTACAGATATAGGGATTATGTATTTTTGTCTGATAAGAGCATCTCCTCCCGATGATAAAGGCTCCCCACCCTCCCATTTAGGCAATCCTGTCCTATATAATATATCTATACTACTAAAAAGGTAATGTGCTAATTAGACAGTCTCTACTGGCCATCTTACAGATGTCTGACTTCCTTCCAGACAAAGCCATGGTGGTTGGGGCCAAGGCAGAGGCCATTAGGGGCAAGCAGGCTGACAGAGGAGGGAAATTGGGGGCAAGATCAGGCCAGCATAGGATGGCAGTTAGGGGTTATCAGGCTGGCGGGGGAGGGTAGTTTGGAGTGAGAGCAGACGGGCAAGGGAGGTCAGTTAGGGATGGTCAGGCAGGCAGAGGCAGTTAGGGATGATCAGGCAGACAGGAAGAGAGGTTAGAGGTGATCAGGCAGGCAGAGGCAGTTAGGAGCAATCAGGCAGGTAGGCAGGTGATCGGTTAGGAGCCAGCAGTCCCAGATTGTGAGAGGGATGTTCGAAACTGGTGGTTGGACATCCCCCAAGGGATCCCTGATTGGAGAGGATGCAGGCTGGGCTGAAGGACCCCCTCTCCCCCATGCACAAATTTCATGCTCGAGCCACTAGTTTATAGATATAAGGTTACATTTCTTGGTCAAGGGGTAGCTGAGACTGTGCCAACCTAGAAAAGAGTTCTAGACTGTACTTTAACTTTGAATAAAATTGGTGAAAAGCTGGGTATTTCAGAGGATAAGCTTTGGGGTAGACCTATAATGTCCACTACATTTTTTAATAGTTTAAAATAATTTTACTAAGATACATCTTAGAATTCATTTACCTGGATTACTTTTCCCAGTCACTATATGCTCTTCCAAAATCTTTTAAAAAACTATACATTTTTTAAACTATAAATTCAAATGTTTTATTTTTTCTTTCTTTTTCCCCCTGATGTTTAGCCACTGGAAGGGGATTGGGACCCTGGTAATACCCTGAGACCCCCATTCAATTGATCATAATGGGTTTTTTCCCATTCTCCTCATTCATTCACTCTTTACATCTAATTCTGAAAACTATTGATTCCCTTCATAAATGATAATCCAGGGACAGTGTATTGATCTACTTTGGTATAATTATTCTACCTATGATGATCTACACCAATTCTGATTTCACTTTGTATGGGCTGCTCCTCCATTACAGGGGATACATAGGACCTCTGAGACACAGATGCAAAGCTATTGATTAAAATTATTTAATATGGCCTCTGAAATCATTAACCTGTGACAGAACCATGCCTCTAAAGGAGCATATCCTAAAAGCTCCAGGATCTTGCAAAACTGGGTTGTGCTGCTCTTCTTGTCATGGACTAGAAACAGGAAGGAAACACACAATTTGTGTTCTACGCAATTTACTACTGAGTGCAGACACCTTTTCTCTGAGTCTGAAAGTTCAGGGGAGTTTTGCATGTTTGGTACTCAGTGTATATTTGCCATTGGATTTTGGTGGATGTTCCTTATTGATTTATGAAAGTTTCTTTTTCTAGTCTGCCAATATTTTCTTTCTTTTAAAAATAATTCTCACCCAAGGAGGATATGTTTATTAATTTTTAGAGAGAGGAAGGAAGAGAGCGAAAGAGAGAGAGAAAGAGGAAAAGAAACATCGATGTGAGAGAGAAATATCAATCAGTTACAACCTGTATGCAATCCAACCAGGAATTGAACCAGCAATCTAGGTATGTCCCTGAGTGGGAATTGAACCTACAACCTTTTAGGGATGACATTCCAACCACCTGAGCCACGTTGGCCAGAGCTAATTTTTTCTTTTTAATAAAATGTTTGAGTGCTGATTTTTTTGAATAGTCTTTCTTTAGACATGAAGATAATATCACTTTCCTTTTATTTCTTTAATTATATTGATATATTTCTTAAACCTCAAACTGCAATCCTGGGATAAAGAGTGCTTATGGATGCCCTATTATATTTAAAACACATTTCTGAAATCACTCTATTAATTAATATTTTATGGTATTTGTTTCCAGGTTAAGCTTGCTCTATGGTTATGCTTTCTTACTTTCTTCCATCAGTTGTTTTGTGGTTATATGAACTTTATGAAAATGTTTGGGAAACTTTCTCTTTAACTTTAGGTTTTGGAATAATTTTTATAAAATAGTTTCTTGAAAGTTTAGTGACATTGTTTGAGCCCTACCTAGCTTATTCAGTGACAGGGAATATTTTTATTACCTATCTCATTTTTCAATAGTTAATAGGTAAATTGATGCTTTTATGTTTTTTTCTTAAAATATATAATTTTATTTTTATTAAAATTAATTCCAACTAAATTTCCAAACCTATTATCATAGATTTGCTTGCAATATCCTGTTTTTTTTTTATTTTATACCTCAAGTGTATATATTTAGTTAAGTACATTTTTTCATTCCCAATATACTTTATTTTTCATTGACCTCTTTTTTATTCATCACTCTTGACAGATATTTGTTTTATTAGCCTTTTGAACAAACATTTTTGGCATAATTCAGGAGATTCTAATATGGACTGTATATTAGATGATTTATAAAATTATTCTTAATCAATTTGACCATAATGATGGGTATCCTGGTTATGTACTTGAATATCTTTATGTCTAAGAGCTGCAGGCTTATATGTTGAATAAAATACAACAATATATTGGGGAGGGAGAGTCAGAGAGAGAGAGAGCAAGAGAAGGGAGAATCAGAGAGAGAGAGAGAGCAAGAGAAGGTTCGATGAAGACTCCAAATTAGTAAGTATTGAATTTGCATATATCTAACAAATCTCATTTTGAAAATGCCACTGGTACAATATTATATTTATACTATCCATAAAAGAATAAACTTTTAATATTAATTCGTGATTCTTTATCATCAGGGTAACTTTTAGCTGTTTCAGCAATCCTAAATAACAGTAATGTTAAGTAAGATAGTCATTTATCCCTTGTAACTGATATCCAGGGATGAATAGTTAAGGGCCATTCCAGTTGCCTCACTATAGCTTTTATCTTCTTGATTCATCATTTTAAACTTAAACATATGTTGGACCAATGTCACGTGATCTTCAGGAATCACATTAAGAGAGCAGGAAGAAGAGGCAAATTTGGATATGTCCTCCTTTTAAGATAATTTCTTAAAGACAATTCTACTTAGATCCCAATGTCCAGCACTTAATCATATAGGCAACAGGCTTACTCACAGGAAAGCTGACCAATGTATTCTTATTCTCAGCTAAAATGTACCCAGCCAATAATCAGGTTCTGTTATTACTAAGGAAGATGATGGAATATAATACTGGGGCAAAAAGTTTTCCTTTCAGATTGTTATGAAGGTAGGAGGACTAACTTTAATCACTTGCTGTATGCAGTCATATTTCTGACACCAGTAGTAATGTCATCTTGTTTTAACATCTGAAGAGAAAATTCTCCCTTTTTTGATTTTCCATTTTCCTGGAGAGGCCGTCTTGGTGCACCTATTATTTGCTCTTTCAAATCCTTTCATTTTATAAATAAAATTCTGTTGTTTTGCAAACTGTAAAAGCATTAAAGACTATAAATAATAATGCTTTTTTATTTACAAGAAGAAATTTAATTTTCTTTCTATCATTTTCTCTTTGCCTAATTTTATTGCTTATTTTACTTTAATTTTTTTTGTTTTCCTCTGTAAAGTCTTTTTCAGTCTCCCTTGTATCCATTTTTCACATTTGCTCCTGTAAAGTCTTCCCATATGGGAGTTTATTTCACTACTAGAGGCCTGGTGCACGAATTCATGCATGTGAGGGCTTCCTTGGTCTGGCCAGCAATTGGGGCACATCAGAACATCTTGCCCAATCCTGATTGGGGTCGATTGGCAGAGTTGAGGGTCATGAGAGATTGGCCAGCTGGTGAAGGGGGAAAGGGGCCATGGGAGGTTGGCCAGCTGGGGGAGGGACTGCAGGATGCTGGCCAGCCATGGGAGGCTGTCTGTGGGAGCACAGTGACCACAGAGGGGACTGTTCCTACATTGAGTGTCTACCCTCTGGTAGTCAGTGTGCATCATAGCGAACAGTTGACTATTAATTGAGTGGTTGCTTGGGCTTTTATATATATAGATTATAGAACATTGTAACATGGAATCTATTTGTACAATGCTTTCTCCTGATATTTTTAGACTTGTCAAAGTTAGCATTGTTTTTTCTTTTTAATGAAGAAGTAAGTGTTTCACGTCTCTACATTGTCATTAGTTTCTTTGCACTGCCTAGGATAGAAGTGAATGATTTATGGTGAGGAAATGTATTGACTGTTATCAGAACAGCTACTGGACTGTTTGTTCTCTTCAGATAAAGTACATTCCAGGTCAGCCTCAGCTGCAGATGGAAACGTTTCCCGGAGGTTAATAAGCATTTAGCATCCTGAGCGGCGGTGCAGAGTGCCTGTTTGTCATGATGTTCGTTTCAGCTTCTGCCTCGTTGGGAAGCAGGTGTCTTTCACCATCCATGGTACTAATTCTTCCTATTTCCCCTTTCTCACTGACTGTGGTTAGAAAATAACGGTACTACAATTGATTTGCCAGGAAAATGTATTAGAGGCACTGATAATTTTTAAAGGCTATTTTGCTGTAACTCCTGAATGTAATAGCATCTACACTGAAAAAAAAAAAAAAAAAAAAAAAGATGTCTCAGGGTTAACTCACAGGGTAAACTGAGAGTTAAGTAATTAATTTACTAACAGCGAAACAACAATTTGTGTAGCACTATGTACATTTTAAAGGATTTCCATGTATTTTATCATATTTCATATTTTTATAAATTTATGTGCCACTGTCATAATTTGACAAGGAAAACAACAGCCAAAGAGGTTGAGTGATTTATGGCCGGGTGACTATGTGCATAGTTTATGCCTATTTTCCTGGTGCTTGTGTCCCTGTTACCCTCATTGGTGCCCACATTTGGACAATACAGTAAATAAATCACCCGATGGGAGATTTTTGAACTGTTTTCATTCTGGCGTCCTTGTAATAACAAATATCTTGAGAAGGCAATTTCATAAATGCACTTAAGAAAAAACTGATAATCAAAAAACTTGAGATACATAAGTCAACAAGGAATCCATTAAGCTCAAAATAGTGAAAACATATGCTGTGATTCAATTTTCTATACGTTGTGCTTTTGTTTTTATTCATGCTATTAAGAATTGGATTTGCAGCATTGAAATGAAGAGTAAAGGAGTATGTAATGTTATAAAAAAAAAAAAGGAGAACAAAGCTTATTCATTTTGTTCATTGCCTTTTCTCCAACAACTGGCTCAGGGTCTGATCTGGCATATAGTAGACACTTGGTAAATATTTGTTAAATGATTGAATGAGTAAATGAATAAAAAACAATGATTTTTCTGGAGAGTTAATAATACAAACTTATTTTGGGCATAGATTATTCACAATGAGATGCAGAACAATTACTATGTAAATTAGATGACAACAAATGTGAACACTTTAAATTTAGTGAAATATTAAAGGTCTTGTAAATTCAATGGAGTATCTGATACTTGAACCTCCTTGCTGGTATGAAATATGTCACTCTTGCTACCATATTAATTTCTGATGCTTTGAAAATTGAAATGTGGAATAGTTATTTTTAAGTTGGTATGATTTAGACATTTGAATAAATAACTATTTAAATTGCCTATGAATGTCCACAATGCTTGTAAACATGATACTTTAGTAGGGGCAGTATTTTAAATTTTTTTTCAAAAAGAAATATCATGGGGCATCTATTAATAACAAGGTTTCTCATGATATTGGAGCCAAAGGCATAGGGAAAGAATATGATTGAGTAATCATAAAACAATTACCAATACAATTATTTTGTTATTTTAAGGAAAGCACTGGAGATTATCATTTAAAAATTGACCTTAAAAGTAACAGAGAAAGTAAAACATTTAATCAGATATTGATATATATTTTATCAACTCAGGAAGAAGTTCACTGCATGTGTGAGTTTGTTTAAATGGTAAAGGGACTAGAGACATGGATGTCACCATAACCTTCTTATATATGTTACTTTTTTCTAATTGTCTCATGTCTAGTTAGAACTTAACATACATTCCTGTGCATGTGCCATTAGAAATGAGTGCAGTGATGAAAGGTGCCAGGGAATGGTTTCAGGGGCATATCTCCATGCTAAAAATGTGCTTAGAGACCGTGCAAATAAACTTTTCTAGAAGCTTCCCAGACTAGTTCCATCACGAATGCATATCCAACTGAATGCTTCCCTTTTCTTTATTAAAAAACTTTTGGCTGCTGTTTCCTTTCCAATGCATATGGATGAGTGCACGTAGTGAATGAAGCCACATGTTTTCATTTTGATAACTTTGGTGCAGTATGTGTTTTGTATGGAACTTTACTTCGAGTTGTATTAGTCCAACTGTAATATCCTCTTGGACTGAGTTTATTAATTAGAAAGAATGGCAGGAATGGGTTTGGAAACAATCATGATGAAAACCTAGTGTAGCTGGCTGAGTAAATGCTCCCTAATTATGTGCACGTCCTACTCTCTGGAAGCTGTAACTGTTACCTAAAAACAAAAGAGAGCGTTCTTCTTAGAGTCCCCAGAAGCAACCAGGGCAGCTGATACCTTGACTCTAGTTCTGTGAGACCATGTTGGGCTTTTGAGCTCCAGAAACCTAAGAGAATAAATGTGTGTTTTAAACCACTAAGTTAAGGTAATTTGTTACAGTGGCAACATGAAACCAATACCTTTGGTCACGAAAGAGATGGTGTCTGTAGCAAAGGCAGGATGTTGAAGAAAAAACTCTTTTCCTCTAAATGACAAAGCCCGGACACTTGGGGGTTGACTGTTTTCTCTCTGCTTTGACTTAGAATTGAGGGCCATTGATAACTGAGAACAGTCCTCACAGGAGTAGCTTCTTACTGACTTCCTGGAGGACAGCCACATTCACATACATTAGCTTCCATATTATCCTCACAAACAGGGCATCGTTGCCCCTGTTTTAAAGTGAGGACTTGAGACAGAAGTAAATGGACTTGACAAGCCTTTATAGCTAGTAAGGGGCAACCTATGGATTCTTACTTATTCTGACATTTGAGAACTAGAGGCCTGCCACAGAAATCTGTGCAAGAGTAGGCCTTCCTTCCCCCAGCTGCAGGCACTGGCTTCCTTCTGACATCCGGGACCTGGGCTTTCCTCGCAGCCCCAGCTTTGTCCAGAAGTCTGGAAGGAAGTCCGGAAGGATGTCTGATCTAACTAGCATATTATACTTTTATTATTATAGATCTTTGGACAACTTGACAGTTTTAAAACTCCATGAGGAGAATTTGCTCTATTTTCTTCCTCACAGATGGGAGAGGTCCATGGGAGGAGAGAGCCTGTGGAACTTATTTGTGCTACACATGGGTATTCTAATGGTGTATTGAGGCCAGTGGCTATGGGTGCATGTTCTATGATGAAGGCATAGGAAGGGTTGCTCTACTGTGGAGCTCTGCTATGCATTTCTTTTGATATTCAACTCTTGGACTTTCTAAGAACTCATGGTGGCCATATGGCAGGACAGACCTGCCACCAACGCTGGGCTGGGAGAGAAAAGTCCCTTCCTGCCCTGATAAAGCCTAAGGGTCTAGTGAATTTGATCAATTTTGATTGTAAACATAGTAAGGATAGGGAGCAGGGTGCTGTTGTTAGTGTGAAGAGGGTCATTCCAGAAAGTTGGATGGAGGAGCTGAGCTAAATTATTAAATAGCAAATGTTTATAGCAGTAAGGGACCTGGAGGGCCCTTCCCCCAGGTGGGCACTGAATCTGGGTGAGTTTCACTGAGTCTCCTGCATTCCTACTGTGGGTTCAGACAAAGGTGGGTTCTTGCCCAGCATCTTGATTCCAGACTACTGCTATTATAAGTCACATGATGTGCTATGAGAGGTTTATTTGTTTAATTTTTCCAGGGAAGAGGAGCTTCCCCGAGGGGAAAGGAGAGCAGAAAGAAAGGAATATGGTCCAAGATGATCCTCCTAGTTCTAAAGGACATATGCAATGGGTCCATTGGGAAGTCATAGGAGATAAGGCTGTATAGATAGGACAGGGCGCCTCTCACTGGAAGCATCATGCATATCCTTGTCTGTGCACTTCAGTGTTCCCAGGAAGGGAAGCTCATTGTTCTATATCAGGAGTGGGGAATATTTTTTTTTTCCAGCCAAGGGCCATTGTATATTTATAACATCATTTGTATTTATAACATCATTTGAGGGCCATACAAAATTATCAACTAGTCTACTATATCTGGTCAAACATTTAATTAACTCCCTCTAATGCCTTGCCAGGGCCAGATCAAATGATTTTGTGAGCCATACATTCCCCATCCCTGGCTCTGTTCTATGCCCTATTTCTAGAAGACTAGCATCATTTATTTCTATGTGGTGCTTTAAATTGTTTTCCAATATATAAAACTAATAATAATTGTTATAATTTATAGGGCCCTGGCTGTATATGGAAAATATCATACTCTCTGCTGTCCATATGCTATCTAATAAGACCTTTAAAACAACTTTGAGTATAATTCAAGATGAAACAAATCCATTTGGCAATGAATCAAAAAAGGCCTGGAAAAGGTTGTATTGTATTTTCAAGTCTCTTGGAATCTTATTGACTTTAGTTGTCTCTTTCAACGGCAAAATATGTTCTTTTAAAATTGAAAGTTGTTATACCCAAGGTAAGGTACAATGTTTATGCCTTTCTTATCTTGTCCAACTCATTTTTGAAATACATTTTCAGATAAAATTTTATGAGAAAAACTTCTCAGATATGAATTATAAATAATGGCAGTCTAAGATGCAAAACAATCATGTTGGTTCAATTCAGATTCGCCAAGTAGAATGTGAAGTAAAAATGTAGGACTAATATATTAAGTAAAACCTTCCAACTATGTTTGAAGTGTATTGAAATACAGAGTTGCTGGGGAATTTTAAAGAAGACTGATTAAGATTTCAAAAATAAATGTTAGTTTTCTTCTAAGAAAATACAATGTACAATATGTTAGCATTATGAAACAACTGGAAAAATAAAAAAGAAGGAAATGTGTGTATGTGTGCGTATTAGTATGACATTAAATCTGATTAACAGGGATGTACATGCGGCTTGAAGTTTATTCCTTTATAACTGTTCTCATTTTCTGCCTGAGCTCCCTCCCATCCCCCACTTCCCTGGGTGGGAGGGAGAAAAAAAAGAAAGGGAATAATTGTATTTGCCTAAAAGTATAACTTGTGTTCTTTCCAATAATTTAAACTTCCTTTTTAAAAAATTAGTCTCTGCTTGGATGATTCAGGCAAAGGGTTACTCTTGTGCTTGCTTTTTGTAAGATCACTCCTAGTATCGAGGGTAGGTGGGTAGTACTCAGATGACATGACTGTGAAGACAGAAGTAGGTTCCTCGGGCCTGCACAACATTATTTGGGTCATATTATGTGACTGTCATGGAATGATCAATCAGGACGGACCCCTCCCTAGTGGCTTTGGTATCATAACCAGGTCCACCTGACGTTTTGAGGTGATGTGATGGAACTATCCACTGTAGTCAACAGTCATTATTACTTACCCCTGCTTGCAAAATCCCCATATCTTGAGGCATCCTTGCTTGAAGCCAGGCCTCTCTTAGCCTATCAACACTTTTAGTGCCTCCATGCCATCTCACAGATTTGAGGATACAGCTGGAACTCTTGCATATGCACTGAAGTTGTAAGAGACCAATAACTCCGCCTCAGTCCACCCATCTTCTAGAGCCTGGGCTTGCACTGCTTTGATGGTCTACTTGGGGGTCTCTTCCTGGGAGACTGAGGGCCAGCCTCTTGCAATGTGAACTGGCCTGCTGCCACCAAACTTTTTGTCTTCTCCATACTTATCTTAATGCCTGCCTCCTCCCCGCCCCCAACATTTCCTTCCTTGTGTGGTAGTAGAGGCGATGAGAAATGGCTTCTCAAAATTATTCTCTCTCTTGTCTGCTTCATCTTCATAGAATCCAGATGGAATCCAAAGTGATTTTTCTCTTAGTTCCTCTCCTGATCTTGTTTTGTCTTCCTCAGGGCACTTCTTCTTTCCTGACTCTAGATTCAAAACTAAATTAGTGAAAGATAGTGAAAAACCCATTAATTGATAATGGAACAGGAAGGATTTTAAATACCTTACCCAATCTCTCTTTCATTTCTCCCTGAGGAACAAATATAATTAGAAATGACATGGACCTATATAATGAAAAACAGAATACTGATTTGCTTCATAAATAAATCTAGAAACACTTTATGCTTCTGAATTCTGAAAATACTGAGATTTTTTTGATAGAGCCATATATTTTACATCATGCCCCCTCCTCCCAAAGAATTCTCTATTGATCAATAAATTCCACATAAAACACAGCAAAATATACTTATTTATGTGATTTTCATAATAGTGGAATCTCTAAGCCTAAAGTTAAAGGAAGAAAATATATCATTTATTATCAGAAATTATTAATACATTTGATCACATAAAATTCCATCGTATATAATAAAAGGCTAATATGCAAGTTGACTAAACTGGGGAACAACTGGTCACTATATGCACACTGACCACCAGGGGGAGCGCCACTCAGCCAGAAGCCGGGCTCATGGCTGGTGAGTGCAGCACTAAGGACCCCTTGTGGAATGTCCGACTGCCAGTGGGGAGCAGGCCTAAGCCAGCAGGTGGATATCCCCTAGGGGTCCTGGAGTGCAAGAGGATGCAGGCAGGGCTGAGGGATCAGGGATCCCACTACAGTGCATGAGTGTCATGCACCGGGCCTCTAGTATATCATAAAACACAATTAAAATTTGAGACAAACTACAAATTGGCAACATACTATTGTAAAAATTTTGACAAAAGGTTATTTTAAAAATCTCATACAGAATCTTTATCAACCAATAAAAGTCTAAAACCCATGAAAATTGGTAACAGTCACAACAGGGAATTTAAAAAAATTTAAGGCACAAATAACAATACATTTATAATATTGTATCTTGTTCAATCTCATTAAGATTCAAAAATTACATTTATCCCAAGACATTCTAGATTCCAGTATGTGAAACAGGCAGTTTTCTTTAATCCAGTGGTATTATTCTCTGCTGCTGGGTATGAACTTTTCTGGACAGTGTCATGACAATATGGTAACAGTTGTGTAAAAGTAGCATGACCCTTTCACCAGTCATCACACGTACAAATTTTATCTAAGCAAATAATCTGAAATATGCGCAAATATATTCTCACATTTCTATTTCTTACAGCGTTCAAGAATAACCACAGATTGGAAATATCCAAATTATCAAACATTGAGATCAGTTAAATACACAGATATATCTATATAGTAGAATACTATGTCAACATTAAAAATGCTGTTGTAGAAATGTCAACATACTAAGAATGTATTGTTCTGGTGAAGAAATTAGGGAATAGAAATATGATATATTTGAAATATATGGGTGTGTTTGCATGTGCTTGTATATTTCCTGTATTAAAATAACGTCCTGCTATTCCCTCCTGACTTGTGCCTGGAGGCTGATTACTCTTGTGAGTGCCCTGAAAGTCACATGTGAGTGTGGTCACGTCAGTATTTTTTATTTGGTTTCCCTGGCATTTCCCTGGGCTGGGACTCTGCCTGCACCACTACTTACAGCATATTGTGGGCTGCAGCTTGCAGTTCTGCCTGCAGCGAAGTCATTAGGAGAAGCTATGTGAGGCTGTGAGGGGCCAGAACTTTGCTTGGCTCCTCCACACCTGTGGGAATGATGGAGAGCCTGAGCCTGGCCTTGAGAAGCTTAGAGCTCCCTGCTGCCCTCGGTCACCTGCTCTTAGCAGTCACCTGGCAGCCCACCTCAGACATGATAGCTAGAGAGAAGCTGTTGCATGGGATAACTAGATATTTCAGAGATAGATAATTATGTGGTCCTTGCATCCTTTGCAAAGATAAGGGCCAGATAGTGTTTTCTTAAAGCTGAGTAGACTATTTGTTGACATCACTGTTCAAGCTTCATTAAACGAACAATCTTTAAAACTATAGTGGATTGAAAGTCCACTACTTAGTGAGAAAGACAGTATCTTGACCACAACATTTTCTTATTTAAAACAAAAATAATTACAAAATATAAACTTATTGCCCTAAAATACCCATGTAAAACATTCTGCATTTATTATTAGGAATGTACTTAAGAATTCTACGTAAGTGGCATTATCACATCTTGTAGCCACTATTTTCTGATCCTATGGCATAAAAGTATGTGAATTAAGCAAATCCTGAAAGTCACAAAATATCTAACAGGGTTTTTTTATTTTTTATTTTTTGTTCCCCTTCAATGTGATTGCTTTTAAATCACAAATTAGTTGGTAATTTTAAGAAGTGCCATGGAGTAGAAAAATTTAATCAGGAGAGTATGGTTGTCCATTAATTGGTGACTCTTGATAATTCAATTTTTCAGGTGTAAGAAATTTCAGATTAAGAACATGTTTGTTGCAAGGACATACTTATGAATTTAATTATTTAACTTTTGAGCTAAATTTGTTGGTTCATTTCCTGCTGTTATCAAAATGTGCCAGTACTAAGGATAATATGATGGATCAATTTGAACTGATGCTTGTATTTCTCTTTCATCAATAGTACCCAGAAAGAGAGAGTAATAAAGCCCTGTTTTGTTAAGCTAAAAAATGAAAAGGAAACTAGGTTATGAATTTGAACCTATATTGAAGAACTTCATAATTTTGGACAATTTAGTAAGACATTAATTTCCTCAACATTTCCATATTTGCTAAGTGACAGTCTGAAAGAGGAATTAATGAGAAACTTTATCTGAAGTGTTCCATAATGTCAGTATTAAATTAGATGTCACTTAAAATTCGGAATATGTTTCCCAGTTATTGTTTTTATTATTATTGACTGTGAAAATGATGAAACATAGCATCTCTGAATTATAGATGTGAATAATTTAGTTCAGCTTTTTAATAAAAATGCTGGAGCATCTGGTAGGCATCCAGCATTATTTATTTGCTCTGGGTAGAGCATGCTATGTATAGTGTGATTAAGTAGTCATGGTTTCTGTTCTAGAAGGCTTCTGCTTTAGTAGATAGGGACTCAGAGATTTTTCTATTCCACAGTACAGAGGAGGAAATGCCTTGATTCCCTCACTGAAATATAACTCAATGAGACTGTGTGTCCTCCATTCTCGTCTGCCAACGAGAGAAGGGGTGTTAGGGTAGAGTGGAGAGTGACTGCATCACCAGCCTGGCCACAGAATAAAGGACTCAGTAAGGATTAGAGACATCTAAATCAAAGACATTCATTTTCATCTAACATCCCAACGTAATTTCTGAGAGAAGCGACAATGCAGTAAGTGTGAGAGGATTGAGAAATCAGAAAGACATTGCTTCAAATTCTTGCTTTGTACTCTACAAGCATTTTATGTTTGGGGCAAATGACTAATGTTTCTGAACATCAAGTTGTCTTGTCTATAAAATGGAAATAATGCAAAGAGGATGAGGTGAATTCATAAACTAAAAGCAACAGCTTAGCTCCTTATTTCTAGTTAGTATTCAAGGATAGAAGCTAGGATAGAGGGCTGGGAAAGGACTGATGTCTGCATAAGGGGACTTTAAGAGAACCATGATCCCGAGACAAAGAAAAGAAGAAAAGGCTGCCAGGTTATCTGTATGTAAGGTCATGTGATCAAGGACTGGAGATGAGAGATAAGAACTCTTCAAATGACAGGCATTTTTAGAACATTTGTCATTTTCCTGCTTTGGTTTCCATTACTTCTTCATTTTCTTCTCCATCTCTTTTCTCCAAGGGAGCAGCAATAGATATGTTGAATAATTGCATTCTGCACATTCATGCTTCAAAACAAGGAGGTGGATGAGTGGGTGAAGAGTAAAGGGGACACTGCATTTAGAATAAAGGTGAAGGCAGCCGCTGAGACAGAAAAGAGTGTGGCCCGAATACCCGAGGCACGGGGAAGAGAGTTGAGGGAGACCAAGTTGTAGCGCCAGTGGCTCAGGTCAGAAGGCCCCTGGGATTTAGGCAGTGGCCTGAGATGGCACGATTAGAGGCCTGACCCTTCTGAGTGGCTTCCATTCTCACATTCCTGAGGAAGCTGAAGGAAATGTGATTCCCATTCCAGAAGAGAAATTTTAATAATCATGTAAGATTACATGTGGCAGCCAGAGTAGAAGGAGGTATAGAGGCGAAAGAAGCTACCTAGCCTGAAGCTGCCACAAAGGCTGCAGGGTCAGCCTAAAGGTTTGTTTTCATCCTGATAAATGGAATTCTAATTAATATGCTTTAGTACAAGCACAACAACTCTGCTAAGGCCAATAAACTACCTTATTTTAATTTTTTCTTAATGTGTGTAAAACATTTATAATTTTTAATAATTGATTTAATGTTTATATATATATATATATATATATATATATATATATATATATATATATGCACGGGATTCATGAACTTGGGGGAAGAGGGTCCCTCAGCCCAGCCTGTGCCCTCTCACAGTCCAGGAGCCTTGGGGGATGTCCAACTGCGGGGAGTGGACCTGAGCTGGCAGTTGACATCCTTAGTGCTCCTGCGGAGGTGGGAGAGGCTCCTGTTACCACTGCTGGCTTGCCAGTCACAAGCCAGGCTTCTGGGCTTCTGGCTGAGCGGTGCTCCCCCATGGGAGGTCACTGATCACCAGGGAGCAGCTCCTGCATTGGGTGTCTGCCCCCTGGTGGTCAGAGGGCATCATAGCGACCGGTTGTTCTGCTATTCGGTCATTTTGCATATTAGCCTTTTATTTTATAGGATGTCATTAGCAGAAGCAGCCCTCAATATGCTAAATGGATTATGATGATTGCCTTACTTGGATGAGTGATTTAGATAAAAAGGAGTAGCAGACCAAATTAGAAGGTGTTAATTGGTCCATTAATGATTTGAGAGAGAAAAAAATGCTTACACTTTAAACTGTTTTTCTACTTGATTGTAGGAGGAAATTTAATTTCTCTAAAATGAAAAGAAAATACCATTCAAAATAGTCTACTATTTTGTAGGAAAATTAGGAACTGCTTTTCAGGGTTTTTGTTTTCTTTTTAAAAGTAGATGTTTCTTGCCTCAAGTCTAATCAGATGTAGATACAGATATGTTGGTTGCTATACTGATTCACATAATCCATAGGTCCTTGCCTCCAGCACTCTGCTCTCTCCACCAAACTGGTGTTCCCAGCTGAACCAGGAGAAACACACCTGCCACACCTCAGTAGAAGGAAGGGATAGAGTGTGTGCAGTGGTTAAGATTTCAGTCCTGAAATCTAATTTGTCTTTCTCTGTCTGACTTATTTCACTTAGCATAATATACTCTAAATCCATTCATGATGTAACAACTGGAAATATTTCATTATTTTATATGGCTGAGAATATTGTATTGTATATATATACTGTGACTTCTTTATCCACTTGTCTATTGATGAGCACTTGGGATGTTTCCATATCTTGGCTATTATAAATAACTAGTGGCCCAATGCACAGATTTATGTACATTGAAAGGAAATTAATTAAAAGAAATATTTTAATATCGCTATTTGCCCTTTATAATAGAAGTGTCAAGAGATGAAAGAAAATTAGTAAAATGCATATGAGAATAATATATAAATTAATTAATAAATAAACAATAACATGATATAAGAACAAATACATGATATAAAAGCAACAAAAACGTGACATAAAAACAACATTGATTAAAAACAGTGACTAACCTATTGATTAAACTTATTCTAATATCTCCCTGTATACCACATTAAGAGTAAAAACACTTTCAGAGTGCTTGACTGGTTTCCCTTGTGATGAAGTATTTACAACTTTAACATCTCATGCTCTTTGAACTCAAGAGAAAGCAACATATAACTGACCATGTCTGAAAAGGGGTTTAGGTAAGAATATTCCAAACTCTGTCTAGAGTTTGTCATTGTGATTTATTAATAGTCATCACAAATGCTGGCATCATGGGAAACTGTCTTCAAAATAATTTAAATAGGAGGTCAGTGTCAAATGGGGACAAATCAATTCTTTTGGCTTCAGAGGTACATTGTGCCAATAGTTGGTCTTTAGACATATTCTGTCGACAATGCCGCTTTCTTTCAGCTTCAGAATGTCAACAATGTCAATAAAAACACCAAATTCATGGTCGACAATCCACAGCAGCGAGAACTTTATATGTATTACACATGTGAAAATCAATGTTTTTTTTTTTTAAATTGTTAGTGTGCAGTCATAAGTACCAGCTGGTTGGTCAGTCAGACGGTTGGACATACATACAGTTCGTCACTTAGCCTTTTATACATATAGATTCTTCAGTAACTATAGGAGTGCATATATCTTTTCAAATTAGTGTTTTGGGTTTATTCAGATATATATCTAAAAGTGGAATTCTGAGTTATAAGATAGTTCTTTCTATTTTAATTTTTTGAGAAATCTCCATGCTGTTTTCCATAATGGCTACACAAGTTTGCAATCCCATGAACAGTGTATAAGAGTTTCCTTTTCTAGACATCTTCACCAATACTTGTTTGGTGACTTATTGATATACCTATTCTTATAGGTGTGGGGGATATCTCATTATGGTTTTAATTTGCATTTTTTTGACTAGTAACATTGAGCATCTTCCTATATGTCTATTGGCCATTCTTATGTTCTCCTTGAAGAAGTGTCTCTTCCAGTCCTCTTGTCCACTTTTTAAAATCGGATTTTTTTCTTTTTTGATGTTGATTTGTATGTGTTCTTTTTATAAATTTTGAATACTAACCCTTATTAGATATATTATTAGTGAATATCTTCTCCCATTCAGTATGCTGTCTTTTGTTTTGTTGATGATTTCCTTTGTTGTTCAAGGACTTTTTTGATTTAATGGAGTCCCATGTGTTTATTTTCTCTTTTGTTTCTCTTGCCTGAGGAGATAGAGCAGAAAGAAATATTACTAAGAGCAATCTCAGAGACTTCATTGCCTATGTTTTCTTTGAGTTTTATGGTTTCAAATCTTACATTTCAGTCTTTAATCCATTTTTAGTTTATTCTTGAATGGTGTAAGAAGGTGGTCATTTCATTTTTGTCATGTTTCTGTCCAGGTTTGTTAACACCATTTTGAATAGAATGTGTTTATGCCATTGTATGTTCTTGCCTCCTTTGTCAAATGTTTATTGACCATATAGGTGTGGGTTTATATCTGGGTTCTCTATTCTGTTTCATTGATATATGTGTTTGTTTTTATGCCAGTATCATGCTGTTTTAATTGTTATAGCCTGTAGCATAGTTTAATATCAGTTAGTGTGATACCTCCAATTTTGTTATTCTTTCTCAAGATAAATGTGGCTATTCAGAGTCTTTTGTGGTTCCATGTAAGTTTTAGGATTATTTGTTCTGGTTCTCTGAAAAATTCCATTGATATTTTGATAGAGATTGCATTTAATCTGTTGATTGCTTCTGATAGTATGGACATTTTAATTATATTAATTCTTCCTTCCATAAGCATGGTATATGCTTCCATTTCTTTGTATATTCTTCAATTTTTTTTCTTCAGTGTTTTATAATTTAAAATATATATATATATATATTTTATTGATTTTTTTACAGAGGGGAAGAGAGAGGGATACAGAGTTAGAAACATCGATGAGAGAGAATCATCGATCAGCTGCCTCTTGCACACCCTCTACCGGGGATGTGCCCGCAACCCATGTACATGCCCTTGACAGGAATCGAACCCGGGACCTTTCAGTCCCCAAGCCGACGCTCTATCCATGGAGCCAAACCGCTCTCGGCCAGTGTTTTATAATTTTTAAGTACAATTCTTTTATCTTCTTGGTTAAATTTATCTCTAGGTATTTTTTTAATGCAATTTTAAATGGGATTGTTTTGTTAGTTTCTCTTTCTCACATTTCATTATTGGTGTATAAAATGCAACTGATAAAATAATCAGTATGCCAACATGGCACATTTGGGGGTGGCCTGCCCCAAACCCCATATTTCCCTCAGAATATATTTCTTCCTGGCTTAGTTTTTCTCACTCTTTCTCTTTTTTATTTTTATTTTTTTCTCTGAGGGATGTTTTCTTCTTTATTTGATTTAAGTTTTGCTTCAGGGGAAATGAGCTAGGCCTCTATAAATACGAGAATAAGAAGGTTTTATTCTCATAGTTGCCAACTTAGTTCTCCATGAACATTTTGTCTAATATCTTAAGAGCCTTTTTTTGAAAACTATTATTTTTGTGTAAATATGTATTATACAGCTCATCCTTCAGTTTGGGGTGGACATGGTTCAGGGACTGGCACAAGAATATCAAACGCAGAGTTTGAATTATCCTCTCTGCTCTCTAGTTTGTGTATTTGAGTTGTGATTTTCCCTTTTTGGTTTCAAATATAAATATATTTTCATCAATTTTTTTTGTCTTCTAGAAAAAATTCATCTTAACTTCCATATGATGATGATGCTCTTGCCTGCTCCTTTTTTTTTGGTTAATTCCATTATGAATTTTATTACCATGATTTTATTGGGGTCTCAAAATGGAAAAGGGGCAACTGTTTGTGCTCAGTCCATCACTTCACACCAGAATTCTAATAAAATTAATAATCTTCATTCAGTATTTTTAAAGCTTTACCTCATGACATAGATTATGATTTGGATATCTTTTTAAAAAAATATATTTTATTGATTTTTTTACAGAGAGGAAGGGAGAGAGATAGAAAGCTAGAAATGTCAATGGGAGAGAAACATCGACCAGCTGCCTCTTGCACACCCCCTACCGGGGATGTGCCCGCAACCAATGTACATGCCCTTGACCGGAATTGAACCTGGGACCTTTCAGTCCGCAGACTGACACTCTACCACTGAGCCAAACCGGTTTTGGCTGGATATCTTTATGTTAGATAAACTTTCAATGAATTCCAGTGTGTTCCATATCCTTTTGCTCCCATTTTGAGATTCCTACATTAGACCTCCCCTAAAGTTCTAAGTGGCTGAAAGAGGAGATGAAGGTGGGGGTGACCTACTGTACAAAATCATTGTATTTCATAATATCAGGTCAATAAATTTTGAATAGGGCATATAAGTAAAAAAAAAAGGAAGTGCAAATGTATTATTAAGTATAATGGAAGTGTTGCCTAAAGAACATGTTAAAAATATTTGCCTCTAAATGTATGGCATGATGAGCTGAGAATATGTTGATATTGTTTATAAGCTCTCATGTACTTTTTCAGTTTTTATTCATGTACTTATTTGAATGCTTTATTTTTAGTTTTTTTCTTTAGTCAAATGCTTAAATTTAAATAATTTGCTTACTATTTTTTCAATTTTCTCAGCATTTGATATTATCTACTAGCTCCTTATTAGCAAAGAGGAAGAGATACCTTACCCTGATATTTTTTGTCTCTCCTTTTCTTAAATATTAAAGAACATATCCATGCATTTTGTTATTGTTACTTTCTTCCTCTTCCCCTTTTCCCAATTCTTTCTCTTCTTTTCTCCTCCTCGTGCTCCTCCTCTTTGTTCTTCTTGTCTTCCTCCTCCCTCTTCCCTACCTCCTCTTTCCTTTTCATTGTCATCACATCATTAATGCTGTAATAGAATGCTATAAAGCAGTAACAAGTAGGCCATCATATAAATATGACAAAGATATGTGGACTGATCTAAAGCAAGGTGGTGAATGTTGGGTTAGCTGGCTAGATCCTTCCTTTAGAAGGAAAGCACATCCACCCATTTTTGGAGTGTTGACAGAAAGATTACATCTGTGTCAATCTTTGTTAATTACTTGCTGTCTGAGCACTGCCTTGCCCGGTGTTCCACCTCCTTCTAGGGTAGCCCACATTTGAAGACTGTTCTGGGAGAATATGAAAAACTCATCTCCCTTGTCTAGGTTTGAGACAATTCTGAAGGACCATTCAGGCTCCAGAATTCTCTATGGGATCAGCTAAGGCCTGTGGTACAATTTCATTACATTTTGTCTTCTCATACTGCTCAGTCCTGCTTCCTTTAATGTGCTATAGTTGATTCCAAGAGCATTCCCCAGTGAACTTCCTGTGTCTCAGACTCTGTATCCTGGGGAACTACACATATGATATTGGAAGTCATAAATAAATGTTGGAAAAACTAAGCATAGAAAATGATAAAAGTAACTCCTCTGCATTAAGATTAAGGAGGGTTTGGAGTGCTTTACATTATGAGTCATTGTACTATATTTATTTTTTTCATGTTAAACAGAAACTAAAATTTAGAGTTGTTGAAGTTTGAGAAGAGCTAATATAGAGAGGACTTATGATTCAATATGGAAGTTTTAGAAGTACACTTATCATCCAGCTTGTATTAAAATTATAGAAAATGTCAACATGAGAAACCAGGCCCAGGAGTTTACAAAATTTCTTCTTAAAATACATACCAGAAAAGCATATTGAGAAAAGAACTAAGGTACTAAAACAAATTTTATGTGGAAGAAAGCATCACTTAAGAAATATTTATTCATTTAATAAGTATTTATTGAGTACCTACTGTATGTAAAAATGCTAATGTGTGTATGTGGGTGGAGGGGGGATGGGCAATAAACAACTGGACCTGTAAATATGTAATATGTCAAATGATGATTGGTGCTAGAGAGGAAGATGACTGAAGCAGCTTGGGAGAGGAAAATTGACCATGGGACAGTTTTTTGGAAGACATTATTTGAATGTTTTTGGGGAGTGCACTAATGACTGCCATGCTAAGGGGGATTCCATAGCTGCCTCCTATCCCAGAGCCTGCCAGTTAGAGGGAGGTTAACACTGCTCCAGCTAACTTTTTGCTTTACCAGTAAGCTCAGAAAAACAATATTGGCAAACTGTTGAAATATCTGTTTCCCCCCCAATTCCACACTGGGGCTTAGAATTCCAATAAAGAAAAGTAAATATCTAAACTGACTTGTTATTATTTCATAAACTTTGGAAGTCATGGAAAGGCTCAATCTCTGAAAGAAATTATCTTTGAATCTCTGAAGGGCTAGTCACTTTATTGATCATCTCAGACACTCACAGTCTCTCCCCACATTCGCCTCTGTAAAGATGGCCAAACAGAGGAAAACAATTACTAAAGAGAAAAACATTTCAATGTTTGAAATTATTGGCTTAATTTAAGGAAGCAAGGGGACTGACACATTTGAAGTGGATACTACAATAAAAGAAGAAAATGTGAAGAAGGCTAATTCAAATCAATTAAAGAGAGCAAGAGAAAAGATTGCAGTGAATGAAAAGTGAACAAACATGACACCTAGAAAGTTTGCTTAGAAATGAAAAACATGGTTTCCAAGCAGATTGGATTTTACAGTAAAGCAAATCATAAAATGTGATGACAAAGGATGAAATTCTCCCAGATTGAGAGGAAAGAATGAGATAAATAAATGGGAGAATTTTATTTTATTTTATTTATTTTAAATATATTTTATTGATTTTTTACAGAGAGAAAGAAAGAGAGATAGAGAGCTAGAAACATCGATGAGAGAGAAACATCGACCTCTTGCACACCCCCTACCGGGGATGTGCCCGCAACCAACGTACATGCCCTTGACCAGAATCGAACCTGGGACTTTTCAGTCCGCAGACCGACACTCTACCACTGAGCCAAACCGGTTTCAGTGGGGAGAAGAATTTTAAATGACATGGAGGACATATACAATTTTCTTCATTTATTTTTCATTGGAATCATAGAACAAGAGGGGAGGAAAAAAATGAAGGATAATAATAAAAATAGGCATCTATTGAGTGGTTACTACATGCCAAATCCTGTCCTAAGTTTTCAACATGTATGTACTTGCTTAATTCTCATCACAATCTTACAGGGCCATGCTATTATTTTCTCCCTGTTAACAGTTGAGGAAAGTTAGGAACAAATTCCATAATTTGTCCATGGGCACAGAACTCAGAACAATGGAGCAAGGATCTAAATCTAGGATCATAAGCATGATGCTGTATTGTCTGTGAAATTTAAATGAAATATAAAACAAAAATGACTCAGCTTTATCTTTACCATCAGACTGGAAGGGATTTGTAACCAACTAGTTTGCTTCTCACTTGGTTTGAAAGAATAGAGATATTATGAGATTATTTAAATGTCATGTTTATTATTATTATTTTGGTACTTGGTGATCTTGCTAGAGGCCCAGTGCATGAAATTCGTGCAATGGAGGGGGATCCCATAGCCCAGCCTGTACCCTCTTGCAGTCTGGAAGCCCTTAGAGGATGTCTGACTGACAGCTTAGGCCCACTCCCTGCAGTCAGACATCCTTAGGGCCTAAGCTGTCAGTCGAACATTCTTACACTTTAAAATATTTTTTCCAGTTTGGATTGTTCATTTAGGACTGACAACAATTTTGGCAGAAGGATCATCAGGGATTTTTACCTAGTTAATTGGAATTAAAATGAATTAAGTGTTGGAGGAATTTCCCAAAACTTTTTCTTAAAAACTTTTTGTGAATGAATAGTTCCCTGTGATGGGCTCCCCTCCCCCAAACCTCTGTACAGAATGTCCATAGCCTAAAGCTGGAACGCAAGTGGGCCCATTGGGCCATGATGCTTCTGGTTAGCATTCTTTATCTTTTTCCAGTGTCAATATTGCAATCATGGCATCCCGACCAAGCTCTAACTTAATTCTGCATGGTCAGATACCAGCAACTGCTGAAAAAGATGTTTTTCTCTGGATTTATGCCACAGGCAAAGAAGGCAGCAGTCGTATTCAGGATGCCTTTCCCAGGAGAAGTGGAGCTTGTAAGACATCAATGTTGCTCTACAGTTCAGTCCCATACTTAGTTTTCCTACAGCCCATGCAGTTCTCAGAGCCTCTCAGTTATTTGCAGGTGTGGAAAGTCCCCACACACCGAATGCCTGTGAATATTTAATATTTGTCAGCAGAAAAGGAAGGCAGAGAGCAGTGATAGAGAAAGGTCAGAGAAATTTAAACTGCAAGAAGGACTTGACTTACTATTGTGGGCTTGAAGGTGCAGGGGACCCTGTGTCAAGGAAACAGGGACAACAATCTTGTAATGTCAAGGAAATGAATTCAGCCACCCACCAGAGAGCTTGGAGAAAGAGCTTCAGCCTCATTTGAAAACCGTAGCTCCTGCCAATATTTTGATTTCAGCATTTTGAGACCCAGGGAAACTGTGATGGTGAATGAGTGTTTTTTTTTTTTAAGCCACTAAATTTGTGGTAAATTTGTTATGGCATCAATAAGTAAATATTACATCTTATGAAATATATTTAAAAGTTATGTTAGAAATAATCATGTAGTGCAATTGCAAAACTAAGCTCAAACTATGACTGATGTGTAGAGAAAATGTACTACATTTTTATTTAAAAAATTATTATTAGTATTATTTTTTACACTTACCCTGTGATATGCTTTATTGATTTTAGAGAGAGATAAAGAAAGAGAAACATCGATGGGTTGCATCCCATATGCTCCCTGACTGGGGATTGAGTTTACAATCCAGGTATATGCCATGGCCAGGAACTGAACCCACAACTTTTCAGGGTACAGGAGACACTCCAACCAACTGAGCCACCTGGCCAGGGCAGTACCTAATTTTTATCTATAATTTATACAGCCTTGCCTCTCAATTCCCCACCCACAGGCTACTGGGAAGAATGACCTATGTGTAGTCTGGTTTTAAACCTAGTCCACTCTGATAACTTAAATGATGACTCTGGGTAATCATTCAACTACTCTTTTATTAAAAAGCTTAATTTCTATTAATTTTTCCCCTTCTTGCTCACCCCTCTAAAATACTATGTGCACCAGGATGGATGATGAGGAAAAGTAACACTGAAAGGGGTCAAGTCCTCTGATCTTTGTGGTGACATTTAAGGTATGCTGGTCTTGGGGACAGTGTTTCTTCGGGTACAATTCTATGGCCCTGCTGGCATTCAGGACAGAACGTTTCGGCTTTTTAAACTCCTATTCTTACCTTTTTCATCTTCTTTGGGCCTCGCAGGTCTCTGTTTGACTTTGCACCACTCACCCCCACCTCATCTCTCCCAGAAGAGTAAGACTCCTCAAGGTCTGGCTATCTCTGCTTTAGGGTAGTTCAGAGCAACCGATTTGTAGTTGCTGTCAGAAAGACCTCTTGTTCTCTTTCTGATACGCCCTTCAACAGGCTCCATGGCAGGACTTGCAATATTTTGGGATCCTCTCTGTAGTACATAGCGACTAAGAATGGCCCAGAAAAAGCCAAATCTCTCTGGTGTCAGGTCATGGCAAGGCTAAAGTAAAACCAGAGCCTGTATCTGCTTGTCTCAACCCCCCTTTTTGTCTTGCATTTCTCCTTTCCTTTTGTTAGCAGAGTTAGTTAAGGAAGGGAGCAAGTGGAATCAGTGGAATTGGATACTAAGCCTGGTTCACTAGGCCTGATACCAGGAAGACTCAGCATTCACAAGCTCCCCTCCCCGTGGACAGCCGAATCCTCCCCCAGGGGACTTAACCCCCAGGCAGGCAGGAAGAACTGATACTGGTCATCCTCCAGGGTTACTGAGGGAAGAATAAAAATAGCAGGGGACATTCCTTTGTTAGGCACATGCCCCGTAGAAGCCAAGATGATGCAGCAAAATGCTGAGGCATGAGCAGTTGGCGACATAAAGTCGGGGGAGGGGAGCCTGGAAACCGTGGGGAAAAACTGGATTGATAATGGAGAGGACCCAGCACAGGATTGTGAAAGAGATATGTTAGTTTGAAGGAAAGCCTGCTCTCTCCCAAGCCAGGTAATATAGTCAGATCTTAACAAAGGCCCATCTTGGTAGCATGAGGGGTCATTGAAAATTAAGAGAAATTAAGTTGTTCACACACACTCTCTCTCAGCAGCAGGTGAGTGGCTCCAAGCTCTGGCCCTCGTGGGGGACTGGGCGACAAGGTAGGAGCACAGGTGGGTGCAGACCATAGGAGCCCAGGGTGATGGCATTTCTTTTTGGGATCCTGACCCCATGAGGTGGGCACTTGTGCTCACCAAGCCCAAGAATTTTTCTGTAGCAAGAGGGAGCTAAGCCACCTTGTCCTGAGGGACGTCCTTTATTTTTGCTCAAATAAATCTTACCACTACACCTCATCCTTCTGTGGATGGGTCCACTAAATGCTTTTCTTGTGACTCTGTGGAAGAACCCTATTTCCACAGGCAACACTATCACATCTTCTATGTAGTATCCTCTTATTATCAGGAAGGAAGCCTTCTGAATTTACTGTCATGTGGGAGTCTTTCTCTGCCAGTCCCTGGCAGGACTCTAGAAGCAAGTGTCCTTCAGGCATAATTGCCCCACTTTGAAATGACAGAAGACAATGTTTGAAAATCCTATCTTAACAGCACTTTCCTCACCAGCTAATTTTCTTACGGTGAAATCCTAGTTTTCTTATCTATTGCTTTGTACTTTCCTTCTTAACTTCTTCTGAAACATATGTTCAGCTTCCTGCAGGAAGATGAATGAGGTAAGAGAGGAAGTACATTAATAACGTTCAAAATATCAACACATTAAAATTACTCACTTTTTATTGTAAAATGATCATGTCATATTAAGTAGAAAAATAAACTTACAAAACAGTAAGGAAACTCTATAATAATAAAATTGAAATATGCTAATTAGGCCAGACAGCTGTACGACATCATTCCGGACATGCTTCTAAGTGACCTTCCTGATAAAGCTGCGATGTTGGGGTTAGAGACAGAGGTGGTTAGGGGTTATCAGGCAGGCATGCATGCAAACAGTTAGGAGCCAGTGGTCCCAGATTGTGAGAGGGATGTCCGACTGATGGTTTAGGCCTGATCTCACAGGAATCCTGGATTGTGAGAGGGTGCAGGTCAGGCTGAGGGACCCCTGCCCTCCCCCACACACGAATTTCTTGCACTGGGCTTCTGTAAGGTAAAAAACTGAAAATTAAAAAATTAACTTCAATTGCGCAGTAGTAAACTTTGATTCTGTTCTGTGTCTTTATTTTTCAGATTTTCTGCTGTGACTATAAATTACTTTTATAATTGATTAAACAAGGCATATTATACTTACAATATAAGATACATAATCCTCATGTCTTCATTCTTCCTACTCCTTTGTTATCTCTGGTAACTTCTCCCATCTCAGGTTCTGAAGTGCCAGGTAGGTCAATCTTGGCTCAGCTCAGTGTTGTCATGCAATTTGGTTACAATGCAACGTGAATTGAGAAATTTTCAACATGATTTCGTGGCCCTCTCAGAATGTTAATATTTCCAACTTCTCACATCCCTTGAAATGCATCATTTTGTATGAATTTATTTAGCTATGTATTATTTTAATATTTGTGTAGCCAAAATCTAATAGCCCAGATATATTTATCTTAAATAAGAGTATTATTCATTGTTTCTTGTGTCAGTTGTGGGTACAACCTGGATACAGGAAGTTATTTGAACATGGAGAATTTATTATAAAGAACTGTTAACTATAGTCATGTATCAAATAATGGCATTTTGATCAACAATGGACTGCATATATAAGGTGGCCCCATAAGGGCATAATGGAGTCCTGGCTGGTGGCTCAGTTCGTTGGAGCATCATCCCATGCACCAAAAGGTTGAGGGTTCCTGGGTTGTGGGCTCAGTCCTCAGTTTGGGGTCATATGGGAAGTGATTGATGTTTCTCTCTCTCTCTCCTCTTCCTCTCTCTATAAAATAAATAAAAACATATCCTCAGGTGAGGATTTATAAAAAAATAATATAAGGAAGCTGAAAATTCCTACCACCTAATGTCATAGCTGTTGTAAATCATAGTGCAATGCATCGCTCACATATTTGAGAGGAAGCTGGTGTAAACAAATCTGTGCTGCCAGGTGTACAATATAAAAGCATAGTACCTGTGATTACAGGAGTAAGCCCCGTGCCATCTACTTTTTTGTAAGTGCACTCTATAGTGCTGGCACACAAGGATCAAAGTGCCCAATGACTCATTAATCAGAAGATATTCCCATTGGTCAGTGATGCATGGCTGTAAATGCAATGGTGTTCACTATGAAACTGAAAGGGTGGAAAGTCAACTTGAAAGTATCAGTGTAGTAGCAATCATGAAAAACAACTCAATCCTAGGGGTGGGGGAAAAGAAGTCTGGATTATTAAAATTTAGTAACTCTGAGTGGGATCCCCACAGAGCTGACACTCAGACCTCTGGGGAGGGAGCATTGGCTAGTTGGTGCTGGTGTCTCTGAAGTCCAGGAGTGATGAGGCTGGCTTCGTAAGTGATGAAAAACCTGCACACTGAGTGGAGCTGCTGCCACTGTTGCTCCCAACGTAAAGAAGCAAGACTGAAGTGTTGTTCATTCAAACAGAAGGAGCAAATCAGAAGGAGCATTTCTCCCCCTCCTCCAGCCTTGTGTTTCCCTCTACTGCCCTCTACTGGCAGAGCCTAACAATGAGAGGTGGTAAAGCAAGAAAGTGGTTTTTAGATTTTCAGTCCCAGCTTTATTGCGCAAAGATAGAAGAGTGGGTGTGTTGAAAGAGTTATCTGTAGTACTAACTAGCACAAATATAAAATAAATGTTTAAAATAAAAGAACCATTTTAAGTTTCAAATATCATCAGAAAAAGTGGCATGGGCAAATGAATAACTGTGTTTTTTAAACAGAAGTTAATTCTTCTTGAATAAACGAACAAACGAATGAAAAATCACATAAATGAGTGAGTGAACGAATGAGTAGATGAAAGACTGGATGAATAAATGACAATCAGAGGCCCCCTTCTAGAACTTTCCCCTCAGTCAGCCACCCAAGTACCTTTTCCTGGAGTTGTGTGGAGAGCTTGTCCTGGTAGGATTAGCATCAGTCTGGCACCCTGGTAGGATGACCATCATAAATCATTTCTGCAGACAGTCTTCAATTCCGGGTTGCAATCATGCAAAGGAACAGATATTTTATGAAAATTGTTTTGGTCACATCTGTTTCTCACAAAATCACAGAAAGATACTTAGGGTCCTATTCTAAACTACACAAGACAGATTTTGTTACTAAGTAGAAATAAAATGGATGAGAAAGAAAAACGTATGAGTAATGTATTCTTTAGAGTAAACAAAGATTCGTTCCTGACTCACATGACTTATTTTGCAGTGAGCCTCAGGGTTCTGGCTATGGCTGAAATGAGTTCTATGGCCGTGTAGAAAGGACAGAATAAAGGGCTCATTGGAAACGATAATTCTGACTTTCTTTATGAGCTTTAGCTTAATTGATTTTTTACTTATTTCCAGGAATATCTCCAAAGCCTTAGGACAAACTGATAAAGGGCTTCTTTTGGCATTTACCCATTAAAAGATAAGGTGATTTCCTACAAAATCAAGTAACATGATAGAGCGCATTGAATATTACATAGAGCTTTTTAGCAAAATGAAAAATTCTCGCCTGTGTGAGTTTTTACTTTTTTCTCCTCAACTTCAGTTGTCTAAGAAGTCCTTTACTTTGTAATAAGAATTATGCATATTCTGGAATTAGTGCTAGACTATAAAAGCTTTAACTAGCAAATGAAAGACAAATAGCAAATCTAAAAACGCCTACCTATACCAAACCAAACAACTCTTGAGATTAAAAAAGAAATAGATATAGGAAGTAATTAAACTTTTAACTTTACTCCTAAATCAATGGTAATAAATTTTTTTCTGTAAAAGCGCACAAAAAAGTGTAGGGATCTCTCAGTGAGATAATTTCTCAAGTTAACAAAGAAATAACAATGAAATCATTGGTTATTTCTTAGTAACAGCATATTTATGCAAGGTAAATTGTGCATGTAAGTTTTAAACACAGGAGAAAGGATTTTGTTAGTACTGATGAATAAAACAAATAATCTTTCAAAGAAGGAAACAAATCTAGAAACAATTGTGTTACTATAATTTCAGGTCTTTGAGTCTTAATTTATGAAGTTTTTCATCCTTTAATACTAATTTCTATTCTTCAATAAAAATAATACTAGCATCCATTAATGGTCTTATTAAGAACTAGACTCTCTTTGAAGTGTTTTGAATCATTACTTCATTTCGTTTTTTATATCAGTCATCATTGTTGTAATAAATAAATAAATGTTTATAGAGTGCCTATAATATGGTTTATACTTTGACAGGTTCTGATCAACCCCTGTTAAGACCAAAAGGAAAATAAAACCCTAAATCTATACCTGACCTTTCTAGTTTTCAATCTGGTATTTATCTTGTGAGACAGTGTGAGATAATGGAAAAAATATATATATTAGTTTCTGTTTCCAGTTTCTGGAAAGGAGCACCCCAAACCCTTGTCAACTCTGAAAAGATAAGAACTCTATGATCACCTTTTGTTCCAATGCACTCATATAGTGCATAACAACATTTTGGTCAACTATGAAAAGGATATCTGATGGTGGTCTCCCCAGATTAAAATGGAGGGGAAAAATTCCTATTGCCTAGTGACATTGTAGCCATTGTAACATCATAGGGCAACAGGTTAACTAATGTGTTTGTGGTGATACTGGTGTAAACAAATCTACTGTACTGCCAGTCATATAAAAGTACAGCACATACAATTATGTTTAGCACATAACATTTGATAGTAATAATAAACAACTGTTACTGGTTTATGTATTTACTATTCTATAATTTTTATCATTATTTTTGAGTGTATGCTTTCTAATTATTAAAAAAAGTTTGCTGTAAAACAGTCATTTTATGCCACAACAACTCATACATCTCATGTTTACTGTGTCTGTTGATTGGATCATTTTCTCCTATGCTTGACTTAATTTATGTTGTTTTGTTCATGATGGTCCTACATTCACAAAATCCACTGCTAATACTGCCAGTAAGAGGCTGTGTTGAGTGATTGACCTGAAAACTAAATTGAAAATGATTAAGAACTGTGAAGGTGAAAAATCAGCAATAGTGATTGTTCCCCAGACAGGCATGTCCCATTCCACCGTAGCTCTGATCTTGAAGAACAAGAACAAAGGGATAGAAGCTGTTCAGGGATCTGCTTCATTGAAGGCAGCAGGATAACAACAATTCAAATTATATCAGATGTAAAGAAACGTCTAATGACTGTACTGCAGACCAGATATAGGAACATATCCCTCCCAACACCATGATGATCCTGCTCAAAACAAATGTTTGCAATGTTGAAAGAAACCGCTGAACCCAATTAAGATGTTGAATTCACTGCTAGCTCTAGGTGACCCAAACACTTCAGGATTCACTAATCATTACATAATGTGAAAGTGAGTGATGAGTCTGCTGATGTGATGGCAGTTGAGAATGCTTGGAAATGCTAGATAAGCTAATTATGGAGGAAAATTACTTGCCACAGCAGATATTCAATATGGATGAAAACTCCCTATTGTGGAAACGGATGTCTGAAAGGACTTTGATTCATAAGGAGGCCAAATCAATGCCAGGTTTCAAGGCTTTAAATAATAGTTCTGCTTTGGGCAAAGTTGCAAGCCAGAAGTGGAAACCCTTTGTGATGTGGCATAGTGAGAACCTCAGGCTCTTCAAGCAGATACATAGGCACTCACTGCCAGTGTGCTGCAGGAGCAATAGAAGTCATGGGTCATGCAGCTTCTCTGCCAAGAGCCCTCCTAAATTGCTATGCCAATGGAATAAGTACCATTTGGAGAATACCATGCCTTTCAAGATTTTGCTTATTGTTGATAATGTGTCTGGACCTTCTTTCTTTATTGGTGATCTTCATCCTAATATCAAAGGGGTGATTTTTCCCTTCAATACTACCTCTTTGATTGAATCAGTGGGTCAAGTACAGAAGCTTTGAAGGCCTACTACCTGAGGAGGACCTTTGCCCAGGAAGACATTGAGAAACAATAATGCAATTCTGGAATGCAACAACACGTATGCTAATATCAAGAACTTTGCTTGGGTTTGGGGTGATGTCATCAAGAAGGGTGTGGATGACATCTGGAAGAAAACACTCAAAATTTTGTCCATGACCACAAACGATTTGTCAAGGATGAGTCAGTGGCAAAAATCAAGAAGGTTGTTGTTGAGATGGCAAACCACTTTTAAGCTGGTTGTGGGTGAGATGACATTGAGGAGTTTGTAGAGGTCGGTCCCTGAGGAACTAACTAATGAAGAGTGGTTGGAACTGGAATAGGAAAGACTTTATTGAGATAAATTTATATAAAGTTAGCCATCTTAATGTATACATTTTCATGGCATTTAGTACATTCATAATGTCATGCATCCAAAACCTATCAAGTTACAAAATGCTTACTCACCACAAGTTCCTAAAATGTTTGACAACATGAACCCCAACTCTGGGAGGCTTTTTTAATGGAGAAGAATGTTTGTGGTGAGTTATCTGCTTATCAGCAAATCGGTGATGAAAAAAAGGAACCAAGCAAACCACCACAGGCATGTCACCAAAGAGAGTGATACCTCCTCAAGCAGAGCCCCTTCAGGAGGTCCTTCAGGAGGTGTTCCAGGAGAAGTCATTGTCAGCACAAGAGATGAGAGCTCCAGGCATGTCATTGCTCTAAAGACCTTCCAGTGGGATGAGATGTGGAGTAGAAGAGTGATATTGATATTGAATTTGTGTAAACCTAGGCTAATGTGAATGTTTGTCTCAGTTTTTAACAAATTAATTTAAAAAGTAAAAAAAAAAAAATGAAAAATGAAAAGCTTATAGAATCCTATATAATAAAAGCCTAATATGCTAAGTGTCCAGTCATCTGGTGACCAATCAACTGTTCAACCCATCAAGGCATAATATGCTAATGATATGCTAAGGCTGCTCAACTGCTCGCTATGATGTGCACTCAACCACCAGAGGGCAGATGCTCCGACTGGTAGATTAGCTTGCTTCGGGGGTCTGGTCAATCAGGACTAAGTGAGATGGGCCAAACATACCCTGGAGCTTTCCCGTGGTTACTTCTCAGCTGGCCAACCTCCCATGTCCCTGCCTGGCCAATTGGCCCCAATCTGGACTGGGCCAAATGGAGCTGGACATGCCCTGGAGCCCTCCATCAGTCTCTCCTGAGCTCTGATCTTGCACCAGTGGGGGCCTTTTGCCTGGCCTGTGCCCTCTCACAATCGGGGATTCCTCAGGGGATATCAGGGAGCTAGTTCCGGATCCTGCAGGCCACTCCCCTCAGGAGGGCACCAGACACAGGGCTCATGGCTGGTGAGTACTGCTGGGGAAGCATGAGCCACTCCCATGATTGGGTGTGAGCTTGTGGTAGGTGCAGTTAGTCCAGGATGAGTGGGAGTGGCAGATAGGAGCTGCAGGGGGCATTGGACTTCAGATTTTGGCCAGATCCCCACAGGCTACCCAAAGTAACCCCACTCATGCATGAATTCATGCACCAGGCCTCTAATAGAATATAAAGAAAGGAAATATTTTTGTACAGCTGTACTATGTGTTTTAAGTTGTTTAGTTACAAGAGTAGAAATGGTGAAAAGAAAACTGTTTATCAAGTAAAAACATTACGGTAAGCTAATGTTAATTTATTATTAAAGAAATAAATTATTTAAAAAGAAGTATTTTTATTGATTTCAGAGAGGAAGAGAGGGGAAGGAGAAAGATAGAAACATGAGAAGATAGAAACATGATGAGAAAGATTCATTGATCAACTTCTTCCTGCCCTCCCCTGACTGAGGATTGAGCCTGCAACCCAGGCATGTGCCCTTGACCAGAATCAAACCTGGGACCCTTCAGTCCATAGACTGATTGATGCTCTATCCACTGAGCAAAACTGGCTAGGGCATAAAATATTTTTTATAAATTGATGTAGCCTAAGTGCACAGTGTTTATAAAGTCTACAGTAGCAATGTCCTCGACCTTCACAGTCACTCACCCTCATTCACTGACTCACCCAGAGCAACTTGCAGTTCCAGTCACAGCAAGTGCCCTATACAGGCACACCATTAAAAAAAAATCTGTCATACCATGTTTTTTCTGTACCTTTTTTATGTATAGAAATGCTTAGATACATAAATACTTACCGTTGTGCTATACTTGCCCACAGTATTCAGTACAATAATATGTGTATAGGTTTGTAGCGCAGGAGCAATAGGCTATACCATATAGCTTAGGTGAGTAGCAGGCTGTACCATCTTACACCTTGTGTAAGTGCACTCTTAGATGATCATAGAGTGAAGACATCACCTAATGACACATTTCTCAGAAAGTATCCCTGTGCTTAAGTGGTGCCTGACTATATTTTTGTCTTTGAACATGATTCCTAACACAGGGCTCTTAAACCCCTTAGAATTTCTCAGGTGGTATGATTGTTTTTTGTTCTAAATAGTTAACTTTGGTTGAGCTCCTGTATTGGGGTTGGTCATCAGGAAAACAAAGTAATTATTAGAAACTTTTTTTCAGCCTCACTGTTACTCTCTAGGGAGGGAGAGGGGCTGGAGATGGGAGTTAGTAATTGGTCATGCCTACATGAGGAAACCTCCATAAATATGTCAGTGGTATGGGATTCAAGGTGAACACACACACTTGCTGGCATGGTGACACACCTCAACTGCATGGGGCCAGAAGATCTTATACTCAGGACCCTCCCAGACCTTGATTTGTTGCATCTCTTAATCTGGCTATTCATGTGCTTTATCATTTTTAAAATAAGTTGATAAATGTAAGTATTTCCCTAAGTTCTATGAACTGTCCTAGAAAAAAAAAATCAATGGGGAGGAGGTTATGGAAACCTTTGACTTGTAGCCAAGCAGACAGAAGTTGTGGGTAACCGGGGGACCTACTACTTGAAATTGGCCTGTGATGTAATGAATAGTTTCATGGAACTGAGCCCTTAACCTGTGGAATCTTATGTTATCTCCAAATCGATAGAATCAGAATTGAGTTGCAGGACACTTGGCATGGTATGGGGAAGCCCCACACCTCTGGTGCCTAAGTATTCTAAGTGTGGTAGTTGTATGAGAAAAAACAAAGGAGACACACAGGAGGAAAGGCTGTGTATGAGTAAATATATACTAGTGCACTAGTATATGCAGGTACTTTTATAATGACACAATGTACTGATGAGAAAACCAAGTTCCAGTAAGACAATGTGCCTTAGCCAAAGCAACCGCATCAAATGTAAGAGCTAAGGCCTATCTCTGAGGCCACTGTGTTGGTGGACTGCCTTACACTATGCTGTTCTCCTCCCAGCTCCACCCAAGTGTCATCCGACTTTTGTCCCACCAGCTGCACAGATCCCACACTTAACATGCTGCATGCCTTGAGCTGATGCAGTGTGTTGATTAATATTAAGTGCACACTTGTCTCCCCACTATATTATCTGCTGGCAGTTGTCATTTTAGCATGTCATCTTCACCTCTCACCCCACCACTAATTTGATGCTTATTAACACTAATGAGAAGTGAGGTGGGTTTTTCTTCCTTAAAACAACAGAAATGTATTCTCTGGCAGTTCTGGAAGCAAGGCATCGGAAATCCTTATCCCTGAGCTGAAATCCAGGTGTTAGTGGGCCAACAGTTCCTATGGCAGCTCTGGGGCAGAGTCTGACCTTTGGCTCTTCCAGCCTCTGGTGGCTACTGACATTCCTTCATGTGAGGCTACATCGCTCCAATCTAACTTCTGTCTTTTTTTAAAAAAAATCTATTTTAAAGATTTTACCTTTTAAAGCAGTTTTAGGTTCACAGCAAAATTAAGATGAAGACACAAATTTTCCATATACTCCCTGTCTCCACACATCATAGCCTTCCCCCAGTATCAATATTCTCCATCAAACTAGTACCTTTGTTTTAACTGATGAACCTCCATGAATATATTATAATCACCCCAAATCCATAGGGTTACATTGAGGTTCACTTTGGTGATCCGCATTTTATGAGTTTTGGCAAATGTATAATGAATGGACTCGTATTCATACAGGGTATTTTCACTGCCCTAAAAATATTTTGTGCTTTGCCGATTTGTCCTTCCCTGCCTCCTAATTCTAATCCCTGGCAACCACTGATCTCTTACTGTCCCACAGATTTGCCTTTTCCAGAAGGCCATAGAGTTGGGATCATTGGCTTTTCCCACTTTTTGGCATTTACATGTTCCTTGTGATTTTTCATGGTTTGAGAGCTCATTTCTGTTTGTCACTGAATAACATTGCCTTATCTGGATGCAGCACAGTTTGTTTGCCACCTCCTGAAGGACACATTGTTTGCTTCCAAATTTCGAGTCATGCATAAAGTTTCTGTAAACATCCATACGCAGGGCTTTGCGTGTGTGTGTGTATGTGTGTGTGTGTGTGTGTGTGTGTGTGTGTGTGTGTGTACATAAATTCCTTTGGGGCAAGTACCAAGGAGCACAACTGATGGACCATTTGGTAAGAGTATGTTCAGTTTTATTAGAAGCTGCCAAAATATCTTCCTAAGTGGTCGTACCATTTTGCATTCTCAGCAGCAGTAAATGAGTGTTCCTGTTGCTCCTCATTCTCCCCATCATTTGGTGTTGAGAGTGTTCCAGGTTTTATTCCTCCTAATAGGTGTAATTGCTGTTTTAATTTTCATTTCTCTGAGACAAAGGCATCTTTTAAAGTGCCTGTTTTCCATTTGCATATCTTCTTTGGTGAGGTGTTTGTTAAGGTCTTTGGCCCATTTAAAATATATGGCTGTTTGTTTTCTTATTGAGTTTTAAGAGTTCTTTGTGTATGTTGAATAACAGTCTTGTGGCATGTTTTTTCATTCTCTTGAATGAGAGAGCCTTTCCTAGAGCAAAATTTTTAAATTTTTTTGAAGTCCTGCTTATAGATTATTTCTTTCATGAATTGTGCCTTTGTTGTAGTACTAAAAAGGTATTGCCATATTCAAAGCCATCTAGATTTTTCTCCCCATATTATCTTTTAGTTTATAATTTGCATTTTAAAATTTGGTCTATGATCCTTTTTGACTTAATTTTTATAGAATGTAAGATCTGTGTCTAGATTCTGTTTTTTTTGGGGGGAGGGTATGTGGATGTCTTGTTTCAGCACCATTTGTTGAAAATATTATCTTTATTCTATTGTATTGCCTTCCCTCCTTTTTAGGAGTACTATTTTTTTTCCCAGTGGAAAGAAGCCAGTTTTGAGATGGAATAAAAGGGTAGGCTGTGGTGTTAGATGGACTGGTCTTGATGTTAGATGGACTTTTGGCCCCTTTTGTCTATGAGAACTTAGGGAAGACAATTAGATTTAGTTATTAATATGTAAGCTGATGATTACAATGTGCTAATCTATATATATATAAAAGCCTAAGTGACCATTACAACCAGTCACTATGATATGCACTGACCACCAAGGGGCAGATGCTCAATTCAGGATCTGCCCTCTGGTGGTCAGTGCACTCCAACAGCCAACCTCCCAAGGCCAGCCAACCTTCTGCAGTCCCTTCCCCTGGCCAGCTGGTCTCAATTGGCTCTGATCACTGGCCAGGCCAAGGGATCCCACCTGTGCACAATTTTGTGCACGAGGCCTCTAGTATGAAATAAAACTAGTTTACATATTAAATTTACTTTTTCAACTAGGGATCATGAAACACACACCCTAGGTTGACTGACAATGGACATCAACGCACCCTGAAGTTCATAGGGATGTACAGTGGTACAGTACACCACCATGCAGCGATCACCACTGCAGTGATTCTCATTGCAGTACGTGGACTAACAGCATTGGTATCATCTCAGAACTTGGTAGAGAAGCAAAGATCTGTGGTTTTGAGTGATATTTATAGAAAGGATGGGTGTAGTTATATTGGTTATATTGGTCCTCCAGCTCATTCTGAAGTACTCCAAAGTTTGAGACCCACAGTTGTATTGGAACCTGGCTTTGTGACTGGGAAAACTGCCTCCACTTTCTGGTAACCAATTTATTCACTTAAAAATAGTTGTTAAATCCTCTTCCACCTTTGACAGTCTATACCTCTGCTCTTAGAACTGCTAGTAAATTTATTAATAACTTATGTGCCATGCACTTTGCCAGCTGCATGATATACAGAATTTTAAAAAAATTATAGAAAATATAAAACAGGTTTAATCCACGATGTAACTTGTTCAAGGATACTAAAGTAGTTCATTATGAAGTTAGGACACCAACGATGCCACTCTTCAAAGCTGTGGGCTGGGTCACTTTGCTACACAAACCCATGGGGATGGGAGCCAGCATTGCTGACCTGGTTCTCACTCACAGTCAGGATCAATGAATTCTGGATTTCACTCAGTAGTCTTTCACCAGATTTCCAGCTGATTAAACGAAGGCTAACAGGAGGAGATTATTCTCTTCCAGTGGAGAATAGATGTATAACAATACATATATCTCTGAGTTGTGGTTATAAAACCCTTTATTTTGTATAGCACTTCCCCCACCCCAAAGTGTCTGATTCTGTGCAAGGTGAATATTTGCTTTACTTCACCATGCACCTAGGGAGATTTGGTTAGAAGTAGCCACCCCATTGACACTTTTTAAAATACATCTCATAATATAGTGTACATAACTTTAAATGAAAATCAGGAAAAACTGGATTGAGTTTCATTTCTTTTAAATCTTTATTCCTTATCTCAAGATGATATTTAAAAAATCCCTGCTTATTTCCCAAGGGTTTAGTGGGGGAAAAAAAGTATGATAATATTAGAATATTATTATTTATAAGTATGTAATCTTTTTAAATTTTTAGTACTTTATGTGTAAAGAATCTACAATCTAAAAGTTTTCATAAGAAAGCAAATAATTTTTGCAAGTATATACACCACAGCCTTTAGCACAAAGAAGGATCAGAACACACACTTCATTTAGACGTTAAAATAGAATAAATGGAAACTATGTTTATTTCTATTTTCTCTTTTTGAAAACATTTTACCCTTTAACAGAACTTGATCTTTTATGCATGCTTATTTATGCTTATTTTCTCATTTTAACTTTTTAGTAATTAAAAAGTGTCAATGCAATGCTTAATATGCTCCAAACACTGGACTAGTTACTAGGAAAAAGAAGAGCTTACTTTTAAGAGATGCAATCAGACTCATATATAAAATTCAATGATGACAAAGTGTGATAATTCCTGTGATAAGGGGTGTTGAGAAAATGGATGGATTTTAGCTGAAACGTAAGCGACAGAATCAATAGAATTTGTTGATTGTTTGGTTGTGGGAGATCAGGGAGGAGAAACCAAGGATGATCTTGGCTTGGAAAGCTGAGTAGATAGTGCTTTCATTCAGTGGGAAAGGGATTTTGAAGAGTAGAAGGTTTGCATGAGAAAGAGATGTTCAGTATAGAGTACAATTAGGATGCACTGTCTTTAAGACGCCCAAATAGAAGTGCAAATTGGTAAGTTGATTTATATGAGTTGCATCCCAGAAATAGAGGTTTTTAAACTTGGGGATTAGAATTTAAGAGTCATGAGCATATGGATTATAACTTTTCCATCTTCATAGTTTGACAGTTATATAATTCCGTTCAAGGATAAAATATACTTGAAATATATGAATCTATGAGCATTTAAAAATATATTTTTATTTCAGAGAGGAAGTGAGAGGGAGAGATAGAAACATCAATGAGAGAGAATCATTGGTGGGCTGACTCCTGCATGCCCACACTGGGATGGAGCCCAGGGCATGTGTCCTGACTGGGAATCGAAATGTGACCTCCTGGTTCATAGGTCAATACTCAACCACTGAGCCACACCAGCTGGGCTCTGAGTATTTTTAGTTAACATTCATGGATTCCTCTTTAAAATGATTTGATAAAAGCATTATTCCAATAATAAAGTCTGAATAGGGTTTATCCATCATCTTTCATCATTCAAATGATGGAAAAGCAGGGATATACCCTCACACAAACTGAAAATTCATTCCAAGGAGATGAATGGGAGTCATACATGCCAAAAGAGAAATCTCAGCCTCCTCCACTGAAAAGCTTCCCTTATCACAGATCAGCAATATCAGAGAAAACAGGGCTCAACAAGCAAATACCTTGTTTGGATGCTCAGAGAGTAAAGCTGGGTCGATATTTTAATATGCATCCTACAAACTATGGATTCAGAAAGCATTTCTTCACACTGTGCTGATTCTTAATAATCAATACTTAGCACACATTTCATTTTAGATTAATTGCTCTTAAAGACCCATTTAATACATAAACCCAAAATTGCACTTCTGAAAACCTGAAGTTTCAAATTTTGTTAGAGGCTCTGATCCCTACTACTCTCATCCTTCATCTCCACCCTGCTCAAGCCACTCATATTTATCCCTTCTGACCTGTTTAAAGGTACATACAATAGCTTATTAAATCTTAAGAAATGAACATGTCTTTTTATAAATTTTCAGAGGCCTTATTTACCATTAAAATACTAAAATACATTTAAAAATGAACATAAAAGATTCCAAATTCAGGCTTTACCCAGATGCATCGTAGTTTTAACTGTTATCAAATTAACCGGTTTCCTTTGTAAATGTATCCCCCCTACAGTGAATATCTTCAGGGGAGGCATAGTTCGCATCTATTGAATTGCTTTCTGTAGCAAATCAGGAGTGTAATTGCTGGGTCAAAGAAATATTCACTTGCATTTTCATATTACTTTCCAAAATTTTGAACCATTTGCTGCTTATTTGCTGCTTAGGAACACTTGTTTTGTAGCTTTTAAATCCATAGCCTCACAAATCTCATTTCTCCATCCTGCTGAGCACCAATTTCTAGGCAAAGTTGAAAATGTTCATTTTAGATCATTTTACTGTAGTGCTATTAAAACATTTTTATTGGGGATATAGGAAGGAATTAGAAGTTTTATTTAATTTTAGGTAGTATTATAAACAAGAATAATATTAAGAAATATCAGTTGTGTGTGTTGGCATAGAGTTTGTGCAATCAGAGTTACTGACTGATGGATTAGAATGTGGGGCAGTGTGAACCCTATTCAGCTGGACTAGTGAGTCTGTCTGACTGTCAGCCCTCCCTGGGAAGTCATCCTCAGCGAGGAAGACAGATAGTGAGTTAATAATATAGTGGATAAACTGTAACTAAGATTTAGTAGTTTACTCTAAAGAAGGGTTTTGAAACTATTCAACTTATAGCTTATCTTTTCACCATCAACTGCCAATTGATTTAAATATTAGACACTAAAAAGAAGGAAATTTTGAATGGCTAAAAATTACAGAGGTGTTCAATGCTTCTTATAATCAAAGAAATACAATTTGAAAGAAGTAGATCTCATTTTATACCCAAGATTGTCAAAGATTGTAATGTTATCCAATTCTTGGTGTCAGCCAAGATATGGAGGAAAGAAAATGTTACTTCTGGCGAACGTGTGAAATGGTGCCTTGTTTCTGAAGGGCGATCTGACAACACCTCGAGAAGTTAAGTATGAGTGTTGCATACAAGCCAGCGTTCTGCTCATTCATGTCAGCAGTCAGACAAGGGCAAGGCTGTTTATCCTGACATAGTTTGAGATGGGCAATCGAGGTGCCCATGTCCAGGGTAATGAATAACTAAATGTGATACTGGGACAGAAAATCAGATGGACTGATTTCAAAACACAGCCTTGTGTGAAATTATTAATAAATAGAGAAAGATCCCTAGCATGATGTTATTTAGGTAAATTAAAATATTTAAAATAAAGATATGCTATATATGCATATGTATATTTAAGGAGATATTACAGCCCTGGTCAGTGTTTAGAGTGTCAGTCCAAAGACCAAAACAAAGGGTCATGGTTTAAATTCCTGGTCAAGGGCATTTACCTCGGTTGCAGGCTCCATTCCCTGGTTAGAGTCAGGGTGCATGTAGGAGGCAACCAATAGATTTATCTCTCATATCGATGCTTTTCTCTCAAGACTCTTCCCCTCCTTTCTCCCTTCCACTCTCTCTTAAAATCAATGGAAAAATAGCCTTAGGTAAGAATTACAAAAAGAAAAAGAGAGATTATAATAAATAAATGCAAGCAGCCAACTTTCTCTCCAAATGAAGCTTTACCAATGACATACTTCAAACATCTTTGAGTAGGATTCTATAAGGGAGGAAAGAGTAGTGAGGGAAAGACTGAGGGAAAATACAATAAAATTCAATAACCATGAGCTTTAATCTAAGGAATGTGTTTAACTCAACAATTTGTATTAGAGATTAAAATAGAAAGAAAATAAACAGAAAAAGGAAAGAAATAAGTAGGAGGGAGGATAGAAAGACACAAAGAGAGGTACCATAGATATGAAGATTGGTATACACAAAGACATACAAAGAAAGGAAATAAGAAAAACTACAATATAATATTTTTTTCAGACTGTGAAATCTACATAAAAATTAAACTTAGTTTCTCAAAAAATGCAGCTATAAAAACTTTGTGAGCAAATTTAAAAAGCAATGCTGGGAAAAATT
Organism: Pipistrellus hanaki; assembly: GCF_964339955.1. NCBI lineage: Eukaryota > Metazoa > Chordata > Mammalia > Chiroptera > Vespertilionidae > Pipistrellus > Pipistrellus hanaki. The sequence goes on along the minus strand of NC_140516.1, from coordinate 8,973,001 downwards.
TTGCAAATATATTATAGCTACAGGATTGTTTTCTTTGGCATATTAAGAAATCTTATATACTGATAACCCAATATTAAAAACACACACATTTATAGTACAGATAGGTTATAGGAAAATAGTATAAATATCTAATAATTAAATGAAGTTACCTAAATTTTATTAGAATTAAAGCAATTTAATTGCTGAACAGAAACAGTAATTTGATTTGTTCACCTATTAAATTAGTACAAAGTTTCACAATGCCCACCACTGATAAATAGAAGGATTTTGGAAATTTTTTTATTTTTTATTTTTTTTATTTTTAATAAATTTTTATTGTTCATATTATTACAAGTGTTCCTTTCCCCCCCGCTTCCCACCCCACCCTCTGCCCTTTCCCCACTCCCCATTGTCCTCATCCATAGGTGCACAGTTTATGTTCAGTCTCTTCCCACATTCCCCTCTTCCCTTTTCCCCAAGAATCATCAGTTCACTCCCCTTCCATACCTCTGATTCTATTATATTCAACAGTTAATATTGTTCATCAGATTTTTTTTTTAATTTCCTTGGTTTTTAGATTCCCTTGTTGATAGTTACGTATTTGTTGTTCATAATTTTTATCTTTATTTACTTTCTCTTCTGAAAGAACCCCCTTCAGCAATTCATATAATTCTGGTTTGGTGGTGATGAACTCCTTTAGCTTTTTTTTATTAGTGAAGCTCTTTATCTGACCTTCGATTCTGAGTGATAGCTTTGCTGGGTAGAGTATTTTTGGCTGTAGGTTCTTGCTATTCATCACCTTGAATATTTCTTGCCATTCCCATCTGGCCTGCATGGTTTCTGTTGAGAAATCAGCTGACAATCGTATAGGTGCTCCTTTATAGGTAACCACCTGCTTAGCTCTTGCTGCTTTTAATATTCTCTCTTTGTCCTTTGCTCTTGGAATCTTAATTATGATTTGTCTTGGTGTGGTCCTCTTTGGATTCCTCTTATTTGGAGTTCTGTGTGCTTCCTGGACTTGTAAGTCCAATTCTTTCCCCAGGTGGGGGAAGTTTTCTGTCACTATTTCTTTCAGTATGTTTTCGATATCTTGCTCTCTCTCATCTTCTGGGACCCCCATGATTCTGATGTTGGATCGTTTGAAGTTGTCCCAGAGGTTTCTTACATTATCTTCAATTTTCTGGATTCTCTTGCCTTCTAGCTTCTGCAGAGGAGTGTCTTCTGGCTCTTTATGTTCCAAATCTTTGACTTGATTCTTGCGATCTTCTATTCTGTTTTTAGGACTCTGTAGAATATTTTTTATTTCAGACAATGTATTCTTTATTTCTTGTTGATCCCTTAGCATTTCTTGTTGATCCCTTTTCATATCCTCATAGGTCTCATTTATTTTATCGGCCTTTTCTAGGAGTCTCTTGAAAAACCCTATAAGTGTGGTTTTGAACTCTATATCCAGTCGCTTTTTGTCCTCCATTTCTTTCGTTTGTGATCTATTTGGTTTAGGCATTTTCGCAGGCAGCTTTCCTGATGGGGGCGGAGTTTCAGGGTGGAGCCTACAGCCTTGGCTTCCGTCAGCCCCGCCCTATGCGACTCCTGAGACTCAGGGTCCTTCAGTACTTGTTGCAAGCGCCTCTGAGAGAAAGGTGCCCTCGATTTTCGCCTGCTACCAAACAGTGTAAGCTCTCCCGCAATGGGCCCGAAACTGGGGTTCAGTTCAGTTGGAAGTGGAGTTGGAGGTGGCGTTCAGAGCAGTCTGGAGCCTGTCTCCTTCCCGCCAGGGCAGTCCTACGGCACAGCCGGCCGGCCCTTCTCTGCGCGCTGTGTGCGCGCCTCTGGGACCTCCTTTCGCTGCTTCCCCGAGTACCGCCTTACAGCCCAGCTCCCTCTGGATGAGCCTGGGTCCCCGGGGTCTGGCCTAGAACGGGGGTTCAGAGCAGTTGGGGGCCCAGCACAGTCCGAGTGTTTATCTCCTTCCCGCTAGGGAACGCCAGCCAGGCACTGGGCCTCCCTCCTCTCCGGCTCTGTACTCTCCGCGCGCGCGCCGCGTGTCTCCGTACCTTAGGCTTTTACAGCTCCTCCGTGCTTCCTTCTGGTTTTCTCCTTGCTTCTCGTTGTAGAATTTCCAGTCAGTTGACTTTCCTGTAGTTCTGGGTAATGTCCATTTTATATTTTAGTTGTATTTTATTGAAATTGTTGCGTGCGGCTGCGGCTAGGTGCCTACCCGAGCAGCCATCTTGGATTCTCCCCCCGGATTTTGGAAATTTTATACACTGTTGAAGGGAGTATATAATTGATATAACCTCATTAAAGGACAATTTAGCAATATAAATAAAAACATAATGCATATTCTTTGTGATATAATGGAAAATTTCCTATCTATTTATTAACATTCTAGAAGCTTGGTGCACAAAATTAGTGTGTGTGGGGGGGCAAGGGGGGTGGCGGGTGTCCCTCAGCCCGACATGCATCCTCTCCAATTCAGGACTCCTCTGTGGCAGTCAGACAACCCTCTCACAATCCAGAACCACTGGCTCCTAACCACTCACCTGTCTGCCTACCTAATGCCCCCAACTTCCTTCCTCTGATTGCCCCCAACAGCCCTCCCCTGCTGGCCTAGTTGCTTCCAACTGACCTCCCCTGCCAGCCTGCTCACCTCAATGGCCCTCCCTGTCAGACTGGTTGCCCACAACTGCCCTCCCCTTACCACCTGATTGCACTTAACTGCCTCTGCCTCGGCCCTATCACCATGGTTTTGTCTGGATGGAAGTCTGATGTCTGGTATATGGCCATCAACCTGGTCTAAATAGCATATTACCCTTTTATTAGTATAGATGTGGAAATATACACATATTTACCATCTGTGTAATTTGGGCAATTTATTTAGCTTTTATGTACCTTGGTTTTCTCATTTATAAAAGTAAGATAGTAATAGTGACTACCTCTTAAAGTTAGCTTGTGTATTAAATGAGTTTTTATATGTAAATTACTTAGAATAGTGCCCGGTGCATAGTAATAATCAATAATAAAAGCGTGCCAAGACCGGTTTGGCTCAGTGGATAGAGCGTCGGCCTGCGGACTCAAGGGTCCCGGGTTCGATTCCGGTCAAGAGCATGTACTTTGGTTGTGGGCACATCCCCAGTAGGGGGTGTGTAGGAGGTGGCTGATTAATGTTTCTCTCTCATCGATGTTTCTGACTTTCTATCCCTCTCCCTTCCTCTCTGTAAAAAAATCAATAAAATATATTTAAAAATTTATAAAAGCGTAATATCCAAATCGACTGATTGACCAAACAGCAGAACAACTGTCTGGATGACTTTCCAGATGACCATGCTATGACACCCACTGGCAGCAGGCCAGCCAAGGTGGGTGCTATGCGACTGGTCTGGGACCCAGCCATGATCACCCTGCAGATGGAGACCCAGGCCACTGGCCAGTGGGTTGATCAATCAGTTGAGGGGCCCCATGATCACCACAAAGAGGGAGGCCCAAGCCACTGACCCGCAGGCTGTGGCAGGTAGTCAGGGCCTACCTCTTTGGGGTGATCAATCGCAGGGCTCCCAGTCTGTGAGAGGGCACAGGTTGGACTGAGAGACCCCCCTCCCCACCTTAAGTGCATGAATTTCATGCACTGGTCCCATATAATAAAAGCCTAATATGCAAATTGACTGAACAGCAGAATGACCAGTGGAATGATTGTTTGCTATGATGCACACTAACCACCAGGGGGCAGACACTCAATGCAGGAGCTAATCCCTGGTGGTCAGTGTGGGAGCGCCACTCAGCCAGAAGCCAGGCTCATGGCTGGTGAGTGCAGTGGTGGTGGCAGGAGCCTTTACTTGTCTCTGCAGTAGTGCTAAGGAGCACTGAGCCAAGCAGTAAGGAGCAGCAAGCAGGCAGGTGGTAAGAAGTGAGGTGTCCCAGAATGAGAGAGGGTGCAGGCTGGGCTGAAGATCTCCACCCCCAGTGCACAAATTTTGTGCACCAGGCCTCTAGTAATAATAATAACAGCAATATTAGAAACACCACTATTTCTGCTATTGCTAGTTGTATTTATTGCAACATTATTTAAATAGTGAAAACAATCACCAAAACATTAATTTTCATTAGTAGAATGCCAGTTGCCAAAACTGGTTTGGCTCAGTGGATAGAGTGTCAGCCTGTGGACTGAAAGGTCCTGGGTTCAATTCCGGTCAAGGGCATGTACATTGGTTGCGGGCACATCCCCAGTAGGGGGTGTGCAGGAGGCAGCTGGTCCATGTTTCTCTCTCATCAATGTTTCTAGCTCTCTATCCCTCTCCCTTCCTCTCTGTAAAAAATCAATAAAATATATTAAAAAAAAAGAATGCCAGTTAAATTTGTTTTGGTATATCCATCCAATGACATTTTCTATGTTTGTAGTGAGATGCAAGTTTCCAATTATACATTATTAAGTGAAAAAAGAGAAACGCAGAGCCATGTATATTCTAAGTTTGCATTTATATGAAAGAGAATGGATGTCTTTCTCTTGTCTTCAAAGATAAATTAATTTCACTAATATGTGGAATCTAATGAAAAAAATAAACTAAAAAACAAAATAGAAACAGACTCACAGATACAGAGAACAGACTGACAGCTATCTGAGGGGAGATGTATTGGGGAGCTGAATGAAAAGGTGAAGGGATTAAGCAACCCGCCCCCCCCCAAACTCACAAAAGCTCATTTGCACAGACAACAGTATGGTGACTGCCAGAGGAAAAAGGTGGTGGGGAGGTAGGAAAACATGAAGGAGGGATAAATGGTGGTGCAAGGAGATTTGAGTTGGGATGGCGAACACACAATACAATATGCAGATAATGTATTATAGAATTTTATGCCTGAAACCTACAGAATTTAATTAACTGATGTCACACCAATACATCCCATAAAAAAAGAAATAAAAGGAAGGATGTAAGATGTTTATATATGAGAAGATATACTTATTTTTTATAGAGATGGAAATGTGAAAGTCTTTAAACTGCTCAAATCTTGAGTCCTTTGTTATACTTATAATGATAAAAGCACTGTCATAGTAAATATAAAAAAGAAAATATTTATAGGTATGGAGAACCACTCTCATTATATTCCTAAGTGGAAATAGCCTGCTACAACAGTAAATATTGATTCATGCTGCTATTCATGTACCCACAGACATGTACAGTTCTGGAAAGTTAAATGGCAACAGGTAAATATTGATTATTTCTGGGGAGTAGCATTCTTAGACGTTTAAGTTTTCAAAAAATGACATTCTGGATTTAATTTCAGCTTTGAAAATTCCTAGCCATATGAAATTAGTCTATTTAAATATGTTTCCCCCCCTGAGCCTTTGTTTGCTTATCTGCAAAGCTGAGAATCAAATTAAAAACAAATATGCAAATCTTTTGGCAATTCTGTCAACTCTTACAAATGTTAGTCGCTAACATTATAAACTCGTGTGAGAGCATCATGTTCAGTGATGGTTGAAAATATTTTATAAATTAGAACATCAAACAAAGATCCTGATGTGATTAATTATTCATTGCACAGCCAGTCATGTTCAAAAGGTGTGCTTGCTCCGCCAGTTCCTTCTTCAGCTTCTGGCAAAGCGCATGGCTCTGTCTCATCACACGGCTGTTCCCTTCTGCTGTCATGCTCAGATTGTCCACAACAACGCGTGTAGCATAACAGAGGACCGACTCATTCTATCTGAGTTACGTGGACTACAATTTACTAATCATAGCTTTTATCTAAAAGAAATATTTTCATATTTTTTCCTTGTCTTTAGGAGATGCTGAGTTTGGTTATAATAGGGAGGGTGTAAAGTGGATTTAAAATGGACTTGAGTGAGTTCCTTTCCTTTGCTTCCCATTTCATATTGCTTCTGGGAAACTGAATTCTCTATCAGGAAACAGTGTGCCGGATGCCTTTTTGATGTGGGTACAGTCAGATAAGCAGAATATAAAACTGAGGTGTCTGCAGGGCCACGCTTCCTCAAAGGCGAGCGGGGAAAGTCCTTGCTGTCCCTCCTAGCTCTGGTAATTCCAGGTACTTCTTGGTTTGTGGCCACATCACTGCAATCCTTGCATTCCGTCTTTGCATGGCCTTCTGTCTCTCTCCTTCTCTTCTGTGTTTTGAAAAGATACTCTGGGCCCACCCATGTAGTTCGAAACGCTCTCATCTAGATCCTGCACTTACTCACTTGTGCGAAAGTTCTTTTCCAAATAAGATCGCAGGGAGAGGTCTCAGGACATGTTTTCTTGGGAACCTTCATTCAATCTACGATAGGAAAGTTTCCACATGTGTGATCTGTCACAGCTGCACATCCTGGGCCATGCTTTTCTGTCCTTAAGGTATAGGTCCTTTGAGTCATGTGATAGATCCCTGTTTTATAGAAGCCAAAACCAACCAATCAAACAAAAAGCTCCAATGGATAGCCCTCATTGTCAGTTAACTAATTTCTTTTTTTTTAAAAAAATATATATTTTATTGATTTTTTTTTTACAGAGAGGAAGAGAGAGGGATAGAGAGTTAGAAACATCGATGAGAGAGAATCTTCGATCAGCTGCCTCTTGCACACCCCCTACTGGGGATGTGCCCACAACCAAGATACATGCCCTTGACCGGAATTGAACCTGGGACCTTTCAGTCAGCAGGCCGATGGTCTATCCACTAAGCCAAACTGATTTCAGCAGTTAACTAACTCTGTGCCACTACTGGGAATTCACATTTGCACTCTGGCTTTGCCCAGGAGGTGAAGTCTGAAACCACCAAAGCAGGCACTACTAGCTGTAAAAGGAGCCACTTCAGCAGGCTCTGGTAGTTTCTATGGAAGGCCAAGGCATATAAATGCTGTTTTTCCTTTGATTGTGAGAAATATTGTTCCTGCCTTTTTTTTTTTTTTTTTTTTTTTTTTTTTTTTTTTTTAACTGTTTGGTTTTCAGTTCACATGCTCAACAATCTTTCTGTTTTTGTTTTTGTTTTCTTCATTATTCAGGCCTTATGCTTATAGACATAAGAATTTAAAATTGTTCTAGTCTTTCTGAACTAAACTTTTATTTTCACGATGTTATTTCTGATGATCCAAATATGGATTCCTTTATGACTATTGATCATAAACTTTTTCTAGCTCTTTTCAATATTTAATCTTTTGTGTACCCTGCTGAGCACTTTTTAACTATGATGCTTAATCATATTTGGGATCTTGTATGTGTTTGTGTGTTGTTGTTTTTTAAATATAGAAAGTTCATGAATAAAGGAACAGCAAAACACAAACTTGTAGCATAACGCACAGGTAGCTGGTAGGTGCTTGAGGTGTGTGCAAATGTGTGTTTTTAAAAAATAGTTTTTATTGACTTTTCATAGAGAAAGGGAGAGGGAGAGAGAGATAGAAATAGCAATGATGCAAGAGAATTATCTATGAACTGCCACCTGCACGACCCTTACTGGGGCTCGAGCCTGCAAACTCGGCATGTGCCCTGACGGTAATGGAGCTGTGACCTTCTGATTCATAGGTAGACACTCAACCACTGAGGTAAATTGGCCAGGCCAAATGTGTGTTCTATGTATTCTTGCATTACTCATTTTATCTGGATGCAGTTTTGTGTTTTCTTTCTTTCTTTCTTTTTTTCTTTTTTTTTTTTAAATCAATCTTTATTGTTCATATTATTACAAAGGTTCCTCATTTCTTCCCCCCTCCACCAGGTTCCCACCCCACCCTCCGCCCCCTCCCCATCCCCCATTGTCCTCATCCATAGGTGCAGTTTATGTTCAGTCTCTTCCTCCCTCCCTTTCCCCGATAGTAAATCCCTTTTCAGATAATAAATCAGTTACTTAGCATTTTTTCATATCAATAATACCTCCACATGCCTAATGATACATTTCACACAAAAGACATTTTCAAATAGGTCAACCAGCCTCATCCAGGCCCCACCCAAGGCACTCACAGATCAACACCCCAGCCCTATATTAACTCAACACATCCAGATCTAAGCCTTCATCACTTGATTCAGCAGACCCTCAAGTTCCCACAAAAGTTTCCAGCCATGTCTGAGAGGCAGCCATGGGGCAGGGGCAGGCGAGGAGTGAGCTGTTCCGGGCCTGGATGCTCCGGGCCTGGCCTCTGTTGCTCTGGTTCGTTCCACAACCAGCTGCTCCGGGTCTGGTCACTGCCGCTCCCAACCTAGTTGCTCTGGACTTGGCTGCTGCTGCTCCGAAACTGGCCGCACCCGACCCGGCTGCTCTGGGCCCAGCTGCTCCGGGCCAGGCCGCTCCTGGCCTGTTCGCTCCCAGCCTGGCAGCTGCTGCTCTGGGCCTGGCCACTCCCAGCCTGGCAGCTGCTGCTCCGGGCCTGGCCGCTCCCAGCCTGGCAGCCTCTGCTCCGGGCCTGGCTGCACAAGACCCGGCTGCTCCGGGCCTGGCCATTCCCAGCCTGGCAGCCGCTGCTCCGGGCCTGGCTGCACCCGACCCTGCTGCTCTGGGCCTGGCTGCCCCGGGCCCGGCCACTCTGAGTCTGGCCGCTCCCAGCCTGGATGCTCCGGGCTAGGCTACTGCTGTTCTGGGTCTGGCTGCTCCCAACCCAGCTGCTCTGGGCCCGGCTTCTCCGGGCCCAGCCACTCCACGTCTGGGTGTTCCTGGACTGGCCACCCTGGGCTTGGCTGCCTCCGCCTCAGGCCTGGCTGCCACTGCCCCAGGTCTGGTTGCTCCAGTGCGGGCTGTTGTTGCTCTGGTTCTGGCTGCTGCTGCTCTGGGGCCTGGCCACTGCTGCTCTGGGCACGGTTGCCGCTGCCTTGTGCCTGGGCACTCTAGGCCTGGCTGCTGCTGTTCCAACATTCTGTCCTTTTTTTTTTTTTTTTTAAACGCATATATGTTGCAATGTTGGCTGGTGAGTTGAGTTCTGACTTAGTCTTTGATTTTTCAAGATCTTCTTTGTATTCTTTCTTAAGTAATTTTACTATCTTTTGCTCTCACTTGATTTCTTCACATTGAGAACTTCTTTGGTTTCTTCCTCTTTGTCCTGGGAGCTCAGCAGGTTGGCCTGTGGCACCCCTTTGTTCTCCGCGGGCTCCCGTGCTGCTCCAGCCTGTTGCCGGGGTCAGCGCTGCCCAGGAAGCAGCCCAAGGCCTTGGCTCCATTGCCCGCGCTCAGAGGTCGAAGGCTCAGGGGCACCCCCCCTCCCTGGGGGCCCCGTCGCCCGGCTCCCTGCCTGCGCCCGGCTGGCCGGTGTCCGGCAGGGGCTCCTGCTCCCTGTAGCATTCCTCCAGTCTGGAGCTTTTTTTTTTCCTCTTTCCCGCTAGGGGAGTCTAGGATCAGAGTCAACAGAATGTCCTCTGTGCGCAGTGCGCGCAACTCTGGGGGCTCCGCTTTTCGCCACTCCCCTGGGATTCTGCCTTACAGCCCCATCTCCCCCTGCTTGAGCCTGGGTCCCCAGGTTCTGGTCCAGGACTGGGGTTCAGAGCAGTCTAAACTGGGGCCCAACACAGCCGGGGCTCCCATTTCCTTCCCTCCAGGGCAATCCCGCATCAGAGTCAACATTCCTTCCCTTGCAAGCAATGTGCGCGACTCCGGGGGGCTCGGCCTTTCGCTGCTCTCCCAGGACTCCACCTCACAGCCCCGTCTCCCTCTATTTGAGCCTGGGTCCCCAGGGATTGGCCCAGAACTGGGGTTCAGAGCAGTCCAGACTGAGGCTCAGCGCTGCCGGAGGCCCTGTTCCTTCCAGCTAGGGTAATCCAGCATCAGAGTCAACATTCAGTCCTCTGCGGGCAATGTGCGCGACTCCGGGAGCGCTGCTTTTCGCTGCTCGCCTGGGATTCTGCCTCACAGCCCCGTCTCCCCCTGCTGGAGCCTGGGTCCCCAGGGTCTGGTCCATAACTTGGGGCTCAGCTCAGCGCTGCCGGTTCAGGGGTTCAGCCCAGGCTGGGGGTTTTATTTCCTTCCTGCTAGGGAACGCTGGGCAGCACCCAGCCCTCTCCTCCTCTCCGGCTGCGACCTCTCCATGCGCGTGCGTGTGAGCGCGCAGCATGTATCCGTACCTTAGGCTTTTTTTCAGCTCCTCTGATTTTCCTTCTGGTTTTCTCTTTCCTTCTTGTTGTAGAATTTTCAGTCAGTCGACTACCTGTAGCTCTGGGCGATGTCCACTCTACATTTTAGTTGTATTCCATTGAAATTGTTGTGTGCTGCTGCGGTTAGGTGTCTACCTGAGCAGCCATCTTGGATTCTCCCGCAGTTTTGTGTTTTCTGTTGGACAAAATTGTACATGAGCAAACATATAGTTTACATGAGCAAACATATAGTTTAACCCACTAGGTACCAGGTTATATGCAAGATACATTATAAAAAAAATTCATTCATATTGTTCTCTAATAGTCTTGTTGGAGAATTGTTTTCAAAACAAGCATTCTAGAACTGTCCATACTAGAGTATTAACAATGGCACTATTTGTAAGAACCCTAAACTGGAAACTATCCAGGTAGGATAGTTTCAACAGTAGGATGGGTAAGTACATGTTGGTTATCACAGGATGGAATACTATACAGCACTGAGGATGAGTGATCCACACCATACACACACAAATATGGATGCATCTCACAAAGATGAAACTGAGCAAAAGACAAAAGACATAAAACTGTATAACCTGAGTGATTCCATTTATGCAAAAGACAAAAATAGACACAAGTAATGTATGATGTTGGAAGTTAGGGAAGTTGTAGGGAGGTTATGGGGGGGAGGCTTCCATGGTGCTGGTTAAACAAATGAGTTCACTGTGAAAATTCATTAACTGCACACATAAAGTACATGCATTTTCTGTATGCCTATTATACTTCAATAAAGATCTTTTTAAAAAAAATCTGTGAAAACAAGAAAAAATGGCACCAGCTGCACCAGGAATCAAAGTATTAGAGTCTGAACACTTGTTCTGGCATTTGTAATTGTATGGCTTCAAGAGAGTAACTCAATTCTCTCTTTTTTTTTGCATTTTAATTTCTTTATTGGTTAAGGTATTACATATTTGTCCCCATCCCCTCATTACCTTTCCAAACTCCCCTCCTCTACTCATGCCCTCAGCCCCCTGTTGTTGGTCCACTGGTTATGCTTATATGCATGCATACTAGTCCTTTGGTTGATCTCTTCTCCTTAGCCTCACCCTCCCCTACCTTCCCTCTGAGTCTGATCTATGCTTCCCTGTTTCTGATCATTAGTTTATGTTGTTCATTATTTCCCATAGATGAGTGAGATCATGTGATATTTATCTTTCTCTGACTGGCTTATTTAACTTAATTCTCTTATGTCTCAGTCTCCTCACTTGTGCCATGAGGATAAAAAATAACACTTCATGGGGCTGTTGGGAAGATTAAGTGATTTAGAAATGTAAATCACTCAGAACAGCATCTAGTACATCTTACATTCTGTGTAATATTTGCATTGTTCAGTTTGATAACCTATAATTATATTGAAATGATATTTTTGGAATATCTTTTCATATTTGCTTACTTCTTAAAGATTTAAGTGTCCAAGAGGTCCATCTGATTTCCAGAAATTTTCATATTCCTATTGTTGGAACATTTAAAATTGGTTGAGGAAGGAGACCAAATTACTGGGCTTATGACCCTATTTTAATCCTATATGTTATTTCTTTCCTTTTTATTCTATGTATTATATATTTTTCCTCTCTTTTTTCCTTTTATTTTTGGCCCATTTATTTTCATGGGTTCCTGTGTTTTAAATTTTTTCCTCTAAATTCATCTTAATTTCCTCTTACCGATTAGGTGATTTTTAGATATGACTTATTAATATTAAATTTATATGCTTTTTGTAACATTCCATCTTTGTTTCTTCTACCTACAAATTACTTTGGCAAAAACATTCTTTTTTTACCCATAGCTATTGCTACTTTTGCCCTTAAATTTATGTTTCCTTTCTTTCAATAGGCACTCTAATTCTTTTATGCCAAGAACGCTCACTTCTTGAGAGCTCTTCTACTTTTATTCTGATTTATCACTCTGAATAACTTTTTAAAGGGAGGAGAACTAGTAGAATATTTATGTTCTGTGTTATACATAAAAATGTATTCTTGTTGTCTTAAAAGTAACCAGAGTATAGCCATGTATTATAGTTGCTTACTGAATTTTTGGGTCATAGCTTTTCTTCAAATTTCTATAATTACCTTTGTTTCATTTTTCTTCTGGCATTTGATTTTTCTTTGTCTTTCTCAGTGATATAAGAAGCCTCTACCACATTCATGCTGAATGGTTGGAGGTATATCTTTGGAGGTACATGCTGCCACTGCTCAGAGCATCATCATTCCCCAGGTGACAGAGAACTCAGCCTGTATAACTCTGAAGAATCTACAACAATATATGCATCTCCTGTACCCATTTGAAGTTTTTCTGAGCTTTGTCCCTGGGGCTGATCTGGGCTACAGGCGTGGATTTGTAGAATTCTTATTATTGTTTCCATTTCCCAAGATCTGCTCTGGGATTTGGCTGCATCCCAGATCAGCCCCAGGGACCTGAGACTATCTACACTTGGTCTTCCAGTCTTTGGGTTCTTGGCTATCTCCTGTCCTGTGGACTGGCTCAGTTTCTGTCCTCTGTTTTGGGGTCCTGAGCTCAGGTCTCATACTTTGAAGTCTCTGGTTTTGGTTCTGGGATCAGAGCTTGGCTTTGAGTCCAGGGATCTGTCTCATCCTGAGTGTATTTAGTGATTAGAGTGTGGAAGGAAGGCAGTGATCCATGACCCAAACCTAAAACTGTATCACCATCTGTTTGGTAGACAAGAGTTTCCTTCATCTCCTTGGCCCTGATTATGGATGGGACGGGGGTGGGGTGTCTTCTTTCTGGGGAAGCTGGGTTATCCTGAGGTCAATCCCCTATCAATCCCCTTACCTCGTTCTATAAATCCTGCAGAGGAGCCCATCTATATATATAAAAGCCAAGCAACCGAGAATGATCAGAACAACCATAACAACCTGAATGAGTGGTCACTATGGCACTGTGGCCATCCAACCTCTCACAGTTCCTCCCCCTGGCCAGCCCCGCCCCTGATCAATCCCCCATCCTGATCAGAGGCAGCCAACCTTCTTCGTCCCCTCCCCCAGCCAGCCAGCCCTGGTCTGGCTCAATCAGGGTGGGCCGGCTGGATCCCATCCATACACAAATTTGTGCACCAGACCTTTATTCTGGTCTATAACAGGTTTTGTCCAAGGATCATCCATCCTCAAGGCCTGCGTGTGGACCCAGAGGGCCTGGCCAGGTAGGACAGAGGACAGAGAGGAGTTTTGGATAGAATTGCAGCTCACAGCAACTTCCTGCATCTTGCATATAACCTGGTACCTAGTGGGTTAAAATAAAAATTATTGCTTAAATCAATAAGTGAATGAATAGATAAATACTTACAAAGACTTGGGAAGAAAAAGAAAGCACCAGAGGTAAAAATACAAGGAGAGAGAATAAAACAGGAGCAAGATGGGAAGCCAGATTGTGGGGGTGTTCACCTAGGAATCCCAAAAGAAGGCAGGAATGGACATCTTACTATGAACTCCCCATTTGGGTTCACTGGAAACACTGGACTTGAGAGTGGAGGGGAAGAGGAAGGAAGTCTGGCAGGCAAGGAAGGTATATGGGAGGCAGTTAGATCCTCTTGTCTCATGGAAAGCTACATCGCATGTTCTGGGATTGGAAAGCAATGCTCGCTGACAAATGCTCAGTCTGGGTCATCAGATTCATGAGGATCTGCTCCTAGAATCTCCTGTACCATTTCTGTTTTTTCTATTCTTCTTCTCTGCACATTCTGTATGGAGACTATGAAGTTACTTCATCCTCCTGCACTCTCAACTAATGGACGAGTTTCAGTCCAGGGACAGAAGCTGGCTCTGAGATGAAGGACAGGCTCTTTTCAGATTTTCTTCTAGGACTTTTCCTTTCTGTACATCTCCAGCTCTTCATCCTAATAGTTCATCTTGTCATTTGTTTCAAACATTTTCTTGCTCCTGTTGAAAGTCTTGACAGATAACATTTTAGGAAGGTCTATGTCTTTCTCATTCCCATGTTCTCTTATTTCATTGACTTTTCTGCACTTTCATTTGAGGCTGGCTTACCTTTAAGATGACTTGTCAGGTAGTTTAAAAAATAATTAAAAGACATTTTTTAAATTATCACATTTTTTTCTTTAATTTAAATTCTTTACTGTTTAAAGTATTACACATGTCTCCCCTTTCACCCACTGACTTTATATTTTTAATACAGTTTTATATTTACAGAATAATTGAACAGATAGTACATAGAATTCAAATAGACACACCCCATCCTCCAGTAGTTTTCTTTATTATTAACATCATTAGTGTGGTGTATTTGTTATAAGTAACAATAGTCCATGGTTTACATTGAGATTCACTTTCTGTGTTATCCCCTCCTGTCAGCAGGTAGAAGGCAGGCATCATGATTATAGTCAGGAGGGTTAGAGAACAGAGCCCTGGAGTTAAGGGGCGGGGCCCCTACTCATTCAGAGAGGGCTTAAGTAGTCTAGACCAAGACCAGGAGCCCAGGGCTTCTTCCCTTCCAGAGAATATGCATAGTTTGAAGTTAAACAGGCTGAACCCTGGTGACAGTCACTTTAGAAACCATCTCTTCCAGGGACCAGATTCAGTGTTAAGGGGAACATCCAGATATTTTCCTTTAAAGGCAGTGTCAGTCATACTGCTAATTTTTTGCAAGAGTTTTATAAAGACATAATACAATACTATTTATGTAAAGTGCACAGTTAAAAAGTATTTTATATATCCACAGAATTGTGCAACTATCCCCACAATAAATTTTATTTTATTTTTTATTTTTATTTTTAAAAATATATTTTATTGATTTTCCACATAGAAGAAGGAAGAGAGATAGAGAGCTAGAAACGTAGATGAGAGAGAAACATCAACCAGCCGCCTCCTGCACACCCCCCTGCCGGGGATTGTGCCCGCAACCAATGTACATGCCCTTGACTGGAATCGAACCTGGGACCTTTCAGTCTGCAGACCGATGCTCTATCCACTGAGACAAAAACAGTTTTGGCTAAATTTTATTTTTTAAATTTCATTTATTTATTAAATTGATTGGGGTGACTTTGGTCAACATGAAGCCATAATAATTTTTAGAACATTTTCATTAGTCCCTGAAGAAACCCTGTGTCCTTTAGCCATTGCCTCCCCTGCCTCAGGAACCATTCTCTCCCAGCTCTAGGAAAACACTGCTTTACTTTTTTGTCTCTCTAGATTTATCTTAACATTTGCCTCATATAAAGTGAAACATAGAATATGTAATCCTTCATTACTGGATTTTTTCTCTTATCATAATGGTTTCAGAGGTCATCCATGTAGTAGCATGTATTAGTATTTCATTTATTTCTTATTCCCAAATAATATTTCATTGTATACCTATACCATATTTTTTTCATTGATCAAATGATATACATTTGCATTCTTTGCTTTTATGAACATTTGTGTACAAGTTTTCGGGTAGACATATGTTTTCATTTTTCTTATACATATATGAGAGGAATTGCTGGTAAATATGAAAAATTTATGTTTAACTTTTGATGAACTATAAGGCTGTTTCCCAAAGCAGTTGCACCATTTTACATTCCATCAGCAATGTATGAGGGTTTCAATTTCTACAGCGCCTCATTGACACTTGTTAACTTTTTGATTGTAGCCATCCTACTGGTTGTAAATTGGTGTCACATTGTGGTTTTGATTGGCGTATTAATGATGACTAATGATGTTGAGCATCTTTTTATCTGTTTACTGGAGGCCCGGTGTACGAAATTTGTGCATGGGGTGGGGAGGATGTGTCCCTCAGCCCAGCCTGCACCCTCTCTAATCTGGTACCCCTCGAGGGATGTTCCACTGCCCGTTTACAGGGATTGGGCCATAGAGGTGTGGCCAGCCTGGGTGAGGGGCTGATGGCTGTTTGCAGGATGGCCACACCCCTCAGCAACCCAAGCTTCCAGCCCTTCTTTTTTTTATTTTCCTTTTATTTTTTTCAGTGCCTCCTTAAGCAGAAGCAAGGGCAAGCTGGAAGCAGGTACCTGGGATTTATTTGTCTTATATAATTGAAACTTTGTAGCCTTGAGTGAAGGCCAGGGCCTGCCAAGGCAGACGGGAAGCTTGGCTTCCTCTATCACTGGGGGCAACCCAAGCCTCCTGCTTGCTGCAGCTCCATGGCCACAGCCATCTTTGTTGGGTTAATTTGCATACTTGCTCCTGATTGGCTGGTGGGTGTAGCAGAGTGATGCTCAATTTGCATGTTTCTCTTTTATTAGATAGGATTGTGCATTTGTGTGTATTGTTAGAGAAATGTCTATTCAGATCCTTTCAATTAGGTTGTCTTTATTATTGAGCTGTAAGCATTCTCTCTATATTTTAGGTAAAATTCCTTATCAGATATGGTATTTGCAAATATATTCTCCCAATTTTGTGGGGTTTTCTCATTCTTGATGCTGTCCTTTGAAGCACAAAAGATTTTAATTATGATAATTGTTAATTTAATTTAATTTTATTATTATTATTTTTTTTATTTTTTAATTTTTTTGTCTGTTTTGGTGAAATATCACAGGATATGCCAGGTCCATTCATGAAAATTTACACCTGTATTTCTCCTATTAGTTTTATAGTTATAGCTCTTATGTTTAGTTGCAGCACCCATTTTGAGTTAACTTTTGTATATGGTATGAGGTAGGGGTCAAAATTTGTTCTTTTACATGTGGATATCATGTGGTTACAGCATTATTTATTTATTTATTTTTACAAAATATATTGTTTGCCTATGGAGTTGTGTTAGCACACTTGTTGAAAATCAATTGACATTAAATGTGATTTCTCCCCCTTGGATTCTCAAATTTAGGTTGGTCTATACGTCAATTCTTATATCTTGTTTACTATGGCTTCCTAGTAAGTTTTTATATTGGGAAATATGAGTATTCTAATTTTCTTTCAACATTGCTGTGGCTATTGTGAATCCCTTGCATTTCAATATGAATTTTAGGATAAGCTTGTCAATTTATGCAATGATATCACCTGAGATTTTGATAGCAATTCTGTTGAAACTGTAGATCAACCTAAGGAATATTGTAATCCTTACAATATTGCTTTTTAATATTAAAAATTTAGATGTCTTTCACTTATTTAGATCTTTTAAAATTTCTCTTAACAATATTTTCTAGTTTTCAGAGTATAAGTTTTGTACTTTTTAATAAATTTATTTATAAGTATTTATTCTTTTTGATGCCATTATCAATGCACTGTTTTTAAAATTTTATTTTCAGAATTTCAGTTATTTGTAGTGTATAAAAATGTAATTTATTTTAATGTATTGATCTTGTATTCTGCAATCTTGATGATCTTGTTTTATAGGTGCCAGAGGGAAGCCGATGCTGGCAGCTGGGGGAAGAAAAATCTACTCTTGCACCAGTTTTGTGCATTGGGCCTTTAGTATTATACAATATAAAAGTGCTCTTGGGGGAAAGCATTGAGTTTTTCCCCATCATGCTAACTGTTCCCAGGTGCTCTTTATCAGGATAAGAAAATTCTCTTCTGCTCCTGGATTTCTGGGTGTTTTTCATCATGAAAGTGTGCTGAAATTTGACAAATGGTTTTTTTTCTGTATATATGAGATAATTATATGGTTTTTGTTCTAAATTCTACCAATATCACATTACAATAATTGATCTTACAATGTTAAACCAGGCTTGCATTCCTAAATAAATATCACGTTTTCATGGTTGCATACTTCTTTTTCTTAAATGTGCTGAATTTGTTTTATTGTATCTTATTGATGATTTTTGTGACTATATTCCTTTCATTGGGGTGTCTTTATCTGATTTTTTTTTTTTTTTTGAAATGCTCTTAATTCAGCTTGTGGCATGCAGGGCTCCTGAGGGTGGGGTAGACTGTATTGCTTAGTACGTTTTTTTTTTTTTTTTTTTTTCTTTTCCTGTCTTGTGGCTACTGGGATCAGTTAGATCCTCTCAGGAAAAATGGCCTTTTAGGTTTGGGGGCCTATGGCCAAATGGAGGAGCACTGGCTTTTTTTTTTTTTTTTTTTTAAATATATTTTATTGATTTTTTTTACAGAGAGGAAGGGAGAGAGGGACAGAGAGCTAGAAACGTCGATGAGAGAGAAACATCGACTAGCTGCCTCTTGCACACCCCCCTCCGGGGATGTGCCCGCAACCAACGTACATGCCCCTGACCAGAATCGAACCCGGGACCTTTCAGTACGCAGACCGACGCTCCACCACTGAGCCAAACCGGTTTCAGCAGAGCACTGGCTTTTGAAGGAGGGAGCTGGGTCCCATAGTCAAACTGTGCATATTTCTGAAAACAGAAAAGAAGCAGCTCTCTCAACCATGGAAAAATTAGGCAAGTCCCGTTCTCTGACCAGGGGTACCATATTTAGCAAATAATAAAAAAAAAGATGGCAGTTAAATTTGAATACTTTCTGATGGCTTATGCATACGCACATTGGGATATAATAAAAACATTACATGAGCATATTTAAATTAAAAATTATTCATTGTTTATCTCAAATATATAAATTATATGACACTTTTTAACTTCTATTTCCTTGATATTCTAACTCTCTTTAATAGTTATTTCTTTTGTAGATTTGCTGATAAAATTCCTTGCAATTATAGTTTATGTTCAATTGACATGGTGACATACCTTCTATAGTGGTCCCATACAATTTACTTTATTCTTTTGTTCATTCAACACTCATTAATAAGAAAATACACTCAAAATTCATCTCATGAGTCAGCCACTGAACAGTTTCAGTTATAAACCTGGAGTAAGTTCTTTTAATTACATGTGTTGAAGTATATAATGTCATCTTTTATGGCATAAATTCTTTTTCCTTTCTTCAGGAGTACATAGTACCACTTGATCAATGGTTTTAAACTATTTTCATGAATAAAAGTGGTAGTATTGGCAATTTTTATTCTCTTAGTCTTCAATACTATGTATTGTGAGTCCATTTGTTCTCATGCTGGAAGGATATTTAGTAACATCTATGTAAAATAGTTAAATTCTTTAAGAGATAAAAATCCATTTGAAAAGATAGTACTACAAATGCTGTAATAATTATTCTCTTCAAATAAGAATTTCTTTTCCTGTTTATAAACAATGTCCTGCATAATAAGACAAACCTTGACACTTAAATGGATAAATTTTTCATCAATTCTTTCTTGAGCTCATTCAAAATCTTGCATAAACAATAGAAACATATATTTTTTTGCACTGTGATTATTCGCAATCATGGCTATGTCATAAAATGTTCTGAAAGACTGAATTTCAGAACCATGGCAGCTGGAGAGAAGCACATGGTGATTGGCAGCTGTTGAGAAGTGTGGCCACGTCTCTGATTGGCTAACTTTGCAAACTAGTTATTAGAGTGGGGCTGTGGCTGGTTGGTAGATTTCAGAGCATGTGTACTGCTCAGAAATTATCTTATTAGTGTTTACTATTTGTTCATGTTTCCAGTCTTTGGTCTTTTTCTTTCTTGATTATAAAAAACAAGTACTTGCAATCCTCAGCCTCTCCCCTCTACCCACAAGCCCCATTTTAGTCTTCCCTTAGCCAAACATGTAGGGGAGACTAGAGGGAATTGTCCAGATATTTATTTGTAGAGGTATGTTTGTTAGCTAGTGTGACCACTTAAGTGATTCAAAGGCCAAAATCTGTGGCAGAAAAGTATCTCTAATTATTGAATTCTCATAACTTCTTGACTGTCCATATGCCCTAAACCAGGATATTTAGGGCATATGGACAGTCAGTATAGGTTTCAGGACAAATCATGAGCAGGGATGTCCTGTATGCCCAGAGGCCGTTGGCTCTCTCTCTCTGATGACAGAGAGCAGGAATGTGCTGTCCTGCCCGCACCCTCCACCCTAGCCCCGCTCTCCAAGGCCAGCACACACCGCGCTTGCCCTCCTGCTCTCCCCCAGCCCGGCCGGGCGGGCCTGACCATGGGTCTGGGGGAAAATCCTCCTCTATCTTGAAAGCACCTGTGACTCAGGGTGAGCATGGCATTTAAATTTCATCCCTCAGCATGGAAGACTTTCTCAAGTGTGTGCTGAAGACTATGAACTGATGTGTTCTGCTGTGCCAAGCACACTCTTTTCTTTCCTTAACGAGGATTTTAGCAGTGCTATTTCATTTCAAATACTTCACATTAAACAATACATTTAATTTCTTTCTTCTACTTGCTTCTCAATTCCTTTTCTAGAATTTGATGATTTATTGATTAATTTTTCATTTATTAGGTTGAGGCCATTTTTGCTACAGTAAATAAAATATATATATTATGAACTAGAACATATTTCTAGTTTGAATCCTTTTAGAATTACCTTCTTTTGTGGTATTGTTTACTCTTTTTGTGATTATTCCTATTTTGAATACTCTTTTAATAAACACTTGTTGACAACGTTTTTTTAGACAAAGTGAGGTGCATTCTTTCTTTAAAAAATTGTGTTATTACCCCCTCTATTACCAACTAGCTGTGTCCTGCTTCCCCTCTCTGCGGTTCTGATTCAGCATTCTCAGTGGAGTGAGGAATGAATTGGGACTAGACGCAGGCCCTGTAGGGGATCATTACCTTGGTGCAGTTTATTCTGTATGTTTATTGAAGTTGCTGCTAAGGGTCCAATTTTCTATGCACAGATTTCATTTTGTCCTGCCTCCATTCCAGACACATTGTATGTTCCTGGCACTATTTCTCTTTCTTATCATAGAGAATCTTTTCTCTACTCTATTTATTTCAAAGAACAAGGTACATTTCATCCTGGTGTCTGTGGTGCAGGTGCCAGAGTCATTTGGGGCATGTTCACAGCCATCAGCTGTGTTTATCAGTGTTCTTGAGTCTCAGCAACATAAGGATACGAGAGGCCTGCTGCATGAAATTCATGCAAGAGTAGGCCTTCCTTCCCCTGGCTGCGGACACCAGCTTTCCTCTGGTACCCGGGACCCAAGCTTTCCTTGCAGAGGCAGGTTCCACCCACAAGCCACAGCTTGCCAGCATGGGCCTCCCTCTGCAGGGTGATCATGGGATCATGGCCAGGCCCCTGACCAATCCCATTGCACCTACCTTGACTGGCCTGGCACCATAGGTTGTCATAGTGTGGTCCTGGATGGTTGTCTGGATGGTCATCCGGAAGGTCATTCTGCTGTTCAGCCATCAGGTCTAATTAGCATATTACACTTTCATTATTATAGATTATTATAGATGCTAGGGAAGTGACTCAGTTTTCTGTGGTCTTCTACATCACAAATTATATTTCTTCCACATTTTTGATGGTGTCTATTTATTCTTTGTGTCATATTATTTTATTTTTTCCCAAAGTGAGGTTTTTTGCTGTATTTATGTTCCATTTGTCTTTTATCTGGGAAAACTATCCCAAAATTTCTCACATGTGAATGGGATCTTTCACTCAATTTTGAGCTGTTGACCATTTCATTATTTTTCTATTCTTTTAAATATTTTAGTCATGAGCAAAGAGATTTCACAATCCATGTTCTCAGAGCTATAAAACCCAGGAGATTCTATTGGCATTTCATATTACTACAGACCTCACTATGTTATTTGAAGAAGATACAGGCTGTCATAAACTTAGTAATTTTTCCTTTATGTTAATTTGGTATTTCCGATTTATTTTCTCTTAGTATTTGCCTTAAAATATTTAAAAAGCAAATGCCTTAAGTTTTTTCCAAAATTGGTGTAAATCCCCCTCACCCCCTTCCCCATGTAGTCAGGCTTAGAGAGAGATGAGGGTAGCACATTGGGAGATCTGCAGTGAAAGAAAAGGCGTGAAAGAAAAGCTGCACCCCCTCCAATGGGTCAGGGTGACTTTTCTGGGTGCATTAGTCCTGCACAGGGAAGGATTAAGGGATCTAGGGATGAGTTAAACTTGCTCCCCCTTCAGAGTGTGATGGTTCTTGAAAGTGGATGGGACTCCAGAGGGTAGAAGTGGGTCGCTGTGGAACTCAGGAGATCAGGAGCACAGGCGGGGCAGAGCTCCATGGAGCATGGAGAAGTTTGTGTTAGGAACCATAGCATATTTCTTTCCTTGGGTGGAGCCGAATCGTTTTTCTTATTACCGATCACCCAGCTTGTTTAGCCTATGCCATTGACCAGCCCGTCTTTCTGTATATGGGTCATGGATCTGGTGGCCCAGAATAAGGTGTAGGAACCATGGTCTCAGAGAGTATCTGAAGATGACCTAGAATGCCTCCAATAATAGGCAAACAGGCACTTTGATCCAGGTCTGGGCCAGAACTGGCATGCTGATTTATGTCCTGATTGCTGGGCAAACTGCAGCAGGATGGAGGAAAGGGAGGAGCTAAACTATGGAACCAGAACCCCTTCACAGAAGTCAGGTGAGCAAAGGGGGAACAAACCTAGTAAGATGTGCGTGGAGGAAGTCTTCTTGGCAGGCAAAGTCTATTATCAGTTATTTGAAAGCAGCTCCTGTTGAGTATTATGAAGTTTTCATTCAAGTGAATAGAGTGTCCTGAGGAAAAACCACGAAAGAGATCTGACTTGAATAAAAGCCAGGGAACTGGCATCCAGGAAGCTGTCAGCATGGACAGCTGGGATCTGGCCAAGGTTTCATGTGTGTACAGGGGGGCATGCTATAGGCACTGTTGGCCAGGCCAGGCCAGGGGGAATAGTGCAGAAGAGTAGGAGGCTGAGTCAGATTTGGGCAGATTTGACTCTGTAGTCTGGGCAGGAGGAGTGAAAGGGGTGGGCGCAAACCTGAGTATGAGACAGAGTACTGGCTCCAGTCACGCCATTCTGGTTTATAATCAGATCAGTATTTTTTTAATACACATTGACAGTGAACTTTCTCCGCACTTCCTATTTTAACGGTTCCTGTCTTCTGCTCATTGATAACGTCGTCTGCCCTAGGGTATTCCCTGGAATCTATCCTTCTTGTCCTGTTCATCATCTGAAAGTTCATAGCTGCTGAGAACAAAATCTTCATTGATATACAGCCTCATCTAACTAAAAATTGCTTGTTATCTTTTACCAGCTGCTGCTCTTCCTTCATTCAGTACCGACTGGTGGGAGTTTACCTTTTCATTCACTGTTTTTAGGTGGCAGCCCATTAAATGGAGTCAATTTAGAGTTCACCTTTTCCCTCCTTTGCTTCACTAATACAAAGGAAGTATTATTTATATGCCAACGGGGATACCTGAGATTTGAAATCCTGATCTCCTGAGCTGAGAGCTAAAGCATTAAACCCAGGTGTAAATTTTCCAGGCATGTTGCAGGTCTTTTAGGGCAATTTTTTCCCCCCTGAGAGACTTGAAGGTTATCTTTTGAGGAGCTGACTGAAGGAAATCATGTTTGGATGATGGTAAATCCTTTATTTCTCCCACTGGAACTCAATAGTACAAATTGCAATTATTTTGGGTGAAGTTAAACCTGTTTTTGACAAGGGCTTATTCATCAAGTGTGTAGGTTAGAAGAGAGGTAAAATGTGTGAGTAAATGCCTACAGATATATGGCCCATTATTTTATTAAATTCAATAATGATGCTGAATATCGGCTCTATGTGAGAATTTACCTAGTGCGAGAAATTCAAATATTAATACAAGAAAATGTATCTTCTTGGGGTCCCCTTAGTGATATTTCGTTTGAAACGATTGGGACTCTTTCCCCAGTTGGTTGTTAGAAAGCTGACCATGCAACTCATAAATTTAAATCAAGAGTTTTATGCAGCCATTATGGAAAATAGTATGGAGTTTCCTAAAAAATCTAAATATGGAATTGCCATTTGACCCAGTGATTCCACTTCTAGGAAGATATCCTAGGAAACCCTAAATACCAATCAGACAGAATATATGCATCCTTATGTCCATAACAGCACAATTTACAATAGCTAAGACCTGGGAACAGTCCAAGTGCCCATCAGTAGATGAATGGATAAGAATGCTGTGGTACATTTAAATTATGGAATACTATGCAGCAGAAAAAAAGAAGGATCTATTACCCTTTGAGACAGCATGGAGGGATCTGGAGAGCATTATGCTAAGTGAAATAAGCCAGTCAGAGAATGATAAGTATCACATAATTTCATTCATATGTGGAATCTAATGAACAAAATAAACTGATAAACAAAATAGATCCAGAGACATAGATGCATAGGAAAAGACTGACAAATTTTTAGAGGGGAGGTGAGGGTGGATGGGGAGAGATTAACTGGGAATTTATGTGCATAGCCCATGGACCCAAACAATAGTTTAGTTAAAGCCTGGGAGGGGCAAGTGTGGGGTGGATGGGGTTATTGGGAAAAAAAGGGGGGACATCTGTAATACTTCCAACAATAATGATAAATTAAAATATAATTATTATCCTCCAAATCGCCTATTTGTCTTCTCTTAATTTCATAATGAAGATATATGTGGCCAGAAGAGTCATCTTAATCTGATTTTTATTACTGGACTGCCTTCCATTTCTTACAGAATATTAATGAGAAATGTTAGAAAAGGGATTGATGCTACAATTTTATCTCCTAAGAATGTTTATTCAGAGCTAGTGACTATACACATCACTGTGTACCAGATAATACCAAATTATGCCCGTTTTCTCGATTAATTGTTAACAGTGTTTCCTTTCATTCACAAATATAACCTGGTTTGGATACTAGATCATATGAAGTTGCTTATAACAAATTCAGTTTGGGACAGTTTCACTGAGTTGATCATTTTCTTATAAGAATTTTCCTAAAGTGGCTATGAACCTCAGCATACATCAACATTCTTACTTTTAGCCACCTGTTCCTTTATAGTTTGGATAAACAAGCTGGGAATCTTATTTTGCTTGTCTTCCTGTCCTTGCAATACCGGCAGTATACCAACGGTTACCGGATTTCCACCTTGTAATACCTGTGTACAATCATAAACCAAAGCTAAACATTGTATGTTTTATTTTGGAAGCACCAACTTCTGATCTAAATTTCTGTATTATTAAGGATAGATGTGTCTAACAAATAGACCTAAATATACAGTACATTAAAGTTCTATTATTGCTATGGCTCCTAAAGATCTGAAAAAAGGTTTGTCAACCTTCCTACTGATCTGAAAAAAATACTTTTTTTTTTTTTTTTTAATCAACCACCCGAATGCAGTTGAAAATGAACAAAAGCAAAAAGTTTCTGGGAAGGCTACACACTTGGAAAGAAAAACTTCATAGGGTGGTTTCCACACTTTTATAACCTGTAGCCTGAAAGTTGTCCACAGTTGGTGCCACATGGGATAGCTGAAACCCCGAGAGTCTTTCTAGAGGACAGAAATACAACAACAGCAGCTAGAAGAGGGGGAGAGGGTGCTTGTGAGTTAATATCAGATGTTCCTCATACATGTAAGTTTGGTTCAGGAAGTCAGGAAAGGAAAGAATGGGGTCAGAAACTAATGTTTGAAAAAATGATGACCAACTGAAAACAGCAAGCATTTCTCCTCACTCTTGGGAACTTGAACTATTCAGCGCTGAGCAGTAAAAGCAGAAATACTCTCACTGCAGACGGCATGGCCCAGATCACCTCTCTATAGCTGTCTCATTCCATAGAACCTTTTGCCTACCAGGCTGCCCGATACCGAACATACCGTAGGAAGCAAAGTTTTCTGTGAAAATCAATTACTTATGGGCTGGCACTCAAAGATGATTCTTTATGAAAATGCATAAGCAAAGTCTTAGCAATTCCCAAATCGACCTGGAGTGATTTGATATAATCGATAAAGAGATGCACAGGAGAATTCAAACGAGGGCTTTGCCTTTCATTCAGAGGGTGAAGAGCACGGGGCTCCCAAAGAGTTTGTCAACCCATTCATTCCAGAGGAGAGAGAGTTCTCGATCTTTTTTTTCCTAAAAAAATCCACCTCCCTGTCTTTCTTCCTTAGTAACACCATCACCAGCACATTAATTTAAAAACATTATCAACATCACAGGAAGTCATCTTGAGTAAAAGATAAGTGAGACTTATTTTATGTATATTATAGATGTCATTACTACTATTTAAGACATGTGGATGCAATTTATTTTCTAATTTACATAAGGCTCTTTTTTCTTTTTATGAATGGAATAAAATTATAAAGGTAAACATTTTCATATGTTCAAGTTCCATTTTCCCCTCTGCACTCCCTTTATTTTTAAGTTCTTAAGCTCCCCTCTCATTTATGGAAACTCGACATGTTAGAAACCTCACCCTAAGGGTTGGGGAGTGATGGTGACATTCTTGTACGTCATTTGGAAGTATAATGCCTCTTCACAATAAGACCAGGGGAAGTAGAAGGGAAGAGATAGACTTGACTATGCCTATTTGTTTGAACAAAGCTTCTAGCATCTGCTACTCAAAATATGCTTTGCAGATGGGCAGTCGCAGCAGCAGCATCACCTGGGACCTCGCTCAAAAAGCAAAATCCCTGGCCACACTCCAGACCTATGAACCACAGCATCTGATGGCTATTCCAGGCATTGAGAAGCAGGTTCTGTGAACTGAGTTCAAAGGTAAGGTCTAGCAGGAGATAGAACAGGTGGTGATTGAGAAGGGAAGATGGCAGGAAAGACCCTTGTCAAGCATTTCTATCCTTAGAAAGACTTGTGAGTTAAAGAGTCTTTAGTGTTTTAAAAAATTGGATGAATTGAATCAAAATAGTCTGATAGCAAGCAATCTAATGTTGTCTTGATCTTAGCATCGTTGGTGCTTTCTATTAATGAAGTCTTCTCATGTCCAGGTGGTTCACTCACATAAAATCTTTTTCAAAGAAAAATTCAAACAACCCTGGCTGGTGTGGCTCAGTTGGTCAGGCATTGCCCAGGTACTGAAAGGTTCCTGGTCCCATTCCTGGTGAGGGCACATGCCCAGGCTGCAGGCTGGATCACCTGTAGGGGGTGGGGCATGCAGGATACTGCTAATGGATGTTTCCCTCTCACACTCTGCCTTCCTCATTCTCTAAAAATCAATTTAAAATAACTTGCCTGGCTGGTGTGGTCCAGTATTTGAGCATCGACTATGAACCAGGAGGTCACAGTTTGATTCCCAGTCAGGGCACATGCCTGAGTTGTGGGCACAATGCCCAGTGTAGGGGGCAGGCAAGAGGCAGCCCATTCTATCATTGATGTTTCTATCTCTTTCTCCATCTCCCTTCCTTTCTCTGAAATCAAGAAAAAATATATTTTAAAAGTGCTTAAGAAGAAAGAAGTCTGGCAATGAAGAGCCAGCATAGCCTTTAAAACATTTTTAATCTTAAAAAATAAATAAAAGAAGAAATCAAACGAACCCAAACATATATACATACACACACACACACACACACACACACACACACACACACAGAGAGAGATAGCGCTGATTAAAAGGAATCTAGTCATGGCCCTTGTCAGTTAGGTCATTTAGTTGCAGCATTGTTCTGTAAACCAAGAGGTTGCAGGCTCGATTCCCTGTCAGGCGCATACCAAGTTGTAGGTTCAATTCCAGTCAGGATGTGTACAAAAGGCAACCTATCAATGTTTCCCTCTTCCCTCCCTCCCTCCCTCCCTCCCTCCCTCCCTCCCTCCCTCCCTCCCTTCCTCCCTCTCTCCTCTCCCTCCCTCCCTCCCTCCCTCCCTGTCTCCTTCCCTCTCTTCCCTCCCTTCCTCCCTCCCTCCCTCCTTCCCTCCCTCCCTCTCTCCTTCGCTCTCTTCTCTCCCTTCCTCCCTCCCTCCCTCCCTCCCTCCCTCCCTCCCTCCCTCCCTGTCTCCTTCCCTCTCTTCCCTCCCTCCCTCCCTCCCTCTCTCCTTCCCTCTCTTCTCTCCCTTCCTCCCTCCCTCCCTCCCTGTCTCCTTCCCTCTCTTCCCTCCCTCCCTCCCTCCCTTCCTCGCTCTGTCTTTCTTTCTCCCCCTCTCTCTTTCCCCTTTTACCCCTGTCTAAAAATCAATAAATGTATTCTTGTGTGAGGATTTAAAAAATGGATCTAGTCACTGATTTCAGATACAAAAGTACTTCTAATGCATAATCAGGTCAATAGTCATAACCTAGCCTTCCAAAATGTGATGCTGAACTTGTATTTCAAACAAGCAATGCCCTGCTTTGATTCTTGCACTTCCTTTCACTAACTCTTGGCCAACACATGCCCCCCTTTAATTAGACTGTCTTTAATGGAGGCAGTAACTGGATGTCAATGCCAGGGTAGGTCACTAAATGCCACTTCTGCTGTTAAAAGCCAGGGAAACAGCCCAGAGAGTGCACCAAAGGCAATAAGACACAGGGAACAGTAAGAGCATGGGGGAGGAGGAGGTGCTGCTAATGAAAGATAATGAAACGAAAGAGGCCAAAGTCTATTACAAGCTCTGAAGTTAATAACCATCTTATCTTTCATTTAATGAGGGTAGAGAGAGTCTTCAGAGCAAAGGTAAGACTGTGGTGTTAGCAGCAAAATGATAGAGGCGGCAGAGAGATGGAGGGCTTCATTGTAATAGTGTAAATGACGAGGGAACAGAAGGCAACAATTATGCTGAAGACTTTTCTTATTCTATTGTAGGCTTTTCCACCAGAAGATATTTTACCAAGTGTTTCATCTGTGACAGTGAACGCTTGCTGCCTGCTGCTTGAGTACTTGCCATGGTGTTTTGGAGTACAATTTGTTTTCACAAAGTTGATTAAATTGTCTTTTGCAATGTTCCTGTCCATGCGTGTTGCCATATTTACATGTTACAAACAAGAAAACGGAGGTACAAATATTAGGGAGAAAATGTTTTTAAAACAAATTATTCCTTATAAAAATATCCTGAGCAAATGTGGTATTTCCTGGTTAATTACTAAAATTTAGTTATGTCTAATCTATTATTTTCAATACAATATGGAATCCTTTAATTGCAAAAACATGCCCATCATCCACTACAATATAAACCCAACTACGTTCTATGCATAGTAGGCTCTCACTAAGTGTTTGAAATTTTTGTAGTACCCAACGATTATTTTAATTATGAAAATATTACTTCAGCATTTGTCACAATAAGACTTCTCTCACTGAATACTAAATCTTTGAATTCCAAAATTAGCCCTAGAGATTATAAAAAATTTCTTATAAAGTAAATTTATAGACTGATTATTATTTAACTATTAATTTGGAGTTTTTCTATATGGGCTAGTTGATTTAGGATATGAGATAGCAAACAAAATATTATAAAAAGCAAATCTTTTCAGTAATATTTTCTCATAGTTTCATGACTGATGCCTAATATAGTGAGACAAAGCTTCTTCAAATGTCTTAGAATGTTATAGGTGTGTGTTTGTGAGGATTTTAAATAACACCCAAGATTGTTTTTTTCCTGCTTTTAAGCAGATATACAAACTCTAAGCTTAGAAATGTGTTTCTGAGCTTCAATAAATGCCATGATAATTATGCATATATGTAGAAGTTATATTTTAAAAAATTTGCTTAGCATATAGTAGCAGCTCAGTAAAAGTCAAATTAATAGATTTATAAATATTTTCTTCAATTATCTTTGTAAGTTGAATCAAGTTTCCCATTTACACACACAAGTTAAATCATTAAATAAATGCCTAGGCAAGGAGTTAAGTGTTAGGATCCTATAATGTGGTCCTTGTTCCTGAAGTGCTCTAATCTAATACACAAATACCCCTCAAAACCAAGACCTTCGGAAGCAGCAGGACATAGGTTGTGGCCAGTTAATTGCACTGATGGTCCTAATTAAAGTCTCTTGTGTCCATGCTTTTTGTCATATGACTATCTAGTGCCTCCCAGTCTGACTCTGGACTGAACTTGTGACTTGCTTCAGTGATAGAGCGTGATAGAAAAGATAGGGTGCTGGTTCTATGTCTCAGGAATCTTGCATCCTTCTGTTTGGATCCCGAGTGGGCATTGCCAGTCATTAGACTGAATGAAAATGAAATGATTAGCAAAGACTGAAAGCAATGACACAAAATACCTATATCAAGAATGAAATAGGGAATATCACTGTGAAGACAAGGAAATGATAGTAAGGAAATGGACCAAGTCTTTACAAAGTACAAACTCCTATAACTCACCTTGAATGAAATAGATTATTTAAATAACCCTGTAACTATTATGAAAATTAAATTCATAATTAGTAAACTCCCCCAAATAAATATATAGGCTCAGACATTTTCACTAGAAAAGTTTACCAAATATTTTTAAAAAATGAACACCAAGACTATACTATAATTCCCAGAAAGAGAATGAACATCCCCTAATTAATTTTATTAAAAAAATTTTTTTGAGAGAGAGGAAGTGGGCAGGGAGGGAGGAGAAAGATATACATATGTGCGAGAAACACTGATCTTTTGTGCACCCCAATCTGGATTGAACCAACTGGGTATGTGCCTTGACCTGGAATCAAACCTGCCCTCCTTCTGGTAGAGGGGATGTGCTCTAACCAACTGAGCCACAACAGTCAGGGTGCAAATTTATTTTATGACACCAGAATAATATATCAAACTAGATAAGACCATATTAAAAAACAAACAAACAAAAAAAACCCCCTGCAGACCAATATCCATGAAACTGCAGACCAAAACTTCATGAAAAATGACGCAACCTTTCTTTTTTTTGTTGTTTGTTAATCCTCATCTGAGGATATTTTTCCATTGATTTTTATAGAGAGTGGAAGGGAGGGGGAAAGACAGAAAGAGAGAAACATTGATGTGAGAGAACCACATTGATTGGTTGCCACCCACATGTGCCCCAACAAGGGCTAGGGATTGAGCCTGCAACTGAGGTAGGGACCTTGACCAGAATCAAACTCAAGACCCTTCAGTCCATAGGCACTCTATCCACTGAACTGAACTGGCCAGGGTGATGTAAACTTTCCTATAAAAGTATTAGAAATATAGCTTAGCAATTTTTATAAAAGAATTATTATACCAGGACTAAGTGGACTGTATTATTGTGATGCAAGGTTGTTTAAATATTTAAAAATTAATTGATGAAATTCACCACATTAACAGGCCAAAGAAGAAAAATAACATGATATTCTCAATTGATAATAAAGGGCATTTAATAAAATTCAACATGTATTCATTAAAGAAAAAAAGCTCAGCAAACTAAATAGAGATAAACATAGTGAACTTGATAATATATCTACCAAAAATCCTTATAGCTAACTTTGAAGTTTATAGTAAAAGACTGAATACTTTCCCTTTCATATCAGGGGGAAAAAATGGCAAGAATATCTGCTCCTACCACTGCTATTCAGCATAGTTTTGGAAGTTATAACCAGTACAATGAAACAAGAAAATAAAACAAATGCTATATTCTTTTATAGCATGGAAAGAAAACAATGAAACTACCTCTATTTGCAGATGGCATGAATCTAGAATACTGCGTCACAAAATTCTCTTAGAACTAACAGATTATTCAGTAAAGTCTTCGAATGCAAGATCAACATACAAAAAATCAACTCTACTTCTGTATTCCAGCCCCAAACATGTGGAAACCAAAATTAAAATACAATACACCAATCACCAACAATCTCTCAGGAAACTAAACCACCACAACTGAGATGAAAAATCTAACAAAGCATGTATAGGACCTCTATGCCATAAACTGCAAAATGCTGATTAAAAAATTTAAGAAAGATCTAAATTCACAGGGAGACATACCGTGTTCACAGAACGAAACACCCAGCATAAAGATGTCAATTCTCTGCAGATCGCTGTGGCGTTCTCCCACAGCATTTTCTTCTTCCTGTATCCACTTTATTTCAAGGGGTTAAAGAACGTGAAGCAACCTCCTGACTTTCTCCCACAAGCCTCAAGTTTAGCACTTATTGGAACTAATGCACCTGAAGAAGAAAATAAAGTATTAACTCTGTATCCCAACCTGTACAATTTACCAAACGCAAGAGAATCGGGAGATGAGTTCCTTCTCAATGGAGGGATTCAAGCTGAGAAGGGGAAAAAACAAACAAACAAAAAACATCGTTGGGTGGTTATGACTATATAGACTGGTCCTGCTAAGGTTTCTCTGGCCCCCGAGAGTCAGTGAAAACCTAA
Source organism: Pipistrellus hanaki (assembly GCF_964339955.1). Taxonomy (NCBI): domain Eukaryota; kingdom Metazoa; phylum Chordata; class Mammalia; order Chiroptera; family Vespertilionidae; genus Pipistrellus; species Pipistrellus hanaki. Next base: position 8,940,983 of record NC_140516.1, on the reverse strand, counting down.
ATGTCATTGACATCATCATCATCATCATCATCAACATCATCACCATCTTCATAGAATCCACCATCCCTGTGGGCTCACATGTACTAATGGTTAACAGCATGGGGCTAGGAGAGTTTACACGTTGCCCAGATTGGAAACAGCATCAGTAGATGTCAAACTCAGGTTTCCCAGAATCCAGAGCCAGGAAAATTATTAGAAATATCTTTGCATTTATTTTTTTTTATTGAATATGTTTACTTCTTTTCACTTCTATTGTCTGGTGTATAATTTATATCACCTTAATACAATAGTGATTAAGATTATATATGTACTATAATAGAAGCCTGGTGCACAAATTTGTGCATGGGTGGGTGGGGTTCCTTGGCTGGGCTGATGATCAAGGTCTATCTAGGCCAGGGGCTTGCTGGCAGGGGGGAGGGACTGCAGGAGGTTGTCCAGCTGGGCCCCTGATCAGAGCTGATGGGAGGGGGAATTGGCTGGTGAAGGGAGGGGCTGCTGGAAGTTGGCTGTGGGAGTGCACTGACCACCAGGGGGCAGCTCCTGCATTGAGTGTCTGCCCTCTGGTGGTCAGTGAGCATCATAGCAACCGCTCGTTCCAGTCGTTTGGTCATAATAGTCGTGTATATATATATATATGATTAATTAATAATTCAGTATGGAAAATGAGATTTTAAAAGTTTTCCTTCACAGACATATAAAACCTACCTAAATCACCCTCTCTGCCTCCTCCATACTGGGAACTACATCGTTATATAACTCAGCTGTGCGTGCGATCCATCAGCACCCCAGGGACAAGTAATAATTCTGATGGGAGAGCGTCTGTGAGAAAGCTCAGTTATGGTTAAATGGCTCTGCATTTCCTTTTCCTAAATGTGTCTCTTAACATGTAGCAGAGTTATTTTCTGCGCCCACCATAGAGATCCCTCTGTTGTCTTTTCCTATCTGAGCTGTTTTCTTCCATTTCGGTGTGATTGGCATGGGGGGCCCACACGGAAAGCAGCGTGCTGTTTGGCATCTCCCCTGTGAGCTCCCGAAGCAATGAGAGGCAGAAAAACATTGTCAGAGTAGGGTCATAATAAAAGGCCCTGTTGGATGCTGTCCTCCTGAGCCTGTAAATTCAGCGAAGTTTATTGTTTTGATCTCGAGTCCGCAGATTATGCCGTGTGATTTAAGGCACTAAAGAAGCAGTCAGTTTGAGCAGCAGTAAAATTTCTGCAGAATAAACAAACTCATAAACCGGCACTGTGCAGCCTCCTCACACTGCACCACTTCCCCTCGGTTGTTTCCCTCCAGGATTCTAGTGCTAAAATGATGATGCAAAGTGCAGACCAGCTCCCAGGACTTGAAATGACAGGATTCACGTTCAGACAATGCATGACAAAATATCTTCTGATTAGAAATTTTCACTGAAAATGTCTTAATGATTTAGCACTTTTAATGATAGACATATTGGTCCTTTGAAACATTCCGTGGCTTGGACAGACGTATAATCTGTGAAAATGTATACTTCATGTGTGGTCAATACTGCCGGCCTGCACTTTTCTGGGCTATTGTTGCAATTAATTGAAAATTACCAGGCTTTTTCTGGCTGAAACTATGAACTTCTGGTGTGGATGCTGCACAATAATTTGTAATTGTGTGTGTCATCCCTACATCTTCCCAGCATTCCCTTCCGTTTAAGCAGCTAGTGGGGCCCTTTTATAATTCAGGGCCCATAAATCTAAGGATTTTCTAGCCTTTTGTGAAAGCCAAAAGTACTTGGAGAGAGGCTGTGAGTGTCCCAGAAGGGTTGGGGTTAAAAGAGAGAAACCCGGGAGGAAGGAGAGAGAACAAAGTTTTCTTCGGCGGCCTGGGAAGACTATGAGGAGCAGAGAACCGTGCCCAGCATCTTGGCTGTGCTTCAGAGAAGTGAGTTTGTCTGATGGTTGGCCATGAAGGATATCAAGCTTAGGAGGCTCAGAGCACAAGTATTCACAGTCCAGCCCAAGAGTATGAACCCCAGATGTGTTACCGGACACCAGAGTTATTGGATCTGAAGAGACACTTGGAGTGCCCGGAAGATGGAGATGGTAGTGGTATCCGGCGGGAGAGATGGCTGATGATTTGAGGGATGTCCTCAATACTTTGAAACTGTATATGATGCTGTGCCTTGAGTACATTGATGTTGGAGAGAGAGACAGAAACATCAGTGATGACAGAGAATCATTGATCGCTGCTTCCTGCACGCCCCACACTGGGGGTCAAGTCTGCAGCCCCGTATGTGCCCTGGCCAGGAATCAAACCGTGATCTCCTGGTTCATAGGTCAACACTCAACCACTAAGTCAAGCCATGCTGGCCTGGTGTTGTTTTTTTTGTTTGTTTTATTTTATTTTTTTCCTTTTATAGTAGCCATCCTACAGGTGTGAGGTTTTATCTCATTGTTGTTTTGATTTGCATTTTCCTAATAATTAGTGATGGTAAGCATCATGTACTTAGTGACTAATCTTATGTCTTCTTCAGAGAAATGTCTCTTCAAGTTCTTTGCCCATTGTTGGGCTGTTTGGTTTTCTGTTGTTGAATTTTAGGAGATCTCAATATATTTTGGATATTAATGCCTTATCAAATATATGATGTGCATATATTTTCTCTCATTCTATAAGGTTGCCTTTTTATTCTGTTGGTATTGTCTTTTTTTAAATATATTTTTATTGATTTCAGAGAAGAAAGGGAGAGGGAGAGAGAGATAGAAACACCAATGATGAGAATCATTGACTGGCTGCCTCCTGCATACCCCCATGGGGACTGAGCTCAGAACCCAGGCATATGCCCTTGACCTGAATTGAACCTGGGACCTTTCAGTCAGAAGGAAGATGCTCTATCCACTGAACCAAACCAGCCAGGGCAAGGCAACAGTTTTTAAAGAACATTCTACTCTTGTCTCCAGAGTTGTCCACCAAGATGCTGATACCCATTCTGCCAGTTTTGAATTTACCACTTTTCATGTTTGCTCATGCCCAAGAATTGCAATTACATCATAATGGCTACCTGCTAACAACAATCTTAAGATGACATTATTGGAATGGGCACTACAACTTCAACATATTAACTGTTTAAAAGAAATATATGCCTTAGAGTCAATGAAGCATGGAATAAATAATCTGTTACTTGTTATAAAATAAATCAATAATACAAGAAAATTATTTTACCAGGTTTAAAATACAAGAATTTTCTTCTTAAATTCTTGTATCCAAGACAAAATACAAAAACTCTTCTTTAAATGATTTGCCACTGTGATAGTTAATCATTAAGATTTCTGTTTACAAGATTACTTTTAACATTCTTCCACAGTTCTATTGAACAAAACATAAAAACAGTCAATAAAATAGAAGACATTAAGTAAATGTAATTACTCAACTAATGCAGAATGATTCTTAGGTAATATTTCTATATGTAGAATGGCAATAGTTTGATGTAGTTATTTGAACTTACTGTTGATGATATAAAATTGTCTTTCCTCAATTATTTTCTGTTCTGCAACTCTCGGGGTAGTATTCAAAGATTTAGATCATGACTCCGCATCAGTAAAAAAGATTTTGAGCAAGTACCCTCAACATATGTATGTTTATTCTTATGTTAATATGTGTGGTACTGTACTAATTCATTATCTACATTTCAAGTATATTAAAAATAATTAGCAGAGATGTGTTAATAGTAAATGCAAATAAAAATTATAATATATTTTTTGGACTCCCAGAGGATCATCTTGCAAACTGATTTTTGAGCTCCATCTTCCTAAACTATTAAAACCGACCTCAATTTGATAAGGGTACTAGTCCTGCCCCACCCCCAGGAAAAATATAATTTATAATTTTCACAGGTTTTTCCCTCGCTCCCCCCCTTCTCCCTCTCTCTCTCTCTCTCTCTCTCTCTCTCTCTCTCTCTCTCTCTCCTCTCCTCTCCTCTCCTCTCCTCTCCTCTCCTCTCCTCTCCTCTCCTCTCCTCTCCTCTCCTCTCCTCTCCTCTCCTCTCCTCTCCTCTCCTCTTCTCTCCTCTCCTCTCCTCTCCTTTCTGTCTTCTTTCCTTTCTTTAAGTTTCTTAATATTAGAAGGTTAATTTGTTCCAGAAGTGAGCCTTTGATTACCAGAGTGTAACTTCCTTACGTGCCAATGGTTAGTGTTAGGAAAAGTTCTCTATGAAGTTAATTTATATAAATTGAGTCTGGCTCCCTGCTGACTTCATAAAATGGAAATTTTGTTTCTCTTGGAGCAGAGGAGAAACATAGCCCTTAGATGTAATAAAATCACACCAAAGTATAGAGAAAATCTTTGAAAAGCCCATGTTTAAAAGAAAATCATTACTTTTATGCTCAAATAATGTTACTCAAAATGAGATCAAATCTTGATTGCAAAACAGTAAAGCTCCCACCCAGCCCTTTTAAATGTCTGGGCCCTTACTGAAAGATCAAAAGGAGAAGAGGAAAAAAGTCAAGAAATAACCTTCACTAACTAAATGAAAATGGTCCTCTTTATTTTATTTTTTTCCTTTTTTTTTTTTCAAAATCCAGTTCTAACTCTAGCTGTTTAATAGTCTCATATTCAGATTACAATAAAAAGTATCAAAATTAAAAATGATATTATCAGCATACTATTATAATGTTGACACATTTGTCAAGTTTGTTATTATAAAAATAAAACTCTTCTTATTATTTATAAGGCAGAGTCTGGAATGAGGAAGAACATATCCCTCAGTCCCTCATTGAAAGAGCTGAGAGAGTATAATTCCTAGTTTTGAATTTACATTTTATTTGTACATATTGATTACATAGTGAATATAAGTGTACCAATACCTGGATTAAAACTTTTGAAGAGAATATTATAAATTGAATTATTAGAACACAGGGATATGTTTTTTATTTGAAACATAAATTGCCAGTATATGACCTATGTCAAAAAGTACCCACCAACATTGATAATTATATCAGTGTATTAACTTTTGTTAATGTGAATTGAAAAACAAAAGTCTGTTTTAATTTGCATTTTGCAACACTGCTTAACTATATATTTTTAAAATTTATTTTTAGCCACATTGATTTTTGTGCATACATTTGCATTATGTTGGCCATTTTTCCTTTGGGAGCATTAAAATTTTCTACTTATTTTAAAGCATATGTACATATTATCTTTATAATATACACTTTTGGTAAACAAATGGTAGATTTTACAAGTTCTAAGTTTTTATGCAGTGGTTCTCTTGTTTTGGCAACATGCTGACAAAGCAAATCTAGAAATAACCCTTCCAATTATAAACTGAAGGTTTAAATACAATGCATGGCTCACCTCAAAAGGAAACAAGGGAAGTCTCATTCGCAGAGAAACAAAGAAGGAACTGGAAATCAGAGCAGTCAGCCAGTAAGCTGAGACTGTGTTGACCTCAAACCCTCAGTCCAGTCAGCCAGTAAGCTGAGACTGTGTTGACCTCAAACCCTCAGTCCTAGCAAATCCAGCTTTAATTTCCATCCAGGGACAGAAGTCCGCACGTGGGCCTTTAGATTATGGGAAGTTGGGATTGACTTCTCTGTAAAGGCAGGGCGCTTGGAGTTTGTACTTTCAGGGAAAGGGGAAAGAGAAAACCTGTGCAAAAAAGCCTTTTCAGAGACAAAAATGGAATTAAAAGGTCAACCAGATATAAAACTCCCATATTAGAGGCTTTATATCAGGAACAGAAGCCAAAGAGTGATTTGGGTTCCTCAGGTGTGTGTTATTTGTCAAAACTCATTGATTGTACACTTGAGAATTGTGTATATTTTTGCATTGGTTTTTGTAACAAAAGAAAATTCTGAAAATAACTACTGGATTTTAGGTAATAATATGCCTGTAAAATAGGAGGAAATGTACCGATGTGTGTAACATACTTTGAAATGCATAAACATAAGATGGACTAGTGGACGGATAGGTATGTGAGATGTAGAATATAAGCGGTGGATGTAAGTATACACATTGTACAATTCTTTCAAATTTGCTGTGTTGGTAAATTTCCATAATAAAATCTTGTAAAAAAGAAAGAAGCCATAGAGTTTACTCATCAAACTACTAAGGAAATAACTTTCAACTTAGACTATTTACCTAAAATTTTTAATGACCACTAAAGTTTCAAAATAAAATGAAAATATTTTTAAACAAAGGCTGAAAGAATTTTGCTGAAAGGCCACTAAAAGAATTTTGCTGAAAGGCCACGTGAGGATGCACTTTTGGGTGAAGGAATTAAAGAAAGAATAAAAATGCAAGAAGTTATGATGGACAAAATAGTATTTTGAACAGTGCATGTCCAGGTTACCTACCAATACACTCACACAGCTTCTTAGACTGCCTCTTTTTCCTGATCCATGCCCGCATTCAGTTGTCAAAGTTGACTTTTGGGTTCTTAACTGTTTTGTATTATGTACTTCAACAACAACAAAAAAGTTGGAACATTTAAAACATTTTATTTCAGGCAATTTTTATTCCTTTTTTTTAAACGGTCTTTCCTTAACCCAGATATCTTTCCTGCTAAGTTAATGGGGGTTAAGTTTAAAACTGATTTATGAGTTATTCAGTACATTGTGTCACACATTGACCTTCATCGCTATTGCAGTTATGTTTTCCTAGTTTGCCACTTACTTTTGTATTCTATATGGTATTTTTTCAATTTTTAAATATCTAAATTTTTATTATAGCTTCAATGTAATTCTTAGAAATCCATAGCTACTCTAAAAGTATAAGCAAATTCAACTATGCTTATTTATAAATTTTTCATATGTCAGATTTTAGATATGAAATTTTCATCAATTAAAATACTATTTTGTTGTGAAGAGTGTGGTAGAAATACAAGTTAATTTTTCCCCTCCTTTGTTTGCATTTATTTAAATTGCAAAATAGAAATCATGGATGAATTAGAATTCATTTTACAAGATATTCTTTAGCATCCAAGTGTCTGTAAAATATGGGGCTTTTGTAGTGTATGCCAGCATTTCTATTTTTACTCTGCCCATATTAACTTTTAAGTAATGTCAGGGCATTAAATATTCAGGATTGCAGACACAGTTGGAGGGCTAATGAGTTAATATATGAAAATATTTATGACATCCTGATAATGGCATTGTGTATTTATAAGGCAATGCTAGGACAAAATTTAATGTTTTAAAATTGGTTTTGCATTGCTGCAGATTTATTTTCAAAGATACATAAATGTATTACCTTTACTGAAGCCAAAAACTGAGAAGAGTAAGCACAGACTATTGAAACCACTTTATAATCTTTAGTTATCTGATATAGCACTGACTGCTAATCCACTGCAGAGTTATGCAGTCATAGAAATTCCTTGGAGAGCTGGATTCATCAAAGGTTAATAAGTAGTTAATTTTCATGGTGGAAAATGTGACAACAAATGATTTTCTTGTCTCTGATTAGTTGCATTTTTAGTTGTCTAGATTTTGTGGAATGCTTTCTAAATTTATATACTTACCCTTTTCCTTCTAGCTCCTAAATTTTATGAAGGCATAAAAACAAAGATTCTGCTTTTATTATTATGCATTTTTAATTCTTAATTAATATTTTTATTTAAGTATTACCACTGATCCTTGCTTTTGTACTCAATAGAAGTATCAAAGGCAGCTTATGTATTTAGATGCCAATTGAAAATACTTTTAACTTCTTTATTTTCAAAAGCTGATTAATGATACTCAACCAAAAACTGAAGGAGGACTTTCTACAGGCCTCTGAGGTGTGCTTTCTGTGAAGCCATTCCTTTCCAGGGCTCTGTCTTTCAAGTGACTCCCAACACCATCTCCTTCACTGCAGAAGTGCATGGGTGCCTGCTGGCCACCTTCTCCCCGCGGTGATGTGAGAACTTCCCCCAGGAAGTAATTCAGGGCAATCCAGGGCTCCCCTCAGGGATTGCTGTTCTAAACTGCCTGATGTCCAACATATTGACATACACTTGTTCTGATTATTTATGCAGGAGGGTAAATCTGGACTCTTATTAACTGGAATTGGGAGTCTGTCTAATGCTTAAAATACCAGAAAGCAATATTTACCCCCTAGAATTTGACATGCTGATCATAAAATTTATTTGGAAACCTAAAGGACCTAAAATAGCCAAAGCAATTTCAAATCTGGAGGACTTACAGTACCTGATCTGATATCATATTCTGAAGCCAAAATATCAAAGTACTGTGATAGCATAAAAAATGGACATAGAAAACAATGAAGTAAGAATGAGAGTCCAGAAAGAAATCCTTATATTTAAGGTTTTCACAATTAAGTAGGGAAAGGATAGTCATCTCAACAAATAATTCTGGGACAAATATGTATCCACAAGAAAAACAAATATGTCTTATATTTCAATATATGATTCCATTTTAAATTAATTTTTGTGTGTCATGTAAAGAAAGGATCTAGACACACACAAATTAATTTAAAATGGAATCATACATTGAAATATAAGACATAAGATACTAAAACATAGAACAAAGGAGAAAGTTTAATGACCTTGGATTGAATAAAGAGTGTTTAGTGTGATGGAAAAACCCAACTTTTAAAATTACAGGTTAGTAAATTGGACTTATCAAAATTGAAAGTTTGTGCTTCTAAAAAAAAAACACACACAAAACTTTATAATTTTGAAAAGACAAACCACCTGCGGGAAGAATATATCTGCAAACTTTATATCTGATAAATGACTTGTATGCAGGACCCATGACTATGGAATGCACTTTGTAACCACTACTGGTGCAGAGGGGCCAGAACACTTCTGAGAGCTATTGTATGTTAACGTACATTTGGCTACAGGTACCAACCAGCGCCATCATCTGTTTACTTACGGAAGACCAATAAACAGTGAGTTTAACACGCCCCAGTGACCCCCACCTGGGGGTGATCTTGGCCTTCATCCTACACGGAGGACGTGGGAGGCACCACACCAACAGGACTGGAGCAGGTGGGGAGCTAGGCTAGTAAAGGCAGGTCTGGATATTCGTTTAGGTTTTAAGACTTCCCACAGGTTGACCAATACCGTGATGGATTGTAAGTCTGTCTGCTCAGATGGGGGTCCCAGAAACCAAGAGGTTACACCACATTTGCTTCCAGTTTACTTTTACCAAAACTTTTTACAATCAATTGGGATAGCCTGCTGCTTCTTGAGCTCTTGGGTCTTTCCTGCAGCCTGGACCTGTTCTTGGGATTCATTTGCTTTCTCCCGGTTAGCAATGGACTGTCCAACGTGTTCTCCCATGACTGGACTCAGCTTGCACATCAGCATCCCCTATCAGGTACTGAGGAACAGACTAGAGTATCTTGGCTTTCATTCTGCAGCAAACGTGACCCAATGAGGGCCTCAAAGACAAGGGCATAGCTGCCTCACTCACAATCCCCAATACTTCATTGTACCCCCTCTATGGATTTCCAGGGTTCCATGTGCCTGGGGAATCCCCTTCATTGGACCAAGCTTCCTTGCAAGCTAGAATAACCCCATTTGTATGAGAGTGAATTCCTTGAACCTTGAGTGCCATGCAGATGCTGCCTGAGGGCAGGGTGTATGTCAAATTTGCTCATTTTCTCTTCCTCCTCTCCAATCGGAGAAATGCCATCCCACCCCTCCCCCATCCCATAGCTGCACTAACAATGCCTGGGCACTTTCCTGGCCTTTGGTTGGAAGTTGACAGCTATGTCCACAAGCTCAATGGGCATATAATTTTCATCATGAATGCTTCCTAAGCTGGGGCTGTTCTGCTGGCTGGAGTTGTTTTGGCTTTTTTTCTTTCTTTTTTTTTTTTTTTTTAATATATTTTATTGATTTTTGTACGGAGAGGAAGGGAGAGAGATAGAGAGTTAGAAACATCAATGAGAGAGAGTCATCGATCAGCTGCCTCTTGCACACCCCCTACTGGGGATATGCCCGCAACCAAGGTACATGCCCTTGACCGGAATCGAACCTGGGGCCCTTCAGTCCCCAAGCCGACGCTCTATCCATTGAGCCAAACCGGTCCCGGCTTCTTTTTCTTTTTCTTTTTCTTTTTCTTTTTCTTTTTCTTTTTCTTTTTCTTTTTCTTTTTCTTTTTCTTTTTCTTTTTCTTTTTCTTGAACTAGGGGTTAGATGATTTGGGCTGCTTTGTGTATTTCACTGTCAAGCACCACAACATCCTTCTCTGTACTTGCCTCACTTCCCTAGGGAATCCACCCTTCAGCATTCCAATCCAGCTTTGTCAGAAGCTCCCGGAACTTAAACTGGGGCAGCATGTGTCTTCCTAGCTTTGGAAAACGACACGCCGAGGTCTCCACTTATTATCCTGTTCTCCCATCTTGTCTGTGAGCCCTGATGCTAGTGGAGTAGTAGACAACTGAATGTTCTTTTTAAACCTCAGCTCTTTTTCCAGTTTCTGAACTTGAGCGTCAGCTTCTAGTTGGGCATGGGTAGACTGTCCACAGCAGAGGCCAGCCCTCTGTGGGAGCCCCAGCTCTCCCTTCTTTGCCTCAGTATGCACTTCCCTGTTCCTCACACAAGCTCATTGGACCAGCTGGCCATTTGGGGGCATATTCATACTCGTGTGTTTGTCTGCAAGCCCCTGACATATACGAGACCCTCCCCAAATAGAAGTCCATGGGCAACTTGGGATTTTTCCCAAAGATGCCTCTTTCCCAAAGCCCTTGTCTTTGTTCTCCTGGTTAACTCATCAGTTGTTGGCATGAAACCTTGGGAATTTCCCAGGTAAAGTCTGAAACTGGCCCCAGGTCATAGAGGGCAAAGAGATGCCAAAGAAAGAAGCAGGTCACTCCGGGTTAGTCAGTGGCAATTTTAATAAGGAAGGGAACTTACTTGTGAGGCGGGGCTTAGGCATCCATGGGACGGGTGATCTCCACATGGGTCAGCCAGAAACTCGGAAGTTTATACAGAGGCTTTAGCTGAACAACACATACATATATCATCCAGATGGTGTCAACAGCACCTATCTCCCTCAAGGTGGGTCCTTGAAGGTGCTCCCAAATTGGAAGAGTAGGAGGAATGCACATTCTAAGGACAGGGAGAGGGTGAGAAGCCTCCTGCTGCCCAGGTCCAGCTCGCTGGGTCCAGTTGGCAAGTCAGTAGGTAGTCATGCTTCTCAGGTACCTTCCTCAAACACACACAGATTCATTTGGTAACATGAGTTGTTGTTTTTCTTTTCTTTTTTTTTCTTTTTTTTTTTTTTTAATATTTTATTGATTTTTTCACAGAGGAAGGGAGAAGAATAGAGAGCTAGAAACGTTGATGAGAGAAAAATATCAACCAGCTGCCTCCTGCACACCCTTTGCTGGGAATGTGCCTGCAACCAATGTACTTGCCCTTAACTGGAATCAAAGTTGGGACCTTTCAGTCCGCAGACCTATGCTCTATCCACTGAGCCAAACCGGTTTTGGAGAGTTTTTTTCTTTTTATAATAATCTCTTTCTGTATAATATGTCCAAAGTTGTAGACAACTTTAGAACTGATACATCATTTCAGTAATTTAATATTCAGAGTTCAAGTACCTACACTAGCTAAGGTCTTGCTACAAGATGGCATAAAAGGGAATATATAGTAAAGAAAAATCCAGATTAATAAAATATTTAAACAATTCTCTAGTGTCCCAGACATCTGTATGCTTGGTATATATAAATTGCCTGGTGGGTTCAGTATATAAGACTGAGCAAAAAAAAAAAAAGAACATAAAAAAGAGAAGAATAATTGAAGCAGTAAGTCAACAAGTCCTAGTTATTTAAATATTTTTAGTAAATGTCATCATTCATCTGAATTGAGGCCATGGTATAAAAAATCTATAGTTTGACTCTCAGTTACAGATTCTTTGAATAAGAAAAGTATAATACATGGTTAAAATGGAACAGAAGAGTGAACAGGTCCATAAAATATAACATAATGACCCATAAGCACAATAAAAATATTTAGCTTAAATGTAATGTGGGAAATGTCTAGCTGGTAGCTACCAGGAGGTGCATTGAGAGGAATAGTACCCCAATAGTACCCCAATAGTACCCCAATAGTACCCCAAAAGAGAAAAAGCCAAGTCTGGAAGCAAAAAGTGGTAATGTTATAAACAATCATAAACAAGGTAACATTTAAACAAGAGGGATTTGATAAGAAAACTGTTGAAATTACAAAATGGAATGCTAATGTACATTCTAAAGTTTGTTATTGACTATAATTGAGCCTTCTTAAATATTCTAACACTTAAAAAAATCAAGAGTGTAGGCTAAGACATTTTAGGCCTATAATAATTCATTTTGTCAACCGTGCTATTTGTACATTTTATAAGGTTTTTTATACATACTTTATTATTTATTTTTATTCCACTTGACAGGTGATCGCTAAGGGACCTCTATTATGTTTCTCACGTCAGTTTGTTTTTTGAGCTTGTAATTTTTAGAAATCTATTTTGACATAATAGTATCCAGTGCATAAAGATTCATGACAGTTATATCTTCATTGTGCAGTTTCATAGCACCTCGCTTACTGTTGCTTCTTATCAAAATTAAAATTTCATAAAACCCTTGGGCCTTTTCTCTCACACGCTGCCACACAGACACATCCTTCTTCATTTATTCCTGCACATTTTGTGGAAGCAAATGTAAGACATCACACGCTTGCCTGTTATATTCTTTTAGTCCTGGACCTTTTGGGGTGAGAGCAGGCTTTTATTCCTCCTCTTGATCAGTTAGCTATTTCCTTCTCCTCTGCTTAGGATGAAGAGGTAAGAGCTTTATGTAAAGCAGGATGACATTAAACACATGATGCTTACCATCTACTTTTTGTTCAAATCATAGGTAACAGAAACAAAATAATTAATTGTGAATATTCACAAGGGACATGATTGGTTCGATAGATCTTTATGTGAGCATTTTTAGAAACAAACATATACATGAAAACAACTTCAGTTTCAATCTGGGCATTATGCCTTGGGAAGATATTGTTGCTTCAAGGTACATTTATGCTTATAAGGTTGTAGAAAGTACTGCAGATAAATTAAAATACAGCTTGTATTAAGCCACAATATTATATTACGCATCTCTGAGCTAGGCTACTCAAGCATACACTGTTTACCAAGATTTGAGAGCACTCTTTACACAAGCACATGGAACATGTCAGTGTGTGGATTGTGACTATTTTGCCTTATATGCAGAAATATCTATTTATCTCTTTAAAATTCTTGATTTGTACTTTTTTGTTCAAGTACAAGTTCTTTGGTTGATCTCTTCCCACTCACCCATCTCCACTTTCTCTCTGAGATTCCACAGTCTGTTTCATGCTTCCATGTCTCTGGATCTATTTTGTTCCTTGGTTTATTTTTTTCATTAGGTTCCACATATAAGTTAGATCATGTGATACTTGTCTTTATCTGACTGGCTGATTTTGCTTAGCACAATATTTTCCAGGTCCTTCCATGCTCTCTCAAAGGGTAAGAGATCCTTCTTTTTTTCTGTGGCATAGTATTCCATGGTGTAAATGTACCACAGCATTTTTATCCACTCACCTACTGATGGGCACTTGGGCTGTTTTCAAGGTCTTAGCTATTATAAATTGTGCTGCAATGAACAGAGGGGTGCATATATTTTTTCTCATTGGCATTTAGAGTTTTTAGGACATATTTCTAATAGTGGAATCACTGGGTCAAATGGCAGTTCCATATTTACTTTTATAAGGAAACTCCATACTGTTTTCCATGTTGGTTGCATACAATTGCTGATTTAAACTTATAAGTTTCCTGGTCAGCTTTCAAACAACCAATTGGGGAATTAATAATTTCAAATAAAATGTCTCTAGGGGACCCCCTAGGTAGGTACAATATATAGTACCAATATATGGAAATAACCTACCTGTCTGTCAGTGAATAAATGAATGAAGAAAATGTGGTCAATATATATTGTGTTGACCAAAAGAGTAACACATGCTAACTCTATCAGATATTGCAGTTAATACAATGTCAGAGTTCACCTAGTCCAATTTCATTCCACATGAATGAATGTTTTCCTAATTGTTAATTTTCTGAGGTTCAGGGAATTTTTTTTTGAGAATAACTCAATCATAAACCCTCTCCAAGAAATAACCTTACAGGTAGTTTTGCATATGATTTTGAGAGAAGAGGTTACAACCTCCTGAAAGCCGACATATTGGGTACCAGGGATTTTCCAAGTGTCACGGAAGCAGAATGAGAGTCCTAATTGTAACATCCTTGATAGGTGATCATTCATGCTTGACATGTCAGTGACTGGCAGTCTCTTAGCTGGATAAATTTACTGCCCAACACATATACTTCTCAGCTAATCACAGACAGTAACAGTGTTCTTCACTCATGACTTTATCAGCCGGGCATTGACAGCACTTCTCCAGAGAGGTAGCTAGGAAACACGGGTTCTAAAACCCCACAGGACAACAACAAATATCACAGCTCCACCAATAGCAAACACAGTGAAACGGTTCCTTATGGGAACACTTAAGATTTGATTGGGAAGCATGTTATCAGGGATAAAGCTCCCGACGAAGAAAAAAAATGCATAGACTAAAACTTACTCAGGGCCCAGGGAAGGTATCCTCCAAGTTACACAAAGACGTATTCTTGATCTTGTTGGAAAAAGCCAACCCCAAGCCAAACAGACACTTGTCTGCGAAATCAGCTAGCTACAGAGAGATCCTTGAAAGGTATCCACAGGCACGTTGCCTTTGGTGATAACAGTCCTCATGGCGTCTCATAAATTTTTCTGGAAAAGCGCTGAGGGCTTTGGTCCCCATACAGACCTAGGTTCCTTTACTTACTCAGTGTGGGTATTTTGGAAAACCTAATTAACTATTCAACTATATCAATGGATTTAAAAATAGAACCGTTGCTCTAACCCGTTTGGCTCAGGGGATAGGGCGCCGGCTTGCGGACTAAAGGGTCCTGGGTTCCATTTCGGTCAAGGGCATATACCTTGGTTGTGGGCACATCCCCAGTAGGGGATGTGTAGGAGGCGGCTGATTGATGTTTCTCTCTCATCGATGTTTCTAACTCTCTATCCCTCTCCCCTCTTCTCTGTAAAAAATCAATAAAATATATTAAAATCCAAAAAAACAAAACAAAAAATAAAAATAGAACCTTTATCACATACTTTTATTAGGTGCTCACTAAATACCGTTCTTTTGCCTTTCCTTTTTTCATTCTGTTAGCAATTGCTGTGTAATAAACACAGATTCAGGGACTTCGAACAGTAGTCAGTTACTTATCTTGCTCATGGTGCTGTGGCTGCTGGGCCTTCACTGCTCTAACCTGTCTTGGCAGCTCTTCCAATTGCTCTCCTCCTCCTCTGGGGCCCAGTGACCCACCCACGCGTGTCCTTCTCATGGAGGCTCAGAAGCACAGCTGTTTCAGGCCCATTTTTCTATCCCACTGGCCAAAGCAAGTCCCACTGCGAGCGGCCTCAGAGCCTCACAGTCTTCCTTCCCGGGAGGGCGTTGAAAGGCTACATGGCAGAGGATGCAGAGGTGGAGACATGGGAAGGATTGCTGGGGGCGTTAATGCAGTCTACCACATTTCCATCGCCCGTGAGAACTGGAAGTGGGTTTCAGTAATGTATTATGTGAATCTTGTTTTATAAAAGCATCTCCTAGCCGGCGATGATATAATAGGAGAAAAACGAATGCCATGAGGCGAAATGAAAGTTTGTAGTACGGACTCAGAAGCAGAGCTGACCTCCAAAATATACATCTATGAGGGCAGCAGTTTTCAAAGTGTGGTCTGGGGCTCTGGGTATCCCTGAGGCCCTTTCAGGGGGCCAATTTGGTAAAAGCTATTTTCATAATAACACGGAGATGCTATTTGCACTGTGGACCTTCATTCTCTTACAAGTATACAGTGGTCGTTCTCAGAGGCTACATGACATGATTTTCAATAGAGTGAGTGCAGGAGCAGATATGAGAACACACCTTCCTTTCGTTAGGTTAGGTCAGATGTTACAGAGGTTTGCAAAAATGTAAAAATGGTGTCGGTCTTCTCACTGCATTTTTATTTTGGAAAATAGTTATTTTGTTAAAATAAAAATATGTTAACTTACGATGGGTTTATATTATTTTAAGGAATTATTAAATAAGTATTTTTAAATTCAGCAGATACAACCTGCAAAATAAAAGCTATCTGTAGTCCTGTATAATTTTTAAGAGTGCAAAGAATTTCTAAGATGAAAATGTCCTGGGACATGAAAAGAATTAAAAATCAATACTTTAAAAACTGGTATACGCAACAGGCTACACAAATAAATAGTTTCTATAAAGCAGAAGTAGAAAGCCATTATGAGAAAATAAGATGAAAGTAAAAGAAGGCAGTTTGCAATAAAAAGAATATTATATAGACTAAAGAATTGTTTCAAGAGAGATAAAAACACAGTCACAGAATTAAAATCCCATCAGCAGCAGCCAGAATCCGAATCAACACTTTGAAATAATAAAAATCAATGACATCGAGGGAGACATTTGGGAGGTTTTCCAAGAATGAAATGTGAAAGGATAGAATGAATGAAAAATGAGAGAAAGAAAATGATGGTTATGGGGACACAATACCATATACATTTCCTCTCTGAGGAGATGTCACAGACACTGGAACAAAAGTGACAATAGCACACATAATAGAATAAATCTTTCCTGAAAAGTAAATAGATGAATATGGTTTTAAATTTTTGAATATGAAGTTTGAAAAGCTTTATATGAGGACAGATAAATATCAGTGAAAGGAGAGTCACAATTATGTATGTCTTAACAAAATTAGATCCTAAAGATTGCTAATTAAGACACAACATATGCTACTTGTAGGCATCATGGAATGGTAACTTTATGAAGATAAGGCTAGAGTCTCCAAATTTTGCTTTCTTTCATATGTGTAACCATTATTATAATTCTAAAGTTTTCAAAACATACATTCATATTCTCTTAGTGAATAGTGTAGACCAATTGTCAAAGTTGAAAATCACTTAAGAATTCAAGAATTGGAAACACATGGGATAAAATGAATGCTTTTCTCTCCTACCACAGGCCATTGAGGCTACTGCTAAAGAAGCAACAAGGTTTATTGGTCTGTCATATGGAGTTACTGAAGTTGAGTTGTTCAAGGACCATCTTCATACCTTTACAACACTCTCCCTTATTGTTATATTTCCCTCTGGTTCTGCTTTCCACAAATATCATTAGCTCTTTCACTTCCCAGACTCCAGGATCATACTTGTGTAGAGATCCAGAACAAGGATGTCAGCTGTATAAGTCATGGATGGGGGAGCAAAACTCAGCCTGGAATGACGGGAAGCAAATCTAAAATGTGGATCAGAATTTATCCCAATGATGGAATCATTCCAAAAAATAATCCTGCCATTAGATAGCTGAGTGCTGCATATATGGAGGTTTTTAGTAGGCTGAACAATGGCCTCCAAAGATATCTAGTTTTAGTAGCTACAATCTGTGAATGTTCCCTTATTGGGAAAAACATTCATTGCAGATCTGATTAGCTTAAGGCTTGAGATGAGGAGATTGTCTTGTTGGGATCACACATGTCCTTATAAGAGAGACATGGAGGGGATTTGACACACAGCAGAGAAACGGTGATGTCACAAGCCAAGGAGCACCAGCAGCCATCAGAAGGTGGAAACGGCAAGGGACGGAGTCTCTCCTAGAGACCCTGGAGGGAGTGTGGCACTGCCAACATCTCAATTTCAATCGAATGAAACTGATTTTGAACTTGTGGGCTCCGGGGCTGTGAGAGAATATATTCCTGCTGCTTTAGGCCCCCAGTTTGTGGTTACTTACAGCCGCCATAGGGAACAGATGCGGAGCTCAGTGTCTCCTTCTGCACTAAGAACAGTAGCAGTCAGTGGGGGCTGCAGGTGCACAAGTCCGAGGAGGGATGGTGCTTGCTGCTGCACCCAGGCACAGGCATTTTTTCGTGAGCTTGGTGAGGAACCACTGGGATGGCTGGGAGAAGGCTGCCTGCCGCCCATAGAGCACACCACACTCTGGGCATGTCACAGCACGGGTGTTCTTACTCATTAGAATTATTTTGAGAGAGTCACCTTTATCCCTCTTTTCCAGTCATTTCCAGTTTGATCTTTCCATGACTTTGGACAAACCACGATTGCTCTTGAATCACTATGTATTCTTATTTCCAGTTAGCTCTCCTTCCAGGAACAGGAAAAAAGAGAATGTACTACCAGATTCTTCCTGTTGGGCATTTTTACTGTACTCACTGCCCCTTAGAGCTACCCAAGAGCAAAGCTGCAGTGACACAGCAGACACTTCCAATGGGACCAGCATATTGTGTTGAGCAGGAGTTGCAAAGCCATTGGTCATGAATCAAACCAGCCTCTGGCTGTTTTCTTTTCTTTTCTTTTCTCCACCCCCCCCCCCCCCGCCCAGATATATTTTTATTGATTTCAGAGAGGAAGGGAGAGGGAGAAAGAGATAGAAACATCAATGATGAGAGTCATTGATCAGCTGCCTCCGTCATGCTCCACCCTGGGGATTGAGCCCACAATGGAATCATGATCTCTTGGTTTATAGGTCAATGTGTTCAACCACTGAGTCAGGCCTCTGGCCTGTGTTTATAAGACCTGTGAGCAGCCTGGCCAGTGTGGTTCAGAGCAAGTACCTGGCTTGCGGCTCCATCCCCAGTAGGAGGCAGCCAATTAATGTTTCTCTCTCTCTCTCTCTCTCTCTCTCTCTCTCTCTCTCTCTCTCTCTCTCTCTCTCTTCTCCTTTCTTCCTCTCTTTTTCTCTCTCTCTCCATCTCCCTTCCTCTTCCTCTAAAAATCAATAAAAACCTATTTTAAAAAATTACATGTGATCCAAGAATGGTTTTTATATTCAAACTTTTGTAAAATAAAACAAAAACAAATTGTGTGACAGACACTGTATGTAGCCTTGCAGAGCCTAAAACATTGACTCTCTGGTTCTTCACAGAAGATGTTTGCTGACCTCATGTATGGGAGCCATTTTAAAGCAGGCTCATTTTTTTTTTTTTTTAACCTAAGTAAACTGATCAAAGGGAACTTTTCTTTGAAACTTAATTGTATATGGATGAGAAGTGGCAGTGTGGCTGCAACAGCAGCTCCAAGATCATACGCAAATAAGCCCATCAACCTAATTAATGTCACGGCTGACTGGCTCACAGTTCTCAATATACAATTTATTTCTACTTGATGAGAGAGCTGCTTGTTATTCCTCACTTTATTTTTATTTGAATCGATTTCCAACTCATGATGAGCAATTGGATTGCATGATCCCTGATCTTCCAAGATCATGTGTTCTGTCTCTACCAAAACCCGATCAAATACTAAGAGCTGTGCAAGAAAAGGAAACTAGTTAATTATGAAAAAGGGCATAACTTTGTTCCTAAGACTAAGACTCTGGCTAAGACTCTGGCTCCCTTATTGTTATTGAGATTTGCCACAAGCTTCATGCAGCGTCCTGATCTTACCCAGGCACGCAGAGTAGTCTGAGGTCAACAAGGTCCTGAGGGTTGAGGGACAGACTCCTTGTTCTTCAGGCTGGATTAACTTGGGAAGCTTTTTTCTGTTCTGAGTGCCTCTAAAGTGGCCTCTGATATCTAAATTCCAGGGTTCCCGCTCTCCCTTATGTAGTGCCTTCCTTTGGATTGTGAGATAGATCTAGGTTCTCACTTCCAGCAAAAAAGAAAAATACTTTTTTTTAAGCAAAACTGGTGAGTTGTCACTTCCAAGGTTGGAAAAAGACTATAACTTTCCTCTCTCACAACCTTTTTCTCTTAAATTCCTCATTCTGGGGGAAGCAAGCTTCCATGCTGTGAGCAGCTCTGTGGAAATGCACACATGTTCAGGAACTGATGTTTCTGGACAATAGCCAGTGAACTTGGATGCTAATCTTCTTGAAGCTTGCCAACAGGCTTATGAGTGGGTTTATAAGCAAACCTTCCTCAAGTTGAATTTTGTAATTCAACAGAATATCTTGATTGACCCTTTGTGAAAAACTCTGAGGCAGAAGACTCAGATAAAACACTACCAGATTTCTGACCCACAGGAACAATCCTATATAATAAAGAGGTAATATGCAAATTGATCATCACTTCAATACACAAGATGGCCACCCTCATGTGGTCAAAGATGACCACCACAAGATGGCCAGCAGGGGTGGGTGATCAGGCAGTTGTGAGTGATCAGGCCAGCAGGGGAGGGCAGTTGGGAGGGACCAAGCCTGCAAGGGAGGCAAGTTGTGGGGAACAGGACTGCAGGGGAGGGCAGTTGGGAGTGACCAGGTTGGCAGGGGAGGGCAATTAGGGGCAACTGGGCCATCAGGGGAGGACAGTTAGGGGTGTCTGGACCATCAGGGGAGGCCAGGTGGGGGCAACCAGGCCTACACAGGAGGGAAGTTGGGGGTGACCAGGCCTTCAGGGGAGGACAGTTAGGGACAGCCAGGCCAGCAGGGGAGGGCAATTAGGGGTGACCAGGTCGGCAGAGAAGGACAGTTAGGGGCAATCGGGCCAGCAGGGGAGCAGCTAGGTGTCAATCAGGCTGGCAAGGGAGTGGTTAGGGTGCTCAAGCTGGCAAGCAGAAGCAGTTAGGGGCTATTTGGCAGGCAGGCAAGTGGTTGGGAGCCAGCAGTCCTGGATTGTGAGTGGGATGTCCGATTAGGCCCAATCCCAGATTGGAGAGGGTGCATGCTGGGCTGAGGAACACACACTGCCCCCTTCCCCCATGCACAAATTTCATGCACTGGGCCTCTAGTAATATAATAAAGTATTAGTGCTTTAGGATGCTAAACTTGGGGCTAGTTCATTAGGCAGCAGAAGATAAGTAATACATCAAATCGAAAATAAAAATATTTTGGGTCATTTGCCCAGTTGATTGGAGGAGGAATTCAAATTTATTGTATTTTGCTTCTGAAATCCAGACAAACCAGAGTAGTTTTTTTCTTTCTCATTAGAAGGAAGTGTAGGGAGGAGCAGTTTTCCTTGACTTGTAGGGATAGCTATACATACCCAGAACACTAAACCCACTGGAATATCACTGAGGTAATAAAACCTCTTTTTACTTTCATAAGACTATTTATTATGTTCCAGAAATATGCATCTTGCCAGAACATCTATGGAACCTGTTGCTTCCTACTCTGCAGTTCCTATTTATATTCTGTCATTAGCATGATGGATAAATATGATATTCTTCAAGATTGAGATGTGGGTGAAATGTGAAATGCTTGCAATTTAAATAGTGGCATCTAGCCAAGAATTGACATAATCTCATTGCTAGATGATGAAGTCCTGCTGACTCAGGCAATTGCAAATAATTCTGGGTGTGTATTTTTAATGTTTATTGGGATAGGGCAGCAATTTTCAACCCATGTGCCATGGCACACTAGGGTGTCACAAGAATTTTTAAAACATTCCATACCTGACTGCTTAGTCAGGGGCACTGACCTCTTTTCCCATAGACTGTCAAACAAAAAAATGTCAGCAGCCAAATACAACAATAGCTGTCTGGTGTGAATAAATCAAAATTATACCTTTTTTGTGTCAGATTGGCAAAAAATATAATATACTTTTTGATGTGTTGCAGAATTTTGGTTATTAGTTTATGTGTGCCATGAGATGAAAAAGATTGAAAATTGCTGGAGTAAGAGAAAAAAAAAATCATCTAGGCTAGTCGCTGTATTTCAGGTGCTGGAAGTCATGTTGTTTATTCCAGTAAATATTGTTCACCAGGGACAGTAGCTGCATTTGTTCTCTCAAGTGATTAAGATTATGATTAACTGTTGTCATTTTTTCCAAAATCCATTCGCTTGTGCTATAAAAAATTACGTGTGTGTATATGTATATGTATATGTGTATGTATATATATTTTATATACATACACATATACATACACACACATATAACATATATATAACTTTTACCTAATACTCATATATTGAAGTATATTTTATAAAAGAAATTGACCTTATTAAAAATAAGTCAAATTGATAAGTTTGAGAAATGAAACACTTTTAATAACTAATTCACCTATCAAAATACAGAACAATTTTACCATTCTAACAATTCCTTTGTGTATCTTTTCAGTTAGCCCATGCCCACTAGAGGTTATTAATGTTCAGATTTCTATCATCATAAATTAGTTTTGCCAGTTTTTGAGTTTTATATGAATACAGATACATTGTTATTTGTATTCAACTTATTTCGCTCAGCATAATGCATGTGAGATTCTTCCATGATGTTGCATTTCACAGTCGTTTGTTATTTTTATTACTGAGAAGCATTTATTGTGTGAATATATTACAACTGGCTAATTAATTTATTGTTTAATGGACATTTGAGCTATTTCCAATCTTTAATTCTTATAAAAAAAAGTACTCATGAAGGTTTTGTATAAGTTTTATGTGGACATATTGTTATATTTCTCCAGGGTGCAATATAGGATTGAAATTGCAGGGCTAATAGGTTGCTGCATTTTGGCTCTAGCTCCAAATCTGTACTTCCAGGGTCTGCTGGACCCTCTAGTCATTTCTGTTTTGTTAGCTGGCACAATGTTAGGCTTTGCCAGGAGAGCTTTCTGGAGGGATAGTTCACAGCCAGGGTGAGGAAGAGACTGTCCTTACTTCTTCTGATGGGATCAGAGCTCAGGGGACCTGTCCAGGTCTTGTCCTTGCCCTGCATCATCTTGCAAGTTCCTCCACCACCAGCAGCAGCTGTCACTATTCAGCTGTGGCTTCCTGCCTGGCACCTTTGTTTGCCATCTAGCAATATACTCATAGTTTAGCTATGTTCCACATGCTCTGGCACATTATTCAAAACTGTGTGCTGCTGTGTCAACCGCTCCCTCTTTTAAAAAGTCTGAATCTGTGCCATAAGTGTATGTGTGTGGGGTGGTGGTGGTGGTGGCTCCCCAAGATTCCAAGTTCCTTCATTGTTCACTCTCCCTCCATCTGGTATAGTAGCTCCTTTCTGCATTTCATGTTTAGAGGCCCCTTAAAAACCTCTCTTATCTCTTCTAATAATCACATACCTTTTAAGAACTTATTAAGATATCTGCATCTCTATGTTCATTGCAGCATTATTTATAACAAGCGAGACATGGAAGCAACCTGTGTTCTTCAATATGTGATTGGATAAAGATATGGTGCATATGTATAATACAATGGAATGCTACTAAGCCAAAAAAAAGATGAAATATTGCTGTTTGTGAAAACCTGGGTAGATCTTGAGAATATTATGCTCAGTGAAATAAGTCAGGCAGAAAAGGATCAGAACCATATGATTTCGGCCATATGTGGGATATAAAACAAAAAGCAACAAATGAACAAACCATAAAACAAGCAAACATCCTCCCTCCACCCCCACCCCAAACTCATAGATAAAGACAACAGAATGGTGGTTACCAGAGGAAAGTGAGTTCATGCATCGGCCCTTTAAGAGGATCCAGAATGTACCCTAGCAACCCTCTTTCTCACTCAGCCACACTTCCCGCTGATTTCACAGCCAGAAGTAATGGGGACTTCTCTTCCCAGCACTGGAACCCTTGGCTGGTGGCCTGGTGTGGGGCTGGACCTCTGGCTCTGAAGCTAAGATATGCCTCTATATTTTTTTACTTTAGTGTGGATCAGTTCATTTTGCATCTCTATCCCTTTACCAGTCTCCACGTGGCTATTTTTTCTTTATTTTTATTGTTGACATCATTACAATGGTCCCGATTTGCCCACCTCCACCAGCCCCCACAACCTTTCCCTCAGGCCATCACCAGGCTTTTTTTTTTCAATCTATACTTATTGGATTTCTGATCAACTAGACTTCAATGGTTCTCAATGATGGTTGTCTGTGGTCTAGTTGTAATTTTGATGCGGCCATGGGAAGAGATAAGCACACTACTTATCTACTCCACCATCTGGACTGGAAGTTTCTTTATCCATGTTTGTTTTATTTTCACATGCATTAGTTTGACATCATTGAAAAAGCTCATATGCATTATTACATTTGCTTTGAACATTTAGTTAAAATTTAAAGAACCCATGAAAAGAAAAAAATAGAATTTTATATTGCTCCCTTCTCACCCCAATTTATGATTTGGCAAGATATTTGCCTATTTCTATAGATCCAAATTTGTATCCTATTATTATTTTTTCTTTAGTCTATATAACTTTCTTTGGCATTTATTATAGTGTGTTGCACTGCTAATAAATTTTTCACTTTGCTTATCTGAAAATATTTCACCTTTATTTCTGAAGGATTTTCTTATTGAATATAGAATTCAGATAGACAAAGATTCCTTTTTAAAGATATATAACTCCTATAAAACTTTAGACTATAAAAAAGATGTGTAACTTCACTATCTTTGGTCCCTTTTGCTTCTAATGAGGTATCCATTATTCTCATTGCCTTTGTGTAATGTGCTTTTTTTTTTTTTAATTGAAATTCTCCTAAAGTTTTATTTTATGTTTAATATTTAGAAGTTTGATTAGTATATAGCCATGAGTGATTTCCTTTGCATTCACTGAGATATTTTAGATAAGTGGATTGATGTTTTTAACCAAATTTGTTAAAATTTCAGCAGTTTTCTTTAAATATTTTTACACTTCATTCTTTCTCTCATATTCTTTTCAGGCTTAGTTTTTTTTTTACATTAGCCTGATTTCTCTTGTCCAACACATAATAGTGACTCGGATCATTTTAAATCTTTTATTTCGGTGTGCATAAATTCATTTTAATTTGTATGATTTCTATTGACTTCAGGTTTATGAAAACTTTCATTTGGAGTGTTCAACCTGTTAAGCTTATTTAGTTAACTTTTTATTTCAAATTATAATTTTCTCTTCTATCATTTTGTTTCTTTTAAATATTGCCGCAATTTTTCATGTTATTTTTCATTTCTTTATCTATCTTTTCTTGGCATTTAAAAAAAATAGTTATGAATGTTATTTTAAATTGCCTCATAATTCTATCGGCTATTTTCTCTGGATTATAGTCCACTTTCTCCTGCTTCTCAAGACCAGTAATTTCTAAATATATCCAAAGGCATTTTATTATTTTAAAAAAATCTTTACTCTTGAAAGTATTGCATATGTCTCTTCTTTATCCCCATTGACTTCTTCTAGTTAAGGTATCCTATCTAATAAAAGGGTAATATGCAAATTAACCATCACTCTGTAGCAAATATGTTTAGTGCTCTCAGCCCCACCAGAGTACCCCAGTCCCAGGGTCGAAGGAAGGTGGGCAGCCGCTGAGAGTGGGCAGCATGAGCAGCCTGGCAGAATGTTTGCTTTGTTACCGCAGCAATGAGGCAAGTGTTCTGTGCCCAGCCATGAGGAGCCTGATGAGCCTCTGGGCTGTGGAGAGCCTCTAGGCAGCGGGTGCGAAGTGGCCTGGTACGGATTTGTGCGCAGGGCTATTAGTTTTAAATAATATATTTTAGAGACTGAACTTTTTTTTTAAACCTTTGCAGAGGATTGAATTTTATTTAGGGAGGCAGTTAAATTTGACTTGATTCTGTGGCATCTTGGCTTTAGACTTTGTTATGCAGGTTCTCACTCCTAAAACTTGACCATTCAGAGTTCCCCCTGGAAAGTCCAAGTTGTTTAAAAAGTCTCTCTTGTTGCAGGTGTTGAATAGCTGTTAGCTCTGCTTAGCTCTATCATTCATCTAGCTTTTGCTTTGCCTTGGTAGTTTGTTTTCTCTTTGAGTGTTGCCTTATGACATGTAATATAGTTGCTACCAAGGACATGGGGAAATGTGTCTGCAGACTTTGTGGCTCCCTCTAGGGTGTCTTTCTTCTTCATTGTTCCCTTCTCAGCTTTCACACCTGGGAAGTCCTAGACTCTAACTTAACTCTTTAGCCTAACAAAATCCTTAAATTCTGTTTGACCCCTATGCTCTGTGCACCATCCAAACTAGATTCCACAAAGCAAGAGAGGTTAAATGTCCATCTCACCTAATTTGCTCCAATGGCCATTTTCTCTCTCGTTTATGGATGCTTTTAGTCAATTTTCCAAGTCTTCATACCATTGCTGTTGTTTTAGAAATATGTACCTAGGGTTCATAATTGTTATTGAAAGGACTTTGCTCAATTTATCTTTCTTGAGTCAAACTGTAGAGCAAAGTGGTGTAGTGGTGTTATAACAACAAAGCTGTCACCCTGTATCTTCCATCTTCCAAGGCACTTCAGTTGGGACCAGTCTCTGAATTTTATCCAAAGACATGATATTGTTTTAATTTATTATTTTTTAAGGCAAAGGAATTCTGGAGAGATTTACTTGACCCTTTTAGCCATATATTTTATGTATCCCAATAGACCTACCATGGAATGTACTCAGTTGAAACTTCATTTATCATCTAACCTCAATAAGCCACTGCTGTTACCAGGTTAGTATCATGAAATTCTGGATCTGCAAATATTAGTGTTAGCTCAGAGCCAATGTTGAATAATTCTTAAAATATCAGGGTATTTCTCATTTTTCTATCTCGTCTCTCCTCCTCCTCCACTACTTCTTCTACCTTCTTGTTGGTTGAGGATCTGTAATCTATCATGTTGTATTAGATTGGCATAAACCAGAGTTTGATTACTTTATTTGGAGTGTTTTTTTGTTTTGTTTTGCTTTTTTATTCAAACCAAGGAGGACCTTAGAGGTCACCGATCAATCAACCTTTACCAAAGATCTTTGTGGGTTAGTCCATTTTCACTTCCAGCCTTTTTCTGCTGCCTAATATGGCCCCACTCTCACACTGAATCTGAGTTACATTCTGATATTTCCTTCAATGGCCATGACTCTCCAATTTTCAGTGAGATAAGGAAGCCTTTTTTAAAAAGCAGCATCTTCCACCAGCTTACCTTGCATGCAGAGAATAGCATTAAGTCATGGCCATGAATCTTGATCTGCCTTTACCATTGATTTTTTTTTTTAATATTTGGCAAAGAAAGTACCATTTATATACTATTGAAATTATATTTAGTGAGTAGATTCTAAATGCTAAATCTACTCTAATATTCTTATCTCTTTAAGTTTTGTATTTCTTCTGTATATTAAATCAACAATTTTATTAAAAACATATCAATCTTTAAAAAATATGAGCCAAAGGTAAATCTAAGTTTAAAGAAAAACATATTACCAATCTTGGGCTCTTCAGCTTGCACATTGAAACAGAATGCTTGATCAATGTATTCATATTAATATTATAAGTTCAGCCTTCTATGAAGGGAACAGGGAGTTTGCATGCTCAGGATCTCTACTGTTTGGAAATATAACCTGTGAAAATAGTTAAAAATATAGATACAATAGTTATGTGTAAAAATGCTCAATTGTGCAACAACCTGTAACTTTAATTGGGAATTGGTTCTATTAATGATGAAATACCATACCATGAATAAAAATATTTTTCAAATGTCATTTTAAGGGGAAAAAAATACCATTTTACATTTAGGACAAAAATTATGATATGTCATTCTGAGGTATCATTTATAGGTAAAACACTAGTAAATATATTATTTTTGTATATTTAAAATACATAAAATATTTTATTTTATTATATAATATTTTACTTTATTATATACTACATTTTGTTAAAATAATAGTTAATATTATTAAGTAAGAAAACTGATTATGAATACTAAGGATGCCTTCATTATATTTTTCTGATGGACTATGAGGAGCCCAGTGTGGCCAGAATTAAGAATTGTATTTGCAAGAGTGGAAGAGATGTGTGAGTTGGTGTAGAGCCAAATGCTTGGTCAAAGCAAAGTCTACCTAATCATCATATATTTTATCTCTATCTTTACTCATTTCTTTCTATATCTATCTTTACTAATTTCTTCTTAAGTTTTAGATCCATGTACTGTGGCTCTTTTAAAAAATATATAGCTACTTTATTTTATTTACATATAAAATAGGAAGCATTTCTACATATTAGTTTTAATAATCAATGAGTGAAACTATCTGAGTCTCCTGGAAAAATGGCAGAGAATAAGAAGTATAAAAATAGCCCCAGGAATGTCAAGTACAGCACAGGGAATATGGTCAGTAATATTGTAATGACTATGTATGGTGACAGGTAGGTATTAGAATTGGTGGGGGGATCACTTTGTAAGCTATAAAAATATCTAATCACTATGGTGTGCACCTGAAACTCTGGTTAAAATCTTTAAAAAAATATTCTGAAAAGGGTTCTATGTATGAAATTCTTCTCCTTCATTGTCAATCTATAATAATTTTGCAGTTCTGGCTCTATGTTCTAATTTTGCTTGTAGATAACTTCATGAAATGTCAAATTTCTTAACATCTCAAAACTTCAGGGTTTTAAAAAATCTTATTGAAAAAATTATGAATATTTGTCAATCTTTTTAAAGGATCAAATGGGATTATGTACTGGAAGTGTTTTGTGAGGTTGAGTGTCATACATATATTATTATGAAATATAAAATAATAAATTAAAGATGATAAAAAGGTTTCAATAATTATACTGTCTATATAATACTAAAAGTCATTCTGAATGATCTCTTTTTATCCATATGTTCATTCATCATTCAGTTAATCAATTAATCACCCAATGTATTTCATTAATACATTGAAATTATTTGTGAGTGTTTACAGAAGATAAAAGACAATAGTTCCACATAAAGATTCTTGCAATGGATTTCTGGTAGAAAATCAAGCAGGAGAGGGGAGACCTGGCTATCAGATCTGCTTGGCTGCTAAGTTGCTTAGAGTTTAACTGTTTGCTAAAGATGTTTTCTTAACTTAAATTGAAGGATAGTGTTAGATGATCTCTAACGTGCCTCTTATCCCTGATAGTCTCTAAGCTTACATATTATTAGTTACCCGATTCCTGAAGTGACTTTTTCTAAGATGCTGGATTGCAGCCACCATTCTATGTCCTCATCCATAATCAGAGCATGGACCTACTATGGCAAGATGATGAAAGAGACAACAGAAGGAGTCACCCCAGACTGTGGCCAAGGTTCAGGGCATGTTTCTGATGGAAGATACATTGATGGCAAGGTCAAAGAACAGGAGGAGAGTGACAGGAAAGCTGGGAAGAGAAAAACAGACATCCGAGAGTTTTGATTCCTTAACCTTGAAGGGGAGCATAAGGTCCCCATTAAAACTATCCCTTTTCTGTAATCTCACACTCCCTGTTGAATCCAGTATTCCATGCATTCCAGCACCCACCATGCAGCCAGCCTTCTGTGCTTTGTGCTTCACACAGAATATCTAACTTCCCACTCACAGCTGCTCCCCCGTCGTGCTTCTCATTCTTCAGCACAAGCCTGTTTGCCCCAGGCAGGCTGCCTTAGATCAATGATTCTCAGGATGCAGTGTGCAACAGAATCATATGTCAAGCTTGTTAGTCATCCTGATTCGTGGGCCTAGTCCTCAGATGTTCTGATGTGGTGGGTTTGGGGTAGTGTCCTGAAAACTGAATGGTTGACACACACAGGAGGACTCTGCGGTAGTTGGTCCTTGGGCTAAACTTTGAGAAATACAACCTCAAACCAACCACCCAGGAGTCCTTTAACTATACAAGAGAAACCCCAGCTTGTCGCAACATGTTCCTGAAATCACTTTTGCTCAGTGGAAAGGTGTGGATTGTATTTTAAAATTTTCCATTTTTATGGTGCAACACATTATATCTGAAAGCTTTCACAAGCTGCTATATAAATGTAATATTACATGGATGTCTATATATAGTTATATATATACAGAAATAATATACACCCTCCCAGAACATTAAATGTATAGGTTAGAAATAGAACATGTACCCACTATTTATGCAGAAGTGTCTGCCTGTGTTCACATGTTATATACACTACAGATTTACATTTATAATGTATTTTTGTTGAAAATGTAGTAATAGATACATAGAGCCTTTCATCTATTTGTGATATGTAGAAACATACACCAAAGGTGTATATATATATATGTTTTATGAATTTAAATAATTACTGGCTATTTTTTAAATTACTGGTTATTTGATGAAAAATTTCATCACTTTCTAATTGACTGATGGCATTAGTATAGTAATCATTGTGTTTATGATGAGTATAGAAAGAAAGAAATCATAGGAAGATGAAAGGAAATGACGTTCATGAAGGTAGTATGCTTGGGACTTTAAGACACTGTAGTTCATTGATCAAGTAAACCATGGTACTTATCTTAGCAAGGTTCATCCTTCAGCAGGAAAAAGCAAGCATCTGCTGCTGTGGTAGAATGCAGGTATCAGGAGAACAGATAAAGAAGAAACTAATTTTGCCCAAGAACTTGCTTTTGGCTCCACAGAAGTCACCTTTTTTGTCTGGTCTTAAAGATGTATGTGCTTGCATGTTAAGCACTACCTAAGTGGGAGGAGTCCAGGGATGAGCAGGCTAAAATCTAAGACCCTCTGGGGCCTACATTCCAGTGGGGAAAATAAGATACATAGAAGGTAGTCCAACAGCCACAACATGCTCCCATTGGTTCCAGGTAGAAGGAAAAGCTGCACAAGAGCCCAAAGGATAGGACAAGGATAATATCTTTGAGGGCCCAGAAGTCGGTCATTTGCATGGAATGTAATGGAGCTGGAGATTTAGTCAAGAGAGAAGATGAAGTGTCTTATTGGTCAAGATGAAGTTTAAAAAAAATCAAAACATTTACTGACAGAATAATTTTAAAAAATACTTACTATCCTGAGTTAACTTTTAAAAAATACTGGCTATCCTGAGTGCTGATGAGAGTGTAGAACTGAAATTTTCACATGGTGCTGTGGGAATATAAAAGGGTACAATCACTTCAGAAAAACAGTTTGGCAGTTTTGTAAAAAGTTAAATGTACACCTACCACAAAGTCCAATCATGCCAATTTTATATAGATACACTAAAGAAATGAAACTTATGCTCATACAAATACTTATCCGTGATTATTCATAGCACATTCATTTTTAATTGTCAGCAACTCAAATGGAAAACAACCCAAATGCTTATCAACAGGTGAATGGATACACAAACTGTAATATATTCATCCAAAGGAATGGTAATCAACAATAACCTGGATCAACATGAATGAATCTCAACATAATGATAATGAGTATAAAAAAAGGCAATACACAGAATTGCATACCATGTGATTCCTTTTATCTAAAATTCTGGAAAATGTAAGCTAACAACAATGACAAAGCATTTCAGTGTTGCCTGTAGCAAGTAGGGGAGCTGCAGGGAGCGATAGGAGAGGAACCTAGTTGATGCTGAAGATCCCATAGGAAAGGCATGCTGCAATCATACTTGCCAAACTGTGCGCTTTAAATCAGTGCAGCTCATTTCATGTCAATTACAACTCAATAAAACTATTATTTAGAAAAGAAGAAATAGATAAAGGTGTGGAGAAATTTGAGGAGACAAGAGGAGATGGACATAGAACAAGTGAGGAGGGACTAGATTCGGAGAAGAAGCAAGCTCTCTCATTGTAATAACAAAATATAGATAGTTCTAGGCTTGATTCCAGGACATTGAAGGATTGCCTTCAGATGGATTGTATTTTCTGTCTGAGGTTAAAGAAATGGTTCACTATCTGTTTTGATGAATTTTTAGTGTGCATAGAATTTAACCTGGAAAGCTATGTTGCTTCCTGACTTATAAAGTCCTCTTTGATGTTATGCTATGAATCTGGACTGGCTTTTAGAAAGTGACTAATAAAATCAAAGTCAAAGTTTTGTGTCAAAATTCTAACTCATAAATTTGAAAGAGCATTTGCTTATTTGTAACTTAATGTCCTTAGTCCAAATATTCAGAGGTAGTGTGGTATAGTGAATAAAGCATTTTGTTATTTCTTCATTTTGTCACTCACTTACACATTCGACAAATATTGATAAGCATTGACAATCTGACAGGTATTCTACTGGGCACAGCTAAGTACATTAATAAGAATTATTTAACTCGGTGAAAAGTGCTATAAAGAAGAACAGCGATTTTACGTAAGTAGAAAGTATGGTAAATTGTAACCTGAGAACTGAGTGAGGAGGAAGAGTAAAGTGGGTAACCTGTGGAAGACATACACAAAGAAAGAGCAAAGTCAGAGGCTCCAGGTGAAAGTGCACCAGACAGGTTCAGTGAACTGGGGACGCCCAGAGTGGCTGGAGCCTCGTGACCAAGGAGCTTGCTGTGAGATGAGGCTGGCTCTGAGCTCTGTGCACAGTGATGCTGGGCCACGGGAGGATTTCAAGTGGTAAAAGCTTCACGGTGTGACCTACATTCTAAAGGATCGCTCTGGTTTCTTTGTAACCAATGGGTTGTTGTTAGGAGGGAGCAGAGAAACAGGACCCCACTGGAAAGTGATTTCAGCTATCCTTACATGAGAGGATGGTGCCTTGTATAAAAATAACTAACAGAGATGGAAACAGAAAGAAGTGACTGGCTTCAAACCATTTTTTAAACAACACCTGACAGCTCTAACCAGTTTGGCTTAGTGGATAGAGCATCTGCCTGCAGCAGACTGAAAGATCCCAGGTTTAATTCTGGTCAAGGGCATGTACGTTGATTGCAGGCACCTCTCCAGTAGGGGTTGTGCAGGAGGCAGCTGATCGATGTTTCTCTCTCATTGATATTTCTAACTCTCTACCCCTTTTCCTTCCTCTCTGTAAAAAATAAAATATATTAAAAAAAGAACAGTACTGGAAATGGGAAAATTGAGGGGGAAAGATGTTTAAAGACAAAAATCAAGATTGGATATAATTTTGCATTTGTGGTGATTTGGCAAAGTTTGTCACTTCTCAGTTATTCAGGATGTTTTACCTTTTATGTTGCAATCATGAGGTTCAAAGTCATTAATCATCCAAGAGATGCAAATCAAAACGACAATGCAATACCATCTCACGGCTGTCAGAATGGCTATCATCAACAAATCAACAAACGACAAGTGCTAGCTAGGATGCCGGAAAAAAAGGAACCCCCATTCACTGCTGGTGGGAATGCAGACTGGTGCAGCCACTGTGAAGGATAGTGTGGAGTTTCCTCAAAGAGTTAAAAATGGAACTCATATTTGACCCAGTAATCCCACTTCTAGGAATATATCCCAAGAAATCAGAAATACCAATCAGAAAGGATATATGCACCCTTATGTTCATTGCAGCAAAATTCACCATAGCTAAGATTTGGAAACATCCTAAATGCCTATAAGCAGATGAGTGGATTAAAAAACTGTGGTACATCTACACAATGGAATACTATGCTGCTATAAAAAAAGAATATAAAAAAGAAGGAACTTTTTCCATTTGCAACAGCATGGATGGACCTGGAGAGCATTATGCTAAACGAAACAAGCCAGTCAGAGAAAGATAAATATCACATAATCTCACTCATTTGTGGAATATAATGAACAACCTAAACTGAGGAACAAAAACAGATCCAGAGTCATAGAAGCATTGATCAGATCGACCAATCTCAGCAGGAAGGCAGGGGAGGGGATTGTAAAAGATCAACCAAAGGACTTGCATGCATGCAAATAAGCACAACAAATAGACATAGACAGTAAGGGGTGTGAGGGGATGTGTTGGGGGTGGAATGGCTGGGGAGATATCAATGGGGGGAAAGAGGAGACATATGTAATACTTTAAACAATAAATAATTTTTAAAAAAAGACTGTAGGAGATAATAAATTATTTGTTTATTAAAATAACCAAGCTCCCTCATTTTGGGGAAAAAGGTAGGATTGCTCCTGCTACCTTCAGTAATGTTAAGTAAGGATTTAATTGGCAAATGAATTGCAAGCAGAGCTAAGGTGTATTTCTTCAAGGTGGACATTTTAAGAGCCCTTTCACAATTCACCATGCCCCTTTTATCTGCTTTGGAGATTATATGTTGAGATTGGAGCCTCCCTCAACCTAAATTCCAGAATGTCCCAGATGCTCGCCCTCTGTCCTTGTTTGAAGCCATGGAGATTTTTGTTGTTACCACAGTACAAGGCTACTTGATCGACAAACCATGTTTAGGGGATTTCCATCTATATGAGTGCTGACTTTCCAAGCCAGAAGGCATAACCCTCTTTCCCCGTTTCACTTGCAGGAGGAACACAGTGTGTGACTTAGCATTGCCCATCAAATGCATCTGCATACTTAGATCTGAGAGAGAATCATGTGAAGAGGGAGAGTCTGCTCCATATCCGTTAGTGACAAGAGGCAGCATTGGCCTCAGTCCATGCAGCAGTGTCCAGGCTATTGGTGGACCTTGGAGGGCTGCTGCCCAGTGAGGGTGATGGCTGAGTAGGCCAACTGAGTGTATGGTTTTGATTCCTGGCTTTGCATCTCTCATGCCTGATCCTGTAGCCCTCAAAAAGCGTCTAAATTACAGTCTATCCTTATGCATTCCTGCTGAAGAAGTTCCAGAATAATCCTGAACGATAGAAATAGCTATTAAAAATACTGATGGATATACTGAGTGGACAATTATATACATAAGTTTAGACTTTGGAGCATGAGATATAAATTTAGCATTTGTATTGCAAATACAATATTCAAAATCTTGGAACTGGATAAGATTATTTAGAAAGGAAATGTTGATGAAGATAAAAATAAGGTTGCAAGATGAAAACTTAAATATTCCAATAGGTCAAGCAGGAATGAGTGATCTAAAAAAGATGACTAAGACAGATGCTCAGTATAAGTCAAGAAAACAAAGGAAACCATTGGTTCTGTGGATGACATGGAAGTGAAGAGAAGAAAGTAGTGTTCACAGAGGTGGTGAGAGGTCAAGTGTGTTTAATGAGGAGTAAGATGAGAGGGGTTTTCTTTGGGTTTGGCAACATACGAGCTGGTACTGATGTACATTTCAATAACAGGAACCCTGTTGCCTGAGTGGAGAACTGGAGGACTTCAGGTATCACGGACAAGTTTCTTAGAAGAGTTGCCCATTACATAAGTTGTCTCAGCTTTTTGCTGTTTAACAAACAATTACTAAATCTCAGTAACGCAATAATAAGCATTTATTTCTAACTTGTACATTGGAGGGTCAGCTGGGGCAGTTTAATTTCAGGATACAGGTCAACAAAGTTGCCTGGAGTCACTCTGGACCACATACTCCTTTCTGGAAAAGGCAATGGTGTGGAAGTGATCAAGGGAGGCTCGATCCCTGTTTAGGGAGACTGGGACTTCCTGGTGGAGAAATATGTAATATTTCTTCTTAAGATTAGACTCAAAATAGGCTTACTGTCACTTCTGCCTACGACCTTTTAATCAATAGCAAGCCAACTCCGGCAATTCCTAACTTCTAGGAAATTTGCTTGGGGAATTGTACAAATAATTGCTAAAACATAATTTAATCTACATTTAATTTAATCTGACTTGTCATAGATATAGGTAAATGATAATTTTTCTCATGTTATGTAACTCCCAAAAGTATACTGAGAAAATTATTTATATATAACTTTTTTGTTATATTTATTAATTTACTTACATAAATATATTTATTGTGACATAACCCAAAGTAAACTGAGGATCAGTATAATCTGAAAGAATTGAAGAAAAAAATACTGCATTTATTACCTCATGAGATTCCATGTCAGAGCAACATTTACAAAAATGTGTTCTCAAGAATGTTAACTCCACAGAGAAGCTAGTAAGTGTGAGATAATAGGAAGGTTCAATGATGCAGTAAAATTTATAGAAACATAGGTTTAAAAAATAAGCTTAAAAAAATGCACCATGTATAAAATCTCTTGGTTTGTAATGTATATTATGACTCTCCAGAACACTGAAAGCTAGAATTCCTTGGAGCAGAGTTTGGGAAATTGAAATATAAATCACTTTTTCTTTAAATTTTTATATTAAATTTATAGATTCTGAGATATAAAAACCTTTAGTAGTAAATAATATGTTGATTGATAAATTTTACCATGGACCTCTGTTGGTGTACAGAAACATATTAGAAAAAAATAATAAACTGTATATTTTCCCTCAGAGATCTACACTCAATCAACTCCACCAAACAGGATTTTTATTGTCTGTGCTAGACCATGTATCAAGAGCAAGGCTGAATGAAATACAAGTTTTCTTATCAAAGAAATTCTTTGTCTCTTAAGGGAGAGTAGACAAATACGTATAATATAAAAGAGTGCTCATATCCCAAGGGAGTTAAATAAAGTCCATTGCAAGTTCTGAGTGTGGAGTGTGGATGAAAAAGGGGTTCTATGTAAAGTAACCTCACAGGGTGGTCTGATCATTCTGATCATAAATTCTTAACTGAGCAAATCATAGTGGGTAGTCACACCCCAGGCATATAACTTCTTTAGTAAAAGAAGCAACCCTTCAAGCAATCCTGTTCATTGTTTCTGGGCATCTAGTTTAACATGCCTTTGAAATGCTTTCTTCCAGATCCCTCCTTCTAGAGCACATGTGTCAAACACAAGGCCCGCGGGCCAAATCCAGCCGGCCAGGCCTTGCAATGTGGCCCGCACTGCGCTGTCATCACTGCACTCCGCTGTCAGTTTATGACATTGTCAGTTTATGACTGTTCAGTAAACCATTCGGCCCGCGACTTAGGCTGGATTTTAGATTTTGGCCCCTTCTCTGATTGAGTTCGACACCCCTATTCTAGAGCATGACCACCCTCAAGAGAGCACACAATCTTAACTGTCCTGGAACCTAATCTCCACCGTGCTTTCTCCCACCTTCATCAATCTTCCTTATGTTTCCCCTTAATATCAGATGCAGAAAAGAAAATACAAATTGTCATTCTCCAGAGTATTTGATAACTTGCTTCTCTGAAATTGTCAGTTCGGTCTTAAATAAACTCTTATAAAGATCCTCTATAAGTTTGAATTTTTTTTTTTTTACATCCACAGCAGTGATTCCTCATGGTAGGGTGGGGGTGACCGTTAGCTTAGAAGGCAGGTTTTCTGGCCAACCTCTGCTGGGCTGGCCAGCCCCATGGGCTTGTAAAATTCTGTAGGAGCCTGCTCTGAAGTGGATTGGCTGTCTGCCCTGGTGAAATTCTCATATCTCCATCAGCCTTTACAAAAAATAAAAAAATGCTCATGTTCTGTTTTTGTGTTTTATAGTATCTACATGAAATATGGCCTTAGGCCTCTTGAAAGTGTATTATAAAAGTTTATAGGGAATCCTGGTTCCCAGAATGCTGCCCCCCCCCCCTCAGATAAATTTTATGCCGTATAAACTACTTAAGCTAAAATAGACCTCTTCATAAAGTAATTGAGCTAATCTTTGAAAAATTACTTATTTTTAAATGCACACTAGACTGTTTTAAAAAATATTCTAGTCAGTGGCAGCTCAGTGAAGAAGAGTTACATTAAGGTTGAGGGAGAGGAGCTGCCCAGGGAAGGGTGACTGACCACCTAGCCAACCTTCCACCAGGGCCTTCACCTGGTCTACCAGTTGATTGTCAGCGTTTCAGGCCTAGGGTATGGACTTTCAGTGCCCCCAGAATATTGTACTTTGGTCTCTTGGATTCTGGCTTATGGTTAAAAAAGATCATAAAATATACCATGTGATTTCCTCCTATTCTTCTCTTCCCCCATTCCCTTCTTCCCTCCCCCCACTCCCTTCCCTGTTCCTGGAAACTGTCAGGTTAGGCACATTTCCCATTTCATGAATGACACACTGGTAATTACTCTGCTTAAGAACTTTGTTTTCTTTATTTTATATTCTCTTTTCTCTATGCCTTTATGGGGACATTTTCTAATTTAATTAATGTGTTTTTCTTTCTTCTTTTTTTTTTCTGGGAGGGGGAGTTGGAGATTTCTAAGTTTTGAATTAATATGTGATTTTGTTCATTCATATACATCTCATTCTCTTATTTATTTTATATGTTATCAAGTTGTTACTAGGAAACCATGTTTGTGCATATAATCTGTTGCTTCTGTTACATAGAAGTTTAGAGTATATACGACATATTTAACTTGTCCAAATTATTGCCATCTACATCAGGGTCCACTCTCTGCTCTGAGGCACTGTCCTGAAGATTTCTATGCATGTTCCCTCCAGATCTGTATGAGACTTCTTTGGGACACAGAACCTAGAGGAGAATTGCTGGGTTATACGTGTCTCTAGAGTAATGTTTCTGCCATAGAGCAGGAAATGATCCGAGAGAATGCATCCTGCCTGGAGCAAGGTCCTGGAAGACCCCAGTTCTGTCACGTGTCTCTAGTTAAGTCCATGGACCATGGAATAACCTAGAGAGAAAAGCCCAGGTAATTTGTGATAGCAGAAGGCAATTTAGGGGATTGAGAGGAAGACGCTATTAACCGATCAGAATAGGAGCATCTCAGAATGTTTGCAGCAGGTACATGAACCTCAGCGGTGTGCTTCTGCACGGACTCCATAGTGCCAGGTGGCTCACTGGTATGGCAGCCCCAGGGCACTCTCCCACAGGGCAGGGGGTTCCTATGACTCCTCCAACTCTAGCCAATGCTCTACGTTTATTCAAATCTAGAGAGTATGAAGAGGCACATCCACATTTCATTGTATGCCTCTAATTATTAATGTGTTTTGAGTTTCTTATTTAACTATGTTCATATAATTTTTCTGTTTTTTTCTATTGAAGTTCCCACTTTTTCTCTGATTGATTTTTGAGTTTCTTGTATTTTGTAGGTAATGCTTGATATAGAAAATGTATTTTCTCATAATATAATTTATCTGTAATTTTAGCTAAGGTGTCCATGATTGAAAGGAAATCATTATTTTTTTATTATTAAATTTATTTGGGTTATATTGGTTAACAAAATTACATAGGTTTCAGGTGCACAATTCTGTAACACATTATTTATACATTGTATTGTGTGTTCATCACCCCAAGTCAAGTCTCCAGTCTATCACTATTTATTCCTCTTATGCCCTCTTCCACCCTCCCACTGGCAATTACCTCACTTGTCCATGTGCATGAGTTCTGTCTCTTTTTGTAATTCAAGTTTGATCAATCCCTCCACACACACCTTCACAGCCTCAGCAACGCCCCCCCTCCCAATCCTCTGCTCCAGATAGATGTCAGCTTACTCTCTATCTGTGAGTCTGTCTCTATTTTGCTTGATACTTCATTTTGATTCATTTTGTTCATTAGAGTCCACATATGAGTAAAATCATATGGTGCTTGGCTTTCTCTGACTGGCTTATTTCACTTAAATAATTTTTAAAATGAGGATAGTTTAAGGGATCTCTAAAATCATTAATTTTTATAAAGTCAATCTTTTTGCATTAAACAATTTGAGTTTCATTTAAGAAGTCAGTTTCCTCCACTAGTTCAAAAGGATAATATCCTGCATAATACTGTTATCTTCTATGTTTATTAGAGGCCTGGTGCACAAAATTCATGCATGGGTGGGGGTGATCCTCAGCCCAACCTGTGCTCCTTTGCACTCTGGGACTCCTCAGGTAGTGTCCCTAGGCCTGGCTGGTGATCAGGGCCTATCAGGGCTTTCCTTTCCTTGGCTGCTGGCAGCTAGCCCCATCCCCACCTCTGCCACTGCTTGCCATCTGTGTGGTGCTGCCCCCTCCTCCCCTGCCACCAGTGGCCTTCCTCTGTGGGTAATAGGCATGGGGTGTGATCACTTGGCTGGCCTGGGCTTCTCTCTGTGGGGTGATCGTTGGCCTACCCTGCACACCTGCCACAG
The DNA here is from genome assembly GCF_964339955.1 of Pipistrellus hanaki. Taxonomy (NCBI): domain Eukaryota; kingdom Metazoa; phylum Chordata; class Mammalia; order Chiroptera; family Vespertilionidae; genus Pipistrellus; species Pipistrellus hanaki. The sequence goes on along the minus strand of NC_140516.1, from coordinate 8,901,400 downwards.
GTAGCTAGCTGATGGTGGGCCTCCTTCTGTGAGGCAATTGATCACAGGGCCCCCAGATCGATTGCCCCAAAGAGGGAGGCCCTGCCCACCTGCCGCAGTGCCTCCAACTGGGTAGCCTGGGCCTCCCTCTTTGGGGCTATCTATCATGGGATCTGCAATCCATCACCCAGCAAGGGAGGCCCTGCCCACCCAGCCAACACTCTGTGATCGATTGCTGTACAGAGGGTGGCGTGGGCTGGACTGGAGTCAGTGTGTGTCATAGCATGGTCCAGAGGGTCTTTCTGCTGTTTAGTCACTCAGCAATTTGCTTATTATATTTTTATTATTATAGATCTTCTGCATGTAGTTCTCTAATTCTTCTGGAATATACTCTTGTATATTATAAAAGGTAAAGATTTGTTAATACTTTTCTCTACTTAGTGAGACATTTTTTGTAAGACCTATTTTTACTAAACAGGTCTTTCTCTTGAATTGAGGGGGCCAACTGTATTATATAAGTTTTCATATAGATAGGAGACTGCTTTTATAAGCTCTCCTTTTCTCTGTTGGTGTATTTATCTATTCTTGTGCCATTACCTTATTATTTCTACCACATGTACTGTATAATATACCTTCTATGATGCTGTAATGTGTTTTAATCTTGCAGGACAAGTTCTTCATTTTCACAGTTAACTTACCTAAAATTGACCAAAGTTACTATAGTCCAAGACTTTTGCTGGAGGTTGCAAGTCTTCAGTATTCTGAGTTCCAGAATAGTTACCTTGGGCAGATTCTGCCAGTGCAGGTGTTATCCAGATGTGAGACAGTTTCTGGTGCTTCCTATTCCATCACCTTCACTCTGGCTTCTCTGCTACTTCTTTTTACAAGTTGTTTTGTGTCCTGCACTTCTGCCGATTTCTTCTATGTTTTGACTAGTTCATGTAGAAAACTTATGCTTATCTGTAAGAATCAGAGTTTTATCTCTTTCCTTCCTATCTTTTTAGCTGTTATTTATTGTCCTACTACTATTATTATGTTGGCTCTCACGTCCAGTTTTATTTTCCACAGTTGCTGTTAGTAGGCATGCTTGCCTTGTTCCAAGCCTCTAAGAAAACACTATATCAAGGCTTCTTCATTAGGTAAAATGTTTTTATTTTTATTTTTAGTTTTTAAACCAAACAGCAAAGATTCTTTTGCTTTCTAATTTTATGGATATTTTATTATTATAAATGTTTGGATTTTATAAAATTATTTTTATACCTCTAGTGATAGTCATATGATTTTTTTATTTTAATCTATTAACAAAATGAATCACACTGGAATTATGCTGCACTACTAATGTGTTTTTAATAGTGATGTTTCTTAAAATAAGCTAGTAGTCATTTAGTAGTAGTTATTAGCTACCTAATATTTTAGATAGAAAATATGTAAATGAATCTATGATTCTCTGGTCTTGCATTCTTTATCTTGTTTTGAAATGAATTTCATTAGCCTATAAAGTGATTAATTGTTAAATTAATTAAATCCTTTAATTAATTAAAAGATTTATTAATTTTCCCTTTTGTGTTTTCTAGAATGTATTAATATTGTGATAACCTTTACTTGAAAAGTAGTACAACTACCTGTAAAGGTCTCTGCACAGGAATTTCATGGAGACAAACTTCTGACAGCCTGTCAATATGCTTTAGTAGTTGCTCTTTTTCAAATTTTTTTCTTGAATTAATTTTATCTTTTTGTATGTATTCAAATATTATAGAGTTTTCCTAATGCACTTATATTGCATATAGTTATTCAACATCCTCTGTCTTTAAAATTTTTCTGTCTCTCCATAAGCAGCCCTTAGAATCTTAATGGGGGTATTAATAAAAGTAGTCATTACGTGTTCCTTCCAAAAATTTTTTTTCTCCTTCTCCTCTTGCTTTTTTTCTCATTCTCATTCTCATTCTCATTCTCATTCTCATTCTCATTCTCATTCTCACTCTCACTCTCACTTTCACTCTCACTCTCATTCTCATTCTTTTCCTGTCCCTCTTGCTCTGACAGTCTCATATGCTGTACACAGTCGTAAACTGTCGTCACTGCTGTGTCTTTTTCTGCCCACAGCCCATGTCCCTCCACCACTCTGTAATCCACAGCTACTTCTGATGGGTACCATGCTGTTCATTATGTCCTTTCCAGCTTCAACTACATAAGACCAACTCCAAGTTGACTCCAACTTTCACACTTAATCCTGCAGTGCCTGTAGTCTCATTGCGTCTGCCATACAGTTATGCTATAGTGATATCACCATCTTCCTTCGGGTTTGACATCGCCTTCTTGCCACTTTGCTTGGGAAGCCAGATGGTAATGCTTTTAGTTATAGGCACCAACCTTTCCTATATGACTCACATGTGAGTACTGAGGACCTGGGCCAGGAGACAGATTTTTGTGACAAATAATAATGTTCTTTCTCTGAAACATGGGACCAACCTTGTTTGCCTGACATTTCTTTATTTTTGGTGTGAAGTTCCCTCCATTCCTTATGGATGTGGACTTTTGGTAGATTCATCCCCATCAGGTCAGCAAATATGCTGGATCTTCAGCCCCTGGGACATATTTTGCTCTCCCTCTCCATTCCACCACTTCCAAATAAGAATCCCAATGAGGAAATAGCTACCAGATGGATAAAAATGTTGGCGCGGCCTGTTCAGTGTATTTTTGCCTCCAAGTATGGAAAGTTACAGAGTAAATCAAAATAGACAACAATGAACAGAGATAACAGAAAATAGAACACAAGAATAATTTATAATTCTTAACATGTTGGTCACGTGCTTCCACACACCATATTTGGATGTCTTACCAATCAGGACTCATTAACCCTTCAGGGGGTCATTTTGTCTCTTTAGTTTGACTTCTCATATCCCTTTATTGATCCAGTCCCGATGCATTTATATCATAATTTCCAAGGGACCAAAATGATGCTTCTGATTTTCAAGTACTTGGGAAGCTCCATTTCCCCACTAATATAACATATGCACTAGATTTAATTACATCTCCTGCATAATTTTTTAAGTCCATGCTGACTGACAGGCATGCCATTCTTAACCTTTTGGCTCCTTTTTTTCTTGAGAAAAACACGAGGCAGGCTGATAAGAGTTATGTTACATTGTTCTTTGCCACTTGGAGAAGTTACTTGTGGGGAACTCTGGAATAAAAGAGAAGACTTCAGGCTGAGTCCCAGATCACCAGCTCTCAGGCCTATGACTGTGGCCAAATTATTTAACCTTACTAAATACCCTACCAGACTTCTTTTTCTGTTAAAATGTAGCATTATTGCTCCTGGCTATAATCACATGGCTATTGGATAGGACATTGGTGTCAGAATATTTTATTGTACCTAAATTTTATGCATGTATAGTAAGATCAGTAGCATTGTATTCTTTTTTAACTAATAAGGCCATTCTTCTTAGAGTAGAACTCAACTTATTGGGTCAATTACTTGATGAGTGTGCTAAGGGTAGAAGTCTTTATACTAGCATATTCTTGTTGAACATGCTAGTATAAAGACTTTAACACTTTGAATTTTCAACAAACAGAAAAAGTTTGGAAATGGGTGATGAGTAGGAGGCTTTGTAAACATCCTGAATATTGTTTTGTGAGTGATGTGTACCTCCACTTGACTCTCAACCATCCCTATCCTCAGTATGTACAATGAATCAAGAAACATTTGAATGTTCTGTAAAATCTGGTGGAAAGGATTTTTGCCCCTTCACAGAAAATAATTTCTGAATGAGATTGGAGCTCATGTGTGTGGCTGGGATATTGCTTATGTGACATCTGCATCAGATACACCTATATTAGATGAACTGACTAAGAGGAAAAATACAATGCTGGTTAAATTTCTGTGGATGAATATTTCCCACTCTTGTTTCATTGTTAAACTTATGAGCAAATTTTACTATTTAACTACTAACTCCAAACCATGGCCTTGCAGGCCAGGCATAAGAAAGAAAGATTATTTTAGTGTTACAGGTGTCTCAGATTTAGGACCCAATGTAGGTGACTGGATATCAAAATGGCGGTACTCTCATGTGTGGCAGAGAGATTAGCTGATGGCTGGGCTGCTATAGCTTAATTTGGGCTATGGGACCAGGATTGATTTGTGGCAAAGAAAGGGAGTGTATGAAGACACAGGCTTAGAGCCAAGTCATGAGCCCTTGGGTGCTCTGCAATTCGAACATAGATTTTAAGGGCAGCTACTTATAGTCAAGACCATATGTTCTTCAGTATTATAATTGATGGAAAGGTGCTTTCTTCAGGCCCAACATCTTGACATTCTCAGAAGCCTATACATTCTGTCTGAAGTCTAGAAAGGTGGTCATAGCTACCACAAGTCTGAAATCCATAAACTAGAAGATGGTAAGGTGAGAGATGGCAACTGCTAGATGTGAGTCAGTTACTGGAACCGTGTTTGAAATACAATAAGCAGCAAGTGGAAGAGAAGTTCTGATGTATTCAGAGAGTGGCTTTGGACAGTAAGAGTGAGAAAGATTGTATTATCAGAAAACATATCAGTGCATCAACCCCCAGAGGAGCAGCCTTCAACATGAAACACACACAGTTCCATGCTCACATATTCTACCCACTTCCAAGATGAGGAAAAGCAAGGCATGCTTGAAGGGGGCCATTCAGAACTGTGGGTCTCTGTGTTAACATAAGTAAAATATTCTTGGTTATTCTCTCTCATTTTTCCAACTCTAACTTTCACATAAAAATTCTTATTTTTGTTCTTGAACTAATTTAGCAAATTCCTGTCTGACCTGTCTACAACATTACCTATAACAATGTAAGCATGAATCCACAGTCAGAGGAAAAATATACACATGGTATTTCAGGGAGAAGGACCTCCCTCTTATCAATGGTAGAATCTTGACACCTGTTAAGAACACTTATGCAAAACTTGTGGGGGGGGGGGGAAGCCAAAGAATACCTACATGAGCTTTCAATCTTACCCTAGAATAGGGGTGTCGAACTCAATCAGAGAAGGGGCCAAAATCTAAAATCCAGCCTAAATCGCGGGCCGAATAGTTTACTGAACAGTCATAAACTGACAATGTCATAAACTGACAGCGGAGTGCAGTGATGACAGCGCGGTGCGGGCCACATTGCAAGGCCTGGCGGGCTGGATTTGGCCCGCGGGCCTTGTGTTTGACACATGTGCCCTAGAACATTGTATCTTAGGGCTGCCTAAGAATTATTCCATTCTCAAGAAGAATGAACCTTACCTGGATTTTCACTTATTATTGATTGGCATCCATACAATATAAAATTACATATAAACTTTTACGGAAGGGTAAGTTGTGATTTCTGATCAGCAGAAATTAAAAATATTTATTTCAGATAGTAAATTATAATTCCAAAGATCCACAATTGTATTGCCCTCTAGAATACTTACAAGCTCTGTACCTAATTTAGCAAAATTAAGTTGCACTATCCCACTTTCACTTCTTTATATATATCTTTGTCCTTATATGCTCTTATCAGCTGTATAAGCCTACTGGTTATGATATTAATAACAGGTTAAATTAACTTTGATACATTTGCATAAGAGTCATGTTTTAATTTATTTTAGAATTATAGATTGAAAAAGCAACAGAAAAGTATGGGATGGTGGATAAAGCCCTAGTCTAGTAATTTTTATTCCTCCCCCAAAAAAACCAGAACCTCAGCTATATTTTATGACTAATTCATTTCCTTGATTTTATCCAATCACTAGTGCAACCTCTCACATCTGAAGATGTTTAATTTATTACATGTGTCCAGGTAATTTGCAGAAAGGATAAGAGGCTCAAATCATGCAGAGTAAATACCATTGTTATTTTGGGCTCAACAATAATTTGCTAATGCTTATCTTTCATCATTTTGAGGTTTCTTGTTTGATAAAATTACCTCTGTTTCTTTTTAATGCTATTCATTCAACATTTATATTTGAAAATTTTTATTTCTACATTGTGTATATATATATATATATATATATATATATGATGAGAAAGTGTTTGTTTACTCACATGAAAACAATCTTAAAAATATAAATCACTCTCCTTTGAATAGGTATTGTGCTTTGCTGTGTCTTCCTCTTGTTTTATGATTCATAATATTTTGAAAGAATCTAATGAAAGTTTTGGACCCTAGGGGGAACAATGGACATATATATGAAGTTTTACAAACAATTTCAGGATTTGGAAGCATACTCATAAAATGATTGACTTTGGGAACAACAAATCAAGAGACTCCCCTCCACCATTAAGAAACATCTTCTCACCATTTTGTTTGCTTGTTTATTTCTTTATTTTTCTATTTCTAAACCAATACTCACACCACCCAGTTTGAATTTTGAGGCCACATCCTGGGTTCTCTTTATAACTAAACTATTTCAGTTTCCAAAGAAAACTGTGCTATTCTTATTACCAATGTAGCTAGCTAGCAAAGGGGGAGCCAGACATTATAAACATGGTCATCTGGGCAGCTTCCCCAGGAAGCTGCAGCCTTGCACTCCCAGAGAAACACTGGTCCATTCCCTGCAGGCCACTGGGGCGGGGCTCCAACAATGGGGAAAATGGATGCATTCTCAGTGAAGTCAGGGTGATGGAGGAAAGGTGCTTACGTGTTAGTCTAACCTGGAAACAAAGACAATTGGCCAGAGGGGTAGACCCCAATGCAAGCCCCAAAACACAATATCTTGACATCTGTTAAGAACAATGTAAATAAAAGCCATTTCATTTATAAATACATCCCTGATAATGAATGACTAGATATTGTATTATCTGAGAATACATAACCCCAAGACAAAGGAATTTGCTCTCTCTTCTTCCCTTTGCTTCACTCATGCTCTCTCCATAGCTATGTGGCCTTAGAAGCCAATTAGCCCACAGCCATGCAGACCCCATATGCCATGGACTGGAGCTGAGAACACAAGCTAACCTACCCAGATGCTGGACTGGACTGTGCAAATGTGAAGCGGAAACTCTGGACACTGGCTCTAATCCCAGCTCTGCTGAAGGCCCAGCTCTGCTGAAGGCCATGGCAGGATGGAAGGAGATGGGACCTCAGGAACACAGGGATTTAATTCCACAGACATAAGGCTTTCCATGCTAGCTCTTCCTCCCAGGCGGACCTCAGGGAGTTCCTATTACTGTGGCACCCCGAGAAGCCCAGTTCTACAGTGACCGTTGGGGACCCAGAGAACTCCCCGCTGATAGCTCTCTGGAGGCTCAGTTTCCCATAGCATCTCATTTAGCTTTTACTGTAATAATGGGTATATATTTTTCAACATGAACTGTATATTTCACAAGAGATATAGTCTCATATTAGTTTCTTTTTGCTATACTTGTTTTGTAACTGTGCTTTTATCTCATTTATATTTTTGCCCTATGACTTTTCACATGCTACTAAAATTTCACTATGTGAGTCGGAAATAGAAAGTAGTCAAATACTAGCTGAAATTGTAAGTAACATTCTCTTTGGGGCCAAGCAAAGAAACCTGGAATAAAAGTTATGGTAGCCCTTATCGTTTTTGTGTTTAAAGGAATTGTATTTTCCACTGTACTGCAAGTCCTTGAAAGTATACAAATATTTTCACCTTTGAATCATTTCAGTCCTGAACAGATAATTGCCATGGAGCCGCAACTCATAAAACATTTGAATGGATAATGAATGATGAGATATTTAAAATATTCTTTTTCTTCAAGCAGATATTGTGTTTTTCAGTTTTATTGTTTAGTTATTGTTGGATTGGTTAGTAAGCAAACAACTCTCTCCTTTCAAGCTTATCTATGACTATTAACACAGTGACTAATAATCCCAGTGTATTAATAATTCTAATTTATAAACATGAAGTAAACAAAACTGGATCTTTCAGTTTAAGACATATAATAAATAGAAAAAAGCAAGCCAAACAATATTTCACAAATAGGAAGATCTCGGGCCATTTTAGATAGCATTTTAAGCTGAGAAATTGATGTATCTCTTTAATTTCCCTTCTGATCAGGTTTCCAGAAGCTAAAAAGTCAAAACAGTTTGGATAGAGATATATTTATTGGTTTCTCTAACTTAAAATGTCCTTTCAGAAACACCACACAGTAGAGGACAGACAGGGGCTTTGAAGTCAAAAGGACTGGCTTGAACACAAGACTAGCTGTCCCAGAGCAATGGGATTGAGGCAAGTTAACGTTTATGTTTCCTTTTCTTTATCTAAAAAACTTGAAGTTATAGAATGCATATGGTTGTTCACTTATTTTGTAAGTGAAATAATAGCAAATGTTCAGGATATTGCCTGCACTGTAGGATGCATTAGTAAATGGAATCTATTAGTATATTGTTTCCTCACAGTTAAGTTGCACTGGGCAACAGCAGCTTTGTGCTTTTAATGCACATATTCCCTCAATACAGAGGATGTAAAATTTCCCACATGCATTTGCATGTAGAATTGTTCATCATATAAAAACAACAAATTAACTACAGGATGGAGAAAGTGAGGAAAAACAGTAAGAAGAGAATCATAAGCAAAAGCAAGTCTATTGCAAAGATTGAAAGTAAAGCCCGACTTGGAGCATCCTGACATGATGATGGTTTGTTTTTTTTTAATTTCTTTATTGATTATGGTATGTATCACATAATTTTCCTCATCCCCCATTCCCATTCAAAACCCCTCCCCACATATGTTTCCACCCCTCTGTTGTCCATGACCACTGGTTAGGCCCATATGCATGCACACAAGTCCTTTGGTTGATCTCTTCCTGTTACCCCCACCCTCCCCTACCTTCCCTCTAAGGCTTGACAGTCTGATCGCTGCTTCTCTATCTCTGAGTCTGTTTTTGTTCATCAGTTTATGTTGTTCATTATTTCCTCTAGATGTGTGAGATCGTGTGATCAAAGAAATACCCTTATAAGAACCAAAACTGAGACTAGCCATAATGGTTACGCTGAGAGGCAAATGAATCAGTCTGTAGTGAGTTCCTTTTTTGGGCCAACAGTTCTTTTGAGTCCCAATTTCAATGTCAAACAGTTCCTTATGTGTACATGTCAGCCATGATATTTCAGATCTGGTTGGTGGACAAATGGTGGTGATGCAGGTCCGACCTTCTCTGGTTTGGTCCTGGGGCATCCTTCAGTGACACACAGCTGCTTTCTGCTAGTATGGCAAGGTGTTGTCAGTGTCTTCCATCTCTGATGGTTATTTGAATGAAACGGTAGAATTCAGAAGCAGTTTGGATGTGTTCACTGATATACACATTCTTGTAAACATTCCCCAATAACCAACTCCATTCTTATCTATGCATCTTTTTAAAATGTAAGTAAACAGATTATGGTGAAATATTGACGGTTGTGGCTCAATCTGCTTCCCCCAGTTGAATGACCCACTCTCACCTGTTGTGTGATTCCAGTCTCCCTCTTCATATTGTAAATTCCACCCTCCACCTCCTCCAGTTTGCTATGTGGAGTTTCAGAACACTGACTGCATTTACAGACACTTCTCACCGGGTCTTATACAGTGTGAATGCTCACCTTTCCTCACCTGGCTGTCTCTTCTTCAAGTTTATAGTCAACTTTCTCCAGAATTCAACTTGCCAATTCTTTATTCTAGGAGCTCAATAGTCTTTCTTGTCACAGCCTGGTCCCCTTTAAACCCGATTTATGTAGGGATTCTTCTTAGATTATTCTCCTATTTCCTCCCAAGAAGGCTTTTTTCTTTGTATTGAAAGACCTTACCTCCATTTCCCCCCCTAATATTGTCCTATATTTAAGGTACTTTATATAATCTTTATTATAATGTCAGATGTTTCCTATTTATGTTAGTCTTTTTATAGATATTTTGTAAGAAGTTCTTTATAATTTTAAATGTTTCCTATTTGTTTAGTACTTTGGTCTTTTTCATGGGTATTATATAAAAACACAACAAAACAAAAATCAGGAATGGATGATAATCATAGTACTGGAATTGGAACATTTGGAAGGAGTAGAGCCAAGTAAATGTGCAAAAGGTAACATTTTGGAGAAAGAGTCTCTTCCTCCTCTTAATTAAAAAGCAGATTTAGGAGATAAAAGTTAAGAAAGAGAAAAAAGCTAAGTATGGGGAGAGACTTAAAATAGGGCTTGAACTTTGTTCTAGTCAGCACCTCCCCCCAGTGGGAGCATGGATCTGAGGTGCACAATCAAACTCTGGTCTTCCACACTCAAGATGGTTTGAGAAAGATCCCTCCGGCCTCTTTTCCCAACTTTCTTTAGAGTGCGTGGCACACGGATAGTAACACTCTGCGTGTGTTGTCAACTCCCATAAGGCCTGCAAGACCCTCCAGGGGGCGTTGTACCTTACCCATCATTTTTGTCTGGTTCCTCGCCCCTCCATGTTAGCCAATACAAAGGAATTTACAGGAATTGAGTGTCTCCAATTAACTCTGAAATTGTTCTAATTTCAGTATTATAATATGATCCATTCCTGTTGTTTGTTTGTTTTATTGTTTTTTCTTTCAGGAACAATTTTTAAGCTGACCATTATGATAACTTCCCCCTATGTTAGTTTTGAGGAACATACTGAACCATTCTAATCTGGTTATTTGTAGGGACACTATGTCAGGCTGACTTTACTCAAGAGTACATTCCTGAATCTGCCTTCTGTGCATGTGAAACAAATCTCAGCTTTGGCCATATGTTTCCAATCTCACTTTCTTAGTATCTCTTGCTTTATCTGTCATTGGTTTAAAATATTTTCTAAATTATTTCTTTAATTCTGATTTTCCTTTTTTAAAAATATGTTTTTATTGATTTTTACAGAGAGAGGAAGGGAGGAGGATAGAGATATAGAAACATCATTGAGAGAGAAACATCATTGATCAGCTGCCTCCTGCACTTCCTGACCCAGAATCAAACTGGTGATGTCCTGGTTTTGGGGTTGATGCTCAACCTCTGAGCCACACCAGCCAGTTTGATTTTTCTTTTTTATTTTCCTCACTTTTAGTACATTTTATTCCTTCAGGCATGTGTCTTGACAGACTGATAGACTCCATAGCAAAAGGCTCAACTCTGGGGCCTACCCCACTCCCCAACCCCAGCAATTAAACACACACACACACACACTAACAGCTATTGCTGCTTTTATGGGAAGTCATAATAGCAGCTCTCCAAAATTCATTGAATAGTACAAAAATGGTTTGGTCATTTTGTAAATTGAAGTGTTTACTCAAAGAAGAGTATCATAAAGTCTATAACCAAAACTTTACTTTAGGCATGATGGTTGGGGAAGACTGTTTCTTTGGCTCTTGCATGAGAAAGACTCAGATCTCATAAAAGGACCAATTTTAGTTGAACAAGAATTTAATATGCTTAATAACACAGCAATTGCCAATATCTTCCTATTTCTCTAATAGAGACATATGTCTTAGAGATTTTTATGGAGTCAAGGAACTGAGGCTCTGGGAAGCTAAGTGAATTGCCCAAGAATCAACAAATATGTGTCCATGATAAGACTTGGACTAGAGCTTTCGACTCCAAAAACCATATTTTTACAAGTAATTTTTATTATATTTCATAAAACACTTTCAAATAATCAACTTATTAAATTCTTTCAATATTCTTGAGTTTATATTTTTTATAATTCACTAATGAAACACTCTACCAAAACCCTCACTGAGTTGGAACTGGGGCATTTTCCAAGACACCTGTCTCCAAATCTATGTATCTTTAACTTTCACTGCTAAACTTCCTGTCTATCCATCATACGTGCTCTGGAAATGGCGATGCAAAATATCAAAAGTAATGCTGAAATTCTATTGTGTTAAAGTCTAAATATTATATTCTTACATTGTGTTCATTGCAACTTCTCATTCCCAAATGCTTTACCTGTTCAGATCACAAGTATTATCAGACAATTTGACCACTAACCAAAATTTCAGAGAAAGATGTTGTTGAAAAAGTTGTCTGTTATTAGCAGAATTGAGTTCTTCCCCTGGAAAAATTCATATGTTAAGACCTAACTCCCAGTACTAACCCTCAAAATGTGACTGCATTTGAAGAAGTTAAAATTAAGTCATTGACCTTGGCTCTCATACAATATGACTGGTGTCCTTAAAGAAAAGGAAATATAGACACCGACAGGTGTTGAGGGAAGAAGATGTGAGGACCCAGGGAGAAGGTGTTCATCTACAAGCCGAGGGGAGAGGCCTGGAGCACATCCTTCCTTCATGGCATGAGAAGAACCTGACTCTGTAAACACCTTGATCTTGTACTTGTAGACTTCAGAACTTAAACAAAAAATTTTGAAACCTGTATCTTACTTAGGTCTTATATATGTAAATTGAAGTGTTTGTATTTAGATTTTCTGAAGGACTATGCCTATCCTATGCCTTCAATTTCTTTTCATTGCTTAGTAGTACTTTGTAAAAGACTTTCCAATTACTTCAGAGATTGGATGGTCCCACCTAGTGGAAAGAACATTTCCGAGGCAATCTGAAGATCTGGATTGGAGTCTCATTCTGCATGCAAGGGGAAGGCATGATAACTCAAGCCGATCAGTTTCTGATTGCAATCAAGTGCTTATAAGCTTCCATCCATGAGTCACTGGTAGAATAAATATGCAAAAGTGCTTTGGGAATTTCAGAGTGTTGTGGAAATACAACGCCTTTCTGGTCCAGTTCCATGGACTCATTGATGTGCTCACTGAAAATAGTACAATTAGTTTTCAAAGGCAATTTTCAAATTTCAATTAGTCTTTTAAAATCCTATATGATAGCCCTAACCAGTTTGGCTCAGTTGATAGAGCATCGGCCTGTGGACTGCAGGGTCCCAGGTTTGATTCTGGTCAAGGGCATGTACCTTGGTTGCAGGCACATCCCCAGTAAGGGGTGTGCAGGAGGCAGCTGATCGATGTTTCTCTCTTATCGACATTTCTAACTCTCTATCCCTCTCCCTTCTTCTCTGTAAAAAAAAAAACACAATTATATATATATATATATATATATATATATATATATATATATATATAATTAAAATCCTATATAATAAAGAGGTAATATGCAAATTGATCCTCACACCCTCACAAAAGATGGCCTCCCCCATATGGTCAAAGATGACTGCCACAAGATGGCCTGCAGGGGAAGGCAGTTGAGGGGGTAATAGGCCTGTAGGGGAAGGCATTTGGGGTAAACCAGGAATGCAGAGGGCAGTTGGGGGGGTCAGGCCTGTAGGGGAGGGCAGTTGGGGGCAACCAGACTATCAGGGGAGGGAAGTTGGGTGTGATCAGGTCAGCAGGGGAGCAGTTATGTGTCAACCAGGTCAGCAGGCGAGTGATTAGGGGGTTATCAGGCTGGCAGGCAGGTGAATAGTTGGGAGCCAGCAGTCCTGGATTGTGAGAACGATGTCTGACTGCTGTTTTAGGCCAGATCCTTGTAGCAGTTGGACATCCCCCAAGGAGTCCCAGGTTAGAGAGCATGCAAACTGGGCTGATGGACACCCCCCTCAGTGCACGAATTTTGTGCACCAGGCCTCTAGTATATTATAAAGGTAATTTTTTATGTTTGCTATTACTCTCTTTATAAAAAGTAATGGAAACCAAAACAATGAACATTCAATGTAAATGTAATTAGATTTAATTTTTGCCAATATCTTCAGTTATATTGTTTTGTAATACTGGGGCAATTGCCTATCTATTTGTTATGCAATCTTTCATGTTTATGATATAACTAACACTCCTCTCGAACCATTTAGAAAGTGTTATGGTCTCTTTACTTTTTTCATGTGTGTCTCTTTAAGATTATTGATGATGTTCATACTAGGAATGCCTGAAACATGCGCCCCGCCTTATTACTTGAAGGTGCCCCACAGGCACTTCCCTGCCCAGGGCCAACGTTGCGTCTGGGGATCCTTATGGTTCTTATTATTATCATCAATGTTGTGGAAAAAACACAAGTAAAGACCAGTGGAGCCCAGACCAAATTAAAATTTAGGGAGTCTTTATTAGCTGGCTGGCCAGCTGGCTAGCCAACCGGCAACTGCTCTGCCTTTCTCCATGAAGGGAGACCCTTTGTGAAGGGCCCCTATTAAGCCCATTAACCACATCCTGTTTTTGCAGAACAAGTAACCCAAGACAAAACAGCAACATCAGGATCATGTCATTGGTGACCATGTTATTCACAGGGTCATCCTGTTCTTCAGAAAGCCGGCAGTGATCTATGAAAGAAGGCCTACGTGCTGGGAAAGGGCCGTGAGACCCTATCTCAGGGCCTGGCCTGGTGTCAGCACAGACAACTCTATCTGGAGCACAGTCCACGGCCTCTGTGGAAGCATGCTAAAAAAATTCCCACTCTCTAACAATCACAGGATTCACTTCAGCAAAAAACGACCAAGGAATTTTGAGGTACAAGATCTATTACTCCCAGGTCCTGGAGGGTATACTGCATGCCTAAGGGCCACACAATGAGATCACTCCAGGTGTCAGTTATGTAAATCACCCAGAGTTTTCTGAATGGGGAACTTCATGGGTGTGGGGGGCCTAGGTCTTCATTTAGTTTTTATTTTTTACTAGTAGTTGTGTAAGCTAGTAATGCTTATTCAAAATGGAGGTCTGTTTTCAATGGACACCTCAGCAATCAAAAGCTTACTGTCAGGCACTTACATTACAGTTATATAAACAGAGTGGCAGAAAGGAACTCAGAGCTGTGGAACCTTGAGGAGGGGTGGTTTACCCAAGTTAAAACCCAAAATTCAACACTATACATTTGAAGGTCTACTTGGCTTTATAAACAATACATGAATCTGGCAGCATTTCATCTAGCAATTTGAAGGGTGTTATTTCCATGAAAACACATATATTCTTTTTTTTTAATTAAACAGTTTATTTTGAGATAATTGAATAATTCAGAGACATCCCATGTACCCCTCAACCAGTTTCCACTAACTGGGTACAAAACTATAGTCTGATATCACACAGAGAAACTTAATATTGATGTAATCCACTCAATGTGAATCAGATTTCTCAAATGTTTTATGAGGATACTATAATTATTTTTAAAAATACAATATTTACCTCAAGACTATCTCTGTAGTCACCCACTTGAAATTTGAAATCCAGAACACATTATCTCTTTAATCTTACTTCAAATGTTTCTTAATATAATCTGGTTTTTATTTCTATAAATTAATACATAATTGTGTTTGACCTATGTACCTTTAAAGAAGACTTCTTTAGCTAATTTTGTTTGTTTGTTTTATAACCACATTTGTAAGACTTAGAATTGTCTCTATTTAAGTGGTTTGAGTTCTTTTCAAAACAATTTCTGTGACTTCCTGTGATTTATCTCATTATTTCAATCTTTCTTTGATGATTAAAATATGTAGTAAAAAATTTCTTTCTTTTAAGCTGTAGAAATAACTGCTGTTTTTCGAGTCTCTGAATATGTGAGACTATAGCAGGCAGTTAGACAGACATGAACAGAGTTAGAAAGACAGGTCAGGTATAGAATGTCTCCAGGACAGAAATCCCTGGGTGCCAACAGTGGGAAAGGACCTGGGTGACCTTCCCTCCCCTAGCATATCAGTGAGTGTGTGGTTTAGAGAGCCTCTGACTTCTCATGGCCATGCAATTCAGACTGTCCCCTGACTTTTCCTCCCCTGGCATGTTGCTACTCATGTGTTAGACCCCCTGGGAAGGAACTGTGGGGGGCAGAGAATAACCACATATGACTCCCATGCAAGTCCTTGCATGATACTCCCTTAAACTTTAAGCCCTCAGGACAATGAGGTTCTGGCCCACATCAAGTAATCTTAGGAACAAAGCCTCATAGTTTTGGTAAAACTAGAGATAGCATCTAGGCCTCTGTTGTGTTTCAGCTCCAGACCCTGGAAGGCAGTAAGGCCAGGTGGGTCCTGCGGCAGGAACTAATGAAGCTTGCCCTGGCATTGACCAATCAGGGGAGACCAGGAACCTGAAAGAACACACCTGGAAGCTAATGAATATTTTATTGAGATCCTCCTCTGAGACCTCCCCTAAAACCCCTACCTTTAACAGCCTTTAGGAGGAAAGACCCAGTGCTCTATCTTTTCTCTCTCTCCTGGGCACACCTACATCTTTTCACACCCCCATCTTTCCCCGGTGTGCTCTCTCTGAAGTGCACTCATGCCTTCCCTCCTCTCTTCCTCAGGTATATTTTCTTGGCTTTCCTTCTCCTAAGCTCCAAGCCCTTCCTTTGCCTCTGTAACTCATTTCCTGAGCTCACACAGCCAAGCTGGCTTGCATTTTATAATTCTTTGATTTTCTAAATAAATTTTGGCTGTATTTGAGTCTTGATTGAATTCTTTCTTAGCCAGAGTTTAAGTACCATGGTTGCTGAACCGAGGCTCAAATGCTGGTAACATTTTGGTGCTGGTTGGCCACTAACAAGACAATTTTTTTTATTGCTCTAATAATTCTCAAGAACACATTAGTAAGAGTTGATTTTTATAACACAGTAAGAGTTTGAAAGGTTTTCCAATGTCTAGTTTTAGCTATTATATTACCCATTTTTTTATAG
Source organism: Pipistrellus hanaki (assembly GCF_964339955.1). Lineage (NCBI taxonomy): Eukaryota > Metazoa > Chordata > Mammalia > Chiroptera > Vespertilionidae > Pipistrellus > Pipistrellus hanaki. The sequence continues at coordinate 8,884,883 of NC_140516.1, read as the reverse complement.
ATTTAAAATTTAAAAATAATTTTTATAGTAAATTAAACTTTTAGTCTAGCATTTATGTCTGGTGAACTCAGTCATTATTCATAGGTATTAGACCATGTATATCTATAAATACATATGTAGTTATTACCTATTTTGTTCCCAGTTGGCATTTTATATAGCTATGGACTTGCTTGCTAAATATGGTTCAAATATGGCCAACCAGTAAATTTCGGACAATTTTGATTGCACATACTTATTAATGAAACTCTGAGCAAGTGCCTCAAAATAATATAAATATGTAACAAGTTTATGCATATAATAACATTAATCTATAAATTAAATGTTAACAAAGTTTAAATTCTTTCCAAACATTTTTAGAAAAAAATAATTATAAACTCATGAGATTTTCTTTCTGGTTCCAAAGCTGATGTAAACATAATTAGTACATACACACATGAAGGACACTTAAATTTTGCATTAAAATAATGAATAAATCATATTGAATACTTTGATAGGTGTTAAATGCACATTATTAGTTTTTATGTTATTAATAATATCTTTATCTTAAAAATATCATTGGAATTATAAAACCCCACAATCTAGGATGAAGAGTTGAGACACAACAATCTATTTCTAAGGCAAAATAGTAGCCACCTTATCAATTTGAATGCACAGCCTTGCTATGGCAAATGTGGTCAGTTTCATAATGTGAAGTTATGAAAGTGTCCACAAGATGGCAGATCCAGAATCTGGGGTGCTTTATTCACTAGCACATGGCAAATATGCCCACTAAGCTTTATTTTGTAACACCAGAAGATCAAATTGATTTCAACAATTAAAATTAACATCCTTTTTTTTTTAAATTACTTTCGACTTTTTGTCTTTATTAGAATACATGTTATAGTGAGCATTTTAAGACAACAGCCAGCCTCATGCTATATTGGTTACTAAAATAGTAATCAAAGCACAGCTAAAACTGTTTAACTTTCTCTAATTATATCAAAATGAATCATCTTGCCTTTAATTCATAAATACCTTATGGTATAACATAATTGCTTCTCACAAAATACGTATGAAAGTCACTTTTTTTAGAGTTGTCTTATCTATGGTGTTCAGAAAGAAATATCTTATCTCAGATTGCTGCACTTATACACTTATATAGTGTATAAGCCCTATAAAAAATTTTGTGCACCAGGCCTCTAGTACTGAGTAACAGGAGTGACATGCCCCTTAATGCAAGAAATATAAAGTCCAGAGGAAAAACAACTATAAATAATTAGGTATCAAATTTAATACATTTTTATGTTTTAGAAAGAGCCAGAAAACAACCATAATATTCTGATAGAAAATAATGATGTGTGGGTATGATTGGGATAGAGTGGTTAGAAAATTTTACTTTTTTATTAAATACTCTTTTTAAAAAGTATATTTTTATTGCTTTCAGAGAGTAAGGGAGAGGGAGAGAGCAATAGAAACATTAGTGATGAGAGAGAATCATTGATTGGTTGCTTCCTGCATGCCCCACGCTGGAGATCCAGCCTGGAACTCAGGCATGTGCCCTGACTTGGAATTGAACCATGACCTGCTGGTTCATGGGTCAACACTCAACCACTGAGCCACACCAGATGGCTAGAAAAATTTTCTTACAGATGTGACATTTAAAAGAACCCTATCAATATATGGAGCAAAAAATTTGGAGTGTGTGGAGTTAAGTGCTAATGTTATGGGTGAGGAGTTCTCCTGACCCCCAGCTGTTGCCAGGGGATGTGAGCTTTTTGCAATGTCATGAGAAAAAGAATTCTCTTATGCCAAAACCGGTTTGGATCAGTGGATAGAGCATTGGCCTGCGGACTGAAAGGTCCTGGGTTCAATTCCAGTCAAGGGCATGTACCTTGGTTGCGGGCATATCCCCAGTAGGGGGTGTGCAAGAGGCAGCTGATCGATGATTCTCTCTCATCGATGTTTCTAACTCTCTATCCCTTTCTCTTCCTCTCTGTAAAAAATCAATAAAATATATTAAAAAAAGAATTCTCTTAGACTTGCACAGGAGGATGAGATATGATAAAAAGCTTTATTTATGTAGAATCAAACCCCTGAGTTTCCAAGGTTCCATTGCCCTTCATCCTACCAAGAAAACGTCTCATTTCATTTTCAGCAGGGCTAAGATCAAAGGCAGTGTCCAGAGTTTCCCCTCCATATTTGCACACTCTGGTCCAGCATCAGGCTAGTTAGTTTGTGCTCCCAGCTGCAGTCTATCAGTCCATTGTACGTGGGGCCTCCATGGCTATGGGCCATGTGGCTATTGAGGGAACATGGGCAGGAGCAGAGCCAGAGGAACAAAAGAGCCAAGAGCCAAGAGAGAGAAAATTCCTTTGGCTGGGGATTATGTATTACCAAATTTTTCTGGACTTGCATTGGCCTCACCCCCCACAGCCAATCCATGGTTCCCCAGACTAGATTGATTAGCAAATACCTTCTCTATGTCACCGTCACCCCAACTTTACTGTGAATGCACCCATCTCCCTTTGTTGGACCCTTTTCCCCAATGATCTGTAGGGAATGAGCCTGTGGTTCTCTAGGGAGTGAAAAGTTGCAGCTTCTTGGTGAAGCTGCCCAAATGGTCATGCTTATAGTGTGTGGCCTTCCCTTTACTCCTTTCCTATCTCTCTCTATAAAAGCCAAGTGACCAGAACAATGAAACTAGTTGAACGACTGGATTGACCAGTTGCTATGATGTGCATTGTGGCAGCCAACTGGCATGATTGGGGCCCTGATCAGCCTCCCCCAACCTCCCTGGGCCCCTAGCCCCAAATGGCGTTTTCCCCCAGTTGCTCTACCTTCTTCCCCCCAGATCTAGTGCTGGACTGGCTGGCCAACTGCTGATGGCCCCTCCCCCAATCAGCTCCCCACCACTCGTGGGCTTTTCCAAGATTGGCCCCTCCATTCTGATTGGGAGTAGAGCCGGCTGATCCACCTCCCACAGCCCCTCCCCCTGGCCAGCTGCAGCCCCCATTGGCCTTCCCCAACCCGACTGGGTCTGGCAGGACCCCATCCATGCATGAATTCATGCACCAGGTCTCTAGTTATTAATAATTAGCTAAGTACAACAGTATCTCTAAATGCTTGGGGAGAAAGTTAAACTAGAGATTAGAACAACCTAAATAATATTTTAAGACATTCTGCTTAAGAGTCAATTTTGAGAGTGTAATATTAAATGTAAGAAAATTTGTCAGAAATCTCCTAAATTAATCATTATGAGAAATAAGGTTGGGGCTAGTGAAGGAGAAAATCCAAAGGAGCTACAACTGACCTGACAGTATTAGCTAAACATGGCATTTTATTACTGCTACATGAAAATGTTTGTGTCAACAAAATGGTTTAAAATTATTAACATTTCAAGCTTTTTTGTACTCTAAGAAATAAGTAGACTCATATTAACTTTCAATGGATTTGGTAGCAATATTGATATCTATTTTGGCCTGGGGGAAGCTAGGCAGCCTGTGCATGTCTGTGTTTGAGTATGTGTGTGCTTGTGTGTGTGTTAAAATATTAGAGCAATGACTGTGAATCCAAATATATACAAATAAATCCATTTTATTGAGATATTATTGATATATATCTTATAAGTTTAAGTTGTGCAATATGATTATTAAACACATATGTATATTGCAAAATAATGACCACAATAAGGTTAGTTAGTACCTCTAATCCCTCCAATAATTACCATTATTTTTATGTATGTATTACAATATTTAAAACCTCTCAACAGCTTTCAAGTGTATAACATAGTGCAACTCATTATAGTCATCTGCTATGCATTAGATCCTCAGATTTTATTTAACTTGCACCTGGAGAATTTGTACCCATTACCTTCACTCCCAGGCCCTGGCAATCACTTTTCTACTCTCCGTTCTGTGAATCCCACTTTTGACCCTTCTGCATGTGAGAACATACTGCATTTGTCTTTCTCTCTGTGATTCATTTCACCTAGCACATGCCCTCAAGGTCCATCCCTGTTGTCACAAATGGCGAATCTCCTTTTATGGATGAATAATGTCACATTTTCTTTATCCACTCATCCCTTGATGAACACAGGTTGTTTCTATGCCTTGGCTATTGTGAATAATGCCTCAATAAACATAGCTTCACCATTACTTTGAGACAGAATTTTCATTTCCTTCAGGTATAAGTGAGATTACTGGATGATATGCTAGTTCTGTTTTTCATATTTTGAGGAATCTTCATACTATTTTTCCAAGTGGCTGTACCAAGTTACATTCCCACGAACAGTGCACAATGATTCTCCTTTCTCCACATCCACACCAACACTTTTTATCCCTTGTCTTTTTGATGATAGCCAACTCAACATGTGCGAAGTGGTATCTCATTGTGGCTTTTGATTTACATTTCTCTTATCATTAGTGACTTTGAGCATATTTTCATATCTCCATTGGCCATCTGTGTATCCTCTTTGGAGAAATGTCTTTTCAAGTTCATTGCCCTTTTTAAAGTTGGATTGTTTGGCTTCTTTGCCTCTGACTGTATACATTTCTTATATATTTTGGAAATTAATATCTTATCAAATAGGTAATTAACAAACATTCTATCTCATTCTGTAAGTTGCCTTTTTTAGTTTGCTGATTTTTTTTTTCTGTTGTTGTGCAGAAAATTTTCAGTTTGCTTTGTTCCTCTTGTTTATTTTTGCTTCTGTTGTTGCACTTTTGTTATTGAGTAGAGGCTGAGATATTCTTACACGGAGTATTCTCACATGTAATTTTATGCTTACAAATGTCCTAAAATACATATTATCTGAATCTTGTTATGTCTTATTTCCATTTTCACAATAGGCACACCAACACCTTAGAAGAAAAATTTATACCCTGATCCTAAACCCTTTATACAAAGAAAAGGAAGCTGTGGCTACTTTAAAAATATGTTCTTATTGATTTCAGAGAGGAAGGTTGAGGGAGAGATAGAAACTTCAATGATGAAAATCATTGATTGGCTGCCTCCTGCATGCCCCACCCTCGAGATTGAGCCCACAACCTGGACATGTGCCCTGACCAGGAATCGAACCATGACCTTGTGGTTCCTAGGTCAATACTCAACCACTGACCCATGCTGGCCAGGCAAGCTGTGGCTATTTTAATGGAATTAGCTATAACTCTGGACAAGTTCTAATTCACTCCTGACTCAGCTTCTTTACTGTTCCAAATTTGCTGAAATTCTGACATTTTGAATATCTCCTAAATTTATCTCAGTTTATGCTCTTTGAAGCTATCAGTTTGACCGGGACAACCCCCCTAGATCTTCCTGCTTTTAGTGTCCTGGGGCAAGACACCTGCCCTTGTACTCACCTCTGGGACTTTGAGCTCTAACCTCTGGCTCCGGGTCAGCTCAGTAGGTCCTCTCTAGCCTGGAGATCAGACAGGCTAATACATATTTGATTGTTAAAGCCTCAAAAAAAAAGTCTAATATCTCTAGGCATATCATAATAGACATAGAAACAACTCAGTAAGAACTCACTGTGTCACTAGCAATGTAATTATTGTTTAATCACAGGGAACTATAGTCAAAGCCTCACTCTTGGTTGTTTTGAGTGCCCTCAAATATTGGTACATTACCATTTTACACAACAGGTTTAACATTTGCCCTTAGTGATGAGTGATTCAGCACCAAATTTGGAGAAATAATGAGTGATCAAGTTAGAAATTGCTGTTTAAGGTTTGTTGTTGTTGTTTTTTTTAAAAAAATAGATATCAAATGTCATTGTTCTTTCTTTCTTTCTTTAATATATTTTACTGATTTTTAAAAAAATATATTTTATTGATTTTGTACAGAGAGGAAGGGAGAGAGAGAGTTAGAAACATCGATGAGAGAGAGTCATTGATCAGCTGCCTCTTGCACACCCCCTACTGGGGATATGCCCGCAACCAAGGTACATGCCCTTGACCGGAATCGAACCCGGGACCCTTCAGTCCCCAAGCCGACGCTCTATCCATTGAGCCAAACTGGTCTCGGCTATTTTATTGATTTTTTTTTTTTACAGCGAGGAAAGGAGAGGGATAGAGAGTTAGAAACATCAATGAGAGAGAAACATCAATCAGCTGCCTTCTGCACATCCCTGGGATGTGCCAGCAACCGCAACCGAGATACATGCCCTTGACCAGAATCAAGCCTGGGACCCTGCAGTCTGCAGGCCCACGCTCTATCCACTGAGCCAAACTGGTTAGGGCTCACATTGCTCTTTCAGGACAGGAAACAGAGTTTCACTTCGTCTAACCCAGTGGTCGGCAAACTCATTAGTCAACAGAGCCAAATATCAACAGTACAACGATTGAAATTATTTTTGAGAGCCCAATTTTTTAAATTTAAACTTCTTCTAATGTCACTTTTTCAAAATAGACTCGCCCAGGCCGTGGTATTTTATGGAAGAGCCACACTCAAGGGGCCAAAGAGCCGCATGTGGCTCAAGAGCCATGGTTTACCAACCACTGGTAAACCTCATGAGTCAAGCTCACCCTCCCTGCCAGGCCCGGCCCACTATGCTCTTGAGAGAGCAGCCTGACAATGACCTTCTCACTCCTTAACTGTGCAGAGTTCATGTAGAACGTGGTGTACACTCAGGAAAATTTTGTCATGCATGTGCTAGGAATATCCCCCAGCTGTCAGACAAAATGTGTGACAATATACCTGCTTTGCCTACAGCCCAACATCACAACAGAGGGAGCCTTAGGTGTGAAAATGTGGAAATAAGTTTTAAACTCTCTGAGATTCACACACAGGAAACACAATTCAAACTGTGATTTTCTGGATTGGAAAAGATTACTTCTTTCAGCTTGAGACATCTTTGGACTTTTATTTATCAGGGTTTTCTTTTACTTAGTGCTTTCTTTGCACAAAGGCAGCCCCAGAGCAAGAGACAAAGAGCAGCGTCAGACGGAGATGTGACTCTTGAAAAGAGGGACGCTTCTGAGCATTTGTCGCTGGCCTTCTGTCTGTGCCACAGAGAATGAGGACGGCCTGGCTTTTGTTCTTGGAGTTCCAGGTCACTTGCATTCCATATGCTCCGCCAATACTGCTTTGTGATGTTCTGAAACTTCTTTCTTTTTCTTCTATAAATAGGGAGAAATTATCATTCCTGAGATGCAGTCTAAATTTAGGTCGTGTCAACATGTCAGGGGAACATGGGAAATTCAGAGCTGGCTCCCAACAAATGATCAAGGCAGCAACATGTGTCTTTCGAAACATAAAAACATGAACTTCCTCAGGGAGGCCTCCTCACTAGACCTTTGGTGCCCTTACTGAGGGCAGATCCTTGTCCTTGGACACACATCCCTTACCCCTAACCCCCCTAAGCTTGCCACTTGTGTATGCAGGAAATTCATGTAAAAATCCTTTAAAGAGATTAGAGTTAGGTGGAGGGTAATACTAAGAACGGGACGTGGACAAGGCAATGAGAACTCTCATTCAGACAGAGACGTTTAAGCGCTCTCCTGCGAGTGCTCTCAAGGCTGCTGGGTCCGTCAGGAGGGAGGGGTTTTTGGTGTCAAGAGGGGACAGCAGGGTGGGGATTGAGGAGCCAAATGATTGGAACGTGATGATGCTCTTTCAGTTTAAGGACTGTGTGAAGCACTCAGCATGGGCCTCTTACCTGGTGGCGGCTCAGTCAATATGAATTGCTATGCTTTGTATCATTCTCTTAGTTTCAGAAAGGAAATGAAGACTTAAAAGAGGGAATTTAGACTCAAATTGGAATTTTTAAAATGAGAAAGGGGAAGGAGATCCTCATTCACGGAGCCTCTACTCGGTGGCAGAGACTGTTCTAGAGACTCCTCCACAGCCCTTTGAGAGATGGATAATTTCATGCAATTAATACCATTTTATAAATATGGAAACTGACAGCAAGAGGCTAGTAGATAGCCATGTTCTTGCGTTAACGAGGAAGAGTTCAGATGATAAGCCTGTTCGTTTTTACTCCAATTTCATTTTATCCTGTCACACGGATGAGCTTTAAATCACACCCAAACCTCTGTCTGTTGACAAGTGACTACTTTCAGATCGATCCCCCAGTGTGTTTCAGAACAGCTGATCACACCGGCAATCAAATGCACATCCGAGTGATGAGTTTGAGCCAACAGGTATTGCTTGTTGCCTGCTGGCTGAATGGCAGGCTCATCTGCCTTTCTGATGCCTGACTGGGTCGGAATAACCTGTTCTTATCCCCGGAGATGTGCTGATAGCTCCCTATCCTAAGCCCTAATTTAAGACCTTGATTACTCCACAGGCTTTCTTTATACTGACATCCCACCTTGCTCTTCTGAGACAAGGTCTGAAATCCACTTAGATTCCTATCCTCTAGAATGGAGACTCCAAATTTGTCTATGGCTACCCATTCCAAAAAAATCCATTGTTTGTGCACTTTCAACACTAGCTGGCCTTTGTTTATCTTCTGTGCAAATTAGGAAGAGGTGCCTCTCCTTGGGTTTACTTCTTTGTCATACATTTTTTTCAATAAAGTGGCCATGAGAGAACCATTCACTCTTTTGTCGTCTTCTTATTGAAATAAATACACCGGCCTCCCGGGCCAAGAATGTACGTGCCTAAATGGGCCAAGGGCTGTGAATAGTCAACATATATTTATTTATTGAACATCTGTGTGCAATGAAATTTCCAGGGAATAGAAAAAGACCAGGCTCTTTTCTTTATGGAGACTAGATTTTATACAAATCATAAATAATAATGAAAAGGGTAATATGGAGAGTACAATACAATTACATTATGGCAAATGCTAAGGAGAAAAAGTTAATCTGTGAAGTTAAATATAAGCATCAGTTTTCAGAATTTACATATATCATGTACTACTATATTGTGGGCATTGTGAAATACACACAAAAGTAGAAATGAAAAACTTGGTGAATGGCAGTTCCGCTGCAAACCCAGTGAGGACCCCGTGTCTGCACGTGGCTGGGAGCAGCACCGTCCAGCCGAACTTCCAGGGATGCTGGGAATGTGAGCCCTTATTTTATTTTATTTTAAGATATATACTTTTGTTGATTTCAGAGAGGAAGGGAGAGGGAGAGAGAGATAGATGCACCAATGATGGGAAAGAATCATTGATTGGCTGCCTCCTGCACACCCCTATACTGGGTATCGAGCCCACAACCCTGGCATGTGCCCTTAACCGGAATCGAACTCGGGACCCTTCAGTCTGCAGGCCAATGCTCTATTCACTGAGCCACACTGGCTAGGGCCAGACTGAACTTTAAAATGCCTCTAGTGAAACTGAGAAACTGAATTTTACATTTCCTTTAAAATTTAAAGAGCCGAAATGGATAGTGAGGATTAGACAGCGTGGCTCCAGAGGAAAGGAAGTTCTGCTAAAGCTATGGAGTCTGTGGCAAGTAGAGCTTTGTCCTTGCCCTTGACCTTTGATGTCCATTTTACCTCCAGACCATAGATTGAGCCAGTGTGACCTGGATTAATGATATGCTTTTTCCATCCAGTGGCTAACTGGCTTCCTGTGTTCCAGGATGCTTAATGGACTCTGCCTACTTCTGTTCCATGTACCCTTCTGGGTTATTAATCCCCAAAGTCTACGTCTATGTTGTCCCTGGCTCCAGCTACGTGGTCTCGTGTACTTACTGGTCCAGACCTTGCCAGTTGGCTACCTCTCTACCGCCTCCTGGAGGTTATCCTCAGACCCCCTCTGTGAGGACAATGCTGTCCCCAGACTTCTCTTGTTTTCAACAGATTCTGCAGCATCTAGGTTGTTACCCTGGGATGCTGTCTGTGTGGTGAACTGGTCTTGCTTTCCTGAACACTTCCTAGAGAGTAACTAAAGAAACGGTTTATCTTCCAGTCTCATCTTAAACTGTTTTTGGAGGACAGTACCTTCTATTGCACAGAGGTGTAAACGTCTCCTCAGAGAGCCCTTCTGTGTTTAATACAGAACTAACTATTCCTTCTGGGCCTCCACTTGCATCTCCAGAGCATAGTGGGGCTGGATAGGCAGACATTATTTAAGAATTTCTTGAAGGAGAGATAAAAACGTCAGGTTCAAGCAGGATGCTGCCTCCAGCTGCAAGAAATCCCTCCGAGAGCTGACCCTGAGGGAGGCCTCCTCGGAAGGCGCATGCGCTACAGGCATCACAGAGAGCAGCCCGGCAGGACCTGAATGGTGGACAGTTTCAGATATGCGGCTTGGTGTTCCCCAAGGTTGTGTGCACCCTCAGACACACAGCTCCATATCAGGAAGTCTAATTTCCAGTACGTGACCACTGGCTTACATTCCCAGCAGGTCATCCAGGAGCCCCAAATACAGCAAGCCAGATGAAAACTCCTGCATTCAGGCTGGAGAACAGGTGAGGCATCAAAGATAAAGCTCGAGAATTTCCCCCATACACTCACATAAGCCCAGTAAGTCTGATGTAAAATAAAGAGAAAGTCTAAGCCAAAAGATGAAAAATCATATTGAACAAAAACAATTCATAGTGAGGAAGAGTCATGTACAAAAATCATTTTATTTGGGGGGTAAGGCAATGAAAAAAGTATCCTATATAATAAAAATTAATATGCAAATGGTTGTTAGGCCATGAAGCATGTAATGACCGGATCACAGATCAGCAGGAGGGTGGGGCAGTGAGCTACAAGCCGGTGGCAGAGAGCTACAGGGGGGGGCGAGACATCAAGCTATGGGATGGGGGCAGAGGGAGCTACCAGAGGGCGGGGCCGCAGGCAGAGAGCTACTGGAGGGCAGCAGCGAGCTACTGGCCAGCTACTGGCACACAGATTCATGTGCAAGGCTACTAGTGTTATTATAAAGCAGAGTAAAATAAGACCAAGAAATCAAAAGAGGAGAAAGAAATTAATTAGAAAACAACCCAAAGAAGAGAATTAATGAGTACATAATAGAATTGTTCTTTAAATAACCAATAAAATAGAGAAATGTTTAATTAAAAATATCCCAAATGAGAAAATAATTGTAATTCTCAAGAGAATATTATGTAAATTTCTAAAATAATTACATTTTAATGTCTTGATGAAATGAGTGGCATTGCAAGAACATATAAATTGTCATTGACTAAAAAAGGAAGTAAAACTAATATATACTCTAAACCACAAAATAAAATTAAAAAATCAGAAATATTGATAAAAATTTAGTCCAGTCCAGCCAGTGTGGTTCAGTGGTTGAGTATTGACCCATAAACCAGGAGGTCACATGCTCAGGTTTTGGGCTGGATCCCCAGTAAGGGGCATACAGGTGACAGCCAATTGATGATTCTCTCTCATCATTGATGTTTCTACCTATCTTTGCCTCTCTTTCCCTCTTTCTGAAATCAATAAAAACATATAAAAATTTTTGTCCAGAATAGCTTGAAAACAATAGTTTATAACCTTTGCGTAACAAATAATTCCCATGATATTTTACCATTCCTGGGTTTAAAAGTATTTTTAGCCATGCCAATTAGCACCTTTCTGGGACTCAAAAATGGTGAAGGTCCCCCTGTGTCTTCAGCAGCACCTACAGCACCTCATCAAAGTGAGAGAGAAGCTACAGCCATGATATGGGAAGAGCAGATCCCATTATTAGGTGGAGAATAAAGAGAACCTGACAATGAGGGAGACAAATATGTATTAACTCCCTCATATTACCAAAATTCTGAATGAAACAAAAGTGGACAGGACATATTTCAAAGGGCTTTAGACAAAGACAAATTAAATAGATGTAAGAAACAGTAAGACCTCCAAAATTTCTGCCTATTGAACCCAAAAGAAAGAATTTATAATTGAAAAAAAAATAGGAACTATATGATACTCTCAAAATGCATGTTTAAAATGATAACATGTTAATTATAAAAGAAAAAATACATTTATAAAGCACATGTCAACCATAATAAAGTAGGCTTTTTAAGACTGGAGTTTATGCCTGCTCCTGTTGGCCTTAGTGGCATAAGCATTGGCCATTTTGATGCTTTTGAAGATTCTGGGTCAGGAATCCTAGGAATCACATATCTATGCTCCGTGATGTTTGGGCCTTGGCTGGACGTTATTCACGAGCCTGGGGGCAGACATCACCTGCAGGCTCCCCCATTTACACCGCATAGCCTGGGTCCACAGAGACGGATGGACGCGGTTGGTTCTGACACTGGTGTACCTGCACCTGGTCTCTCCACATGGCTTAGGCTTCTCCCAGAAGGGCAGTTGGGTTCTGAGAGGCAGAGTCAGAAAAGCAAGCATTTCTTTCTTTCCTTCTTTCTTTTTTAAATATATTTTATTGATATTTTACAGAGAGGAAGGGATAGAGATAGAGCTAGAAACATCGATGAGAGAGAAACATCGACCAGCTGCCTCTTGCACACCCCCTACTGGGGATGGGCCCGCAACCAACGTACATGCCCCTGACCAGAATCGAACCTGGGACCTTTCAGTCCACAGACTGACGCTCTACCACTGAGCCAAACTGGTTTTGGCAGAAAAGCAAGCATTACAAGAGGCTGAAGCTGCATGGCGTTTTAAGACCTGGCTCAGAAGTCACACAGTTTCATTTTTACCAAACGCTGTTGGCAGAAGCAGAGGAAGTCCATCCAGACTCAAAGGGAGAGAAGTGCACTCTATCTCCTGTCGAGACCTCTTCTAGGCCTCCATGAAAACAGCCGGTGTGGGATCCAAAGCGAGAAGCATTAAGCAGGACAATCATTTCCTTTTCTGCGGAATACCAGTGGCAATGCAGCTGTAACTCTTAAGGGTCTCTATTTGTTTAAAAAAATACCACTAAAATACATAACGCAGAACATTTTCTCTTTTTAATTTTTCAAATCAAGTTTCAAAAATATGAAAGATACAATTTCCATACAAATTAAAGATATATTTAATTAAACCTTTTGCACAGTAGGAAAAATGCACATTTTCCCCGTGTCAATTGATAATTTTGAAATTAGCATATGTTAGGCCACATAGAAGATGTCAATAAAATCTTCAATGCTTAAATTATATGGGCCATTTTCTCTGCCTCTGTACTTCTAGTAATAAAATTTTAAATAAACCAAAAAATATTTAACTAACATTTAAAAGCAATAAGATGGCAATTTAAAAAATCTTCTAAATACCATGTGTCAAAGAGGAAATCAAAACTGCAATTATGGGCTCTTTACTAATTAGAGAAAATGACAACAACACATAGCAGAATGTACAGGCTACAGCTAGCTGAACTTGGGAGAAAATAAGTAAATAAGAATTCACTTACTTTCTATCCATAGGTGTTCTGGAAGGAAAGTTCTAATATTAGTATAATTCTATCTATCTATCTATCTATCTATCTATCTATCTAACTATCTATGTATCTATCTATCATTTATCTATCATCTGTGTATCTATTCAGCATTCACTATGCATTTGTCTGTGTGTATCAGTTGACATTGAAGGAAATAATCTAAATTCTTTTCAATAGGACATCAATTAAAAAAAACAGGACATTATTCAATAAATTTCAGAACCTCAATCTAATTTATGTACCTGTTACATAGGCGTGGAGAAATGCTAGGTATGGCAGAGTAAGAAAGAAGACTTCAAAGGATACAGAGCAGACTTTGTAGGAAACCTAGAAAGATGTAGCAGAGAGAATGACAGTAACTGTGCCATCCCTCCTTTCTCTTTTCTGCCAAAGCCCTAATCTTTTCTTCCAGGAAATTCACCATCCAACCACATAGCCACATGCTTCACTAACTTATGCAGTATCATCTCACTTCCCTTCCGAAGGATTTTTTTAGGAGTTGATATGTGACTCAATTCTGACAAATGACATAAAGGAGTATTTGCTGGAGGGTTCTGGCACGTGTTTTGTTTTTGTTTTTTGTTTTGTTTTTTGTTTTTTCTTAAAAGGATGAAATAATTCCTCTTTTTCATTTACTACTTTTGTGTTTGCAAGTTATGCTAGAAACTGAGGAGAACAAGCCAGCAGCCAGCAGGTCTAAGATTGCTGTAGAAGGGGACAAGTGCCTTCCTGGAATTGGTGACTAAACCAGCCTGGGAGATGCTGCTGCCCTTGGAACCCAGAGGAAACATTAACCCTTCCTCCTCCTGCTCAGCCATTTGAGCTGCTGTAGCCTCCTATTTGCAGCTGAGGTCATTTTATAAAATCCATAGGATGCATATAAAAATGATAAGATGGTGCGCATCCTTTATTTTTCTCTCGTTTTTATAGGATTTATTTTGTAAAATGCTTATATTTCAATTTGTCAATGTTTTTGTTTGATGGAGATTTAAAATTATTTTTTTCCCCGAGACTCCTGCCAGCTCTTCAAATCTTGGATCAATTTCTCAATCTTTTTATTAGAGGAACAATGACAGAACTTCTATATTAGGTCAATATAGATAGGAATGACTTCAAGTGCTATGTTCTTCGCGAAATTATATCTTATTTCACCGCAGTAGATCCTGAGCAACCTTGTCCTCAGTATTCTGGAGGGTATACTACACTGAGGGGAAAGAGACTTATAGCCCACAAAGGAAAGCAAAATTTGGAGTTTGGCTAATGTCTTTAATTTTATATGAATAAAAAGTAGATATTTAAATGAGGAGTCCAGATAATAAGAGTGCAACGTAATTCTTGAAAATATTTCTCCAGCTCTTTCTGATGATATAGGAGGAAAAAATTAAAAGCATTTAACCCTTATCCAAGGCAAGGAAACATATATAATATTAAGGGACATTAAAATTAATAAGAAAAAGTGACATAAATATCAAGAAGTAATTTGAGATGTCAGACAATGTGATTACTTAAAGTCCTTATTGAAATATTTTTGACACTTGAAGAAGCAAACCAAAAACACATTATACCTGAAGGAAACATAAAATATTGTATCAGCATTAGTGTAATAAAAAAACAGTAAGTTTAGAATTAAAAATGAAACAAACAAAAAAAGCAAACAAAACACCTTGGTTCAGTTCTCAGATCCTTTATTCAGATGCAGGAAATCTTTGGGATGCCAATCAGATGTTTGCATGAGCTTCTTATTCTATTTCACCCAACTTCTCTAAACCTCGTTTTCACAAGAAGTAGAGGAGTTTTCTGGGAGGCACATACTCAAAGAAACCCACAAATGAAGGTAAGCCCTGGAGAGGAGCGAGCTGAGACTGGGGTGTCAGGATCCAGGGGTTCTGTGCAGAAGAACCCAACAGGGAAGACCCGGGTCAGGTGGGAATACCTAAGATCTGGAAAAGCCAGGGATCCAGAGTCTGGAGCTCCTTGGAACATCAGAAGCAGATAGGGCAGGAATTTCTGGATCAACAAAAGGACAAGTCGCTGAAACTTGAGGGTCTAAAGTGTTTCTGGTCTTGGAGTTGTTCCTCCCACCCCCAGTTTGATCATTAATGAGACCACTGTTTGTTTGTTTCTGTGTTTTAGAACATGTTTCTGGTCCTGGGTAATGATTTGGGTGGAAATGGCGGGGTGTCACTTCTTTGCAAGAGCTTTTATATGCCAGTGTGAGGATCTCAAGAGTCTTCTTTCACCCTATCTACAACAACCAGCGATATTCCCAAGTGGCACTGTTCTATCAGTCTGGGTTCCTCTGTGAGGATAGAGCAGATGGCCCAGAAAACCTACAAGAGATTTACAGTCTGAGGGAGAAAACACATTAAAAATTTAAATAACTGAGAATTTTTGGTTGCTTATCATTGCAGCATTTTATCAGAAGCAGAGGGAAGTCACTATGAGGGTAGCTTTTCTGTGGAAAGACTCCATTAAGAGCCAAGAGGATTGCCTCAATGGTGTAAGTGTGACTAGATAAGAATACCAAACACAAGAGGAGGCAAATTCCCATATGTTACAAGCACCAGAAACATGCACTAAGTTAAACCTCCAAGGACTGAAGATATAGAATTTTCACAATTGATATATGAAATATATGAGTATAGACTGATTAAGAAAATTAAATTACAAAAGAACCAAAGAAACAAAAAAAAATCATCAGAAAAATACACTTTAGCAAATAAAATGGAAATTCTAAAGGTAATCAGTATACATAGTGAAAACAATATCTAATTCAAGAGATGAGTTAAACATCAGATTAGGTACAAGTGAAGAAAGACATATAACATGAGTTGGTAGATAGAGAGCTATATCTCTAATATGTATGTATTATATTTCATATATATAAAATTTACCTAGAATGCAGCAAAGAAATACAAAGATAAAAGAATTATGGAAAAATAGCACAGAAACATGTAGACTAGAATAGATAGATATCTCAAAAGATAAAATTGAAATGGAAAAGAAACTTTACTTAGAGAATTAACAGCTTCAATCTTTTTCCAAAGTGGTGAAACTTTAGTCCAAGTTGCATAACCCAAAATGTACTTATGACTGAGTAAATAGTTATGAACATGGAAATGGATGATACATGATAGATACATCGATAGATAGATGGTACATAGATAGATAGATGATAGAAGATCCTGAAAGAAGCCAGATAGAAAGGAGGGAGAACTTTATTCCTACAAAGGAATAAAGTTAGAATGACAGAATACTCCTGAGCAGAAATAGGGAAATGTTATTTAAACATTCATAAATTTGACAATTTTAAATTAGTATGCTTTTGTACTAGGCACTGTTATAACCTCCAAGGACATGCAATGAAAAAAATTAAAAGGATCTCTGCTTTCATGAAACTCACATTCATACAGGGGCAAATAGAATTAAATAAGTGAAGGACATAATTTTGAAAAAAAAGGATAATGATAATGTAATGTAAAAATGATATGTAGAACTAAAGTAAGGAGTCAGAAAGTGCAAATTTTTTAAATTTTAGATAACGTTGCCAAAGATAAACTTAATGGTTAAATGACAGTTGAACGGAACTCTCCAAGTGAGAGGGAGCATATAAATGGCTGAAAGCCATTCTCTGTGCCCTGAGGTGATAATGAATGGACACAGAGAAAAGGCTACGAGGAGAAAAAGGGGTTAATGGTGTGAAATGAAGTTGCAGAGGTAGACAAGAGTTGGAAGAAGATAGGATTTTATTTTATTATAATGGCCATGAAAAAAAAATCTGCAAGTTTTGTGAGGGGAACTAACATGAACGGAACTCTGGTTTTGAAAGGTCACCCTGTCTGCTTAAGGAAAAACCGAAGATGGTCAATTGTAGAACACTGGTACTTTGGATTTCTCCATACCCATCAAAGCCAAGGTCGGAGCTCCTGCCTTAGGACATTTCAAGTTTAAATAAGAGAGTTAGGTAATGTAAGTTGGTTTCATTTTTAAAAGACAACAATTTTTTGCCCGAACAAACAAAACTTCCAACATTTGTGAGCTACAGGCTTGGCTTGATACAGAGGTTTAAAAGGAAGGAAATTTGGCTTTGGGGATAAACACACAATGCAATACACCGATGACGCATTATAGAATCATATACACTTGAAACATATAATTTTATTAACCAACTAGAGGCCCGTTGCACAAAGATTCATGCAATAGGTCTTCCTTCTCCTGGCTGCCCGCACCAGTTTTCCTCAGGCACCGGCACCCAGGCCTTCACTTGATCAGTTTCTCTTCATCAATGTTTCTAACTCTATTCCTCTCCCTTTCTTTCTGTAAAAAATAAAGAAAAGAAAAAAAGGAGTGTTCTGGATGGGGAGAATTCCCATTTACCTCCTTTAAAAATAAATAAATAAATAAATAAATAAATAAATAAATAAATAAATAATATATATATATATATATATATATATATATATCTCCTAACTAATAAAAGAAAAATATGCAAATTGACCATACCTCTGCCATGCCCACAAACCAATCAGAAACAAGTATGCAAATTAACCCAACTAAGATGGCAGCAACCACAGAGCTGGAATAAGCAGGAGGCTTGAGTTGCTCTAGGTGATGGAGGAAGCCAAGCTTCCCACCTGCCCTGGCCAGCCCTGGCCTCCACTCAAGGCTACAAAGTTTCAATTATAGAAGATAAATAAATCCTAGATACCTTCTTCCACCCAGCCCTGGTCTCCACTCATGGAGGCGGTAGGAAAAAAAAACAAAAAATGAGGAGCTAGGAGCTTGGGTTTCTGGGGACTGTGGCCAGCCTGCAAACAGCCATCAACCATCAGCCCCTCACTCAGGCTGGCCAGGCACCACAGGGGGGAACCCCATCTTGAAGGGGGTGTGGCCAGCCTGCAAACAGCCATCAGCCCCTCACCCAGGCTGGCCAGGCACCCGAGCAGGACCCCCACCTGATCTGGGACACCCTTCAGGGCAAACAGCTGGCCCCCACCTGTGCACCAGTCCTCTATCTATACTAATGAAAGTGTAATATGCTAATTAGACTGGGAGACCTTCAGGTCATTCTTTTGGACAAAGCCATGGTGGTTTGACTGAGGTGGAGGCAGTTAGAAGCCAAGAGGGGAGGGCAGTTGTGGGTGATCAGACCAGGATGGGATGGCAGTTGTGCGTGATCAGGCTGGTGGGGGATGGGGCAGTTGGGGGTAAGCAGACCAGCAGGAGGGCCAGTTGGGGGTGAGCAGGCCCTCAGTGGGGGTCAGTTGGAAATGATCAGGACAGTGGGGGAGGGGCAGTTTGGAGTGAGAAAGCCAGCAGGAGGCAGTTGTGGGTGATCAGGCTGGCAGGGGTGAGGGTGAGCAGGCTGGCAGTGGGGGGCCGTTGAGAGCAAACAGGCCAGCAGGCAGAGTGGTTAGGGGCAATCAGGCAGGCAAGCAGGCAGGTGAGCAGTTAGGAACCAGCAGATTGAGAGAGGCATGTCTGACTGTGAAGGGAAAGAAGAACACCAGAGAGGCAGCCCTACACGTCAAAGCCCAAAGAATAGCTTCCAAAGACAGTATTCCATGGGTCTCTGGAAAAAAATTTACTTTTCTTTACTAGATCAACTTTTCCTCATACACTAGCTCAGTTGTGGGTTTTTTGTTTCTTGTATTTTTCTTTGACTCTTATGACTATTCCTGAGTGGTCAAGGAAGGGAGTTTTATTAAATTTACATAGAGAGTGAATGTGACAGACTGTCATATAGAAATATTACCCTATCTAATAACAGAGTAATATGCAAATTGACCGTCACTTCCAGACATAAGATGGCTGCCCTCATGTGGACACAATGAACGCCACAAGAAGGCCTGCAGAGGAGAGCAGTTGTGGGCAGTTAGGGGTGAACAGGCCAGCAGAGTAGAGCAGTTGGGGGACCAGGCCTGCAGCGGAGGGAAGTTGGGGGGGACCAGGACAGCAGGGGAGGGCAGTTAGGGGCAATGGGGCCAGCTGGGGAGCAATTAGGTGCCAACCCAGCTGGCAGGGGAGTGGTTAGGTGTGATCAGGCTGTCAGGCAAAAGTGGTTATGGGCAAACAGACAGAGGCAGGTGAGCAATTGGAAGCCAGCAGTCCTAGATTGTGAGAGAAATTTCTAACCACCCATTTAGGCCTGATCCCAGTGGGATCCCAGTGGGATCAGGCCTAAATGGGCGGTTGGACATCCCCCAAATTGGAGAGGGTACAGGCTGGGCTGAGGGACACCCCTTCCTCCGTGCATGAATTTTGTCACTGGGCCTCTAGTAACCTATAATAAACATTTAACTTTTGATATTACTTCACCTATATAACAAAAAGTCATTAATAGAAAACAAAGAGTTATTAAATAGAAAAAAATATTTTTAGGTTATTCATATTAAGGTCTCAGTACCTTACTAGGTAGGAATAGTTATGGAAATAAATAAAATTAATACGTGAATTTTAATTTTGGTTCTGCATAATTTCATATTATGTTAGAGCTTTTAAACACTTGCTGAAGCTGCACCATTTATAACTGGTCTGAAATAAGATGACATCAAACAGAAGGGAAAATTGATTTTTAAAAGAGGCTAATACTGGCAACTTCATAAAGGCATAATTTTTAGCGCTTTATAGAAAATTGTTAGAATTTTAGATATAATTGAAATAGATCACAGTTGAATTTAGAACTAATCATTTTTTTCTAGAATAGCAGAACATTGAAGAATAATAAATCTACCCAGCACCTTTTTTCTCAGAAAATTTTGAATGCATTTAGCATTGTAGAAATTTTGCTTTAAGATGCTCAGACATTTATTGAAAGGTAGCTTTCTGAACCCATGCATTTATACACCTGTTTCTAAACTTCCCATTGGAAAATGGGAAGGGGACTGTGCCCACCTCAGGATGAACTATACCATAACCAATATGGGAAGAAACCACTTTCTACATGGGCAATCTGTCACACAGCTGCCATCACTGGGATTCCTATCCCATTGTTAATAGTATTAAAAACCATATCAGAAACTTCCAACTGTGTCCTTAAAATTAAAGAAAAAATATTCTTGTTTTCCTCTTGTGCTCATATAAAAGTTTTAGACAGTGACCTATCTAGTATAAAATAATGTCTCTCAGATCTTTGCATGTACATACAGGACTTCCTTTAAAGTGCTAAGAAAACTTATTTATTTAATATACCAAAAGATGTAATAATCCAAGCAATGATATAACTTATGGGTAAATTTTCAAGCTTCCCTCAAATTACCGAAGTATGTGATGCATATCATAAACATGCTGTATGATGCTGCAATCAATGAATCAATCAATCAATAAAGCTAGAAGAGAAAAAGAAAGAAACAAAGTTAATAATGCACTTTGTATCTTTAGGAGAACATTATTTTAGGAAGATTGGTACAGCATTGAAAGAGCAAAAGCAATAAACCCCAGTGGATAGAATACTGACTTTGTGAAAAAAAATAAATTAAAAATTTGGTGATTTCTTCATGACTTTCAGGGGGGAAGGTTAAGAGAGATATATCATTAATTGAAAATAAGAAATTTTGAGGCTAGACCTAGTTAACTCAACATGTATGCATAAACTCATTCCATAGGAAAGAAGAGATTCGCTGATAAGGAGGAATTAAAAATAACAAGATTCTATTTCCCACTCATATGATGAGTAAAAATTAAGAGGAAATCTGATCATATCAGATAGTGAAAGAAAATTCTCATTCATTCAATAAAAATCCTAATTAGTTAGAACAATCACTTTGGAAATCAACTTGACCAGACTGTATACATACATACAACTTGACTTCACATTTAAGCAAAATATTCATACCCTTCAACCCCCAAATCCCACTGCTATATATAATGTCCTCTAGGTTTCTATACTTTCAAAAGCAGAACTGAAAGACTAAGATTTCAGTAAAAAAAGTTGATTTGTGAGGTAGTTTCAGGAAATGACAGGGTAAAGTGAGATAGGGATGGAAGCCACAAAAGAATAGACTACCAACAACTTACAGCTGTGGACCCTCGCAGCTCCTCATGACTGTGGAACAAAGTGTAGACCATACTCTTAAATTATTACAATCAAGGGTGAGTAACCTGGGGTATTTGCCTCCCCACTTCCTGTCCACCAACCTGGATCAGGTTGGTCTCTGTTGGTACTCACCCATACATCCTCTGAGGGTTGGCCTCATTATCTCTGTAACAGTCCTTGCAGTCCCTTTTGGTTATAGCTGTTTTATCAAATATCCTAGACCGGAACATTCTATTGTGCCCTGGTAATGAAGTTTGTGCATAGCCAAAATGAAGGTAAACTTTATGAAGCATTTAACATTTATTAATAACTTTTACCTTGACCCAGCCATTATAGTAATTTCTTTACATATGTTATATTATGTTTTGTTTAGTTCTTAGATAAAGTCATACACATATTTACATGTATGTATATATGTACATATATGTATATACATATATGCTATATGTATATGTATATATGTAAATTTAGTAGGCATTTGACAAATCTTTATTCCATTAAGGAACAACGATAACAGGGCACTTTTCTGGGAAACCTGACTCATTAGCACCTACAATGGTTGCTGTCTCATCAGTAAACTCACACTAACCAAGGTCACAGGCAGTGAGGTGTGAACCAGACTGCCAATTGATTCCTTTGTCATGTTAGATGACACTGTCAAGGGACCAAAGCTCTCCTATCCTTTAGTTAATATATATATTCTTTTTTATTTATTTTGTTTTACCTTTGGGAAAAATTGTTCCTGCCAAAAGTTAAGTTAGCTTGAACTCATAAACTTATTGGAGATGAAGCTAAGGTTCTAATTCAGGACTGACTGACTCCATTCCTGAATTTAAAAAGCAATTTTAGAATTTTAAAATTCCTGAACATTTCAGTGTGTTTTTTTAATGGATGCTCTTTTTAAATTAGAATTTATTAAAACTGTCTTCTTCAAAGCAAATAACTGCCCAACTTAAAAAAAATATTTAATAAATGACCACAGCCAAAACCGGTTTGGCTCAATGGATAGAGCGTCAGCCTGCGGACTGAAGGGTCCCAGATTCGATTCTGGTCAAGGGCATGTACCTTAGTTGCTGGCACATCCTCAGTGGGGAGTGTGCAAGAGGCAGCTGATGGATGTTTCTCTCTCATTGATGTTTCTAACTTTCTATCCCTCTCCCTTCCTCTCTGTAAAAGATCAATAAAATATATTTTTTTAAAAATAAATAAATGACCACAGAGTCTTAGGAACAATTACTATTAACATAGCAAGCATTGCTAATTGATGTAAGAAACATCATCTAATTCCTCAAATGAGAAACATATATATTAGAGTGTTGCAAATGTTTTTTTGGGAAAAAATAGCTCTTTAGTAGTTAGTGCTGCTAAATTCACCTGATCTACTTCCATATTCTGTATTTCTAAGAATTACTCAAAGATCCTTTGTCTGCGTGAGATTTAGTCTTCTTGGGGGAATACCCTCCAGCTCTGATGCTGGTGACATGCTCCTCAGTGGACATACACTTACCGCAGCTTCAACATCCCTAAGGGAACAAATAAAAAGATTCAGTTTATGACTTTTCAGGTTACGGAGATATTGAACATTTTACTGGTATGTGTTGGACTTTTTAGCCCCATCCCATAAATACCACAGGAAATTTTTGCCCTACATTGCTCAGCAGAAAAAAGCACTTCTTATTATTCTCTCTCCATATACAAAATTACTGATTTCTGTTAATGAAGGGAACTTCTCCAAACTCAACTTCATTTCAGAATAACATTTTTAAAAATAATAAAAATGATAGTTAACTTACAGACTATTTCTTTTTAGAGGAGCAGCCAGTGATCGAAGGCTTAAGGTGACTACTCACAGCTAGTATGACTATACACTTCCAGATATTTATCTAAAAGCCGTATACTTAATTTTTAATACACATGAAAATATTGTGTGTGTGTGTGTGTGTGTGTGTGTAAGAAGAAATGCAATTTTTTTCATCTTTTAAAAATGGATTACCAATGATCCATTACCATTTATTAAAGACTGTTGACCACTTCCTTACAGACTACCCTGAGTGATCTGCTGACCTACAGTGTAAACTCTGCTTGCTACTATGCCCGGTTCTTCATTATCTCCATCAGTTTCGTTGATATCTATTTTGCATTCATAACATACTACTATTTTAGTTCTTATAGTTTGAGTTATCCAACATGTGTTTTTCTGAGACTATATTTGACACCTTACACTCGCCACTAAAATTCCAATCAGCTTGTCAAGTTCTACAAAATGTTTTAAATTTTTAGTGGGATTGCTTTATATCTACACATCTTGCATATCTATATAAAAATATAAATATAAATTTGAAGGGCCCAGCAGGGATGACTTGGTGGTTGAGCATCGACCTATGAGCCAGGAGGTCACAGTTTGATTCCTAGTCAGGGTACATGCCAGGGTACTTTACACTGGGGATTGAACATTGCAGGTTCAATCCCCAGTGTAAAGTATGCTGGAGGCAGCTGATAAATGAATGATTCTCTCTAATCATTGATATTTCTATCTCTATATCCCTCTCTCTTCATCTCTGAAATCAATAAAAATATACTTAAATTTGAAGGAAATTAATGTATGTTTAATACATATGCATATATAATTTAAAAACATAAGAAATTGTATTTAAATTGTGATTGGGTCAATAAAATTAAACTTTTCTAAAAACCATTGCTTTGTCTAGGAAAAAGTAAAGTACTAAATAGTAATAGACTTTGCTATGTTGAAGTTAGATTTTTGACCTTTTGTTAATAGTGGAGATGTAAACTGTTTTGTGCTGCCATGTTTGCCTTGGCAGCAAAATGATTTGTCTGTACAGGTGAGCCACTTGATGGCAAAAGGGAAGCTCTTTAGCAGAAATAAAGAGATAAGTCATGTAGCTAAACAAAGTACTGCTGGGCTCCACATGATATGTAGAAACAACTAGAAAAAAAATGATGACTACAGAGAAGATGAGGTAACTAAAATGTACAGTAAATACATCCAATAAATGTACCCAATGAGATAACTTTATATTTATAGCACTAATTGAAAATAAAATTTATAAATCCAAAATCATAAGAGATTGTAATGCAATTATATTAGTTTATATAGCACATACAAACCAAAGAATTAGTAAGCATTTGTGAGATTTGATCTATCTAATGAAGAAACTTTATTTAATTGACCTACATAAAATTATATCCCAAAACCACAGAAAAAAATACTTTCAAGTAACATATGGGTTATATGCCAAACAAAATGGCAATGTGCCCATTCATAAAGCATTTTCAAGAATTTAGAATGAATAAACTAATACAAATTTATGTTCTTTGACTACAGTGTTGGTATTCTAGACAATGATGAAACCAAACTACAAAACTTCCATGTGCTTTGAATTTGTGAAATATATTTCTATCTATGTGTCCAAGGACAGATCATAATGGAAATCAGTATATTTAAAATTAATTTATTGTAAAAATTAATACACATAACAATATAAAATTTAAATAATACCATGATTAGTGGAAAATCTATAGCCTTAAATTCATATTAGGGGGAAAAAAGGCTGAAGTTAAATGAGCTACACATCTATCTCAGTAAGTTAAAATATAAATAAATAAAAACTAGAAGGAAGAAAATAATTAAGATAATATTAGAAATTAATGTAATAGTAAGCTAACTTGTAACAGATAGGATAAACATTATGTTTATTTGTTCTTTATGAAGATAAAGAAATTTGGTGGGTCTCTGGTGAAAGTGATAAAGAAAAATAGAAAGAGCACATATATTTGTAATAAAAAAGAGGCATCACTGCAGATACTTCATATTAAGAAGATAATATTATAAAGATACTAGAGGCCCAATGCACAAAATTCATGCAAGAATAAGCCTTCCTTCCCTTAGCTGCCAGCAACAGCTTTCCTCTGGCCCCCAAAACCCAGGCTTCCCTTGTAGCCCAGCTTCATCCAGAAGGTCATCTGGAAAGATTCCAGGAGGATATCCAATCTAATTCATATATTACCCTTTTATTAGTATAGATTATTAACCTTATGTCAATAATCTATACTAATGAAAGGGTAATACCCTAATTAGACTGAATAGACTGGACATCTTCTGGAAATCTGGACATCATTCCGGATGTCCTTCCTAAAAAGTTGGGGCCCAGGCAGCCGTCACCCAGATCCCAGGCAGTACCACTCATGGTCCTGGATGCCTGTGCTGGCCCAGGTGAAGCCACCCAGGGTCCTGGTGCCAGCCCGGGTGAAGCCACCAGTGGTTCTGGGAGCCAGCCTGGGCAAAGCCGGGCTGGGTCCTGGGTGCCTGCAGCTGGCTAGACGGAGGGAAGCCTGAGTCCCGGGTGTGGGGGCCAAGGCAGAAGCAATTAGGGAAGATTAGGCAGGCAGGCAAGCAGTTAGGGGCATCAGGCAGGCAGGCAAGCAGTTAGGGGCATCAGGCAGGCAGGCAGAGTGGTTAGGGGTGATCAGGCAGGCAGGCAGACTTGTGGTTAGGAACCAGCAGTCCCAGATTGCAAGAGGGTGCAGGCTGGGTTGAGGGACCTCTCTCACATGCATGAATTTCATGCACAGGGCCTCTAGTATAAAAATAAATATTTATATAATTATACATATATACTCTTAATCAATATTAACTTAAGAAGAAACAGAAAAACTAAATAGTCATATTATCATTAAATACATTGAGAAACTAGTGAATTATATTCCCTTGATAAAAAACTCAGGTCCCAGTTGGCTTTATGAGTAAATTTACCAATTTTTAAAAGATTAATTATTTCTAATATTAAACAAGTTTTTAAAAGAAATAAAACAAGAGGAAACATTCCAAAACTCAGATTATGAAGCTGTCAAAATCTTATCCCCCAAGCCCAAAATTATACAAAATGTACCAAAAATTGACATTTTCACTCATAGATATAGATATAAATATTCCTAGACAAAATACTAACAATGCTCTACTGTAGCATTATATAAAGTAGTTAATAGGTTTTATAAGATGTTTATACCTAGAATGCAAGTTTTGTTTAATGTTGGAAACAAATTAACACCTGTTGATACATTAACAGCTCCTAGAAAATACAGTATAAATACATGAGTATCTGAATGGATGTAGAAAACACAGTTGATAGTTTTTAACATCCTTTTATAATAAATACTGCAGTGATTTGGGATTTATGAGGATTAAATTTAAAAAGGCCTTTTAATGTGATCAATACAGTAAAACAGAGAGCAAATATAAAACTTAATGCGCTGAAACCGGTTTGGCTCAATGGATAGAGTTTTGGCCTGCGGACCGAAAAGTCCCAGGTTCAACTCTGGTCAAGGGCATGTACCTTGGTTGTGGGCACATCCCCAGTAGGTGGTGTGCAGGAGGCAGCTGATCAATGTTCTCTCTCATTGATGTTTCTCTCTATCCCTCTCTCTTCCTCTCTGTAAAAAAATCAATAAAATATATATATTTTTTTAAAAAGCTGAATCAGTACAAGCTATCCCACTATAGAAGTTTGATAAATTAAGAAAAATAGAGATAACTCAACAAGAGCATAAGGTTAAAATTTGAAGTCTCTTTATAAAAGGAAATTTAAATATATATATGAAAGTGAACATCTTCATTAATAGTCAAGTTCTTGATATTACAATCATGTTTCCGCACATATCATATTTGCAAAATTATAATTCTGACAATATCAAGTGTTGGTAAATATGTGGGGATATGGAAATTCTCACATAGTGTTATTGGAGTATAATTTTCTATACCAGGAGGTCATAGTTCAATTCTAAGTCTGGGCACATGCCTGAGTTGAAAGCTCAATACCCAGTGAGGGGCATGCAGGAGGCAGCTGATCAATGATTCTCTCTCATCACTGATATTTTTATTTCTCTATCCCCCCCTACCTCTCTGAATTCAATAAAAATATTAAAAAAAGAAAAGCCTAAAAATCAAAGCAATGTAAAGACTCCAGTCCACCTTCTCAATAGAAAAAGGTCTGTTGTAAAAAAGAGATCTACTTGTTTATGAAAAGGCAAATTTTTTTTAAAAAATTGAAAACCATGAGATACTTACGGTATTGAACCTAGTTTTTGGCTTTTTAACAGACAAGTGAGAATCATGAGTTATTTTTAGAAAATCAAGAGTTCCAGAGGGTAGAGTCAAAGAATTAAAACTGGAATCCAGGATGGCTGCTCGGGTAGGCAACTAGCCGCAGCCGCACACAACAATTTTAATAAAATACAACTAAAATATAAAATGGACATTACCCAGAACTACAGGAAAGTCGACTGACTGGAAATCCTACAACAAAAAGCAAGGAGAAAACCAGAAGGAAGCACGGAGAAGCTGTAAAAGCCCAAGGTACGGAGACACGCGGCGCGCGCGGAGAGGACGGAGCCGGAGAGGAGGGAGGCCGAGTGCCTGGCGGGCTTTCCCTAGCGGAAAGGAGATAAAACTCCGATTGTGCTGGGCCCCCGACTGCTCTGAACCCCAGTTCTGGGCCAGACCCCGGGGACTCAGGCTCAGCCATAGGGAGCTGGGCTGTAAGTCGGAACCCCGGGGTAGCAAAGAAAGGAGGTCCCGGAGGCGCGCACACTGCCCCCAGAGAAGGGACGGTCGGCTGTGCCGCGGGATTGCCCTGACGGGAAGGAGACTGGGGCTCCAGACTGCTGTGAACGCCACCTCCAACTCCACTTCCAACTGAACTGAACCCCAATACCGGGCTCATTGTGGGAGAGCATAGACTGTTTGGCAGCAGGCGAAAATCGAGGGCACCTTTCTCTCAGAGGCGCCGGCAGCGAGCACTGAAGGACCCGCATAGGGCGGGGCTGACGGAAGCCAAAGCTGCAGGCTCCACCCTGAAACCCCGTCCCATCTGTAACTGCGAAATGCGACAACAAAATAGATCACAAACGAAAGAAATGGAGGACAAAAAGCATCTGAATATAGAGTTCAAATCTACGCTTATAAGGTTTTTCAAGAATTTCCTAGAAAAGATGGATAAGGCCTATGAGGATATGAAAAGAGATCAACTAGAATTAATAAGGAGTCAACAAGAAATGATAAGGGATCAACAAGAAATAAAGAATACATTGTCTGAAATAAAAAATATTCTACAGAGTCCTAAAAACAGAAGGGAAGATCGCAAGAATCAAGTCAAAGATTTGGAACATAAAGAACCAGAAGACACTCCTCCACAGAAGCTAGAAGGCAAGAGAATCCAGAAAATTGAAGATAATGTAAGAAACCTCTGGGACAACTTCAAGCGAACCAACATCAGAATTATGGGGGTTCCAGAAGATGAGAGAGAGCAAGATATCGAAAACATACTGAAAGAAATAGTGACAGAAAACTTCCCCCACCTGGTGAAAGAATTTGACTTACAAGTCCAGGAAGCGCACAGAACTCCAAACAAAAGGAATCCAAAGAGGCCACACCGAGACACATCATTATTAAAATTCCAAGAGCAAAAGATAAAGAGAGAATATTAAAAGAAGCAAGAGCAAAGAAAGTAGTAACTTATAAAGGAGCACCTATACGATTGTCAGCTGACTTCTCAACAGAAACCATGCAGGCCAGAAGGGAATGGCAAGAAATATTCAAGGTGATGAATAGCAAGAACCTACAGCCAAAAATAAGCTACCCAGCAAAGCTATCACTCAGAATCGAAGGCCAGATAAAGAGCTTCACTAATAAAAAAAAGCTAAAGGAGTTCATCACCACCAAACCAGAATTATATGAATTGCTGAAGGGGGTTCTTTCAGAAGAGAAAGTAAACAAAGATAAAAATTATGAACAACAAATACGTAATTATCAACAAGTGAATCTAAAAACCAAGGAAATTAAAAAAATCTGATGAACAATATTAACTGTTGAATATAATAGAATCAGAGGTATGGAAGGGGAGTAAACTGACGATTCTTGGGGAAAAGGGGAGAGGGGGGCGTGGGAAGAGACTGAACATAAACTGTGCACCTATGGATGAGGACAATGGGGAGAGGGGAAAGGGCAGAGGGTGGGGTGGGAACCTGGTGGAGGAGAGCAATGGTGGGGGGGGGGGGGAAGGAACATTTGTAATAATATGAAAAATAAAAACTTATTTAAAAAAAAAAAAAGAATTAAAACTGATGTACAAATTGATCTCATATTTTACAAGTTTATGATTTTGGCATTTTTTGTATATAATTATGTTATCTTTAAAAATTGAATACTGTACCATATGTTTACCAAATTTGCAATTCTCAGATTTTTTTTCTTATCTTTATCTATTGACTAGATCTTCCACAATAATTTTAGGTAATGGTGGTGGTTGTAGCCATGATCCTTAAACATAAACATTAGTTGTTGGCTATACACAGCTAGTTGCCCTTTCTCTAAGGAAGAGTTCTTAGTTTTCTAACAGCTTTTTGTTTTAACATGATTTATGAATCAGTAAGGAATGTTGAAGTTTAGCAGTTAAAAATGTTGAATTTTTTAACTTAACTTTTATTGCTGACTCAATTACAGATGTTCCCATTACCTCTCCTCCTCCTTTGCCCACGTCCACCCTGCACTCGCATGTCCCCCACTCTGTTCCCTCCAGCCAACTTCACACTGTTGCCTGTGTCTATTGGTTACACATATATATCCTTTGGCTAATCCCTTCACCTCTCTTATCCAGTCCCCTCCTCCCCAATTCCCTCTGACAGCTGTCAGTCTCTTCCATGCATCCATGACTCTGGTTCTATTTTGCTGGTCAGTTTATTTTGTTCACTAGATTCTACATATAAGTGAGATCCTCTGACACTTGTCTTTCTCTGGCTTATTTCACTTAGCATAGTAACCTCCAGGTCCATCCATGCTGTTGCAAAGATAAGAGTTCCTTCTTTTTGTGCTGCCTTGTAGTATTCCAATTGTGTTAATGCTCCACGGCTTTTCTATCCACTCATCTACTGATGGGCACTTGGACGGTTTCCATATCTTAGCTATTGTAAATTACAGTGCTATGAACACAGGGGTGCATATATTCTTTTGCACTAGTGTTTTGGGGATTTGTAGGATATATTCCCAAAAGTGGGATTTCTGGGTCGAATAGCAGTTCCACTTTTAATTTTTTGAGGAACCACCACACTGTTTTCCACAGTGGCTGCATGACTCTTAACAGATCTCTTCACAGCATTTATAGTCCTGATCATATGCTTTTTCTTACTTTAGCATTTTGATGTAATAAATTATGTTGACATATTTTCTTTCATTGAGGTTTATTTGAATTTCTTGAACAAAACATGCTTGCTTTACAGTCCTTAATGTCATGAAACAAAGAAGATGAGATCCAAAGCTGGGTAAGAATCTTGCCTCTTCGTGAGGCTATTGGATATTAGTATATTCTTCTTTGGAAGCTGGCCACCCGGAATCTGTGTACTTGATGTTAGAGGGTATTAGAGGGGTTTCCCTGAAATTGCCAGTCCTGGGGAGAAAACCTTCTCGGTGTCAAAATTGGGAACAAATAGTTTTTACCCAGAGAGAAGTGTGTTTATGAAGAATATTACTCATAGCTTCTCAGAAGTGAGGTAACATTTGCCCTTTCATTGCTGGCTAACCAGAACTAACATAGCGTGGCTGCCATGGCGTATCCAGTTGCCACAGTCTCAGAGCTAGGACCAGTTCACTTGTGTGGAAGATAAGGGAGCACACAACTGTGGGTAGGCCAGGAACTTCCTCAGGATATAAAAAATGTGAGAACAATAGCAACCTGACCTAGAGTCTCCCAAAGGAGATATAATGAAAAATAATGCCTCTCTCAGAAGATGGAGGGTTTAACTATTGTTATCTCAAATGCCACCCTCTCAACAAATCCTATCATGATTCCTGTATTTAAAATTGCAAACAGGGGGAGCTGGGCGAAAAAAGTGAAGGAGTTAAAAGGTACAAATTGGCATTTACAAAATAGTTATTTGTATGTAAAGTGCAGATAGGGGCTATCCTATATATTGTAATAAAGAGGTAATATGCAAATTTACCATCACGTCCTCACACAATATGGCTGCCCCATGTGGTCACAAGATGGCTGCCACAAGATGGCCGGCAGGAGAGGGCAGTTTGGGGCAACCTGGCCAGGAGGGGAGGGCAGTTAGGGGCAAACGGGCTTGTAGGGGAGCAGTTAGGTATCAATCAGGCTGGCAGGGGAGTGGTTAGGGGGTGATCAGGCTGGCAAGCAGAAGCAGTTCGGGGAAATCAGGAAGGTAAACAGGCAAGCAATTGGGAGCCAATTGTGAGAGGGATGTCTGACTGCCTGTTTAGGCCTGATCCCACTAAATGGACAGTCAGATATTCCTCGAGGGGTTCCAGATTGGAGAGGGTGCAGGTTGGGCTGAGGGACACCTGCCCCCACCCATGCATGAATTTCATGCACCGGGCCTCTAGTAGTAGATGTTTGATAAACCTTATTTTAAAGAATAAGTGAACACAAGTGTGCAATACTTAAAAATTTTAAGATTACATACACATGTATATATGTGTACATATATTCACACTGAACACCTATTATTTATAACTTTATACTTTATTCACACTGAGTTATATTTATGCTGGACATCTAATGTATGTAAATGCATGATAAACTATATTTATTATATGTGGTGCAATTTAACCCAAAATATATTTAAGGTCTAACTTAACCATAGTCAGCTGTTCATTGTACCCCTTCCCCAATAGAGAATATTGTAACAGAATTCCGTGGGGAAATTTACCTAAACATTGGTTGTTGATCCATAATTTTAAAAATCTTCTTTGCAATGATGTATTAATGGCAAATCAAACTTTAAGAAATCAATTTCCAGGAGAGATGATCAGAATCTTGCCATGTATAAAATCTTGCCATGTATAAAAGATCTAATAAAGTTAAGGTTATTGTATGCTGGGGGGAGAGTGCTAAGGAATATTCCAGAGAAGATAGGAGGGGATGGAATTAACATAGCAGTTAGCTCTGAAAAGAGGGTTTACTTTATCGTCACGGGCAGGAGAGACATTTTAAAAAATGGTCAATTTGCAAATTTATGAGCAAATAAAAGCAGTGTCTGACATTTTTATATCATACTATCCATTTGAAAAACATTTCTTCTACTCTCCTTACAAGCTTTGTTTTCCCAATGGAGAAAAGTTTTAGTTTAACTACTTTCCTCCAAATTGAAAGTGAGCAATGTGAAGTCTAGAATACGCTGGGTGAAGATTGCGATGAATCATTTGCACTTGCTTAAATACAGAATAAATGGAATCAGTGTAAGCTTTTACCATTCTGTCAGTCCTTGCACTTAGCTTAATGCGCATGGACAGGCACACTGATGTGCATCTGAGTGGGTCTCTAAAATTAAGGTATTTCAATTTGCATGTTTTATTTGAAAGCATTTTTGTAAGCTTAGTCAGCAAGCTCATTGGTTCAGTAGCTGTCATCTTACAGCCTCTCTCCTCACCTTCAGATCTTGGTCTACCCATCATTTTAATGAGGCAGGGTTGATTAGTGATTGAGGCTCAAAGGAACAGAAAATTCGACATAGATTTTACTGGGAGGAAAAAAGTGGGCTGTGGATTCTGCTAATATCTACCCCCTCACCCCAACTTCATTGCTGTTTACCTCATTTATGGCACATTTGATTTTGCCATTGAAAATGCATACAAGGATGAATACATTTCAACTCCTTAAAAAACAGAATGCTGGACTTGTGTTTTGAATTCATTATTTCTATAATAGTGCCTCTGCTTGTTCATGAAATCACTATTGTGCCCAACAGGGTGTAGTGAAAGAGAGGGGACAAATCTGGTTTGGTACCTAGCCATCACATTTAGAGAAATGCGTTTAGAGATAATTAGCAAAATCCTTTAGCCCCAATTTGTGAAAGTGAATAGAGCAATAAAACGATGAAGTGTGCTTGAACTGTTTGTTTGAGTCTGAACAGCTGAGTGTCCACGAGGCCCAGGCAGTGGGTCAAGGGACAAGGCTACAGGGAGCAGCAAAGCAACACCTGACAAATCTGCTGGAAACGAAGACTCAGCTGGGAGCTGGCCCTCTGACCCAGACCTAAAGGAGGATCTCTCCACTGCACGAGTGAACAGAGAGCAGGGAACAGGTCCACATGGTGTTGACAAGAAAAAGAAAAGTGATTTATTTATTTTTTGGCAGTCAGGAAAAACATTTTGGAAGGAAATAAAAACATGGAAATTTTTATTTAAATATACTCATAATGTCAGAATCGGTTTGGCAAACCAAACACAAGAACATAAATTAGGAATAAAGAGTATCTGAATAAAAAAAGGTTTATTTAATAGGTGTATATTGAGTCGGTAGTCTAATAATCAGAAAATAGGTTTTAGAGAGGGTTTTTAGAGATTTCTAAAAATTCAGCCACCAAGGAAAACACAGAGAAATAATTATAATTTATAGGCTATATTATCTGACTACAGTGCTACAAAGAAAGTAAAGCAAAAACATAATAAAAAATTGCATCAATTATAGTGGAACTAGAAAATAATACTCATGTCAGGAAGACTAACACAATTGAATTAATGAATACTTAGATAATTATCAGAATGGCCCCTTTAGATGATTATTAAGTGAGGCTCAAGTGTGCTCTGAGGAAAGTAATAGCATTAAATTCTTTCATTAATAAACCAAAATACATTAATATAAATAACCTAAATTTAAATTGGAGAATTAGGGGATGTAATTGACTTTCTAAAAAAGAATAAAAACAAGAGGAATAAATTACTAAAAATAATTGTAGATTGTGGGGAAGCACGGGACTTGGTTGGGATGTCTGTAAGGAGGATTCTCCGAAAGGTCAGGGGCCTCTGGTGGCAGCCCCTACCTTGACTTTTCCAAACAAATCTGAGCCCCCGGGTGTTTACTTAGACATGTCCGTGCTTAACGGACACATGTGCTTTCTCAAGGATGCTTACCTGCTAATTGCATCTAGAGGTTAATTTTAGTTCCAGCTGTTATGACAATAAAAACCTAGGGAGGCAGGCAATCGAGGCTCTTTTGGGTCCTTATGCCAACTGGCCCCTTAGCTTCTCTTTTACAGAAACGTGTATCAGGGCAATCATTCATTTGTCGTTTAGGGTCTGCCAACAGTCCTGGCAGTAGATGTGGTTGAATTGGAACTTAGAAATAAAGCAGTGGAAAAGATAAAATATTAACTGATTAAAAAATATTCTAAACTGTAGTGTGGTCTTTTCAATGTTAGCATTACTATTGGCAAGGATTCGTCTATTTTATAATATACTTTCTTTAATACTATGAGATGATCACTTCGTTTTCAAGAGTTGTGCTCTGGTAGTTGCTGCTTCTAAATCCATGGTAAAGCAGGTCAGGGTGGCAGAGCCACCTGGAGGGTGCCCGGGAATGTTAGGGGAGAGGTCCCCAAGTTCTAGTGGCTATATTCCGTCTGCCTGTCCAAGCATGAAAGACAGACATCTAGAGATATGCAAAGTGCTATCCAGTAAAACCTTGGTATAACAGACTGATTCAGGTGAGGGGTGTCCATTAAAGCTGAAAGTACATTATATAATAAGGTAGGTTTTCCAAATATGCATGTTAAAAAATTTTCAAATAAGTTAGTTTGCCTGTTTTTACTTATGTAGACATGTTTGTGTGATTAAAATTAAGTATGTATGAAAAGTTTCATTTCACAGAAAAGTTATCTATATGGATTACTGTAATTTTATGTCTATACTGAACAGCTCTAGTAAAGCGTGCTCTCACTAATCACCCAGAGTGAATAAAAGTGCAGGGCTGGGACATGGCTTAGCACACAACAGCAACTGGCAGGTGTTAAAACTGTTGCAGAGAGTCCCCCACTCCACAATCAGCCTGATTACCCCCCGGGGAGGTGATTAATTACATGCTGATCATTCGCTGAAGGTCGCTTAGGAGCCGTGAAACTTGAATTTGAATATGTTGACTATACTTGTACATACGAAATATTTACTTATGTCGGTAAAATTACTACAGTATTGTTTCCAACATATGGCCTATTTGCTAAAATTTGTTAAAAATAACAGTGAATTGAAAAACAAAACAAAACACTAATCTGTTACTTATAAGCACATCTTGGTTAAAAGCATTTTAAAATTAACAGGGTGTTAGTTTTCCCTTATGATATATGGACCGGAAATGTTGTCCATTCAATCCTAAGTCTGTAAAATCAAGGTCTGCAAAATGGAGGACTCACTGCATTACCTTTTGGGAGAGCTGTTTGTTTTCTAAGGTGAAACCCAGACATACCGGAAGGTGGATCTACACACGTGCTTGTCCATCTGATTCAGTGGAGAGTCCACAATCACTCACATACCAGGTCATTTTGGCCTCTGTGTTCATGAACACTCTGTTTGAAGACTCTCCCATGACATACTCGGTTTGGAAAGGTTGGGAGACTGCAGTGGGTATCACTAGCCTCGTGTGAACAAACACTTTTGTCCTTTTGTAATCATAAATCAATACACATCTTCTTTTGTATGGAATTCAAGCGATTTAAGGTTCCTTTTCTGTCTGAGTCCTTATTTAAATTCTACAGGATGAATCCAGGTTCTCTTGGTGGCAGTCAGTTTGGAAGTTATTTCCTGACTGAGTTATTTCTTCCAGGCACGCTGCGATTTTGCCCTAAAGTTCTCATTTAGTTATAGATAGAGATAGCATCATTTTTTTCAGGCTATCCGAGTAGTTCTAGCGACAGGAGAAAGCGAATGCAGTGGCCCTGGCTCATTCCGTATGAGAGAAGGAGTTTCTTTGAGAAGTGTAGCCCTTCAGGGGTGAGTCTAGAGTGTCACAGGCCACAGTCACAATGACACATGCAGGGACTCTCACAGCCAAACCAAACACTGACAGTCAATTTTCTGATGGTGTATCAGAGAGCGGTGCCTCTTCTTGACAGATTGGAGAGGGGTCAATGCTGAGCTGTCGAAAGCTAGACATTTTACACAAAGACTCTCCTGTCTCTCCACACAGAAAGCAATATGGTATCTTAGATAAAAATATGATCATGACATCCTGTGCAAAGCCAGTGTTTCTAAATACCTACACGGTAAAGACCAGGAGCATGCTGAACTTCACTGGGAATTGAGCCCAATTTAGTTTAATGTCTGAGCTACATAAATATAGCTTTCATGTTATTTTTAGCTTCCAATGTTGTCTGAGATTTTTCAGTGTATCCTTAGGAAACTGCAGTGTAGAGAATCAATCTCACGGAGTGAGAACATGCATTAAGAATAGTGCCCTTGGCCAGTGTGGTTCAGTTGGTTGGAGCGTTGTCCCATATACCAAAGGGTGTGGGTTCGATTCCCAGTAGGCACATATGTGGGTTGCAGGTTCAAGGCAACTGATCTATGTTTCTCTCTCACATCGATGTTTCTCCCCTCCCCTTCTTTCCTCTCTCTCTAATATACAAACAAAAAGTGAATAATACACATTTTTTTCTTCTTTGAGGGAACTGCTTTCTGATCCTGCACAAGCTACATTTGTCTGCCTTATCTGATAACCTATATAAATAGTTACATTTAAATTAACAAATTGAAAATTCAAATCTTAGTCACTTATTCTTGCTTTCCAAACCTCCTCCTTTCTGCATAATGATTTCTAGTTCTGACTCATCTCTGTCTACTGGTGGTATTCACTCTTGGCCCTCTCTTTTTGCCATGTACACTCTTTTCCTTGGAAATTATTATTATTTTTTAAAATATATTTTATTGATTTTTTACAGAGAGGAAGGGAGAGAGATAGAGAGCTAGAAACATCGATGAGAGAGAAACATCGAACAGCTGCCTCTTGCACACCCCCTACCGGGGATGTGCCCTCAACCAACCTACATGCCCTTGACCAGAATCAAACCTAAGACCTTTCAGTCTGCAGACCGACGCTCTACTGCTTAGCCAAACCAGTTTCAGCTTCCTTGGAAATTATTGGTGGTAAGTCAGCAAATGTCATATTAAGTTCCCTTTGTATGCTGGCCAAAGATTTCCATTCCTTATACAGGCTTGTGTTTAAATTTTTATTTTTTCATTAGCATTTTATGAAAGTTAGAAGATATCTGAGTTTAGGCTTTCTATTTAGATATTGTTATTCTGAATATTTGAAGTATATGAAATTATATAATACTAGAGGTCCGGGGCATGAAATTTGTGCACAGGGCAATGGGGAGGTGTCCCTCAGCCCAGCCTGCACCCTAACCAATCTGGGACCCCTGATCTTACAGAATCAGGCCTAAACAGGAAATCAGATATCCCTCTCACAATCCAGGACTGCTGGTTCCAAGCCATTTTCCTGCCTGCCAGGCTGATTGCCCCTAACTGCTTCTGCCTGCCAGCAGTCCTGATCACTCTCTAACCACTCCTCTGCCAGCCCAATTACCTCTAAATGCCTTCCTTTGCTGGCCCAGTAACCCCAAACTGCCCTCCCTTACCAGCCTGGTCACCCCTAACTTCCCTCCCTTACCAGCCTGGTCACCCCTAACTCCCCTCCCTTACCAGCCTGGTTACACCTAACTGCCCTCCCCTGCAGGCCTGGTTGTCCCCAACTGCCCTCCCTTTCAGGTCTGGTCCATCCCAACTGTCTTTTCCTGCTGATCTGATCACTCATAACTGCCCTCTCCTGCTGGCTATCTTGTGGTGGCCATCTTGTGTCCACATAGGGCCAGGATCTTTAACCACATGGGGGTGACCATCTTTTGTGTTGGAGTGATGGTCAATTTGCATATTACTCTTTTACTAGCTAGGATAGACTTTTACATCTTATTTGTTTTACTTTACAAATTGTTTTAAGGTTTATCCATTGTATAGTTTGTATCAGGTTTTTATTCCTTTTTAGGACTGAATAATATTCCATTGAATGGATATGCCATCCTTTGTTCATCCATTCACTAATTGATGGACACAGAGTGTTTCCAAATTCAGACTACTATTAGATACTGCTGTTCTAAACATCCATGTACATGTTTTTGTGTGGATGTATGTTTTCAGTTTTCTTGAGTATGTGTCAGGAGTAGAATTGCTAGGTAATGTGGGAATTGAGTAATTTCACTTTGTGAGGAACTGCCAGGTGATTTCAAAGTGACTGTGTACTTTTACATTCCCACTAGCAGTTTATGAGGGTCGTAATTTACACACCTTGGCAACACTTGTTGTTTTCTGTCTTTCTGATTACAGCCATTCTAGTGGGTGTGAAGTGATATCTCATTACGTTATTTTTTTTCCACATACAATTTCCTTTTATTGTAATGCAAAGATAATGATTGACTTATTTATAGTAAGAATTCTTTCCAAAAACCGTTAAAGCTATATTTTTAAATGTTTTTACTGTTGACACTATTATAGCATTTTCACCCCTGTTGCCACACCTTTTCCCCTCTGGTCATCACCACACTGTCATCTGTGTCTGTGGGTTACTTGTATGTGTTCTCTGGCTAATCTCTTTACCTTCTTTCATCCAGTCACCTCTGTCCTCTCTCCTCTGACAGCTGTCAGTCTGTTCCATATAATCATGTCTCTGCTTCCATTTTGTTCATCAGTTTATTTTGTTTATTAGATTTTACATATAAGTGATTTGCTATTTCCTAATGACTAATTATGTTGAGTGTAATTTCCAAATGTTTATTTGCTATTTATATATCTTCTTTGAAGACACATCTATTCCAACCCTTTACCCATTTTGCTTGTGATTTAGGTGCAGGAAATCATTGCTTATTTAATTCAAGGTCACAAAGATTTACATCTTGTTTCCTCTAAGTGTTTAATGGTGTTAGCTCTCTCCCTTTTAGATATTTAACCAATTTCCATTTTTGAATTAATTTTTGTATATGTGTGATGTAGAAGTCCAAACTTATTCTATTTTGATCCCCCCTTTTCTGCCTTTGTGATTAACGTGTTATTTCATTTGTTTCAGCTCTAATGTTTATCATTTCCTTCTTTCAGTTTGCTTTGGGTTTTAGTTTGCTCTTTTTAGTATTTTTTTTAAATGTATCCATATGTTTTATATTTTGTAAATAGTAATATTTTTAAAAAAATATTTTATTTTGTTTACTAGATAAACTCAACTTTGTCTTTTAAAAGACCTACAAAAATTCACTCTGGATTTTGTGTAACTTAATAGGGGAAAAATAGGCCACATCCTTGTTGCAAATTCATCTCCATGTATATTTCCCTTTATAGATCTTTGGGAGACTGTATCAGGCCTAAAAAAATCTGAGAGTGGGATTGGCATAGCTAAGTGGGTAGTAAATATGATTGCTCTCCTCTGTATCAGATCATATTCCTACTACAAGTGCGTGTGGAGTCCTGTTTTCTCCCATTTTGGCTAGCAGTTACCATATTTTTCAGACCATAAGACGCACTTTTTTTCCCCCAGAAGTGGGGGGAAAAAGTCCCTGCGTCTTATGGTCCAAATATAGCCTACACATATACTGTAA
The DNA here is from genome assembly GCF_964339955.1 of Pipistrellus hanaki. NCBI lineage: Eukaryota > Metazoa > Chordata > Mammalia > Chiroptera > Vespertilionidae > Pipistrellus > Pipistrellus hanaki. The sequence continues at coordinate 8,845,155 of NC_140516.1, read as the reverse complement.
AAAAAAAGTTTTTTTACTTGCCCGGCTCTGTGTGGTCTCTGTGTGCTTGCCCGGCTCTAAAATGGTTCTAAATGCTGCTGTTTACTTTACAGGGTTGATTACATGTGTTTATGACTGTGATGTTGGGTTTTAATGCACATAAAATATTTTAGGACACTATTTGTTTCAGAATCTTTTTTTCTTCATTTCCCTTCTCTAAAAACTGGTGCGTCTTATGGTCCGAAAAATACTGTAAATTGTACAAGATTTTATTTTATATCAAGTTATATTTTTAACTTTTGTCACTAACAAGTTTGTAGATTCTCATTCTTTTTTTCAGACTATATGTCTCAGAATATTAGCAAAGATGAGCATTGACTTGTATGATTGCTAGTTTTTATATTTTTTTCTACCTTCAATTCCTGTTTTTATTTTTTTCTTATCTATATATACAAAAGAGTAATATGCAAATCAATGGAGCAATCAGAATGACAGTTCAACAAGTCACTATGAGGCACTCTAATTGTTGATCCTCCCCCCTGGCCAGCAGGCTCCAATTCCTTGATGGCAAACGGGGAACTGGGGTGGGTGGCAGTGGCTGCTAGCAGCTGGGAAGATGGCCCCGATCACAAGCCAGGCATAGGACCGCACCCGCACACCAGTTTCATGTGCTGGGCCTCTAGTTTTCATATAACTTACTATCTCTACCTGTTTTATTACAACTCATTGAATAGTTTAAAATTTTTTGTTTTATGTTTTAATTACAATTTTCTTTTTAAGTCCCATACTTAACTTTGTGTATGGTTTTTCTTGGTCAATTAAACACTTCAAATTTTATGTGATCAAATTCATTATTTCTCCTCATATAAAAATTGTTTATTTCCCTCTAATTATAAAGGTGTATTTCTAGTTTTTATTCTATTACCTTTGTAAGTGTAGATTTTTTTTGTACATAGTATGAAGAATCAAACTTTATCACATATTTGTTATTCAAGTTTTAAAAATCATTAAGAACATCTCGCATTTTCCTAGTAACTTATGATGCTACTTCTATCATATATCTTGTCTTTAGTGTACATTTGTCTGTTCCTGGGCTATTTACGTGTTTATCTGTTTCTAGTATTCCGTTGATATATTTTATGCACCTTAAGTGACAGTGTCCTTTGGAGCAAGAGTGAAGTCATAGTTCTTTAATGCATGGTATCTTCTGATGGGACAACCCCCCCTTCTTTATTCTTCCTTATGAATGGCTATTTTCTCAAAACAGTTATATTTAGCTTCTAAATTATAAGTTTTTCATGTGCTTTAGCACAGCTTTGAAAAGGTGATTAGGTATAAATATATATACAAAATTGATTTATGTTTCTGAAATTTTTCTGAAATCTTATATTTTTCTGCACTATACCTCAAAATATTTTTCCTGTTAGTTTTTTTTAAAACTATGGACTAAACAAAGATCCACAGTTAAACTTGATGTGAAGTATATACTAGGGTTTCAAATAATTGACTTGTATTTTCAGCCAAGTTATAGGATGTGTTTACACACAAGTCACAGACTACTGCCTGAGAATTGCAACAATCCAGGCATAAAACTGTTGTTGTTTTTTTACACTGGTAATTGTGAATACATTTATAGAAAAATTCAAAAGGTAATTTGAAGTAACTTAATACCATCTAATTTTAACTCATTTTTGTGTCATGAAATAATTTCTTCTCTGCCAATGTATAGTGCATTCTTTAGATAGATGACAGCTTTAAAAAATTGAGACATTAAATCCACAAGTATTCAAGAAAGTGTCAAGATAATTATTTGCATCTTTTTAGGAATTTAGAATGTTTGTGCATTGTAGTGTTAATGTGATGAATGGTGATAGAAAAGAATTAACTTTAGAATTCATAAACAAGTAAGTGACATGTGCTTAACAATTAATTTTTTAGTTCTGAAAACATACATCCTTTATTGAATATACCTTACAAGTTAATTTTTCTTATACCTATATGTATGCATCTACCTCAATTACAACTATATCTATATTTATGAAGAACAATGACCAGGAAAAAAGAAGATTCCTGGAGAATATAAAAAGGTGGACAAAGCAAGATTCAAGAAAAATATATCTCTTATACCAAGATCTCTCAGGTAGATTTCTATTAGTGTCTTTTAAAAGAAGCTTCCATGTGTCACTGAGAAAGCAAAGGATAGCAGAGCCACAAGGTTGGCTAAAATATGTCCCCATGAACTTGAAGTAGAGTAAGAGCTGCAAAAAACATAAACTGTCACTTCATCCTCTTTAATATGCAGGATACTTCATAAATCTTTAAAAAGCACCAGAATGGTACATTTGTTTAGATAAAAATGAAGTAAAACCTATACCTTCAATGAAACTGAGAAGCAGTGAGAAATTTTGTGGACTCTCTTGAATCTCTTGTCACTGTCTTTAATTTAGAGAAACATTGCTTCTGTAAGCAGCATTTAATTTGTACCTGACCTGTATCTATTTCTCATCTATGTGAATATAAGTGTGTTCTGGTTCAGAGAGTGATTCACAAGAACTCAAGAACTGAGAAATCTGAAATTTTCAGGAAGGATGAGCAGGCATAACTTCTATATCCTCCTGGAAGACTAATCATTAAAGGGAGATGAGCAGGATTTAGAGAGATTTGCTGGCACTGTGGGGTTGTATGCATCACATATGTTATCTAGGATAGGATGTCTTGGACTTTAATAACCATAATGTTTATTTTTATTGTTCAATTTGATTTTTAACATTTATTTACAGTTTACTACATACACTATAACATGCAATTCACTTTATATTGATTAATTAGATTGATTTAATTGTGACAAAAGATTGATTTAATTATGACAAAGGATTGATTTAATTATGACAAACTGTAATATAGAAATATTTTTGGTATCCTCTTCTTAAATATGAGAAGTAAACATTTCATTAACTTTCTCAATCCCTCCAACTGGACAGTTGTGGAAACAGAATCAACTTGTATGATATATGCACCACCCATAGATACAGACAATGGGGTGGTGAGGGCATGGTTGGGGGTAGGACAGGAGTGGGATAGAAGAGATTTGTGGGGCAAATAGGAGGACCTATGTAATACTTTCAACAATAAAGATTTAAAATAAAAAGACACCTGCTGGACTGGCTCAGATTTATTTTAGAAAGAGGCTGACCTTGTTATAAGAAATAAAGACCTGTGAAACTGAGTAAAATATTTCAATACACAAACCATTTTTATTATGAAAAATTTAAAATATAATATGTCCAGAGAAACCAAGATGGAGGCACAGGTAAACACCCAAACTGCTGCCTCGCACACAATTGCAAAACTAAAAGACAAAACAGACATCATCCAAAACCACAGGAAGGCTGTCTGAGTGGAAATTCTACAACTAAGAGGAAAGAGAAAAACACACTGAGACTCAGAAGAGCTGCATGAGGCAGAGGTTCTGAGACACGTGCGTAGAGAGGACTGACAACTGAGTGTGCGACTGGTTTTCTCAAGCGGGAGGGAGACAAAAGCTTCCAACAGTGTTGAACTACAGTACCGGGTGAAACTGTGGGGACCAGACTCATATGGGGTGAAATTGTACTGTCAGGAGAGAGAAAAGGCAAGGTACCAAGACTCTCAGGCAGAGAAGGCAGGCAACTGAGTACACGGCTGGCTTTCTCAACTGGGAGGGAGACAAAAGCTTCCAACTGCTCTGAACTCCACTTCCAGGTGAGACTCTCAGAACCCAGACTCATTTGGGGAGAAACTGGACTGTCTGGCAGCAGGCGGAACTCAAGGGTGCCATTCCATCAGAGGTGCTTACAGCCAATTACCATGGGACACTGAGACACAGGGGCCTATTAGGGAAGGGCTTATGGGAAACCAATGCTGTCTGCTCCACCCTGAGACTATGCCTCATCCAAGCTGAGCACAGAGGCTTTTGCAAGTCTTGTCTCATAACGGTATCTCCAGCAGAGAAGTTCTCCATCCCAGTGTAGTCACAGCTCATCCTAACAGTCAATTGGCCTGGAGGTCAATTTCTCCCAGTGATACCAACAACAATCAAGACTTAACTACAACAAAGCTGTGCACACAGTCCACAAAAGAGTGCACCAAGAGTGTCCACCTCATGTAACTGGGAGGCTGAGCCACTGGGCCCCATAGGACACGTACCACACAAAGCTACTCTACCAACTCAGGGAAGCATCAAAAATGCAGAGACAAAGAAACAGATCACAAATGGAATAAATGGAGGAAAGCAAACGACTTAATATAGAGTTCAAAACCACGGTTTCTCAAGAATTTCCTGGAAAAGTTAGCAAGACTATCAAAGATATCAAAAAGGACCAACTAGAAATTAAACATATACTGACTAAAATAAAAAATATTATACAGATACTTAACATCAGACTAGATGATGACAGAATCAAGTCAAAGATTTTAAATACAAAGAAGCAAAAAACACTCAACTGGGAAAGCAAAATGAAAAAAAGAATCCAAAAATTTGAAGATAGTGTAAGGAGCCTCTGGGACAACTTCAAGCGTACCAACATCAGAATTATGGGGTACCGGTAGAAGAGAGAGAACAAGATACTGAAAACCTATTTGAAGAAATAATGACCGAAAACTTCCTCCACCTGCTGAAAGAAATAGACATACAAGTCCAGGAAGCACAGACAACCCCAAACAAAAGGAATCCAAAGAAGGCCACATCAAGACACATCATAATTAAAATGCCAAGGGCAAAAGACAAAGAGAGAATATTAAAAGTAGCAAAAGAAAAACAGTTACCTACAAGGGAGCACCCATACGACTGTCAGCTGATTTCTCAAAAGAAACTATGCAGGCCAGACAGGAGTGGTAAGAAATATTCAAAGAGATGAATAGCAAGAACCTACAACCAAGATTACTCTATCCAGCAAAGCTATCATTCAGAATTGAAGGGCAGATAAAGAGCTTCACAGATAAGAAAAAACTAAAGGGGTTCATCACCACCAAACCAGTATTATATGAAATGCTAAAAGGTATTCTTTGAGAAGAGGAAGAAAAATAAATGGTAAAGATAAAAGTTATGAATAACAAATACATATCTATCAACAATTGAATCTAAAAATCAAGGGAATAAAAAAATCTGATGAACAGAATAAACTGATGAATATAATAGAATCAGGGGCATAGAAATTCTCAGGGGGAAAGGGGTGTGGGGGTGTGGGAAGTTACTGGACAAAAATTGTACACCTATGGATGAGGACAGTGAGGGAGGTGTAAGGGCAGAGGGTGGGGTGAGAACTGAGTGGAGCGGAGCTATGGGGGGAAAAAGAGAAACAATTATAATAATCCGAACAATAAAAAAATAAAACATAATATGTCCACTGGTACTTATTCCACAGATTTAAATACTATCAATAGTCACCAATCATGTTTCACCTATACCCTCACTCAATTTTTTGCCTGCCCTACCCTACCCACCATGGCTGAGTTGATTGAGTGTCACCCCAAGAACTGAGAGGTGGTTCACTGGTTTGATTTCTAGTCAGGGAATATGCCTAGTTTGTGGACTTGGTCTCCAGTGGGAGGCAAGCAGGAGACAGCCATTTGATATTCCTCTCATCAATATTTATCTCTCCCTCTCCTTTCCCCTCTCTCTAGAAATCAATAAAAATATATTTTAAAAAAATAAATAATGGCTTTTTTGTCAATCTATGAACCCAGAGGGCATGGTTCAATTTCTGGTCAGTTTAGGTTGTGGGCTCAATTCCCAATGTGGGGCATGCAGATGCAGCCGATCAATGAAACTCTTTCATCATTGATGTCTCTATTTCCCTCTCCTTCCCTCTTCCTCTCTGAAATTAATAAAAATATTTTAAAAGTAGTAGGGAGGGTAATCACTTATGCTAAAATTAATGAATATTTGTGCACAAATTTCTTTATATTTAAATATAACTAGTAATATGTCATATATCTACTCAAACTGTTCTTTAAAGTAAGAATCATATTAAATAAAAAATAAAATATCAATATTATACCTTTTAAAACGTTTCCAAATTCCTATCTAAATAAACATATGATTACCCAGGCTCTTGAAGAGTCATCTGACTCGGATCTTCTCACAGAATCATGGAGTTGTATGGAGGGTTGCATGTACACTTTTTTATGCAGGTTGAGAAGTCACAGCCAAGAAAATAAAACAGAATGGGGGTTTTACTAAAGCCACACACATGGTCAGATAGTAATAGGCTTTGACTGTGTCTGTGAACACAATTTGGGTTATTTCTACCGAACTACTTTGCTCAACATTTTCTACAATTGTAGGCTCAATTTTCAGTGGGGGTTAAAAATCACTAAGTAAATATGAGAGATATTATACTGGATATGCATATATGTATTGCTACATTTCAGATGCATAAAACAACTAAATTTGACAAAATGAAGTACAGATCAATAGTTTATATTTTTTACTATATCGTCCTCAGTATTCTAAGAGCTTTTCTGAGGTGCAGCAAGATGGTCCACCCATCATTTTTAGCACACCCTGATTCAATAAGACTCATAATAAAGGAAGAAGAATGTGTGCTCTTTTCCCAATAGAAGCATATATATAAGATTCAAAATTATACTTATTAGAGGCCTGGTTCACAAATTGGTGCCCAGGTTAAGTCCCTCAGCCTGGCCGGCGATTGAGGACCATAGGGCCATCTCATCTAGTCCCAATTGGGGCAGATTAGGGCCAGCTGGCTGGGTGGGAGGGACCGCAGAAGTTGGCTGTGGGAGTGCACTGTCCAACAGGAAGCAGATATTGTTCCCTGATGGTCAGTGCACATCATAGCAACTGGTTGACTGGCCATTTGGTTGACTGGTCATAATGGTTGCTTAGGCTTTTATATAGAGAAATTAATGTAGGTTGCACTGAAATCAGTGAGGTATTATTTATGAGTGTGAAAAATCTGATGGAATACTTTGAATCAATATATAGTAAATATTTTGTAATTTCTGTAAAGAAGCTGACATGAGGATTTGAAGACTTATTTTTATTTTAATAAGAATTTTAACTCTTATTTCTTATTAATATGGTATATAGTTTCTGCAATTGATCTGTCTCAGAGAATGTTTCATGTGCACTTGAGAAGAATATGTAGTCTGCTTTTGTTGAGTGGAGTGTTGTACAAATGCCTAAGTCTAGCTGCTTTACAGTGCTGCTCAAGCCCTCTGTTTATCTGCTAATCTTGGCTTAGTTTGTTTGTGGGATCAGTCTTAAAAAGTCACATTGAAAACTAACAGTAAACAAAAAGTGATTATACAAAATCCACACAACTTCTGTACAAAAATTAGATTTTAAGAAGCCAGAGGCAGCCAGAACTCCAAGATAAATATGGAATTACTGAAAAGAACACGCAAAAAGAAATAAATTTTAGGTAAAAATTTTCCATACCCATTTTATTTCCAGAAAATGTCAAAGTTATAAAAGCATGCTATTCCATCTGCATGCAGCTGATAATTAAGAAAATGTCAGGTTAACTATAGGTTTGCTTTCTGACCTTCTCATAACAATTGTCTGAACAATATTAATACTTAATTTGTTTTCACCCTTCCTTATAGTCATATGCAATTATATATAGAATCTGTAAGGTAGAAGAATTGTTCCAAACTTGAATTTAGAAATGTTAGATAGATATTATTGTTTTGAGCATCACTCTCAAGCTGCCTCAAATAAGATTTTCTTTCAACTAAATAATTATTACAGTTGTTTGTACTAATGACTTTTTGAAGTTGATATCACAATCAACATCTATACCAACACAAGTGTAATATGCTAATTGGACCAGACATCTTCCAGATGTCCTTCCAGGCAAAGCCACAGTGGCAGGGGCCCAGGCTGAGGTGGTTACAGGTGATCAGGCTAGCAGGGGGGAGCAGTTAATGGGCATCAGGCTGACAGGGAGGAGCATTTAGGGGGCAATCAGGCCCGCAGGCAGAGGAGGTTAGGGGCAATCAGGCAGGCAGGCAAGCAGTTAGGAGCTAGAGGTCCTGGATTGTGAGAGGGATTGGGCCTAAATATGCAGTTGGACATCTGAGGGGTTCTGGATTAGAGAGGGTGTAGGCTGGGCTGAGGAACTCCCCCTCCCCATGCACGAATTTTGTGCACAGGGACTTTAGTTATTCTATTTAATAAAAGAGTAATATGCAAATTGACCATCACTCCAAGACATAAGATGGCCGCCCTATATGGTCAAAGATGGCTGCCCCCATGTGGACACAAGATGGCCACCACAAGATGGCTGACAGAGGAGGGTAGTTGTGGGCAGTTGGGGGAGACCAAGCCAGCAAGGGAGGGCAGTTGTGGGGGAACTAGGCCTATAGTGTAGGACAGTTTGGGGGGACCCAGCTCTGCAGGGGAGGGCAGTTGTGGGCTATCAGGCCAGCAGAGAGGTCAGTGAGGAGTGACCAGGCCAGCAAGAGTGGGCAGTTAGAGGCAACTAGGCCAGCCAGGGAGCAGGTAGGTGTTTGTTCAGGCTGACAATTGGAGTGATTAGGGGGTGATAGGCTGGCAGGCAGAAGTGGTTAAGGGCAATCAGGCAGAGATAGGTAAGCAGTTGGGAGCCAGCAGTCCTGGATTGTGAGAGAGATGTCTGACTGCCCGTTTAGGCTCGATCCTCATGGGGTCGGACCTAAACGAGTGGGCAGATATCTCTTGAGGGGTCCCAGATTGGAGAGTGTGCCAGCTGGGCTAAGGAACACCTATCCCCCAACATGCACAAATTTCGTGCACTGGGCCTCTAATCTAAATAATAAGTAGTCAGAAACTTAACTCCATATATACATATATGAATGTATTTATAAATAAATATGTATTACAAAAATATGTATAGCCAAATAATATTGTCAGACTGTCAAAAATTGACATATTTTTGACAATATTTTGGGGTCATTAACTGAATGTCTGCCATTTGATAAAATCACTGAATCCTGATTTCATTTGGCAGAAATATTTTCTGAGGTTGAGGGTTTTGGCAAGAGAAATGTCATCAAAAATATTTTTTTCTTTACAAAGGTTTTCTATCAGGTTTCAGTGACAGGCAAGCCATTCAAATATTCTCTTCTTTAAATTAATAATTTTATCAGATATTCCACTTCTACAATACATAACCTTTATAACTATGGATTATTAAACCACAGT